>NC_071990.2:140450000-142950000 GCF_028885655.2 Pongo abelii
TTGGCCCATTAAGCCTTAATCTGCTGATTCCTGGTCTAGAACACCATAATTAAAATACCAGTTTTACTATAAACTATCAAGTTTAAAAAATGTACTGCTATGGGGTTTGAAACAGGGTGTTAAAATGGCATTGAAATTCAACTTAATAATAAAGGGGGAAACATGGGAAGAATACCTACCCATACATGACAAGGCTCTGCTCAATTAAAGAACTAGTCTGACCATAATTTACTTCAGTCTGATTATTGTTATTATTATTATTTTTGAGATGGAGTCTTGCGCTGTTGCCCAGGCTGGAGTGCAGTGGTGCCATCTCGGCTCACTGCAACCTCCGCCTCCTGGGTTCAAGCAATTCTCCTGCCTCAGCCTCCCGAGTAGCTGGGACTACAGGTGTGCACCACCACACCCGGCTAATTTTTTTGTATTTTTAGCAGAGACGGGGTTTCACCATGTTGGTCAGGCTGGTCTAACTCGACCACAAATGATCTGCCCAGCTCAGTCTCCCAAAGTGCTGGGATTACAGGTGTAAGCCACCATGCCTGGCCCAGTTTGATTATTTTTAATTGTTGTGCTTTTTCTTCCTAGTAATTAAATGTGTCTAGGAATAGCTTTGATTACCTGGGAATAGAAGGTTGTGATGCAAGAACAGCAGCTAAGACACCCGTCTTTTGTGTATGTTCATCAACTTCTGGCCTTAATTCATCTTCTGATTTTAATCTTCTTCGAACAGGTTTAGGTGGTGGAGCAAGTGGTGTTGTGCCTTTGCTCTTTAAGACAAGAATTCCATTAATAATAAGCATTTCTGAAGACATTCATAGTTAGCACTTTGCAACACCATTTGCTTTCTTTAAGCCATTTGTTCTTGGAAAACTGAAAGTTACTTGTCCTACTTTAAATCTATGTATTTGTGGCAAGAGCTAACTTAAATTACAGTTGGAAAAGATGTTTCTAGTTGACACCACAATCACGAATGTACCTGCAATATAATATTTTTAGAGCAACATATTGATGCAAGACTGTAATATTCACAGTTTTAACATAAATATGATACAGAATCAATATATACCTGTTCAACAATAAACAAAGGCAGTCTCCAGAAATATCTATGCATTATCACCATAGGATTTCTTACTCAAAAATACTAACATTTATCTTAATGAATAAAATAACATTATAAAGTAATGGAAAGCTTAGGCAACTCTTTAAAAAACCAAAAACATCACTATTAATATGCACAGTAATTATAACTTCTGAAAATGAGTTGACAGTTTGTTGGTGATTATGAATCTGCCCTTGGCAGAATAAAAAACAGCATTTTGGCATTTACTATAACTTGATTTACCTGTAAATAAATAAAAACAATAGTCAACCGCTATCTCTTTAGTTAAGTGATATTTTTCATTTGTTACTGTGAGTTGACAAAAATGAAGTTCATTACTTAAAAACTCACACGACTACTAATGTAATAAAACAGTGACATGGTTTGGCTCTGTGCCCCCAAATCTCACTTCAAATTTTAATCCCCATGTGTCAAGGGAGGGGCCTGGTGGGAGGTGACTGGGTCATGGGGGTGGTCCCCCATGCTGTTCTTATGAGAGTGAGGGAGTTCTCACAAGAACTATGGTTTTAAAGTGAGGCACTTCCTCGCTCTTTTTCTATCCTGCCACCTGCTTCCCCTTTGCCTTCCGCCATAACTGTAAATTTCCTGAGGCCTCCCTAGCCATGCGGAGCTGTGAGTCAATTAAATTTCTTTTGTTTATAAATTACCCAGTCTCAGGTGGTATCTTTATAGCAGCGTGAAAACAGACTAATACACACAGCATCTAGAAAGTAGAATTTAAGCACTTCAGAAACACATGCCGTTTTTATAACTATTGGGAATGTCTAGATAACAGAAAAAAAAGTTACCAAAATTATTCCCTCAAAGGGAAAGTGTGCTGATATTTGCAATCTAAAGTACACCGATATAGTTTAGATTTGTCCCCTCCAAATCTCATGTTGAAATGGGACCTCTAATGTTGGAGGTGGGCCTAGTGGGAGGTGTTTGGGTCATGGAGATAGATCCCTCGTGAATGGCTTGGTGCCCTTCTCACGGTAATGAATGAGTTCTCACTCTGAGTTCACATGAGAGCTGGCTGTTTAAAGAGCCTGGCATCTCTCCTTGCTCCCTCACTTGCCATCTGACATACCTGCTCCCACTTTGCCTTCTGCCATGATTCTAAGTTTTCTGAGGCTTCACAAGAAGCAGATGCTGGTACCATGCTTCCTGTACAGCCTGCAGAACCATGAGGCAAAATAAACCTCTTTTCTTTTTTTGAGACAGGGTCTCACTCTGTCCCCCAGGGTGGAGTGTAGCGCACTATCTCAGCTCACAGCAACCTCTACCTCCCAGGCTCAAGCGATCCCCCCACTTCAGCCTGCCAAGTAGCTGGGACTATAGGCGCGTACCACCACACATGGCTAATTTTTGTACTTTTTGTAGAGACGGGGTTTCGACACATTGCCCAGGCTGGTGTCAAAACTCCTGAGCTCAAGTGATCAGTCTGCCTTGGACTCTCAAAGTGCTGGGATTACTGGTGTGAGCCACTGTGTCCGGCATAACCTCTTTTCTTTACAGATTACCCAGTCTCACATATTCCTTTATAGCAATGCAGATGGACTAACACATACATAAAACAGATAAGGACTGACAGATGAACAGATGGCATGGAGAGATATGTAGTAAAGCAAGTATACTAAAATAATAATGGTATAAGGTAGTGAATTTACTGATGCACAATGAAAAATTGTTTCAATTTTTCTGTATGCTTAAACGTTTTCATAATAAAATGTTGGGGGAAAAAATTATACCTAAAACAGTTAAAGAACAAGTTAAGAGAACAGGGAATAACAACAACCTTAGAGGGTTGATAATTTTTCTTTATTATATTGAAGACTACAATAAAAGAAACTGAATTTCACCTATAAAGAAGTTCTACCTTATATAGTGGGAAGAATGTAATAACCACTTAAATTTTGAGAACCTGTGACACATATTTAACATAGATTACAGAATATTATCTCCATTAAATAGGCAGACTTTGTTCTGAGCTAGACTGACTATACTACAGTTAAAGGCAGAGAAATGGGTTAGATGATTTCTGGTTGACCTTATTTCTAAAAATTATTTCACATAACTTATGATGTACAAAATTATTATTATAAAAGACATTTTGCATACCACATTGGCAGGAGCACTAGCAGCTGTCTTTTCTTCAGTTTTACTATCTGTTTTGGCAACTCGAAGAGAGCTTGCAGGATCAGAAGCTTTTTCAGCCTAAAAATGAATACGTTTATCACTATTAATTATACATAACATGTAATTATGCATAAATATAGAATATGTAACAAATCAGAGTAAAATGTTAAATATTCTGACAAGAAAACTGAGATGATGATAAGAAACTTGAAGGAACTTTATTAAATGAGCTTTCTCTGCCACTGAAAGGCAGACGGGAGAGCAGGTAATAGATGTGTGAGGGAGAGGAGGACAGGGCAAGGATGCAGCTATGTAATAGATGTGTGAGGGAGAGGAGGACAGAGCGAGGATGCAGGTAACAGATGTGTGAGGGAGAGGAGGACAGGGCGAGGATGCAGGTAACAGATGTGTGAGGGAGAGGAGGACAGGGCGAGGATGCAGCTATGTAATAGATGTGTGAGGGAGAGGAGGACAGGGCGAGGATGCAGCTATGTAATAGATGTGTGAGGGAGAGGACGACAGAGCGAGGATGCAGGTAACAGATGTGTGAGGGAGAGGAGGACAGAGCGAGGATGCAGGTAACAGATGTGTGAGGGAGAAGAGGACAGGGCGAGGATGCAGCTATGTAACAGATGTGTGAGGGAGAGGAGGACAGGGCGAGGATGCAGCTATGTAATAGATGTGTGAGGGAGAGGAGGACAGGGCGAGGATGCAGCTATGTAATAGATGTGGGAGGGAGAGGAGGAGGGGGCGAGGATGCAGGTAGTAGACGTGTGAGGGAGAGGAGGACAGGGCGAGGATGCAGCTATGTAATAGATGTGTGAGGGAGAGGAGGACAGAGCGAGGATGCAGGTAACAGATGTGTGAGGGAGAGGAGGACAGAGCGAGGATGCAGCTATGTAACAGATGTGTGAGGGAGAGGAGGACAGGGCGAGGATGCAGCTATGTAATAGATGTGTGAGGGAGAGGAGGACAGAGCGAGGATGCAGGTAACAGATGTGTGAGGGAGAGGAGGACAGAGCGAGGATGCAGCTATGTAACAGATGTGTGAGGGAGAGGAGGACAGAGCGAGGATGCAGGTAACAGATGTGTGAGGGAGAGGAGGACAGAGCGAGGATGCAGGTAACAGATGTGTGAGGGAGAGGAGGACAGGGCGAGGATGCAGCTATGTAATAGATGTGTGAGGGAGAGGAGGACAGAGTAAGGATGCAGCTATGTAACAGATGTGTGAGGGAGAGGAGGACAGAGCGAGGATGCAGGTAACAGATGTGTGAGGGAGAGGAGGACAGAGCGAGGATGCAGGTAACAGATGTGTGAGGGAGAGGAGGACAGAGCGAGGATGCAGGTAACAGATGTGTGAGGGAGAGGAGGACAGGGTGAGGATGCAGGTAACAGATGTGTGAGGGAGAGGAGGACAGGGCGAGGATGCAGGTAATAGATGTGTGAGGGAGAGGAGGACGGGGTAAGGATGCAGGTAGTAGATGTGTGAGGGAGAGGAGGAGGGGGCGAGGATGCAGCTATGTAATAGATGTGTGAGGGAGAGGAGGAGGGGGCGAGGATGCAGGTCATCAATGTGTGAGGGAGAGGAGGACGGGGTGAGGATGCAGCCACTGCACCAAACCTCTAAGTGGTTAGTCTGGGAAGTCTTCGTGGTTGGCAGAAGGGAGGCATCCACCCAGGGGAGTCAGTACGGTACCCTGTGCACACCTCTACATGCTCACTCTGACTCTCCCAGAAGCAGCCCAGTCCCCTAATGGGCACGGCAGAAAGTTATAGGTTTTAAAAGGGAGTTAGTAGGAAATTTTCCATGGCTATGACCTATATGAAAGAGATTGCAGAATTCCTCTGGTCTCTCCAACTCCACATTTATGCTCAGCAATTTAGGTCAGAGATTCCTAGAGTGGTTCTTGCCATTGGAACTACAATAGAATGTCCTAGAATACTGTGAATATTAAATTTTGGTATCCTATAGTCTTTGTTTAACTAAGGCAACTTACTCTCATACAAATTTTAAATGCTTTAATTAGAAGTTTGGCTGAAATTTGTTTTTAGTTAAAGTTGTAATTAGATCTAAAAGTTACATCTCGTGAAATTCCCCTTGGGGAAAAGTTGCAATGAGTGGAGCTATGGTAACCATGGCCTCTTATGACAGGGAAATCTTCACCAAGTCACGCAGACAGATGCTTAACATTAAGATGGAAACCCCCAAAGCAGCGTTTTAGCCACGGCCAGGTGGTGGTGTCTTTGCATGTGATATCAATCCCCCACCCCCACCAGACTCTGATACTTAGTAAGCAACCAGCAGATATTGGAGGCCAATAAAAAAGTTGAGAAGCACTGACCCAGGGAACATTTTACTGACTGATGTCCCCTCTAATATCTGCTTTGTTGACACAACATGGTATGGGAAGTGACTGCCTGCAGAAAATTAGCCAAGCCCTCGAAAACTGACCGGCAGGACTTCCGGATGTTTCTCGGCTTCATCATCTTGTTCTTCGTTTACATTTGATGCAGCAAATACTTCAAACTGGCTGAAATCTGCAAAATTTGGTTGCTCTGGTATCTGCTGAGGTGAGGTACTAGTATGAGTTATGAGGCCATCGGCATCCACTGGGCGATGCACAGCAGGACCAGGAGCCTGTGCAATGGTTCAGAGCACAGGAACACACATTTTATCAGCCTATCAGTGTCACAGAGTCATCTTCTTCTTTGAAAACTTAGTATATAAAGATGACCTGTTTTATTATCTGTAAGTTCAGAGAGGTGTATTACAGTAACATTTAGCTGTAAAGAAATGATTAAACCATAAGTGAAAAGCTAAGACACTAAAAAAAAAATTAAGATAATAAACCTCCAATAAAAAGATTTTTTTCAAAAACTGTATTGCAAAGAAAGTACACTGAAGGAGAGGGTAGGTCTGGCCCTACCCCCATTCTCCACTTGCATGTATTTTTTTCTTAATTGTGCTAATGCACAATAGTTTCTTCCTTAAATAAGTTATTTTTTTTTTTTAATGTTTCACTGTTTCTTAAAAAGGTTGCTCTTTTTAAAGTGTGAAAACCACTGCTCTATTCTCCCAACATGTCAGGAACACTTCCCTTCAATTCATCTTCCACTCCTTTGCCAGCCAGACCAATGCTGCTCCATCTTCAGTCTAAAAATATGTTTACTGAATATCTACTTGTGAACAAAACAAATGAGGCCCACTTATACCCTAATAAAGCTGACAGTCCGGAGCAGGAGAAGAGAATAAGTAAATAAGAAATTAAAATAGAGTGTGAGATGTTCTATGACAAAGGAAGTAAAGGATACTAAAGAAAGAAATCTGAAGTCTCTTCCCTTTAAAAATTCTTCATCTCCTCTAAGAAAAACTCTATCCTTCTTACTACGATATGGACAGCTTCATTTCTCATCACTCCACACATCTACTCCTGTTGTGCTGAACTAACTTGTTTTCCCCTAAGGAATGTGCCAGGCTTAACACAAACCTCCATGGCTTTGTGGATGTCATACCTTCGGTTTGGAATACCTTTTCCCCAATAAATTCCACTTTATCTTTCAAGTCCCTGCTAAGTCTCATTCCTTCATTTCATGTATAATGTGATCCTTAACTTTAGCCGCTAAGGCTGTCCCAAAGCATTTTATAAATGTCTACTATAGCACTCTAATTTTGATGTGGAAGGGATGCAGAGGTCATTATACTTCCTTAACTCATGTAGTAAACACATCCAGAGAGATGCAGTGAGGTTATTTTGGGGTATTTTGTTTTGTTTTGAGACAGGGTTTCATTCTAGTCACCCAGGCTGGAGTGCAGTGGTGCAATCACAGCTCACTGCAGCCTTGATCTCCCAGGCTCAAGAGATCCTCCCACCTCAGCCTCCCAAGTAGCTGAGACTACAGGTGCACACCACCACGCCCAGCTAATTTTTTTGTTTTGTTTTGTTTTGTTTTTAGAGACGGGGGTCTCACTATGTTGCCCAGGCTGGTCTGGAACTCCTGGGCTTGAGAAATCCTATTGCCTTAGCCTCCCAAAGTGCTGCAATTACAGGTGTGAACCACTGCACCCAGCCCAGTGAAGTGATTTTGTGAGTCACTGCTAGACCCAGAACATTAATGGATATTTCCTATCTCCCAATCCATTGTTGTTTCCACTAAACTCTTCTCTGTCAAGACATTTATCATTTGTTTCACTTTTAAGGCTCTTTCAAAAAATAACTCAGATCATTCTCGAAATGTGCATCTTTCAAAATGAGATTTAGCCTCACTGAATTAAATGTTCATTAAAGATTACCAACAGAGCATTCCTGACCTTCCAAATAATTTGAGAATAGAATTAAATACCTAGCAGGCAAAGTGATCATGGGACATGTAGTAATAAATACCTTGGAGAATTACCTGTGAGGGCTGTGGTCTTGGAGGCACTGCAGGAGGATGGGCAACAACTCCAGCCTGTTGTTGTCCTGCATGAATACAAAAGTCTTCTTTTTAGTAACTGTATAATCACTTTGTTAATAGAAGAAATAGGCTGAATGAATGTGACTACATGATAAAGATTTCTAAGAATGTTTGTTAAGTATTAGAAGGCAAGTACTAACTTGTTACATGGTCTGTATGTAACCTAAAGACCAAATCTCACAGCCTTTCATCAGATCTCACTTTGCTTCTTACCTCTATTACATGAAGCCCTCCTGGCATACTCCTGCCTGTTTCCATAATAGCAAACAATCTTTATTTTCTTCGTGTATCTCTGACTGCTGTTTAGGATCAAATGAAAACTTCCAAATTTTCCCTTTCACTTAACACTTCACTTTTCCTCACCAATCTAAACTCATAGTGACTAAAACATAACTTCATCATCCTCTGCCCTAACTTTTCTATTTTAACCAAGGTAACAACAATACTGCCAGTTCTTCAAAAATTAAAAACCTGGGTATGTTATGACTCTTCTTCTTCATCAGCCAAATTCAGACCTGTCAGTTCCTGCGCCCCCAACCCCTTAATATCACAACATCGTTCTTTTAAAATTTCCTGTGACATCTCTCAGGTTCCCATCTTCATTATTTGCACTCAAACACACTTTAAGTAGTCATTAAGAAAAAAAATTGCCTCTCATCTGCTATCTTTTTAATCCAAAATTTTCCTTCAGATAAATTTTTTTTTTTTTTTTTTTTTTTTTGGAGACAGGGTCTTACTCTGTCACCCAGGCTGGAGTGCAGTGATACAATCTTGGCTCACTGCAACCTCTGCTTCCCAGGTTCAAGGGACTCTCCCACCTCAGCCTCCCGAGTAGCTGGGACCACAGACATGCATCACCACATCCGGCTAATTTTTGTATTTTTAGTAGAGATGGGGTTTCACCATGTTGGCCAGGGTCTCGAACTCGTAACCTCAAGTGATCTGCCTGCCTCTCAAAGTGCTGGGATTACAGGCATGAGCAACCACACTCGACCAGATAAACATTTTTAAAAGACATATTAATAGAAACAAAAATAAAATGTGTATGTGTGTTGGATTAACTTTAAAATTAAATGATAATGTATATTATGGTTCTCTAGCCCCTACCTGTGGTGACTGTAAAGGTCCGATTCATATCTAAAGATGATGATCTAGAATGAGAGGGCTGTGGCCTTGGAGGGGGAGGTGGTGGTGCAGTGTTATCAGGCGACGTTCCTGAATGAGACCTGCAAAATTCACCCCATCATAATTGGTCATACTACTGATATCAGAGCTTTTTTCTTTTTAAACATTTACACTTGGTTAAGCAGCAAAGGATCTTATTAGTATGACATTTTCTCAACACTCAAGTATGTGTTACAATAAATTAAGATAGCACTGTTTATGATGTACCCTAAACAACTGATTATTTTATGTGGCTAACAATTTCTTTAATAAAGTTATTAAGCAAAATTTCCTTTTTTTTTTTTTGAGACAGTCTCACTCTGTTGCCCAGGCTGGAGTGCAGTGACGCCATCTTGGCTCACTGCAACCTCCGCCTTCTGGGTTCAAGCAATTCTCCTGCTTCAGCCTCCCGAGTAACTGGGATTACAGGCGCATGCTACCATGCCTGGCTAATTTTTGTATTTTCAGTAGAGACGGAGTTTCACCATGTTGGCCAGGCTGGTCTCGAACTCCTGACTTCAGGTGATCCGCCCACCTCAGCCTCCCAAAGTGCTAGGATTACAGAAGTGCCCGGCCTCAAAAATTTTGAAAAGAAACTTAGTTGTCAACATGATTTCATAATAGACTGCATACTTAGTGTTACGCTTCCCCATTCAATTAAAAGTAATAATAGTCTGAAAAAAAATAATTGTATAAAGGAAAGTCTACTTTCAGATATGGTTAGCTTTCAACCTATTAAGTTCTGGATTTTGGTAAGCTGAAGTACCCTTTCATGTGTCCGCACAGGCCATCTCATTTTAGAGGTGACTATGCTCAAACTCAACTCGCCCTAGAGATTCACTTCTTTGCTACCAAAGTCTTTCACATTCTGAAGAGAGTCTCCAAGGACTCTGGTAATCTGATCTGTACATATGGGAATAAACAGTAGAGTAAAATCCAAGATGACTGAGAATGCTAAGAAACACAGGAAGAACTACGTGAAGAATCAGAAAGGAAGACAAGCAGCCTTCTGACTCTAAGCTGTTTAGAGATTCTGCATCCTCACTACATCCACTGGGCATGCAGCAAAATGATACTCAACAAGTGCAAAAAGTGAGGAGAGAAAGATGCTTCTGTCCTGCACACAGCTTTTAGTCGATGGTAAAGCCCTTGCAGACAAATCTCTAGCCTCCTCCACCCTATCC
This sequence comes from Pongo abelii, assembly GCF_028885655.2. Lineage (NCBI taxonomy): Eukaryota > Metazoa > Chordata > Mammalia > Primates > Hominidae > Pongo > Pongo abelii. The sequence goes on from NC_071990.2 coordinate 140,460,042, forward strand.
CACGCCTTTCTTGTTTGTGCCTGAAAGGTTATATGTAACGCAGAAGTTCAGGGTGGGGAGGTGGCCCACCACTGGGCTGTGCTTTTGGATGGTGTTTTAAAACACAGAATTCTTTTGGTACTTACCATAAGGCTATACATGTATTACTTAACAGATTCTCATCGTTTAGGTACAAAAAGGACTTATAAAACTTCTATCGCCAAGAAGTTATCACCTCTTTTTAGAGCTTCCACAAAATACCATTTAGAAAGTCAGGGTTCTTTTTGTTTTTCTGTTCAAGTTGGAAAGGATCAAAATTACTTGTCTTTTACATAAATCAAAAAGTAACCTAACAGCTTTCAGAGAACAAAATCATTTGTGCTTGGTTCTAAATAGTTTTAAACATTAAAATGCAGCAAGATAGTTTAACATGCTTTTCATTGACAGAAATACTGACCTTTGACGAGTTACATTGCTCCCGATCTGTTCTGGGTCAGAAGTAAAAGAGTCTGAACTACTGTAACCATCTGCTGATAAATGGGATATGTCCTATTTAATAATAATCATTTCTTTACTTTTTGCTCTATCTACTCCAAACAAATATAAGTGATATGCTGTTTCAAGCCAGAGATAGTCAAAGATTGGCTAATAGGCTAACAGTTCATCCTAGTGTTATTAACTGTAAAAAATTAACTACAAATCAAATAAATCATGGCATATTTACACAGTAGACAAAGCAAGTTACAGTCTAGAAAAAATAATGAATACTTAATGATGCAGAAATATTCAAAATAAGTTACAAAATAGTACATATACAATGTGGCCCTCCAAATCTGTGGTTCTATATCTGTAGGTTCCACAGCTGAGGATTCAACCAACTGCAAACAGAAAATACTAGAAAATAAAGTAACAATACAACAATAAAAATAACACAAATAAAAAACCATACAGCATGACCACTGTTTTTTTTTAATATAGTTTGCATGTGTGTGTGTGTGTGTGTTTGTGTGTGTGCGTGTGTATATATTTTTTTTTTTTGGTAGAAATGAGGTCTCGCTATATTGTCCAGTCTGGTCTCTAACTCCTGGGTTTAAGCAATCCTCCTGCCTTGATTTCCCAAACTGCTGGGATTACAGGTGTGAGCCACCATGCCTGGCCCAATAAAACACTATTTATATGGTATTAAGTATTATAAGAAATCTAGAGATGATTTAAAGTATACAGGAGGATGTGCATAGGTTACGTGCAAATACTACACCATTCTACGTATCAGAGAGCTGAGCATTCACAGATTTTGGTACCCATGGGGGTCCTGGAACCAATTCCCTAAACATATTGAGGGATGATTGTATTACAATTTCTCATTAGATACAAACATAACTTACATATGTGCAGAATGAGAACTAAAGTTGACAATGAATCTGTTAATCACAGACATTTGTGGAATAGTGAGAATATGAAGAATTATTTCATTTTTATCTATTACATTTCTACAATAAATGTTAATTCTGTAATGGACAAAAAGGTCACTTTTAAAGAACAAATTAGAAACATTTTAAATAAAAGTAATTTTAAAATTGTTAATGTGAAAATTAAAAATTTGACATGGGAATAAAATGTGCTTATACAATAACAACAATTATGAAATTAGCCAAGGATCCCAGCTTTTTCTGCAGAGGAAACATTTATTTTCAATTTCTTCAAAGTCTTACGAAGCAGAAGAGAATCCCAGAAATAGACTAAGAGTTGTGACAGAAAAAAGAAATTTTAAGATAGAAACTCTAGAGACAATCTGAAGGAATATTACTACATACGTTCAAGAGTCATAAGCTGAAGGGACTGGTTATTTTAGTTGTATTTCAAAATGTATCTCTTTCCTTTTTCTTGTAAATCACAGAATCATCTAGTTGGTACAAGAATGACATTAAAATGAACATGTTTCCATCTGGATATTTTAACAGGCACCTCAAGTTTAATGCATATGAAACTGAACTTGATTCTTTTCCTACAAACCTACAGCTATCAGTTTTCCTCATTTTCCTGTTCTCCAGGTCAAAAACCATGGAACCACCCTTGACTCCTTTCTCTCTTACATCCTATAGCACACAGGTAAAAGCAACTCCTGAGGTCTTTTCCTCCACAATGTACACAATATAGCCAGAGTCCAGCCACTTCTCATCACTTCCACTGCTTGCACCCTAGACACCAAGCTGTCACCATCTTCCCTTGCCTGATTACCCCTATCTCCTAAATTGTGTCCTGTTTTGTCTTGCCTTCTTTTGGCCTATTATCATTAGGACAGCCAGAGTGACCTAGTTAAAAAGGAGGCTCAAATCATGTCACTCCTCCATTCAAACCTTCGACTGGCTTTTCATCTAAGTCAAAGAAAATCTGACACTGCCTCCTGTTACTATCCTACCACTGCTACCTTTCCCTGTCAAATTTGCTAACTAATTCTATTCCAGGTATTTGCTTGCTATTCTAGTAGAAGCAGGTCCTGCCTTAGGGCTCTACATTTGCTGTCTGCTGTGCCTTAATTTTCCTTCTGGATTTGTACAGCTGAATTCATCTCCTTCAAGTTTTCACTCAAATGACATTTTTCTGGTAAGGCCTTCCTTGATCATCCTATTTAAAATGGCACTCTCTCCACCCTTTCCCAGCTTTATTTTTATCCACAGTATTAGTTACTTTCTAATATAAGAGTTATTTTTTATCTCCCTTTTATCTCCCTTACAGGATGCAAACTCTATAGCAGCAAAGACTTTTTTACTGTTCAATCCCCAGTGCCTAGAACAGATCCTGGCATACTGTATCCAATTAACACTGGCTGAATGAAAGTATACACAATTTCTTATGTGATAGAAAAGGAAGGAACTACTGAGGAAGAGCCATAAGATCAAACCTGGCTACACAGAGAGGGACGGCAAACAGGAAGCCTGCATTGAAGCAGGAGTCAACGGGCAACTATTTATTTATTCACTGATAGGGCAAAGTGTTCGAAAGGGTTCACTCTCCTCTGCTTTATCTAGTGAAGACAGTATTAAATGCGTACACATCTGAAATAGTCAGACTCTAAATCCAGACGTAGTAAACTTCAAATGGAAAATGTAATACTTCACTTACCTACAGTATTACCAGAAGCAAATTTCACCGATGAATTTATCTTATTTTCTTCTGAAAGGTCAGATGGTTTCACAAGTAATGGGCTAGTGGGATTTGTATGATCTAATAGAGAATTAATAGGTAAAAATACAAGATATAGGTATTTGAACTGATAAACTCATAAAGCTCAGAGTATAAGACTTCATTTAAATATCCAAAGAAGTGGCAGGTAAATCCATAAAATGTAAGACAAAACAATATTTTTAATAAAAACAAATGTAAAACTGTTTATTTATAATTTTATTTTCTGCCATAATAGAAGATAGTTTATAATGAAAAAGTTTATTTGCATGTTCACACTTAATTTTATTCCTGTAGCACACTTAAACACTACATATGTAAACTGTAAAGTAAGTTAATTTATAACGCTGACTTACACAAAAAAAATCTACCTTTGAGAAACCCTGAAACATTTAGTCTAAAATGAGACATTCCAAGAGTTCAAGCAAAATATATAATTTCAAAGCCAAAATTTATTTTAACATATATCTCTTCAGTTAAAGTTTTAACATATTTTAAATGTAAATTTACAAGGGTGAACATAAAAACCCACAGGGTATTAGAAATGTCACATTTTCAAATGTCCTTATTTTAAAACTCCGTAATTTAAAATAAATTCCTTTTAAAAACAGCAACATAAATAAATATGCATGAACATATACATAATTGTAGAAAGTACTAGCTTAAAAAATAAGCGATGAAAGAAATTTGAACCTTGACAGAATAATTACTTACATATTTCAGTTTGATGTAAAACTAAAATACAAACCAGCAACAGCTTCCTTACCACTGCCAGTTCTTTTAAGTTCCATTTCCTGCATGTGGATTTTGCTTGGAGTCATACGAATGGGAACTGGATGAACAATAGCAGTATCCTAGAGACAAATGGGAGGAAATAAAGAATTTGTATTAAAATGTCAAGCTAATGCCACGCAATAATCAAAACAAACAAAACTAAAAACCAGTGGACAGGCTTTCCCATTTACACTAAGGCAGGCATGAAAATAAGCTTTGTAAGTTAAAAGCTCTAGAATTCTATTTAAAAATCAAGCTCACTATATATGCCTAATATCTGCTTAATTAAAAAAAAAAAACATTTTAAGTGGAGTGATTAAAGATTTCATGAAGGCTGGGCACCGAGGCTCACACCTGTAATGCCAGCACTTTGGGAGGCCAAGGCAGGAGAATCACTTGAGCCCAGAGAATAGCCTAAGCAACATAGTGAAACCCTGTCTCTTCAAAAAATATAAAAATTATCTGGGCATGGCCCATGACTTACAGTCCCAGCTACTCAGGATGCTTAGGTAGAAGGATCCTTTTTTTTTTTTTTGAGATGGAGTCTTGCTCTGTCGCCCAGGCTGGAGTGCAGTGGCACGATCTTGGCTCACTGCAACCTTCCGCCTCCCAGGTACAAGCGATTCTCCTGCCTCAGCCTCCCAAGTAGCTGGGATTATAGGCACCTGCCACCACGCCCGGCTAATTTTTATATTTTTAGTAGAGACGGGGTTTCACCATGCTGGCTAGGCTGGTCTCGAACTCCTGACCTTGTGATCTGCCCGCCTCGGCCTACAAAAGTGCTGGGATTACAGGCGTGAGCCACTGCGCCCAGCCAGGTAGGAGGATCCTTGAGCCTGGGGAGTGGAACCTGCAGTGAGCTGTGATCATGCCACATCATTTCAGCCTAGGTGACAGAGCTAGACCACATCTCAAAAAGTGTGTGTGTGTGTGTGTGTGTGTGTGTAAGATTTACATTTAAAAAATGCTCTTATAAAAACACAGTTCAAGACAATATTAAAAAGTGAGGAATGATCTGATAAAATTATGCAAATGTGAGCCTTGAGGTTAAAATAAACTATTTCACGAGAATCCAAAAACTAAGTAACAGACTGAAAACTCACTTTAAGTAAACTGCTCAAGAAAATTTGACACTTTCTTTAACCTATAAAACAAAGTTAATGAGATGCCTATGACATTGTGATAGTAGGCACAATACAAACTTCCTATGGATTAATTCAAAGTGTTTCAATTTGATTGTCTCAAAATTTAGCATGAAACTGCCACAAAGGAATCCATTTTTTTTAAGAGGAACAAGACTCCCATTCTAACAAGCTAATACTTTTCTTAAACCTTTTTCATTACTGTAATACAGTTGATATTTCTAAACTTCATGAGAGTCTAGTTAGAGCACTAAAGGAATTGATAGTAAAGACTTCTGACTAGAATGAAAGCACAAAAGAAAGGATGAGAGAATGAAGACAATGGTAGCCTCTCAGAAAAAGAGAGGTGTACCTGGGACACAGGTAGGCCTGATCTTGGGGACTGAGACTCCCAGGGCAGAAACCAGAACCAGATCAAGCACCCGGCTTAACAGCAATAGACCAGCTGAGAAACATCACCAAGGGGGCCCAGCTCCTTCTATGAGGGGTCAGTTCACACACTGTATATGCGGCTGCTAAAGACTGAATTTGAGATCCTAAATTTTGAATATCTAGTAATGAATTAAGTTTATAATTTAGTGTGGAGGATAATGGCCTTTCAGTTTAAGTTGGAAACTGTTCTGGTGAGACAGTACTGTGCTAACACCAAGCCTTTGCTAGAGAAAGCGAAGTTCCAGCATACCCTCTATTATCTGACATATCTCCTTGCCTTATGCTCATCTCTGAATTCAAACAACTTGTAACAAATTCTTTACATCTATTATACTAACAAATTCATTCAAAGTAATTTCTTGCCCCTACACCAGGGAGAATCTGGACAGGGTTCATGTACTTAACCAATCAACCTAACATTTGCCCTACAACTCAAAAATTATAGTTACAAATAATATTAACATTATAGATGGATGAAAGTTTAGATTTGTCATATAATAATAAGTCATTCTCAGGAAAGTATTTATAAGAATACCTTTAAGATATTAAGTTATATGTTGGTTATAAAAACATGGCTTTAGGAGCAACTCTACTATTTTCTTAATTTACATTTAATACCAGAAATAACTGTTAAGAAAATAAGAATTTACCTTTATAGGGCAAGATCAAAGGAGAAAAAAATGATAGTTCATGAGAAAATAAGTTCTTATTCCAAATACAAAGCAAATTAGGAATTTTAAAAAAGAAAAACTTCTTAGATGCTTTAATTCATAACACTCATCTAATCTATATTCGATGTATGTGTATGTGTATATAAAATCAGATTTATAAAGCTTGGAACAGCTGGGAATGTTAACTAGCATTTTCATATATTTGCAGTGCAATCAATCACAGCAAAGACTAATTAACGCATTACACTTCTCATCCGCCTACAATTTTCCTAGTGTTTTCATTCATGTATATCCTAGCAGAAGCAGATTCCACCAAAGACTACTAATTGACAAGCAGTTCAAGAAAAGAGATCAAGTTTCTGGAAACAAGACCATCAGAATCTCAATTTCATCAGAACTATGAAAGCTTAATAACTAACCATCTGGTTTGCAAATGGGGTCACTGCACTGTGTAGTGGTTGTCTCTAAATGCTACAGACCAGTTTGGAACTTTGCACAGACTTTTACTGAGCAAATGGCTAATTATTGTAATTTAGTTTCTTTTTAATAGTCTGTTAAATATTTCCAATACTGTAAGAAATGTTAAATTCATAATAGAAGAGTAGAGTTTTTCCCCCCAGGTGATTCCCTTGTAATCTGAATGTGCCTTATTCACTTACTTATAATCTTTATTTATATAAAGCCTTTAAAAGGATCATGTGGGATTGTGGCTACAGGCTGTAGTGGGTCTGTAGATGGGTAATACTTCAGGTAAGCATTAAATGAATGTTAAGAAACTTAGACACTGTAGGACACAACTAAGAGAAAGCAGGCTACTCTTCTAACTGAAAATTTAAAGTAAGAATACTGGTTGGGAAACAAAGTTCAGATTTAAGTTTGCCACCATAAAATAAATAAGGTATTTCTAGGCATTAGATTATAAACATAAATATTTAAGAATGACAATTTTTTAAAATCCAATTCAGAGGTCTAAATTCAAGTTTAAAATGCAAATTAATCACTCTATTTTCCTAGAGCCTCTTGACACACTAGAGATAACAAAGTAATGAGCCACATAATTTTAGACACTAGAGCTGCAAATTTGAATATTATTTCCAAGAAATGTCAATAATATCACTGCTATTCAACCAACTATTTCTCTACATTTCCTGTCAGTCGTAGGTCAATTTCTTTTGTTTCTGAGTTCTAGATTTTTATACATAATGTTCTTGCCTGGCCTGACAAAGAATCATAATACTATGAGTGATTATTGTCACTATTTTTTAAGGGTTAGAGAATATAATAGTTTCTTTATTGCTACATCAAACCTTCCCTCCCATATAGAGTACTTTCATATTAGCTTAACTGTACAATAATGAGACAGGAATAATATAGAGAAGCAAAACTTAAAGCTTAAAGGTAAAACTTTAAACTTAAAAAGAAAACAAAGGTAAAACTTCTAATTTACAGAACTTGTCAATTCCTAAGAGATCTTAATTATAGCTGCCAATAAGCAGCAAAGTTTTCAATCATTGCCTTGTATTTCTCCTACATTTTTCAGAGACTAAAATAAAGAATAAATGCCTTAAATGTAGCAAGAAATGAGAAGCAAAAGGCAGAGATAATCTACAATCAACTGGTCCTTGAATACTTAATAGACTATAAAATAAACATTTTAAAAAGTACATTATCTGTTTGAATTCAATAAATATAACAACAGCCTCTAGATTTCATATAAATTCTTTAAAATGATAAAACACATCAGGCCAGGCATGGTGGCTCACGCCTGTAATCCCAGCACTTTGGGAAGCCGAGGTGGGTGGATCACTGGAGGTCAGGAGTTCAAGATCAGCCTGGCCAACATGGTGAAACCCTGCCTCTACTAAAATACACACACACACACACACACACACACACACACACACACACACACACACACACACACACACACACACACACACACACACACACACACACACACACACACACACACACACACACACACACACACACACACACACACACACACACACACACACACACACACACACTAGCCAGGCGTGGTGGCAGACACCTGTAGTCCCAGCTACTTGGGAGGCTAAGGTAGGAGAATCGGTTGAACCCAGGAGGCAGAGGTTGCAGTGAGCTGAGATCGCACCACTGCACTCCAGTCTGGGCAACAGAGCAAGGCTCCATCTCAAAAAATAAACACAAAAAACAAACCACATCAAAGGCCCATTAACTGCTAAAGGTACACTTTATCTTTAAATGCCACTTCTTCAAAATCTCTTTAGATGACAAGACCATTTTTACATTTAATTAATAAATGCTGTCTTTGATCAGATCACCTAGAAAGAATGACTTATGTCATTTTCTCCATATCTTTCTACTCAGCTCATTTTTAAAATTCTGCCTTTACACATTTCTTCACTTTCTGCTTATACCCTCTTTTCTTTTTGGAAAGTGCTCATTAGCACATCCTTGTCTTTAAAAAAAAAAGAGAGAAAGAAAAAGAAAAAGCAGAGAAGTGAACAGGGAGAAGAACGACTAACAGCTAAGGTTTTCAAAAAACCCAAGGGACAGGTGTAGCATATATTAAATTAACTCTATGGGGACAGAATTTATTTTTTAAATCAGGATGTGAACTTTGTAGCATTTTCAAAGCAACACAGTAAGCCACAAGAAGACAAGACAGAGGCTCCTTTGCATAAGGGGAATATTTGACCAACATCTTGTATTGCTGAACTTGATTCTCTCTAACAGGACTCAACATACAAATTAAATAAAAGCCATGTCATTTGGCATGTCAAAATAAAAGATGACATTGCATAAATAGTTACATATGTAGGACATATTACATGATGTGTAAGCATACAAATAATACATAAAGTGTCACTACACTGAAATAAACAGTATGTATATAAAATATACACTTAATTAGCAAATGTTAAGGTTAACCAAATAGATTGTCACAAAAAATGCTTCTCTAGACACATGTACCAGATTTTAAAAACGTAGTTTTCTCTCAACAAAATAACTAGAAAAAAGGAATGGCAAAAAATGTCTTTCCCACCATTAAGCACACAAAAACCGAAAAGCCTGCCGCCACTTCCCTCTAAGCACTCCACTGAATCATGCATATCAGCTAAAAACGATAATGAATGGAAATTTGGGTTAATAAAATTAATCTCAAACAAGCAAGCTAAGTGATTGACTTACAGGATCAGCTGGTGCAATGTTAGAATCAAATTGGGTCAGAGTTTGTGAGCTTGAAGAGCGTTCACTAAATGTCTCCCACTGCTGAACAGACAGAGGAGAGACAAGTCAGCATGATGAGAAAGATGGAGTAAAAGATCACTGGAGAAGATTTAGCAAAGTAATTCAGAGGTTGCACTGCAAGTTGTGTTTCATTGGTTTAACAAAATTCAGTAATTTCTATTTTTCCATCAACATTTTATATTTATTCTGGGTCATCTTGTAATATAAGGTGAGGAGCTTCACAATCAAAAGTATAGTAATGATTTATTGCAATCTCTATGGAAGAGATTTAAAGCCTTACAGAATTAAAATAAAACACAATACAGGAACAAAGTCTAAGTGATATAAATGTCCACCAAGTAAAAATGCTAAAGAGGCATGCCTTGACTAAAGAAAGAAAGAATAACATCAAATCCTTCTTTGAACATTCAAATGTTAATGTACTGATTTTGTGATCCTAATGAATCAAAGTTTTGTTAAAAACAAAGCAAGTCAGTGCGACTTGCCAGTGCGACCCCTGAAAGATGATTCTATTATGTACGTGCACATATTTTACACATATGTATAGATATTTAATAAAATATAATTGAGATAAAATGCAAAGAATTCTGGAATTAATATATGTAAAGCTTATGTCAATCTGTAGCAAGTCAACCCCTGCAATCAGCACTACAAACAGGGCCATGCCAGACCACAAGACAGAACTGCCAATCAGACACCCCCGCTTCCCCACTCCCTACCCCATGCTAGAAAAATCAGAATGCGGCCACAATGAGAGCAAATCAAGCATCTGAGCATGAGTTATATACAGAAGATGTATTTTGATATGAAATACTACTCTTCTAAAAGAGGTACACAAAAAAACATCATACCTCTTAAAACAGGTGGAGTGATAAGTCAATATTAATTATAGTAAATTCCATTTGTTTTGGAGATCTTAGTAATAAAATGGTATAGAATTTTTACATCAAAATTGCATTAAAATTATCATTTAAATCTGATTCTTAAGAATTATCAGTTATCCTCTAAAGAGGAAAAAACATCTACACACATACAATGTATACACACGAATATTTACACAAAGACAAAACTACCCCATAAACCAAAATCCTCTTTGGGAAAGTATACATTTTTATGCTTCAAAGTTCAACTTACTATTTAAAATAGTGACATTTAAGTTGAGAAGATATGTAAAAGTTAAATATTAGCAAATGAGCACACTGGTGAAAATTACCTACAAAAATGGCTAATATAATAATTCAACGACTTTTCCTACAGATTAGTTTTCATATGAAAATTAAGATATTCTGAGAAATACTGGTCCAAAGTATTTCATGAATTAAAAATCCCACAATAATTACTTTTATCATGTGGCATCACTTCAGGAAAGTTACTTATCAATATCTGTTAATATAATTAGTTTTTTCCTCAATAATTATTGTTACAGGGACACAGAAGGAAGTTTTAAAATCCTAATTATCTAACTGTGAAGAAAAGTTTACAGAAGATTTTTGCCAAAAAGAAGGTATTTACTTGTGTACCTCATTTGGGTGGCATGAAGTTTAACTTAGTTTCACAAGACTGCATGTAAGTTACCTGGAGGACAAAGGGACTCTCTTATCTTCATACTTAATTTTTAAGGGCTCACAGCTGTGGAACCAGACTACTGGAATCCCAGTTATGCTGTGCAAACTTGGGCAAGTTATATAACTTCTCTGTGCTTCGGTTTCTCCGTCTGTAACATATTATCTACCTCATAAGATTGTTCAGAGGAATAAAGGAGTTAATATACATAAAGAGTTTGTTTTTGTATTGTTTTTTAAACAGAACTGACATATCAAAAGTGCTCCATAAAGGTTAGAAATTATTAGGGTCATCTCCTATACTGTCTCATCTGTAACCACAGGTGCTAAATAAATCTATGTTGAAAGATTACTAGTGCTTTGTGGAAGACAATTAAAATGTAATCTAAATTCCATATCCTAACTAGATATTTTTAGAAATATCATTAGATGTCTCAAAATCAATGATTTATTAACATTTTGATTTTTCACATATCAAAAAAGAATTATGACATTCATGACCTCATTACCAAATACTATAAATAAAACTTGATGGGAATATTTAAGTAGGGAAAATGCAAGTACTACTACCTGAATTTAGAAGGGACTTCCATTTCTGCCTCTAATGATCACATACGATTTTATTAAGAATGAACATGGGCTTTAGATTCGAGATGCTTTAGAAAGAATTGTTTTTATTTACAAACTGATATCAATGGAATACAAATATTCTTGTAATGTAATACTGGTTTTTAAAAAAGACACAAAATGAATAGATGCAGCAAAAATAGTAGTGTCTCAACAACGATTACCTTACTTTCCATAAACTCTCTCTATTAGCAAAGTCTTTCAAGGTTTAATCCCTTCATCTAGAAAAACACTTGTATTAATGGTTTTGCATCCCATAGTAGGATGGATGGTGTGATGTTATAATGTCTCAGACACAAGTATCTTGGCTGCAATTATGTCATAAAGCAGGAAATAGTATAAAACCACCAGTTACTTCTGTTTTCCAACTGTCCAAAATTATTAATAACTAGCATGCTCTTTAATCCAGCATTTTTCTGGCTTTAAAAGGCATGGAAAGGACAGAAGCTTAAAACTTCTTCCTGAAAGTGAACAAACTTTTGTATTTTTAGCATTTCCTACATGCTACAAAAAGAAAAAAAAATAAGAAAAAAACATAACTTGTTCACAAAGAAAACCGCTCTAATAGGCTAGAGCAGTGGTTTCCAAATGGAGCTCTCCAGGGCACTAAAATTTAACAGAGGGGCCTAAGCAGGTGTTTTAGGGGAGGCAGGGCCTCAGGTCCTCTTCCCTTATTCTAATCAGTGGCCCTTTTGATGCTTTACATAATAGAGTTTCAAAGAAATTGGGGAACAGTGCATCTGTCCCAAATTCCATTTTGCATACTGTGCTTGGTCATATATGACACATCTTTAATGCAGTTAATATGGCTAAACATTCTATATTGAAGAAAACTAATTATACAGAGTTTTGAGGTTGTAAAACATACTTTCTTCATATGGAAACTGAATCAGTCACTTATCATTTCCAATGCTAAGATCGCAAATGTACTATTACATACCTTGTTTACAGGACTGAGAAGGCAGTGTGACATGGTGGATGTGGCAGTTGACTAGATATCAAAGGACTTACGTTCAAATCCTAGCTCTCGTCCCTCACTGGATATGAGATCTTGGCCAAGTCATTTACCTTTTGATGGTTAAACTTTCTGAATCTGCCTCTCTAAACTCACAAGGTTTTAATGGGGATAAGTGGTGGAAATCAAACGACAGCATATATACTTTGAAAACCTCGAAAAAGTCACATAATTACAAACATTTATCATAGTATATCTGATATGTTCGCTCAATTATGCATGCATGCTGGAAGAGACAGATTGAAATTACCCTCTTTGGAACATCTTACCTTAAAAGAGTTAACTTTTAATGAAAGAAAAGGAAAGCTTTGCTAACCTCACTGCTCTGATTCAGCTCAGGCCATGTCTGGTTTAGTGACGGCATCGATGGTGACTTGCTTGGAGGAGCTTCAGCAGGAGAGCCTGAATAACCTACCTCACCTGGCTGATCTCCAACATCTGCAATTTAAAAATAGAGAAATTCTCTATAAAGACTACATTGTAGTTTATTTTAGGCATATTTACTTATTTAAAAAAAAACTAACAGATGATTTTCACAAGTAGTAATATATAATCTAAATCTCCTTTCCTCATGTTCTCAGAGTAAGCATGTTAACAGACATTACTTATTCCTGCTACTTATGGTCTACCCAAAACAACAGCTTTTCATGAAAATAAAATCTAGTTAGGAATCAAAAGAAGAAGGTTATACATAATAATATTGCAATAGGTCGCATGCTTTAAAATCATTTTCTGATAATAGAAATAGATTCATACCAGTTTCCCAAAGTGTATTCTATTCCATGGAATACTAATCAGTAAGGTGGCTTTGAAAAATTAGGTTTTCTGCTCAAGTAAGTTTGGGGAAACAATAATTCTCTGTTGGAGCATCCGTATGCACATTTGTATATCAAGACTTGTGATGTCTCAAAGTAAATAAGCTTTGTTTAAATCACTTTTTTTGGTCCAGACACACATCCTTTTCATCAAATAAAATCCTTCAGTATTCCCTTGGAATATACTTTGGGAACTGCCAATTTATACTAATTCACTCACATATCCTCTAAAAATCTCCCTTGTTAACAAAAAAACAGCATATACTTCCAAGGCACACAGTAAAAGGAGAAAGTCCCCAGCCACGGGAAAAAAGGAAAGTCAATAAGCCCTGTATGAAACTTAACTTTTATTATTAAGCTCACTGGCACTTACAGACTTAACTGAGATAGTTACAAATCCATTATAGTATTTCAAAACGGTTTTTAAAGTACTTTGAGGTATCATATTCTACTTTTAAGCATAGTTAAGCTTAATTTAAAATAACTCTAAATTATGTTTAAAAACAGGAGGAATTTCAAAGGTCACTAAACTCTCATTCCAATTCTTCCAAGCTGGCTTTGAATATAACCCCAGTCAACAGGGAGTACCTAATTGGTTTAGAACTCATATCAAAAATATCATTCGAATATCATCGTGTCTGACCATGGGCAAGTTGAATAAAACAGCACCTGAGTTTCTCCATCAGAAAGACAGCTGCCATTAAATGTTAGCACTATACTTCAGATTTCTAAATAGACATCCATATAATATAACCTAGCAATGTATAGCTTTTAACTTTTCAATCTATTCATTAGTAAATCCTTTAAGTTTTAGTGCCTAACATAGGGCCTAATACATACGGGCACTCAGGTATTTACTGAATCAAGTTGCCTTGTGTATTCTTTTTTATTTAACTTCATTCACCTTTACTGTCATTTTCCTAGGACCACAATTAAGTACTGACAGTTTAAAAAGTTCTCAAAATGTCCTTTCTGCTATTCTGCTACATGCCTCCCTCAAAATATTTCCTTTTTACTTACCCAGACGTTATATCTTTATAATTATACCACATTGCAAGTTCTAATCTGTAATCCAGAATTGTATTCTGATTGATTTTTGTTTTCTAAGATCAGAAATTATTTCTTTAAGTCCTATATCTTCTCGATAGAAGTGTCTGGGTAGTACAGAAGTAGGAAGACTTCACGTATTATTCTACAAAGACCTCAACTCAAAGTTCTTAGAGAAGAACTTAGGAAAAAATTATTTAGGATAAACAATAGTAGCAAATTCCTCATTGGATAGTTTTCAGTGAGAAAAAAAAAATTATGAAACTTTATCCCCAGTGATAACAAAGGGAAAGGGAAACAGTAGCTATAAATATGATAATACACTGAAAGTGAAAGTCTACTAGGAGAATAATAAAGAAGCATCTTCAAGGGATTCCCCAAAGCAGGTGAGTATTGAAGAAAATAAACAGAATTAAAACAGTATTAACTACAAGATGACTAATTTTCGAAAGAATTTATTTAAAGCAAGACTCCATTACTTTATTTTTAAACATCAATCTTAAGGCAATCTGGAAGTCCTGGTTGGGCTTTCAGGACTTTCTTGATTTTCTTCTACTGACAAATTTAGGGCCAAGCTGTACCACACCTCCACCTCAGGGCAGTTATGATTTGGGACAGATTCTGGGAATATTTCTGGTTCACTGGTACAAAGCTGCAGTGGGTCTAGCTGCTTGAGGCTGCAAAGTGAAATGCTAGTCACCCAAATAATTATACTTTACCACTATTTCAATAGTTATTTTCCTAGAGTTGTAGACCTCAAACTGTGGACCACAGACTCCTTTCTAAGAGTCCCAAGACTCTTTGAGAGACCTGAAAGGTGAAAACTATTCTTGTAATAATGCTTTTCCCATGTTCACATTTGCACTGAATCAAGGCAGTGGCGACAAAATATAGTTATTGTACTCTTCACTTACAGTTATTGTATTCCTTACCCCCCCACATACATAAGCATTAAATATAAATAAATGAAAATAAATATGCATGCTGATCTCACTTATGAATGTTCATGAAGCAGTACAAATTAATTTTACTAAATCTCAGCCCTAAAAACATATCTTCCTCTATGTGTCAAAATGGGAAATACATACACACAGCATTTCTGCTGCATATGAAAGTACAATGGTTGTCTCACAGAAAAGTACTTGTGTGATTCAGTTGTAAGCTGAACAAACCACTTTTTTTGTGGAACACCATTTTTCCTGAAAGAACAGCTGATAATCTATAATAATTCGGACTTGGGTATTGAGCAGGCATTTTCTCAAAAATGAACAAAGTGAGCTTGTCATTTCAAGGAAAGCAATGTTTTCAGTATTTGTTTCCAACGGTTACTAATGACAATGCTGAAGGTTTCAAGCGAAAACTCAAATTTTGGAAAATGTGTATCCACGTCCATAATCTCAAGAGCTTCCAGCACTCAAAGGCTTGATATGTTGTGAAATCAGCAAATACACTTTTTAAATATTTTATAATGAAAGATGTCAACATCTGAAAGATGTGTGTAACTCAATGAACTGATATTTTACAAATATCCAATGCATTATGGTATAAAATCAAGTTAAAGTACAAAAAAATGCATTAAAGTGGCTTCAGCTTCCACACTGCAAGTAACCTTTAAGAAATTACCATTTGTGCTTTGATGTAGTACCAAAGAATAATTACGTTATCCGAAAAAGCCATGAAATAGTCCTTCCTTTTATTGTGTGAGGCTAGATTTAATTTGGAAACTTTTTTTCTATAGTAGGCCAGATAGTAACTATTTTAGGTTTTGTGGCTATAAGGTATCTGTTGCAGCAATTCAACTCCACCATTATGGTGCAAAGGCAGTCCTAAACAATTCATAAATAAATGATGAGCACTGCTGTGTTCTAATACAATTTTTATGGACACTGAAATTTGAATTTCATACAATTTTTAATGTGTAATAAAATATTATTCTTTTGATTTCAACAGTTAAAAAGAAAAAATATTCTCAGCTTGTGGGCTAGTCAAAAATGAGCAGTAGGCTGGATCTATCTCACAGGGCTTAGTTTTTAGACCCCTGGTATACCTCAAACAAAACAACATATCCAACAGACAATGCGGAAGCAAATATGACAATTTCGTTGTCTTCTATTAAGACAGATGTAAAAGAAATTTGCAAAAATGTAAAATAATGCCACCCCTTTTACAATTTTTTCTTTAATTTTGGAGAATACGGTTATTTTCCTAAAAATATTTATGCCAATAGGTAATGGATTTGTTATTGCTTTTTTACATAAAGTAAAAACAAAAATTAACCAGTTTTAATTTCTAATAATGTAAGTATTGACAGATTTAACCCATGTAAATGAAGACTCTTGGGGTCCACAAATTTTAAGAATGCCTAAAGGGGTCTTAAGATTTAAAAGTTTGTTCCACATTGAAATAAACAACGACGACAACAACAACAAAAACCAACCAAACAAAAAAAGATTTAAAAGTTTGAAAAATTGCTGTCCTAGAAAATCCAAAAATTGTTTCTGGGATAAATGAGCAAAATTACTCATTGCTTCTTTCCTATGTTCTAGAAACCAAGAGTCTATGGACAACCATTCAGTCTAGAAATAAACTGTACCTCCTTCAACTTTGCTCCAAATAAGTACTCCAACAAAGAGCTGCCTGCCCACCCACAAATGTTAGTCTTTAAGACTGTATTTTTCCGGAGGCAGGGGTGTAGTTTTACTCTTACCTGATGCAGTGTTCCAACCTAGCCTCCTGCTGGAACACTGTGTCAACCCTGCCTCCCTCCTGTGGGTTCTGCTCTGCCCCTGACATCATCAGAGCATCAGGGCTGAAAAAGAAGAGCATGAGCCTAAATTATTCGTTAAAGTTAACCCCAAAAGGGCTGTTATGCAAAAAGTATTTCCATGTATAAAAGTGTGTCTGAAAGAGACAACCCAGTATGATCACACTGACCTACGGCTTATTCTACAGTTATTTTAAGTTTGCAAACACTGGAAGAAGTTTCACCTTTCTATCCTTTCAAAGGATCTGGAAAGTTCCCCGATTCAATTCAGTACAGTGTACCTGCTAAACAACCTCTTTCTGAGAGCTTTGGTTTTATTCTAGCTTTGTTACCTACACATCCTAAATTTCTCTTATTTTCTTAGTATTATACTTGATATACTAAAAAATTGTCTCAAAAGTGACTGCTGGCTGTTATTAATCTTACAGAAATATATATACTCCCTTAAAGTCTTACAGTTTAAAACTTATTTTGCTTTCAAGCAGCAAACAAATCTAGAAAGTTACTCAATAAAGAAGGTTCAATGTTCCAACCTCATAAATAACTTTATCAAAGCAAAAATAACTTTTATTTGAAGAGTATCATTCTTGTAAGAAAAAAATATGGAAAATGAAAAACAATCAAGTGTTCATGACTTTTACGTCTTCAAGGAAAACTACAAATGGTAACTTTTTCATTCATATTTAAAAGACAGGCATAAGCAACACATATGTAGAAAGATAAAATTTAAGATGTGCTTTGTTTTTTCTTGAATGATATTATATGCATCAAAAAACTAGTAAGTTCTATTTCCAAAATGAACTCCACTTTTCCCCAACACTTCACAAAATGGAAACTTAGTAAGCAGACCTTAAGAGGGTTTATGAAACTTATTCGGTAAGACTACCTTAAAAGAGGGTCTATGTAGAAAACTAATTGTTTTCAATTAAAACCAAAGGTTTACAAAAAACAAAGTAAAAATGTGTCCAACAAGATTTGAAAAGAAACAAAATATTCACCCAAAATTCTTATTAAACTGAACTTGCTGAGTTTTTACAGTATTGATCAACATTTGACAGTACTGATCAACATCTGACTCAACTATTATAGTTCAAAGAATATTACCCACAATATACAGGAGGTTCCTATTATCCAAAGATAGCTAAACATGGGAAAAAATCCACTTAAAGTTAATCCATTCAAAATAAATACTAAAATTCCATAAAGAGGAAAACAGTTAATTGGAGCTTTATCTTAAAAATTTACAGAGGAAATAGTGGAAATGGAGTATAAAGAACAAAAAATGAAAGATAAAGTGGTGGCTCATGCCTGTAATCCCAACACTTTGGGAATGGAAGGCCGAGGCGGGCGCTTCACGAGGTCAGAAGTTTGAGAGCAGCCTGGCCAACATGGTGAAACCCCGTCTCTACTAAAAATACAAAAATTAGGCAGACACAGTGGTGCATGCCTGTAATCCCAGCTACTCGGGAGGCTGAAGCAGGAGAATTGCTTGAACCTGGGAGGGGGAGGTTGCAGTGAGCCAAGATCACGCCACAGCACTCCAGCCTGGGCAACAGAGCAAGACTCCATCTGAGGGGGTGGTGGGCAGGGAGAAAGATAATGTTACTTTTTTGAGGAGTATAATTTGGTGGCAAAATTAAAAAGCACTAATTGAGTCAGTGAACATTTACTGAGGGCCTATAGGGTTCCAGGCTCTCAAGATCCAGTACTGAGCAAGACAAGGGTCCCATTCCCATGGAGTTCTCTAACAGAGGAAGACAGAGATGTTCATCTTTCATTCACTTTTGACTTTCATAGCACAATTGCAAAGGAAAAAGCTCACTTCTACAAAAAATAGTTATGAGTATCATTAATTACTCCCAAGGACACTTACTAATCCGCTGAATTTGAAATCATAATCTTTTTTTTTGGAGACAGGGTCTCGCTTTGTCACCCAAGCTAAAGTGCAGTGGTGAGTTCATAGCTTACTGTAACCTTGAACTCCTGGCCTCAAGTGATCCTCCCACCTTGGCCTACCGAAGCACTTCTGGGAGCCACTGTGCCTGGCCAAAACTATAATCTTTTAAAGCCCCTACTATTGCTATCACCCTCATAGAGTTTTTGCCCTTCAAGTATTATCTGCCCTTGCTTGTCAATGTCTTTGTCAGGATTTGAGTTCTATTTACTTTGACGAATTTCATTAAATGGTGTATCTTTACTAATATCTGTAATTCAACTGTACTGATTTATCAGCTACAATACCCAAATATCTGGAAAGAAATGACACACGACAGAGAGAGGCGGCAGGGTTGGGGGGGAGAAAGACAGGGACAGAGTATGTTTGGGGGGGTAGGGGTGGTTTGAGAGGTAATTTCTTAATTAGAAAGCTAATGACAAGCATTAGTGCATAATTTTCATTATTTTTTCCTCTGCAACTAAGGGTACCTGAATAATGAATTTTCAAAAACAAAGATTCTAGGTTATTTGTACAAAACAAAGATATACATACAAGCATGTTCACTGCAGCAGTGTTTTAAAGATAAAGCCAGAAAAGAACCCCAAAATCCATCAATAAGAAACTGGTTAAATTAAGGTACATCATATTATGGAATACCTTGAATCATAAATATGATAGCTCTATATATTATTCTATTAGTCCATTTTCACATTGCTGACAAAGACATACCAAGACTGGGAAATTTACAAAAGAAAGAGGTTTAATGGACTTACAGTTCCACATGGCTGGGGAGGCTTCACAATCATGGTGGAAGGCAAGGAGGAGCAAGTCACATCTTACACGGATGGCAGGAGGCAAAGAGAGAGCTTGTGCAGGGAAACTCCCCTTACAATACCATCAGATCTCGTGAGACTATTTACTATCGTGAGAAAGCATGAGAAAGACCTGCCCCCATGATTCAATTACCTCTCACCAGGTCCCTCCCACAAACGTGAGAATTCAAGATGAGATTTGGGTGGGGACACAGCCAAATCATATCAATTATAAAGATGCCCAACATTATAAGAAAAAAACAATGAAGGATGTATAGTATGATTGCATCTGTATAAACACCAATACCTGTGTGTAGGTTTTTATATATATGTTAAAAATTTCTGGATGAATGTAAGAGAAACTCTTAACAGTGATTTACTTGTACCAAGGTAGTCTCAAATCTGAATTTGTGTGGATTTCTAGTAAACTATGTATGGAAAGTCTCATGTGCCTTCTCTTCTCTGGCTTAAAAAAAAATTCGTGTTGGAAGTACTTCTCAGAGTTTATAGATCCATGCAATGCACCCTAACAATGAAACATGTGTCCAAATCTACTGTGTAAAGTAGGGATCATGCAGAAGGAGATGGAGACAGGGAAGCACATATCCCTTTCCTTCTTTCAGCATCTCAGAGATTGCTGAATTGCACATGTGAGTAGTGTGGTGTAAAGGTAGAAAATAGTTAAAAATCATTGGCTCAGTCATTTAATCATTTCAACAATGTGAATGTCTGTCTATTCCTGTACTCAATTTGCACCTTGCTAGGCATTGAGATATAATGAACAAAACTGATCCAGTTCCTACCTTCCTAGAAGGCTCTAGTCTAGTTTGAGAGAAAGATATGTATCAAACAATCACAGAAGTACACATAAAATTGCAACTGTGCTTTGCAAAGGAGAAGATTCTTTAGACATTAAAATGTAGAGTACCTCAACGTGTTTGTAGCAGGTCATCTTAATCTTTTTTTTTTTTTTTTTAAAGAAGACAAACATTCTTAAAAAGCTAAATATTCTTTAATTCAGCTTCAGAAAGCTCTTTCTGCAGATGAATTTTTGTATGCTTTCTTTTGTAAGACAACAAAAATCAAGTCTCCCTTTCTATTTTAGCTGTTAAATTCAGTGCTGATGTTATTAAATATTCTAATTCAGGTCGACAGAAGTACTTCTACCTATAATCCTTGGTAGTTCTATTTTATCTATGATTTAACCCTGCATACCTGTTCAAGTAATTTTGGAAAAAATGCACATTTACCCCACCCATGTTTGCATGCCTATAGAAAGCCTAGCATGTTACTCCAAGGAGCTGTAACTCAAATGACCACTGCTCACCATCTATTTGCTTCTAAGAGTTAAACTTTAAGTATAGAATATTTGTGGAACTAATGTTTCAGTATGTCCCAACATCATAAACCTAGGGTAACAAATCGCTGTATTTTCAAAGGTAGAAAAACATCAAGAAAAATATCTTCCTTTGAAAATGGCACACATGTAGAATTAATTCATCCAATATTAGTGCAGTACCTGGCAAAGTTGTATGTTTTGAGCATACTACAATAAATAGGATACATTTCCCTTGTTTCAAGGAATTCAGAGTACAGTGATAGAAAGGGGGAAAAAAAAACAAAACAGGATTTAGTGTGGTATGTTTCAGTAATTAGCATGTAGAAAATGCTATGAGAGATCAGAAATGAGAGAAACCACCTTTGCCTATAGTCAGAAAGGCTCCACAGAGGAATATTTACAATAAATTCTAATGTCAGCCAAAAGAAACTATTTGAGTATTACCCTCTTAACTGTGACCTTTTAAAAACACAGCTATTTTTATAATTTTTTTTTTTTTTTAGACGGAGCCTCACTCTGTCACCCAGGCTGGAATGCAGTGGCGTGATCTCAGCTCACTGCAACCTCCGCCTCCTGGGTTCAAGCAATTCTCCTGCCTCAGCTTCCCGAGTAGCTGGGACAACAAGTGCACACCACCACACCCTGCTAATTTTTTTTATAATGATTTTTATG
This sequence comes from Pongo abelii, assembly GCF_028885655.2. Lineage (NCBI taxonomy): Eukaryota > Metazoa > Chordata > Mammalia > Primates > Hominidae > Pongo > Pongo abelii. Next base: position 140,482,070 of record NC_071990.2, read on the forward strand.
GATACTGACGAACCCACAGTGTCACAAGACAATTTCTATACTCAAAGGACCTTTGGTCATGTGAATCTCAGGTTTATGATAGGTGGAAGAAAAATGATAATTTATATTATATCACCCCAGAATCAACAGAATACCAAAATTTATCATTTGTAAATATGAAAAGCAGATTTGAATGTAATATAATACCGTGTGATCCGAATGTTTACAACAAATTTGGTCAGAAAACCATATGCTGTGAGGGGGGAAAAAACTATCTGGGTCCGTGATACTTTTAAAATTATATTTAGAGCAACAGTGCACAGATATACACAGGCAATAAAATCAGTCTGTCTTTGTTAAACAGATCTAACAGGTGTAAAATTAGACAAAAAGATAAATGCCCAGAAAAAAACTTCTTCCTGAACCATCAACCTTATAGATCCAATTTACAAAGAACTTGTTTTTTATTTAAATTAAATAAAGGAAAAAGAAACTCATTAAATATATGCAAAAGCCAGATTCACTGACAAATATAACAGATGACAGAATCAGACAAGCCTCTACAAAATCACCTACAAGAGATTAAACTTCATTTAAATTAGTTTCTTGTATTATTGTGCTGTCGGTTTTCAAAGGCTTTAAGTCATATAAAAGCTCTAGGTCCAAGTCCAATTTCTAAATCAATGACACTGAAAGTGTGAAGTTACCACATGTTCTTCTCTTTTGGTTACTATCACAGGTGTTTAACAACGAAGATGTTTTTATTTCTTAAGTAGGTAAATTAAAGTACTTTGAATCAAAATTACCTAATAAAGACACTACGCTTTCAGCTCAAGTCAGAGGCTGACGCTTCACAACTAACTAAAATGATCCCCAAATCCTAGGATTATCATAGAAAAATGTGCTTAAGAAATTAAAATCAATGCCATATTTTTAGAATCAACCTATTCGTTGATAAAAGGTCAGTGTACAATTCAGGTCCTGAAATGTGAATGGCATCAAAATCCACATTTCAGGTGGAGAAACAGAAGGGAAAAATACAGTAAATGATTAGAACTTGCCCAGGGTCACAGATGAAATTAGCAAAACTAGAAGCACATTCAGATTACTGACTCCAAGGAGTCTCTTTGTGACACTAATTTCATGCATCTGATTCCTTCTGCGTAATTTAGACACCTAAGTCAGACCATGTATATTTTTAGGTTAAAGAGATGCTGCCTGATAGATAAATGCCCATTTGAGAGCCAAATTCTATTTGAACTTCCCTTTTAAAAGTATAAAATTCTTTCCATCATCATATCCAAATAATTTAGATAGAAACACTGAAGACAATAATTTATTTTAATTAGGCTCATTAAGAATTAAATATTAGGTTTGCTTTTATTCACTCAGAATTTAAGAAAAATGTACTAATTTTTAGCCCTTGATATTCTTTTTAAAGAAAGGTCCAGGCCGGGCACGGTGGCTCACGCCTGTAATCCCAGCACTTTGGGAGGCTGAGGCGGGTAGATCATGAGGTCAAGAGATAGAGACCATCCTGGCCAACATGGTGAAACCCCGTCTCTACTAAAAATACAAAAATTAGTGGGGCATGGTGGTGCGTGCCTGTAGTCCCATCTACTCAGGAGGCTGAGGCAGGAGAATCGCTTGAACCCGGGAGGTGGAGACTGCAGTGAGCCGAGATCGTGCCACTGCACTCCAGCCTGGTGACAGAACGAGACTCCATCTCAAAAAAAAGAAAAAAGAAAAAAAAAAAGAAAAGGAAGAAAGAAAGAAAGGTCCCAATAAATATGAACATTTAGCATTCTTGTTAACAACACAGCATTCTCTAAAATCATACACAAAAAGTCCAGATTTCTTTAGAGTCTGCAGAAGAGAGCTTGGTGTTTTAAAGAAAAATACTTACAACTGTAAAGGTCTAATGATGAACCCGGTAATTTCCCTTCAACAAATTAAGACATATTAAAGAGAAAAATGTTTATAATGAAGATGGGTTACTTTACCCACTTGAGACAATATATATCACAATTAAAGGATAGCAAAATAACAAGACACTGAAATGCTCTTCAAATCTCGGCAAGTCACAAATACAAAGGTAAAACAGTGGTATATATTACTCATTTTTATTTTTAAAAATAGACTGAACAAGACAAATCCAAGCTTGGCCCATACATCCTATTCTGATGACAAATCTATCTATGTACACTTGATGAAATATCTAAGCTATTAAGCTAAGGTTAACCTCTATCTTGATTTTTCTTTCAGAATCAAGCATTATGTTTATCAAGGCATGCAAACAGCTCTCTTCAGCTCCCAATCTTACCTGCTGAATCTTCCAAATCAATCAGTTTGGGCATTAAGCTTTCAGGAAGTTTTTCTGGTAAATCATAGCCATTCTTCCTAGCAACCACCAGATGAAAAGCAGCACAAAACTCATCCAGTGTCAATGCACCATCTTTATCAAAGTCTGAGAGTTCCCTAGAAGATAAGTTTATTGTGAATATAATCACATTCTGCTTTGGATCCTTTTATTTCTCAAAAAGAAGCAAGAGAAATATTTTCCATGAGAAAGTGCAAAAACTCAGTAATTATAAAAATCCCATACACAGAAAGATGTGTAATATAGCAAACGTAGCAAAATGTTACCTGCAGAATCTAGGTGGTAGTATATGAATGTTTTGGTACTCTTCTTTAAGCTTTCCTGTGTGTTTGAAATTCTCTAACAAGCGGCCCCAATAATTAAGGTCACCAAAAAGAATGACCTGTAACTCACATGCATTTTTAGAAGGCATACGTAATAAGTTAGTGACATTTTTTAAAAGTTTGATTTTATGTTATCAAAATTCACCATGTATGTACTTTATTTTTTGTTTTTATTTTTTTGAGATGGAATCTCGCTCTGTCACCCAGGCTGGAGTGCAGTGGCGCAATCTCGGCTCACTGCAACCTCCACCTCCTGGGTTCAAGTGATTCCCTTGCCTCAGCTTCCTGAGTAGCTGGGATTACAGACACGCGCCACCACGCCTGGCTAATTTTGGCCAGGCTGGTATCGAACTCCTGACCTCATGTGATCCACCTGCCTCGGGCTCCCAAAGTGCTGGGATTACAAGCGTAAGCCTCCGCACCCAGCTGACATGTACATACTTTAAATCACTGAGTAGAACTGCAAGGCTTGAAACAGAAATACAGCCACTCCACCTTGCTGTCTATGCCCTTTCCTAGATACAGACAACCACTTTTGTCTTTATTGCCTTAAACTATATAAATAGCATGAATATATTACTAGTTTTTGAGTTTTCAGTTTTAGGTGTTATCTACCTACCTTGTACTACAGCACTCTACGCTACCAAGAACCTATTAAAAATGATTTAGAATATAGAGAAATAACATTGATACACACTGGAATTAACATTTATGTTTATCTGATAATCGTTTTTTATTTATGTTTGAGACAGAGTCTCACTCTGTTGCCCAGGCTACAGTGCTGTGGTATGACCTCAGCTCACTGCAAACTCTGCTTCCTGGACTCAAGCAATCCTCCCATGTAAGCCTCCCAAGTAGCCAGGACTACAGGCTTGCACCACCACACCTTGCTAATTTTTTTATTTTTTATAGAGACAGGGTTTCACCATGTTGCTCAGGCTGGTCTTGAACTCCTGGGCTCAAGCAATCTGCCTGCCTTGGCTTCCCAAAGTGCTGGAATTACAGGCGTGAACCACCACACCCAGCTTGTGTTTTCTTTTTGCTTGTTTTTGTCTTTTTGAGACAGAATCTCGTTCTGTCACCCTGGCTGGAGTGAAATGGCACAATCTCGGCTCACTGCAACCTCCACCTCCCAGGTTCAAGCGATTCTCGTGCCTCAGCCTCCCCAGTAGTTGGGATTACAGACGTGTGCCACCATGCCCGGCTAATTTTTCTGTAGAGACAGGGTTTCACCATGTTGCCCAGGCTGGTCTCAAACTCCTGAGCTCAGGTAATCCGCCTGCCTCGGCCTCCCAAAGTGCTAAGATTACAGGTATGAGCCACTGCACCCGGCCCCGGCCTGTTTTTATAAAGTAATTTGTGATTACACTTTGTGTTCTAATAGCCAATTAGAACCATATTCCAACACAGCTATTCTTAAGTCTCTGGTTAAATGGAAGCTAACACCATTCCTAAACTTATGGCATGGTATAGGACTTACTAAACTTGATAAAAAACCAATGGGATAAATATAACCATGTATGTGCAAACTAACTTTTATCTCATGCATTATGCTAGCAACAAAAAACCAGCTGATACAGCTTAAAGAATTTTAGTTCTTTACAAAGAACTACTGTATCAGTATCACTTATTTCTTTTCTGCAGAATAAGAGAGAAGCTGGCTATTGTAAGGCAATACTGAGTTCTTTGACAGCATTCTTGAAGGGGTTAGTTGTTTATTTTTTAAGGCTCTAAAATCTACCTGCTAGAAACTCCTTGGAAGCAACCCAGTTACCCAACTAATGATATACCACACTTACCAAATATGAGAAAGTTCAAGAATAGGAAGTTTTGATTTTGTAAAAAACTCTTTAGCTGCAGATCCTGAAATATTAAAACAGTGTTGTTTAATGTTATTCTGAACTTACGGATCCACGAACAGAATGTAAGAGTCTTAGACTTTTTTAACTGGGAAAAGATATTTTTAATATGTGAATATGTCATGTTTTTGGCCCCCAGTGATTATAAATTCTTTTTAGACAAATAATCTGATAATTATTTTATAATTAAAATCTATGACCAATAAAACAATGTCTTTGAGATTATGAAATTGAGATTCTCCTGTCCCATCTAGAAGAACTTCTGTTTTCAACAACTCACCTGGAATAAATCCGTTTAGATCAGGCTGAATGGTTTTAAACTGATTTACATAATACTGTCTTTGTTCATCTGTTATTTTCCAGGGATCATCATAACTACTGGATTGCCTACGAATTTCAATGGCAGTTGTAGCTGATGCTACAGTTCGTACTGTTGTCTGGTCCTGTAATGAAACATTTTTTCCTCAGTACAATATCTACCTACATGATTATATGGACCAAGATTGCTAGGTTATTTGTTTTTGAAAGTAAAACTTGCTTTTTGTGGATATTTAAAATGTAAAACCACATATCTGTTACAGTCAGATTATTGGATATGTTTTTGCACAATGATTATAGAAATGAGTAGAATGACAGCAATTATGTAAGCAACAGAAAGTTATGAAAATGTGCTAAGAAAGCCAAGCAAATATATTTCCAGATGCAGAAACCTTTCAAAACTTCACTAGGAAATCAGAAACAGAAATAAAATCAGCTGAAACATTCCAATGATAACAGATTTGAAATGCACAGAGCAGAATTTTGCTTTTAAATAAATGAGTGGATTTGCATTTATAAAATCTGCAACAGCAAAATATAAAAACGATGACTGGAGCAATACTCTGAATGAAGCAAATAAAAATGCAATACCAATAAAATGTCACACCTGGACAGAAGCAGGATGCATGGTTAAAAGAGTACTGGTTGGTGGAGTATCTGCAAAACTGACCCAGTTTTCTTGAGGTGGAGGTGGGGAATGCCCTGACCACACTGCATCACCAGCAGAAGAACCTATAAGGAGAATGGGTAAACATGCTGACTCATGTTTGAGGAAAAAACTTAAGTTACAAGGAAGTTTTCTTTCCAACTCTTACTCTGAAGAAATCTAACAATTTCCAAAATGGAATCTTTTCTGTTCAATTAGAAATTATACCTCATTTAAATATCTTCAATTATTTTGTGCTCTCCTTGTCAATAAAATTTATGTAATATATACATAATATTCTGGGAAATAATTATTCATTTTACCTTTAGAGAATCTGGTATCCATAAACTTGTCTAAACATCACAGATACACATAAATGCAATTACCACTTTTCAAAGCAATGTATCCACTTACAAATTTCCATAGTTGGTTTTTGCTTCTATTTAACTTAAACTTACAATTAAAAACTATCTGGGAGGCAACTCCTGAAGGAATACTATCAAGTTTCCTTCAATTTACAACCCTAAATAATTGTTACTTTCAAAAAATGTCTAAGCCAGGTTCTGTGGCACAAGCCTATAATCCCCACCTACTCAGGAGGCTGAGGCAGGAGGATCATTTGAACCCAGGAGTGCAAGACCAGCCTGGGCAACACAATAACACTCTAATCAATCAATCTCTAAATACCTGATTGTGCTTCACCAAAGGGAGACCAAAATGGCCCAGGTCCCGCAAGAGGCCTCTCACTATTCCCACCGCTGGGATGACGGCTGTGCTTCCTCCATGTGTGTGGAGAAGTTGGTGGGGATTGCTGTGGTGAAACTACTGGGGATGCAGGTTCCTAGAAAAGAATATTATTTTAAAATTTTAATTTTAAGGAGACATTTTAATTATTAAGCTACCAATAAGAGCTTTAGTGAAGCATTTGCACAGGGCATCAACTGCTAATATTTACGTGCATGTGATTACCTGTGCATCTGCAGATGTACGAGGCTGAACCGTATCATGGCTTACGGATCCCTTTTTCACTTGCCCCCTGCCAGGTGGTGGGGGAATTACACCAGAATATGACCCTTGATTTTCAGAATCTGAAGAATATGAGGCTGCATGGCGAGATTCCTGTTCATTCTTTGAAGCAACAAATCTTGGCAGAGGAAGGTCCTTTACTGTTAACCACAAAATAATCATTATTTCAAAATAAAAAAGGACATATATATTGAAAACTAAAATAAGACATGAATTAGATATTAGAATTTTTGTAAAAATGGATACAGAAACAAGAGACACAAAATGTCTATCACCACAAAATTTGGACCATCATCTCCCTTACATTATTTAGGGAGACTCTTATCTAGAAAGAAGTAATAAAACCAAATTGTCCTTCTAATGAGTGATAACAATGGCTACATCAAATGCCTACGTATGTTTGGCCCTATACTTGTCACTGAATATTTATTTCACCTCGTAACCACAGTACCCCTGCAAAGCTCCTATTTACAGATAAGAAAACTGAGGCTCCATGATGCCAAGGTCATGCTTGTAGTAACTGACAGGATCTAAACCTAGATGAGTCAGACCCCAAAGCCTAGGCTGCTTCTACTCACACCGGGTCTTTAAAGTAAGATTTTAGACCTCTAAGTAAAACACAGAATATGTCACTAAGTCTGAGACTAGATTTAGAAATTTTCATGGCAGAAATTCCTAAAAATACCTTATTGTTCACCCACCAAAAACATGGTACAGAGTATTCTATCTATCCACTGTAGTCTGGCTTATGGCTCTCCTACAGCCAGATATTCTACATTCAATTTTAAATAGAGAAGAAAGATGAAGGACTGAGAAACTGTTTGCAGGTAAATCATAAGTGATACTTTTAGACCAGAAAAAATACAGCTACAAAATCATTTCAGAGGAAAGCGTACTTACCTCCGTTATATGATTACCTTCGTCTCTCTTTAGAACCTCCATATGAAGGAGGGAAACTATTAAGCTTATTCAATATACATGTAAAATAATTCAAAATTACCTGAAAAGAATGTAAACTCCCAACACTAAAAGAATGACGTATGGCAAACTAGAGGTCCACAATGAAAACCTCCACTGACCAATAAACTAAACTGGTACTTAAAACTATTTCTACAAATTCTGATATTTACAGAATTTTACAGAAATTTTTCTGTACAGATTATTTTTGAAATCTTAATTTTTCTCTTTCCCCTTTACTCTATGAAAATGAAAGAACCCTCTGCATTTAAGTGCCTATCTTTATAGAATTTCTATCTTCTTTCACATCAACAAGCCTCTAAATACTTGAAAAACAAATTATCTGATGTAACACTTTGATATGGTTTGACTCTGTGTTCCCACCCAAATCTCATCTTGAATTCTAATTCCCACATGAGAGGTGCTTAGATCATGGGGGTGGTTCCCCCATGCTGCTCTTGTGATAGTGAGCAAGTTCTCATGAGATCTGACGGTTTAAATGTCTGTGGCTATTCCCCCTTGCTCTCTCTCTCTCTCTCCTGTGGCCACGTAAGATGTGCCTTGCTTTCTATTTACCTTATGCCACGATTGTAGGTTTCCTGTGGCCTCCCAAGCCATGCAGAAGTGAGTCAATTAAACCTCTCTTGTTTATACATTACCCAGTCTCAGGGATTTCTTTATAGCAGTGTGAAAACGGACTAATACAAACTTGTAATGTGGTCAGATGTCTGTAACTAGATTTTAGTCTGCCAATATTTTAATATTGTCTCTATCAATCAAAAAGTTTAGGTTAACTGTTACTTCTTAATTTCAACTGGAGCCTCCACAGCCTTCCCAAACAAACAAACAAACAAAAATACAAAGTATAATGTTGTTTTATTGGAAATTAAGAGCACAGGGATGCTATATATGAAGATGGTCGCTGTAATTCATCATTTACCTTAATAAAACTATTCACCTAAAATATTTCTGAACAACTTTTGGTAAATTAATTCTTAAAAAATTGCCATTTGAACAGTACATATAGTCAAATACAGATGAAGTACATATACCATGCCGTAATACAGGTCAGACATATTTTTCTAGTATTTTCAAGTGAGAAATGCAAGGTAGTAGGAATAAAGTCACGACACTTCACTCAAGGTCACAAATGCCACTAGTAAGATCAGAAAGACACAAGAGTTCTATTGACTTGACTTCATTTGTAATAGAAGCCTATTTTCTTTCAGTTACTAGTGTACTCTGTATTTACCTGTATTTATACTTTCCACTCTTAAAGGGAAACCAGACTGGGCAACAGCTACAAGTTTCAAAGCAATGTAGAACTGACTTCTTCCAAAATAACCAAGTCTTGTTGCACCACAAAGCTCCATGATCTATAAAATAACATAATGTTAACATTAAGATTCACAACAAAAATCTCCCTTCAAAAATAAGCAGCTACCCAACTTATTTGTAACGTCTCAAAATATCTATCTAATAGATGGCATAATACTCACAACTGACAAACAACTTCCTCAAGTTTCAGGTTCATATGTTTACAAACAAAAAGTCACTGCTTTGCAATAAGGTCATCATTCTCCTATTTATCAAAATCCATATGATTAGCAATTTTCTTAGAATAAATTTTTTGTTACAAGTCACATTTTTAAAGAAACAAGGTACCACCCACTCTTCTTCATAAGCACTGCACATACAATGGGACCATGTGACTAAGAGACTATTATGCAGCCATTTAAAGTGACGGTCTTTAAATGATATAACAACATGGAAAAATGCTAAGGATTTATCAAGTGGGGAAGAAAGGCAAGATACCTAATTTTAACCACATAAATACAAATTTGGAAACTATTTTTAAAAAGTCTATCACGATTTTTTTAGATGAGATTAAGAGTCGGGTTTTCCCTCTTATTTTCCAAATGTGTTTAATATGGCTACACTACTCTTCTTTAAAACAAACAAAATTTGTCTGTCCTTTTTTTAGAGCATGAAAGTGTTCAAGGATCTACATTAATCATTCCAGTCTTTCAACAAGTATTTCTAGACTTGCTAGCACAAGTAAATATTAGACTCAAAAAATAGGATTTCAGATTACAAAATCATAACTCTAAAAGCTGGAGGTTTCTACTATGCAGATATTATAATCTTATCTTAAAATAAACACTAGGCATCCCTGTTGTATCTTTTCAAATAACACAAACTTTTGTATAGAGAGAGCAGTTTTAGTCTATTTTTCCAAAACACTCAAAGGAAGATAAGGTATCTGAGATGCTATGGTATTAAGTCTGAACAAAAGTATTCACAGGACTTCAAAAAAAGCACCTATTAACGATTAAGCAATTGTATCACAATAACAGCCATTTGTTTACATACACAAAAAAGAGTGATGTTTGCTGGCTGACCAGCACTGGAAGAAGTTCCTGTTTCTGCCACTAAGGAGCATGTCCTTCTGAAGAAATGTAAAAGGGCAAAGAGAATAAACAGGCAGGTTAACACCATCAAGGGAACTATGAGGAAAAGGGGAGTTTAAAAAGGGAAGGTCATGCAGCCCCAATCCTCTACTCTTTTCTGCCCACTTGACGCCTCTTAGGGGATCATTACATATCTTAAATACTTTTGTTTATATAACAATGCATCTAATATATGCCAGATATATGCTAGACAGAGGGAAGACCTAAAAGGAGATCACAGTATGGTTTGTTGACATTTTGGGAAGATACCAAGGAAATGGTTAGAAATGAGGAGGTAGTGGTCAAGAAGGGAAACAGAATCTCAATGCTGTTTTAATTGGTATTTATTAAAAGTTTTATATTTGTTAGCCATTTGCATTTCTTTTCCTGACTTGCCCAACTTGTTCTCTGGCAACTTTAAATAGACTGTTAATCTTCTTTATTCATTTTAAGAAGTTTTATTATGGCCAGGGGTGGTGGCTCATGCCTGTAATCACAGCACTTTGGGAGGCCAAGGAGGGCAGATCACTTGGGATCAAGAGTTCAAGATCAGTCTGGCCAACACGGTGAAACCCATCTCTACTAAAAATACAAAAGTTAGCCAGGTGTGGTGGTGCACACTGGTAATTCTACCTACTCGGGGGGGGGCTGAGGTGAGAGGATCATTTGAACTTGGGAGACGGAGGTTGCAGTGAGCCGAGATCACGCCACTGCCCTCCAGACTGGGTGACAGACTGAAACTCCATCTCATAAAAAAAAAGGTTTTATTATATTATACATATTGACCTGCAAACTGTCACGGAATTAATTCATTTATTCAATGACTATTTACTGAGCACCCTCAGGAAGGAAAGACCAGAGTGTAGCTGTTAAGTGTGTGTAGAATTGATGGGGAGGAGGGAATGCAGCAGATGGAGCTGATGACTTAGGCAGAAGCCAGATCATATTGCACATGTTGTTTTCTAGTTTATCTGTTTTTTCCAAAAAAGCTGTTTTGGTGATACAGAATTTTCCAATTTTTATACAAGCTTGTCATTTCCCCTTTAGGACTTTTGGGCTTGCTAGACTTAGAAAAAAGGTCTTTATACATGTTTTCTTCTAGAATGTTTATGATTAATATTGAAAATATACAAGTCTGACCAAACTGGAATTTATTTTGGAATGAGAAACAAATCAGATATCCTTTTGATCCTCCTCAATAGTTAACTATTGAGGCCAGGAGCAGTGGTTCATGCCTGTAATTGCAACACTCTGGGAGGCCAAGGTAGGAGGACTGCTTGAGGCCAGGAGTTCAAGACCAGCCCTGGCAACATGGTGAGATCTCATCTATATGAAAAAAAAATTTAGTTAAAAATTAACTGGATGTGGTGGCACATGCCTATAGTCCCAGCTACTCAGGAGGCTGAGGTGGGAGGATCACTTTTGCCTAGGAGTTCGAGGGTGCAGTAAGCTATGATGGTTTTACTTCACTTAAGCCTGGGCAACAGAGGAAGACTCTGTCTCCCCCCGCAAAAATGGTTAAAGAAAAAGTTAACCATTTATTTAAAAACTCATCTTTTCTCCATTAACTTGAAAAGCAACTCCTATATTTATATGTGCTTATTTCTGGGCTCCTTATGTTACAGTTTTGTATGCTAGTCCTGGAGCTGTAACCCAGTGTTTTAATTACTTTAGCTTTATAATATTTAAATATCTGATAGGATTAGTCAACCCCTCAATTTTTTCGCTGTTTAGAAATTTCTGAATTATCCTCATATACTTATTCTTCTAAATAATCCTTAGAATCATTTGTCAGAATAAACTGAGATTTTACTTGGGGCAGCAACTGATTTATGGTCTTGTTCCAAACTTTAACAAGATCATTTCTAGTGTTTTATCATTAAGCATGATACTGGCTAACACTCTGCCAATATCTCTGGTTAAAGAAATTCTTAAGGCCGGGTGCGGTGGCTCATGCCTGTAATCGCAGCACTTTGGGAGCCAAGGTGGGCGGATCATGAAGTCAGGAGTTCGAGGCCAGCCTGACCAACATGAAGAAACCCCGTCTCTACTAAAAATACAAAATCACCCGGGCATGGTGGCACATGCCTGTAATCCCAGCTACTCAGGAGGCTGAGGCAGAAGAATCACTTGAACCCAGGGGGCAGAGGTTGCAGTGAGCCGAGATCACGCCATTGCACTCCAGCCTGGGCAACAAGAGGGAAACTGCATCTCAAAAAAAAAAAAAGAAAAACAAAAAGCTAGTTCTAGTTCTGTTGTTCTTCTAAGAATCTTGTTTTGGGTTTTATATTTTCAAAAACCACATAAAGACGTTAATTTTATCATATGCAGATTTTGCACGGAAAACTAAAAGATCATAATTTTTCTCTTTGGTCCATCGATATTAGTAAGTATATAAAGATATAAGTAAGTATATTAACGGATTTCCTAACATAGAACCTTCCTTTGACTCCTGGAATGAATTTCATTTAGACATGGTGTATTACTTTTTCAAATAATATTTATAAAATATTTTAACCACAATCTTAGAACAATTAAGTTTTAAAGCATACATAATCTTTGCCGTGCTTTGGAGTTGGTGTTATATTGGCTTTTTCAGCAGAGCTCACAAACTACTTTTTTCTCTCTGCTCTGAAATACTTTAAATAGATTAGGAATTAGGTGTTTCATGAAGATTTGAAATAATTCACCAGTGATACAGGTGAGGCAATAGCTCTCATATGTTTTTCAGTTTCTTCCATATCTATCTGAAATAAGCTAGGTTTACCATCTCTAAGATTTGATAATTTCCTAGAGAATCATTTATCATCTCCAAATTTTATAATTTCTTCGTTGAGCATCATTCAAAGCAGTCTCATTCTTTCAATTTCCTTTCTATAGTGATTTCCTCTTAATCTTAATTATGCATATTTGTATGCAATTCACTTTTTCTCTAGCACAGTTATCTGACCATGGGAACCACTTGAAATAAATGGTAGGATATAGATTCCCAAACTGCTCCCATTAGATTTCTAACTCACCAAGGAAATCTGAATCACCAAGGGCTGGTTAGTGATTGTTGCTATAATACTGAAAACTATCATGCTTTGTTTTTTTAATGTTATAAAATGTACATGCTCATGGTAAAACAAAATAGTAGTTAAGGACATAGAATTTAAAGTTCCTACATTACCCATCAGACGTAACAATTCCTCCTAGCCAGGGCAATTAGGCAAGAGAAAGAAAGGGCATCCGAACTGGAAAGGAAGAAGTCAAATTGTCCCTGTTTGCAGGTAATATGATCTTATATAAATGGAAAAATCTAAAGACTCTATCAAAAAACTCTCAGATCTGATAAACTCAGTAAAGCTGCAAAATAACAAAACCAATATACAAAAATCAGTAGCATTTTTTTTCCTTTTTTTTTCCTCTGAGACGGAGTTCTGCTCTGTCACCCAGAGCTGGAGAGCAATGGCGTGATCTCAGCTGACTGCAACCTCCACCTCCTGGGTACAAGCGATTCTCCTGCCTCAGCCTCCTGAGTAGCTGGGATTACAGGTGTCCAATACCCCTGGCTAATTTTTGTATTTTTAGTAGAGATGGAGTTTCACCATGTTGGCCAGGCTGGTCTTGATCTCCTGACCTCAAGTGATCCGCCTGCCTCAGTCTCTCAAAGTGCTAGGATTACAGGCATGAGCCACCACACTCAGCCTACAACCAAATGATTTTTGACAAAGGTGCCAAGAACACTCATGGGGGAAAGGACAGTCTCTTCAATAAACAGTGCTGGGAAAACTGGATATCCATATGAAATACGGAGATACAGATAGATAGATTTTTTTTTTTTTTTGAGACAGAGTTTCTCAAAAAACTCTTGTCACCCAGACTGGAGTGCAATGGCACAATCTTGGCTCACCACAACCTCCACCTCCTGCGTTCAAGCGATTCTCCTGTCTCAGCATCCCAAGTAGCTGGGATTACAGGCACCTGCCACCACACCCGGCTAATTTTGTATTTTTAGTAGAAATGGGGTTTCTCCATGTTGGTCAGGCTGGTCTCGAACTCCCGACCTCAAGTGACCTGCCCACCTCAGCCTCCCAAAGTGCTGGGATTACAGGTGTGAGCCATCGTGCCAAATTATATATTTTATGAATGAAATTAGATGCCTACCTCTCACTCTATATAAAAATCAACTCAAAATGCATCTAATACCTAAATATAGCACCCAAAATAATAAAACTACTAGAAGAAAACATACAGGAAATGCTTCAGTATATCAGTGTGGGCAAATATTTTATAAATAAGATCTCAAAAGCATAGGCAACAAAAGCAAAAATAAACAGATGGGATTGTATCAAACTAAAAACTTCTGCATAGCAAAGAAAGCAATCACAGAGTAAAAGACAACTTACACAATGGGAGAAAATATCTGGAAACTAACCATCCAACAGAAGATTAATATCTAAAATATACAAGGAGCTGAAATATCTCAACAGCAAAAAACAAAGCAAAACAAAATAAAACTGATTTTAAGATGGGCAAATGATCCCAAAACACATTTCTCAAAGGAAGTCATACGCATGGTCAACAAATATATGAAAAACTGCTCATCACTACTAATCATCAGGGAAATGCAAATCAAAACCACAATGAGTTAATGGGTGCAGCACACCAGCATGGCACATGTATACATATGTAACTAACCTGCACATTGTGCACATGTACCCTAAAATTTAAAGTATAATAACAATTAAAAAAAATAATAAAATAAAACTATAGTAAAAACAAAACAAAACAAAAAAACACAATGAGGTATCATCTCACCCCAGGTAGGCTGGCTATTAACAAAAAAAAAAAAAAAAAAAAAATGCTGGCGAGGATGCAGAAAAAAGGGAACTCATATACTTTTGGTGGGAATGCAAACTAGTTATAACCACTATGGAGAATAGTATGAGGTCCCTCAAAAAGCTACAAATAGAACTACCATATGATCCAGCAATCCTATTACTGAGAATTTATCCAAGGAAAGGAAATCATTATATCAGAGAGACACTGCACCCCCACGTTTACTGTGGTACTATTCACAATAGCCAAGATATGAAATTAACCCAGGTGTCCAACAACAGATGGGTGCATAAAGAAAATGTGCTATATAATATATACCATGGAATACTATTCAGCCACAAAAAAGAATGAAATCCTGTCATTCATGGCAACATGGATGGAACTGGAGGACATTATGTTAGGTGAAATAAAATCCAGGAACAGAAAGTTAAACTTATATGTGGGGAAAAAAAAAAAAAGTTGATCTCATAGAAGTAAAAAGGAGAACAGAGTATACCACAGGCTAGGAAGGGTAGACAAAGGGAGGAATAAGGAGAGATTTGTTAAGGGATACAAAATGACAACTAGATAGGAGTAATAAGTTCTACCACTCTAGGACGGCTATAGTTAACAATAATATATAGTTTCACATAGCTAGGGGAAGGATACTGAATGCTCCTAACACAAAGAAATGATAAATGTTTGAGATGATGGATATGCTAATTACCCTGATTTCATCACTATACATTGTATTAGGGGTATCCAATCTTTTGGCTTCCCTGGGTCACACTGAAAGAACTGTTTTGGGCCACATATAAAATACACTAAAACTAACAATAGCTGATGAGCTTTAAAAAAAAAAAAAGAATCCCCCAAAAAATCTCATGATGTTTTAAGAAAGTTGACAAATTTGTGTTGGGCTGCATTCAAAGCTATCCTGGGCCACATGCAGCCCATGGGCTGCAGGCTGGACAAGCTCGCATTATATATTTGAAACATCACTATGTATCCCAGGAATATGTATAATTATTAATTCTTTTAAATAAAATGAAAATAAAAGGTGATTACATAAGACAGGTAACTTTTTAATCCCAAGGTATCCTATTAGCTATGCAATATAAATCTGAAAGCAAATTGTAATAAAGCTACCACATTGGTAAACTTTAACACTTCCTTTCATATATTCTAATTTCTTTCTACATGTACACAAACACACAAGCACACATAATACATACATCTTACACAGGTAGGGTCACTGTACATGATTTTTTCATATTACTCAAAGATTTTTCTCTATCTGCATACATCTCATTTTTTTATAAAGCATTTCATTGTGTGGATGCATGTGCCTATCACAAATTAACCAATCCTCTACTGATGGATATTTAGGTTTTCCCAGTGTTCTATTACAAATAATATCGTAAACATTTTTGTGCATGTCTTTGTGCACCTGTACAACTATAGAACAAATCTTTAGAAATGGAATATGCTTTAAATATATAACATAGTCCACCAGGTATGATGGCTCACACCTGTAATCCCAATATTTTGGGAGGCTGAGGCAGGAGGATTGCTTGAGGCCAGCATTTCAAGATCAGCCTGGGCAACATGGTGAAACCTTGTTTCTACAAGAAATATATATATAAGCTGGGTGTGATGGCACACCTGTAGTGCTAGCTACTAGGGAAGCTGAGGTGGGAAGATCACTTGAGCCCAGGAGCTCCAGACTGCAGTGAGCTAGGAATTGTGCAGCTTGGGCAACAGAATTAAACCCCGCCTCTTTAAAAAAAAAAAAAAAAAAAAAAGTGTGTGTGTGTAAATAACAGTCAAGTACTAAAAACTATGAGTGACTATTACATCTAACTGACCAGCACAAAATCCTGGCTCTGTGGTCTGAGACAAGAGAGGGAAGGTAATGTTTTCCTTAACTTTACTGGCTTTACCAAGGAATATCAGCCTAGAGAAGTCAGTACTGACTTCTTTTCTAAATGTTTCATTCCATAATATTTACCAAAAAGCCACTAACTTCTAGGAAAAAAGATAAACTAGACTGTAGTTCACTTAACACCTGTACAGATCAACATGGCTAGGAAATCATGGTTTATGTCACTCATACAGTATTTGAGCAAGAACCTAACTTTACTGTGCCTCAGTTTCTTCATATATTAACTGAGGAAAATAATACACTACCTCCTTCAGTTGCTGTGAGCATTCAATGAGACTGTATTCAATAAAGCATTTCAACAAGTATCTGGCCCAGAAATATCATTATTACTTTCCATTTACTACCCTGATCATAGTGGACTTTATATAGTTAGAGACTTCAGAGACTAAGTTATTTTTGAAAACCACATTTTTTTGAGAGCCAAGAGTTAACGCCTTTATGCATTAATATGAGTGTTATAATTTCTGATGGAAAGCCTTCTAAAATATAGGACGCTCTCATGTCTTCCTAAGTGTTTGCAACTTCTGAGCCCAGGATTTTACCTGCTCTGCCTTCAGGACTCTCATTATAATGACAGTAAGGGAATAAACCCACAATAATAAAGACGAAGTTAGCTGACAGAAAATTTCAATAAATTTTTGCAATTAGAAAACAGAATAGTAACTAATTAAGTAAGGTAGAAGAAATGAGTGCCAAGAATACCCACGGAGAAGAAACAATTTGCCCAACAAAATCCAGAGACTCACCCAGAAATGCTAGGTATGACTAGGGATGGGACTGGGACAGAGAATGAAGATCCCCATCTCCACTGCTGCTCACAGATACTAGCAACTAGACCCTACCCTCCAAACAAAAGCAAACAGACAAACAAGCACTGGATGGTATATCTAAAAGAATGAAACGTTAGAGAAAAACTAGGACAGCTGGTATAGACTTTGTTGTTGCCCCTGGTAAGTCTTTCTAGAACTTACCAATCCCAATTAAGAATCAGCACCTGACCCACCCCACCTAAAGTAAGACAGCCTTTTAAGAAGCTATTCCCCGCCCCCTCAAAAAAAGATAAGCTACACTCAAGTACACAGAACTCAGTCAGTTTTTCTATTGCCTCATCCTTAAATATGAACAGCTTACCAAAGATCAATATGCACCTGGGGAAAGCCCATAAAGTTGAAAAGGACTGCCAAATTTACAAACAGAAAAAAAAAACCACACAGAGTGAAAGAATCTTAAAAATACTCTAGTGCCTATTCTCTGATAGATTTTAGAAAATAATCCATTTGTAAAACAAGAACAAGATACTATGTTAAAAGAACAATCAGAGAACAAAATATCTTGAAATTTACAAAGCTCAATAGAAACACTAGAAGATAAAATAGAGAAAAATGTCTCCAGAAGTAGGAAGATTGAAGATAAATTAGAAAAATACAAAAAAAAAAAAAAAGAATTCATCTAGAAGGACCAAATTTTTATTAAAATAAGGTCTACAAATACAGAGAAAATAGAAGAGTAAATAATTAAAGTAAGAGATTTTGCCCAAAGCTAAAGGACACAAGTTTTAAAGATTGTGAAGATCCAGAGTGCTCAAAATGAGCCAAAAAATTCCTAAACACATTACTGTGAACTTCAGAACAGCAAGGAGAAAACAAAGATCCTAAAACGTTTAGAGATGGGGGAGAACATTAGAGATGGCGGAGAAGTGTTAATCATGTAAGAAATATCGAGTAGACTGGAATGAGACTTAGCAGTAACACTGAATATCAGAAAACAATAAAGCAATATCCAGGGAGTTCTAAGAAAAAAAATTTTCAACCTAGAATTCTATCCAAACTATCAAGATCATGGAAAGAATGGACACTTTCAACCAGGCAGAAACTTTTAAATGTTTATCTCCTATGAACCCATTCTTGGAAAAATATTGAAGGATGTCATTCAGCAAAGTGTGAAGACACAGCTTCCAGGAAAAAGTAGATACATGCCAAGAAAACAGAGAAAAAAAGTTGCAGGATGTCAGCTATGCAACTGGCCTACACAACAACCACTCCAGATCAAAGTACAATGACAGAAGTCTCCAGGAGGAAGCTTTCAGGAAAAATAAAGACGAAGAAGAACTCAACGGCTATGAAGGCAAACTGTGAGAAAAAAGGAAAGACAGTTAGGAAACCCCAGGAGAAAAGCTGTAATCATAGTACAATACTGAATACTTGGCTCTGCCATGAAAATATTTATATAGTCATCACATGAATATTTTTGGTTCACTTTCAACTTTTAGATTCAACCTAAAGTCAAAACATATTAAACAATTAATTATGGTTACAGAACAATATAAATGTTATTAATATTACATATGTGAAAGTACCACTAAGAAACCGAGTGGGAGAAGTATAAGAAAGGTGAAAGGAAAAGGCATTGGCTCACATTCTCAACTTAGAAAAGCGTTAACAGGACAAGAAGAAAGAAAAGTTTCAAAGGTAACAGAGAACCTGACATAAAATTTGAGGGAATACAGAGAAGTAACTTGAATGAAATCTTCATTTACTTTCTATATTTGGATAATGTCTATAACTGATAAACATAGATAAAGTGGAGTTTTAAGAGATATGGAAGTAATCACTGAAGAAAGAGTTTAATAAGTTCGAAGTGGTTTCTGCAGGAAACTACACTAAGTAGTACAGGAAAGGGGAAAGTAGAGGAAATGGTTGCTTTTTATTGTAAGTTCTTGTGAACTATCTGACTTTTTAAAACCATGAGCAGAAATTATTTTTATGGAAACCATTTTTACTTTAAATTCCAGGATACATGGCAGAACGTGCAGGTTTGTCACATAGGTATATGTGTGCCATGGTGGTTTGCTGCACCTATTGACCTGTCCTCTAAGTTACCTCCCCTCGCCCCCCACTCCCCAACAGGCCCTGGTGTGTGTTGCCCCGCTCCCTGTGTCCATGTATTCTCACGGTTCAACTCCCACTTATGAGTGAGAACAAAAGCATATAGATTTTTGACAATGCAAATTTTGTAAACATATTAGTACACTGTAGTATACTGCAATTATGTATTCAGGGCCTTAAAAAAAGTGGAATGTTTTTCTTTCACATAACGGAATAACATTATTAACAGTTTTTGTTTTGTTCTTTGTAATAATCTGTGACTTTTTTCTTGTTGCCAAACTATCGTTTTTTGCTCTATCAGCAGTCTCTAGTTGTTGCCCTTTTGCCTTGTATGCCACAGGCTTAAAAACAGAAATGAGTTTTTAAAACTATAAAACAAGAATAGTTCTTTAATAAGGACCCAAAGAACTCTCCAAGGAGAAAATTACATGAGCATCTATTTTTACTTCCAGATATAATGGAGTAGAATTGGTACTATCATTTTACAGGGAAAAAAGAGAAAAGCAACTTGCCTAAGGCCAGAGGGCCCAATAATAAAATAATAATTATTATTATTATTTTATAATAATAATAATTATTATTATTTTATAATATAATAATTATTATTATATTATATAATATAAAAGTTATAATAAAAATGTATGTCTTTCTTCTTCCACCATGACATGCTATGCCTGGTCTTTTTGCCAGGATAATGTCAGCTTCCTCAGGGCAAGTACCCCCAAGAAGTCCCGAAGCATGTTTTGATTTTCCACAGTGCTTAGCACATAGTGACAGCAAAGAGTGGTTAAGTGCATAGTGAGGTTCTCTGTTCCTATGTCCAGAAAGAGACTGCAGGGAACACTAAGAACAATAAAGGTACACGGAAGTTACTTCTTATTCCTGGTGAGAAAAAACCAAAGTCAAGTAGATGCTCAATTACATGTAAGAGCCTGAATCCATGAGCTGAATCACAAAACAAAAAAACTCAAAAGACACAATGACAAATGCATTGGAACTATACACAATACTGAGATAAGCTGCCAATATCCTTTCCAAAATGAAATTTTATGAATGAGTTTAATATAATAAAATGGAATCAAAATTAGGATCTTCCCTTTTCAGTCATTAATAGGTTAAAAATGAGAAGTTTATTCTACCGCTTTCATTTTTGTAAAAATTATTCAGTTTAAATGGAACTGGGTCAGTGGGCATGCTATGTTTTTTGGTGCCTTAAAAGCCTAGTCTGATCGACTTATAAACGTACAACACTGGCTAGCCAGTCACTATAACTTCTATTGTTCTACTAACTTGTTAGACTAGGCCCCACAATTCTGACTCACTAACTTAAGTAACATGGGAATCCTTGTAATGAAGATTCACATCTACAATAAAGGAGGGAACAATTATAGCAAATACCTATTAGGAGTGTTACTTGTTATTCTACTTAATGTTCAGAACAATCCTCTAATGTTGGCTACCATTATCTCCAGTTCACAGGAAAGAAAACTGAGGCTAGTAAGTGGCAGAGTTAGGATTCAACGCCAGGGTAGTCTGAAGACTCCCTGTTCCCACATGCCTCTAAGACATAGCTAGACAGAACTTCAATCGTGCTTGCTTATGGAGTAGTAGTTTCAAAATGTATTCCAAACACCAGTCCAGTTAAAGGTTCTGTAGTCGAGTAAGTTGAGGTATATAACAGCCTCTTTGGAGACTTCAGAATGCATTTTTAGCCCACAAGAGGTAATTTTAAAAAATCCTACCATCTAGAAACAAACCCCCTTTTGGTTTAATACCTACAAAAATGCTTTAGAGCCAATGGTCTATGTATCAGAGGCTCTATATAGTTCATGTCCTTTGTAGGGACATGGATGAAATTGGAAATCATCATTCTCAGTAAACTATCACAAGGACAAAAAACCAAACACCGCATGTTCTCACTCATAGATGGGAATTGAACAATGAGAACACATGGACACATGAAGGGGAACATTACACTCTGGGGACTGTTGTGGGGTGGGGGGAGTGGGGAGGGATAGCATTAGGAGATATACCTAATGCTAAATGAAGAGTGTGCCACCAGCATGGCACATGTATACGTAGGTAACTAACCTGCACATTGTGCACATGTACCCTAAAACTTAAATTAAAAAAAAAAAAGAAAACGAAAAACAAAAAACAAAAAACACTTTGGGATTCAATGTTGTAGACTCTAGAGCAATGATTCTCAGTAATTTTGGTCTTAGGATCCCTTATACATGCTTTAAAAAACTATTGAGGACCCCTTTCCCTAAGTTTTTGTTTTTGTGGGAAATAAAAAAGTATCAATAAATTCATGTAAAACAACAATAATCCTATCACACATAACACAGTTTTATACAAATAACTATTTTCCAAAACTAAAAAAAAAAAAAAAAAAAATCAAGTGAGAAGAGTGTATTATTTTACAAATGTGCAAATTTCCTTAATGTCTAGCTTAGGAAAAGGTTCTCTTATCTGCCTTTGTATTCAATTTATTGTGATATGCTGCTTCGTTTAAAGTGTAGAGGAAATTCACACTTTGCACAGATACATGCTGGAAAAGGAGTATTTAGATAACTTTTTAGGTAATTTTGATGATTATTCTTCGATACTACATCAAAATTCAACAAGTGGTAGTTGCTTAAAGGTTAATTTCAATATAAATCCAAAACTACATCAACAAACTTTTCTAAATGTGACATATTTTGCTTGTAAAATATTTTACAAATCACATTTGTTAATATCACTACTGA
Source organism: Pongo abelii (assembly GCF_028885655.2). Classification (NCBI taxonomy): domain Eukaryota; kingdom Metazoa; phylum Chordata; class Mammalia; order Primates; family Hominidae; genus Pongo; species Pongo abelii. The sequence continues at coordinate 140,504,394 of NC_071990.2, forward strand.
TCTCACCAGAAAAGTCATTAAGTATTGGGAAGTATCTGCACATGGTAGCAGATAAAAGTTCTTTAAAATTATAATTTTCATTGGAAAGCTTGAATTTTATCATTAGCAACAAAGAACATCACCTGTTTTCCTTAAATGGCAGGCCCACTTCCTTCATTTTCAAGAAACTGTCTGCCCAATACCTAAGTCAGCTATTCTTTCAAGAAAAATGATGTTCATGAAAAAAGTAGTTACTTTAGCTCTCAACACACATAATAATGTAAGTACTTCTCAAGATAGGCATTATGGAACCAAAGTGTTTTATTCACGTTTAGCATTTTATCACATAAAATATTAAAAAGATGTATGCTTAGGGTCAAATTTTAATAAAATTAGTAATTTTTATTGCTACTCAAAGGGCATTATTTTTTTGTCGCCCAGGCTGGAGCGCAGTGGCGCGATCTCGGCTCATACAAGGTCCGCCTCCCGGGTTCACGCCATTCTCCCGCCTCAGCCTCCCTAGTAGCTGGGATTACAGGTGCCCGCGACCACACCCAGCTAATTTTTTTGTATTTTTAGTAGAGACGGGGATCCAGGATGGTCTCGATCTCTTGACCTCGTGACCCACCTGCCTTGGCCTCCCAAAGTGCTAGGCATGAGCCACCATGCCCGGCTCAAAAGGCATTCTTAAGTGAAACTGCTTGGCAGTCCAGCATACAATATTAGCACAGTCTGGTGCTACTGCCTTATTTGTGCTAAGAAACCAAAAGTTTTATCTGCCATGACTTTTACACCATCAATGCAAGTGTCATCGCAGTAAAAAGATAATTAATAATACTATTGTTATGAAAATAACTTTGACCTCACAGACCAGGGTCTGGAGACCACACTTTGAGAAATGCTATTACAGAGTAAAAATAGAGGACAGTGATAAAAGGAATTCTTGGTTTTGATCCCATCACTGTGTACTACACCTCCCTTAAAGCAGCCACTGAAAACCATGCCTTATGGGAACAAGCAATTAATATGAATTAGCAAAACTGGCAAGGTGAGGAAAGTAGTGAACTAAGGAGTGCAGGTGTAAAGGAAGCAGCTGCTATTCCACTCTAGCTGACTGCTGCTATTGAAGAATACTTGCCTAATGACACCATGAAGAGATTTTTCTAAAGTGGGATACACGGAATTTTCTATAATATATTCCCATTTTCAAATGCTAGTGTGGAGTCAAAATAATTTTTTAAAATATGCAGACCAAACACAACATTTGGACCACCTACTTGCATGTTCTGTCCCAAAGGTATTCATAATACTTGAAAAATGGCAATAAAATAAATGGCAAGACTGCAATAATGTCCCTTTGTGTCCTTTAGCAAGTAGGTTAAGGGCAGGGTGGGAAAGAAGGGTAAGACCAAGTTTCATGAAAGATAATCTTACATACAGGCATTATTATATATTAACCTGCCTTCCCAATTATACAATGGTCCTAGAGAGTTTCAGCTGCCTAAGACACTGGATGCCCAGAAAAAAAAATATTCTAAGGCCATCAATGAATTATTATATATTTATATATATATAAAATATAATAGCTTTATATAAGATCTTGTTATCTGGCAAAATGACTCAAGGTTTTAAGACAACTGAGTAGTAACCAAGGGAAATTAATTACTAAAAAATACATTATCTCATCCTTCACCAGTATGTCAGCACAGCCCTTAAATACATATTTCAATAGAATAAATAATACAAGAATTCTAAAATACCTCTTCCCTTCTTTCTTCAGTAAGTCAAGACTGCTTCACACTCGCTGTATCTTCAGTATGTTTTCCCCTGAGACCTCTTCTGTCATTCAGGTTTCACCTTAAATGTCATGCTTTCAGAGGCCTTCCTTGAGCACTCTACTGTTATTTATTGTGTTTCTCCCAAAAGAATGAGAGTCCAGAGAATAAGGAAGGCCTCTTATATTCCCAGCACCTAGACCAACTCCTGACGCACAGTGTCAATATATATTTGTTGGTTGGATGAATGAAATGTTATTTATGATTAATTTTTCTGCGGTCCCTCTCCACTCCTACACACAGGCTACAAGATTAACAGTCCTAAAGTATAGCTCCATATAACTTTATTGTATTTTAAAGAACAAACTTCTAAGTTCAGCATTCAAGATTCTCCATAATATATAACCCCAACCTTCCTCCCCAAACTTACTTTGGCCAACCTAGATTGGGCTATCCTACCTCTGGGTGACACAGCAAGACTCTATCTCGAAATAAATAAATAAATAAATAAATAATAAAATTACACCCTTCCTTCTTTCATGATACATCTTAAGACCTACTTCCTTCCTGTAACATTTTCTATCCATCCCACTCCATAACCAAATGATCTTTTCTTTCTCTGTGCTAGTACCCCAACTTTTACCATTTGAGTTACTAGTATTATCCACGTATTATGTTAACCACACCATACATTCCATACCCACATTCCCCTCCACAAAGCTCCTTGGGGGCAGGACTATGGCTTAGGTACCCTGAAATCCACTGCAAGGTCTGGCAATGTCCTTTGCACATGGTAGGCACTTAATACCTATTGAAGGGAACTGCTCCCTATCATGCCCATACCCTTCTGATTTACTAAATTCATTGTTAGTCTTCATTTGAATCAACCCCTCCTTACTTGGAAAGATCATGTTCACCATTTCTTTAAAAATTAAACATTTTCTAATAATAAACAATGTTTGCTTTGTCCAAGTGGTTTTGATTACACACAATCCGTGCACACCTTTACATCACCTTCAGCATTGAAGTACACTGTTAGAAAAGTTCAAGGAAAAACAATCAGTGGCAAAGAGGATGCACACATGCCAAAGCCCAGTCATTCCAAAATGGCTGTTTCCTTTCTGCTATCAAAACAGAATATGTTTAGCTTCGCGTACATACTAATCTCTAATATTTTCTTTCCTTACAAAAACAACTTCATTTCAATACTTAGCACAATCCAACAAACAAGAGGGTAATTCATATCTATTACTGTATTCATAAGCCATGTATATATTCCTCAGTGACTCTTGCTGTGCCTTACTGACCAACCCCACTGCCAGTTCCCTCCTAAACTCCTTTCTAAAGTGAAATGCAATCATTTTAACCCTTTTGAGATACTTATCAGTTATATTAGAGCAAATAGCTCATCTCACTTTCACTACATTTCTCATCTAAAACTTTTAACTGCTCATTGCTTTGCTTACACAACTCAAATGCTCTTTGATTTCAAGCCTGCACACCAAGACCACATTCCTTCTTTCCTTTCTCCTGCCATGATTTTATCTTAACGCTTACCTAAACAGACATTCTCGTTTTTTTTTTTTTCTACCTTTCACCCAAACTCCATTTTACTTACCTATAACTTCCATTTTACATTTCAACCACTTTCCTACCTCAGTGAAGGAAAATTCTCCAGGTCTTTCCCCCAACACTATGTCCTTAGGTAAAATTAACTGTCTATATGTTATGATGTTGATGTAATGATGTCCATTATTTTATAGAACTCGAAAAATAAGAAATGTATAAAATTCACCATACAAGAATTACTACAGCTAAATATTAACATTAGACTTTTCTTGAGCCCTTACTGCATATTAGGTACTTAAACACAGAAATATTAGAACCACATGCACACACAAAATAAATATGTTAATTAACTCAATTTAGCCATTCCACAATGTATACATATTTCAAAATATGTCGTATATAATAAATATACACAATTTTTATTTGTCAGTTAAGGAAAAATTTTAAAAATAGACAAGAAAAATTACATAAGTATGAGATAAGAATTTCCTTTCTATACAAGTATTAGTATATAAATATAAAAAAGGTGTATTTCTCAATACAAAAAAAAAAACCCTAGAAATGTCTTCTGTAACTTTTCAGCACAGAAAGTTCAAATATATATACATATTCTTCTTCCTCTACTAATATTTTCATAGAAATTCATCAAGAGAACTCACCATCACAATATAGATTACTGCTATAGGACCTAGAAGCTTCTTAATATTTGGAGGATAGAATTCACTCTACCTGCTATGGAAGGGAATCATAAAGAATGGGTTGAGTCAAACAACCAATGTAAGAAGACTGAAGCAGCTTAAGAAGTTTATAGTTCTTGACTTCAATTTCTGCATAGTATATGTAGTTAAAGAGATTCTCCTTAGCAATATGTGACTCCTGTTCTTTAGCTATAAATTCTTGCTTTAGGAAGTATAAACTCCCACTGTCAGTCTACTCTGATAAAAGTAGTACATACAGGCCAATAAATATTTTACTGCTTATAATCAGTTTCACTGTCATTGTTATCTAAACAAATAAAACACTTCTGACAGCCTCAAACATAAGAACTCCAATGTGAAAAATAGTATGACTACTTGTAAAGTTTAATAGTTTGATCCAGGTCTCAAATTCCCAATTAAAATAATTATTTGTATTATCTACATTAACAATGACAACAACAACAACGACAAAAAGGCTTTAAAAAAACAAATAAGATTAAAGGTAAGAAAGGAGAAAAACCACAAATACACAAAAGTAGTTTGAAAAATACTACAACCACCTAAAACGGAAGCTTGAAATAGTACTAGTTGCCTTTAGAAAATACGATGGGGTATGGAGATAGTCCAATAAAATTAATTTGATCACTATCTTATACTTAGGGTGATCATAAAATTTACATCCAAACTGAGACATGTGTAGAGTGAAAGAGGCACTGTTTATAATTATGCCTAAACAAGAGGCATAAACCAGGACTGTCTTAAGCAAACCCAGACATAATTGCTTGTAAAACTCATTGAAGATAAATAATCCCATTCAACCAATAAAGTGTGTAAGGTGACATGGAAAGAAAACACCTGCAACCTGTTGCCTTACAACATGCCACATAAAATATTAATGTTTTGATTAAGGAGCAGTATTTTTCAAGAACCAGTTACTAATAATCAAACCTCTCTTTTCTTACATGGAAACTTGATTATTCCAGAACCACAATGACTCCTAATCAGAAATTTTAAAAAATAATAAAAGTTTACAATAAAACATTTAAACACAGTGGGACAGGCATCATTTTAAGCACTTTATAGCTCATTTAATCATCTTAACCCAGAAGGACAGAGATTTCTATCCTATTTTACAGAAGAGAAAACTGAAGTACAGAGAGGCTCAGTAATTCACCCCTGGTCACAGTAAGTGATGAAGTTGAAGATTCCAGAGTGTGTTCTTACCAACTGTACTATGTTGCCACTATTGCTCCTCTAGCGGGAGAAGCAGGAGCCCACAATTATTCCTAAGTGCACAGAATACAGTGGAGCTCTCAAGTATCTCAAGTGAGTAGAATCGTGGTTAAACAGAGTTAAGCATGATATAATTTCTGGTATATATTTGTTACCACTGGTCAAGCAGGAGCAAATGGGACAGGGAAATTTCTTTACTTATAATATGATAAAGAGAAACCCATTCCACTGTTAGGTAATGTACTACACCAGTGCTATGGGCTATCACAGGGTGAGAATGACAAAAAAGATGATGATTATAATAATGACAAGCATTAACTGTGCACACACAATGTGGCAGGTACTGTCCCAAACTCGTAACGTGTTAACTAACCTAATCATCCTAACAACCCTATGAGGTAGGTACTGTTTTATAGTTGAGAGAACTGACCATACTTGCTCAAGGACACACAGCAAGTGATAGAACTTAGATTGAAACCCATGCTCTTTGTCACTTCATTATTTTATAAGGGATCATATTGGCCCAGTAGTACATTTATCTAATAAGCTGCATTATGACAGTTTTAGTATGTTACATCATAAAACAAGAGTTGTTAAGTTTTTGGTTGGAAGGCCACAGAACCAAGTTTTGATAGGTGTCATATTTCTCAAGCTTCTGCCTAAAAAAAATGAAAACGTTGAATTTTATCTCTAAGGTCCCTTCTAATACAAATATCATTCCTCTGAATGCAAATTTCCTAACATTTCATATAACTACAATACAAACTACCTGCTGAAAACATCTGCTATGGTTTGAAGATATGCTTTAAACCACAGGCTATGGTTTGAAGTTCATGCTTTGGAAATTTAATCTCCAATACAACAACAGTGCTGAGAGGCAGGACCTTTAAGAGGTGATTAGGTCACAAGGGCCTTGCCTTCGTGAATAGATTAATGTAATTTATCACAGAAGCTGATTCATTATGAAAGGCAATTGGGCCCGCTCCTGCGCATGCAATTGTGCTCTCTTGCCCTTCTGCTTTCCATCATGGGATAATACAACAAGAAGGCCCTCGCCAGATATGAGCTCCTCGACCCTGGACTTCCCAGCCCCCAGAACTGTAAGAAATAAACTTTTTTTTTCATTACCAATTACCCAGTCTATGGTATTCTGTTTAAAATCGCAACATAAAATGGATAAGACAACATCTAATCTTTAAAAATCTATTTCTGCCAAAGTGCCAGACATAGATTAGATATGTGACTCCTTTGAAAAATAACACAGGTGGTTATTTAAATATGATTATGAGATCAAATATACAAGAAGTTATATTCACATTTTACTCAATTAAAAAGTACAGTATCACACACAGAAGTTGAGGTTGACTCAATCTTAGGCCCCTCGATCTGCTGGGATTTATTAGTGTCTTCCTTTTGAGTTTCTATAGCTGTATGCAGCAATAATTTTAGGGTAAAGGTAGTTCAGAGTAGTTTTGCTGAAGACTTTCTTATTCTCCCTTGCCTATTTACCATAATCTCAGAGCAGCAACACTTTATACTCAGTAGGTACTTAATGAACATATACAAACATCACTAAACACACTCCATCCCCAACACATGATAAGAAGAAAGAAAAAGAGCCTCAGGATCTCCAAAAAGCTGCTTCCTACAAGAATATCAACGGTAGTAGCTAACAGCTATATAAAACACTATTCCAAGTACCAGGCACTGGTACTTTATCAATGAATTCATTTAGTCCTCAAAACAATCCTATGAGGCAGGGGTTACCTTTATTCCCCAAACACAGGAAGAAAAAAACTAATTAATGCCCACAGAAACTAAGGCTCAGAGCAGTTAAGTACAGATGCTCCTTAACTTACGTTGGGGTCACATCCCAATAAACCCAACCTAAGCTGAAAATATCCCAAGTCAAAAGTATGTTTTCGACTTACAATATTTTCACCTTATGATGGGTTTACTGGAACGTCACAAGTTGAGGAGTGTACTGAATGTGTATCGCTTTCACACCATTGTAAATGTGAAAAATCCTAAATCAAATCATTTTAAGTCAGGGACCATCTGTACTTGCTTGATGGTGGTAACTCCTAAGAATTAAACTTCAACTTAAAAATTCCATCAAGGATTTTAAGGTGACTAAATGAAAATAAACAAAATAAAAGTGACAATGATGAAAAAGCTATCATTTATTGAGTGGTGTACCAGTACTTCTTTAATACAATCCTCAAAAATGACCCTAAAAATTACGCATTGTTATTTTCATTTTACAAATCAAAGTAATGGGCAAAGAGAAAGTTCTTGCCCAAGGATACTGACTAGAAATTAGCAGAGCCAAGATATGAACGCAGTTTTGTAGAACTCCAAAGCCTGGCTTTTTTCACTATGCCAGTATCTCCCAAATTTCAGACACCTGCATACCATCTTCACAAATTCTGCCATGTTCATAGACCACTTGCACTATTATGTACTTAGTATTTTTTCTTTAAATGAGACACTTTTTTAAAGTTAAACTTATTTTAAAAGAAACTCTGTATCATATATAAATGGAAAATTCTACTTCACTTGAAATAGAGATAAAAAAAAAATTCAATGAAAACAAAACTGTAATTTCAGCCAAATACCACTGTCTGCTAAATGTGCTTACAGCCACATCAAGGCCTATCTGTCCTTTATTAAAAGAAGAGAGCAAATTATATGAGAACGGTGTTAAAAAAAAAAATTTACTAGCTCCAAGCTACAACTTTCTCCATGAATAATCAGATGTGAAAAACAACAAAAAAAGAGAACAGCTTCTTCACTATGTGCAAGAATTGGGTACACATCTCACTCTTTGAGGAACAAAACATAAGGCTGCTCTACTGCCTCTCCTTGATTCAAGTACACACCCATATCTGCAGTCTTTCATGTATTCTCAATATTGTATAGAATGTGCTAACACTGAATAGCAGACTGGTTATTATACCTAGTAGCATTATAGAAACAACTCATCAAAATCTTCTCCTCTTAGGTACTTACATACAATGTTGAAAATATATACTTGGCCCTGGGAGGAAAACAAAATTTTAACACAGAATCCTTTTTCTCAAAAACTTTCTGCCCTAGTTGCAAACAACACACAATCTATGATATAAGGCTGTAATTTTTTTTTTTTTTTGAGATAGGTCTCGCTCTGTCTCCCAGGTCTGTCTTCCAGGCTGGAGTGCAGTGGCGCAATCTCGGCTCACCGCATCCTCAACCTCCTTAGTTCAAACCCCTTCTGCCTTAGCCTCCTGAGCAGCTAACAGACACGCATCACTGCACCTGGCCAATTTTTTTTTTTTTTTTTTTTTTGGTAGAGATAGGGTCTCACTATGTTGCCGAGGCTGGTCTCAAACTCCTGGGCTCAAGTGATCCATCTGCCTCGACCTCCCAAAGTGCTGGGATTACAGCCATGAGCCACCGTACCCAGCAAGGCTGTAATTTTAAGCATCATGGTTGGCAACCTGAGCACAAGCTTTGCCATCACATGAAACTGAATTTGAATCCCAGCTCATGTTGCACATGCAGCCTCTCTGTAGCTCAAGGTTTCTCAGTTGAAAAACTGAAATAATACGTATCTCTAAATGTAAAGTTAAATATATGTCAAATAGCTTGACGTCTGGTCCATTATAGGTGCTATATAATTAGTACTTGGCCCCTGTAAGAATTAAATAAAGAGACAGGTTACTGCGAATTGGGATTTTTTTTTTTTTTAGTAAGTACCTAATCTCTAGACCTTAAAGAATGGGCATTTTTTTGGTCAGTCAAAACAAGAAAGGCAATCCAATTTGGGGTTCCAGTAGGTCAATGCAAGGACCGTAGTGGTGGCTAGGTGGTACAGTGAAGCTAGATGATGAAGGCTCTAAATGCCACACTAATTTTCACTGAACATTTCTGAAGAGTAGCATATAATTTATAATTCACTAATCTATTCTTCAGCAATCACAGAAAAGCTTAAGATTTAGGAGGCCACTATAGTAGTTTATCAATGAGGCATTCAGAGCTTGGATTAGAGTAACACTAAGAACAGAAAAGAATGATTGGCTAAGTCCTTTCAAAGAGAATCTGAAGGACTTTGTAAGTTGGATAAATGGAAAAGAGGAGTCAAAGCTGACTCCAAAGAAGACAGGAGGAAGACAATTAGGATGTTAAAGACAGAGTATTTCAGCTCCATGATGAACAAGAAGAGACAATATCCACCAAGAAGTGATTCACTGCCAATTGCAAGGGAAGTGAAAGGTCACTGGATTTGGTGATTAGGATAACAATGAACTTTAAGAATATCTTTAAAAAAAAAAAAGGAGGGGGAATATAAAAGTTAAATTACACCAAGCAAAGTGGCTCACACCTAAAATCCCTGCACTTTGGGAGGCCAAGGCAGGCAGATTGCTTTTAAGCTGAGGAGTCTGACACCAGCCTGGCCAACATGGCGAAACCCCATCTCTAATAAAAATACCAAAAAAAAGGCCGGGCATGGTGGTGCACACCTGTAGTCTCAGCTACTTGGGAGGCTGAGGTGGGAGGATCGCTTAAGCTCAGGTAACAGAGGTGCAGTGAACCAAGATCGTGCCATTGCACTCCAGCATGGGTGACAGAGCAAGACCCTGTCTCAAAAGATAAATCAGCAAATAAAAATAAAAGTTAGATTACTAGTGCTTAAGAATAGGCCAGGGTACGGGCAGTAGAGAAGAAATCAGGTCACTTGTTATTTGGCAGTAAAAGGAAGAAGAAAAATAGGAAGGCAGCTAGATGGGTGTGCAGGGTCAAATGAGTAACACCAGAAGCAAAAAGGAACATTATGTAGAAAATAACCATGAAACAATACAATTAGTAACTATGACAATTCCCTTTTTGCCATTTGTTAAGTGCTAGTGAGAAACACTAAGTTTGGATTCACTCCATAATCAAATCTTAGAGGGAAATGTACTTAGGGAAGTAAAAGATTTCTATCTCTCAGGGTTCAAAACTGTGGGTGGTAAACAGAAAAAATCTAACCGTAAGCTCCCTTCCACCAGCCATTAATTCTTTAGTGTTCTGAATGAAGGCACAAAATACAGTGGGTCATTAGCTTTCAAAGTTTTCAGATCTGCAGTTTCTACTATTCCTATGAGATAATGACAAGTAGTACAATCTGTAATTCTGACGTGGCACATGTCTCAGTGGCCTGTGCTAGGGCATGTGTGAAATCCTGTGAGTGTACCATGACTCAACCCAGCACCCTCATCTCTAAATTGACTTGTGGGCCTCCACTTGCAGCCAGGCACACTGGAACTCTGTAGAAGTTGTGCCTCATTATATTTTATGAAAAAAAAAAAAGTATACGCTATAGTGCCAAGGTATCCAGATTCTACCATAATTTATTTTTTTAGTTGCCAATAAATTACCAGTTTTCAAAAAAATGTCTTACAATTACTCTGCTATAGATAAAAAAAAGTGGGGGTAGGTAAGGGAAAAAGATCCTGAAAGGGAGGGAGGGGAAAGCAGCAATGTCTTGTCAGCAAAGCAGCGAAGTCAGAGCTCAGAGAATTCTGTGCTATTGTTCTGTTCTTACTGCCTCCTTCTCTTCTCATGCCCAGAATGTTGATTGGGGTGGGGAGAGAGTACCCATAGTGCTAGGCAGTGGAACATCCAAGGCTTCAAGCTTCACCACCCCCACTTTTCACTTCCCTGGGTGAGGAGCCCAGAATTGCCTTAAGTCATCATCCCAATCACGTCTATGAATGCACAGCAAAGCAGGGCTAAGCAAATGGCTTGCCCTAAAAAGTTGCCTATGTTTTCTAAACATCTATTATGTGTTTTTGCTGTTCTGCACATCAAGAAAGAAAAGAAATCTGAGTTTTATTCACAACTTGCTCACAATATTGCTGGGATATAGAGATACTGGAGAAGCAGCCAAGCAATGGCATAAACACACCAAGCAACAGCATAAATGAACAAAAATCAATACAGTACAAAACATATGCAAAAGGATAGGCAGGAGGGAAACTGGTCTCAGTGAGAGTGAAGTTGTTCAAATTAATTTCCAAAACCTACAAAAGTCAATTAAGCTATGTTTTGAAAAGGGGGGCGGAATAAGCACGAAAGTGAGGAGAGAGTCCTGTAGATGAGGGAAGTTACATGACAAAAAAGAGTAGATAAAGAACAAGTAAAAGCTGTGTGAGAAACAGAAAAACAGATCTGCTGGGAAGGAACACACAGCCCCTATTAGGAGAATAATCAGAAACAAGCCTGTGAGATGTAGTAGTGAGTTGGTAGAAGCTTTTAAGGCTGATTACGCATGACTACTCAGATTTGAAATGCTCTCTGTTATCACCATTCATTTTATGGGAATGCTATACCTTCCCTCCAAAAGAGTTAACTAAATTAAATGAGAAACTCCACTGACCTGTTTTCTTATTTAGACTACATGCTTGTCTACCACTGCTTGCTCACTGTCAAGTTCAACAATTGAAAATTATGCCTCTGCAGGGCAGAGAAATATATGTGAGTTTACTACTAAAGTGAGCCACGACACCACTAAAAAAAAAAAAAAAAAAAAAAAAAAAAAAAAAAAAATTTAAGAGAACAGCCTTGACGTAACGATTCCTTAAAGTTATTAGCAAGCATGCTCAGTGTGTTTGACTAGCATCACCTGACCAACTTTAAAAGTATTAACGAGAATATTCACAGTCTAATTGAAAGCACTGTGCAGTCTGGTCTCAGAGTTCCATACTGTTGAAAAAAACTCATTAATTACAATTTGGAATTTTTTAAGTGGTATGATAAAATGAAGAGGCTAGGCTAGGACCCATCAATGTACTGATGAGGAATGAAGTTCTAAAGCACCAACTAAGCAGTCTAATAGGTTTTGAGTGAGTGCCTAACAGGAACAAAGTGATAATAAAGAAACAAACAAGGCTAAAACTTACCCTCAAATTGTTTGCCACCTATCAAGGGAAACAGATACACAGGAAGAGTAACCTAAAGTACAAATTGTATACAAGTGCAAACATACAGAATAGAGTTGGGAGACTACAGAAGGAGGGGTTATCTGGTTGGGATGATTAGGAAAAAGTTCAAGTAGGATGTCAAACTAAAAAACAAAAAACACATGGTATTTTAAGTGAAAGTTCAAAAATTATTTCAAAGACCTTTCTAATGCATGAAAGATGATACAATATTCTAGAGATATAACTTGATGATTTAGATTTAGGTAAGTAAGCCTGTGATAAAAATTATGAAGGAAACCAAATAATGAGTTAGTCTGTAAATATCTCAATGTAGAAAAGAATTCATCATAGGAAGAATCTGCTCTGGATCCCAAGAAAAAATACAGTAAGTTTACTAAAACCTCAGCAATAATAAAAAGACTGTAAAAAATTCTACTGGGAATCAAAGTCTGAATAAGAAAACATTTTTGAAGGAGTAATACACAAGCTTGTCAGAAAGTAATCTGACTTTCACTCTTAAGCCTCCATGAAACATACATAGAGTGTAGTAGTTTAAAGCAGGACTACTTAAATCCCAGCTCAACGACTTACTAGCTGTGTAACTGTAGAGAAGTTACTTATCCTCTGTGTCATTTTAAAAATAGAGATGATAAACTGTATCCACTTCAGATCATTGAAAGTAAAATGAATTATCATATATAAAGGGCCACAAACAATGCTGATATAGTAGGCACTACATCAGCATTAATTATTATTATCATTTGAATTGGCTGGCAATGTATATTAAGGTTAGAGATAAGCAAACATATTTTTCAGGAAAAAAAATAAATCATGTTCACTCATTCAACAAATATTCACTACTGACAATGTGCCAGGAATACAGTCAGGAAGCAGACAGGCACAGTGAACCCTTGGAGCTTAGAAGATTCAGTTTTCCAGGACAGGAACCATGTCTCCTTCACTCACCTCTGCAAACCCAGTGCCCTAGGTACATACCCTGGAGCACAGCAGGTGTTTAATGGTGTTTGTTGAATTAATGAAAGGTGTAATTATAGGGTATTAAATTGAAAAAAAAATTCTGAATATATGGAGAATAGGAATTCAATAGATCCATCCCCTGAACAAATGGTACAGCAATGCCACAGGATAACTAAACCTCAAGAAATCTGTCTACAAACCTTTAAGAATCTATCAATTCTTGAATATCGTAAGAACATACACTTTCCTATTAATAAAAAATAATGAAATGGCACACTTATTACAAGGATTAAATGAGATTCTGTGTTACATGAGAATCACAAAGCTGCAATGAGATGCTGATGTGAAGAGGTAGGCTAGATTCTTCAGCTCTGAGGCTCACTCCTCAGCTAAATACAATGACTATGTGTCCAGGTGTTTAGGGGTTGCTTATACAAATAGCTAAAACCTCTTATATTAAATGTCCAAATGTGTTTTGGGTTTAAAACGTAAGGTGCCTTTGGGTTTAACACCCAAGATTCAAGTCTTTGGAGGCTGACCTAATTTCAGATGAAGAGACATTATACTTCCACACCCACATGGCCTTCCTAACAGTTTCAAGAAAGTTTCAGAAAACTCCTGAGGTCTTAAGTGAAAACAGAAACCTAAATCTCTGGGACAATATCAGAGTTAATTAACTTTGAAAGGATATTTCAAATATAAAGACTTTAAGGCCGGACATGGTGGTTCACGCCTGTAATCCTCGCTTGAGTCCAGGAGTTTAACAGCTAAAAAAATACAAAAATTAGCTGGGCATGGTGGCATGTGCCTGTAGTCCTAGCTACTTGGGAAGCTGAGATGGGAGGATCCCTTGAGCCTGGGAGGTTGAGGCTGCAGTGAGCTGTGATCATGCCATACCACCACACTCCAGCCTGGGTGACAGAGTGAGACCCTGTCTCAAAAAAAAAAAAAAAAAAAAAGTTAGGCTTGCATTCCTCATTTTTAGTGAATGGCCTCATTCAGGAACCACCACCAAGTCTGCACATGCTTCTAAAGCCACCCAGCTACTACTCTCAAGCTTTCAAATGCCCTCGTAACTCTGCTGCCCAGAAGGAATGAACATGGCATCACACTCAGCACATACAAAATTCACCATGTTATCTTCTCCCCAAACCCCCCACCTTGCCCTCTGCTTCTTTATTTCCATGTTAATGGCATAACCATTCTGTAGGCTCAAAACCTCAGAATTATTCTTTGAGTCCTCTAGTGGTAAACTTCACTTCAAGAGAGCAAATCCTCAAATTAATTATCCAGTGAAAGGGCAAAACAAAAGGCTTACTGACAGAATAAAAGGGTTGGGAAAGCATTATTAAGTTCACACAACAAAATCAACGAAAGGTATAAAGCTAGGTTTGAAGAACAACAGACAATTTTCTGTAGTATTAAAGCCAAGATTCTACAAATTCTGTGTTTTCTCCTATAGAGCAGAGCTTGAGTGAGTGAAACTTACTTGATAACCTTCTAAGAACCAGGCACTATCAGTTTGGTAGTATTAAAACTTCAGAAATGGCCAAGGCGGAGGATCACCTGAGGTTAGGAGTTCGAGACCAGCCTGGCCAACATGATGAAACCCCATCTCTACTAAAAAATACAAAAATTAGCTGGGCACGGTGGCAGGTGCCTGTAATCCCAGCTACTCGAGAGGCTGAGGCAGGAGAATCACTTGAACCTGGGAGGCAGAGGGTGCAGTGAGTCGAGATTGTGCCATTGCGCTCCAGCCTGGGAGACAGAGCCAGACTCCGTCTCAAAAAAAAAAAAAAAATCTTCAGAAATGGTATTAGCTTCAGTTTACAGACGAGGAAAGGAAATCTCAGGAGAGGTTAAGTACTTACAAAAGATGAGAAGTTAATAAGCACCAACTGGAGATTCAAAATCTAGAACTGTCATATTCCAAAGTCTATGCTATTTTTACTACACTCAATACTTGCTGACACAGAAAATTACTAGGGTGTTGTAATTACTTTTCTATGGAATATAATGAAGTGCTTCAGAAAAAAAAATGCATTCTTCTAAATCAGCTATTAATATACAGTATCAATAAACACTTTGAAGTCAAACCTCTGATCCTTCCAGTCACAAATGAGACACCAAAAAAAACTAGTATACTCTTAGTTTCCAGACAATGATTTGTTTCAAGGATATAGATATTTCTATTTCCACGTACAACATTTTGCATAACCCATGGACAAAAAGAAGCAATAATCACTTCATGCAATTTTTTTTTCTCCAAAGGAACATGCTATTATAATTGTGAGGATTGGGCCGAAGATCTAGCTACTTATGCAAACTCAGATTGAATACAGCTATTTCAAAACACAAAGACACCACATCAGTCCCTTTAAGTAACATTAGAATGGCCCACAAAAAGATTCATGATAGTGACAGTGATTATTCCAGTGGACAAAGCAACCCAAAATAGTCCTGTAGATTGAAACTACTATTTCATTAAAATTATTACTTGTCAGTCATGACTACTTCAAACTCGCATTATTCTTTGAGGTATTATATTTCTGTAATTTCCCATAATATTAAGATATCTGAGTTAAGTGTACAAAAATTCATCATACCACCAAAGGTCAATAGATGGAAACTGGTCTTCATTCTAAATCATATTATTTTTAGCCCCTTCTAAGGTCAATAAATAATGTACTTGTAAAATAACACATATAAAGCACGCAGAGCAGTCCCTGTCACACAGAACAGTGAATAAATGTTAGCTCGATGCTAATGTAATATAATGTAATGTAATGTAAATATACTCAGTTCTAACGAATCTTGGAAGATGAGATATGGGAATCTCCTCTACACATAAAAATCTATCAGTACATCATCTTTCAAAATTTAAATCCTTTATCAAATGCCAGATTACATTATGCTGAAGTTTTGTAATTAAACTATGTAAGCAGTACACAGTCCTTCATTCTCCACCACACTCAACCTTTACATTCCCCAAGATGACTATTTCGTATTTAATTCATAGCTTTGAGGTATAACTTATACACCATAAAATTCAACCATCGTACGTGTACAATTCATTGAGTTTTAAGAAAATTATAGAGTGTATAGAGCACTATCACTACAATCTAATTTTAGAATTTTTCTATCACCCAAGTATTTTCCTCCATACCATTTCTCTTGCTCTGGCCTCAGGCAACCACTAATCTGCTATATCTCTATAGATTTGCTTTTTGTAGACAGTCCATATAAATGTAACCACACAATATGTACTCTTTTGTATTTGGTTTGACAGTTAGCATGTTGTTATTACAGATGAGGTCTTGCTCTGTCACCCAGGCTGGAGTGTACTGGCGTGAACACAGCTCACTGCAGCCTCAAACACCTGGGCTTAAGCTATCCTCTTTCCTCAGCCTTCCAAGAATAGCTTCAATGATATGTGGGTGCCATCACATTTAGCTAATTTTATTTATTAATTTTTTGGGACAGGGTCTTGCTATGTTGCCCAGAGCCATGTTTTTGACATTCATGTTTGTTATAACATACATCACTAATTTGTTTCTTTTTTATTGCAGAATAGTTTTCCGCATTTTATGTATTCAAACACCATGTGATGGATATTTGAATTGCTTTCCAGTTTTTGACTATTGTGAATAATGCTAACAGACATGTACATATCTTTCTTTATTTGTACATGTATTTTCATTTCCCTTGGGCAGATTCCTAAGAGTGGAACTGCTGGTTGCTATGGCAAATTTATGCTGAACTTTTTAAGAAAAAGCCAAACTGTTTCCCAATGTGGCTGTGTCATTTACAGTCCCAAGAAGTGCCTAAGGGTTCCAGTTTCTCAACAATACAAATACTAGGTATTGTCAGTCTTTTTAATTATAGCCACTCTGGGCAGTGTGTGATAGTATATCACTGTGATTTAATTTGCATTTCCCTAATGACTAATGGTGTTAACATCTTTTCATATGCTTATTGACCATTCTTATTGTTGTCTTTGGTGAAATACCTATTTAATGGGCTTAAGCCTAAGAATGGGCTTTCGCCCAGTTTTTTTTTCTTTATAAGTGAGTTGTAAGATTTTTCAAATATATTCTAGATTAAAGACCTTTACCATGTTTACCATATGCAAATATTTCTCCCCAATCTGCAGCTTATCTTTTTATACTTTCTTAAGTATCCTCTCAAGTGTAAAAGTTTTAAAAATATTTAATAAAGTCCAATTATTTGTTTCTTTTCTTTTCCTTTTCTTTTTTTTTTTGAGACAGGGTCTGGCTCTGTTGCCCAGGCTGGTGTCCATTGGTGCAATCTCGGGTCTCTCTGACCTCTGCCTCCCTGACCTCTGCCTCCCAGGCTTAAACCATCCTCCTGCCTCAGCCTCCCAAGTAGCTGGGACCACAGGTGCACACCACCACACCCAGCTAATTTATTTTATCTTTTTTTTACAGGCAAGGGTCTCCCTATGTTGCCCAGAGTGGTCTCAAACTCCTGGGCTCAAGTGATCTGCCCGCCTCGACCTCACAAAGTGCTAGGATTACAGGCGTAAGTCACTGTGCCCAGCCCTGTTTTGTAGTTTTAAATACAAAAATCTTGGTGACTCTTTTCTTAAGTTTATTCCTAAGTATGTTAGGCCTCTTTGAAGCTAATATGAATGTATTTTTTTCTTACTTTCATATTAAGATTTTATGTCACTACTACACTGTTAATCCTGCCTCAGTTTGTAGAAGACAAATAAAAGCCATTAGGCCAGAACATCCTCCCACTAAATCTATATTCCACCCACTAAATCTATATTCCTACTTGCGTCTGTAACCATGTTGTTCTTTCTTCCCCACTGTTAAAACTGAGGAAGTGGCCGGGCACAGTGGCTCATGCCTGTAATCCCAGCACTTTGAGAGGCCAAGGCAGGCAGATCACGAGGTCAGCAGTTCGAGACCAGCCTGGCCAACATGGTGAAACCCTGTCTCTACTAAGAAGACAAAAATCAGCCAGGCGTGGTGGTGGGCACCTGTAATCCCAGCAACTCTGAAGGCTGAGGCAGGAGAATCGCTTGAACCTGGGAGGCGGAGGTTGCAGTGAGCCAAGACCACGCCATTGCACTCCAGCCTGGGCGACAGAGCGAGAATCCATCACAAAAAAAAAAAAAAAAAACTGAGGAAGTATCCCCTTCCTATCAAAGGACTCTGTGCAGTCAGGATCCTGACCACTCCTGCTTTCTCAAGGACTTCTCATCTCCCTTATCTTAGCAATCCTAACAACTAAAATCATTCTGCAGAATTTCTCACACTCAAAAAGAAACAAAAAGATTTCCTTTATATCCTCATACATCTCTAGCTTCTACCCTGTATCTATTCCCTTTCACAGGCAAACTTCTTTAAAAGCTATCTATACACCCTGTCTCTAGTTCCTCAGCCATCATTTATCCCTCAAATCACTCAAATCTGGCATCCACCTACACTAGTCCATGAAACTGGCTCACTAAAGTTACTAATAACTTCCAGGTTGCCAAATCCAATGGCCACATTCCTGCCCACATGTTCTCAGCCTCTCAGTGAAACTCAATACAGCTGACTACCCACCCCCCTTGAAATACTTGTATTATTTGGCATCCACAACATGATAATACTGTACATTACACATTCCCAATTTGTACCACTCTGATTGTGTGCTTCCTAGCCTCCTTCCAAGAAGCCTTCCAGTTTACCCAACTTAGAAATGTTCAGCATTCCTCAGGATTCCAATTCTAGTCAATCTTTCTTTCTTCTTCATAATCTTTTCTTCAATTATTTCATTCATTTTCATTACCTTAAGTATCACTAACATAGTGACAATCTTCAAACTGACATCTCTAAGCCAAGTATCTTTGAATTCCTCAAGATGTATAGATCTAACAGGCCTACTTGACAATCTTACAGGCTTCTGAGAACTAAGATAGACAAAAGGGGAACTGCTGAATTCACCCTTACCTCTCCCACAAAACAATTCCCCCAAAATCCACTCATTTTCCAACCATCCAATAGTGGCAACTTCCAGCAACATCCTTGAGTTCTTTCCCCTCCCTTATGTTCCATATCCAACCCTATTTATGCCTTCGTATTTCTACCACCTAAAAAATTCTCAGATATGTCCACAGCTCTCTATCCTACTGCCACCTCGCTAATCTAAGCCATTGCTGTCTGCTGCCTGGACTGTTTCATATCCACTAGCCTATCAGCTTCCACTTGCCCCCAGTATTCTTTTTGCTCATACATCAGTCAGCATGATCTTTTAAAATATAATTCAGATGATGCTACACTCCCGAATAAAAACTTTTAGTATATTTCCACTAAAATCCAAATTCCTTATCACTGAGTACAAGGGCCTGCCTTATGCAGTCCCCGCCATTCTCCCCCGTTGTCCATAGTTTCGGTTCCTTAAACACACTGTGCTCTTCACACTGCATTCTTCACAGCCTCAGGCCCTTCCCAGTTCTCTCTATATGAAACACCTTATTCTCCCTGAACCCCCATCCAGGCGTCCTCTAAGGGGCCTTCCCTTACACCTAAGTAGGTCCCCACTACCTCCTCTGATTCTACCACCCAATGATTCTCTATTATTGTACACAGTTCTTTTTTTCCTTTTTTTTTTTTTTGTGGGGGGGCGGTGGGGGGGTGGGGAACAGAGACTTGCTCTGTCTCCCAGGCTGGAGTGCAATGACACTACCATGTCTACTATGTCTCACTGCAGCCTCAACTTCCCAGGCTCAAGTGATCCTCCTGCCTCTGCCTCTCAAGTAGCTGAGACTACAGGTGCGGGCCACCATGCCTGGCCAGTTCTTTTTCTTTTTGACATTGGCACAAGTCAGAGAAGATGTCTTGATCCTTCACCACTGCATGTATACCCCCAATACAAAGAACAGCCACAAGGAAGTCTTTGTTGAAAGTATTTAAAACTGATTTAAGACAGAGAAATGTTTAGCATTTCACAGGTCAGCCTGCTCTTCCTTAAAACTGAATTAATGCAGAAGTCCATAAGATGAGCTTGACTCAATTAGGGGAAGGCTGGAAATCACAAATTAAGTGCAAAATTCTGTGGAACTGTTTTCTAAGCAGATGTGCAGTGTGTGCAGCAGAATCTCAACAAATCAACAACCCAAAAGAGACAGACTAATAAATTCTGGCTTCATTATTTAATGAGACAGACCCCAAATTCAACACCTGGCTAATTCTTGAAACAAAATGGAGAAGAGATGTGGTATTCTTAATTTTAAAAAGCCTAAGTCTTAGAATTTATCAAATCTCAATGAAATCTGGTATACAGTTTAACTTCCGTCAGACAAAATTTCTTACACAGAGGGAAAAGATGAGTGAAGATGCATCTATAATAGGAAAGGCTACAGAAAATAAAACATATATAAGGGAAAACATCAGAAATAACAAGTCTTATCACCCATTTCAAATTCTCACGGCCTTGAAGAACTAAGCACCCATGGATTTACGACCCTTTCATCAGTTTCCTCTTGTACATATCTCCTCTTTGTATTCCTCAAAGAAAGTCAAATAACCCTGTTCCAGTGTCAAGATAGTGGAGCAATTAACCACAAGACTTTGTGCTACTTTTAAAGGGGTGTGGCTGGAATAGATTAGCCGCTCCTACACAAAGATACTCTCATTTGAGTCAGAAATCATGAAAACCCAATCCCATAGCTAAATCAGACCTTCTGTGATTTGTTCAGGGTCACAAAGTTAGCTAATGCCAGAACTGGAACTTGCCTCCCACAGTCAGTGCTCTTTATACCAGCTTCTCATGCTCTTGTGTCGCTCCATCAACTGTTTGGCATGAATTCCCAATATACTAAAACTCTAACTCTGGGCTATTGATTAAAACAAACAAACAAACAAACAAAATGACTGAAACTAGCACAAGAAACTCAAGACAGAAATTTTAAAAGTAAATAAATAGGACACTACAGAAAGACATTGACTGTGACTTCTTTCACAAACAGTTATCTTTTTCAACTGTGTATAGGTAAGTGATTATGGCAAGATTATTTCTGTAGTTTATTACAATTATTTTAGTGATTCAGAACTAAAAACCACTACTCGAGAATAACAAACCTGAGACTTATTAAGTTTATAACTTTCAACACAGAAATGAGCTCTGCTTTCCTATTTTTAAACTTACCACTAATGCCAGATCTTGTAACTGATTTAAACAAGGTTAAAGAGAAAAACAAAATGGTTTGTTTCACTATTATTGCTTTTCCCCATTAAATTTATGTGTTATGCAAATATTCTAACAAGGTATTGCTCAACACAAATGATCTAAAGATTTTCAGCTTCATTAACAGGGTACATTGCTTACAAACCTCAATGAAAGAACAGTTAGTACTAGAACCTTTTATCAACCTATTATGCATTCAAAGTCTGTATGAAGTTTTAAGACATTTCCCAAAACAGAAGCTTTTGGTGAAAGTTAAGAAAACATTCTGATTAGTGTGGTAAATAGTATATCTTTCCTAATCTTTAAAAAACAAAATAAACTACTTTGGGAAAAGCTGACTTTTAAGCCACAACACTGAATATTTTCTTGCTCAGCAGACAGCAAAATTCTTCATGATTAAATCCTATGAGCCAGATTTTTCTCCCCCTCATCTTGCTATTATGTGGCATGGAGCATAATTTTACAAAGCATCCACTCCTTCACTTTGTCTATTGACATTGTGTCTTCAAAAACAAACTCTTAAACTCAGAATAGATTTTCCTCTGCTATTCCAAAGCAAGTGTAATGAACACACCTTAAAACATCTGACAGTGGTAATAAAGAAAAATTGTATCTGTGTGTGCCCCGAATACCAACTACAAGAATCTCCCTTTCTCTGAAGTGGCTGTGTTTCAAGACATCATCATACGTTAAACTACTTACTACGCAAAGGAGGAAGTTGATACGTAACTCAAAATCAGATATTCTAAAATCCCTACTGTTCATAAGAACTATGGGCAAGTCAAAATCAGACCAACTAAATTTTATTCCTCACCCTGCTCCCAAACCACATGACCAGAGAAGGTAAGAGCTGGGATGTGAATAATAGTAAGGGAGAGATACGAATATTCACAAATAAATTATTTAACTTCTCTCCTATCAAGTTCTTAGTAAACAAGAATAAGCCTGTAATCCCAGCACTCTGGGAGGTTGAGGTGGGCGGATCACAAGGTCAGGAGTTCAAGACCAGCCTGGCCAATATGGTGAAACCCTGTCTCTACGAAAAATACAAAAGTTAGCCAAGTGTGGTGGTGGCGCATGCCTGCAGTCCCAGCTACCCAGGAGGCTGAGGCAGGAGAATCGCTTGAGCCTGGGAGGTGGAGGTTGCAGTGAGCCAAGATTGCACCACTGCACTCCAGCCTGGGCGACAGAGCGAGACTCTGTCTCAAAAAATAAAAATAAAAATAAACAAGAATAACACCCACTTCACAAGGTTGTTGCAAGAATCAAATGAGTTCTTCCATGAAAATGATTTGCCTGGTTAAAGGAACATAATAGGCACTCAATAAATGCTAGCTCCTTCCTCGTTTGGTTCTGGACTCGGTGTTATTTGTTCTCTACACTCATGCCCCCAGATGACTCAGTCTTCTCCTAACTTTTACTAACAAACACTGAAAACTACTGTACCAACCAAGGTCCTGATATGTATGTGCATACCCAGTCTATGCGACACTGTCTCCCGTCCCTAAACACTTAGGTGAGCAAAACAGAAGAAATCCCGAACCTCTGAACCTGAACTGCTGTAAGAACCAGCAGTCAGGGTGGACAAATCTCCACCCACTTCCAACTGTCTCCAAGAGATCTGAATTGCCATCTAAAAATGTCTAAAACCAAACTCATCATTCTCTCTTTTAAAAAGTAAGCCCTCTTCCTGCCCCTTTTCTGTGAGTGGTGTCCAAAGAATAATCCTTGCCCCATTGCACTCTCACCAAAACACTGCCAAATAACCCAGGCCTATCAAGTTTACCTTCATAATCTCTACCATCTCTCTCTTTTTTTTTTTTTTTTTTTTTTGGAGACAGTGTCTTGCTCTGTCATCTAGGCTGGAGTGCAGTGGCGCGATCTTGGCTCACTGCAACCTCCTCCTCCTCCCAGGTTCTAAGTGATTCTCCTGCCTCAGCCTCTGGAGTAGTTGGGATTACAGGCACGGGCCACCACATGAGGCTAATTTTGTATTTTTAGTACAGAAAGGATTTCACCATGTTGGCCAGGTTGGTCTTGAACTCCTGACCTCAGGTTATCCACCTGCCTCAGCCTCCCAAAGTGCTGGGATTACAGGCATGAGCCACCGTGCCCGGCCCATATCTGATTTTTTGTCCCACTCCCACCACTATAGTCCAGGTTAGGGTTTCTCAGTCTCAGCACTACTGACATCTTGGGCACATAATTCTTGTGGAGGCTGTCCTGTGCACTGCAGGATGTTTAGCAACATTTCTGGCCTCTACCCACTAGATGCCAGTAGAACTGCTCTCTCCCCTCTAGTTATGACAATCAAAAATGTCTCTAGACACTGCCAAATGCCTCTTCCCCATTGTTACCCTCATTCCCATGTTTGAGTACCACTGGCCCAGTTTCTCACTTCGTATCTGCCATATAAAAATCAGCCCCCAAGTTCAGTCTACAGTTTTATTCCTCTAATTCCTGTGGCCCTGACAAACGACTCTTAAAGCACTGCTTTATGAGTCATTTCTCTTAAATCTACCACTCCCTGTTACCTACACAATTAGTTCAAAGCTCTCCATCCAACCTTGATAATCTGGCCTCAATTAAACATTATTCCACAAAGCACCTCATATAGTGGATACCCAGCAGTCCTTCAATAACATATTCAGTCTCTCCCTTTCTATTCTACTGCTGTCACCCTGGTTGGATGTCCATGACCTAGCACCCAATCCAGACCACTGAAAGAGTATCATTCCTTACCCTTTCTGCCACTCAAAGTCAAAAACTTTTCAATGGGTCTCCATTGCTTGCTGAAATATCGTATCTGCTGCCCTTCTTCAGAGTCTTCCCTAATATGGCCTCTTTCCAATTTTATGTTCTGTTATCCCGAAAACACTAGTCCTTGAAAAGGCTCCTACTCTTTCCACTTTTGATCACATTTTTTTCTCTGCCTGGAAGCCCTCATAATTCCACTCCCCTCACTCCACCCTAATTTAAAGTCCATCTGAATTAAGTCAAAAAGCCTTTCTTGGTCGTACCTCCTTAGTATTTCATAACACTTGGCACCTCTCCTATGGCATACATTCTACCTTATGTTATACATGAGTACTGCTATAATTGACAAGATCCTTAAGAGCTTCTTACTCCTCTTCTGATGCCTGCAATGCCTAGCCCAGTGTTAAGTAGAGAACTAAGCATTAGATATGAGCTGCCCCAAATGTTTCCCACTTAGCAATGGAAGACTGTGTTTTCAGACAATCCCAAACTCCCTTAAGGGAATTAAGCACATATTCTCCTTTTGTCTCATATTTCTATGTCTTAGACCAATTTTTAAGTAAATTGCCTTCAAGATATCTAGATTGCTATTTAGTATACATAACTGTAAGAGTTCTGCTTCAGGGAGTTCCAACTTGTAACCGAACCCTGAATATTTAAGCTCTCTCTTTATGCCAAAAGACAATGGAAATTTATTTTTTGAATGTTAATAAAATTGAGCAAAACATAAAAATAACTTGCATTGGATTAAACATGTTTCAAGTAAAGATTCATTAATGCTAATGTGTCTGTCCTAAAAATTACATTTCAAGTTCTAAAGTCTTTGTGTACCATTAAAAAGACTGAAAGTTTTATTTCAACTCCTTCTCACCTCAAAGACAAACCAAAATAGAACAGAGAAGGCTTTTCCTTAATTTTATTTAGATCCTAACTTGAAAGTATACTTTGTTATTTCTTCAAAAGGAGCAAAAAGAGTATCATTAATGAGCATGTTCTGACCAGATCTTCAAGTCCTACTCCAAAGCTGTAAGAGGAGAGTACCATAGACCACACCACCAGCACCTTTCGTTAGCAGACCACAGGCTCTGTTTTGTATCTCCCTGAGCTAAGAATGGTTTTACATTTTTGTGTTTTGTAAACACAAAAAGAAGAATATGCAACAGAGAGCACATATGGCCAGCAAAGCCCAAAATATTTACTATTTGTCCCTTTTCAACAGGATGAATTTGGGACTCATCGTTGCCCTTCACTGGCACGTAAGACAATCCCACCTTTAAAAAAGCAATGTAAAACACAAGAACATTTAAAAAGATCGAACTCGTTCAACTTAGTCATAGTTAATGCAGACTTAACTTCTAAAACAGAGGCCTGTGTGTGGACATTTTTATACTTCACAGAATTTTTGTTGGAAGAAACTTGCCTTCATTCTGTGGATGAACATACTTATGATTGAAAAGGGAAAGTGCCTGACCCAAAGTCACACTGCTGGTTAACAGCAGAGTAGGGTCAAGGACCCAGCCCTCAAAACCCTGGTCCAATGCTCTGCAGTCCACTACATACACCTATACATGTGGCTTTAAGTTTTGGAGATGTGGATAACTAGCTTGGATCAATATAAAAGATGAAAGCTTAAAACCTGTTCCTAATATGCTGTTTAGACAGACTCCTACTAGCAGCTATGAATCATTAAACAGAGTAGCATTAATGCTCACCACATACATTAGATAAGAACTTCTAGGAAGTCCACTGTTTCAAAGGCAGATATGATTAAAAAAAGGCTTTAAACCTACAGGGCTTGCTCCTCCAGGGCTTCAGATTAGGGCAAATACGCACTTCTGCCTACCAGCTGTTCAATACTCATCTCCCAACCCAAATCCACAAGTTCCACAAATGCTTTCGAATGCCTGTTGAAAAACATTGTTCAGTCTCATCACATACACACGTTCTACAGATAATTACAACTTCTTGTATGCCTACTTGTAAAACTACTAACTAGTTCACATTTTAAAAAATTTCCCTAAGAATTTTGCTTCCTTTAAAAAAACTGCTTCTTCGATTTCTAAATCTATAAAACTCACTTTATCGCGTCTTCTTGATTAATTCAAGAATTAAAAAAACCATTTTGCCCATACTGATAACTTCACTACTCTGCAGGATCCGAAAAGCTCTGTAAATGCCAGGTTCTAGGATTCACACACATTAACAACCTAAGATCCTTCACGCGAGATAGCTCTTGCAGTGTAGAGCACAGATTCTCAGGGTCGTGGGGGATACCGGCTGAGGCTCTTCAGACCCCCACCACAGGAGTTCCGTCCTCTAAGAGCAACCCCCTCCCCCTTGGCCGCGGCGCGAGTCCAGGCCTCCCGGGCACCTGCGGCCCCTGTCCGCTGCGGGGACCCCCGAGGAACCAGCCCCCCACCGGGCCCCAAGGAATCGGCGCCCACTCCCACTCCCGGAGGCCGGCGACTGCAGGCCTGGGCCGCCCGCCGGCCCCGGGACGCGACGTTACCTGTAGGACCACGTCGTTGGGCAGCTGCGCGGCCCGGAACAGCTCCAGCACCCGCCCGTTGACCACCACCTTCTTCGTGCTCTCAATGTCGCAGTAGGAGAAGAGATCTGAATAGTATTTCTGCTCCGCATCGCTCAGCGTTAAGCCTTCCATCTTCGCCTCCGGCTCACGGCCGCCCCGCCCCGCATGCACTACTCGGGGCCCGGCCCCAGGACCCTGAGCCGGCAGGGGCTGCGCGTGGCCCGGCCTCCTGCTAGCTTCCCGAAGCCGCCGGCCCCGGCCTCACACGCGCCAGGTGCGCCCGAGCAACAGGGCCCGGAGGTCGCGAGGAGGGGGCCCGGCTGCGCTCGGCGCGCCGCCGCCTGCGAGGCCCGGCGCAGTCCCGGGCTCGGCGCAGCGCGCGGCTGCGGTTGCGACTGCGGCTCCGACTCCGGCCCCGGCCGCGGCCGCGGGGAGGGTGCAGAGAAAGAGACCGGGGCCGCGGAGGCGCGAGGCACTGGCGGACTCCGCCCCCGCCGCGGGTTCGAGTCTCCCCGGCTCCCTGCCGATTCCCCCACACTTCCCGCCTCGGCTTCCCCTTCCGTCCACGCCTCCGGAGCGGCAGCGCTTCCCGGAAAGTTGTGGGGCTTCGAACCTAAAGTTTCGGAGGATCTGGGCTGAGCGTGGCCGCCGCTCCGCCTCCCTCCGCCGCCATTTACAGCACCCCGGCCCGACCCCGACGCGTCCGCACCAACAGTGACAGCGGCGGCCGCGCTCCAGACCCGGATGTGAGGCCGGGAAGAGAGAGCGCGAGAGGGAGAGAGAAACACCCACCGGGCTGGCTTGGCCGCTCCCGGGAGAGGGAGGAGGCCGCAGCGCCCCCTGGTGGCCGGCGCCCGGCGGCGGGATGACCGAGCCGCCCTCTGCAAGGAGATATCAGCAGCAAGACCCCCGGAAAGGGGGGTGCAGCGGGAAACAGCCGGCAGCTCATTATGACCGAGATAACTAAGATCCAGGTTGCAGTTTTTATGTTTCGCAGTTTCTGGTCCTAAGCGTCTAAATAATTGGATTGAAAGGGGAGCCTTGTTCAGGTTATCATTCTATCTGTACCTTTTCGGTACAGATGAAGATAAATGCAGTATTTCCATCTGTTCTTTTTTTTTTAATTTATTTTTTTTAATATTTTTTATTATTATTATACTTTAAGTTTTAGGGTACATGTGCACAATGTGCAGGTTAGTTACATATGTATACATGTGCCATGCTGGTGTGCTGCACCCATTAACTCGTCATTTAGCATTAGGTATATCTCCTAATGCTATCCCTCCCCCGTCACCCCACCCCACAACAGTCCCCAGAGTGTGATGTTCCTCTTCCTGCGTCCATCTGTTTTCATTGTTCAATTCCCATCTATGAGTGAGAACATGCGGTGTTTGGTTTTTTGTCCTTGCGATAGTTTACTGAGAATGATGATTTCCAATTTCATCCATGTCCCTACAAAGGACATGAACTCATCATTTTTTATGGCTGCATAGTATTCCATGGTGTATATATGCCACATTTTCTTAATCCAGTCTATCATTGTTGGACATTTTGGTTGGTTCCAAGTCTTTGCTATTGTGAATAGTGCCGCAATAAACATACGTGTGCATGTGTCTTTATAGCAGCATGATTTATAGTTCTTTGGGTATATACCCAGTAATGGGATGGCTGGGTCAAATGGTATTTCTAGTTCTAGATCCCTGAGGAATCGCCACACTGACTTCCACAATGGTTGAACTAGTTTACAGTCCCACCAACAGCGTAAAAGTGTTTCTATTTCTCCACATCCTCTCCAGCACCTGTTGTTTCCTGACTTTTTAATGATTGCCATTCTAACTGGTGTGAGATGGTATCTCATTGTGGTTTTGATTTGCACTTCTCTGATGGCCAGTGATGATGAGCATTTTTTCGTGTGTCTTTTGGCTGCATAAATGTCTTCTTTTGAGAAGTGTCTGTTCATATCCTTTGCCCACTTTGTGATGGGGTTGTTTGTTTTTTTCTTGTAAATTTGTTGGAGTTCATTGTAGATTCTGGATATGAGCCCTTTGTCATATGAGTAGGTTGCGAAAATTTTCTCCCATTTTGTAGGTTGCCTGTTCACTCTGATGGTAGTTTCTTTTGCTGTGCAGAAGCTCTTTAGTCATCTGTTCTGAAGGGCTATGAACATGGCCTATGAACATCCAGGCTATCTGGGAAGCCTCCCCGTAGACACCAACGTTGAGGCTTCATCTCACTCGTGCTTCAAGCCATGTTTACCTGAGAAACAAAATGTGCTGAATAGAGGGGAAAACTGGCAAAGTTGCCCTATTTGTTCACCAGGTCATTCCGGTCACTGGGAACTTAATACTCTACATTTATACCTTCAACTCTATCAACTCATGTAGGCCCGGGGCTGCCCACAGGGGCTGCCTTCCTTATTTTCTCCTTTATGAAAATCATGGAGTGGCGCTCTTTTAATCTGCACATGTCCCAGAGAGGGGATTCTTCAGCTATTTCAAGTAGAATATCTTAAGAATTTATACTTAGCAAATATAAAATACTTCAAAGACGGGAGCTAAGGCAGAATTACACAGAGTTTTGGTTTTTATTTTGTCTTCTACAAATTGTTTCCCAGAATGCGGATCCTATAAATGACACATATGAGGAAATTATTACAGGTTCCCAGTCATTTATCTGTAATTGCAAAATTCAAAGGGCACTGAAAACCCAAAGACTTTTTTTGTAACCCTTTGGAAGTAAAACCTGCCCTGCCTCATTTAGAGGCAAAATCTAAACTAAGTTTGCATGAAGCTATTTCTAGCCTTTATGGATGCCACTTAGTGTCAATATTTACTCATTTCACTCCAGGTCTTTGTAGAATGTTAATATGTACACAGTCACAGGCATTCTATTATCTTTCTATTTTTTAAGAAAGATAAGGGATTGTAGACCTGTCAATATCTTCTGACTTGACTAGCAGTATTTGATAAAGGTAAGTAGTATTTGATAAAGATAAGTATATACTATCCATTAAGCCTATTTCCCATCTCTAAGACTTTCAGTTTACTACAGCAGCCCCTCATGTGTCCTTTCAGGGCACCTGCAGCAAGTGATCAGAGCCCCCCCAGACAGCTGCCTTCCAAGGCCTTGCAGCTCTTGTCGGCCCCAGGGCCTTTGTTCCTGCCATCTAAAATAGTCCTTCCACAAACCGTGGCATGGCGTATTCTCTCACGTGGTTTCAGGTCCCTGCTCATATGTCACCTCCTCAGAGCAGCCTTCCTGCAACAGCTGCTCTAAAATAACCCCACCATGCACTATCCCCTTATCTGAATTCTTTTTTTTTCTTTTGAGACAGAGTCTCCCACTGTTGCCCAGGCTGGAGTGCAGTGGCATAATCTTGGCTCACTGTAGCTTTGACCTCCCAGGCTCAGGTGATTCTCCCACCTCAGCCTCCCAGGTAGCTGGGACCACAGGCCCAGGCCACCATGCCCACCTAAATTTTGTGTGTGTGGCTTTTGTAGAGACAGAGTTTTGCCATGTTACCCAGGCTGGTCTCAAACTCTTGGGCTCACCCACCTCAGCCTCCCAAAGTGCTGGGATTACAGGCATGAGCCACTGCACCCAACCTGAATTCTTTTTCTTTATAACACTTTTCACTCTCTGACATTACATATATAGCTGTTACATTTTTAATAGCTAATTATTGAATAATTACTGAGTTTCAGGCATTGTTCTAAAGCTTTACACTAATTACCACATTATTCACAACAGCCCTATTAAGTGGTACTACTAGGTTTTTTTTTTTGAAGATTAGGAAACTGAGGCAAAATGGGTTAAGTATTGTGTAAGTCATGTTGCTGTTAAATACCTGGATCTGGGATTCAAACTCCAGGCTGTCTCAACTCTAAAAATCACTACTCTATCTTGCCTGTCTAATTTCTTTATTAAGTTTGTTATTAAGAAAATATTTCTTCGCCAGGCATGGTGGCTCATGCTCGTAATCCCAGCACTTTGGGAGGCTGAGGTGGGTGGATTGCTTGAGCTAAGGAGTTCAAGACCAGGCTGGGTAACACGGTGAAACATCATCTCCACCAAAATTATGAAAATAGCCAGGTGTGATGGTGTGCACCTGTGGTCCCAACTACTCGGGAGGCTGAGGTGGGAGGATCACTGGAGCCCAGGAGATAGAGGCTGCAGTGAGCAGTGATTGCACCACTGCACTCCAACCTGGGAAACAGGACGAGACTGTATCAAAAAAAAAAAGAAGAAGAAGAAAGAGAGAGAGAGAGAAAGAAAGCAAGCAAGCAAGAAAAGAAGGAAAATATTTCTTCATTGCCACAGTGCCAAAGCCCAGTATGTGACACATAATGTGTATCAATAATAATTTGTTGAATGAATGAAAGCATCAATTTCGACATTGATGTGATAAGCCATTCAATACAGTAAGTCCTCAATTAATGTTATTGTGGATAGGTCCGTGGAAACTAATTTTAAGCAAAACAAGGTATTGTAACCAAGTAGTTTAGCTTCAAAACAAAACTTTTTTCTTTTCTCCTTTCTTGCCAGTCTCAAGATGTAACCTTGAAACAAACTGTAGAAACCTTTTCTCTTTAGTCTTAAAATGTAGCCTTGAAACATACTTTGAAACTCCACTCCCTTCTGTTTCCCACAATGTACTCCCTTACCCAATGCACGTTTATCTAACTGTATGCTTCTTAAAAATTCCAGGGGCTAATTTAAAATGAACTAGGCACAAAGGCCCAGCTGCAGAATCATCCCCCACTTAAAGATTGCCTCAAGATAGATAATCTGCAGCCTGACCACAGGCGAGATGACGCCAGCCTGCATTTTAGACGGACCATAACTCAAGATAGGCATTGAAGCAAGACACACAGCCTGGGCTCCCAGCACAACTCTTGCATGTTTCCCATATCAAGCTTCCCTTTTTGAAACCTCTGCCTTCAGCCCAGACTTTTGAAACAGTTTCCAGAGGTGTAAGCTGGCTGTTTCCCCACTGCTAGCTTTGAAAAATAAAGTCACTTTCCTTTCACCCCTTGTTATTGGGTTTGCAAGGGGCGAGTAGCCAAGGCTGCACTTGGTTACGGTATCACGAAAACAATTTTATCATAGGCTAATTGATAATTTGCTACAAACAAGAGTTAAGTTGCTGTGACATATTTCTGGTCATAGAATCACCAGATTTCTAAATCGAGACCGAAACACTTCTAATATTAAACATTTAAGTAAAGGTAAGCTACACATGCAACTAAAATGATTAACTAAAAAAAAAACTACTTACCCTATTTTTGGTATGTTGGTGAGTTACCACGGTTGTCCTGGTGGTGGGTTAAATCAAGGAATAAATGTCTGCAAAGTGAAGTTCAAAATCATCACAAACATGGTGGCTTGCTGAGCTCTCTGGCACCACCTTGTTTACTGTTTTGTATCTGTATGATCATCATATGCTTTACACATTTTTATTTTTCAGTCATTTTCCTACCTACTTATTCCAGTTTGGGGTTGTGGGTAGCAAGAGCCTATCCCAGTGGCTCATGGGACAGGTAGACCCAGCCCCTGTCTAGGATGTGATTGCATCACAGGGTACACACACACACACACACACACACACACGCACATCCACACTCACTCAGACTGGGACCATTTAGACATCCTGACTTATCTAATGTGCACATCTTTGGGATGTGGAAGGACACCTGAGGATTCAGAGAAAACCCACACAGACATAGGGAGAGCATGCAGACTTCACACAGACAGTGGTCCCTATGGGGAATGCATTTATTTTTTCTCATCAATGTTATAATGAAACAATGTTGCTATTGAAGGACCTGTTATCTTCTAATCTCCTCCTAGTTTTGCACCCTTAACCTTAGAAACCTCCGGCACCACTCCTCTTTAGCAACCCAAAGTAATTATAGGATCGCATCACTTCCAAGTTCTGGAACTCTGAAACTTCTTTCTCAGTCCATAACATGCTGTCCTTTCACTCTCACGTTCCAGTCCTCAAATAAGCATGCACCCTAGGCTGGGCGCAATGGCTCACACCTGTAGTCTCAACATTTTGGGAGGCTGAGGCAGGTGGGTCACCTGAGGTCAAAAGTTCGAGACCAGCCTGGCCAACATGGTGAAATCCTACCTCTATTAAAATTACAAAAAAAATTTAGCTGGGCATGGTGGTGTGTGCCTCTAATCCCCGCTATTCAGGAGGCTGAGGCAGGAGAATCACCTGAACCCGGGAGGCAGAGGTTGCAGCAAGCTAAGATCACACCATTGTGCTCCAGCCTGGGTGACAAGGCGAGACTCCGTCTCAAAAAAAAAAAAAAAAAAAAAAAAGAACAAACAAACAAAAAAAACTTGCTCCTTGATATGGTTTGGCTGTGTTCCCACCAAAATCTCATCTTGAATTGTAATTTCCATAATTCCCATGTGTCGTGGGAGGAACCTGTTGGGAGGTAACAGAATCATGGGGGTGGTTACCCCCCAATGCTGTTCTCCTGTTAATGAATGAGTTCTCAGCAGATCTGATGGTTTTATAAGGGGCTTTTCCCCTTTTGCTCAGCACTTCTCCTTACTGCCACCATGTGAAGAAGGATGTGTTTGCTTCCCCTTCCGTCAAGTTTTCTGAGGCCTCCCAGCCATGCTGAACTGAGTCAATTAAACCTCTTTCCTTTATAAACTACTCAGTCTTGGGTATGTCTTTATTAGCAGCATGAGAACAGACTAATACGATAAATTGGTACTGCAAAGAGTGGGGTGCTGCTGTAAAGTTACCTGAAAATGTGGATGTGACTTTGGAACTGGGTAACAGGCAGAGGCTGGAAAAGTGTGGAGGGTTCAGAAGAAAATAGAAAAATGTAGGAAAGTTTAGAACCTCCTAGAGATTTGGAGGGCTCAGGAGACAGGAAGATGTGGGAAAGTTTCAGACTTCCCAGAGACTTGTTGAATGGCTTTGACCAAAATGCTGATAATAATCTGGACAATAAATTCCAGGCTGAGGTGGTGTCAGATGGAGATGAAGAAATTTTTGGGAACTGGAGTAAAGGTCACTCTTCCAATGCAAAGAGACTGGTGGCATTTTGCCCCTGCCCTAGAGATCTGTGGAACTTTGAACTTGAGGGAGATGATTTAGGGCACCTGGCAGAAGAAATTTACAAGTGGCAAAGTGTTCAAGAAGAACCAGAGCATACAAGTTTGGAAAATTGGCAGCCTGATGATGCAGCAGAAAAGAAAACCCCATCTTCTGGGGAGAAATTCAAGCCCACTGCAGAAATTTGCATATGTTACAAGGAGCTGAATGTTAATCACCAAGACAATGGGGAAAATGTTTCCAGGGCATGTCAGAGAACTTTGCAGCAGCCCCTCCCACCACAGGCCCAGAAACCTAGGAGGGAAAAATGGTTTCATGTGCTGGGCCCAGGGCCCCTGCTGTGTGCAGCCTAAGGACTTGGTGCCTTGCGTCCCAGCCACTCCAGCTGTGGCTAAAAGGGGCCAAGGTACAGCTCAGGCCGTGGTTTCAGAGGGCATAAGAACCAAGCCTTTGCATCCTCCACATGGTGTTGAGTCTGTGGGTGCACAGTATTCAAGAACTGAGGTTTGGAAACCTCCACCTAGATTTCAGAGGATGTATGGAAATGCCTGGATGCCAGGCAAAGTTTTGCTGCAGGGGCAATGCCCTGATGGAGAACCTCTGCTAGGGCAGTGCAGAAGGGAAATGTGTGGTGGGAGCCCCCACACAGAGACCCCACTGGGGCACTGCCTAGTGGAGCTGTGAGAACAGGGCCACCATCCTCCAGACCGCAGAATGGTAGATCCACTGACAGCTTGCACCATGTGCCTGGAAAAGCCACAGACAATGCCAACGCATGAAAGCAGCCAGGAGGGGGGCTGTACCTTGCAAAGCCACAAGGGTGGAGCTGCCCAAGACCATGGGAACTCACCTCTTGCATCAGCGTGACCTGGATGTGAAACATGGAGTCAAAGGAGATCATTTTGGAGCTTTAAGATTTGACTGTTCTGCTGGATTTCAGATTTGCGTGGAGCTTATAGCCCCTTTGTTTTGGCCAATTTCTCCCATTTGGAACTGGTGTGTTTACCCAATGCCTGTACCCCCATTGTATCTAGGAAGTAACTAACTTGCTTTTGATTTTACAGGCTCATAGGCAGAAGGGACTTCCCTTGTCTCCGGTGAGACTTTGGACTATGGACTTTTGGGTTAATGTTGCAATGAGTTAAGACTGGGAGACTGTTGGATAGGCATGATTGTGTTTTGAGTTATGAAGACATGAGATTTGGGAGGGACCAGCAGCAGAATGATATGATTTGGCTGTGTCCCCACCCAAATCCCATCTAGAATTTTAGTTTCCATAATCCCCACATGTTGCTGGAGGGACCTGGTGGGAGGTAATTGAATCATGGGGGCAGTTACGTCCATGCTGTTCTCGTGATAGTAAGTGAGTGCTCACCAGATCTAATGATTTTATAAGGGGCTTTTCCCCTTTTGCTTGGTACTTCTCCTTGCCACCATGGGAAGGATGTGTTTGCTTCCCCTTCCGCCATGATTGTAAGTTTCCTGAGGTCTCCTTGGCCATGCTAAACTGTGAGTCAATTAAACCTCTTTCCTTTATAAATTACCCAGTCTCAGGCATGTCTTTATTAGCAGTGTGAGAATGGACTAATATGCTCCTTATAACCTTCAGGTTCTCCTCAATACCAGCACATAGTTAATGTATTCAAAAATATACTTTGAGCATCTTGTGCCATTGTAAAACAAATTGCATGGTCTTGTCCTCAGGGATCATACAGTTCAGGGACCTTGTTGTCATTATGTCCAGGGTACTCTGCTAGCACCCTTGATTCCTTCATGCACTCCTTCCCCCTACCCCTGGCCAAATAACTGAATTGGCCACAACATGTGTGTTATCAGATTTTGAGAGGGACTCTTCCAGTGGTTCTATTACTGTATGAGGCTTTCCTAATGTAACAGGACATGGAGTGGTTTTCTCATTGACAACCAAGGCCAAGCTGAAGACCAAAAGTCACGAGTACCACACATTCTAAAGAAAAATAATAAAGTCAGGCCCCTTTCCTTATGGGCTTACTAGGAGGCAACCGAATGGACCTTACTGCCAGCAACCACTGCCTCAACCTGCAGACACACATCCCTGGATGGAGGCAGAGTCCTAGATGTCATCGGTCTATGAGAAGCAGTGTGTCTGTGTGAGAGCCTCTCCAAACAAATACGTACTCCCCCATGGAAGCAGAAGCTCAAAAAGACAGGGAAGCCTGCAAGAGGAGGAGCCTGCCTCCTTGGTTCCCAGATGGATACTGGGCGGGCTGAGGGGTAGAGGGCTAACAGTTTCACAATGAATTAAATTTTTCTCTAGATCTGTCACTTAAATTCATATTTCCAATTATAAAGGAAAAGAAATACGATGTAACACACTGGCCCTTTGGGTTCAAGTCTAATCTTTCCTATACATTTTTAGTAATATCAGTTTTAAAAGTGACATCATGAGAAAGCTATTTTAATACAGATGGTCTATATTATATAGCTACAGATTTTAAAATGCTGATTTTCAGGTAAAACCAACTAGTTGGTTACTTCCAGCAAATGCATCAGCTGTTTTTTAACTGAAAATCTCTAATATCGTTTTTAGAATAAATAAATTACGTACAGTAAAATTTGACAAATGCAAACAGTCATGCAGCCACCACCAAAATCAAGATGTAGAATTCCACAATCCAAAAAAATTCCTTTGTGTTGCCCTTTTGTACTCAGCTCCACTCTCTACCCTCAGCCCCCGCAACCACTGATTTGTTTGTTGTTCCTATTCTTCTGCCAAAAATGTCATATACATGGAATCATGTAGTATGTAGCCTCTTAAGTCTGGATTTTTTTTCACATAGATTAATGCATTTGGGATTCTTCCATGTTCTTGCTTGCATCAGTGGTTTAAGCACTGAACAGTATTCTGTTGTATGGATGATTACAGTTTGTTTATCCATTCACTAGCTGAAGGATATTGGGGTTACTCCCAATTTGGGGTGATTATTAATAAAATATCTAGGAGTAGGACTGCTTGGTGAATGCTTAACATGTTTAACTTTATTTTTTAAAAAAGTCAATTTTCAAAATGGCTGAACTATTTTGCATTCCCACCAGAAGTGCATCCGAATTTTAGTTTTGTTGTACAATCTCATAAATCATTCTAATGTCATTCTAATAGGTGTGTAGTGGCATCTCACTGTGATTTAAATTTGCATTTCCCTAAAACAAATGATCAATATTTCATGTACTTACTTGCCATCTGAATATCTTCTTTGGTGAAGTGTCTATTCAAAATTTTTCCCATTTTATATTGCGGGTTTCTTTGGTTTTGTTTTTGTTTGTTTGTTTTGAGATAGTGTTTCGCTCTGTTGCCCAGGCCAGAGTGCAGTGGTGCAATCTCAGCTCCCTCCTCCTGGGTTCAAGCGATTGTCTTACCTCAACCTCCCAAGTAGCTGGATTACAGGCGTGTACTAGCAAGCCTCGCTAATTTTTTAAATTTTTAGTAGAGACGGGTTTCACTATGTTGCCCTAGCTGGTCTTGAACTCCTGACCTCAAGTGATCCACCGGCCTCAGTCTCCCAAAGTGCTGGGATTACAGGCATGAGCCACTGTGCCTGGCCTGTATTGAGTTGTTTTCTTATTGTTGAGTTTTGAATATCCTTTATACATTGTTTTTACAAGTTTTTTTTTGGTTAGACATTATTTGCAAGTATTTTCTGAAGTCTGTGGCTTGCCTTTTTATTCACTTAGGAGTGTCTTCTACAGAACAGAATAGTTAAAAATTGAGTTAGCCCAACTTGTGTGGGGGCCTAAAGAACATTAGTGAGGGGAAATTTACTGGAGAGGGTTTCAGTTAAGGCCCTTAGTCATTCACTTTGTGCATGAGAAGTGGCCCAGGATAAGCATATGCATTAAACCCAGGGACAGTAACAAAGGGTTTGGCTGGTTGGTCAGGGGCTTGGAAGGAGACAGTTTGGAAGATCAGAGTGGAGGATATCTGGGGGAAAAGCATGTGGTTGAGCCTATGGAAGGGACATGAAGTGGGAATATCTTTGTACTACATGTTCACACCCAAGACAACCAAGTAGAGAGCAGGCACAAGACAACCAAGTGGACAAAACGACCTGGCCAGTTGCTGTCAGGCAGCCCCTGCAATCAGCCACCCCCATGTTGGCACACTGGGTTTGGGAACTGAATGGCTTCTGCAGCAGCAATGAAAGCTACGCATGGGCCCTACACCATAGATTCCCACTTACCAAGGCCATATGTCCAACCTGCCAGCAACGAGACCCAAGTTCAGTTCCCGACACAGGATCATTCCTCAAGGAGACCAATCGGATACTTGGTGACAAGCTGATTTATCTTTACTATAATCAAATATATTCTGGGCATATGTTTGCTTTTCTGCCCTCAGGGCCTCAGCCGGCATCACTATCGGAGGGTGTTTTAGCAGAATATTTATATCACCAACCTGGAATCTGTGTAATATTGCTTCAGAACAAGAGACCCCGTTCACATCAATGAGAGGTGGACCAAGATGAGAATATACTTTAAACCCAGGGACAGTAACAAAGAGTTTGGCTGATTGGTCAGGGGCTTGGAAGGAGACAGTTTGGAAGATCATGGCAAGGCCACAACTGATCCACATTGTCTCCTTTCTGCTCCTCATTCTAGATCCCCTCGCCCTCAGCCAACACCTCTGCTGCTCTAGGTGGCTTACATGTACATCACTGGACACACGACCATGGGACCTCTCACATACTATACCCCATGGAAGCTGCTGACCAGGAGAGTGATAGAATGGTCTTTTGAAGGTGTAGCTGTGTGTCAGCTTGGAGATGATACTCTGCCAAGAGAGGACCCTAAATTAATGACTGTATATGCTACAGTGTCCCCGGATCAGTGGGCTCTCTATGAGACAGGGAACCAACTGGTGAAAGTAAGATTGGCCCCACTTGCCTTTGTTAGGAGTGACCCACTTGGAGACCTCTTCCTGTCCCCTCAATCCTAGGCTTTGGGCGTCTGGAGGTCCTAGTTGTCAAAGAGGAGTGCTTCCACTATGAGGCTTATTACTATTCCCATTAAAATTTCAGCCACAAATGCAGTCCGGTTACTAAGGGCTCCTTAATAGGGCACAAAATAATTAACACACCTGAGGGTAATTGAATTTACTCATCAGAAGGAAATAACACTTATTTTACACAATGAAGGCAGGAAGGAATAAGTTAAACACCTAAGAGATCTATTGGGATTGGTATCTCTTGTTACCCCCGATAAAAATTTTTGGCTTGGCCAAACTTTAGTCAGCCTCCTAAAACTTCTCCTAGGCCCATCTGTGCACTTCCTTGTAAAATCCAGTTTTAGCAAAGAATCTGCTAAGTCAGTTTAGCAAGAACCCCCCACCCTCAATATCTGATCAACCTGGAAAATCTGACCAACCTGGAAAGCTGATTCTGATCAATCTGCTCAACCTGGAAAGCTGATCCTGTTCCTCATCTTCCACTTTCTCCCCACGTGATGTCTGATCATCCTGCTCTGTCTTTAGCAAGAATCCTGTTCAGTCGATTTAGCCAGAGAATCCCCCTTACATTTGATGTTTCCTTTATGTAATTTCCATCCACTGAGCCCCACTCTGCTCCTTGGCTATAAATTCCCACTTT
Organism: Pongo abelii; assembly: GCF_028885655.2. Classification (NCBI taxonomy): domain Eukaryota; kingdom Metazoa; phylum Chordata; class Mammalia; order Primates; family Hominidae; genus Pongo; species Pongo abelii. The sequence goes on from NC_071990.2 coordinate 140,543,764, forward strand.
GCACAAGCTGCATTTGGAGTTGAGCCCAATCTCTTTGCCTTACTGCAAAATCTGATTGCAGTGGTTCCTATGCCTCTCTGAATGGTTCCAAATAAAGTCTGCTTTACCATACTTTAACAAATGTCATTGAATAATTTTTTCTTTAACACTGCCCTGTTCAGTGTTGATGGTAAATGGATAAGTGTAACTGCCATAGTCTGAGAAGGGTGTGGTGACAAAGGACTCAGACCACCACGGGGATGAGAGTCTGGGTCACCCTGCAAGAAGAGCCACCTAGAGCAGAAGAGGTGTTGGCTAAGGGTGAGGGGGATGTAGAATGAGAAGTAGAAAGGAGACAATGAGGATCAGATGTGACCTTGCCATGAGCTGCAGGGGTGGCAAATGTAGTTCATTCCAGTAACCTTCCTCTTGTAACAGTTTCCAGGAAATGAGACCAATCAGAATGCTAGAAGAGTTATTCCCATATGGAGTAAATATATAAAGCATGTGGATCTGTGTGGTGCAAGCACGGGCTGTGGTGGCTGCTGGCTGTGGTATGCAACCCAGATTACCACACCCACCAGGACTGAGGCGCTCATATTTTTAGCTACTGAAAGTATTGAGATGTCAAGAACCCACAGCTGAATCCCTCTCCAGGAAATGCCCTTGGGAGAAGGAAGTTGTCTTACTGAAGTTATACCTCTGCCACAGGGGCAGTCCACATCCAATGACTAGTCAGTGGATTTAGGAGCCTAAAGGTCCTTGTTGTTTTGGCACAACTTTGAAGAGTCATTTCAGTTTCAGAGATCTTCCAGGGATTGGTGGGGGCCTCCATTGCTACCACATTACAGTTTTCCCTCTGCCCAATTTTGGGCTCTCTTCTCTTCCTTATGAGTGTTGTTCCTGACAATTACCAGTGAACCTCTCATCTCCAAATCTCCATCAGGTTTCCTGGGAAACCCGATCTAAGCCAGCCACCTACACACTTCTGCTCCCATTAGTTGAGTTAGCTGGTGCTTGCCATCCTCTTATACTTATTATTGTAATTATTATAATTGGATTAAATGTTACATAAACACATTAAGTATGCAAACTGAAAGATGATTTTTGTTTCTACAAAAATCAAGAATGATGCTTTGGGAAGACACCATGATGGTAAATTGCTAGGAATAGTTGCTGTTGAATTATCTGTGGCATTTTCTCATAAAGAAAGATTTGGAGTTGGGGCCAGGCGCAGTGGCTCACACCTGTAATCCCAACAGTTTGGGAGGTCAAGGTGAGTGGATCACTTGAGGTCAGGAGTTCAAGACCAGCCTAGCCAACACAGTGAGACCCAGTCTCTATTAAAAATACAAAAATTGGCCAGGCGTGGTGGCACATGTCTGTAATCCCAGCTACTTGAGGCTGAGGCATGAGAATCGCTTGAACCCAGGAGGCAGTGAGCCGAGATTGCACCACTGTACTCCAGCCCGGGTGACAGAGCAAGACTCTGTCTCAGAACATGGTATCCAGGTGTTTAATGTATGCTTCTTGTTTGATATAGAATTTAGGATGGAGTGTAATTTATTCCCTGTAATTATAATTTCTGTTTTTTATTTTTGAGAAATCTCTTATTTTTGTAAAAATAAACATGTTTATTGTAAAAATTCAAAATAACTTAGAAAATAAAAAATAAAAATTACCTGTAATCCCACCAACTACAGGCAACCTCATTTCAGTGAATATCCTTCTTAACATCATTTGTTTAAAATACACGAAAAAGACATGTACAATGTCAAATAAATGGATGTGTTACACATATAAATAGATACACATTACATCCTATAAATGTGTATGTATTAGTATATGTCATATAATCAAATATATCAAATAAATGCATTGTATAATTACTATATATAGTATATATACTATGCTTTGGGAAGACACCATGATGGTAAATTGCTAGGAATAGTTGCTGTTGAATTATCTGTGGCATTTCTCATAAGTATATGAGAAATACTTTGTTGTCCCAAAACAACAAAACAAGTATATAGTGTATATATACATGTTATATAAATATATTTATATATAAAATGCATCTATTTATTTGACATTGTATGCTTATTTCTTTGTTTTTTGTGTGTTTTTTTTTTTTTTTTGAGACAGAGTCTCACTCTGTCGCCCAGGCTGGAGTGCAGTGGCGCGATCTCGGCTCACTGCAAGCTCCGCCTCCCAGGTTCACACCATTCTCCTGCCTCAGCCTCCTGAGTAGCTGGGACTACGGGCGCCCGCCACCTTGCCCGGCTAATTTTTTTTGTATTTTTAGTAGAGACGGGATTTCACCATGTTAGCCAGGATGGTCTGAATCTCCTGACCTCGTGATCTGCCCACCTCGGCCTCCCAAAGTGCTGGGATTACAGGCGTGAGCCACGGCGCCCAGCCTCGCTTATTTCTTTGTTATATCTTTTGTAGCAAGTCTTGTGTGCTCAACTATGAATCTTATTTATTTTCTTCTTCTGAAGTCATTAATATAAATGATACAATAAGATTAAATTAAGAAAAACAACTGTTATTCTCTAGAAACCACATGAGGCAATGTTACTAATGGGATATATTTCCATTACCTAACTAGGAGAGAATCATAAACTTATTATTTTTTGGATGTTGCACTTATAAATCAGTAGTTTAATCATGAAGTAGAAAATGCCAGATAAATTTAAGATCTCATATTAGCATTAGATTCATCAGGAGCAAAGGCATGGAAACCTTTATGAAACTGTTGGTGGAGGAAAAATAAATCAACTTTTTGTATAAATAAAATTATGAGGAGAGATTAACCAAAAATTAAAAAAAATTTTCCTTCCAATAAAAGTCAAACCAACAAATGACTATGACTTACCTACCCTATGCAAGGCAATTTTCCTCTAAGTTTCCTTTGTAAATATTCTCAATTGCGTGTGCTTTCAGGATTTTGAATTTTTAACCTGAAAAAGTCAAAGTGGTTTCCTCTTTGTCTTTATAATATTAGGACTGAAACATGCAGAAGTAGTCGTAGGAAAAGCTAAATGCATGTTGCTTACCATTAGTAGTTTTTCAAAAGCAAAACCTTTGCACTTGGATAGGATCATCTCCAAAAACTTGATCTTTTCAAACTATTAACAACAACAACAAAAAGTAACATGACCTTTGTGCTACTTCTATAACCTTCACTATTTTCTTTAATTCCCCATGGTCCTGCCATGAAAATATTTTACATTGTTATATGTTTCATAACCCTTTGTGGTGCTTAGAGCTATAGGTTATTTGCTTTGTAAAGTCTATTTTCTTTTTTTGAGACAGAGTTTCCCTGGGCTGGACTGCAATGGCGCCATCTCAGCTCACCGCACACAACCTCTGCCTCCCGGGTTCAAGCAATTCTCCTGCCTCAGCCTCCTGAGTAGCTGAGATTACAGGCATGCGCCACCACACCAGGCTAATTTTGTATTTTTAGTAGAGACGGGGATTCTCCATGTTGGTCAGGCTGGTCTCGAACTCCTGACCTCAGGTGATCCACCCGCCTCGGTCTCCCAAAGTGCTGGGATTATAGGCGTGAGCCACCGTGCCTATTTCTGCTTTAAACTATGGCATGCTTTGCTGTTGTCCATATTTCAGTTTCCAAGGACTCTTGGTGGTTGTCTCTGTGCAACCTTAAAAACTAAAACTGTGCAAAGTAAAAACAAGTATAAATCTTGATTGGCTGTAACAATAAGAAGGCAACAAGTTGAAAGAGAAACAGAATGGTCCTAGTTTGAGGTAAAATACACCTGGGTTTGAAGCCTGATTCTGGAAATTATTAGCTGAATAATCTGGGGCAAATTTAATCTCTCTTAGCGTCATTTTCTTCTTCTGTAAAAAGGGATGCCTTATTTGGTCAGAGTAACCATAAGAGATAATGTGTGTCAAAATTGTTATCTAAGTGGTGTTTAACAACTGGCAACTATTATCAGAGACAAACATGATTAATTAAAATCTGGATTATTTATATTTGTTCTTGCTTATTGTTCAAATAATTTAAACAACCAGGAGGAGATCCTTTATTAAGACATAAACAATTATTTACAACATGTCATTGTCATCTATAATATCCATTTCCTCCTGGTCTTCAAGTTGTTACTGTTCTGTAAATCCACTGCACAAAGAAAGCCTCACCATGTCTAGTAATTTGGGTACTATCAACAAGTGTTATAGCTTGTAAGCATTTAGTGCCTAAAATCTACTTGTCTTTTTTAAATAATTATTTTGATGCAGGTACATAAGTGTGTTGGGACCAAACATTCTAAACACTATATGTAGCTTTAAAAATCTTCTCCAGGGAATATAATCTTCCCCAGTAGCAGCAACCGGGTGGAACTTAATTTTGTCACTAATCATATCTCAGGATCTTTCTGTTAAATTATAATCATTTAAGTAATACAGTATCTTTCACTTATAGCTCAGCCTCCAGCACTTCCTCTTTTCCTTGCTCTTCTCCCAGATGTCATGGGGGTCAATGGAGGTTAGGGGTTGAGATCAGCTTACATGATTTCTTGGTTGGAAGAGAGAAGGGGACATATAATAAAGACATTCAAGGTGCAATCCAATAAGAAGCCCATAAGAATACTTGTCTCAGTGGCCCCAGGATTCACAAAACCCATGTTTCCTGGAACAATACTTCGATTTAAAGACAGAAAGTTATTTATTTTACCAAAGTAGTTTTTTTGGGAAAATCTCCTCTTCTAATTCAATATACTAATTTATTTAAAATGAATCATTTTCTTTCTTTCTTTCTTTTTTTGAGACTGAGTCTCACTCTGTCACCCAGGCTGCAGTGCAATGCTGCAATCTCTGCTCACTGCAACCTCCGCCTCCCGGGCTCAAGCGATTCTCCTCCCTCCGCCTCCCGGGCTCAAGCGATTCTCCTCCCTCCGCCTCCCGAGTAGCTGGGACTACAGGTGCGCGCCACCATACCCAACTTATTGTATTTTTAGTAGAGACGGGGTTTTGCCATGTTGGCCAGGGTGGTCTCAAACTCCTGATCTCAGGTGATCCACTCGTCTCAGCCTCCCAAAGTGCTGGGATTACAGGTGTGAGCCACCGTGCCCGGCCTAAAGTGGATCACTTTCAAAGGCATTTGTGAGGAAGGCAGTCATTAAGATAATCATTATATGTACAAAGAGAAATAAGAGAACTAGAGAAATGCAGCCACAAAGTCAAAAATAAAACTTTCCTTAAGTTGCCTGAAAAACAAAATGAAGTTTGTTATTTGGTTAGTTCGGCTTAGCGTTTGTTGTTGATGGACCCTTAAAAAAACAAAAATAAATAATTGCTTAAATTTCCTACTTTACTCTGCAGGCTGCAACATATCGTGATCTTATGATGTTAGTCTCTCTGACCTAACTCAAGATATGCTCCCTAATTAGCCAGTTCACTTCAAGTGACCAGGCTGAGGAGTCGTTACAGTGATTTTGTTTGCCTATGAATAATAGGTTTCCACAAATCATCTAGTATCGAATTTTACTCTCTTTTTTGGATAGAATTTCCCAACTAATTAACTAACTTTTTTCCTCCTCCTTTGTTCCTTCCTTTTTTCCTTTGCTCCCTCCTTCTCTCCTCCCTTCATCCCTTTCACTCATTTATTAAATACTTACTGTATGTCAGACACTGTGCTAAATTTGAAGATTTAAAGAAATCATTTCTTGCTTTAAATAGCAAATAAGCAAATGATGGTGACATTCACTGTGAGTAAACAAGGAATTACGATACGTCATGGTGCATGATCTAATAGAGATAAAGAGTACTTTTAGAATATACAGCAAAATTGTCCTGCACAGGCCTAGAGTGGCCAGAAGTAGGTCAGTTTCATCTTTTGACGTCTCCTTCCGGAAGGAACTGCAGGATGACTATCTATACTTTGACAGATTGAACAGGACATGTGAGAGTTAACAAGATTAACGTGATGACATTTCATATTGGGTCATTGAAGATGTGGAAGTGGAGAATAGAAATAGAGGTGGCCTTGGAAGCAAAGGGAAATGGAAGAGCGTGAGAAAAATGGGCAGAAGGATGAAATAAAGAGAAAGGCAAAACAATATTCCCACAACACAAATCCTTATGCTGACCAGACTGAGCCTTAGGAAAGTGATTGATTCTCCACACCAGTCAGACCCCAGAACCTACGTGACATTTTCCTTTTTGTAGTTCCTGCCCTATTGCCTGCATCATTTTGATAAAAAATGCTTTTTGGAGATAAGCATTATTTATTCAATATTTCTAGCTGTGCTCTAGTTAGATCAAGTAGAGTGGAATTAAAAGGCAACAGCCTTTGGAATAAAAGAGTCATCACTTAATTTATTTTTCTATACCAAGGTACTTATCTGCCTATTTCCTTTTGTCTTTCTCCTAGTTCTCAGGACCTTCACTGATACACATTCATTTAATGTTTCAATATATTTTGAATCCCCAAAAGGTTGTGGGATCTCAATTAATGTTTCAAGATGTATTGAAACATTAAATGAATGTATGTTAGGTGGCTCACACCTGTAATCCCAGCACTTTGGGAGGCCGAGGTAGGTGGATCACTTGAGGTCAGGAGTTCAAGACCAGACTGGCCAATATGGTGAAACCCCGTCTCTACTAAAAATACAAAAATTAGCCAGGCATGGTGGCTTGTGCCTGTAATCCCAGCTACTCGGGAGGCTGAGGCATGAGAATCACCTGAACCCAGAAGGCGGAGGTTGCAGTGAGATGAGATCGCACTGCTGCACTCCAGCCTGGGCGACAGAGCGAGACTCCGTCTCCAAAAATAAATTAAAAAAAAAAAAAATAAATAAAAAAATGTATATCAATGAACTCTTGAATCCCCAAAAGTTATCTGAGATGCTAGGAATTTTAAGGCAGCCTGGGGATTTGAACGTATGTATAAATTCCTACCGTGAAAACAGTTTGGTCAATTTAATTTATTTCACAAATATTTATTGAGCATTTATTATGTGTTTTGTTTGTTTGTCTGATTGTTTTTGCCTAATACCAATGCTCACAATACTATGTGTTAATAACTACTAGATGCTGAGAACAGAAAGTCAAATAACATGATCCCTGCCATTGAAGAATTTACAATACAGTGGAGAAGACAAATATATGCTATTTAACTTTTCTCCCCTCTGTTGCACTTCTATCTATGCAGCTCCCCACCCCTGCTTCTAGCTCTAAGTCTAAACTTGGTTTTGTTCCTGGTTTGAGGATGTCAGGTTCTCCTCTAAAGGCCTTTGATCCCCTTTCATGTGAACATTTTGCGGTAGCTTACAAACTTTCAGACTGCTCCCTGTGGAAACCTCTGTTCCCTTGCTTGTCTGCGGTAGAAAGATGGAATGCGAATGTTCCACCTCACTGCCAGGGAGGATGTGGAGTTAAGCTCTCCCTTCCCTCAAGGAATGTGAAGTTTTCAGTTTTTAATTAGTAAACTAATTTCTAAATTCTCAAAATATATTGTGAAAGTGTCACAGGAAAAAACGGCAATGTAAAGGAAGACAAGCAATGCCTCAGAGAGAAAAAAGAAGTAGGGCAGGAAGGCTTGTACCATGAGAGGGGTTTCCCATGGGAGGGGCTTACCAGAGGAGCCTTTGGGAATCTGGAGTTGATCCTGGAGAAGAGGCCTAAGAAGGCTTTGCATCATTGCTCAAGAGGAGCAAGGTGAGCAGATCTCAGAAAGGACCACCAAGGCGGGCATGGTCGCTTACCCTAGTAATCTCAGTATTTTGGCAGGCCAAAGTGGGTGACTGCTTGAGCCCAGGAGTGGGAGACCAGCCTGGGCAATATAGTGAGACATCACCTCTACAAAAATAAACAAAATCTGCTGAGTGTGGTGGTGCACGCCTGTAGTCCCACCTACTTGGGAGGCTGAAGTGGGAAGATTGCTTGAGCCCGGGGGAGGTCAAGGCTGCAGTAAGCTGAGATTGTGCCACTGCACTCCAGCCTGGGTGGTAGAGTGAGACCCTGTCTCAAAACAAAAAAGAAAGAAAACAAACAAACAAAAAAACATAAAAAGAGGGGCACTGTTTAAGGGCCCATGAATAAGAGGCTAAATCTCGGAGACACAGACTTACTAGAGAACCCCTTTGTCTACACACAGGGACCAAACCAGTCATCCTTCCTGTCCGCACCAATGCAGACTTGACTCCACCCGTGGTCTGCTCAGCAGAGTGAAGTTCCTTCAGGCTTACTCCCCATATGATTACCATGGTTGACTCCTCACCAAAATTGCCATGACCAGAATATCCACACAAGGGCTTTGCTTTTGGTGGGGAAGGGGAAGAGGTGGGAAGTTCCCCATTCTGGATTAAGAGCTGAACCACAGAAGTTTAAAACCAGCCTCGGCTGAGACAATAACTGACCTCCCTCTTACCTGCCTGCTTTATCCCAGACCCTTTAATCTGTGCTCACCCACACACAGCATTTGCCATCAACACCTCTTCAGTCCCTGCAACAAGTCATTAAATGATATTCTAGAAAATGTTTCAGAAACTCCATTCCTTTCTCTCCCTTTTTGTACCCCTCTACCACATTTCATTCTGTCTTGCTTATATTCTGCTTTTTCTTATATTAGCTGCCTTTTTTCTGAACTAAACCCCTAGATTTGGTGCTCTTTACACTTCTGGCCCTTTGGATCTTGGCCATTGTATTAGTCCGTTTTCATGCTGCTGATAAAGACATATGCGAAACTGGGAACAAAAAAAGGTTTAATTGAACTTACAGTTCCACATGGCTGGGGAGGCCTCAGAATCATGGTGGGAGGTGAAAGGCACTTCTTACATGGCGGCAGCAAGAGAAAAATGAGGAAGAAGCAAAAGCGGAAACGCTTGATAAAACCTTCAGATCTCGTGAGACTTATTCACTATTACAAGAATAGCACAGGAAAGACTGGCCCCCATGATTCAATTACCTCCCACTGGGTCCCTCCCACAACACGTGGGAATTCTGGGAGATACAATTCAAGTTGAGATTTAGATGGGGACACTCCCATACCGTATCAGCTGTCCTGCATAATTTTGACTTTTTCTGCTCCTATAACTTCTGTGTTTCTAGCCCAGTGAAGCCCCAGCTTACCCTGTGCTCCTTGGCCAGTGTCCTAATCAGGCTAAGTTCTCCCCTCCTCTCTCCAAAGGGAAGGGAGAGATTCAAGCCCTATCCCTGAGCTTTAGGACAAAGTCAAGGTTATCTGTATCACTACCCTGTTTCCAGTTTAGCCTACCTGTAGGGTCCACCTGTCAAGTTCCTTTGAGTTATTATGCTCATTAGTTTCCTGAACCATACTAGCTTTCTAGCAATTTCTGAGGAACAGCTTCCTGTATTCTGCTGTACAGGTAGAAAACCAGGCTGTGAGTAAGCTGCTCTGGCACACAATGAGAGCTCAAACTCATGGGCTTAAGACACACTCTTACTTATCCCCTTGAGCACCTGATATTATTTGAAAGGGCCTCTTTGCAAGTCCTGGAATGTCTCATCCAGTTGATGAGAAGAAGGCCAAGGGGTTTCTATATACTCCATATTAACCCCTCTACAGCTAAATAGAAAATTGGTTTACCATGTCTGTGCAAGATCAGAAGTTCCTGCTGTGACAGCATGGCAATTTCCTTCAGCTTCCTAGATCCCTAAAACATGCAAGTCAGTACAAGGAGCATGGCACCAACTTTCTTGTGTTGGACCTAGGCTGCAACAAAAAAATCCCACCTACCAATTCCATAAGAGTCTGCCTGGCCTCACCCTAGGCTAGGTGTCTCCCAAGGCCTAGGCAGGCAAGGTTCATCTTTTTAATTTTTATTCTTGAGACAGGGTCTTTCTCTCTCATCTGAACTGGAGTGCAGTGTCACAATCATAACTCACTGCAGCCTCAACCTCCCAGGCTCAAGCAATCCTCCTACCTCAGCCTCCCAAGTAGATGGGACTACAGTCACATGCCACCACACCTGGTTAATTTTACTTTTTTTTTTAGGGACGGGGTCTCACTCACTATGTTGTCCAGGTTGATCTCAAACTCTTAGTCTCAAGCAATCCACCCACCTTGGCCTCCCAAAGTGCTGGGGTTACAGGTGTGAGGTTAGGTTCATCATTTAATCACAAAGTACACAATAATAATGGCTACCATTCATTGAATAATTGCTTTGAAGGTCTAGGTACGCTTAAGCCTCACGAGTACTCTACACAGAAGGTGTTATTATTCCCATTTTATATATGAGGGATATGAGACGTTGAGCCCAAGGACACACATTAAGTGGTAGACCTGGAATTTTATCAATGGCCTGTTGGGCACCAAAGTGTGTGCTTTAACATTTCACAAGTGTTGGATGAAGGCACCAGCTTCTCTGGACCTACTTTTTCTTGTTAGGGAAAACGAAAAACAAAAAACTTTTTGATAATAAAAACCTAAAGAGAATAAAAAAGCTATAGTAAACTTCTAGCTTGAAACATTTAGTTTACTTACAGGAATAAGGGCCTCTACACATTTTATATATCTTAAAACAATATCTATAAATGGCAAAATAGCACAGTAAGTTATTATACTTCACTTAAGTATGATAAGTGAGTAAGTATGTAAGTATGATGAAAGTTAATTCCATAGTATAGACCCATTGGGAGCATATAATGAATTGAATGTTACCATACAGCAAATTTGAGGTGTTTTTCAATACATGTCATTTGGCAGTGGTTTATTGGAAAATTATTGACCACAAATAAAACTGATGCAAATATACAATGATATACAGTCAATTAATAATGATGTACTTAAAGTCACTTATAATTCATTATAAACATAGTTAAATAGACATTTGATCATTAAAAAGTAGAATCTTCTAAACCTCAGCCTCCCAAGTAGCTAGGACTTCAGGTGCACTCCAGCACTCCAGGCTAATTTTTTTTTTTTTTTTTTTTTTTTGAGATGGAGTCTCATTCTGTCACCCAGGCTGGAGTGCAGTGGCCCAATCTTGGCTCACTGCAACCTCTGCCTCCCAGATTCAAGTGATTCTCTTGCCTCAGCCTCCCGAGTAGCTGGGACTACAGGAGCATGCCACCATGCCCGGCTAATTTTTTGTATTTTTAGTAGAGAGGGGGTTTCACTGTGTTAGCCGGGATAGTCTAGATCTCCTGATCTAGTGATCTGCCCACCTCGGCCTCCCAAAGTGCTAGGATTACAGACATGAGCCACTGTGCCCGGCCTTTTTCTTAATTTTTTGTAGAGATGAAATCTTGTTATGATGTCCAGGCTGGTCTCAAACTCCCGGGCTCAAGCGATCCTCCTGCCTTGGACTCCTAGAGGGCTAGGATTGTAGGCATAAGCCACTGCAGCCAGCAACTGGTATTCTTAGTAGAAGATCTTTCTTATCTCAAATCTTTCCACACAAATGGCTGCCTCACCCCATGTATATTCAAGGCATCTTTAGCCTTAATTGGTTTGCAAATCAGCTTGGATTTAGCTAGCTATCAGAGGTTCTCTACTCTTCAGGGGGACAGAACAATAGTTTAACAGCCTGACAAAATCTTCTGAAGATCATTGTAAATTATTGAGAAGAGAGAGTTTAATAAGGGACTTAGAGAATTTTAGGTCAAGCATTATCTAGTAGATACCAGGGAGTGAATGGTCCTAGATATCAGACCAAAACCCCTTACTAGGGAGAAAAAGTGACTTATTAAGTTCACAGCAGGTACTCAATAAATATTTGTTTAATAAATGTTTGTTTAATGGTTATAATTACCATTGACAAATATAACTGAACTGCCAAAATACTAGTATTAAATTTTTGCATTACTATTACATACCTACTCATCGTCCTTCTTTTCTCTCATAAACTTTAAATCTTATTAATATCTTGGGAATTAGATTAACCACTAGGAAATCCAAGTTATTCTGTTTTAAATTCTATGAATATTAAAACCACTTTTGTGAAAACAATCTGATTTTGAATGTACAGGAATACTGTTTGTAGATCATAGATGACCCTAGATGGATAACATAATTTTTCATACAGTTGAAGTTCTTACTGTATACTAATATTGATATTTCAAAGACAATCTTCTGGCTGGGCATAGTGGCTCACACCTGGAATCCCGGCACTTGCGAGGCCAAGGTAGGCGAATCATTTGAGCCTGGGAGTTTGAGATCAGCCTGGCCAACCCGGTGAAACCCTGTCTCTACCAAAAAAAACAAAACAAAACAAAACAAAAAAATTAGCTGGGCGTGGTGGCATGCACCTGTAGTCCCAGCTACTCAGGAGGCTGAAGTGGGAGGATCACTTGAGCCCAGGAGGCAGAGGTTGCAGTGAGCTGAAATGGCATCACTGCACTTTAGCCTGGGCAACGGAGCGAGACCTTGTCTCAAAAAATAAACAAACAAACAAATAAATAAATAAAATCTTCTATACATTTCGTTAACATTAACCAGTCTTCTTGATATGTGTCATATGTGGAGGAGCACCCCAAAGTCACCTAAATACTTAGAAAAGAAACCCATCTAGAAACATCTAGATGTTTGAATTTTTAAATTGAAATCTAAATATTTGAGTGATAACCTGTCAAACTCAATTGGACTTCATAAGCCCAAGGAAGGCAATTAACTATTTTAAGGAAGTTTGTGGCAATGAAAACCATGTTGTGAGTGTTTAAGAAATCAGTGAAGAGATTGGAATTCGTTCTAGAAAAAAAAATCTCTACCAAAGAATTCCAGGGGCTTATATTTAGAACACCCTAAACAGCTTTAATCAACACTGCTAAGACCAAGAAGAAAAGAATGTGGTCTGTGTTCCTCCCTCACATGTTTTTGCTGTTTTATCCCTCAATTAAATATATAGAAAAGACTGCCAAAAGACTTAAGAAATTTACTGTTGTAGATCTTTTAAATTTATGTTCACAAAATATCAACCCATAATTCTGTTGTCTCTGTAATTTCTCTCAGGAAGAGTTAATAAATGTGTATTATGACCACTTACTAATAACTGATAGCTAAAAGGCAGCTGTTATGAAGGATTTTACATGCAATTAATGATATTTAAAATTCACATCGTATTGGAAATTAGAATATCAATGAAACTTTTATTGTGGTGATTACTTGCCACTTTAGCCCATCAAAAATGTATGCAACTAGTTTTTACAAATTTTAGTGGCTTCTTTCAATTGAATATGATCCAGAGACAGAAAGGGTAGAGATACTACATGTTGATCTCACTAAAAAGACAGTGGAAATGGAATATAAATGCAGATAATTATATGTATTTAATACCTAGTAAATTTTAAAACATTACTTCTTCCCTAGAAATTTGTTTAAATTTTGGTGAAAATTTAAAAAGATATTTAGTCTATAATGGCTAAGATAATTGATTCATACATCTAATCTTTCATTTCAAATAGCCCTGAGGAGGGTCAAGAGGTTAGATAGTCCACCCTCAAGTCCATTTAACTAAACAGTTATTGAGCGCCCACTCCCTGTCAGGCATGGGGCCAAGCATTGCAAAGACACAAAATGAATAAGACATTGTCCACCCTCAATAACTGTAGTCTGCTAAGGGGAAACGACTGTGGTACAAGTTCCAATACAAGCTTAAATAAATATGTTATTTAAAACAACACATTTAGCACCTTTGTCTTCTAAGAGGGTTGCCATAATTCACATCACTGAGAAAACAAGTTGCTATAAAGCTTAATTTCACTGATAGAGATTTAGTGCTGGAGATGGGCAAGAAAAAAGAAGAAAGAAAAATGAAATAAAGGGAAAAAAGATAAATTGTGAAGCCTCTGCTAGGTCTTCCAAGCTGCCCAAGGGTCAGAGGCAAAGGTGTTTTGTTTTTGTTTGTTTTTGTGTTCCCAGCAGAGCACATTAATGAGGCTTTGGATTTTGGACTAGAAAACTAAACTGCTCTGCGTGACAAAGGAGAGAACTGGAAGTTCTGGTGCCTGAGGAGTAGGAACTTGGAAACAGACAGGGATTGGTGAGGACAGGGCTTGGCAGCAGGTAGGAGGCTGGAGCTGGGAGGAGCAGGGGCCTTGAGCAAGTCCACAGGTGGGGTGGGGGGCACCTGAAGGGATTTTGAAATAGGTAGGACATCTCTTCTTTTCTTTCTTTTCTTTTTTCTTTCCTTCCTTTCCTTTCTTTCCCTTCCTTCCTTTCCTTCCCTTCCCTTCCCTCCCTTTCCCCTTCCCCTTCCCCTTCCCCTTCCCCTTCCTTCCTTCCTTCTTGACAAGGTCTCACTCTGTGGCCCAAGCTGGAGTGCAGTGATACGACCTCAGCTCACTGCAACCTCCGCCTCCCGGGTTCAAATGATTTTCCTGCCTCAGCAGCTGGGATTACAGGCACACACCACCATGCCTGGCTAATTTTTGTATTTTTAGTAGAGACGGGGTTTCACCATGTTGGCCAGGCTGGTCTCGAACTCCTGACCTCAGGTTACCTGCCCGCCCCGGCCTCACAAAGTGCTAGGATTACAGGGTTCAGCCACCATGCCCAGCCCCAAATGCTAGTTTTTTTCTTGGGTGGGTGGGCAGAGGTTGAAATGGGGAATAAATTAAGAAATGGAGCTCTTCCATGCCTGTTTTTTGGGGGAAATGGTTGAACATCCATGAAATGTGAGAAGTAACTGGAATTAGAGAACTCGGAACCAGCAGAAAGCATGAGAACATACATCCCAAGAATTTCCAAAAATATAAGGAAGAGCATTGAACTTCCTAGAGGATATGGAATCATGAACTTGAGTACAATCAAGGTGAGGGTGATATTTGCATTACATAAAAGTGGTATGAGATGGGAGGCTGAGGCAGGAGAATCACTTGAACCCGGGAGGTGGAGGTTGCAGTGATCCAAGATTGTGCGACTGCACTCCAGCTTGGGTAAGAGAGAGACTCCATCTCAAAAAAAAAAAAAAAAAAAAAGGTGACATGAGATAACTGTTCCAAAAGAAGTTCAAAGTGCTGTAAGACTCCCAAGAGGGGGATATGACACCAAGCGGAGTGGACAGGAGGAAGAGGAGCAGGGCTCGGTATGCTTTCTATATTAGTTCATTTCTCCTCAAATCCTTTTGCAATGAGGAAGGATGCTTTAAATAAGAAACACAATTTTGGCCGGGCATGGTGGCTCACACCTGCAATCCCAGCACTTTGGGAGGCCGAGGCGGGAGGATCACGAGGTCAGGAGTTCAAGACCAGCCTGGCCAAAACAGTGAAACCCCATCTCTACTAAAAATACAAAAATTAGCTGGGCATGGTGGCATGTGCCTGTAGTCTTAGCTACTTGGGAGGCTGAGGCAGGAGAATCACTTGAACCCAGGAGGTGGAGGTTGCAGTGAGCCAAGATCTTGCCACTGCACTCCAGCTTGGGCAACAGAGTGAGACTTCATGTCAAACAAACAAACAAACAAAAACCACACACATACACAATTTTATTTCTCCATTACAACAACTCTGCAAGCAGATTTCATTATCACTAAGTTTTAGAATAGAAAACTGAGGCTCATAGAGGTTTGTAATTTTTCCAAGAACACACGCAAACAGAACTACAGCCAGCCCATGTGACTGGGTCACCTCTGCTTTGTACATGCACATGGAGCTTCAGTGCCAGAGGTGGCACTGAAATTTGGCCTTGGATTTCAGTAGGCAAAGGTAGGGTGGGAGGGGAGGACTCAGCAGGCAGAGGGAACAATCAGAGCAAAGGCAGGAAGGCAAGAATGTACTAAATAAACATTTACAGAACAAAACTGATCTCCACCCCATGCCCTCACTATAGTCTGGACCAGATGCAGGAATAGCATGTGGTGCAGTTTGATAGATCCATGGTTTATCACAGATGGCACTGGAGGGTCAGGACTCTGGAAGGTAATAGTGGTCAAGTTGTGGAAGGTTTTAAAAGGTGGTGAAAAGCTTATATTTGATTTAATAGACCATGTGGAAATTTTGAAGCTGTACTTTCAGAAAATTAACCTGACATTAGACTGAAGGGTAGCCCAGAAGACAGCATCTTAAACTTCATGTAATGCAGACTTCTGAGTCTAACATTCTGCATTTCTAAGGAGCTCTCTAGAGATTCTGACACACGGAAGCTGGAGTGGGCTCTTCCCGATCTCCAGCAGCCCAGATTCCAAGCCAGCAGTATGCCTGAACCACTTAGTCTCCATGTTGGGGAATGACCATGACTGAGGGGACTGGTGACAATGTCCAGTGCTATGGAGAGCTGCAGAATATTAAGAAATGGGAACAAGCTGTTGTGTTTGCCAGTTGGGAGTCATTAGTGACCTTAGGCTAGACAGAACAGCTTTAGTAAGAAGGTGAAGGTAGGCCAGGTGTGGTGGCTCACACCTGTAATCCCAACACTTTGGGAGGCTGAGGTGGGCAGATCACCTGAGGTCAGGAGTTCGAAACCAGTCTGGCCAACATGGGAAACTCCGTCTCTACTAAAAATAAAAAAATAAAAAAATAAAAAATTAGCTGGTCGTGGTGGCAGGCACCTGTCCCAGCTACTCGGGAAGCTGAGGCTGGATAATCACTTGAAATGGAGAAGGAGGTTGCAGTGAACCGAGATCATGCCATTGCACTCCAGCCTGGGTAACAAGAGCGAGACTCCGTCTCAAAAAAAAAGAAGGAAGAAAGAAGGTGAAGGTAGAAGCCACATTACAAGTAGTGAAATAAATGGTTGGTGGTGAGGGATAGAAGCAGCAAACTTCAAGTACTTTCTGAAAATGTCAAGACAAAGAGAAAATGGAATCTTGAGCCCTCAGCAGGATTGAGGGAGGGATTCGTGAATAAATTGAAGGAAATATTTGCTTTGTAGAAAAAGAAAAATTTCCCAACAGAGACAAGAGAAAGGAAATCTTCTGTTGCTGCTCCCAAAGACATTTCTATTTTTGAAGGGACTTTTTCCAGCCTGCAGTAAGATTTCACTGGGCCTGGACATTGTTTTTAAAACATTTTAATGAGTTGCCGCTTCTGTTTCTAAAGGGAAAGTTTTGGTTTTTCAAAAAATCCAGATTTCTATCTTTTCTTGAAAAATGGTGCAGTCTAGTATACACTCCCACATGCAGCTGAATAGGAACTCCCTCTTCAAAAGAGGAAGTCAGCCAGACTTATTTCAATCACTGTTATTTGCCTGTCTCTACAGACACTTGATTTTGCAAACTGTATGCTTATTTTACATGTTTGTGTGTGTGTATATACATATACAGACAGTCATCTGTATGTGTAAATACTGGAATTCCAGGTGAAAAATCATGGTGTGGAGATATTTTATGGCAAAAGAGACACTCCTGAGCACCCCTTAAATTTTGCAATGTGGCTGGGCCTCTGCGTTGCTGAGGTATAAGTCTATCCTCTGTTCATCCTGAGAGAGTGCCCCGCCTAGGGATACCATGAATGATGGAGCCCAGGAAGAGAGCAGCAGAGACACTTCACATTCTGTGGGACACATTAGAAAGACATCAGTGAGCCCCTCTAGCTGAAAAGCAGCAGAAGTTTTTTTGAATTCCTTGGAGCAGCTGCTGCTGTGAGCTTTCACTGGCTGCTGGCTTCACAAGCGTGTCTAGACCAAGTAGTTCTCAATCTTAACTGTGCATTAGAATTACTTGGGAACCTTAAAACATGGGTGTCCCAGAGATTCTGAATTAATTGGTTTGAGTGAGTCCTAGGTACTTCTTTTTAAGCTTGGCAGGTGATCCTAATGTGTAGCCAGATTAATTGCCACTGCAATGCTTTGTGGCATTAACCCCTTCCACTCTAGGCTTTATAGACTCCCGAGACAGCACCTTAGATATTTGGTTAGAAATTGTGCTTCTTGGTGCCCTCCTTGACCCCTGACTCCACTGTGATCACCACAGCTGCCTGTCTGTCTGCTCTTTGCACCTAGCACTTAAGCCCTCATGACTGAATTTAATGATCTGGAAATTTTATTCTCAGTTGGCAGCACTGACCATTTGGCCCAGGCTCAATAAAGGATAATGCAGTCTCTCTCTTACTGGAGCTACAACAAAGACACAGAAAAAAGGAAGTAGAAAGACTGTATACTGAATGAAAGAAATTTACAAAAAAGAAGTGAACCATGGGTGGGGTGACTAGTTGTCCCAAACTGACTAGGGCTGTCCTAGATTTTGCCTTTTCGATGGATTATTTTGGGGTAATAGTTTAGATTTCTTATCAGAAGATTAGGAGGCTTAGAAAAAAAGGTTATTTGTAAATTTGTTAGTTGGTGGGTTGAAAGTGGGGGATGAATTGGAAAATAAATAGTGGTTATCATCTTAGAATTCTTAGCAATGTTCCTGTGGGGTTTTTTTGTTTTGTTTTGTTTTTTGTTGTTGTTGTTGTTTTTACCATCTATAACAACTGTGTCCAGTAGAACTTTCTCAGACAGTAGAAAATTTCCGTGCTATCCAATACAGTTGTCATTAATCCCCTGTGGCAATTGAGCAGTTGAAATGTGGCTACTATGACTGAGGATCTGAATTTTTAACATTATTTCATTTCAACTAATTTACGTGTAAATGAAAATTAGAGCCAGGTGCCGTGTATCTCACCTGTAGTCCCAGCTACTCAGAAGGCTAAGTCGGGAGGCTCGCTTGAGGCTAGAGTTTGAGACCAACCTTGGCAACATAACAAGACCCTGTCTCTAAAAAATGTTTTAAAAAAAGAATAAAAAAGAAAATATCCATGTGGGTCTAGTAGCTACTTACTGAACAATAAGAGTTGCTGTTTTCTGTGTTAGACATATGTAGGGGTGACTCCTCTCCCACAGGTCCTTCACAGAGAAACGATCTCATGCATCTCTTTTGGAAGGAGCAGCCCTAGTACTGGGCATAGCAGATTTGACAGGGCGTCGGGGGAGCGTGACTAACAATCCATCCAAACTAGGTCAGTTAGGTTCTCTCTTTAAAGAATCTGGAGGCCAAGCATAGTGGCTCATGCTGTAATCTCAGCATTTTGGGAGGCCATGGTGAGAGCATCGCTTGAGCCCAGGAGTTCAAGACCAGCCTGGACAGCGTAGTAAGTCCTCATTTCTACAAAAAATAAAAAATTAGCCAGGCATGGTGGTGTGCCTGTAGTCTTAGCTACTCGGGAGGCTGAGGTAGGAGGACTGGTTGAGCCCAGGCTTTCAAGGCTGCAGTGAACTATGATTGTGTCATTGCACTCCAACCTGGGTGACAGAGTGAGACCCTGTCTCAAAAAAAAAAAAAAAAAAAAGTCTGGAATTAAGATACTAAAAGACTGTATTCATTTGGTAATGGTGAGTTGAACCATTACCAGTAGGGTTGTCAGTAGAGGCTGTACCATAGGAGACCAAGGCCATTTGCAACATCAGTTATGGGGGAGCTGGTGGGGATTAGAAATCATGTAGTAAAAGAAGGACGGGAGGGAGGGAGGGAGAGAGAGTTGTCTCATGGGAGACAATAATGCTTTGGTCCTAATGTTTCCATTCTAAGGCCAAGGTCAGTTGCATGTTTTTGTTTCTTATTCTTGGATGTCCATGAGAATTTCTGTTGTAACCTTTCAATAACTCAATTACTGGAGCTAGTTTAATATGTTTCCATGTCTTACAATTAAAGAGCTTTGTTGAAGACATTGTTTCCAATTTGGGAGTTAGAGAAGAGAAAAAAATAATAAAGCAAGATATGGAGGAAGGATAAAAGAAAAATAAGGAAAATTCCATGAAAATTCTAGAAATAATGGTGATACATATTGTATAATAAGCCAGTTTAGAAGAGTCCTCGTCTTCATTTGACAAAGAATGATCCTCCTTCATTTGAGAAGGTTGTTGTCTTTGACCAAGCTTTGGGAGGGAGACATATGAGACTTGCCATATAATGGTTTTCAGTAAATATTTGATGAATGAGTAAATGAATGAATGAATGAATAAAGCAGCAGTGGGGACATGCAACACCTTCCTAGAACAGTCTAATCAATCCTTTTGTTCAAGATTTTTTTCAGGCCGAGCGTGGTGGCTCATGCCTGTAATCCCAACACTTTGGGAGGCCAAGGCGGGCGGATCACGAGGTCAGGAGATTGAGACCATCCTGGCTAACACGGTGAAAACCCTACTCTACTAAAAATACAAAAAATCAGCCAGGTGTGTTGGCAGGTGCCTCTAGTCCCAACTACTTGGGAGGCTGAAGCAGGAGAATGGTGTGAACCTGGGAGGCAGAGCTTGCAGTGAGCTGAGATCGTGCCACTGCACTCCAGCCTCGGCAACAGAGCGAGACTCCGTCTCAAAAAAGAAAAGAAAAAGAAAAAGAAAAAAAATTTCAGCTAAATTATCTTTATTTGCTCTCTGATTTAGCTTTTAATTATTAATCATCTATTAGTCTTGTCTTCCCATTGTTTCTTTTTTTAAAAAAAGATCAAATTGAGATATAGTTCGTGTATCATAAAATTCACCATTTTAAACTGTGCAATTCAGTGGTTTTTAGTGTATTCACAAGATTGTGCAACCTTCACCACTGTTTAATTCCAGAACATTTTAAATCACCTCCCCCTCCACACACACACCAACTCTGCGCCCAGTAACTACTTACCTCCTGTTAGCCTCTGAAAACCACAAATCCACCTGCTTTTTCTGTGGATTTGCTTGATCTGAATTTATCTGCTATCATATAAATAAAAGTATATAATATGTGGCCTTTTGTTCTGGCTTTTTTCATTTAGAATGATGTTTTCAGGATTTATTTGTGTTACAGCATGTATTAGCATTTATTCATTTTTATGGCTGAATAATAGACTATTGTGTAGATGTACCACATTTTATCTCTTCACAAGCTAGGTTGTTTCTACCTTTTGACCATTGTGAATAATGCTGTTATGAACATTTATGTACAAGTTTTTGTGTGTGCATATGCTTTCATTCTATTTATTTATTTATTTATTTAGAGACAGGGTCTCACTCTCTTGCCTTGGCTGGAGCACAGCAGTGTGATCACGGCTCAATGTAGCCTCAGCCTCCCCAGGCTCAGGTGATCCTTCCACCTCAGCCTCCCGAGAAGCTGAGACTAGAGACACATGTCACCATGCCTGGCTAATTTTTGTATTTTTTGTAGAGACAGGGTTTCACCATGTTGCCCAGTCTTGTCTTGAGTGCCTAGGCTCAAGTGATCCACCGGACTTGGCCTCCCAAAGTGCTGGGATTACAGGCATGAGCCACTGTGCGCAGCCCGTATGCCTTTGGTACTCTTGGGTATATAACCAAAAATGGAAATGCTGGATCAACGAATGTAAAATCTAGGCTGGGC
The DNA here is from genome assembly GCF_028885655.2 of Pongo abelii. NCBI lineage: Eukaryota > Metazoa > Chordata > Mammalia > Primates > Hominidae > Pongo > Pongo abelii. The sequence continues at coordinate 140,564,976 of NC_071990.2, forward strand.
ACAGTGGCTCATGTGTGTAATCTCAGGGCTTTGGGAGGCCAAGGTGAGAGGGCTGCTTGAGGCCAGGAGTTCGAGACCAGCCTGGACAAGAAAATGAGACCCTGTTTCTACAAAAAAATGTAAACAATTAGCTGGGTGTGGTGGAATGTGCCTGTAGTCCTAGTTACTTAGGGGTTGGGGGGTGGCGCTAAGGCGGGAGGATCACTTGAGTCCAAGGGTTGGAGGCTGCAGTGAGCTATGATCATACCACTGCACTCCAGCCTGGGCCACAGAGTGAGATCCTATCTCTAATATATATATATAATGTATCCTATATATAATATATGTATATAACACTTAAAAAAGAATGTAAAATACATATTTAACTTGTTGAGGAACTGCCAAACTGTTTTCCACAGAAGCTGTACCATTTTAATGCTCACCAGTAATGTATGAGGGCTTAAGTTTTTCCACATCCTCATCAAGACTTATTATTGTTCATTTTTTTGATTATACCCATCCTAGTGGGTGTGAAGTAGTATCTTATTGTGGTTTTGATTTGCCTTTCTCTGATCACTAATGAGGTCAAGCATCTTTTCATGTGCTTATTGGCCATTTGTGTATCTCCTTTGGAAAAATGTCTATTTAAATTGTTCGCCCATTTTAAAATTGGATTTTTAAAAATTGTTGAGTTTTAAGGGTTCTTCACACATTCTGGATATGTGATCTTTATCAGTTATATGATTTGCAAATATTTTCTTTCATTCTGTAAGTTGTCTTTTCACTTCACTGTCCTTTGAGGCACAGAGGTTTTAATTTTGATGAAATCTAATTTATCTGTTTTTTCTTTGGTTGCTTGTGCTTTTGGTGTCATATCTGAGAAAATATTGCCTAAACTACAGTCATGAAGCTTACACCTGTGTCTCCTAACAGTTTTATCATTTTTGCTCTTACATTTAGGTTTTAATCCATTTTGAGTTTTAATATAATGGTATGAGGTAGGGGTCAAATTTATTATTTTCCATGTGAATATCCAGTGACCCAGCACCATTTGTTGAAAATACCATCTTGGCCGGGTGCAGTGGCTCACGCCTGTAATCCCAGCACTTTGGGAGGTCGAGGCGGGTGGATCACAAGGTCAGGAGTTCGAGACCAGCCTGGCCAATATGGTGAAACCCTGCCTCCACTAAAAATACAAAAAAATTAGCCGGGCATGGTGGCACATGCCTGTAATCCCAGCTACTTGGGAGGCTGAGGCAGGAGAATTGCTTGAATCTGGGAGGTGGAGGTTGTAGTTAGCCAAGATCGCGCTACTGCACTCCAGCCTGGGTGAAAGAGCGAGACTCCGTCTCCCTAAAAAAAAAAAAAAAAAAAAAAAAAAAAAGAAAAAGAAAAAGAAAATACCATTATTCCCCATTAAATGGTCTTGGCACTCTTGTGAAAAATCAGTTCACCATCAATGAATGGGTTTATTACTGGGCTCTCAATTCTATCCCATGATCTATATGTTTATCCTTACGCCAGTACCACTGATTGTAGCTTTGTAGCAAACTGAAATCAGGGAGTGTGAGTCCTTTAACTTTGTTTTCTTTTTCAAGCCAACTTTGTTGGCTTTTTGGGTCCCTTTCATCTCTATATAAATTTTAGGATCAGCTTGTCAATTTCTGTGACAAGTAAGTTAGAATTTTGATAGGGATAACATCAAACCTGTAGATCATTTGAGGGAGTGTTGTCATCACCACAATATTAAATGTTTCAATCTATGAACATGGGATGTCATTCTATTTAATTAGATTTTCTAAATAAAGTTTTCTTTCAACAATATTTTCTAATCTTCAGTGTACAAATTTTGCATTCCTTTAATTAAACTTATTACTAAGCATTTTATTCTTTTTTTCTGAGTATTAAAATTTGTATTAAGGTATAATTGACAAAAATTATATTTATTTAGGTGAACGTGATGTTTTGAATATGTTTACACTGTAAAATGATTATATCAAGCTCATTAACATATCATCACCTTACATACTTATCATTTCTTTGTTGTAAGAAACTTTAAGATCTAATCTTTTAGGTCAGGTGCGGTGGCTCACGCCTGTAATCCCAGCACTTTGGGAGGCTGAGGTGGGCGGATCACTTGAGGTCGGGAGTTCAAGACCAGCCTGACCAACATGGAGAAACCCCGTCTCTACTAAAAATACAAAAATTAGCCAGGTGTGGTGGCGCATGCCTGTAATCCCAGCTACTCAGGAGGCTGAGGCAGGAGAATCACTTGAACCCAGGAGGTGGAAGTTGCAGTGAGCCAAGATTGCGCCATTGCACTCCAGCCTGGGCAACAAGAGCGTAACTCCATCTCAAAAAAAAAAAAGTTCTAATCTTTCACCCGCTTTGGCCTTCCAAAGTGCTAGGATTACAGGCGTGCGCCACTGCGTCTGGTGTGATATTTCTTCAAGATACTGATTTCCTTTGGATATATACCCAGAAGTGACATTGCTGGATCACACGATAGCTCTATTTTTAATTTTTTGAGGAACCTCCATACTCTTGTTCATAATGCCTGTACCAATTTACATTCCTACCAACAGTGTATGAGGGTTCCCTTTTCTCCACATCCTCGGAACACTTTGTTATCTTTTGCCTTTCTGAAAATTACCATTCTAACAGGTGTGAGGTGATATCTCATCGTGATTTTAACTTGCTTTTCCCTGATGATGAGTAATGTTGAGCATTTTTTTATATGCCTGTTGGTCATTTGTATGGCTTCTTTTGAGAAATGTCTACTCAGGTTCTTTGACTTTTTTTTTTTTTTGAGACAGGATCTCCCTTTGTCACCCAGGCTGGAGTGTGCTGGCATGATCTTGGCTCACTGCAACCTCTGCCTCCTGAGCTCAAGCAATTCTCCCACCTCAGCCTCCTGAGTAACTGGGACTACAGGCATGCACCACCCACCCAGCTAATTTTTGCCTTTTTCTGTGGAGAAGAGGTTTCACAGTGTTGCCCAGGCTGCTCCTGAATTCCTGGGCTCAAGCTATCAGCCCTCCTCGGCCTCCCAAAGTGCTGGGATTACAGCCATGCGATTAAAGGTGTGCCCAGTGCCTTTGCCCATTTTAAAATCAGGTTGTTTTCTCGCTATTGAGTTGTTTGAATTCCTTACATATTTTGGATCTTAACCCCTGATCAGATGTATGGTCTGCAAATATCTTCTCCCATTCTACAGGTTGTCTCTTCACTCTGTAGGTTGTTTCTTTGCTGTGCAGAAGCTTTTTAGTTTGATGTCATTTCTTTTGTCTATTTTTGCTTTTGTTGCCTGTGCAAAAATTCTTTTGGATGTTATTGGAGTAGAATTTTAAAAAAATTTTCATTTCAGATTTTTCATTGCTAGTATATAGGAATACATCTGATTTTTGTATATTGATATTATATCCTGCAATCTTTTTGAATTAGTTTATTTGTTCTATTAGCTTATTAGTGGATTCTTTTGCAGACATCCACGTCTTGTTCTTCATCTTAGGGGAAAAGCTTTCAGTCTTTTACCATTAAGTATGATGTTACTGTGTTTTTTTTTGTAGCAGCCCTTCATTAGGTTGAGGAAATTCCCTTCCATTTCTAGTTCCCTTGTATTCCCAGTCAATCATGAAAGGATAATGAATTTTGTCAAATGCTCTTTCTGCATCTAATAAAATGATTATGGATTTTTCTATTTATTTAATTTATATATATTAATATAATTAATTAACATTAATTGTTGTAAGTTGAAGCAACTGTGCATTCCTGGGAGAAATCCCACTTGCTTATGGCATATAATTCTTTTTACATTATTTCTTAAGGGCACAGAGTTTACTTTTACTTCTGTGTATCATCCAAGGCACTCAAGCCATACTACAATTGGATCAAGAACTAGTGCCCAAGACATGTAACCATCATTATTATTGCTATCCTCATAAATGAGAGCACAAGGTGATGACATTCTGAACTAGAATGACAAGTCCAAATGAGAAACCTCATTTTAAGGAATGAGATAAAAGTTGGAGATAAGGCCATTTGGGATTATTACATTTCTCAATGTTGTTGAATAATCCCTACATTCCTGGAATATGCCTTGCTTGATCGTGATACTCTATTCTTCATTTTTATTTTTTATATTTCTTAAGCATAGCCTGACAACTACATTTTATTTTTAAAAATGTTTAATTTTTTAAAACAGGAAAAAAAATACGTATATATATACACACACATACATATATATACATACATATATATACATATACATATATTTATCTAAAGTATTTGGCTTAATGAATTCTTAAAAATAAAACACTACTGTAACCAGTACACAGGTCAAGAAGCAGAACATTATCAGCCCCTCATAAGGCCACTATCGTGCCCCCTCTCAGTCACTACCCTTCACTATCCAACAGGAATAACCACTATCCTAACTCCCAACACTGCTGATTAGTTTAACCTGCTTTTAAAACTTTGTGTAAAGGAATAATAGTCACGCTCATTTCACTCAATACTGCATTTGTGAGATTCATCATGTTGCATGCAGCTGTTGGTTGTTTGTTCTCCTTGGTGGATAACAGCCCATTATATGAATGTACCACATTTATCAATTTATTCTGATGTTATTGAGGGATTGAGTCGCTGTATTTTAGAAATATTATGTATTTTAGAAATACAGCCGGACACGGTGGCTCATGCCTGTAATCCCAGCACTTTGGGAGGTTGAGGTGGGTGGATCACCTGAGCTCAGGAGTTCGAGACCAGCCTGACCAACATGGCAAAACCCATCTCTATTAAAAATACAAAGATTAGCTGGACATGGTGGTGCATGTCTGTAATCCCAGCTGCTCAGGAGGCTGAGGCAAGAGAATCACTTGAACCTGGGAGGCCGAGTTTGCAGTGAGTGAAGATTGCGCCACTGCACTCCAGCCTGGGCGACAAGAGCGAAACTTCATCTCAAAAAAAAAAAAAAAAAAAAAAGAAGAAGAAAGAAATATGCACAGTCAGTGCTCCTGTGAATATTTTCTACACGTCTCTTGGTGAATATATCTCCCTTTTCTGTTGGGTATGTACCCAGGATGGAATTGCCATCCTAGAGATCCTTTAAGATACAGGAGAAAATAGAAAAGTTTTTTCTATTCATTACAGTGGAGACAACTGCATTTTTAAAATAATGACTTCGATTTTCCATGAGCGTTTAAATATCATAGTGTTATTTTTCTCATTCCAGGAACATTTGTAATAAGTTTCTAAGTAAAGTATTAGCATATAATATAATGCTTTATTCTGGAATTGTCTATAGCTACACTGTCTAATACAGTAGCCACTAGCCATAGAAGGCTATTGAGCACCTGAAATGTTGGGTAAATATAAAACACAAAATAGACTTACAAGATTTAGTATGAAACAAAGAATGTACAATATCTTATTAATACTTTCAAAATATCCATTACAGGTTGAAATGATGGTACTTTGGATATACTGGGTGAAATAAAACATATTATTAAAATAAGTGTCAACTTTTTTAAAAAAATGTGGCTACTAGAAATTTTAAATTGGATGTGTTGTTTACAATTTTATTTCCTTCGGACAGTGCTGGTCCATACTATGCAATTAAATACATGGATAAGGATTTTTAATATTTCAAATGTACATTACTTTCTGTTCTGTTTGACAAAGGACAGGTCATGGGCTACTTTGGACCATTTACTATTGGCACTTTGTGGCTGGCACATTTATTTAAGAGATATTAAATACTCTTTTATTTAATAAATTGTATTATTTTCTTTTTAGGTTAAACTTCCACATTGTTTACATTGTACATGATGATATTGCTGAGGGAATAAGAAAAGATAACAAAAGTCTATTTGGAAATTGAAGGAGTAGGATTGGATATGAAAAATATTAGTTAAGATTTTTTAATATCTCTTTTATCAAAACAGCTTTCTTTTTTCTTTTTTTTTTTTTGAGATGCAGCCTCACTCTGTCGCCCAGGCTGGAGTGCAGTGGCACGCTCTCGGGTCACTGCAACCTTCGCCTCCTGGGTTCTAGTGATTCTTCTGCCTCAGCCTCCAGAGTAGCTGGGATTACAAGCATGTGCCACCATTCCTGGCTAATTTTTGTATTTTTAGTAGAGACGGGGTTTTGCCATGTTGGGCAGGCTGGTCTTGAACTCCTGACCTCAGGTGATCCGTCCACCTTGGCCTCCCAAAGTGTTGGAATTACAGGCATGAGCCACCGTGCCCAGCCGACAAAACAATTTTCTTAAATTGTAATTCCTTATAGATTAATATAAAACTTGTGTTATACTTAGTTTAGCATATGTGTAAACAAAGTATCTTTTGGGTGAGTTTATTTTTATATATTAACAAGGACGTTTACTTCTTTAGGTAAAGTAACCTATTTCTTTTTCTTTGGTTGGCAATTAGGGCAATACTAATTGCCTAATCATAACAGAAGCGGTGCACTCCAGACTCATTATTCTTATCATTGGATATTATCTGACTGACCAATTGTGATCCCTGTCACAGGCCAAAATAGCGAGGTCATGCTTGGATAATTGCTAAATATATTTTTCTTAAATTATATTTTTTTGCCTTATGTCGACTGTGAAAGATATAAACTATAACTTCTCAGTTTTCTTTTGGTGAGAAAAAAATTAGGCCTCAATCATTTTGGTAACAATATAAAACAAGTAAAAGAAAAAAATAGGTCTTAAAAGATCTTGGAGTCACCTTAAACTTTATCTGCCATGAGACACTTAGAAGAATCAGACCTTTGTTGAAGATTACAGAACAGAGACTCATTCAGTCACACCCAAGAGACAGGTGTTCACTGTAAAGACTAGAATGAAGCGTGGGAAGTGGATGGATCCAGTGCAGCCCCAGGGAACTGGACACTTACATGCCCCTGGAAAGCAGGTCTTTGTTGCTCTCCTTCCATCACTTGGTCTCAGCTTGTCTTTGACTGGCTTCTACCACTTGTGCCTCCACCCAACCTGCTGCTACATTCTCCTGGTTTCTGCTTACTCAAATGTTTTGCATCCGAAGCCCATTTTGGCCCCTTCTGCCTTACCCTCTCTTAGCTCCAACCTTTCTCTTACATCAGATAGCTCCGTCTCCGCATTCTCCACTTCCCATTTCCAAGGGAGAGTCTGATTGGCTTACTAACTATCAGAGTCCGTGTTTGATGAGAACTGTTTGCTCCAGGTCACCTCGCAGGATGATGACTACATCATGGATTGTGCGCTCTTGGGTCACGTGATCACTCTTAATTTCAATTAGCTGGGCTGGGGGTGGGGAGGGGGTAACGAACGTTTTTTGTAGTTATTTGTGCAACCCGTGCTCTATAAATAGTTTGGGTAACTGTTTCCTTTCCAAAAGGACTCTGGGTACGGTAAGCATCTCTCTCTCACACACGCATATATTAAAATAACAGCGACTAAAACAAAGGGAGTGTGAATAAATTGAATTATGAAGTTAAATGTAGGAAATAATGAATGAACAAGAGAAGAAACCGATACTGACCCAGGGTCAACAACTACCTATGTCCAAGTAAAATTTCTTTGCAGTCTGACAAATTGGCTTTCAAGATTGCATTTTGTTTTGCGAATTAAGCCATTTTTAAGTCATAAGTCGTAGTTTTCTGGAGGCCCCCGGCATCCGGAACCCATGAATGCCACGTTCTTTCTAGCAGCCTTCAGCAATTTGGGGGCGCTTTGTTTCTTACGTTGGGAGAGAAATCCTGCAGGAAATCGACGCCCAGGATCAGATGCAGATCCTGGGATCCTTGGCTCTGAGTAGCACGGTGGAAAAGTGGGGTAATCGAGGCTCTGGGCCCGTTTTCCTAGGAGCCCAGGGCGCTTCACCTGTCTGGAGTCAGCCCCTTTCTTGGACGTCTCCTCCCCTGAGTTTCCTCCTCATAGGCTTGTCCCTGGGAGTGTGGGCGGCCCCTTTCTCGAGCGCAGAAACACTTACTTTTCCCCCTACTCTGCTCCTCCTCCTCCACAGCCGTCTTTCTCTCTGCCTCAGCCACTTCTTTCCTTGGCCTCACCCTCCCCAGTGCACTGAAGAAGGTAACCGGGTCCGGACCCACGCGGCGCCAGTTCTCCGGCGGGAAGGAAAACCGGGCAGAGAGGTGCGTGAGCGCCCGGGCAGATGGACGGGGTGGCCGTGGTGCGCCGCCGGGCACCGCGGGCTGCGGTGAGAGTCAGGTCAGGAGGGGGCCGGGAGGGAGCCCAGGGCGCGCGGAGGCTGCGACCTGCTGGGCTGAGACCTCCCAGGCTGGGGTCCCGTGGGGCGCGCGCCGCCCACGCCCCCACCTCTCGGGCCGACTTCCGCACTCGGCTCACGTGACGTTTCGCCGGCCGGGGGCGGAATGGGAAGCCGGCAGAAATGGAACGATTTTTACCGCGGTGCGACGTGTCGGCTTTGCACTTGGCGGTGGTTCAGGAGCCAGTTCTGCAGAGCTGGGTGGGGAAGGGCTGGGGGCGAGGGGAGAGGCTGCCCCGAGTAACGTGGTGGCCTCAGGGCAGTGGACTCTGCAGCGCTTGGGGTGGGTGCGGCTCTGCGCTCCAGGTCAGGGGGTGCAGAGTCGTGAGGGGACACCAGGGGCTTGTGGAGCCCGGGGCAGGGTCCGTTTTCGTCGCCCGGTTTGGGTGCTCACTCTCGCGGCGCTTCGGGGCGCCCGGGCCACGGGGGAGGCGGACCCGCGGCGCCGGGCCGGGAGCTGCGGAGACAAAGGCTTCCGGGACGCGGCCCTTCCCGGGCACCAGCGGTGCCGCCCCGCAACTGGGGGCCCAGCTCCGCGCTCCCCAGCCCTGCACTGGTGCGGGCGGTGACCGTGTGATGATGGGCTGCAGGGCACGGGGTTAGGGGACCTCTATCAGGCAGAACCCCAAACTGGGAGCAGGATGGCCAAATATGGAGTGAGCGCGCCCCAGACCGGAGGGAGGAAGGAGCCCAGTCATCCTTTGACCCGCACCAGCTGCTTGTCCGCGATTGCGAAGGAGGGCTGCGAAAACGTGCCCAGCCCGAGTGTGTAAAGTCGGTTCCTGGTTCCAGACATACTTATTCCAGTAGGCTTTATTTCCTTGGATATTAGAAAATCTCCATGCATTGCCTCCAAACTTTTGAAAAATAACAATGCCCTGAGGGTCCTTAAATATATTCTAAAGTGTGTATTGGTGGTGGGTTTCGGGTTCTGCCCAGTCCTCCGACTTTCCGCTTCCTTTGTGTTTCCCACGCACAAAGCCGAAATCGATTCTGCGACGACAATTAGAGTGCCTGCCCGGCATCTGCCTCGCCTTCCCTGGAGCCTTTTCCTGTCTTCTGGTCCAGCCGCTCACCATTAAGCTCTTCCCTTTAGACTTGCTCTGCTTCTCACCTCTCCTCATTGTTCTTTTCTCTTTTTTTCTTAGACATAGTTTCACGGTACTTGTGAGAATGTGTTACATTCATATAACCAAATCAGGGTAATTGGGATATCCATCACCTTAAATATTTATCTCTTCTTTATGCTAGGAACATTCAACTTATTTGCTTTTAGCCATTTGGAAGTGTACAATCCATTAATGTGAACTATAGTCACCCCACTGATCAGTGCAACACCAGGTCTTATTTCTTCTAACTCTATTTATACCCATCAACCTCTCTTCATCCCTCCGCCCCCTTCATTGTTCTTCATCTTGCTCACTGCAGTCCTGGGATTCTGTCCTTATTATAAAAGGCCATGGGTCTTTCAAGGATTGTGTCACAATAGGTATTTTTCCCCCTTTGTCTCTCTCCTTCCTAAATAATAAATAAATAAAACATCAAATTATGTATGCTAGCACTTGTTTTTAAACCTGTTATTTTCCTATTTATGGTGGTCTGGGCAGGGAGCCTTTCTTTGTAAGTGTTCTGCCTTGGTAAGAGCACAGCATGTCACATTTCATACAAATACCACTCACTATTATATTTAGTGTATTTGCATAATGGCAAAAGAGGAAGAGGAAGGGGTGAAAGAAGAGCCACTACGATGTGGTAGAACAGCATTTAATTGTGGGGCGTTAACCCGTTTCGTTATCCTTAAAATGGGGATAAATAAATGCCTTGCAAGGTTCTTAGAACTACATGAATTGACGTAGATAAGGAGCCTGATGTGTAATTAATTATAAAGAAACGCTGGTTGCCTTTCATGCTTAAAATTGGATGAACGTACATCTGCTTACTATAATGCAGGTATGCGTACTATATATAATAGATGAATTTCCCCTTTGATGCTCATTATTCAATGAGAGCTAAGTCTGAAGTGTGTTGCTGGTGGTGGGAGGAAGGAGTGAAGAAGGGTGTTAAAGAGATAGCATCTTTCCAGGGGGTCGGGAATCAGCGACTCAGAGAATTGGAGAGTTCCTTAATTTCTTTGGACATTTTCATTCTCCCTCTGTCCAGTACAGGCTAATTTCCTCATCATCCCTCACAGATCCTTACTATGTCTGCATTAATATTTCTAGGAACAGGGTGCAAACTTTTTTCATTGTTGGGCAATTTTAATTGCTAGAGAACTTTTTTATATAGCTCTCAAATCTGCCTTTCTATTACACTTATCCATCCTACCCCGTAGAGGAACACAAAGAAAGACTATTCATATAAGTACATAAAAAAGAGCTTTAGTTTTTTTTGTTTTGTTTTTAAAGCAGCAGTTCTTCTCTAAGCTAACTTTATGGGTCAAGATTCTTTAGAGTGCAAGTAATAGAAACCCAATCAAACCAACACAAGCAAAAAGGGGTTCACGTAGTTGGAAAGTCCAGGGCCATATGTAGGCTCAGTCATTGTTATATGGCTGGACATTTCTTTGTGTTAGCTTTACTCCTGGCAAGCTGTTCTCACGTGGTGGCCATTGACATCAGGGACTATAAACTAATATCTTAGAACCCAGTGAAAGGAAAGTGTCATTTTACTAATAGTTCCAGCAAAATCACAGGGCTGAACCTCATTGTTCTGGATGGGCTCAGCTACCTCATGCCTCGAACCAATCATTCTGGCCCTGAACTGCTTCTGGAGCCCAGGGTAAGACTCTACCCACGATACAAGGGTTTAGCATAAGGAGGGAAAGGCTTTATCCAAACAAAACATAGACTGCTGGTGCCAGAATGGGAAATGGATGCTGGGCAGACAAAACAACAGTTGCCCACCACACTGCTATTAATAGTTTTTTCCTACTTTTTTTTTTTTGAGACGGAGTCTCGCTCTGTCTCCCAGGTTGGAGTGCAGTGGCCTGATGTCCGCTCACTGCAAGCTCCGCTTGCAGTTCACGCCATTCTCCTGCCTCAGCCTCCCGAGTAGCTGAGACTACAGGCGCCTGCCACCGCGCCCGGCTAATTTTTTTTGTATTTTTAGGAGAGACGGGGTTTCACCGTGTTAGCCAGGATGGTCTCGATCTCCTGACCTCGTGATCCACCCGCCTTGGCCTCCCAAAGTGGTGGGATTACAGGCATGAGCCACTGCGCCCGGGCTTTCCTACTTTTATTCTCGTGACATGGTGTTCAGGCCTAGTGGCTGTGTACTCTGTGTATATTTTAGCTTTTTAGTATCTGTCTTAAACTATGTATTGAATTGCATATAATGTTATAGATATGACTTCACCAACACAAAGTCCCCAATATTTGAACACTATAAATTTTCATATTAAGTTTTATGAAGATGCATTTAATTGAATATTTTGCATTTTATTGCAATCTAAGCTTCTTACATTATAATATTCGCACAAGCAACAGAGCAGATGGTAGTGGCACTTTTAATAATTAGCAGATAGAAAATCTAGTGTCCTAATCAATATCATGTAAGCAGGTGGTATATAGTCATAGGTGTCACTCTTGTTTTTAACAGCTAGCAAGAATTAGTTACAATCCATCTGGATAAAGTTGTTTATTCCAAATTATCACCCCAAAGGAAACCATACACACAACTCCACCTTTTTGGTCCCTTATATGATTTGAAAAAATTATGATTTGAAAACAGACTGAACTGATGCATCTTTTACCCAGTTGCTCATACTTCCTGACATCCTGCAGGTGTACTTCCAATCCCTCTCATGCCTTTGCGTGTTCTTTTCAGTTCATGAGGTCAATATTTCTTTACCCTCTACTCTTAGTGCCAGACATGATAGAGCAGTGAGCATTATAGTCAGATCCCTGTAGAGGGGAGCTTACCCTGTAGAAGTGAAAGTCCAGAAATGTAATTCCAATTGAGTGAAATGAAGAGGGGCACCCGGTGCTATGGGAACACACAGTGAGGGAGGTGTTCCTCCTCCAGGGTTTCAGGGAAGTCTTTTATTTAAGCTGGAGCAGGATGTGTGTGAATTAGCTCCTGGAAGGAGAAATAGCTATAGTCTGGGTTGAAGCCACAGTATGTGTGAAGGCTGGAGGTGAGAGAGCAAGGGGGCATTTGAGAGATTAAAAAGTCCCACATGGCTACAGCCTAGAGTTCAAGGGGATGGAAGAGGCTGGAACAGTGTGCGGAACCCAGCTTGTGGAGGACTTAGTGAACCAAGGTAAGGCTCAGCTTTTGTTTTATTCTGAACTCCTCCTTATCTGCAGATGAATGATCTTCACCACGAGCTATTTATTGCAATCGGATTTACTGGGCACTGCCCAGAGAAGGTCATGACATCCCTGTATGTCACTGGATTGACCGGATGGTATTAAAATTGCTGTTGTATTGATCTGCCTCCCCCACTAGACTACAGGCTCCCGAAGGGCAGGGAGTGTTTGTCAGTTTATTCTGGGGTGCCCAGCCCCTAGCTTAGGCCTGCCTCAAGCGTGCTATGCGTTTTCTCCTTTGTTGCCTTGCTTTGTGTATGCACTTCCTCCTGTATAGAGTGCCCTACCCCACCTGTCTGGCTGGACCACTCCTGCCCAGTGACCTCCAGGAAGCCTCCCGCTGCTTCCTCCTTTGTGCTTCCATATGCCTTGGACCCACCACTCAAAGAGTATCTGTCTCATTGCTCTTCATTGCAGGCCCTCATCTGCCTTTAGAATGTGAGATCCCCGAGGGCAGATCCTGTGCTACACACCTTTTGTATTTTTGGTGCCTGGCAGGGTACCATGAAGAGGACCTACTTAGAGTGAATCGTGGGTGCAAGGAGAATGGCTGTATTCTCCCCCACAGACGTGGAGAATAGGAGTGCATGGAGCTGAGGGGGCAGTTACAAAGGTAGAGGGAAAATGGGGACACTTCAGTGCCACATGTATCACACAAATATTTTTAGGAAAAGGAACATGGTAAATTAATTGTGACAAATGCGACCTGAACAAAACAAAGGGGTCTTGGATTTGGATGTGCTTAATGGAATGTAATGGTGATAATTTAGGCTTCCTTTTTCTCTCCCAGGCAGCAATGAATGTGGATCATGAGGTTAACCTCTTAGTGGAGGAAATTCATCGTTTGGGTTCAAAAAGTAAGTATCTAACAGAGATAGAGTATTTCTCCTGGCTTTACCTTGGAACAGGTGAGACTGGCATGCTGGAGAAGCCTATGAAGGGGTCACCCAGGGCTTCAGGACACAGGTGTGGCAGCTCTGCCCACAGCCCCAGGTTATAACTGCCCTTAGCCAGGAATTGACATCTGGAGACATGGGGCTTTTGGGGTATTGTGATTCTGATGCAGGGAATGGTTGAGATATTTCATTATTTTTCAATAGAAAGCAAATTACCAAGCTTCTTTTATTTGACTGCATTGAAATTTGGTAATTGAATCATGTTCAAATTTTTACTTATCATACTATTAAAATTCATGTTTTCTGCTTTGTTCTGCCATCATTTTACAAACTTCTTTTTTTTTTAATCATCTTATCTAAAATGTCATTTTACAAACTTCTAAGTGACTAGGGATTTACATTGAAATTATACTAAATTATACTGTCTTTATTTTCTCCAAATCTTGAGTTTTGTATAATCAGATATTAAGTAATATAACTAAAATAAATCATCCTTTAGGTAGTGTTTAAGAAAAATTATCTTTTTCTTCAGCAATAACTAGGCAGCTTCCTTGAAGATAGTGACATGCAAAATTGGTAGTGTTAGTGTCTTCTTCCTAAGTCGTAATGAAAATTACTATTATACTTGTGGCTTTAGGTATTTGGTACATCTCAGATGAGATATGCAAGAATTTGGGGAGCATTTTGAAAATAATAAGAATAATAGACATATTCAGCAACAACTAGGATACTAGAACTCGAAGTTTTAAAATTACGTCATGTAAGTGAAAAACAGTTCTAGAAAGTGCCTCACAAGTTCTCAAGATTTGTGTCATTATAGTTTGATTCTTCTTAAAGCACTATCTGTTCCTGAATCACAAATCCTTTGAAGTAACAGGACACACTTGGAAAATTCCATTAAGCCATTAATATCAAATGTCCCCTGCAATGGTTTTCTGTTCCTGCTGTAACAGTTTGCCACAAATTTAGTGATGTAAAACAACACATTTAATATCTTAAGAGTTCTGTAGGTCAGGAGTTTGACAAGGGTCCTGCTGGAGTAAGATTAAGGTGTTGGCAGGGGACTCCTTTCTATAGGTTCCAGGAGAGAATCAGTTTCCTTGCCTTTTCCAGCTTCTAGAGGTTGCCTTGGCTCATGACTCCTTTTCTCTGTCTTCAAAGCGAGCAAGAGCTGATTGAGTCCACACATTGCATCATACTGACATCCTCCACTTTTAATTCTTTTTTTTTTCGAGACAGAATCTTACTCTGTCACTCAGGCTGGAGTGCAGTGGTGCAATCTCGGCTCACTGCAACCTCCACCTCCCGGGTTCAAGCGATTCTCCTGCCTCAGCCTCCCAAGTAGCTGGGATTATAGGCACCTGCCACCACACTCAGCTAATTTTTGTATTTTTAGTAGAGATGGGGTTTCACCATGTTGGCCAGGCTGGTCTCGAACTCCTAACCTCAGGTGACCCACCTGCCTCGGCCTCCCAAAATGCTAGGCAGCACTGAGAAAAAGATGTTCAGGTCCCCATTTTACACAGGAGGAAGCCAAGGCTTAGGGAGCTTTAAACAAGTTGCCCAAGGCCAAATGACTAGTAGATGGCAGAGATTTCAACTGAGGACTGTTAGGTTTTTAAAAAGCTCCATGTATATCATCACAATGAAGATAAGGAAAAAGAAAAAAGCTCCAGGTTATTGTCTCCTTTAAAGTCCAGAAGAGGTACTGCCTCATCCATGAAGTTTTCCTTATCATTCTTGCCCAAAGACATCTTGCCCTCCTCTAAACTGTAAAATATATTTTCTTTTTTTCTTCTTTTTTTTATGAGACAGAGTCTCACTCTGTTGCCCAGGCTGGAGTGCACTAGCATGATCATGGCTTACTGCAGCCTCGAACTCCTGGGCTCAAACAGCCCTCTGCTTCAGCTTCCTGAGTAGCTGGGATCACAGGTGCACTCCACCAGACCCAGCTCTCTCTCTCTCTCTCTCTCTCTCTATATATATATATATATATATTTTTTTTTTTTTTTTTTTTTTTTAGGAGAGACATGGTCTCACTATGTTGCTAAGGTTGGTGTCAAACTTCTGGGCTCAAGGTATCCTCCTACCTTGGCCTCCCAAAGTGCTGGGATTACAGGCATGAGCCATTGCACTTGGCTGGGATGTATTTTCTTTGCTTGTCATTTGGCATCCAGTCACATACTGCTTTGTACTGTTGCTTTACTTGTTATGTGTATAGTTCTTATTTCCTCATGGGAATTGAAGTCATTGCTTTGAAAGCCAGAAAGTTATTCTCTCTAGAAAGTGATTCTCTACTTCCTTATGTCTGCCTCTAGTGTCTAACACAGTGCCGCGCTCACAGTAGGAGTTTGCCAAGCATCCAGTCGGAAGTTCTAGCCAGGGAGCATGGGAACTCAAGAACCTTGGTCAAGAAATGGTCCTGCCCTCACTGTGATGGCCATCGTCTTGGCAGTGGGTGTAACCTTGGAAGGGAAGAACCTGCAGTAGAGGGGTAGGAAGAGGTCAGGGATTCAGTCAAGTGGTCAAAGGAATCGCCCAAGGATAGGGAGGTGTCTCGCAGATTACTCTTGCCTCCAGGTTTTCAGGTTATTGATTTTTAACAGCAGATCTATTTTTGGTCTATCTTAACTTTCAATGTATATGTTAAAAACTGGCCTCCAAATAAGATAATCTAGGGCTCATATGAAATATAGATTTCTGAGTCTACTACTGGGAATTCAGATTCAGTGGTCCTGATGAATGGCTGATGATTATACACTTTTAAGGAGCCCCCCACTCCCACCCTGGGGATTCCGAGTGTTCAGAACACACTTAGAGAAACACTGCTCTTGATCCTGGTTTGGTTTTCTCTTTTATTTGTAGTCTTTATCGATTCAAAAACTCACGTAACAATTAACAAATAAAAATAGAGAGAGAGAAATTCATCTGCAGTATTAGCATTGTAGCACATTCAACTTTTGTAAATGTTGGTTCTCAGTCTTTGCCTGGATAATCCTAAGGCCAAGAGGCATATAGCATGTATTTATTCCATTAATTTTTGGATCAGGGAAGAGAATATGTTGAATTTATGACTGTTAAGTGTTAAACTGTAATCTTGGATAGCCCATAGTTAGAAATTTATTAAAGATTTTGTAAATCTTCCATACTTGAGGGTATGAAACAGACTTTGCATTTGCTAACAATGTATTTTCTCAAACTAGATGCTGATGGAAAGTTAAGCGTGAAATTTGGGGTCCTCTTCCATGATGATAAGTGTGCCAACCTCTTTGAAGCATTGGTTGGAACTCTCAAAGCTGCAAAACGAAGGAAGATTGTAACGTATCCAGGAGAGCTGCTTCTGCAAGGTGTTCATGATGATGTTGACATTATATTACTGCAAGATTAATGTGGTTTACATATCTTTATGTACTGCCATTTTTTGTTTCTGGTAAACTGGAATATAAAGTGAAAGAACAAACATTTGAACATACTTGATGTATTTTTATAGAACTTTGTAAACAAAAGGAGATTCATGTTTTAGAAGTCTGTCCTTTTTTATATCTTGAAAGAAAATTTATGTATGATGCTATAAAATAAACAAATCCTATTATTTTTCTCAGGAATCTGGTTGGGAATTGTAGGCAATGAGATTTTTTGGGGGGCAAGGATGGGAATGTTTGTTTCATAAATAATTAGACATTTTCTATAGATACTTGACATTCTGCGAAAGCAACAAGCAAACTGAAGACCAACTCCTATGAGAAATATTATAATGTTTATGTAATAAAGACATGTAACTGTCTTAAATTTGCCTTATTTTGTCATTTAAGTATTTGTGTGCTTCTTAGAATTGAGTTTTTGCATCAATATTAGGTAACTGCAGTAAAAGTTATGTTACTCTGAAACAAATTCTCTCAAAACTACCAAATTTAAGTAATAGGAAGGGCTGGGCGCGGTGGCTCATACCTGTAATCCCAGCACTTTGGGAGGCTGATTTGGGAGGCTGAGGCGGGCAGATCACCTGAGGTTGGGTGTTTGAGACAGCCTGGCCAACATGGTGAAACCCCATCTCTACTAAAAATACAAAAATTAGCTGGGCGTGATGGCATACATCTGTAATACTCACTACTCTGGAGGCTGAGGCACAAGGATCACCTGAACCCAGGAGGTGGAGGTTGCAGTGAGCTGAGATCACCTGACGGCACTCCAGCCTGGGCGACAGAGCGAGACTTGGTCTCACAAAAAAAAAAAAAAAAAGAAATAGGAATGATTAGTGTTATGGTTGGACCCTGTACAGAATATTTATTTTGAGGCTGATTGTGTGCTTACTGCTGAGTTAGGGGACATACCAAAAAATCTAACCTAAAAACTTCACATTCTAGTTGGATTAATTATATGGAATAGTTATATGGGATAATCTCTGATTGCATGTTACAAAACTTAAAATGACTTGGAATACCAAGGAGGATAAAAGCAGTGAAAGCCACAATGGCCAGGGGAGATATCCTGGAGGGGGCAGAAATTGCATTGAGGAATGATTGCAGCTGATTATCTTGAGGGAAAAAAAGACGGGATGATGAGGGTGATGACTGAAGGAAAGGCAGGACACAAATTGGCAAGGCATGATCTCGTGAAAGGCAGGATATGAGGCCGACCAGAATGCTGGGGAGAGAGGTGGTTCACTGGACAATGAAAGTGGGACCTGGGAAACCAGGAAGAGGAATCTGAACAGAAATTGGAGCCAGGACATTCCATGATGACGGTGTTGTTTAGTGCAGATGACCCTCACACTCGTGATTCAGGTGGATTGTAGAGAGTGAAGAAGTGGTCAGACAAGCCAGCTGAAATGTTGCTCAGGAATCTCATGGGGGTGACCATAACGCAAAGGCGGGGGAAGAATGAACTCCAAGCATGTTTTTAAAATCAAAGCCCTCTCATCTGTACTCTTTCTGCTGTGACAGGACCCCAATTCAAAGTAGATCAAACATTAGAATTCACTGGCACTTGACGGTTATTGCTAACATTTATTGAGCACTTACAATGCCAATTCTCATATAACCCTGTGAGGTAGGTACTAATAGTACCTTCCATTTTATAGATGAGGTAGGTGAGGCACAGAAATGTTAAGTAGCTTGTCCAAGTTCACCTAGGTAGGTAGAAAGTTGTAGAGTCTGAATTTTGAAATTGGACTCATCTAACTGGCAATTCCAGGGATGGCGTAGACTTTGAGCATGGCTGGCTCCAGGGACTAAACAATGTCAAAACTGTCTGCCTTTCCATATTGGCTCTCATGGGTTCTCTGGTTTGATCTCTTTCTACTGTAAATAGACTCCCTGCATATAGCTGGGAAGATGCTGCTAGTAGTTGCAAATTCACTTATTTCTAGATTAGCAATTCTAGTAGAGGGAGCATTTATTATAATATCTAATTATGAATTCCAAGAACGAAATTCTGATTGTTTCCATTGCAGTATAAACCTACCCCTTTGACCAATGGCATTTACCAAGGAGATTAGACACCATGAACTGACAGGCCACAGGTAACATGCTGGTTTCTCAGTGGGGATGGGGTGAGTTATTGTGCTTCACAACCTCATTTCAAATAAGAAAAGGGTAGTTTTCCAAAGGAAACGATGTTGGCTACATGAGAATGACATGGGTTCACTGTAGAAATAAGAGACCTTTTGAAGAATGAATCCTTACAATTATGTGGCAGAAAATGAAAAGGTAAATGAGAAGTGATGTTCAGAAGCTACTATCATATATGCCCTCAGTGACTGAGAGAATAATGAACTAATTAACAGAGGTGGGAAAATTGGATGGAGAAGGAGGGCTAGTTTCAGGGAGTTTGATCTGTGCATGGTAAACTTGAGGTAGTTAAAGTAGAAGTGTGTAGTAAGTAGGTGAGGATTTTCTTCTAGAACCCAGGATAAGTAAAGGCATAGGAGTATAGACAGAGACTTGGGAATTATGGTTCATGGTTGATTTTCACCTTAATTTTGATTTGTATAGGTAATTCTACTTCTGATTCTCATTACCATTAAATTGAAATTTTAATTATCAGGCACTTAGAAAATACAAAAGACAATCTACAGGCTTTGTAAAAGTCTAGGCTGAGAAATTGAAGCAACCTTTAGATGGAAGCAATGTAGGAAGCCCAAAGACATCCAACAGAATTTTATGAGGCAGCTGACCTTGTGTAATCAAAAAGAATCTTAAAAAATCTATAGAAGTTGAAATTGTTAATCTGTCATGATTTGTTTAATGTCTTCTTGGCGAGCACCAAATGAAGTTTAGTTTTAAGCCCTTGATGATTTAACATTTAATGAACATCTTCCAGAAAAGGTATATTCATGTGATTGTTCAGTTATTGTAAGAAAACTGACAGAATATCATTTCTGTCTACCATTGATATCCATGATACAGTTTTATGTATTTTCCTTTAGATTCAAGATGGTTAGTTCTTTTTATCAGCTTCACATATACATAGTTGTTTTATTTGGATCATGATCTTAAAATTTAAAATCATAGATTTGATTTTTTTGAGCTATATTCACAGTGAAAATACTCTTTCTTGGCCATAAGCTGCATTGCAGTTAATTATCTCAGTAATAAGTGCCATTGGCTACAGTTGGCTGGGAATTAGAGATTATCAACAGTTGTATACCAACATTCCTTTATTCACGCAATGAAAATATGGAACATCTACTTTGTTCAAGTCACTGTTCTAGGCGTTAGGAAGGACTAAAGCAAAGCAAAATAAGAATAAACAAAATTCTATTCTAGTCCTCAAAAAACCCCAATTAGTACTATATATTATTAATAAATAGTATAAAAGAAGCTTTGGGTAAATGATATAGCGATATGGGTGCAAAGATAAAGAATCATTCCTGAGGGGAGCTGGGGGGCTTTCATGGATAAAGTGACGTTTCCTGGGGCTTTAAAGCAATAGAATAATAGGGTAGGACTTTAGGGGTAGAGTTGCTGCTGCACACAAAGTCAGAGAAAGGCAAGTAATTTGAGGGACAGAAGAAAAGTGGCTTAACAACAGTTGAGGCTAAAAGGAAGGTTGGGACATTATTTTGAACCTTTAGGACAGAAGAAACAATTCTAAGTGTATGTCTTAATAATGGTGAATTACAAAGAACTGTAAAAAACTTACATAAAATAATTTTATAAGTACCACTAATTATAAAGAAACTTTAATTTTTAAGTTCTGTAACATTGCTATTTTGTGTATTGAGATTAAATAAGACAATCTGTAATTATAGCTTATCATCTTCATAGTGAATGACTGTTCATTGAAAACGGATGAAAGTTACCACGTTTGCAGTCTTGAATTTTCTTAAGTTTCTGTCATAGAAAGTCCAAGCATACCCTAGTGTCCTGGAGTTACAATTTAAAAATAAGTTACTGGCTGAGTACAGTAGTTCACACTTATCCCAGCACTTTGGGAGGCCAAGGCAGGAGGATCATTTGAGTGCTGGATTTCCAGACCACAACAAGACCCCATCTCTACAAAAAATTTAAAAAATTAACTGGTCATGGTGGCGTGACCCACTACAGTCTCCACTACTTGGGAGGCTTTCATGGATACCTAGGAAGTCAAGGCTGCTGTGAGCCATGACAGTGCCACTACGCACCAGCCTGGGTGTCAGAGTGAAATTCTGCCTCTAAAGAAATAAATAATTAATGGCCAGGTGCGGTGGCTCACGCCTGTAAGCCCAGCACTTTGGGAGGCCGAGGTGGGCGGATCACAACGTAAGAGATCGAGACTGTCCTGGCAACATGGTGAAACCCCGACTCTGCTAAAAATACAAAAATTAGCTGGGCATGGCGGCACACACCTGTAGTCCTAGCTACTGGGGAGGCTGAGGCAGGAGAATCACTTGAACTCAGGAGACTGAGGTTGCAGTGAGCCACGATCTTGCCGCTGCACTCTAGCCTGGTGACAGAGGGAGACTCTGTCTCAAAAAAATAATAATAATAATAAATAAATTAATTAATTAAATTACAGACCAGGTAACTTAATATATTGATGCAATTGTCTTTTCATTTCATCAGCTGATAGTTGTCCATATACCATTACAATAGCCAAAATTACAAAAGAGGAGTGGGGCAAATGATTGAGCAGGGTTGAAAAGGTGGAACAGATTAGATAATTTCCAAACTGGATAAACTGAGGCTTCAACAAATGCCTATTTAACATAATTTAAAGATGTCTGACGTTGTTATCTCATTTTCAGTACAATGGCTGAGTCACTGAAGCTACCATGGCAAAATGTAAAATTAACTTTTGAAAAGAAATTATTTCAGAATCTAGGATTCTACCATCAACAGCAGTTCTAATATTTATGAGCCAGCAAAAAGAAAAAAAAAGTTACAGAAATGTGGATCTGAGGAATTTGTCGTAAGGAAACACTGACATCCTAGATTTCCCTAGTGTCTGAGCACAATTCCTACAATTCCAGACAATAAGGAGGAACAGTTCAATGAATGGACAGACAAAATACAAACATGTCACGGCAAAGGAACAAGCTGGCTTCTCTGTGGCATGAGGCATTGGACTCATTATAGCCTCATAAATCTAGAAAAAGTCAAGAGAAATTCGTGTACCTTTAATTTACTTATAGGCAAATAATCTCTGGGTTTCCACTTTCTTAAAAAAGGTTATAAATAACTCTTCAAAGAAAACCAGCTCCTCAGGAGCCTTTTATGATGAGAAATCTGAAACAACCACACTTTCCTGGAAGGTGGATCTATCTGAAAATTCCTCTCCTGTTGTTTTTATCTCTAGCAGCCTCAACAAAAGGTTCCTTAAAGAATAATTTTTTTTGTAGTCCTCCTTTTATTGAATGTTTTAGTTAGACACTTTGGGCTAGAAGGAATGGAGATTCACTTAGCCAGGTAAAAGGGGTTAACCGTCAGGATGTATACGGGGCAACTAGGAAGATATGGGACTCCAGTGAAAGCCAACAGAGGGCCCTTTACCATGATGGGACCTCTACAGACTGAGGGCTCTTAACCAGAACGTGTCCAAATGGCTTTTGTAGCTCTTTCAACATCTAAATACTCTGGCGGCTGGGTGTGTTGACTTACGCCTGTAATCCCAGCACTTGGGGAGGCCGAGGTGGGAGGATTGCCTGAGGTCAGGAGTTCCAGACCAGCCTGGCTAACATGGTGAAACCCCCATCTCTACTAAAAATACAAAAATTAGCCAGGCATGGTGGCACATGCCTGTAATCCCAGCTACTCAGGAGGCTGAGGCAGGAGAATCACTTCAACCTGGGAGGTGGAAGTTGCAGTGAGCTGAGATCACGCCACTGCACTCTAGCCTGGATGACAGAGCCAGACTCCATCTCAAAAAAATAAAAAAATAATAAATAATAAATATAAATAAATGAATGAATGAATACTCTAGAGATTCTGATTCAGTAGATCTGGATGGGGCCCAGGCATCTCCATGAAGTGTCTCCCAGGCTGATTCTGATGGGCAGTTCTGGTGAAGAACCAGCCTTTACTGCACTGGGGCCTCCCGGTTAACACCACTTTGTTGTTTTCACAGATCCAGTTTGATATGGTTTGGCTGTGGTTTGATATGGTTTGGCTGTGTTCCCACCCAGATCTCATCTTGAAGTGTAGCTCTCATGATTCCCACGTGTTGTGGGAGGGACCCAGTGGGAGATAATTGAATCATGGGGGCGGTTTCCCCCATACTATTCTTGTGATAGTGAATAAGATTCATGAGATCTGATGGTTTTATAAGGGGAAACTCCTTTTGCTTTGTTCTCATTCTCTTTTTTGCCTGCTGCCATGTCAGACATGCCTTTCACCTTCCACCATGATTGTGAGGCCTCCCCAGCCACATGGAACTGTGAGTCCATTAAACCTCTCTTTCTTTATAAATTACCCTGTCTCAGGTATGTCTTTATCAGCAGTGTAAAAATGGACTAAAACACAGTTCTTTCTGTTTGCTTCTCTTTATGCTTCTAATTAGCTTCCTCAACTTCTATCTTTTCTCTAATTCATAGCTTCTATTTAATCTTTGGTTTGTTCCCTCATTATTTTGATTTATTGGCGCTGGTTCTTGCCACTAGTGGTCTTATGCTGTACAAGGTCTGAATTCAAATAGATAGAAAAATCCTGAGTAGCTCAGTTAGTCTCTAGTTGATAACTTTATGCTCCAAGCCACCTCATAGGTCATTGATCAGCCCGGGATTGGCTGGGTCGGCTGCCAACCCCTGGTGCAATCAGTTATGGCTGTCGTTAGGGGAGGGAAGAGCTGGGCAAATGGCTGTCTAGAGTTCCTGCAACAGGATCAGGGAGCTGAGCTGCCTCCGCAGTGCCTGTGGATCCGGCAGGCATTGTGATTGCATTCTAACAAGCCTCTTCTCAGAGGTTCTCCAGGATTTATGGTAGAATATGAAGACAGTAACTTTCAACTTGGAAGATATGATCACCCTTTTTAAACATAAAAAATGTCACCCCCCACCTGTTTGTTGTACTTGCGGTATCTATGACGAATAAAATACATAATATAATAATACATAGTACAAAAATACAAAAAGCTGTTTTACCTTTAGCAAAGGTTTTTTTTGTTTGTTTGTTTTTGTTTTTTTGTTCTTTTCTTTTTGTGAGACAGAGTTTTGCTCTTGTTGCCCAGGCTGGAGTGCAGTGGCACGATCTCGGCTCACTGCAACCTCCACCTCCTGGGTTCAAGTGATTCTCCTGCCTCAGCCTCCTGAGTAGCTGGGATTACAGGCGCACACCACCATGCCCAGCTAATTTTTTGTGTTTTTAGTAGAGATGTGGTTTCATCATGTTGGCCATGCTGGTCTTGAACTCCTGACCTCAGGTGATTCACC
Source organism: Pongo abelii (assembly GCF_028885655.2). Lineage (NCBI taxonomy): Eukaryota > Metazoa > Chordata > Mammalia > Primates > Hominidae > Pongo > Pongo abelii. Next base: position 140,589,280 of record NC_071990.2, read on the forward strand.
CACCTCGGGCTCCCAAAGTGCAGAGATTACAGGCATGAGCTACCGCGCCTGGCCTAGCAAAGGTTTTACATGAGTTACTAATCAGAAAGTTAATACTTACACTTTAAAGATAATAACACATTTATTTATGTATAAAAGGTACATTATTTATTCAATCTAAAGAAAATGTATAAACCAAAAATAAAATCCTAAACCCCCTACTGACCTAATGAATTCCCTTTTGGGAAGACCTCAGAAAAAACTTAAAAAGTGAGTTCCCAGCATGTCTGGACAGGAGGTCAGACACACCCCATTATGCCTCCCTATTAAACTTGCCAGCATTAATGTTACAGTAGAGATCATAAGTCTGACAGAACACTCTTTGTGGCAATAAGATACCAAATTATAAACAAGAGGCCATGCTAGGCAAGGGTTAAGTCATGCACTCTTGCACTTAAAGAATAACTATGTTCTAACATCCAGGAGGCTTTTCTTCTTCTCTGGCAGCTAAACGAGCACTGGCCTCGAGAGAAACAATATTATAACAATTTGCAGCTCCACCAGATGCTGACTAACTGACCCCCAACCCTTTTCCCACAAGCCATAACTACATCTTTGACTGGACAAGAGACTGATTTCAGTAACTTTCTCCTGATAAGACCACTGACTGTGGACTGATTCTGGCCAGTTTACAGAGGCTGCACACTTATGTCTTTGTGTCTTGAAGAGAGCAAAATTATGTCCTGAAAAGACACAATTCGGCCTAATTGTAATGCATTTAAATGTTTTGTCTCCACCCGCAGGTGAACCTGGGTCCTGTGTAACATGCATGTTTGTTCCCTAGCCTGCATCAGGACCACCTTCATGAATATCCATTGCTCCTGTTGAATATGTATGTTTAGCTAACCCATTCATCATATAGCTTCTACCCCAATCCCTTCTCCTTCAAAGTGCCTGTCTTTGGTGTAGCCCTCCCAGCTTGCCAGATGACCACCTTGCAGGTTGTAACCCTTTATAAGAAATAAAGTCTCCTTTTCCAAATTTATAGATCCTGTGTTTTTTTTTTTTTTTTTTAAGTTAACAATGCTTGGTACACATATGGCTTCCTGGATTCGTTGAAATAATTCTGGTTCCTTAGGGTGCTTTGTCCGGGGGTTATGAATGCTTTTGTGGTACAATAAACACATTGCCTAGATCATGAACGCCTGCGTTTGAGCCTCAGGGTCTACTACTCATTTCAGTTCTCAGAACCCATGGTTGTTCTACATTTCCTCCCCTTGAATCTGGGCAGACTTATGACTGATTCAACAGACAGAATACAGTGGAATGATCTTAATGATTTCTGAGGCTGGGCCATAAATCGCTATAGAGTAACTATCTGGCACATGTAATATAATGTTGAGAGAGAGGGAGGACCTTGGGGATGATTTGATCAAGCAAGTCAATGATGTTGCCCCTAAATCCTGATTTCCTTCTTTCTCCATTCTGCCATCTGTAATATGTTTTATTTATTTCTTTCTAAGTCTGGCTTTCTTCCTAAGTCTGGCTTCCTTCCTGGTCAAAAAATAGCTGCCAACAACTTCAGCGGTAGCATGACTCCTTGGAAAAACAGGGAGAGAGAGAAAGAGATTTGAGAGAGAAAGGAAAGCTCTAGGAGGAAAAAGTAGCCATCATAGATTAATCCATTGTCAACTACCTTCCGGTGCTGATGCTGAGAGGTCAGATAGCATTCTAATCCCTTATCATTTTTATGTGACTTTTTAAAATTGTGGGAATTTTTGGAATCTTTTAATCCCTAGGTTCTAATGTTCTGCCATATTACACCTGGGCATGCATCGTTTTTTATCTTTTATTTATACGGAAACTTATGTTCTTTAGTTTAGGGATGTTTTCTTGTGTTATTTCCTTGATAATTTATTTCTCTCCATTTTCTTCTTCTTTTTTCTTCTCCCTGGAACTCTTAATAGTTGGATGTTGGCACTTCTGAATTGGTACTTTAATATTCTAAGTTTTCCCTCTTGTCTTTTGTGGGGTTTTTTGTTCTTTTTTTCTAAGAAATTTACTTTGCCTTCTTGTTAAAAATTAGGAGTCAATTCCATTTTTGGAATTTAATTTCCATCACTTTTATTAAAGGATAGCATTCTGTTCCTGTTTCATGAATATGACACTTTGTTTCATCTGCCTGTGGATGTTAATCATGACTTCATTGATGTTTTCTACTGCCTCCTGTCTGTTCAAATGAGGTCTTTTTTTGTCCATTTATTTGTTTGTATCTCTATTTTTGTGTGTTTATGCTGAAGTATTTCCTCAAATATCTAGAGATCTTTGGCTATCTCTTCATATTTAGCAGTGAGTCACTAGGAAACTGATCAGAGGCTCTGTATTGGTGGCCAGATTTTGCCAACAGATACTAGTGAGCTTTGTTATATGGGAATCAGTTGGTAAGCAAACTTTTCATTGTGAAAATTCCAAACATTAAAATTGTAGCGTTTTGAGGTTGTCTCTGAAGAGCTCTGCTAATTTCTGCTTGCATGTATCTCACGGGTACAGGCATTCTGGAAGCAGATAGAGGAAGAAACTGGAGCCCTACCGTTCAATCAGCAAAATTTATTCACTCCTCTCTTTTCAGCTTTGCTCCCCACCCTTGCTGTCTACTATGCCTGGGATCCTCTGGTATGGAAATATTTCCTCTCCATTTTTTTGGAGACCTTGATCTCTATGTGTAGTCAGGAGGAGTAGGAGTTATTTGAATTCAAGGGAAGGGTGATGGGACCGGGGGCAGGTCTACCAGTGTAGGGCAGGTCTACCAGTGTAGTACAGATGAGCAACCAACCCCCTAAATCCAATCACACATCTTTTTCCTGCCTTAAGAGTTCCATGAAAATACCAGGTATACAAGGGTTCTGAGCCTCGCTGGGCCTCTGTGAGGGTAGATTGGCTCAATTCCTACTGGTATCCCTATCCATAGGTGCTTAGGTGGCAGCTTTCTTAAGTCTATTCCTACTCTTCTGTCTGCTTTCCTAACTTCAAAAGATTATTGATGTTGCTCATCAGCTATTGTCGCCTCTCATATTTTCTTTGTCCTTGTGAATTTATGACTGTCTTCATGTATTTGCTGCATTTAAAAATGGTTCAGGAGAAACAGAATATTAAAGTGCTAATTGATTTGCCATACTTATCTGGAAAACCTCTCTCCTTTTTGCAGTCCAGAATGTTTTCTTTAATTTTTTTTTGCTCTTAGACTCCCAGATTGCAAATGCAGGCAATCCAGAGTGCATTTTTAACTCACTTTGTCATCAGCGGTGGTGGAGATCACTGTCACGTGACTCTCCAGCATACTAAACATCTGTAGCCCTCTCAAGGCAAGCTCTGCCTGACTTCTGCTGTCTCTCAATCCTTCAGCCTCTAGGGCATCCTGGCAGAGATGACGATCAAGAAAGAAGGTATAGTGTGCCAGGAGAAACCCAGGAAGCTCTCGTCACTGGGAAATGTGGGATTTAGGCCATTGGGAAATATAACCTAGGCTCCTTATGTTTTATTTCACGTGAGTGTGTTCTGAAGAAACAGAAGAGGACATGTAGGAAGAAAAGGTGAAGAAACTGCACGTCATAGCAGAAAATGATAGATCTTGGAAAGTTTTATAAAAATAGGAAGCAAAACACAAGACAATTATTTGGGGGCTGATCACAGAATTTATTGGAACAGCTTTATCTAATTGCCATACAATTCAATATCAATTATGTGTCTCCTAAAATAGGTACCAAATTAACTTTGAGGATTAGAATAGTAAACAGTCTATATGTATATTCAATATTTATTGTCTGTTGATGTTGTAATCTGCAGAAAAGGAGCTTATTGACAGCTAGATGCAGAGAGAAGCAAAGAGTATTATTACAAAGGGCCCTGATAACGATGAAATATTTTTGGAGCTGGAGTCAACTACAGAGTTTAGGACTCTCCATACCAGCCAGGAAGCATTGAGCAGATCAAGGAAACAGATCTTTTGCTTGGAATGGTGGATAAATCTAATAACCTCTAAGTCTTGGTCTCTTCTTATCTGCAATGTGGAGAAAATAATTACTCCTAACTCTTAGGATTATTGTGGGGATTAAACGTCTGAAATATAGTAATCGCTCAATAAATATTAGTTGTTATTATTATTTCTTTCAGTAGGAAAATTGTTGCTGGAGTTGTAATTGTTACCATTATTCGTTTCATGAAGTTGTGAAGATAACCTGGGCCTTGAGAGCGACTTACAGTAAATGGAGGAGGTAGACACTGGCCAAGGTGTAACTACATCTGCCTTCAAGGGGAAGAAACAAAGGTTACTGAAAGTTATGGGACTAAATTCAGAGACATATTTACAATTGTTAGCTTCTCCTTTGGTGGATTTTTGTTTGAAGGCCAAATCTCTGTCTCTCATAACTCACTGTACTTTTGTCTATCCTACAAAGACTGTTTACTGATGACCCTCCAATGACTACAGCAGCACTAGAAATACTAGGTGCTTAATAAATAGTTGTTGAATGAATGGATGCATGAATGGATGGATGGATGAATGAATGAGGCAGAAGAGTTTGTTTGCTGTGGTTGCTGTTTTGCTCATCAGAAGCTCATGTGCCATGGTTACTTACAGCTTGAAATAAGAGAGAATATGGGTTGGCAATTATTTTTCCTTGATTGGGGTGTTCTATAGTTTTTTAAAAATTATCAGTGTTTTGGCAACTTTTATCATACAATGTTTGGATGATAAATGACTACTTAGTTGCAGAAAGATAACACATGTCTCCTATATTTTATGAAATAACAAATCTGTCATCTCATTGCTGAATTTTTAGAGCAATATTTTATAATTAGAAAAATAAAAATAAACCTTTGCCAATAGTGAAAAGTTTGGGAATGAATAAAGAACAATCTAGTCTTAGGTATGTGCGAATCAGGGAACAAGAGCCATACACACACAGGAGTTTGCTGCAGGGGGAGAAAGGGTGGTAGCTGTTCTCCCAGAGAGCTGTAGCTGATAGGGGTTCCACCATGGACAGGTCTGGCTGATGAGGCTGTTGTTGAGTAGAACATTCCCCAGGTAATTAAAGAACAAGAGTAAGAAATGGAAGATTTGGATAAAGGTGGAAGTTTAGAGAGGCCTCAAACTCTGGGTTGAGAGAGACTAGATAACAAAGAGAAAACCAGACAGTGAATTAAGAAAGGGGAGTTTATGTAGCAGGTTTGGAGCAGAGATATCAATAAAAGAGGAACAGGGCAGCAAGTGGCCTCAAGGAACTGTTTGCATATTCTAAGTTAGTACCATGGTTTTCAAAATGGGGTCCACTGTAGGGTCCTCTTGAGGAGATCAAAGCTGATTGAAACATGCCAGGTATTTTTTTGGTGCTTAGGGACAAGTGACTTTCATTTTACTTAGGGCTAAGAGATGCTTACTAGTAACCTACTAAGAAAGCTAAGGGTTGCTAAACGTAGCTATTTATAAACTAAAAGTAATGTACTATTACAGTTGATGAAAAATTGAATTCAGTAGTCTACTGACAAGTCTGGTTGACTCCCAATACCACATGTGTATATGTTGTGAGGGTTGTATTGCATATGCCCATGATGATGGTTGGAATTCTTACCGTTTTTTGAAAGGGTACTTTGTTAATGGTGTATCGTCAACGTTTTCTTGAATAGGTCATGATTTTCAGTTGCTACCATTCTGGCTATTTAATAACTAACTGAATTTAGCTTTGTTACTAAAAATTTGTTGGTTGTTTGATTAGACATCTGCAAGTAGTGACACATATTTGTAGCAATGCTATTTGGGGCTTAATTTTTCCCGAAACTAGAACTCGAGATGTAGATAATTCATACTCTATTGCTAGAGTAGATGTATAGAGAAAACCCACTGTGTTTGCTTATAGAGTGATAGTTTATTTTTATCACTCAGTTATTTCTCTTACTGAAAATCAGATTTGGTGGAGCATGGTCATTTTCCTTACTTGGATGAACTACAGTGCAAATAGTGTGAGATACAATGTTTAGGCTGGGTGTGGTGGCTGATGCCTATAATCCTAGCACTTTGGGAGGCTGAGATGGGAGGATTTTTTGAGACCAGGAGTTCGAGACCAGCGTATACAACATAGTGAGACCTTGTCGCTACAAAAATAAATAAATAAATAAATAAATAGCCGTGCACAGTGGCTCAAGTCTGTAATCCCAGCACTTTGGGAGGCCAAGGTGGGTGGATCACGAGGTCAGGAGATCGAGATCATCCTGGCTAACACGGTGAAACCCCGTCTCTACTAAAAATACAAAAAATTATCCGGGCGTGGTGGCACGTGCCTGTAGTCCCAGCTACTGGGGAGGCAGAGCCAGGAGAATCTCTTGAACTGGGGAGGCAGAGGTTGCAGTGAGCCAAGATTGCGCCACTGCACTCCAGCCTGGGCAACAGAGTGAGACTCCATCTCAAAAAAAAAAAAAAAAAAAGGCCAAGTGTGGTGGCACCCACCAGTAGTCCCAGCTACTCAGGAGGCTGAGGCAGGAGGATCACTTAAGCCCAAGAGTTCAAGCCTGTAGTGACCTAGGGCAGCGCCATCACATTCTAGTGTGGGTGACAGAGTGAAACCCTGTCTCTAAAAATAAATAAATAAATAAAAACAATGTTCAAGCAAATAGCTTGGTAAAACTTTTAACAGAGGGTGTCTACTTGTATGTTGTTGATATTTAGGGAAATGTCCTAAAGAGCCAAAATTCCACTGAAAATTATTAGGTTACTGTGAAAGTCTTCACTTTTATTATCAAATACTTGGAAGTGTAGGTGTCGTGATTCAGGAAGACTTGACTGCAAAGCATGCAGACAGACCACTGTGAAGCAGGAGGAAAAAGGAGAAAGCAACGATCTGGTAAGTCTGGGGCTAAGGAAGCAAACAACCCTGTAGCTTGGGTTTCTAAGAACGTGGTATCTGGGGAGGTGGGAAATTCCAAATTGAGTGAATTAGGATATCATTTCCTGCAATCCAGATAGTCTGACACTGGAGGTTACTTGAATCCAGAATTTGAGTCCAGATTCCTAGATTGTTAACTGAGCAAAAACATAGATGGCCCTAGACTACTTATATTCCAGGTCTAATTACTCCCTGATGTTAGCATGTCTACAGGGCTCAACCCAACCCAGATTGAAACGTGACAACATGAGAAGAGAGAGACGAGAATTCTGGGAATGGAGGTCTGAGCCCAGGAATGATTTTCTGGACAGGTTTAGGTGTTCTCAGTGACTTTTTATGCAGTGGCCCATGTAATGAGAGAGGGGGTAACGAGCAGGGAGAAGAGACTAGAAAAAGGGCCGCCAAAGCAACTTACTAGCCTCTCTTTTAGGATCTGCCAGAATCCAAGATGACTCTTCATTTTGGGCTAGACTACAAGTTTCTTTCAAATACAATAGGACAAAAATGGAAGAACACCAAGAGACAGAGAAGTGCGAAAGAGTTCCTTCTCCTTTTGTTCCCCATCAAATCAAACGCTAAATATTCAAGTATTATCTGCATTGCTTTCAGCCCTCTTCCGGACGTGGATAGCTGTGATAGGCCTGCATCCCAGAGCAGGTGTGGTTCATTTAGACAGAGGGTGAACACAAGGTAGTTCTGCCCACCTGGGCAACTGTTCCAGTTGTGCGGAGAGGATTATGTCGTTGTTATCACCACCTTGGGTCAGAAATCATGGGCCCATGTGATGTTCTGTCATTATTTTTCTTTATTTGAGATACAAAATGGAGACATTTCTTCCCAATTTATTTATAGAGACACAAACATCAAAAGAACAAGAAAGATGTCTTTAAAAAGAATTTTTAAGCCAGAGATTTGCAGGTGCTACATTTTCTTTCATTGCAGCCTGTCTCTAGGAAAGATGTGAAAAGATCTTGGCACACTTCTTTTACTAACGGTGGTCACAGCCCATTTGGGAGGAAAAATCAGTACACAGTGATGCCAGATATCTCAAGGCTCAATTAGGAGATTTTCCTGAGAGTCTCCTATATTTCTGTTTGGAGGGTCTCATCTGCTGCACACCACCATCATTCACACCAGAACAGGAGCCCCAACAATGCAGGGATTTTTTTGGTGTGTTTCGTTCAGAGTTGTGTCTTCAGTGACTAAAACAATACCAGGCACATAATAGGTGCTAAATAAAAATTGTTGAACAAATTAACAAATGTCCTTCACCTCATTCATCATGAATGGAGGTGATAATAATAGCTAACGTTTATTAATATTTTACTACGTACTTGGCAATGTACTAGCTACTTTACAAACTTTTTTTTTTTTTTGAGACAGTCTCACTCTCTCTCCAGGCTGGAGTGCAGTGGCACGATCTCGGCTCACTGCAACCTCTGCCTCCCAGGTTCAAGCGATTCTCCTGCCTCAGCCTCCCGAGTAGATGGGACTACTGGTGTGCGCCACCATGCCCAGCTAATTTTTGTATTTTTAGTAGAGACGGGGTTTCACCATGTTGACCAGGATGGTCTCAATCTCTTGACCTCATGATCTGCCCGCCTTGGCCTCCTGAAGTGCTGGGATTATAGGCGTGAGCCACCATGCCTGGCCACAAACGTTATTATTATTATTATTATTTATTTATTTTTTTTAGAAAAAAGATTTTTATTATTAAGAGAATTTAAAGGAAGACATTAATAGAAAATGAAAAGAAATTATGAACCCTTTCAAAACCTTTCAATTCAATGTTCTAGTTCTTCATTTCCTAGATACAACTCTGTACCATGGTCATAATTTTCCCGTCTCACGAATAGGAGGAAAAATGATAGGAGTGGAGACTATCCCGAGGAATACTTTTGAGATTAGTGGATAGGTGTTCAATGAATAAGTCAAGTATACCTAAAGAAACACTGAACGTACATGTATATCACAATCAATATCTCATATCATGAACAGTTAGTCAAAATAGCTTTCTCTTTCCTAACCATTTTGCCATACTAAAATGATCTACTTAAAATACAAATTTCACAACTTCAATGATTCTTCACTGCCCACAATTAACACACTGTTTCGTAGACTATGTTCTACCAATTATACATTGCCTATATATGTTTAATTGTCACTATAAAGAAATAGTGGACAGGCGTGGTGGCTCATGCCTATAATCCCAGCACGTTGGGAGACCGAGGCAGGGGTACCACTTGAGCCCAGGAGTTTTGAGAGCAGCCTGGGAAACAGAGTGAGACCTTTTGGCTACAAAAAAAATTTTTTTTTTAAATTAGCAGGGTGTAGCGGCACGTGCCTGAAGTCCCAGCTATTTAAGAGGATAAGATGGGAGGACTGAGTTGAGCCCAGGAGCTCGAGGCTGCAGTGAGCCAAGATCATGCCACTGCACTCCAGGGCAAGCCCTTGTCTTCAAAAAACAAAAAAATTAAGAAAAGTAATGTGTTGAACAAACACCAAGTACAAAGTATACTAATACAGTGGATGAATGCTACTCCAACTCTGATCCACTGACTGCCAGGATCAGCATGACATTGCAGATGGAACTCAAGAATCTGTCATAACAGGCTATCTAGCTGATTGTTCTGAATGTGAAAGTTTTAGAAACACTGTTCCAGAGGATAAAAATGAGGAGACCTAATTTTTTCTCTCTTAGGAATCTTACCCACCAAAAGGTATTGCAAGCATCTGTTGTGGGGCTGGAATTCTTAAAACCTCTCAAAGCATGCTGTGTGAATAAAAGGACAGTGTTCAGATTTCTGACTCTAACAGACCATCTAGCCATGGAAGCCTACAGCTGTTTTAAAACATGTACTTTCAATGCACAAACATTATCTTATTTAATCTTTACAACACCCAATGAAGTATGTATTAATAATGATACTGTTATTATTATTCCCACTTTATATTCTGAGACTAAGGGAATCTAGTAAACCCCACAGTTATTCTGCTAGGAAGAAGCATAAGTGGGAGTCTGAGTGCTCCGATCCTATTCAGTGCTGTCCTCAAGAAGGTTACAATCCAGTTAGGAGGATGAAATTGATGCTAGTGAAATAATTAGTCTTCCTACTTTCTCTACCAGTGCTTTTGTTTTCCATTCAGGGCAGATGAATCATCTGAGGATCTTGTTAAAGTGCAAGTTCTGTTTCAATATGTGTGAAGTCACAAAATACTGCAGGTCTAAAAGGCTCCCAGGTGATGCCAACACTGCTGGCCCCCAGACTATGCATGGAGAAACAAGTTTACATCCCCTTTCCCTTTCTCAGGCATTGCTGTTGCTAGAGGCTGCTGTGATCTAGGGCAATGTGCCCCACATACCTCTTACAAAGTGACTCTCATCTTCCTAGTTCCCACAATACTTATAAAACACTGGAAGTATCTTCATTTAGGGTTTTTGATTAAGTAGATTTACTTTTAAAGTATGCAAATCAACTCAAGATGCATTAAAGACTTAAATGTATAAAAATAAAACTCTAAAAACCCTGGAAGAAAACCTAGGAAATACCATTCTGGATATGGGAATTGGCAAAGATTTCATGACAAACACACCAAAAGCAATAGCAACAAAAGCAAAAATTGACAAACGGGATCTAATTAAATGAAAGAGCATCTCCACAGCAAAAGAAACAATCAACAGAGTAAACAGATAATCTACAGAATGGGAGAAAATATTTGCAAAGTATGCATCTGATACAGGTCTAATATCCAGAATCAATAAGGAACTTAAACAAAGTTACAAACAAAAAACAACCCCATTAATAAGTGGGCAAAGGACATAAACAGACGCTTTTCAAAAGAAGACATACATGCAGCCAACAAGCATATGAAAAAATGCTCAATATTACTAATCGTTAAAGAAAGTAAATCAAAATCACAATGAGATAACCATCTCACACCAGTCAGGATGGCTATTACTAAAAAGTAAAAAAAACAGACGCTGGCGAGGTTGCGGAGAAAGGGAAACACACACTGCTGGTGGGAGTGTACTTCAGTTCAAACATCGTGAAAAGCAGTGTGGTGATTCCTCAAAGAACTAAAAACAGAACTATCATTTGTCCCAGCAGTCCTATTATATATCCTGGGTATATGTCCAAAGGAATAGAAATCATTTTACTAGAGAGACACATGCGCATGAACGTTCATGGAAGCACTATTCACAATAGCGAAGTCATGCAATCAACCTAAAACGCCCATCACTGGTAGACTGGATAAAGAAAATGTGGTACATATACATGATGAGATATTATGCAGCCATAAAAAGGACAAGATTATGTCCTTTGCAGGAACATGGATGGACCTGGAAGCCACCATCCTTAGCAAACTAACTCAGGAACAGAAAACCAAATACCTCATGTTCTCACCTATAAGAGGGAGCTAAATATTGAGAACACATGGACAGAAAGAGGGGAACAACAGACACTGGGGCCTATTTGAGAGTGGAAGGTAGGTTGAGGGAGAGGATCAGAAAAAATAACTATCTGGGCTGGGCTCGGTGGCTCACACCTGTAATCCCAGCGCTTTGGGAGGCCGAGGTGGGCGGATTATCTGAGGTCAGGAGGTTGAGACAAGCCTGGCCAACATGGTGAAACCTCATCTCTACTAAAAATACAAAAATTAGCCCAGTGTAATGGTTAATCCCAGACCTGTAATCCCAGCTACCTGGGAGGCTGAAGCAGAAGAACCTCTTGAGCCCGGGAGGCGGAGGTTGCAGTGAGCTGAGATTGCACCATTGCACTCCAGCCTGGGCGACAAGAGGGAGACTCCATCTCAAAAAAGAAAGAAAGAAAGAAAGAGAGAGGGAGGGAGGGAGGGAGGGGAGAAGGCAGGAAGGAAGGAAGGAAGGAAGGAAGGAAGGAAGGAAGGAAGGAAGGAATCTGTTACTATGCTTAGTATCTGGGTGACAAAACAATCTGTACACCAAACCCCCATGTCACTCCCATAGTTTACCTATATAACAAACCTGCACATGTACCCCTGAACCTAAAATAAAAGTTAAGAAATAAATTAAAACAAATTTAAAAGAGAAGTGGAAATGCATTTATTTGTTTTGAATTGTATTGATTTTTCTAGAATATGTGATAAAGTGCACAAGTCTTATGTATATAGCCCCATGAATTTTTATACCCCCTCCACACATAGAGAGATAACTACCACCCCATCAAGATAGAAAACATTTCTTAGCCCCAGAATGCTCCTTCATGCCCCTTCCCAGTGAATATCACTCTCTCACGTAATCATTGTTCCGCCATCTGTTACGCACATTAGTTTTGCCTCTTCTTGAACGTCATAAAAATGGAATTGCAAGGCTGGGCCTGGTGGCTCACACCTGTAATCCCAGCACTGTGGGAGGATGAGGTGGATGGATCACTTGAGAACAGGAGTTTGAGACCAGCCTGGCCCACATGGTGAAACCGCATCTCTACTAGAAATACAAAAATTAGCTGGGTATGGTAGCAGGCACCTGTAATCCCAGCTACTCAGGAGGCTGAGGCAGGAGAATCGCTTGAACACGGGAGGTAGAGGTTGCAGTGAGCTGAGATCGCTCCACTGCACTCCAGCCTGAGCAACAAAGTAAGACTCTGTCTCAAAAAAAAAAAAAAAAGAAGAAGAAAAGAAAAAGAAAAAAAGAAAAGCATAACTATTAATCTTCACCCATGCACCTCCTAAAATTATTTCCCATATGCTATTTTGGGAAACATTGGTAGAGCAGAAGAAAGCCATGGACTTTGGCTTAAGACACTCTTGGGTTGGAATCTTGGCTCTGTTGCTTACTATAGCTATGTGATCTTGGTCAAATAACTTACTTATATGATTTAAGTGATGGTTTGCAATCTCTGAGTCTGAGATTAATGAACTGCAATTTTATGCTAACAATGTAAATGAATCCTACAATGAGGCTGAGGGAAAGAAGCTGGAGCCAAAAAGGGTATGCCCACTGTATGATTCCGTTTATAAATAGTATAAAAACAAGCAAAAGTAATCTTTGCTACTGAAAGTGAGGATCATGATTACCTTTGAGAGGAGGTAGTGACTAGGAGAAATTCAAGGGGAGCCTATTTGGAGTGCTGGAAATAACAATAATAATAATAATCATCATCATCATCATAATTATTATGATGATCAAAATAATAATAATTATCAAAATTAGTATTATGATCATAATAATATTAGTTATTAATTATATATTAATTAATTAATTATATAACTAATTATATAATTAATACAAATTATATAATATATAATTATATATTAATGATATAATATTATTATCAAAATAATAATAATTTTGAGACAGAGCCTTACTCCATCACTCAGGATTGAGTGCAGTGGTGCAATCAGGGCTCACTATAGCTTCAATCTCCCTGGCTCAAGCAATCCTCCCACCTCAGCCTTCTAAGTAACTGGAACTACAGGTGCATACCACCATGACTGGCTAGTTTTTAAATTTTTTTTGTGGAGTTGGAGTCTCACTCTATTGCCCGGGCTGGTCCCGAACTCCTGAGCTGAAACAATCCTCCCACCTCAGCCTCCCAAAGTTTTGGGATGACAAGTGTAAGCCATCGTGCTCGGCCTGGAAAGATTTTTCTATCTTGATCTGGGTAGCAGTTACATCACCTGAAGATCTTGTTAAAATGCAGGTTTTATGTGGATATCTGTATGTGCACATGCATATATATACATTCATATACATACACACATACATTTTTATATGCACACATGCACATACACAATGTAGTACTTGAGGACACTTTTGGGGTACTGGTCTCGTTCTGTTCCTTGATCTAGCTGCTTGCTACACATGTGCTCAGACTGAAAATTCATCAAGCTGTAAATAGATATGTGCACTAGAAATGGGTTTCTTCTCTGTAAAAATGGAGATAATAATAGAAATAATGTCTACTTCAGAAGTTTGGTTGACTAAAGTACAAAAACCATCTGCTGGGCTGGGCGCAGTGGCTCACGCCTGTAAGCCACTTTGGGAAGCTGCACTTTGGGAAGCTGAGGCGGGTGGATCACGAAGTCAGGAGTTCGAGACCAGCCTGGCCAATATCGTGAAACTCCGTCTCTACTAAAAATACAAAAATTAGCCAGGCATGGTGGCGTGTGCCTGTAGTCTCGGATACTCAGGAGGCTGAGGCAGAACAATCAGTTGAACCCGGGAGGCGGATGTTGCAGTGAGCCAAGATCGCGCCACTGCATTCCAGCCTGAACAACGGAATGAGACTCCATCTCAAAAAAAAGTATCTGCTGAATAAAGATTAGGTCCTTTGCTCTATTTCACCATAGAGTAAGAGATACAGACAATGGTAGAATTAGAACTTACAATGCAACATGAAAACAGCCACATTATAAAGTATTAACTTCATCATGTTCATATTTTGTCTGAGATAAAAGCCTTACATTAGAAAAATAATGCTTTAGAGTAGAACTGATGAATAGGTGGGAGAGATTAACTGGAGGAAGGGTGGTTTCCAGACCTCACTGATGGGCATTTTGCCAGTAAAGATGCTTGAGAGAAACAGAGCCAATAAGTTTTTGTGTGTGTGTATATGTGTGTGTGTTTATATGTATGTGCATGTGTGTGTATATGTATGTGTGTCTATATGTGTGTGTATATATATGTGTAGACACACACATGCATATAAACACATATATAGACAGAACTATGTACACACATACATATACAAACACATATATATACACACACACATACATATATATGAGATATGATCTAACAAGATTTTGGAGAATTCTTGAAATGTAGCTAGCTATCTGATGTTCTTGATATAACATAAATATCTAGTCTCCTTTATAGCTAAGATACGTTATATATATACCTAAGATATGATATATATATGTATGTGTGTGTGTATATATATGTATGTATGTATATATATATAGAGAGAGAGAGAGAGAGAGAGAGAGAGACCATATATATGTATGGAGAGAGAGGAAGAGAGAAAGAGATTTTAATGAATTGGCTCATGTGATTGTCAAGGCTGGTGAGTCTGAAATTTCTAGGACAGGCATGCAGGCTGGAAATTCTGGCAGGAATTCTAACAATCTTGAGACAATTCCTTCTTCTCTGGGAAACCTCATTTTTTGCCCTTAAGGCCTTCAACTGATTGGATGAGGCCCATACACATTACAGAGGGTAATCTTCTTTACTTAATCCAAATGATTATAAAAATTAATCACATCGAAAAAATACCTTCATAGCAACATCTATTTGGGTACCATAGCCTAACCATGTTGACACATAAAATTAACCATCACAGCATCTATAAATCCTGCTTAGAGTTAAAATAGCTTTGTACTCAGCTTAAATGGCCCTAGATATATATTTAGGCAGAACACATCAATCTTCTGGAAGATATTTATATCCTGTTCCAAGTGATATATGATCTTATGGTTTAGTGTTGCATGGGCCATGGGCAATGATACTAATCTTGTCTGAAGTAGCTTAGTTATAGCAGAGACTAGATATTTATGTTATATCAAGAACATCAGATAGCAAGCTAAGTCTTCAGGAATTCTCCAAAATGTCTTTAGATCATATCGCGTAGCAAACCCTCCTATATCAAATTACTGTATATAAAAGTATCCTTCAATCAATGAAGGGGTCGAATTCCAAAAGTTTGTTTCTTTTTGTTGTTGTTATTGGAAGTTGAAAAATGTTTTTTTTTCCCCTCCAAAATAACATTATGTTCCCAGGTGCACAGAAAGACCTAGATGGTATCCCTATTTATGTAATTTTAACCATTTCCTTAGGTAATTGTTTTCACAATTAATTTCCTGGTTGCCTATTTGCCTTTCCTAGACCTCCTGAAAATATCAAAAATGGGTGATCAGGTCTTTTGCCACAAAGTTATATGAACAGAAAAAAACGTTTAGTTGACATTGAACCTATTGATTACACATGGCCCATAGAAGTATTTCCTTTTGATGCATATGTTTAAAAACAATAAGAATTAGTTGTTGACATGTAAAAATCAGGAGATTTCTCAAAAAACATGGATTCCTGGATTCTCTTAGAAAAATAAAACATCTAGCAGGAGGAAAGTAAAGACAGCTGTGGCTTGGGCTCCCCGGGTCCCCAGAGCCACCCCTTGGCTGGCTTTACTGTCATGTTACCAGTCTGGCACTGTAGGCATTTGAATTGTAACCTCTGTCATAGACAGCCTGTAGCTGTCACCTTGCTAG
Organism: Pongo abelii; assembly: GCF_028885655.2. Taxonomy (NCBI): domain Eukaryota; kingdom Metazoa; phylum Chordata; class Mammalia; order Primates; family Hominidae; genus Pongo; species Pongo abelii. The sequence continues at coordinate 140,605,443 of NC_071990.2, forward strand.
GGCTACTGTCACAGATCCAGTGTCTGCTATTGGGCTTTAAGGTCTTTATTTCCCTCCTCCTGCCAGCCAAGATGAAACAGTCTACATAGTGTTGTAGCTACTGCCCTAAGGGACACATGCCCAGCACATGAGTTGCCAAATCCCTTTCCACAAGGTCTGAAGGAAGAAGGCCTTATTCCTTAAACCCCCTTCCCCATGGAGGTTTCATTCCTTTTTTTTTTTTTTTTTTTTGAGATGGAGTCTCACTTTGTTGTCCAGGTTGGAGTGCAATGGCTCAATCTCAGCTCCTGCAACCACCGTCTCCTGGGTTCAAGCGATTCTCCTGTCTCAGCCTCCTGAGTAGCTGGGATTACAGGGGTGTGCCACCAAGCCCGACTAATTTTTGTATTTTTAGTAGAGATAGGGTTTCACCATGTTGGTCAGGCTGATCTTGAACTCCTGACCTCGTGATCCGCCCGCCTCGGCCTCCCAAAGTGCTGGGATTGCAGGCGTGAGCCACCGTGCCCGGCAGAAGTCCTCATTCCTTAAACCTCCTGGGATCCGTCTTTCCTTCCTTGCCTTACCCACCTGCCTACCTGTCTTCCTTTCTCCCTTCCTCCTGCTCTCCATTTTCCTTTCCTCCTTCTTCCTTTTTCTTTTCCTTTCTCTTTTCTTCTCCTCCCCTCTACCTTTCCCTCTCTTTATCTCTATTGCTCTCTCCTTCCTGCCATCCTGGCTGCAAGTATTTTTCAACAGCAAGGCAGTGAGAGTAGGTCTTCCCTGCCTCCATCTCCTGGTGAGAGTTTACACTTGCACTTAGGTGGCAAGAGGCTGGGGCCAGGGCTCTAGGACAGTGTTTAGAGTAGTGGCCCTGGGACGCAGCCCTGAAAGATGGGGTGAGGGAGGAGCCAGGAGCAGTTTCCCCTCATCTTTCTAGCCCCTTCTCTCTCTTTAAGAGTCTCCATAATGAAGGTGAATGGGGAGAAGGACTCTCTCTTTTTCTGTCTTCTTGGTCCCTCTAATTTTCTGGTCCATTTTATTCTACTTCTTTCTCCCATTTCCTCCCTCTTTCAAACAGTCTTGCTGATCTTGTTCCCAGACAGGCACTTGATGGGAATAAAAGCTGGAGACTGTGCTTAGTGGGCAGAATGAGAAGTGGCAAAGGGGACACTGAGCGGTGGCCCTCATGGGAAGGAAGAAGGAGAAGAAGAAAGTTCTGTATTGGATTGGAAGAAAAAGCTCTTTCTGAAGCAACTTGACTGGGCTCAGTTTTATACTATGTGTGCTGAGGAGCAAGGGCAGACGCCTCTATTCTCTTTATATGTTTGACGCCCTATGCCTGGAGCATTGTGCCCTGTTCTTGCAAGTGTGTTTCAATTAAGTGAATTATATGATAATTAAAAATAAATGCCCAACAAGCTAAGGAAATAGGTTCTCAAGTCTCCTCCTCCCCCTCTCCCTCCCCCTTCCTCTCCCCCTCTCCTCCTCCTTCTTCTCCTCCTCCTCTTCTTCCTCCTCCTTCTTCTTCTTCTTCAGACAGGGTCTCGCTCTGTCACCTGGGGAGTGTAGTGGTACAATCTCACCTCACTGCAAACTCCTAGACTCAAGCAATCCTCCCACTTCTGCCTCCCGAGTAGCTGGGAGCACAGGTGTGCACCACCATGTCTGGCTAATTTTTGTATTTTTTCTAGAGATGGGAGTCTCACCACGTTGTCCAGGTTGGTCTCCAACTGCTGGGCTCAAGTAATCTCTGCCTGCCTTGGCCTCCAACAGTGCTGGAATTACTGGCATGAGCCACTGTGCCTGACCCCATTTATTTTTTTTTTTTGAGATGGACTCTCACTCTGTCATCCAGGCTGGAGTGTAGTGGCATGATCTCAGCTCACTGCAACCTCCACCTCCCAGGTTTAAGCAATTCTCCTGTCTCAGCCTCCCAAGTACCTGGGACACAGGTGCACACCACCACACCCAGCTAATTTTTGTAATTTTAGTAGAGATGGGGTTTCACTATATTGGTCAGGCTGGTCTCGAACTCCTGACCTTAGATGATCCATACACCTCAGCCTCCCAAAGTGCTGAGAATACAGGTGTGAGCCACTGCGCCTGGCCTTTTTTTTTTTTTTTTTTTTTTATTGGTACATTATACCAGGATTTTTGGACATTATAGAAAGGGTCTTTAAAAATAGTTACTAATCAATGGATATTATAGAAAAAAAAAGACTGGCCAGATGTTTCAAACTCAGTGTTTATTTTAACACAATCAAACAAAAATCTGGGTATCATTATCCCTTCTCAACTCTGAGTACATAAACAACACATAAAGCATGATGGTATCTGTATTGTGATGGCTAAATGAATGACTGACATTGTTAGTATACAATTATCATCCCCAAATGTTTATTAAATGCTGATATATTGGTGGAGCTGTGATCAGAGCCTACATAAAGCAAATTAATAAGCAGGTAACCACCCAGGCATCATTCACTACCCAACATTAACAGCAATGTTAATAAGATATACAAAATAATGATGTTAGTCTAAGAGGCAATTTTTAGAAATTACTTGGCTGATTCTGTCATACCATTAGCATCTATGAAAATGATAATTTTGACATTAAAAGGGATAAAAAATGGAGGCCACAGTTTAGATATCCCTCAAGGCCATCTATCCATACTCATGTAGCCAACACTTAAGTCATCCTGATTTTCCCAAATGCTAGCTCTATTTATAAATGAAACACAAAATATAAGCTTTACATCCTTGTCAACATGATTCAGTGAAATTAAACCAATTAGCTGTAGACAAATAAGCTTAAACAGCTCTGCTTGCCTTAAAAAGAACGTTAATGTCTAAAAGCCAGTCATGAAAAAAGTCAAAATACTTGCTCCTTTAATGCTCTACAAACTGTTCCATAACTGCCGTGAACAGGATGTTTTACCATATTTTATTTGAGGTCTCCTTGTTCTCTGTTTCTTTGTGCACGATAAATTTCTACAGTTAGTTTCTTTTATTTTTTTTTCATCTGTTACGTTTATTATTCAACAAAGCATATAAAGTCATGGCTTAAGGGGGAAAATATTTTAAGTAAACAGGACAATGTTATTTGTGCAAGTTGCCTTATACAAGAAATTCCAAAAAAAAATCATCCAAAGTGAATGTGCACACTACACATGATTTCCAGTGAAATTGTGCCAGTGACAGAAAATGTTCTGACAATTAACTATTGTTGATATGGGGGATAGTTGAATAGATATTTTCCCTAGGAACAATTTTAAAATTTTATCTGATTTTATTTTTAACACAGCAAAACAATTAAATCCATAACAAATTATGTCAGCTATAATGGGATGAATTCAAAGGGCATAGTTTGAATTTAAATTGGTATACATTAAGTGATATATTAATAAATTTATAAATTGATAAAATTTCATACATGTTAAGTGATACATATTAATAATTAAGTAATGTAATATAAAATTCTGGCTGGGTGGAGGTCCATTTTTCTCCTTAAAATAGGAGAATGACTTTTGGGAAGGTGGATGACAATGAAGAACCTTCCTAAACATGGCAGCCGGTTCTCAGGCAGATCAATTTCAAGTAAAACTATCTTTGCTCACATGACCCTTGGAAAGTCTTCAGGTAACCCCAGGAGTACTCAAGTTTGGAGACCACTGCTATTAAGAACCAAATAAACGGCTGGGCACGGTGGCTCATGCCTGTAATCCCAGCACTTTGGAAGACCGAGGAGGGCGGATCAGGAGATTGAGACCATCCTGGCTAACACGGTGAAACCCTGTCTTTACTAAAAATACAAAAAATTAGCCGGGCGTGGTGGCGGTCGCCTGTAGTCCCAGCTACTCGGGAGGCTGAGGCAGGAGAACGGCGTGAATGCGGGAGGCGGAGCTTGCAATGAGCCGAGATTGGGCCACTGCGCTCCAGCCTGGGTGACTGAGCGAGACTCCGTCTCAAAAAAAAAAAAAAAAAGAAGAACCAAACAACCAAACTTCCTTGACATCTAAAAACACCAGGCACATACTCAGTAACAATTATTATTATGCTGAGAAAGGCCAACTGTCATTTATAGGCAGAGCTAGATAGATATAGAATATATAGAGATATAGAAATAGTTAACAATAATTTTTCTACACCCATATAGTAGATTGTGGCATTTTAAATTCCCATGTCTCAGAAAGAATGCAATAATTAAATCATTTTACTAATCCCATAATTATCTTTATGTTTTTCAACAAGGAAGGAGTGGATCTGGGAAAGGCTTCAAGAGTAATATAACTTGAGTGGCACACACCTGGAATCCCAATACTTTGGGAGGCCAAGGTGGGAGGACTGTTTGAGCACAGGAGTTTGAGACCAGCCTGGGCAAAATAGGGAGGCCATGTCTCTACAGAAATTTTTTTTAAAAAAATTATTGGAGCATAGTTGCATGTGCCTGCAATCCCAGCTACTTGGGAGGCTGAGGTGGGAGGATCACTTGAGCCTGGGAGGTCAAGGCTGCGGTGAGCTCTGATCATGCCACTTCACTACAGCCTGGGCAACAGAGTGAGACCCTGTCTCTAAAAAAAAGAGAAGAGTAGATGTTTGCCATGATGGAGTGAGGGATTAAGGTTATTTCAGGGGACAGAGGAGAGAAAGGGTCCAAAGACAAAGGACAACTTAGTGTAGCTCAGTTTGTCTGGAGTGAAGGATGGGAGAAATACGGTCAAAAATCAGTCTAGCAAGGCAAAGAAGAGTCACAGCATATGCTAAGATCTAGTGTTTCTCTTGAAGAAGTTGGTGCTTCATGACACAGGCAACAAAAGCCGTTCAAAGCTTTGGCACAAGCTGCGACTCTAATAAGAAAATCTTGCCATCAGAAAAACGGGAAAACCAAAAAGCAAGATCTCAAACTAAGGTAGTTAGCTACAGGGTTAGAGAAAACGGGAATGACAGTAGGGATGTTAGGGATATAAAAGAATCAAGGTTTGACTACTAGGTGGATGTGGGGAGTGAGAGAGAAGGAGCCATGGGGAATGGTCCAGGTTTCTGGGTTGGTTATGATGTCAGGATTGTGCTTGACTAGAAAAGTTGGCATCACAGTCTACTGCTATTCTGCAGATTTGCGATGCCTCTCCTAGCTTTCTGTGCAACCTTCTTTAGAATGGCTTTTCATCCTCTTGCTTGTCATCTTGTTAATATAAGAAGCATGTGCTACTTTCAGCATCACATTGGTCCAGGCTGGATGAAGGGAAGGGTTGAAGGGCAAAAGGCAGAGACAGCCCTTTTAAAAAGAGCCTTCCTGGGCCAGGCACGGTGGCTCATGCCTGTAATCCCAGCATTTTGGGAGGCTGAGGTAGGTGGGTCATCTGAGGTCAGGAGTTCGAGACCAGCCTGGCCAACATAGTGAAACCCCATCTCTACTAAAAATACAAAAATTAGCTGGGGATGGTGGTGCATGCCTGTGATCCCAGCTACTTGGGAGGCTGAGGCAGAAAAGTTGCTTGAACCCAGGAGGCGGAGGTTTCCGTGAGCTGAGATCACACCACTACACTTCAGCCTGGGCGACAGAGCGAGACTCCATCTCAAAAAAAGAGCCTTCCTGGATGTCCCACCCATGTCATTGTGATATGCAGCAGCCTGAGCAGTTTGTATAGCTACCCCTAGTTGCAAGGGAGGTTCTTTATTTTTTGGTTGTTGAATTATTTTATTTTTTATATGTGTCTTTGTTTACCTTATTGTTTTTTAAAATAAAAAATTGCATATATTTCCAAGAAAGTTTTTAAGCTGAATAGATTGCTTCTCTGAACTAAAAGTGATTCTGTTAGTGAAGAATGGATACTGAGTGGCCAACAACAGTGCTTCCCACAGATCATTGTGGAGATGCTAGTTTCATGCTCTGAGACAGGAAATATAGGATGAGGAGCAGGCCTCAGTGGAAAGACAACAAATTCGGTTATGGATGTGTTGCGTTTGAGGTTACTATGAGTTATCCAGCTGAGATATTCAGTTGAACAAGCATGACTAATGATAATCTGGGGGGGTTCTTGACCTATAGATGACAGTTGGCCCTTCTCAATAATAATTGTTACTGATTATGTGTTTGTTTTTTTTAGGTATCAAAGCACGTTGGTTATTTGGTTCTTAATAGCAGTGGCCTTCAAACTAGAATATTCCTGGGAGTACCTGAAGACTTTCCAGGGGTCATGTGAGCACACATAATTCTAAGGGAATCAATTTCTAGGTTCTCAAATTCCATACATACTCTTACTTGAAACTGATCTGCCTGAGAACCGGCTGCCATATTTAGGAAGGGTCTTCATTCTCACCCACTTCCACAGAACTCCTTCTCCCACTTTAGGGACCTCTACCAAGCCAGAATTTTATATTACATCACTTAACTATAGATTTGTTGTAAGAAATCGCATTATTTTCTTGTTTTATAATTTATTATAAAAATGAAAAAATCCTATTACCTCTACATAATGACTTTATGACTTTTAGCAATCTACTTTATAAAATGTTCTTCATAATTTAATAAATTTAAATTATTAAATTTAAATTTAACGGTTTTTTTAATGTTCCTTAAAATCCATATCAACATATTTATTTGAATTGGAAACTGAAGTCCTTCTGAAGAATGTAAGCCTAACATTGCCTTTGCCAATCAGGTTGGATGGCAAACATTTTCCACAGATTCAGTGAGCTAAATCTATTGTCTTAGGTCATCGAAGTTCTGACATAAAATATATTGAAAACATGTGAGAAGATAAAAATAATTTTATTAAAAATTCTGAATTGGCTAAGGTACATTAAAAGAAAGAATTTTTATTTCCCAACCGCTTTGAATATATCTTACTTTAGAAAATGCCTTTGAGCCAAAAATAACATACATATTTAATAACCATTTGATAAGTCTTGGCAAGCCTTTCTTGGAGAAAACCCTGATACCTGGATAAAAACCTCTTTTGCTAGCCAGGTGGTTTCCAACTCTTCATCTAACAAAATTGAAGACAAGCTTAATCAAGTTGTCATTTGCTAGAACACGAAAAATAATGTTATGATAGATCGCTAGGTGATTTTTGACATAAAATTTAGAACGAGTTGAAAGGATTGACTGATTTTTGTTTCAGCAAAACCTTTTCTATCCCCATTTATTCACATAAGCAAGATTTCTTAGCCCTTACATTTATAAAATGAAAACAAAAATGATGTCAAATCATTTTTATATTATTAATAAATACTATTCATGGATAGACATATGAACTAATTTTAAAAACAAAGCACATTCATTTCATAAAGAGATGCACTCCCAACAAAAATTTTCTTTTATGTTTAATAATTATCTATCAAAAGTGTCAGCATGTTGATCTGTTTCGATCAACTGTGTATTAGCAATTGTAATGGCAGAAAATGTTAGAGCATTATGCGCACATAAAGTAAAAAATGTTCAATGTATATACACAATTGTGCAGATCACATGATGTGGTGATCTATAAAAGATTTTTAAGCATAGAATGATACTACATTTGGATAAATTTATGTGGAGGAGGTAGAATGGAATTAACAGGGGACAAAGTGAAATTTTTCACTGCTAAAAGCAACTTCTTGTTCAGATCTTTTCAAACCATATACTTATGAGTATCAAACTTTTAGGGCAGCAGTCCTCAACCTTTTTGACACCAGGGACCGGTTTGGTGGAAGACAATTTTTCTGTGAATTGGGGGAGGGGATAGTTTCTGGATGATTCAAGTGCATTACATTTATTGTGCACTTTATTTCAATTATTATTACATTGTAATATATAATGAAATAATTATACAACTCATCATAATGTAGAATCAGTGGGGGCCCTGAGTTTATTTTCCTGCAACTAGACAGTTCCATCTGGGGTGATGGGAGACAGTGACAGATCATCAGGCATTAGATTCTCATAAGCAACTTGCAACCTACATCCCTCGTGTGCACAGTTCACAATAGTGGAAGCACTCCTATGAGAATCTAATGCCTGATTCTGTACTTCTGGAATCAGGAATAAAATCTGTGAAGCAGTACATAATTTTACAAAATCTTTTTTTTTTTTTTTTTTTTTTGTGACAGAGTCTTGCTCTGTCGCCCAGGCTGGAGTGCAGTGGCGCGATCTTGGCTCACTGCAACCTCTGCCTCCCCAGTTCAAGCCACTCTCCTGCCTTGGCCTTCTGAGTGGCTGGGACTACAGGTGCATGCCACCACGCCTAGCTAACTTTTTTTTTTTTTTTTTGAGACACAGTCTTGCTCTGTCACCCAGGCCGGAGTGCAGTGGCGTGATCTTGGCTCCCTGCAAGTTCCGCCTCCCAGGTTCACCCCATTCTCCTGCCTCAGCCTCCCTAGTAGCTGAGACTACAGGTGCCTGCCACCACATCTGGCTAATTTTTTGTATTTTTTTTTTAGTAGAGACGGGGTTTCACCATGTTGGCCAGGATGGTCTCAATCTCCTGATCTCGTGATCCGCCCACCTCAGCCTCCCAACTTCTTTTGTATTTTAGTAGAGATGGGGTTTCACGGTGTTGCCCAGGCTGATATTGAACTCCTGAGCTCAGGCAATCTGCCCTCTTCGGCCTCCCAAAGTGCTAGGATTACAGGCGGGAGCCACCGCCCTCGGCCAATTTTACAAACTCTTTTAAGGCAGCAGAGCGAAATGTAGTTTGAATACCACTACTATATCCCATTGTCATTCATGGAAGCTGGCCCTTTGTTTTTTATTTTTTTATTTTTTTTAAGACAGGGTCTAGTTCTGTCACCCAGGCTGAAGTGCAGTGGCATGATCATAGCACTGAAACCCTGAACTCCTGGACTCAACTGATCCTCCCGCTCCAGCTCACCTGCAATCATCACCCTGGGCTGGGACTACAGGTGTGTGCCAGGCTAATTTAAAAAAAATTTTTTTTGGCAGGGCACCATGGCTCATGCCTGTAATCCCAGCACTTTGGGAGGCAGAGGCAGGCGGATCATGAGGTCAAGAGGTCGAGACGACCCTGGCCAACAGGTGAAACCCCGTCTCTACTAAAAATACAAAAATTAGCTGGGCATGGTGGTGCGTGCCTGTAGTCCCAGCTACTTGGGAGGCTGAGGCAGAAGAATTGCTTGAACCTGGGAGGCAGAAGTTGCAGTGAGCCAAGATCACACCACTGCGCTCCAGCATGGCGACAGAGTGAGACTGCATCTCAAATAAAAAAAATTTTTTTTTTGTAGAGACTGGCCTTAGTGATCTTGCCTTAGCCACACAAATTGCTGGGATTACAGGCGTGAGCCATGGGGCCCTGTTGAAGCTGGACCTTTAGATGCCCCTGGACACGAGTCCCCATGTCAGTTTGCCATGCTCAACACACATATCACCCTTGTGTACCTGGTTCCTCTTCCAGAGCTGGGGTCAGTGCCCAGGCTCCACGCTTTCCCTAGGAGGGGATGTTATTGTGGCAAGCCCTTTTGGGGCTCCCCAAGAGCTGATACTGAAGGCATTCAGTATCATAGCCTGAGACTATGAGGACTAACCAGATAGCTGGAGAGAACCCTGGATGACACTCCACAATGGGGACTTAAGGCTTAAGTCTTCTGGTGAAATTGAAGACTATGTGACATCAAAGGCCAGAGAAGAGGTTGGGAGGATTCAGGGGCTTTGAAAACGGAACCCAGCAGCCACTGAGTTGAGGCTTTGAGGTCTGAATAAGCAAAATGATACTGTTTGGCACAACTCATTTCTTTAAAAAGAAAGACAAAAATGTTTTTAGCATACAGAAAAATATGGAGAATATTATGGGAAGTATCCATGTTCTATTCACCATAATTGGATGTCATCATTTTGCTATATTTGCTTCAGCTCTTCCCAATGAACTTCTAACTGTATCAGCAATATATCAGAAATGTTTTAGTTTCGGAAAACATGATATTATGGTGTGAAAGAAATTTTTAAAAATAAACACAGGCACTGCTCATCGTATCCTTGAAATTTACCAGTTTCTGGTCCTTGGTCACGTGGGTTTCATAATAATATACAGTTGAGACTTCCTATGTTTACATTATGACTACCTTGAAGTTTGAAATCCTTGAATTATCATCAGTATACTCAAGAAACTCCTTTCTAGGTTACCAGTTCAAATTTGGCTTGAAATCACTGGAGTGGCTGAAAAATAATTACAATTCCTCATGTTCAATGACATCATAAAGACTATCATTAGAGTAATTTAGACATCATCTGTTTCCAAAATTTTATCATGAGTTCCACTCACTGATCCAGACAACCACACATCTATTATCAAATAAATGTGAAAGTGGGTGTTAAGTTGAGCCTACACATGGCTCAGTTCATTTGTCTACTTGGCATCCTCTTAGGACTTATATGTTCAGTATGTGTGGTTGTAGTTGGCTGATACTGTGATAAGCAGATGCCATGTCCCTTTCAACGAGAGTCACAGGATTTCGTACTTGTGATCAGGACCCATAGGAAGAATTACATTTTTTATTGGCTCAGTACATATACATACACATTATATTTAAAAAGCATATATATATATACGTTTTTCTTTTGGTTTCACTTGGTTGAATAGTGTCCCCCCAAAATGCATATTCACCTGGAATCTCAGAATGTGGCCTTATTTGGAAACAGGGTTATTGCAGATATAATTAGTTAAGATGAGGCCATAATGAAGTGGAGTGGGCCCTGAATCTAATCTGACTGTTGTCCTTATAAGAAAAGGAGAAGAGACACAGAGACAGACACACACAGGGAAGAAGGCCATGTGGAGAAAAGGGCAGAGATCGCAGTTATACAGCTGCAAGCCAAAGAAGACCAAGGATTGCCAGCGACCACCAGAGGCCAGGAAGAGGCAAGGAAGGGTTCTCTGCTAGAGGCTTCAGGGAGAACATGTCCCTGCCAGCATCATCCAGTTTGTAATATTTTGTTATGGCAGCCCTAGGACACTATATATATGTATATTTTCTATCTATCTGTCTTTCTTGTGTGTGTATACATTAGAATGTTTCCCCAAAATAACGCTTACGTATATTGTTCACAATACATTTTGGTATTTTATTTCTGGGTAGAGTCCATTCTATTTTGTTCAATTTTTTAATTGGGCTACGAAAAAATCAATTTCATTAGGATGCTATGTTCTTTTCAATAAATCTGCAGGATGGAAAACACTAGATGCTCCTAAAGGAAAGAGAGTACATTATATATTGAAAAATACCTGAAGAGTTTAATAATTAATGCAAAAAAGACACCAATGTCACTTGTCTTATATTGGCATCATTACTACATTAAATAAAAGTCCCCCAGGCCAGGCGCAGTGGCTCACGCCTGTAATCCCAGCACTTTGGAAGGCCGAGGTAGGTGGATCATGAGGTCAGGAGATCGAGACCATCCTGGCCAACACAGTGAAACCCTGTCTCCACTAAAAATACAAAAAATTAGCCAGGCATGGTGGTGGGCGCCTGTAGTCCCAGCTACTTGGGAGGCTGAGTCAGGAGAATGGCGTGAACCCAGGAGGCGGAGCTTGCAGTGAGCCGAGATGATCCCACTGCACTCCAGCCTGGGTGACAGAGCGAGACTCCGTCTCAAAAAAAAAAAAAAAAAAAGTCCCCAAAGAGCTGAAGTGTTAATGTGCTTTCCAAAAATATGTGAATATTTATGTGTTATGATACAGGGACTCTACAGATAACAGATAGGAACCCACTTTCTATTCAACTCAGTGACACCTGAAATTGCATTAATAGAGCTGTGTATAACTGTGTATCTCTAAGTTTTAAAGTCAGAAAAACTGACTTTTAGCTAGGTGCCACTAGTCACTTAGACAAATGACTTTAGGTGAAATTAATAAGTATCTCTGAGCTGCGCTTTTCTCATGTGAGAAATAGTGGTAATAATACTGTATACCTCGCATCATATAAAGTGCTTAGCAAAGTGTCAGGCATGGAGAAAGTGCCCAATATTTAGGAGTTGTCTTCTATTCTCCATTTATACTGATGGGTTCAGAGAAAGGGACAATGGAAAGATCATGAGGATACCAGCTTCTGAAAAGAGAGAGGAGGAGATGGAAATGAAGATGGCTTGTAGATCACAACAGACTGGCCAGGAGTGGTGGCTCATGCCTGTAATCCCAGGACTTTGGGAGGCCAAGGTGGGTGGATCACCTGAGGTCAGGAGTTTGGGACCAGCCTGGCCAACATAGTGAAACCCCGTCTCTACTAAAAGTACAAAAATTAGCCAGGCATGGTGGCACACTCCTGTAATCCCAGCTACTTGGGAGGCTGATGCAGGAGAATTGCTGGAACCCAGGAAGTGGAGGTTGCAGTGAGCTGAGATCACACCATTGCACTCCAGCCTGGGAAACAGAGTAAGACTCCGTCTCCAAAAAAAAAAAACAGATTACAACAGACACCACAGAAATACGAAGTCTCAGGAGTTGGAGTTGGAGTTGTAACGGTAAGAACTGGTAATATTATACGTGTTTCTAATTTCTGTTTCTAGTTTGCCAGATTTTGTCCTAGGTTCAGCTAGTCATCAGCTTTTCTATTTGTTTCTGCATTAGTATAAAATACAAATATTAAAGTACAAAATAAGCTTTTATAGCGAAGCAATCCAAGTATACAATGGCTTGACTAACACAGCAATATAAATCTGTCACCTAACAGTCCAGAATTAATCAGGTCAGTACAAGTGGGGTGCTCTGCCATTCTCAATAAGTGTCTTCTCTTTCCCAAAGCTCATCTCCCAGGCAGCAGGAAAGGGGAAAGGGCGGGGAGCACACACCCCTTCCTTTTGTGGGGCACTACAAAGAGACAGAAGTCACTTCTATTCACATTCCATCAGCCAGAATTTACTAACATGACAATACTAAACTGTAGGGGATGCTGAGAGAGAGATTTGATACTGCGTCAGTCATTGTCCCTTAATGGATTTTAGTGGACAATTTGTCTTTACCACAGTCCCTTCCTCTTGCTTTCCAAATATGCATACTCGTCGCGTATTGAACACATTCACTCCTTCCCTGAAGGAGACAATCCAAACACCCTTCCAGTGACTAAAACCAACTCAGAGTCCAAGATCTCTGGGTGGCGTGCCATCCTCTCCAGCAGGGCTGGAAGTGGATCATTTGATTTGCTGGACCATAAATGAATAGAAAAGTGTTCTGTCCTCCACCCCACACCCAAAATACATGGAGAAGTAGGAACGGGGTAACTTCCATAGATATTTCATTTAGAAAAGCAAAGAATGGGAAGCACATGGCAGTCATTAGTTAATGGGAATTATGAATTCCTGCTAGGTGAGAGTAGGGAAAACTTGAGTCCTGGCAATGAAGTGAGGTCCTTGATTAGGCCCTAGATCTGCTTCCTGGAAGGAGCATTCCTGTCCACTTTCCTCCACAGCTCATGTCTTTGCTCTGTTGGTCCACTAGCCTCACTGAGGGGGATGCTGGAGAGTGTGCCCTTCCTGTGGCAGACAATCCTGTTAGTGCAACACTAAAGGCTTGGGTTGCTTTAAAGTTCCAAGAACGTATGGATCCGACACCTTGGGGAGGTACTCTTCCTGAGACTGCTACTAGAGCCATGAGTTCAAGAGTGCAGCTTTGCAGCTGTGTTCCAGTGGTCAGGAAGCTGGAATCAAGGCATGACCATTGCTGCTCAACTGCCCTCCACACCTAGGAAGCTGAGAACAGGAACTAGGACATTGCTGCAGAAAAAAATGACCAAAACATTGGCAGCAATATGGCCTCCATCTCATTTCTCCCTTCTACTTCTCCCAAGATTCATGTACTGGGCAGAGTGCAATGCATATCCAGAATCCGAGCTGTAAGGGGGTTTGGAAAGATCATTTTTAGATGTCCAATCTTTCTAATCAGAAGGAGGAGGGGTTGCATGTTGAGGTAGTCAGCTCACAGTCTCCATCACAAGGTTTATAAAGGAGTGTCTATTTTGATAAGTAATTTCACTGTGATTTGCTTTGATGTTGATTTAGGAGATCTTCGTGTCCAGTTAGAAGGACTTATGTCCTACAACTTGGGGGAAAAGTGGTTTTGTTTTGTTTTTTGGAAAATCCCAGAGCCCCTTTGTGAATGTCAGCATGCAATAGTTGATGCCCCCAAGGCCTCCAGCAAGGGCAGGCAATATAGATTGTGCCAACACAACTCTCAAGGGCCAGCATTGACTGAAATGGCAAAATAGGGAAGGGATTAAAGAGACCCTCGCACTTTCTCGTCAATCTAGGGACAAATGAGAACTTCTTGGACCTACTCTGGGGCTGAACTGGAGTCATTTGCTTTTTTCCAGATTAATGGCAAGATGACAAATGGCATGTTCTGGTTTTGTAGCCTTAATAACACCATCTCCCTGCAATAAATATAGTATCATGACTGTGGTGGCTGGTGCTATTGGCACAGTGACTCACTGTGAACGCTGTTATTAACACCACAACCCTTTACAATGAAATCTGGGTAAAGAGGTTGCCCATTTGTCACTGTAAAGTGGCAATATACCAAATGGTAATTTTGTAGGCTGAAAGGGGGAAAAACTTAATTCAACTTCCTGTGCACCTTACCATTAACCATGGTTTGGACTCAAGGAATTATTGGACTCGTTTGCTGTTTGTTTCTCATGAGCCACATTTAAACAATGAAAACAAATCTGATTGTTAGTACTATGCCTTAAGAAATTTTCTGCGACACCGTAAAACTGTATAAATGATAGGTTATATATAATAAAAATACCGTTGTATTTTTTGGCTTACTATATGCAAGTGTTTTGAATCTAGAATGAGGATTTCTTCCCAGTAAATTATTTGGTGAGACCCTGCAGTTTGTTAAGCTCTGAGTATCTGATTCTCTCTCTCTCTCTCTTTAACACACACATACACACACACACACACAGATGCACAAACACATCTTTTATCTTTATCTAGTTTTGGGAGACCAATATCACTTGATAGTTAAGGTTTGGACTTTGGAGGTAAGCTCCATTGTGGCCTCGTTCTGAGACTTGAAAGTTATTTAACTCTTCTGAGCTTCAGCTTGCTCACTGACAATTATTGTTATAGGACCAGCCTCTTATTGTTGAGGAACTACATGAGATAATGTCTGCAAAGTGCTTAGCTCAGAGCATGGCATATAGTAAATGCTCATCAAATGTGATTCCTTTTATTTTTAGCCATGTTGTGAAATGTTATTGTACTAGACTTGTGTTTAAATTTTTAAAGAGTTCATTTTGGAGGAAATGGCATGAGTAATAAGCATATGTTATTTATCAGAGCACTCGTAACTATATCATGACGAAATAACAGAAAAATGATATTTACTATCAGCACCAAAGTTCAAGTCTGTGTTTTATAGCTTAACTTCGATGCTTAAAGAGCAGCATCAGCTCTTTTAGTATATTGTACTTATATTAACTATATTAAAAAGTACATTACATAATTTATAACATGGTGATAAAAATGTGTAACCTATATGCAAGGGGGCAGAACATCAAATAGTAAAATAATTTTTAGGCACTATAAGGGTTTTCTGCAGGAAAAGCAGTTGCAAGCCTGGTTGCAAAGCCTGCATATTAAATGCAGATCTTTTTGTCCCTTACCCTGAAGCTGTGGAAGAGATCTTTTCAAAGGGGATCCAGGAAGCAACTATACAGAAAAGAGCCATCCATTCCTAAGGAACTTAATCCTCTCCACCAAAAACCACTGGGGTGGCAGAAATGGCTCTTCTAAGCATGATGTGAGCACAGATCCAAGATTCAGGAAGACAACAGGAGCATGAGAGCTGATAATTAGAGTGAACAACAGACACCCAGGAAGAGACCAGATGTCTACTGAGCCTGGTAGTAAGGATGGACTAGAGGGTGCAGAGAGCCAGAAAGGGGTTACTGACCTTGTGGTACTGGCGCCAAGGTGCATTTCCTCGGAAAATCGTCTTCAGGTGTTGGTGGGCACAGAGAAATCACTGGTTTGAGAAGGCAGAGCAAAACAAAAAATTACAGAACAAATGAGGAGTCCAAAAATCTTCAGGACCTGACAGCGAAGGACCCTGCACTCAGTGACGGGTTTAATACTGTATATGAATGAACAAAAATGCCAACAATGATAGGAAATGCGATGTAATAGCCCTGCAGTTACTATGGTCACCTAATGGAAGGCAAAAAGCCTAAGGAAATTGCAGGGAGAATCTTGCAAAGTCAGAACTACTTCAAAAGAGTAATCTGGCAAGGTCAGGCCTAGAAGTGGGGAAAGGGTGAGGCTACAGACTGTGACAAAGACAAGGCTCTGGCCCTGCTCACGGGGCTAGAAACATTTACCAGTTCTTTAATGAGAAAGCGTGTACGCACTGCATGGAAACCACACTGCGTGTTACTCCTTATAAATAGCAGGACACGAATATTTATCCAGGCTAAGAGCAGGGCAAATCCGTAGCGTAGCCTGGATTCTTCCCAATTAATCTCTTTATACTCTCAATCTCCAACATAAAGAATTCTATTCAGTTGTTATTAAAGAGGAAACTGAATGAAAATAAATAACTGAATCTCAATAGACCAAGAGGACCATTTGCTTGAAAAAATAGCCTGGTTAAATTGCAGTTTTAATAAGAGTGCATGTTTTGGAGTCAGCCAGATTCAGATCTGAGACCTATCTCTAGCACTAAGTGGAGGACTGTGAGCTCATTAATTAAACTCTACTGGCATGAATTCCTCCTGTGAAAATTGGGAACAATGATGTCAACCTTGCAGGTTTAAAAAATTTTAAGATTAGGCCAGGTGCAGTGGCTCACGCCTGTAATCCCAGCACTTTTGGGAGGCCAAGGCGGGCAAATTACCTGAGGTTAGGAGTTCAAGACCAGCCTGGCTAACATGGAGAAACCCCGTCTCTACTAAAAATACAAAAATTAGGCTGGGCGCGGTGGCTCATGTCTATAATCCCAGCACTTTGAGAGGCCGAGGCAGGCAGATCACGAGGTCAAGAGATGGAGACCATCCTGGCCAACATGGTGAAACCCCGTATCTACTAAAAATACCAAAAAAAAAAAAAAAAATTAGCTGAGCTTGGTGGAGTATGCCTGTAGTCACAGCTACTTGGGAGGCTGAGGCAGAAGAACCATTTGAACCCAGGAGGCGGAGGTTGCACTGAGCTGAGATGGTGCCACTGCACTCCAGCCTGGCGACAGAACAAGACTCCATCTCAAAAATACATACATACATACATACATACATACATACATATTAGCCAGGCGTGGTGGCATATACCTGTAATCCCAGCTACTCGGGAGGCTGAGGCAGGAGAACTGCTTGAGTTCAGGAGATGGAGGTTGCAGTGAGCTGAGATGGCGCCACTGCACTGCAGTCTAGCCAACAGAGTGAGACTCTGTCTCAAAAAAAAAAAAAAAATTAAGATTAAATGAACTTACACAAAAAAATCACTTGGAATGAGGTAGGTGGCCAACACATGTTAGTCTCTTTTCTCTTGATTTTGACATTGCCAGAAACACAGACTCAGGTATAAGTCTGATGGGCACCCTGACAGGTGTGACCATGGGCCAAGTATCGCTAAGTTGTGCAGGCTTCCAAAGGGACTGCAAAGGTCTCTGGAGACAAACTGCCTGGGCTTAGAACCACTCCATCATTTTCTGACCTGGGAGGAGTCACTTACTCTCTCTGTAGCTCGGATTTCTTACCTATCAAAGAAGATAGCAATGTCCGCTCACAGGGGTTTTTGAGTGCTAAGTGAAATAATCCACATAAGGCATTCGGGATGATCTGAGATGGGCAGGACTGAGGGGAAGTCCATGGAGACAAAGATCCAGGGATATTAAGATAGTCATCTCTGGAGTTGCCTAGCTAGGTATTGTTCAAAGGTAGCACCAGAGGGCAGAATGGTGATTGCAAGGCCCATCCCAGACTCTGCGGATGATTTTAAATTAGTCATAGTAGCCTTCCAAAGAGCCTTTGTGACATAAGTACAGAACCTGGGAATGGCCCCTTCTGCTCAAATATAATAATGCCATCCAACTTGGTAGAGCCAGCCTCTGTGGCAGCCCACTCCCCTAAGGCTAGCTTTGGATGGGTAGCCTTAACTTAAAATTGTACTTTTTAATTTTTTTTCTGTCTGCTTTTATTATTATGATTATTATTATACTTTAAGTTCTAGGGTACATGTGCGCAACATGCAGGTTTGTTACATATGTATACATGTGCCATGTTGGTTTGTTGCACCCATCAACTCATCATTTACATTAGGTATTTCTCCTAATGCTATCCCTCCCCCAGCCCCCTAGCCCCCAACATGCCCTGGTGTGTGATGTTCCCCACCCTGTGTCCAAGTGTTCTCATTGTTCAATTGCCACCTATGAGTGAGAACATGCGGTGTTTGGTTTTCTGTCCTTGCGATAGTTTGCTCAGAATGATGGTTTCCAGCTTCATCCATGTCCCTGCAAAGGACATGAACTCATCCTTTTTATGGCTGCATAGTATTTCATGGTGTATATGTGCCACATTTTCTTAATCCAGTCCATCACTGATGGACATTTGGGTTGGTTCCAAGTCTTTGCTATTGTGAATAGTGTCGCAATAAACATATGTGTGCATGTGTCTTTATAGCAGCATGATTTATAATCCTTTGGATATATATCCAGTAATGGGATGGCTGGGTCAAATGGTATTTCTAGTTCTAGATCCTTGAGGAATTGCCACACTGCCTTCCACAATGGCTGAACTAATTTACACTCCCACCAACAGTGTAAAAGTGTTCCTATTTCTCCACATCCTCTCCAGCACCTGTTGTTTCCTGACTTTTTAATGATCTCCATTCTAACTGGTGTGAGATGGTATCTCATTGTGGTTTTGATTTGCATTTCTCTGATGACCAGTAATGATGAGCATTTTTTCATGTGTCTGTTGGCTGCATAAATGTCTTCTTTTGAGAAGTGTCTGTTCATATCCTTCACCCACTTTTTGATGGGGTTGTTTGATTTTTTCTTGTAAATTTGTTTAAGTTCTTTGTAGATTCTGGATATGAGCCCTTTGTCAGATGAGTAGATTGCAAAAATTTTCTCCCATTCTGTAGGTTGCCTGTTCCTTCTGATGGTAGTTTCCTTTGCCAGGCAGAAGCTCTTTACTTTAATTAGATCCCATTTGTCAATTTTGGCTTTTGTTGCCATTGCTTTTGGTGTTTTAGTCATGAAGTCTTTGCCCATGCCTATGTCCTGAAAGGTATTGCCTAGGTTTTCTTCTAGGGTTTTTATGGTTTTAGATCTAACATTTAAGTCTTTAATCCATCTTGAATTAATTTTTGTATAAGGTGTAAGGAAGGGATCCAGTTTCAGCTTTCTACATATGGCTAGCCAGTTTCCCCAGCACCATTTATTAAATAGGGACTCCTTTCCCCATTTCTTGTTTTTGTCAGGTTTGTCAAAGATCAGATGGTTGTAGATGTGTGGTGTTATTTCTGAGGCCTCTGTTCTGTTCCATTTGCCGCTATATCTATTTTGGTAACAGTACCATGCTGTTTTGGTTACTCTATCCTTGTCGTATAGTTTGAAGTCAGGTAGCGTGATGCCTTCAGCTTTGTTCTTTTGGCTTAGGATTCTCTTGACTATGCAGGCTCTTTTTTGGTTCCATATGAACTTTAAAGTAGTTTTTTCCAGTTCTGTGAAGAAAGTCATTGTTATCTTGATGGGGATGGCATTGAATCTATAAATTACCTTGGGCAGTATGGCCATTTTCATGATATTGATTCTTCCTATCCATTAGCATGGAATGTTCTTCCATTTGTTTGTATCCTCTTTTATTTTGTTGAGCAGTGGTTTGTAGTTCTCCTGGAAGAGGTCTTTCACATCCCTTGTAAGCTGGATTCCTAGGTATTTTATTCTCTTTGTAGCAATTGTGAATGGGAGTTCACTCATGATTTGGCTGTCTGTTTGTCTGTTAATGGTGTATAGGAATGCTTGTGATTTTTGCACATTGTTTTTGTATCCTGAGACTTTGCTGAAGTTGCTTATCAGCTTAAGGAGATTTTGTGCTGAGATGATGGGGTTTGCTAAATATACAATCATGTCATCTGCAAACAGGGACAATTTGACTTCCTCTTTTCCTAATTGAATACCCTTTATTTCTTTCTCTTTCCTGATTGCCCTGGCCAGAACTTCCAACACTATGTTGAATAGGAGTGGTGAGAGAGGGCATCCCTGTCTTGTGCCACTTTTCAAAGGGAATGCTTCCAGTTTTTGCCCATTCAGTATGATACTGGCTGTGGGTTTGTCTTAAATATCTCTTATTATTTTGAGATACGTTCCATCAATACCTAGTTTATTGAGAGTTTTTAGCATGAAGCGCTGTTGAATTTTGTCAGAGGCCTTTTCTGCATCTATTGAGATAATCATGTGGTTTTTGTCTTGGTTCTGTTATATGATGGATTACATTTATTGATTTGCATATGTCGAACCAGCCTTGGGTCCCAGGGATGAAACCAACTTGATCTTGGTGGATAAGCTTTTTGATGTGCTGCTGGATTCAGTTTGCCAGTATTTTACTGAGGATTTTTGCATCGATGTTTATCAGGGATATTGGTCTAAAATTCTCTTTTTTTGTTGTGTCTCTGCCAGGCTTTGGTATCAGGATGATTCTGGCCTCATAAAATGAGTTAGGGAGGATTCCCTCTTTTTCCACTGATTGGAATAGTTTCAGAAGGAATGGTACCAGCTCCTCTTCATACCTCTGGTAGAATTCGGCTGTGAATCTGTCTGGTCCTGGACTTTTTTTGGTTGGTAGGCTATTAATTATTGCCTCAATTTCAGAGCCTGTTATTGGTCTATTCAGAGATTCAACTTCTTCCTGGTCTAGTCTTGGAAGGGTGTATGTGTCCAGGAATGTATCCATTTCTTCTAGATTTTCTAGTTTATTTGTGTAGTGGTGTTCATAGTATTCTCTGATGGTAGTTTTTATTTCGGTGGGATCGGTGGTGATATCCCCTTTACCATTTTTTATTGCGTCTATTTGATTCTTCTCTCTTTTCTTCTTTATTAGTCTTGCTAGTGGTCTATCACTTTTGTTGATCTTTTCAAAAAACCAGCTCCTGGATTCATTGATTTTTTGAAGGGTTTTTTTGTGTCTCTATCTCCTTCAGTTCTGCTCTGATCTTAGTTATTTCTCACCTTCTGCTAGCTTTTGAATGTGTTTGCTCTTGCTTCTCTAGTTCTTTTAATTGTGCTGTTAAGGTGTTGATTTTAGATCTTTCCTGCTTTCTTTTGTGGGCATTTAGTGCTATAAATTTCCCTCTACACACTGCTTTAAATGTGTCCCAGAGATTCTGGTACGTTGTCTCTTTGTTCTTATTGGTTTCAAAGAACATCTTTATTTCTGCCTTCATTTCGTTATTTACTCAGTAGTCATTCAGGAGCAGGTTGTTCAGTTTCCATGTAGTTGTGCTGTTTTGAGTAAGTTTCTTAATCCTGAGTTCTAATTTGATTGCATTGTGGTCTGAGCGACAGTTTGTTGTGATTTCCATTCTTTATTTGCTGAGGAGTGCTTTACTTCCAATTATGTGGTCAATTTTGGAATAAGTGCGACATGGTGCTGAGAAGAATGTATATTCTGTTGATTTGGGGTGTAGAGTTTTGTAGATGTCTATTAGGTCCTCTTGGTGAAGAGCTGAGTTTAAGCCCTGGATATCCTTGTTAACCTTCTGTCTCATTGATCTGTCTAATATTGACAGTGGGATGTTAAAGTCTCCCATTTTTCTTGTGTGGGAGTCTAAGTCTCTTTGTAGGTCTCCAAGGACTCGCTTTATGAATCTTTGTGCTCCTGTATTGGGTGCATATATATTTAGGATAGTTAGCTCTTCTCGTTGAATTGATCCCTTTACCATTATGTAATGGCTTTCTTTGTCTCTTTTGATCTTTGTTGATTTAAAGTCTGCTTTATCAGAGACTAGGATTGCAACCCCTGCTTTTTTTTTGCTTTCCATTTGCTTGTTAGATCTTCCTCTATTCCTTTATTTTGAGCCTATGTGTGTCTCTGCACGTGAGATAGGTCTCCTGAATACAGCACACTGATGGGTCTTGACTCTTTATCCAATTTGCCAGTCTGTGCCTTTTAATTGGGGCATTTAGCCTATTTACATTTAAGGTTAATATTGTTATGTGTGAATTTGATCCTGTCATTATGATATTAGCTGGTTATTTTGCTTGTTAGTTGATGCAGTTTCTTCATAGCATCGATGGTCTTTACAATTTGGCATGTTTTTGCAGTGGCTGGTACCCATTGTTCCTTTCCATGTTTAGTGCTTCCTTCAGGAGCTCTTGTAAGGCAGGCCTGGTGGTGACAAAATCTCTCAGCATTTGCTTGTCTGTAAAGGTTTTATTTCTCCTTCACTTATGAAGCTTAGTTTGGCTGGATATGAAATTCTGGGTTGAAAATTCCTTTCTTTAAGAATGTTGAATATTGGCCTCTACTCTCTTTTGGCTTGTAGGGTTTCTGCAGATAAATCTGCTGTTAGTCTGATGGGCTTCCTTTTGTGAGTAACCCGACTGGCTGCTGTTAACATTTTTTCCTTCATTTCAACCTTGGTGAATCTGACAATTATGTGTTTTGGGGTTGCTTTTCTTGAGGAGTATCTTTGTGGCATTCTCTGTATTTCCTGAATTTGAATGTTGGCCTGCCTTGCTAGGTTGGGGAAGTTCTCCTGGATAATGTCCTGAAGAGTGTTTTCCAACTTGGTTCCATTCTCCCCATCACTTTCAGATACACCAATCAAATGTAGATTTGGTCTTTTCACATAGTCCCATATTTCTTGGAGGTTTTGTTTCTTTTCACTCTTTTTTTCTCTAAACTTGTCTTCTCACTTTATTTCATTCATTTGATCTTCAGTCACTGATACCCTTTCTTTCACTTGATCTAATTGGCTACTGAAGCTTGTGCATGCGTCACGAAGTTCTCGTGCCATGGTTTTCAGCTCCATCAGGTCATTTAATATCTTCTCTACACCGTTTATTCTAGTTAGCCATTCATCTAATCTTTTTTAAGGTTTTTAGCTTCCTTATGTTGAGTTTGAACATGCTCCTTTAGCTCGGAGAAGTTTGTTATTACCGACCTTCTGAAGCCTACTTGTGTCAACTTGTCAAAGTCATTCTCTGTCCAGCTTTGTTCCTTTACTGGTGAGGAGCTGTGGTCCTTTGGAGGAGAAGAGGCACTCTGGTTTTTAGAATTTTCAGCTTTTTTGCTCTGGTTTCTCCCCATCTTTGTGGTTTTATCTACCTTTAGCCTTTGACGTTGGTGACCTACAGATGGAGTTTTGGTGTAGATGTCCTTTTTGTGGGTGTTAATGGTATTCCTTTCTGTTGGTTAGTTTTCCTTCTAACAGTCAGGTCCCTCAGGTGCAGGTCTGCTGGAGATTGCTGGAGGTCTACTCCATACCCTGTTTGCCTGGGTATCATTAGCAGAGGCTGCAGAACAGCAAATATTGCTACCCGATCCTTCCTCTGGAAGCTTTGTCCCAGAGGGGCACCCGCCTGTATGAGGTGTCTCTCAGCCCCTACTGGGAGGAGTCTCCCAGTTAGGTTACATGGGGGTTGGGGACCCACTTGAGGAGGCAGTCTGTCCATTCTCAGATCTCAAAAGCCATGCTGGGAGAACCACTGCTCTCTTCAGAGCTGTCTGACAGGGACGTTTAAGTCTGCAGAAGTTTCTGCTGCCTTTTGTTCAGCTATGCCCTTCCTACAGAGGTGGAGTCTATAGAGGTAGTAGGCCTTGCTGAGCTGCAGTGGGCTACACTCAGTTTGAGCTTCCCAGCCACTTTGTTTACCTACTCAAGCCTCAGCAATGGTGGATGCCCCTCCCACAGCCACGCTGCAGCCTCGCAGGTTGATCTCAGACTGTCACACTAGCAGTGAGCAAGGCTCCATGGGTGTGGGACCCACTGAACCAGGAACAGGAGAAAATTTCCTGGTCTCCCAGTTGCTAAGACTGTGGGAAAAGCACAGCATTTGGGCAAGAGTGTCCCATTTTTCCAGGTACAGTTTGTCACAGCTTCCCTTGGCTAGGAAAGGGAAATCCCCTCACCCCTTGCACTTTCTGGGTGAGGCAACGCCCCACCCTGCTTTGGCTCACACTCTGTGGGCTGCACCCACTGTCCAACCAGTCCCAATGAGATGAACCATGTACCTCAGTTGGAAATGTAGAAATCACCCATCTTCTGCGTCGATCATGCTGGGAACTGCAGACCGGAGCTGTTCCTAGTCAGCCATCTTGGAACTGAAGACCTACTTTTTAATTTCTTACTTGCTTATTTTCCTTTTCTGTCATTAAAATGTAGCCTAGCTGGTGGCAGTGGCTCATGATTGTAATCCCAGCACTTTGAGAGGGGATGGTAGGTAGATCTCTTGAACACAGGAGTTCGAGACTAGCCTGGGCAACATGGAGAAACCCCATCTCTACAAAAAATGCAAAAATTAGCTGGGCATGGTGTACATGCCCGTAGTCCCAGTTACTCAGGAGGCTGAGGTGGGAGGATGGCTTAAGCCTGGAGGCAGAGGTTGCAGTGAGCCAAGATAGTGTTACTGCACTCTAGCCTGGGTGACAGAACAAGATCCTGCCTCAAAATAAATAAATAAATAAATAAAATATAATAAGTAAAATAAAAAATAAAAAAGGAAATTTATTGGCTCATATAGCCAACAGGTGCAAGGATTGAATCCATAGTCTGATACAATTAATCAGGATCTCACAATGCCAATTTTCTCTGTGCTGGTGTCATAAGTTTGAGATGAAGATTTGTTGACTGCAGGCAGTTTGCTGGGAAGTGCTCTCAATAGAAACATGGCTAAGGGGAGTAAAGAAAGCAAGATTGGGCATGGGAGGCAGCTGATTCTTTGATGAGCTCTGGTACTGAATAAACCTATGTAGGGTTGTTTGGTCTTGAGGAAAGGGGACTGGGCCTTTATAAGCTCTCAGCCCCACATCCATCAGTCCTTGGGCGAGGTGGCTTTTCTTGCTGAGGGCAATTCATGGAGAACAACTTAGCTGAGAGCCATCAGCTGCCAATATTCCAAGCAGCTGGAAACATCAATGCCCCAGTCCAGAGGGAGTGATTTGGGCAGGGTGCCATGCATCCAGTACAGTTGACTTTATTTTCAGGCAGCATCTATCCATGTGCCACCCAAGATGGCAACCTGCAGTTAGGCTTACATGGTGGTCCTCGGCCCCTGCAGTCTTTCCTGATAGTAACAGTGAAAGTCCCAGCGAGGGTTTTGATTGGCTTGATTTGAGTCATGTGGCCATCCCTAAACCAATCATAATGCCAGGGCAATAGTCTTCTCTGATTGTTCAAGTCTGGATTGTATGTCTACTCCTGGAATCAGTGGTGATTTTTGAAAAAGATTACTGAAAATAGGATTTCAGTTCAAAACTAACAGTTGCCTATGCAGCCTATGTTATGGGTTAAATAGCCAGAATGCCACCAGACAAATTTATCTCTTGAAGTCCCACCCCCACTCCCATAGAATGTGATCTTATTTGGAAACAGGGTCTTTATAGAGTTAGTCAAGTTAAAATGAGGTCATTGAGGTGGGCTGTAATCCAACTCCTCATACGAAGGTGAAATTTGGGCACAGCCAGCCATACACGGAGAATGCCATGGGAACATGAAGATGGCTGTCTACAAGGCAGGGAGAGAAGCCTGAAATAGCTCTCCTCTTCACAGCCCTCATAAGGAACCAACTCTGCCAAAACCTTGATTTCAGACTTTCTAGTCTGCAGAACTGTGACACAATATATTAGTTTCAGACACCCTGTTTGTGGTACTTTGTTACAGCAATCCCAGTGAACTAATAAAAACCTGATGGAGATTAAACTTTTTAGGCCACAAGATTTCCTGAGGCCATAACACAGATGCTAAAATAGGTTATTTGTCTTATAATTTTGCCTGTCTAGTACTTATTGAATTTGTCAGAGGTGTTTGAACCAAAGCAACTCCATCTTGAATAGGGGCTGGGTAAAATAAGGCTGAGACCTACTGGGCATTCTAAGTTACAGGATGAGATAGAAGGTTGGCACAAGACACAGGTCACAAAGACTTTGCTGATAAAACAGCTTGCTGTAAAGAAGCCAGACCAAACCCACCAAAACCAAGATGACGACAAGAGTGACCGCTGGTCGTCCTCACTGCTACACTCCCACTAGTGCCATGACAGTTTACAAATGCCGTGGCAACATCAGGAAGTTACCCTATATGGTCTAAAAAGGGGAGGCATAAATAAGCCACTCCTTGTTTAGCATATCATCAAAAAATAACCATAAAAATGGGCAGCCATCAGCCCTCGGGGTTGCTCTGGAGTAGCCATTCTTTTATTCCTCTACTTTCTTAATAAACTTGCTTTTGCTTTACTGCATGGATTCGCCCTGAATTCTTTCTTGTGTGAGATCCAAGAAGCCTCTGTTGGGGTCCAGATCAGGACCCTTTTCTGTTAACATCTTTCTGGCAACCACAGAAGGGACAATACTGAGGAAACCCCCAAGCTAAAGGCTAACTTTGGGTAAGTGGTGGGGTCCGGTAACAGATTGAAACATCAAATTACTCAAAAAAAGTGGCCCATTTTGCTCTGTGCAAGTGTAATCTATGTTAACTCTTCTCAAGTAACATTTCATGAGAGGATTAGGCTTGGAAGTATTCAACGTACACAAGGAGAATTAACTCCTTTCTTTCTTTCCTCCTTTCTTTCTTCCTTCCTTCCTTCCTCCCTTCCCTTCCCTTTTCTTCCTTCCTTCCTTCTTTCTTTCTTTCTGACAGTCTTGCTGTGTTGCCTAGGCTGGAGTGCAGTGGTGCAATCTCAGCTCACTGTAACCTCCACCTCCCAGGTTCAAGCAATTCTCCTGCCTCAGCCTCCCGAGTAGCTGGGATTACAGGCACCTGCCACCACACCTGGCTAATTTTTGTATTTTTAGTAGAGACGGAGTTTCACCATGTTGGCCAGGCTGGTCTTGAACTCCTGACCTCAGGTGGTCCACCTGCCTTGGCCTCCCAAAGTGTTGGGATTATAGGCATGAGCCACTGTGCCTGGCCAAATTACCTTCTTTCTTATGTGTCTGTAATGGCACTAGCAATGTATCATCTGGGTGGGGTGGGGGGGTGTGTGCAATTGAGACATAACCAAAATCATTTTCTCTTAACTTTCTCACAGAACCCCAACTGAGAAAGGTCAGTAGGCTCTAGTGGTACCAAACGCATCTAATTCATACATCTCTAGTTTGATTTGTACCAGTTATCATTTATGCACACGACAGTTATCTTGGCAGGACAAGACAACATCATTGAGTAGAAGCAATTGGGAAGGGTAGCCACTGCCTCTGTCTTTTTATGGCACTGTGGCCATAAAAATAACAACTTTAATGTCATCTTGAGTTCATAAGGAAGAGGAAATTCCTAAATGGCAGAGATTGAGAGCAGTAAATGCACAAGCTAAAACTACGACAGTCCCAAGTTGAAGTATTATCAGATTCAGTATTGGCTTAATAACTTGAATTTTAATGTTAATGTAATTTTAATGTTAATAGCCTGGAGACATTTGGGCTATCTGGCTATTCTTGTCTATCTATTTTGTACATTGCTCTCTCATGATCTGTTTATTCTTATGTCAGCCTACATATAATGGGATATATAATAGGTCCTCAATGTCATAAATAGGTTCTTGGAAACTAATTTTAAGCCCAACAATGTAGAACAGATCCTTGAATAATACCATTTCTTTCGATGTCATTAGTAATAACGTTGATGAGAATTTTTTTTTTTTTTTTTTTTTTTTGAGACAGTCTCACTCTGTCACCCAGACTGGAGTGCAATGGCATGATCTCGGCTCACTGCAACCTCTGCCTCCGCCTCCCAGGTTTAAGTGATTCTCCTGCCTCAGCCTCCCAAGTAGCTAGGATTACAGGCATGCTGCACCACACCTGGCTAATTTTTGTATTTTTAGTAGAAACAGGGTTTCGTCATGTTGGCCAGGCTGGTCTTGAACTCCTGACCTCAAGTGATCCACCCATTTTGGCCTCTCAAAGTGCTGGGATTACAGGCGTGAGCCACCGTGCTCAGCCAAAATTGGTTTTGTTATACATTGTTTCACTTAAAGTCACAGCTTCCAAGAACCTATCCAAGTCCTTAAGTGAGGACTGACTTTAACAGCTGGAATATCTAATTCATTCATAGTACCCTTGATTTTCATCTTAAAAGTTAATCTCACTCATTTCTCTGGCTAAAAACAAAATCTTTTTAGATCCTCTTCCAAATTCCATTGCAACAGTGACTGGGATCACACTAAATCCATAAATTAATTTGAAAATATTTACGTCTTCATAATAGCTGGGCTTTCATCTAGTCATATGATACGTTATTCCAGTTATTTCTTTCTTTTTTTTTTTTTTTTGAAACTTAGATTCAGAGAGTTAAGTGTTCTCATCATCTTTGGTTTGTACAAAGCTATTCTCTTATTTTATTTATTTTAAATCACTTTTCATGTCTGAGGAATTCCATCTGTAGCCATAGAGAATCAAGTTGACCTTGATTGAGGAGACCTGACATTGAGAGAGGAGCAAAAAGAGAAATGAAAAACAAGGGTGGCTGTGCTCTTCCCGGGTCTCAGTCACTGGATTCACTCTATTGCAGAGGCCTGACTCCATCCTGGTCTCTGATTCAGATACCTCTAAAGCGTACTTCAGGCCTGGCGCAGTGGCTCATGCCTGTAATCCTAGCACTTTGGGAGGCTGAGGCAGGTGAATCACCTGAGGTCAAGAGTTTGAGACCAGCCTGGCCAACATGGTGAAACCCCGTCTCTGCTAAACACAAAAAATTAGCTGGGCATGGTGGAGGGCGCCTGTAATCTTAGCTACTTGGGAGGCTGAGGCAGGAGAATCTCTTGAACCCGGGAGGTGGAGGTTGCACTGAGCTGAGAGTGTGCCATTGCACTCCAGCCTGAGCGACAGAGCGAGACTCCATCTCAAAAAAACCCAAAACCAAACAAAATAAATAAATAAAATGCACTTCAGATCCTTTCACCTCTGCCTGTCTCGAGAATCTTTGGCTAATTCTTGTTGCAACCAACAAGTAAGTAGCTCTAGGTGGGCTCTGACTTCTCATACGCACAATCAGACAGGGCCCTGCTGCCAACACCAGTTGCCTCTCCCCTTCCACAGGTCACCTCCTTTCTGGGGCTTCCCCTTTGATTCTAAAGCATTGAGAAATTTCAGGATCTGTGTGGTGCCCATTTATGGTGGTACAACTTAAAAGTACAAAGAAGTCAACTCATTGTGGGGCCACCCACTGTCCAGTGGAGTCGGCAGCTGTTGGACAGACTGTCCTGATATTCAGTCATTTATAAAGCTCCCTGGAAAATAGAAACTCCTGTCAGATCTGGTAGGATACCAGATCTCTTTGGATACCAAAGTGTGTCCGGAATTGGTGGGTTCTTGGTCTCACTGACTTCAAGAATGAAGCCGCAGACCCTCACGGTGAGTGTTACAGCTCTTAAGGTGGGGCGTCTGGAGTTTGTTCCTTCTGATGTTCGGACGTGTTTGGAGTTTCTTCCTTCTGGTGGGTTCGTAGTCTCACTGGCTCAGGAGTGAAGCTGCAGACCTTCGCGGTGAGTGTTAGTTACAGCTCTTAAGGCAGTGCGTCTGGAGTTGTTCCTTCCTCCCGGTGGGCTCATGGGCTCGCTGGGTTCAGGAGTGAAGCTGCAGATCTTCGCAGTGAGTGTCACAGCTCATAAAAGCAGCGTGGACCCAAAGAGTGAGCAGTAGCAAGATTTATTGGGAAGAGCGAAAGAACAAAGCTTCCACAGTGTGGAAGGGGACCCGAGCAGGTTGCCACTGCTGGCTCGGGCAGCCTGCTTTTATTCTCTTAACTGACCACACCCACATCCTGCTGATTGGTAGAGCCAAGTGGCCTGTTTTGACTGGGCGCTGATTGGTGCGTTTACAATCCCTGAGCTAGATACAAAGGTTGTCTACGTCCCCATCAGATTAATTAGATACAGAGTTTCGACACACAGGTTCTCCAAGGCCCCACCAGAGCAGCTAGATACAAAGTGTCAATTGGTGCATTCACAAACCTTGAGCTAAACACAGGGTGCTGATTGGTGTGTTTACAATCCTTGAGCTAGATACAGAGTGCCAATTGGTGTGTTTACAATCCCTGAGTTAGACATAAAGGTTCTCCAAGGCCCCACCAGAGCAGCTAAATACAGTGTCGAGTGGTGCATTCACAAACCTTGAGCTAAACAGAGGGTGCTGATTGGTGTGTTTACAAACCTTGAGCTAGATACAGAGTGCCGATTGGTGTGTTTACAATCCTTGAGCTAGATACAGAGTGCCAATTGGTGTGTTTACAATCCCTGAGCTAGACATAAAGGTTCTCCAAGGCCCCACCAGAGCAGCTAGATACAGAGTGTCGATTGGTGCATTCACAAACCCTGAGCTAGACACAGGGTGCTGATTGGTGTGTTTACAAACCTTGAACTAGATACAGAGTGCCGATTGGTGTATTTACAATCCCTGAGCTAGACATAAAGGTTCTCCAAGGCCCCACCAGAGCAGCTAGATACAGAGTGTCGATTGGTGCACTCACAAACCTTGAGCTAAACACAGGGTGCTGATTGGTGTGTTTACAAACCTTGAGCTAGATACAGAGTGTGATTGGTGTATTTACAATCCCTGAGCTAGACATAAAGGTTCTCCACGTCCTCACCAGACTCAGGAGCCCAGCTGGCTTCACCTAGTGGATCCCCCACCGGTGCTGCAAGTGGAGCTGCCTGCCAGTCCCGCGCCCTGCGCTCGCACTCCTCAGCCCTTGGGTGGTCGATGGGACTGGGCGCCATGGAACAGGGGGTGGCGCTTGTCGGGGAGGCTCAGGCTGCATAGGAGCCCACGGAGGTGGGGGAAGCCTCAGGCATGGCAGGCTGCAGTCCCGAGGCCTGCCCCGCAGGAAGGCAGCTAAGGCCCAGCGAGAAATAGAGTGCAGCGCCGGTGGGCTGGCACTGCTGGGGAACCCAGTACACGCTCTGCAGCCGCTGGCCCGGGTGCTAAGTCCCTCACTGCCCGGGGCCGGCAGGGCCGGCCCGCTGCTCCGAGTGCGGGGCCCGCCAAGCCCACGCCCACCCGGAACTCCAGCTGGCCCGCAAGCGCCGCACACAACCCCGGTTCCTGCTCGCGCCTCTCCCTCCACACCTCCCTGCAAGCTGAGGGAGTGGGCTCCGGCCTTGGCCAGCCCAGAAAGGGGTTCCCACAGTGCAGCGGTGGGCTGAAGGGCTCCTCAAGTGCTACCGAAGTGGCAGCCCAGGCAGAGGAGGCACCGAGAGCGAGCGAGGGCTGTGAGGACTGCCAGCACGCTGTCACCTCTCAAAAGGATGACACACTTGGTAACGCACTCGTGTTGTTGCTCTCCCTCCTTCCCTTCTTGGCTTTGTCCCCTCTCTCCTTCCTAGGCTTGTATGCTCTAATAAAATAGTAGCACATGAGATTTTGCTTCAGCCTTTGGTTTCTAGGGAACCCAGTGTAAGACAGATTTTGTAAAATAGCTTTTTTTTTTTTTTTTTTTGAGATGCCAAGGCTGGAATGCAGTGGTGCAATCTTGGCTCACTGCAACCTCTGCCTCCCGGGTTCAAGCGATTCTCCTGCCTCAGCCTCCTGAGCAGCTAGGATTATAGGCGCGCACCACCACGTGTGACTAATTTTTGTATTTTTTGTAGAGACAGGGTTTTACCATGTTGGCCAGGCTGGTCTCGAACTCCTGACCTCAAGTGATCCACCCACTTCAGCCTCCCAAAGTGCTGGGATTATAGGCGTGAGCCACCGTGCCGGGCCACGTAACTTTGTTTTGTTATAAAAACTCACCTTTTTGCCTAGCTAGTTCACATAGATTCCCGTTATTTGCAAACAAACAAAAAGTCAAACAAAAAGTATTTAATTAATATCTCTTATCTGATTATTAATTTTCAATTTTTCTGGAGAAAATATTTAAGAATTTTTTCCCCAAAAGTTCATGTGGCAGGATGGCTTTTTTATTTCATGTATGTGTATCATTTTTCCCTTTAAGCCATACAGTTTGAGTATAGAACTATGGTATAGCCACAAAATCTGCTATCCTTAAATTTTGCAGAAATAGGCCTATTATTTTCAACACCCTGTCTAGCAGCTGAGAAGTCTGATGCCACTATGATTCTTATTCTTCTCTTTTCCAGTATGTTTTTGGAATTAAAAGAAATAATTTGAGATCAGAAATTTTGTGATCGTATGTACAGCTGTGTCATCGTGTTCTGTGGGAAGCAGATGCTGAAAAACTATTTTAACTGTAGGAGGTTTATTAGGGTATAAACCTTGGGAAAAATAAAATGAAGGGGAAAAAGGATTGGTTAGGGAAAGCATAGACCCTGATACAGATCTGACTTCTCAATCTAGTTTGTCAATTTGGTTTTATCTGCTCTCTCTTTTCCAAGAAGTTTTAAAAGTTTGTGGTCAGCCAATGGTACACATCCATATTTTCTTTTTCATTTACCTTTTTTTAGAATTCAATGGACTAGGTGGTAGAAGGATGACAAATGTGCACTCAGTCTGCCATCTTAAAGTATTCAAGAACTTTCCAAGTGTGTATGTGTGCATGTGTGTGTAAAACAAACTTGCTTTCCATGAAAGCTTTATAAAGATACATTTCCACAATCTGAATATCAGTGAGTATTTCGATGTAACATATCCATAGTTGGGTTTTATTAAACAAATAAAACTTATTTAATTTTATAGACAACAACATCTATGCTTAAAATGTGCAATCATCTTTAGTAAGGGGAAACTTTTGTCTTTCTAATATGGAAAAATTTCAAGCATATACAAAAGTAGGGAGAATTGTATAAAGAATCCCATGTGCTCATTACCCAGTTTCACCAATTTTCAATTATTCCAAGAAAATGTTTTCCTAAATATATATTAGCTATTGTATTTCTTTCTTTGTAAATTTTTTTAATGCTTCTAACTAGCTGTCTTCTTGGATTTTGGTGTTTTTCTTGTCAAAAAAGTTATACACTTCTTAGAAATTAATGTTATTTTCTCTCTGTCATAATCATTGCAAATATTTTTATCACGTTTGTCTTTTGATTTTCTGTTGTGTTACACTGAATTTTAAATTTTTGTTTGCTAAATGGATTGATGTGGGAGTTGCTATGATTTTTAAAAATTTTTATTTAATTTTCCAGCACCACATGTTTAAAAAAATTAAGTCTGTATTTCAGAATAATATTACGGGTTGGAAAAAAATTCTAATTATTTTCTAGATTTTGAGATTTTCCATTAGTGTTTTTTCACAAAAGGAAGTTTATTGCAACATTATCTTTTTTTAAGAAAGCCTATATTTTTAGAACAAACCTAGATTTACAGAAAAATTGGAAAGACTACGCAGAGTTCCCATGAACTCCATACCCAGTTTCTCCTACTTCTGCCATCTTACATTAGTATTCATCACAACTAATAAGCCAATCCTGACATATTAATAAAAGTCCATACTTTACTCACATTTCACTTAATGTCCTTTTTCTGTCTCAAGATCCCATCCAGGAGACTGTGTTACATGTAGTCATCATCTCCTTAGTTCTATTTGGCTATGATCATCTCTCAGAATTTATTTGTTTTTGATGATCTTGACAGGTTTGAGAAGTGGTCAGGTATTTTGTATAATGTCTTTCTACTGGGATTTGTCTGATGCTTTCCTCATAATTAAACTGGGGTTTTGGGTTTTGGGGAGGAAAACCAGAGAGGTCAAGTTCTATTTCATCACATCATGTCAAGGACACATATTATCAACATGACTTATCCCTGTTGATCATGACTTGATCACCTGGCTGACGTAGTGTTTGTCAGGTTTCTCTACTACAAAGTTGCTTTTGTTTCCCTTTCTGTACTGTACTCTCTGGGAGGGAGTCACTTTATGCAGCCCACACTTAAAAGACTGGGGAGTTATGCTCCCACAGGGGTGCAGCTTCTACATAAATTATTTGGAATTGTTCTGCCTAGAATTATTTGTCTTTTCTCCCCTAATGTATTTATTTAATCATTTATTTATGTAGTAGTGATAGGACAGGAGGCAGCGAAATGCCTAGGCAGACAGCAGCAAGTTCTCAGTGAAATCCCACCTCCAAGCGGAAGAGAGTTTAAAGCCTGAAAGCCAAACTACAAGTTAAATTCCCAGACTGGATTGAGAACTTGTCCTCCTGTTTGGTGTGCTTTCCTCTGATTGATCCCCATCACCTATTTTGCATATATCTACCCTTTTCTAATTTGTTTTCCATACTGTCATGCCCACTTTTGAGTGGTGTCTTCACTTTAACCTTTTTTGCATACTCACAAGCCAATCAGCATGCACTCCCCATCCTGTGCCTATAAAGACCCCAGACTCAGTCAGTAGAGAAGGAGACAGCCTGACTTTGATGAAGATGACCTGCCCTTCCTGGCCCCTCTTCAGCTCCCCTGTCCACTGAGAGCTGTTTTCATCACTCAATAAAATTTTCTGTCTTCACCATCCTTCAGCCGTCCACGTGACCTCATTCTTCTTGGATGCTGGACAAGAGCTTGGGACCCACTGAGTGCGGGTACCCTGAAAAGGTTGTCACACTGGCCCTTTGCCCTCTCTGGCAGAGGGCAGTCACCCCACACAATGAGGCAAGGGGCCAGCTAAACTGCTAACACACTGCCGTCCATCAGACTGCAGATTGTGGAATTAAACAGCATTGTGACACCTGCTCTGGGCCTTCAGGGTCATAGGCACCCTCACCTGGGTGCCACCACATTCCCTTTGAGGCAACACACCTGGTCTGACTGCAGGCCCCACATGGAGCTTGCTTCTGTGTTGGCACCCAGAGCAGCCATCTGGATCCCGCACTTGCCCGCTCGCAAGCTCCCTCTGCATGGGGCTGAGCACAGTGGACCAAGTAGACGTGGTGCCCCTGCCGCATGTCCAGTGAAGGGGTGAAAAAAAAATCATGCCTCAGTATAGACTCATAAATATTTATTTTATATTTTGAGTTATAATCCAATGTTATTTCTTTTAGTTGTTGTTGCACAAATTGTTCCAGCCTTGGCCATTGGAAGCTCTTTCCTTTGACTCCTGGGTCCTTTTGACTACCCTCGTTGTTTGTGTGTGTCTGGGGGCAGGGGGTTTGCATGATTTAGCACTTCCTTACTTTCTGGCACTACGAGATGTTCCAGGCCCATCTTGTATATTTTCTGTTTCAATCTTACAATCAGCCATTTCACCAAGATGCTCTAGTTACTTTTATTGGAATGTGGGTGCTAAGTGTGCTTGTTACTCCAGTGTTGTTGTCTCTAGGCCCTCTTAGTAGACAGTGCAAGGAAATCTATGTGTGTATACTAACATGTATATATACACACACACATACAAATTTCTATATGTAACCATCTGTATCTATATTAAGCTAAATATGAATTCATATTGATGCCTCCCACTTTATTCCTTTACCACTAAGATTGCTCTAGACTCTCCGCTTGCTTATCTGTAACCTCCAACTTCAACAGTGAGAAACCTGGCTCCTACCACCTGCCATGTGTTTACTTCATTGTTCAAACAGAGTATACATGTAGAATAGTAGCAGAACTGTTAAACTCTGTGGGAAACAACTTTCTCAGCTGGAAGTATAGTGCCTATGTAGTTTCTTTTGCCTTTAGTTTCTCAGACTTTGCTCATTTCTAAAGTTTGAGGTCAGCACCTGAAACATTTGTAAGGCTGTTTCATGCATTTGTAATAGAGTTAGATTGTTTTGTCACATTCTGCCTTCTGTCCTGGGATTCCCCTGACCTCCTAGTTTTGTTTTAATTTTCATACATAACTTCATTCTTTGTGTTACCAGCACCACTTTAAAAAATAATTCTTTTCTTCAACATCTAATTTGTAAGGCTTTATCACACATTAAAATCTTATGTCTAGTAATGTCTGTATTTCTTTGTTTACTATGTGTGTGGTATGTAAACCTCCTATCTAGCAATTAAATAAATATTGATTTCAAGTTAGAGCAGAGAAAAATACAAAACTTTCTTGGAGACACTATCCTACAACCCAGGCTAATAGGATTCCCACAGAATAAAACAAGTTTATTGGCATACACAGAAAGTTACAAAACATATCATTAACCATGGGTGACAGCAAATACAACAAAGATTCATACCCCCAGGAATTTGAAATATAAAGTGAACAATGAAATAAAATATTAAAAAATAAGTAAAAAACAAATATTGATGATTATTTGGGGGAGTTAACAACAAATAGTTACATGGAAAACGAGTTACTTGAGAGATGAGAGGGTGTTTGTGAATATAGGTAGTTCAGGTTCTCCTATTGCCAAGTATCAGGTCCAAGGTACTAATGAATTTAGATTTTGTTAAGTGTCTGGGCAAAGTAGTTCCACCGAGGGCTGATTCTAGGTCTTAATGAAAATGAGTACTTTGACTAATAAATCGTGTACCGTCGCATTTTACTGTGATAAGCTCTAAGCATAATGGAGAACATCAGGCAGGCAGACGTGCAGTGAGCATGGTTTGCAAGTCCCCCCAAAGCTTCACAGACATGCCTGAGTGAGCAGTAGTTTTCCACCTGTTTAGGGTAAGGCAATGTTTACCATGCCTCTTGTATACCAGTTTCTAAAACTCCAACATAATTACCTTTTATGTTTGCAAAAGCTGTCTTTAGGTAGCTGTATCATTGAACCTCTGTTTCTGGGTACACAAGTTATAAATAATGTCTAGGCTGTGGTTGTATGCAACTAGTTATCTCCTGGGTTGCAAAGCTGACGAGTGGTTAGGTAAGACAAGCTTGGCCAGAACCTATTGTAGCTTGTTAAAAATCTAAGAACAAAATGAAACTAATTGGAATACTATAAAGTAAGACTTCCAAACCAGTTGAAAAATAAAAGGAAATGTAGAAAACCAAATTCACCAAAAAGAAGTCAGCAAAGAAGAAAGAGAAAAAGGAGGAAGAAGAAGAAATGAAAAAGCCATATTAAAAACACAAAATGAGATACTAAAATTAAATCTAAATATATAATGTATTAAAATACGTTAAATCTAAATGAATTAAGAGAGTATTTAAAAACCAGAGATCATCAGATTGAATTTTAAAAATCCAGTTAAATGGTCCAGGAGCAGTGATTCATGCCTGTAATCCCAGCACTTTGGGAAGCTGAGACAGGTGGATCACTTGAGGTCAGGAGTTTGAGACCAGCCTGGACAACATGGTGAAATTCTGTCTCTACTAAAAATACAAAAATCAACCGGGAGTGGTGGTGGGCGCCTGTAATCCCAGCTACTCAGGAGGTTGAGGCATGAGAATCATTTGAACCCAGGAGGCGGAGGTTGCAGTGAGCTGAGATCACACCACTGCACTACAGCCTGGGTGACAGAGCATCTCAAAAAAAAAAAAAAAATGCTGTTACACGTTTATAACACCTAACACAGGGTAGCATGGGGACATTGTAAATAAATAAATAAATAATTCATACCAGAAAAATCTCAATCGAAAGAAAACTGGTATAACTATAGTAATTCCACACAAAATAGACTCTAAAGAAAAAAAGAGTGTTATTAGTTACAAAGAGGATCATTTCATGATAATAAAATGAACAATTCATTAGGAAGCTGTACCAACTCTGAATCTATACCTCGTACAATACAGCCTTGAAATAAATATCCAAAATCTGACAGAATAACAAGAAGAAATGGATAAATTCATATAATTCCCTCAGTAATAAATGAAGCAGTCTAAAAGAAGTAAGTAAAGTTATAGAAGGTTGATACCACACAATTTAAAAACTTGATCGAATTGATATAAATAAAATTCTGCACACATTTAGAAAATATACATGCTTTTCCGCCAGGATATAAATGGAATTCTGCACATATTTAGAAAATATACATGCTTTTCGGCCAGGTGCAGTGGCTCACACCTGTAATCCTACCACTTTGGGAGGCTGAGGTGGGTGGATCACCTGAGGTCAGGAGTTCAGGACCAGCCTGGCCAACATGGTGAAACCCTGTCTCTACTAAAAATACAAAAATTAGCTGGGTGTGGTGGCACATGCCTGTAACCCCAGCTACTCAGGAGGCTGAGGCAGGAGAATTGCTGGAACCTGGGGGGTGGAGGTTGCAGTGAGCCTAGATTGCACCACTGCACTCTAGTCTGGGCAACAGAGCGAGACTCCATCTGAAAAAAAAAAGAAAATATACTTGCTTTTCAAATTCTCATAGCACTTGTACAAAAATTGGATGACTACTAACCACAAAACAGATTTTAACAAAAACCAAAGAATAAATACCATGCAGATTATATTATCTGATATCAGTGTAATAAGATTAGAAATTAACAAGAAGGTCATCAAATCTCCATTCAATTTAAAATAATGTACATGTGTATGATTAAATCATAATCAAATTATATGTATATATTTTGAGACAGAGTTTCACTCTCGTCACCCAGGCTGGAGTGCAGTGGCTCAATCTTGGCTCACTGCAACCTTCACCTCCTGGGTTCAAGCGATTCTCCTGCCTCAGCCTCCCCAATAGCTGGGATTACAGGTGCCCACCACCACACCCGGCTAATTTTTGTATTTTTAGTAGAGACAGGTTTTCGTCATGTTGGCCAGGCTTGTCTCAAACTCCTGACCTCAGGTGATCCACCCACCTCGGCCTCCCAAAGTGCTGGGATTACAGGTGTGAGCCACTGTGCCTGGCCCAAATGATATATTTTTTAAAGAACAATAATGGTACTAATTAAACTAGAGCATGCAATTACTTGGGAAAGAAAATAGCCTTGAATGCACACATTAAAAAAAGACAAATGTTTCAAAATGAACGTCCCAAGTATCAACCTTAAAAAGTTAGAAAGGAACAATATAGTAAACCAGAAAATAAAAAAGTGGAAGGAGCCAAATAATAAAAATGAAGACTAAAATTAAGAAGTTAAAAAATGTGTAATAGAGAGGATTAACAAAAATTAGATACTGGTTCTTTGAAAAGATTAACAAAATAGATAAACTCTTGGTGAGAAAGACAAATGGAGTCACACCAAAAAGTTAAATGCAAAAGAGGGCATAACCAACATATAGTAGATATTTTAAAATTATAATAGAATATCAAGAAAAAGTGTATGCATAATTATGAGAACATAGGTGAAATGTCCATTTTCTAGAAAAACATAATGTAAAAAAATTAGCTCAAAAAAGAAATACAACCTCCAAATCAACCTTAGACCATTAAAGAAATTGAAACAGCAGTTTTTAAAAGTTTGGAGCTAGAGAAATTGATCACATGGAGGTACAAAGGCTCTGCCTAAGGAGATAGATACCAGAGACTGGGAAGGGTAAATGGTGGGATGTGGAGGGGAAGGGTGGATAATGGGTACAAACATGCAGTTAGATAGAAGGAATAAGTAATAATGTTTGATAGCAAAGTATGGTGTCTGTAGTTAACAACAATGTATTCTATTTTTCTTTTATATTTTTATTTTTAGTTTTTTGAGACGGAGTCTCGCTCTGTCGCCACGCTGGAGTGCAGTTGTGAGATCTTGGCTTACTGCAACCTCCCCCTCCTGGGTTCAAGCGATTCTCCTGCCTCAGCCTACCAAGTAGCTGGGACTATAGGCACATGCCACCACGCCCAGCTCATTTTTTTGGGTATTTTTAGTAGAGACGGGGTTTCACCATATTGGCCGGGATGGTCTCGATCTCTTAACCTCGTGATCTGCCCACCTCGGCCTCCCAAAGTGCTGGGATTACAGGCGTGAGCCACCGCGCCCGGCCAATGTGTTATATTTTTCTAAATAGCTAGAAGAGTGGACATAAAATGCACCCAATACATAGAAATGATAAATATTTGGGTGATGAACCCCCCAAATACCCTGACTTGATCATTACACATTCTATGCATGTAACAAAATTTCACATGTACAAATGTAATATATCAGAAAAAAAAGTTTGCCTACAAACAAAAGTAAACATCCTAAGGCCAAGATGGTTTTCTAAGCAAGTTCTACTTTATCTTCAAGCAACGGAACAGATAATCCTCATCTTATATATATAATTCCAGAGAATAGTTAAGTAGGGACAGTGCCTCCCCACTCTCCTTGATTCATGGTATGCCAATAAGGTTACCTTGATTCCATAGGCCAAACAAGGAAGGAAAATTATTGGCTAATTTTAGCTAGGGATGTAGGTACAAATGCAGCTAGATGAGAGTGGTTTCACTACATCATTGACTTTTACAGCAGGGAGAGCATATGCATAGCCTCAGTCCTCCTGGCAGCTTTTGAATGGTTGAGTAGCTGGGCCTCCAGGATCAGGTTCCTTTTTTGAGACAGGGTCTACTCTGTCGCCCAGGATGAAGTGCAGTGGCGCAATCTTGGCTCATTGCAACCTCTGCCTCCAAGGTTCAACTGGTTCTCCTGCTTCAGCCTCCCAAATAGCTGGGATTACAGACATGCACCACCATACCTGGCTAATTTTTGTTTTTTGTTTTTTTTTGGATTTTTTAAAAAGTAGAGATGGGTTTCACCACATTGGCCAGGCTGGTCTTGAACTCCTCACCTCAGGTGATCCACTCACCTCAGCCTCCAAAAGTGCTGGGATTACAGGTGTGAGCCACTGTGCCTGGCCTTCAGGATCAGGTTCTGATCCAAAAACCTCACTGATGTTCTTTAGATTTTCGCAGTATGGACAGTCAAGTTGGTACATGTTACAGGTTGAATTCTGAACCTCCAGCCTCCACAGCAAACATGTTGAAGTTCTAAACTCTAGTATCTATGAATGTGACCTTATTTGAAAATAGGGTCTTTGCGGGTGATCAGGTTAAGATGAAGTCATTAGGATGGGCCCTGATACAATACGACTGGTGTCCTTATTAAAAAGGGAAATTTGGCCAAGTGTGATGGCTCATGCCTGTAATCCCAGCACTTTGGGAGATAGAGGCAGGCAGATTCCTTGAGGCCAGGTGTTCGAGACCAGGCTGGGTAAAATGACAAAACCCCCATCTCTATCAAAAATTAACCTAACCCAGCATGGTGGCATGTGCCTGTAGTCCCAGCTACCCCAGAGGCTGAGGTGGGAGGATCACCTGAACCCAGGAGGTTGAGGCTGCAATGAGCCATGCTTGTGCCATGGCACTCCAACCTGGGCAACAAAGTGAGATTCTGTCTCAAAAAAAAAAAAAAAAAAAAAAAAGGTAGGATTGTGATGGGAAATTCGCTCACAGTTACAATCACACAGGGAGAATACCATATGAAGAGGGAGGATTGGACAGTTACAGTCACACAGGGAGAACACCATATGAAGAGGGAGGATTGGAGTGACGTTTCTTCAAGCCAAGGGGTATCTCAGCTGCCAGGAACTGGATGAAAGGCACGGAGCCGATTTTCCCTCAGAGACCTCAGAAGGAACCAACTTTCCCAACACGTTGATTTTGAAATTCTAGCCTCCAGAATTGTGAGACAATATATTTTTGTTGGTTTAGCTACCTAGTTTGTGGTACTTTGTTATGGTGGCCCTATGAAACGAATACAGTACTCATAACCTTAGCTCCAAAGCAAGACAACATTCCCCTATCCATGACAAGCTAGAACTGGGGTCAAGATGGTATATAAAGATGAGGCCTTCCTGGTTTCCACTTCTCTGTTAAGTTGGATGGTTTTCTAGATGCCTATGCCTAAGGATGGACATAATTGTCCAGCCTGCTGTTGTATTGTTTGAAGGGCATAATCAGGAGGTGTCTTTGGTAGGGCATTGCATAGGATTTCACTACCTCTCCCTCATATCATACCTTGGTGGAGGTTTCCTCTGAGGCTGAAAGGTTTGGCTGGTGCCCAAGCCTTCCCTCCCTACTGCAGTATAAACCAGAGAAGCTAGATCAGTGACTCTCAACTGTACAGCGTGAAGGAGGGATATCCTTTCACAGGGAATGTCAGCATCTCCAGCAATGGGTGGGCTGCAATATATATTTCTTAAAAGCATAATCAATATTTTAATACATTTAGTCATGTTTCTCCATTTTGTAGCTTTTTATTTTTAAATGTAGAAGCAGGCCGGGCGTGGTAGCTCACACCTGTAATCCCAGCACTTTGGGAGGCCGTGGCAGATGGATCATCTGAGGTCAGGAGTTCGAGACCAGCTTGGCCAACATGGTGAAACCCTGTGTCTACTAAAAATACAAAAATTAGCTGGGCGTGGTGGCATGTACCTGTAATCCCAGCCACTCAGGAGGCTGAGGCAGTAGAATAGCTTGAACCCGAGAGGCAGGGGTTGCAGTGAGCCGAGATCATGCCACTGCACTCCAGTCTGGGTGACGAGCGAGCCTCCGTCTAAAAAAAAAAAAAAGGTAGAAACAAGAAGTTTCTTTTCCATTTGTTTTGAAATTTCAGATAGGATGGTTGGGGTATGTATTAGTTTGCGCTGGCTGCCATAACAAACTAGCATGAACGCCATACTACTTTGGATGGCTTAAAACAACAGAAGTGTATTGTCTTATAGTTCTGGAGGCTAGAAGTCCAAGATCAAGGTATTAGCAGCATTGCTTCTGCCTGAGGGAGAATCTGTTCCATGCCTCTTGCTGAGCTTCTTGTGGTTTGCTGACAGCCTTTGGCTTTCCTTGACTTGTCGATGCAGCACCTTGCCTTCAACTTTACACGGCATTCTCCCTATGTGTCCGATTTCCCCTTTTTATAAGGATGCAGTCATATTGAATTAGGGCCCATCCATATGACCTCATCTTAGCTTGATCATCTGAAAGATTCTATTTCCAAATGAGGTCACATTCACAAATACTGGGGGCTAGAGCTTCAACATGTTTTCAGTGGGACACAATTCAACCAATAACAGAGTGTATGAGTTTCTTATGTGTATCAAAAGGGGTGTTGGTTTTAAAAAGTTAAAGACTTCAAAGCTAAATAGTGCAGCCACAGCTGATGGCTTGTCACATAGGTCCCCCTGAGATGTTCCCTAACTTGCTGACATGAATTACAGACTTCAAACCTCTTGTTGTAGAATTCCTATTCCCTATCCCCTACTTACCTCAAAAAGTTAGTGGGTCAGAGGGTCCATAGGCCTCTCTGAAGTGGCTTCCACACTGTCAGTATGTTTGGGCTTTCTGGCAAGCAATGAATGTGAAGAATAATCACGCATTTAGTTTTCTTAAAAAAATTAAGTTTGTAGCTACAGGAGAAAAAAATAATTAACTTTATTTTTAAAAATGCTGAGGCTGGGTGCAGTGGCTCATGTCTGTAATCCCATCAGCACTCTGGGAAGCCCAGGTGGGAGGATCACTTGAGTCCCGGAGTTCAAGACCAGCCTGGGCAACATAGCGAGATCCTGCCTCTATGAAAAAAAAATTTTTTTTAATTAGCTGGGTGTGGTGGCACACACCTGTGGTCCCAGCCACTTGGGAGGCTGAGGCAGGAGAATCACTTGAACCTGGCAGGTCGAGGCTGCAGTGAGCCATGATTGCAACGCTGCATTCTAGCCTGGGAGACAGAGTGAAACTCTGTCTCAAAAAAAAATTAAAAATAAATAAAAGAAATTAAAACCTGTGAATTATGCTAGCAATATGCAACCCCACCAACACACAGAGACACATAGAGAAACAAGTCCACCACCCCGCCCCTGCTCCACCGACACCCCTGACGGGAGCATGCATGCATACATAATGCAACGCTGAGTCTGCTGCGGGAGAGTTTTCACCAAGGAGACAGGAAGGCTCCAGCTCAGTCTGGGCTCTGCAGAAGGTGTCCTTGGCTAGTCTCAGCTCCTGGCGCTGGGCAGCAGATAGGATCCAAGCTGAATAGAAAAGAGGTCTGTAAAACCTGGCTGTCACCACCTACTCTTCAGCCTCATCTAGAGCCTTCTCTCCATGTGCCGGGTTGGTTCCTTCTTACACATGTCTCACATAACCCACTGTTAATTACCTTTATACCATTTATGTTTCAATTTTTAATTATAATTTTTATTTAACTGTTAATTGCTAGTTTTCCTCACTAAACTATGAAAGCAGAATAGCCTGTCTTGCTTTTAGTCTCCTGAGAACTCACTCACTATCACAAGAACAGCATGGAGATAACCGCCTCATGAGCCCAG
This sequence comes from Pongo abelii, assembly GCF_028885655.2. NCBI lineage: Eukaryota > Metazoa > Chordata > Mammalia > Primates > Hominidae > Pongo > Pongo abelii. Next base: position 140,649,563 of record NC_071990.2, read on the forward strand.
GAGGTCAAGACCAGCCTGGGCAACATAGCAAGACTCGGTCTCTATGAAAAAAAAATCTTGTGCTACCATGTGAAGAGGGATGTGTTTGCTTCCCCTTCCACCACAATCGTAAGTTTCCTGAGGCCTCCCTAGCCTTGCTGAACTGTGAGTCAATTAAACCTCTTTTCTTTATAAATTATCCAGTCTCAGGCAGTTCTTTATAGCAGCGTGAGAACGGATTAATACACATGACAAACATGTGTCTGGCACATAGTGCAGCCTCAGGAAGTGTTTGTTGAATGAACAATTTTGTGAATGAATGAATTTATGATTGAGAGATGGTGGCAGTAAAGACAAACTGTGACTGTTTCTGTGTTTTTCAAGGTCAGATATTACACTATTTTCACAAATCATATTAATGAGTCCAGCATACCTTATGACATTTCCACGTAAAGACAATTAGGATCTTTTGTTCTGCCATGCCTTGCTACTTGTGAATAGTGACTGCTGGTAAAAGCTTGTTGCGTTGATTGGATGCTGGGGCTACAGTTTGCTGATTTTTAAGTGTTGATTGCACAGTCTCCAAGGGAAGACAGGATGATATGGTTTGGCTGTGTCCCCACCCAAATCTCATCTTGAATTGCGGTTCCCACAATCCCTATGTGTTGGGAGAGGGAACCGGTGGGAGGTAATTGAATCATGGGGGCAGTTACCTCCATGCAGTTCTTGTGATAGTGAGTGAGTTCTCAGGAGATCTGATGCTTTTATAAGAGGCTTTCCCCCTTTGCTCAGCACCTCTCTCTTGTGCCACCATGTGGAGACGGACGTGTTTGCTTCCCCTTCCACCATGATTGTAAGTTTCCTGAGGCCTCCCCAGTCATGCTGAACTGTGAGTCAGTTAAACCTCTTTCCTTTATAAATTACCCAGTCTCAGGCAGTTCTTTATAGCAGCGTGAGAATGGATTAATACACAGGACAAACATGACAGGATGGTCATGTTTGATTTTCAGGTAAGTATTAAAATTTCACTCTAAATTCATTAGCTAGTGAATAGGTCCTTTATGTATTTAATAAACTATCCATATTTGACTTACCTCTGTATTGAACAAAAAAAGTAATATTTAAAACAGGATGGGAAATGTTTTATAATTTTTTTCAAGGAACTAGACATAATTCTTAAGGTACTATTAGATTATAAAATTCAGTGGAAATGTTTTGTTAAAATGTGATCTTTCTCTCCTGTAGTCATGGGACCATCATCATAAGGACCTTAAGAGCAATGATGCACTATGTTTGTGGATATTGGGACATTTTAAAGATCTCATTATCTTTCATTGAATGGGGTTAGAGAGATACTTGATCTGCTCAAGATAGGAAGTGGAAGTTGCTAATAGTATCTATTTCCATTCATTGTGCCGCTGCAAAGATGACATGCAATGGGAAGAGAGAATGAACAGAGTAATTCCTGGGTTTTAGAATTTCTAAATCTGAGAGAGTGGATCCAGGATTAAATGGATACAGTGGTAAATACAAAAATTTAATCTGAGCCACTTGATGGTTTTCCACTAAGATTGTTTCAATTCAGCTACAGTGGAATTTAATTACTACTTACTGAGTGCCTAAAGGAAACAAAGTTTGGATCATGGGTTTCTTGGTATTCTTTAACTGTTCTCAGCTTAAAGTTTTATTCCAACTCTGAACATAATTCACTCTTACACATCTAAGTTTCTGACCTAATCTTGCCTCCTTTTTTCTTGTAATAAAATTATACTCTGTTCTCTTTCAAAACTCTGCTCAAGCTTCATCTCCTTTCATTAGCCTTCACAGACAATGCAGATGAATGCCTGTTGTGGTATTTATTCCCACAATCTCTTTATCACGAGCAGAAACATAGACTCTCGAGAGGGCCATCCTCTGTCCAGGTCCCGTTCCCCAACACCTCCCACCACAGGCCCTCCCTATACACCCCAAATCAGTGGCTCTCAATTTTGGCTACACAGTGAAATTCCCGGGGGAGCTTTAAAAAGGTTACTTTTAAGAAGCCAAAGAAGAATTTTTAATTTGGTATCCCTGGTAGCTGTAAAACAAAAACAACAAAAACAAAAAAACAAAACAAAATAAAATAACAAAATTGGGAATCATAATCTCTGAAGGCAAGCCTCCCACAATTTTGTTTTTTAAAGTTTTTAGGTCACTTAAAGATTTGTTCACAGGTGAGACTTGTCTTAAACAAAGCAGGACTCTCACTTACCTTAATATGTCTATACTTAAGTATATGTTTCTTTATTTTTCTTTTCTTTTTTGTTACATGTAATCTCACAAAATCACGTTTTAAAGTTGTATTTGGGTTCTCCAAAGAAACAGAACAATAGGTGATACACACACATACATACACACACACACATATACATAAAAATTTATTATGGGAGTTGGCTTATGCCCAATCTGCTGTCTACAGGCTAGAGAACCAGGCAAGCTGGTGCTGTGATTCAGTCAGAGTCTGAAAGCCTGAGAATCAGGTGGATGGTGTAAGTCCTGGTCTGAGCCTGGAAGCCCAAGAACCAGGAATGCGGATGTCCAAGGGTAAGAGAGAAATAGAAATCCTAGCTCAAGCACAAAGAACAAATTCACTTTTCCTCTACCTTTTTGTTCTATTGGAGCCCTCCATGGATTAGGTGATACCTGCCCACATTGGTGAGGATGATCTTCCTTGTTTGGTGTACAGATTCAAATGCTAATCTCTTCAGGAGGTACCCTCATAAACACACCAGAAATAGTGTTTTACCATCTATCCGGGCACTCCTTAGCCCAGTAAAGGTGACATAAAACTAACCATCATAAGAGTTGAAACATGTCTTAGATGTCATTTCTTCCAATTTACCTGTGGAAATCTCCAACAAAGGACATGTCTTTCTCAACCCATAGATTGAGAACCAAAACATCAAAATTTACTGGGCAAAAGATGTTTGGGATATTATTGTTATTATCATGATGATTATTACTTTAGACAGGGTCTTGCTCTGTTGCCCAGGCTGGAGTGCAGTGGTAAGATCACAGTTCACTGCAGCCTCGCCCTCCCAGGCTCAAGCAATCTTCCCACCTCAGCCTCTCGGGTAGCTGGGACTACCGGTGTGTGCCACCATACCTGGCCAATTTTGTATTTTTTGTAGAGACAAAGTCTCACTATGTTACCCAGGCTGGTTTTGAACTCCTGCGCTCAAGCAATCTCCCACCTCGGCCTCCCAAAGTGATGGAATTACAGGCGTGAGCCACAGTGACTGGCATGAAGACAATTATTTAGAAAGCAAATTCAAGGGTCTCTTTTATTTGTAATAGCAGACCAAAGTGAGCCTGCAGATCACTGGAATAGTCATGATAGAGTGAACATGCCTGGACTCTGAAGTCATGAGACTCCTTCAACTTCAATTCCTGGGATTGTCAGGCATGTCTCAACTCTTCTTCTTTAAGCCAGTTTCCTTATTTTCAAAAATGCAGAGAGTAATGCCTCAAGGCTTGTTTTAAGGATTAAATTGGCTAAATATTTATGAAAGTGGGTGACATATAGCTAAATTTTTTAACAGCTGTAAAATGGTGAGAACCTTCTTTCATTGACTTTAAAAGGTAAAGAGAAAAAGAACTATTTTCCATTTGAATAGGTGTTTATTATTCTGTCAGCTCTAATGATTTTTAAATATCTCAAAATTTCTCAGTATAACCTAGCTCAACCCAGCCATTTGGATTCAAAAGTTTTTCTGGCATGCTTCCTAGAGCTTACATTTCTATATTCTTTGAAGCATCTGAAAAATATAAACTCCACTGTTGTCCAGAAGGAATTTAGCATATTAGTCACCTATAAAAGTATGAATCTATAATGTTTACAATATAACCCTTTCAAAAATTTGTTTAGAGGAAGAAGAAAAACCCCAAAGCAGATAGAAGACATGGTGATTTATCCATCACCAATGAAGAAGGAGAGTTAGAAATGCAGTGAGAGACCAGGCATGGTAGCTCAAGCCTGTAATCTCAGCACTTTGGGAGGCCGAGGTGAGTGGATCACCCGAGGTCAGGAGTTCGAGACGAGCCTGACCAACATGGTGAAACCCCGTTTCTACTAAAAACATATAATTACCCAGGTGTGGTGCTGCATACCTATAATCCCAGCTACTTGGGAGGCTGAGGCAGGAGAATTGCTTGAACCTGGGAGGCAGAGGTTGTGGTGAGCCGAGATCGTGCCACTGCAACTCCAGCCTGGGCAACAAGAGTGAAACTCCATCTCAAAAAAAAAAAAAAAAGAAATGCAGTGACAGTAGGGGCCTCAAGGCCTCAGGGAGCTTAATGCTTGTGTGTGTGTGTGTGTGTGTGTGTGTGTGTGTGTGTGTGTGTGTGTGTGCGCGTGTGTGTGTGTGTGTGTGTTGTGCATGTTCCTGATGATCTTTCAGTTTGAGACACGAAGAAATCAACCACTTTTCTGTTTTGCCCCCAGGATAAATACCAGAACAGCCTATCAGAGGTAGAAAAACAAGAGAAGATAAGATCTTAACTATCATAATGAGGACAGGCACTTGCTTTTAACCTCAGAAGCAGGGGAAGTGGTAGAGTTTGAGTGTTGCTTGCAGAATCCAAAGCTCTACCGAGGCTGGAACAATGCAGATGTCTACTGAGACCTCTGATTATAAGTGACAATTTCAACATCAAGTTTTTTGGACTGGAAAGTAAATTCTATCCAATAATATATTTTGGGGAAAAATTCTTCCCCAAAAAGTCTCCTACGTCTCCTACTCCCAAAACTTTTAACCTGCTTGAGCTTAGGCTGGGGAGATTCCAGAAATTAGATCAACATAAAAAATTAAATGATGAGAAAGTATTGCATTGTACTTAAGTGTTACAGGCCTTTAAATCTTAACTATATATGCTTAACTCTGAATATACCTTAAATATAAGTTATAATAATGACCTATGCTATTTACTTAGACCCAAAAAGAATTGTTGGATTTAAAAGTATGTACTTATTTCACCTCTCTTAATTCCCTACTCTTTGGACCTAGGATATCTTAAGCCATCACCCTATCTAACCTAGGCAACCTAAGTCTGCCCCAAAAATTAGAATACAGCATCTTCCAAATAGCAAAGCCATGATCAATGGACAGAAATTATAGAAATGCAAGATTCATCTCAACCTAAAAAGGAACTTTCTGGGAACCAAAAACGTCCAATAATATACTAGACTGCCTTACAGAGTGCTTAGCTCACTGTTGTAGGAGGAGCTCAAGCTATGTCTAAATGATCAGGTTAAGTCAGGAGTCAAGCTAAGACTAAATGTCCATCTGCTCGGGATATTGTGGAAGGAATTCCACTGCTTGATGAAAGGTTGGGTTGCAAGGTCTCTTCCCAATATAAAATTATATGACTTTGAATAAAATAAATCTGACACTGAATACTTTGGTTGGTGCCACATTTCTGACTTTAGATAATTCAGCTCATCAAGAATAAAGAGTATGGCTTATTTTTAAGCTGGAGCCCATCACATTTTATTGGGGATCCCTTAGACAGACTGTTAGTAACTTTCAAAAACTGAAATATTACCCAGTTTATGGTTTTGGATTCCATTTACATATGTTTCCCTGGCCCCCCCTTACCTCTTACCTGCCAGTGTGTTCTTCTGTTTCATGTTTTACCTATTCATTATGTCAATTATACCTGATTACAGGGTACTTTCATGGAAGATTGATTTCCATTGCAGACCTGAGTGAAATCACGTATGTCATTTCCACCAATAACCTTTGCAGCTGGGAGTCCTGTGCTCTGTATATGCCTCAAACATAAGGATGGTCCTAAAAGGGTCTGTCATTAGTCCTTTGAATGAAAAATATATTGCATAAAACATAATTTATTTCTTTTAACTCATTAGGAGCCATTTAAAAGTTGACAGCAAAGTTTATTCCTTACCAAAAAAGAGGCGGCTGCAGATAAAACAGTGTTCTCCCCCTCAGCACCCGGATGTTGCACGTGTAGGGATAACAGCTGGCACGGGGATATTAATAGGCAGCCATTGTTTTTGCACCTGGCTGGGGATGACAGTCTGAGACTATAACCAGTGCAGCTGCAGAGGTTCTTGTCAGATTTTTCTGAGCCACAGAAATGAGGAAACAGTCAGTTTAGATCTATGACATACTAGCCTTCATGAAATACCTCAGATATTAAAGAAGGATAAATGAAGTAAAGAGTAAAATATGATTATTTTGAACAGTCCCCAAACTATTTAGTGCACTTTTCTATTATCTTAAGAATAAAGAACATTGATTATAAGGGAAAACAAAATAGAAGAGGTATTTGAGTAAGAGAAAAATATGGCACTAAACATTGGCATTCGGATATGTGTAAATGTTGTGTGACTTAAGTTCTTAGAAGGTACAACTGAGACACTCATTCCAAAGAAAATGAGGATGTGTTTTTGGAAAAATAAAGGGTATAAAAAAGATTATTTTGAAAAGGAATAAAATTAGACTTGCTCTGAAGGTCTATTATATACCCCACATAAAAAGACACTACCGAATTTCTTCCACTCCCTTCCCTTCCCTCCCCTTCCATTCTGTTCCTTTCTGTGTCCTTCTGGTTCCCTTTTCCTTCCCTTTATCCTTTTTTTTCTCCTTTGCTTTCACAAAGATTTCCTAAAACACTTAAAATGTTTGTATAAGGTCATCTCAAATCTATAAAAGTGAAAAAAAGGCAGCTCTTATACAGCAGTTGCTGCACTAAGGGATATGGCATCTTCGTAAATTATTCAAATATAAGCTGGAATGGGCACAACAGGGTAAGTGAATTAGAGAATAGTGTCATGGGTAATGAGAGGTAGAGACAGCATTCTGCCAGAAGCCAGGGAAGGTCACATCAGGGAACTGGCAGTGGAAACGGAACAGAGGGCAGTCTACTTGTGAGGGACTGTGGACGCAGAATCCACAGGGCCTGGGCATTCGATGGCTAAAGTTGGCAAGAGTGAGGTGAAGCCAAAGAGGCCAGCCATTTTTCAATTATTTTTACTAGTTTGCCAGAGTTAAGAAAACATAAAGGAAGAATGTGTCTCTCCTCACACGTAGTGTAGGATTGAACATGACTATTGATTCCCAAAAGAAAATCTACTTCATAACCCAGTGTTGAGAAGTTGGTATCTGACTTGTGATTTTATAGATGTACGCGTGAGTAGGTGGAGACTGGGGTGGGTAGAAAGTAGTTACAGGGCAAGATGTTTCACTACTGAGACAGGTCTCCTCCTCCAAATCCATTTCCTCCCCCAGATCTCTGTCCCGACCTGCAGTTGATGGGACTCTTATTCTCTTTCATCCTCCCTCCCCCTCATATGATCTCCAGCTTCTTTCTTTTCCTGGTTTTCTCCCCACCTACCTTTCCATTCTCATATGCATAGAAATGTATCTCACCCTGTCTCCTCCTCACCCATCTCTTAATATTGTCTTCAAGTGTCTGCAGTCCTGAGGATGACTTCATGTGTGCTCAGCAAACAAAAGATCCTTTCGCTAAATGATCCACCCCCTTTACAGAGTGACAGATGAATTTCAAACACTCAAGTTTTTATTTCTGGGACACCCCCAAATGTTGTCAACCTTGGCATCTAAAGCACTGCTGGGTAAAGATATTAAATAACAGTTTTGTCATCTCAGCAAATAATTACAAGTACTTCAAGACAGAGGAGTCTATGCAAATGTTTCCAAAGGTCCGCAGGTGGTCAGCAAGGGAGGTCTCAGATTTCTCAACTGTGCCACTCATTCTCATTTTGTGTATTTTTATCTGTGGGAACCTAACATTATCCTTGGTTATCTGGTGTTAGTGCCAATCACATTGCTGTGGAGGTCCCGTCTGCCACATACCTGGACTGAGCACAGAGGCTCCTCTGTATCTGTTGATGAGGAAGCTAGTCACTCTATGAAAAGGTTGGAACGTGCTTTTCTTTCATACCTGGCTGAATCCTGAAGAAAAACACTACCTTCATAAAACCAATCATAAAAGCATATTACCTTCCCTCTATTTTTCTTCTGCTTCAAGGCAAATCTTGTTACTCTTTTTTATTGAATGGGTTAGAAACCTAAGACTTTTTCTTTGACACCAGATGTGCAGGTTATGTTTAAAATTCTCTTTTCTGTTTTACTCTTCTCCTTCTATTATTGGGTAGAGCTATAACTCTTGACCAAATCATATTTAAAAAGTGCAATGCAACATGGAACCAGAACCATTCTCCAAAGAACACCTATTGTTTTGTGGCCTTGGATTTCTGAGAAAATCTGCTTTCACTTGATATAACTCTAAAACCTTATTGATTCTTTAGACACCCACCTCTCAGACAGGTAGACTCTACTTTCTTAATTTATTATTTCTTATACTTCATATTAAGAATATTAAGGAAAAGACAAGATATACAAAGTAAAAAGAAAGTGAGAATCTTTCAATTAAAACCTGCTTTGATTTTTTCATATGAAGCTTGTTTGTTGTGATGGGATAGCCTTTTAAACACAATATTCCATCCATAATAAATATTTGCAGCAAGTTAGGTGTTTGCAACAAAATGTGTATATTTCCTTTAGAAATTGAATAGAAGTTTCCAGAATCTCTTCTCAATGATATTTCTGCTCCAACCCTGAAAAATAAAACCAGAGTTGTGTCCCCTCTGTTATCTCATAGCACCTTAAGCATATTTTTGTCATTGTACTTACCACTTCATAATGAAATTGTCTGCTTAAGTAAACTCTGTAGACTTGCTTTTAGTGAACTGGGGTTTGGTTTTCAAGCCATCAGCCCATACTGAGATATAATATAATAAAATGTAAGAGCTGAAACTATAAAAATACTAGAAGAAAACTTAGTGAAAACTCTTCTGGATATTGCTCTAGGCAAAGAATTCATGAGTAAGACAAAAGCACAAGCAACAAAAACAAAGCAGGCAAATGGGGCTTAATTAAACAAAAGCTTCTGCACAGCAAAAGAAATAATCAACACAGTGAACAGCCTCCAGAATGGGAGAAAATATTTGCAAACAATGTATCCAGCAGGGGGCAAATATCCAGAATATACAAGGAACTCAAACAACTCAACAACAGCAAAACAAATAACCTCATTAAAAAGTGGGCAAAGGACATGAATAGACATTTTTCAAAAGAACACATACAAATGGCCAACAAACATATGAAAAAAATGCTCAACATCACTAATCATCAGAGAATTGCAATTTAAAACCACAATGAGAATCTATCATACATTAGTCAGAATAGCTACTATTAAAACATCAAGGCAGGGTGTGGTGGTTCATGCCTGTAATCCCAGCATTTTGGGAGGCCAAGGCAGGTGGATCACTTAGTGCCAGGAGTTCAAGACCAGCCTGGCCAACATGGTGAAACCCCATCTCTACCAAAAATACAAAAAATTAGTTGGGTGTGTTGGCACTTATCTGTAATCCTAGCTACTCAGGAGGCTGAAGCATGAGAATTGCTTGAACCCAGGAGGCAGAGGTGGCAGTGAGCTGAGCCTGTACCACTGCACTCCAGCCTGGGAGATAAAGCGAGACTCTGTCTTTAAAAAAAAGTAAAAAATTAACAGATGTTGGCAAGGATGTGGAGGAAAAGGAATACTTATACACTGTTGGTGGGAATGTAAATTAGTACAATCTCTATAGCAAACAGTATGAAGATTTCTCAAGGAACTAAAAATAGAATTACCATTAGATCCAGCAATCCCACTGGGTATCTACCCAATGAAAAGGAAATCATTATATCATAAAGATACCACACTCATTTGTTTATCACAACACTGTTTACAATAGCAAAGATATGGAATCAACCCACAGTCCATCAATGGATGAATAGATAAAGAAAAAATTATATATATATATATATATATATATATATATATATATATATAATCTACTCAGCCATAACAAAGAATGAATCAAGTATTTTGCAGCCACATGCCTGGAACTAGAGGACATTATCTTAAATGAAATAACTCAGAAACAGAAAACCAAATACTGCATATTATCACTTATAAGCGAGAACTAAATAATGTGTCCACATGGGCAGAGTGTGGAATGATAGACATTGGAACCTCAGAAGGGTGGGAAGGTGGGAAAGGCATAGGTGATGAGAAATTTCTTAATGGGTAAAATGTACATTATTTAGGTGATGGAATAATAAACAATTCAGGTGATGGAATAATAAACAATAAAAACCCAGACTTCACCATTGCTCAATATATTCATATAATACCATTGCATTTCTATCCCTTACATTTGTACCAAAAGAAGCGGTCAAAAGAAAAAAAATAGCCCCACAACATTTACCATAAGGATAGTGTTGAAAATGTCCTTCAGTATATCATATAGTATTTGCATTTGGGCCAGATGCAGTGGCTCATGCCTGTAATCCCAGCACTTTGGGAGGCCAAGGTGGGCAGATCACAAGGTCAAGAGATCGAGACCATCCTGGCCAACTTGGTGAAACCCCATCTCTACTAAAAATACAAAAATTAGCTGGGCGTGGTGGCATGCCTGTAATCCCAGCTACTCAGGAGGCTGAGACAGGAGAATCGCTTGAACCCAGGACGCAGAGGTTGCAGTGAGCCCAGAACATGCCACTGCACTCCAGCCTGGGAAACAGAGTAAGACTCTGCCTCAAACAAAAAAAAAGAGAGTATTTGCCTTTGGATGATCCTTGAGGGTTTTGTTTGTTTGTTTGGCCTTATGTCAGGAATAGGTATGCTTTTCCTGAGCATTTGGTCTGTTTTTATCTGGTGGAACTGAAACCACCCCAGTTGTCCCATGGAACAGATGTTTATGGTTTCTTTGAATAAACATAAAAATTAATCTCCATTAAAACTCGAGAAAGTTAACATTTGTCTTATCTGAGTTCCTTTCTCAGGAAACCAACCATGAGGACTGCCAGATAGTATCAAGGAACTGAAACTTACCAGATCACCACGTCTGGACAATGAGATGCAGGACCCTTCACCCATCATCATTGGCCTAACTGATCACCTGCTTCCTGTGAACCAGCTCGTTTTTCTTATCTCTCCCTAATTCCTGTTTTCCCACACATGGTTAAAATTCTTTCCTGCTGTATAAACCCCTAATTTTAGTCAGTCAGAGAGAAAGATTTGAGACTGATCTCCCATCTTCTTGACCATAGCACCTAATTAAAGCCTTCTTTCCTGGCAATACTCATTGTCTCAGTGATTGGGTTTCTGTGTCACCAGCAGCAAGACCTAGATTGAAACCCCGGTGTTTTGGTAACAGAACTTGTGGATTGTCTCTCCCTTGACAGAGATTACCAAAAAGCTTAGATCCAAATTCCTGGTGGATCCTTAGCAAATACATGCAGGTCTTAATTTCATTTATTTTGTATATTACCCTGCCTCTAGTGTATGATCCCACCATTGCTTTCCCTTTGCCTTTCTCACTTGTTTCTAATGGACTTTATTTTCTTATATTGTACCTCTTTTTGTTCCCCTCTGTAAATCCTTTTGAAGAAAGGCATGAGAATAAAGATGTATCTGTATCTTTCTCTCACCAGGCTATGAGCTCCTTGAGAATGTCCCGGGGTTGTTTCTCTATCATTTTGCACTTGGATGTGGCACAGACTTCACCATATGTTCAGTAAATATTTTTAAAAGTAAATTAAATGAAGTTGCCATTGAAAAATAAAAAGAAATCATCTGGTAATTTGAGCAATGCCAGTTTTCTATTTCATGGTAAGACAAAAGGAAAAGACTGAGAATCCAATTCTCACCTACAAACAAGAAGGCAGAAGATATTCCTTATCTAAGTCAAGGATAAATAGATGACCTCAAAAAAGTTCCTTGTTTTTTTAACCTGTTGATGGTGTGATCATGACAATGTTGTGGCTTATAAACCAAGAAAAATGAAAGATGCTTGTAATCCATCTATCACAGAGCTTTGCACATAGTTGATACTGGATAAATACATGTTGAACCCAGTTTCTCTGAATACTAGTTTGAGAAATAGAGTCATTTAGAACACTTGGCAGGAAATGTCTGGTACTTCTTTTTCCTCAGATTGAAATCTAAAAACATCTCAGGAAACCGTTGAACTCAGGATTGTTAACTTGAACCAGAGTCATACAAAAGACATCTAGCTCACTGGGCAATGTTTTTTAATGACAGAATGCCCTATTTCACCTAGAACTTTCTTTTTTTTTCTTTTTTTTAAAATTATACTTTAAGTTCTAGGGTACATGTGCACAATGTGCAGGTTTGTTACATATGTATATATGTGCCATGTTGGTGTGCTGAACCCATTAACTCATCATTTACATTAGGTATATCACCTGATGCTATCCCTGCTCCCTCCCCCCACCCTATGACAGGCCCCGTTGTGTCATGTTCCCCACCCTGTGTCCAAGTGTTCTCACTGTTCAATTGCCACGTATGAGTGAGAATATGTGGTGTTTGGTTTTCTGTCCTTGCAATAGCTTGCTCAGAATGATGGTTTCCAGCTTCATCCATGTCCCTACAAAGGACATGAACTCATCATTTTTTATGGCTGCATAGTATTCTATGGTGTATATGTGCCACATTTTCTTAATCCAGTCTATCATTGATGGACATTTGGGTTGGTTCCAAGTCTTTGCTATTGTGAATAGTGCTGCAATAAACATATGTGTGCATGTGTCTTTATAGCAGCATGATTTCTAATCCTTTGGGTATATACCCAGTAATGGGATGGCTGGGTCAAATGGTATTTCTACTTCTAGATCCTTGAGGAATTGCCACACTGACTTCCACAATGGTTGAACTAGTTTACACTCCCACCAACAGTGTAAAAGTGTTCCAATTTCTCCACATCCTCTCCAGCACCTGTTGTTTCCTGACTTTTTAATGGTTGTCATTCTAACTGGTGTGAGATGGTATCTCACTGTGGTTTTGATTTGCATTTCTCTGGCGGCCAGTGATGATGAGCATTTCTTCATGTGTCTGTTGGCTGCATAAATGTCTTCTTTTGAGAAGTGTCTGTTCATATCCTTTGCCCACTTTTTGATGGGGTTGTTTGACTTTTTTCTTGTAAATTTGTTTAAGTTCTTTGTAGATTCTGGATATTGGCCCTTCGTCAGATGGGTAGATTGCAAAAATTTTCTCCCATTCTGTAGGTTGCCTGTTCACTCTGGTGGTAGTTTCTTTTGCTGTGCAGAAGCTCTTTGGTTTAATTAGATCCCATTTGTCAATTTTGGCTTTTGTTGCCATTGCTTTTGGTTTTAGACATGAAGTCCTTGCCCATGCCTATGTCCTGAATGGTATTGCCTAGGTTTTCTTCTAGGGTTTTTATGGTTTTAGGTCTGACATTTAAGTCTTTAATCTATCTTGAATTAATTTTTTTATAAGGTGTAAGGAAGGGATCCAGTTTCAGCTTTCTACATATGGCTAGCCAGTTTTCCCAGCACCATTTATTAAATAGGGAATCCTTTCCCCATTGCTTGTTTTTGTCAGGTTTGTCAAAGATCAGATGGTTGTAGATGGTGGTATTACTTCTGAGGCCTCTGTTCTGTTCCATTGGTCTATATCTCTGTTTTGGTACCAGTACCATGCTGTTTTGGTTACTGTAGCCTTGTAGTATAGTTTGAAGTCAGGTAGCATGATGCCTCCAGCTTTGTTCTTTTGGCTTAGGATTGTCTTAGCAATGTGGGCTCTTTTTTGGTTCCATATGAACTTTAAAGTAGTTTTTTCCAATTCTGTGAAGAAAGTCATTGGTAGCTTGATGGGGATGGCATTGAATCTATAAATTACCTTGGGCAGTATGGCCATTTTCACAATATTGATTCTTCCTATCCATGAGCATGGAATGTTCTTCCATTTGTTTGTGTCCTCTTTTATTTCATTGAGCAGTGGTTTGTAATTCTCCTTGAAGAGGTCCTTCACATCCCTTGTAAGTTGGATTCCTAGGTATTTTATTCTCTTTGAAGCAATAGTGAATGGGAGTTCACTCATGATTTGGCTCTCTGTCTGTTATTGGTGTATAAGAATGCTTGTGATTTTTCACATTGATTTTGTATCCTGAGACTTTGTTGAAGTTGCTTATCAGCTTAAGGAGATTTTGGGCTGAGACCATGGAGTTTTCTAAATATACAATCATGTCATTTGCAAACAGGGACAATTTGACTTCCTCTTTTCCTAATTGAGTACCCTTTATTCTTTCTCCTGCCTGATTGCCCTAGCCAGAACTTCCAACACTATGTTGAATAGGAGTGGTGAGAGAGGGCATCCCTGTCTTGTGCCATTTTCAAAGGGAAGGCTTCCAGTTTTTGCCCATTCAGTATGGTATTGGCTGTGGGTTTGTCATAAATAGCTGTTATTATTTTGAGATACGTCCCATCAATACCTAATTTATTGAGAGTTTTTAGCATGAAGGGCTGTTGAATTTTGTCAAAGGCCTTTTCTGCATCTATTGAGATAGTCATGTGGTTTTTGTCTTTGGTTCTGTTATATGATGGAGTACGTTTATTGATTTGCGTATGTTGAACCAGCCTTGCATCCCAGGGATGAAGCCCACTTGATCATAGTGGATAAGCTTTTTGATGTGCTGCTGGATTCGGTTTGCCAGTATTTTATTGAGGATTTCTGCATCAATGTTCATCAGGGATATTACTCTTTTTTTGTTGTGTCTCTGCCAGGCTTTGGTATCAGGATGATTCTGGCCTCATAAAATGAGTTAGGGAGGATTCCCTCTTTTTCTATTGATTGGAATAGTTTCAGAAGGAATGGTACCAGCTCCTCTTTGTACCTCTGGTAGAATTCGGCTGTGAATCCATCTGGTCCTGGGTTTTTTTTGGTTGGTAGGCTATTAATTATTGCCTCAATTTCAGAGCCTGTTATTGGTCTATTCAGGGATTCAATTTCTTCCTTGTTTAGTCTTGGGAGGGTGTATGAGTCCAGGAATTTATCCATTTCTTCTAGATTTTCTAGTTTATTTGCACAGAGGTGTTTATACTATTCTCAGATGGTAGTTTGTATTTCTGTGGGATCGGTGGTGATATCCCCTTTATCATTTTTTATTGCATCTATTTGATTCTTCTCTCTTTTCTTCTTTATTAGTCTTGCTAGTGGTCTATCACTTTTGTTGATCTTTTCAAAAAACCAGCTCCTGGATTCATTGATTTTTTGAAGGGTTTTTTGTGTCTCTATCTCCTTCAGTTCTGCTCTGATCTTAGTTATTTCTCACCTTCTGCTAGCTTTTGAATGTGTTTGCTCTTGCTCTTCTAGTTCTTTTAATTGTGATGTTAGGGTGTCCATTTTAGATCTTCCTGCTTTGTCTTGTGGGCATTTAGTGCTATAGATTTCCCTCTACACACTGCTTTAAATGTGTCCCAGATATTCTGGTATGTTGTGTCTTTGTTCTCATTGGTTTCAAAGAACATCTTTATTTCTGCCTTCATTTCATTATGTACCCAGTAGTCCTTCAGGAGCAGGTTGTTCAGTTTCCATGTAGTTGAGTGGTTTTGAGTGAGTTTCTTAATCCTGAGTTCTAGTTTGATTGCACTGTGGTCTGAGAGACAGTTTGTTATGATTTCTGTTCTTTTACATTTGCTAAGGAGTGCTTTACTTCCAACTATGTGGTCAATTTTGGAATAAGTGCTATGTTCACCTAGAACTTTCAAGTCTTGTTTCATAGTAGACTAATTTTGTCCTTCAAAAGAAAACAAATCAACATAGCAAATGTTGGGTTATTTTTTCCACTTACAGGCTTTACTAGAATAGAAAATGCTAGCAATTTATTTGTGGGTACTGAAACTTATGATATGATCTAAACAGAATAAGATGTTGGTGGAATGGCTTTTCTTTAAGATCAAATTTTTGTCTTTAAGTCCTATGATTTTTTTTCCCCTTTAAAATGTCTCCTATAGTCATCCTTTTCCTTGGTTCTCCTTTTAACTCCCTAACCCCAAATTCTCGTCGTCTCATTCCAACAATGATACAATAGATTTTCAGCTGGCTTCCTTGTCACCTCTTTTCCTATCAAATCAATCCTGAATGTTACTATCAGAGTATTCTTCCAAAATGATGTTTTCATCACTAGATGAAACAACTAGATGTAAGTTACATCACATCTAGTAACTTAAAATAACTTCTTAGAGCTGGACAAATCAACTTCATACTTGGGCAAAGCATTGCTTCTCATAATCTCCTCCCCACTGGCTCCCAGCTTTGTACACCAGAGTGCGCTCTGTTGCAATCTTAGCATCCTGCATGGGTCCCTGGTATGAACTGTCCCTTTAAGATATCTGTATCTGCATGCAACAGGAAGTGGGGTGTGGTTTGTTCTGGGATGAGACTACAGTTGTATGCTGAAAAGAGTTTATCCTTGACCTAGAACTAGTACTGCTTTTAGAAAAAAAAAAAAATATTGTTTACAGTTAAAAAGGAGAAAGTTAAATAGCACAGTTAAAAAGAAGAAAGGCAAATAGCAACAGACAAAGAATATAAAATGTAAATGCTCCTGGTAATAACAACCACTATTTATTGAGAGCTTACTATGCGCTAGGCACTACACATACATTATCAGTCTTAACTCTGAAATAGATACCATTATCCCCATTTCACAAATATCTTGCCCAAGATCACACAGCTAGCAAGCCAAAACTGAAAGTCTGCTCCATACACACGCCCCTAACCACAAAACTATAATAACTCTTCATTGGATCTAAAGCTGGCATCTACCCTGAAACCTGAGAAGTGCCTGCTCTAGGAAATAACAAATGTTTTCTGCTTATATACTGGAAGGAATTTCCTCTATCTTGAAGGGAAGGGTTTGTTTTTTGTTTAGTTTAGTTTAGTTTTGTTTTGTTTTAACAAAAGCACACTGTAGTGTGGGTCCAAACAAGACACAGTGGTATTCTTATCACCCTTGCTTCCACTTTTGAGCAGCTGCTTTAGGTATTGATCAGGTGTTTCATTTTACAAAGAAACCCCACAGATTACCAAGGGCAATGTTTTAACCCAAACCAGACCATGGGCCACAATATTACAAATTGGAGAGTGTGGTGGGATTGGTTTGGAGTACAGTCCATGCTGTGATCCTCTGTGGGAGACTGTTGACTAAACCCAACTTGGCAACTTTAATGGTGCAAAAAAATGGCCCAAGCCAGGAAGGCTGCAGAATCAATGTCTCAGCATTTAACATAGAATTTTCTAGTAGAAATGTTAACACAATATACAAGTAGAGAACTATGACTAGGTGATCAACAGCATATAGGACGTGGCCATACCTAGAATTTCAGGCGTGAGAAGATCTTATACATGAGATGTTGCCTCCATTGCCTACTATAATATAACAATTTAATCATTTCCCATCGGCTCATAAGAGCTGGTTGTGCACATCTCTTCCCAACCTTGAGTTCAGTGGCTTGTGCTGATAACCTAAAATTGGCCACAGTAGGAGTATTTATACCATGGGCAACTAGAAATGCTGCAAATCAGAGTTCCCTCCCACCTCCCTTCCCAGCCAGTTTAGCAACAGCACAGCACTAAAACTACCCCAAGAGTTGCTTAAAACAGCAACTATTTATTATTTCTCACAATTCTGTGGGTTGACTAGGCTCATCCGGGCAATCTGTTCCATGTGGTAAAGCTGTGGTGACTCATACAGCTATATTCAGCTAAGATAGGATTTCTCAAGTTTGGCACTAGATTTGGGGCTGGATAATTATTTGTTGTTGTGTCCTGTGCATTGTAGGCTGTTGAGCAGCATCTCTGGCCTCAATCTACTAGACGCTAGAAGTGACAACCAAAAATATCCCTGGACATTGCTAAATGTCCCTGAAGGCAAAATTGCCAGGGGTTGAGAACCACGAAGCTAAGAGCTTGGCTGGGGCTGGAACACGAATATCCCTTCTCATCTTCCACATGTCCATGACCTTTTATTAAAGAAAAATGTTATTCGTGACATTTGTTAGAGATGGTAAGGCAAAGTTTTCAGGGGAACTACTACCATGGAGTTTTGTATTAGGAGAGAGAGATTGGGCTCAACTCCAAATACGACAAGGAAAAGTGGGGATTTGTAGCCAAGGAGCAGGGGTGGGAGTCAGTGGATAGAGAATTACTAAGAGGAAACATCAAGGTTAGGGGGATTGTGCCCAAACTGACTTGAGAGGATTCTTGCTGAAGGCAGGCCAGGCTGATCTCATACGGAAAGTTGGGGATTTTTATGAAATTGACCCAGCAAGATTCTTGCTAAAACAGAACTAAGCAGGCCAAGGACAAGGCAAGGTTGGGGCCTAGTCAAAAAGAGGAATCAGAGGGGCCTGACTCAAGTTTGGTCAAGGACAGAGTCTTTGTCACCTTCTCCATGTGGCCTCTCATCATCATAGTCTGGCTCAAGCTTCTTTGCAGCATGGTGGCTGGCTTTTGGGAGAGCAAAAGCAAATTTAGGGTCCAGACTAGAGCAATTGCACTTTTGCTGCATTTCTAATTGGTCAAAGCAAGCCACAAGGCCAGGTTAGATCTAAGGGGAAGGCAAATAGACTCCATCTTTTGAAGAGAGGAGTAGCACATTTGTGTTCATCTTTAATCCATGCAGTATCATGTTTGCATTTAAGGACTTAGAACAAATATTCTGCAGGAGGAAAGGAAATCTTAAGACAAAATTCTATTCAAGATTGATTGAAATTAACTCCAGAACCACACATAGCAGTCCTTATTACTGGACTAAAGGTGAAACTGATTGTTCATGTGATGGTAAATTTTTGTTACATATAACAATTACAGCATATTTGAAATTTCTTAAAATGGAAGCAATACCATGAATGTTCAACTGTTTACATCATTTAGAATTAGTACTTAATGTATTATATCTTCTGACAGTTTCAGTTTTATAGTTTTGAAGATATCTCCCAAGAAGTTTTCTAAAGAACTGGTTGTTTACAAGAGGGATCCAGTATCTGTCTTTTTCACCATTGTATCAATACTCACCTGATTGCTAGTGCCAGAAGTAATAGATTGTTTTCTTTTCTTTTTCTTCTTCCTTTTTTTTTTTTTTTTTTTGAGATGGAGTCTCACTCTGTCGCCCAGGCTGGAGTGCAGTGGCACCATCTGGGCTCACCGCAACCTCTGCCTCTCCGGTTCAAGAGATTCTCCTGCCTCAGCCTCCCAAGTAGCTAGTATTACAGGCGTGCACCACCACACCCAGCTAATTGTTATATTTTTGGTAGAGATGGGGGGTGGTTCACCATGTTGGCCAGGCTGGTCTCAAACTCCTGACCTCAAGTGATCTGCCTGTCTCAGCCTCCCAAAGTGCTGGGATTACAGGTGTGAGCCACTGTGCCCAGCTAGAAGTAGATTTTTGTTGTTGTTGTTCCAAGGCATTATTTCTTCTAAAAATATTCAGCAGGACTCTACTTCCACAGAATGTTAATGAGCATTACATGTAAAAGGATTTATAGGTTATATACATTTGGGAAATTCTAAGTTGAGAGTAAACAGGTTTCTTTACTGCTGGACTTTTAGGATCTTTACTATGCTAATATATATTGTGACTCATACAATATACAGTGTTTCCTAGACTTATTTTACCACAGAAATAGAGGCACGTCTTATATAACTAGTGTTCCTCAGAATATTCTTGGTAGAAATCATTCCAAGTAGAAATAAAGGAGGAAGCTGAATCTTGAGAGAAAATTCTAGCCAAGATCAATCAAAATTAACTGCAGAAACAAGCAGAGCAGTAGCCTTAGCACTTAGAAAAAAAATAGGTGTCCTTGAAGTAGATCCTCAGATCCAACAATGAACTAACTACACTGATTGTGTTTGTTCTAAAAGTCAATAGCTCTTTAACTACAGAGGCCTGAAACACTTAAGCCAAAGATCTTTTGCAAAAGTTATTGTAAATTCATGAAATTTTATCATCCAAGATCATCAAAGATTCATTAGTTGAAACAGCAGTGTGGAAAGGAAGAACTGGAATAAGGTCTTAACTTTTTCCATGCTTTTTATCTTATAAACTAAACTTGAAGCCCTTGAAAATGAGAACTTAGAGTGCAAGCAGTATATTAATATATTTGTGGTAGGTAGCTTCTAAGATCGTTTTGTTGTTGTTGTTGAAACAGAGTCTCGCTCTGTCGCCCAGGCTGGAGCACAGTGGCGCAATCTCGGCTCACTGTAACCTCCGCCTCCCGGGTTCAAGCGATTCTCCTGACTCAGCCTCCCAATTAGCTGGGATTATAGGTGTGTGCCACCACGCCCAGCTAATTTCTGTATTTTTAGTAGAGACAGGGTTTCACCATCTTGGCCAGGCTTGTCTCAAACTCCTGACCTCGTGATCCACCCGCCTTGGCTTCCCAAAGTGCTGGGATTACAGGTGTGAGCCACTGTGCCCGGCCTTAAGATAGGTTTTAATGATCCCCATCCCTTCGTGTTCATGCCCTTGTGTAATCTCCTCCACCCAAGCTTGGTCTAAACCTGGTGACTTGCTTCCAAGAAACAGAGTACAGCAAAATCATGGATGTTACTTCTGAGATTAGATTACAAAAAAGATTGGCATCTGTCTTGTTTACTCTCTCATGCTCCCTGTCTTTCTCCCTTGGATGAAACCAGCTGCCCTGTTGTGAGCTGCCCCAGGCTGAGGCTTCTGTGGTAAAGAACTGAGGGGAGGTCTGGGCCCAGCAGCCCACGAGGAATATTGAATCCTGCTCACAACCCTAGGACTGAGTTTGGAAATGGATCCTCCCCCAGTTGGCTGACTGTAGCCTTGTGAGGACTCAGCTAAGCCATCCCTAGCTTACTGATTCACAGAAACTGTGAGATAATAAATGTTTGTTGTTTTAAGCTGCTAAATTGTGGGGTCATCTGTTAGGCAGCAATAGATTACTAGCGCCACATTAAAAGAGGCATTTAGAGAGGGCCAGTGCTGTATTATCTAAGTCAAATCTTGCAGACAGCCTTCAGAAGCACTGTGGTTAAGTCAAGCTTTAGAATGGCAGAATAGAAAAGTGCTGATTTTAATTGGGAATAAACATAGGGGATATTGATAAAAACTAGATGACAAAAATCTTCGAGATTTCAGTGACACTCCAGAGGAGATATCAGAAATACAAGGTGTAGAAATGGATAATTCCATGGCCACTGCAATTGCTGATGAAGGTATTTCTATTATATGGGTTCTTGTTATACAAATCTAGACCAAACTGAGCCATCCCTTTTTGGTTTAAATATTATGCTAGCTGAACATAAAAATATGGTTTTAGAAGAATTCTTTTTTTTCTTCATGAGATCTGGCTCAAATTATTCTTTTAGGTGCTCCTCTCCATTCTCTTTTATTGAATGAATATGTATTAAACACTTAACTATATGCCAGGCCCTATTTTAGGTACAGAAGATTAACAGAGAAATCCTCACCCTCTTGAAACTTACATTCTAGTGTGGAAGGACAGACAGTAAACAAAATTAATAAACATAAAAATAAATCTCTTAGGCCGGGCGCGGCCTCTTAGGTGGCTCACACCTGTAATCCCAGCACTTTGGAAGGCCGAGGCAGGTGGATCATAAGGTCAGGAGTTCAAGACCAGCCTGGCCAATATGGTGAAACCTCGTCTCTACTAAAAATGCAAAAATTAGCTGGGCATGGTGTCGCACACCTGTAATCCCAGCTATTCAGGAGGCTGCGGCAGGAGAATCACTTGAACCCAGGAGGTGGAGGTTGCAGTGAGCCGAGATTGTGCTACTGCACTCCAGCCTTGGCGACAGAGCGAGACTCCGTCTCAAAAAAAAAAAAAAAAAGTAAATAAATCTCTTGAAGGAAACATTCTTTTGGGTTTACTGGGGCCTAAGATGGTATTGATGCTGAACTGGGACAATAGTATGAGCAAGGAAGGCACAGAGGTTCGAGTAAGCAGCAAGTTCAGGGATCACTGAACAAAATTCTGACCCTTTTTTATGACTGCTTTTACAGATTATGAAAATAATGTAAAAGTCACAACTAAAGGATGGAAAAGAGATTTTAAGGGCAAGTATTTGAGAAAAATATTAATATTGGTAATCAGGAACAGCCTAAAGGGAGAGTAGATCTATGGAATTTATTAATCAATATTATTATTTGCTTTAATATTCCATTTTTTCAAAGTTTTTATAATCACAATTGTCATTATTCCTCAAAGAAAACCTGTGGCCATAGGAAAGGCTATTTCCAGAAGAAAAAACTGATGCATAAAGACAATGCATTGCTCCAGGTGTATTTATTTGAAGTGACTTTTTAGCAGATCAGGCTTGAGTACCTTTTAGCTTATGTTTCAATTGTGGACATATTCTTGTGTGCATTACTGTGTTATCTGCAGAATTCCTTCTGAGTTCCTATATGATTTTTTGGATCAAGGTGTATTTGGATATTTGGCTTCTTACCTATGTTCTAAGTTTTCAATTATCCTTAACACATATATTTTGTACTTTAAACCTAACCAAACTTAGCTGACCCCAAGAGCTCAGAAGACAAGCACAAAATGTCAAATGAACAAAACTAGGGCACTGAAACAATGACTGCTTATTCCAGTTCAGCCTGAAGATTAGCCCACCCCTTTCTTAAGGGTGTAAATTGTTTGCTTTTGATGCCCTTGATTTGTTGCTGTGCTTTATTTTGTTTTTGCAGATAAGTGAGCAATAGGGTGGGTGAGGTTTGGGGGAAGGAAACCTAGGATAGAGGTATAATTTTTTTTGAAGTTTATTTCAGAGCATGAATTGATCAGGGAAATTGAAGAATGAGAAGGCAAGTGTAGATGTACAGAACAGAGTGGCTTCCTCAGTTCTTTGGAGTTCTTTATACTTCTGGAGGTTTCTAAGGGGAATGTTCCATTGTACCATCTGCCACCTTTTGTCTTTTGGTATGCTGTCTCTCTCTCTCACCTTCAGAAATGGTGGGAAAACGGCTAGGACAGCAGGATAGAACATAGGAAATGGAGTCCTTTAACTTCACCTAAATTTTGTTCCTGACATCTTGATTTTAGTATATTGTCTTTGTAGCAATAAAATCGGAACTATTGCCTCTTCATCAAATTTGACTAAGGCTAAAAATAGATTAGCGAGGTTGAGCATGGAAGAAGTGGCAAACTTCTCCTTCCTCCTTTTCATTTTGTTTCAGTTTGAATAGAAGGAGGTAGCTCACACAATTAACCAGAACAGCAACTGGCTGGATGTCTGGGTGCTTTGAGCCAATTAGGATATTTTTGTGGAAAGTTTCCAATTCTTAATTCTCAGTTATGTAGAGGTGGGAGGCAGCTGGTGTGAATGTCTGTCTGCAGGGTACATGCATACTAACTCTGATCCAATATGGCATGACAGCAATGTGCTTATTCAAGAAAATAATTATCTCAATTTTCTTGTACTCTAACCTAAAATGTCTTCATCTTCACGACTTAAAAAAACAAAACAAAAAAACAGAAGAAAGAAGAAATGCCAAAGCTAACATCACCCACATATTTTGAGACCTCTATTGGTATCAATAATGAAATTAAGCTAAGTCTGAATGGGCAACAGTAATTCATTATCTTCCTCCACAGACCCACTGCTCTCCCCCAGAAATCTCCCTTTAATTAACTACCATCATCATTTCTTCTGATTTTCAGAATTTCTTGACTTCACTCTCTCCTTCATCCCTCATTTTTGGTGTCCAAGTGGCCACAGAAGCAACATCCCACCCAGTGTGTAAGCTGCTGTGGTGAGGAAGGTGCAGGGAGTATTTGGGGACAAGTCTAGTTTTGGGTTGTCAGAGATTTCCTATAGAATTGATGATTTAGCTGAGACTTTAAGGTTCAGAAAAATGTAGCCAGAAGAAGAGTGCTTTAGGTATCTTCCATGCAACAAATTTTTATTGAATACTTACTGTGGGTCAAAGTTTATGCTAGACTCTGTAGCGTTAGAAAGCTAGGCAAAATCCCTGCTCTCTTAGCACTTAGGAGATTTCAAGGTTGGGGAGAAATAGACATGCAAATATAAGCACAAAATATCTATCTATCAATAGGGCCTTCTAAAGGGTCACTATCCTCTAATACATATTAGGGAATTAAACATTTCATCTTTTTTTTTTTCCTACTAAACAGTCCAACCAGCAATTTCCCCTGAGTATCCAGTGCTTGCTCCTCCTTGCTGTTCCAGGCTCTGTTATGCACTCTGCTATGGTTGCCCAGAGCTCGCAATCAGAATCCCCTCTCCATTACCTGAATGTGGGGGAGAGTATTGTTTCTTGTACTTTCCTGTCTATCTCTATAGTTCACAATGAGGCAGAGGATAGAGTCTGGAGGCAGGGAACCTAAGGGCGTTTCACCCCACTTCCTAAATTGAAAAGAAAACCCTAACTTTCCACACCTGAGTAACAAAAGGACCAGAAGCTGCTCCCTTTGCAAACCCTCACCTTTTCTGCGTGGCAGATGGGAAACTGGCTGTCAGCAACCAATCAGACTGATTGCGGGTGGAGTCTTTGTTTGCATAGAAGTGCAACTTTGTAACTTCACCTTAGCCTCTGATTGGTTGCTTTTTAAACAGAAGTGTGCAAAATTGTGTTTGCACAGCAGTGTGACCTTTGTAACTCCACTTCAGCCTCTGATTGGTTGACGAAAGCAACCAATCAGACTAATTGTGGGTCACCACTTTATTTACATGAGGTGAGGATGAAGTGGCCAGTGGGAAACCTCCAGGGGGTATTCGGACCTCAGAAGATTCTGTATCTGGAACCTTGAGCCACCGCTGGGGCCGCTTCCATACTGTGGAGTGTACTTTCATTCTCAATAAATCCCTGCTTTCTTCTTTCCTTGCTTTGCTGGGCGTTTGGTCCAATTGTTTGTTCAAAATGCCAAGAACATGGACGACTTGCAGTCAAGACCCTCTAATGGTAACAACACCGTGACCGAGCTTTTACTAAAGGGCCGAATTAAAGATTACACTATAAAAGGGGAACACTGTAAAGCTGTCAGCTAAACTAGCCTTTCCTCCACAGTTCATGAGGAAGGAACCTAATTTATACATCAACAAATTTATGCCAGCTGTTCTCTCATGTGCCCAAGGCAGATAAAATCTATCCATGGAGGTTTCATCTCGGTGAGAGGGAGATATACAAGAAATAAGTAAACACGTACATTGCCAACATAATTAGAGATGGAGGAGGAAAATAACAGGGTGGAACTTCTGACAGCTCTCCTGGGAAGGTCTCTGTGGAAGTGATGTATTTGAGCTGAGACCTGAAGGAAGGGAAGGAGTTGGCCGAAAAGGTAGAATAGAATTGCAGAAAGAGATCAAGGGGAGCTCTTCCCAGGGGTCCCCTGCCCTCATATTGCCTGTCTTCACAGGTGTCACCTAATCACCTACTGCTCATAACCTGGCTACCTATCTTTCACTATCTTTCAGGACAACTCAGCCCTATGCATAGGGATGGGTTCCCCCCAAGCAGGGACTGCTTCAGAGTCCAGGCAACATCTAGTTACATCCCTGGATGATGGGTCTTGTTTGAGTGAATTGTTTTCACTACCAGACTGTGAAGGCTTCCCATTCAGGACCCTGGTGTTCATCCCCATTGTCTGGGAACTCTACCCGGTTTCTTTTTCTTTTCTTTTCTTTTTTCTTTTTCTTTCTTTCTTTTTTTTTTTTGAGAGAGTCTCGCTCTGTTGCTCAAGCTGGAGTGCAGTGGCGCGATCTCGGATCCCAGATTCAAGTGATTCTCCTGCCTCAGCTTCCCGAGTTTCTGGGACTACAGGCGCACGCCACCACGCCCAGCTAATTTTTTTTGTGTGTGTATTTTTAGTAGAGACAGGGTTTCACCACGTTGGCCAGGATGGTCTCGATCTCTTGACCTCGTGATCCACCCGCCTCGGCCTTCCAAAGTGCTGGGATTACAGGCATAAGCCACCGCGCCCGGTCCCCTGTTTCTTTAATTACTGTTACTGAAAGGCATAGCCTTTGAATGAGCTATTAATCCAAAATCCTTTGTTTTCCATTCTTGCTCTAGTCACAGCTTATTTTTCCAGACCATACTGTTCTAAGCCTCAATTACATTAAGGCCAGGAGGCCACCGAAGAACTCCACATGCCACTGCACTGGCGGGTGGAGCAAGTCAAGAAGGGCAGCTCACGAAGGCCCGGGAGTGCAGGAGGCCGGGGTGGGGACGCCTGGATGACGTCACTTGAGGTGAGCCGGCCCCGCGCGGGGCGTGACGTCACGCGGGCGGTCCCGTCAGCCGTGAGGTCACCTGGTGGGCGCGGCCAGGCCGAATCCCCAGTGTCGTCACGGGAGGGGGCGGGCCCAGAGCGTGTCAGTGCAGCCGAATCAAAACAAGCCGGAGACCCGCCTTTTCCCTCCGGCTCGGGAGCGTCTCGCTTGCGCCCCGGGCCCGCAGCGCCCGCGCGGCTGCCAGCCTCGGGTGGCCGCGTGCCGGCTCCAGGAAGCCGGAGAGGGCGCGGCGGCCGGGATGGCGCGGCACGGGCCGTGCGGCTAGACGGGAGTCGAGGGAACCTCCGGCTCGCGCCCTCCGTTC
The DNA here is from genome assembly GCF_028885655.2 of Pongo abelii. NCBI lineage: Eukaryota > Metazoa > Chordata > Mammalia > Primates > Hominidae > Pongo > Pongo abelii. Next base: position 140,676,048 of record NC_071990.2, read on the forward strand.
TTTCCCCGAGCCGGCTTCGCGCAGGGCCGGGAGCGGCCGTGCCGCTGGGATCCGCCTTCGCTGACGCCGGGCACCTACCTGGACGCTAGCGAGCGAGATGCCCAACCCCAAAAACAGCAAAGGCGGCCGCAAAAACAAGCGCGCCAACAGCAGCGGCGACGAGCAGGAAAATGGAGCCGGGGCCCTGGCAGCGGCGGGCGCGGCGGGAGCGGCGGCCGTGGGGGCCCTGGCGGCGGCGGCCGGCTGCGGGGCGGCGGCGGCGGGCGCGCCGGGCGCCGGAGGCGCGGCGGGCGCTGGAGGCGCGGGGACTGGCGCCGCGAACGCTGCGGCCGCCGCGGGGGCTGCGGCCGCGGGCGATGCCAAAAACGGTAAGACGGGGCTGGCGGGGCGAGCGCCAACTTCCTCCCCGACGGGGACGGCGCGGTGGCGGGGCCCTGGGTGGCGCGGGCGGTGCGTGGACAATGCGAGAGTCAGGAAGTGCTCACCCCGCCCCTCCGCCCCGCCGCGGCTGCCCCTTCGCGGTCCCCACGCCTGGCGGCGGGGACGGATCTGCGGCCCCTGCCGGGTGTCCGCGCGGGGGGCAGCCCGCGTCCCACACTCTGAGGGGCTCCTGGCTGCGGCAGCGCTGCCCTCGGGCCCAGCCTGCTGCCCGGGCTGGCACTGCCCCGCCGTGTGTGCCGGGCCGAAGGGAGGAAGGAAGGGAGGAAAGAGCCGCCTAAGTTGAGAAGAATGATCCGATTGAAAACTTAGGCACCGGTTAATTTTTCCCGGTGCCTCCAAGGCCACCCGTAACCCCCGAAGTGAAGGAGAGCCTCAATTCTTAGCACACCCAGGCTTGCTGCGTCGATCGCCACAGGTGAAGAGGCCTCGAGACATTTAGGGCCTCTGTGTTCGCTCTTTAATTTTTTGGCTTGCTTGAGGAAGGAAGAGAATCTGAACTTGACTTCCGTTCTCAGCCCAGAGTTTAAAAAAAAAAAAAAAAAAAAAAGAAAAGAAAAATCATTCTCTATGTCATTCTGCTTAACATTTTCAGAAGGAAGCCTCATAATCTTAGGTAGTGCCTGAATGCTCCTTTTGAGGGGACACTTAGGAACTGGCCCAGATGTGACAGGATTTCTGTTCTCATTACAGAGCCATGGTTTTCGTTATAAGGTGCTGGGCAAACACTTTTACTTATTTGGACAGTTGTTTGAATTCCTCTAGTCAGGCACTTTTTCCAGGAAGACACCGTAGGTATTTTAATGAAGGGAGATTTGAATTGTTATATCTGGCTTTTAATTTACAGCTTCAGCTTTTGAAGCCATTCTTTATGTAGATCAGGCACTTTTTTTTTTTTTTTTTTTAGACGGAGTTTGCAGTTTCGCCCAGGCTGGAGTGTAGTGGCGCAATCTCGGCTCACTGCAACCACCGTCTTCCGGTCTGAAGCGATTCTCCTACCTCAGCCTCCCGAGTAGCTGGGATTACAGGCGCCCGCCACCACGCCCGGCTAATTTTTGTTATTTTTAGTAGAGACAGGGTTTCATCATATTGGTCAGGCTGGTCTCGAACTCCTGACCTCGTGATCCGCCTGTCTCGGCCTCCCAAACTGCTGGTATTACAGGCGTGAGTCACCACGCCCAGCCAGATCAGGCACTTTTTAAACAGGGCACCTGCACTTACAAGCAGCGTACGGTGCTCTGAACATAGGCGGCTGAGTGTCGCCTGTTAGAACTGTAGGCCCGGTTGGCTGTGTCTCTGCAAAATTGAAATAGGAAGATTTATTTATTTATTTTCAGAAACAAACTTACCCCGTTTGTGAATGTTTCAGAATACTAGTTTTGGGTAGCCTGTGTTCTTCATGTTCTTCTGTTTTTCTCCTGGCTTTAACCTTCATTTTGGTATTGATGTGGCAGTGAGAAAGGTGCTCAGATTCTGGGTAGGACAGACTCCTAGCTCAGCCATTTAGAGCTTCGTCATCTTGGAAAGGTCAGTCTTCTAGAACCTCAATTTCCTCATGTGTAAGCTTGAAAAAAAATTACCCTGGCTCCCTCCTAGTGTTATTGAGAGGCTCAGAGTGCCCCTTCCCTATTATGCTCCCAGTTCTTGTTATTTTAAAGGTTACATGTATAATGAGCTTAAAGTTTCTCACAAAGAGTGCATGAACAATGATGACAGCTTTCGTTTATTCATTTAAAAAAGATTACCTGCAGTGTTGCAAGTACCGTGTTCAATACTAAGGGATCCAGCGGTAATCAAGACGAGACATCCCGGTCCTCAGGGAGCTTGCATTCCTGTTCTGGTGGCGGTTTTGGTTTGCTCTGCCCACCCCCCTACCCGCTCCTTTTTTTTTTTTTTTGGCCTATGTGGAAGCTTCAAGTTCGCAGTTTCCTTTTTTTTCTTGCTCCAAAAGATTCGTCCACTTCAAGGTGGCATGAGGAAATTTTTTTCTTAGGCTACTTGTACCTCCTAGTTTGTACATAACAAACTGGTTAAGGGGCCCCTATTATTCTCTGAAGTGGCAAACTTAAGTATATTTAGCAGCACAGTGTATGTGAAGAGCTGTTTCTGATTAGGAGCTTATTTTATTAAGTGAAAGGCGGGGAGAAAAAGGAATGGGCCAACATTCCCATAGTCAGGGTCAGAGGATGTAACTTATATTAGAGGAGTGAGCCAAATTTTATGATGCCCGATTCTTGTTTCTGACGTGATGTGAAGTCTTCGTGAATGATTCACCTTAATTTGAAGAACCCCCCCTCAGTTCTGCAGTTGGTGATAACTGAACTTGGATGCTGAGGACTCCTGTGTGCAAGATCAAATGCCTTTTTCTTTTCTTTTCTTTCTTTGTTTTTTTCTTTGCTATTTAAAGCTATAGTTTATAAGATAGGGGTTTGGGAGAGATGTTACTGGTGAATTTTTAAAGAGGAAGGGGCAAGAGACGCATAATTCTCAAAATCAACTAAGGACCAATATTTGGATTTTTAATGTTAAAATTATTATTGGTAGTAGTTTTAAGTGTATTTCAATTTTTTACTTAACTGTGACATTAGATTTTGTAATTACAGAAATTACAAATCAAGTAATTATTACAAGAAAGGAGGTACTTGATATTCTTTGAAACTTGTAAATTGTTTTCACTGTTCAAGTCAGCTACCTACATCTGCAAACATGCAAACTTAATGACTTCGCTTAAAATTAATAGTGTTTATTTGTAGTTGTTTGGAGTTCATAGAATAGTTTTGTGTTTTGTGGCTCTTGGGCAGTGTGGCCACCAGAGCAGGGCAATATTAGCTTTTAGTTGTTCAGTTTGTCAAGTGGGCATAAATAAATACTTATTCTATAAAGGAAGATTACTAGCTAGGGAGAGCTTGGGGAAGTTGCGGTATAGTTGTGGTTGGAGAAGTTGAACTGGCTGCAGTCGTGCATCTTGAACAAGTTTAATATTCTTAGGATATCATACCACTAATAAGACATTTATTAGATACTAATTTTAAGATACTAGTTTATGAGGCTTATTTTTCAGGGATTGGAGTAAAAGACCACCCCATCTTTTTCCTACATAGTAATCTGTCTGCACATACTGTTTGCATTTTCATTGTAGGTACACAAGATTACCAATGGTTATATTTAGAATCTAGTTATCAAAAGGTAGATATGTAGTTTCATTCTGGTTCCATTAGGCCTCTGCATTTTTGCATCAGGCCTAAAAATATTTGAAACCTTGATCGTAGTATATCTAGTTTTCATTGGGCCTGGATCTTAAGTACTTTTGTAAATTCCTGTTATTGGATGACCATGGTTCATCACTCCACTCATTCCTTACTGCCTCTAGAACCCATGGGCAGCAGAGTCTGCCTTAATTCATGGAACTGTTTCTAGCAGATGGAGTTCGTTTGCATAGAGATTGGCTTTCCATTTGGTGGACCTAGATTCAAATCCTGGCTTCTCAAATTACTTGTCAAATGACCTTGGGCAAGTCATTTAACTTCTCTGAGCCTTGGTTTCTGCTTTGTAAAATGGGATTGTAGTACCTACCCATACAGATGTAGTAAAGTATCTGTATGTATCTATTAAATATATTTAAAATATTTAAATATTTAAAATAAAATAATTTTTATTTTAATTTAATATTTAAAATAATAAAATATTTAAAATCTATTTAAAATAAATAGATTACATACATTAGATAGATTAGAACAGTGTCTGACTTATAGTACCAGCTTATGAAGTATTAGCTGTTTGTCGTAGATCCTGGAAATAGCCTGAGCAGAGATACACGTGCTGGAGGTTTACTGGAGAGTGCTGTTGGCATCATTCCTAGTGGAGGAGGGAAGGAAGCAGGATTGGGCAGAAGCAGGAGTTGAACTGTGATGCATCTGTAACAGAGACCCCAGTTGATCCTCTCTTGGGGAGCTCTGGAGGTGGGATGGCCTTTCAGAGTTATCTCACCTTAAATAATAGGGGCAGGGCCTTCTTCCACACACTCCCCCAACTCCCAGTTGACTGGTCATTTGGACTTGGCCTCCCCCCAGGAAGAGAGTATGACCTTGAGGGTGGCATCTCTTTACCTGGAAACCCTTTATGGAGAGGGACTCTGCTGAGAAGCTTCAGCTCTGAGTGAAAGGAGAGCCATTCTTATTCCCCTAGCATTATGGATGTCTTCATTTAGACCACCAGTACCATTCACATAAAACACAGGTGTGGGATAAATATTTCTCACTAACAACTAAATAGGCTTTTTGGAAGAGACTGGGAATTAACCACCATTATAACAATGTTTCCATGGGAAAATGGGTTCTGAATTCCATATATCTGTTTACAAGTAGATTTTTTTGGAGTACCACCTGTTCCCTATGCACAGGATTTGTATTTTGCTGCATATTTAGGCCACTAAAGACTCTTTTTATAACCCAGGTTTGTAGTATATTTTAAATAGTTTCTTTTTAGATGTATACTTTAATTCCTACTACATTTAAATTACCTATATCCATCAGTAGGAAAATGAAAAATGTTTGCTTGCTGTTTATTTTCAAATCAGGAATATCTGTTGAGGATCTAAGGTATATAGGTTACCATTATAATCTTAGAAAACATTTTCTTGCCTTATCTAGAAGTCAGTTTTTTGGGTCTCAAGAATTATTTGCCTTTGGATGTTGCCTTTTGAAATCCACCTTTTTAATGGAGATTGGCAGAAAATATTGCCTCATGCATCAAAGATTCTTCCTGTACACTTTGTGTATTAAAGTGAAGAGCTCTGCTGTGCGCTGTTCATGGTGCTCTATGTGCAGTCTCGTCTTTCTCTCATTCTTTACTTGTTACAGGATCTGTGACCTGTCCTTAAGTTCTAGAAACTGAACCTTCAATGTCAATTTTCCTGTAAGTCCAGGAATATATTTCATTCCATGGAGAATTGAAAACGGGAGATAAAATGGGAAAATCTCTTGCAGCTTAATCCTCCTATGAGTTTACTTCAGGCTTTTAGCTATGAATAATTTAAAGAACTTGAAGGTATCAGAAGAGATTCTTTACAGAAAAAAAAAAAATCTGCCCTAACTGATTTTGATCACCGACTCTTTGGCATTTTGGTTTTTTGAGATGGAGTCTCGCTCTGTCACCCAGGCTGGAGTGCAGTGGCACTATCTCGGCTCACTGCAAGCTCCACCTCCCAGGTTCACACCATTCTCCTGCCTCAGCTGCCCGAGTAGCTGGGACTACAGGCACCCGCCATGATGCCTGGCTAATTTTTTGTATTTTTAGTAGAGACGGGGTTTCTGCGTGTTAGCCAGGATGGTCTTGATCTCCTGACATCGAGATCCACCCACCTCGGCCTCCCAAAATGCTGGGATTACAGGCGTGAGCCAGCGCACCCGGCCCTCTTTGGCATTTTTAAGGGTTTTATTTATTCGAAAATATTGTGTTATTTTATTATTTTACCAGTAATAAAATAAGCATTGTAGAAAAAAAGCTTTCTTTGCCTTTCTGGTTAAACACATAATTCCACCACTTAAGAGATCAACATTATTAATATTTTCATATATGTTCTTGCAGCCTTTAATTTTTTTCTCACAAAACTTTTAAAAGTACATATATAGTTTCTGCAAAAAGATCATATATTTTATAATCTGATTTTTATACCTAGAATAGTTTGTGGACATTTTAGCAGAGCAGTAAATATACAGGTGTATCATCATATGTCTGCACCTTGGAAATTTGATCATTCCACTATTGTTTACCTTTAGGTTCTTATTCATATATTTCTGGGCATTTGTCCACTTAATTACTTCATGTTTTAGTTTGTTTCTGCTGCCACAACAAAATACCTCAGTCTGGATAATTTATAAACAATAGAAATGTATTTCTCACAGTTCTAGCAGCTGGGAAGTCCAAGGTCACAGCCAGCAGATTCTGTAGTTGGTGAGAATCACAGCATCCTCACATGGCAGAAAAGGTGAAAGGGATGAATTTGTTCCTTCAAGCACTTTTATGAGGGATCTAATCCCGTTCATGAGAGCCCTCATGGCCTAAACATCTTCTTTTTTTTTTTTTTTTGAGACAGAGTCTCACTATGTCGCCAGGCTGGAGTGCAGTGGCTTGATCTCAGCTCACTGCACCCTCCACCTCCCAGGTTCAAGCGATTCTCCTGCCTCAGCCTCCCTAGTAGCTGGGACTACAGGCACGTGCCACCATGCCCAGCTAATTTTTTTTTTTTTTTTTTGGAGATGGAGTGTCGCTCTGTCGCCCAGGCTGGAGTGCAGTGGCACGATCTCGTCTCACTGCAAGCTCCACCTCCTGGGTTCATACCATTCTCCTGCCTCAGCCTCCCGAGTAGCTGGGACTACAGGCACCTGCCACCACGCCCGGCTAATTTTTTGTATTTTTAGTAGAGACAGGGTTTCACCACATTGGTCAGGATGGTCTCGATCTCTTGACCTCGTGATCCACTCGCCTTGACCTCCCAAAGTGCTGGGATTACAGGTGTGAGCCACCGCGACTGGCCATGGCCTAAACACCTTCTAAAGGCTCCACCTCATAATACTGTTGCACTGGGGATTAAGTTTCAGCATGAATCTTGGAGGGACACAAACATTCAAACCATAGCATGTACTTAGGAAAAATTCTTCCTGTGGACTTGCTATATCAAAGGATATGCATATTCTCATGACTTTTAATACATGCTGACAGATTGCCCTATTGAAAGGTTGTACCAGTTTGACATTGCTGTGGTCAGAGTGCTTTTCCCCATGGTCTCATCATTCCCTGGTTGTTTTAAAGGCATGCTGGAGAATTGCTCAGCAAATTCTTCAAAATGTCTCAGTAACTGGAGGGCCCCATTTGCATCCGGAATTTGGAGCAGATGCTGTCATACATAGGGGGACTTTCCAAGGCTGGATGTATTTCTGTTGGAGACTTCTGTAGTCTTTAGTGATTTGGTAGCAAACAGAGATTTTAAAAAGTAGTAATGGTGGCCAGGCAATGGTGGCTCACGACTGTAATCCCAGCACTTTTGGAGGCTGAGGCGGGCGGATCATGAGGTCAGGAGTTCGAGACCAGCCTGACCAACATGCTGAAACCGTGTTTCTCTACTAAAAATACAAAAATTAGCTGGGCATGGTGGTGGGCTCCTGTAATCTCACCTACTTGGGAGGCTGAGGCAGGAGAATCACTTGAACTCAGGAGGCGGAGGTTGCAGTGAGCTGAGATCGTGCCATTGCACTGCAGCCTGGCGACAGAATGAGACTCCGTCTCAAAAACAAAAGTAATAATGGTAGATGATATTTTAGTAACTGGTGATAAAGTTAGTGAAGATGAAAGCATAGACCTTTGAAATTCTGTCTGCATCATGATTCTAATCTTATAAAGTCAGGTCTGGAGTTTTTAAAGCTTTAGTGAAAAAAGACTGGGTACTTCAGGCTTGGGTATAAAGCTAGGTGCCATAACTTATGCTATAGCAGAGTGACTTTGGGGCAGGTTATTTAACCTTTCTCAGCCTCTGTTTTCTAAATGCAATTCTTTGGAGTGTGTTTTTGAAGGAAAACAGTATACGTGAAAGATGCTGGCACAGGGCCTGGCAGATATGAGCCCTGTCAACAACAGCTTTGTACATTTTGTGGTTTGTTCAACCTTATCCAACTAAAAATCTTGTTAAGCCATTGTGCTGTTAAGAACAGACACTGAGAGACATTAAGGTGGAAAAAGACTATAGTACCATGGAATTTTTTATTCAAGCACTGCTTTGACCCAAAATTATTATCTACTCTTCCCCCATCTTCTCTTTCTTATCATAGTTTACTGGGAAAAAATCAGATGATTTAGCTAAAAATAAGCAAACAAAAAGCAACATGTAAAACTGGGTACATCTTCCTTATACAGAAATAAATGCTGCCAGACGTGGTGGCTCACGCCTGCAATCCCAGCACTTCGGGAGGCCGACAGGCAGACCACAAGGTCAGGAGATCGAGACCATCCTGGCCAACATGGTGAAACCCCATCTCTACTAAGAACAAAAGAATTAGCTGGATGTGGTTGCACATGCCTGTAATCCCAGCTACTCGGGAGGCTGAGGCAGGAGAATCGCTTGAACCCGGGAGATGGAGATTGCAGTGAGCCGAGATTGCACCACTGCACTCCAGTCTGGTGACAGAGCGAGACTCCGTCTCAAAAAAAAAAAAAAAAAAAAGAAAGAAAGAAATGCAAGTAAGTTATTCCATGTATTAAACAAGGGCAGCTGTGAAAGAGCAGGAGCATATGTGGCAAAATATTGGGTTAAATATAAGTATTGGATTTGAAGATGGAGAATTCAAATGAGTATGTGGGGTTGTGTAGCTGAAAGGAGGTGAGGAGCCCAGGATGTACTTTGGGGGATCAGCCAGGGCTTAGTTTTACTGAGAATTAAACACAGGATCCTTCCCTCTCTCCAGGCAACTACTGGATTCATTAAATCCTCATTCATTAGATCCTAATTCATTGTTTATATACTCATCCATTTACTACATATTTATTATGCACCTATTGTCTCCTATGACTGAGAAGTACAATGTTAAATTATGCTTGGGGGGATCAGAATCCACACCATCCAGGGCTCACTGTGAAGCTGGCAGAGAGACATGGAAACAACAGGAGCCATGATAATGTACTGTGGATACCCAGTGGGGAAAATGATGTTTCCTGGAGGAGGGGACATTTGAGCTGAGTCTTGCAGGAAGAGAGACAGTGAATTCTAAAGATAGAGGAAGGATATTCCAAACAGAGGGAAGTGAAAAAGGGCCTTGAGTTCTGGTTGCTCCAGGAGTTTAATGTGGCCGGTGTCAGGCGCCGTGGTAGGACTGGAGGCTGGAAAGGGGGCTGGGTCAGACAGTCAAATCTGGATGTTTGTAGCCAGTGGAGAACCACCCACCTAGGTTTATAAGCAAGGACACCCACCTAGGTTTATAAGCAAGGTTTATAAGCATGGTCAGCTGAATTTGAAAAGGGGGTAATCATAGGTTGTTGATAAGTTTGTAAAATTATACATTTTAACAGAATGAGTATCTTTTAATACAACTAATAAAGGATTGGAGGTGGAGCCTGCCATGGACCCTCAATTGTGGTTTTTCAATGAAGCAGAGGGCACATGGCACATGCTGCTTTTCTGCCCAGGATGACAGTGTCACAGGATCCAAGACTGCTGTATGGAAAGCCTATCTTAATTGTGGGCAGCAGCAGCCCAGTGCTTTCTGAGCCATGTGAGGTTACTAATTGAGGTTAACATCAGAGAACTAGATGCCAGTGGGAGGGATTGGGACCATTTGAGCAAGTAAGATTTTCTCTAGAGACAGGGGCTTGTCCCTATGGTTTATTTTTCATACCTAGGTAGAAAGTGTATATCTCTGTGCCAAGTTGTACTAATTATCTTGGTTCGTCATTTTATTTTTGTCAACATCTTACCAGTTTTTAAAACAATAAACTCTGGTGAGAGGAGATGCTATTTTGTACAGAGTGACTGTGTGTTTTAATTTTGTATATTTCAGAAAGCTTCCAGTTTTCAGTGGTTAGCGAAATAGCAACTTGCTTTATTTAATCAACAGGATGTTTTAGCTTAATTGTACTTGAGAGCTTTTTATAAACTAGCAAAAAGTCAGTAGCATTTCTAATACTTTAAAATAGTACGATTTTTCAGACAAATTACTTTTGCTAAATTGTACAGATAAGGATAATACTTGAAAAGTCTAAGAGTGAGAAACAAAGATATTAAGAGGAAGCTTAAAGAAAAGTGAGGAAAGAGGAAGATGAAGTGTTAAATGTAGTCATATAATTGCTTAGATAGCATTTAATGAGAGTTAGCATTGTTCTCATATATACACATAATATAGTGTATTTCATAGATTTAAATAGTCAAGGAGGAAAAACTTTCTCTACTCTCTTAGGCTTAGTGATTGAGGGTCTGCAAATTAAATTGACAAGAGACAGATTGCAAGATAAAAGACATTTAATCATAGAAAAATGTGAGTCAAAGGAATGGTTAGAAGTAGGGGCTTGTATGTTATTTTAATAGGGGAAGGGGAGGGGAGAAAAGGGAACTTATGGGAAAACAAAGGACTTTTTGGAAAGATAAGTGGGCCTTTAGGAGAATAGATGAAAGATGCGATAGTTCTGTGGTAATATCAGCTTGGTGTGGTGTGAAGACTTTTCATCTCTGATGATAAGTCGCTCTTCCTTGGTTGCTCTTGGGGAGGGGATTTATGTTAATTGAATTCTTTTTGAGAGCCTCTGCTTTTAGGCCAGTAAGAGATTTCAGGAACTTAATCACTTTCAGCTCTTTAATTTTTATGCCACAGTGGCATATTCTGGACCCCCTCACAATATATTGCCACTCAAATCATATTAACCCCCCCCCCCCACCAAGAACAATTACAGATAGTCGGATAGGAAAAGATGGTCCAGGTGTCACAATTCACATTTCTCTTTATTTCATTTTATTGGAAATTCATTAAAAATAGAATGCCTTAAGATCTATTCCTTCATAACACTGATCAAGAGGATGAATTCAGACAAAAGTTAGTAAGGTATCAAATTGCTCAGGTAAGTTAAGCAGCTACTTGCCACATTGAAAATGTATGTTTTTCCCTAGGGGTAAGCATAGGTTTGATAATACTTTAGATCATGTCCCTTCAAGTTATAAAGTCATCTCAGGAGAGTCTTTGGACACTAATGTTGAAACTGAGTCACAAACTTTGTTTTCGCTTTATAAATCAGCACTCCTGAGTGTGATGCTTATTTCAGTGTAATATTTAGTATAACACAACTTCTTATTAAGGTAACACACTAGTTGTTATGCCTAACACAGCTCAGTGGGCAGAAGTCGAAACAGAAATGTACAGAATCAAGTTCTGGCTATTTTTGATTGGCAGCGGGTACAGTCTGTAATCTGAGAGTGGGAGCCTGAGGTGGCTGGTGATAGGTGTCAATGAACAGACACGGAGAGCCCAGAACAGTGCTGCCAGAAGCCATGAAGAGGGCCTGGCATTTAAAAATAAGAAGTGCCTGCTGTGGTGGAGACAGAAGTGTACATGCCTGAAAACACAAGGAAGCTCAAAGAATTCTTCCAAATGGTTTCCAGCTCCTTGGATCCGTTCTTACTGGGCAGTGCCTACGTGTCACAGTGACTTTCTTTACCTCGGTAATGATACAGTTCCACTATGTTAGGCATATAGTTTTAGTAGCGAAGGTGATGTGCTGTAGTGCAGAAGCAAATTAGGGAAGACTCCTGGGTGATTGGTGTGTTGGGGCTGTAGAACTTACAGAAAGGAGAAGCAGCCATTCCTAGTGACAGGAACAGTGAAGTTGCCACAGCTCCCCTTTTTGAGTGTTTAATAGGAGTCAGGTGTGACACCTGTAGTCTACAGTCTACATTTGAGTATGAGGACACTAAGCTTCAGAGATGGCCTTTCCCTTCTTGCAGAAAAGGCTTGGCTGTAGGGAAGTGTGCCTGACCCCCCATGCTTTATAGTTGGAATCTTGTTGATGTTGGGTCCATCTTGACTCACACACATACGTACATAAATAATGAAAAACTATATGCAGATTTTTAAAGGAGAGGACTGAAATTCAGTGTAAAAACACCAATATGGTTTTTATACTGAATAGGGACATTTACATTACTTTTAAAAGGTCTTATGGGTCGGCCGTAGTGGCTCATGCCTGTAATCCCAGCACTTTAGGAGGCTGAGGTGGGTGAAACACTTGAGTCCAGGAGTTCGAAACCAGCCTGGGCAACATGACAAAACCCTGCCTCTGCAAAAATACAAGAATTAGCTGGATGTGGTGATGTGTGCCTGTAGTCCCAGCTACTCGGGAGGCTGAGGTGGGAGGATCGCTTGAGCCTAGGAGGAAAGGGTTGCAGTGAGCTGCGTCTAGCCTGGGTGACAGAACGAGATGCTGTCTAAAAAAAGAAAAGAGCCTTATGCTTGTCATTCTGGTACTTGAACTGAAATCACATTTGTAAAACAAGAAAATACTTGACCAAGGAAGCACTTTACTCACACATTGTACACGTATGTTGATCTGATCCTTCTATCACAGAAGGACTTCCTGGTCTTGGCTTGGGAGATTGTGAACATTTGAACTGGCACTTCCTGTTCTTAATGGACCAGAGTTCATAACTAGCATGTGATTATCTTTAGGGTAAAGTCCTAGCAGTAGGATCACTGGTTTGATATATATTGCCAAACTGCTCCTACAGACGAGGTTTGCCAGTTTAAAACATCAGTGGCGGTGCAGTTCCTTTGTACTCTGTAATGTAAATTTTGATTACCGTTTTCATCTTTGCCAATCAGATGGATGAAAAATCACATCTCATTGTCATAATATTTGCATTTTTTGGATCATCAGTGAATATCTTTTTATATTGACCATTTGCATTTTTTTCTTGTTTGTGATTTTTGTTCATTTTACTGACAGGGTATTTGTGTTCTTACTGATTTTCACAAAGTGTTTGTGTATTCAGGGTACTTTTTGACATACGCTTTCCCTAGTTTATTGTTTGCCTTTCAGCCTTGTTTATGGTTGTCTTTGCTGGTTAGAAATTTTACAGTTTTGTATGATTACGTTAACATCCACATCGAAATAAAGGTAAAGGTAAGGGAGTGTGAGGCAAGTTGTGAAATTACTTGTAGGCAAAGCAGTTTGAGCATGGCATAAAGTTAGCAACTTTGAGTTCATTTGTATACCAGTGCACAATAATGCTATTACATTTATGAGGTTGTGTTTACTTTTTAATTTGGAAGACTCTGTTTCTCAGAATTGGTTGCAACCCGCCGGGTGTGGTGGCTCACGCCTGTAATCTCAGCACTTTGGGAGACCGAGGCAGGCAGATCACTTGAGGTCAAGAGTTTGAGACCAACTTGGCCAACATGGTGAAACCCCATGTCACTACTAAAAATGCAAAAATTAGCTGGGCATGGTGGCGCATGCCTGTTCCCAGCTACTCGTGAGGCTGAGGCAGGAGAATCGCTTCAACCCAGGAGGCAGAGGTTGCAGTGAGCTGAGATCATGCCTCTGAACTCCAGCCTGGGCATTAGAGGGAGACTCTGTCTCCAAAAAACAAACAAACAAAAAAAAATTGGTTGCAACTCCTGCTGCCCTCCCTTACCTCCTCTCCAAGTCTCTGGCCACTCACTGCTGTCGAGTCAATAGCTGAGCTCCAGTGCTCAATACCCATCTCTTCTTGCACATTTCTAAAATCCCTTGTAGTTTTTTTTCCAGCTATGTAGGACTTTGACACTTGTAGATAAAGACTCATTATTTACTTGTAATTGCCTCTTCTCAAGAACCAGGCTGCAAACTGAGGCCTCTTAAGCTAAATTGCCCATAAGTTGCTCATGATAACAGACTTAAATGCTGAATCATAAGAAAGTTCTCATTTTTCTCCTTCTGGCACTTGAACTGAAATTACATGTGTATATTAATAAAATGAGAACATAGCACTCAATTGAACCAAGAGTTTATTCACACACCATGCATCATGCTGATCCAGGGAACCTTTGTGCCTTCTCAGATGTCTGTGATTTGGAAGAGGTTTCCAAACTCATTCCTGTTCTAAAATGTGAGATTTGAGAGACACAGGTTATAGGTGGAGATCTGGCTCTGCCATTTTGCAAGGCTGCCAAACCTTGCCAAGCCCAAGTTTTATCTGCAGAAAGTGAGCATGACGTGATACTGTTTGTGACGAGCTCTTTTTCAAACCATAGAGCTGTTTGGAAAAGCAAATCATTGTGCCGTGATTTGGGGATTTTAGTATTTTCTAGGTGAGTTTTTGGTTCTCTGTTTGTAATGTGGTGTAGTGTGGCTGCTTCCCAACCAGTGATGAATGCACACACTGATTTGTTGGAAGAACCAGTGCAGATGTTGGCTTTCGCCCAGGGAGTTTGCAGTGAATGCCGGTCTTCCAAATCTGTATTCTGCTGCTTGAGGGGGAGCCTTTCGTTTCTCTGTAAGTTTGGATCTGGGAGCTCTTGCTGTGCAAATTTTGCCCAGAGAATCTGTAATATTCATTCTCCTGCTGGTCTCAGGGCAAGCCCAGTTTTTTGAATGAGACCTTCTGGAGCTACTGCAAACGGCCTTTCTGACCCCACAGTGAGGAGAAACTGAGGTAACCGAAGCCTTGAGGAGGGTTCTTTCACCAGTGTGAGCATAGCTGACTTTGGGATTCTTTCATTCTGATCTGTGGATCAATCCTGTCCCTGAGCTCTCCTGATTTTGTTATAACAGCAGAGTCCACTTAGATTTTAACCATTTGATCAGCAGAGCCTTGTTTTTGGCCTGTTGTGCTGCATGATTTACAGTGTGCATCTGGATTTGTAATTATGCCTCACATAGTTTATATTTTGATTCACTTCAGGCTTTTCTGCTTTCTCCTCTTTACCTGCCTCTAGGGCCATATGGAGTGGAAGTTTGCATGTTGTTGTAAAAGCATTTTGAAATGTTCATAAGACTTTCATGGTTTCCTTACTTCCCTTTTAGGTTTTGCATTTTAAATTAGGTTATAGAATTGTGAATTTACCAAACTATATTGTAGATTTTATCCAAACAGTTTCTGTGGGTATGAAATACTGGTCATGTGTACGTATCAGTATTTTATATGGAATCATTATATTTCTTGGGGTTAGGCTGACAAAAAACAATTTGTTAGCTTCATTCATGAGTGGTATTCAGATTTGAAATTTTTGACTTTGGAATAAATCAGTTTTCCTCAACTTATATTTTAATGTTCTGTGATATATGTGATCTAAAGATGACTTTGGGGGTGAGAGTGGGGCTAAAAAAAAGGAAATAGATGATAAAAAAGATGACTTTGAGTAATTTTTAAATAATTAATTTTAAATATTTTTTTCTTGATCAATTTTGGACATATGAGTTAGAATTCATTTAGACTATATATATATGTTGAATATAATCATAGGTAATATAACAAATTCTATAATAGTAGAAAGTAAGTTTTAGATTTTTTTGGTAACTCTTTTCACAAATGTTATATTATTTTTCCCCTCTGGTTTTGAAATGAATAGTTTTGAGTCTTTGAGAATGGTCATACCATAAAATTATATCTGTGTTCCACAAAAGTTAATAATTGGAAAAGGAATGAACATTTAGTTAAAATATCAGTAGCTTAAACTATCAATGGGAGTCTGTAACTCTAAGTTTACTTAATTTTCCTTAGAAAATTTTATGAAATACTCCCTTGAAATCAAATCATATTATAGCAAGTTGCTTCAAGTTAGTATATGTGAACTGCTAGTTCACAACAATCATGACTGATTGTTGAGTCTACTTTTCATTTTTACTGAAGTATGGATAAGACTTAGACATGCCCTCTTCTTTGACAAGTTTTTCCTTGTTGCAACAGATTCTATAACTTGCCTGTTGGTTGCTGATGCAGCTTTTCAGAAATAGGCCGTGCAGTGTGGCCCCAGGCAAAAGCTTTGTCTTTTCTCCCCAGAACCTAGCAGAATGACTGCCAGAGTGATCACTATAAAGCATTTTACCAGGTTATTTTGAAGGGACGCAGGGAGCAGAAAGAGTGTATTTCAGGAAGTTCAGCAGGGCAGAAAAGGCCCGTGGAAAACAAAGGAGTGTAAGGATTTCATTTATTTTAGGGTATGGATAGGATAAAGAAGTGAATTTAGCTACATCGTGCTGAGATTTTATTGATTTAAATACAGTAGTCTTAAAATTATCTTGGGAGTTGGTGTGTTAACTCAATCCGTTTAACTAAACAGAATGCAGGCAAGGCAGGCTGAACTTCTGTTTCTCCCGGCAGTGCTTTTTCTGCTACTTAATTTGATATTCTCCATACTGAGAGAATGGTGTTTCTTTACATTCTTTCAAAGGAAAATCCTCCTCTTTTGAGTTTAGCAATTCTATTAACTAGAACAGATTGACTTGTCATTATTTTTAAGGAGTGCAAAGATTGGGGTCAGGAAACCTTTATACTGTAATTGAGTTTAAGTACTTTTTTAACGTGGTCTACTTAGGTTGGTGCAAAAGTAATTTGCGATTTTTGCCATTACTTTCTTACCTACTTTTTAAGTACTCTAAGGATTAATATGAGGATTGAACATTTTGAATAAGACACTATTCTTAATTGTAGAACTACATACTACAATCTGGTTACACAAAGCTGTGGGGTCACCGCCTCTCCATATAAGCTGGCTCTGTGCTCTCAATTGTCCTGTGTGCAGTATGGGTGGAAATACAAGAGAGAAGGCCACTTACTAGCTGAATGGCCTTGGGCACATCACCAAAGGAGCCTTCCTGTGCTCAGAAAGAGTATGTGGAATCGGGACCAAAGTGATTGTCCTATTTCTATTCTGTGAAACTTTGATACTTTTAAGAAACATTTAGGATAAACTATGACACCATTATCTTCATCCTGATGTTCAGCCTAAACCAGGCATATTCTGGGTCCATATTCTTTTGGGTCTTGACGTGGCTTCTATTAGACAAGGAAAATATGAATCTTCTACTTTATAGTCATTATTGATGTGATTTCTTACTGAGATCAGAGTGTCAGAGCCAGAATGGAAATAACAGGTAAAATAGAAGCCTGTAGTTTTTTATTCAGTTTGAATTTGAGGCTGGGTAAACTTGTGGGTTTTAATTTCAAAGTAAAAAAAGGGTGGGTCTAGGAGAACAGACTAAATATATTAAGAGAATGTTAAAAACCCAAGTTGTTAACTGTATTGAAGCGTTGGTTGGTTGTGCGTGTGTGTGTGTGTGTGTGTGTGTGTGTGTGTGTGTGTGTGTGTGTGTGTGTGTGTGTGTGTGTGTAGCTACCATGTTTATTTTGACAGAGTGGTTTGCCTGAGTAAAAGCTTTGTGTTTAAATCCTACTGTAAGCAAAGAAAAACGTGTTTAACAATGTAATTGCCTTGTGCTCAATTTGCTACTCACTTTGGAGCAGGTTCACACACTAAAATAACATAAGGGGAGGTTAAATTACATCAAAGGTTAAGACAGATAAGCTTAAGCGATCTCATTGTAGCTCCTATACTAATTAAAACAAGTTGATAAAATATTTTTGTAAGTACTAGCCTTCCTTTATGTGTAGTGCTTAGTGTCTTTATTTTTAGTAGAAAAAAGTTCTTAAAAATATTTGAGGAAATTTATATTAAAACCTTTCGAGTTTTCATTTAAATAATACTTGCCAGTTAATCAGGAAATGATTCTTTAAATTTATTTTTATTTTTAATTTTTGTGGGTACATAGTAGTATATAGGAAATAATTCCTAAACACCCTGTGAATTTGAGGCACAGTGTGGAGCATCAGTGGGCTGCAGTTAGCTTCTTTGTCCACTCCTGTGTCTTATCTAATTTCCATGTTACAGCCACAGGGATGGGCCAAGGCTGAAGCAGAGACTTTACCCTAGCTGGTGATCAGATGGAAAAGCAAGGCTGGGGCCTAATTACAGGAGCTCCTTGAACATGACCCAAGAACTTGGAGCATTAGTCTGAGTTTCTGAGGTTTCTGAATGTGTGTATGATGTGATCATAGTCAAGTTTTCAGAATGCCGATCTGAAGGTATTAATCAAACTTTTTTTGCTGTGTATCTCCTAAGAGAATTAGAAAAAAACCAGCATTCTTGTAAATTTTTAAGTTGTCACACCCAGTTTTTTAAAGGCTTAAATAGATGCTGAGGATACAGTTTCCAGTTCATTGTAAACATTGTAATTTATGCAAACAGAATCCTAATTATCATAGTAACTTGGTAACCATTATCATCCATTTAAAAAATAATGTAATTTTTTTTTTTTTGAGACGGAATTTTGCTCTCGTCGCCCAGGCTGGAGTGCAGTGGTGCGATCTCGGCTCACTGCAGTCTCGGCCTTCCAGGTTCAAGTGATTTTTCTGCCTCAGCCTCACGAGTAGCTGGGATTACAGGCACGTGCCACCATGCCCAGCTAATTTTTGTATTTTTAGTAGAGACGAGGTTTCGCCATGTTGGTCAGGCTGGTCACTCCTGACCTCAGGTGATCCTCCCGCCTCAGCCTCCCAAAGTGCTGGGATTACAGGCGTGAGCCACCACACCCGGCCTAAAAAAATAATAGAAATTTTACATTCTTTTCTTTATTTCCATTCAGTTTGTACTCAGAATTTGATCCTAAGACAGGGTATTGTCCTGCTTAAAAGTATTTTATTGATCATCCTATCATATTTTCCTATAACAAAATATATATATAAACTTAAATTTTTATTAAGTTGGACTTCTGAGATGGCAGAGTAAGGGCCTCCAGAAATTTGCTCCTCCATGAAAGCGATAAGAGCACTGGCAAGAATTACCAAAATTAACTGTTTCAGAACTCTGGAAATTAACCAAAGGCTTACAGTAATTCTAAGAGTGTTCTTTCAAGAGAAATGACTGAATCATAATAAAAACAGTGAGCTGTGGTGTTTTAACTTGGTTAGTACCTCCCCCTTTCCCTAGCTCTGTGGTATCAAAGCAATGTAATTGCTATGTAAATAGTTGTTATACTGTATTTAGGGAATAATGACAAGAAAAATAAGCCTATGTATGTTCAGTACAGACACAACCATCCTTTTTTTTTCCATGAATATTTTCCATTGACAATTGGTCAAATCCATGGATGTGGAAACCCACAGATATAGAGGACAGACTGCATATGAATGGGGTGGAGAGGGAGTCTTAGCTACCTGGAGAATGTGTGCTGCACCAAAACAGTATTCTGATTCACATTCCAAAAAAAAACTCTGGACTGGTTTAATAAGACACAATGCAGGCCAAACTGCCCCATTGGAACTCTGATCTGGGGGATATGTAGACATCATATCACCTATTATCAGTTGAGCTTTTAGAATATTTTGAACAGCAGGGAGTTGTGAGTTGTATTTTCTAATCGGTAACTGGTCTACAGATGACCTGTGTTGCCAGTTAATCATGCAGTTTTATGCTTTACCTGTTGGGCAGACAAGGGAAGGGGTAAAGTCATTAGTCTTTTCAGCAGAGGTCATTGGGATTTCAGAGGTAAGGGGAAAGGGCCAAATCAGCCATGGCCTTTGGCCTCCAAGCACCATTTTGGGGCTCATCAAGAGAGAAGAAGCAGGTCCAACATTTACACTGCGTTGTAATTTACATGGTAAATGAAAATCACATAGATAAACTATGAGTAAAGAGGTTTGAGTATTGCCACATTTTTAATATTTGTGCTGACAAAGGAGGACATTAATCTGGATAATCAAAATCAAGCTTATTTTCCTAAGCAAGGATAATATTGGAATTCAGTACTAAAGACTGACATGAAGTCTTTAAAAATAGGATTGTTTAACAACTGATTGGACAGTTTCTCCACAGTTGTATATATACAGTCATGCATTGCTTAATGATAGGGATACATTCTAAGAAGTGTGTCATTTGGCGATTTCATCATCAGGCGTACATCATAGAGTGTACTTATACAAAGTATAGCCTACTACATACCTAGGCCAGATGGTATACCCTGTTGCTCCTATGCTACAAACCTGTACAGCAGGTTTGTTGAATACTGTAGGCAATTGGAACACAATGGTATTTATGCATCTAAACATACAGAAACATAGCAAAGGCACAGTAAAAATACAGTACAAAAGATAAACAGTGGTACACACATGTAGGGCACTTACACATGAAAGGAGCTTGCAGGGCTGGAAGTTACTCTGGGTGAGTCAGTGAGTGAATCTGAAGGCCTAGGACATTACATTACTGTAGACTTTGATAAACACTGTACACTTAGGCTACCCTAAATGTAGGGGAAAAATGAGGTAGGTATACTAGGATGTCACTAGGCAATAGGAATTTGTCAGTTCAGTTATAATCTTATGGGACCACTGTTGTGTACGGAGTTCATTGTTGAATCAAACGTCATTATATAGCATATGACTGTATATGCACACTTACATATACACACACATACACTTACATATATGCTTAGTCTGGAGTCCTCTTCCCATTTTATGATAGTGTGATTTGGTTCCAAGAGCTCTTGAATCTATATTTCCTTCAGAGCACATTATGTAGTGCATGTTCGTGCTAGGATGCTGCACAGTTTTCAATGATTTAGTACCCTCAAGATCTAAATCTCTAAACAAGAGAAAAGGCAGCCTGCTAATTTGTTTTCTAGTACAGTGTGATCCCATTATATGCAAATTGAATTATGCAAATTTCAACTAATCACATATAAATAATATTAATAAAAGCTTCACATTGTGTGCAAAATTTCAACAAGCATGTTTTCCCAAATTATGTGTGAAGCCATTTCATATTTTCAAAGCTGTCAGGTCAACTGAATTATAAAAATGCTTTTTTACCCAGTGGCACCATTTATATTTTTTATATTTTATATGTTTCTATTTTATAAATATGTTTATATTTTATATGTTTATATTTTCTTATAAACAGAAATACTAACTTGTGGCAGTATTATGTGAACTCTTCGTGTTGCTAGAACTTCTGTAAAGATTTTGGTTACGTTTGTATTATTATTATTTTTTACATTCACTGTTACAACTTAAAATCTTTATTATAGCTTTTTCTTTTTTTTTTCTTTGACAGGGTCTGGCTCTGTCTTACAGGCTGGGGTGTAGTAGCATGATCTTGGCTCACTGCAGCTTCCGCCTCCCAGGCTCAAGCCATGCTTCCACCTCGGCCTCCTGAGTAGCTGGGACTACAGGCACGCACCACCACACCAGGCTAATTTTTGTATTTTCTTTTTTTGATAGAGATGAGATCTCACCATGTTGCCCAGGCTGGTTTTGAACTCCTGGGCTGAAGTGACCTTCCTGCCTTGGCCTCTTAAAATGCTGGAATTATAAGCGTGAGCCATTGCGTCCAGCCTGTAGCTTTCAAAATATCACCTAAGTGTGCTAATACTGGTGCTGAAAAACATCCTGGAAATCAGTAACTTTGGAAAAGAAATTAGATGTGATAAAAGATACCAGGACATGACATGCTGTTAATTTATGAAATAAACTCAGAAGTATGAGAGTTAATGCTGATAGAATTAAAAAGTATGAGTAAAGTAGAAATACAGGACAATGACGGCACGTGTCTGTGTTCTGCGCGTGCATTCCCCATACTCTATCCTTAGACTATGGAATAATCTGTTCTGAATTATGTAAGTTCTTCAGGACCATGTCCCATGAGTAAAATGTAGTCATGCTTCATGAATCTCTGTTACCCATGCTAGGGAAAGATGGCTTTGGTTTAAAAATACATATTGTTACAGGACGGGGTGCCGATCCAGACCCCAAGAGAGGGTTCTTGGATCTCACACAAGAAAGAATTCAGGGCAAGTCCACAGTGCAAAGTGAAAGCAAGTTTATTAAGAAAGTAAAGGAATAAAAGAATGGCTACTCCATAGACAGAGCAGTCCCGAGGGCTGCTGGTTGCCCACTTTATGGTTATTTCTTGATGATATACTAAACAAGTGGTGGATTATTCATGTGTCCCCTTTTAGACCATATAGGGTAACTTCCTGACGTTGCCATGGCATTTGTAAACTGTCATGGCACTGGTGGGAGTGGAGCAGTGAGAATGACCAGAGGTCACTCTCGTCACCATTTTGGGTTTGGTGGGTTTTGACCAGCTCCTTTACTGCAATCTGTTTTTATCAGCAAGGTCTTTATGATGTGTATTTTGTGCCGACCTCCTGTCTCATCATGTGACTTAGAATGCCTTAACTATCTGGGAATGCAGCCCAGTAGGTTTCAGCCTCATTTTACCCAGCTCCTATTTAAGATAGAGTTGCTCTGGTTCACACGCCTGTTGACAACATAACAGAGTACTTATTTGTCTGACACTGAGAAGAACATCTTCACGGGGTTAGACGAAGGTAATTTTGAAGGTCTCCTTTTCCTTCTACTTCTTTGACACTAGTCAGTAAATATTGAGTGAATTATTTTATGCATGCCTTACTGCTTTGTTGTGAAGAAGAAATCTGCATCTTGCCCCTCATAAGCCTAAAGCACACATAAAAAGTCATGATTGACAAAAGTGTAAGTTGGGAGAGCATGCAAGTGGCAACATTTGGCCCAAGAGTAATATAGAGGGCTGTAGAGAGTGGGATGGTACTTTCCCAGCTAAGAAGGCTGGCACCTCCCTGGGCTTGGGAAGATGTGGAAGGGATTGGGCTTGGGACAGGATTGAGGTGAGGCACAGGTGGAGGACGGTGTGTGCCTGCATGTAGCGAAAGGGGGCAAATGAGAGGGGGTGAATATAATAACACTGAAGTGCTTAACTCCTGGTGGGCTTGGCCAGCCTTGCACTTAACGTGGAGAAAGGAGGATGGATGGCCACTTCCTGTTTGTGGCTTTGCTCTAAACTTGTTCAAAATCTCTTGATTTTTATGACAAGTAATATAAAGTGATATGGCATTTATTAACAATTGCTTATAGTTAAACAGTGCTTGGCCAGGTGCAGTGGCTAATACCTATGATCCCAGCACTTTGGGAGGCTAAGGCAGGAGGATCACTTAAGCCCAGGAGTTCAAGACCAGCCTGGGTAACAGAGTGAGACCCCACCTCTACAAAATTTTTTTATAAAAAGTCAGCTGGGGCTAGGCTCGGTGGCTCATGCCTGTAATCCCAGCACTTTGGGAGGCCGAGGCAGGTGGATCACGAAGTCTGGAGATGGAGACCATCCTGGCAAACACAGTGAAACCCCGTCTCTACTAAAAAATACAAAAAATTAGCTGGGCGTGGTGTGGTGGCGGGCGCCTGTAGTCCCAGCTACTTGGGAGACTGAGGCAGGAGAATGGTGTGAACCTGGGAGGCGGAGCTTGCAGTGAGCAGAGATCGTGCCACTGCACTCCAGCCTGGGCGACAGAGCGAGACTCCATCTCAAAAAAAAAAAAATCGACTGGGAGTGGTGGCGTGCACCGTAGTCCCAGCACCCATAGTCCCATGCTGAGGTGGGAGGATGGCTTGAGCCTGGCAGGTTGAAGCTGCAGTAAGCCCTGACCATGCCACTGTACTCCAGTGTGAGCAACAGAGCGAGACCCTGTCTCAAAAAAAAAAAAAAAAAAAATTGGTGCTTAGGTGCCAAGCACTGTTCTGACTACTTTAATAACTTCTTCATTCCTCATGGCAACCCTTTTGGGGTAGGTATTAATATTAATATTATTATTTCTGGGCCAGGCACAGTGGCCCATGCCTGTAATCCCAGCACTTTGGGAGGCCAAGGTAGGCAGATCACCTGAGGTCAGGAGTTCAAGACCAGCCTGACCAACATGGAGAAACCCTGTCTCTACTAAAAATACAGAATTAGCCAGGCATGGTGGCACATGCCTGTAATCCCAGCTATTTCGGAAGCTGAGGCGGGAGAATCGCTTGAACCTGGGAGGCGGAGGTTGCGGTGAGCCAAGATAGCACCATTGTACTCCAGCCTGAGCAACAAGAGCGAAACTACATCTCAAAAAAAAATTTTTTGAAAAAAAATTATTATTTCTGCCATTTTACAGGATTTTATAGGTAAGGAAACAGAGGCACAGGGAAGTTAGGTGATTTGCCAAAGGTCTTTAATAAGTTGCAGAGCTGAGTCACATCCAGGCAGGCTGACTCTATGTCATCTCCCACAGTCTGGAGTTGGGAAGCTGGAGATGGAGGACACTGGTCAGAAATTCATACCCTAAGAGGACCGTGCTCTCTGCAAACAAGGGGATTTGTTCCCACATAAGAGGAATAATCAGCGATCTAATAAAACAGATTTGAAACCTTACATTTGTAATAACCAGTTCACTTTTACACAGCTAGTACCCCATGGAACCAGGACTTACACGTAAATGTCCTTTTTTTTTCTCCTTTAAAAAAAAATGTTACCTGGGTGCCACAAGGAGGGTAGCAGGAATGATGTTAGTTTGAGGAAGTGAGGGTGAGGGCCAGGCTCTGTCCCGACAGAGAAGGCCTGGACAGAGTCTAGGAGACCTGGCTGGAGCTTTGTAGCTGCCTCCCCAGCAGCTGGGCTGGTTCTCCCCATGGGTTCACCCTCTCTCTATTACTGTGGTCACAACCAGAGGACTGCGTCTGGTTGGGTCATTCTTTCCTTCATCAGAAGATTTATTAAACACTTATTTACACAGTAGTGGGTTTACAAGGATTAATGTGACTAAGTCATCCCTACTTTAGATTTTGCCTGGAAAGCCTCATATGACTTAAGAAGACCCTCCTTACCTTCATTCCACCCAACTCCCCACCTGCTTATGATGCAACTATTTTAAGGGGGATAAAAATATTTAACTCATAGTTTAAAAGCTGAAAATAGCAATGTCCAGTTTATAGGGCTCCTCAGTGAATGAGGTTGTCAGGGGATTTGGGCTCATTGGGCAGTCAGTGTGATCCTCCTCTTTCAATAGGTAAGGAGCACAGAGTTCTGAAGTGAGGGCAGGCTGCAGGGTAAGAAAGCTGGGGAGACAAGATAGGCTTGGCCCAGGTAACTTCAGCCTAGCTACCCTGTTATCCAGACTTGAAACTGAGATTTTTGCCCAGAATCACATGAACCCTGTTATTTCCTTATTTTAACTTGAGCAGGAGAAATAGAAGCTGGTTACTGAATACTTGATGATGAACCTAAAATACAGGCCTTGGAAGGTTTATATACTTTTTTAAACAATGCCAACTCTGAGTAAAGGAGCATTTTTCTGTTTTGCTTGTTAGATTATCACAGTTTAATTAATGCGCCAAGGGAAGTTGGTGGCACAAGTGTATGATACCCTTCTCCCATCTCTCGTGTTGAAGATTTAGTTGTATCAGATCAATCTATATTCCATTTATGCCTTTGTGGGACTGCTGTTCTGTTTTTTCTTTGGAGACAAGGTTTCACTCTATTGCCCAGGCTCACTGCTGCCTCAATTTCCTCGACTCACTTGATCCTTCCACCTCAGCCTTCTGAGTAGCTGGGACTATAGGCACATGCCACTGAGCCCAGCTAATTTTTTAAAATTTTTGTGGAGGCGGGGTCTCACTATGTTGTCCAGGCTGTTCTCTAACTCCTGGCCTCAAGTCATTCTCTGGCCTTAGCCTCCCAAGTGCTGGAATTACAGGCGTGAGCCACTGTGCCTGGCCATACTTACTTATTCTCTAAACACCTACTGTATGGCATGTTCAAAACATTAGAAAAAGTAGAAAATATTGGAGCAGTTTGCATTTATCTGGGGAGTGAAATACAGTGGTATAAAATTATGGTAGAAGTAGCATATAAGTAAACATTTTTATGAAACTTTACTATTTATAAAGTATTTTCATGTACATGAGCTGAATAGGGCAAGCATTTTATCCTCACTTTACAGATGAGGAATCAAAACTGCACAGTGTCCAACAACTAATCAGGAGCAGACCTGGCACCAAACACCTCTCTTCTATTATTCCCTGCTGCTTTTCCAGTTTGGACAATGTGTGTGTGTAGTGTGTGTGTGTCGGGGGCGGGGGTGGTGCTAATGAGGGAGGAAAGTATGTTTGAACCGAGCCTTGAAGGAAATAATGTCCGAATTTAGAGGCCAACACACCTCAGCAAAAGCATTGTCAGACATCCTCTGACTATTCCCGAGGTCCACCCTGTTACCCCATTTTGCCTGTCTCCCTGGGAGCCTCACCCTGCTGGTGTGTAATAGGGTGAGGTGTCTGTTGTGTGTATTACTGGGCGTATTTAACATGCTCTTGGCCTTGTATTTGTTTTTGAAGCCTACCCACAAGGCCACATCAAAGTGGCTGACTATAAACAAGCAGGGCTGGCAAGTTGGAGTGGGGGCTCTTTATACAAGGAAGAGGCTTGCTGGTTAGGAAACAGTGGAGCGTGGCTGTGAACATGACAAACACTTAAAGGGACAGGGACGGGGCACAGCTGTGGTACCTCGTCTGTGTTCCATGCGTGCATTTCTGTTAGACCATTAGAGCTCTTAGCTCAAGACCTGGCATGTAGGAAGTGCTCAGTATTGGTTAAATGAAATATTTGCTGCTTTTTGAAAAGACACAGAATTTTTCCTCTCTTAATCCACCTTTCTTTAGTGTGAAAATACTTTTCAAAGAAATATCAAGTCAGTCTCAGCATTTACAGTTGGAATATTGTGAATGCAAATGTTAGTTAGATCTTCCTTTGACCTGATTTGATTTTATTGGTCTTGGGTTAGTAAAATTTGGTTATTGTGGTTACATTTCAGTGACGTTCACTTCAAGGCTCTTCATCTGAAGGATCAAGATAAAAACAACTACACTTAATAATTGACCAATTAACATTTTAAAGGCCTCTAAAGGTCACAGCCCAGGTGACTGGTGAATTTACTCAGTTTCAAACCACTCTTCTACTTCTTTTTGTTGTGCTTCAGTACATCCAGGTCTGACTGCCTAAGATTACAGCTCTCTTTTTCACTTCTGCTTCTCTTGTCATGTGTGGGTTTGGTGAACCAGTGTCTTTAATGCGACTTTATTCAACACTGGAGTTTTACATAGCCTGGGCCCAGTGGTGCCGGGAACACTAAGATGAGTAGGAGGCTTCCTCTCCTGAGTCGTCAGGGGATTATGAAGAGTCCCCATGATGAGGGACTCAAGTAAGATTGGGGCCAGACCATCGGGGAGGGGAGGAGAAGGGGTTGGAGTCAGGATAGGGGGGCAATCCTGGTAAAATTGGTGTGTAGAGAGGTGGGCCTTGAAGCAGTAGGAGTGGGGAGGAAGTTTACTAGATGCCAGGTGCTTTCTCAGCACTTCATCTGTATAGTTTTTTTCATTTCATTCTTCTGAACCATTTAAGGTACATTCTGTTGTTTTGTGCATTTTATACAGAGGAAACTGACACAAAGAGAAGTTAAGTAACTTGTCCAAGGGCATGCAGCTCATAAATGGTTCTGCCTGGATTCCAACTCAGATAGTCTGGTTGCGGAATCTGAACTGTGAATTGCTGTCAGTGGCTGAATGGGATTTGGACAAATGAAGATTAAGGGGAAACCACAGTGATCAAATATTAATACATAGACGTAGACAAATTGGCTTAGGGCCATTTTGCCAAGGCCCTGGAATCCCACACCTGAAGGAGATAATTGTAACATATGACAGAACTAATATTTGTACAGGCTTTATGGGTCCACATTGCCACCACCCTCTGCTGATTGATTTGGTGGAATGTTGTGTCTGTGGTTCAGTGTGCAGGGATAAGGTTGGGAAGGTTGTTGAGTAGAGGAGTCACATGGTTTGTTCCCTTTCATATGTCTTTAAGCTGTCCTGAGGTTTTGGCCTGTATTCCTTGAACTCATGAACATGGTGTTAAGGCTCAGCCTCTGCTGTCTTCTGTCCCCTGCCCATGCTCTTTCCCTGCCCTACAGTTACCCTCTGGAAAGAGTTTCCTGGAGTCTCCCTGTTTCTGCCTTTTCACCTCACTGTCCACCTCTGACCTGCCCTCCATCATTCCCTCTGGAGCTGTTCTCCGTGAGGAGACAGTGCCTGGCTCACTGCTCATTTTGGCTGGGCCTTGCAGGCTTATTGCATCCAGTGAGTTCTTAACTCGGGGTGATTTTACCCCCTAGGGAATACCTGGCAGTGCCTGGAGACACTGAGTGGGGCTGGGCTGTACGGGATGGATAGTGAGGTTGCTGCTAGACATCTTACAGGATGGCTCCCACAACAGAGATCCAGCCCGAATGTCTGTAGTGCAGAGGTGGAGAAGCACCGATGTTACCTGGTGCTCTGGGACATTTTGCAGTTCTCCATTCTTTTTTTTTTTTTTTTTTTAAAGAGAGTCTCACTGTGCCACTCAGGCTGGAGTGCAGTGGCGCAATCTCTACTCACTATAACCTTCGTCTTCCAATTCAAGTGATACTCCCACCTCAGCCTCCCAAGTAGCTGGGATTACAGGTGTGCGCCACTACACCCAGCTAATTTTTGTATTTTTAGTAGAGATGGGGTTTCATCATGTTGGCCAGGCTGGTATCGAACTCCTGACCTCAGGTGATCCACCCACCACGGCCTTCGAAAGTGCTGGGATTACAGGCGTGAGCCACCGCGCTGTCCCCTGACTGCCTGGACATAATTCTCTCCTGACTTGTTTTTCAGTAAATTCTGAGTTCATTTCTTACCAATCTCTGCAGGGGAATCTTCTCCTCCAGCCTTGGTTCCAGTCCTTGCATCCCAGGATTCTTTTCCTGGCCTCTGGTCTCTGCCTACTCCTCACATTTTTCTTGGGCATCTCATTAGTCCTAGGGATTTTACCTTCATCTGTGGGTGAGTGACTCCACATCTGTATTCACAGCTCTAGCTCTCTTGAGCTCCAGTCAAATTCATGTCTTCTCCACCTCAGTGGTACACAGGTACTTCCAAATCAGTGGGTCCTAAATAGGGCAGCCTTAAGTCTTTTTCCATCCTCCCTGCCCTGCTGCTCCCACATTGCTGTCCATCAGCATGGACTCTCACACACACACACTCTCTCTATCTCTCTGAGCATCTTCTCACACTGCTCCTGAAGTGCAGGCACTCCTTATTTCTCAACCCGCAGCACCCTCCCTCTGGCCTCCTTACTTCCAGTCCCGTGCCCCACGCTACCACCAGGGGAGTTTTCTAGAGCAGAACTCTGAGGCTGGGAGTCTGCCTTTAGCTTCTGTCATCTATACACATAATCTAAACTGCTTCATGACCAAGCCCAGTGGTTCCCAATTGGGAGAGTAGTATTGCCCTCTAAAGGGGACCTTTGAAAGTGTTATGAACATTGGGGGTATCATGATGGGGAAGGTGGGGTGGGTGGGCTACAGATACTGAGTGCTCAGGCCCAGTGATGTTTGCTTCCTGTAGTGTGCTGGACTGGGCTGTCCAGTGCATTACAGGAAGAGAATTGTCCGGATGCCAGTAGTGCCCTCATTAAGAACTGGCGATGTAGTTTTTAGCTTCTGCCTAGAGGATGAGGAGAGAAATGCTGAGCACTGGTCCTGGAGAGTACTTATTTTGGGGATTGGGAGGCGAAAGAACTGCATGGTATGAAACCTTACGGAAATGCAAGCAAGAATGTAAGGGAGTGATGAATTGTATTGAAAATTGTAGAAATGCCAAGACACAAGTGGGGAAGGCTGTTAGTTGTGTGACTCCCTGAAGCACCCTTGTCATCCCGGCCTGTAAGCCACACTAACCCCCGCTCATACAACCGGCAGCCACTCTTTGGGGCCTGTGGCAACAAGTTTGCTTCCTTGGTCCTGCACTGTGAGACTTTCAGTCTCCCAGTTTGGCCCCACATTTGGTCAGTTTTGCCATCTTTGCATTAGCCCCTTCCACCTCTGGCCACCTCATTACACAGCTTCTTTTGTAAATGAAAATATCCCAAGCTGTGTCACAGTCAGCTAACGACAAGAACAGCAGCAACAACATTAATGATCCTTTATGTGCCAGGTACTGTGCTAAACTCTTTATAAGCATTTCTTATTTAATCTTCAGAAAATCTCTGTAAGGTAGCTACTATAATTATGCCCATTTATGGTTGAGGAAATTGAAGATTAAACAGATGAAATAACCAGTTCACTTTTACACGGCTAGTATCCCATGGAACCAGGACTTATACATACATGTCCTTTTATTTCTCATTTTAAAAAACAGATTTTATTTTTTAGAGCAGATTTAAGTTCACCGAAAAACTGGAAGTATAGAGTGTTCCCATATACCTGCTGCCTCCTCCAGCCTCCCCCACTATGAACACAGAATGGCACATGTGTTATAATCGATGAACCTACATTTACACATCACTGTCACTTAATTTCATAGTTGACATTGGGGTTCCCTTTTGGTATTGTACATCCTATGGATTTTGACAAATGTATAATGACGTGTATCTGCCATTATAGTATCATAGGAATAGATTCACTGCCCTAAAAATCCTCTGTGCTTCACCTGCTCATCCCCCACCCGCTGTGGCAACCACTTGTTTTTTTTTTTTTACTGACTCTGTCATGTCTTTTTGACATTTTAGAAATAAATTCTAAGCTCAGATGTTCAGTTATCATTGAATAGCTATAAGGAATCAGTGGAGTTCCCATATCCATGAATCATGTTTATTTCTTAAGAATTGGGTTAGTGGATTCTACTTTCTGTCACCATGTTTTCTGTCCTTTCTGGGAACCGGCTTGGCTGTTTGCACCGTGTGTGTGGGACATGTACTCAAGATAGAGTACAACTATGTTGTTCCCACTTCCTGTCCTGATAGCTTTGGAAGAATTCTGGTTTTTTCCTTCACAGCCTGGCTTTGTAATTTTGTGTAGACCAACAATTAGTTTGATTCAATATCCCTGCCATTAGGTGTCAGACCACCTTAGACGAGAAATGGGCATGAGACCGTCTATGTTCCAGCGGCTTTCTGGTATTCAGGACAACCTAAAGCTCGGGATGAAGGGCTTTGAAGGTCCTTTTTAGAGATTCCACCGGACTGGTTGGTTAAGTAGCTTCATTATATTATTCCCTGGTTCACTGGAGTGATTCATCTTTAAAGGAACCCTGGAACTGCCTTTCATTATATTCATGTCTTAGAAAAACCTTATACCATACTGTTGCAAGTACAGGTTGAGTATCCCTAATCCAAAAATCTGAAATCTGTTCTCTCTTTATTCCTCCCCCAGAAGCCCCATGTGCCACTCCCCTGATCTGCAGCTTCGGGAGGCCGGTGGACCTGGAAAAGGACGACTACCAGAAGGTGGTGTGCAACAACGAGCACTGCCCCTGCAGCACCTGGATGCACCTGCAGTGCTTCTACGAGTGGGAGAGCAGCATCCTCGTCCAGTTCAACTGTATCGGCCGCGCGCGCAGCTGGAACGAGAAGCAATGCCGCCAGAACATGTGGACAAAGAAGGGCTACGACCTGGCCTTCCGCTTCTGCTCCTGCCGCTGTGGCCAGGGCCATTTGAAGAAGGACACAGACTGGTATCAGGTGAAGCGGATGCAGGACGAGAAAAAGAAGAAGTCTGGCTCCGAGAAGAACACAGGGAGGCCTCCTGGTGAGGCGGCGGAGGAGGCAAAAAAGTGCAGGCCCCCAAATAAGCCCCAGAAAGGCCCGAGCCACGACCTCCCCCGCCGGCATTCCATGGACCGGCAGAACTCCCAGGAGAAGGCAGTGGGTGCCGCAGCCTACGGTGCCCGTTCCCCCGGTGGCTCCCCGGGCCAGTCCCCACCCACGGGCTACTCCATCCTCTCTCCTGCCCACTTCAGCGGCCCCCGCTCCTCCAGATACCTCGGGGAGTTCTTAAAGAACGCCATCCATCTGGAGCCTCACAAGAAGGCCATGGCTGGGGGCCATGTGTTCAGAAATGCCCACTTTGATTACAGCCCTGCAGGGTTGTCAGTTCACAGGGGGGGACACTTCGACACCCCCGTGCAGTTCCTTCGGCGGCTGGACCTCTCCGAGCTCCTCACTCACATCCCCAGGCATAAGCTGAACACCTTCCACGTGCGCATGGAAGACGATGCCCAAGTGGGCCAGGGGGAGGACTTGCGGAAGTTCATTCTGGCCGCGCTCAGTGCCAGCCACAGAAACGTGGTAAACTGTGCCCTGTGCCACCGGGCGCTCCCGGTGTTCGAACAGTTCCCACTGGTGGATGGAACTCTGTTCCTAAGCCCGTCGAGACATGATGAGATCGAATATGATGTTCCTTGTCACCTTCAAGGTATAGGTGTTAATTCACCTTGCCTGCTTTCTGTTTGTTAAAAACCAAACAGTGAACAAGACAGATAGCTCTATTTTGGTGTAGTTTTCACCAGTGTTGTTTTTTTGTTCTAGTCAGGTGCTAGGTAACATTTAAATATTTCAGCTTCGCCCAGTGACGCGGTGATTTTTTACTCTGATGTCACAGTACCAACTACAGTTGTCCTAGCGGATAATTTTGTGTGTTCTGTAATTTGAAGAGAGGATTGCCAGTGTATGGTTTTGCATAATGGGGAAGGAAATTAGTGGAGTTGTTGCATATTTGTCACTTACTTTAAACCTGTTTAATGGGCCCAGCTAGCTCTGTATCCTCTTAGATCCTTATAAACATAACAGTGAGGAAGAGCAGTGGTCAGAAAAGGGCCGAGGTATTTTTAGATTAGTTGAATTAATTTTGAAGTTTATGAAAGATGAGAGTGTCTTGATAGCAGCAAAAGGTAAATAGGATTATTGAAAGCTCAGGCATTAGCCTGGTGGTGGTGGTGGAAGGAGGGGCGATGGGGAAGCTTATTATTCCTGTGGATGACATATAAGGACTTGGTACATTTCAGCCATAAATTGAATGACACGAGGTTGGTTAGTATAAGAAATCTATCAGTTCGTGTACAACTACTGAACTTCCATAAAGATGAGACACATCACATATAACATGTTTACACTTTAAATGTGTGCTAAAAAGCTTGTTGTAAAAATGATATATCCCCCACCTGTCTCCTTCCCACCAACCCTGCTGTGTCAGTACCCAGACAAACATTTTCAAATCTTAGCTGATGCTTCAAGTTTTTGACATCGTGATTGTAAATACTGCTGTCTTCATTCTCCAGCTTTACATATTATCTGTTTATTGACTGGCTTTGAAGGTGGATGACTGTGCATCCCCCTCCTCCTTCCTCTCAGGATGAGATACCATAATTATTGGTTAAATCCTTAATGTTTACTAATGTGAATATATATATTTAATATTGATCCAAGAAGTATAGGGTTTTATCTTATTATATAGTACTGTACATTCTAGGACTCCTTTTGTTTTTATTAGGGTTAATTGATTATTTTCATTTGCAGAGTTTTTTTTTTTTTTTTTTTTAATTAACTTTAGCTAGTTCTCACTCTCCAGCAGCTTTACAAACCATCTTTCAAAAACATTTCCACATACCTGTCAGATTTTTTTTGGAAAAAAAATTTTTGCCCCTGAAAATGCCCCTCATGGAGACTCTTACCCTCCTGCTTCTACCTGTCCTGGTGCACTCAGGACCTGGTGTACCACATAGCTGTCCTTCTAGGGATGCCTTCATTTCTGTCCTATTTTTTAAAATCTTGTTTCCTAGATCTCAATATTTTATTTTTTCTCGGTTTATTCTCTCAGCTTTTAGGAAACATCCCCCAGGAGCTTTTTGAGAAAGGGAGCATGGGAATAGATTATTTGAGACTTTGAACGTCTGAGAATATCCTGATTTTATCTTCACTCTCCATTGCTATTTAGCTGGCTGTAGTCTTCTAAGTTATACATATTTTCCCCTTGGAATTTTGAAGACATTTCTTTACTGTCTCCCATCTTACAATGTCGCTATTTTGAGAGGTCTGATGGTACTCTTATTCCTGTCTTTGCCTCCATCTCCACCCCTCCATGAAGGTTTTAAGATTTTCTTCGTATATCCCTAATGTTCTGAAATTTCACCATATGTGGGTCTTTTACACAGTTTTCTCTATTTGTCGTGCTTTCTGTACTCTCTTGGCCCTTTGGCTCTATAAACTTACCATCTTCCATTTGGAGAAATTTGTTTTTGTATTATTTCTTTGATAATTTCTGCTACCCTATTTTCACTTTTGAAAAATTCTGTGAAACTCTGATTTTAATCAGATATTAGACCCGTTAGATTATTTTTTTGTTGGAGTGGAGAACTCCTTTATTTTATATATAATAAAGGATATATAATAAATATATACATGGCCCTGTTCATCTCTTTATTCTGCTTTATGGAAAATTTCCTTGACTTTTTATTTTGGTGTTTTTACGAAGTTCAAAATTTTCTGTTCTTACATTTTTAATTTCCAAAAGCTCTTTTTAATAGCATTCTCTTCTTGTTTCATGTATGTAATTTCTTGTGCTACCTTTCTGAGCAAGGAAAGGGAGCTGAAATTGCAGAGAGTAGTCTCTTTCATTTTGAGAATTGTACCTAACTCCCTTTATCTTGTAGCATTTGTTATAAAGCAGAGCATTCCAAAACTTAGTGGTTTAAAAGGATAATTTAATGACTTCTCACAATTCTGTGGGTGGATTGTTAGGTTGGCTTAGGGGGGGCCTCAGCCGGAATGGCTTGTCTGTGTTCCATGTAGTCTTTCATCTTCCAATAGGCTAGCTTGGACTTTTTCACATGTTGCCCTCAGGATAGCATTGTAAGTAGAAGCTGCAGAGTCTGTCTCTAGAGGCTTAAGCTTGGAACTGAGTAACATCACTCCTGTCACATTCTGTTCATCAGTGTAAGTCCTAAGTCTAGCCCAGGTTCAGATGATGCTGAAATACTCTGCTTTTTGATGGAAAGTGCTGCATAGAATTTATGGTTGTTTGTAATTTATTGCTCCCTACAATCTCCCTACGAGCTCCCCGGTGCTTGTCCAGTTTCCGAGCTTAACCATTTACTATCCCTCAGTCTACTTTCTGACTTCATATAGTTTAATTCAGGGTTGAAATAACCTCATTGTTTCATGGAAGATGGAGTTCGTGTTTTTGTTTTTTTATCCTGTTTAGGGGTAATTTTAGAGGGAAGTGGATGGAAACACCTTTATTTCTCCATCGTAAAACTTGAAACATTTTTTATGAAGATGAATATGGGTACAGCATATATGAGAATAGTAGTGTTCTTTTTCTATCCATGATGGACAAATTATTTTCATGTAATCCATTCATCAGTTGATCAAACTTACGGATTTCACACATGCTGGGTACCATCAGTTCTTGCTTGTCATCAATTTATAATGTTAGGATAAGATGCTTTTATAAAATGTAACTAACTTACCAGGCTTAAAGTTCTAGTATCACACCTGGATATGAGGTACATTAAGTACCCTATAATTTCCAGAGGAAGGGACCACTTTGGCTTGGTTCGTAAAAAGAGGCAGCATGAATGCTGATGTCAAAAGGTGGACTGGATCTTGGTAAGCAGAGGGTCTACCCAGGTCAGGTGTTTGTTGATGAGGAGGGAGTGCCTGCAAGCAAAGTAAGGGTGGTTAAAAAGAAGAAGGGCAGGTTGCGATCAGGAGATAGGGAGAGAGCTGTTTGGTTGGAGCCAAGGGTGTTCTAGAGTGGGAAAGGAGTAGGATAGGGAGAGAAGGGAGAGAACAGATTGCAGAAGTACTTTCAAGCCATAATAAGTAACTTTGCTATATATTCTTTATGAATGTGAATGGAAAGATTTTCAGTGTTTTTTTAAAGCAGGCAGTCACATGGAGGAAAGGTGCGGGAAAGGGGTTTGAAAGGGGTGGGATCTAGAGACAGAGTTGAGACTTTGTAGTCTAGATGCAAGGAGATAAAAGGTGTGGACAGAATGGAAGGGAGGGGATATTGTCAAGAGGTTATTTTAAAGAAAAATTACAGCTTGTGAATTTAGAAACAAAATTCACTTTGTTTCTAGACCAGATAAATGGTGCAAGAGTAGAGAAAGGAGATGGGTAGATAAAGGTGGGGAAAGGGCCTGGTTTTGCGGGCAGAAGATGAGGTTTCTGTGTGTTGGGTTTGAAGGAATGTTGGGACTTTTGTGTGGAGATGTCTAGCAAACACGGTTAAAAATAAACATTTGGGTTGAACACTGGGAGTTTATAACAGTGGTGGTTAAAATCCTAAGGGTGGAAGAGCTCTTGGATAGGAAGAAAAGAGAAAGAAAAGGAAGGAGGATATGATAAACCCACGACCAAATCTTGAGAGTACCTTTCAGGGAGCAGATGAAGAAAGAGGTGAAAATTAGGCCTGAGTACTTGTGTGTGCATATATATACACATCAAAACATAGACATACATAAATAGATAATGCACACATTAGATGTGCACCACAAAGATACTGAGAAGTTGAACATTTGATGTAAAACCTGAAGATCAGGGTGTTTAATCATTACCAGAGAAGTTATCATTGCCACAAGTGAGGCCTTGACCACATATCAGCATTTTTATTGCCACATCTTTGAGAAATCCATGCCGTCTTATTTGTAGTAAGAAAATGTAAATCATGTCTTTAATCACCAATTACTGATCACACATTCTTCTATTTTTCTTTTCTTTTTTCTTTCTTTTTTTTTTTTGAGCATCTCAGTCTGTCACCCTGGCTGGAAAGCAGCGGAGTGATCATAGCTACTGCAGCCTTGGACTGCTGAACTCAAGCAGTCCTCCTGCCCCAGCTTCTCCAGTAGCTAGGACTGCAGGCTCAAGCCACCACACTCGGCTTATTTAATTTGTTTAAACTTGTTGTTGTTGTTGTTTGTTTTGTTTTGTTTTGTGACGGGGTTTCACTTTTGTTGCCCAGGCTGGAGTGCAGTGGTGCTATCTCGGCTCACTGCAACCTTTGCCTCTGGGTTCAAGCAATTCTCCTGCCTCAGCCTCATGAGTAGCTGGGACTACAGGCGCCGCCACCACGCCCAGCTAATTTTTTTATATTTTAGTAGAGATGGGGTTTCACCATGTTGGCCAGGCTGGTCTCAAACTCCTGACCTCTGGTGATCCACCCGCCTTGGCCTCCCAAAGTGCTGGGATTACAGGCGTGAGCCACTGCGCCAAGCCCTAAACTTTTTTAAGAGATGGGGTCTCACTGTATTATTGCCCAGGCTGGTCTTGAACTCCTGGCCTCAAATGATCATCCCATTTCAGCCTCCCAAAGTGCTGAGATTACAGGCATGAGCCACTGTGCCTAGCCTGACCATGTGGTTTTTAAAGCATTTTCAACTCCAATAGAAGGGCCACACTGCAGGCCACAGGATTGCACAGCATGCGGGGCTGACATGCTGCTGCAGTACTTGCTGTGTTCAGTGGCCCTCTCTGGATTACTACTCCCTCGCCCTGCCCTTTACCCCTCACTGCCCTCCCCGCACTCTGTCTCTGGACTTTGTTTGCTCTCTTTTCCTCTGAAAATAGGTTTTGTTTAGCATTAATAATTTATTAAGATTGATCTAATTAAGAAGTTCTTATTGGGCTTCTTTACCACTTTGAACCACATGTGATTGTTCTCTGAAGAATCAGCTTTTTGTTTAAATTCACAAAGGGTTTAGAAATTCAGAATTCTCTGTGGTGGGGACAATGTGTAGCAGAACTGAAATAAATCTAGACTCAGTCCAGACCAGGTGTTCCAGTGAGTTTGCCTGTAGGTTACGGATCCGAGAGACATCAATCAGTCTGGACTTGCTACTTAAATCTTATGAACTTGAGCAAGCTGCTCAGCTTTGTAAGCCTCACTTCCTACTCTCAGAAGTGGGAGCAACAGTAATGCCTATTTTGTAATGTTGCTGTTAGGGTTAAATGAAATGATTCACATGGAGCTGGTAGCATAGTGCCATACCCTCGGTTAACTCTTAGTAAAAGTTACTCTGTCTTCATCATTATGGTCATCGTTAGCAACACCTGACTTCTGTGTCGAAGGCTGCCCTTACCCTTCTCAGCTGTGACCTCTGTACCTGGGAATGTTTGGGAATTGCATTGAGTACACAGGACAGAGAGTGCAAATGAAGTTTTCTCCAGTGGCTCCTGGATCCTTGAACGGACTTCCTAACATGCCCTGAGGCCAGAGTAGATGTGGCATGTGAGATCCTTTTATTTTCAATGCGGTAGAGCAGAGGTGGGCAGTATTTCAGGAAGTTCTTGTCATCCTTGCCCCTTTTGGCATAAAGGCCCCCAAGGTTATCTGTCTTTGGCTGTTAACATGCACCATCCATTTACCCAACATTTATAAAGTGCTTTCCACATCCCAGACATTGTGCTAGTCACTGAGTCTATAAGGATGACTAAGACATGGTTCTTGCCCTCAAGGAGGAAGGGGTTCATGCAAGCAAATGCAAATGAAGGGCTCCCCCTAAGTACTGTAGATGGAACATACATACCTTTCCATCGGGTAAGGAGCAGGTTGGTCCTTACTACTGAGTGCTGAAGACCCATAGTCTGACTGATGGCAGTGAGCAGCACATTCTGAATACGAGGCCACTTAGGATTATGTGTTCTCCTGATGGTAGTTTTTAACATGGGGAAGCGCCCTGGGTTCCACACAGAGAGCAGAAATGTTGCTGTTATACGTTGCCTGGGCAGATTCTGGGCATTCTGACTCTTTCCTAATTATTTAAACTGTGATGCTTCCATATACACTAGGATGACATCTTTCCTTTATTAACATTAAGATGTTATCAGATAATGGAGGGGGATCATGTTGTAACTTTTAAGAGCTCAGTGAATAATAAGACATTGAACTTTTAAAAAATTACAAGTAAGATATAATTCTGGTTCCTAAATTAGATGTGGTGATGGCTGAGCATTTTGAGGACAAGGATAGTTAACAGTAATTTTGGTTGTGGTGTAAGTCTGGGCTATCAGTCCCCAAGACAGACTTTTGATTTTTATGATGGGACTTGTCACAAGAGAGCCTGTGACAAGATCAGTGTTGTTGGTTAAGTCTCTATATGCTAAACATAAACTTTTGAGCAGGAAGTCCTGCATGAATACAGTACAGGCTGGTTTTGAGTATATGTGGCTTTGTTACTTGAATTTGGATGGACCCATTATGTAAGCCCAGTGGCACTTTTTGGAAAAGTGAATTGAAGCCAAGTTTTTAATATGCTTGAACTTAAAATACATGTTTTATTGACAACAGCTAGTAATTCATCATTATCCTGAAAGGACAGCTTGTGTACTAAATATTGATTTTTCTTTTTATATTTATCCAGATGATAAAATCTTTGCTTATAACTGGTAGATGAAACATTTTTATCCCCTTGGAGATGAAATGTGATTTCAATGATGGCCACTCAAAGCCTTGTGTCTTCTGTGCACAGGGAGACTCATGCACCTGTATGCGGTGTGCGTGGACTGCCTGGAAGGGGTTCACAAGATCATCTGCATCAAGTGTAAGTCACGGTGGGATGGCAGCTGGCACCAGCTGGGCACTATGTACACCTACGACATCCTGGCTGCCTCTCCATGTTGTCAGGTAGGTACTGAACAAACTGAGGGAGCAGTGGGTGATATTAGGCTTCTGTCCCCAAGTGAATGTAGGGAAGATGCTTCTGGCAATAAAGAAGAAATTCAGTCCAGCAATGATGGCTGAGTTACTACTTGTAATGTAGTAATGTAGTCATTTAGTGGAATACTATTTGGTCATTAAAAGGAATACTGTAGAATAATATATAATTATATGGGAAGCATTTCCAGTATATTAGGTCAAAAGAACAGGTTATAAATTGGTATAATAATATGCTTGCATTTGTAAGTAAGTGAGCATGAAAAGGGAATTGCTAACCTGTTACCAGATGGTCTCAGTGGTGGGAGGCTGCATGGTTCCTTTAGTTTTCTTTTTGCCTGAGTATATTTTCTAAGATTCTGTATGATTAGCTTATACTAAATTTCTAATAGAAAAAAAGTTATTCAAAAGGAAGAAAGTCACTTTCTTAAATAGACAGGATTTTCTTGTTTTCTTTCTGTGGGATAGTACAGTTATCCAGGAATTGCATGCCTTGTAAGGTGTTTGAGGTTGTAATCCTTAAAGCACTACTAAAAGGAGGCATTGTCTCATGCTATGAGGACATCTGAAATTTAGCTGTCATCAGAAAAAGAGGGAAGTATTCACATATGAAAACACAAATAACCAGTAGAATCACAGGAGACAAAATCCTTGGAAATATCTTGCTTTATTTCCAAGTGCTTGGGGAAGAAAACAGCTTGTTATATAATTCTTTGATACTCTCATGGGCAGGAGAGAAATTTTTCTTTGCTCTAAGGTATTCCAGCCTGGTTTTTTAGTACAAATAGCTGATACATACTTTATTAGTTACTGTATAGTTTTATGTCTTTAGCATTATGGCTTGATTTTTGTAAAGAGAGTATCTTTACTATTATCAGTAGTTATTCACTGTGGCATTTTATGATAGTTATTGTGCCTTAATGCCAGCTCTTGAGAGAAACCAGAGGAAGTGGCTCCCCTCTGCACACACACACCGTGGAGGATTATCTTTTAAATTAAAGAAATAAGGAAGTGAAAGAACGTTTGAGCCTGTTAACTCAGAAGATTAGCACTGGAAAGGACTGGGATCTAGACCGACCTCCTTATTTCCTCATACAATGGAGGCCTACAAACTTGGGATGTTTTACCCAGGTCTACATACATTGTGTCACAGCCATGACTGCACCGTGTGACTCCTGTTCTGGTGTTCTTTTTGGTACACCATTGAAAGGCAATGAGATTATTTCCATGTCTTTAGGAAGAAAAACAGAACAGCATCCTGCCACACCCAGCCTCTTGGTATTCACCATGCACTGTATTTCTTCCTTAAAACAATTGAAGCCCAGACCTTTCATTTCTGGCCCCCTACTGAAAATAATGAAAATATGTTCGATTATTGTTAATTTAAAAAAATCAGTGAGGATACAAGTGTTAGACACTACTAATGAATCAAGGAAAGTCTTCAATAAGATGTAGCCAAAAATAAGCAATAATTGATTCTTATAAAGGTATAACAGGGTGAAGACGGGTTTGCTCAGAATCACACTTTTAATGTTGTTCAGAGAGATTACGTAGTTAAAAGAGTGTTTACCTCAGGTTACAGAAAAGTAGTTCCTGTAGTGGCTGAGGATCAGCAGGCTGCTTTGGTTCACTCCAGCCTTGCTGCTTTCTAACCGTGGTCTTTGGCATGGTGCTTTATCACATGTGCCTCAGTTGCATTATCTAAAAGTCATCTAATACTACCTACCTCCCAGGAGTATTTTGAGAACAAGTTGAGATTATACTTTTTAAGTACGTTTTTAAAATGAGTCTAAATTGAGTCTGTTTTATTTATAATTTCTGGTTATTCACTTAAGTCCTGGACCCATTGCTGAAAGGTTCTAGGACTGTGCTGTTACGGAGAGGCTAGGCATGAGTGAAGATGCAGGGTGCTGGGAACTCCAGAAGCCTCAGACCAGCACTGCACTTCCTGGATTGCTAATTTTACTTGAGTATCTTGGGAAATTTTATTTTTACATCAAAGAAAATGCAACTTTTATATAGAGTAGAATGAAAAATGAAATTTCAAAGAAGTTTCGTGGAGGTTTGGGTGAGGGAAGTCAGCTTCAGCCACTGTCTTAAAATCCAGGGGGAGGGGTTTCTTATTGTTAGGGAACTTCAGTGGAGAGCATTTAGGCAGTAGTAGTTTAGAATTTTCTTCTCATAAGTAGGTGAAACAGCTAGCAGTGCTGCATATCAGGAGAGAAGCTGGGAGTCTTTCAGGCATACCCCGTTTCCCTGTTTTTGGTAGTAAAAGGGATGCTTTGCAAAGCCCTTGATCAGTTTCCCAGCATTTTGGTTTGGATGACTTTGACAAGTGTTGGGAAGCGGAGGGGTGTTGTGGCTGATGGTGTCTGTTTCCCCCAGGCCCGCCTGAACTGTAAGCACTGTGGGAAGCCGGTGATCGACGTGAGGATCGGGATGCAGTACTTCTCCGAATATAGCAATGTCCAGCAGTGTCCACACTGTGGGAACCTGGACTACCACTTCGTGAAGCCATTTTCCTCCTTCAAAGTTCTCGAAGCTTATTGATGAAAGCTTTGCTTTAGTAATAGCTATTTTATTGATATTATTACTTTATTACGTATCTTTTATAGGGAAACATTCTGTGACATTAATTTCTTTTCTAATTTAAAGGAGAGTTACTTTGTTGTTTGTGTGCCACTAAAATAGGGGCTGCCCTTGCCCTGTCTTGATTCCCGAGTGTTAGTCTGTGGTTTTGACCAGAGCCCAGATGGGTAATCCTGTGCATTTGGGTCGGGGTTCACTCTTACCAAGAATCTTTGATGCAGCTTTAAGATGGTGGAGAGGATGGGGTGAATTTAGGAAAGGAATTTGTGGTTAGAAACTAAGAGCTTCATAGGAGTTGGAAGGAAACTCTTACTAAAATGTTAACTTTCTAAAAACCTTCTTTTAGATCTTCCTTGGGCCTTTGGAAAAATATGTGACAAGTGAATGTAAGTC
This sequence comes from Pongo abelii, assembly GCF_028885655.2. NCBI lineage: Eukaryota > Metazoa > Chordata > Mammalia > Primates > Hominidae > Pongo > Pongo abelii. The sequence continues at coordinate 140,718,381 of NC_071990.2, forward strand.
TGTGCCTGGAGAGCTAATAGTGCATTAGTCTATCTCAGCCTAGTGTTCTGCAGCACACATGGGCAGGCAGTTTACTCACACTGACAGGTGACCTGAAAGTGGCACAAGTGCTGTTTCTGTCGCTATTGTAATTTGCCAGTTCATTTTTCATGCTGAAAATAATATCCAAATTGTAAGACATAGGAAAGATATTAGTGTTGCAAATATGTTTAGGTAAACTGACCTATAACAGAATATGTGAAATGAATTTGGAAATAATGCAAGAAGGCAGAACTCCATCATTTGAATTGTGTCTTTGAAGTTGGTAATATAGCTCTTAAGGAGAACCCATGAATAACATGATTTGGGCAGTGATGATTTATTACAGGTTGCACTGTTGAAGTGTCATTTGGTGTCAGATTCTTCTCACAGGTAAATCTCTCAGCCACAGAATCTAACTGGTGAGCTTCAGAACCAATAATTGCCACACTTATTGTCCTCAAAATTGCTTATGGCCATGTTTAACCGATTTAATTCTGAGTTTCCAAAATCAAAGATTTGACCTTAAGAGGGAAGGGAAAAAAAAGTGTGAAAGGATGATGAAGAAAATAATTTTACTATTTCTTTTAAAAGTATGTTTTGGAAAATCAATTATTTTAATGCATAGCAGTATGTTTGAAAAATAGACCATTCTAAAAAGCCCATGATACCTTACTGTTGATGAAAAAAGATGATCATATATATAGAACTTGATTAGTCAGAGCATTGGGCATTCCAAAATACAGCCTTTGGTTCAGTAGATTTTAATGCTTTAAATAGACTGACGTCCCATACCCTTATAGAATTGGAATATGATTTCTCAAAAATTAATTGGATAATTTCATGTATGATGTGCATATATGCTAAAAGAATGCAGAAAATCATTTTATGAATAGCCAAATTTGGGGTTGATGTGAACATTTTATATTACTCATTTGGTTTATACCTTTTTTTTTTTTTTTTTTTTTTACTATGTGGTTTTGCTTTTCAGAAGTATTTAGGCAATATTGCACGTGAGTTTCAGTTCTTTTTTTCTTTTTTTTTTTTTGAGATGGAGTCTCGCTCTGTCACCCAGGCTGGAGTGCGGTAGTGCGATCTCAGCTCACTGCAACCTCTGCCTCCCGGATTCAAGCAATTCTCCTGCCTAAGCCTCCCAAGTAGCTGGGACTACAGGCACGTGCCACCACACCCGGCTAATTTTTTGTATTTTTAGTAGAGACAGCGTTTCACCATGTTAGCTAGGATGGTCTAGATCTCCTGACCTTGTGATCCGCCCGCCTTGGCTTCCCAAAATGCTGGGATTACAGGCGTGAGCCACCGCGCCTGGCGGAGTTTCAGTTCTATATGAAGTATTTGATGTTTTGTTTGAAACAACGCAGCATTAAAGAACCAATGTTATTCACTAATACTATTCATCTTTCAGTTTGGATGATTTGGTTTGCTGCATCTAGGTTGGTGTTTGATCATCTGAAAAAACATTTCAGTGGGAAGAAATGCATAAAATGCCTATAAGAAGTAGAAAGTCATTGAACTGACAGCGTTTGATGCAACTAAAAGAGGATTGTAAGACATAGCTTTCTGCAAACTTGTCTTTAATGCACAAAGCTGTAGTGGTGAATTAACTATTTCCTTACTGATTCTCTCCTGTACCCAGATGCAAAAAGTGCTAAGTTTCTCTTGTCCTCGTAATACCATTTGGATTTTATTTCTGAATTTAAATAGTAAAATATTTATGATGCTGATCTTTAACCTACCTAAAATTTTATAGTGAAACCTGCTTTATATTGTTGTTCTGAAGCTTACAATTGACCTATACATTGCATTCAGCAAGCTCCTGAATTTAGAACTGCTGTCAGTATAGTGTATGCTGTGTTCCATGTTGCCTTTTTGGATGGCTTTCTACCCCCTGAACAATAAATAGGATGAGGTTTTACTGTAATTGGGTAAAGTTTACTCTTGGACATTATTTCGATGCTAAAGTAAGGATTCTGTGGATGTGACTTAAAGAGAATAGCATGAGAGCATGAAGCATATCTGAGAATATCTTTTGCCTTTAAGATGATTCATTCTTGTCTGGAGGGAAAATCTGGCTGATTTGGGAATAAAATATAATCGAGTGTTCAACACCATGAAGATAAATCTTATTTTGGAAATCTACTGACCTTAATACCCCAAGCTTGCCCTGAATACTTTGATTGGAATTGGAATATATCAAAAAAGGTTAGTATTTTTGTTGTAGTTAGGATACTAAAAGGATATTAGTTACCTAAGAGATCCAATTTGTTTTTCTGATGAATAGTGTTCAGTAAAATGAATCAATCTTAAGAGTGACTAATAATTTCAAAGTGATTTTTTGTCTATTCTTAATATTTTTTAATTATTTATTTTTAAGAGTTTTATACCTTGAGCAGATAGAATGATCTGCTTTAGTTTAGTGAGAGGACAATTTCTGATTGATTGTTTTCTCTTCAGGCCATCTCACCTCTTCATTCTCTTGTTACATTTGAAGCAGTTGATATAATGGGTTTATACTTTAAAAGATAGACATGGTGCCATGAAGTTGGGGAGTTGGGTGAATTATCCCATTCTAGTTACAGAGGAGCTTTCCTTGAATGCCCTTTAACTTCTAGGTTTTGTGCAAGAAGTTCATTTTCTGAGTAAAAGTTATTTTCATACATGTTGGGGGAAAATTAACTCATCAAAAAAGAATTTTTTAGGTATTTGAACTCTAAAACTAACAGATAAGACAGATATGTACCTTATTAGAGCACCAAAACTAATTTGCTAAGTCTTTTGTTTAGTCCTGCAAGACTGATGCTTAATACACAGTCTGTTCTCCTGTGTCTAGGTCAAGAACTCCAGTTTGCTTTTCTGTTTTGTGTCCTGGTAGCAGCTGTTGAGTAACTTTCATTGGAGGTTGGGAAGGAAGTGAGGAGAAAGTGTTCTTGTTTAGTGTTTTATTTCCTATAATAGGATGCTGCCTAACCCAGTTCATCTCTATGTCCTATTCACTGAATATTCCGGGTAATTGAAAGAAAATATAATGGATGGGCTTCATTAAAACCAGCTCAAAAATAAATTCTTGTCGGTAAAGATTTCTTGTCAAGATGTCTTGGATTGCACTTTTGTTGAGGAAAGACAGTGTAAATAGTTAAAGAATGTTGATAAAATTGAAACTTTTGGTTGTGGAATTGTGTGTGGTTTTAGAGGGTTTCTGTTTGTGAAATGTATGTATTAAAAATAATAAAATTCCAGAAACTAACATTGTACTCTGTCTTTAGTTTGTCACTTTATTTTTCATTGAACTTTTTGAGCAGTGGGATTGTCTGGTCAGAAAAGATGAAGAGAAAGCTTTCTGAGGTTTTGATCACTGTTCAGGTAACCATTTCAAAGTCACTCCTGCAGCTAATAAAAACTGCCAACTTTTTGTGCTGCTTGCAAGTCACGTATCACATGTAAACTCACTTTGCAATAAAAGCTTTTGTATGACAAAGTTGATTCTATATGAATAGTCCAAAATTATTGTTCTGGTTTTAGGGAATTCTATTGGATAGATAGTATAGTGTTAAAGATTAGATAGACCCCAAGGTCAACCACCCATAGCCACATAGCCAAAACTTAAGTCATCCTGATTTCCCTGAAATGCTAGTTCTAATCAAACAAAACAAAATGCAAGGCCTTGTCGGCATGATTTGGTGAAATCAAACTTACTAGCCATACAGTAGTCCCCCCTTATCTGCCGTTTTGCATTCTGCAGTTTCAGTAACCCATGGTCAACCTAAATGGAAAATTCCAGAAACAATTCACATAGTTTAAATTGTGCACCATTCTGAGTAGCATCATGAAATCTCAAGTCCTGTGCCATCCTGTTGAGCAGGCGAATCATCCCTTTGTCCAGTGGATCCATGCTGTAGATGTCCCATGCCTATTAGTCACTTAGGAGGCTGCTAGATGAGTCCCGGTATTGCAGTGCTTGTATTCATGTCACCTTTATTTTACCCGAAAATGACCTCAAAGTGCAAGAGTAATGCTGGTGTACTCATACACTTGTTCTATATTATTACTAGTCATTGTTGTTAATCTCTTACCGTGCTTAATTTATAAACTTTATCATAGGTATGAATGTATAGGAAAGGTCTTGGAAAGGATCCCCTAAGGATAAGGGAGTGCCTACTGTGTAGACAAATCAACAACTGGTCTGCTTTCCTTATAAAGAATGTTAACATGTAATAGCCAGTTGTAAAAGAGGGCGAAAATAGTTTCTCCCTTATGCTTTATAAATGGTGCTATAACTGCTGTGTGCAGACTTCTAACAATTTTGGTTTGAGGTCTCCAGGTTTGCCAACTGTTCTTTTGTGTGCAAAATAAACATACAATTTTAAAATTTGATCTGATTTTATTTTTGACAATAGATCATTCTGCAGATGCTTTTGTTTCCTAGGCCTGTAACAATTTTCATCATGAAAAGATCGTATGCTTCTTCATTATAAGCAAAGAAGTCTAATTGAACGTCTTGCTGACTTCATATACTGTGATCAAGAATAGTTTATCCTTAAATCTCCCTGTCCTCTTCAATTCAAATATCATTCTTGGCCAATAGATTGAAATCCACAAACATTAGAACACAAGATAAGTTGGGGAAACCTGGGTAAAGAAAGTCTTGAGTCTGCCAGTGGATTCAAAGCCTGTGTTGCTACTTACTAATGCAGATGTCTGAGGCATAAATTTTACTTTATTTAAAGCCTTATAAAGGACTTGGGATATGATTTCTACTGATGTAATTTATGGCCAGCAAAATTCCTTTGAAATTTTAAGGAAAGTACAGTTTTTATTGCAGAAGGAAAAAAGTTGCAGAAAAAAAATGAAGTTAAATGGTGATTGGTAAGCATTAAGTTTAATGGAAGAAAATTCTTATTTCTTATTGGTGGTTTCCGTTACTTTAGATCTTGCTTATATTGTTTTGACTTAAATTTGGCAAATTCAGCAGCAATTAGATTGCTAATTATGTAGGCTGTTTAGTAAAGGGTTAAATTTTCAAAGGGGGAAAAAATTGTTGTCTTGAGCTTTTCTTCTTTTTCTGTTCTCTCAACTCTGCAGTGAGGTAAACCTTACCTGCTGAATGTGAACTACCTTTGAGGACAATAAAGTGCTGTACAGATGTAATATCTGAAATAGTAATGTATTTTTAAGGCATATTTTTTCTTTAGTAGAAACTTTTAGCATTGTGGTAATTATATTAGCTCTACCTGGCATTGCTAAGCCTCAGAAACAGCAAAAGTAAAAATAAAGCAGTTTGTCTCATGAAGTTCAGTAAAACAACACTGGCTACATTCATCAGTGTTCAAATGGAATTGGCTACCATAGCACCATTTCTTGGTGATGAGCACCATCTCAAGCAGTTCTGTTACACTTGATTACAAATTTAGATATCTAAGTCAAGCATAAAACTGTCTCATTGTAATTCCTAATAAACCCAGTTATTCTAAGAGTGAGAAAGTCATAGCCAAAACAGTCATAGAATTTAGACGTGTCAGAATTGGGAGCAAGGGCTATGCTTTTTGTTTTACCCACATGGCAAATGTTTGTGAATTTCATTGACAATTGTAGTCATTTTAGAGGTAAACTGAGGCCCAAAGAAGTTAAATCTAAGTAAGTTCACATAGTTAATGACTAACTAGGAATTAAATCTGGATTCTCACTCCTAGTCCTCAAAGTGAGATTCGGTAACATATTCAGCTAGCTAACTCTTGCTCAGAGGTAGAGAATCCATGAACTTTCTTCGGTTTTCCCTTTTGTTTTCTGTTACCACTTGCATACTGGCCACCTTTAGCATATTAATTGTCAGATCTAGACATTAGTAGCCTGAAGAGATCGTTGCCAGTTGTCCATGTTACTTTTGAAGCTGTTTTAAATGTGAACTTTAGATCCTGAAGTTAATTTTTTTGTTGTTGCTTTCATTTTGTGTTTACTGATTTCATTTTCTGATGCTAAGGGTAACAAATTGGGGGGCCTATATGAATGGCACTTAGACTCTCTGTAAAGGAAAGAAAATGTCAATTACAGCCATGTACACTTTTACCAGATATGTAAATAAGATATCTAACTTGATGTTGACTAAAGAAAAAATATCAACCTTTTAAATAATTAAAGGTAGTTCTATTCAGAAGTCTTACTGAAGACTGTAGGCTGAGGCCTGTAGCCCAGGAGCAGCCTTTGAGAGAGGTTCTGCCAGGCTGTTCCAACACAGATACTTCAACCCACTGCTTATATACAGATGCTGGAGGTTCGGTACGTGCAAAATCACATCAAAGTTTGGGTGTAAGAGTACATCTGGTTATAGATTACAGAAGCATAATCACTAAGCCTGTCAGACATTATATGCTAGAAAAGGCAAGGACTAGGGTCATTTATCTTTTAAAGAATATAGTGACCAGGCAAGAGACATGGAGGACAGTCTGCTAATACTGCACTGTCCTCAAAGCATGCTTTGGGAGAGCTGCACATTGTCTGGAGTCAGCACTTTGTGAAATTATGTTAGCAAGCAGAAATGAGCAGACATGGCTGCTTATGTTTGCTACTTTGTCTCCTAGGAGGTTGGGTGTAATACACAAACATGGAAGAAGTGTCTGGACATTGTACAGAGCAGGGAGTCCCCAGAAGTAAGTGAGAGGAGCCTTGTGGGTGTGGAAATTACAGATTTGGTCAATATATGTATCAGTGGATGGGCACCTTGTTTTCGGTTGAGAAATAATTTGGGCTTGTGACAAGGGAGTAGATTTAAAAGCTATAGTAGCCCTTGCTTCAACAACACAGGTGCCAACATAGAAGTAATTCTGTGAGGCCTAGCTGGGCCCTCTGCATAGGAGTGATGAGCACATTGGAAGCATCCCCTGTTTTAGAAAAAGAACACTTTCTAAAAGGGAAAAAATTTGAAATCAATAGTTGTGTCTTCACCTCATCGTTTAATGCATTGATTTGTTGACATCTGTTCTCTTTTGTTAAGATAGATGATTGCTTAAGGAGAACTCTGGGTATAAGGTGACGTTTTCACAGTCTACACCAAGAATTCATCATTTTATTCACTTGGGGATCTAGCTTTGAGTTATTTTTGGATTCAAACATGTCAAGCTGTCGGATTTGATAGCATTGATCTATCCAGTTTGGGCAGGGTTTTCCTTTTTGACTAACTTTTCTAACAGTTTCTCTAGGTGTGTTTAATTTTCAATTTCTCACAATCTTGTTAGAAGCTCTGGTATCACAGACTGTTGAGGGTTGCTTGACTTGATCAGGGTTTATTGGAGTTCCATATAGTCTTGGAAGAAGTGCTGGTTACATGTTTCTCTTAAGGAATGACAATTTTTTTTATGGTTTAGGGGCTGTCCCTTGCTAATTAGCAGTATTCTGAGTTACTGCCAAACCATTGGTTGAATAAGTGCTTTATGCCTTTTTGTTATTTTCATCACATTAACAAATTGCATATTTTTCTGAAGCTCTGATGACGCTGCAGGTGATTGATGAGGGAAGTAAAGCCGGGTGAAGCCTATTGGCTTGCGTTCCTCTGAGGCTCCAGAACCCCATGGTTCTGAAAAGAGAATGATTGATTTGGGCAGGGAGTGGGATAGTGGGAGTCCTGGGGGCTACTGTGCATATTTCAGAAAACTTAATTTAGATCACAAAGTTACCCACCACAAGGCTGCACAGGATACCTAAAAGGTCAGTTTACTTTTGGCAGGAGTTACTGCAATCTTGGTTATTAAGCTGCTCAGAAACACTGGCAGTAGCATATGCCCTTGATGAATAATATATGAAAACAAATGAATTACCTAATAAATGCAGTTTACTTTGAAGACGTAAGTTTTCAAAACAGGATAGAGTTGCGGCCAGGTACGGTGACTCAGGCCTGTAATCCCAGCACTTTGGGAGGCCGAGGTGGGCGGATCATGAGGTCAGGAGATGGAGACCATCCTGGCTAACACGGTGAAACCCCGTCTCTACTAAAAATATGAAAAATTAGCCGGACGTTGTGGCGGGCGCCTGTAGTCCCAGCTGCTAGGGAGGCTGAGGCAGGAGAATGGCGTGAACCCGGGAGGCGGAGATTGCAGTGAGCCGAGATCGCACCACTGCACTCCAGCCTGGGCGACAGAGCGAGACTCCGTCTCAAACAAACAAAACACACAAAAACATAGGATAGAGTCATACTGGGTTAAGGGTGGTCTTTGGTGATGGGAAAATGTCATTTAAAAAAATGTCCTTTTTTTCTAGTCCCTTTTCTTCTACCTGTTGTGATAGTTTTGCCTATCTCACTTACCCTTACCTGCCTATCTCTCTTTCTTTCCTACTTTGTCCTTTCTCTTGCCCTTCCTGTTGCAACAAGTTTCTTAACCATCAGGATATAGTAAAAGCTCCTTGACAAACCCAGACATTAGTTAGTCAGCAAATCAAAAAAGAAGTTAGTTGAGAAAATAATTACCTACGATCAGCAAGAAGATCAACAAGTTGACCCTATAATCAGTTGATTTTCGGCAAAGGTACAAAGAGAATTCATTGAATAAAGGATAATGTAACAAATGGAGTTGGAACAATTTGATATCTGTATGCAAAAATATATAAATAACCCAATCTGGATCCATATTTACACCATATTTTTAAAACTAACTCAAAATGGATCAGATATGAATGTAAAATCCAAAAATTGATAGATTAGATGTTATTAAAATGAAGAATTTCTCAAAAGTTACTGTTAGGAGAATAAAAAGACTAGAACCACAGACTGGAAGAAAAGGACCTGTATCCAGAATACATAAAAAGTTCCCCCAAAAAACATTTGAACAAACATGTTAACAGAAAAAGGAATGATGACACATAAGGTACTCAATATTGTTAGTCATTACGGAAATGCAAATTAAAACCACAATGAGGTACCACTTCACACCCATTTTAATGGCTGAAATTAAAAAGAATATCAAGTGCTGGCAAAGATATGAAGTAATTGGGACTCTATTACACTGCTGGTGGGACAGTTTCACAGTTTTCTTAAAAAGTTAAACATGTGCCTATCCTATGTCCCATCCATTCCACTCCTGTGCATTTATTCAAGAAATGAAAGTATATGTCTACCCAAGGACTCATTCATGAATGTTTATAGCAGCTTTATTTGTAATAGCCCCAAACAGAAACAATCCAAATACCCATCAACAGAAGAATGAACAAAAGTGCAATATGCAATTTAGAGTACTACCCAGCAATAAAAAGGAACAGATTCTTCATACATGCAACACCATGGACGGACCTCAAAATAATTAAAGTGAAAGAAGCCAGAGAAAAAGACTACACCCTGTATGATTCCATTTATGTAAAGCTCTAGAAAATGCAAATGAATCTGGTGACAGATTGGTGGTTGCCTGGAGATGGGTGGAGGAATATTAATGAGAACGGAAAGGAAATGATTACAAAGGGCATGAGAGAATTCGGGGGTGACTGATGTGTTCATTGTCTTGATTGTAGTGATAGTTTCCCAGATGTAGACATCTGTCAAACTTATTAAATTGTATACTTTAAATATGTTTAGTTTGTTCTGTGTCAATTACACCTCCATCAGCCAGAAAAAAATACCCTCTTCTCCCCCCTGCACCTCCCTACCCAGGATAACTTGTATATCATAAACATTTTATTTATATTTAAATCAGTAATACACTTTCATTTGACAGATTTGGTTCTTTAACTAGACCCTCTAGTTGTAGGACTACACTTTCTTGCAAAACCCTCATTTATGATTCACTCTAAGAATGCTTCCCATTTGGTTCTTTTTAAAGTGGAATTAGAACTTAATGACACATGAGAAATACTATAAATATAGAACCTCTCTAGACTTGTAGGATTTCCATTTTTTTAATCTTTTGCTGGTTTTTTCCCCATGTTTAATTCAGTATTTTGTGTATATGATTTGCCTCATCTGCTCAAAGCATCCTACTGAGTTATTGAAACAGTATTTTCTTTTTATAATTATATTTCATTGGTTTATGCACTGTTTTATTAAATTACATCATTGCAATGGCAAACGTAACTGTGGCATAAGCAAGTCTGGGAATAAACCTGAGTAACTTTTGGTAAGTACACAACTCTGCTGGGCGAAACCATATGCAGATGGTGCCTGATAGCGAGGAGGCTCCCAGCTCCCAGCATTCGTCTGGCCGAGGTCATTCATCATAGTGTGGCTTTACAAAGCGATTTAGAGGCAGTTAATTGCTGGATTGGTTAAGGAAAGGTTGATTGAGAGAAGATTCTACTGCTCAAGCTCGTTTAAATCCTTACTTCCCTTACCTGTAAATATTGAGTCCCTACCTGGGGGTGTTAAATGAAATCATTAAATAAAGTGTTTAGTGCAGTCACTAGCATGGAGTAAGTGCCAAAGATGTTCCGTATTAGGATCATTTATGTTATTTCTGGAAGCATTTTTATGTTAAGGCAAGATTGTCTTGACTCAACACTTTTATTTTACAGATGGGGAAAATGGCTCAATGTTAGATGGCCTTTTCCATCACCAACCAGTTGGTAACCCCTAAGAAAGCTTCTCAGGGGCCTTCTTACTAAGAGGCTCCTGAAGAGTTCTCTAATAGCAGTGGAGGAATTACAGACCCTGTCTCATGGATACAGGAGCTTCTGAGAGTGGCTTTACTTTATGTCTCTCAAATCGATGGGTGTGTTGACAGAAAGGGAGATAAAACCAGGCCTCAGTGAGGCAGTCAGATGAGAAGAGGGTTGAGGAGGTTGTGCAACTGGTAGGCAGATAAAATCCGTCTTAATAAGGAGGGATAGAAATTTTGTGACAGCGTATTTGTTTTTTCCCTAGTTGGATCAGCTTCAAACTGAGACCTCTGCTCAAAAACCTATTTCTTCTTTGGTTGGAAAAATGATCCATTTGTTTCTCTTATGTAAAAACAAACAGCTGCCCATCAGATCTGTGATCTACCCTAACATGAAATTTTAAGTGTAGATTATTTTTTAAAAATTTAATTGAAATTCTCACAAAGCATTTGACTTATAAGGTTTGCATTTTTATATTAAGAATTTTATTGAACTGAAAAATTTCTGAAAGAGAAATTTCACTCCTAACGTCTCTCATTTACATTTTTGTTAGATTTATTAATGCATATGTAGCACTTTGTATGTATGCTGGGAAGCAAGAGCTTTTTGAAAAATTGTGTTGGAATCTCAATTGTTTTCCAGATTTCTTTTGTTTTCTTTCTTTGTTTTTTTTGTTGAGACGAAGTCTTGCTCTGTTGCCCAGGCTAGAATACAATAGCACGATCTCAGCTCACTGCAACCTCCACCTCCAGGGTTCAAGCAATTCTCTTGTCTTGGCCTCCTGATTAGCTGGGATTACAGGCGTGAGCCATCACGCCTGGCTAATTTTTTGTATTTTTAGTGGAGACGGGGTTTCACTACGTTGGCCAGGCTGGCCTCAAACTCCTGACCTCAAGTGATCCACCCACCTCAGCCTCCCAAAGTGCTGGGATTACAGGCGTGAGCCACCACGCCCGGCCCAGATTTCTTTAACCTGGTATTCTATGTAGGTGGGATATAACCTGTGGTTCTTTGGAATTGGGGTTTTAACAGTAAGCAATCATATGATGTGTAGTGTAAGAAGCACTAATGTTTTATTATAGCTTTCAGGGTAAAAGCATTGCAAAGGAGGTGACAGGCATATTCTGTTGCCCAGAAGTTTATGATTTCTCTTTTGATGTTTTTCATGTTGCATGTTTGGATTTGCATTAGTTGAAAGTTTTAAGAAAATATCTAGCAAATTAAGCTACATGAGAAAGCTTTATTCAAAACTGCTAAGCATTAAAATTCAAAAGGATGATTTTAAGAAGAATATTTAAAATAGTCAAATTGGCGTTTTTTATTATTAGAACTGCCTCTATATTGAGGTTAGAGCAAGTAATTTGGCATTTAGTTTTCTTGGTTTACATATAATTTTAATTAATAAGATATTAATTATGAGTCTGAGGATTTCAGAATTTATTATTAAACCCAAAAGAAAGGAAATAAGAAAGGTCTGAAATAAATGGAGTTCTCAACTTGTAGAGATGTGCTCTTTTTGCAAATAGAAACTTCCAGGTCAGATTTCCAGTTTGGGCCAAGGAAGTAAGCTTTTACCTCCTCAAAGACAATATTGTCTTTGCAGCTGTGGAGGTTTGTGGGGAGAGAGGTCAGAGCCAGATGAAAACAGAGTTTTATAGGATCTATGTCAGCATTTAGCAAGGTTGATCTTGTCGGGTATGAAGTCACTCAGATGGGGGATACAGAGATATTGCTAGCTGTTGTACTATGGAAGTCACGTGATGGGATTCCATGTAAATATCACTCCAAGTAGGCTCTCCTCTAGGTCAGGGACTATGTCTTTGACAACTTCTATCCATAATGCTTACTATAGGGCTGTGCCCATTAGTTGTCTGTCAAACAAATGTGCTGGCAGCTGTGGGGAATTCAGACAATTTTCTTTCCTAGTTTTGTGTTTTTGGTGCCTACTTCCTTGGGGATTCCTTTCAGAAAACCAAATGTCAAAATATTAACAGTAAAGAAAATACCTGGATCATAAGAACTGCCTTCATATCTTACACATTTAGAATAAAAGTGATTCTTAGTCCGTTCAGGCTGCTATAACAGTACCTTAGACTGGGTAACTTATAAACAACAGAAATGTATTATTTACAGTTATAGAGGTTGGGGAGTCTAAGATCAAGGTGCCAACAGATTTGGTGTCTGGTGAGGGCCTGTTTCTTTTTCTCTGTTTTTTTTTTTTTTTAGATGGAGTCTCGCTATATTGCCTAGGCTGGAGAGCAGTGGCACGATCTCGGCTCACTGCAACCTCCACCTCCTGGGTTCAAGCAATTCTCCTGCCTCAGCCTCCCGAGTAGCTGGGACTACAGGTGCCCACCACCATGCCCAGCTAATTTTTGGTATTTTTAATGGAGACGGGGTTTCACCATATTGGCTAGGCTGGTTTGGAACTCCTGACCTTGTAATCCGCTCACCTCGGCCTCCCAAAGTGCTGGGATTACAGGAGTGAGCCACCACGCCTGGCCAAGGGCCTGTTTCTTATAGATGATGTCTTCTAGCTGTGTCCTCACATGGCAAAGGTGTGAACAAAACATGCTTTGACTTCTAAGGGCACCAAACTGATTCTGATTAGATCAGAATCCTCATAATCTAATGACCTCCCAAAAGTCCCCACCCCTTCTGTTGTTTTTTGCTTTTGTTTTTCTCTTCTTTTCACAGGTGTTGAAGGTCCCACCTCTAAAAGCCATCACCTTGGGGCTTAGAGTTTCAACATATGAATTTGGAGGAGAAGGCACAAGCGTTCAGACCATAGCAGTGCTCCTGTGTGGGATTATTTAAGTAGTTAAGATTAAAAAGTTAGAAAACATCAGAAAAAGAAGGAACCTTAAAAATCCTGTTTCCCAATCCCTGTACTGTATAGAAAGGGGGACAGATACAAGAATTTCTTAGAATCAAGACCTCTAGAGCTGTGCCATTCAGTACAGCAGCCCAGCCACATACTGCCATTCAAATGAAGTTTAAATTTTTTTTAAATTAAAAATCCAGTTTATCTGGCCGGGCGCGGTGGCTCATGCCTGTAATCCCAGCACCTTGGGAGGCCGAGGTGGGTGGATCACCTGAGGTCAGGAGTTCGAGACCAGCCTGACCCACATGGAGAAACCCCATCTCTACTGAAAATACAAACTTAGCCCGGCTTGGTGGTGCATGCCTGTAATCCCAGATATTTGGGAAGGCTGAGGTAGAAGAATCACTTGAACCTGGGAGGTGGAGGTTGCGGTGAGCCGAGATCGCACCATTGCACTCCAGCCTGCGCAACAAGAGCAAAACTCTGTCTCAATAAATAAATAAATAAATAAATCCAGTTTGCCAGTTGCATTAACGATATTTCAAGTTCTCCGTAGTCACATGTGGCTAGTGGCTACCATATTGGACAGCACCAATTATACAATGTTTCAATTACTGGAGAAAGTTCTATTGGACAGTGCTGGGCTAGATTTTTTTCACCAAAATCTTTCCTGTCCTCTGTGAAAACCTTAATGAGTGGGTTCCTGATTATTAGCCCTTAATACTGTTTCACATATTTCAATAAATGATTTAAAATTAGATACAATGTGTGGAATATTTCTGTTACTTATTCATTTTTGGTTATCCTGGGTGTGGGGCGGTGTACCTGGGAGACTCGGGGAGACTCAGTTGAGTTCATTCAGACATCAACAGCCTTAAATAAGCAACCACAGGGACGCGAGACAGAATGGAAAAGGGCACACTTGGCCTCCTAAGAAACACAAGGCTAATTTCAGGTCTGTGTCAAGCGAAAGTAACTTCCCAAAGTTGGAGTTCCTAACATCCCTGCTCAATTTATCCTCTTCTGTGAGCAGCTAAGCATACAGTTAATTCATTTTTTAATAACCTAATATTAATGGCTTTTTTTGAGTTGATAATCCCTTAGGAACCTTCACTGGACTTAATCCAAGATGATTTTTCTTTGTTGAGTGGTTCTCACAGATCACAGTACTAATTGGATTATTCTAAGTATAACAGTGAAATAAGTGGAGGCTGAATCTTGGTTTTTTACTTCTGATTTATTTATTCAACCAATTAACAATTTGGGAACCCTCTGGAGTCACAAGTCTTGCAGACATACTTGATGGCTTAATGCCAGCTGAGGACTGTAAACTGAGTGCATCGAGGAAAATAAAATCCTTGAATACAGTCTTGGATCAAGAAGTCAACTCTTTAAAGCTATTAATTAAATGTCACCTTCTTATGAAGCCTACCTTGACCACACTATTTAAATTGCAACCCTTTGGGCTCCTTTTCAATAACACTTATCACCTTCTGTCACATTTAGCATGCTTATTGTTTATTGTGTGTCTCTTCCCACTGAAATCTAAGCCTGTTAAGGACATGGGTATTTGTTTGATTTGGGGGAGTCTATTTCACTGATATATACCAAGTGTCTAGAACAGTGCTTGTCACGTAAGAGATGCTCAAGAAATAGTCATTGAATGTATGAATAAGTGAATATGATCATAAAAAGTGATTGTTTTCACTTGATCACTCCACTAAAACTACTGTTGTGGGTCGGGCACGGTGGCTCACTCCTGTAATCCCAGCACTTTCGGAGGCCGAGGCAGGCAGATCATGAGGTCAGGAGATCAAGACCATCCTGGCTAACACAGTAAAACCCCATCTCTACTAAAAAAAAAAAAAAAAATACAAAAAATTAGCTGGGGGTGGTGGCATACGCCTGTATTCCCAGCTACTTGGGAGGCTGAGGCAGGAGAATCACTTGAACCTGGAAGGCGGAGGTTGCAGTGAGCTGAGATTGTGCCACTGCACTCCAGCCTGGGCAACAGAGCGAGACTCCATCTCAAAAAAAAAAACAACAAAAAAAACCTTACTGTTGTGAAGATTACTGGTGACCTCCATGTGTTAAAACCTGTGGTCATTTCTCAGTCCTCATGATAGTTAAATTCTTAAAAGCTTTTAATACAATAACTTCCTCTTCTAGGACTCCATGTGTTGCAGGTTTTCCTCCTAACTTACTGGCTAGCTCCTTCTCAATTCCTCCTTAAGTGGTCCTTCTTCCTCTCCCAGTCTCAACAATGGAATACCCCAGTGCCCAGTCTTTGACCCTCTCCTTTTTTTTTTTTTTTTTTATCATTGTCTTGGTGATCTCAGTCTGTTTCATGGCTTAAATCACAACCATATAGTCACATAAGAGATGCTCAAGAAATAGTCATTGAATGTATGAATAAGTGAATATGATCACTTTAGATATATTTAGATAGATTATTGATAATAGATATATCAATTTAGGAAGACTCCTAAATTGATATATCTAGCCTAGAGTTCTCCTCTAAACTCTAGACTGTATTAGTTTGAAAACAACCTCCAAATGTCAGTGGCTGAAACAAACATCTATTTCTTGCTCATGGGTTTTCAGCTCAGCTGCGTCTCAGCTCCAGGCTGTGGATTGGGTTTACATTTTCTCCCTGTTTCGTAAGTGGATCTTTTTGCTGATCTTCTTATTCTAGGACCCCAGGCCAAATGCACTATCTGTATCTGGTCTGTGCTATTCTATTGTACCAGAGAGCAGGAACAAGATGGCAGGTGGAAGTTTTTGATGCCTCTAAACATGGCATATGTCACATCTCACCTTTTTTTTTTTTGAAGACAGAGTTTTGCTCTGTCGCCAGGCTGGAGTACAGTGGTGTGATCTTGGCTCACTGCAACCTCCGCCTCCCGGGTTCAAGCGATTCTCTTGCCTCAGCCTCCTGAGTAGCTGGGATTACAGGTGCACACCACTATGCCTGGCTAATTTTTATATTTTTAGTAGAGACGGGGTTTCACCATGTTGGCCAGGATGGTCTTGATCTCTTGTCCTCATGATCCACCCCCCTCAGCCTTCCAAAGTGCTGGGATTACAGGTGTGAGCCACCGCACCTAGCCCATCTTCTCACATTCTATTGGTCAAAGAATGTCACATGGCCAAGACCAAAGTCAATGAGACAGGAGTATACTCCATCAACTGGAAAGGGAGTGAATGATTTTGAATAACAATACAGTTTCACAGACTATCTATTAGACATTTCAGACTTAGCACGTCCAACATTGAGTTCTTGATCTTTCTCTCCAAACTTGCTCCTTCTACATTCTCCATTTCAATTACTGACAACTCCAATTGCTTAGACCAGAATTCGTGGAATCATCCTAAATTATTCTTTTTTATACTCCATACCCAAAGTTTTAGAAAATCCTGTCAATTCAGTCACCAAAATATGTTTAGAATTCAACCACCTCACACAACTCAGCACTACTGCTTGATACGAGTCATTGTTTCTTGCTTACCTTATTGCAATAGACTTCCAGTTGATCCAACTGCTTCTGCCTTGGCCTCTCAACGTATTTCCATCAAAACAGCCCTGTCTGCAAAACTGTATAATGTTTTCTTTTCAGAGTAAAAGTCAAAATCCTTGAAATGGCCGACAAGAATCTACATGATCCAGCCCCCGATTACTTCTGTAAACTCTAAGGGAAGTGTTACTACTCTTTCCCTTCCTCGCTCTGTCTCAGTGAGGTCTCCCTGCTATTCTTCTAAAATACCAGGCATGTTGCCACTTGTATTTGTTTTCTCTCACTGCTGTAACAAATTACCACAAACACAGTGGCTTAAAACAACACAAATTTATTATCTTACAGTTCTGTAGTCAGAAGTCTGACACAGGCCAGGTCTTGCTGTGCTAAAATCACAGTGTTAGCTGGGCTTCATTCCTTTCTCAAGAGCCTTCAGGGAGAATTTGTTTCCTTGCCCTTTCCAATGCCTGGAGGCCATCTATGTTTCTTGGTTCATGGTCCCTTCCCCCGTCTTGAATGCCAGCAAGGATGGATTGAGTCCTTCTCACATTGCATCACTCTAACCTCATTTTCTGCCTCCCATGTCCACTTTTTAAACAATTTTTAAACAATTTTAAAACATTTTATTTTGTAAGTTTTGTAAAAACAACATTATCATTCCTTTCACTAGTTTTATGATAGCTATATAATGTAAAGAAAACACAATGATTATTTTCACCTAGGCCCATGTAAGATGTCCCTAAAATTCCTCAAATTTACCCCGGTGTGCCACATATTTTTATTTACTATATGTGACATTGATGTGAAGTCTGAGAAGCCTGTGCATAGCTAGAGTGTCTAACATGGAATTATCCAAAATATGTGCAGTACAGTTGAATAGGTTCAAGAGATACCTTCATCCAACTATGGTGAAAAATTTCAAAAGAATCAGAAAAACTGTGACAGATTTACATGAGGTCCATCTTTACAAAATTGCGTTGAAAAATAATTCTATCACATTAAAAAGTTAAACCACAAAACTGAAGACAACCTAATATAAACAAAGTGATCAGAAATGATAAACTTCAAGTTGATGCCATAATTGTAGTTGCATGGTTAAGTTGAGGAAATACTGGATATTAAAAGCCCAATGATGACTTTGTATGCTAACTTGAGTTATTTCCTTGAATAATGGTTATATTGAGGAATTGGTCAATTTTCCCTTTGTTCTTCTGCTTGTTTTGCTGTTTTCTCCAAATACATCTGCTGAGGTGAACTAAAGAGGACATTTTTCCATCATGTTCTCTAAAAATCTACTAGATGGGATCTTCTAAAGAATCCAACAGAAATCATACTCTTCTAGGAAATTGCTGATAGTCCCTAACCACTCTACTATGAATGACACCAGACTTCAAAAATAACATTGAAAATGCACAGGTAAGACATAATAGTTGTCAGTAGCAAATATTTTCTTTGAGGAGGAAAGGGTGAGGTAAGAAAAAAAAGGAAAGGAATCTACCATATAGGTTGCAGTAATCTTAAATGCTCCAATTAAGCCATATAATAAGTCTTCCATGGATACATTAAACATATTTGAAGCAAAATTTCCAGCAACTAAGAGTGTTTGGAACATAAGAGTTTAGAAAATAGTAGTAGCAATAATGATTATTGCTATTGTTGTTAATCCTTATCATATTATTTTTATAATAATAAAGGAAGTCATAGCTACTGTATCTCCAGATCTCTCTTTTTTTTTTTTGAGATGGAGTTTCGCTCGTTGCCCAGGCTGGAGTGCAATGGCGTGATCTTGGCTCACTGCAACCTCTGCCTCCCGGGTTCAAGTGATTCTCCCACCTCAGCCTCCCTAGTAGCTGGGATTACAGGTGCCCACCACCATGCCCAGCTAAGTTTTTGTATTTTTAGTAGAGATGGGATTTCACTATGTTGGCTAGGCTGGTCTCAAACTGCTGACCTCAGGTGATCCACCCGCCTTGGCCTCCCAAAGTCTGGGATTACAGGCATGAGCCACTACACCCGGCCCAGATCTCTTTAAACCTTAATAAATATATAGAACTTATAGGAAATATTACTGCAATGTCCCTTATATTCAATTAAAAGGTAAATTAAAACCTCAGCCAAGACAGCAGTTTCTAAGACATCAAAAACACTTATTGAGTTCTATACTATCTTTGGTTATTTTCTTAATTCCAATTCTGAAAAAAAATGAATGAATTCAAGCCATGTTCATTTTTAAGGACCTTTGTGAGTATATTGGGCCCACCCAATAATCCAGAATAATTCCCTTATTTTAAGGTCAGCTGACTAGCAACCTTGATTCTGTATGCAATTTTCATTAATCTTTGCCCTATAACCTAACATGTTCACAGGTTCTAGGGATTAGGGGATGGACATCTTTTGGGGTGGGGGGTTATTATTCCGCCTATTATATCCCTTCAGGGAACTACCCTTACTATTCTCTTTTCCTGTTCTACTCTCCCTTCAGTTATCTCTAGATCACGCACTCTTATAGAGTTTTACTGAGATGTGTTTTTCTCAATTAGGTCTTTTCTGACTGTTGAAAATGCAACTGCTGCCTAACCTCCTATTTCCCTTACTGGTTTTATTTTTGTCCAAGGCACTTATGGCCAACTAACATCCTGTATATTGTATTTATGTATCACATTTGTTGTCTGTTTTCCTCACTATAATGCAAGCTCCATGTAGACAGATATTTTGTTTTTGTTCACTGCTGTATTCCCAGCATCTAGAGTAGCACCTGGCACCTAGTAAGCACTCAATAAATATTTCTTGAGTGTGTGAATGAAGACTTTTCATCTTTCACTAGTTGGAGGTATGATACATTACAATCAGTTACAGAAATCAATCAATCATTGATTGACAAATATTCCTTGACAATTATGTGACTAAGAAGATGTAAAGAAAAAGGTCTCTGTAGTCTAGGAAAGTTATATAGAGGAATCAGGGATCTGAGGAACCCAAACAGATATTAGGTTATTAAGTCAGTATCTTAGTCCATTTGTGCTGCTATCACAGAATACCTGAGACTGGATAATTCATAATGAACAGAAATTTATTGACTCATATTTCTGGAGGCTGAGAAGTCTAAGGTTAAGGCTCCAGCAAGTTTGGTATCTGGTGAAACCATTCTCTTTTTCCAAGATGGCACTCTGCATGCTGCATCCTCTGGAGGGGAAGAAGGCTGGATTCTCATGTGGCAGAAGGCAGAAGGACTAAGATGTAAAAGTGGGCTGAACTCTCCTTTTATATGGCATTAATCCCACCCATGAGGTCATAACTCTTATGGCCTAATCATCTCTTAAGTTCTCACCCATGAATACTGTTACACTGGCCAAGTAAATTTCAACATGAGTTTTGGAGGGGACAAACATTCAAACCATATCAGTTGGTATAAGAGGCAGCATAAACAAACAAACAAAAATCCCTGAGAAAACTCCTACCATCTTTCAGTAAAATTATTTCTGGCAATGTTTCCTCAAGCATTGTTTTAGGAGGGCCTACTCAATATCCATTGTACTTTTTTTTTTTTTAACCAATAAACCCGGATTTTGTTCTGGGAAGCAACATGCCCAGACAAAATACTAAATCTATGTGGAAGTCCTGGGTAGGGCTGCTGGGGAACTTCTTAAAGAGGCCCTACTCAACTGGAAGGTACTCCTTCTCTCCTTTCTCCTTCTTGCTTCCTGGAAAAAGAGTGAGAGGTCAGGAGCTCTAGAAGTCATCTTGGAATGGGAGGTGACTATAAGGAAGGAAGCCTGAGCTCCTGAGGACCCTGGAGCCAGCATCTCAGGCCGGGGTGCCTACCTCCATATTGTTACAATGTGAGACAGATAAGCTGTTGTGTTGGTTATTTTCCTTTTGCAGCCCTCTCCCCAAGATCCCTCCTCCACTCTGTCTTCCATAATCTGTGCCCTAGGAGGGTCTATTGCTCTCTGGCTTCCAACTGGGTTTGGCCAATTGAGGTGCATGGCAGGAGACCAATGCAGGAGAAGGGAAGGATTATTTTCCCCACTCCCTGCTTGCGTTGTCTTGGGTCTAGCAGAGGCTCTGTTCCTCTAAGGCCACTGCACCTGCTCAGCAGCCCTTCCTCCCAAGCTGCAGCTCTTGATGGGCTCCATTCACACCATCCCCTCAGCCTAGGGGTGGTAATGGCCTCCCACTGCTGCTAACCCCAGGGAGCGTCATCATTCCTTTGTTTCCTGAACCCTGTCCATACCTCTATAAATATTGGCTTCTTTAAACTTTGTTTCAGCTAAACGCTTTCGAATATGCCATCTGTTTCTTTCTTCCTTTTTTTTTTTTTTTAAATCATCCAGCCCAAAATGTCAATGTGCCATCTCTTTCATGCTGTGATCCCCAACCAATAAAGGTTCATATTTAGGTTTCCTGCTGTATGCAGCTAAATTTAATCCTGACTGGTGTAGCCTACAGGGCCCATGTTGTTAGAAAAATACCTATATTTAGATCCTAGATTCACACTCAGTTCAGCAAAATGATCATATTGTTAGTAAGATCTTTGCCTTAATTTTTTTTGCAAACTAAATTATTTTTTAAAATTTTCCGTTCTAATCTTCCTGTTCTAGGTTTTTCACTAAGTTCTTTCTCCTAAGCTTCAAGTTTATCTAGCATTCTAAACCTGCGACTCTACCAACTTCTTGCTAACAGCTGCTGTCTACCTGATGTCCTTTTACCAGCCAGTCAAATGTGTTATTGAATATTTCTTGAGCATCACCCTGGGTTTGGCCCTGGGGTCCAGTGGTGAATGAGCAGACAGGCTCTGCTGTTGTGGAGCCACCTCATCTGGCAGGAAATTCAGATGCCAGACAGACCATTGCTCGAGTGACTCATCTAAAAAGGAGAATAACTCACCACTACACATAGTAGTGCATTGAACCCAGGCTGGGGGAGATAGGCAGAGGAGTTGGGGAGATGGCATCTAAGCAAAGATATGAGCAAAGGCTTAGTAAAAATATAGCCAGGCATAGGTGGAGATGGGATCAGAGTGAGCTTTGCTGGTAAGGGATGCTGAATTAATAAAGGCCTTGATTGGTGCCTTTCTAGAGCATGGTGCATTTCTAGAATTGAGAGAAGCCTGGTATGACCAGAGCAGTAAAAAAGCGGGGTGGGGTAAGGCTGGAGTGGTGGATGGAGACCAAAATTTATAGGGTTCATGATGCCTTTTTAAGGATTTAAGACAATTTTAAGACTTTAATGGGGAGCGATTTCTCATGGCTCTAAGAATGGGCCTCACAGACCTCCAATGACAGGAAGCAAAATCATACCGGGGCCCAGCAACAGTGCTCTGAAATCTATCAATGTGTTTGCTCTGAGGCTTTCATAGGTAGCTCCAGCCAGTAGCTGAGCACAGCCAGGTGATCAAGACAGGCCCATTCCTGGAAGACATGGGACTCCTTTGAAGGCCATCCTTAGCGGAGGCCTCCCCTGCAGCCTTGCCAGGTTTTCCTCAGGCTCCCTGGTAATCCAGGGCTCTCCCACCTTCCTTCCCTCTCTTCTACACTTGGGGTCAGATCTGCATTGTGTACCGACATCTCTTCCAGTGTCTTCTGTTTCTCTCACAGGCATCTCCCCTAATAACACCATTGCATGTTTAATCCTGTCTTGGTGTCTATGATCTGGGCTATATATTTTAAGAGGGACATTTGCTACCTGGAGCATGGCAGATAAGAGTGCCCGTAGGGTGAGAGAAATAAAAGACCATGCCATATGTAGCATGGTCAAAGGACCTCCATGTTTACCGAGGACCCTGTCTAGCACACCATGGAAGGATATTGAGCAGGGAAAAACAATGAAGATTTAGGTATTTAATAAGTAATTTTGGGATGCCATGATTAATGGTGGATGTCGGGAGATGAGTCAGGATGTAAGAGATGCTGGTGACCATGTAGTGAGAGTGGAGTGGAAAGAGGCGGAGAGAATGGACAGACATTTGGGATGTAAAATCAGTAGGGCTCAGTGATTAGGTTGGTGGGATGTCTCCATTAGGTTTCTATTTTCTTTCACTTCCCTGTTAACAAAGATTTATTGAGGGATTGATACCCCAGTCCAGCCTAAATTTCATGACCTAGTGTTTCAATTCCCATCTTGTCAATATTTTTCTTGTTACCCCTTGTAACTGCAGTGACAAAACACCAATTTTGGGCTGCCTTCTCTGAGCCTAGTCATGGCGTGGGCTGCTGCTGGAGAACACCCTACACCATGCATCTAGGTCATTTTACCTTCCTGGTCTCTATCCAGTCTCAACAGATCTACAGTCTCATGCTCTTTTAATCATTTTTCCTCCCCTATTCTTCCTGGCAGCTTTTATATTTAAATCTCTTCTCGATTCTCTTTAAACCCAACCCACCAACCCCTTCTCCTCATTCACAGGAGATAACCTTGCCTTTTACTTTACATTGAAATAAGTTAAAAAATCCTTCAACTTCTTGCCACCAAATTACCAAACTTCACAATATCTGGAACTTTATTCCATCTTTCTTATCTTTAAAGAGTTGTCCAATTTCCTGTGAAATGAAATTGATGGAGGCCAGTGTTTTGGACTAAGCTCCTGCATTAGGCCCCAATAGAACAGACGGAATCAAAATGGAGTCACTCACGCTGAAGCTCCACATCACCAAACTGAAACTAAATTGGTAATCTGACCTTCCAAAAAATCAGGAGAGATGATAGACAAATCCCCCAAATAGGCCAGTGTTAGCTTGCACAATAAGGAAATCCCTTCTGCTTTAACCCTTATAACCTGATGTTAACCAATCCACTCTTTTTATTATGTTGTTTTTTTTTGTTCCTGCTCAAGCTACCTTACAAAAACTGACTGCTCCAACATGCCCCCGGCATAGTGCCTATTTCTAGGTGAGATGCTGCCCAATTCATGAATTGCAAGTAAATGCCAATTAAATCATTTAACTAAATTTGTTGAGATTTTTGTCTTTTGACACTTCTCTAATGCTAGTACCTTTTACCTATTTCCGCTGCTGTATCAGAGATTCTCTCAGCCCTGATTCCTCCACAGTTCCCTCTTTACTGGCTCGTCAGTGCTTGGTTGGTTGGTTTGTCTGTGTTTTTATTTGGCTGTGTGAAAAAAAGAAATGGAAGACAGAAAGCATTACCCTGCTCACACTGGATGACTCAAACACTTTGCTATAGACATGCTGGAGAAAAGCCTTAGACTGGCCTCAAAGCTGAAAGCACTGGGGAAAATTAACTGCTTCCTACTCGTTACAACATTACCTTCCTAGCATGCTACGGCCAGTCACTTACTGCAGTACCCACACCATAACCACTGCTTTCTCCTCTAATAGTGATACATATTTTTAGTTTTATTATTTCTTTTGATTGAAATGATGCCATATGAAATTTCCATTTGAAAGTTTCTCAGTTGTATCTAGTTACATAGTACAGTTCAGAAGCCTGTCCCAGACTGACTTTATCAGGAATCTAACTGGCATAGATCATATCCATGTATACGTGGTTTTACATTCTTTTCTACTGGACTAACCAAGAACCATTTCAGTGATGCAAATCATGTGACCTCTGGTTTAGCTGAAAAAGCCCTGGACTTCTCAGAAACCTTGATCAAATTTTCCACTATTGTACAAATTGGCCATTTTAGGAATTTCAAACTTCAATCATTTGGTTTCTTTTATATTTTATTTTTATTTTGGTTGTGTAATGGGACCTAAACAAATAAACTTTGATCTTTGTTTTAAAGATTATTAAAAAGTTACGTGTATGTACATATAGCTCTTCAAGACCCACAGCTTTCACTATGCTGTAGGATATTGTCTCTGTGTAGTACATACAACATTGCAGGTTAATTTTCCTTGAGTGCTTTATACTCTTATTTTTCTAGTAAATCTTTTAAAATTGACATGTAATAGTTGTACATATTTATAAAGTACAGTGTGATATTTTGATACATGTATACAATGTATAATCATCAATTCAGGATAATTAGCATATCCATCACCTCCAACATTTATCATTTTTTGTGTTAGGAACATTCAAAATCATCTCTTTTAGTTGTTTGAAAATATACAAGAAATTATTGTTAACTAGTCACCTTATAGTGGTATAGAACACTAGAACTTGTTCCTTCTATCTAACTGTAATTTTGTATCTGTAAACCGCCTCTCCCTATCCTCCCTCCCTGCCTTCCCAGCTTCTAGTAACTATCATTCTATTCTCTACTTCTATGAGCAGAACTTTTTAGCTCCCACATATAAGTGAGAACACACAGTATTTATCTTTCTGTGCCTGGCTCATTTCACTTAATATCCTCTAATCTCATTCATGTTGCTGTGAAAGACTGGATTTCATTCTTTTTTATGACTGAATAGTATTCCATTATTTGTATATAAATACCACATTTTCTTTATCCAGTCATCTGTTGATGGACACTTAGGTTGATTCCATGTATTGTCTATTATGACAATATGTCTATTATGAATAATGCTGCAACAAACATGGGGGTGCAGCTATCTCTTTGCTACACATATTTTCTTTCCTTTGGATAAATATACTCAATTTTAAATCTTAAAAGTTCTTCCCTGGAATTTACATGTACCTTCAGTTACTAGCCTTTCTCTCTCCTTTCACAGCCTAATTCAAAGAATTGTCTGGATTTTCTCTCATTAGTGCTTCACCTACTGCAATCTCACTTCCACCGTTACCACTCTGGAGAAAATTGCTCTAATCAAGGAAGCCAATGTCCCATAATTGCTAAATACAATAAGTACTTTTCATTTCTTAGCTTAACCTCTCAGCAGCACTTGATAAAGCTGCCTACTCCCTTTTTCTTGAAACACTTTCTTCCCTTGGTTTCCATGACAATGTACTCTTCTGGCTTTTTTCCCCCCTACCTCTCTGGATGCTTTTTAGTTTTTCTCTACCCATCTCTTAAGTCTTCTCATACTATACACCCTTTCAAAGGAAGAAGAGAGAAATTGCTCAGCATTCTAACAATTCTCCTCAGAGTCATCCACACCCATCAGTGTTTCCCCCTTCATCATTCATGTTTTCTCAAATATAAGCTAAAGGTGGTTGACAGACCACTGATGGTGATTTGAGGCCACTTCCTAAAATTTCTGCAAAGACAGTCCAGTTCCACTCTAGAATGTGAGGTACCTTAGCATTTATACTTAGTCTTGGGACTTGAGTTGAAATTGGGGCAAGAGGAAAAAAAATTTATTGGTGTTCTGGTATATGTATGAATTTTTAAAAAAAATTCCTGTTTAAAGCCTTGGTTTAGAGCAAACTGTGCTTCTCTAAACTTCAAGTGCATCTGTCTATTCTCTGACATGTTAGACAGCTTGCTGAAATGAAGTTTCCATTAATGTCCTAATTTTTTTTTTTTTTTTTTTGCGAAGGAGTCTTGCTCTGTCGCCCAGGCTGGAGTGCAGTGGCATGATCTCAGCTCACTGCAACCTCCACCTCCCAGGTTCAAGCAATTCTCCTGCCTCAGCCTCCCAAGTAGCTGGGATTACAGATGCCCACTAGGGCTACCACGCATGGCTAATTTTTGCATTTTTAGTAGAGATGGGGTTTCACCATGTTGGCCAGGCTGCTGTTGAACTCCTGACCTCGTGATCCACCTACCTCGCCCTCCCAAAGTACTGGGATTACAGGCATGAGCCACTGCTCCCAGCCTAATGTCCTAATTGTTATATTCTTCTTGATGGAGACACTCCCACTCTGCAGCACTCCCATTCTCCAGCTCGAGCCCAGGGAAGCCATCCCTGACTATATCTCATAGGAGCCTTTGGGGAAGGCAGCCAGTGGACCCAGGGAGGGGTCACAGGGTGAAAGAAGCTCCCAACTGAATTTTGTGATATGATTTTGAGTGGGCATGAACTCTCTTGATCAGAATCTGGGGAGCAAGTGGGAAGTGTGCTGCAGACACAAGCACAGGAGCTAGGCACCTGGCATTGTGGGCAGATGGGAGGGGCGAAGCCTAAAAGCCCTGCTTGCTTTCTCAGTGCAGGAGCTTATAGCCTGGGGCAGGTCTGAGTTCTATGTACAGGCTGCCTGCATCTAAACCCAGCGCTGTTAGCAGGGCACTGCAGAATTGAGACCAGCCTCGCCAACTGCATGGGAGCTAGGTGAGGCCTATCATTCACCCAGCTATTCTCCACTCCCCTTGTAAACTCTACTGTATACCAGAGTCAGTTGTACTCCCCTACAGAACATTATCCCAGTAGCCTGAGAACCACCCCCCATCCCCACAGTGGCTGTGGCAAGCCCTACCCAAGGAGAATCTGAGCTCAGACTTGCCTAATCCTGCCCTCAGCTGATAGTATTTCTCTACCTGCCCTGACAGCTTAACACAAAGGACATAAACTCTTGGGAGCCCATTGCCTGAGAAACCAGAATACTTCCCCTGGCCAACTTAGGGCAAGCTCAAATCCCACTGTTACTACCGCAGCTGGTGCTCTCTTGCAAGTGCCACCTCCTGGCTGGAGGCCAACCAAGTCAGGGCATTACAGCAACTCTTGGCAGCTCTCTGAGTTCAAGCAATTCTCTTGCCTCAGACTCCTGAGTAACTGGGATTGCAGGCATGCACCACCACACCTGGCTAATTTTGTATTTTTAGTAGAGATGGGGTTACATCATGTTGGCCAGGCTGGTCTGAAACTCCTGACCTCAAGTAATCCACCTGCCTCAGCCTCCCAAAGTGCTGGGATTACAGGCTACTTAACGAAATTTAAAAAATAGTCCAGGATATGGATGAAAAATTTTTCAGAGAAATAGATATCATAGAGAAAAAAACATTCAGAACTTCTGGAAATGAAAGACACACTTAGCAAAATACAAAATGCAGTGGAAAGTTTCTACAACAGACTAGAACAAGTAGAAGAAAGAATTTCAGAGATGGAAGAAAAGGCTTTTGAATTAACCCAATCAGACAAAGACAAAGAAAAAAGAAAAAAAAAAGAACAAAGTCTCCAAGAAATATGGGATTAAGTAAAATATCCAAACCTAAGAATATTTGGTGTTCCAGAGGAAGAAGAGAAATCTATAAGTTTGGAAAACCTATTTGAGGGAATAACTGAGAAAAACTTCCCTGGTCTTGCTAGGAATCTAGACATCCAGCTATAAGAAGCTCTCCTGGAAAAGTCATCACCAGAAGATCATCACCAAGGAACATAGTTATCAGGTTATCTAAAGTCAAGATGAAGGAAAGAATCTAAAGAACTATGAGACAAAAGCATCAGGTAACCTATAAAGGAAAATTTATCAGATTAACAGCAGATTCCTCAGCAGAAACCTTACAAGTCAGAAGGGATTGGGATCCTATCTTTAACTTCCTGAAACAAAATAATTGTCAGCCAAGAATTTTGTATCCAGCAAAACTAAGCTTCATAAATGAAGGAGAGATAAAGTCTTTTGCAAACAAACAAATGCTTAGAGAATTTGCCACTACCAAACCAGCACTACAAGAAATGCTAAAAGGACTTCTAAGTCTTGAAACAAAACCTGAAAATACAGTAAAATCAAGCATTCTTAAAGCATAAGTCTCACGGGGCCTATAAAATAATAACACAATGATAAAAACAAGGTATTTAGGCAACAACTAACATGATGAATAGAACAGAACCTCACATCTCAATACTAACATTGAATGTAAATGGCCTAAATGCTCCACCTAAAAGATACAGAATGGGTTGGGGGTGCGGTGGCTCAAGCCTGTAATCCCAGCACTTTGGGAGGCCAAGGCAGGCGGATCACAAAGTCAGGAGATTGAGACCATCCTAGCTAACATGGTGAAACCCCATCTCTACTAAAAATACAAAAAATTTGCCAGGAGTGGTGGCATGTGCCTGTATGCCCAGCTACTTGGCAAGCTGAGGCAGGAGAATCGCTTCAACCCAGGAGGCGGAGGCAGAGGTTGTAGTTAGCCGAGATCGCGCCACTGCACCCCAGCCTGGCTGACAGATTGAGTCTCAAATAAAAAAAAAAAAAAAAAAAAAAAAAAAAAAAAAAGATACAGAATGGCAGAATGGATTTAAAAAAAAAAAACAAAAACCTACCAACCAAGTGTCTGCTGTCTTCAAGAGACTTACCTAACACATAAGACCTCACATAGACTTAAGGTAAAGGGGTGGAAAAAGATATTCCACACAAATGGAAACCAAAAGTGAGCAGGAGTAGTTATTCTTAGATAAAGCAGACTTTAAACCAACAACAGTAAAAATAGACAAAGAAGGACATTATACAATGATAGAAGGATTAGTCCAACAGGAAGATATTACATATGCCCCTATATATATATGCATCTAACACTGGAGCTCCCAAATTTATAAAATAATTACTACAAGACCTAAGAAATGAGATAGATAGGAAAAAAATAATAGTGCGGGACTTCAGTACTCCACTGACAGCACTAGGCAGATCATCAAGACAGAAAGTCAACAGAGAAAAAATAGACTTAAACTACACCCTAGAACAAATGGACCTAACAGATATTTATAGAAAATTCTACCCAATAACTGCAGAATATTCATTATTCTCATCAGCATATGGAATATTCTCCAAGATAGACCATATGATAGACCACAAAACAAGTCTTAATACATTTAAGAAAATCAAAATCATATCAAGGAACTTCTCAGATCATAATGGAATAAAAGTGGAAGTTAACTCCAAAAGGAATCCTCAAAACTATACAAATACATGGAAATTAAATAATCTGCCCTTGAATGATCTTTGGATTAATAAAGAAATCAAGATGGAAATAATTATTTGAAATGAATGATAATAGTGACACAACTTATCAAAACCTCTGGGATACAGCAAAAGCAGTGCTAAGAGGAAAGTTCATAGCATTAAACATCTACATCAAAAAGTCTGAAAGAGCACAAATAGACGGCCCAATGTCACACCTCAAGGAACTGCAGAAACAAGAACAAACTAAATACAAGCCCAGCAGAAGAAAAGAAATAACAAAGATCATAGCAGACTGAAATAAAATTGAAACAAAGAGAACTACAAACAATAAATGAAACAAAAAGTTCGTTCTTTGAAAAGAGCAACAAAATTGATAGTCCATCAGTGAGACTGAGAAAAGAAGAGAGAAGATCCAAACCAGTTCAATTAGAAATGAAACAGGGCCAGGCACGGTGGCTCACGCTTGTAATCCCAGCACTTTGGGAGGCCGAGGTGGGCAGATCGCTTGAGGCCAGGAATTCAAGACCAGCCTGGCCAACATGGCAAAACCCTGTTTCTACTAAAAGCACAAAAATTAGCTGGGCATGGTGGTGCACACCTGTAATCCCAGCTAGTCGGGAGGCTGAGGTATGAGAATTGCTTGAGCCTGGGAGGCAGAGGTTGCAGTAAGCCGAGATTGCACCACTGCACTCCAGCCTGGGTGACAGAGTGAGACTCAGTCTCAAAAAAAAAAAAACAAACAAACAAAAAAAAAACAAAACAAGAGATAGAGAGAGAAACTGGAGATATTACAGCCAATACCACAGAAATACAAAAGATCATTCAAGACTACTATGAACACCTTTATGCACACAAACTAGGAAATCTAGAGGAGCTGGATAAATTCCTGAAAATATACACTTCTAGATTAAATCAAGAAAAAAATGGAAACTCTAAACAGACCAATAACAAGCAATGAGATTGAATCAGTAATTTAAAAAATTACCAACAAAAAGTACAGTACCAGATGGATTCACTGCTGAATTCTACCAGACATCTAAAAAAGAATTCATGACAATCCTGAAACTATTCCAAAAGATAGAGAAAGAGGGAATCCTTCCTAAATCATTCTATGAAGCCAGTATCACCCTAATACCAAGCCAGAAAAGGACATAACAAAAAAAGAAAACTACAGACCAATATCTGTGATGAACATAGATGCAAAAATCCTCAACAAAATGCTAGCTAACCAAATTCAACAGCCCTTCAAAAAGATAATCCACCATGATCAAGTGGCTTTCATATGGGTTTACAGGGATGGTTTAACGTATGCAAGTCAGTAAATGTGATATATCACATAAACACAATTAAAAACAAAAATCATGTGATCATCTCAATAGACACAGAAAAGCATTTGACAAAATCTGGCATCCCTTTATTATAAAAACCTTCAGCAAAATTGCCATAGAAGGGACATAGCTGAAGGTAATAAAAGCCATATATGACAACCCACAGCCAATATTATACTGAATGGGGAAAAGTTGAAAGCATTCCCCTTGAGAACTGGAACAAGACAAGGATGCCCACTTTCACCACTTTCAACATAGTACTGGAAGTCCTAGCCATAGCAGTTAGACAAGAGAAGGAAATAAAGGACATCCAAATTGGTAAAGAGGAAGTCAAACTGTAGCTGTTTGCTGATGACATGATCGTATATCTAGAAAACCCTAAAGACTCATTCAAAAAGCTCCTAGAACTGGTAAATGAATTCAGCAATACTTCAGGATACAAAATTAATGTACACAAATCAGTGACCCTACTATACACCAACAATGACCAAGCTGAGAACGAAATCAAGAACTCAACCTCTTTTACAATAGCTGTAAAAAACAAACAAACAAAAACTTAGGAATATACCTAATCAAGGAGGTGAAAGATCTCTACAAGGAAAACTACAAAACACTGCTGAAAGAAATCATAGATGGCACAAACAAATGGAAACACATCCCATGTTCATGGATGGGCAGAATCAATATTGTGAAAATGACCATACTGCCAAAAGCAATCTACAGATTTAATGCAATTCCCATCAAAATACTATCATCCTACTTCACAGAACTAGAAGAAACACATCTAAAATTCATATGGAACCAAAAAAGAGCCCACCTAGCCAAAGCAAGGCTAAGCTAAAAGAACAAATCATGTACTTAGACCAATGGAACAGAATAGAGAACCCAGAAATAAAGCCAAATGCTAATAGCCAACTGATCTTTGACAAAGCTTAAAAAAAGATAAAGTGGGGAAAGCATACCCTATTCAATAAAAAGTGCTGGGAAAACTGGCAAGCCACATGTAGAAGAAAGAAACTGGATCCTCATGTCTCACCTTATACAAAAATCAACTCAGGGTGGATCAAAGACTTAAATGTAAGACCTGAAACCATAAAAATTCTAGAAGATAACATTGGAAAAACTCTTTTAGACATTGGCATAGACAAAGAATTCATGACTAAGAACTCAAAAGCAAATGCCACAAAAACAAAAATAAATGAGACCTAATTAAACCAAAAATATTCTGCACAGCAAAAGAAATATTCAGTGTTATAAACAGACAACCCACAGAATGGGAGAAAATATTTGTAAACTATGGATCTGACAAAAGATTAATATCCAGAATCTACAAGGAACTCAAACAAATCAACAAGAAAAAATACTCCCATCAAAAAGTGGGCAAAGAATATGAATAGACAATTGTCAAAAGAAGATATACAAACAGCCAACAAACATATGAAAAAATGCTCAACATCACTAATTATGAGGAAAATGCAAATTAAAACCACAATGAGCTACCACCTTACTCCTGCAAGAATGTCCATAAATAAAAAATTAAAAATAAAACAGATGTTGGAGTGGGTGTGGTGAGAGGGAACACTTTTATGCTGCTGGTGGGAATGTAAACTAGTTCAACCACTATGAAAAACAGTATGGAGATCCCTTAAAGAACGAAAAGTAGAACTACCATCCAATCTAGCAATCCCACTACTGGGTATCTACCCAAAGGAAAAGAAGTCATTTTATTAAAAAGACACATGCACACACATGTTTACAGCAGCACAATTCGCAATTGCAAAAATATGAAACCAACCTAAATGCCCATCAACCAACGAGTAGATAAAGAAAATGTGGGTGGAGCCAAGATGGCCAAATAGGAACAGCTCCAGTCTACAGCTCCCAGCGTGAGCGACGCAGAAGATGGGTGATTTCTGCATTTCCAACTGAGGTACCGGGTTCATCTCACTGGGGAGTGCCGGACAGTGGGTACAGGACAGCGGGTGCAGTGCACCGCGTGTGAGCCAAAGCAGGGCAAGGCATCGCCTCACCCAGGAAGCGCAAGGGGTCAGGGGATTCCCTTTCCTAGTCAAAGAAACGGGTGACAGACGGTACCTGGAAAATCAGGTCACTCCCACCCTAATACTGCACTCTTCCAAGGGCTTAACAAATGGCACACCAGGAGATTATATCCCGCACCTGGCTCGGAGGGTCCTACACCCATGGAGCCTCGCTCATTGCTAGCACAGCAGTCTGAGATCAAACTGCAAGGCAGCAGCGAGGCTGGGGAGGGGCACCCGCCATTGCTCAGGCTTGAGTAGGTAAACAAAGCAGCAGGAAGCTCGAACTGGGTGGAGCCCACCACAGCTCAAGGAGGCCTGCCTGCCTCTGTAGGCTCCACCTGTGGGGGCAGGGCACAGACAAACAAAAGACAGCAATAACCTCTGCAGTCTTAAACGTCCCTGTCTGACAGCTTTGAAGAGAGTAGTGGTTGAGAACGCAGCTTGAGATCTGAGAACGGGCAGACTGCCTCCTCAAGTGGGTCCCTGACCCCTGAGTAGCCTAACTGGGAGGCACCCCCAAGTAGGGGCAGACTGACACCTCACACGGCCGGGTACTCCTCTGAGACAAAACTTCCAGAGGAACGATCAGGCAGCAGCATTTGCGGTTCACCAATATCCGTTGTTCTGCAGCACCCACTGCTGATACCCAGGCAAACAGGGTCTGGAGTGGACTTCCAGTAAACTCCAACAGACCTGCAGCTGAGGGTCCTGACTGTTAGAAGGAAAAATAACAAACAGGGAGGACATCCACACCAAAACCCCATTTGTACGTCACCATCATCAAAGACCAAAGGTAGATAAAACCACAAAGATGGGGAAAAAACAGAGCAGAAAAACCGGAAACTCTAAAAATCAGAGCACCTCTCCTCCTCCAAAGGAACGCAGCTCCTCACCAGCAATGGAACAAAGCTGGATGGAGAATGACTTTGATGAGCTGAGAGAGGAAGGCTTCAGAAGATCAAACTACTCTGAGCTAAGGGAGGAAGTTCGAACCAATGGCAAAGAAGTTAAAAACTTTGAAAAAAATTAGACGAATGGATAACTAGAATAACCAACGCAGAGAAGTCCTTAAAGGACCTAATGGAGCTGAAAACCACGGCATGAGAACTACGTGATGAATGCACAAGCCTCAGTAACCGAAGTGATCAACTGGAAGAAAGGGTATCAGTGATGGAAGACGAAATGAATGAAATGAAGCATGAAGAGAAGTTTAGAGAAAAAAGAATAAAAAGAAATGAACAAAGCCTCCAAGAAATATTGGAATATGTGAAAAGACCAAATCTGCATCTAATTGGTGTACCTGAAAGTGACGGGTAGAATGGAACCAAGTTGGAAAACACTCTGCAGGATATTATCCAGGAGAACTTCGCCAATCTAGCAAGGCAGGCCAACATTCAAATTCAGGAAATACAGAGAACACCACAAAGATACTCCTTGAGAAGAGCAACTCCAAGACACATAATTGTCAGATTCACCAAAGTTGAAATGAAGGAAAAAATGTTAAGGGCAGCCAGAGAGAAAGGCCGGGTTACCCACAAAGGGAAGCCCATCAGACTAACAGCGGATCTCTCAGCAGAAACTCTACAAGCCAGAAGAGAGTGGGGGCCAATATTCAACATTCTTAAAGAAAAGAATTTTCAACCCAGAATTTCATATCCAGCCAAACTAAGCTTCATAAGTGAAGGAGAAATAAAATACTTCACAGACAAGCAAATGCTGAGAGATTTCGTCCACCAGGCCTGCCCTAAAAGAGCTCCTGAAGGAAGCACTAAACATGGAAAGGAACAACCGGTACCAGCCACTGCAAAAACATGCCAAATTGTAAAGACAATCAAGGCTAGGAAGAAACTGCATCAACTAACGAGCAAAATAACCAGCTAACATCATAATGACAGGATCAAATTCACACATAACAATACTAACCTTAAATGTAAATGGGCTAAATGCTCCAATTAAAAGGCACAGACTGGCAAATTGGATAAACAGTCAAGACCCATCAGTGTGCTGTATTCAGGAAACCCATCTCACGTGCAGAGACACACATAGGCTCAAAATAAAAGGATGGAGGAAGATCTACCAAGCAAATGGAAAAAAAAAAAAAGGCAGGGGTTGCAATCCTAGTCTTGGATAAAACAGACTCTAAACCAACAAAGATCAAAAGAGACAAAGAAGGCCATTACATAATGGTAAAGGGATCACTTCAACAAGAAGAACTAACTATCCTAAATATATATGCACACAATACAGGAGCACCCAGATTCATAAAGCAAGTCCTTAGTGACCTACAAAGAGACTTAGACTCCCACACAATAATAATGGGAGACTTTAACACCCCACTGTCAACATTACACAGATCAACGAGACAGAAAGTTAACAAGGATATCCAGGAATTGAACTCAGCTCTGCACCAAGCGGACCTAATAGACATCTACAGAACTCTCCACCCCAAATCAACAGAATATACATTCTTTTCAGCACCACACCACACCTATCCCAAAATTGACCACATAGTTGGAAGTAAAAGACTCCTCAGCAAATGTAAAAGAACAGAAATTATAACAAACGGTCTCTCAGACCACAGTGCAATCAAACTAGAACTCAGGATTAAGAAACTCATTCAAAACTGCTCAACTACATGGAAACTGAACAACCTGCTCCTAAATGACTACTGGGTACATAACAAAATGAAGGCAGAAATAAAGATATTCTTTGAAATGAACAAGAACAAAGACACAACATACCAAAATCTCTGGGACACATTCAAAGCAGTGTGTAGAGGGAAATTTATAGCACTAAATGCCCACAAGAGAAAGCAGGAAAGATCTAAAATTGACACCCTAACATCACAATGAAAAGAACTAGAGAAGCAAGAGCAAACACATTGAAAAGCTAGCAGAAGGCAAGAAATAACTAAGATCAGAGCAGAACTGAAGGAAATAGAGACACAAAAAATCCTTCAAAAAATCAATGAATCCAGGGGCTGGTTTTTTGAAAAGATCAACAAAATTGATAGACTACTAGCAAGACTAATAAAGAAGAAAAGAGAGAAGAATCAAATAGATGCAATAAAAAATGACAAAGGGGATATCACCACCAATTCCACAGAAATACAAACGACCATCAGAGAATACTATAAACACCCCTATGCAAATAAACTAGAAAATCCAGAAGAAATGGATAAATTCCTTGACACCTACACTCTCCCAAGACTAAACCAGGAAGAAGTTGAATCTCTGAATAGACCAATAACAGGCTCTGAAATTGAGGCAATAATTAATAGCTTACCAACCAAAAAAAGTCCAGGACCAGATGGAGTCACAGCCGAATTCTACCAGAGGTACAAGGAGGACCTGGTACCATTCCTTCTGAAACTATTCCAATTAATAGAAAAAGAGGGAATCCTCCCTAACTCATTTTATGAGGCCAGCATCATCCTGATACCAAAGCCTGGCAGAAACACACAAAAAAAGAGAATTTTAGACCAATATCCTTGATGAACATTGATGCAAAAATCCTCAATAAAATACTGGCAAACCGAATCCAACAGCACATCAAAAAGCTTATCCACCATGATCAAGTGGGCTTCATTCCTGGGATGCAAGGCTGGTTCAACATATGAAAATCAATAAATGTAATCCATCATATAGACAGAACCAAAGACAAAAACCACATGATTATCTCAATCGATGCAGAAAAGGCCTTTGACAAAATTCAACAACCCTTCATGCTAAAAACTCTCAATGAATTAGGTATTGATGGGACATATCTCAAAATAATAACAGCTATCTATGACAAACCCACATCCAATATCATAGTGAATGGACAAAAACTGGAAGCATTCCCTTTGAAAACTGGCATAAGACAGGGATGCCCTCTCTCACTACTCCTATTCAACATAGTGTTGGAAGTTCTGGCCAGGGCAGTCAGGCAGGAGAAGGAAATAAAGGGCATTCAATTAGGAAAAGAGGAAGTCAAATTGTCCGTTTGCAGATGACATGATTGTATATCTAGAAAACCCCATCGTCTCAGCCCAAAATCTCCTTAAGCTGATAAGCAACTTCAGCAAAGTCTCAGGATACAAAATCAATGTGCAAAAATCACAAGCATTCTTATACACCAATAACAGACAAACAGACAGCCAAATCATGAGTGAATTCCCATTCACAATTGCTTCAAAGAGAATAAAATACCTAGGAATCCAACTTACAAGGGATGTGAAGGACCTCTTCAAGGAGAACTACAAACCACTGCTCAATGAAATAAAAGAGGATACAAACAAATGGAAGAACATTCCATGCTCATGTGTAGGAAGAATCAATATGGTGAAAATGGCCATACTGCCCAAGGTAATTTATAGATTCAGTGCCATCCCCATCAAGCTACCAATGACTTTCTTCACAGAATTGGAAAAAACTAAAGTTCATATGGAACCAAAAAAGAGCCCGCATTGCCAAGTCAATCCTAAGCCAAAAGAACAAAGCTGGAGGCATCACGCTACCTGACTTCAAACTATACTACAAGGCTATAGTAACCAAAACAGCATGGTACTGGTACCAAAACAGAGATATAGACCAATGGAACAGAACAGAGCCCTCAGAAATAATGCTGCATATCTACAACTATCTGATCTTTGACAAACCTAACAAAAACAAGCAATGGGGAAAGGATTCCCTATTTAATAAATGGTGCTGGGGAACTGGCTAGCCATATGTAGAAAGCTGAAACTGGATCCCTTCCTTACACCTTATACAAAAATTAATTCAAGATGGATTAAAGACTTAAACATTAGACCTAAAACCATAAAAACCCTAGAAGAAAACCTAGGCAATACCATTCAGGACATAGGCATGGGCAAGGACTTCACGTGTAAAACACCAAAAGCAATGGCAACAAAAGCCAAAATTGACAAATGGGATCTAATTAAACTAAAGAGCTTCTGCACAGCAAAAGAAACCACCATCAGAGTGAACAGGCAACCTACAGAATGGGAGAAAATTTTTGCAACCTACTCATTGGACAAAGGGCTAATATCCAGAATCTACAATGAACTCAAACAAATTTACAAGAAAAAAACAAACAACCCCATCAAAAAGTGGGCGAAGGATATGAACAGACACTTCTCAAAAGAAGACATTTATGCAATCAAAAAACATGTGAAAAAATGTTCATCATCACTGGCCATCAGAGAAACGCAAATCAAAACCACAATGAGATACCATCTCACACCAGTTAGAATGGCGATCATTAAAAAGTCAGGAAACAACAGGTGCTGGAGAGGATGTGGAGAAATTGGAACACTTTTACACTGTTGGTGGGAGTGTAAACTAGTTCAACCATTGTGGAAGTTGGTGTGGCAATTCCTCAGGGATCTAGAACTAGAAATACCATTTGACCCAGCCATCCCATTACTGGGTATATACCCAAAGGATTATAAATCATGCTGCTATAAAGACACATGCACACGTATGTTTATTGCAGCACTATTCACAATAGCAAAGACTTGGAACCAACCCAAATGTCCAACAATGATACACTGGATTAAGAAAATGTGGCACATATACACCATGGAATACTATGCAGCCATAAAAAATGATGAGTTCATGTCCTTTGTAGGGACATGGATGAAGCTGGAAACCATCATTCTCAGCAAACTATCGCAAGGACAAAAAACCAAACACTGCATGTTCTCACTCACAGGTGGGAACTGAATAATGAGAACACATGGACACAGGAAGGGGAACATCACACACCGGGGACTGTTGTGGGGTGGGGGGAGGGGGGAGGGATAGCATTAGGAGATATACCTAATGTTAAATGATGAGTTAATGGGTGCAGCACAACAACATGGCACATGTATACATGTGTAACAAACCTGCACGTTGTGCACATGTATCCTAAAACTTAAGGTATAATAATAATAATAATAATAATAATAATAAAAGAAAACAAAAAAAAGAAAATGTGGTATATAGACAACATGGAATACTACTCAGCCATAAAATGGAATGAAATAATGGCCTTTGCAGCAACTTGGATGGAGCTGGAGGCCATTATTCTCAGTGAAGTAACTCAGGAACGAAAAACCAATTATCATATGTTCTCATTTATAAGTGGGAGCTAAGCTATGAGGATGCAAAGGCATAAGTATGATATAATGGACCTTGGGGACTTGCAGGGAAGAGAAGAGTTGGAGGGGGTAAGGGATAAAAGACTACATATTGGGTACAGTGTACACTGCTCAGGTGTACCTGATGCACCAAAATCTCAGAAATCACCACTAAAGAACTTATCCATGTAACAAAAAACCACCTGTACCCCAAAAACTATTGAAATAAAATAAAAATTAAAACAAAGGGACCTAGATAAGCTACCATGCCTATCCTTATAACAGTGCAGGTATTTTGGTGAGAATGAGGCCTGGAGTGGTCTCAGAGTTTTGTGGAAAGTTCTGAGAGATGTCCAGGGTGGTATGTGCCTGTTCTCCTAGCAGCACACCTAATGGCTAAATGTGGACTTGTAGCAGCTGACAGCAGCCTTGCGCTTATACATTCAGTATTTGAAAACCTCCCTTTTGACTGCATCACAGGAATTAAAGAATGAGTCATATAAGAAAAGTCTATGAAGTCAGCAGCTGAAAGATTGAGTGGAAACATGTTTGCAAAGCCACTTTGCACAGAAGCTTGCAAAAAGAAGGGGGGGGGGTAGGAAACATGATAACTGAATATTTATGAGTGAAAATAAGAGCTAATGTAAATATTTAATGCATAATATTTAAATTATTGCCCACTTCAAAAGTAAAATCATAGTAAAATACCAGACACTTTAGCAGGATTAAAGTGCTTCATCCTGCTTCACATAGAATTTTCTTCCTGCTTCATCCTGCTTCACATATAATTTTCACAGTAGTAGTTTAAGAAATTTTAGCTTAGGCTGGGCGTGGTGGCTCACACCTGTAATCCCGGCACTTTGGGAAGCCAAGGCGGGCAGATCATGAGCTCAGAAGATCGAGACTATCCTGGCTAACACGGTGAAACCCCGTTTCTACCAAAAAATACAAAAAAATTAGCCGGGCATGGTGGCAGGTGCCTGTAAGCCCAGCTACTCGGGAGGCTGAGGCAGGAGAATCGCTTGAACCTGGGAGGCGGAGGTGGCAGTAAGCCAAGATCGTGCCACTGAACTCCAGCCCGGGCAACAGAGCAAGAGTCTGTCTCAAAAAAAAAAAGAAAGAAAAAGAAATTTTAGCTTAGTTTGTGAATATTGCAATCAGTCTTAAAGCTATGAACATTGTGTCCAACATGACACTGATTTGCCCATTTCCAATAATTTGTATTTACCTGGTCTCTCCTTTTAGAGGAGGAGTCACACCTGCATAACTCATTAGACTATGATTGGATGGCAGCTGTACACGGCGGCTGAAGCATTAGTGTCTTTCAGTATGGTAGGGTCCCCTTCAGGGTGTTCAGCTTCTGCTGCTCAGCAGCAAATGTGTGACCAATTCAGTATGTGTCAGGTTCTTGACTTAATAGGGTGCTTAATTACTAATTTATATAAGCAAGTACAAGTACATTTGTATGTATGCACATATTTAAGTAAGGTTTTCTGATGTTATTAGACACCAAAAACATATAAAATATACTTTATTAATAATTGTCAGAAATATGCTATTAACACACATAGATGAGTTTGTGAATACTGCAAGAAGATTTAGCACTTTGAGAGTTGTCCAGGCAAGGTTTTCCAAGAAGAAGGCCAAGCAGATACCTAGGGCATCTGCAAAGCAGCAATTTTGTGAAGAAGATTCCAAATATAGGCCAGGAGCGGTGGCTCACGCCTGTAATCCCAGCACTTTGGGAGGCCAAGGTGGGTGGATCATCTGAGGTCAGGAGTTCGAGACCAGCCTGACCAACATGGTGAAACCCTGTCTCTCCTAAATACAAAAAATTAGCCAGGCATGGTGGAGCACGCCTGTAATCCCAGCTACTCGGGAGGCCGAGGGAGGAGAATCGCTTGAACCTGGGAGGTGGAGGTTGCAGTAAGCTGAGATTGCACCACTGCACTTTAGCCTGGGAGGCAGAGCAAAACTCTGTCTTAAAAAAAAAAAAAAAAAAAAAAAAAAAAAAGATTCCATAATATTATTTGTTAATTGATGATTTATAAAAACCCAAAAAACCATTGAAGAGTCATCATGGCTTCTGGATCTCAGCTTGGCAACAGCAGCAATGGAACCCATAGGAAAATAGAAAGCTGGTTCCCCCAAATTCCATCCTTGGAGATATACTCTCTGTGGAGTAAATTGTGGCTGAGTTATTTGAGTGTATTTTGTCAATTGTGGAATACTGGTATAGGTTCGTTATCTTTCTATTGCTTGTCTAGTGTAGTTCATTCATACTTCTATCCCGGTGCCTCACCCAGTGTCTAGCACAGGGTAAGTACTCACTAATTGTATTCAATGTTCAACTCCACAATTGCTGGCTCGCCCATATCTCACTGAAGTGGGATACAGCCTGGATCCCAACTGCAATTTGGTTTCATTTGTTCAGAGAAAAATAAACTTCCTTGAGACTTTTTCAGCCTAACAGCGGTAAACAATCACTCAAGTTGGCAGAAGAGGAGGCCTACTTAATCACTGTACAAAGGTGGTTTTCAGTCCGGTTGCTGGGTACACAGTCCTGCCAGATTTAGTGACAAGCAGGCCTAAGCTGACTGAGTCGCTGGCTACATCTCCAGCGGTTCAGTAGGTGGCACTGCTGTTCTCTCTGTGCAGAAGCTGGCAGCCGCACGGAGGCTGTATGTTTGGGCAAGCAGGAATGCAAATCATCAGCTCAAAGCAGCCTTTCTGGGCAAGCAGCAACACAAACCCATTATCAGTGCGGTGGCAGCTGCTGCTGTTTGTCCCTGCTTGCAGGCAGTTTCAGAGTGAGGGCCTTTGGAATGTGACCATGAGACTGGAGACGTCAAGAAGCGAAGCCACTGGGCTAAAATAAGCAGGTTAGGAGTCAGTTATCTGGTTCCCCACAGATGTGTCTGAGAGCAGCTGGGAGGCTGAGACGGCAGGCAGGCCTTTCCTTCTTATAACTCTGGTCTGGAAAATCTCATCAATATGGAAAACTTTCTAAAGCCCCATCTTGGAACCAAGTCAGCAAAAATCTAGGGTATCTTGAACTGGTGGCAGAATTATATTTGTTATACCTATGAGCTGGCTTTTCCTGGTCAGTCTTGATTTCTAATGTTCTGTTTTCTTGCTGATATAAGAGTATTAGGCTTTGTCCAATCGGATTTTCACTTACGGTTTAGAAAATATAGTCACCATAATTACCCTTCATTTCCTGACAGCTGAATCTCAACTGATCTTATGGACTGACTGTGTCCCCCTCAAATTCATATGCTGAAATCCTTACTCTCAAACTGATGGTATTAGGAAGTGGGGCCTTTGGGTGATAATTAGATCATGGTGGTGGACCCCTCATGAATGGGATTAGTGCCCTTATAGAAGAGACCTCAGAGAGATCTTTGCCCCTTCTGCCATGTGAAATCACCATGAGAAGATGGCTGTCTATGAAGAAGCAGATCTCCCACACACTGAATCTCCTTGTACCTTGATACTGGACTTCTCAGCCTCTAGTACTGCAAGAAATAAATTTATGTTATTTGTAAGCCACCCAGTCTATGGTATTTTGTTATAGAAGCCTGAACAGACTATTTAATTTCTATTTAATTCAAACTTCTCAAATCCTTACACAAAGTGATGGGAAACCACAAGTCACTGGGATTTGTTTTTTGCTAGTACTTTAGTTTATGCGGTGAATATCTGCCATTTTAGTGAATCCTTGTATACCATCCAAAGGGAGGCAGGAGTGAGGTAGCCGTGAGTCTCTCAAATT
Organism: Pongo abelii; assembly: GCF_028885655.2. Taxonomy (NCBI): domain Eukaryota; kingdom Metazoa; phylum Chordata; class Mammalia; order Primates; family Hominidae; genus Pongo; species Pongo abelii. The sequence goes on from NC_071990.2 coordinate 140,761,275, forward strand.
TAAATGGATACAAAGCAGCTCCTCAAAGAGCTGGATCCATATGTGTGTCACCATATCTGCATCTGACAAATGCCTGGCATATGTGCTGCCCCTTCCCCTCCTTCTAGGGTTGGCATTATTAACCTGTTGTGGCACACTTTCCTCCCAGACCAGTTTTGGCCTCACACGGATTCTTTGGCACGTAGGATAAAACTTACTTGCCCAGTTTCAACCGTGGTTGACCTTTAATATTTCGATTATATCAGATAATGATAAAGGTCAAAATCTTAGCTAAAATAACAAACCTGGTCCTCCATAGCTGGCTCTTAAATAAAACAGAAACTCAGAGGAGCCCAAATCACAGAGCCCAAATACTAGAGCTCAAAGGAAATATGATGCATCTTCAGAATCTCAAGATAATGAAATTGATGCTCAAGAGACAAGCTGGATGGGAATTCTGCTTCTTGTAAGGGTAGAATCAGTTGTTGCAGGGTAACCCTGCATCCAAGAATAACTAGGAGAACTTGATAAAACAGGTAGAATGTCTGTTGGAAGGCACTGGAGAGCTACCTAGGCAACAAAAACTTGAAAGGGTCAAGAAAAGCAAAAAGAGAAATGAAGTAACATTCAGACTGGTTTTCCCCTTGAAGGCTCTTGCAAATATGCAACCTGTGACTGAGAGGATCAGACGCTAAGCAAAGCATCCTACAGTTTCACAGGGCATCAGAAACAAAAATTGTTTTTTAGAGCTAGTTAATGGTTTAGGGCCCTGGCAAACACTCCATGCTTTTAGTTGGGACCCTCAAACAATTACACTGCAGAAAATAAAGTTCCCTAAAAAGTCTGAAGCCCAACTTCAAATCACCTCAGTTTATGATTGGGTAAGATAATTGGTTCCATCTTAACTGCCTGCTGGAAGCTAAAATAAGTACTCTCTTCAGGAAGATAACACTTTCCAGAGATTTAAATCATCTCCATTTTTCTTTCTTTTTTTTCCAGAAACTGCCCTGCATTCGAACAAAAAATATCTAGTATATCTCTAGGCAAAATTGCTGAAAACCAAGATAAAAAACACTTAAGATATCTAGATATTGCAATGATCAGATGTGGAGTTTAAGATAATGATGATTTGTACATTCAATACATTAAACGATGAGATAGAGAATTGTACAAGAAAACTGGAAACTATAAAAAAATAAGATACAATGTCTAAAACTGGAAAATATTATAGCTGAAATTAAGAACTCAATGGATTGGTATAACAGTGGCTTAGATATAATTGAAGAGAGAATGATCATAAACTGGATGATGAATCAGAAGATAGGAGTAAAGGATTAGATGGAGTTAAAATGTTCTAAGGCCTTGCTTTGGCCAGGAAGCGGCAAAATAATATTTTTCATTAGACTTTAATAAGTCAAAGATGAATGTTGAAATGCCTATGGTATCCACTAAAAGCTTAAGGAAAGATTGAATAACTAAAAATAGCTAACAGAGAGGAGAATATAATAAAAATATATAATCCAAAGTCCAAAAGAATTTAAAAAGAAAGGAATAAAAATAAACATAAAACAGATGGCACAAGTATAAAATAAATAGCAAGGTGGTGAGTTTAATTTTATGCATATGAATCAAAATCTCTAATTAGAAGACAAAAATTGTCAGACTAGATAAAGCAAACAACATAAAACAAGACTCTATATTGTACAGAAGTACAGATTGCAAATTAAAATAATTTGGGAAAATTGAAAATAAAAGTGTGGAGAAAGATACAGCATGAAAATATTAACCACAAGAAAGCTCATGTTTATATCAGCTTATATCACGTTTTTATCATGTTTATATAAGCTCATACTTATATCACACAAAGTGGACTTTAAGGCAATAAGCAATACTACAGATACAAATAGATATTTCATAATAAAGTGGTCAATCCAACATAAAGATATCACAAGTATAAATTTTTATACATCTAATAATAAGACAATACCTGACAGAACAAAATGGAGACATATAAAAATCTACAAGGGGCTGGGTGCAGTGGCTCTCGTCTGCAATCCTAGCACTTTGGGAGGCCAAGGCAGGTGGATCACCTGAAGTCAGGAGTTTGAGACCAGCCTGACCAACATGGCAAAACCCTGTCTCTACTAAAAATACAAAATTAGCCGGGCCTGGTGGCACACATCTGTAATCCCAGCTACTCCAGAGGCTGAGGCAGGAGAATCGCTTAGAACCCGGGAGATGGAGATCGCAGTGAGCTGAGATTGCGCCACTGCACTCCAGCCTGGGTGACAAAGCAAGACTCTATCTCAAAACACAACAACAATAACAACAAAAACAAAAACTACACTGATAGTAAGAGCTTTAACTGTTAGGACCGAATTTATTGGTCAACGGACCAAAAACTGGTCAATATTTTGGTCAATGGACCAAAAATAAATAAACAAATGAATAATCAACAGGGTTAAAGAAGATTTGAACAACAGGATTAATAAAATGACCTAACTGATACATATAGAACACTTCCTGCACTCAACAATTGCAGGCGGAACATTTACCAAAATTGACTGTATGCGAAACTATATAGTTTCAACATGCTTCGAATGATTTAAATCATATAGTATAGTCCATGACTGTAACACAATTAAACTATTAATTAAAAGATAAAAGATAAGTAGAAAATGTCTAATGTTTAGAAATGAATCAATACACTTTTAAACATATGCTAAAGATGAAATCACAGAGAAAATTTAAAAATATTTTGAATGGAGTGATAAGAAACATAATAGATCAAAACTTGTGGGATGCAGTTAAAGCCATTCTTAGGTAGTCTTAAATGCATTTATTGGGATGGGGGAAGGAAGAAAATTAATGATCTAAGACTCTAGCTCAAGAAATGAGAAAAAGAACAACAAATTAAGTATTAAGAAATTAACACAATTAATGAAACAGAAAACAAATGTACGATAGAGAAAATAAAATAGAGAAAAACAAAGGCTAATATTTGGTCTGTGAACATTATAATTGATAGCTTTCTGATAAGACATAGGGAGAAGACAATTACTATCAGGGGTGGAAAATACCGCAGATATTATAAGATTTTTAAAATTAAGAGAATAAACAATTTGTGCCAATAAATATGAAAATTTAGATGCAATAGATTAATATCTTGAAAAATATAGCATACCACAACTGACACAGAAAATGGAAAATATATTAAAGAAAATTAAATCCACAATTTAAATCCTTTCCACAAAAAACTCCAGATCTAGAAAACTTAACCAAAGAATTCTTCTAAATATTTAAGAAAAAAAAGAACACTCATCATACACAAACTTTTCCCCCAAGATAGAAAAGTAAGGCATACTTCCCAACTTATAATGACAAGAACGTTGTAAAAAAAGAAAATTACAAAGAATCTCTCCCATGAACATAGATGCAAGAATCCCAAACAAAATACTAGCAAACCAAATCCAGTAATGTAAAAAGAATATTACTTCTTTACCAACCTGAATTTGTTATAAAAATGTAAAGTTACCTTGACACACCTCGTCAACAGAAGACAAAAATCATGATTATCTAAATAGAAACAGAAAATGCATTTGATAAAATTCACACCTATTTATGACAAATACTCATAGCAAACTAGGAATAAAAGTGAATGTCCTTAATCTGATAGAAAATGTCTACAGATGCCATATAGTAAACATTCTATTTAATAGCAAAATATGTAAGCTTTCCCTTGAGATCATGAATAAGCTAAGAAGCCCACTATCATCATAAATATTCAAATTCTACAAGAGGTTCTTATACGTACAATAATGCAAGAAAAATTAATAAAAGAGACGGAGTGGAAACGGAGAAAAAAATGCCATTATATCTAGATGACATGATTGTGTGTTTAGAATATCCAAAAACATCTGCAAATAGCCTATTGTAATTAACTAGTGGATCTGATGAGGTTGCTAGCTACAAAGCCAATACATTAAAAAAATTATATTTCTGTATATCGGCAGCAAACAACAATAGGAAGTGAAATTTAAATAACTATGTTATTTTCAGTCGTATCATAAAACATCAAACATCTAGAATTAAACCCAATGAAAAATAAACAAAGACACCAAGAAAATATAAAATGTTACTGAAAATAGTCAAAGAAGAACTAAATAAATTGAGATATTTACCACATTCCTGGACCGGAAAACTCAATATTGTAAAAACCTCAATTCTCTTCAAATTGATTTATACATTAAATTCAATCCCCATGAAAACCCCAGTGTGTGTGTGTTTGTGTGTGTAGATTGACAAGCTGATTCTAAATTATATATGAAAGTAAAAGGGCTAAGAAGTTAAGAATACTTTGAAGAACAACAAAGCAGGAAGACTTACATTATCAGCTATAAAGATTTATTATCAAGCTATAGTAATTAAAATTAGGTGGTATTGGTGCAAGGATAAACAAATCAACTGAACAGAATAGAGTTTAGAAAAAAGACACACATAGGTCAGGTGCGGTGACTCACACCTAAAATCCCAGCACTTTGGGAGGCTGAGGCATGTGGATCACTGGAGCACAATAGTTCAAGACCGACCTGGAGAACATGGAGAAACGCTGTCTCTACTAAAAATACCAAAATTAGCCAGGCTGGTGATGCATGCCTGTAGTCCCAGCTACTCGGGAGGCTAAGGTGGTAGGATCACTTGAGCCCAGGATGCAGAGGTTGCAGTGAGCTGAGATTGCTCCACGCCACTGCACTCCAGACTGGGCCACAAGTGAGACCCTGTCTCAAAAAAAAAAAAAAAAAAGAAAGACACACGTACACGTGAACATTCAATTTATGACTAAAGTAGCACAAAGATGACAAAAACAAAATACAAATGTATTTGTCAAAAAAGGTAAAAGATTGATAAATTGAACACTATTAAAATTGATAAATTCTTTTTATCAAAGTATATCGTTAAGAGAATAAAAAGGTAAACCACAGAATAGAACTGATTTGTAATTGTGTTAAGTAATAAAGTACTACTTTCCAGAAATATAAAGCATTACTACACATGAACAAGAAAAAACAGATAAACCATAGGAAATGAGGGAAAAAAAATCATGAATATGCATGTCATGAAAGAGGCTATACACCTGACCAATAACTATACAAAAAGGTGCTCAACCTCATTAGTCATCAGGAAAGGCCAATTAAAACTACAATGAGGGTCAGGTGCGTGGCTCATGCTTGTAATCCCAGCACTTTGGGAGGCTGAGACAGGCAGATCACTTAAGTCAGGAGTTCAAGACCAGCCTGAGCAACATGGAAAACCCCGTCTCTACAAAAAATACAAAAATTAGCTAGGCATGGTGATGCACGCCCATAGTCCCAGCTACTCAGGAGGCTGAGGCACGAGCATTGCTGGAGCCCAGGAGGTGGAGGTTGCCGTGAGCTGAGATTGCACCACTGAACTCCAGCTAGGGACAGAGCAAGACCCTGTTTCAAAACAAAACAAAACAAAACCAAAAAAAACCACAGTGAGATCCCAGGTGCGGTGGCTCACACCTGTAATCCCAGTACTTTGGGAGGCTGAGGTGGGCGGATCATGAGGTCAGGAGTTTTGCCAGCCTGACCAACATGGCAAAACCCCGTCTCTACTAAAAATACAAAAATTAGCCAGGTATGGTGGTGTGTGCCTGTAATCCCAGTTACTCAGGAGGCTGAGGCATGAGAATCGCTTGAACCAGGGAGGCGGAGGTTGAAGTGAGCCAAAATCACACCACTGCACTCCAGCCTGGAGACAGAGTGAGACTCTGTCTCAAAAACAAAACAAAACACACAAACAAACAAAAAAACGACAGTGAGATATTACTATACACTTCCAAATGGCTAAAATGAAAACAACTGATACATGATGTGTGGGGAGGACATAGATCAATGAGAATACTCATACACTGGTAGTTGAAATAATTGTTACAATTTGGAAAACTGATTGGTAGTATCTCCTATATCTGAAATAGACACATGTCATATAACCCACCAATTTATCTCCTACATATACACATAGGAAATATCACAGCAACATTATTTGTAGTGGACACTAATTGGAAACAATTCCAATGTCAGTCAACATTGGAATAGATAAGTTGTGGTATATTCATACTATAGATCACTATATGACAATGAAAATCAATGAACTACTCCTACAAGCCAAAACATGGATGAACTGCACATAGTTTTGAGCAAAAGAAGCCAGACATAAAAGGATACCTTCACAAAGTAAAAACAAAAACAAGAAACAGCCCCCTTACACACACAACTGCACACATGCACATGCACTCATATACACACATAGGCAAAACAAATGTGCTTTTCTCTAACAAGGAGGGAGGGGTAACCTGTAGGATGCTTGACTATGCTCTATTTCTTGACCCAGGTGGTGGGTTACATGAGAGAATTCACTTTGTAATAAATCATCATTTTTGCAAAAAAGAGTTTTTAAAGATATGTTGAGAAATTAAAATGAGAAATGAGATTTTGGAACTATTTCCATAGAAGTTAATTATTAGAATTTAGACCCCTTTTCTTTTGGTGTGCCACCATGGTGTAGCCATTCATGCTTCTTCTCATCTCTGCTACTCATTGCTGTTTGGATGCAGACGACAGCAACCCATCCAGCAACGCAACCACACCCTCTTAAAAAGGGAAACTAGGCTGGGCGCAGTGGCTCACACCTGTAATCCCAGCACTTTGGGAGGCTGAGGCGGGTGGATCACCTGAGTTCAGGCATTTGAGACCAGCCTGGCCAGCCTGGCCAACATAGTGAAACCCCATCTCTACTAAAAATACAAAAAATTAGCTGGGCATGGTGGTGGTTATCTGTAATCCCAGGTACTTGGGAGGCTGAGGCAGGAGAATCACTTGAACCCGGGAGGCAGAGGTTGCAGTGAGCTGAGATCATGCCACTGCACCCCAGCCTGGACAACAAGAATGAAACTCCATCTCAAAAAAAAAAAAAAAAAAAAAGGGAAGTTAACGGATCTAAAAAGACCAACATGTTCCAGGGGCTGAAATATGGTTACCAGGATTAAGTTTCTCTTCTTGCAACTCCACTCACCTCCTCTTAGCTTGATTCTACCTGCAGGTGATTCCTGTTGGTAGGCAGAATTACAGCAGAAAAAAACCCAATAGCTAGGTTAGACTAGACCCCACTTGGTACACGTGGGCACACTGGATCGGAGTGGCTTCAGTTCACACAAACCCCCAGATAACATATGAATAAAATTAGTGTGAAAGTGCAACTTCACGACAAGCCAAATAGTGTCCTGCCCCACTTTCAACCCAACTGCAGTCCATAAACCCTCTTCTATGGCAGTTCTAGAGCTGCCACTGTCTTTCAACTAAATACTCTATCAAAGTGTTACACTGTTTTAGGCCTGTCCCCTGAGGCCAGGACTGGGTGAGTGGGTAGGGCTCTGTGCTTGATGGCCCCATCCAGACTGCATGTATCCAGGACAAAGTATTTTTTCCAAGGAAGGGACACGGGCAGGAAAAGGCGGTATGTCTGCTCTTTGCTAAATAATTTTTATTTTTGCACACTGGGGAAAGATAATCAGTACTTCCAAATTGCCCTTTGAAAGAACTCCTACAAATGTACAAGAAAAGGACAGATGACCCAATACCATACTGACAGTTTCTGAGTATACCCATTTGCCCTCATCCTTTCTAATACCGGGTATTATTAGTATGAAAGTTTTGTCAGGCTAATAAGCAAAAGTGATTGCGTGTCATTTTAAAACTTTATTTATTTATTTATTTATTTATTTTTGAGATGGAGTTTCTCTCTTGTTTCCCAAGCTGGAGAGCAATGGCATGGTCTTGGCTTACTGCAAACTCCACCTCCCAGGTTCAAGTGATCCTCCTGCTTCAGCCTCCCAAGTAGCTAGAATTACATGTGCCTGACACCACGCCCGGCTAATTTTTGTATTTTTAGTAGAGACGGGGCTTTACCATGTTGGCCAGGCTGGTCTCGAACTCCTGACCTTAGGTGATCTGCCCGCCTTGGCCTCCCAAAGTGCTGGGATTACATGCGTGAGCCACCATGCCCGGCCTGTTTATTTTTATTTACCTGATGTGTTTTAGTTATTTGTATTTCTTCTTCTACAAACTGCCCATTCATATCCCATGCCAGGAGCTTACAAATGAGGGTGGGACACACAGCAGGAGTGATCATCTCTGGCAGGGAGGAAAACTACCACTCACATTATTTGGGACTGTTGTGCATGATGACAATAAAAAGCAGACTGGCTTGTGGTTGGTCTTATTACTATTAAATATTCTCTGATAGACAATGCACCTCCCAGCCCATCTTCCATTGCCCTTGCCCACTTTCTTCTGAGTTGTTTGTCTTTTCTTATTATTTTGTACTATTTCTTTTTTTTTTTTCTGGACATTAATGCTTCGTTGTATTTACTGTGACTATATTCTCCCATTCTATTCTTGGCTTTTTTTTATGTTTACCTATTTTGCTCCCTTTAACTTTTGAAGACTATTAATTAACATGCATGGCAGACAATCAATTTGCTATAAAAAGCTCTCCTTCTCCTTCCTCTGGGTATTGCTTTAAATTACTCCCAGACTGAATTGAAGGACTTCAATATCGGTTTTCTAATAATGGGCAAGGGAGAAGCCAGATGGTCCATCTACAACTATATAGCTAGTCAGTGCTAAATATTTTGGGGAGATGAATTGTATCACAGCAAAAAATCTCTTGGCACAAAGAATGAGTTATGGGCATGGCTGATGGGCCAGTAGGATCTGCAATCAGTCCTGGTTTGCTACCTTCTGACTCATTGATTAAAACATAAATGAACTGGACACTATTTCTCTTTGGCTTTTAGTTCAGGGAAACTATTCCGGGGCTTGATTTCAGCTGGATAATATCAGAGAAAAAGGAGACTGCGACTTTGCCTCCAAGGACGTCACCCTAGTTAAAGATAGTAACCATCTGAAGAGCTCCTCTCCGCTTAGGCAGGCCAGAATCAATTTAGCCTGTTTGCTACCACTTCTTGTGCTCTGTGCTCTGCAGCTGGTCTCTGTGAGGAATGGCATGGAGAATTTCTCAAGACATACTCCTTGCCTTGCCTGGGGATGGAGCTGTGAGTCCATAATGACTGTCACATTGGGCTGGTGGTGCATGCAATTATTTCATGAATAGCTGACACTATATTTGCAGCCTCACACACCTGCCTGTTTGTTCAGAAGCCAAAATAGTGAGCCTTGTGACATTGTAAGCAAAAGGGGATTAGTTAAGCAAACAAAAGTCTGCAGCAAGATGTGATCCTATGAAAAAGTAGCTAGCCACATGACTCAAATTACATCTGCAGTGTTTCAGCTTTTTAGTTCCCAGCCCCAACACATACACATTGTAAACTTGCATATAACCATCACCCTTACATAGGCTCCATTACTTTATTATGCATAAATACAGTCACATGTTACTATAGGCATTCATATAGAACTGCATACATACAATGCACTCCCAGAAAACTACACATACCGGCACGTTTTACACACAAATACTCATACATACCCTCACACACAAGTACACACTGACACATAAATACATGAACACACAAATAACCACACACACATTTCATAAAACCCCCATTCTCCAGCAAGAACCTACACTCTCTACTTGGAGATCTGGGTATCATTTGTAATAAACACGTTCTCAGAGGTTTCCTTCTTGTTTTTTAGTTGCTGAACATTTTGGGGTGAATAAGACAGCCCAGAGTCTCTTTCAGGCCCTTCCCATGGTGCCGAGTTCCTAGCGCTGGAAGTGGAAGGAGTCCTCAGGCCTGAGTCACACAACAAGATGCTCTGATCTGGAGCAGACAGGGTCAAGGTGTGGGTGGTCCTGAAACACTTTGCTTAGCCTTGTAACCACTGTCATTCCAGGGGCTAGCACAGAACCTCATGCAGAGAAGGCCCTCAATATGTGTTGAATAAATCCTTCATCTTTTCCTATTTAATTTTTAAACTTAAAAGAAATTACATGAGTAATTTCTTGTCTCCTTTTTCTTGCCTGACTTAACAGAAGTAACCCAAATGATGTTCAGGTCTCATAGAATAAAACCCTCCCTGGAGGTGGGGAAACTTCATAATCTCTTGAGATTTTAATTGGAGACACCAAAATCCTTACGTATCTAGTAAGGAATCTCTAGTCTGAGGTTTTCATTTTATAGGTGAGTGAACTGAGGCCCAGAGATGTTAAGCAATTTCTCCAAAGTCACCCAGCTAGTTGGCAGCAGAGCAGGGACTAAGCATTCAATAGGCTGATTCCTGGATGAGTACTATCCTTGATTAAACTTGGATACTTTCATTCCAGGAATAACTTGTTGATAAGAATGTTAAGAAGACAAGTGAATTGAACGTGTATTTCTTTACTCAGAGCATTACAATAGTCTGACTGTGAGGAATTATACTGGTTTGGGTAGAGCATTTACTATATTCTAATAAATCTGGCCCATGGTATCACACTGTGTATTAATCTGTTCTCACACTGCTATAAAGAACTGCCCAAGACTAGGTTATTTATAAAGGAAAGAGGTTTAATGGACTCAGAGTTCCACATGTCTGGGACTGGACATGGGGAGGCCTCAGGAAACTTACAATCATGGCAGAAGGGGAAGCAGGCACATCTTACATGGTGGCAGGCCACAGACAGCATGTATGGAGTGGCTATCAAACACTTATAAACATCTCATAAGAACTCACTCACTATCATGAGAACAGCATGGGAAAAACTGCCCCCATGATTTAATCACATTCCACCGGGTCCCTCCCTCAACACTGGGGATTATGGGGATTACAATTCAAGATGAGATTTGGGTGGGGACACAGAGCCAAACATATTATACTTGTAGTACTCTCATCTAATATATATTTAATCTCATGACTTCAGATATGATTAAAGTAGTCCTGTCGTACTGGTTCTATAAACTTGAACTCTGACTTTGAGATTTTCTTTGTATATGGGATTTCTGAATACTCTACGGCTTGTTACATCTTCCTGGTAGATACATTAGAGCAATCTCAGGCTCATGACAGTTTTTATCCTTGCTCTACTTAATAGTTATGAAATAGCTAATGCTGGTGATCATTTCCCTAGAGCAACAAAACCACTAACTGTCTCATCAATTTTGAAATGTTTGAATTTGTTTTAGAACCTTGACCTTTAGCCAATGCTATGATTTATGGTATTATCATATCTTTCCCATCACTTCATAAACAGTTTGACTTTTTCTCGTTTTGTTATTTACCACATTCTTATTTTTCCTGAGTTGGTCTCTTATTTATTTTTTGAGCTGTGTTGAGTTTAAACATCTTGCTCTACCCCATGTCCAGGAGGTTTATGTGGAAACAGGTATCTTTAAGTACAATGTGTGGAAAAGCTTTGTAACAACATGTATGAATGCTGGGTATTTGTATTTACATAGTCATGTTTATTCTATAAATAATGTAATATGCTTGCATGTTTCTATGATAAAGTGAAATATATAAAATTTTACTACACAATGTAAACACTCAAATCTGGTACCTATTAATAGCTATCATTCTCACCTGTACTACTGTGCCTTCCCTAAAAGCCAGACTAACATAATGTTAAACTTAAAAACACATTCAAATAATTTAAAATATACTATTTTATATACTGGATGTTGACAGTGGTTAAATTAGAGTGATAAAATTATGAGTAAGTTTTCTCTATTTTCTGAATGTTTATTATGTAATTTTATTATTTTTATAAGAGAAGAGAATGCCTTTACTATATAGTAAATATATATTTTTATATAAATTTATATATATATAAAAATAAATAAATATATATATATATTTTTTTTTGAGACAGTGTCTCACTGTCACCCAGGCTAGAGTACAGTGGCAGGAACATGGCTCATTGCTTCCTTGACCGCCTGGACTTGGTGAGTCTCATGAGATCTGATGGTTTTTTAAGTGTCTGGTGTTTCCTTTGGTTGCACTCACTCACTCTGTCCTGCCACCATGTGAAGAAGGTACCTGCTTCTTCTTCACCTTCTGCCATGATTGTAAGTTTCCTGAGGGCTCCCCAGCCATGCAGAACTATGAGTCAATTAAGCCTCTTTCCTTTATAAATTATCCAGTCTCAGGTATTTCTTTACAGCAGTGTGAGAATAAACTAATATAGTAAATTGGTACCAAGATAGTGGGGTGCTGCTATAAGGATACACAAAAATGTGGAAGTGACTTTGGAACTGGGTAACAGGCAGAGGTTGGAACAGTTTGGAGGGCTTGGAAGATGTGGGAAAGTTTGGAACTTCCTAGAGACTTGCTGAATGGCTTTGACCAAAATGCTGATAGTGATATGGACAATGAAGTCCAGGCTGAGGTGACCTCAGATGGTGATGAAGAACTTGTTGGGAACTAGAGTAAAGGTCACTCTTGCTATGCTTTAGCAAAGAGACTGGCAACATTTTGCCCTTGCCCTAGAGACCTGTGGAACTTTGAACTTGAGAGAGAGGATTTAGGATATCTAGTGAAAGAAATTTCTAAGGGGTAAAGCATTCAAGAGGAAGCAGAGCATAAAAGTTTGGAAAATTTGCAGCCAGACGATGTGAAAGAAAATAAAAACCTATTTTGGGGGAAGAAAGTCAAGCCTGCTAAAGCACTGCAGAAATTTGCATAAGTAATGAAGAGCTAAATGTTAATCACCAAGACAATAGGGAAAGTGTCTCCAGGGCATGTCTGAGACCTTCACAGCGGCACCTCTTATCACAGGTCTGGAGGCCTAGGAGGAAAAAATGTTTTTGTGGGCCAGACCCAGGGCCCCACTGCTCTGTGCAGTCTTGGGACATGGGGCCCTGCATCCCAGCTGTTCCAGCTCCAGCAGTGGCTAAAAGGGGTCAAGGTACAGCTCAGGGCATTGCTTCAGAGGGTGCAAGCCCCAAGCCTTGGTGGTTTCCACGTGGTGTTGGGCCTGTGGGTGCACAGAAGTCAAGAATTAAGGTTTGGGAACCTCTGCCAAGATTTCAAAGGATATATGGAAATGCCTGGATTTCCAGGCAGAAATTTGCTGCAGGGGCAGAGCCCTCACGGAGAACCTCTACTAGGACAGTGCAGAAGAAGAATGTGGGGTCAGAGCCCCTACACAGAGTCCCCACTGAGACACTGCCTAGTGGAGCTGTGAGAAGCGGGTCAAAGTCCTCCAGACCCCAGAATGGTAGATCCACCAACAGCTTGCACCATGTGCCTGGAAAAGCCACAGGGACTCAATGCTAGCCTGTGAAAGCAGCCGGGAAGGGCACTGCACCCTGCAAAGCCACAGGAGTGGAGCTGTCCAAGGCTATGGGAGCCCATCTCTAGCATCAGCATAACCTGGATGTGAGACATGGAGTCAAAGGAGATCATTATGGAACTTTAAGGTATAATGACTACCTAGTTGGATTTCAGGCTTACATGGAACCTGTAACCCCTTTGTTTTGGCCAATTTTTCCCATTTGGAATAGGTGTATTCCCTCGGGCCTGTGCCCACGGACCTAGGTGAGGACAGGCGCTCCTGTTTTCACACCCAAATGTTGCATTTTCCAAGACCACCGTGGCCTGCCACGTCCCCCATCCTGTGTGTATAAAAACTTGGACACCTTAGCAGACACAGTGGCTGGATGTCAAGAGGAACACATGCAATGCCTATACCCCCATTTTGTCTAGGAAGTAACTAACTTGTTTTTGATTTTACAGACTCACAGGCAGAAGGGACCTGCCTTATCTCAGATGAGACTTCGGACTTTTGGGTTAATTCTGGAATGAGTTAAGACTTTGGGGGACTCTTGGGAAGGCACGATTATGTTTTAAAATGTGAGGACATGAGATTTGTGAGGGGCCAGGGGCAGAATGATATGTTTGGCTCTGTGTCCCCACCCAAATCTCATCTTGAATTGTAATCCCCATAATCCCTATCTGTCAAGGGTGGGACCAGGTGGAGGTAATTGGATCACAGGGGTGGTTTCCCCCATGCTGTTCTTATGATAGTGATATGGGAGGGGGGCAGGGAAGTGCTGTGTAGAGAAAGGCGGGGTCCCTGGTGAGGGCTCTACCCTCGAGCCTGTGCCCAGGGACCCAGGTGAGGACAGGCACTCCTGTTTTCACACCCAAATGCTGCATTTTCCAAGACCATCTGGGCCCGCCACACCCCCCTTCCTGTGCCTATAAGAACTTCAACACCCTAGCAGACACAGCTGCAGGATGTCAAGAGGAACACATCAGCAGAAGAACACACAGGCAGCTGGACGTCGAGAAGAGCAGAGGAGCAGAAGAGCACACCGACAGGCACCAGCAAATGCTGGTAGGCCATCAGCGGTGGAACAATGTGGAATTTGGCTGGGGATGGTCAGAGAAGAGTCCGGATGCTGGGCAGCCTGACTCCAGGGGAAGACACCTTCCCACTCCTTCCCCCTTCTGGCCTCCCCATTCACCTCACTGAGAACTACCTCCACTCAGTAAAACCTTGCACTTATTCTCTAAGCCCACATGTGATCCAATTTTTCTGGTACACTAAGGTAAGAACCCGGGAGACAGAAAGCCCTCTGTCCTTGTGATAAGGCAGAGAGTCTAATTGAGCTGATTAACGCAAGCCACCAGCAGATGGCTAAACTGAAAGAGTGCACTGTAACACACGCCCACTGGGGCTTCCAGAGCTGTAAACACTCAACCCTAGATGCTGCTGTGGGGTCAGTGCTCTCCACGACCTGCCCTTCTGCATGCTCTCCTAAGGGTATGAGCAGTAGGGCACCAAAGAAGCGAGCCACACCCCCATCACATGCCCTGCAATGGGGATAAGGGAACTTTTCCCATTTCAATAGTGAGTGAGTTCTCACAAGATCTGACTGTTTTATAAGCATCTGGCATTTCCCCTGCTTGCACTCACTGCATCTTGCTGCCCTGTGAAGAAGTCACCTGCTTCTCCTTTGCCTTCTGCCATGATTGTAAGTTTTCTGAGGCCTCCCAAGCCTTGCAGAACGGTGAGTCAAGCCTCTTTCCTTTATAAATTACTCAGTCTTGTGTATTTCTTCATAGCAGTGTGAAAATAGACTAATATACAGGCTCAAGCGATCCTCCTGCCTCAGTCTCCCAAGTAGCTGGGACCACAGGTGCCTGCCACCACACCTGGCTAATTTTGTAATTTTTATAGAGATGGGATTTTGCCATGTTGCTCAGGCTGATCTACAACTGTTGAGCTCAAGTGATCCTCCTGATCCACCTGCCTTGGCCTCCCAAGGTCCTGTGATTACAGACCTGAGCCACTGTGCCTGACCACCTTTATTATTCTAAAAGAAACACGAATAAGAAGACAAGGCAGCAACCCTACAAACCCTGTGTGTAAAAATTCTCCAGGTTGGAGCTGTGGTGTTAAAGTGTATTAAGGTCATCATGGGTTGGGCTTTTTATTGCTATTCTGCTTCCCCAAAAGGGCTCACCAGTTTATGTCCCTCTTCCTTTCATTGTTCTTAATAGTCTTATGGTTTTATCTTATATGTCATATCTTATCTTAAGGTCTTACCCTCTACATAATAGCTTATAGATTTGAACTCTTTCACATTTTTTTGAAAATATGTAGTGTATTGGCCAGGTGCGGTGGCTCACACCTGTAATTCCAGCACTTTTGGAGGCTGAGGCAGGCGGATCAGGAGGTCAGGAGATCGAGACCATCCTGGCTAACACAGTGAAACCCCGTCTCTACTAAAGATACAAAATATTAGCTGGGTGTGGTGGCACATGCCTGTAGTCCCAGCTGCTTGGGAGGCTGAGGCAGGAGAATTGCTTGAACCCAGGAGGCGGAGGTTGCAGTGAGTCAAGATCGTGCTACTGCAGTCCAGCGCCTGGGGGATGGAGTGAGAGACTCCATCTAAAAAAAAAAAAAAAGAAAAAGAAATGATGTAATGTGTCTATTCTAGATATTTTACCTATAATATATATACATATGTAATAGATACAATAGCTATCAAATTGAAAGTATTTCCTTTTTTTCCTCTTGTAACATAATGTCTTCTTGCTTGGCTTCTAGCAAGTAGTTTCTGTGTTATTTGACATAAAATGTCATCAACTGACTGTCAGTTCTGAAATAATGAGTTTTACACGTCGGTATGTTTTAGTTATGATTTGAGGTAATTGAACATTATATCACTTAAAAAAAAAGTCAAAGTGGAATAGATGTTGGCATGAATAGAAATCTTGGGCTCTAAAATCCAGCAGGAAGAAGGACTTGCATTTGGGTTTACTTGAGCTTGACTGTGCTGTTGAAATAATTTATCCTTTTTGTTATCTCCTGGCAAGGTGAAGTAGCTTCTGTGAATAATTTTTGTGCCATAGATCGACGAATTTCTAGGTTTATTTTGCTAGTTAAATGTTTCTACCAAATTTCCTTATTCGGTGGAAAGGATTCTTTTTTATAGTTTGTTCTTGTCAGAAAAGATAATACTAAGTATCCTTTGAAAATACTGGTGTAAGCCTGGACATGGTGGCTCACACCTGCAATCCCAGCACTTTGGGAGGCCGAGGCGGGCAGATTACTTGAGGTCAGGAATTTGAAACCAGTCTGGCCAACATGGTGAAACCCCGTCTCTACTAAAAATACAAAAGTTAGCCGGGCATGGTGGCAGGTGCCTGTAATCCCAGCTACTCAGGAGGCTGAGGCACGAGACTGGCTTAAACCTGGGAGGTGGAGGTTGCAGTAAGCCGAGATCACGCCACTGCACTCCAGCCTGGGCAATAGAGTGAGACTCAGTCTCACAAAAAAGAAAAAAGAAAAGAAAATATTGGTGTAAATACTCATCTATGGGACCAGAATTAAACTTAGGTCAAATTTTATACCTCTGTATTTATGTATATCTATGTGTGTGTGCATTCACACGCACATGTGACAGAAGCTAGCATTTGTAGAACTTTTATCAAGAGAAACCACCAAAGAGATTTAACTTCAGTATTGAGGATACAACTTAATAGCATTGAGAAAAATCTTCATTATTATCACATGAAAGCTTCTGTTCCAACAGAGTGCCCTCATGGATGATAACCTTAATTTTCAAGTTCTAAAATTCAGAAATGGAAATTATTTAAACCTTGTGAAAATTGAACCCTTATGCCCCACTTGCCTGTGAAACCCTCCTCGCCACTTTATGATGAGAATGAACTTCGGAGGCCAGAGTCCTTATTTTCATTTCACATCTTCCATTAGCAAATTCTTTACATTTTAAATTATTTTACTTTCCCAAATACTGGATTTAACTACTGGTTAGAGGAGAATGGGCTGGGAAAATTGTCCTGAAACCATCTGCCTCTCCTGTTTCTTGTTGGTCTTATTGAAAAGCAGCATCAGTTTTACAACGAACACATGTTACTTTTATAATCTCAAAAAAGGGGGTATTTAAAACGTGTACGTCAATACCAGGCCAAAAGGAGCAAAATCAACCTTACAGGCAGGTCTTACCTTTTCTCCCTTTTTAGCTCACAGTCCTCTTCTCACAGCATGCTAGGAAATGTGGTGTTTGAGAAGCCCCTCCCAGGTCAGTGTGGACTGAGAGAGGGAGAAGAATCAAAACGCAGAGCAGCTGGGCCTCTTTGAGTCTTGTTCGATGAAATTCTTGGAGCAGTCAGGAAGTCTGGAGAGAGGAAAAGTGCATCGGCACCTTCTACGCTTCCTCCCTTCCTCCAGGAGGACGCACAGCAGAGAAGCCTGTGGAAATGTGGTCTCGTGGGAGGTTGGTACTGAGAAACATATCAGCTGGGTGAGCACTGTCCACCAGCACTGCAGGGCCAGGCAGAGGAGTCTGGGTTTTGTTTTCTTATTAGCCCTGGGCACTCCGTTTCCAGTGCTTCTCTCTTGTAGGCCTCAGTGACATTTTTTCTTTTTTTGAGACAGGGTCTCACTCTGTCACCCAGGCTGGAGTACAGTGGCATGATCATGGCTCACTGCAGCCCCAACCTTCCAGGCTCAAGCGATCCTCCTGCCTCAGCTTCCCAAGGGGCTGGGACCAGAGGCGTGTGCCACTATGTCTGGCTAATTTTTTTAAAAATGTTTTTGTAGAGATGGGGGTTTTACTATGTTGCCCAGGCTGGTCTTGAACTCCCGGGCTCAAGTGATCCTCCCACCTTAGTTTCCAAAGTGCTGGGATTATAGGCATGAGCCACCATGCCTGGCCTCCGTGATTTTTAATTGTAGCCTCATTGTTATTTCTCCCTCCCTTTCTCTCTCTGTCTCTCTCTCTGTCTGTCACACACACACACACCAATGTCTTCAAAGTGTTGACTACACGTAATTCTATTTAGTGACCAAAAACTTAATTAACTACAGAATAAAATCATAATTTTCATTAGGTATTGTTGAAACATAGAAGTAACAAAAATAAAAATAAAATAAAATTGGTCAAAGTTAAAAAATAAAATGAGTACTAGAGAATTTGGGAAGAGAAGTACCTTTTTAATAGATATATAAATTATAGTTATTTAATTTAGAAAACAATAACTTTAGTGTTTCTAGAAAGTAGATGGCATTTCTAAAAAATAGTTACATACACTTGATAAAGAACAGATATTCATTCTGAATTTAGAACTTTATGAGTTATTGTTATAATTAGTAAGGCTAAATTTTAACACAAAGGACTATAATAAAACATTCTTTGAATATTAAAATAATTCCCCCAAAACCTATATTAAGCTTTACAAATTTCAGGCAAGTCATTCCATCTGAAACTCTGTCCAAGATATACATGGCTGTGAGTAATGTGTTTCTGTGAAAGTCTTTTGGATGAAAATAATGAACTTTGGGTTTTAGAATATTTGATTTACTGCCTTTGGGTTCCTCTCCTGCCTGTTTCTCTTGCTAAACATTCAGACTGAGACTTTACTATGACTAATCTTACTCCATTCTTGGACGTTCTGCCTCTGCAGTGGGGAAGGAGACCCTCCTGGATTATGGTGAATATTTAGCTCTGAATCAAATGAATGTTTAAATCTCTAAGACTTGCAGTAATGTTGAATTTGGCTGGATACCCTGTGGTTATAATATTTTAAGCCTTTAAAAATATACAGATTCTCAAATAGCGACAAGCTTTTTTCCTGATTTTTTTTCCTGCCTAGCAACTTTGTTATTATCCTCACTGTCTACTTCAAACAAACTGTATGCAGTTTACAATTCTTGTAGCATATGGTTGCTGCCTACAAGCACTTTGTGTGCCTTGGCAAACAGCCACATGCAACATTGAAGAATGGTTTCCTGGATGAGTACTAGAGAATTTTGTTTCTATCCATTTTTCTACTTGAGTTCAACTTTTAAAATAGGGTTGGGTTTGACATTGTTTCTTTCTTCCCTTCTCCCTCCTTCCTTTCTTCCTTCCCTTTCCTCTCTCTCCCTCTCTTCTTTCCTGTTTCATTGTTGCAGCTATCCTTTACCCTAGGTAATTTATGTTGTCTGTAGCATTAGAGGTTCTCATCAAGCAATGTTAATGTAATACTCATGTTGAGAACCCCAAGTGTTTCTAGCTTTTGCCTTCTCCTGAATCCTCACCTATATTTCAAATCATTTTGATTAAAATCCATTGGTTTTTTGTTTTGTACTTCTGGCCTAAAGAGAAATCCTCATGGCAGAAAACGTGTTGGTTTGTAAGCCTCATCACTGATATTGAGACCCAGTGTAGATTTCTGTTTTGGAAAAACAATAGGTTTATTTAGCATTAATTGTGATGAGGGCTGGGTGTAATTTCCTGCTGCAAAGGAGAAATTGGGAAGGAAGGAGCAGAAGCTTTTAGAATATAGACTGGGTCTGACAGCAAGAGATGAATATTCTGTCTTGAGACATTGGTAGTGCAAGAGGCAGGGGATCAAAGCACAGCCCCTTCTTAGTGTGAGGTCCCTTAACCCCTCAATCCCTAGCTCCCTTTCCCACTTCCAACCCTTTCCTTGCAGGAAGCCTGGAATGGGATGCCCTGGCACATGAGGGGGTGGCAAAGCAATGGGCTGAGAAGTGTAGGAGAAGCAGCTGCAAGAGGTGAGCTTGTGTTTCTCTTTTCTGTTTTGGGCCCCTTGTGGCCATCTTTGTGTCCATGCTGTCTGCACAGATTGCAGTCTAACTGCTTTTCTGCCATTTGATCAACTGGTTGAATTCATTTATCTACCACTGGGTTACTTATTTTTGCCCAACATAATGATAGCCTAAATACTTATAGTCCGAACTCTCTTTGGATTTATAGAGCATTAGTCAACCATAGTCCCAAGTGCAAATAAGAGATCATTTTTTTGACTAGCATCTAAATATTCTGCACTGAGAAAAATGCATTAAGGGGTAAGAGAAATGTATGTGTAATAATGCATTTATATATACATATAAATAGATACGTGCATATATGTATATAAACACATATTCACACATCTATACATACATGTATATATACATATAAATACACACATACATATATGGTATGTATATGTATAGTTTAAATGTAACCTGGGCGTCCATAAATTACTATGGAACTTATTAAACTATATGTCCAAATAAGCAGAACATCACATTTTCAGTATTTATATATTGCAGTGGAAGTCTTTAAATATCAAATCTTACTGGTGATTAACAAATTTAAGTATTATCTTAACAGAAAAGTAATATAAATTTGCTATCTGTATGTTTTGTTGCCCTTTGGGAAAATTATACTGTCAACCAGTGTTAAATAGAAAAACCTTCAAATCAGTTATAAATTGACAACAAATAGCAAAGTCTGAATGAATGTGTTCTGCCTAACATTAAAAAATGTCTTGATCCTAATTCTCTTCCATTTGACATCTTTAGCCCTTAATGCCTTTTTCGGAAGACAATCTGTTATGCTGAATATGCAAAGAGGCAGGAAGAAGCCTCTGAAGGCACAGTGAGGCTTAGTCGACGCCTTCCAGATTGGTGTCAGCCACGTTGCGCGGCTGGGGCCCAGCTGAGGCCCCTACCGGCAGTTCCTCTGCTGCTGCTCGTGGGGGCTCCCTACTGGGCTCGCATGCAGGCACCGTGGCTGCAACGTGCTCTTCTGCTGTGCTTGCTGGAGCAGGCACATCTGCCTCCATCTCCCGTAGGGAGGCCTCGGTGGGAGCCTGTGGGGCCTGACTGGAAGCTTCTGCCTGTGGCTTCCAGGACTGCTGATCAGCCTGTGCTCCAACAGGGAGACCCTCACATTGGGTTTCTGCTCCCAACCTGACAGGAGAATTACTAGCCTTGGAGGGAGGTTCAGCCTCACTGTCTCCTTCGGCTTCAGCCTGAGGAGTTAGGGGAGGCAGGGGACTCTCTGAATCCCGTGAAGGAATCAGAGGGGGTTTCTCTGGCTCCTTGAGAGCGGTGTCACCGCTCTCCTGAGAACTGCTGATTTCGGGTTGGGTTTCTTTGGACTGGTGCGGGGTTGACTCTGGATGATGAATTATCATGAAGGCTGTGGCCAGATTTTTCACAGCGGTTTGGACACTATTAACCTCCTCTGCGTCAATCTCTTGATCCACAGAGACGTTTGACTCTGGCTCTTCATCGGAGGTGTGCTGACTTTGGTCATCCTTTTCAGATATTTTTGCGTCTCTGATTTTTTTGTAGAGTTCGTTTCTCTCTTCTTGTAAAGCACGGCAGAGGTTCTCTAGCCTCCCAATTTTCATCACGAAGCACTCATATTCTTTAGCTCTCAGTGCTTTCTGTGATGTGAAAACACACGCACATACACACACAGATGAAATTACATAAGCAAAATGTCCAGGATGGTCTCTGGAAACAAGCAAAACTATTTGTCCCAGAATTTGTCTACTAGGCTCTGGGACCTGGCCACAGAGTAGGGGCTGAACAGACGCTTGGTCATGGATATCACTTCCTTTTTTTATTTTTTCTTTTTTTGTCATTGTGTACTAGACTGGTAGATTTTTAATCACCATAGCCTGTTCATTAGGAAAGAAAGATGGTCAGGCTTCCTTCTGCTTTGGTCCATAGCCTCTCAAATCTTATGGATGAATTTTCTGTTTCTGAGACTTAGAAGGTAGAAGCAAGACTTGAAAGATAAATGAGATGGATTGGGACTTGGGTTTCAGCAGTGCCTTCCTTATCTATTCTATGAATAAACGGCTATGTGCTAATCCCGGCAGCCATTTGATTTATGTTGATGAGTAATATCTCTTTGGAATTGGTTGCAATTTGAGAAGAACTGTTAGAACAGTAATTATAACCATAGAAATTCACCATATACTAATTCATGATGCTGGCTGCTCAAACGGTTCAATTTCTTCCTCTAGAAATGTCTATTTGTGCATGAAAATGTTCCTAATTATCTCACTCCTTCACCTCACCTCTGAGCTACTCTGTCCCTTTGAGACCTTTTTTTCCCCACTCGTTATACATGGAGAGACCTTCATCTGTAAGTCCTACCTCTCAGGTCAGGGGCCATGTATCTTTGCCTTTGGACTCTCAAAACTTACTTGGAGCCTGGCATGAGATCAGTGTTTAAATGTCTATTGGAGGAATTAAAAAGATATCTCCATATCTGTTTATATTAGAAAATAGCACATGCACTGGATGCTTGGGCTGGTGTCTTCTCGCAGTATGTTCAAATCAACTAATTAATTTTTTCAGCACCTGTTATGTGTCAGACACTGGGGAAATTTAAAGTAAAATAAGACACTCATCCTACCTTTAAGGAATTCACAGCCCTTAAAGGGGACAGCTGCCCTGGGTACAGCTATTGAATCAACAGGTAAGCATGTGACTTAGGGTCACAAAACTCTTTGTGAGTCTGGACCTGATTCTAAATGACCTTTGCTCTTATTATACTTATTACAATTTAAAATGTCACATCCTGCCACCCCAAATTCAACTCTTTTTCACACATAACCATTTGTACTATTACCAGGTTATAATTGTATCGTAAGTCTGAATGTTTTGACTAGACAGAGGGGATTAAAGCTAAGGGAGAAACTTCCTCACCTCTTCAATCATGTCCAACAGAGCTTTGTTACAGTTCTCAAATCGGGCTTTCCACGTGGCTGTGTCCTTTTCCAGCTTCTTCATTTTCTTAGTTGTCTACAGAAATTAGAGTGAGTGTGTGTTAATCTTGAAAAGTTAATATATCAAGGAAGCTATTAGCTCCTTATGTGAGACCAGGAGAAGCCCTTTTGTTACCAGATGCTGAAGCAAACAAATGTTCAATATCAAGAATGAAGATTGCAGCAGAGTCATGATTTATTTCTGAGCAATCTAGGGCAGTGGTGAGCAAACTTATTTGCACCTGAGCCAATTCAAGAAATGGGAAATGACTTAGGGGCACATGGTTTTGTCACTGCTTTTTCTTTCATTTAAAAGAAGAATATCTTTATGGAGTTCCATGAACAAGCCTGTAATTTAGGGTATTTACTGTATTGAATGGAAGACTATCACAGTGGGAAAGCTGGCATGGCCTTTTTAGCCATTAAAATGAAGACATTTATGCAGCCAAAAAACACATGAAAAAATGCTCACCATCACTGGCCATCAGAGAAATGCAAATCAAAACCACAATGAGATACCATCTCACACCAGTTAGAATGGCAATCATTAAAAAGTCAGGAAACAACAGGTGCTGGAGAGGATGTGGAGAAATAGGAACACTTTTACACTGTTGGTGGGACTGTAAACTAGTTCAACCCTTGTGGAAGTCAGTGTGGCGATTCCTCAGGGATCTAGAACTAGAAATTCCATTTGACCCAGCCATCCCATTACTGGGTATATACCCAAAGGACTATAAATCATGCTGCTATAAAGACACATGCACACGTATGTTTATTGCAGCATTATTCACAATAGCAAAGACTTGGAACCAACCCAAATGTCCAACAATGATAGACTGGATTAAGAAAATGTGGCACATATACACCATGGAATACTATGCAGCCATAAAAAATGATGAGTTCATGTCCTTTGTAGGGACATGGATGAAATTGGAAATCATCATTCTCAGTAAACTATCGCAAGAACAAAAAACCAAACACCGCATATTCTCACTCATAGGTGGGAATTGAACAATGAGAACACATGGACACAGGAAGGAGAACATCACACTTCGGGGACTGTTGTGGGGTGGGGGGGAGGGAGGAGGGATAGCATTGGGAGATATACCTAATGCTAGATGACGAGTTGGTGGGTGCAGAGCACCAGCATGGCACATGTATACATATGTAACTTACCTGCACATTGTGCACATGTACCATAGAGCCTAAAGTATAATAACAATAATAATAATAATAATGATAATAATAATGATTAATTAAAAAAATAAAATGTTGATAATATCTGGGCACATCTGGGAAGTAGCTGCACAAAAGCAGTCTCTGTATTTTCTGGGTCTTTACATTTATAAAGGTCTTTACCTTTATACAATTAAAGAGTGGGTCTTTACACTGACACAAGTAAAGAGTGGGTCTTTACACTGACACAAGTAAAGAGTGGGTCTTTACACTGACACAAGTAAAGAGTGGGTCTTTACACTGACACAAGTAAAGAGTGGGTCTTTACACTGACACAAGTGAAGAGTGGGTCTTTACACTGACACAAGTAAAGAGTGGGTCTTTACACTGATACAATTAAAGAGTGGGTCTTTACATTTATGGAGGTAGAGTTCACAAAATGTGATTACATGCATTATTTGTTTCATCCTTGAAACAGTCCCACAAGGAAGGTTCTATTTTCACCCCCATTTTATAAATGGGGAAACCGAAGTTCGGAGAGGTAGAGTAATATTTAGGTGAATTAACAGAATAGCGGGGCTGCCATTCTTTTATTTCATTTAATGAAGCATATAGAATGTCTGGTGGTCACCAGGCCCTGGGCTGGGTGCGAGGAAGTAAGAAGTGAATAAAATGCAGCCTGTCTTTTTCGAACCTGAGGCTACTCACATTCTTGTTTGTAGGATCTCTTCTTTGGTTGGATGAAGTAGAGAACGAGGCATGTACTCAGGTGCAGTTTTCCTGGATGAAACATAGCTGGGCACTCGCTGCTTGGTGCCAAGCTGCCTGAAGCTGGGTACCCACAGAGGCCAGAGGCTGGGCCCGAGACTGTCAGCCCCTGGCTCTATAGACAAGCTAGGTTTTAAATTTTGATCATATTTTAATTTAGTTTGGAGTTTGTAAACTTCTTTGTTTTCTTCTTTTTTGTTGTTGTTGTTTGTTTGTTTTTCACTCTTTTGCCCAGGCTGGAGTGCAATGGCGTGGTCTCGGCTCACTGCAGACTCTGCCTCCCGAGTTCAAGAGATTCTCCTGCCTCAGCCTCCTGAGTAGCTAGGATTACAGGCGCCTGCCACCACACCCGGCTAATTTTTTGTATTTTCAGTAGAAATAGGGTTTCACCATGTTGGCCAGGCGGTCTTGAACTCCTGACCTCAAGTGATCCACTCGACTTAGCCTCCCAAAATGCTGGGATTGCAGGCATGAGCCACTGCGCCCAGCCAGTTGTTTGTAAACTTTAAGGTCATCAATCTTTTTAAGAATGTTGTGAAAGCTATGGGACCACACTTCACAAAAATGTGCATATGTGCATCATTTTTTTTTTTGTAATTTCTAGACAGTTCTCAGGTCAACTACTAACGTCCATAAATGGACCCAAGATTAAGAACTCCTGATTTAATATTTATTCCACTCTTAAAACTACATAATTTTGAAAAACATTTTTTCTGTTCTAATTTATTCCAATCTTAAAATGCTAGAATTTCAAAAAAAAATTAAGAAAATGGATAGTTCCATTCTGAAGTGGGAGAACTATAACATTTAACAAATGTCAATCTTCTTCAGGTTGCTCATTGTAAAATTTATTATAATATTTTAAAAATATATTTTAAGAGGATGTTTTCTACACTTCAAAACCATTAATGCCAATCCCTGTTCGGAAACACAGTTCTGATGGCTGATTTTGTATTGGGAAGACACTGAACAAGCTTTAAACATTACATTGAATTATAATACTGGCACCTTATATTTGAAAAATACGCGTAAAAAGTTAAAATCCCTTCCAAAATGTATTAATTTAACTTCACAATCTTGTGAGTTAGGCAGGGAAAGTAGTATCTGCATAGATTTAAAAAATTAGAGGCCAGGCATGGTGGCTCATGCCAGTAATCCCAGCACTTTGAGAGGCCGCGGTGGGTGGATCACATGAGGTCAGGAGTTCGAGACCAGCCTGACCAACACGGTGAAACCCCATCTTTACTAAAAATATAAAATTAACCGGACATGGTGGTGCATGCCTGTAATCCCAGCTACTCGGGAGGCTGAGGCAAGGAGAATTGCTTGAACCCGGAAGGCAGAGGTTGCAGTGAGCCAAGATCACACCATTGCACTCCAGCCTGGGCAACAAGAGCGAAATTCCATCTCCAAAAAAAAAAAAAATTAGATTCACGAAGTTAAGTGAATTGATGAGTAAGACCACTTGATGAGTAAGAACACACCAGAATTCAATTCAAGCTTTCATCTTCTCATTCAAGGCTCTGTCAGTTATATTACATTACATAAGTTAAATTCTCTTCTAAGAAGGTTTTTATAAGGTGGTATTTCCTATTCTAACATTCTACTTTTGTATATTTATATAAAAGTTTTTTGGTTTTTTGTGTTTTTGTTTTGAGACAGAGTCTCGCTCTGTTGCCCAGGCTGGAGTGCAGTGGCGTGATCTCACTCGCTGCAACCTCCACCTCCCAGGTTCAAGCGATTCTCTTGCCTCAACCTCCTGAGTAGCTGGGACGACAGGCGCATGCCACCACGCCTGGCTAATTTTTGTGTTTTTAGTAGAGACGGGGTTTTAGCATCTTGGCCAGGCTGGTCTCGAAGTCCTGACCTTGTGATCCACACGCCTCGGCCTCCCAAAGTGCTGGGATTACAGGCGTGAGCCACCGCGTCTGGCCAAAAGTTTTTTTTTTTTTTTTTTTTTAATTCTTAGAAGGTTGTATTTTGACTTCAGTATATACACCATAATGTTAAATTGCTAGCTCTGGTCTTTTTTTTTTTTTTGTAAGTTATCCATGGGTTAGAAAAAGAACTATTCTTCTCAGAGTGAAAATGTAACCTAGAATTTTTGGACTCCGCTAAGATTAATTCACTAGATACTTACCAATTAAAAAATACAGCCCAAACCTCATTCCTACCTATAAACATTTCATTACTTCGTGAAATGCACCAAAATATCTTAGTGAGAGAAAAAGGAAACCAAAGGAAATTTGCCTGTCAAAATAGAAAATGTCAATATTTTGTTGGTGATAAGCAATACTCACTTTGTCCATTTCCTGTTTGAACGTGGCAAACACCTCGTTGCTTTTAGTTAGTGTGCTCTGGAATTCTTCAAACCTTCCTGAGTAGAGAGTGAGCTGTAAACAGAGGAAAGAGTGGATCTTTCAGAATACTTCCAGAAGAAAACATGTCATTGTTCATTATTTAAAGGAATTCTCAATATAGTATTAGTAATATGTTTAATTATTTTATTTACTACAAGATTAACCTAGGCCAGTGAGCATGATTGAAATGCTTCTTTAAAGAAAAATGGAAAAATAGTCCGGACGCAGTGGCTTACGGCTGTAATGCCAGCACTTTGGGAGGCCAAGGCAGATGGATCACCTGAGGTCAAGAGTTTGAGACCAGGAGAATGGCGTGAACCCGGGAGGCGGAGCTTGCAGTGAGCAGATATCGTGCCACTGCACTCCAGCCTGGGCGACAGAGCGAGACTCCGTCTCAAAAAAAAAAAAAAAAAAAAAAAGTTTGAGACCATTCTGGCCAACATGGTGAAACCCCGTCTCTACTAAAATACAAAAATTAGCCGGGCATGGTGGTGGGCACCTGTAATCCCAGCTACTTGGGATGCTGAGGCAGGAGAATCGCTTGAACCCAGGACGCAGGGGTTGCAATGAGCCGAGATCACGCCATTGCACTCCATCCTGGGCAACAAGAGCAAAACTCTGTCTCCAAAAAAAAAAAATAAGAAAATATGTTATTTCATTATATTAAAACTTTTATCAACATTTATTGAGTACTATGTGCATGGACTGTATGTACAAAAGTATTTAACACATGGATCTGCATTTGAGGGACCTGCACTTCTAATGGGAAGACCATCTCGAAGACAACTTGACTATGGGACAATGGCTACAAAGTCAAGTCAGTTAAGGACAGTGGTTGATCGGAGAAGGTGAGCGTGGCAGGTGATCATGTGAGCCACATGTTTATGGAGAAGGTGAACCTGGAACTTGGTCTTGAAGGAAGAAAAAATAGACAAATGAAAAGACGTGATAAAGGAAATGTGGGCTGGACACGGACAAGGGCCATTGCCATGATGCAGGTTGTACACTACTCTAGGCAGTTGCCATTTCTGTTTCAGACATCAGAGTTTTGTATGTTTATGAATACATCATTCTAGCCAATAGCAGTTAAATGTCCCTTTTTATCAAAATCAGTTTATTACATCAGTTTTCCACAGATGGAAGTAATGAGTCTTGAAAAAGAGATGCCTTTTTCTAATTTGCAGAGAAGCATTGTATGGATTAGCATTTGCCAAGTGTGTGGCTCACCATAGAGACATAGCGAAGAGCATTTGTATCGCCAAGTCCTTAATTCCAGTGCTTGCATTCGGGGTGGAAATGGGGCAACACAGGGAATGAAAGTGTGTAAATACTTGATCGTTAATGACAGTGATTAATAAAATCTTGTCTTTGAAAATAATATTAGGGTAGCATGTTTTGAATGAGAGAGGATTTAGTATGGATGATTCGGATTGGTCAAGCCTCAATTTTCAAATGAATCTTTGGTACTCTTGAGTGTCCAGAATAGTCCCAAGTCTTCAAATGGGTATAACATTTTCATACAACATATTTTTTTGTATGAAGAAGCAGACTTGCAGCATCCATCAATAAACAAGGGCCCTGGCTGCACTGGATAGACCAGGAAGGCTGGGTTATCAGCTGGAAGGAAGGCACCGACCGGTGTTATCAGTGAGACTGTCTTTTTTAAAGTACAGAAAGCACCCTGAATGAAAGCTGGCAGATTGGAGAGTTTCCAGTCTTGGGGTGTGGGTGTGAGAGGGAGTATGTATGAGTCAACCCCTAGAGCCCAGAAAATTGCTTATCTAGAATGGGTTTTCCTCAATAATTTGGAGTAGTAGAGATTTTACTGCAGTAGACAGCAATAACATAAATCATTTCGGTAGAATACAGATTATCCAAAGAAAAGCCAAATGACAGCTGATCATCATTTTGAAATCTCTCATTAGTACTGTGAGGATGTGACAGAACCGAAATTTGTTTCTCATGATTCCTTGACACACAGATTAAAGAAGACAGAGTAAAGGGGCATCAAGGAATTCATGGCCAAGAAGGGGCTCTAGGGTTTTACACAGAGACACACACACTCTCTCTCACACACACACTCTCTCTCTCATACACACACACACATGCATGGTGCATAAGACAATATTCACTGTGGGTTTTTTTTCTTTCTTTTAAGAGACAGTCTGATTCTGTCACCCAGGCTGGAGTGCAATTGTGTGATCCTAGCTCACTGCAGCCTCAACCTCCTGGGCTTAAGGGATCCTCCTGCATCAGCCTCCAGAGTTGCTAGGACTACAGGCACATGCCACCATGGCAGTCCTTCTGCCTCAACATCCCAAAGTGTTGGGATTACAGGCATGAGCCACTGTACCCAGCCAGTCATGTGCAATGCACTCTGACCTATTCTGTTCAACTGTGTTTTTCTTTCTTTTTTTTTTTTTTTTCTCCAAAATACTGGCTGGAATCCACTGTTGGCCAGAATTAATTTCAGGGCCCACAAATGGGTCAGACCTCTTGGTCTGAGACACTGTGCCCTGGATTAGCTCTTGGGGACTGGCTACCTATCCTGTACATCATCCATTGGCCTAGGGTGGGAACAACTACCCCCAGCAGATCCTGGTCACCTTCTATCACAAAATCTTTTCATTTGTATTCTCAACCCAGCCTCTTTTGTTAGCTTTTTTCCTTAATTTCTCCCCATTCTTTTTCCAACTTATCAGTAACTCTAGCAGAGTTACATAGAGGCCACAGACACTGTGGTCTCCTGAGCTGGTCCTCCCGATCCCTCTTGCAGCCCTGTAGTTGCAGGCTGCAGACAGACAGGGCAGGAGTGAGCACATGTCTGGTCCATCTCACAGATGCAGCCTTGTTGGAATCAGCAAGAACAACCACCCCCAGGACTTCAGCCTCAACATGAGCTAACAGGCATTAAAAGCCCTCAGGTTTGATTGTCTTCACTTAACTGGGTAAGGCTGTCACCATGTCTTACTTTTCCATGTGTACCTGTTATAGTTTTTCACCATGTCTCAAAGTAAAGGCTTTAAAAAAGAAAAAGGCAGAATGTTCTTTGTGGTATATTAATTGGGCAGATTTTGTTTCCTTTTCTTATGTTTTCTTGTTGCTGGCTCATGAGCGTGGAGAAGACAGACACACCCAGAGTTCTGAGAAGTAATGTCTTGATTCATCACAAGCTCTTCTGTGCTTTTTCTAGTTATGGTTTTCATTTTTGCCTTCTATTAAAAAAATTAATTGTAGTAAAATACACATAACACAAAAGTTACCATCCTAACCATTTTTAAGCATATAGTTCAGAATTGCTAAGTATATTTCCAGTGTGGTGCAACCAATCTCCAGAACTTTTTCCATCTTGCAAAATGGAAACTTTATACACATTAAACAACAATTCCCTATTTCTTCCTTCCAGTGACCAGTCTAACGTTTTGCTTTTCTTCCTATTTGACCTGTCTGGTGGCAAAAACTGTGGATTTCTCAGATAACTCTAACACTCTCCTACTTACTAAATGTTTGTGCTTCTTGTTTACTAAATGGATATTTGTTTGGTAGCGTCTTCCCTCTCACTATCGTGCTGACAGGATACATGTTTGGTTTCATGTGTCATATTCCCAGTCTCACTTTGGTATTTCACAGAGCCAGGGAAGGACATCCAGAGGTCATGCACAGCATTTCCTCTGCCAGAGGCAGAAATAGAAACAAACTCTTCTATGATTAGAACAACAAAAATTGCCTCAATATTTCACTTTTAAATGGGCCAAGTGACAAACACAGTCTTTTCACTGAGCACCAAATTTTAATTACAGACATTCATACAGATGGGAAACAACTGTGTCCAGGAATCGTCTTGGTGAACTTGTGAGATTTGGTTTGGGAGTAAGTCCTATGACAAGAACAGGTGCAGCAGTGCTCTCCTCTCACCCTGTAGAGGTATGCGGAGGATTTCAGACTTTAAAGACTCTGATTACATGCTTTCCACAATTTACCCACTCATCTTTCCCCTTGGGTAGTATTTTGTGTCCACATCAGATATTGCTGACTTCCCACATCTGCTACTGTCTTCATCCTTGTTGATCCAATGAACACTCTATTTTGTAGTGACAATTGTATCCTATCGATCATCTCTGACATTTATTCTGTTGCCTTGGCTTGTATAATTGAAAGCCAGACATCGCTTTCCTAAGTGAGAAGCCTGCCCCCAATTGGCCAGCAGTTGTCTTATGACTGAAAAGTGACTTCTCTAGGAAAATAACACAATCTGTCCTTGATAATTCTGTTGCCCAGACCTTAGAAATGGGGCCTTGGCCTTGGCCTCCTGCTACTCCCACCCCTTTAAAGACAGTGTAAAACCAAAGGAAGTGTTGGAGTGTTATGCAAAAGAATCTGTGATAGAGTTTGTTTTCAAAGTTTAGAAGTTTTAGAAATATAATGTTGATACTTTTTAATGAGGAGCTTGTTTAAACATGGTTACACATAGGGATTCAGGACCTCTATTTTATTCTTGAGGCTTAAGTAATTATTGGAATTTCAAAGGTAACTTGGAGACAAAAAAGAAAGACAAAGGAGGGTTCTTGCAATTAGTGAGGCTGCCTGCACTGTGGAACACTGCGGGCAATGGAGAAGGCGGGGTCAACTTAGCTTAGGGCCACGCTTCTTCAGCTCTGGAAGTTCTCTATGCTCATGAACTACAGCCGAATAGCATCTTGAGATCATCTTTTCCAGCGGTTCTTCAACTTTTTTGCAACTTAAGACTCCTGTTGGGCCGGGCGCGGTGGCTCACGCCTGTAATCCCAGCACTTTGGGAGGCCGAGGTGGGCTGACCACGAGGCCAGGAGATCAAGACCATCCTGGCTAACACGGTGAAACCCTGTCTGTACTAAAAATACAAAAAATTAGCCGGGCATGGTGGCAGGTGCCTGCAGTCCCAGCTACTTGGGAGGCTGAGGCAGGAGAATGGCCTGAACCCGGGAGGTGGAGCTTGCAGTGAGCCGACATCATGCCACTGCACTCCAGCCTGGGCGACAGAGTGAGACTCCATCTCAAAAACAAACAAACAGAAAAAGACTCCTGTTGTTTCATATTTCCTTCTCATATTTCCATATTTCCTTATATGAAATCCTTACCTATGAAATAATACTATTAGTTCATACACTAATTAATAGTCAAGCAGAGATTTTTCTCTCTCTTATTGATGATTATATCGCCAAACCTAGAACCATGCCTAGCACTTAGTAGATGCTCAGTAAATATTGGTTGAATTAATTATGCTTATTTTGGGCCAGACACTGAGCAAAATGCTTTGCATGCATGATTTGAAAACCAACTACATATATTACATATGCATTAACTGATTTTCTTTTTAAAAACTTAAACATAGGCATAATTTCCATCCGCAGTTGCTGAGCAAGAAGTGAAGTAATACCAGACACAACTACATTTTAGATAGTAGCTGCTACCTTACGTGCTGATGTTTTGGAAACACTGAAAAGTCATAGGCCTCTCAGGGGTTTCAGGACTCCAGTCTGGGGTCATTGATTCATTATAGCATTTTCATTTTGCAGACAAGGAAATTTAGTTCCATAGAGGTTTAGGTGAGTTGCATAGGGTCACACAGCTTCTCGGTCAAAGAGCCAGGACTCTGACCCAGTGCCTGGACTCAGGGATGAATGAGGAACAACAGCGAATCTAGAACCCCTGGTTGATGGTTTTTTAAGTTTGAGGGGGTATAAGGGGGAAATTAGATCAAAAATTTAATATTTGTATTGTACAGGTCATTAAAGGCCTCGATTCTGATGCCAGCTGAGTGAATCACTCTGTAGCCCACAGTTTAACAATGTAATCTACTCTGCTCAAGTAAATTGTCTTCATTTTGCATGGAAGAGTAGAGATTGCATGTAGCAGATGATGTGAACAGTGTACAGCTTCAAGTATTATTTATTGTTCCCCTCAAGGCTCTGTGTGGTGAATGAGGCACAGATAGAATTAGAGGCCTTGGCTTGATTCCTTGAGGTCACACCCCCTTTCCTTCTGCTAGGCAGCCAGCAGTCAGCCACCCACCCTACACCATGATGTGATGAGTTCCGTGACTGCCTCGAGGATGATCTTGAGTTTGTAACTCTGGGCCCTTTGCTTCAGACACGTTATGGTTCTAACCTCTATGTATCTAGTGTACTAAGACAATTCTTCTTTATTATCAAGAGTAGTTCATGCCAGAGAAAATAATTTATTATTGCTTTGCTATATATACATTGCAGAAATATACTTTAAGAAGGCTAGATATGAAAATGTTCCCTGTATTTTTGTCTATGTAGTAGTATAATCTGTGATTTTAAATTTCTTATTTGCTTTTTTCTTTTACAATGAACACGATGTGTGTGTGTGTGTGTGTGTACAATGAACAAGTACTCAGCTGTCAGCATATAAACATTTGCAAATCTTAAATTAATGCTGCCCAACTTGGAAGGTTTCTGATTTCCTTGCCTTCGGTGAATTTCTCCCTGTGACCTCACAGTCTGTTTAGCACTTGGGTGTTTCCCAGGGCAGTGGAAGTCTGTGGCCTGTGGCAGGATGGTACTCCTGGAACCCACAGGGACCATTATTTAGGACAGGCAGAGCCCCAGGTAGGGGGAAGATGGGTAGGTCTGGCTTTCTTCCAGAGTCAGCTGTGGCATAAATATCCAGAATGGTCCCCCCTTTTTTTGAGTCTGAAATAGGAACCCCCAGAGTCTAATAGAAGCACATAAAAGTTGCCACACAGCCAAATCAAAATGGTTCCTGACTTGCCTGCCACTTCTATCCATTCACCACTGACAAGGCCAACCTCTGGGCATAAAAACTTGAGTGGTGACTATTTTTCTCATTTTCTTTTCTTTTCTTTCTTTTTTTTTTTTTTTAATTGAGATGGAGTCTCACTCTGTCGCCCAGGCTGGAGTACAGTGGTGAGATCTCGGCTCACTGCAGCCTCCGCCTCCTGAGTTCCAGTGATTCTCCTGCCTCAGCCTCCTGGGTGGCTGGGATTACAGGCACATGCTACCACGCCTGGCTAATGTTTGTATTTTTTTAATAGAGACGGGGTTTCACCATGTTGGCCAGGCTGGTCTCGAACTCCTGACCTCAGGAGATCCGCCCACCTGGGCCTCCCAAAGTGCTGACGTTACAGGCGTGAGCCACCGTGCCCGGCCTCATTTTCTTTTTATGATAAATAATATCAAAACATGAGGACATTTTAAGAATCGCCAGTCATAGATGGTGCATCTGAGCAGTTTGTTTTCTTCTTACCTTAACAGGGCAATGAGAGGCGAAACACAGTGGAAATAAGAAGCGCTAGATGGGAATCTGGACACTGGCTGACTCTGTTGACCATTGTACTGTCATTCATTGTCTGTCAACAAACCTTTGACTGGATGTTGCTGGCGCAGAACGTTTCTTT
Source organism: Pongo abelii (assembly GCF_028885655.2). Classification (NCBI taxonomy): domain Eukaryota; kingdom Metazoa; phylum Chordata; class Mammalia; order Primates; family Hominidae; genus Pongo; species Pongo abelii. The sequence continues at coordinate 140,796,044 of NC_071990.2, forward strand.
TTCATAGATATAATATTGTGCTTTTATTTTTACTTAAAAATACGAATAAATGTGAAGTTGTTATTCATTTCCAACTCCCATTCCCCCATCCCCTGCCACATAGGAGGACTTCTGCTGCCCACCTTTGGCCCCAGCCTTTTTATCTGGGGGCAGTGAGGACAGCATCCCCATGCCTCGTCCAGCTGGCCTCACCTGAGCCTGCAGGACTGTCTCTTGCTCCTTCAGCACTTTCGCCTGAAGTTTCCACTCTGCCGCCTGGTTCAGCAACTATGAGAAGAGAGAGTGTGTGTGTAAAGATGGTCAGATTTGCCTTTTAGATTACTATTTGGCTGTAATTTGTCTACAAAACTTAACAACCTGCTCATTAACCTCCTTGAATAATTTTTTGGAACTTTGAAAAGAATCTAAGAAAGCTTAAAAAACCAGGCCCAGCATGGTGGCTCATGCCTATAATCCCAGCACGTTGGGAGGCTGAGCTGGGAGGATTGCTGGAGGCCAGGAGTTTGAGAACAGCCTGGGCTACATAGGGAGACCTTGTCACTGAAAAAAAAAAAATACAAAAATTAGTCAGGGGTGGTGGTGCATGCCCGCAGTCCCAGCAACTCGAGAGGCTGAGGCAGGAGGATCACTTGAGCCCAGGAATCCCAGGTTGCAATGAGCTATGATGGCACTGCTGCACTCTAGCCTGGGCAACAGAGCGAGACTCCATTTCTAAAAAAATAAAGGAAGAAAAAGAAAGCTAAGAAAATAATTGGTCTAAAAAAGTTGGATTCTCAACTATAAACTAGTGGTTTTAATAATAAAAAAAAAAGTCTCCAGCTCAAGTATGAATCACAAAAAATTCAACTTCCCACCACATTCTGGAACCTTCTCTAGCAATCCTGGCCAACAATCATTCAGCCTCTGCTGGAACCTCTCCAGAACATCCCCACTTGGTGCACTTTTGTCAGCAACTGTTTCTTTTCCTTTTTTCTTTTTTTCTTTGAGACGGAGTTTCTCTTTTGTCGCCCAGGCTGGAATGCAGTGGTGTGACCTCAGCTCCCTGCAACCTCCGCCTCCTGGGTTCAAGCAATTCTCCTGCCTCAGCCTTCTCAGTAACTGGAATTACAGATACCTGCCACCACGCCCAGCTAATTTTTGTATTTTTAGTAGAGACGGGGTTTTACCATGTTGGCCAGGCTGGCCTCCAACTCCTGACCTCGTGATCTGCCCGCCTCGGCCTCCCAAAGTGCTGGGATCATGGGCGTGAGCCGCCACGCCCGGCCAACAACTGTTTCTTTAGAGTACACCCAGAATCATTCTCCTAGACCACTGTTCTCCACCACAGCACATGTGATACAATAAGAAATATGTATGTCCTTGGTCTTTGTCCCTGATTCCTGACACAGAGCTTCTAACATGCATCAGAATCTCCTACGGAACATATTAAAATGCAGATGCCTCTCAGATAATATGATTTAGGAAGTAAAGAGTGTGACTGAATTCTGTGCTTAAAGAAAATACCCAAAATGGATATCGGTGGCCTATGGATTACATTTTGAGAAATATGGGTTAGAAGTTCGAACTATTGGTCTAAATCCTGGCCCCTGAGAGCTGATGGGTTAAATTGGAAAGGTGATTTGGGCATACAATGACACATTCATATATAAGCTTGTAATTTTAACTTAAGATGAATGTCTATCAATTTTGAGGTAAGGCTGTGGTCTTTGTTTTGGGTATGGATCTTCTGATTAGAGTTCAGAGGGTTTTTTGTTTAGTTTTTATTATTATTTTTAAAAATCACATCCACAGTGTGCCATATAAGATTTCTAGGTTGTTAGGCTTGTGTGTGTGTGTGTTTAGCAATAGTGCTAGAACCTAAAAATACTTATGAAGCAGCTTGTCTGGATAATTCTCTAGAGTTTTCCACTTCCCCCCAGTCTTTTATAGCTACTCATATCTAGTTTGATGGTTGTTTTTTGCCATTTGCTTGCATTTGTTCTTTCAAAGCACTAAGCATAATTTGCACAAACAGTTTTTTGTTTTCATACTTATATTTCATCAGTTTATGTAACATCCTGTTGATTTACACAAAAGCAAGTGCAATTGGAAAGAAAAGGTTTGTGCAAAGAGCTGATTCTTGGTAAGCTCCACCTTATTAAACTGGGGCAAATTTTGTAGCCCTTCCAGAGAGTGGCTTGGTAGACCTGCAAGTCAGCATGCTGTGGGCTTCGGTCAGTGCGTTTTACAGAGAGAATAGTGAACACAGAGATCAATCTGGCTAGTCAGTCTGGAGGCTATCAATTAAGAAGTTTCTCCTGTATTTGAAGATAAGCTGATTAAAATTTCCTACTTTTAGTTTATCCCTATTGTAAAAAAAGTCCATGAGGTCTATGTATTACTTATATAATCAGAACCAAAAAAACTAACAATAAAATCATTATTTTTAAAAACTGGAGAGCTTCTTTCTCCTCATCTAAGTTTGTCTTTTTCCCATGACCCAACCTCTCCATTTGTAAAATGGGTTGCATTTGTTCCTCTATGCCTCCCAGGGTGCAATGACGATTGATTCTCATAGAAGTGCAACCAACTGGTCCTATGAGAGGACTGGGGCAGCTGTGGAATAGAAGCCCTACAGTGTCCCCTCTGGCCATCTGAGGGGAGTGGTGGCACTGTGCTTGCTTATTGTGAGCTGGCTATGCAGCTTTGTTGTGATGGGTGACCCCCAACCTCGAGGGAGGCTGGTGGCTGCCTATTCTGCCTGGATGACTTGATATCTCATCGCTTCCAAAATGAGGTGCCCGAGCTGCAACCCAGGTAGGTGGCTAGCTTGGAAGAACTGAGATGAGCTCCCTCTCTTTGACTCAAATCTGTTTTGCTGAACCAAAACAGGTGCTAGTTTCTTGCTAAGGCTGGGTCGTCTCAAACCTGCTCTCCAATGTCTCTCATGTGCATCTTTGTCTAGTTCTTTCTCTTTCATGTCTCGTGTTATATAGCAAAGTACCGATATCCTGTGGGAAGCATATTTTACCCAAGAGGGTAATTACACCAATGGTGGAATTTCTATTCTCTTGGATTGTGAATAATAATTGAACGTTTTATTCTTTGCTTTCAGAGCTAGGTTGTAGATAGATTTCATAAATTAATCTTTTTCTTAAGAGAACATGGACTTCTGATTTGAAATTATCCAATGTCCACCAGATTATGTTGCCCAAAATTTGTCTTTTTGTTGCCATGTTTGAAAAATTATTTTAAAATTACTATTCTAATCAATTGAATTGATTCTGGTCTGATTTTAGGTAAATGAAGAGCTCAAGATCAAAATGTGAAATGGCCAAATTTGAATAATTGGTCCATGGACCATGTTTTACCTCTCTCTCACCCCAGCAACAGATACATGCGTCAACTCATACCTCTGAAACACACATCTGAGTGTGATGCACCGTCACAGAGAGTGTGGGCTTTGGGAACAGACGCACATAAGATCAAAACACATCTTGCTCAGTCAGCAGCGTGCGACCTTAACAAGTTGCGTATCTTCTTGGAGCCTCAATTCTCTCATCTGTAGAATGACCCTACAGCTTTTTGGGGAGTGCTTGGGGTTAATGAGATATCAATAAACACCGCCACTCAGTTTCCTCAACCCAAAACTTAAGAGTCATCCTTGACTTTCTCCTTTTCTCTTTGTCACCAGCTTCAGGTCTGTAGCACTGTCTGTTGATTTCACATTGAAAACAACTTTCATCCATCTCCACCCCTCTTCTCTGCTGCCATATCCCTAAACCAAGTCATCGTCATATTTCATCTGATTGCTATAGTAACCTCCTGTCTTCTTGCTCTCTTGTCCCTCTGCAGTCTATTTTCCATCCAGGAGCCAAATTAATCTTAGAAAATGCAGAGCAGATCATGCCATCACTTGCTTTGCAGAAGCACCCAGTACTTTCCCATTGTATTTAGAATGAAATCCAAATGACTTTTTAAGCCCAACAAAGAAAGCTACACAGTTCGGCCCCTGCTTACCTCTCCAACTTAATTTTGAACCTCTCCCCCATCCTCTTGCTTCCCTGACCTTTTCCTGTTTCTGGAGCACACCAAACTGGTTCCAGCATTAGGGCGTTTGTTGCTGCTGCAGATGCTGCAGACAATGCTCCAAGTGGCAGCTCCTCATCAGGCAGGGCTTAGCTCAAGCATTCTCCCCTCCAGGAGGACTTCCTGGTCACTCAATCTAAAGTACATCCCCTTCTTTGGCCCCTTCTCAGTTTCTCCTTACTTCCTTAATAGTGGTGATTATTGTCTGAAATGACCCTTCCTTGTTTGCTTGTCTATTGCCTGTCTCTTTCCAGTTAGACACTAATCTCCATAGTGGGAGATGCCCCTTCTCTGTCTTGTTCACAGCTATGTCCCAGCACCTAACACGGTGCTTAGTAGATAACAGGCACTTGAAAAATATGTGTGGAATGGCTGAATATTTTATGTAGAAAGTAGTGTAGACACAGTGCCTCAGACTGGGCTGGCTAATTTAGTTCTCCATAGAAGCTGGGGCTCTTTCTCCATCAGTCTAGTGCTCTTTGACCATTATAAAAACAACTTGTGTCCAGGCGCGATGGTTCATACCTGTAATCCCAGCACTTTGGGAGGCCGAGGAAGGCGGATCACCTGAGGTCAGGAGTTCAAGACCAGCCTGGCCAACATGGTGAAACCCCGTCTCTACTAAAAATACAAAAAAAGTAGCCTGGCGTGGTGGTGGGCACCTGTAATCCCAGCTACTCGGAAGGCAGGAGAATCACTGGAATCCTGGAGGGCGAGGTTGCAGTGAGCCGAGATCGCGCCACTGCATTTCAGCCTGAATGACAGAGCGAGACTCTGTCTCAAATAAATAAATGAATAAATACAAAACAACTTGCTCCGAGTGTCTCTGACACTGAGGTAGACCAGATATGCATAATGACTAAAATGATAAATACATATTCCTTTTCTCGTTTGTGTCGCTCCTCCGCTTCCTTCATCATTTCTTGGGCCTGCTCAAGCTTTGCATCCACCAGCTTCTGCTGCAGTTCTCTGTGTTTAAATATTTTGTCCAGATGCTAAGAAAAATAAAGTATACGTAGAAAGCTTGGTTTATTATTGGTGCTTAAAAATGCAAAGTAAAATAATTCACATTAATACACATTCTCCAGGTTTTAAGATTTAAAAGAAGAGAGGGATAAATGCATTGGCATCACTTACAGCTTTATACTAAAGCTGTAAATTGGTGAACCCCTCCCCCCGACTTTGTACCACACACACAAAGCTAGCTATAAAAGGTAGAGGCACCAGAGTTCAGCAGTGTCAACGCCAAAAGATCCATACAATATTTTTCTACATTTGGTAATTATTAGATATGATGCTATTTATTATGCTAGACAGCACAGACAATGATGTATCAGCATACAATATACAGGGGCTACAGTTGTATCATTTGGTATTTTGGCTCTTTCTGTGAATATAAAACCACTTTTAATTGCAACATTTGTGCAATTTATCATGATGAATTCTCTGCATTCTTGCCTCTGGCGTTGTGAGAAAGCCTTGGGGTGCCAGCATGTGGTCCGAGGTCTCGGAATGAGGCCTGAGTCCCCCTGAATTCTACTCTGTTGCTCTGGTGGGGACGACAAGGCCAAGGGTCATAGAGAAATTGATTCGGAAATGTGCAGAGCTCGCCACACCTTTTGACCTCTGGACTAGTTTGGTGAAGAGAAACTTCCAACTCTACCTCAGGATGGATAAATTCCTGGTCACTGGGAGGTCCAATCAGAAACAGGACATGGAATTCTACCCTTGGGCTTTACTTAGAACCAGTCCCAGGAATATACAACTAGTATAGCAGCCCATTCCCATCTGAGATCTCTCTGAAGAATATGGACATTTTCCTTTCATTCCTTCCTTTCTTCTTTAGTCTGAACCTCCATTCTGGAGCGGGATTGATCCTTGTGACGAGATAAAATGGTAGCATGGCATTTTGGCTTTCTGTGAGGAGTTTCTTGATTTACCTAACCACCGCAACCATATGCTGTTGGCTCAGTTTTGTGCTTGATAAAATCTTAGCATGTTGCCAACAGAGCCGCTTTGACTATGTTATGTTACATTTGAAAGCAGAGATTTAAAATTTGGGTGGGATAGGGAAAGGAATATGATGTATCAAAATCCTGAGAGGGTATCTGGAATCTTAAAAATATATTAAATATTAAAATATAATTTGGGATAACAAAAGACCTGATCATCCCCCTAATATAACCTATTCAAAGTAAAAGGCTTTTGCCTCTTGTGACTGTAAGTGGTTTAATCTCTTAGCTTCTGCTTCTCATCTATAAGATATGGATAATATATTATTATCTAGTGCATAAGATTGTTGAGACAACTAAATGCCATATGGTATGTAAAGTACAGCACTTAGCACATTGCCTGATACAAAGCACTGAATAAATGATATCATTATTATTACAATGATTACATTATTAATACTATTATTGGCCTGGTAGGGTACATAGAATACAGACTCAGACTCTTTTTTTTTTTTTGAGACAGAGTCTCACACTGTTGCCTGGGCTGGAGTGCAGTGATCTCAGCTCACTGCAACCTCCACCTCCGGGGTTCAAGAGATTCTCCTGCCTCAGCCTCTCGAGTAGCTGGGATTACAGGCGCCCACCACCACGTCTGGCTAATTTTTTTTGTATTTTTAGTAGAGATGGGATTTCACTATGTTGGCCAGGCTGCTTTCGAACTCCTGACCTCTTTATCCACCTGCCTCGGCCTCCCAAAGTGCTGGGATTACAGGCGTGAGCCACCGCGCCCGGCCAGAATACAGACTCTTAATTTAGGTGACATGACAATTCTTAAGAGGGAGTGCGTGAGTTATTTTTGACTATACAGAGAGGATTTTTAAAAGGCTGAGAAATATTATTTTCAAGGAAAACTGTGCCCACAGCCTATCACTTTCTATTTATTGCCTTTACTTTGCAGTGATGCCAGTTTTGAAGAAATCCCATATGACTTTCAGTCAGGTATTTTGTAAGACCATCTGTCTTCATTTTGGCTAGTCAAGGAAATCCAATCCTAAATATTAATCAGTTGAGAGGGCTGGCCGTAACTGTATTATTAACCAAGTTCCCACCTTTAGCACCCAGATCCGGATCTATATACTGTTCTAAGTTGTTTGATGTGGTTCTCACCTCCTCTCTGAGCTCATACTGATCGATGATGCTTTTCAGCTTTTCTGCAAGCTCTGTGTTCTCCTGGCAGAGCTTCATATTTCGCTCACTCTGCTGCTCGATCTGGCCCTGGATATCCGTGAGGGTACTCTGGAAATGGCTTGTGATTTCCTTCCTTTTCTCTTCTTCCTCACGTGCCCGCTGAAGCGCCTCTTCCTGCGGATAAAAAGCAAAACATTTTGTTTAAATGCACCCTGGGTTTATAGAACTCAGCATTAGGTCACCTAAAGGAGATTAGTGTGCAGAGTAGGTGGGATGTTTTTTCTCAGTTCTCTAGAGTTAAAGCTGCTCAGCCCAAAATAAATGTATGAGTAAAGGTTTCAGCTGTGAGTACATAGTTACTCAGAACAGGTGCTGTGAAGGCCTTGAATCTGTAGTCAGTGATGAATAGACTTGTTTTAAAGATGATAGGTCTCTTGCTGAGTGAATGAACTGCAGCGATTTCTAACAAACACACAGTCACACGATTTTGATCTCTTGGCTATGGCCTGAAGAAAAGGCCCCTTGAGTTTACTGATAGATGAGACAGATCATGTGTTTCTCTGGTTTGGTAAAGGGAGAACAATAGATCTTATATTTCCCTATAAAAACCATGGCATATTAACCACATAATTATATTACCAAGTTTTGTAAATATAAGTGATCACAATAAAAATTTTCTCTTTGTGAGAAAAAACTTTCATCAAAAAGCTTTAAAAAAGGAAACTAAGATAGCATAGCTCAATTACAGCCATTCAAGAATATAAAAGGGAATCTTTCCAAATATGCTGGATATTATTTTGTTTTTGAGAACAATCATTAAATGTGTCACATACGGTAATTAAAATGTTCGATGTAAATTTTGAATCTGAAAGCAATATTAAGTTTCAAATCTTCTTTAACTCTAAAGTGAAACATCTAATTTTCCTTCTTCCGCTTTGTTAACATTGAAGAATTGCAAATTAACTTTTATATCATTTCTGTTCTCTTTTCTCCTAAATCAAAACTCTCCATTCATTGCTAGCCACTAACAATGAGCTCCAATTTCCTCCATATCTATATTGAGAATTGCTTTGTGATTGTTATTCTTATTCTTTTCGAATAAAAGGGTTTAATTTTGCTACATCCCACCAAAGATAGAGACATTTACGTGGCTGACAAATGATACAGACATTTTAGGATTCCTTTCAGTTCTGATTAATTGTTAATATGAAAGCTTGCTTCGTTGTTGGCAAGTAAAATTATACTGAATTTGATTGCCTACCAAGTTCAAATTATGTAACAGGATTTTTTTTTAAAGAAATAATAATTTTTAACAGAAGTAATTGTACAGACCTTTATCATAACAGAATAATGTGATCCAAATAAAAACTGATGCTGAAAATATATGCTCTGAAAATATTTTATCATTAGGTTTCTTCTTTCCTCTACAATAACAACACATTTCCTAACTCTAATGTGACTCCTGATGTCAGAATCATAATTTATTTATGTTCTAAACCTTTATTAAGCAACAACTTCTCAGGGGTATTGAAGATATCTATACTTCCTAAACTGAAGAAATAAACTATCCGAGATGTTATTTCCCTGAACTTTGTATACTAACACTTACTACACGTGTTTCGCTAAAAATAATTATGGTTACCAGTTAGGAGCAACTAAATATATGTGTGATTATGATTGTTTCCTCACTGGTCCTGATTAGCTTAGAAGTCAGCAAGTTTGGAATCAAAACTACAAACCATGATTTGAATACCATTTGTATTTATAAATATTCCATGAATGAATAAATGAACCACCCCATGCAAGTCTGAGGTTTTTTTTTTTTTAATTGGGAACTGGGTATAGAAAGAAGGTACAGATGTTAGGATGGCACTAAATAAATGTCAAACAAACAATCATAACCCCCAGTCCCGGCCCAAAAGATGTAGTCTTGCATATATATATATATTTTTTTTTGTTGTTGTTGTTGTTGTTTGTTTTGTTTTGTTTTGTTTTGAGATGAAGTCTCACTCTGTCGCCCAGGCTGGAGTGCAGTGGCGTGATCTCGGCTCACTGCAACCTCCACCACCCGAGTTCAAGTGATTCTCCTGCCTCAGCCCCCTGAGTAGCTGGGATTACAGGTACGCATAACCAAGCCCAGCTGATTTTTTTATTTTTAGTAGAGATGGGGTTTCACCATTGGCGAGGCTGGTCTCAAACTCCCGACCTCAGATGATCTGCCCACCTTGGCCTCCCAAAGTGCTGGGATTACGGGGGTCGAGCCACTGCGCCTGGCCTATATTGTTTTTCAATGAGACCAAAAGAAATCTAGCAAAATCTTAAAATTTGAGTCCACTGTTAAAGGATTTTCAATCATTTGGACAGTGTCTGAGATAAAATTATCTTTTCTTTATCAAATACATGATTCAAAGTCAAAATAATGTCAATAAAATTGAGGGATGAAGTCTGAGATAACAAAAAAACCTTGGCAAGCATCATTGTGCATCTTACAACTGGTGCTGTGCCTGGCACATAATCCATAGGTATTCAGTAAATGTTTATTTAATGAATTAATGAATTATTAATTTATGTGCAGACATATGAGTAGCTTGGACTAGATCATTCCTACAGTCCTTTCCATATTAAAATTCTGTGATATTCTGATAACAAATGCTTCTCATTTCTTTAGGAGAATCATGCTCCCTGAAACACTTACCCCTCTCTTACTAGGCAGTTCTTTTTCAGCATAGTTTGAGGCTCAGATTTATCACTTCGAATATATGTATCATTTTGTTGAAACAAACCCATGTCTCAGACTTTCATCAATCCTTTCTTAAGTTATCCTAAATTGTGAGGTTCTGTGTGTGTGTGTGTGTGTGTGTGTGTGTGTGTGTGTTTGACTCATTAAAGAAGCGGTTTTGATAAAGAAAAGTAAAAGCTAAAATTTGTGATGGTGGAAATACCTAGTTATACATTGTCTTTCTATATCTTCCCAAGCTCCCAGCACATGGATTTTAGATTTAGGTACACTTAAGCTGTTTCACTAGTATGACCAAGGAAGCTCATATCAAGTTGACCCTTTTGCAAATAACAACTATAAACTCTGGATGAAATGCAAGAAACAACGATGACACTAGAGAGTAAACAAAATCAGACAGACTCTAGAGGGAAGTTGGCACTTGTACATGAGTTTCCTATTTTTTATAGCTTTTAGCTTGAGGGAAGTCTGCAGTTGGCAGGAGTATGAGGTGGGCAAAATTCTCATATAAAACATACCATCTTTCATATTGGAAGAATAAGAATACAGAGTTCTGGACAACTATAGTCCCTCAACAATGAGGGGAAGATCACCCAAAAAAAGAGAGAGTCAGAGAAATAGAGCCCAGATCCTGTGAATAAACTTTACACAAATCTGATTGGCCTTGAGCCACACATGTGCAAAGCAGTCTAGCTAAGTAAAAAAGAACTTAACTGAGATTTCAGCTGCTGCTCGAGAGACAAAGTTTATGGTTTGAATCTAACCAAATTAATTGTCTCCTTAAAAAAAAAAAGTATTCAGCATATAGTAGAATCCAGATTCTCCACAACATAATAGTCACAACATCCAGGATCCAATAGACAATGGCTTGACATATGAAGAACCAAGAAAATGCGGCCTATTCTCAAAAGAAAAGACAATTAGAGGAGGCCTGTTCTACAATGCTGCAAATGTGGAATTAGCAGACAAGTATTTTAAAACAGGTATTATAACTGTGGTCAATGATGTAAAGGAAAATATTATCTCAATGAATGAGAAGGTAGAAAATCTCAGGTGAGAGATTACGTACAAAAAAAGAACCAAATGGAAATTCTGAAATTAAAAATTGCAAAATCTGAAACGTAAACATCACTGGATGGATTTAGAGCAGAATGAAAATGAGAGAGAAAAGAATCACTGAATGTGAAGATAGACCAATCAAAATAAAATAATCTAAAAATAAAAGAGAAAAAGTATTGGTGAAGAATGTGAAGACTGACTCGAAGACCTGTGGGACAATATCAAAAGGTCTAACACACATAGAGTTAAAATCTTAGAAGGAAAGAAGATGGAGAGAAAGTGGAGAAGAAAAACTATTTGAAGAAATAATGGCTGAAAAAAATTCAAATTTGGTAAAAGACATATAATTACAGGTACAAAAAAGCTTAGCAAATACCAAGTAGGGTACATATGAAAAAAACCGCTCCTGGCCATAAAGCAGTAAAAGTTCTGAAAACCAAAGATCAATACAAAGACCTTGAAAAGGGCAGAGAAAAAAGACATATCACATATGGGGGAACAATAATTCAAATGATTGTTGATTTTCATGAGAAATTTTAAAAGCCAGTATAGTGGCACATTTATTTAAGGCTAAAAGGAAAAAAAAACCCACAAATAGGTTCTCTCAATGCAGGATTCTATATCCAATGAATTTAGCCTTCAATTTAAAAAAATAATAAAGATGTTTTAAAGATAAAAGACAACTAAGAGAATTGATTACCAGCAGATTTGTACTATAAGAAATACTAAAAGAAGTACTTCAGGCTGAGGGAAATGACATCAGACAGAAATGTGAAGCTACAGAATGAATAAGAAGTATCAGGAATGGTAAACATCTGGGTAGATAAAAGGGATATAGTTTTGCCTTTAAGAAGAAATACATATTATTGTTTAAAGTAAAAATTATAACAATGTCTCATCGGCTATACAAAAGTATATAAATATAATACACATAATGATGATAGCTTAAAGGCTGAGGGAGTAAATTGATCTACTTAGTTGCAGTGTTTCTACATGTTAAGTGAAGTAATACAACATTAACTCCAGGAAGACTATGAAAAATTAAGAATGTATATTGTAATCACAGAGCAACTACTAAAGATAACGTGTAGTGTTATAATTTAAAAATACAAGAGATAAAATGTAATTTTTAAATATTCAAATAATCCAAAGGAAGGCAGGAAAAGAACAAGATAAACAAAGCAGAGGTGACAAATAATAAACAAATAATAAAATGGTAGACATATATCAAACCACATCAATAAGTACATTATATGTTAATGGACTAGTACTGCAATTAAAGGGCAGATACCGTAGGAATGAAAAGAAGTAAGATCCAGCTATATGCTATCTTGAAAGGATGCACTTTAAATATAAAGACCCAGGCTGAAAGTGAATGAATGAAAAGAGATACACCAGGCAAACAATGAGAGTAAGAAAACTAGAGTGGCTAAATTGATATCAGATAATGTAGACATCCAGACAAAGATTATTATTGGTTGGTCGTGGTGGCTCACACCTGTAATCTCAACACTTTGGGAGGCTGAGGTGGGCGGATCACAAGGTCAGGAGTTCAAGGCCAGCCTGGCCAAGATGGTGAAACCCCGTCTCTACTGAAAATACAAAAATTAGCCAGGCATGGTGGCAGGTGCCTGTAATTCCAGCTACTCGGGAGGCTAAGGCAGAGAATTGCTTGAATCCGGGAGGCGGAGGTTGCAGTGAGCCAAGATTGCACCACCGCACTCCAGCCTGGGTGACAGAGCGAGACTCCGTCTCACAAAAAAAAAAAAAAAAAAAAAAAAAAAAAAAAAGATTACTAAAGGACATTTCATAATGGTAAAATCACCAATTCATCAAGAGGACGTAATAATCATAAATGTATATACACCTAATATTAATGCTTCAAAGTACATAAAGCAGAAATTGACATAATTAAAATAAGCGGACAATTCCACAATTATATGAGGAGATTTTTAACTCTCATTTCTCAGCAATTGATAGATAAAAAAATTCAAAAAAAATATAAATGATTTAAAGCTAATTGTTACTTACAGAACACTACACCCAACATCTGAAAAACATTGTTTTGAAGTACATATGGTATCAAGACAGACCATGTATGATAGGCTATAAAAATTAAATAACACTTCTAAATAATCCCTGGGTCAAAGAAAAAAATAGAAAGAAAATTTGAAAATATTTTGAATTCGAATTCTGATTTTGACATTTAAAATATGCTTGATCTTGGACAACTGATTTGGATTGCTGAATGTCAGTTTCTTCATCAATAAAGTGGAGATATTAACCTTCACTGGGTTATCATGAAGATTAAATGAAATAATGTATGTAAAGCACTTAGCATAACTTCTGGCATAATAATGATACTTAATATCATTGTTCATAATAAGCCATTACTGAGGGCATATGGGCACACTTACAGAGTCTCCTGCTACCTTGATCATTCTGTCTTTGTTTTTTTGGTGGGGGAGGGTCTCTAGCCAGTTGGATGGTATTAATAAGATCTCTCTCTCTCTCTCTCTTTTTTTTTTTCTGAGACTTTGCTCTGTCACTCAGGTTGGAGTGTAGTGGAGCAATCATAACTTACTGCAGGCTCTAACTTCTGGGCTCAAATGATCCTCCTGCTTCAGCCTCCCAAGTAGCTGGCACTGCAGGAACGTGCCACACTCAGCTAATTTTCTTGATTTTTGGTAGAGACAATGTCTCGCTCTTATAAATGTTGCCCAGGCTGGTCTCGAATTCCCAAGCTCAAGTGATGCTCCTGCCTTGGCCTTCCAAAGTGCTAGGATTACAGATGTGACCCACTGTGACCAGCTGAACATTCTGTCTTTCAGTACTACCCAAGAAGACCATGCTGTATCATTCTACTCTTTATATCTCTTTGTTGATAAATGATTCCACCCTATCTGATTTAATTTTTATGTCCTTACTGTGTAACATTACTGAGAGACAGTGGATTTAAGTAGGCACACAAGAGATTTATGCATCCTTTGAATCCAAACCTTGAGTTGAGGACGATGCTTCCATCCTCAGGCCCCCATTCAGCCTGGGTGTCTGTCTTCAGTACCATTGTTGACAAGACGCCAGTAGCCCATCTCCTAAAACTTGCCATTTGAGACTTTGACTTCATCACACTGGTTCTCCATTTCCCAGATATCAAAAAACAATTTGGAAAATGAAGAACCATGATTCTCTTCTATTTTTCTTCCTAACTCAGTTGTACAAATTCAGCAATGATTTTCATGTACTCTGTTTCTTGAAGTATCTCCTTTTAAACGCTTATAATAACTGCCTCACAGGAACACTGGTGTCTAATTAATTATTATTTGTCAAAAGCTTTAGGATCTTCAGCTGGAAAGGGGATTGGGGATGCACACAGTATCATCTTGGAGAGCTCTGCATCTTGCTATATTGAATGGAGCTAGTGTCTCTGTGTAATCAAATTAACTACACGGCTAGGGCTTACGCTGTAATTAATGAAACCCGTACAGACCAAATGAAGTGATCAGTCTATTATTTTTAGATTGAATAATTAAACCTGAAGAGCTTTAGTGCTTTCTCCAATAGCTTCCTTTTTTTCAGATGACTATTGACATTTTGGTTCTCAATCTCACTTCATTGTGTCAATTTGGTGTGTGTCCATTTATCTCATGTCATGCAGAATTCATTATAACACCAAAAATGCTGAATCTTTACAAATGTATTTTTTAAAAAGAACTAAGGCCCACCTTAGAAACAATATAATAGAAAGGTAAGGGGAATGGTATGCATTTTATCAAGGGCCTGCACTGTGTCAGGTACTGTGCGGGTACCTTACATATTCAACTTCATCTAATTTTTTCCCAGCCACACAGTGAAGCTGGTCTAATCCCCATTTTATGGATGAAGAAAGTAGCTCAAGGAGGTAAAATTATTTAAGGTTACAAGCAAGCAAGGGGCAGAGGCAGTATTTGAACCCAAGCCTCTCTGATTCTAAAATTCACACTCTTTCCATGAGTAGCAGAGGCCTTTCTCTGTGCCCCATTCTGAGACACGGGGACATACCTTCAGAGTCTTGTTGTGTCTCTGCAGCTCCCGGCACAGACTCTCCAATTTGCTTCGGGCGAGGATAGCTCTGCTGTGTTCACCTTGTAGCTGGTCCTTTTCTTTTTGAATTTGTACCTGTTTCTTTTGGAGGAGTTTTAACTTCTTTTGCTCAGTACGATGTTCATCCAGCTGTACGCATGGAGATACAAACATGAAAGAAAATGGCAGGGATCTCCTTGGAGTGGACAGAAAAAAAGCAAACCTGAAGATTACTCTGTGGTTGTTTGGAAACATTTTTTGCTATTATCTCTTCCTCTGGAAGTAAACGAAATTCACAAATGTCACCTTTGTAGTACTTGAAGGTATATAGTTTTTAGAGCATAGCATTGATAGGTTTTTCATTATTATTAGTCTCTTTTTACTTTGATCTATTTTTGGATGGTCTAGAAATATTTTTCCTGAGTCTATCTAACCAATATTGAATAGCCAGACAAAATAGAAAGGCATGTGTCAGAATCTGTAAACTGCCAGAGTTCATGACGGTGCCTTGCATTGAGGCAATGATCAACAGTCCATCTGCTTGGGTTGCATTTAGTTTTCCTAATTCTTCCTTGAAACAAGCTTCTAGCGCTATTTTTAAAAATAGGAAAGAGAAATGCAGCCTCCTGGTAAACAGAAGATGAGGTCCTCTTCTTTATACTTTTGGGCTCTGAGTGTGGATTGTTTATGTGTGGGAAAGGAGAAGAGAAAGTACCCTTCCACTACCTAAGCATTGACAAGTTTTCACCAAAGCATCAGAAATAGCTACTGCATGGTTCAACAGCATGAATAGCAAATACCTGTAACATGCCTTGTTGCTCGCCACCCACACCCGCTCTGTGCTTATAACAAATAAATCATTCTGCTGGTTTCTGCTGAGCCCAGGTGAACTATTCTCATGTTCCTCCAGCAGCCACAACTGAAGTACTCTATCAGGACTGCCTTGGAACATGAAACCAACTTACCACTGTACTTTCCATCTTGGATGCTGAAGTTCTAGGGTAGGGTTGTCAGTAAAATGCAGGACACCCAGTTAAATTTAAATTTCAAATAAATAAGAAATAATTTTTAGCATAAGTATTAATATATTCCAAATATTGCATGAGACATATTTTTGCCAAAAAGTTATTTGTTGTTTATCTGAAACATAAACTTTGTATTTTTATTTGTTACATCTGGCAACATTATTATGGAGTTCTAGACCTGGTGTGGGGAGTATGGGGATCAACCTCAGAAGCCTCCAGAGAGAGATCGGTGGACTCTAGGAGTGTCAATCTCAGACTGACCATCGCTGGGGCCACATTCAAGCAGCAGCCCTTTGTCCAGAGCCATTTCCTCCACTGGCCTCAGTTCCTGTAGGGCCCAGATGGTGCTGAAGTCAGATAAGTACTAGTCCTAATAACGACTTTGTTGGTGAACAGAAAGGAAAAGCCCTGGTTCTTCTGGACCTCAGGTGTTCTGGTGCCTCACAGAGCCTAATGCAAATGGATACAGATGCCACATGAGCCCTGACACGTGCCTCAGTTTCCCCATTTTAAAAAAGCCATTGGGGCTGGGCGTGGTGGCTCATGCCTGTAATCCCTGCACTTTGGGATGCTGAGGCAGGCGGATCATGAGGTCAGGAGATCAAGACCATCCTGGCCAACGTGGTGAAACCCCATCTCTACTAAAAATACAAAAATTAGCCGGGTGTGGTGGCATGCACCTGTAATCCCAGCTACTTGGGAGGCTGAGGCAGGAGAATTGCTTGAACCAGGGAGATGGAGGTTGCAGTGAGTCAAGATTGTGCCACTGCACTCCAGCCTGGGTGACAGAGCAAGACTCCGTCTCAAAAAATAATAAATAAAAAAATAAATAAAAAGCAGTTGTTCTTTCTGAGCAAGATGAACACCTGTCACACTTTCTTCAGTTCACATTTTATTTCTTTCCTCTCTCCCTCCTGCCACCCTAAAATAAGCATTTTAAACCCTTGCCAGATAAAGCTAAGGATATGTATATATGATATTCTATCTTCATACTTATGTGCAATTTCTAGCTACTAGTGGAAATTAGCATTGTAAAAACAAAACCCATATTACTAAAAATATTGATTGAAATAGATATCCTCCTTGGAAAATAAATAATCTGTTATTAAATATTTCTCATGCTAAGCTGCTCATAGTATAGATGTGAGCCTTTAATTTTGCACCATTGTTATTAGATAGGCGTGAAATTTCTTGTACATATATTTGGATTTTAAATGACTATTGTCCTTTCTTGAAGTTTATATATTGTAGGCCGGGCTCGGTGGCTCATGCCTGTAATCCCAGCACTTTGGGAGGCCGAGGTGGGCGGATCACCTGAAGTCAGGAGATGGAGACCAGCCTGGCCAACATGGTGAAACCTCCTCTCTACTAAAAATACAAAAATTAGCTGTGCCTAGGGGCGGGTGCCAGTAATCCCAGCTACCTGGGAGGCTGAGACAGGAGAATCGTTTGAGCCTGGGAGGCAGAGGTTGCAGCGAGTTGAGATCGCCATTGCACTCCAGCCTGGGCCACAAGAGCAAGACTCCATCTCAAAAAAAAAAAAAAAAAAAAAAAAAAGAAATGTATACATTGTTATTATTATTGCCATTCTGGTTTAGACTTTACCTTCTGAAGATTAAACCATACGTCAGGGCTTCTGAACCCCAGCACAAGTAACATATTGGGCCAGACAATTTTTTGTTGTTGGGGCTGTCCTAAGCCTTGTAAGTTGTTCAACACCACCCCTGGCCCCTACCTGCTATATGCCAGTAGCATTGCCCAATTGTGACACCCCAAAATATCTCCAGACAGACATGCCTATTGTCGCCTGGTGAACAAAACTGTCCCTGTTTAGGGAACTCTGTACTGTGTGGCTTTATCTGAGTGTCAGGAGGAAGACACCCTAC
Organism: Pongo abelii; assembly: GCF_028885655.2. NCBI lineage: Eukaryota > Metazoa > Chordata > Mammalia > Primates > Hominidae > Pongo > Pongo abelii. The sequence goes on from NC_071990.2 coordinate 140,814,021, forward strand.
GGGTGTTTCATAAGTTGAAAAGAGAAATAATTTGTGCTTGCTCATTATCCATTTAATGTTTTATTTTTATTTTTAATTTTAATTTTTTTAGAGACAGCGTCTTGCTCAGTCACCCAGGCTGGAGTGCGGTGGCACAATCATTCATAGGTCACTGAAGCCTCAAATGCCTGGTTCCAGCCATCCTCCTGCCTCAGCCTCCTGAGTAGCTGGGACAACAGTTGTGTGCCACCATGCCCAGCTAATTTTTTTGTAGAGATGGGTTCTTGCCATATTGTCCAGGCTGGTCTTGAACTCCTGAGCTCAAGGAATCTGCCTGCCTTGGCCTCCCAGAGTGCTGGGATTACAGGCACGGGCCACTGTGCTTGGCCTATTTTGTTTCTAATATTAAGCCAGATAATACTCCAGAACTTTCCTTTATATTTAAAAAATTTTAAATTATTAACAAAGTAATTCAGCCAATATTCAAGTGATTCTTGGCATCGAAGACAATGAAAAATACACATTCCCTGCCCTCTAGGTTCTCACTGCCTAGCTTCAGTCAAATGCTGGCTTTGTGATTTAACTTAGGCATAGTTCTTCTGTACAATTGTAATAGGCATATAGAATTTCTGTCTATAATTTCTCGTTTTCTTTCTCTTTTTTTACTAAGTTAAAAAGTAAAATTAATGCTAAGTACTAAATTAAAATCCTATTACTGATGTTGTCTTAACTACATAAGAATTGAGGAAATTAAATGCGAAAAATATTTCTGCCAGGCCATTTCCTAATTTAGTCATGAAATGTCCTTACTTATTAATGAGCTTATCTTTATTTATTAATGAATACAATGTCAGATAATATTACAGGATTTAGACTCTGCAAGGATGAGTGAGCTAGAGTGGCAGTTTGATTCACAGCTTTGAATTTGATGATTTATTCTATGTGAACACTTATATTTCAGTCATTTTCTACATTAATATCCAAATCAGTGAGCAAGGAAATAGGCTTTAGTCTCCACGTAAAAAATTGAAATTCCTCATAATTTTTCTTTTCTGAAAAGGAAATGTAATAAGTTTTTTGGGTTAATTTTCTCCTATTCATTTTTTCTAGGATGATCTCTCAGGTTTGAAAGTTTATTACAAGAGATGATACAAATGCCAAAGTATAGCAAGTAAGGCTTGAATTGAACATGGTCTCTGGAAAAACAGTCTCTTGTTTATTGGGGGTGACTGCTTTGCTAGGAGGATGAGTAGGTACAGGGAGTTCCCTGAGACCAGGATGAACAACCCTGGCTCATGGAGAAGATATCGGTAAGTCTGGAAAAGTGATGCTTCCCCAGTGTACTGTCGTGGGAATGTAACACCATACATCACTTCCTGTATTAGTCTAGAATGCTTCCCAGTCCCCTCAAGTATAGAACATGGTACTGGAAACTAAACATGAATGGCCTTGGTATGAGTTGGTAAATTGAAGGGGTAAAGGAAAAATGACTCGGAAAATACTAAAAAGAGCAAGGATGGATAGGTGAGAATCGCATGGAAACGTGAGAGTGGGGGCCAGATTTGTGGAGAAAATATTATTTTTGACACGTAACTTATTTTATGGTATTGAAATTGTTAATAGCCAATGCAATACAAGTTGCAAGAAAATTGATACACTGATACTTGTTTTGTGAGTTTCTGCTGCTCTTTTGGAAAGCAATATGGCCATAAAGTTTAAAAACCAGAAAGCACTCGTCTTGTTTAATTTAGTAATCCTATTTCTGGAAATTTTTCTTAAAATCATAAAAAAGAAGGAAAAAGAACAAAGCTAATACGTGATGATGTTCAATGCAGAAATATTTGGTAAAGCAAAACAGTGAGAGGAATTTAAGTATATTCAAATTATTGAATCAATAGATACAGCCACTTGATGGAATATGACACAACTTTTACAAAATATATTTGTGAAGACTATATATTATAGGGAAAAATGCCTGTCATGTAAGAAAACCAGATATCAACTTATATGTACCTTATGACTGTAATTACAATAAAAATCTGCATACACAGTAGAACAGGAAAAGAATATGCATAAAACAAAGTTTGTATTTTACTTGAGGGATTAGAGATATTTTTGTTTATTTTGTGTATTCAGCATTATATATCTTCATGATGTAGTTTGTGTGTCTAAAAAATAATTTAAAAATACTGTTAGCAGGGTTAAGCAAACAGCCAGTCACGTAGAGTTTCAGAATTTTTCTGTATCTACTGCATAATAGTTCAGCATAACAGGACACATTAGGTAGAAGGACAGAAAGATTACAGGACTAGATTCAGAGTGAAAAACAAAGAAAACAAGTCACTTACTAAAGTGTACTCCATCAACAGGGATGAAGAGTTTGTGGGCCTGAAGCTTATTCAGTTTTGGAGGCCCTCTTCAAAATAAAAAATTAAAGAGAATTAGGCCCCGGGCCTCAAAGGGGCCCATGCAAGTGAGATGTCCTGAGGTTTAAGCTTCCTTAGCTGCAGTGGTAAATCTACTGTTGGGGGCAGTTCAACTTACTGCCTGGAGGGATTTTTTGCTATATGTAGTCTCTTAAGTTGCATTCTCCTGTCACTGTTTCTCCAAAAGAAGTAAGTGAAAGAATTTTTGTTTTGCCTCAAACTACTTTTTATTTGCAACTACATGATTTCATGAAATTCTTCTAAACAACAATGATATAAAATAGACTTCCTTGTTTATAAATAACTTAAATATGCCCCATATAGTACATGCTGAAAGTTGCTAGAACAGCTCATCCACTCCTACAGTATTCCGGTATCCAACAGAGTTGATGCACATATATAAATGCCAAGTCCAATATTAAAAACTCAGGCAACTGACTAACTTTAATAAAGTTTCCCAAACTATGTCAATATACCTAAAAATGCGTATATGTACAAAAGAAAGATTATTCTCAATAACTTCTATAAAAATAAGTTCAATTGTTTGCTCCATCTAACTTCACTACTATTAGTATGAACTTTTAATGTATGGTAAGATTTATTTTACCTTTTTCTCAAAATGACACCAACACAATCAAAAGGAGCTAGTGAGGTGCTAACATGTGAGAATTAACCCAGTGATTCTGGTCACAGTGCATTTCAGGGAGAGGTACCTATGTCACTGGGATTGGGTGATATGGTTTATTTTCGTTCCCTGATTTAGATAACCAAATGGAACAGATAGAGATTCTGATGGGCATTCCTTCAAAAGAATTTTTTAAGAAGCAGAAATAAAGGAGAAGGCCACTGCCTAGCTTTACTAGAGAGAATGCCACATCTTAGCTGTGGGTTTCATAATCTGCAGGGTTAGCGCACAGACCTCAGATGTTGCTGTTTACAATTCATTCTCGGATTGGCAGGTGTTTGTTGTTCCTTGAAGCTAGAGGCACTGGGCTCACTAATCGTTCTGAGAAAAGAAGCTAATCCAAGATCTTACCAATTCAGCATACTTCTTGAATAAAAAATCAAACTTTTCTTCAGGTGTTTGCAACTTGTTCAGATTTTGCATTAGCAGGTTGGCTTCTTTGCCTTAAAAAAAAAAGACATGAAAAAAATAAGTGTTGAATTTACAGTCAGGTGATAAGGGCTGGAGTCTCAGATTGACTACTTGCAATTATTCCCAACCTTGGCTAAGCCGTTCATCTTATCAGATGTAATTTTCTTTCCTATAGAAATGATGACACCTACCTTACAGAGTGAATGTTAGTTGAGAAGTTTGTGAATGTGTGGTACGGTGTGAGGTTCATGGCAGACTCTCAAATGTTTGCTGTAACAGAAATCTCCCAGTTTTCATCACAAGAATCCATTCTTATTTCTCCTCCCTGTATTCTTCAGAATCAAAAGATTTTATACATCAAAAATACTGACTTTCTGAAAGAATACGTCACCCATTTTCCCACTTGAATTAACAAAAAGGAAGCAAAAGAGCCAAACAAAATTTCCGACTAGTATGAAACAGCAACACGGAGTTGCTAGGATTCCAGCCAAAAGCAGAGAAGCTTGATGAAGTAGCCTGCCCATTTTTTCCCCTGTGTTTTTTGTTCTTTTGGTACTTCTTTCCCTCTTTTAGGGGGAACCAAGTTTCTCTTTTTTGTACATAAACCCACTCCGTGGCGTTGGAGTGGGAATAACTCTGATCCTATTTCCTACCAAATAGAAAAAAATCATTATAGAAGGAAAACCAAGCGAAGACATGGAGATCCTTTCCACAAGCCTTTTTGTGTCTCTGTGATAATGGATGCAGCCTTCTCTGGCCTTCCTTTCCCCCACCTAGGCCTTAATATCCGTTGGCAGTTTCATTTTGTTTCCAGTTGGAGTTTATGCTACACTAAAAAAAAAATTAACCCTGTTAAATAATCATGAAGAGGTGGGGCATTTTTCCCATCCCTACCTATCTATGAAAACCACTCTGTTTAATCAGAATAGGGTGGTCAAGCCACACAACAAGGCCCACACTTCCTGATATAAATCTGCTTAAGAAAATTAACAACTTTGACAACCTTTCCCCCAAGAACAGACATTTCCCCTTGGCTACAGTACTTGCTTTCATCTTGGAGAGGCATATATGTCATGAAATTAGGATTGCCAGATGAAATATAGGACATGGGGCATATTTGTACTAAAAAATGATTCACTGTTTACCTGAAATTCTAATTTTTCTGGACATCCTATATTTTCCTTTGCTAAATCTGGCAACTTTACATGGAATCAAGGAATTTTAGGTCTAGAAGGAATTTCAAAGAGCATCCAGACTAACTGGTTAATTTTATGCATTTTAGTATTTAAGGCCCAGAAAAGTCCAAAGTTACATGATTAGTGCTGGCAGAGCGAAGGCTTGAATCCAAGGCTAGCCTACTTGTTCTAAGTCACTCCACTCTCATGTGGAATTCTGATGCTAGAGAAACCTAGAGAAATAGAAGGAATTTTTTTTTTTTAAATGACCTCATTCCCAACAGTTAGTTTTTTCTATCTTTGCCTAGTGAGTCAGTTCAGATTAGCCTAAAACAGGGGAAGGTGGGTGTGAGTAGGGTCCCTCCCAGCTCTCCAATTATGGCCTGTGGCATTTGCAGCTGATAATCACTGACGCCTCGCCCTTGCCAGGCATGTGCTTTGGGTTATCCCTCTAGTGACAGGGATGGATTTGCATTGGTCAGGCCATCCCTTCACCCTTGTCTTCAGTCCAGGGAAGGTGCCCACGTGAAGACTACAATCCCAAGTTAGAGTGTCATCTATTAAAGTCAAGAGACTGTACTCTTGATCATTCTTGGCCCAGCTTGCAACACAGTGTTTGGCCCATGGCAAGTGCTCAGTAAATGATGATAATAATAGAATATAACAAAGCTGGCCAGGCGCGGTGGCTCACGCCTGTAATCCCAACACTTTGGGAGGCTGAGGCGGGCGGACCACGGGGTCAGGAGATCAAGACCATCCTGGCCAACATGGTGAAACCCCATCTCTACTAAAATATAAAAACTTAGCTAGGCGTGGTGGTACGCGCCTGTAGTCCCAGCTACTCGGGAGGCTGAGGCAGGGGAATCGCTTGAACCCAGGAGGCAGAGATTGCAGTGAGCTGAGATTGCACCACTGCACTCCACTGCAAAAAAAAAAAAAAAAAAAAAAAAAAAAATCAAAGCCAACTAGCTCAAACTCGTATCATGTGAATCAAATAAACACTGTCATGAAAACAATTTTTTGTGACCAACTAGAGGAAAAACAGGTCTTACTCTCTCACCTGTGATGTTTTATGTATCCTGGGATACCTCTCAGTGTGTGTACCGACATGTAAAACCATTACATGTCTTGTTTGAGAGAGATAGAAATGAGTGAGTCCAAAGGTTCTTGCTTTCTTCCCACATTAAGTATCTTCTCCTGTTTGGTTTTATTTTCTGCAACTGTGAGGTTTCTTTTTGGTTTTGTTTGTTTTGTTTTTTACTCTTCACACTCACTGAGGTCTCTTTCTGCTCTAGTCTGTTATTTTGTATAGAAGGTTAACATCCAGGTGCATCAACATGCCTTCAAAAATTATTCCTCCCTTCAACAAAAAATCCAGGAAACAGAATTTCTATTTGTAAGTCTCACAGGAAAAGCACTAAAACTGGAGATTAATTTAAAAAAAAAATCCAGGAAACTGGAGATGGGCATGTGCAGAATTAATAAATTTACAACATCACTGACCTCAGTTTTTAAACTTCCATTGGTGTTGTTGGACTAGGTTGCTATGTGAAGTAATCATGGAGGAGGGGAGTAGAAAGAGACTTGCTCATCATCTACAAAAGGCTATCATTACATCTCCATGGAAATAGGGTCATTTGGCGACAGTGTCAAACACAAGAGGAAAAACTGACTTTATTCAGGGACGCTTTATCAGGAAGGAATCACCTGCCGTCTCCCTAATGTGTCCTTCCAAAGCAAGCTTCATTTCTTCCTCATGAAAGCTAGGAAGGCATGTGGGCATGTAGCCACCACACTGCGAAATGCTCAGCGTGGAGGAAGTCTACATGAAAGTGGAACCACCTGTGCAGCAGACACAGCGATGTCGCATAAGGCTGTGGTCACTGGCACAGTTTTATTGGAAGATGGAGGAATTATTTTTATATCAAAGAAACAAAAAAATTGGCCGGGCGCGGTGGCTCATGCTTGTAATTCCAGCACTTTGGGAGGCCGAGGCGGGCAGATCACGAGGTCAGGAGATCGAGACCATCCTGGCCAACATGGTGAAACCCCGCCTCTACTAAAAATACAAAAATTAGCTGGTGTCGTGGCACATGCCTGTAATCCCAGCTACTCTGGAGGCTGAGGCAGGAGAATCACTTGAACCAGGGAGGCAGAAGTTGCAGTGAGCCGAGACTGTGCCACTGCACTCCAGCCTGGCAACAGAGCAAGACTCTCTCTAAAAAAAAAAAAGAAAGAAAAAAGAAAAAAAAGAAAGAAACAAAAAACCTGAAATTAAAGGCAACTAGGCCAGCTGCAGAAGTGTGGACCAGGATTTTTCTGAAACTTTTAGCATAGTAATGATTGTTTATACTAAGTTTGGTGACAACTTATGCAGATTGAATGTGTTCAGAACTATGCCTTTTTGGGTGCAGTGGCTCACACCTGTAATCCCAGCACTTTGGGAGGTCAAGGCGGGCAGATCACCAGAGGTCAGGAGAACCAGCCTGGCCAATATATAGTAAAACCCCGTCTCTACTAAAAAATACAAAAATTAGCTGGGGGTGGTGGCGCACGCCTGTAGTCCCAGCTACTTGGGAAACTGAGGCACGAGACTCGCTTGAACCTGAGAGGCAGAGGTTGCAGTGAGCTGAGATTGGCTACTCCACTCCAGCCTGGGGGACAGAGCGAGACTCCATCTCTCAAAAACAAAAGTATGCCTTTTCTCTTCCAAAATTTTTTTTTTTTTAGAACTTTGGGGTTAAATTTGATTATGAATATGTACTTGTGTACCTCTCTAACCACCTTCCTGATTTCCATGAATTGTGGCAGAAACTTAAAGCCAGAAAAGACTGTGAATGTCCGTCTTTCAAATGTTAGACCTAGATTCATATTTCACTGTTAGTTTTGTTTTTCTTCTAATATGATATGATTTCTAAAAATAAGCATGAGATAAATAATTCCTGAGCATCTATAGATATCTTTTAAGGGAAGTAAAATTCATGTATGCAGGGGATAGGAAGGAAAGTATTATTAAATTCACACTGGACTAAGGATAGGAGACCTGGGTTCCAGAACCGACTCTGCCATCAACTAGTTGAGTGATTTTTTTTGTTTGTTTGGTTTTTTTGTGGACTCTCAAACTCTCTGGCTTTGATTTCCCTATCTATGAAATTAGTGGGTTGACTAAATGGATTCTGAGTTCAACCTTTAAGATTTGGTCATTTCACAACTAAAATAGCTTTCACCATTTTTAGCTTGATTCAGATAACAATGAAAACAAAAGCAACATTGTTTGGATGGCATATTTGTTATCTTAGACTATTACGGTCCACTTTCTAAATTTACAAAGGTTCTCTTACTCCTCACTGTCACCACTCATTGTCAGGGTTTTCGTTTGCTTGTTTCGTTTGGTTTTAAGGCCTCTATCAGTTTCGAAAATACCACCTAGCCTGTGTTTTCTTGTCAGATTTTGTTCCCTTTGGCTGACATTTTCTCTCTCTTATCTTTCAGTGGCCTTGTCATATTTGTAGGGGAACTTTGGCCTCTCACTCAGTAGGAGAGTGGATCTGGAGTTCTTATTAGGTCAACAGTGATGATGTGCATACACTATTACCAATAATAAAAATAAAAATATTAGAAAAAACAGTAAAATATTCATCCATCCACTCCCTACCTTGGTCAGAAGAGAGTACTAATAATTTTCCTTAAGGCTTTTCTCTCCCCTTCCGTCTGCTTCTGTAAACTCTCCTCCCTGTCAATGTCTGGTCTAGGTTCTAGCTTCTCTATGAATCTACTTGTCAAGTTTTGTCTCTGCTTATTCCTCTTTCCCTTGAATTTCTCTGGTCTTCTTACCATCTCCTTCAGAAAATTTAGTCTCCTTCAAAAAATACCACCTCCTTCAGAAAATATCAAAGCAGCAGGTTATTACTCTCTCAGAGAAACTAGAAATCAAGCTAAAACAGATGAAACAGACTATCTGGGAGAGTGACCGGACCGTTCAAAGGAAGACTAGGGGCCAGGCGTGATGGCTTACGTCTGTAATCCCAGCACTTTGGAAGGGTGAGGTGGGCAGATCACTTGAGGTCAGGACTTGAGGGTGAGCCGGGCGCGGTGGCTCACGTCTGTAATCCCAGCACTTTGGGAGGGTGAGGTGGGAAGATCACTTTGGTCGAGACCAGTCTGGCCAACATAGTGAAACCCCGTCTCTACTAAAAATATAAAAATTAGTCATGCATGGTGGCACGTGGCTGTAATCCTAGCTACATGGGAGACTGAGGCAGGAGAATCGCTTGAGCCTGGGAGGTGGAGGTTGCAGTGAGCTGAGATCGCACCACTGTACTCCAGCCTGGGCGACGGAGTAAGACTTCGTCTCAAAAAATAAAGGAAGACTATGTAAATGGATGTCTGAAGACATTTCAGAATACTGATGTCCTCGTCAGGAGCCTCTCAGAAGCTACCACTGAAGCTCACTTGTAACTAGAAAGACAAAATTCATTAACTGAGCTGTAATAAATGCTCCTTAACCAATATGATGCTTGCTTCTGTACCACTTTGGTCCTGTGATGTCAGTGACACAAGGTCCATCCCTTGCTTTATGACTAATCTCGCAATCACATCAACGAGATGAGTAACATTTTTTGGTGGATTCTGAAACTCCCTAGGCTTCAATTTCCCTGTCTATAAAATTAGTAGGTTCACTAGATGGATTCTGAGCTCAGAATAGCCCTGTGAATGAGCTTTGTTTTTCTCCCAGCCCACATAATGTTGTCAAAGAAGTGATAAATGAGAGATACCTCTGAGCCTGGAGGATGCGAGTAGGAGAATAAAGGGGATACTTTAGATGTGAACGTGGCATGGTGCTGCATAATGGGAAATCTGTTTTCATTTCTTTCATTTCAGATGCCAAGAGGAAAGTGACTTTACCCAAGAGAGAGATTTTTAAATATTCCCCCAACTGCTCTGGTAAGTACTGCGTTTACTGTAGGAGAAAGTGCAGCCTCAAAAGGAAAAAGAAGTCCTGGGAGCTCAGGTTGTAGAGACATTTCCCAAATATTCAAGGTGTTCTGTAAAAAAAAAAAAAAAAAAAAAAAAAAAAAAAAAGGCTCTTGGCCAGGCGCGGTGGTTCATGCCTGTAATCCCAGCACATTGGGAGGCCGAGGCAGGCAGATCACCTGAGGTCGGGAGTTCAAGACCAGACTGACCAACATGGAGAAATCCCGTCTCTACTAAAAATACAAAATTAGCCGGGAGTTGTGGCACATGCCTGTAATCCCGGCTACTTGGGAGGCTGAGGCAGGAGAATCACTTGAACCTGGAGGGTGGAGGTTGCGGTGAGCCGAGATTGCACCGTTGCACTCCAGCCTGGGCAACAAGAGCGAAACTCCATCTCAAAAAAAAAAAAAAAAAAAGTCTCTCATTGATCCAATCAGTCAATAAGTTTTGGAAATGATGGAAACTATACCCATCACTATTTTAGATCTTCATTGTGCATACAGTAAAGGTCAGAGAATTCTGGCAGTAAAGAAACTGTTTAACTTTGTGAAATCTCAAGCGTCCCAAAGTAGACATACTTTGGAAAATGTTGTAATAGAGAGTCAAAACATTTTAGCATCTCAAATGTGCCAATAAAGCAAATAGCATCTAATAAATGCAATGATTAAAGACATCTTTGATCAAGTACATAAGCAAAATCTAAGAATATATCTTCAGATACGGGTTGAATGACTTACTAAAATTCTCTAAGAGGTCCAAATAGGTTATAAAAGGAGACCACAGCCAGATGTTTATATTTTCTCCAAAAGAGCAGAGAAAACACTTTCTGAAGAATCAGAACCATTGCTTCCACAATCTGTTTGTGTCAAAATTACCCAGGGTGAACATCTCCCATGCTCGCCTAAAAATTTTCCTGTTCCTGGTCTTGCACTTACACTATATGACAATTAGTTTATGTGTCTTCTTTTTCCTCTCTACCTAGAGATCCTTGACTAAACGCCATGACTTATTTATCTTTGTGCACCTAGCACAGTGCATCATAAAGACTAGGCATTAATAAATACTCATTGTGGGCCGGGTGCGGTGGCTCACACCTGTAATCCCAGCACTTTGGGAGGCCGAGGCAGGTGGATCACGAGGTCAGGAGATCGAGACCATCCTGGCCAACATGGTGAAACGCTGTCTCTACTAAAAATACAAAAACTAGCTGGGCGTGGCGGCGCATGCCTGTAATCCCAGCTACTCGAGAGGCTGAGGCATGAGAATCGCTTGAACTAGGGAGTTGGAGGTTGTAGTGAGCCAAAATCGCGCCACTGCACTCCAGCCTGGCAACAGAGTGAGACTCTGTCTCAAAGAAAAAAAGTAAATAAATAAATAAGTACTCATTGGGGATTTGAGGATAGGTAGAAATTTCTAGGCAAAGAAACTAGAATGTGCACAGGCCTTGTAGGAGATAGAGTATAGCATGTTCAAAGAACTGAGAAACTAGATCAGGCTTCACTCCAGGCCTACAAACTCCAAATATCTGTGTGTGGGGCCTCAGGAGCAGCGTTTTTCACAAATTTTGCAATTGATTCTAATAAACAGTTAAGTTGGAAAACCATTAGTCTAGACAATAGCACAGTACCATTTAACTGAAAAGTAGCTAAGAAGGCTGCCAAAGCTACTTGCAAACAACTGAAAGTTTAAAATGGTGGTTACAAGTTGAGGTTAGCCTAAAAATGTTGTTTTCATGCATAATGTAGCTGTTAAATAATACAGTGTTTACAATAATATGCTAATGATGATGAGTGGGAAGGCACAGAAAGGTCATGAGCCCACACACACTCAATTAGAGTGGACACACCTAGATACTCTAATCCACAAGCATTGATTTTGGTCAAACACAGTCAGTTGGAATTTGGTAATTTGTAAATAGCGGCAGAATTAGGGAGTTGGAATTTTTAAAAACATCATCCTGACTATTTGGTAATTGTAAGGTTAATGCAGATTACAAAATAACTCATGGAAGAGAGTAGAAACCCAAATTGGTTATTTTAACTTTATCCCTACTTTCTTCATATCTTTCCCCTCAACACACACACACACACACACACCCCAATTCTTAATGTAAAAGTTTTAGGGTGATTGAAAAATAACTTTTCTGGTTAGGAACACTTGAAGTTGCTTACCTCTGGAATGAGATTTTGTATATTGTCTTACGGAAACTTGAATAATGACTAACTTTGCAAAGGGACACATTTGAGATGTTTGGTCAGAGAAGAAAAAATTGCTCTGTAACACAGAGCAATTTTATTATGTTTCTCCATGTTCCAAAACACTAGAGTGATTCCAACCCTGCACTTTGGAACTTGAAGATACTTAAAAGTTATTATCTGGGTTCTTTTAATTTTATCCTAGTTGGGTCAAGTATGCTATCTGAATGTATTATTTAGGCCTTCTTGAAAGCATTGTAGCAATGGTTTTAGTATCATAGCGATATCTGTAGGAAAATAGCCCCTTGCATGGCAAGAGTGATGCCATCGTAAAGCAAACCTGCCATGATGACCAATGTTTGACTCCTCCATACCAAGGTGTTCTGCAGCAGATATCTCCAACCCCCAGGCCACGGACTGGTACCAGTCATTGTGGGCTGCATAATGGGAAATCTGTTTTCATTTCTTTCATTTCAGATGCCAAGGGGAAAGTGACTTTTCCCACGAGAGAGATTTTACCCACGAGAGGCCTCTATCAGTTTTGAAAATACCACCTAGCCTGTGTTTTCTTGTCAGATTTTGTTCCCTTTGGCTGACATTTTCTCTCTCTTATCTTTCAGTGGCCTTGTCATATTTGTAGGGGAACTTTGGCCTCTCACTCAGTAGGAGAGTGGATCTGGAGTTCTTATTAGGTCAACAGCGATGATATGTATATACTATTACCAATAATAAAAATAAAAATATTAGAAAAAACAGTAAAATATTCATCCATCCACTCCCTACCTTGGTCAGAAGAGAGTACTAATAATTTTCCTCAAGGCTTTTCTCTCCCCTTCCATCTGCTTCTGTAAACTCTCCTCCCTGTCAATGTCTGGTCTAGGTTCTCGCTTCTCTATGAATCTACTTGTCAAGTTTTTCTCTGCTTATTCCTCTTTCCCTTGAATTTCTCTGGTCTTCTTACCATCTCCTTCAGAAAATTTAGTCTCCTTCAAAAAATACCACCTCCTTCAGAAAATATCAAAGCAGCAGGTTATTACTCTCTCAGAGAAACTAGAAATCAAGCTAAAACAGATGAAACAGACTATCTGGGAGAGTGACCGGACCGTTCAAAGGAAGACTAGGGGCCGGGCGTGGTGGCTCACGTCTGCAATCCCAGCACTTTGGGAGGGTGAGGTACCAGTCCATGGCCTGTTAGGAACTGGGCTGCATGGCAGGAGATGAGTGGCAGGCGACAGAGCAAAACTTCATCTGTATTTGCAGCTGCTCCCCATCACTCACATTACCACCTGAGCTCCACCTCCTGTCAGATCAGTGGAGGCATTAGATTCTCATAGGAGTGCAAACCCTGTTATGAACTGCACATGCAAGGGATGTAGGTTGCATGCTCCCTGTGAGAATCTAATGCCTGATGATCTGTCACTGTCTCCCATCACCCCCAGATGGGACCGTCTAGTTGCAGGAAAACAAGCTCAAGGCTCCCACTGATTCTACATTACAGTGAGTTGCATAATCATTTCATTATATATTACAATGTAATAATAATAGAAATAAAGTGCACAATAAATGTAATGCACTTGAATCACCCCGAAACCATCCCTCCCCAGTCCATGGAAAAACTGTCTTCCCTGGTGCCAAAAAGGTTGACCGCTGTTCTGCAGCAAGGTCTTTAAACAATGCCTGGGACATAGACAATCCCTCAGAAAGATGCTTATCTAATGTTCCCAGTGGTCATGACTTTTGGCAAGAAAGTCTGAGATGTGACCGGCTGCACATGACTTTACCTAAAAGCTTGCTATGTGAAGGACACTTTCTGGAGAGTGGGTGTAGGAATTCATTGTTTCACTGCTGCCCAAGACAGCACTACTGTTTGTAAGCCCCTATTAAATATTTCTTTCTGAGAAAGTGGATTTGTCAGCCTCTGTTTTTGGCCTTCAGCTCCCTTGGCCTTTGTGGGTAGGTTTGTATATACCTGCTCACTGCAGAAAAATATTCTACTCCAGTTTGTGATATATTTGGGTTTATAGATAATCTGGTTACTGGAGTTTGAACCCAGTTCTGACTCCAATGCTCATGATCTTTCACTCTACTACACAGTCTTCCAGAAACAAATAATATGTTTCTGGAACAAATGATTGCTGCAGAAAATTTAATGGAAAACTAAGGAAGGTGATGCTAACTCTACCTGGGCATGTCGGAAAGTATCACATAGGAGGGGGGTATTCGTAGTGAGTGTTTCCACCAGGGAAGACAAGCAGAGGGACTTTCTTATGTACAGTAACATGCTTCACTCATAGTTAAAAAAATTAACATTCTCACCCTTTTTTCCCAGCCATCATTGGTATCACCAATCTCCCATGCTCTCCTAAAAAATTTTCCTTTTCCCGTTTTTGCACTTCTCCTATATAATTAATTTACATGTCTTCTGTTTTCTCTATACTTACAGCTCCTTGACCAAAAGACCATGACTTATTTATCTTTGTGCACCTAGCACAGTGCCTTACAAAGATTAGGCATTAATAAACACTCATTGGGCACTTGAAGATGGGTACAGATTTCTAGGTAAAGAAACTAGGATGTGCACAGGCCTTGTGGGCGATGGAGCATAGCATGTTCAAAGGCCTGAAAGACAAGATCAGAATGACTAGCTATTAGGCAGCAGTGGTGGCTGTGGTCATAGAGGCAGAGTGTTCTGGAAGGTGACGTTGTAGGGTAGAGTAATCTGAGATAAAACTGGGACTGGTTGGAGTTAGACAATTAGGATCTTAGAGAACATGTTAAAGATTTTGGTCTTCATCCTAAGAGCTGTAGGAGGCCATGGAACAAAGGGTCGACGGGTAACACACTGAAAAGTTCACCTGAGCTCCATTGAGGGGTAAGGGCTGGGGACAAATACAACAAGGGAAAATATAGAAGGCCACTACAGTCGTCCAAATATTGGATGTGGCTTTTAGTGAAGGTTGGAAGAAGTGCCCCTGTTTTAGGAATACCATACAGAAAAGTCACAGATTTGAACATAACTACTTGCCTAATCCTTTTAGGACTTTCTTTTCCAATTTTTGCTCCTTATTGCTGACGGGCTCTTTGACAGTGGGTGGCTCTCCAGAAGCAACGGGTTCTTTTCCAGCCTCTTCAGTTGTTTCCTCACAGTCCCCATCCTCGTTGTCAGGTGATTCCGCATTCTCAGGCTGCTCACTGGCCCTAGCAGAGCTCTCTTTCCCTGCTGTGCTGGCAGCAGACCCATAACTGTTAATGATGTCTTCCAGCTGTCGATTCAGCTCTTCAGAGATATCGGGGTGCACACTTGCCTCTTTCTCTGGTAGTTGGACTGGGGTTGAAGAATCCTGGCCATCTTCCTTCTCCAGGCCATTGTGGCTGAGTAATGATGAACTGTCACCTGGAGGTGTTGACTGTCGTTCCGCTGAGAGCTGTTCAGAGTGATTAGCCTCCATCTTGGGAGTAGTATCTAGTGGTAAGCACAGTTAGGCTTTATATAGCTAACCTAGTTGCTACATATCAATGCTACATTTCAATGGTAAGGATATCCCCCAAGTGAATACCAACTAATTATAGTCTCTAACATAGAGTGAACGTCCTTTCACAAACCATTGATGTTACTAAGAGAGGAGACCACCCCTCATATTGTCTTATGCCCAATTTCTGCCTCCAAAGAAGAAGTAAAAACTAAAAGGCAGAAATGAAATCCACAGGCAGACAGCCCGGTGCCGTGCCCTGGGCCTGGTAGTTAAAGATCGACCACTGACCTAATAGGTTATGTTATCTATAAATTACAGACATTGTATAGAAAAGCACTGTGAAAATCCCTATCCTGTTTTGTTTCGATCTAATTACCCGTGCATGCAGCCCCCAGTCATGTACCCCCTGCTTGCTCAATCAATCACAACCCTCTCACGTGCACGCACTTAGAGTTGTGAGCCCTTAAAAGGGACAAGAATTGCTCACTTGGGGAGCTCAGCTCTTGAGACAGGAGTCTTGCTGATGTTCCCGGCCGATTAAACTGCTTCCTTCTTTAACTGGGTGTCTGAAGGGTTTTGTCTGCGGCTTGTCCTGCTACATTACAATTATTAAAATAGGGACAGTGGAAAGTTGTTTTTTCCAAATCAAGTCACACTACTGGCATATTTTTGGTTTTGATCTTCAATTTTCAGTAGTATTCCTTATTATTCACATTAAGAAAGTAATTCATGCTATTTTTTTTGTGGCCATATTTGTCATTTTGCTTACACTAGTCAGTTTGTGTTATCATTTTCCTATATAATTCTATGTAGATTAACAATCACTGGGGGTACATGACTGTATATATTTAAAATGTTTAAATCTAAAGTGGTATTAGTTTTCTTTCAAAGTTAAAATATTTAATAGAAGAGCCATTGAATTTATTTAAATGACTCATAACAATAACATCTCTAAGCTCTATTTGATCCATAAATCAATATTTTGCTTAGTATGAATATTTTGATGTAAATGCATTATTACACTGGATAGAGGAGACATTTCTCACTTTTCTGGCATTTTCTTTTTCAGATAAGCAACACGGATGCTTTTTTTGAGGCTTAAACTGGCATCGTTTTTAGATTAAGACAGGGAATGAGGGAAGCTATAAATAAATAAATAAACAAAGTAGTATGGAAACATGGGCCAGGTGCTGTGGCTCATGTCTGTAATGCCAGCACTTTAGGAAGCCGAGGCGGGTGGATCACTTGAGGCCAGGAGACCAGCCTGGCCAACATGGTGAAACCCTGTCTCTACTAAAAATACAAAAATTAGCCAGGTGTGGTGGCAGGCACCGGTAGTCCCCGCTACTTGGGAGGCTGAGGTATGAGAATTGCTTGAACTTGGGAGGCGGAGGTTGTAGTGAGCCAAGATTGTGCCACTGCACTCCAGCCTGGGTGACAGAGCAAGACTTCGTCTCAAAAACAAAACAAAACAAAAGCATGATGATACTTATAACAACAATTCCTTAAATTTCTATAATACTCTTTTATTTCAATATATAAACCAATTTTTTAAAAGAGAAAAACAGATTACAACTTTCTCTTCTAAGTCAGGAAGCTCTAGAAAAACTTAATGATTTTTAAGAAGTTGCAATGTTTCATAAACAAGGAGGAGACCAACTCGAGAAATAATTCAGCAATAATAAGGGCCCTTAGGAAAGGGTGAGAGATGGAACTGAGTCAGAGATTCCAGGGTTTCTGACTATTACCACTTCTAGAGTTGCAATAGATTTGGTTTAGGCCTTTAAGTTATGGTGCATTTTATTTGTAAATAATATTTAACAGTGATGCCGCTAAATAGCAGCATAAAAATATGGCAAGATCCTCATAATTCGCAGGTTTTGCTGTTGTGGTAACATGAAAGTGAAAACAAAAGCATACTGTTCTACAACTGCACAGCTTCCTTTTCCTGTTCTCAGGTCAGTAGATGTCAATTGAATGCTCAGACACCAACAAGAACAGAAAATTCAACACACAGACGTTGCCACTGACTTGTGATGCTCACCAAACACTCATAACTTAGAGGAAGTACTTTTTTTCTTTCACTGATTTGAATTCACCAGCTTGGTTATCAAATAATGCAGCAAACACTTTCATTATTTTCATCACTGGGATTTCTTTATCCTGACCTCACTTGTTGATCGCACTCATCTATATATAACTTAGGCCTCCCCTGAACACGGAGAAAGACACAGGGCACCTGCTGTCCAGCCAGAAGTTATTTTAAGCTATTCTAAAATGAGTCATGCCATTTAGCACTTCATCCTTGAAAATCAAGAGAATCGTTTCTCAATCAAATTGAAAACAGTAAACATTTACTGGCTTAAATCCATACGTGGGTTTTAAAGTCGGGGAGACTATCTTAGGATGAAATAAAATCTCAAGTAAAATGAACTTCAAAATAATTAATTTAAGATAAGCTGTCCATAGGAGTTTTACTTCGGTTAGTCTAAATGCAAGTGGCTGTTTGTATTTGATTTATTCCTTATGAGATGCCACAATCATTGATTTTTTTAATTCTTAATTCCATGGCTATTCTTTAAACTCCTGTTCCACATTTACTTTAAAACAGAACAGTCATTATAAAGCCCAGGACAATTCAATTCCTAAAAGTAGCCTCAAGACAAGTTAACAAGAGGGAAAAAAACAAAGTCAGAGAACTTTGTTACTTTTCAATCACCCATTTTATATTATGTGGCAAAGAAATTATTTCTAAATTTTATCTTATATAAACTTTATTGCCTTATTTTCCCCTCCCCAGGGAGAGAACTTTTAACTTGTGTTGGCTATTCCAGATGACTATCACAGACACATCCCCCCCTAAGCAACACATTTTATTTATAAATACAACAATGAAAAGTTCTCCAACAGTTCACTGGCAATCTCAAAGTTGCAAGTTTCGAACACCACAAACCGCACCCTACACCTTCTCACAGGGCTTGGGGGAGTGTTTGTCATACTTACCAGAAGGCAAGAAGCTAAGCAAGAAGAGAGAGGAGAGGAAAGAGGCAGGAAAAAGCAAGTCAGAGCTGCAGCAACAGCAGGAGAGGGCGGGCTGGCTGCGTTCTTACAAGGGAGAGAGAAACCCAATACACACACACACATACACACGTGTGCGCGCACACACACACACACACACGCCACAGGCACTGATGGAGGCAGCAGTCTGGAGGAGGTGGGGGTAGGGAAAGGAACATCGTATGACACAGCAAGGGGAAAATACACCCAAGCTTCCCTAGCTGTTGCCAGGGGAAATATCTTAGCAGAGAGAAGCAGCTGGAAGATCTCATCAGACTCTCCATGTTTTGTTTGTCCTTTCGGAAATTTAAACTCTGAGTATATTACCCCCTTTGCAAATGCAGTCTTTCACCATTGTTGTCCTTTTTGGGTAGAGACCAGTTTTTCTTACTTCTTGGTTTATCTCCAGTGTGGTGGATGATTCATCTTCTTTTTCTTCTTCTTGCGCTAGCTTAATTGGTGTCAGGTTTCTTACAGGAATCATGGAAAAAGAAAAACAATGGCATAAGAACAGGGAGGTGGTGGAACCATTTTAATTCTGATGTCATTGTTTGGTTTGTTTGCAAAGTTCGAAATAAACATGTAGATGGTGATTTTGGAGCTGAACTGAATATAATCTTCATGCACGTGGTAATTGGTGTGACCTTGGAGCACAGTCTTTCCCAGGTAACTGTTCCCATCTCAAACAAACCCTCAGGGAAGCAGTCTGCTTTTTCTTCCTTAGTTGGTGGCTTTCCCACATTTTGTAAATTCTCAGCATGCTCCTTGATCCTCTTCAGAAAAAGAAATTCCTTCTGATTCACCATAAAATGCCTCTCTATTAATTTACATCCATTCGCCTTTTATTTTTCTTGCTGGAGCTTGTGTTCCCATACTTCCAAAGCAGACTCCTCCATCGGTTTCTGCTCTGGGGACAGGCTAGGCATAGTGGCATCCCTTGTAGGAGGCAGAATAATGCCACCCAAAAGATCTCCACGTCCTACTCCCTGGAACCTGTGAATATATTTCTTTACATGACAAAAGAGACTTTGCAGATGTGAGTAAGGATCCTGAGGTAGGGAGGTTATCTTGAACTATCTGGGTGGGCTCAATGTAATCATAAGGGTATTTATTTATTTATTTATTGACACAGAGTCTTGCTCTGTCACTCAGGCTGGAGTGCAGTGGTGCAATCTCAGCTCACTGCAACCTCCCCGGTTCAAGCGATTCTCCTCCCTCAGCCTCCCGAGTAGCTGGGATTACAGGCGCCCGCCACCACATCCAGCTAATTTTTGTATTTTTAGTAGAGATGGGGTTTCGCTGTGTTGGCTAGGCTGGTCTTGAACTCCTGACCTCATGATCCGCCCACCTCGGCCTCCCAAAGTGCTGGGATTATAAGTGTGAGCCATTGCACTCAGCCTCATAAGGGTCTTTATAAATGAGGGAGGAAGGCAGTAGGATTGGAGGCAGAAAAGGAGATTTGATGACCTCAGCATAGGTCAGGAAGCTTCTAGAAGCTGGGAAAGGCAAGGAAACAGATTATACTCTACGGCCTCCAGAGGGATGCAATCCTGCGACATTGATTTTAGATCAAAGAAATTCGTTTTGGATTTCTGACCTCCAGAAATATAAAATAGCAAACTTATGTTGTTTTTAAGCTGCTAAATTTGTGATAAGATGTTATAGCAACAAAAGGAAATGAAAATGTCCCACCCCCAGTTTTGTCCTACTTATTCTCTGAGTTTAGGGAAGGCAAAAGTTATATATAGATGAGTGCACCCAACAAGCAGAAGTCAGGATAAAAAAAATTCCAGTGTTGAAGACAATGAAGCTGTTCACTATATTATTTGATAATTAAGTTAGTGAATTAAAATCGATGAAAGAGAAAAGTACTTTCTTCTAAATTAATGAATACTTGGTGAGTGCCACAAATTGGGTGGCATTCTATCCTGGATTGTAGCAAACTGACCCGATCACATCTCTTAGTAAATATAAACAAGTCAGTGCTTTTCAAATTTAAATAATGTACAGATTCACTTAACAGAATAACTTAAATAATGTGGAAATTATTTGAAGGATTATATTATTATTTGAACCTACATGTACTAAAAAGAAAATAGGATAAACTCCTTATGCTTACAGTAGTTATATAAATTTTAAAATGTATATATTTTAAAGCCTACAAAATCAATAAATGCGACTCAAATTAATAACACTACTTTTATGTGACAGATATTGTTTTGCTGAACTTAAATTGCTACTTGCAACATGAATACTCTATTGACTGATGGGTTTTTTGAGTTTCTGGTACTCTTCCACAATGTGGTTTGGGAATTTCCTCAACACTTGATTCATTCAGATTATTACATAGTTTTTATTCATATGGCCTGCTATGATTTCATGGGGCTCTCATTTGATACGGCTGCATCATTTACTGCTTGCTATGGTCTGAATGTTTGTGTCCCCCCAAAATTCTTGTGTTGAAATCATAAACCCCAAGGTGATGGTATGAGGACGCGGGGCCTTTGGGAAGTGATTAGATTATGAGGGTAGAGCTTTTATGAATGGGATTAGTGTTCTTATAAAAAAGGTCTGAAAGAAACCCCTTACCCCTCTGCCATGTGAGGTTTCAGTGAGAAGAAGGCCTTGTACGAGGAAGTCACCCGACACAGAATTCGCCTGCACCTTGATCTTAGACTTTCCAGCCTACAGAACTATGAGAAATAAATTTCCATTGTTGGCCTGGCATGCTGGCTCATGGCTGTAATCCCAGCACGTTGGGAGGCCAAGGCAGGTGGATCACTTGAGGTCAGGAGTTCAAGACCAGCCTGGCCATCATGGTGAAACCCCATCTCTACTAAAATACAGAAATTAGCTGGATGTAGTGGCACATGCTTGTAATCCCAGCTACTGGGGAGGCTGGGGCAGGAGAATCATTTGAACCCAGGAGACAGAGGTTGCAGTGAGCCAAGATTGTGCCACTGCACTCCAGCCTGGGCGACAGAGCAAGACTCTGCCTCAAAAAAAAAAAAAAATTCCATTGTTTATTAGTCACTCAGTTTATGGTATTTTGTTATAGCAGCCTGAACAGATGAAAGCCCTATTCTTTCTCATTGTCCCGCAATTATTAAAGTAGTGCTAATTGGCCCTAACTTGAATAGATACACACATGATAGTGGACGTATCAAAATGACACTTACACAGTGGCTACCCAGTTCCAAAACAGGCATATGCATTTTTAAGTATAATTGAAAAGAATACAAACATGCAAAACTGTGACTCCCAAGAATTTATCTGTGGTCTGATAGGGGCCCAAAAAACTGGGATAGGTTAATAAAGACAGCAAATTAATAGAGCTCAGTGTTTTATTGGAAAATCAACCTTAAGAGAACACAAATTATTCATCTAAGGCTTTGAACTTTTGTAAAGAATACATTTATTTTTTGAAAATACATTTAACTGTTTACACAAATATCACAGGAAAATAATTTGAAAATTCAAATGATGCTAAAAAGCTTATCCCAAGAAACAATAACTCCTTGTTCCTCCACCTTCCTCCAACCTTGTGATGCTTTCTAGATGTAATAACATAAAACCATTGTAGATATTTTTCTGGGGATTTACTTTATCATTTGTAAATAAGATGCCTTGATTACTATCTGTCAGCTCACCAATTTTTGACATTATTTATTGTCTTCTCATAATGGTAAATGAAGATTTTCATTATTTACACTCCCCTTTTTCTCCTCTCTTCATTTTCCCCATAAAATTATATCTCAATGTTTAATTCATATCCTATATTGTCTTTATTGAAATAATGTTTACTGTTAAACCAGGTGGAGCATTGTGATTATAGTTCTATTCATATGCAACTTTCTGTTTTTCCTGGAGTTGATAATTTCCTTTTCTTTTCATTTGCCTAGTATTGAGAATACTCTGTCTTCCCAAACAGCGTAAGAGGCCTATAAATCTTTTTATACAATATTCCCAAAGGTCAAATGTGTCAAATAATTTATGTATTCTAGTATTTTTTTGGAGATATGATCCCCACATACAAACACTCTTAGAACCTTGACCCCCCTCCTCCAGCCTGGGCTGGTGGCTTCTAGGCCTGCTACACAGCTGTGGTCCTGGCACTTCCCCTGCTGTCGTTCTGGGAATTCCCTTTACCTCTCTCCTGTTGCCTGGCTCCCATTCTTCCTCTTTCTTGATTTAATTCCTCATTTAGGAAAACATATCCTCTAGTGGCTTCCTGAGAAAGCATTTATGGGAGACTGTGTGTGTGCCTGAAATATCTTTTTGATACCCTTATACTTACTTGATTGATAGTTTGGCTAGATGTAACCTTTTAGGTTGAAAATAATTTTTATTAAAAATCTTAAGACATATTATTTTCCCGTCTTTTAGTTTTTAATGTTTCTTAAAAATGCAAGATCATTCTTATTCCTAATCCTTTGGATATGATCCATTTTTTTCCTCTCTGGAACCATTTGGCATCTTTATCATGATGTTCTGAAGTTTCACAATGATTACATTTGATGTAGATTTTTTTTCATTTATTATTTTGGATGCTTACTTGGTTTTAATGTCTGGAGACTCAAATGTTTAACCTCTTCTCCTTTTTGTCATTGCTGCTCACCCTTGTCCTCCTCTGAGCCTCATATCACTCAGTTCAGAGCCTTTCTGGTTAAGGTTCTTCAGAGAACAATCCTCAGGTATGCTGAAAGGGGCTTCATTTTGAAGGGTGGCATTTAGGACCCTTTGTTCTAATTGTTCCTTCTCCTAACTGGAAACAAACAAACAAGCCAGGTGTGATGGTGCGCACCTGGTAGTTGCAGCTATTTGGAAGACAGGGGCGGGCAAGATGATCATTTGAACGCAGGAATTCAAATCCAGCCTGAGCAACATAGTGAGACCCCACCTCTGAAAACAAACAAACAAACAAACAAACCCAACAGCCATCAAACCATCCTACTATTTGTAGTCTCCTGCTTTACTGTCAATTTCAATAGTATCTCCACTTGCAGAGTATTAACCTCAAATTCCTTAGTCTTTCCAGTCTACCAGGGAAATCAGCTTGCCCCTCACTGCTAGCCTGTCCCACTTACATCCAACTCATCCCTGTGAAGCACACTTCCTGTTGAATCATTTACCACTACGTATTGTGTTCTAGTCCTCATCCGTTGTGGTTTGGGGTTTATGGATTCAATTCTTCTGGTTTCCCTAACATTACAGCTTCCCTTTTTCTGCCTTTTTTCTTCTTGTTTACTGGTGAATTTTAAAGAAGAAAGAAGTCAGAATTGTCTTCTTTTCTGATTTTTACCATAAAGATGTGTTTAACCATTGTAGCAGTCCAGTAATGAAATGACCTATCCCTCAAAATAAAAAGCGTCAGCATTGGAAATATCCAGTAGAGACTTGGTTGTTCTTTCTCTCAGGAATACTAATAAAGAAATGTCTGCAAAGGGGGCAGGGGTAAACTAAATGACTCACTTAAGATCTTTTTCAAGTATACAAGTTTATAAATTCTGTACTATTCTACCATGGGCTGAAAGGAAGCAGAAATCATTAAATAATTAAGATTATGAGCCTTAAAATCAAGTAGCTTCCATGTGAATTCCAGATCTGTCTTTTACTTGGGCTATATTTTAATTTCTTTAGTTGCAATTTCCTACTCCATAGAATGGGGACTACCTATTGTATATGACTCTTATGAAATTAACACAGTAAATGTGGTTTAATACAAACACATAATATTTGTTAATTAATTCCAATAATTATGTGTTTAAATAAAGCCTGTGAATGGGGATTAATATTTTCTACACCAATAACATTTTCAAATTGTTGCTGCCTAGGACCAAGTTGAAGGAATCTATTGTATCATCTCTTGGTTGTGGTATTTATATTCTTGACCTAGGCTAGATCTGGCTTGGGGTAGCGGGGGCACATCATTCAATACTGCTTCTACTCAGCAGACATCACCTTTGTCTTTCTAAAATGGAGGGAAATGTCGGCTTGTAATCAAACAGAGATTATTTTGTATTAATCCAAATGCAAAACCATACAGCAAGTTACAATATTCAATTCCCATGGTGACAACTCTTTAATATGTACTAAAAGTAAAATATGATTCCCACCCTGTGAAAAGAATTTAGTTTTATCACTTTTCAGCAAAATTAGGCAGGCAAATATTATTTCTAGTAAAGAGTAGATGGACTTGCATAAATAAAATAAATGGTTTGAAATTTGTATAAATATTGGGTGCCACACTTGTACTTGCAAAGAGCCCCACCTCTTAAGTAGCCTTATTACTCTTACATTTTTATATTAACAATTTCATCATGAAAGTCTTCTTATAAATAATGCAGACGATTCTAGGATAGGCTCCTTTATACCAATTCTCTGTTGAATTCAAATTAATACGACATTGCTGCATGCATTCTACAGGGGACATTTGGCTCATGTCAATATTTTCTTCAAGGAAGATCAGAATAAGGTGTGTTATTTTGCAGGAATATTGGACCTCCCCATCTTTGAAGAGCTCCTCCTTATCTCATTGCTGGATGTAGTAGAGATTCAGAAGCATAGAACTGCATGTTGACTTGTTCATCCAGAGTGTCCACTGAGGGTAGAGTTGGATTTTAGTGGCTACTATGGGCTGCAGCAACGACATTCCCCTAAAGCAGACTCCACTGTTCCAACCCCCGCATGCCAGCAAGAGGACGTGAAGGTTAAGTGATTGGTCCTGATTAAAGTATGTGATATAGTTTGGATATTTGTTCCCTCAGAGTCTCATGTAGAAATTTGATCCCCAGTGTTGGAGGTGGAGGCTTTTGGGTCATGGAGGCGGATCTCTCATGAATGGCTGGGTGCCAGTCTCTTGGAATCAAGTTCTTGCTCAACTAGTTTCCACAAGAACTGATTGCTAAAAAGCACCTGGTACCTTCCTCCACATTCTCTCCTTCTTCCTCCCTCTTGCCATGTGATGCCTGCTCCCTTTCACCTTCCACCATGAGTGGAAACTTCCTGAAACTCTCCCCAGAAGGAGATGCTGGCACCATGTGTCTTGTGCAGCCTGCAATACTGTGAACCTAATAAATACCTTCTTTTAAATAAACAGCCCAGCCTCAGGTGTCCCTTTATTGAAACACAAACAGACTAAGACAATCTGTGTTGCCATTGGCTTGTTCCCATTGGCTTGCCCCCGGCTGCTCCTGGGGAGGGATCGCCTTGTTGCTGCACATGGATAGGAAAGCCCAGCTGGCATGTGAATAGTCAACAACCCTGGAAGCAAAAGTTGCTGAACTCGAAGGGCTCATGTCACCCTTTTTGTGGCATCCTGCTTCCTTTGGCTCATGTTCCCTATAAGAAACTTGGGAAACATATCCCACCTGAAAGAACTCTGGCCACAAGATACCCAAATGAACCTCACTAATGACAAGAAGAAGGCAATAATGCAGATTAACTGAAATGTCAAATGTTAATAGTCCCAACTTCGAAGTCCTCAGGCCACCCATGGTTTTGGACTGGGACCTCCTGGACAGGGATGTTTCTTCCCTCCCTCCCCTCTTCTCATTCCTCCTTGTCCTGGGGTTTGCCAGCTATCATGGGGTCTGCAGAATCTTGGTGAGGGAAGGGACCTCACAGATCATCTCCCCACTTGGGGAGATGCCTGGCTGAGATGCCTTGTTACCTAACTCCAGGGGTCACTGTTCAAACAAAATAGATGTGGGACCCCCTGGGTTTGTGGAACATAGTGTTCCTAGACTCAACTTGGGACCTTGATACTAGACAGGACTCAGAGGTCCTGTCTAGAGCCACCCTGATCTGTCCTTAGGTAGATGACATTTGATGAAAAAAAAAAATTGGCTCTTTTAAATAAGACAGTACTACTTGCCAATAGTTAAGTCTCCAAAGATGATAGATCCATGATGTTTTACCATACAAGCACTGTGACTCCTTTCAGAGGTTTGATAAAAGCATCCCTTTCAAATAGCCTTTTTGAGGTTCTCTAACTAACTATAAGGTTCATTTTTCTCTTCTCTGTCTAGTATGATAAGTTCTTTTGATTCCCCTCCCTAAGGGTCAGAAGTTCTTCTCTCCCTTACGTGAGTGTCATGAAGCCCCTCCTCCCCTGCTGATCACAAAGCAATTCTCAGGAAGGGTCTAAGGTTGAACTTGTGTTGAAAGGAAAGCCTATCATTTTGATGTGTTAGAAAACAGGTGTGTGGTGGTCACCTAGTTCTGAGCTGGTGGACACTCCTCTCCTTCCTTCTTGTAATGCAGTTCTTATCAAAGAGCATGGACTAATTTTTCAATTCTATGTGTGGTCTTTTTCTCTGTAATAATTTGGTGTGGCTTTGATAGGATGTAGAACAACACAAACTGGGAACAGCAGAGATGGTCAACAGGATTGGGACTGAGTGAGCAAATGCTTAGACTCCTGCTACCTTGCCTCTTTATCTTCCCAATTATGTCTCTTTTTTCCCTCCCTTTCATGGTAAGGGGATGCCTAGGCTAACTGTCCATTGATAGGCTTAAAGAGAGCCCATTACCTGAACCTATCTGCCTTTCGAAAGGCTTTCAGAGCCTTTCTGCTCCTAATATATCTTATATGACTTGTTTGTACTTAGAAGAGAACTTCGGCTGGGCGCGGTGGCTCACACCTCTAATCCCAGCACTTTGGGAGGCTGATGTGGTGGATCACAAGGCCAGGGGTTCGAGACCAGCCTGACCAACATGGTGAAACCCCATCTCTACTAAAAATACAAAAAGTAGCCAGCGTGGTGGCACGCGGCTGTAAACCCAGCTACTCAGGAGGCTGAGGCAGGAGAATCACTTGAACCAGGGAGGCGGAGGTTGCAGTGAGCCGAGATTGTACCACTGTGCTCCAGCCTGGGTGACACAGCGAGACTCCATCTCAAAAAAAAGGAGAATAACTTCCCTTGTGTGTTCCTTAATTCAAGCTCAAGGACTACAAAGGAAGCACCACATCTCTTCTATTCTTCTTTAAACTGTTTCAGGGCCCCCATTCTGTATAAATTTGGAATTGTGCCAGTTAGGAGCCCAAACTGTAGATGGATCCTGGCTGAGATGCCTTGTTACCTAACTCCAGGGGTCACTGTTCAAACAAAATAGAAGTGGGACCCCCTGAGTTTGTGGAACATAGAGTTCCTAGACTCAACTTGGGACCTTGATACCAGAAACTATGGCTAGGTGAAATCATGGTCTCTGTGGGAAGGACAAACTCCTAGTTGTCTTTCTCATACATACCCAAGAGAGGTTGCAAAATCATTAAAAAATATGAAGGAAAAATTGCAGGGAAATTTTCTTGGGTATCTGTATAGTGCCACCAAATACAAAAGATGACATCTTAGATGACCTTATTGGGGTGAAAATATTACTATTATTAAAAGTAATAATACCTGCTACTGGTGACGTGAGTGTCTGAGTAAGCCTCTGCAACCTCCATTGTCCCCTGAGTTCCAAAGCTACCTTCCTATGAAGTCCCCATAAACCTCCATATATCTTTCCTCTAGGACTGCCAGGAAATCTTCTATAGATGGTCTGGAAAAAAGAGTAAGCTCTTGAGATGTGATCACTAAGTCTTCCATGGGTTAGAAGAGCACACCCAAGATATAATGAGTTTGGAATCATCAGAGTCCTCACCGAAGAAAGTGCTGTACTCTAGTGCCCCACACTGAATGGGGCAACAAGCCCCCACCAAGTCTGTGCACAGAAATCAATGCTTCCACTGCCTGACCTTTACTTTCACAGTAACTTGATATAGATAATAATGAACTAATTCCCACCCCCCGACCATGGTACATATTTTAGTATTCATTTAGTACTTAGTAAGCAACTCTGTGTTTATTAATAAAAAAAGACTTGTCCCGTCCCCTAAAACAAAACAAAACAAAAACAAAGCAAAGCAAAGAACCCTTGACAGGCTGATAATATATTACAAGTTCTTAGAATTCAAAAATTTAAATTCAGAGATCTTAGGATCTAAAGAATGAATGTTCTTTGGGGTGGAAAGCAAACAAAAATATATATATATGCTTAATTGAAACTACGATACTTTATTGTGTAAAAGCATATGATAAAAAATGTATTTGAATATTTTGCTTAGATGAATTTTTGTATATTTATCTAAAAATAAGATGGTAGTATACATGTAGGTATATAAAGTTGAATATCATATGAATTAAGCTGTTTTAACAAATACGTTTTAAGTCAGATTTTAAGTGCAGAAGAGAAATTTAGTTTTGTGTTAGTAAGAGGAAAATAAGGCCAACAAAGGGATTAGAAACTTGGGTCTGGGTAAAGGTCTGAGAGAGAGGAGAAAATAAAAAAAAAAGTAGCTGTTTTAAATCAGTCCCTAACAGCGAAACCCATCTAGAAAGACAGAGTTTGAAAAACAGCAAACACAAAAATGAATCTAGTGGGTTTTCTATAATATTTCTTCCAAAATTGGGTGATTTTGTATTAAAAACCTGTTAAGTTAGCTGGGTGTGGTGGCTCACACCTGTAATCCCAGCACTTTGGGAGGCTGAGACGGGTGGATTGCCTGAGGTCAGAAGTTCGAGACCAGCCTGGCCAACATAGTGAAACCCCATCTCTACTAAAAATACAAAAAAAAAAAAAAAATTAGCTGGGCATGGTGGCAGGCGCCTGAAATCCCAGCTACGAGGGAGGCTGAGGCAAGAGAATCACTTGAACCCAGGAAGGGGGAGGTTGCAGTGAGCTGAGATCACGCCATTGCACTCCAGCTTGGGCAACAAGAGTGAAACTATGTCTTGAAAAAAAAAAAAGAAAAAAGAAAAAAGAAAAAAAAACCCTGTTAAGCTTTGAAAGGTAACTACATTTATATTGTGTAATAAAACTAGAAAATTAATGCGATTTTGTGGTTTTTCTGTATAAGGATAAGTGATACAAATTCAGATTTCTGCATAAAAATTGACAGAGAATTAAGCAATTATCTTATGTAAATGTACATAATATTTCTGTTAAACTGACTTATTTTGACACATTCTGCTTATTTTCTGATATTCCAAAGTGGTTTTTGAAAGTTTTGAATTCATAAAATATTAAAGTAATGGATATTTTGATTTATCCAAAGACCTCTGAAAAATTAGAATTCTATAGTAGTGTCATTGGTAATTAACTAATATGTTTTTGATAAGTGATAATCAGACAACATATTTAAAATATATGAATTTTGGATCCTGGGTCAAAGAAGAGACTTTCAGTTTAAACCTCAAAAGCCTGAGTTTGCATGTAATGTTACTTGCTTACAAAGTCTCTCCTGGATCTTCTTGCAAGAAAATGAAACACTTTGAACTGGTCTGGCACTGGATGGAAGTACACATATACATAGTATTAACTAGGCAAATGACTTGTGTTCATGAAATGCAAATAAAACATTCCATGATATATTAGGTTCCTGAGGGAATAAGGAAATGCATGCTATATACAAGGAAATGTTTATGGCTCAGGAAAGGATGGAATGCATTTTCTTTCTGGAAAACCTTCTAAAAACAAAAGTAACTATGTAGAAAAGTTTAAGCTCAATTCAGTACTTTATTGCTCATACTGATGTTGGTGTTAGCATCTTGGCACTCTTAGGCAAATGAAGAATATAAGTAATTATAAATTACTTAACATTTATATAAAGTAAATATAAGTATTCTTACATAAGAGAGAATGTGCTACAACTATAGAATTCCTCAAATTAATGAGGAATGTTGTAATTTTAGAACAGAATTAGAAATATTAGCATAAATATAAAATTTAAAAGAAAACATTTGTAGTTTTGACACACAAATAATCTAGGAACAATGTCAATCCATGTTGCAGCCAATCACTCAGTTCCTGGTCTTTTTTTTTTTTTTTTTAGCTAAAAGAAACTAAGGATTCTTAAGAGAAACATCTCAGTCTTTCTTTGGCCCAGAAATGCACAAGATAGCTTGAACTGCCTTGTGCTAGAAAGCAAGAAAGCTTTCAAAACTTTCTAAAGTACTATCAAAAAGACATAAGAACCTACCTAAGAGAAACTACCACTAGCCAAAGTTGTATCACTAAGAATTATAATAAATCTTCCAGTCAACTGAAATCTATTAAACAGCCATGATTCCCTAGCAATGAACAAAAAGAAAATAAATAACAGGAAGTATTTGAAAAGAAGGTGAAGAAGTTATTACTGCTGAGCTTTGTTATTTATTTGGCATTATTGGCTCATTGATTGTATCCATAAAGAATACAGAAATGAATAATGCTATAAATACATGAGTTAAAGGCATTTTCTGACACAAGGTGAGAATATCAGTAGAAAGACTCCATAATTTGTGACTACAAGTCAGACAAAAGCCATGGAAAGTATCAAAAATTCGATTATATCAGTTTTTAAATGATGCAAAGAAATAGGAAGAAATGTATCCTGTACAGACGTCTTTAGAAATAAATGGAAAAGGCAATCACCACCGCGATGCACAAAAGGGGGTCACTTCCACTAAAAGAGCAGTAAAAGAAGGGCTCAAGAGGGTACGAGCAAGGTTATCAACCAAGCCTGCTCGTGTGAGCTGAAACAAGTGGCAACAGGCAACAGGATAGACCAAACTTCAGACAAAAAAGAATGCAAACAAAACAGAATAGGCAAACAAAAGTAAAACAGGTAGAGACGGTTATCCAAGAACCTAAGAAGACTCCTGCAGAAACCAGAGAAACTAACAATGAAGAGAGTCCAGCCTCTAATGAAGCCAAATGAAAAAGAAGTGAAGTCCAATGAGTGTCATAAACCAACTCTCACCGCTGGTCTCCATGTATCTGTTTGTATCAACCCAGAGGTATTTGTGTCCACTCTCCTATAAATGCAAATTTTTGGTAGCTCTAGGAAAACAACTTAAAGGAGAAGATACCACCTCATTCCATTTTTTAATAAAACATATTTAGGTGGATGCTTTTTTGTGTGTAAATCTTGTTTTTTAAAGAGGTAAATAACTGTCTCGTTTGTCAACTTAACATTCCACAGGCCGCAGAAGGGCAATTTTGATAGCCTGCAATGTGAAATATAACTAAATAGCAATTTGAAATCATAATCATGAATTCAGTGTAACTTAAATATTTTAAATTACCTTTTCCACTCACTTTTAAGTAGAATTGTTCCCCCAAAAGCCTTCTCCTTGTTCATAACTCTCCCATTGAAACTTTGACATCTTTGGTAGTGGTAGTTCCAGTTTTTCTTATTACTTGATTGATGTGTTGTGAAAGATTGGAAATTTTTGAGCATGTGGTGTATATGTATTAAGACATAAATTGGAGGGAAATGAGATCTAACAGCTTACCAATATTTTAAAATATTGATATTTACAATCTTTTATTTAAGGACAATTTGCCTACAAGTTTTAAGATAAAAAGCCACCAGAAAAATTGCTATGGATTATAACCATATGCATTTAATTTTTTTTTTTGGTATTTGTATTAAGAATTGCTTCCACATAGTTATATAACATCTGTGGATTGACCATGGAACAAAGTCTCATTTATAAAAAACAGTTCAAGGAAAAGCCATCTAAATCTTTTACAATGTTATCAGTTTATAAATTATTAGAGTCAGAAAGATATTCACATATTTAAAAAAATCCCAAACACATTGAATGCATCATCCTGGACAGTAGCTGTAGATTTCTATACGAAGATAGAAGAATTAGGTACTATGTATAATGTAAGTCCAAGGAAGTGGGCTGAGTGATAACTTCTATCAGAGTTGTGGAATTATTAACATAATAACTATGAGTAGACTTTTGCATGTATCATTAGGTCTTGGGAAAGGATCCAGATCCTCCATCTGTCTCTGATAGTAAATAATCTCAATTAATTAGGAAGATATTCATCTTCCTTAATGAGTTTGCATTTTTTTTAATCCACAGAACATTTGGAATTAAGTATAGAACAATTTAAAGGAATGAAAATGATTTATTAATATTTGTGTAAAGTAGGAAACTAGAAGATCTACCTAGAAAATAGCCCTGATTGTAGCATTTCAACAATTTTCATTGCAATGATTTATTTGCCTACATCCCCAGGAAACTGTGAGTTCCTTAGAAACAAGAATGGTGTATGTTATCTCAGTATACTCAATACAGTGCCTGGCCCAGAGTCAGTGCCCAGTAACTATGAATGAATAAATGAGGTCCTTAAGGTTGTAACGAGATTTGGTTTCCATCAGCGTCTCCTTCCACAAAGATCAGAGAAAAGTCTGTCTCCTTCCAGTCCTACTGAGCTGCTCCTATTTTTGAATGCTCCCTCCTGCAGCCATTTCAGAAAGTACTAGAGACAGAGGAAAAGTTTTCTCTGATGTTTTTGATGTTTATTCCAGGGCATGCTCACAGATGGAAAGGGTCAAACTTCTGGGACGCTCCAGAGACACAGCCCTTGACATTCTCTGTGAAAGGATGTGCTATACAAAATGTGCCTGCCAGCAACTGGGCTTGAATGGCAAATGGTTGAGGCACGAAGACAGTTTTTCTTTCAGACCCTGCCTAAGCATTTGTCATCAGGAGTCACAGATAAGATATTTCAAACGACTTCCTCATGACTGCCCTTCGCATGTCTGAAAACCATATGGGCCTTTGATCTAAATATTCCCACTTTCTTCAATTGTTCCTCATATGATATAGTCTCCAAACCCTTCCTCAGCCTGATTTTCCTGCTACAGTTCATCCCTGTATTGTTGCAAAGATGCAGAAGCTAGCACAGCATGTGGGACGTAGCCTGACCAAGGTAGGCAGCAGGGGACCCTACTCTGCTTCTGGGCACTGCACTTCTACAGCAGCCAACAGCCATTATCTGCTTGGTGGCCTTATCATGTTCTTGATTCTCACCATACTTGCAGCCAACGCAAGCCCCTGTGTTTTTCTTTATGTTGTTTCTTTCTGTGATGTTTTAAAACATGATTCTATAATTCTGTGCTTATGTAGTTGCTATTTTGAACCTAAGGATTTAACTGGTATCTCTATTTGGATCATTATTCCAGCTTATTGTGACATTAAAACGTCTACTATTAGACGTTTTAAATCTCACACTGTTGCCACCTATACTTTTGATAAGCCTATGGCTGTATCTTCACTGACAAAAGTATTGACCAAGACAGGTTGAGCAGAGAACCCAGAGCACACTACTAGTTCTCAACAAATGATAGGGGTTTTTTGTTTGTTTTGTTTTGTTTTTTAGAGATAGGGTCTCACTTTGCCACTCAGGCTGGCACAGTTGTAGTTCACTGCAGCTTTGAACCTGGGCTCAAGCAATCCTCCTGCCTCAGCCTCTTGAGTAGCTGGAACTACAGGTGTATGACACCATCCCTGGCTAATTTTTTATTTTTTGTAGGAACAAGGTCTTGCTATGTTGCTCACTCTGGTCTCCAACTCCTGGCCTTAAGTGATCCTCCTTCCTCAGCTTCCCAAAGTGCTGGGATTACAGGCATGAGCCACTGTGCATGGCCTCAACAAATATTTATGAATTAAATCATAAATTTGGCTGAGGAAAAGTAGATCATAGTTTTTGTCTATAGTAGCATATTCAGGTGAGCTTATGCCCTTTCAATTATTTTCATAACAGAATGTAACATACTTTTCCAAATTATAGTTTTCTTGCCTATATAGAGATTTCCAGGACAACCTTATTATTCCCATTCATTTTTTTTCCTCTTCTATTCATTCTTGTTCAACATAGTATTGGGTATTCTTTGGATATCTAAACAAATGGCTTTTTAAAGGCAATATTGAATTTATTGTTAAATGTTGGCTTCATTATGAAAGACTAAAAGAAATAATTATATCATTTTATCTGTATAAATGTCTTAAAAACAATTTTGCTAAATTGATTTTTATCCAAATGTGTTTTTACACAAATTTGCTCCTGATTAATTAAAACACATGGGTCTAGGGACCCAGAGTGGAAGTGGGGGATAGTATTGACACCTGGGTTCTTCTGCATTCGAGATTTCAGAACCCAAGTGGTCAATGCTTCCACATGGCCACAATGGCTCTTTTAAAATGAAAGCTAAATGGACACCTACCTACTTAGAGCTCTAGAAGCTATTAAATGCAGAGGCAAATAGGCAGAGTGGGAGGGCTGATGGTTGTTAAGAAACTGTTTGGAGTCACTGACTCTGGCTACCATGGGCATATATGGTTATTGCTATATAAGAAGGAGAGAGAAAAGTGTGGATGGATCCTAAGCGATACAACTAATTTTTTGCCTGGCTGCAAAAAATTAATGAAGACCACTGCATCACTATATTGGAAGGACTTCCAAAGACAAACCCTGACCAGCCTAGACGCTGTCTGAAAACAAAGGCAAGATGCAGTAGGTAGTGGAAGAGGGAAGTTGAGAATACTGCACACATCGTAAAGTATCTTGTGAAGAGTTACAGATATGACTACTGTATTCTTTATTTGTGTTCACTTCCTTATTTTGCTATATATTCCAATTAATACTTCTTTTAAAAGTTTTTTGTTGTTTTCCAACCACACTATTGTGTATGGACTAGTCGTTAGTGGTTTACTTTCCAATTTTGTTCATACTTACATTACATGAAGATAGATTTATATGGTCACTAGAGGAGAAATGAATATCACCCAGAGATCTTAGATTTGGAGCTGAATGTAGAAACTATTGAGATGCTGGGTCATTTCCCTTTGAGGGGGTAGGTAAATTTCCCACTGGGTAATGAGTCATGTTAAACAGGAATATTTATTTTAACATGCAAGTTTTTACCATAAGGACAAGTGACAAATATAGAAATTAGGAAACCAAAGTAGTGAAACAACAGTGAATGCTTGCCATTGTGTTGACTGCGTAGCATCCAAGTCTTCTTTCTATTTCAAACCTTGAATAAGGATAAGTCTTGGTGATGGGCAGGGTTCTGTCTACTCCTGTGAAAGGTAAAGAGGGGCATACATTCCATTCCCTATTTGACAGCTAGGAGTAGCACATGGCCTAGCCTTGTCCAATCACACTCCCAGCTGGAACTTTGAATCTGGGCAGTTATGCAACGATGCAGGGAGCAGAGGTTATTTCCTGGGGCAGTGGTGACTGTCCAGTGGGTGGAGAGTTTCCAGCAGCCCCAGTACTATGGGAAGAGGTTTCAGCAGCAAATGTTAATCAGAGTTATTTCTGAGCCAGGACTCTTCTGCTTAGATTTATATGATTCCTTACCATTTCCCAAACCTGATTTTCCATATTTCTTAGATTCAGTAGGCTAGCTATGAATTCTCTTTCTGTTTAAATATGCCCAAATCAGTTTCTCTTGTTTGCAACAAGATTTCTAAACAGTAGATCTTGTGTACACACACAAAGTACACATCACAGGCCTTTGTAGATGTATATTAAATGTTAATCCCTTTTCTTTCTTCTTTCCTTTCCCAGTTGCACTATAGGCCTATTTGTTCTCACTAACATAAGCATAAAGGTGCTTAGCATGTGACCTTCTACAAAGAAAGTAGTCAATATTGCCTCTTTTCCAAACTATGCACTTAGTAAAGTAGAATTCATCATTAATTCCTCAAAGAGTCTTGACATTAAAATACAAAAAGGGCCAGGCACAGTGGCTCACACCTGTAATCCCAAAACTTTTGGAGGCCAAGGAGGGAGGATTGCTTGAGCCCAAGAGTTGGAGACCAGCTTGGGCAACATAGTGAGAATCTGTCTCTATTTAGGTAAATAAATTAATTAATTAAAAAATATAAAAGGGCCCTGGAAACACATAAATAAAATCAAACATACATGGACAACAAATTTTTGAAAAGGGCATCAAGAAGACACAATGGGGAAAGAACAGTCTCTTCAATAAATGGTGCTGGAAAAACTAGATTACCATATGCAAAAGAATGAAATTGGACTCTTGTCTTACACCACACACAAAACTCAACTCGAAATAGATAAAGACCTAAATGTAAGACCTGAAACCATAAAGCTTCTAGACGAGAACATAGGGGAAAAGCTTCTTGACAATGGCCTTGGCAATGATATTTTGGGTATCACACCAAAAGTTCAGGTTACAAAAACAAAAATAAATAAATGGGGCTCCATCAAATGAAAACCTCTGTCCAGCAAACGAAACAATCGACGGGATGAAAGAGTAACCTACAGACTGGGAAAAAAATAATCGCAAACCCCATGTCTGATGAGGGCTTAATATCCAAAATTCATAAAGAGTTCTTACAACTCAATAGCAGAAAAACAAAGAATCTGATTTACAAAAGATAGGCAATGGACCTGAGCAGATATTTCTCCACAGAAGAGATTAAATAGCCAACAGGTGTATGAAAAGGTGTGCAACATCACTAATCATAAGGAATGACTTTATACACTCACTAAAGTGATACCTTCCAAAATAGAAGCTATCTATCCTACATACAAATGTCTTCTTCCACAATTCACACAATACAACCTATTAGAAGTAAATTTCTGGCAGTTTAAGGATAGCCACTCTATCTCTCTGTCTAATTCCGAAGCCTTCAGATTAAGCTCAAAGCATCCAGCTACCTAATGAAGAAGAGTTTAAATTATTAAAAAGGACAAGTATATATCTTTTGAGTAAATTTTAATATTGTTGCACTGTAGACAAACATGTCATTCTGTTTTGTTTTGGTTTGGTTTGGTTTTTTTTGAGACAAGAGTCTCACTCTGTCTCCCAGGCTGGAGTGCAGTGGTACGATCCCAGCACACTGCTACCTCCGCCTCCCGGGTTCAAGTGAATCTCCTGCCTCAGCCTTCTGAGTAGCTGGGATTACAGGCACTGGCCACCACGCCCAGCTAATTTTTGTATTTTTAGTAGAGACAGGGTTTCACCATGTTGGCCAGGCTGATCTCGAACTCCTGACCTCAGTTGTTCCACCCGCCTCGGTCTCCCAAAATGCTGGGATTACAGGCGTGAGCCACCGTGCCCAGCCCATTCTGTTTTAATACCACACAATTGTTATTGTGTTTATGTATAAGTACTAAGATATAATAATTGATGAAATAATAACTTAAATGTCAGTCATTTCATCTGGAGCTGAGGCAAACACACAAGCTTTCCAGCCTGCAGTTTGGAGCTGGTTTGGCCAGCCTATACCCTCTCTGGCTATGCTGCACTTTGTGTCACTGCAAATGCTGGTTGAAAATATGGCCCTAATGCTTTTTGACATCTTGATCAGTGGAAGCTGGAGAAACTTTTCAAAAAGTGGCAAGCAAGTCTGCTTGCTAAAAGAGATTTCAGTTTATCTCTGAGCCATATCTTTCTTTTCTTTTGCATAAAACCTTTTGAATGGATAATTTAGTTATACAAATGTAAATCAAGAATCTGTGGGCAGATCTGAACGCAGGACAGGCGCTGCAGAGTGTTCTATTTGGTGATGAAACTGTAACTTGTCCATAAGCTCAAGCCATGATTCCGCGACTTTACTTTGTGATTTTTTTTGGGGGGGGGGGGGGGCGGTGCGTGATTATGAATTTAGAGTCTACTGTTGAAAAAGCCTCTAGCTGACCTTGTGATGCTGCATATGTTCTGCCTTAAGCATTTATTGTTGTTAGTTTCATTTTTACCTGAGATATACTAAACTGGAGAAACTGGAAGGAAGGACATCCAGAAGGAATCTTTACCTCTTATGGAGGAAAAACAATCAAGAGAACAGGACCATGTCCTCTGCAGCTCCACCTGAACTGGACTGTTTGTGGCCTGTCTTAGTCAGTTCCGGCAACAACAGCAAAGTACCGTAGGCTGGATGGCTTAAACAACAAACATTTATTTCTCTCAGTTCTGGAAATCCAAGAGCAGGGGGGCTAGGATGGCCAGGTTCTTGTTGAAAGCTCTCTTCCTGGTTTGCAAATGGTGTATTACATGATAGAGAGACTGAACTCTAGTCTCTCTCCTTCTTATAAAGGCACTAATCTCATACCCTCATGACCTAATCACCTCCCAAAGGCCCCACCTCCTAATACCATGTCACTGGGGCTTAGGGTTTCAACATATGAATGTTGGAGGTACACAAACATGCAGTCCATAATATGTCCTATATCCTATATGAGTTAAGAGTGAATAATCCAAGATGATGAACACTTCACTATTATGTTTTGGTGTCATAGTTTTGATGCCATCATGATGCAAGATGACACTCCAATGGGTAGGGGTAGGCTTCCCTGTGAAGGAGACACCTCTTGTCCTTGAATAAGAAGAGCCAATCTTAGGAAATTAGACTTGAGGAAAGGTAAAAACCAATCTCTTTTTTTCTCTTAAGCTATCTTAGGTGATCTGGACTGTTAGGCACAATTATAGTCAAAAAACTAATTCCTGTTAGTTGGAATAACGTGACCCTTACTCTGTTGAAGCTGGCTGGGGGCAACCCTATGAGGATTCTGAAGTTAAATTGAGATTAAACTGTGAGGGTTGCCACCTCTCGTAGTGTTTGCAAGATGCCTTTCCATTTGGGTACCTTGCCTCAAAAACGACAGTATAATTTTATTAAGTGCTACAGTTTGAACTTAGCTGTGTGATGTAGACTGAGGGGAAGAGGCTGACCCCTAGGCCTGAGTGGAGTTAGCAATGGCCATCATCCTTGGAGTTGTAGGAGACTTGAATATGAACCCCAAAACCTCCCTCTGGATAAGGATTATTTTAAGCTGATTATATAGCATACACAGGAGAAGCTCTGAAAACTTTATGTTACCCTTTTGTAAGGATAATTTATATTTTATAAAGGAAATATCCATGTGAGCGTTTCTCCCTTTGTACTGAGGAGAAGATGACTGTAAGTCCTGAAAGACTCATATCTGTGAAGAAGGCACTGACTGAAATCTGCACAACAAATCTTACCCTTGTTTACTATACTTTTCCTGGTCACCTTCCAATAACTTGCCTCTCGCACACTATTTGTTTTAACTGAAGATGGTATTTAAGCCCAAATTCTAGCCACCTCTTTGAGTTACTCATCCCTGAGTTTCTCTAATGTATATTTATGTGATGTAAGTGTTAATAAACTTCTATTTGTCTTTCTCTTTTTTTTTTTTTTTTTTGAGATGGAGTCTCGCTCTGTCGCCCAGGCTGGAGTGCAGTGGCGCGATCTCGGCTCGCTGCAAGCTCCGCCTCCCAGGTTCACACCATTCTCCTGCCTCAGCCTCCCGAGTAGCTGGGACTACAGGCACATGCCACAATACCCGGCTAATTTTTTGTATTTTTAGTAAAGATGAGGTTTCACTGTGTTAGCCAGGATGGTCTCGATCTCCTGACCTCGTGATCAGCCCGCCTTGGCCTCTCAAAGTGTTGGGATTACAGGCGTGAGCCACTGCGCCCGGCCTGTCTTTCTCTTTTTAATCTGTCTTTTGTTACATGGACTTTAGCCTAGAACCTAGGAAGGCAGGAAGGAAAAAAAAAAGTTTCCTCCCCTACAGAGTTTAGCTGCTCTTGCATCACAGCAATTTCAGAATGTGTATCAGGTGAGGAGACAAGAAAAGAGTACCTTGACCAGGAGTTTGGGGCAGAAGAACCAGGTGCAGGAGGTATTGTTGAACATCTGTGAGAAAGAGCTCTGTGTGCTTTCAGAAACAACTGAGGGCAGTTTGCTATTGGAAAGTTTATGCTGGGAAGGTAAATTTTAATTATCAATTGAGCTGCTATATTATTTTTTTTAAGTCACCCTGTGGCAGGCAGCCCCAGTATTCATTTATAAGATTTTATTTTTTTCACAAAATAGGATTTCAAACTTTGTGATGTAAACCAAAAATAAAATTCTAAGCCCCTCAACCGACTGAATGAACCCTCCTCCCAGCCAAGGGCATTCCAAAGAAAACCTGAAAAACTAAAACTAGCTCAGGCCGTGATGGAAAGAGGGAGTCCAGGCCTGCCTCTTTCTGCTCTCCTCCCTTTGGAATTCAGGCATAGCCGACCAGCATTAACATTAAAACAGAGATCTTAAGACTGACAAAGAAGACTCCTTATAGCAATAAGATACCAAATTCCAACCTGACCTGAGTATAGCATCACGTGACAGATAGCAGGCCCTGAAAGAAATCAAAGCATTTTACCCCAAAATAGATTGCTTAGACATATTTTGAAACGGCCCTGCAAAGCTACCTCTCGTGGGGAAAATCTACATTCTGTAGAGAGTCCCCTTCCTTTTCCAGGTCTTTTCCTGATACAGAAGAGATTTAACTAAGAGTCTGGGACCTTTTAGAGTCTGATAAGAGACATTTACCATATATTCCTCTGAAGCCTATGACCTGGAAGTTTCATCTATGTAACAAGAACCTTGGCTTCCACAACCCCCCGCTTGTCTTAACTACAAACATTTCTTTCTGCTGACTTACACTCTTCAAGCAAAGCTTAACCCTTTCAACCAACTGCCAATCAAGAAATCTTTGAACGTACCTATGACCTGTAAGCTCCTGCTTCAAGTTATCCCGCCTTTCCAGACGAAGCCAATGTCTACCTTACATGCACTGATGGCTATCTTATATCTCCCTACGCTGTATAAAACCAAGCTGTAACCCAACCACTTTGGCCACATGTTCTCAGGACCTCTTGAGACTGTGTCTTGGGCCTTGGTCACTTAGATTTGGCTTGGAATAAATCCCTTCAAATATTTCACAGAGTTGACTCTTTTCCATTGACAGTGATTACTTGTATCTGGAACAATACTAAGTAGTTTTGAAACCACCTTTGCAAAATTATAACTGAGGAAATTATGACAGTGAAAGAAATCAGACCTAACCAACTCCATCTTGCTTCTAACCCTCAAGTTGTCTTTGTTCATTCCTGGGCGTAGGGCGAACTAACTTTGGGAAGGAATTCAGTTCGTGGTTTGACTCTGAAACAAAATTGATAACAGCCCTTTCCCGAAAAGACCCCCTTCTTGCCTGGGGTCCAGTCTGCCTTTGCAGGACAAACAAATTAGCTACAAGATTAGAAATTACAACGTAGGGGTCATGCAGCCTTTGGTTCCAAAAGTCTGAACCGCCCCAAATTGTTCCTGGGGACCTAAGATCAGTGCTTGAGATATTTTGCAGACCCTGAACTCGCTGGATCAGCCAGCACCACCTGGACTGGTAATCTGGCTCAACCAGTTCTGCCATCCCACCTAGGAACAGAAGACAGCAAGAAAACCTCATTTTGACCCCCTATGATTCCATCTCCAACCTGACCAATCCATACTCCCCACTTCCTAAGCCCCTACCCACTAAATTATCTTTAAAAACTCTGACCCCCAATTGCTCAGGGAGACTGATTTCAGTAATAATAAAACTCTGATCTCCCGCACAGCTGGCTCTGTGTGAATTACTCTTTGGCCACTGCAATTGCCCTGTCTTGATAAATCGGCTCTGTCTAGGCAGCAGGCAAGGTGAGGTGAACCCACTGGGTGGTTACATTGTTTTTTCCTCCACTTGTTACTGACATAAAAGAGAATAAGTTATGAGTAAAATTCATGGATCTCTGCATTCTTTGAATGAAATCTGCAAACATGTAATTATTTGTTAGACCTCTGGCTGAGAATAGTACTCACATGAATGTTGTAATAAAGAAACAGCTATTTGAATACAAAGTTCATACAAATAGAATATTTATAATATCCCAGGCAAGTTTGAGTTTCAGATTCCCTTTAAGTAGAATATATTATAAAAATTGTGAGAGGCAAGGATGAATATTCAGACAAGTGAGTTTAAAATTCTTCATGAGAATAAAGCAAATGATAGAAGAAAAAGAATTTATACTGAGATGAATACAATGTATGTGGGCCAGCTTTTTAAAAAATCACAATTACTTTCTTATAAGTTTAGAAATAAAGCCATTTAATCAAGAGACTTAAAATGGATGTTATTTTAGACACAGAGAACTTATAAAGAGAATTTGGATTATGAAGTTATAAGCCAAAAAGATACAGAATTTAAAATGATACAGATTTCAATAAATAAGAAATGTGAAAACTAAATTATATAATATAGTAATAATAGTAAAACTTCATTAAATTTAAATAATAAGTAAAAAATAACAGGGAGAAAAAATATTTGGTAAGAATATACAGAGAAGAATGCAAAAATCTTGTTAGAAAATTTCCACTTCTATCTGTGAGGCAGTAGGTTATATCGGACTAGCCCCTCTCTTCTGACAAGGGACAAAGATTCTTTGCTTGGCTAAGCTTCAGTCAGGGTCCTGAACCTTCTCTTAGGCCCCCCTGTGCACTTCCTTATAAAATCCAGTTTTAGAAAAGAACACTATTAAGTCATTTTACCAAGAACCCCCACCTTTAATATCTGATCACCCTTGATATATGATCAGGTTTCTTATCCCTCCCCTCCCACCACAGGTGATGTTTGATCACCCTGGCCTGTCTTCAGCAAGAATCCTGTTAGGTTGGTTTAGTCAGAATTCCCTTACCCCTGGTGTTTCCTGTTAGTAATTTTTTTTTTCTTATCACAGACCCTCTACCCTGTTTCTTAGCTATAAATTCCCACTTGCCCAGGCTGTATTTGGAATTGAGCCCAATCTTTCATACTACAAGACCCTGTAGCGGTGGTCCCTAAACACATGTTGCT
Source organism: Pongo abelii (assembly GCF_028885655.2). Taxonomy (NCBI): domain Eukaryota; kingdom Metazoa; phylum Chordata; class Mammalia; order Primates; family Hominidae; genus Pongo; species Pongo abelii. The sequence goes on from NC_071990.2 coordinate 140,856,942, forward strand.
GATCTTGAATAAAGTCTTCCTTACTGTGCTTTAACAAGTATCATTGAACAGTCTTTTCTTTAACACAAGAATAACAAAAAAGCCTGTAAAAAGTATTTTTTAAAAAACAGCTTTTGGAGACATCTGAGAACAACTAAGACTGTTGCAATTAATGGTACAAATTCTGGAGTCAAGGGAAATGCATTGAGGTAAACCTCACATTCTTTGTAGGTTGTCCTTTCAAGCCATTTTTCAATATGTAAGTGGCCCAGGTGAGAGGAAAAGCAGAAGGAAAGGCCTATAACGGTTAAGGCTCACAAGGCTTGGGAGGCAAAAGTTGTGGAGTTCAATACCAGTCAGGTACTTGAGGAGCCAAGACTGGAGAAAAGGGAATTGCAGAAAAGTGGGTTTGATATTCTGCAACTCTTTTTTTCCCTCGGGGAATTTGATTATTCCTGAGCTTCCAGTGTGAGAATATAAGCAATAAAGCAGAAAGTGGAAGCTAAGAGGCTGAGAAACCAAGCAGAACTTGAGATAGTTTCACAGTGTTTGAGAGAGACAAAAATTGAGTTCAGACATTTCCAAGGACCTCTTATATTTTAGTTAGTTCAGTCACTGATTGGATCAAGATGATGTGTAGCTTCTCTGTCTTTTAGAAAAAAAGTCATCTCTAAAAGACGATATTATCCAGTGATCTTATAACTCATCATACACAATGACTGGCATTAAGTAAAAAATTACCACACATCCCGAGAGACAGGAAAAAAAATGGGCAAATACTAAAGCAGAAACAATAGATGGCCTACATATTAGAGTTATAAAGACAGAAGCTTTTTTTTTTTTTTTTTTTTTTGTGAGACGGAGTCTCGCTCTGTTGCCCAGGCTAGAGTGCAGTGGCGCAATCTCGGCTCACTGCCAGCTCCGCCTCCCAGGTTCATGCCATTCTCCTGCCTCAGCCTCCCGAGTAGCTGAGACTACAGGTGACCGCCACCACGCCCGGCTAATTTTTTGTATTTTTAGTAGAGACAGGGTTTCACCATGTTAGCCAGGATGATCTCGATCTCCTGACCTTGTGATCCGGCCACCTCGGCCTCCCAAAGTGCTGGGATTACAGGTGTGAGCCACCATGTCCGGCCAAGACACAGGCTTTTAAATGGTAATAATAGACTTAAGAAAATAGATTTATAAATATAAAATTTTGCCAGAGAACTGGAATCTATAAAAATGATCCAATGAAATTTATAGTTGAGAAATACAAATAATCAAAATTAAGATCTCATCAGATGACTGAAGCAACAGGATCACTTGAGGCCAGGAGTTTGAGACCAGCCTGGGCAACATTGTGAGAATTTTTTAAAAAATTTAAAAAAAAGAGAAAAAGATCTCATCAGATGATCTAAACAGCACATTAGACAGTAAAAGAAACGATTACGGGGCCGGGCATGGTGGCTCACACTTGTAATCCCAGCACTTTGGGAGGCCGAGGCGGGTGGATCACAAGGTCAGGAGATCGAGACCATCCTGGCTAACACGGTGAAACCCCGTCTCTACTAAAAAATACAAAAAATTAGCCAGGCGTGGTGGCAGGCGCCTGTAGTCCCAGCTACTTGGGAGGCTGAGGCAGGAGAATGGCATGAACCTGGGAGGCGGAGCTTGCAGAGAGCCAAGATCGCACCACTGCACTCCAGCCTGGGCAACAGAGCGAGACTCCATCTCAAAAAAAAAAAAAAAAAAGGATTATGGAACTGCTAAATAAGAAATATGAAATTAAAAAGATGAAAAATATAAGAGAAGAAGAGATATATGAAAAATGGTGATAATTCTTACATATGTGTAATTAGATCCCCAAAAGGAAAAGAGAAAGAGAATGAGAGATAAACAATAATTTAAGGGATACTGGCTGAGAAGCTTCCAAAACTGACACAAGATATCAAGTCAAACATTCAAGAATCTCTATAAAACCCAAGCACATCAAGGTACCAAGGTGTGTACCTTGGTAAAACTGCTTAAAACCAAAGACAGAAAATGTTAAAAGCATCCAGAGGACAAAACACATTGTTTCCAAGCAGAAACAAACTGATGAAAGCTAGATGACAAAGGAAGACAATGGACTGATATTTCCAGCATACCAACCAACTTAGAATTCTATAAGCAGTGCAAACATCTGAAGGTAAAGACATTTTTTCCAGACAAAATATGAGTGTATTTGTTGCCAATAAATCCACATTAAAATTGATTGATGTAGCAATCTCTATAAATATTGATTGACATAAATGAATAAACTAAAATGATGAATTCACAAATGGTAGTTAGCCTTTTTTTGAGTTTAAGAAATTAAAGCTTTGTTCAGGATATTAGATTGTCTTCCTTCCTTTTTTTTTTTTTTGAGATGGAGTCTTGCTCTGTCGCCCAGGCTGGAGTGCAATGGCATGATCTCGGCTCACTGCAACCTCAGCCTGCTGGGTTCAAGCAATTCTCCTGCCTCAGCCCTCTGAGTAGCTGGGACTACAGGCATGCACCACCATGCCTGGCTAATTTTTTGTATTTTCAGTAGAGACGGGGTTTCACCATGTTGGCCAGGCTGGTCTCGAACTCCTGACCTCGTGATCTGCCTGCCTCGGCCTCCTAAAGTGCTGGGATTATAGGCATGAGCACCACACCTGGCCAATGTCTTCCTCCCTTTAAAATTTCTTTTTTTTTTTTTTTTTTTTTTTGCAGAGATGTGGTTTTGCCATGTTGCTCAGGCTGGTCTCAAAGTCCTGAGCTCAAGCGATCTGCCTGCTTTGAAGCCTCCTCAAGTTCTAGGATTATAGGTGTGAGCCACTGCACCCATCCTTCCTTTCTTTTTTTTTTTTTTGAGACAGGATCTCATTCTGTCACTCAGGTTGGAGTGCAGTGGCATGACCACACCTCCTTTGTTAAAGGAGTGACATAAGGCTAGCTGTGGTGGTTTACACCACACCCCAGCACTTTGGGAGGCTGAGCTGGGAGGATCACTTGAGCTCAGAAGTCTGAGACCAGCCTGGGCAACATAGGGAGACCCCATCTCTACAAAAAAAATTTAAAAATTAGCTGGGCATGGTGGCATGTACCTGTGTTCCAGCTATTTGGGAGGCTAAGGCAGGAGGATCACTTGAGCGTGGGGGGTCAAAGCTATAGTGAGCCATGATTGTGCCATCTGCACTCCAGCCTGGGTGACAGAGTGAGACCCTGTCTCTAAAAAAATAAGTAAGTAAAAGGAGCAACATGAGAACAAATAAATCCTTTTAAATGAGTATTTCACATGAATTAATAAATGACAATCTATTTATAGTATTTAACAATTACAACAGGAAATGAGACATTTAGAAAGGCTTAGCAATACACAGCATAATGAAGTGGATAAAAAGTAAAAAAAGTTATTAAAAAATACATTTTTACTACTTTATAAATATTTAGCTTATGGCCATATATATAAAAATAACTGAAATATCTCTTAATTTGTAGTAGTTATTGAATATGTATTTTATATCTTGTTTTAAATTATAATTTGTTAAAGTTATTAAAATCTAATGTGGTATTAAATTATTAGCTCTTTAAAATAAATATTAGTGCCTGGTTTCTAACTTCTCTTTCCCTTAAATAAAAGTTACTTAAGTAACTTCTAAGTGGTGACTAAGCCTATATGTTTTCTAAAATTTTGTATGACACATAGGTCCTAATTCATCAATTTGGGAGTAGACAATTACATTATATTCTTATTCCTATTATCGATTTTGAGCACTAATCTATTCTTCCTTTAGGTTTCTGTTTCCAAATAATTTCTGGAAACCACAAGGAATATTTACAAAATTAGTGAGACAATTGCCTTCCGTGCTAGCTGGTTATGAGTTGATATTTTCAGTCCTAGAGGAGCACAACTGTTGCCAGTGAACTCAAGTTTCCTTCACTAAAATATTACCATCACCAAAAATCCAAATTCATGGGACTGGGTGGGAGATGAGACACTGGAAATCAAATGGGTTCCTTTTTATTTCGATTATCATTTACTTAATTTGTAAAACTCCACTTTTGGGGCATTTTCTGTAGGCAGAAAATTTTCAAAGCATATAATCTTATTTTTTTTTACCAACCTAGAGGTGAGCAGTGTGATTGTTCCCATTTTCAAAAGACAAATCTGTGGCAGAGACAAGTTATCAACTTGCTCAAGACTTTCTAGCTCTGCGCTGGTACAGACATGATTCTCACTCGACAAGGTGACTTCAGAGTCTATATCTCTCCTATGCTACATAGGCACAAGTCATTGGGTAACACTTCTAAGAAAGCTCTTCTGCCCTTTCCCACTTTCTCCTTCTTCCTACCTGAAGCAGATGTATTTGTTAGAGCTACAGTGGCCATATTCCACCTCTAAGGCAACTGTGAAGATGAAAGCCATGCGCTTGGGACAGCACAGCAGAGAAGTAAAAGGAACCTAGATCCCTGTTAATGTCATGCACCTGCTTGCTAGGCCTGAAATACTCACCTCCAGACATCCATGTTCTTTCAGACACTATTATTTGGGTTTTCTACCTTATCCAATGGATTGAATCCTGATACTAGCCTGTCAGTGTAGAAGTGCCCCAGGGTTCTGTCACTGGACCTTGCTATTGTCTGAATGTTGGTGTCCCCTACAAAATTTGGGTGTTGTAATTCTAACCCCCAAGATGATGGCATTAGGAGATGGGGCTTTTTGGAGGTGAATGGGTCATGAGGGTGGAGCCTTCATGAATGGGATTCGTGCCCTTACAAAAGAGGCTCCAGAGAGTTGCCTTGTGCCTTCTACCATATGAAGATAAAGTGAGAAGTCACTATCTGTGAATCAGAAAATGGGCTCTGACCAGATACCGAATCTGCTGATGTCTTCATCTTGGGTCTCCCGGCCTCCAGAACCAAAAGAAGTACATTTCAGTTGTTTATAAAATACCCAGTGTATGGTACTTTGTTATAGCAGCCCAAATGGGCTATGACTGATCTCTCCTTTTTTTTTTTTTTTAAATCTATGGAGACTTCATATACAGAGACTTCTGAAAACTTTTACATTTATGTCTCTAGCCCAGACTACTCTCTCTCTTTTTTTTTTTTTTGAGATGGAGTCTGTTGCCCAGGCTGGAGTGCAGTGGCACAATCTTGGCCCACTGCAAGCTCCACCTCCTGGGTTCACACCATTCTCCTGCCTCAACCTCTCGAGTAGCTGGGACTACAGGTGCCCGCCACCACGCCTGGCTAATTTTTTTGTATTTTTAGTAGAGACAGGATTGTTTCATTGTGTTAGCCAGGATGGTCTTGATCTCCTGACCTCGTGATCCGCCCACCTTGGTCTCCCAAAGTGCTGGGATTACAGGCATGAGCCACTACACCCAGCCTCTCAGACTACTCTCTTGAACTACAGATTCATTAATTTTTTTTTTTTAAGATAGGCAGAGTTTTACTATGTTGCCCAGGCTGGAGTGCAGTAGCTATTCACAGGCACCATCATAGCACATTAAAGCCTTGCACTCCTGGCCTCCAGCAATCCTCCCACTTCAGCCTTCTGAGCTGCGACTACAGGTGCACCACCATGCCTGACTTCACAGCCTATTGACATCTCTACTTCGGCATTATCACTGCTGTGTTGCACTGCTATAACAGAATACCACAGACTGGGTAATTTATAAAGAACAGGAATTTATTTCACACCGTCCTGGAGGCTGAGAAGATCAAGATCAACACCCTGGCATCTGATGAGGGCTTTCTTGTTGCATCCTCACATGGCAGAAGGTAGAAGGGCAAGGGTTGGGGGGACAAGTGTCGTGTCCTCACATTGGCAGAAGAGCAGAAGAGAGTGAACCCACTCCTGCCAGCCCTTTTCATAGTGACATTAATCCATTATTAATCCATTCATAAAAGCAGAGCCTTCATGAACTAAACACCTCCCATTAGGCCCCACCTCCCTTCCAAAGAAATTCCTCCTCCAGTCTTCCCCATTATAGAAGATGGCAGCTCCATCCTTTAGTTACTCAGATCAAAAATCTGGACTCATGCCTGACTCCTCTCTTCCTTTTCCATCCCACATCTGATCCAACACCAAAGTCCCATTAGTTCCATCCTCAATACGGTGCAGAGTTCAACCACCTCTCATCCAAGTTATCTTAGTAACAACTGCCTTCACGGCCACTCCCCTAAAATATCGATGCCTCCCCAGCCCAGCTTTATATCCCCATTGTTCCTTCTTTCTCTTTAGAAAAAACACACTGCACATTTTCTGTACATTTTACTTATTTGCTGTGTTTATTCTATGTCTCCTCCTCTTGCCTGTATGTTGCATGGGGGCAGGCATTTTCGTTGGGTTTTCCCTGCTGTTGAATCCCCCATAAACAGATGCTAATTGAATAGTGGCTTCCCCAGGACAGAGGCCCATGGGGCTATCACTTTTCTAAATGTCCATTTCCCTAAATCCCTTTATCTCTTCTGGATCTGTCCTCATTTTAAAATAAGAAACTAGCATTTCTGTGAACTGACTAGGAATAATTTCAATTGTCATTTCAGTAAGAAGTTTCATTTTGGACCAGTGACTATGATTATCCTTCCTTAAATACATAGGAAATCATTTTCTTGGTGTTGACATTGCTGCTCAGCACGAGATGACGAAGGGATGGGGCTCAGTGTGTGGTTTGGGCTCTTTTGTTTGCGAGAAACCTCTAGAGATGTATTATAGTGACCCCAAGAAAAAGAATTTGTTCAGTTTTTTTTTTTTTTTTTTTGAAACGGAGTCTTGCTCTGTCGCCTAGGCTGGAGTGCAATGGCATGATCAAGGCTCACTGCAACCTCCGCCTCCCGGGTTCAAGCAATTCTCCTGCCTCAGCTTCCCGAGTAACTGGGACTACAGGTGCGTGCCACCACGCCCAGCTAATTTTTTGTATTTTTAGTAGAGACGGGGTTTCACAGTATTAGCCAGGATGGTCTCAATCTCCTGACCTCGTGATCCGCCCGCCTCAGCCTCCCAAAGTGCTGGGATTACAGGTGTAAGCCACCGCGCCCAGGCTTGTTTAGTTTTTTTATTTACTTATATAATAATAAAGAAACATGTGGACCTGGGCTGGGGACAAGCAGGAAAGTCACCAAAGATCACGAGGCACGTGGTTTCTCTCTGTACATCTGCTGCATTGTCTTCTCTAGGCTTACTTACCAACTTCCGCTGCTTACTCATAATTTCTGTTTCCTCTTCTTTTTTCCGGGGCCCTAGTCTACCTCCGGGCTTCCGTTGGCATCAGCTTCCATTCCCCTATATCTGATGGCTCGGCCTCTGTTTCTCAAAATTAGGCAGCTCTGGTTTACAACAGGGGACAGTCAACAGATTGCTCCAGTCCGTGCTCATCCCTGTCCTGTCTGCTGTGGTCAGGGTTTGGAAAGGGTCCCATAAAACAAAACACGCCCCCAGAAGCTTTGCGCAGGGAAGGTAGATGGGAGTCACGCCCCTCCCCCATTGTCATCGCCATAGAAACGGGTTCCTGTTTATTCAGATGACTGTCTGTTTAACTGTTTCAACTCCACTTTGACTTGGAAAAGTGTTCTGGGATACTGACATTGTTTTATGATTCCCATCTTTGACTACCTTATCCTAGCATCAAATGTTAAACATGCAGCCCATTAATGCTTGAGCTTAGCTTTGTTTTCAGAATCCTCTGCCCGAAGCTTCTAGCTTCCTTCCAAGCTCTGGGGACAGAGAGGAGCCTCCTCTTTTCTGGAGTGTATTCAATGTGTGTATATATATATTTTTTTTTAATTTTTTTTTTTTAACTGTGACTAGTTCAGGATGACATTTTACAATATCCCCCTTTTTTTGATCTGTTATTGTTTCTGGAAAGGAAAGTTTTATTTCCTTATTTATTCTGTGTCTTCTCTTCTCTCCTGTATGTTGCATGGGGGCAGGAATTTTTGTTAGTTTTTTCTCCCTGTTCAATCTCCCATAAACAGCTGCTGATTGAATAGTGGCTTTCCCAGGACAAGGGCCCATGGGACTACATTCAGTGGTTTTAACTTGAATGCAGAATAATTTTCTTTAAGAGATTACATTTTATTTCATTTATTTATTTATTTTTATTTATTTATTTTTGGGGGGACGGAGTCTTGCTCTGTCGCCCAGGCTCGAGTGCAGTGGCACCATCTCGGCTCACTGCAAGCTCCGCCTCCTGGGTTCACACCATTCTCTTGCTTCAGCCTCCCAAGTAGCTGGGACTACAGGCGCGTGCCACCACGCCTGGCTAATTTTTTGTATTTTTAGTAGAGACGGGGTTTCACCACATTAGTTAGGATGGTCTCGATCTCCTGACCTCGTGATCCTCCCTCCTCGGCCTCCCAAAGTGCTGGGATTACAGGTGTGAGCCACCACACCTGGCCAGATTTTATTTTTTTAAAAAATCTTTAGTTCAAATGTATGCCAATACTTTTCAAAGCCAGGTAATATTAAGAGACTGTGGCATAGAGAAAGTTCTGGAATATTCATATTCCCATTATACAGCTGAACCACTGCTGGAGTCTTGTCTTTTGCTGCCATAAAGAAACAGATATGGAGTAATATGTGGTTAAGAGCAGAGCCCCACTAATTTGATATCTGACTATTAGTAACATGTCATTTTGATTCTGAACATCATCTGTGACTAGAAGATAAAATTAGTTCCTTTTTTTCTATGTTTTTATGATACTGTTTGGTTCCTAATGTTCTGAAAAATGCTAATGTGTGTTTTTCATAGAGCAAACTAAAATATATTTCTTTTAAGAAAACAACAGGCTCAGCCCAACTGTAGAAATTATATTTACTCTGTAAATCAAATTGGTTGCCAGCCTCTGCTTCTGTGGTCAGAGAGGGAAACAATTTACTAACTGTAATAGTTACTTCCTCATTTTTCAAGGGGTGTTAATTTTATGCATGCCGATGGCTGCAATTTTTCTCAAATGCAAACATAGAGTCAAATAATTTGACATTTGTCAAATATTTTACGTTGTAGTTAGAAAACATAAATCGTTTTCTTTTAAAAACCCAACCTCTAAAGCTGCATGTTTCTCCAAGTCAGTAGTGCCTTCATTTTATGAGGGAAATGAAATCAATCATCCCTGGATAATCAAGAATTAGGACAGAATTGCTCCTGACAACCCTGACATGGTAATACCAAAACACCTCCTCCCTGACACCTGGCTAAATAAAGTGAGGGGGGTCAGCCTGGGTCCGTGTCTCTTGGCTGGGGAATATTTCCTGTGCTATGGGGTCTTGGGTTCCTTCTCATTCTTCACAACTGCTTTACCCACACTGCTGTGGCCACTGTCTGCCATTGGTTACTCCCCTCCTTCCTCTGTGGAACGGCTGCCTCCACTACTGCTGAGCTGTAAATAAGTCCCAGGTGTTTGCCTGCTTGTTTGTCTTTATCTACCCTAGACTCCAGGTTGCATGAAAGCAAAAGAGGTGTCTCTCCTATTCATCTTTGTATACCCAGCGCCAGTACCAAGCAGGTGCTCAATAAATGATTGTTGACTAATGAGGGAATAACTCACCATAAATTAGCAGCAAGCAGTCATGTATTTTTTTCTCACAATAAAATGCACTTTAAAAAAAATCAGCACCATATGCACATATATTAATTTCTCATGCAATAGTTTAACAGTGAGAGTCTAAGGGTAATTGCTTCACCATATCTATTGCTCTTGTTGGGGCTTAGAAAATGATACCCCAGAATGAAGGCCTCAGAAGCAAAGTTTCCCTCTGACCTTCTCCTGCCCTCCTGTCTCTCATCCTTCATAGTCCCCTGAGGCAAGTCATAGAAACTAGAAGAAACTAGAATTTCTCTCCCCCATGGTGGGTCATAGAAACCAGAACTCCCTTTCCCCAAAGCAAGCATAAAGACCAAAAATGTTACTCTAACCTTCTCCCACCTTTCTGTGTAATAGCTCGCCATAAAGAAATTAAGACCCTCATTCCAGAGGGGTCCTGCCCCTATACCTGGAGGAAGGAATGCCACACAGAGAAGCCAAGAATCTGAGCCCACACTTCCTGGGTTTCCTCCTCAGTTTATCACGTTAGTCCTTGGGGGAAAACCTTTGGCCTGATCACATTTCTGCATAACTGTCCATTCTTTGTCTAACCTAAGCATAAAAATTGATAATTTCCCCTGTATTTTTGGGTCTTCATTCCAAAGGCTCTCATATGTTACCTAAAACTGTGATCAAACACATTTGTTGGCCGGGCGTGGTGGCTTACACTTGTAATCCCAGTACTTTCGGAGGCCAAGCGGGGCGGATCATGAGGCCAAGAGATCGAGACCATCCTGGCCAACATGGTGAAACCCTGTCTCTACTAAAAATACAAAAATTAGCTGGGCGTGGTGGTGTGTGCCTGTAGTCCCAGCTACTTGGGAGGCTGAAGCAGGAGAATTGCTTGAACCCGGGAGGTGGAGGTTGTAGTGAGCCGAGATCGCACCACTGCACTCTGGCCTAGGCAACAGAGCGAGACTCTGTCTCAAAAAACAAAAAAACACATTTGTTATGCTTTTCTCTTGTTAACCTTTTCAGCCCCTATACTCTCTGCCCCGCTGTTGGCTTTATTTGACTGATCTGGCAGTTTAAACAGGTGTTCATTTCTGGACCATGTTTCTGCCACCTCCCCCTCACTCCTCGAGCTGCAGCCATACTGGCCTTTCAGTTCCTCAAATGTGCCAGCCTCTTTCTTACCTCTGGCTCTTCCGGCTTTTTCCTCAGCTTGGAAGTTTCTCTCTCTTGACCTCCTTGTTTTGGCTAATTCTCACCATTCTTTCAGAATTCAGCCTAAATGTCAGATTCCTCGGAGTTGCTTTCTCTGATGCTCTGATATCAGTGATGTGCCGTGTTTCCCTAACACTCTGTTTTTGAATTCTGCATAGCACTTATTATTTTATCACTATATAGTTAGCTGACTTTTTCGTTTATTTGATGCCTGTCTCCTTCATTTGGCTGTTAGTTTCATAAGAATGGGGTTGAAAATTTAGTGCCTAACACCTAGTGGGTGCTCAATAAATATCTGTTGAACAAATGAATTAGTGACTGAATAAATAGAATAAGTAAATAACCTAACAGCTCAATGTGTGTTAAAAGTGTTTTTTGTTGTTGTTGTTGTTGTTTTGTTTTTTTTTGGTTTGGATGGCAGTATAGACACAATATAAATTAAGCAATGAATATATTGGAGCAAAATTTAGAGTACCAACATCAAGAGATAGTGTGGTATTTCATTTCAGGTTATCTCGCTTATTATTAATCACTACTTAATTGGGAGTCGTATTTCCTTGTCAGTTTTTAGAAAAAAGTTTAAACCAGCCGGGTGTGGTGGCTCACGCCTGTAATCTCAGCATTTTGGGAGGCCAAGGCTGGCGGATCACGAGGTCAGGAGATCAAGACCATCCTGGCTAACACGGTGAAACCCTGTCTCTACTAAAAATACAAAAAGAAATTAGCCGGGCGTGGTGGCAGGCGCCTGTAGTCCCAGCTACTCGGGAGGCTAAGGCAGGAGAATGGCGTGAACCCGGGAGGTGGAGCTTGCAGTGAGCTAAGATCGCACCACTGCACTTCAGCCTGGGCGACAGAGCGAGACTCCATCTCAAAAAAAAAAAAAAAAGAAAAGAAAAAAGAAAAATGTTTAAACCTACGCTTTATGATTTGTGAACCTTCAGAGTACTCTCCATTTCCACAACACTTTTCACTTTAGCAATAAAAAATTTGTGTACATAACTTTTCTTCAACTTTGTGTGTAAATTCAGAAGTTAATGTATATTTAAAATTTATTATTATACCTTTACTTGCAAGTAAAATTTGAGGCCACTATCATACTACTAAGACATTTTTCAAACGTCAGACAAATAAGTTGATATAAAGATTAACGCAATAGTTAGGCTTTTAAGAGAAGAAATTGATTACTACAGAAATCTGACGTTGAGGCCAGGCACAGTGGCTCATGCCTGTAATCCCAGCACTTTGGCAGGCCAAGGTGGATGGATCACCTGAGGTCCGGAGTTCGAGACCAGTCTGGACAACATGGTGAAACCTCGTCTACTAAAAATACAAAAATGAGCTGGGTGTGGTGGCTCACGCCTGTAATCCCAGCACTTTGGGAGGCCGAGGCGGGCTGATTATGAGGTCAGAAGATTGAGACTATCCTGGCCAACATGGTGAAACCCTGTCTCTACTAAAAATATAAAAATTAGCTGGGAATGGTGGTGCGTGCTTGTAATCCCAGTGACTCAGGAGGCTGAGGCAGGAGAATCGCTTGAACCAGGGAGTCAGAGGTTGTGGTGAGCCAAGATCACGCTATTGCACTCCAGTCTGGTGACAGAGCAAGACTCTATCTCAAAAAAAAAAAAAAAAAAAAAAAAAAAATCTGATGTTGAATCGTTAATGTAATTTTATATGTAAATATGATTTAGATTTAACATAAATTTAGCAATATAGATATATTTTTTAGTTTCCTTGTAGACAAGACCAAAAAGGAAACAGAATGGGTTCTGGAGGTCCCTTTAAATATTATAAAAGAAACATACAAACAACAAACAAAACCCCTCAGTATTCCAAACATTGTGTGCCAGGTAGGAATTCTGTTCCAGGAGGAATTCCTTGCAGGGATTCATACAGAGCAGAGAAGCAATTGATAACGCAGTAAGCAGTACCTTTAAATTTTGTTTTATGGAAGATATTAGGTTAGTGCAAAAAGGTCTATGAGGATAAGGAAAATGTGGCACATATACACCATGGAATACTATGCAGCCATAAAAAAGAATGAAATCATATCCTTTCTGAGGACATGGATGAAGTTGGAAGTCATCATTCTCAGTACACTAACACAGGAACAGAAAACCAAACACCGCATGTTCTTGCTCATAAATGGGAGTTGATAAATGAGAACACATGGGCACAGGAAAGGGAAAAACACACACCAGAGTCTATTGGGGGTTTGGGGGTGAGGGGAGGGAGAGCATTAGGACAAATACCTAATGCATGCAGGGCTTAAAACCTAGATGACAGGTTGGTAGGTGTAGCAAACCACCATGGCACGTGTATTCCTATGTAACAAACCTGCACATTCTGCACATGCTTAAAGTAAGGTAAAATTTTTAAAAATGTCTATGAATGGCCATTTCCTGCATTAACCTTTGATGGATTCTGAGAGGATAGTATTAAACTTTCACAAAGGCATTTCAGGGAAGAGTTAAGATAATATATGCATGTTGCTTTCTGGTGAACTAAGCTAAAAGAAAGGCAAAGTTTATTAAGACAAGGGACAAGTAGAGGTCAACATGTCCTTATCAAATATCATGTATAGTAATAGAACTAAAATAAAGCAGAAAAAGTTATTTCCCCTATGCCTCCTACTCAAGTTTCCAAATTGAGTTTCTGGGTTAAGTAGGGCATTACTCAAATCTAATTTTGGTTATAATTACATTCTGAGAATTATTTGCAAAATATACCAATACCTACACCATAAACTGACCTGTTAAGTGGAGTTTTAAATTTATTGTCTCTGTAGATTTGAAATATGTCTCAAAGTATTTTAGTATAGCTTATCCTAAGCTGAATCTTCAGACCATAGGTAGATAGTGAGTGCAGCTGCTTTCCAACTGCCCTCATAGATTTTAATACAAGTATTTCAAAAAATGAAAGATAACTCATATCCTGTAATGGACTTTTCATAGAAGAAGGTAGTTTTTCTGGCTTCCTATCATCCGTGCATCATTATGGTAACAGGAATTTGTGGAACCAATCTCTACATTGCATTCTCTGATTGGTTCAGACATTGTCCAGCCACCCAATCTGAGTCAAGCAGGTATGCTGACATTCGCTGATTTCTGGGAAAAGGTCTGCTTCCCAGCTGAACAAGAAGCCTCATGGAATGGAATGCCTAGTGCTGCTGCCCTATTTTGCTTCCATGAAGAGCCAAAGACAGAGAGCGGTACAGGGGAAGTCTCAGTAAAAAGACAGCTTGATGACAGCTTTTGAGCCCTCGATCCAGCCATATTTGGAGAAATATCATTTTTGTTTAGGCCAATTTAGGTTCATTTTTCTGTTACATGCAACCAATATATATCTAACTAAATATCTAACTAAAACATCTTCCTATTCAAAAGGAAGAATACTTATGTTTAACTAAGATCTGAATAATATCTTTTACACATGCACATATACACATATAAGTTGAAAAGACTAAAATATACTCAAGTTCTAAAACATTTAAAATTAAAACTCTGTCTGTCACAGTGTCACTCATTCATTCTCATTCTGCCAGAATGTTAGATACTGGCTGGAAAAAAAAATTCAAAAGCTGGTTTCTATACCAAGATCACACACATGGGAAAAAATACAGGAAAAATGTCAGAATACCAAGATGATTATGACATTAATTTGACTACTTTGTGAGACTGAAAGGAAAAATAAAACATGATTATGACATTAATTTGGCTACTTCATGAGACTGAAAGGAAAAATAAAACAGTGTCCAGTGGTCAGATGGTTGTGTTCTGTGTTTTTTTCCCCCTTATAAAAGATTGAGAAATCCAGACCTGAAGTCTGAAATCTGTCCTATACTTTCAAAGGAGGAGAGAGCCGATGTATGCATTTGTAACTTAGAGGAACAACAGAGTTCTTTTTTGTGGAGAAGATTGATTCTACATGGAGTTCAATTTGAAGAAACTATGCCTAAGACATTAAAGAGAGTAAACAGTTGATTGGGATTGAGATTTGCCACTCAGGATAGTTTCTAAAGAACTGTAGGCAGAAGATTGTCTCTTGAGTCTCCATTCCTTTTCAGGTGTCTGAGTAGATACCATCATCCAGCTATAAATGTTTCTTCCAATAAATTATTGCGTGGGAAGAGACCTTGGAGCTATACAATAAGGAGAGATCGTTGTAAGCCTGCAACGTTGAGTAAAATAGCTCAGCTGGTCAGAATTGGAATTTGTACTTTCATGGTGCTCTTGTAAAAGCCATAGCATAGGCAACTGTGTCCCCAAATCTATATCTATACTCATTATTGATCCTATTCTCTATATCCAAGACTTTTCATTCTAGCTCTTTTTAAGGAAAATATAGATTAAATATTTGAATTTAATACATTTCAATTTAACTATAAAATTGATATTTATGTATATAACTTATAAATTGCACACTTAGGTACCTCTCTATAACTTTAAGCTGTTTTGCTTTCTCTCAGATTAATGAAAGTTCTTGTTGAAAACTTGTCTTTAGGCCAGGCTGGGTGGCTTATGCCTATAATCCCAGCACTTTGGTAGGCTGAGGAGGGTGGATCACCTGAGGCCAGGAGTTCAAGACCAGGCTGACCAAAATGATGAAACCCTGTCTCTATTAAAAATACAAAATTAGCCGGACCTGGTGGATCATGCCTGTAATGTCAGCTATTTGGGAGGCTGAGGCAGGAGAATTGCTTGAACCTGGGAGGTGGAGGTTGCAGTGAGCCAAGATCACGCCACTGCACTCCAGCCTGGGCGAGAGAGCAAAACTCTGTCTCAAAAAAAAAAAAAAATGGAAATTAGGATTTTTTTTTTTTGAGACAGAGTCTCGCTCTCTCACCCAGACTGGAGTGCAGTGGCACGATCTCGGCTCACTGCAACCTCCGCCTCCTGGGTTCAAGTGATTCTCCTGCCTCAGCCTCCCGAGTAGCTGGGACAACAGGTGTGTGCCACCACTCCTGGCTAATTTTTTGTATTTTTAGTAGAGATGAGGTTTCGTCGTGTTAGCCAGGGTGGTCTCCATCTCCTGACATCATGATCCACCCACCTCAGCCTCCCAAAGTGCTGGGATTACAGGTGTGAGCCACCGCGCCCAGCCAAAAACTTGTCTTTAATAATAATTTAATTAAGATATAAAATGTTACTTCTCGAATAGTGGATAAGCTCAAATGCCAATTAGGATTTTTTAAATATTGCAGGCATTTAAAAATTGAACTCTGACTTAATATTTGATGCTCCTTTGGATGAAATGAAATCATCCAGGAAGAGAGCTAGTTTTAGATACTGCTTGATTCTGTGCTTAGAGAATACCACTAGGGTCCGTTTCTATGCGCTGCACTGTGGTCCACAGCATATTCAAATTTACGTTACTCTACTTTCAAGTTCTGCAGAGGGGAAATTGCCTCCTGCAGCTTCTTCAAATTCTAGGGATTCCCACATTCTCTCTTTCTGGCTCAGATTGGGTCAATGTGCTCATCCTATCCTTTAAACAATCATAGTGGCTGGGGTCTGGGTGGGTGGAGGATGGTGGTGAGGTGAGCTCTTTTGCTTAGGCTCCACCCCACAGTAAAGAGGAGTCACCTTTTCCTAAGCACATGAATTGGGGATGCAGTTGTTCATCCAAAGCAAAATTGGGGTATTGTTACCAACACGAGGAAGAGTGGATACCCTGGGCATAAAGAACAAATGTCCACCCTAAGATAGAACTCAGATGTTCCAGCAGCAGAGCTGGTCAGAATTTGAGGTCAACGATCTCTAGACCTCTTCATGAAATTCTTTTTTCTGATATAGAACTTTAGAAAAGAAGAGTATAAATATCAGTTGAGATATGAAATATTGTCATATCATTGCTATGGACTAAATTGCATTATCTCTCCTGTTACTCCCAATTCATATGTTGAAGCTCTAACTCCCAGTATGATGGAATTTCATAGTGAGGATTTGGAGGTGATTAAGATTAGATGAGGTCATGAGAGCAGGATTAGTGGCTTTTTTTTTTTTTTTGATGGAGTCTCGTTCTGTCACCCAGGCTGGGGTGCAGTGGTGTGATCTCGGCTCACTGCAACCTCCACCTCCCGGGTTCAAGTGATTCTCCTGCCTCAGCCTCCTGAGTAGCTGGGACTACAGGCGCCTGCCACCACGCCCTCCTAATTTTTGTATTTTTAGTAGAGATGGGGTTTCACTGTGTTAGCCAGGGTGGTCTCGATCTCCTGACCTCATTATCCGCCCACCTTGGCCTCCAAAAGTGCTGGGATTACAGGCATGAGCCACCATGCCTGGCCCTAGTGGCTTTTTAAGAAGTGGAAGAGTAAGAACTTTGACTCTCTGTCATGTGAGGACCCAGGTAGAAGGCAGTTGACTACAAGCCAGGCAGTAGACCCTCACCAGACACTGAATCTATTGGCACCTTGATCTTGGACTTCCCAAACTCCAAAACTGTGAAAAGTAAATGTCTCTGATTTAAGTCATCCAACCTCTAGTTTATTATAGTACCACAAGCAGACTAATACAATTGTGTTCAGGAAATGAATAATTCAAAGAACTTGTCTTCATAGCCCAGATATGCTTTTGGTATATAAAGAGTTATTCTAGTAAAGGTCGTCAAGTGTTTCTATTGGAAGAACATTCAAATGTAAAATGTTTGGCCAGGTGTGGTGGCTCACGCCTGTAATCCCAGCACTTTGGGAGGCTGAGGCCGGTGAATCACCTGAGGTCAGGAGTTCAAGACCAGACTGGCCAACATGGTGAAACCCCATCTCTACTAAAAATAAAAAATTAGCTAGCGTGGTGGCACGCGCCTATAGCCCCAGCTACCCTGAGGCTGAGGCAAGAGAATCGCTTGAACCTGGGAGGCTGAGGTTGCAGTGAGCCGAGATCGCACCACTGCACTCCAGCCTGGGCAACAGAGTAAGACTCCATCTCAAAAAAAAAAAGAAAAGATTGTTTTTCAGTGTTCAATATGTTTTCTCACATACCTATCTAGCAGTGGTATCATGTAACTCAATCTGAATCTTATGGACAACCACAGAGCATCTTGATTTGGAAATATATACACCACATATTTGTATTGACAATATTATCCAATCATTTGGAAACATAATTTATGAGGAAACTAGAGGTCCTGCATTTCAGCCATTTTGTCAACAAAGTCTCTACCTCAAGTAGTTCACTAATGAGGAGAGAGATTTATTTCTCAGTATCAAGTTTATGACATGAACGTCTGTTTTACAGCCAATATTTACCTCTTTTTTTTTTCATCTTTAATTCTTGGACTTTAGATAAAAAGGACAAAGTAAATCACATAGTCAAATTGGCTGATTCCACATAAGCTCAGAGAGAAGAGTTCTATTTCAGAAAAATAATTTAATTCTAAATCTGTGTCTGAAGAAATATCATCTGTAAACTTTAGCTGGAAAGTGTTCTAAGAATATAGAGATATTCCCCATGGTTTTGATTGTGTTCATCCTGAAAGATTCAATTTAATAAGAGAAAGGTTTGGGTCTTTTGAAAACAGTAAGAAAATCAGTTATCAGAGTTTCCATTTTCTCTGGGCAATTTTCACCATTTCAGCATACCCAAGAGAGAAATGACGTATAATTTTGTTATGCTGAAGAATTTGGCAAGCCGGCTAATGGTCTTACTAAAAGTGAAGAAATCCCTTTGGTGACAGATGCAGGAAGTTATGTCTGAATCATTTGGAACCATTGTAGAGAAGCCTTTGTTCCAAAAGAGATGTGTGGGGATTTTCTTGGGAAGAAAAGGTGTCTGAATATTCTTAAACCTCGAACAGATTTATCAAACTTGCTGCTTCATTTAATCCTTTGCCAAATGGGCTCATCTTCCATCCAACAGACTTCTCTCTAGGCATCTTCTTCTTTAAAAAAGTCACCCTTAAAACTCATTTTGTGTTTCTTTCACTGCTGTGATGATGAAATCTGTCTCAAAACAAGCATGTCGGTGTTGACTTCATAATCTTAGAGGCTATAACATACAGGTAAGGCTGTTGCTAGAAACATACTCTCAGAAAGGTTTTTTGCAAGTTTTTAGGGAGAGGGCGAAGAAGAACTAGGGACAGGTAGATGGTTAATAGAATAACCTGAAGCCATGAGTCAAGGTCAACAGCAACAATAAGTCAAAGCAAGATCACTGAACATTCGTGAAAATAAAAAGAAACGGAATCAGACTACAGAGGAGAATGAGTAAATTTAGCATCCAGAAATACTCTTAATGGGAAGTCCTATTAGCTTGTCTCCCATCAGAGTTAGGTGAAGTAATAATCTCCAAAAGGTGGGGCTGTTACCTCTGCAGGCATTTAGAACTGGTCTGAACAAATCACCTGCAAGCTTTTTTGTGGTGGAAGAATGCTGTAGAACGGAGCTGTGAAAGCAAGTATAGTTTCTCTTCTGACTCCCTCTGACTTTCACTTAATCATGTACAGGCAGTTCAAAAATCCTGCTGCCTCTTTCTTGCCAATTTCAATACAAATTCTCTCTGGCCAGAAAACTGATCATTTGGTATATAACATTTTTTTTTTTTGGTTGATTCCTCAGTTTCTCCACAACATCACCTGACATTCTGCGACATAAATAGCTATAATTTTAAATAAAATGAGTCAAACACTAGTGTCAGACCTTTACAGAGGCTCTCTCACCCTTTAAGATTGCTATAATCCCTCTTTTACATAAGAGGCAATAATGTTCAGACTCTAAGCTAGTGAGTTGAAACACAAACTCTGAACCATCTCATCAGAAAAAAAAAAGAGCATGGGTTTAGAGTCAAATGAACTCCTGTGTGAATTCTGGCTTAGCATTCCTATTTCTGTCCCAATCTATACTATATTCTCCTTTATCCTTGTAGTGGAATTATTTTAAATTCTATCTTGAGACCCTTGTCTGGGAGCTTATATGATTCATTCCATCATTGCCCAAATGAGATAGACCAGGAGGCTGGATCCTCCTCTTAGTAGGGGTGGATGCTTTTTTAGTGGATGTAAATGGATCAATCCATGACTTAATTGTGCAGGAAATAGAGATTTTTAAAAATTTTCTATAACCAAATTTAATTTCTGTCATAAATGCTAAATTTCTACCTGGTAATGACAAATTTAATTCTTCTAATTCAGGATAAACCTAGCCAAATTAGGATTTTTAAGACATTGTTTCAGGGTAAAATCATTAAATTTAGGCTTCTTCCCCCAAATTTCAATTAGCCCAAGTGGCATCTAACTTTAGGGAGGTGTTATGAATTAGGTAACCCCAAGTTATTTGCATTTCTTCTTTTCCTGAGAATGGAAGTAGCAAGGTATAAAGTGTTATAATAATGGCTAGTAATTTGCAAAGAGGTAAGACGATCTTACAGGAGTAAACCAGCTTGCTGGAAATGTGTATTTTCAGTTAAGGGCCAAAATTGTGTAGCATTAGCTCCCAGAAAGCCCCTGGAATTGTGCCAGCAGACACGGCTATGAATTTGGCAGTGGCTGCTGTAGCCTTGAGGCAAGGTAGGCCTTTGCTACAGGATCAAAGGACAGACTGTAATAAGCTATGGATTTTTGGTGATTTCCTTGTAATTAAAGCTATTATAGAATCAGAATTTTATTTAGAAGCTTCTTTATTCCAATCAAAAAAGACAGTACATGCAACATTAGGACTTTACTGTCCTAATGAAGAGAAACTTCATTTGCTCTAAGAACACTGTAAGATGGACAATTTTGGAAACATATGGAATTCTCCCAAAGTGGCCACTCTAATTCCAAATCATCATTGGTGAAATAGTGCCGGTTTGTGAGACGTGTGCAAGCATTTGGGTAATAATAAAGAAGCAGGAGTCTGGACTGGCAGAAGTGTACACTTGAACTGAGATTACCCCTGGAGAAATGATCATGGTCAGTTGAATGTGTTGGTTCTGTGTTTTGTGTCTTGAGCCCCTAACCAGTGGTTGGCCACCCTTGACAAAAGACTTGATAATTTGTGGCCCTCAGCAGATAGAATTTTTGGATATTCTGTCTCTCATATTAACTGTCAGTTGTAAACACAGAACAGAGGAAAAATGGACCTTGTACAGTTTTTGGTTGGTGACTTGAAGTAAATTTCATTTACTGGGGAACATAAGCTTGAAAAAATTTTTATTAACAGCTTTATTGAGGCCAAATTGACATACAATAAAATGCACATAATTAAACTATAAACCTTGAAAAGCTTTGACATTTGTATATACCCAGCATAACAATCAAAATAATGAAAATATGCATCATAAGTTTCATCATGCCCCTTGGTAATACCCCCTTCTTCTCCCTGCTCCCCATACCTCTGAGTCC
This sequence comes from Pongo abelii, assembly GCF_028885655.2. Lineage (NCBI taxonomy): Eukaryota > Metazoa > Chordata > Mammalia > Primates > Hominidae > Pongo > Pongo abelii. The sequence continues at coordinate 140,877,984 of NC_071990.2, forward strand.
CCAAGCAACCACTGATCTGTTTTCTAACACTGTAGATTAGTTGGTGTTCTAGAATTTTATATACATGGAATATAGTATGCATTTTGAGAAAAAATGTATTTTTTCACTCAGCATAATTTTGAGATTCTTCCATGTTTTGTGTGAGTCAATAGTTCACTTTTCGCATTGATTTGTATTCTGTTATATGGGCATATCAAAAATTGTTTATCCACTCACCGGAACATAAACATTGAAGCCTTTTTTTCCCCAGGTGTCTGCTGTTATAAATAAAGCTGCTATAAATATTCATCTACAAGTTTGTATGTATAGATATATGCTTTGTTTTCCTTTAAGTAAATATCTAGGAGTGGAATTGCTGCATCATATGGCAGGGATATAATTAGCTTTTTAAGAAACTGTCAGTCGCCCCACCGTACAATGTGGTAATGGCGGCAACCAAGCCAGGGCTGCTCCATGAAGAGGAAGCAAAGACAGCTTGCCAGGACAGTGATGGAGAAGAACAAAAAGGCAGGATCACCTCAATAAAAGGAGGATGGCTTTGCCAGTTTGTAATTTAAAATACTGAAGCAGAGTCTTTGGAGCAACAAGGAAATGCACACTATGCCAAGGAAGATTACAACGAAGCTTATAACTATTAGACAAAAGCCACAGATACGTGCCCTAAAAATGCTAGCTATCATAGTAATAGAGCAGCTACATTGATGATGCTTGGAAGGTTCTGCGAAGCCCTTGGAGATACTTTCACAGTCAGTGAAATTGGATGATGGTTTCTTCCGGGGACATCTACGAGAGGGCAAGTGCCACCTCTCTCCAGGGAATGCCATGGCAGCACATTGCAGTTTTCAGAGAGCCCTAGAACCGGATCATAACAATGCTCACTCACAACAGGAGTTCACAAATGCTAATGCAGTCGAGGAATAGGAGAAAGTCATAGAAACAGGTTTTGAGAAGTGGGCTTTTCAGAAGGTTGTTTTCTGCATGGACTATGCCCTAGAATTTGCCCCTGTCTGCCATCACTTCAATATCCCTCAAAGCAGAATGTTTAGCAATGCTGGGTCGTTATCCAGAAGCACAGTCTGTGGCCAGTGACATTTTATGAATGGATTCCACCAATGTGGATGCTCTGTATGTACGCGGACTTTGCCTTTATTATGAAGATTGTATTGAGTAGGCAGTTGTTCAGTTTTTTGTACAGGCTCTCAGAATGGCTCCTGACCATGAGAAGGCCTGCCTTGCGTGCAGAAATGCCAGAGCACTTAACGCAAAGAAAGAAGACTGGAATAAAGCATTTAGGGAAGGAAATTACAAACTAGCTGATGAACTGTACACAGAAGCCCCGGGATAGAGCCCAACAACATAAAAGCAATTGCTAAACTCTACTGTAACCGGGATATGGTTAATTCCGAGCTTGGGAAATTAGATGATGCAATAGACAGCTGCACAAATGCAGTGAAGCTCATGACACTTACATAAAAGCCTACTTGAGAAGAGCTCAGTGTTTCATGGACACAGAACAGTATGAAGAAACAGTGCGAGGCTATGAAAAAAGTATATCAGATGGAGAAAACAAAAGAATACAAACAGCTCCTAAAAAATGCACAGCTGGAACTGAAGAAGAGTAAGAGGGATAATTACTACAAGGTTCTGGAAGTGGACAAGAATGCCTCTGAGGACAAGATCAAGAAAGCTTATTGGAAACAGGCCTTGAAGTACCATCCACATCGGCATGATGGAGCCAGTGCTGGAGTTCAAAAGGAGGAGGAGAAGGTCAAGGAAGTGGCGAGGTCTTTACCATCCTCTTTGATTCCAAGAAAACGATTCGTTATCACAGTGGACAGGACCTGGATAAGGAAGACATAAATTTGGGTGATTTTGATGCAAACAATATCTTCAAGGTATTCTTCCGCAGTCCTACGGGCTTCAGCTGTGAAGCATCTGGTCCAAGGATTTTCTTTCTTCAATTGAGCTAATGAAGGGCAACCGTCCAGAATCCAGAAAATGCAGAGTCGCTCAGTTTAAATGTAATCAGTAGATCATTTCTATTAAGAGAGGAATATTTAAATCTCAAACCATAATTTGTCTGCCTCTCCTGTAGATCTATCAGTTTTTGCTCAATGTATTTTATTATTAGGTGCATAAATGTTTAGATTTGTTTATGACCTTTTATCATTATGAAATAAACTTGAAAAATCCCACGTAATATTGTTTGCTGTGAAATCTACCATGTCTGATAGTAATATAGTCACCACAACTTTCTTATAGTTAAGGTTAGCTAGATTATCTTTTTCTGTCTTTTAACATCTAACGTATGTGTTTGTGTGTGTGTGTGTGCGTGTGTGTGTGAAGATGAATAACACCAAAAGCAGTTACTTTGAGAAAATCAATAAAATTGGTCAATCTCTAGCTAGACTGATCAAGAAGAAAAAATATATATGGAGAGAGAGTACATTTCTTATATGCAGCATATAGTTTGGTCTTCTGTTTTTTCTTTTCTTTTTTTTTTGAGACGAAGTTTCACTCTTGTTGTCCAGGCTAGAGTGCAATGGCGTGATCTCAGCTCACCACAACCTCCGCCTCCTGGATTCAAGCAATTCTCCTGCCTTAGGTGGGATACAGGCATGTGCCACCACGCCCAACTGATTTTGTATTTTTAGCAGAGACGGGGTTTGGTCAGGCCGGCCTCGAACTCTGACCTCAGGTGATCCGCCAGCCTGGACCTCCCAAAGTGCTGGGATTACAGGTGTGAGCTGCCACACCCGGCCTTGTGTTTCTTTTCTATTTGACAATCTCTGCCTTTTAATTGAGATGTTTTGACAAAGTTATATTTAATGTGATAATTGATAGATTCAAGTCTGTCATCTTGCCATTTGTTTTCTGTTTGACCCATCTCTTCTTTTCTTCCATTTTCCTCATGTCTTTGGTTGAAGAACTTCCTTTGATATTTCTTTGTTTTCTTTTTTTTTTTTTTTTTGGTGAGACAGAGTCTCACTCTGTTGCCAGGCTGGAGTGCAGTGGCATGATCTCAGCTCACTGCAATCTCCGACTCCCGTGTTCAAGCGATTCTCCTGCCTAAGCCTCCTGAGTAGCTGAGATTACAGGTGTGCACCACCAAGCCCAGCTAATTTTTGTATTTTTAGTAGAGATGGGGTTTCACCATGTTGGCCAGGATAGTCTTGGTTGCCTGACCTTGTGATCCACCCACCTTGGCCTCCCAAACTACTGGGATTATAGGCATGAGCCACCACGCCCAGCCTGACATTTCTTATAGAGCAAGTCTGTTGCTGATAAATATTTTCAGCTTTTGTATATGTGAAAGAGTCTTTATTTCACCTTAGTTCTTGAAACATATTTTGCTTGGTATAAAATTCTAGTTTGACAGTTTAATAATTTTTTTGTCAGTACATTAAAGATGTTGTATGTCACTGTCTTCTCACTTGCATTTTTTCTTATAAGAGATCTGCTATCATTCTTATTTTCGTTTCCCTATATATATTGTGATGTTTTTCTCTGCTTTACAATGTTCTATCACTGGTTTAGAAAAATTTAATTATGATGTGCCTTACTGTTGTTTTCTTCACATTTCTTGTGCTTTGGGTTCATTGGGCTTCTTGAATATGTAGATTTATACTTTTCATTAAATTTGGAAAATTATTGGCCATTATTTCTTCCCATTTTTTTCTGTTACTCTCTCTCTTCTTTTTCAGTGACTTCTATTACATGTATATTAGGCATCTTGAAGTTTTCCACATCTCAGCGTTACATGGTTTTTTAAATGTTTATTCTTTCTCTGTTTAATTTTAGATAATTTCTATTGCCATGTCTTCATATACAATACACACTAATCTTTTCTTCTGCAATTTCTAATCTACTTCTTAAACTGCTTATATATATATATATATTTTTTTTTTTTGAGACAGAGTCTCGCTCTGTCGCCCAGGCTGGAGTGCAGTGGTGCGATCTCAGCTCACTACAAGCTCTGCCTCCTTGGTTCATGCCATTCTCCCACTTCAGCCTCCCTAGTAGCTGGAACTACAGGTGCCCACCACCATGCTTGGCTAATTTTTTGTACTTTTAGTAGAGACAAAGTTTCACCGTGTTAGCCAGGATGGTCTAGATCTCCTGACCTCGTGATCTACCTGCCTTGGCCTCCCAAAGTGCTGGGATTACAGGCTTAAGCCACCACACCTGACCCCTTAAATATATTTTTAGGCTGGGTGTGGTGGCTCACACCTGTAATCCCACCACTTTGGCAGGTTGAGGCAGGCGGATTGCCCAGGAGTTTGAGACCAGCCTGTGCAACAAAGTGAGACCCATCTCTACAATTTTTTTTTTTTTTTTGAGACAGAGTCTTGCTCTGTTGCCCAGGCTGGAGTGCAATGGCACAATCTCAGCTCACTGCCACCTCTTCCTCCTGGGTTCAAGTGATTCTCCTGCCTCAGCCTCCTGCATAGCTGGTATTACAGGCGCTTGCCACCACACCTGGCTAATTTTGTATTTTTAGTAGAGACGGGGTTTCACCATGTTGGCCAAGTTGGTCTTGAACTCCTGACCTCAGGTGATCCACACACCTCAGCCTCCGAAAGTGCTGGGATTACAGGCATGAGCCACTGTGCCTGGCCTACAATTTTTTTTTTTTAATTAGCTGGGCATGGTGACATATGCCTGTGGTACCAGCTACATGGGAGGTTGAGGTGGGATGATTGTTTGAGCTTGGGAGGTTGAGGTTGCAGTGAGCCGTGATTGTGCCACTATACTCCAGCCTGGGTGACAGAGTGAGATCTTGTCTCAAAAAAAAATATATATATATATAGTGGTAAAAGACTCTACACAAAATTTGCCATTTTATCCATTTTTATGTGTGCAGTTCAATGGTGTTAAGTATAATCACATTATTGTGAAACGTCTAATTTGCTCCTAATTTCATCCAATGAATTTTTCATCTCATTTCTAAAATTTTCATCACTAGAATTTGATTTAGGTCTCTTCTATATCTTTCATGTCTTTACTTAACTTTTGATCATATGAAAAACAGTTACAATAAGTGTTTTAATGTCCTTGTCTGCTAATTCTAACATCTAGGTGGTTTTCAATTGACTGACTTTTCTCTTCATTAAGGGTGGTGTTTTGCTTCCTTCATGACTGGTGATCTTTTATTTTCTTTCTTTAAATTGTGTTTCATTAGATTTGAGATCCTGATGTATAGTAATCCTTGATTGAATGCTGGGCATTATAGATTTTTTCCTTGTTTGGTGCTGGATAGTTTCATATTCCTAAAAAGACTCTTGGTCTCTTCTTGGATGGTAGATTGGAGACATTGTCAGCAAGCTTCTCCTCCTTGGAAAGACACAATAGTGTGTAGTGTTTCACACTGTGAACTTTTCTCCAAGAAGCAACACAGGAACTAAACAGGAAAACTGAAAGAAACCACAGGCGCTTTGAAAGAAGTGGTGGGCTGCAGCCTACACCATGAGTCAGGTGAAAAACTAAGTCTGCAGAACCTGAAGGGGGATAAACTGCCTCCAGGATATACACTCCCATTGGGGAACCAGTTAATCCAGTTCATGGGGGAAGGCCTTAACCCTACTGAGTGCTGGCATTGATTTAGGGATTGATGTGGCATATAAAAGCAGGGGCAGCAGTGGGAAGAGCCTTGTGTGCATTACCAGTCTTCGGCACAGACTGAGAGAAGTCATTTTTGGTCCTACCTCTCAAGGGACCTCCCAGAAGTCTGCCAACTAACTCAAGTGGTGGTTGTATGTTGAGAGACACTCCCAGCTGAAATTCATGATATAATTTCAAGTGGGGACAGACTCCCTTGGCCAGAACTGGGGGCAAGTGGGAAGTGTGCTACAGCCACAAGTACAGGAGCTGGGATGGGGAGGAGCATGTCCTGAAAGCGGCTGTTGCTGTCTCCATAGGGAAGGCTTATGGGCTGGGGCAGTTTTGAGTTTTAAGTGCAGATTGCCTGGAACTTAGCTAGCTGGTGCTAGTGTAACACTGCAAGTAGGAGAGACCTGCCTTTCTTTTTTCTTTTTTTTTTTTTTTTTTTTTTTTGAGACGGAGTCTCACTCTTTCTCCCAGGATGGAGTGCAATGGAGTGATCTTGGCTCACTGTAACCTCTGCCTCCTGGGATCAAGCAATTCTCCTGCTTCAGCCTCCCAGGTACCTGGGATTACAGGAATGTGCCGCCATGCCCGGCTAAGTTTTGTATTTTTAGTAGAGGTGGGGTTTCACCATGTTGGCCAGGATGGTCTCAATCTCCTGACCTCATGATCTGCCTGCCTCGGCCTCCCAAAGTGTTGAGATTACAGGCATGAGCCACCGTGCCTGGCCTGTGACCTGCCGTCTGCCTTTCTAAGCCTGTGGGAGCTGGGTAGGCTTACTGTTGCCTGCTATTCCCTACTCCCTGTGAAACTCTTCTGTGCAACACAGGCAGCTGCACTTCTTCCTGGAATATTACCGGAGCAGCCGGAGAACTGGCCCCCAGCCCCTACTGGGGTTACTTGCCCTGCATGTGGAGAGCCTGAGCATGGACCTGCCTGACCCAGCCCCCACCTGGCTTTGCTCCACCACCTGCCCTGGTAGCTTAACACAAGGGACAGAAACTTTTGGGAGCTCTATGGACCCAGCCGTTGCCTGAGATTCTAGAATACCTCCCCTGAGTTACATAAGGCAAGCACAAATCCCACCACTACTGCCACAGCTGACACTCTTTTGCAAGCACCACCTCCTGGCTGGAGGCCAACTGACACAGTCCATTACAGCATTCCCAGGTAGAATAACACAGAGCCCAGGAAGCAGAAAACTTGTGTGTGACCTCAGCTATCACCATTGCATGCAGCATCCTGGCTAACCAGGAGGTTCTGAGTCCGTCCACGTGACCAGTCTATAGCTCTATCCTAACAGTCAGGCAGCCCTGGCACTTGTGAAGGGTCTTGGAGAAGCGGACCTCTTTTGCCCCTAGTCCATCACTGCAGGCACATCTGGGACTTCTCCTATGGGAGCTTAGCATGGGTGCACCTATAGACAGCCTTTCTAGAAAACTTCAGAGTGACTGCATCACTCCAGGAAGGGGACCCTCCAGGTTCAGGCTTGCATGAGGGGTAGAGTTACAATCCCTCTCTACTTGGAACATCAACATTCCTGCAGATGAAAAGAGGTGCCTGCCTGATTTGAATAACTGAAACACTGGGTCAGGAATGTGATTGGGAGGTGAATGGCTTTCCTGCTTGCCTTGCAGAGGAGCTGAGGCAGCTCCCACTCTTCCCCCTGATAAGACCTCAGTGCATTTCGCCGAGAGCTACCCCAGCCACCTCTGCCAAGGCTGAGACCTCTGCCCACCACTGGGTATTGCACTTACCTACCTGCTTTAGTCATGACCAGTTTCTACCTAGAGACACCTCCTCTACTGGCCTGAAGCCTGAACTATTCAACCCAGTAAATAAAATACTGGAGGAAAAAATAAATGAATAAAAAAGTGCACACCATGGGGGAATGAGAAACCTCATGAGACCTCTGACATTCCAACCTCATAGGGGACACTGAACTTGCTCACACAACAAGCACATTGCTACCATAACCAGGATCTGAGAAAGCCATCATACAGAGAGACTCTCTATAACCGAGGAACAGAATCTTCATCCCTAAAGCACCAAGAGCCATATTAGGCTACAGTAAATTATAAACATTAAAGTCACATTGCTAATGGGGGAAAAGAAATTTTAAAAAACAGTAATGTCAAAAATAAATTCAAGAATAATTACAAGAAATAGTCTACCCAAATGAGAAGAAACCAGAAAAATAATTCTGGCAATATAACAAAACAACATTCTATAACACCACCCCCTACCAAAAAATCACACGAGCTCTCCAGCAATGGATCTATAGAAAGATAAACTCTTTAAATACCAGATAAAGAATTCAAAAAGTTGACTATTAAGCTACTCAAGGAGATACAAGAGAAAGGTGAAAACCAACATAAAGAAATTTTTAAAAATTCACGATATGACTTAAAAAATTTCTAAATAGATGTTTTAAAGAAAAATCAATTAGAACCCTTGGAAATGAAAGACACATTTGGGGAATTATAGAATGTAGTGGAAAGCTTTAACAACAGACTAGACCAAGTAGAAGAAAGAATTTCAGGCCAGGCACGGTGGCTCATGCCTGTAATCCCAGCACTTTGGGAGACCGAGGCAGGTGGATCACAAGGTTAGGAGATTGAGACCATCCTGGATAACATGGTGAAACTCTGTCTCAACTAAAAATACAAAAAATTAGCCGGGCGTGGTGGTGTGTGCCTGTAGTCCCAGCTACTTGGGAGGCTGAGGCAGGAGAATCGCTTGAACCTGGAAGGCAGAAGTTGCAGTGAGCCAAGATTGCGCCACTACACTCCAGCCTGGGTGACAGAGTGAGACTCCATCTCAAAAAAAAGGAAGAATTTCAGAGTTTCAAGATAAAGTTTCCGAATTAACCCAATCAGACAAAAATAAAGGAAAAAAAATCAAAAGAAATTACCAAAGTCTCTAAGAAATATGGCATTATGTAAAATGGCCAAACCTAAGAATAAGTGGTGTTCCTGAGGGAGAAGAGAAGGCAAAAAGTTTGAAAAACTTATTTGAGAGAATAATTGAGAAAAACTTCTTTGGCCTTGCTAGAAATTTAGATATCCAAATACAAGAAGCTCAAAGAACTCCTGGGAGATTAAATGGAAAAAGGACATCACCAAGGCCTACAGTCATCAGGCTAGCCAATGTGAAGGAAAGAATTCTAAGAACAGTGAGGAAAAAGCCTCATGTAACTTGTAAAGGAAAAGCTATCAGACTAACAGCAGACTTCACAGTGGAAACATTACAAGCCAGAAGAGATCAGGGTCCTGTCTTTAGCCTCCTTGGACAGAAAAAACTGTCATGCAAGCATTTTGTATCCAGCAAAACTAAGTTTCATAAATGAAGGAGAAATAAAGTATTTTCAGACAAGCAAATGCTGAGAGAAGTTGTCACTTAACCCAACCAGCTCTACAAGAAAAGCTAAAAGGAGTTCTAACTCTTGAAACAAAAGATTGATATGCACCAGACTAGCACCTCCTAAAAGCGTAACAGTCACAAGGCCTATAAAACAATAACACAACAAAGGAAACAAAATATCTAGGTAACAATCAACTTGGTGACTGGAATCATACCTCATATCTCAATATTAATGTTGAACACAAATGGTCTAAATGCACCACTTAAAAGACGGAGATTGGGCCAGGCATAGTGGCTCATGCCTGTAATCCCAGTACTTTGGGAGGCGGAGGTGGACGGATCACTTAAGGCCAGGAGTTCAAGACCAGCCTAGCCAACATGGCAAAACGCTGTCTCTACTAAAAAATACAAAAAATTAGCCAGGCACAGTGGTGCATGCCTGTGGGCCCAGCTACTAGGGAGGCTGAGGCATGAGAATTGCTTGAATCCAGGAGGCAGAGGTTGCAGTGAGCTGAGATTGTACCACTGCACTCCAGCCTGAGCGACAGAGCAAGACTCTGCCAAAAAAACAACAACAAAGCAAAACAAAACAAAATAATCACAGATTGGCAGAATGGATAAAAAATCACAAACCAAATACCTCTTGTCTTCAAGCGACTCACCTAACACATAAGGATTCATAGAAACTCAGAGTAAAGGGATGGAAAAAGATATTCCATGCAAATGGAAACCAAAAGTGAGCAGGAGTAGCTATTCTGTTTTTTTTTGTTGTTGTTGTTTGTTTTTTGTAGACAGAGTCTTATTCTGTTGTCTAGCCTGGGGTGCAGTGGCATGATCTCGGCTCACTGCAACCCTCTGCCTCCTGGGTTCAAGCAATCCTCCTGCCTCAGCCTCCTGAGTAGCTGGGACTTCAGGCGCCCGCCACCACGCTTGGCTAAATTTTTTTGTATTTTTAGTAGAGAAGGGGTTTTGCCATGTTGTTCAGCCTGGTCTCGAACTCCTGACCTCGTGATCTGCCCACCTCAGCCTCCCAAAGTGCTGGGATTACAGATGTGAGCCACTGCGCCTGGCCAGATTTCTTAAATAACTCGAATGGTTGAACTACCATTCGATCCAGCAATCCCACTACTGGGTATCTACTCAAAGGAAAAGAAGTCATTACGTCAAAAAGGTAACTTGAATGGTAATACAAAAAGGTATGTTTATTGCAGCACAGTTCACAATTGCAAAGACATGGAACCAACCAAAGTACCCACTGACCAGTGAGTGGATAAAGAAAATGTGGCATATATACACCATGGAATACTACCCAGCCATAAAATAGAACGAGATAATGTCCTTGCATCAACTTGGATAGAGCTGGAGGCCATTATTCTAAGTGAAGTAACTCAGGAATGGAAAACAAAATACCTTATGTTCTGACTTATAAGTGGGAGCTAAGTTGTGGATATACAAAGGCAAACAGATTGGTATAACAGGACTCTGGAGAGTCAGAAGGGGGAAGACAGGGGTGGGATAAGGGATAAAAAATTACATATTGGGTACAATGTATAATACTTGGGTGATAGGTACACAAAAATCTCAGACTCCACCACTATACAATTTATCCCTATAACCAAAAACCATTTGTACCCCAAAAGCTATTGAAATAAAAATATTAAATAATAATAATAAAAGATTCTTGTGCATTTTTCTGGGATGTAGTTAAACTACTTGAAAACAGTTTGATCCTTTCGTGGCTTACTTTTAAGATTTGTTCGTCAGTCTTAGGGCAGGGTTAATTATTCTTCACAATTAAGGCAAGACACTTTACCAAATGCTTTGTGAATTGCAAGGTTTTTCAGTTTGGCTGGTGGGAGTGGGCACTATTCCCTGTCCTGTGTGAGTACCCACTATTATTAGCTCTAATTATTTTGGATGATTCCTTCCTTGCAACAATCTTCACTACTGTGTCCTGTAAACTCTAGCTACTTTGTTTTCTCCAGATTCTCAGCTCCATCTCCTCAACTCAGGGATACTTTGAAGCTGCTCTTCGGTTCTGTTTTTCCGTTCTGTGGCCTGAAGACAAGCCAATCATCACTCACCTTATTTGTTTCCCATCTCCCAGTAATCAATGTATATTGCTGCCTGACACTAGTAACCTGAAATATGTTGTTTCATATATTTTGTCCTTTTGTGTTGGTTGTTTCAGGCAAGAGGGTAAATCTGTCCTTATTACTCCATCTTAGCCATAAGCACAAATTTTGGCGGCTACTTTTGACCATTCACATAGATTTATTGGGACTCCATCTGTTGATCATTCTCTATTGTTTTTCCTCTTATTGTCTTAAAGACAGTAAATGTCTTTCCTGTCATTTTAGGAGATGACAGAACAAGATAAAGTTGAGCTTGGATGAGAACTGCTATATCACCAAGAACTTTTAGTGACAGAAGTCTAATCAGAAAATCCAAAGATATCAATCAGTAATATATAATTTTCTCAGGAAAAAAAATCAGATTCAGTGCTTGGAAGCTTCAATGAAATCATATCTCAGACCCAGAATATAATTCATCTCTCCACCACAAGCCAGGAATCTCAAACAGAAGAGGTTTTCAGGGCCCTCAGATTTGCACGCCAAAGTCGTTTGGCTCAGGGGTCCTCGTCGGTGGCAGCTGAGCCTTGGTGGGTTCTCTAAACTGTGGAAAAGCCTGCTTCTCAAAAAAAAAAAACTATTATGATATAAACAAATGAGCTTCATAAACTTACAGACCCAAGAGAATACATTTCAATTCTGAAATAGCAGGGGAAATGACTGCATAATTTTTATTGTTCAGTGGTTGATCTTGGAATATCAAAAGTGGGGAAAGTCTTTGAATTGATTGGTTTCTTAAACTGGGGGTCGACTCTGGTTCTGAAAGAAGAAGGAAGTGTTTATGTGAGTCCTAAGACATTCTCAGTTGGAACTGGAAGTAGTTCTTCCAGTTCTGAGTTTGGCATGATTGATGGAGGTGGTTGGTCTGTTTCTAACCTGTTAACACAAAGTAAGCCCTATGTAATGTTAGCTGTTACTACAGATGAGGACAGGTAGAACTAGCGGGGCTGACTGTAATCTGTGTGCTCACAGCATGGCATATGTGGGTAGCATGCCTCAAATGCTCACCACTGTACTCCTCTGAGTTTAATTGACTGTGTGTTGCAAGCATGCTAGTTTTTTTCCTCCCTGTGGCTTCTTTTTATGTTGTTTATTTTGTGTTTGGCAAACATATTTGATGACAGGGTTTGAGAAAAGTGAAGCAAAGAAACCTTATGCTGGATATTAACATGCAATTTTTACATCAACTAGAGGAGGCTTCAAAGAAAGAGTTGTGGAAATAGGCAGTTTGGGATTGGTGGCAGTCTACTGAGAAGTATACTCTACTTACAACTACAACCCGGGAGGGAAAACTGACCAGAAATTGAATAAATGGGGCTTAGAAAAGCATGTTTCCAGGGGTGTGTGATGGGGAGATTTGAAATCAGGCAAGTGAGTATCAACTTAAAATGCTGTGGAATGCATCTCCATAGGGACCATGTCATAATGATGTCAGCCATAGCTGATGCAATTAATATTGTCATTTCTAGATGCACATTTCTTCTATGAAACAGGACATACACAAAAAGGTATCTCTTGTCAATGCAGTCTGCTGCAGGTCCAGGCAACTCTCCAGGGTGACCGCTATCTATATGGGGACTCCGTGATCTAGACATGATCCTGTAACCTGTACCCTCTACGAGACATGGACCCCTCTGCTAAAGGTCAGGAGAGGAAAGAGACTGCCTTAGCCTTGGAATTGCTATATATTGACTCCTGTTCACATTTTAGTGGACAGAAACAGACTCATTACTTGCCCAAGTACAAAGGAGCTGAGAAGTATAGCCCTCTGTAAGCAAGCCAAGGAAGGAGAGCTGGCTGTTGGAGAGCACTAGGTACTTGCCTTCTTGCCTCCAGAGCTGGGGCATATATTGCCTCATGCCTTATTTACCACTCAACTTGGCTTGGTGAACTCTCACTAATCTTTCTGGCTTCTAGTTACATGATTATTTGCTTCATATTTACCTCTCCTATTAGACTTTAAACTCTGAACTACCCATAACACATACAGTATCAAGTGTTTAGTTAGACAGGCTTTTGTAAATGAACCATTACCCAAAGTAGGGTAATGACAGAAGGCATCTGGGAATTTTTTTTCTGGATCTTGTCAATACTTTGTTTTGCTCACTATAGAAATGTTTAAAAGTTATAGGCTGGGTGCAGTGGCTCACACTTGTAATCCCAGCACTTCGGGAGGCCGAGGAGGGCAGATCACTTGAGGTCAGGAATTCAAGACCCGCCTGGACAAAATGGTAAAACACCATCTCTACTAAAAATACAAAAATTAGCTGGGCATGGTGGTGGGTGCCTGTAACCCCTGCCCCTACTAGAAAGGCTGAGACAGGAGAATTGCTTGAATCTGGGAGGTGGAGGTTGTAGTGAGCTGAGATCGCACCACTGTACTCCAGCCTGAGCAACAAGAGTGAGACTCCATCTTAAAAAAAAAAATAGTTATAGCCAGCCTGATTTCACAGGTGCCAGACAAGAAGTTGCAAGACATTTACATGCCTGTATGGTATAGGTGCTCCAGATCATCAATACTTACTCTAGTTTCTGATATTGGGTTATTGGCTTGTTCATGGCACAAAATTCCACCAGATAATATTAATTGTTAGGAACATAGATTATTAAAAATAGGCCGGACGCAGTGACTCAAGCCTGTAATCCCAGCACTTTGGGAGGCTGAGGTGGGCAGATCACGAGGTCAGGAGATGGAGACCTTCCTGGCTAACACAGTGAAACCCCGTCTCTACTAAAAAATACAAAAAATTAGCTGGGCATGGTGGTGTGTGCCTGTAGTCCCAGCTACTTGGGAGGCTGAGGCAGGAGAATCGCTTGAACCCAGGAGGTGGAAGTTGCAGTGAGCCAAGAAGAGCACGCCACTGCGCTCCAGCCTGGGCAACAGAGCGAGACTCCATCAAAACAAACAAACAAACAAACAAACAAACTCCATTTCTTTAAAAATTTTCTTCAATTTTTTTCTGACTCCAAACATAATATGTATGGATTATAGAAAAATTATAAAGTAAATCAAATATAAAAAAGTCTTAATTTCATTGTTCAAAAACCGTTGTATTATCATCATGGCATACTTATTTTCAGACTTTTATCAATATGCATATCATCACATAGTTGATCTCCACCAGTAAAATAGATTTTTATCTAGAATTTTTTTAACACTTTGTCATGCCATTTTCATTTTTAACTAAAGTTTTTTTAAACATTTTAAACAGCAACACAACTTATCTATGTTTAAATAATAATTTACTAAACCATCTTTTTAATAGTGGACATTTAGATTGTTTCCAAAAGCTTTTGACTACATATAAACCTGCAATAAATATTGTAATGCACAAACATTTTCAAACATTTTCTATATTTTGGACTATTCTCTTAGGATAGATTCACAGAAGGAAAACATAAATTAAAGGCTATGAGCATTTACACAGCCACCTTTATGTGAGTTGGGAGTTTTGGGTTTTTTTTGAGATGGAGTCTCTCTCTGTTGTCCAGACTGGAATGCAGTGGAGCGATCTTGGCTCACTGCAGCTTTTACCTGCCGGGTTCAAGAGATTTTCATGTCTCAGCCTCCCCAGTAGCTGGGATTACAGACACATGCCCCCCATGTCTGGCTAATTGTGTTTTGTTTATTTGTTTGTTTGTTTTGAGATGGAGTTTCACTCTTGTTGCCCAGGCTGGAGTGCAACGACTCCATCTCGGCTCACTGCAACATCTGCCTCCCTGGTTCAAGCCATTCTCCTGCCTCAGCCTCCCGAGTAGCGGGGATTACAGGTGCCCGCCACCATGCCTGGCTAATGTTTTGTATTTTTAGTAGAGATGCGGTTTCACCATGTTGGCCAGGCTGGTCTCGAACTCCAGACCTCAGGTGATCCACCCGCCTCAGCCTCCCAGAGTGCTGGGATTATAGCCACCAGCCACCGCACCCAGGCTTTTTTTTTTTTTTTTTTTTTTTTTGTATTTTTAATAGAGACGGGGTTTCACCATGTTGGCCAGGCTGGTCTTGAACTCTTGACCTCAAGTGAACCACTCACCTCGGCCTCCCAAAGTGCTGGGATTATAGATGTGAGCCACCATGCCCGACCCCTAAGTGAGTTGATAGTTTTGAACAAATTATCCAACCTGCTTACTATTTTCTCAGTCATAAATATGGAGTATGAGCTCCAGGGAGTTTAAAATACTTGGTCTTTTTTTTTTTTTTTTTTTTTTAAGACGGAGTCTCACTGTGTGGCCCAGGCTGGAGTACAGTGGCCTAATTTCAGCTCACTGCAGCCTTTACCTCTCCGGACTCAGGAGATCCTTCTACCTTAGCCTCCTGAGTAGCTGGGACTACAGGTGCCTACCACCACGCCTGGCTAATTTTTGTATTTTTTTTGTAGAGACATGGTTTTGCCATGTTGTCCATGCTGGTCTCGAACCCCTGGGCTCAAGCAATCCCCTCACTTCAGCCTCCCGAAGTGCCGGGACTACAGGCATGAGTCACCACACTGGCCTAAATACATAGTTGTTTTATGTAGGAGTCAAAACAATATTATTAAGTATTAATAACCCCTATACAATCAGCAGTACTTCATCCAATGAGACAATAATAACATGCCCAGCAATTCCACACTGCCTTATGTAGCAGGTTCTTAACATTCAAGAAACACCTAAACCCATCTAGAATCCTCCAAGTTACAAAATTACTTCAACATATAATTTTCCCCACAAATTTCCATATTTGCATTAGCTAAAGCACTGCAGAAATAATTTCTTCAATCATCCTTTCTTCCTTTCATATTGAATAAATATGGCAGAATCATTCACATAAGAGTCACTGCCCAATTCAATATTCTTTTATTCTTTCACTTATTCAAAACCAAATTTTTCTGGCTAATAACAGTTACTTTATTTGCTCTTTACTTTTTAAACGCTAGCTTGCTTTTGGGGTCCATGCTAAATAAACGTGGTTTTTATTAGTCCATGTTTTCGCTGATGAGAAGGGAACAAGATACAATTAATGGATAGTCCCATAGCTCCAGCATCAACTGAATGACTATCTCAGGTACCATCTTTAAACATCCACTAATCCAAAATGACAATCTACTCTACATGTCAAGGGCTTCCAGGAATTATGTGTGAATGCACAACCATGAACAATAAATCTACACATTTCAAGGATCTATTGTGATTTTTTTCAAAGCACATTAAGAGGCAGTTATAATTATCCCCTTTGTGCAGAGAAGGAAGATAAGGCCAGTAAGTAGGTAATTGTCTTGGCCAAGGTCATATTGTCCATAAGTGGGACTGCTGTGATGAGTCTCAGACTCAGGAATAAAATGCATTAGAAACAGAATCTTCATTATATACATGAGCAGATGGAATGAAGCTGAGTAAGACATTATTCCTGAGAATCAATGAGATGTAAATATAGGTGGGAATAAGAGTAGACAAGACAATAGGAAATCAAATCATCCTACAGAACAATACTTACAGAATAATAACTGCACAAGAGATGACCTCAATTCACTCATGAAGGGAAGAGGAAACGAACTGATATTTTTGCCATATGCTGGCTGAAGACATGTGGAGGAAATTGCAAGCCAATTTGAGTTGAAGGCACATCGCAGGAGCTGACAGCACAATTTCTTTTCCCATCAATTTTCACCCCCGCCCCCACCTCCACCTCACAAGGGACCTGCCAATGTAGACATCCAAACAAAAGTATATCTCAGTTAAGAATAGAATATTATGTTGTGCAGCAGCATAGAAATAAAAAAGAAGTTTCCAATACAATCTCGTTTTTATCTCTTGAGAAATTGTATAATTGAAAATAGTACCCTACATAAAAGTTAAAGATATTTATTTTTTAGAATGCAATGCACATATTTGTTCAAATATGGGTATAATTAACTGGACAAACTTCTCTCTGCTTTTTAATTCAAGGTTTATATTCAAATGCATCATTTCTTTTTTTAATTTAACTTTTATTTTAAGTTCAGGGGTACATGTGCAGGTTTGTTAAATAGGTAAAGTTGTACTATGGGAGTGTGTTGTGCAGATTATTTCATCACCCAGGTATTAAGCCTAGTACCCACTGGTTGTTTTTCCTGATGTCCTTCCTCCTCCCACCCCCACCCTCTGATAGGCCCCAGTGAGTATTGCTTCCCTCTGTGTGTCCGTGTGTTCTCATCATTTAGCTCCCACTTATAAGTGAGAACATGAGGTATTTGGTTTTCTGTTCCCGTGTTAGTTTGCTAAAGGTAACAGCCTCCAGCTCCATCCATGTTTTTGCAAAGAACAGGATCTCATTCTTTTTTATGACTACATAGTATTCCATGGTGTATATGTACCACATTTTCTTGATCAAGTCTACCATTGATGGACCTTTAAGTTGATTCCATGTCTTTGCTATTGTGAATAGTGTTTGAAATGCATCACTTCTTAGTAATGTATAAGATAACACGCATTCAGTTTTGTTAAGCTTGATTAATGTTTATTGAGTCCAAAACTTATTGTGCTGCTAGAACTAAAGACGTAAGTTCCCCTATGACTGATATAAGTCATAACCCTCAGTTGAGGATGAGCCATAAGAAACAGAACCCCAAGAATACAGTACATGTAGAAACCAAGAGTTGGTAGGGTTGCAATAGGAGTAAGGTTGCAGTGGAAGTAAGAAGACCTCAATAGAGCCCAGCTCTAACATGTAGGATCTCTGAACCTCAATTTCTCTATCTATGAACCGGGTATACAATGATATCTACTCCTTTTACTTCTTGGGATGATGTGAGGATCAAGTAAGGCAGAGTTCAGAGACAATAAAATACTATATTGATGTAAGATATTATTACCAATGTTACAATCATTACTGGCTGTAGAATAGCTCTCTTTCTTCACAGGTTATTTTTGGGGTGACAACAGCTTTGGTCCACCTTGGCCATTCAGAGAGTGAGTGAGAGGTGAGGTTCTGGAACATGGGAAAAGGGCAGGCTCTTTTTCTTGGGACCTGTCCCAAACTAAAGCAGAGCTTCTAGTAGGATCTTGTGTTTGCTTGGGTTAGTTATTTTATATTTGGTTGTGAAAAGTAAGCAATGGGTGCAAAGCAGGCTCACCGTGTGCTGGTTTCCACTTCAGCCCACTGTATCTTGGACTGCGCTTTTACTACTTGCCTGAGTCCAGCAAGACAGAACACTCGCATGCACAAGTTTTATGAAGGTGGTTTATTACCCACAGATAGGCAGCAAGGCACAACAGATGCCAAGGATGCAGGGCAAGCTGGTCCCTCAGGACTTAGGAAAGCTACCTGGGGCAGATGGACTCTCATCTGCAGGCATCCAACCTGCATCACAGCTGAGGAAGTCTGGATGGCAACTGCCTTGGGTTTTATAGTTCAAGGTAATGTGACTTGCTGGGCTAAAGCATTTAAGAACATCCTTTGTCAAAGAGGGAGGGGGAAGGAACAGAGACTGAGCTGTTCTGGCCAGTTCTTCCTTGCCTCAGGATGTGCATTCCCAGTGCATTCTACAGCTATTCTTTTTTTTTTTTAATGGGGTCTCTATCACCCAGGCTCACTGCAGCCTGGAATTCCTAGGCTCAAGTGATCCTCCCGTCTCAGCCTCCCTAGTAGCTTGGATTACAGGTGCGGGCCACTGCACCTGGCTTCTACAGTTATTCCTTTTTTTTTTTTCATATGGAGTCTCACTCTGTCACCAGGCTGGAGTGCAGTGGTGTGATCCTGGCTCACTGCAACCTTTTCCTCCCAGGTTCAAGCTATTCTCCCACCTCAGCCTCCCGAGTAGCTGGGACTACAGGTGCGTGTGCCACCATGCCCAGCTAATTTTTGTATTTTTAGTATAGACGGGGTTTCACCATGTTGGCCAGGATGGTCTCGATCTGTTGACCTCGTGATCCACCCGCCTCGGCCTCCCAAAGTGCTGGGATTACAGGTGTGAGCCACCACACCCGGCCTACAGTTATTCTTAAGAACTAGAAGTGAGAAAGTGGGGAAAACTGGGTTGGTTCAAGGCCACTGGGAGAACCGTACTGCAATGGGTTAATGAATAAAAGAAAAATGGCAGTGGTAAATGCACCTTGGCCTCAAATAAATGTTATCATCTATCTGAGCTCACATAGATCTCTTCTTATTTAGTAATTAACACATTCATTCATTCAATATTTATGTATGACCTACTCTGCACTAATTTTGGCTTCCTTTTAGCCTTCCTTATCTGAGCACACTGTTGAGCTTTATGAAGATGCCTGCTTAAGCTGTATGTCTCCAATGAGACTGGGAGCTCCTTAAGGGCAGGGCACATACCTCATACCTCTATTCTGTCCTCTGGAATGCTTAGAAGAGTGCTAAGAAAATTTAAGGAGCCATTCTTAGGGGACCCCATAATATTTTCACAGTTTGATGACTTTTTTTTTTTTTTTTTTGAGACGGAGTCTCGCTCTGTCACCCAGGCTGGAGTGCAGTGGTGTGATCTCGGCTCACTGCAACCTCCACCTCAAGTGATTCTCCTGCCTCAGCCTCCCAAGTATTTGGGACTACAGGCACGCACCACCACACCCAGCTACTTTTTGTATTTTTAGTAGAGATGAGGTTTCACCATGTTGGCCAGGATGGTCTCGATCTCTTAACCTCGTGATCTACCTGCCTCGGCCTCCTAAAGTGCTGGAATTACAGGCGTGAGTCACTGCCCCCGGCCCAGTTTGATGACTTTTAAAGTGTTGTGCTGCCGGTTGAGTTCTTTAGGAGAGGCTGCCCCTGAGATGAAGATTAGAATGCTGGGAGTGTGTCGGGAGTGGTCTTGGAAGCAATGCCTGTGAAAAGAAGCGGAAGGAGAGATTGGGCAGAAGATGAACTTCAATACAGCCTCAAGAAAGTCCTCAGTTCATCCATGGGAAGCTTCGAAGCTAGGATGGCCTCACAGAGTTGTCCCAACTTGACGAGAGAGCCAGGCCTTTGTTCCAGACACTGGAGGCAGGCCGCCTCCAGAAGGGGTGTGACCTTGAGCAAGGTGGTGAGGAAATTCCAAAAGAAGGTGTCAGTTGAGGGCCATTTGCTGACAATATTCCCAGTAATGGAAGGAAGAAGTTCTTCAGTCCTGAAGGGGATTTGAGCAGCACTTCACAATGTCCATTACTTACTGTAATATTGGTGCAAGACGATGCTAGAAGCCTTATCCAAGGAGGAAAAAAAGTGAATTTTAATACTGACATGTTATATCTCTCATATTGTTTCCTGAAAAGATCATTTTTAAGTGACTTTTGAAAGTATATGTAAAATAGAAGTTCCTCCCAAACATATACTTCAGGAAAATATTTAAAAGCAAGCAAGCAAACAAACAAAATACAGTGTGGATGAAAGTTGTGTTAGTATTAGTATGATTAGTCAAGATAATTTTGTTTCATGTGTTTGATCACAATTCAAATTAGTTCTGGAAGGGAAAATTTTATTGTCTCTCGTAACCAGACTTCAGGAAGGGCAAAGTTGCACCTAGACCTCAGGGACTCAGATAGTAACAGATCACCTTTTTGTCTCTGCTTCTTTCTTCATATTGTCTGTTGATATGGTTTGGCTGTGTCCCCACCCAAATCTCATCTAGAATTGTAGTTCCCATAATCCCCATGTGTTGTGGGAGGGACCTGGTGGGAGGTCATTGAATCATGGGGGCAATTACCTCCATGCTATTCTTGTGGTAGTTGAGTGAGTTCTCACGAGATCTGATGGTTCTCTCTGCCACCATGTGAAGAAGGACGTGTTTGCTTCCTCTTCTGCCATGATTGTAAGTTTCCTGAGGCCTCCACAGCCATGCTGAACTTTGAGTCAATTAAACGTCTTTCCTGTATAAATTACCCAGTGTTGGGTATATCTTCCTAGCAGTGTGAATACAGATGAACAGAGTGTGTATTCTCCCACACTCACTTCTTCCACACTGCTGGAAGTATGGCTAACAGCAGTTTACAGGCTCATAGTTTCATCACTAGAGAGGACTTAAAACTTGATCTCTCTGTTGTCAAGTTAAAAGCTCCTGGGGGAGGGGGAGGAATGCAAATTAAAACCACAGTGCAATACCACATTACTCCTTCAAGAATCGCCATTATTAAAAAGTCAAAAGCAACAGATATTGCTATGGATATGGGGGAAAAGGAACTTTTATGCAGTGCTGATGGGAATGTAAATTAGTACAACCTCTATGGAAAACAGTATGGAGATTCCTTAAATAACTAAAAGTAGAGATACCATTTGATCCAGCAACCCCACTACTGAGTATCTACCCAGAGGAAAAGAAGTCATTAAATGAAAAGAATCTTTGCACGTGCATGTTTATAGCAGCCCAATTCACAATTGCAAAGATGTGGAACTAACCTAAGTGCCCATTGACTAATGAGTGGATAAAGAAAATGTGGTATATATACACGATGGAATACTACTCGCCATTAAAAGGAATGAAATAATGTCTTCGCAGCAACTTGGATGAAGCTGGAGGCCATTATTCTAAGTGAAGTAACTCAGGAGTGGAAAACCAAAAACCATATGTTCTCACTGATAAGTGGGAGCTGAGCTATGAGTATGCAAAGGCATGCAGAGTGATATATTGAACTATAGATACTCAGAACAGGAAGGGTGGAAGGGGGGTTAGGGATAAAAAAACTACACATTAGGTACAACGTACACTACTTGGGTGATGGGAGCACTAAAATCTCAATTCACTGCCACATAATTCATCTGCGCAACAAAAAACTATTTGTGCCCCAAAAGTTATTAAAATGAAGGGAGAAAAAAAGCTAACTCCTGTGGGAAGTTTTCTGTTGGGTCAGTGTTATCCACAGACCAATTAGCTGCAGCCAGAGAGTAAGATGAAGGTGTGATTAATGTTTCAACTGGGCCCATCTGGGCACCTCTAGCCATTCACTGTGCCCAGGGCACATAGGATTATGGGAATTCTCACATGGACGTATGTAACTAAAGTAAAAAAGTGGCATTTTGTGGAAGGGTAGGACAAGCAAGGAGTAGACAGAAGAGAAGATGTTCACGGCCGTATATTAGAGTTTTCTTATCTTCCATGTTTGAATCTTGTCAGGCTATTTTTATATTCTTTTTGGCTTTATCATATGAACCAGTGCATTTATTATGGAAATAGATTATATAGCTATCAGTAATTTGTTCATAAATATTAGATTCTGTTCATTTTGCACAGAGATTAATCACCTGCCAAAATGTACATGATTTTCTTGGTGCAGAGAAATCACTTATTAGTCATATTAACAAGGGAATATCAAACATATTTTGAAGGGCTAGAAATGAAGACGTAATGACCATATACTTCTTTTTAATAGAATATTTATTTATATTAACAAATGTCACTTTATAGAAGACATTTCAACCTTAATCAAGTAAACCCTCTTTGAGTGATTTATGATATAATTTTGTTAGCTATATATGTCTTTATTATATGAAGAAGATTTGGAAAAAAAAAAAAACTTTAAAGAGTCCCTGCCAATTTCAGCTTAAAATCTATGCTTTGAAACAGAAATTTTAGAAAAGTTCTGCTTAGCTGTTAACTCTTCTGGTGATGGAGTTGCCAGTTTAATATCCATTTCACCCCAGGGTGATTAAGTCAATTGTGATAATTCCACCCCATGGTAAAACCAATCCCAGTGGTTGGTTGGTTCAGAAATTGGTCCATGACATGACACATGAAGAAAAGGATGGTTCTGGAGAAAGTTTTCTTTTCCCTACATGTCACGTGAGCTCTGCTCATGCCACCTGTCACCGGTCCACAGTGCGGCCAACACTGACAACAGCCCAGGAGAGAGATGAGAGAAGCCTGAGTCTCTGTGGACATTATTGATCAGTGAATTAATCAACCCTGAAGCCTGCCCTTGCCTTCTTGACTTTTGACAGATAATACATGCATTTCTCATGGTTTAAGCCAGAATCAGGATTTCTATTATTTGCAGCTAAAAATTTCTTAATAGATATGATTGCAAAGTAGAAGAGAGAAGCTTATTATCAAATAATTGTAATACTGCGTACGTAATCCATAAAAACAGAGGTATTTATAAGGTATAGGGGTGCTGCAAAGTAGGGAGGTATATGAGGAAGTTTCTCAGAGAAGAAGATACTTAAGATGGGTATTGAAGGATATTTCAGCAAACGAATGAAGATGAGGAAGTGCCTTTTGGGCAGAGGGAGCAGCATGTGCAAGAGCACAGAGTAATAAAATAGATATTCTCAAAATCCCCCAAGTTAGACAAATTACAAAAGGCACAGACACATCTTACAGGAACTGTGGGGTATGGTGGGTACTAATCAGGAAACCAGGAAGTTGCCCGGGACAGATGTGTCTTCCCTCTCCATCTATCTTGATTTAGCGCCAAATGGTCTCTTACTATTGCTTTGTTCAGGCAATGTGTTCCAC
Source organism: Pongo abelii (assembly GCF_028885655.2). Lineage (NCBI taxonomy): Eukaryota > Metazoa > Chordata > Mammalia > Primates > Hominidae > Pongo > Pongo abelii. The sequence continues at coordinate 140,901,487 of NC_071990.2, forward strand.
TCTCCTGCTGACTTCTGCAAACCAGTCTCTCTGCTCTTCAGTATGAGTGCATGGCTTCCAAAGGACATTACAGGGTCAATATTAGATAATTTCACTAAAAACACCTCCATGCTTTCTTTGACTATAGTTTCTCTGTCTCTTTGTTGGAGTTTTCCCGGCCAGCCAATGTGCTAGCCTTTCCTGACAGCTACTTGCCCACAGTCCAATCTGCTGTATCATTGGGAGACGGGGTCATTATGGTATAAACATGGCTGCCCAGATTCACCATTTCAGTTGGCCTGAGCTAGTGCAAGGACTCTGCTCCATAGCGTATAACACCTGGGGGTTCCACAGGGAAGATGCTACAGATGCTGGCACTCAACAGCTGGACCCTGGAAGCACCTGGAGGCAGTCGATAGTGGCTATCACCTGGGAACTTTGGCTGCTGCTGCTGGTGGACGCACCTACAAATGGCCTTTCCCTGTGGCCTGGCTTCCTTACAGCATGGCCGTGTCAGGGTAGCCGGACTTCTTATATTGTAGCCCAGGGCTCCAGAGGCGTGTGTCCCAAGAGAACCAAGGGGAAGCTATGCGGTGTTTTCTTACTCAGTCTTGAAAGTTACACAGCAAGAGAGTCCATAAGTGAACCTCAGATTTAGGGAAGAGGCCTAATGCTGTTTTGATGAGATGAGTGTCAAAAAATTTACAGGCAGTTTTTGTTTGTTTGTTTGTTTGAGACGGAGTCTCGCTCTGTCACCCAGGCTGGAGTGCAGTGGTGCCATCTGGGGTCACTGCAAGCTCTGCCTCCCGGGTTCTCGCCATTATCCTGCCTCAGCCTCCCGAGTAGCTGGGACTACAGGCGCCCACCACCATGCCCGGCTAATTTTTTGTATTTTTAGTAGAGACAAGGTTTCACTGTGTTATCCAGGATGGTCTCGATCTCCCGACCTCGTGATCTGCCTGCCTCTGCCTCCCAAAGTGCTGGGATTATTGGGTCACTGCGCCGGGCCTTTACAGAGTTTTAAACACCCTTAGCAGTGCTCTGGGGAAGAGTTGATCAGGATTAAAGGGATAGGGCATGCCATGGGGAAAAGCCGGAGATGGCTTTCCATTTTAATTAGTGTGGCCATCTAGGAAGCAAATTCTCACAAAGACCTAAGGGAGGTTTAGGAAGGAAAGCATATTTTAGGCAGGCGGACAGCAAACACAGCTAGTTTGTTGAATGTAGTAACTAAGTAGCTTGGCTGGTGGTGAAGAAGAGGGAAGGAATGGAAGAAAGTTCTAGATTTCTGGTTTCAGTGTCTGGATGAATAGTAGTTCCACTAACCAGGAATCAGGACGCAGGAAGTGAATGAGAGAGGATTGAATAAAGTCTTGGATGTATTCTACTTCAATGTGTATCAGACATCAGTGTGTGTGTCTGTGTGTGCACGTGCGTGTGTTCATTCAATAGTAAGCAGAGACTGGGGAGGTCTAGGCTGGACATCTGGGTTTTGAAATGCTCAATACCTAGGTGGTATCAGAGCCCTTTAGAAATAGATGAAATTGACTAGTGAGGTGAGGTAAGAAGTCTGGCAAACACCAATATTTAAGGTAGGAGCAAAGGGCCTCGTATAAGATTTTGAATAGCACTGGCTTGAGAGGTAGGAGAGACAGGAAAAAGGAATGATTTCAGGGTCAGAAAAAGATAGAGAAAGGCTTAGGGACCTTCAAATATCTTTCTGAATGATGCAGAAAATCCTACCATTCAAAATTTCTTCCTTTAGTTTTAAATGCTCTCTCTCTAAAATTTCTCTATTAAGATATAAACATCCCAGCAGGGCAGAAAATTGAGCCACTGATACCTGAGCAAATGGAAGGCAGGAGAACACTTCAAAAAGGGAAGGGGTTAAAAAGGGGAAGAAAGTGGAGTTGCTCCCTACAGAATGGGAGAAAATTTTTGCAATCTACCTATCTGACAAAGGGCTAATATCCAGAATCTACAAAGAACTTAAACAAATTTACAAGAAAAAAACAACCCCATCAAAAAGTGGGCAAAGGATATGAACAGACACTTCTCGAAAGAAGACATTTATGTAGCAGCCAACAGACACATTAAAAAAATGCTCATCATCACTGGCCATCAGAGAAATGCAAATCAAAACCACAATGAGATACCATCTCACACCAGTTAGAATGGCAATCATTAAAAAGTCAGGAAACAACAGGTGCTGGAGAGGATGTGGAGAAATAGAAACACTTTTACACTGTTGGTGGGAGTGTAAACTAGTTCAACCATTGTGGAAGACAGTGTGGAGATTCATCAAGGATCTAGAACTAGAAATACCATTTGACCCAGTGATCCCATTACTGGGTATATACCCAAAGGATTATAAATCATGCTACTATAAAGACACATGCACATGTATGTTTATTGTGGCACTATTCACAAGAGCAAAGACTTGGAACCAACCCAAATGTCCATCAATGATAGACTGGATTAAGAAAATGTGGCACATATACACCGTGGAATACTATGCAGCCATAAAAAAGGATGAGTTCATGTCCTTTGCAGAGACATGGATGAAGCTGGAAACCATCATTCTCAGCAAACTATCACAAGGACAGAAAACCAAACACCGCATGTTGTCACTCATAGGTGGGAACTGAACAATGAGATCACTTGGACACAGGACGGGGAACAGCACACCCCAGGGCCTGTCGTGGGGCAGGGGGTAGGGGGAGGGATAGCGTTAGGAGAAATACCTATGTAAATGATGAGTTAATGGGTGCAGCAAACCAACATGGCAGATGTATACCTATGTAGCAAATCTGCACGTTGTGCACAAGTACTCTAGAACTTAAAGTATAATAAAAAAAAAAAAAAGAAAAGAAAAAGAAAAAAAAAGTAGATTTGCTGAAAGACATCTTTTGTCAGTTTCCTATTTTTATTAAACTGCAGCGAGCAATGGTGCTTGGGCAGAGTGTATTTGGGTGACCTTGACATATTTTTAATTTTGAGGGTTAAAATAGGTCACATAGGATATTTTATGTTTCAGTAATACAAATAGGAAATGGTAAGTGGGGATGGGGGCAAGTTCTTTAAGGAAATGACAGTCCAGCAGCTCAGGAGAAAAGCGCAAATATGAATTTACAGACCTTTAGCTCCATCTAGTGGTTAAGTGGTGAAAGGAACAAATATTTTGTAACATTATCATGGTTCTTTAGCTACATTACTTTTATATGTCAGTCTATAATTATTTCCTGGATAGTTATGTATTAGGATACACTTTTGTTTAACAATTTTCAACTAATCTATTAGTTTGTCATCTAGCTAAATAATTGATTTCCCAAACTGTGGAATGTGGTGTTGTAAAGTTGGGGAGGGAGAAATAGGTAAATGGATATAGACAAATGCCTCTTAACTACTTGAAAACTCTTACGTATCTGCTTATTATAGTGTTCAACACATGCTAGCTTCCTCTGACTTAGCATTGTATATAGGATTGCCTCTCTGAGAAAGTAAATAATACTAACAGTCATGCTAATGATGATGATAGTAATTGTGGCCCAGGAAGAGATGTTTGAAAGGAAGAGAGTTCAAATAGTTATGGTTTGTTATTTAAGAGGTTGGAAAAGTGAAATTAATCTGTAAGAATATAAGACAGAACCTGAAATAAAGAATTGATCGAATTATTTTCAGTAAGTTACACACCATATACACACATACACATAATTTAAACAACTGCATCAGCAAATTTGCAATGTCATGTTCTAGAAATATTTACTAGGGTGGCAAGCTTTTTTGGCATTTGCTTGCAGGCTGATAAATCTCAGTAGCCAAAATTTGTGCTCATTATGGCAATGAAAGGGAATATTTACAGAGATGATTCCAACCTTTGGAAAGTTGACACAACTGGGTCAGGTCTATGGCACATCCACAGACTCACGGTGAGCTTGGAAAAATAATGGTAAGAATGATGGAACAGGTTTTGAGGTGGTCTTATAATATTGTACTCCATCTTTTCAGAGGAGGAGAAATGATAGGAACAGGCTTATGTTTTCTTCATGAGAATTTGAATACAAGATGTATTAATTAAACATCTTCATTTTACTGATGGAGAAACTTGAGTCAACAATGATTGAATTACACAGCTATTTGGTTGCAGAGTTAAGACTAGACCTATGTTTTTTATTCCTGATCTACTATTCTTTTCAGTACAACTATTAATAGAAGAGTTCTCCATTTCCATAGAAGACCAAAGTAAGAGAACGTGAGCTTACATTTGCATCAAGAAAGTTTGGATAAATTGAGGAAGATTAGTTAAGTGTAAAGTAACTAAATATTGTATTTCCTTTACTCTAACATGTACTTAAAAAAATCTTAACATTATGAAATCAGCCTGAATCTTATAATCAATATTAAAACATAATTGCTGGCAGGCAGTGGGGCAAGTTGTAAAGCGGTCATATTTATGTGCCAGAATTTAGTAACTAACATTCTCATTTAATAGGGCATAGAATTGGGAGGATAAGGCATCGGCTTAATTTCTGAAAGAAACTGTTTATTTCCAGCAAGAAGGAATTCAATTAAGGAAAAAAAACTGAAACTGCAATTTAAATCACTGATACTCTTTCATTTGACTTGAAGTGCTAACGAGGTCAAAACGTTAAGAAGGTGTAAGCAGCTCACCACGAGGCTACTCACGCACTTTCAGGGGTCACACTTAATTTGGAGGAATTTTTATACCAAATTTGAAAAAGCGTAGACCCGAATCTTGTGAATCCCAAAAGGAAACGGTATGTGATTGTACGGATAAATACATGGTATACTTGTATTCATATATTTTAGAACTTGTGTTCATGTAATGTAATGGGTTTTTTTCTTAATCACTTATTAAATTGATCATTTTACAATCAGTGCCATTTAAGAATAGGTGTCATTTGGTTTATCACAGCAGCACTGCGTCTTAGAAAGAGCACGGACTGAGAAGCTAGGTCTGGAAACTACTCTGCTCCTCTATCTGCTACTGTGTTGTCCTTGAGCAGTTGACTTCCTCTCTAAATGTCAATTTCCTTATGTAAATTTGGGAGAATATCATGAATCTTGCAAGCATATTGTGAGCATTAAATGAGATTATGTATGTAAAGTGCCTACCACAATATCTGTCACATAGTAAGTGCTCAACCAAGGCAGCCACAGGAAACTTATGGTCAACAGAGAGATTTCTTAAGAGATGTTGGCTGAAGGGTAAATTTCTTCGATTTGATCCCACGCAGTCTAAACAGTGTTTCTTACCATTTAAAAATCTATGCCCTATCAGTCAAGAAGATTTTGAGGCCAGGCGCAGTGGCTCACGCTGTAATCCCAGCACTTTGGGAGGCTGAGGTGAGTGGATCACGCGGTCAAGAGATTGCGATCATCCTGGCCAACAAATACAAAAAAACTAGCTGGGCGTGGTGGTGCGTGCCTGTAGTCCCAGCTACTCAGGAGGCTGAGGCAGGAGAATTGCTTGAACCCAGTAGGCGGAGGTTGCAGTGAGCTGAGATCGCGCCACTGCACTCCAGCCTGGCAACAGAGCAAGACTCTGTCTCCAAAAAAAAAAAAAAAAGAGAGAGTTTGAAATGTCTTTCTACATTTTGTTTTACTAAAAGAATGTGTATTAAAACATCTGTCCAAATATAGTATGGAATATGTTTTTATAAGTTACTGTTTTCTCTCCCTTCTCCCCATCCTGAGAGGTACCTCTACCCAGCTGAGAACTATTGATCCAAAAAATGGTGCTAGAAGGGGATCTTACAAACATTTTGATATTTAAGTTCCTATTAGGAACATAACAGTCAGTTCAATCATTTTTCACCTACTGGTCTCATCGTCCTTATGTTTTCTGAACACATTGGGTAAAGAGAGATATATGAAACTGGTCATCATCTTGCTTATCCTCCTTTCAAGAGTTATCCAAAATACATGCAACGGGGCCATATTTACAAGGTGATCTAAGAATGTGTACGCACAATTGAAGTATACCGTATGTTTGTGCTTTAAGGAGATAGCAACTGTCACGAAGCAAAAAACCCAACAGAACCCAAACCAAACCCCAAACCACCACCACTAACAACAACAAAATTCTGTGGCCTAGTGACTGAGGAAATCACAAGGCCAAATGTTATACCAATCCACAGGAAAACCCAAAGAGAAAAGACTTCAATAGCCTCCAATCCCATTTCCTTCACTGTAGCATGTGTTCATAAAAACAGTATTGACAATCTGGAGCTGGCTGACTTTTCCTGATTTTATGCTAGTTTGACTTGCACTCAAGCCTTAATTTTGCTTCCCACTCAGCTTTCAGGAATGGACAGGCAGAATTCTTTGGGCACTATTAACTTTTCAAAAGCCACTCGCCTATTTGCATATCTCCTGCAATGCGCACCACGCTAACCTTGCCTTGCTACAGGCTCCTCAGGAGACAGATTCCCCTGTCGGCTTTGTTCAGCAACCCAAAATGTAATCAAGTAACCACTCTACTGTAGAGGGAAGAAAGGGAAGGATTTCAGGGCTGAGCACAATGGTGATACCATGGGAAAATTCCAAGAATTCCGTAAACCACAGTCCTCACCCCTGGTTGTGCCCCTGCCTCACTAATCTTTCAGATTAGTTCAGCCTAATGAAAACTAATAACATATAAAGCAAGTAATAATATTCACTGTCCATCTTTCTTTCATGTGCTTTTTGCTCACTCTACAAGTCCTGATTTAGCCAAGCTGAATTCTCAAAAAGCACCACTAACGGCCTCCTGGGGCTGCTTCATTTAGTGCTCATCTAGGGGAAGGAAGTAACTGATAAGAATCCAGCCGCTAAAAAGTCATTATTTGTTCATAGACAGTATGGAAGAGGTCGGTCTGATAGTTTCTCTTTCCCAAGGATCATGGATTCAGTTCCTCAACACAACAGACTCTTATTTATCATAGCTTTTCTTTCATTGTGTATAAATATCAAAATATGATGGAAATTCACGCCAGCCGCTCTTAGAATATTTTCTCACTCTTTAGCATTACTGCATTACTTATGAGTTTAATTTCTTTCTGGGAAGGGAAGAAGTTCTTTATTTCAGATGTTTTAATATTTTTTAAAAATATAGGTAGGTCTCACTACAAGGCAAGCTAAAATTATCAGCTGTATGTTATTTGATGGAAAATATTCTTCTATTTCCTTTTCCAGTTTAAATTAAAAGTATGGCTACCAGGAAAAAAAAAAGAATCATTTTTCTCCTTGCTGCATAAAAATAGGTCAAGTAATTTAAGCCAGTCCATTGCAATTAAAATTCTGACATTGCCATTGTTCCTTCTATTCTAGGGGGAGAAGACAAACAGAGCCCATGATAATAGGGGTTCACTGGCTAAGTCATTTGATGTGCTACCTATTGTTCTCTTCTAGAGGCTCAGCCTCAACCTGCCTGGGAGCGCTGATTTTGATGATAGTGGTACAGTCCCAAAATGATAAATACCATCTCTGAAGCATGCATTTCTGAAGAGGTGTAATGCTGCTTTCATGCTAGCAAAACAATTCCACTGCAGAGGAAAAAATTGCCAATGGCATGGGTCCTAAATTCCTTGAATTCTAAATTTATTTATTTTTTGGAGACAATGTTATCTGCCCGGTTTATTTTAAAGTAAATTTTACTGACTCAATTAGACAGCAACACTCATCCTCATTAAAGATCCTGCAGTCCTTTCACAAGATTAGGGCTGGTGACTTGGTCACATTCCAATGTAGATAATTGCATTCTGCATTCCTGGATATTTTCCTCCACCTTTCCAACCTCATACCATCAAATGCATTGTTATTTACCCTTACTGCAAATCAACAGTCCTGTTGTGGAGGCGCCGAGGGTTTGCCATCCCCTCAGTTTACAGGCTAAAGCATCGGCCCAAACCACTGCTCCTTACACTTTTAAAAGAAAACCCCTTAGGTAATGCATATTTTCAAATATGAGGCAAATCTCAATTATGCACACTTAATCATAGGTTAAGGTTTTTGGTAAGTAAAATATTCTTATTTTATAAAGGATGTTTATTTTGGAATCTTCTTTGATTTAAAAAATGTGTTGCTCGAAAATGTGCTGTTTGCTCAAAGAAGAAAACAAAGTCTTCGGAAATGGCAACAAAACAAACAATAAAGCGAAAAAGCTCTTGAGGAAACAGCTTTTCATTGACCTTCTAAATAAATTCCACAAGGGGGCGAAAACACCTAATGGTCCGGGGCTGCAAAGTTTTTATTGCAAAGCTGGCCACCCATAATAGATTAGTGGATTAATATTTTTCTCTAAAGGATCTGGCCTTTAATGTTGACATCAATTTATAGCCATCCCAGGCGTTTACAGTAGTAAAAGGCATGGAGACCATAAACTTCACAATAGATGTCAGCCTTCTGCTACTAGTGCTCTAGCCCAGCACCCCATAAACAGTGGTGATTAGGTAACTGTTCTTCAAAGACCCATCCATAGCTCTAACGTCTTTATCAGCTCCCGCAAAGATACTGTCACGAGGATTTTATCAGGCACAAGACAGAAGTACACGTTTTTATTAATGTGGACTTATTTTTCTGACATGTAGCTATGAGGTTGCACTGCAGCTTATCATTGATCTCTTCTTGAAAATCAAGCATGGAGTGTCTATTTTTGGGCAAAGCTTAAAGAACAGAAGCTCTCTTGTATCATATTAGAACTTTTTGACAAACAGCCAAGGTACAGAGGTCAAATTTCCCCATATACTATAAGCAACTTAGTAGGAAGCAAGACCACAAAAGGTTTTGCAAATGTCTGCCAGTAGCCGGGTGATCTAGGTCACTGTACAGGTTTCATTAATCAGGTTGTTGAAACAAGGAGTTATTTTTCTCTGCTTAAAAGACCTGCAGATATCACGTAGAATCTGCTCAATTGTTGATCAAGAAAGAGTTTTTAATGAAACAGAGATCATTCAAGTGAATTGGGGTGGGGGAGCATTTGTATTTGTACTGAAGACAAATTGTGCTTTTTAGCCCAGCTCCTCTGTTTGAGTCCTCTGTTCTGGTAGGGATGGGCTCAAGATCTAATAATAGTTCCTTGGGCTCTGCATCTCCACATACGTGTTCCGGCGTTTGAGCAGCAGGAGGAATTTAGTGACAGAGCAGGTGTTGTGGCTTATTCCCTGGCAGAATAAATGGTGAAGGGTGGTGGCAAAACAATTCTTTTGCTTCTTTATGCAAAAAAAACAATGCGTTTAATCACTTTCCTTTTTTCCTGGCACTAGTGAAAAAGGATTGGAGTTGCTGTATTAATATGTATGCAAACATATTTTTTCATTTGAGCCTCTGGGAAAAAAAAAAAAGGGAGAAAGAAAAACTTACTGTGAAAATGCTTAGCTAGAAAGATTTATTGCTGATTGCAGATTTAGTATTGACATGTCTTAGCTGAAGAAAACTTCAGCTTTAACTATTAATGTGGAAATCTGGATCAGCTTTTAAAGTAGGGTAAAAAGAGTTTTGGATGATTCAGTATATTTATTTGAACATAATTTTAAATAAGAAAGTGTCAATTATAGAGGTATATAAAAAACCCAGTGGAGTGTGTGCATTTTAATTTTACATGGCCTGCCTTGGAAATAGAATTATAAAATGTAGGTGATCTGAATTATACTTAAAGCAGCCTTTGTGCCCAACTTACTCTCTCGTAACACTTCTAAATATCCGCTCCTCCTGATTTCTTATAAAATATGGAATTTAAGATGAGAATCAGAGTCTAAATGAAATGTTCTTTTAAAGCATTATTTATAAGATTTTCCTCAACCTACATTTTTTACTTCCCCTAGTAAGTTGCGTACAAAAGTCTGTATTTTTTCTTGAAGGTAGGTGTGTTGCTCTTATAAACGTAAGTTAAGCCATGAAAACATGAAGGAGAAAACAAAATAAAATTCCTTCTCCTTCCACCTGAGATAATTTGAGATTTTCACAATATTACTTTTTCCTTTGCTTGATTATATAAGGCAAAACTTGACACCCACTTAGTTGTAGCTATGGTCTTCTTGATAAGACATCTATCTAGGTAAAATTAAAGTATAATTTTCAGGTGATTTGCATCCCATGCATGCAACAGGAAAACTCAGAATTCAGGAAAACAGGGCATGCTTAAGAGGGAACATCTTGTAAAAGATTGTAATTTGACCTTTGAGTCAACTTGAATACATTTTAAATATTATAGGACAAAACGGAAAGCCTCAAGGTGGAATTCTGCCCCATCTTCCTCAGAACTATAAACCAGTCAGACACTGTTTCAGAGATTACGCTAGAAAATATGTACCTATCCTTGGCACTTTTGCTGAGAAATAAAACTCTCACCACTGGAGATAAAGGTAGATTTATATTTAATGCCACCCCCATCATCAATCAATCAGTATATTATTCCAATCTACCTCCATTTAAGTAGTTGAGTCAGGTATAAACAGAAACACTTGATTTTTTTGCCTCCTGCCCATTGAAAAAGATAATGTTGAGTATTGCAAACCTTTCTAACTCTGGAGTACACTTGATATGATGGCAATTAAGAAAAAAAAAAAAGCACTGTGACAACTTTGCAGCTTTTGATTAAAGCACACCAAGAGGCATGTTACAATGATAACAATGAAGCATTATGCCAATTATGTTAAATCCTGCTCTCCGCTTAAGCTCATCATGACCTGTTTTAGTGTCCTGTAATTTATCCTTTGGAATGCTTACTCTCATCAATAGTGTTCAACTCAAAGACGGGGAAAAAAGCCACCAAAGGGAACAACCACCCCCAAATGACTTCTAGAAAACAAGTTATTTCTTAACTTTTTATTGACATTGGCAAATTAAAATAGAATAAATTAACAAGTATTTTTTCAAAAAAATGTTTTGTACAAAAATACTGTCAAAATTTCCTAAAAAGCTTTCAACACAGTAGTATCTTTTCATGTACTGAATATAACTATTAGCACAGTGTCAAAAATGTTGAAGACAGAAACAAAATAAAAATCTGTGAAATGTTTGCCACTGACGACATTCCACACCCTATTATCATCTGTACATATGGGGGTGGGGGGGCGGCGGGGGGGACAGCCAACTTGAAAGTGAACAGTATGACTTTCCTGATCCAGAACAGTTTGGCCCACATCTGTTTAATCTTCCAGTTTAGCATATTTTAAAAATTAGTCTGTACTCAAATGCATAGTTAAAAAAATGAAGCGAGATGGCAGAGTTTGTGCAGTAATATCTGCCCTTCGAAGTTCATGCAACCAACTAATGCAATTTTTCCTTTCACTCGTAAATCTGAATGCAGTTCAGTCACTTGATACCATCTACAAAATCCACAAGATTAAGCAGTTTGCCAAGATTAATATCTAACAGTTGAGCACTGGAGAAAGTGAGGGAAAGGAGTAAAAACAAACAACGAAAAAGACCAAGTTAGCTAGATATTTCAACTACATCAGGGAGGTGAGTGTCAAGGCTACAAAAACGAAACAAAAACAGGAAAAAAAAAAGTGGCAGCAATTTTTTTTTAAACCAATTTGTACAAGTTTATAGTTTACTTTGTTTCCAAGTTCTCAAACCTTTCAAGATCTGAAAAGTGAGATACTGTGTCTAAGGGAATGTTTCTTTTAATTCACGCCGAAGAAGTTGGGGGTTTGATTTCTTTCGCCGGGGTTTCGATCGAGTCAACAGCTCACTCTGCTGGGCTGCTGTTTGCACACGAAGTCCGTCATAAAATCAAACTCGTTTTGCCCCAGCCAGAGTTCGGGCAGCTCCTTGATGCGGTCCAAACCCATTTCTATCACCAATGACATAAGAACTTCCTCGTCGATGAAATCAGTGTCTATGACATTGGGCGGCAGCATTGCAGCAGGGACGTGGGCCACGGAGGCGGGCATGTTGCTGCTGCCGCTGCCGCCGCTGCCGCCGCCGCTGTTGCTGCTGCCCGCGCCGCCGCCCGAGCTGCCGCCAGAGCCGCCGGGGGTGCTGCTGCCGCCCGAGCCGCCGGGGGTGCTGCTGCCGCCGCTGTGCTTGGGGTTGCAATCTCGGAAGTGCTGGTTTGTCCCGTTCATCTGGTGGCCTGCAGCAGGGTGCAAATCCGGCATGTAGTGGTTGTGGGGGTAGGGGTGATGGTTGAAATACTGGTTGTTGAGCTTCTGCAGCTGCATGCTGGCCGGCAGGGAGCCTCCCTGGCTGGCCACCGGGGGACCCATGAACTGGGAATTGTTAAACCTGGCCGCGGGGGCCAGCGCGCTCGGGGGGTGCCCTCCGTTCACAGTCCCCGGCCCCATCGCATGCCTGATGCCGCTCGTGGCATTCATGTTGCCCGCGCCGTAGTGTATGTGCTCGCCCATTAGGGCGTTGAAGGCGTGCTGGGGCTGCTGCTGCTGGTGGTGATGGGGGCTCGGGAACTGCCCCATGCCCATGCGGTGGGCAGGGTGATGGTGCAGCCCATTGGTGCCGTCGGGGAAGCGCCCGTGGTTCATGGCCATCATATGGTCTGCCATTTCCAGTCCTGGAAGTGAAAAGGGCAGATGATGAGACCCCCGCCACACGTGTCGCCCACCACAGCGCACCCCACTTTTGCCCGCCTCTGCCCCCCAGGATTCCCGGGCGCACGTCGGCTGCGAACCACCACCCCCAAGATCCCACTAGCAGCCCGTGCACCCCGGCTAGCCACCACGGAGGAGCTGCCACTCATAACACAGCCGGGCGCTGCACAAACAGCCCCTTCCCCTGCGATCGGGCGGGGGGACCCGAGCCCACACCCCCTCTGCTCCCCGAAGTGGCCTAATAAAGGAAGTGCCCCGTAGCCCTGCCGCGAACTTCAGGCATTAAATCAGCCCTCCTCATCCTGTTGTTGCACATCCTGTTGTTATTCCCCAGCTTCGCCTCACGCTCTTCCTCCGGGCAAACCCTGCCCTCGGAGGACTGGGCTGGCAGGAGCCCCAGCCAGCTTCGCCCGTCGCGCTTACCTTCCGTTTTTGCGATTTCTGCTCCGAAGACCGAGGGCGGGCTCGTCGGGTCCAGGACCGGCTCAGCAGCACATAGAGGGGGCCTTCCTGGCGTGCAAAGCGCTTCGCTGTCGCGATGTCGGCGCCGAGGTCTCGCAGCGGCCGCTGGGGCAAATTCAGAGCCGTTCCCTTTTATTTCCCCTCCGCTGCCCTCACAGCTCCGCAGGACCGCCCGGCAGCTGCCAACAATGAGCTGTGTTTCTTAGGGCTTTGGCCACAGTTAATATAGCATTCCAGGAAGGGCGGAGCAAGAGCCTCCAGGTCGGGCGGCGCCAAGATGCGGATTCCGGAAAACCGCGGACACCCTGGACCGGATCCGGGAGCCGCGTCCCCGCCGCCCGCGGCACGTGCGCAGAGGCTGCGGGGCCCGGGGGCCGCCCAGTAGCCCCGTCGCCCCCCGACTCTGGTTTCTTCCCGGCCCAGAAACGCGAGGTTGGCTCAGCCACCCCCGAGGCAGGGGGAAAATCCTCCCCTGCCGCCCCGCCCGAAGGTAGCGCCTGCCGGGATAGGAACGAGAAGAGCTCACCGCCCCCATCAGGCTGGATCTACCCCACCCCCAGCTCTCTCACTCGGTTCACCTAGCGATCTGGCCAGCTCTCTACGGGAAAAGGGGACTCTACCAGCGTCCCCCGCCCTCCAGAGTGCCCTTCTGCCTCCCCGGTTTTGCAAAAGCTTCCCCAGGCAGCGAAGAATGGCTGTGCTTCCTCAAGTTGGGTTTTAAAGACCCGGACAAATAATGCGCCCTTTCCTGAGCGCGCCTTCCTAGGCTGTGCCTTTGTGTTTTCATACGGGCAGTGGGTAGACCTACTCTAGATCACCGCGTGTAGATGCATTTTTTTCCTCCACTCCTTTCAAGGACAAGAGCTGGGGGCGGGGAGCGGCAGCGGCTGCAGGTGGACGGAGCGCGCTCGCGGGCCCGGCCACCTCCGCTCCCGCGCCCTGGAATTCCAGTCCGCGCTTTCGGGCCCGCCCGCCGCTCCCGGGGTACGTGTGCTTCTGCTAAGTTTGCGTTTGCAGCTCTTGGTAGCTTTGGCATCCGAGCTGAGGCGTCTCTGCTCTGTAAACAAACTCAGCGATCCTCGTCCCCAGATCCACCTTTTTGCACATACACAGTTACTTGCTTCTGCTGTTGCCCTGGATCCGGGAGGTGGGGGTGTGTGCAAACTTGCAGAGCCTCCCTCCGGGCTCTGCCTGACGGTTTGGGGTTGATTTAGAAGCAAACGGGTTTGTAATTAAGAAATTTGAGGGCTGAGTAAGGCTGCTCTTGCTGGAAAAGGAAAACAAATAGATAACATGGTAATCGCTTTGTAAATGAAGTCGTTCTGGAGGTGGGCACGTAGCTGCACGTCCCGTATGGCACCACGCGCACACACACGGCTGGGACTCTTCCTTTTCAGTGAAATTGTTCAGTGGGGCAATAGGCGATAATAATAACCTTGCTTCCACAACGCGGCACAACGAGCCTGGTCGCCCGTTTGGTTCATTGACTTGCAAATAAAACCCTTAACACAGGTCTGGGCTACTACCCAGTCGGAGCTCTCTGGCTTTCTCACATGGGGAAGCCGAGTTGTTTCCCCAACACCATGATGGGGCTGTTCTGAGCTTTTATATTGCTCTTTATGTGGTAAAATCGAGTTTAGCGCTCCGAATAAGGACTTCTGGGCAGTTGTTTCTTCATAACTCCATAGCCATTGAAGACTTCCTGCTGCGAAGAGCGAGTCCGCCTCCCCGCCCCCCTCGTCTTTTTCCCCCAAGAAGGGGGTGTGCAAGAAGCACACAAGACTTTTAAAGGCCCTGTTTCTTGAGGACTGGAAATTCTGATACATTTCCCCGTTCAGGAATTTGCAAAAGAGACCCAATCCTGATTATTTTCGTCTATGACCCCTCTGTCTTTTCCCAGTCAGGCATATTTTTGTAAATGTTGTTACTTTTTGTCTTTTCTTCTTTTCTCTTCCAGGCTCTCCGGCAAACCATGCATGCAAATAATTTTTAAAGCTCAAAAATATTTACTTTTTAGAGATACGGGCACAGGACACATTGCATTGTTAGTTGCAACAATTCCCTATTCTCCTAACCTCCCACCACCTTTACCTGTAGGTCAGGACATGCAGTTTACCGTATCCGAGGCTTGGGTACATGAAGGGGCCACTTCCTATAAAAAAACAGATTCTAAAATATTGGTCAACCCCAACCTTAAAAATCGCGGGATTGTTTACTTTCCCTTCTTTGTACTGCAAGTGTCTTTCGACACAAGGAACAGCTTTTGAATGTCTAATCTAAATTCCTCTTGCAACCACTAAGGAAAGGTGGAGCTCCATCCAGCTCCAGTGGTTCTACCTACTATTGGGAAATCCCTGGAAAGGTCACCTGCCCATCCCCCATCCCTTAAAGGAGAACAAAATAGTTCTGGGACCAGCTGGTTGGAACATGGCATGCTTTGTTCATTTATTCTCATCCGTCCATTGAATGTCCTCCAAGTGCCAAGCGCTTTCTTGGTGACTGGAGAAACAAACAAGATAGGGACTCATGGTCACAGGGAGAAAACTGACAAACAGGCCTTGAACACACTGTGATAAATGCCACAAAGGCATTGAAGGAAAGGGCTTTGGAGAACACATAGGAGGGACACCTACCCCCCTCCTGGGGGCTTTGGGAAGGCTTTCCGGTGGAAATGGTGACTAAGTGGAGGACTCAGGATGAATGGAAGTTTGGTCCCATTAGGAGTGGGGTAGAAAATATATGGCTAAGGAGTTAATGCAAAGATGAGAGAAATAAGGTTGGAGAAATATGCTGGGACCGGATGCCAAGGGCATTGTGTCCTCAAGCTGAGAAATTTTGCTGTATCCCAAAGAGAGTGGGAGGCAGGTAAAAGCTTGTGGAGCCACGAGATAGGAAAGATTCGGGTTTTAGAAAGATCAGGGCAGTACTGTGAAGAATGGTTAGAGAAAGTAAGACAGGAAACAGGGAGTCCAGTTAGGGGGCACTTACAGTAACCCAGGCCTCCCAGAAGTTCCGTATAACCAGGGTTTATCTCGTGAACCTGGGTGAGCGAGCGAGTGATCTGTCTGTGGCCCTCACAGCACTGGATGGTTGTATTCGTTTCCCAGAGCTGCCATAACACAGTACTATTTAGGTTGGTGCAAAAGTAATTGTGATTTTTGCCATTGAAAGTAATTACGGTGAAAACCGTAATTACTTTTGCACCAGTCTAATACAAACTTAAGGCTGATCAAGCTTTAAACAACAAAACATTATTGTCTCACAGTTCTGGAGGCTAGAGGTGCAAGGCCAAGTTGTTGGCAGGGTTGGTTCTGAAGACCGTGAGGGAGAATCTATTCCGTGTCTCTTTCCTGGCTTTTGGTGGTTTTCCGGCAATCTTTGGTGTCCCTTGACTTGTAGATGCATCACACTGATCCCCACCTTCATCTTCATGTGACGTTTTCCACCCCCCGCCCCCCTGTATGTGTATCTCTGTGTCCAAAGTTCCCCTTTTTACAAGGACTCTAGTCCTTTTGGATTAGGGCTTCTCCTACTGGCCTCATTTTAACTTGATCACCTCTACAAGCTCCTGACTCCAAAGAAGGTCATATTCTGGAGGTTAGAACTCCAACATATCTCCAAGATATTTTTGCGGGGACACAATTTGACCAATAACAGTGGTAAATAAACTGAGTAATACAAGACCCATGCTGCTGACAAAGAAAGTTGCCACCTGGAACTCTCTTCCCAGACGTCCTACTGGTCCATATTCTCATTTCTTCATGTCTCTGCTCAAATATCACCTCAACGAGCTCTTCCTGACTGTCCTACCCAAATAGCAGTATCTCTGTTGTTTCCTTGCCCTGCTTTATGTTTCATCTTAGCGTGTCTTCCTACCTGACATGCTGCATGGTAAATTGACAGTTTACTGCCTTCGCCACTAGAATGACAGCTCCATGAGAGCAGAGACCTAGCCTGGTTGTTCATTCAGTGTCTGAAACAAGTCCTGGCAGGTATTAGACTTTTACTAATTGAAGGGTGAATGCATGAATAAAATAAGTATTGGCACTATGGGAACCCCAATGAGGGGCCAAGGAAGACTTTCTGGAGAAGGTTACTCTCAAGGCTGGAGGTAGGCCAGGTGCAGTGGCTCACACCTGTAATCCCAGACCTTTGGGAGGTTGAAGTGGGAGGATCACTTGAGCTCAGGAGTTCGAGACCAACCTGGGCAACATCTTGAGATCCTGTCTCAACAAAATAAAATTAGAAAATGAGCCGGGTGTGGAGGTGCATACCTGTAGTCCTAGATACTGGGGAGGCTGAAGTGGGGGGATCGCTTGAGCCCAGGAGTTCGAGATTGCAGTGAGCTATGATCACACCACTCCACTCCAGCCTTGGCAATAGAGTGAGACCTTCATCCCTTCTACCTCCCAAAAAAAGGCTGGAGATAGAAAAGTCAAGTGGAAAAGGAGAACAGCAGCTTACCTTTGTCTGCATTGTGGCAGCCACTTGGGCAAAACTGTTATCTGTTTGGGAAGATGACTCACCTGGGTATCACTGACTGCTGAGTAACGGACAAAGGTCCCCACTGGTGTGAACTTTTGACTGAAACAAGTTTTTAGAGGTGAGTCCCTGGCTTTAGCTAAAACCTGAATTGAGAAAAGGCTGACTGAAGGACCCAGCTTCAAAAAATATATTGAAAGAGCTCATACTTGTGTTGTGCAGCTGGGGAAGGGGTAAGGTGAGATTTAGCACTGTATTTTGTACGTTATTTAAATTATCTCAGTTGAGTGCAGTGGCTCATGCCTGCAATCACCGGCACTTTGGGAGGCTGAGGTGGGAGAATTGCTTAAGCCCAGAAGTTTGAGACCAGCCTAAGCAATATGGCAAAACCCCAGACTCTACAAAAAATCTAAAAATTAGCTAAGCATGGTGGTGCATGACTGTAGCCCCAACATCTCAGGAAGCTGGGAAGCTGAGGTGGGAGCATTACTTGAGCCCAGGAGGTCAAGGCTGCAAGTTGAGGTCGAGGTCGTGCCACTGCACTCCAGCCTGGGTGACAGAGCAAGACCTTGTCTGAAAAAAAATAAAACCCAAAAAACAAAACAACAAAATGAAACAAAACCCCAAAGCTCACTTAATCCTCAATGTAAGGAGTAGGGATTACTTTCATTACTTCAGTAAGGAGGACTTTGAGTCTCAGAGAATCTTTTAAAAATAAAAATAAAAGCCATGAAAAACACGGCCACCTTCTCAGAAGGAGAGGAATAGGGAAAAGAGGAGAGAGGTAGCCAGAGAGTCTGTTAACACATGATTTAATAGTGACAGAGGGCCTATATGCAACCTGGTGTTATCTGCAAATTGAATAATGTCTTCCATGTAGTATATATGTCAAACTGAGATGTGAATATCACTTTTAAACATGTAAACTTGATTCTAATTCATAAAATACAAATTCACTTGAAATTATTACCAAACTCATAATAGTTTTTCTGTCTGTAGGTATTTTTTCATTCAAGAGAAATATAGCCATTATCATGTAGAGGTCAATGAAATGTTTGTATTAAAGGGTCTTTAAATTGATGAAGTTAGTACTATCCCACTTGAGAATTTGATTAAAATAAATATTTTAGGATGTCATTCCTGGAGTTCTTAATTCATCAGGCTGGGAGTGGGGCCTGAGGAGCTGCATATTTTTTAAAGGCTCCCGATTGGTTCTGATATTTAGCTAGGTTTGCAAACAGCCAACCTTGTTTATAGGTTGATGACAACTGGGGTCATTCTCACAGGGTTCATGGGTGTACTGTGAACCTGGTTCACACTCATAATGTCCATTTTCCCTGGATTGCCACCCGTTTCCTCTCCGCCTCCCGCCCATGACTGGAATTTTGCCCATCTTTGAAGGCCCAGCTCAGATGACATTTCCTCCTTTTTAGCCTCCCCTGATCCCCTAGATGGCAAGAATTCTGGCTCCTTGGTGCTTCCAGGGCAGTTTACTCAGATCTTCTTTTTTGACCTATTCTCACTTGAGTTATGGGTATTTGTATTCTTCTGTAACCTTCTCTGTGATGGCAGAGGTTCCCAGGTGAGCTCCAAGGAGCTGCAAAATGTCGTGCACAGAATAAGGTCAACCTTCAACAGATGCCTCTCGACTTACCATGGAGTCATGCTCTGATAAACCCCAGTTCTATAAGTTGAAAACATCATCCGTCAAACCATCATAAGCCAGGAGCATGTGTATAAGTTTGCTAGGGCTGCTAGGGTTGCCATAACAAAATATCAGCCTGGGAGGCCTAAATAACAGAAATGTATTTCCTCATAGTTGTGGAGGCTGAAAGTCCACGATCAAAGTGTCAGGACCCCTCTCCTTGGCTTGCAGATGGCTGCTTCTGGTGTGTCTTCACATGTCTTTCCTCTGTGCACAGGAAACCCTGGTGTCTCTTTCATGTGTCCAAATTTCCTCTTCTTATGAGGACATCAGTCAGATTGGATTAGGACCCTCCCTAATGTCCTCATTTTAACTGAATCACCTTTTTAAAGACCTTATCTCTAGTTATAGTTACATTCTTAGGTAGTGGGAGTTAGCTGTCAACAGAGGAATTTGGGTGGGGCTACAATTCGGCCTATATAACACATGTCACATATAGATTCTTTTTTAGATAATTGGCATTTTCTTAGTCTGCACCTTTAACGATAAGCTAGAGAACATTCACATTGGTTTTGAAGTTGGATGAGGTATGTTGGAAAGCAGAAGAAAAATTCAGTGACCTTAAATAATTAGAAAAACGCTCTATCAAAAACAAGATTATGTTCAATAAGAAAAACTGCAGAGGCTTCACGAGGACAATAACAAATTACATGGGTATTGGATGGGAAATTATTGAGTAGATATAATAAGTTCAGCCAAAAACCAAACCAAAACAAAACTGCGGGTCCTCCTAAGCTATTGGTTGAATCAGAGGCAGCCACGGAATGCTGTTATTGAAAAGGACACAACTCGGAGTGTATCAGGAGTGAGAATCACATGACAGAGCTGGAAGTAATCCTTTTGCTACACTGGGCTCTTCTGAGAGATCATGGTTGGTTTGCAACTTTACCTTTTAATAAAGAGTTACCAAAACCAAAGAAAGTTCATTAAAAAAAAAAAGGAAATATATTTTTAAAGGGACGGGAAATGGGACTTATAATGGCTATTTAATCTGGAGAAGAAAAAGCTGACAGGTGACTTAATACATATGTTCTGGTCTACATAGAGGAAAACTAATATGGTGGATCCTTTCCAGATGTTTTCCTTTTCCACTGAGACAAAGAAAAAAGGAAGGCGTTTTTAAAAAGAGAGCTTTAGATCAGTGGTTTCCAAATTTGTATTCTGTAGATGTTGTGTATTCTCAGCTTCACTTTTAAGTGCTTTCTATATTAAGGGTTTCTGTTTGTTTTAAAAACATATTGTTCTGATGTTAAACAGTTATGAAAACTAATGCTTTGGATAACACATAAAAATCATAGAATTCTAGTGTGGGTAGGACTTTTAAAAATAATCTTATCCAAACTCCTTCCTTTTCTAGATGAGAAATCTGAGGTCCTGAGAGGTTAAGTGACTTGCTCATAAACGACTTCCTAACCATCAGGATTTAAAAACTCTGGTACGGATTATCAGAGCAGACCAAGTCTTTATGAAGACTTTACTGAAGTGAAATAGAGATGTGTCGAGTGGTTTTTTAGATCAGCGTTTCCCAGCTGATGTTCTATATTATAGGTGGATAGGATTGCAGAAGACAGTAATAGAATCTATATCAATTTCTACTTTTAAAACAGTGGGAATTAAAATCATTTAAAAGTAGTTTTCCAGTTCAAAATGGAAGTTTGGGGCTGGGTGCAGTGGCTCACGTCTTTAATCCCAGCACTTTGGGAGGCTGAGGCAAGAGGATGGCTTGAGCCCAGGAGTTTGAGACCATCCTGGGCAACATGGAGAGACTTTGTTTCTACAAAAAAAAAAAAAAAATTTGAGGCTGGGCACGGTGGCTCATGCCTGTAATCCCAGAACTTTGGGAGGCCGAGGTGGGCGGATCACAAGGTCAGGAGATCGAGACCATCCTGGTTAACACGGTGAAACCTGGTTTCTACTAAAAATACACAAAATTAGCTGGGCGTGGTGGCACACACCTGTGGTCTCAGCTACTCAGGAGGCTGAGGCAGGAGAATCACTTGAATCCAGGAGGTGGAGGTTGCAGTGAGCCGAGATCACGTCACTGCACTCCAGCCTGGTGACAGAGCAAGACTCCATCGCAAAAAAAAAAAAAAAAAAAGACATTTTAAAATTAGCCAGACATGGTGGCACACACTTGTAGTCCCAGCTACTTGAGAGGCTGAGGTGTGAGGATCACTTGAGCCCAGGGGCTTGAGGCTGCCATGAGCTGTGATTGCGCCACTGCACTCCAGCCTGGATGAGAGAATGAAACTCTGTCTCAAAACAATAACAAAACAAAAAAAACCCAACAAGATGGAAGTTTGAGAGTCTCTGAGTTGTGCTGAGTGAGCCCACAGAGCTGGTTGTAGACATCCAATGACAAGCATTAAGTAACGTAGTTACTCTCTCAGCTAAATACTCATGTCAGAGTGGTGGTTGCACTATTTAACAACTTTAAGTTGCTTTTAATTCTTTTACACATACGGATTTTTTTTTTAAAGATAGAAGACAAATGGTCCTGAATAAAATAAACCTGTGAGAAATATAATCGTGATAATTTTTTTTTTTTGAGATAGGGTCTCACTGTGACGTCCAGGCTGGAGTGCAGTGGTGTGGCCATAGCTCATGTAACCTTAAACTCCTGGACTCAAGTGGTCCTCTCACCTTGCTCTCCCAAAGCACTGAGATTACAGGCATGACCATGGTGCCCAGCCGAATTGTGATAATTATTTCACAACTAACTTATGATGATGCTCATCTCACTCAGAAGTTGCATTCATATCATGAAAACTTTTATATAGTACAAATTACACAACTCTAGGACTAAAAAATGAATCCAAAAAAGAGAAAACATAGTGATGACTGCACTCAAATTGTCTGTCAGTTTATTAGAAATAAAGATTCAGCTGCTGTATGTAATAATTACGGAAGTATATTTGCAAATAATAGCCTGAAACTATTCCTCTGATCTCATTACTTACAAACAAAGCACAAACATTATTTTTTAAAATCCCAGTTGATTTTTATGTACAAAAGTCAAAAACTAAAAACATCAGGAAAGGAAAGTATTTTGTGCCAATTTGTAATGTCATAATATGTAGTTGTATTTCAATGTGTTTAAATATGTATTTAGTCTCAGATCCACAGAGAATATATTGCCAATTTTGAATTTGTTAACAAGCTATGCTTACTTCTTATAACTAATTGAAAAGAAATCTTATGTGTATTTTATAACAAAAAATAATTTGTTTTTATAGTCTTTGTAATAAATATTATTTAAAATAAACTCCACAAAACAAACTTCTATTATACATTTATTTAGAACATAATGTTTTCTGCGAACTCTCTTCTTACATGCCATACAAAAATTTTTTAAATGATCTGAAAATGCCTAAGTGGTTCATGAGATAATAATGAAGGAGACTCACAGGACAAAAATGTTGAAAAATGCTGGTTTAAGTCAGTGTTTCTCAAGAATAATAAAGGTCTCTTTCAGAATAAAGAATAATAAAGCTCTTTTGTTTGTTTTTTTGTTTGTTTGTTTACAGTTTTTTGAGGCAGTCTCACCCTGTTGCCCAGGCTGGAGTACAGTGGCTCAATCTAGGCTCACTGCAACCTCCACCTCCTGGGTTCACACCATTCTCCTGCCTCAGTCTCCTGAGTAGCTGGGACTACAGGCACGCGCCACCATGCCCTGCTAATTTTTTATATCTTTAGTAGAGACAGGCTTTCACCATGTTGGCCAGGCTGGTCTTGAATTCCTCACCTCGTGATCCGCCCACCATGGCCTCCCAAAGTGCTGGGAATACAGGTGTGAGCCACAGCACCCGGCCAAGAACAATAAAGCTCTCTTTCAAAAGAAAAAATTATCTTGGCCGGGTGCGGTGGCTCACGCCTGTAATCCCAGCACTTTGGGAGGCCAAGGTGGGCAGATCATGAGGTCAGGAGATCGAGACCATCCTGGCTAACACGGTGAAACCCCATCTCTACTAAAAACACAAAAAATTAGCCAGGCGTGGTGGTAGGTGTCTGTAGGCCCAGCTACTCGGGAGGCTGAGGCAGGAGGATGGGGTGAACCCAGGAGGTGGAACTTGCAGTGAGCCAAGATTGCGCCACTGCACTCCAGCCTGGGCAATAGAGTGAGACTCTGTCTCAGAAAAAAAAAAAAAAAATCTTAGATTTCAAATGTTTACTTACATTATTTATATTTCTTAACTATGTAAAAATAGGGGACAACGCATGATATCCTTATGTTTATAGCTCTTATACAACTGTAATACTAGAACACATGTACATGTTAAATAAAAATTCAGAACCAATAAAACTAGAAATTAACAACATTTATCTGACAGATTTTGTCAAAATTAAGCCACCCCTTGCAATGAATCCAGCAACAAGAACTACAGTATCTGTTTTTTGCTACTGAGTTTGGCCTGCTGATGCTATAGCATGCCATGTAGTGAAATTTGTATTGGAACCACTGTGCAAACTTGTATACTGTGCACCACGATTTCAGTTGGTCTTCACATGATGCGACCATTTCAGTGTATTAAAGCCATGTCTGTTCTTTCCTGATTTGTGTTCAACATTTTAAAGTCATGCCACTTGACACCATCACAGTTGTAATCACAAATCTAAATAATGAAAGATGATCATTTGGATGATTCATAATATGCTTCTAATAATTTGTTAGAAATGATCAACAAAGGCCGGGCACGGTGGCTCAAGCCTGTAATCCCAGCACTTTGGGAGGCCGAGGCGGATGGATCACAAGGTCAGGAGATCAAGACCATCCTGGCTAACACGGTGAAACCCTGTCTCTACTAAAAATACAACAAATTAGCCAGGCGTGGTGGTGGGCGCCTGTAGTCCCAGCTGCTCGGGAGGCTGAGGCAGGAGAATGGCATGAACCTGGGAGGCGGAGCTTGCAGTGAGCCGAGATCGCGTCGTTGCACTCTAGCCTGGGCGACAGAGCAAGACTCCATCTCAAAAAAAAAAAAAAAGAAAGAAATGACCAACAAAATGAAAACATAAAATTAAAGAATTCTTGAGGAGAAAAAGAGAACACCAAAGACTACTTTAAGGTTTATGAAGGATCTGTGAACTCCTATTAAAGAAACCCTGGTTTTGGTGGTATCCAGTCTTTATTCTTACCAATACTTTGGGTCATATAACTATGTATTATAATAAATAATTTGGATCTATGGTTGGCAGAGAATGGAATAGAAAGGTTAAACTATCGAAAAGTCTGAGTGTTAGCCACTTCCTTAAAAAAAAATACAGGTTTCTTTCCTATATCAAATAAATATATGACCCCAAAGTTGTCTGTGAGTTCAATTGTTTTTAGTCATTGGCTCATCAGTTCCCGCTTCTATTCATTCAAATACCAGCTTTACAGAAATGCTTAGGTGAGCTGGGTAATAACTAGAAAAGAATGATTTATATTCATGTCAATTTTTTAATTTTTTTTATTTTTATTGAGACAGAGTCTCACTCTGTTGCCCAGGCTGGCGTGCAATGGCGCGATCTCAGCTCACTGCAATCTCCGCCTCCCGGGTTCAAGTGATTCTTCTACCTCAGCCTCCCGAGTAGCCAGGATTATTACAGGCATGCGCCTCCACACCCAGCTAATTTTTTTGTATTTTTAGTAGAGACGGAGTTTCACCATGTTGGCCAGGATGCTCTCTATCTCCTGACCTCATGACCCACCCGCCTCGGCCTCCCAAAGTGCTGGGATTACAGGCTTGAGCCACTGTGCCTGGCAATTATTTATATTTTAAATGGTATTTTCTGGAGTGCTTGTAGGTGCTTCAGGTCTTTTAAGTATTTTAGACAATCTTGTTCACACCATTAATTTGTATGAGCAAAGGATTTCTAGACTAATTTCAAGTGCATCCCAGCTTCTGGAATCAGTGTGTGGCGGCACCAGAGAAACAGCCTCAGAAGTTTGAGATAAGATTATCTTCCATGAGTGCCTTCAAGGAGCATAAACATGTACAAGATAAGATCAGCATCTTTAGCAGGAACATCTCAGCTTCCTGGGCTCTTGGGTACCTTGGGAGTTAGCAGGCACCTGGAATTGTAAATGAATCAACTGCTGTTCATCAATCTCTTGTGAATCTGATGAGTGTGGGAGTCAGTTGAACTCAGGATGAATGGAGCAGCTGAGCTGAAGAGCAGGCCTTCATCTGTAGTGGTGTCGCCAAGGGAAGGGTACAGCGACAGCATGAGGGTCCTTTGGCCTCCCTCCCTTCCTGTTACCTCTGTCCTGTAACTGCAGTGGGTCTGTTAAAATAATTTGAAATTCTGAAGTGGGTGGGAGACTCCTACTTACTGATATCTCATAATGCTTTGGCATTCTTCCATGAGGGAAATTGATTTTGCTCCAGACTGGTCAGGTCTCCCATTATTGCCTCTGTTATATACAGTTGCCTTGACAGTTTCTTTCACAGTCCCTCTCAAAATGTACAGTTAGATAAATTGTTGTGGCTCCTTCAATACTGTCCCCATGAAGGGAAGGTCTAGGCTTCTATCTTGTGCCCAGTGTCACATCATTGCATCTCCAGTGCAGAAATAGTACCTGACTCAGAGTAGGTGATCATGGAGCTAAAAAATGCAAATTCCTTTAACACTTACAGTTAAGCAATTGAGATCTAATTTCAAATCTCTTTTTTTTTTTGAGATAGAGTTTCACTCTGTCTCCCAGGCTGGAGTGCAGTGGCGCAATCTCGGCTCACTGCAACCTCCGCCTCCCGGGTTCAAGTGATTCTCCTGCCTCAGCCTCCTGAGTAGCTGGGATTACAGGTGCCCGCCACTATGTCCAGCTAATTTTTTTTTTTTTTTTTTTTTTTTTAGTAGAGATGGTTTTCACCATGTTGGTCAGGCTGGTCTTGAACTCCTGACCTCAGGTGATCCACCCACCTTGGCCTCCCAAAGTGCTGGGATTACAAGTGTGAGCCACTGTGCCTAGCCCTTAAATCTCCTTTTAAAAAAAATAAAAATAATAAAATAAATTGAAAAATTGAAAACATTTTCTAATCTTCTAGTTTGCTACTGTGTCAACCCTCAAAGTGTTCTCCATACATGCTAAACTATACTAAATAATTTAGAAATATCATTATAAAATTAGTTGTTGTTTAGAATTCAGATTTCTTTTCAGTCTTTCTTTCCTTCATCACCTTTTCAATGTTTTAACTTCTCTCCAGTAATTTAAGCTCTTCTTGAGGCCAACATTTCCTGTATTTTCAGTTGGCTTTGTGGATCCTTCGTAACGCATCATCAGGAGAAAGAGAATTCAGAGAAAGAATCAGTTATCCACCTGGAGGTAGGGACTACTCACACATTAAAGAGGATATTATAGAAGCAGATGCAGCAAAAGATGAACCCACATGTAGTTCCCTCTGATCCCACCATGGTCATGGATTTTCAGATTACCTGGTGCCATAGTGGAGCTTAAGGATGCTTCTTTTGAAATATTAATTTAGCCAGGCACGATGGCTCTTGCCTCTAATCCCAGCACTTTGGCAGGCCGAGGTGGGCGGATCATGATGTCAGGAGATCGAGACCATCCTGGCTAACACGGTGAAACCCTGTCTCTACTAAAAATACAAAAAATTAGCTGGGTGTGGTGACATGTGCCTGTAGTCCCAGCTACTCGGGAGGCTGAGGCAGGAGAATCACTTGAACCTGGGAGGCAGAGGTTGCAGTGAGATGAGATTGTGCCACTGCACTTCAGCCTGGGCGACAGAGAGAGACTCCGTCTCAAAAAAAAGAAATATTAATTTAGATATAAACTCCAGAGCATCATCCTTTTCATGGTCTTCGTTGCTTACCAGGGAGAACTCCGTGAAAAGAAGGCAAGATAAACTAATGCAGACAGAGAGAAAGGTTCAGAGTTCATGAGGCTAGATGAACTCTGCTACCAGAGATCTCAGGAGATTAGATAAAAGGTACAAGATCAGAACCCAGGGAGTATAATAACTCTTCCAACTTGCTCTGACAAAGAACAGTTTTCCTACATGTCACCCTCCCCCCCACCCCACTCCAGCTGCCACCCCCTATAAGCTCCTCCAGGCTGGAGTGTAACTTATTTTTCCTTGTGCCCTAACACCTAACATCTGTTGACCCCCAAATCCATTCTCTTGTCACTACACTTGGATGATAGAAGGACATTAATTCAGGGATAACACATTTTCATAAGTAAAATTATTCTCAGGAAATAAATATAGGTCCAATAATAGGTTGGAAAACATTTTATCTCTTTAAATATAGTCTTAAAATTAAATAGAAGGCAGAAATTATGTTATGGTATATATTCATTTGGTAAACAACAAACTGGATTGAATAGCTTTACAGAACTTTTTAAAAGTATGTGTTTTTGGCTGGGCGCAGTGGCTCAAAAAAAAAGTATGCTTTTTGTTTTTGTTTTTGTGGACAAGGACTCTTGCAGTCACTACGTATATTACTTAGATAGTACAGAAGTTCACTGAAGTTCAAGTCTGTGCCTTCATCTGTAATTCTCTGATTATCACCATTAGTCATTCTCTGTTGAATCTCTTCTTTTTTTTTTTTTTTTTTTGAGACAGAGTCTCACTCTGTTGCTCAGGCTGAAATGCAGTGGCATGATCATCTCTCACTGCAGCCTCAACCTCTCAGGCTCAAGCAATCCTTCCACCTCAGACCCCGAGTAGCTGAGACGACAGGCGCATGCCACCACACTCAGTTAATTATTTTATTTTATTTTATTTTTGAGATGGAGTCTCGCTCTGTCATCCAGGCTGGAGTGCAGTGGCATGATATTGGCTCACTGCGAGCTCCGCCTCCCGGGTTCACGCCATCCTCCTGCCTCAGCCTCCCGAGTAGCTGGGACTACAGGCACCCTCCACCACACCTGGCTAATTTTTTGTATTTTTAGTAGAGACGGGGTTTCACCATGTTAGCCAGGATGGTCTCAATCTCCTGACCTCGTGATCCGCCCACCTCGGCCTCCCAAAGTGCTGGGATTACAGGTGTGAGCCACTGCACCTGGCATAATTTTTTAATTTTTTTGCAGAAACAGGGTCTCACTGTGTTGCCCAGGCTGGTATTAAACTCCTGGGCTCAAGTGATCCTCCTGCCTCAGCCTCCCAAAGTGTTGGGATTACAGGTGTGAGCCACTGAGCTCACCTTGGATTCCTTCTTTTTTTTTTGAGATGGAGTCTCGCTCTGTTGCCCAGGCTGGAGTGCAGTGGTGCGATCTCGGCTCACTGCAGCCTCCGCCTCCTGGGTTTCAACGATTCTCCTGCCTCAGCCTCCTGGGTAGCTGGGTTACAGGTGGACGTCACCATGCCAGGCTAATTTTTTTTGTATTTTTAAGTAGAGATGGGGTTTCAACATGTTGGCCAGGCTGGTCTCGAACTCCTGACCTCAGGTGATCGGCCTGCCTCAGCCTCCCAAAGTGCTGGGATTACAGACGTGAACCATCGTGCCCAGCCTGGATTCCTTCTTTACCATCAATAATGTAGAACTGAATCTTAATGGTAGTCATTCAACCTATCTGATGTAGCTATCCTCCTTCAAGTCAAAAGGCCTAGGCAGCCACAGCTAGAAAGTTTTCTGTAAACATCAAGTTACAACAACCATCAAAACTCTTAGAGGAGTTTATCTAGTAATTGGTGCACAAAGTGTGACTAGAAAGTTGTAGAAAAGATTTCACAAGCACATGCAAAAATGTGCCTGATTCTAGCCATACCTTGAATGCGGATGATGGAGTTTTTGTAGTAGAGTTATAAGAATCATGGAATTGTAGTCAGTTGCAGATGGCAAGGCCCATACAAACCATCTTATTCAATCCACTTTATTTAGAGATGATAGAAATTCAGGCTAAAGGAGGTAAAGTGACTTGCCCAAGGACACAGAGACAATAAAGAGCACAACTTGAAAGAGTTGCAGAAGATTATGTCAACTGTCATGTGAAGTTCAGGCCCTGTTGTTTATGTCCTGCTGACAATCCTGAAGGGATCAACTGTGCACCAGCTGCCACCACAGAAAACCTATGTGTAGCCAAAGACTTCGCTCAAAGTGCAGACCAAACACAGCAGTCATGAGAGATGGGCTGGTGGTTAGAAAAATGATCAGAGTTGTTCTTAGCTCTCCGGAATCTCTGGAAAGCCAACTTCATATCAGAATTCGAACTGAGCCATATGTGCAGGTCAAGCTGGTGGCTAGCAGGATGCTCTGAGGACACATGAAAGGTCAGTGCCCCTTGCTCAGCCAAATGCACAGACCCTGTTCATTGCAAAAATCTTGATGTTTTGCTTTCAGATTATTTCATGAAAACTGTTTATCATAGGCAGAAGCATTGGTTTAAAGAATACTGGGAGAAAAGTGATGCTATTGAAGGTGTGAATCCGGGTCCACAACTAGGAGTTTGAAACATCTGGAAGCACCATTACAGTTCTGACTTAGGTAAAGACTGCTCAGTGAGCAAATAGAGTCTGAAAAAGCGAAGTGCGTAATATGGATCACACTGGGCCGGGCGCGGTGGCTCACTCCTGTAATCCCAGCACTTTGGGAGGCTGAGGCGGGTGGATCGCGAGGTCAGGAGATCGAGACCATCCTGGCTAACATGGTGAAACCCTGTCTCTACTAAAAACACACAAAAAAATTAGCTGGGCATCGTGGTGGGCGTCTGTAGTCCTAGCTACTAGGGAGGCTGAGGCAGGAGAATGGCGTGAACCCGGGAGGCGGAGCTTGCAGTGAGCCGAGATCGTGCCACTGCACTCCAAGCTGGGCGACTGAGCAAGACTCCATCTCAAAAAAAAAAAATATATATATATGTGTGTATATATATATATATGTGTATATATATATATGTGTGTGTGTATATATATGTGTATATATATATATATATATATATGGATCATACTGACCAATTAACCAGGCATTTCTCTTAACCCAACTGTGTCCCTTTATCAGTGCCAGAGAGACTGTTTGATCACCCTTCTTTCCAGTATCCTCTGTTTATTACAAGGCTCTTTTAATTTCTGGAATGTACAAGTGAGTTCAGCATCACTGGAATTTTGAGGTGTGAATAGACCTATGGTCCACCCTCTGAAAGTGAGTGAAACTAGAATGGGCCATGCCCCTGAGATTAGCTATCTAGAGCAATAGCTCAAGAGTCTGTCAATACAGGTATGGCTGGGACAACAGGAGGCACCTATTTCTAATCAATGGCTGGGCTGCGAGCTTGGGGAGGCACTCTGGTGACAACAGAGCAATGAAACTGCTTTCAAAAAGGTGCAAAGCAGCAATCAATGATCAGAATGTTAGCTACGAAAGCTGAAGTCCAGTGAGGTATCTGAAGAAAGAGGCATTAACCAAAGGCAGATGGTCAGCATGGAATCCATGTTAAGTGGAATTGAAAGAGCAAGACTTTGCTTGAGCCCAGGAGTTCAAGGCTGCAGTGAGGTGTGATAGTGACACTGCATTCCAGTCTGGGCAACAGAGTGAGACCCTGTCTCTAAAAACAAATAAACAAACAAACCATGCACATACACACACAAAACCCATAAAAGAACAAGACTTTGGGCCGGGCGTGATGGCTCACGCCTGTAATCCCAACACTTTGGGAGGCCGAGGCGGGTGGATCATGAGATCAGGAGATCGAGACCATCCTGGCTCACATGGTGACACCCCGTCTCTACTAAAAATACAAAAAATTAGTCGGGCATGGTGGCGGACTCCTGTAGTCTCAGCTACTCGGGAGGCTGAGGCAGGAGGATGGCGTGAACCCGGGAGGCGGAGCTTGCAGTGAGCCGAGATCGCGCCACTGCACTCCAGCCTGGGCGACAGAGAGAGACTCTGTCTCAAAAAAAACCAGAAAAATTAGCCAGGTGTGGTAGTGTGTGCATGTAGTCCCAGCTAGTAGGGAGGCTGAGGCAGGAAAATCGCCTGAGCCCAGGAGGTAGAGGGTGCAGTGAGCCATGATTGCACCACTGTACTCAATGCACTCCAGCCTAGGCAACAGAGTGAGATCCTGTCTCAAAAAAAAAAAAAAAAAGGGAAAGGAAAGTTAATTATTAATTAATTCAATTGGCTAAGAATCCTTCCCTTCCCTCCCTAAAACATAAAATGTAAGCTGTAAAAAAAGAGGTCTTCAGTGATGGCTTTTGGCTGGCATCAACTACACTGCATTCTTTACTTAACACAGCACTGTGTCTAATGACTCAGAAACAGAAAAACAGTATACCATTGGGGGAAGTAAAAGAAGGAAGAAAGGAGAGACCATACTTGCTGAATGACTGTAGGAGCCTTAGAGTATGCCATTGGCTTTCATATACATTGTCTTATTGAATCTCAACGTCAACTCTGCTCAAATGGTGTTACTATCTGAGGCCCAGAGAGGGTAAGTGATTTGACTGAAGTCATTCAGTTCCCAGGTGGCACAGCTGGGGTTTCAGGTGAAATCGACCTGACTTCAACACGGAAAGGCTTTCTATTCTTGTTTATTGCTTTTAAAAGACAGTAGAGTAGAGTAGGACTTTGGACAGAAGTTAAGCTTTTCAAAGCAAGGGTTGTGTTTTGTTTCTCCAAATCCAGAGAAACTGCTCCCAAATTCTTTAACCTTTCATCCCTCTTTTCTCCACTTTAAGGACAGGACATAATAATCAGCACTATCCTAGACGGAAGGGTGAAAAATACTCTTCTTCCCACTCTCTCTTTCCAACTTTGAATGAAATAACAGCTTTTCAAAACATATAATTAAGGAATCTTAACACAAAAATAAAACAACAAGACAAACTACAAAAGAAGAGGAGCAATGGATAATGGTTTTAGTGAATCCTGGAGGATGAAATTTTCTTAGCGCTTCCTGGTAGCCAAGGCAAAGGGAGAAATATGTTGTATTATGTAGCTTTCAGTGTCCAATAAGGAAAGGACTACTAGTTTATTAGGAAAGATAAACAACTTTTTTTACCCGTAGCTGAGAGAAATTCGTCATGTGAGTTATCCTAGAAGGGCATTGAATGACATAAGTGAAAAAGTACTGGAAAACAGTTTTTATGTTAAAAAAAAAAAATTTTTTTTTGGCTTGCTACAATGTCCCTTTGATGAACAACTCTAGTAGAGGGATAGATTTTTATGTTCTAGTTGCTTATTCATTGTGAAACAATAACTTTCTATATGTTGATCAAAGAAAATCTTCCCTTGAAGGTCTTCAATTGCTTCCTCCCATATTTCACCCAGGCTATTTCTCCCATAAGTTTTTTTTTTTTTTTTTTTTTTTAAAGTGTAGGTCTCTTTATTCTTGTCCTGCCACATTTTAGATAGAAAATTACTGTGAAGATGTTCTGTGCTGGCTTCCTGTGCTTTGTATAAAATACACATACACACACCCCACACCATACACACACACACACACCCCACATACCAAACACACACACACACCCCACATACCAAACACACACACACACACACACACACACACACACACACAGAGCACGTATAGTTTCTTTCCATGGAGAGGAGGGAGAGGAGGTTTTCATAATGTTTCACACTTTAAAAAAATCTCCTCCAATACCTACTTACCAAACAGCCATAGTGCAAGTCATCTTAGTGTTAGCCATTAAACCTTATCTCTTACATCTGACCTACGATCCATGTATGTATTTGTTTTCTCTCCTTTTTATACTTCCAGATTGAACCATTCACAAATGTTCCTCTCTCTGTGTGTTTCTTTTTTCTTTCTTTCTTTCTTTCTTTTTTTTTTTTTTTTTTTTGAGACAGAATCTTACTGTGTCAGCCAGGCTGGAGAGCAGTGATATAATCTCAGCTCACTGCAACCTCTGCCTCCCGGGTTCAAGTGATTCTCCTGCCTCAGCCTCCCGAGTAGATAGGATTAGAGGCGTGCACCACCATGCCCAGCTAACTTTTTGTATTTTCAAAAGAGATGGGGTTTTGCCATGTTGGCCAGGCTGGTCTCAAATTCCTAGCCTCAAGTGGTCAGCCTGCCTCAGCCTCCCAGAGTGCTGGGATTACAGGCCTGAGCCACCACACCAGGCCCTCTCTCTCTTTTGTCTCTGGTTACAATGTCAGAAATCAGAATTTTCTATACTGTACTTACTTTTGGACTTAAATAATCCATTTCTTCCTTACTACATTTGTTAGAATTATAAAGTATTTAGTTATTTTTTCAAATCTCTTCTATAATAACAAATAACTCTTCAGTTGCATTTCTACACATACTTCCTTTGAGGACAGCTTCTGCATCCATAGGTTTGTGTATCTCTAGCATTATACAGGTGCATAACTTTTTTTTCTGGCTTGTAGAGTAAACTTTACCAAAGTTTCCCAAACCAAAGAGGAGATTATATTGTAATCATACAAATTAGTTTACAGCTGATTTGTAACAAATTTTTTATGATTGTGATGAAAGTGGTTGATACAAATACAAATTATAGAGGAGTGAAATTTTGTTCCTTTGTACGAAAATAACTTTCATGGAAAATGCAAGAAAATATTTTTTTAAAGGGGACAAAAATTGCCCAGATTCCCTGAGTTTGACAGTTTAGCATTTTTTCTTTCAGTATTTTTCAGAAGGACTTTCCAAGGACTCCGGAGGGAGTTGGGGGTTGGAGGAGAAATACATACATCTCTCTCCAGCAGCACTGCTTGCAAGGTCATATACCTTGAACTTGCATTTGACTGAAATTACTCTGTCGGTTGCTTCTAACTCCCTGGGCTATAGGCAGCTGCCATTATAAATGCCAATAAGATGAGTCCACCACCAAGTTATCACAACTGGGTGGTCTTTAGTATGGGAAAGAGCCTCAGCTGTTAACAAGCTGTGAAGAAACCATTTGGGCAAAACATACCACCTTAAAATATGGCACTTTGCTCTCGGCTCTAAGGGACCTCTCCTTCCCTCTCTAAATATTTTCTTGTTTCCCCATCCCCTGGCTAAGAACCTTTATTTAAAGCTATTGAGCTTTCCCTTTCTAATTATCTATGCAGTACAATTATTTTTTTCATAGTACGCTTTTTTAGAGGAAGGGAAGCATGGTGGAGTTGTAATACTGGAAGAGCAGAATTCCATTCGCATCGCCTCTTAAGAGTCCCTAGCTTTGGCGGGGTCCCTTTTTCTGGCCCACAGCTCTCAAGTGCCCTACCTCCTTTGGCAGCCTTGTGTTAGCCTGAAGTTGGAGAATTCTGGCAAAAGGCGGTTTGCAATATGTACTGTAATGAAAGCCCAGCTGTTGGGGGCTGGAGGCTGAGCTGTGAAGACACCGCTCTGCTGGTGTTCTTGCCTGGCTTGAAGAATTGTCTTTCACGGATCCCCAAGGCAGCACTGGGAGAAGGAAACTATTTTTCAAGATGCATGCGCATATCAAATACGACTTCCTGGAGGCTCCTTCTAAGCCACTTCTGCATTTCAAAGAGGGTTTATTTATCCCATTAGTTAAGTCATCACGTTTAAGGCAAAAGAGGCTTTTTACAGGTGCCTTTAGA
This sequence comes from Pongo abelii, assembly GCF_028885655.2. Taxonomy (NCBI): domain Eukaryota; kingdom Metazoa; phylum Chordata; class Mammalia; order Primates; family Hominidae; genus Pongo; species Pongo abelii. Next base: position 140,936,134 of record NC_071990.2, read on the forward strand.
AAGGACTTTCTATACATTCCCCAGTGTTGAGCTGACAATGAAGTTCCCACATTGGTTGCTATGCTAATTTAAAATATGCTTTGTTGCTCTTAGGAGATAAACAAACACTTCAGGAAGAGAAATTTTCACAGAGTATTGTAGACCTGGTGTGAGTGCATAAAACACTTTTTCTCCCCTTAGCAGCTTCATCTTTGGCAATCACAGTTATAACTATTACTTAGTGACACTAAGCTTTAATTTTTATTTATTTATTTATTTATTTATTTATTTATTTATTTATTTATTTATTTTTGAGGTGGAGTCTCGCTCTGTCGCCCAGGCTGGAGTGCAGTGGCGTGATCTCGGCTCACTGCAACCTCTGCCTTCCGGGTCCAAGCGATTCTCTCATCTCAGCCTCCCAAGTAGCTGGGATTACAGGCGCAGGTCCCCATGCCCAGGTAATTTTTCTATTTTTAGTAGAGATAGGGTTTCGCCACGTTGTCCCGGCCGGTCTGAAACTCCTGACCTCAGGTGATCCGCCCGCCTCGGCCTCCCAAAGTGCTGGGATTACAGGCGTGAGCCACCGCACCCGGCCGACACTAAGCTTTAAAAAAAGTATTTTTGGCCGGGCGCGGTGGCTCACGCCTGTAATCCCAGCACTTTGGGAGGCTGAGGCGGGTGGATCACGAGGTCAGGAGATCGAGACCATCCTGGCTAACACGGTGAAACCCCGTCTCTACTAAAAATATAAAAAAATTAGCCGGGCGTCGTGGCGGGAGCCTGTAGTCCCAGCTACTTGGGAGGCTGAGGCCGGAGAATGGCATGAACCCGGGAGGCGGAGCTTGCAGTGAGCCGAGATCGCGCCACTGCACTCCAGCCTGGGTGACAGAGCGAGACTCCGTCTCAAAAAAAAAAAAAATATATATATATATATATATATATATATTTTTTATTTTAGAGACAGGGTCTTGCTCTGTTGCTCAGTCTGAAGTGCAGTGGCATGACAATAGCTCACTGAAGCCTCGAAATCCTGGGATCAACTGATCCTCCCGGTTTAGCCTCTTGAGCATCTAGGACTATAGGTACGCATGCCACCATGCCTGGCTAAGTTCTTTTTTTTTTTTTTTTTTTTTTTTTTGAGACGGAATCTTGCTCTTGTCACCCAGGCTGGAGTGCAGTGGCATGATCTCGGCTCACTGCAACCTCTGTCTCCTGGGTTCAAACGATTCTCCTCAGCCTCCTGAGTAGCTGGGATTACAGGTGCCTGCCACAATGCCCGGCTAATTTTTGTATTTTTAGTAGAGACGGAGTTTCACCATGTTGGCTAGGGCAGGCTCAAAAGTTTTTTTTTTTTTTTCTTTCTTCTAATTTTTTGTAGCGACTGGATCTCAGTGTTTCCCAGGTTGGTCTGGAACTCCTGGCTTCAAGAGATCCTCCTGTCTCAGCCTCCCAGAGTGCTGGGATTACACGTGTGAGTCATCACGCCTGGCCCAATATTAAGCTTATTTTGTGCCATTGTGATAGTTTCCTAGTTAGCTCTATATACCTCCAGTTCCCATTTATCCAATTCTTCTTACACACTAGAGCCAAAGTGTTCTTTCTAACTTAAAAATGCTATCATGTTGCTCCTTATTCCTGAGCTTAAAATTCTTCAAGGATCCACAGAAGGTGATGCCACCTTTTTAGCATGACAGAAAAATCCTTCATGCCCTGGTCCCTGACAATCTGTCCAACTTTACTCTCCCACAAGGAGCATGCTTCCTAAAGAGCAATAGAGAGCCAACATGTATAAGTACTAATTACTAAGTACCAAGAACAGGGCTAAATGCTTTAAAAAGTGAATTTGGCTGGGCGCAGTGGCTCACGCCTGTAATCTGAATACTTTGGGAGGCCGAGGTGGGTGGATCACCTGAGGTCAGGAGCTCAAGACCAGCCTGGCCAACATGGTGAAATCCCGTCTCTACTAAAAATACAAAAATTAGCTGGGTGTGGTGGCAGGCACCTGTAATCACAGCCACTCGGGAGACTGAGGCAGGAGAATCGCTTGAACCCAGGAGGCGGAGGTTGCAGTGAGCTGATATCATGCTACTGCACTCCAGCCTGGGTGACAGAGTGAGACTCCATCTCAAAAATAAATAAATCAAAATAAAAAATAAATAAAAAGTGCAATTTGATTCTCTTCATGACTTCAAGAAGTAGACGGTATTATTATCTCAATTTTGCAGATGTGGAAACAGAGGCTTAGAGAGCTTAGGTAACTTGTGGGAAGTCTCCAGTTTCTAATCGGTGAAGCCTAGAGACCCTTCCTGATGATCTGACGTCAAAGTCTGTGTGTTTAACCACTACAGTATGCTATTTCTCCTGCTGAATTGCTAGCTGTTTCTGAACGCTCTGTTCATTCTCTCTTATGACTTATGTCTTTACACATGCTGTTCCCATTTCCTGGAAAGATCAATCACATTTGTTCAACTGCTGGCTCTTTCTCCACCCTAACATCTCCACTCAGTTGTTAATTTCTCCAGAAGCCTTTCCAGCTCTCCAAGGCAGTGTTAGGACACAATGCTCTGCAACCATACAGCCAAATGCTGTGTGCAATCAAGCTGTTATTGGTTTGCCTTGGGTTTGCTTACATCTTACATATCTAGTTCTGTGACTGGACTGTGGGCCGTTTGAGGGCAAGGAATTTTATTTTTATATCCCTAATGCTGATGTCAGTGTCTAATACATGATTAGTTGAGGCTCAATAAATTCTTGTTGAATGGTGTGAATGTAAGAATGAATTGATAGCTGGGGAAATATAATGTGCACATGATTTGCTTATTTTTAATAGAATCTTGTCTATTCTCTGGTGCAAAAGCTTCCCATCTGTGGTTTTTACATCCCTCAGGGTCCTTGAAGATTGTAATAGCTCCTTGAGTTATTTTCAATATTTCAAAAGGCTAACAGAAACCATTACATTTACTTGCGATAAGTCCCTAGAGGCTAAATAAAATGTCAAGTTTCTTTGCTCTTGGCTAAAATCATATCAACTTGTTGTGGTAACAGAGATTCTCTCCTAATGATCAGAAACTCTGACTGGCAGGAAGGGCTAGGTGTGATTAATAACACAATAAGAAAATAAGTGATCTCTTACTTAAATACTGCTTGTTTAGTGGAAGAAATTCCTCAAAGATTAGAATTACAGGGAGAAAACTCCAAATAAAAGTAAAACCTGGCTGGGTGTGGTGGCTCACGCCTGTAATCTCAACACTTTGGGAGGTGGAAGCAGGCGGATCGCTTGAGCACAGGAGTTCAAGACCAGCCTGGGCAAGAGAGTGGAACCTCGTCTCTACAAAAAATACAAAAAATTAGCTGGGCACGGTGGTGGCTTATGTGTATAGTCTCAACTACTTGGGAGGCTGAGATCGATTGAGCTGGGCAGGTTGAGACTGGAGTGAACCTAGATGGCAACAGAGTGAGACTATCTCAAAAAAAAAAAAAAAAAAAGTGGATCTTTCATGATACAAGTATGGGTAAGTTTCCATCTTAATTAATGGACTAATGTAGCCCACAACCTCCTAATCTGCACAGAATCCCCTTTTCAAAAAGTCAAGGAAATTATTTTATGATTGGGCAAATATGGCTTTTCTATTAAACATTTTTTAAAAAAAAATCTTCTCTATTGACAATTGTATGTAAGGGTGATCTGGTTCTTTATCTGCTATCCATTGATGATTAGGTTTAATATGGCTTATTGAGTTGGATTTATGTTCTTTCAAAAATTTCATTGTTACTTTCTTTCCAAAAAAAAGAGAAAGGAAAAGATAAGAGAGCAAAGGAGACAAACAGTTTTTCTCATTCCTCCCTATGGCTTCTGGCCTATGTATTTTAATTATTAAAACTGTCAGCAGGCTCCTTTATTGAAATAAATACCAAATCTCCAATTTGTCACATTTTTCACTGACTTGGTCTGGAATACACCATCACTATTATAAATGATTTCATCCCTGTCAGTGAAGGCAAAAGGTCCTTCATTAGTAGTTCTGGCTCTGTCACAAACCTTTCTGCGGGTTCATTTGGTCTCATGATTTATTGTAAAATTTATAGTGTGTAAACATTGCCATAACCTTTGGGGTAGTAAACTCATCAAACCGTTTGTAATATCTCCTCTCATTCCCTTGTATTGTTTGGCCAATACAATCTTCCTAGGACTGTAAATATTCTTCCATTTCTTGCTCACCATCATTCATAGATCAGACTACTCTTTTCTTCATTTCTGGACCCTGAAACATCATAGTCATCAAGCTTCATAGAAGACAGCAATCAGGCTCTGATATCTGCAGTGCCAAATTCCATTCCATCTGAAGTGCAGCCATTATCTCCTCCCTCTAGTTCATCCTCCAGAGAAGCTGGAGTTATCTGTTCAAAAGGGAGATTGGATCCCGTTCGTCTCCTGATTAGAAATCTTTAAGGGATCCTCATTGCTGGCATTATCAACTCCAAATATTAAGTTGATTGCCCAAAGTTGAAGAATCCTGGCTATTCGAGGCCCTTGACAATTTGTCTTCAAGGCTAACTTTTCAGCTTCAGCTGCCACCAGAGCCCTAAGTTTCTCCTTCAGCCTCCTTTGATGCCAGCCTTTCTACAACATGACATGACCATTCACCCCCAAATGGTCTGGCATTCCTGTTCAATTCCCACTTGTCCTTCAAAGTCCTGCTTAAATGTCATCATGTCTGGAAATGTTTACTCATTCTTATATCATACAGCATATCATCTTTTGATATGTATTACAATTAGCTCTTTTTGTGTCTGCCTATTCCTTTTTTCTTATTCTTTTCTTTTTTTTTTTGAGACAAAGTCTTGCTTTGTTGCCCAGACTGGAGTGCAGTGGTGCGATCACAGCTCACTGCAGCCTCGACCTTCCGGGGTCAAGCAATCTTCCTGCCTCAGCCTCCCAAAGTGCTGGGATTACAGGTGTGAGCCACCACACCCAGCCCTTGTCTTTTCCATTTCTAGGAGCTCTTTGAGGACACTGGTCAGGTTTTATTTGTATTCATATTGGATTCTAATCACTAGGAAGACCATGCAGGTTATCAATCAATCTGGGACAGTTGTGAGACTGCCTAGGAGCACTGTTTTTTTTTTGTTGTTGTTGTTTGTTTGTTTTTTGAAATGGAGTCTCACCCTCTTTCCCAGGCTGGAGTGCAATGGCACGATCTGGGCTCACTGAAACCTCCACCTCTTGGGTTCAAGCGATTCTCCTGCCTCAGCCTCCCGAGTAGCTGGGATTACAGGCACGCACTACCACACCCAGCTAATTTTTTGTATCTTTAGTAGAGACGGGGTTTCACCATGTTGGCCAGGCTGGTCTCAAACTCCTGACCTTGTGATCTGCCCGCCTCAGCCTCCCAAAGTGCTGGGATTACAGGTGTGAGCCACTGCACCCGGCAGAAGCACTGTTAATAAGTACAAATGCTTCATGCTAGTCTCATTAAATTGTCTTGGGTTCCATGAGGGTGTCTGCCATCATCATCCCTCTGCCATGTCCACCTGGAAAATCCCTCTTCACCTTTCAGGATTCTCTTATGCATAGTTCTTCAGAGAAGCTTCCCTTAATTCTCTCCAGATGAGATTAGGAGCTGTTTCTGGGGTGCTGGCTGCTCTAAGCATACCTTGTTTTGTATTACACCAATTTGCTTACTTTCCTGCCTTGCACAGCTAGGATTGGAGCTCCATGAGGCAATGACTATGTCTTATTCACCTCTGATTTCCAATTACTGTGTACTCTCTTAGTAAATGTCAATTGGATTAAGTATAACTTTGGAATTCCCATAGCTTTTAGGTGGAAAAGTCATTAAATTTTTTTTATAACATTTTCTTTTACTATTTGTTTAACATACGTTTCTGGGATTAAAATTGTCTTTAAGTTTTAATAAATGTTTCACTACTATTTATTAAAATGAATACATCTGATACTACATATCAAATTATGATTGTATTTGAAATGTAACCGGGTATTTAGGGCTTTTGCACCATTTTTTCAAAGCCCCTGGATGGATAATCCTCTCACTAGCATTCTGGCTATGAAACAATTTTGAGGGGATATCCAGGATCCACATTCTTTGAGGAGTGTTAATACCACACGAAATATTTTGAGAATTTGGGAAAATTCTGTGTTCACATGTGACCCAGTTGAAAAACCAAGTGAAATTTCTTGTTCTCCATCATTTTTTTTTTTTTTTTTTTTTTTGAGACAGAGTCTCGCTCTGTTGCCCAGGCTGGAGTGCAGTGTTGCGATCTTGGCTCACTGCAAGCTCCGCCTCCCGGGCTCACGCCATTCTCCTGCCTCAGCCTCCGGAGTAGCTGGGACTACAGGTGCCCGCCACCACGCCAGGAGAATTTTTTGTGTTTTTAGTAGAGACGGGGTTTCTCCGTGTTAGCCAGGATGGTCTCGATCTCCTGACCTCGTGATGCACCCGCCTCGGCCTTCCAAAGTGCTGGGATTACAGGCGTGAGCCACCGCGCCCGGCCCTTGTTCTCCATCATTATTCTGAATCTCCCTTTGGCTGAATTTCAGCCAGCCTTTTAAGTCTTGAGCCCTTAAGAAAGAATGCTTGAAGTGGGATGAATGAGGAGTGTGACCTGTTTCCCATCAGAAGGGCGCAAAATGCTCCGCAGGCTTTTAACATTTCTGGAAGTTAAGGAAGAACTTATGAATCACATCCATACATCTTTTTCCTGGAAAAAGACACCTACGTCATCTACTTCCTCCTCTCCTCTCACTTCAATCCAGGGCCAGGAAATGACACCCTTGGCATAGAGACACTGTAACAACAGGTCTAATGTGTAACCAGGCTCAGGAACAGGACCTTTAGAGAGCATTTGATGGACTTCTCCCATTGCCTCTTGCTGGCCTGTAGTTTCTCTCATCCTCTAAGAACACTCCTGTTGGGTGAGTGGGAAGAATGACTAACATCGGTCACAATCTTTGAGCACTTAACGCTGTGCATGTCGCACTCTGACCTGCTGACAAATGTGGAATGAAAATAGAATGAAAGAGGACTTTGCAATTTTAGTAATGAATTACATCTGGTTGAAGTATTTAGAGTTCACAAACCTTGGCTCGAAGCTGAGAGTGAGGGGGTGGTGGGGGTGTGGTGGGGAAAGAGAATATATCAGGATAATGCGCTCAGAGAATGAATACTGTCTTTAAAACAAAGTTTCGTGACTTTAGTTTGTAATTGCTATAATGACAGCACCTTAGATTTTCAGGATGTTGCTTCTGCTCTTGTTTTGCACTGTCTTGTTCTTTCGTTCAGTTTATTCAGTAAACAGCTGGGGAGCACTCAGTGTGTCTAGGCTAATAGCAGAGGTACTGGGCAAACAGATGGGAGATAGGCCCCTGGCGTGCAAGCCCCTGTTCTGCTTTTCCAGACACCTGCTTTGTGACACTTCCGTTCGGGGACCTACCTCCGTGCAGGTGCTTCCAGTGCAGGGGATCCTGCCTGCCCTGGATATGTGATGAGCTACTTTGTCCCAAAGAGTATAAGGAACAACTAGTTGGGCGATTAATAGTATGTCCTAGGTGCTGTACTAGACACTGCACAAATATTATTTCAGGCATGCAGGTAGAATAGGGTAATGACTGAGAAACTGGCTTCAGAGACCCACAGGCCCCGGCTCTGCCATCCGCAGTCTTAACCAGCACTCTTAGTACTCATCAGGACTCAACTAGCGTGCTTAGTAGTTGGGTCCTGTCTGTTTTAGTTTCCTCATTTAAAAATAATCTTGGCCTGGCGCGGCAGCTCACGCCTGTAATCCCAGCACTTTGGGAGGCCGAGGCGGGCGGATCACAGGTCAGGAGATCAAGACCATCCTGGCTAACACGGTGAAACCCCGTCCCTACTAAAAATACAAAAAAAAAAAAAAAGAAAAGAAAAGAAAAGAAAAATTAGCCGAGCTTGGTGGCGGGCGCCTGTAGTCCCAGCTACTCGGGAGGCTGATGCAGGAGAATGGCGAGAGCCCAGGAGGCGGAGCTTGCAGTGAGCTGAGATGGCGCCACTGCACTCTAGCCTGGGCGACAGAGCGAGACTCCGTCTCAAAAAAAATAATAAATAAATAAAATAAAAACATAAAATAATCTTTACCTTAGGTTGACAAGAGGATTAATGAAAGGAAATTATTCTTTTTTGGTTGATTTTCAAATCCATAGTTTATGCCAAAATTCATTTCTCCACCACAACCAACCCCAAGGGCATTTACAAGATCTTTGGACATCCCGAATTATTTGGGAAATTTGGGGGACATTATGTTGCTACCGTGGGCAAAAGTTTCCTGGGAAGTTACTCCGAGTGTAGCTCAAGCAAGCAACAGGTCTTACTGAGCTGTCAAACAACCTCCTCAACCAATGCACATCATAATGCTGCCTTAGTATTTTTCAAAGATTTAAACATCTAACTGCAGTATTTAGATAACAAACAACTGAACACTGCTTACAGTAGCTATGCTTCATGTTGAGGTTGTTGAGAAGGTGCTGTGGATATGGTGCTTGTAGGCTCCAGGTCATAGGTTCAAATGCAACCCAATCTGCAACTAGCATGGGATATTTGTCTCTGCAAAATCTGTGTCCTAAACTCAAAATCTAAGATATGGCTGGATATGTTTTTAAAAATGGCCACCACCTTTGACACTTTGTTGGGGTATTAGTAGAAAGACCAGTCATAGTGAGCTGGGACAGAATGAACATAAAATATTAATCTTAAAATAATAAAAGAGAAGTGTTCAAATTTTATTAGATTAAATCATCTTAAACACACACAGTGGGTTTTTTTGCTTTCATATTGCATATGCTAATAATAAGTGTTCTACATAGATGAACATATCAAGAATTGTGTATTTTTTACAATCTATCATTTTAGGAAATTAGTAATGTATTTTATTTATTTAAAATTTTTTGTACTATTATTGCCAATTATTGTAAATTACAGCTTTATATGCTATAAGCCCAATCAACAACAGCTTTATGATTTTTCCTTAATGCAGTTTTTTTAAAAACAAATGAGAGTTATAAGAAAAATTCACTCATATTGTCTTTTATATTTTTCTATGTAGTTACTTTTACAATTATCTTTATTTCTTTATATGGATTTATGTTACTGGCTAGTGTAATTTTGGCCTGAAAGACTCCCTTTAGTGGTTAGGGCAGATCTGCTAGAGATAAATTTTCTGCATTTGTTAATTTGAAAGTTTCTTAATTTCTGCTTTTTTTAGATTTACTTTTTTAAATTGACAAACAAAAATTGTATATATGGCTGGGTGTAGTGGCTCATGCCTGTAATCCCACCATTTTGGGAGGCTGAGATGGGTGGATCACCTGAGGTCAGAAGTTGGAGACCAGCCTGGCCAACATGAAGAAACCCTGTCTCCGCTAAAAAAATACAAAAATTAGCCAGGTGTGGTGGCACACACCTGTAATCCCAGCTACTCCAGAGGCTGGGGCACGAGAATCGCTTGAACCCAGGAGGAGGAGGTGGCAGTGAGTCGAGATGGCGCCACTGCACTCCAGCCTGGGTGACAGGGTGAGACTTCGTTTCCAAAAAAAAAAAAAAAAAAAAAAAAGAATTGCATATATTGGTGATGTCTAACAAATTTTTTAAAATGCCATTGCTTTATTGGTAAAGCTATGGCTATTACAAATTGTAGGAGAGTTATCTGGACATGGAATTCTTGATTGACAAGAATTTTGGCTTCCATTGTTGTTGATGAGAAGCCAAATATTAACCATTGTTTTTATATTGTAACTTTTATTTTAGATTCAAGGGGTTCGTGTGCAGGTTTGTTACATGGGTATATTGTGTGATGCTGAGGTTTGGGGTACAATAGATCCTCTCACCCAGGTACTAAGCATAGTACCCAATAGTTTTTCCGCCCTCTCCCCCCATTCTTCCTCCCGCGTCTAATAGTCCCCAGTGTCCATGAGTCCCCAGCATTTAGTTCCCACTTATAAGTGAGAACACTCGGTATTTGGTTTTCTTTTCCTATGAGGAACTGTGTAATTTAATATTTCCTATATAAAAACAGACATTGTGATTGTTTTACTGGGTTTTATAATGTTGACATCTACTTTTCCCACCAAAAATTTATGAAATGTAAAGTTTTTCCCTGAATTGGGTTTTATTTTCTGATGAAATAGTCCCTCCTTAGAAACAGTTTTCCAAGGTAGAGAGCAACGTTTCCCGATCGAATTTACTCTAAACATTCTCCTTAATCATTCATTCACTCATTAAGCAAGGAATAACCTAGTCCCTACCATGAGCAGAGTACATCACTTGCTGAGTTAGGTGCCGTAGATACAACACAGTTTAACACATAATCCTCACCCTAAAGAGCTTATGGTCTAGGTAGTAGTATAGTGTAGACACACAGTAAATGTTAAATGGTGATTCAACAGTACCTGAGATGTCACAAGGCTGAGTGTGACTATGTATCAAGTGAATGACATTGACAGTAAACAAATGCTGGGAGTTCCTAAGAAGGAGAAATTGCTATGACTAGAAGAGGTCAGACAGGCTCTGTGAGAGGTGGAACTGCATCCGGCCTTGAAAAGCAGGGAGTTCTTAGGAAGGCGATGAAAAGATGTATTTACGCATTTCAGACCAGAGCCCAAGGTTTGAGCCAAAGCCCAGTGATGGGAATGAGCAAAAGTGAAATTTGAGGTGAATCAGGCTGCATCCCACCTTAGAGGTGGTGAAGGGCTTGGGCTTTGTGTGTGTGTGTGTGTGTGTGTGTGTGTGTGTGTGTGTGTGTGTGTGTTTCCGTGCTCAATATTACCTGCAAAGTGACCATCCCTGAAACAAAATAGCCAAGAATCCAAGCAATGCAGCATTTAGACCTGGGAAGCAAGAGTGAGCGATGATGGGGCTTGAGCTGTCAGAGTCCTGTCAAGGAAGTGAGGGTCCTGAAGCCCTGGACAGTTCTTCTTCTTCCTTCCCAACCCTGTTTTCTTTGTCAGATAAAAGGGAGACAAACCAGATAAACAGGACACACAGAGATTTTGGGTTTGATTTTACTCTCCCAGGTGTAGTTTTGTCTTCTGTCTACACATAAAGCTATTCCCAACTTAAACCCATTTTTTTAAGTTTTCAGTGAGGGATGTCTGATTTTCTATAGCTTTTTTAAAAGAAAAATTAGAAAGCTTTTCTAATCTAATTTGAAACTGATCTTCTTCCACCTTCTTCCTGAGGTTGAAATTGGGTAAGTCCCTTTCATAGTCTTCTCTAGGCCAAATAGCTTTATGATTTTAGTTGTTTCTCTAAGAGCTATTTCTTCAACATATAACCAATTTTAAAAACTGATTTTTTATTAAACACCCTCACATTCTCCGTATTCCACTTTAAAATGCGAACTTAAAGATGGTGTGGAGTATTCTAGGATAGCCTGTAGCTGGTACTGAGCATCAAGGAAAGAACACCTGTTTTTCTTTTACTAAATCAAACATGCTTTTAAAGCTCAAGCATGAACCCTAATAGCTTGTGTTGACGATGATCTCCAGAGCGTTTTCTGTATGACATCACGGAATGAATCCCGCATTTCTGTGGTTTGTTTTTCTTCCCATATGAATGACACTACAGAACCTCAACCTGTTTATGGCCACCCACTTCTCCAACTTATCAAGATCATTTGCACTTCTATCCAGTTTTCCAAAGTGGAATGTACCACACCTGGTTTGATGTCATCACTGAATTTAATAACCACATTCTCTCCCATCATCTAAGTTACTACTAAAAATAGCACTAAGTTAAGACCAACCTCTCTGGAATTCCATGAGGTATGCATCTCTGGGCTGCCACTGGACCATTAATAATTACTTAGTGAGAAAAGCCTTCTAATCACTTATGCATCTACCGGATGAGGGGATGATTTCAGGGTGCAGTTCTGAATTGCCCAATAGCAAGACAACGCTTAAAACTGCACAATACTCAAAACTATTTCATGTCTTTGCCTTCTACTTGATTTTTACCCGACTTGTCATACTTTTGAGGAGTAGCAGTTGACTAATGTGATCTTAGTCAAATGCTAATTAAAAAGAAACTGATTAAGACAGTTTCTTTTTAAACAAAACTGTCTTAATTTTTTTCCAGTAAGCTAGTGTGTATGTGTGTGTGTATCTGTGTGTGTGTGTGTGTCTATAGGATTGCAATATATTTCTAGATTTGAATGTTAAGACATTGAGTCTAATTTTTTGAGTTTTCTTATTTTTCTTTCAGAAACACATGTGCATTTCTCTTTCAGTCCATAGATACCTTAAGTTTGCGAAGATAATTGCTGGTGATTCTGTGATGACTTCCTTGAAATGCCATACCCTGGGGTTTGCCAGTAATTGTTTATTCATTCTGCCACTTGATCTTCCAGGTCATGCATTAGCATATGTATTTATATATAATAATGATTTTCAATTTACTGAGTGGAGTATTCATTTGAAGTACTATAAAAACACACAGATTAAAGCGATTCCTACCTCATGTTTGTCACCTAACTGGGACAGACATGACAATTAAACAATAATAAAAACATGCAGGAAGAAAAGGTCAATCATACTGCTGAGACTTTGCTGGAAGCTAGCTGAATTTTTCTTTGGTACAACCTTTGGACTATAGCCATTTTGATTTAGAGAAGACCCATGGTCAGAAAAGCCCTCGTGGGAACGTGGAATGCGGGAGCTTTGAGAAGAGGTCTGAAAGAGAAAAGGGAACTAGCTAGGATAGTTGGAGGGAAAGCCTAGGTTCATACAAAAACAAACGAATTGTTCTCATCTCTGTTTTGGGAAAGGGATTTTCGGTGGCTTCGAAAGGAATTCTGTGTATGAAGGGTATGTAGGGGAAGGGAGACTGTTTAAAGGAGTCAGCCCTTGTTTTACCTGGCTGCCAAACAAAAGAACCTCCTAGCCACATGAAATTGGTTGCACAACTCACAATATCTTGTTATGACAAGGGCTGTTGCTAGAGACTGGTGTTACTGGTGCTGGAATTCTAAAAGGTTGTTTTCTACAAGCCATCCATATATGTTGGATATTGTGACTCAAATGTTGATTGTGGTTAACCTGCCCAGAGATGGGAGTAGAAGTGATTCCTCCAGGATGGCTAGCTGGATTGCAGCTAGTCCATCTGCATACTGTTAGGGAACATGCCGACTGATGAGGCCAGGTCTAGTGCTTTGATCTCCCCTCACTCATCCCTCACTCAGCCATCTCCAGCCCAGTGGCCAAAAATGAAACCTGATGTGGTATTATCTCTTCTTATAGCCTGGGATAGGATCCTAACCCCTGGGATCAGTCTTGGGGTGAGTCAATGAAAGAGTGGCCATCAGCCGGGCACGGTGGCTCACGCCTGTAATCCCAGCACTTTGGGAGGCCGAGACGGGCGGATCACGAGGTCAGGAGATCGAGGCCATCCTGGTGGTGAAACCCTGTCTCTACTGAAAATACAAAAAATTAGTCGGGCCTGTGGTCCCAGCTACTTGGGAGGCTGAGGCAGGAGAATGGCATGAACCCGGGAGGCAGAGCTTGCAGTAAGCCAAGATTGCGCCACTGCACTCCAGCCTGGGTGACAGAGCAAGACTCCATCTCAAAAAAAAAAAAAAAAAAAAAAAAAAAAAAAAAAATTGTGGCCATCACTTTCGGGAAGCCCTGGTAGCAGTTTGAATGTACCTATACGAGGTGGTGAAGTGAGTGGTATCTTCTACTTTACTCTATCCTATTAGTTGAAAGGACTAGTTTATTATGCTTCCTAACAACCAAACCTGGCCCCGAGGCCATAAGATTCCAGATGTCTAACCTGCAAAGTGGAGCATAAGGGGGTCAGAGACAGGACGAAGAGAGCACGGCATGAAAACGGTTGGGCTAGAATGCTGTGATGCCCTGGAAAGACATTGACAGGCCATCTGTAGTGGGTGGATGTGGGTGCCAAAGATGTGGGCTGTGGAAAAGGGGGCTGGGGATTCCCAAAACTTTGCCCATAGCTGCCTTCTTCTCATCTCTTTTCTCTTATTCTCTTACATGTCTGCTACTAAGCCTAATAAAACTTAATAAGACTAATATTAAGTGTCTAAAGCATCCTGCTCTGTACCAAAGATCTCTGAATGAGGCTACTGTTTATTGTATTCTTTGTTAGGTGAAAGGTTAAAAAAAAGGTGCGTGTTTTTATAATCCGGCTCATTCAGGTTTGAATATAGAGCAGAGCAAAATACAATGAAGAGTATTGTACATTAATGGTCCCAGTTTCTTGAGATACTGAGAGAATATAGCTCTGTGTTCTCACCATAAATTAAAGGGAGACCTTCCAAAGCCTTGACTGATATCCTTCTTAGATTTTTGTAGTATTGAAGCCTGTGGACATTGGTATGTGGAGAGATTTGAGTCTTGGCTAGTATAAGCTTGGTTGCTGAGTTGCAAGTCCTTCTTACCAAACAAGCACACAATAGCAGCTTCCATAACGGAGTAATATATTCCATGATGGGTGCCAGATAGGGCAAAGGGAATGTGTTACCCCGTGGTAGATCAACCCATCTCTTTGATACCGGCTGGAAACAGAAGTTGAAACTTGCCACTGGTTGCATAAGTGATTCCTTCTACATGATGTGTCTAATTACAAATTTTTTTTTTTTTTTTTTGAGATGGAGTCTCACTGTGTCACCCAGGTTGGAGTGCAATAGTGCAATCTTGGCTTACTGCAGCCTCAGCATCTTGGGTTCAAGGGATTCTTGTGCCTCAGCCTCCTGAGTAGTTGGGATTACAGGCACATGCCACCACACCTGGTTAATTTTTGTATTTTTAGTAGAGATGGGGTGTCTCCATGTTGGCCAGACTGGTCTCGAACTCCTGACCTCAGGTGATCCTCCAGCCTCGGCCTCCCAAAATGCTGGGATTACAGGCATGAGCCACCACTCCTGGTCTAATTACAAATTTTTAAGTATAAAAATTGTATTAGGGTGCTCAAGAGGGACAGAACTAATGGAATAAATATATATATATAAAGGGGAGTTTATTAAGTATTAACTCACACAATCACAAGGTCCCACAGTAGGCCATCTGCAGTCTGAGGAGCAAGGAGACCCAGTCCAAGCTCCAAAACTGAAGAACTTGGAGTCCAATGTTCAAGGGCAGGAAGCATCCAGCACGGGAGAAAGATGCAGCCTGAGAGGCAGAAAGATGCAGCCTGAGAGGCTAGGCCAATCTCTCTTTTCAACTTTTTCTGCCTGCTTTTTATTCTAGCCATGCTGGCAGCTGATTAGATTGTGCCCACCCAGATTAAGGGCCCGTCTGCCCTTCCCAGCCCACTGACTCAAATGTTAATCTCCTTTGGCAACAACCTCATAGACACACCCAGGATCAATATTTTGTATCCTTCAATCCAGTCAAGTTGACACTCAGTATTAACCATCACAGTAGTCTTTAGCTTCTGGGTGGAGAATTTGCTGTTTTATTTGAATAGAATCTGGGTAATGTTCAGTCCCAAGATATACTTTCTCTGCTTTCAAAAAGCAGGGTTAGGCGTTACTTTTTTTTCATGCATAATGCAAGTAGAGGGGAATATTGTTACATACTATAGGCTGAAATGGAATTTCTCGCATTTTGCCATAAGGTTGTTAAGGTGTGTTAATGCACTAACTTTGCACGCATGAATGCACACACTTAGGGCATTTGGAACTTGTGGAAGAGTCTCTTGCTGGGCCCTTGCAGGGGCTGGCCATGGCAGGAGTCACAGCTGAATGGGAAGCTGGAAGGACTATCCTTTGATTACTTGGAGCCACTTTCTACACTGCTTGCCTGTGCTGGGAAGCTTTGTTTGTAAATTCCTGCTTGACTTCAGGTTTCATCACTGATTAGTCCTCTGTTCATTTCTTTCTGATGAAGCTGCTGTTAGTTGTTTCAGTAAGAAATATCTATGTATATTGCACACGTATGTTTATTGCGGCACTATTCACAATAGCAAAAACTTGGAACCAACCCAAATGTCCATCAATGATAGACTAGATTAAGAAAATGTGGCACATATACACCATGGAATACTATGCAGCCATAAAAAAGGATGAGTTCATGTCCTTTGCAGGGACATGGATGCAACTGGAAACCATCATTCTGAGCAAAGTATCACAAGGACAGAAAACCAAACACTGCATGTTCTCACTCATAGGTGGGAATTGAACAATGAGAACACATGGACAGAGGGTGGGGAACATCATGCACCGGGGCCTGTCATGGGGTGAGGGGCAGGGGGAGGGATAGCATTAGGAGAAAGACCCAATGTAAATGACAAGTAATGGGTGCAGCAAACCAACATGGCACATGTATACCTACGTAACAAACCTGCACGTTGTGCACATGTACCCTAGAATTTAAAGTATAATTTTAAAAAAAGAAATATCTACGTATCAACACCTCGGTTGCCCATTGATGCCAAGGCCTGTGGTGTTTCAAATGAGTGTAATTTCAGAATAATGGATGACGTTCCTTCAGAAGTGCCTTTTAACCCAATTTAAGAATTGTTCTGGCTGGGTGCGGTGGCTCACACTTGTAATCCCAGCACTTTGGGCGGCCGAGGCGGGTGGATCTTTGAAGTCAGGAGCCGGAGAACAGCCTGGCCAACATGGAGAAATCCCGTCTCTACTAAAAATACAAAAATTAGCTGGGCGTGGTGGTGCATGCCTGTAATCCCAGCTACTCAGGAGGCTGAGGCAGGAGAATCACTTGAGCCTGGGAGGCAGAGGTTGCAGTGAGCTGAGATTGTGCCACTGCACTACAGTCTGGGCGACAGAGTGAGATCCTGTCTCAAAAAAAAAAAAAAAAAAAGAATTGTTCTTAGTGCACTTTTAAAAATGAGGAATTTATTTACTGTACTAGGAAGAACGCACTCTTTGGAGAGAACATCATGGCAATACCTGGCTGTGTCTCCCTGGACAAGTCTCTAAACTTTTTCTGAGCCTTAGTCTACTTCTGTGTAAAAGGGAAATGAATACGCTTACTTCTTCTTTGAGGTTGTTGAGCACAGTAAATTAGGTCATGCGTCTTGGTCTGTTCCTGCCGCTATCACAGAATACCTGAGACTAGGTAATTTATGAAGAATAAACATTTTCTAGGTCAGGCATGGTGGCTCACACCTATAATTCCAGTATTTTGGGAGGCGGTGGGCAGATTACTTGAGGTCAGGAGTTCGAGACCAGCCTGGACAACGTGGTGAAACCCCGTCTCTACTAAAAGTACAAAAAGTAGCTGCATGTGGTGGCACGTGCCTGTAGTCTTAGCTACTTGGAGACTGAGGCAGGAGAATCCCTTGAACCTAGGAGGTGGAGATTGCAGTGAGCCGAGATTGTACCACTGCACTCCAGCCTGGGTGAGAGTAAGAATCTGTCTCAAAAAAAAAAAAAAAAAAGGAAAGAAAAGAAAACAACAAACATTTTCTAAAGTTCTAGAGACTGGAAAGTCCAAGCCAAGGCAATGGCAGGTTCAGCATCTGGTGAGGGCTGCTCTGTACTTCCAAGATGACACCTTGAATGCTGTGTCCTCACATGGTAGAAGGGAAGGAAGTGAAAAAAAAAATGACCTAGCTCATTCCCTCCAGAACTTTTATTGGAGCACTAATTCATTCATGAGAGCAGAGCCCTTTGGCCTAATCACCTCCCAATTCCATACCTTTTAATAATGTTGCACTGGAGATGAAGTTTCAACATGAATTTTGGAAGGGATGTAAACATTCAAACTATAGTAGTATGTAAGGAGATGAACGTAGTGACCGGCTTATAAAAGTCATACATTAAGCTGTAGTAAGTCTAAGCTGGCTTCTAATAGTTTGGGAGCTGATAGTTGAATTTTCTGGAAGTTCTTTAGCAGGTTGACCTGATTTGGTAGCTTGAAATCAGTTATGGTGAAAGTACGAATCAGACTTTTTCTTCCCCTTGGAGAGTTGGTTGTTAAACATTTAGGAGTACACCATTGATAATAACTATCAATTCCCCTTCAGCATAGCTCCAAATTATAATCCTCCTAACCTTTCAAAAAAAAAAAAAAGCCAAATAGAATTTAAAATGATCCTATAAAGACAATTTAAGATAATCACAGTAAACTTCAGTCACTTGCCGTATTATAGCACAGAGATGCTGCCAGAGCCCATTGATATTGTCTCTATAGGACTAGAGAATGCTCTGTTTTTTGAGGTTTTTTTCTTTGCTCTCTGTAATTTTTTCTTTCTCTCATTATACCAGGTTAGTTGGTGTGGCTGTCTCTAATAGCTCCTACCCACTTCTTATTTGCTATTTCTGATCATTTCATTAGCTGAAAAATCAACTTTAACATTATATGTAAAGTAAAAGTAACTGGTTTCCAATTAAAGAACGGGCAAAGGATCTGAATGGACTTTTCTCCAAGGAAAATATACAAACGGTCAATAAGCACATGAAAAGGTGTACCAGATCATTAGTCATCAGGGAAATGCAAATCAAAACCACAAAGAGATACCACTTCACACCCACTGGCTACAATCAAAAAGCCCAATAATAAGAAGTTGATGAGGATGTGGAGAAATTGGGACCCTTATCACTGTTGGCAGGAATGTAAAATGGTACAACAATGTTGGAAAATAGTCTGGAAGTTTTTCCAATGATTGCACAATTAGTGTATGACCCAGTACTTCTGCTCCTCAGCATATATCCAAGAGCAATGAAAACATATGTCCACACAGAAATGTGAGTATAAGAATGTTTACAGCAGCATTATTCACAATAGCCAGAGTGGAAAGAACCTAAATGTCCATCAACTGAAAAACAAATAGTAAAAATTTGGTATATCCAGTCCATGGAATATTATTTGGCCATAAAAAGGCATGAAGCACTGATACATGCTACAGTATGGATAAACTTTGTTTTATTTATTTATTTATTTAGAGACAGGGTCTCGCTCTGTCACTCAGGCTGGAATGCAGTGGTACAATCCTGGGTCACTGACACCTCCCCTGCCTGGGCTCAAGCTATCTTCCCACCTCAGCCTCCTAAGTAGCTGGGACTAAAGGCTTGCACCGCCACACCCTGCTAATTTTTGTATTTTTTGTAGAGATGGGGTTTCACCATGTTGCCCAGGCTGGTCTCTAACTCCTGGGCTCCAGTGATCCCCCAACCTTGGCCTCCCAAAATGCTGGGATTACAGGCATGAGCCACCGTGCCCAGCCTGGATAAACTTTAAACACATTATGCTAAGTGAAAGAAGTCAGTCACAAAAGACCATGTATTCTATGACTCTATTCATGTGAAAGTCCAGAAAAGAACAATCTTTAGAGACAGAAAGTAGGTTATTGTTTGCTTAGGGCTGGGGTGGAAACGAAGATAGGGAGCCAGGAGAGTAACAGCTAAAGGTAATGAGATTTCTCACTGAGGTGATAAAAATGTTCTAAAATTGTCTGTGGTGATAGGTGTACATATCAGTAAATGTCTTAAAAACCATTGAATAGAACACTTTAATGGATGCATTTTATGCCGTGTGAATTACATCTCAATAAAGCTGTTAAGATTTTTAAAATATATGTTATCATGAACTATCATTTAATTCATAAACAGCAAGCATGTTCTAAACTGAAGAAAAATATTCTTATGCAATTAATATATTAATGAATTTTTTAAAAAGTAAACTGGCTTTGAGGGACAATCTGAAGGGTTCATGAGAAAGGGAAATGCATGGATTTTTGACATCTATTTTCACTGTTCAGGAATGTTTTTCTTTTTGGCTATATTCTGGAGAGTTATTGTCTTGGGTAAGTAATGTCCATCTGAATGAGTTGTTTACAAGAATTTTAATTGCCTTTTAGGTGACCAATACTGAAGGGACTGAAGATGTTTCTCTCTGTCTCTCTGCATTTGTGTATATGTGTAAGTTTAACAGTTTCGGATGATGGTGGTGGTGATATTGCGGTTCACAAAAGATGCTTTAATATCTGGTCTCTGTAGAGACTGGGGGATGGTGAGGTATGAGTGGAAGCTGAGAGGGCAATACTGATATGTTGATATCCACAAGCCGTCATTGGTAGAACTAGAGATAAATGATGAGTAAAAGTTTCCTAAAATAGCAAATGATTCAACAAACAGCTGCGTGTGTGTATATATATATATATATATATATTTTTTTTTTTTTTTTCTTTTGAAAAGAAGCTTGTAAGACATTTGATACGAAGAGTGGAGAGGTAAAGATACTTATGTAAACACTGACCCATGCCAGTAACTTTCCACTTGATATAACCCTCTTGTGTGATGCCAACACTTAGCAAAATGTCTGCCTTTTATGATTTGCAGAGTTGCTGTGGAAAATGTTACCTTATGCCCTCTTTTAGAAAGAATCTACATATTTGAAGAGGAAAATATCTATATGTCACTTGAAATGTTTCATTAGGCATTTAAATACCTGTCTAATATATATCATTTCTTAAAGGTAAGCTGATCCTTTACAGAATACTTATACGCCACTTGCAAGATTTTTTAAAAAATTGCTATGCTGAGACTCTTTTTGCAGTGAAATTCAAATTTTAGCTTCTATTAATGCTATTGTTACATCAGTATTTGGTTTGTTCTTGCTCGTGCTTTATTGCTATTCATTCTTAGTTTATTTTTGTTTACCACAGTGCTCAAGGATTAGATTTTGGGAAGGAAAACACACAGGGAAAGGTACTTCTGAAGTCCCGTACCACATCAATTGCTTGAACATGGTAAATAGTAAATACAGGCTAAGAAGCACCCAAGACTCCAACAGCTCGGCTCCAATCTTCTGGTGAGGTATAAATGCTGCAGGAAGGGAATTAGTCAGTAGTTGTCCTCGCTTTCCACCTCACCCATTGTTTCCCTCACCCTCCATGCACCTGCCCACTTGTGCAATCCTTAGCTTGAGTGTGAGGATGTCATTTTCTCAACAAGCACTGGGTCAATTGTAAAGCACTTTGGCATTGGGGGAGAGTATTTCTTTCTGGCCTCCATCAATGGACGCTTAATCTCTGGAAGCCTGGGGTTTAGTTCCTCCTGACTTCAGTAACCATAGTTGCCAATCTCAGCTAAACATCTGGAGAGAAGGAAAAGACAGAGAGGCAAACAGATCTTACTGCTCCTGGTGGTCACGTCCATGGATAAATTGCCTCCTGGAGAAGAGGGAAGAGGGAAAGCGTGCAATGATTTGTGTATCTGGGAACTTACAAGATAAGGTGAATGCAATAACTTAACTGTTGGATTAACCGGGCACTTGTCTTTATTTAATTGGAGTTGATACATAACATCAATATGAAATCAATATGCAACTTTCTGGGCTTGGAAGAAGAGACAAAATATCATAAATGATTTTAGAAATAGCATCTATGAAACTTTACTTTTTGTTTGTTTTATTTTTGAGACAAAGTCACGAATAACATCTATGAAACTTTACTTTTTGTTTCTTTTATTTTTGAGACAAAGTCACACAGGCTGAAGTGCAGTGGCATGATCACGGCTCACTGCAACCTTGACATCCCAGGCTCAAGGGATCCTCCCACTTCAGCTTCCTGAGTAGCTGGGACCACAGGCACACATCACCACGCCTGGCTATTTCTTTTACTTTTTGTAGAGATGGGTTCTTGTTATATTGCCCAGGCTGGTCTCGAATTCTTGGCCTCAAGTGATTCTCCCACCTTGGCCTCCCAAAGTGCTGGGATTGCAGGTGTGAGCCACCGCACCCATCCTGAAACTTTATAATAGGTATATTCCCTTATTTCCCGTCTTAGGACAAATGAAATATGGCTACTATAGGTTGGAAGATGGACTGGCTTTCGTGAGGAAAAACAGAACTCCATCAGCTCACAGTATCTCACATCAGAAGAAAATCCAGGTTATCTCTGATGCCATTCACAGACAGTTTCTAGTCTACCTAAATCTAAAGTTGAAAAATTATTACTATACATTTTTACCTTTATGGAAAACATGTATGCCCTCCTTATACTCAAATTTTCTTTGTTCAAATTATTAACTAATTGCTCACTTAAAAAAACACTTCCCATATAAAAGTTTGCCTGTCCCTTCCCACTGCTCCTAATTATTTTCCTGGATGTTATCAGATGCTGCTTTCTATTTTCACCATCTTCCTTCAGAAATAAGATGACTTTAACTAAATGTAGGACAAATGGGTACAATGATCTTGTAGCAACATTGGAATATATTCTCTGTTATTCTTACTACAATTTAACAGTATATTTGCTTTTCTGTTTTAAAATTCTGTTGAGCATCATGCATACATCTTCATTAAGATGTGTTCTGTGAGCTTACATCTTTTTCCTGTAAGGTTAGAACTAATTCAGAACTTACCTGAGTGGATGAGTAATTTAAGTTGCTACTTCCAGTGTGCATGACTTTGCACTTGTCTGTTCTGAGCTTCATCTGCCACTGTTTTGCCCAATTACTGAGTTTGGATTCTATGTTTTTCACATCCATCTGTGTAAACTTAGGGAACCAAAATAGTTTTGTGTAGTCAGCAAATCTCAGCACCTCATTATTTAGTCCATTTTCTAGGATGTTACCACGTATCCTGGAGGACAGTGCTCTTGCATCGATCGCTGACACCCCACAATTAACTCCTTTCCATGCTGAGAGCTGGTCATTTATTCTTTTGCTCCCCCTCTATCTCTTAACCCACTTTTAACCCATGATTGACAGCTCTTTACCTCTTGCCCAGTAGTTACCAAGTTTCCTTAATAGTCTCTTGTGTAGGACTTTATCAAAAGCCCTTTGAGAGTCTAAATAAATTACATCCAGTAGTTTTCCTTTACCCACCATTTTGTGGCCTCCATAAAATTCTGCATTAAAAATACTAAAGACACATAAAGAAAATAACAACTTCCAAATGTTCTTCTCTTCTTTTTGGATATGCTGGTTTGTCATCTAGTGCTGCTTTTTTTTCTCCTTTCCTTTAATATTAATTTTCTTTTTGTGTCAACCCCAGCCTGTCACTGAACCTCTGCAAACCAAAGATGCATTCCCTGTCTCATATTAATGCTGCAACATAACTGATAAGATTTTGAGCGACTTTACGAGGTAAATAAATTCCACTGGTTGGCTCCTTCTGCACTGTAAGAAACATGCCTTGCTAACTCTTTCACTTATTTACCAGCTTGTCAGAAATTTCAAGAAAGCAAATTTTCCCTTTGGGAGCGAACATTCCAATATTTTGGTTTCAGGGGCGTGATACCTTGTCATGACTTTTTTTTCCTGTAAAGATATTTATTTGGGCCACATACATCCTACACCAATGATGCCTCAACTTAAACAGACAAAAAAAAAAAGGAATTAAAAAAAGGAACTTTGAAAATGTGTGATAAGTAACACAACAGTCTCCTTTGTCATAATTCCTGGTTTGATCCTGACTTTGTTTGCCAGGAGTGATCGCTCTTCATATTCGTGAAAGCATTGATCACGCTGGTGTGGGAACTGTAAAGAAATACTGAGGGGAGTCTGAGCACTGGCATTTTCACTTACGTACCTTTTGAACCTTGAAATAATCTTATGAAGTCAGTAAGTATGCATTATTATTATTATTATTATGTTCAATTTTTAGAAAGACAGCTTTCACTCTGTTGCCCAGGCTGGAGTGCAGTGGCGCGATCTTAGCTCACTGCAACTGCGAACTCCTTGGTTTAAGTGATTTTCCTGCCTCACTCTCTGAGTAGCTGGGACTGCAGGCGCTCATCATCATATCTGGCTAATTTTTAATTTTTTTGTAGAGATGAAGTGAGTCTCCCTATGTTGCCCAAGCTGGTCTGGAACTCCTGGCCTCAAGCTATATTCCCCTCTTGACCTCCCAAAGCTCTGGGATTATGGGGATGAGCCACTGAGCCCGGCCAAGTCACATATTATTATTATTATTAATATTATTATTATTATTATTATTTAGAGTAAACGGAAACCTAAGTGACAGATCATTTGCCCAAGGTCATGGAACATTTTAACGATCTTGGATAAAATCCAAGTTTTCAGATCCTTCGTCCACAACCCCTTCTCTTCTTCCATGCTGCCATCGTGAGTTTCTCTCTTTCTTTGAGGTGAACGTGTAAAAGATTTAAGCCATTTAAAAAATTACTTGTAGCTCCTTATCTACTATTTCTTTCAAGGTCTTTTCAAGAAACATGCAGTTGTCAATGTGGAGAAGACTCTCGTTGCCCTCTTATATCTCATACCTGCCAAATCTTACCCTTTCAAAGTGAAGGACATTTTCATTTTCGATTAATATTAAGGCTACATAAAAAGCATTTTGCTCTCTGAGGCAAGCTTTTCTTCAGTGTTTCAACAAACCATTTATATATTTTTTATCATTTTTTTTCCTTACAAAAAAGTCTTCCTCATTTAAATTGTCACAGCTTGGGAACCCTGCCTGGAATACATAATAACTGCTTGTAACACTTAAAATGAAAACAAATTTACCAAGGATGGTGGAATGACAACAAAGAACAAGAAAAATATAAGTACATGGGAAATAGTCTCTCCTACGCATACATTTTCAGTGTTAAGTATTTTTTATTGAAATTGCTGTTTCCTATTCTCCTGCTTAGCTCTTCTTCATCCGGATTTTTTTTTTTTGGTCGGGGGGTTAGGGGGGAGTTTAAAATCAAAAGATCTGAAGAGAGAGAAGAATGAACCATTATAATTGTTATTTGATTTCTTGGGTTCAGAAAGTAACATCTGATGAAGTAATACTGAGTCTTAGCAGAACACTGATGGATAGGCAGGTAGAGCAAGGTTTCGTTCTCAACCTTGGCACTATTGACAGTTGGAGTGGGATACTTTTTGGTAGAGTGGTAGGCTGTGATTTTACACAGTGTCCTTAGCATCTAGGCACTAGATGGGGGTAGCACCACCTTCCCCAGTTGTGACAGCCAGAGGATCTTCGAACATTGCCCAAGGTCTCCAGGCTTAGAACCATAGACTTAGAGGCAAGACTTTTAGGAATGTACTTGTAGATGCTGGTGGGGGCTTTGACAGTCAGCCCACTCCTACTCATGGGCAACTCTCCCCATCCAGGGAATGTCTCAAGTCCTAGAAATAAATTCACCTCCAAGAAGGCCTGCTTGCTTACCTAGCCTTAGCTTATGCTCTATATCCAGTGATTCTGAAAGATCCATTTACTCTCTTTTGCCTGAACTAGCTGGAGTTGACAAAAATACCTTGAGAGCTTCCCTATCGGTAGGGAGGAGCTCCTGACATTTCCTGAGAATTCCATGCTCCTCTCTGGTCTTATCCTATTGCTCCTCCCTTCCACCCAGTGCAAGCTCTACACTAAAAAAAAGAACCCCACTGGGAACCAGCTGACCTCGCTGACCTTGGACAAGTCAGTCTCTGCTCTGGACTTTTGTTTTCTTATCCAACTGTGAAATAGTTGGACTAGACGATACACCTTCAATTCTGCTTAATTCAGTTCTAGAGCAGAAAGGAGCTGTAGAATATTATGACCTGAATGTTCTTGTCTTTCTTGGCTTCTTTAATCTGTCAATTTAGACTTTAGAGGCAACCCTCTACTCCCCACAAGGGCACCAATCTATAACTTGTTTTTTGCGAAAATATTGTTTAGGGTTGATCTGCCTGCTTGATTTCACCTGTACTTACTCCCCCTCACTCACCACCCCAAGGCCTAACTTTGTTAACCCATAAATAAGAATAAACTTAGCCACATCTCTTGAAAAAGACAACTCATTTGTCATAATGATTACATCAGGAAGTTGTGAGTTCAATCACACCTTAAAAGACTACACAGTGCATTGAGATTAAGCAGCAAAGTGTGTGAATGAAACCACACTTCAGATACATTGTGGGAATAGGTTATTTTAAGTAAACTGCTGGGAAAGCCTTTTGGGAAAAAAGATGAGTACTCTAAAAAAATATAAATCAAGTAACTATTACTGGATTTATCTGGCTATATCATTTCAAAAATTACAAAAATCTGATTCATTCCTACAAAGGCATGCAACCTTTTGCTGCTACTCTTACCACGTTGCTGCTATTAACTCTTGTCAAGGTCATGCCTGACTTTCACCAGACATACCTGGTGCTGCCAGGACAGGTGTGGTCAAGGTGGTGAAGGCTTCTCTGCCTCCGACTTGCTAGTTGTGTGACCTTAGCAAGTCAATTTCCCTCTCTGAGCTTTAGTTTTCTTTTGTCTAAAATGAGGAAGTTAAATTGTATTTCTAAGTTTACTCTAAAATTCTAAGAACTAAATAAGAAACATTGGTTAATGACAGGGCTGGCTTGAGAACACAGACTTCAGCAAGGCTGGGGAGCTGGATCCCAGCAGAACTGGCTCCCCTGGGTAAGCAAACCCTGGGCTCTTCCTCCTACCCCAAAGGGAGAGGTGGGCTGGAGCTTCCTCCCTTCCACCAAAGAGTCTAGAGGGTTGCACACCACAACCTGCTCCCTGCCCCTAGCTCCAGACCTTTTGATAATAGGCAGTGGTTCTAGGAAAACGGATGGAACTCTGCTAAGAGAAATGCCAACAACAGGCCCAAGGGAAGAGAGAGGAAGACCCCCATGGAGGATTCAGATGTTCTTCTGGTTGGAAGAGTCAAAAGCGGATGTACCAGCATGTTGTTAGTACACACACACCCTGCTTGGGAAGAGGAGCAGCTGAGGTGACCAGGAGGTGACAGATGCTCTCACTCTTCATCATGAAATATTCAGAGAACACCATTCCAGCTCCTTGAGATTTACGGTGTCCAGAGCAACCCCAGATTCCTCCATCATCATAAATCCCTGACTAAAAGAAAGCAACCAGAAGATTTTCCCCCGTGAAATGGCCCAAAGTCATTCCATCAGTCTTTCTCGAAGGTGCACTGGGCGCCTTTCATCATTATCACATTATAAATGAATTTGTTAAGAAATATGTGCTTACTGACTACAATGTGCCAGTCACTGTGCTAGATGCTTGGGATGTAGCAATGAATAAACAAACCTATCAAGATTCCTGCCCTCAGGGAGGGTAAAGTCTCACAGGTGAGACAGACACACAATAAAGATAATAAGTAAATTAAATGGCATGTGAGAAGGTGATGGAACGAAGGAAAGAAAAGAAAGGAAAAGCCATCATTTACTTCATCATTCGTTTTTTAGCTTTCCTTTAGCTCTAACATTCAGAATACCCCCAAATATTTTCTTCATATTATAATTTCTTATTCTTTAGTTTTTTTCATTGTTAGCGTGACTAGAGTATTGCTTGAGACTAATTTCATTCTGTATGAATACACTTTATGCACTGTGTAATGTGGAAGTGCCTTGGCTCTGTTCAGTGAAACATTTTCTAAATTTTCCTTTCAATACTATCATGATTTGGGCAGAAAGAGCATCATTACCCCCATTTTACAGACAAAAAGCCCAAGGTTCATGGAGTCTTTGAAAAGCTGGGTGTCTTGATTTTTTTTCTCAGTATTCTTTTTCAGACTTAAGTAGGAAGTATTTTTGGTATTTTCTCTGTGGGAAAAAGTATTAGAAATTTCAAACAATTGACTTCAAACAATTATTTGGAACAAACCTGGCTATTTGTTGGCAACTTCTTTTTTTTTTTTTTTCTGAGAGGGAGTCTCACTCTGTCACCCAGCCTGGAGTGCGGTGGCATGATCTCGACTTACTACAATCTCTGCCTCCCGGGTTCAAGCAATTCTCCTGCCTCAGCCTCCTCAGTAGCTGGGATTACAGGTGCGCACCACCAGGCCTGGCTAATTTTTGTATTTTTAGTAGAGATGGGGTTTTACCATGTTGGCCAGGTTATTCTTGAAATGGCTGGTCTCGAACTCCTGACCTTGCAATCCACCTGCCTCGGCCTCCCAAAGGGCTAGGATTACAGGAGTGAGCCACTGTGCCCAGCTGGCAACTTCTAATATAGTGATTAAGTAGGTTCACACCTGATGGCATATTTCCAGTTCCGGGAAAGTGGTGGTTAAAAAGAAATCTACTTACATTGTGTGCTCGATTGTCACCACTGTGGTTCCTGATACCGGGTTATCCTTACAGGCCACCTGTGATTTCTTTAGAGAGCTGGCAACCTGCCCTGCTCATCATGGTTGGGAGACATTTTTCTCCACAGCATAAAATTGATGAAGTGCAAGATCTTTTTTGGTTTCTCCCTAGACTCTAATGATACTGGTAGATACCAGCCTGCCTTCTGGGATTTAACATCAATTGCATCTTCTGGAAATGGGTTGCATCGTTTGATATAATCTAGTTAAGCCTTCTTCAGAGGGCAAATGGGACACATAGAGACAAGCACACACACACAGACACACCCACATGTGATTCCTAAAGTGCCTGGGGAATTTGTCTGTGTACGTTCAGGGTATATAATTTGACAGGCTATAAAGGTGAAAGTTTTATCTCTGAATTTCTTTGGTCCCCTGTTCCTGCCGCCAGACAATTTCCTCCTAACATTGCAATCTGTGACAAAGCTTTTGTCCCTAGATTGGCTTTCTGGGAAAGCTCTTGGTGCCTTTTAATCAGTTGCTATGTGGTCTGTATCCATGGTCCAATTTCAGTATTAGTACAACCAGAACATATTAGGGAAGGTAACTTTACTTCAAAATATTCTTATGTAATGCATTCTAACGTCAAATGTAAATGACTTTTTTTCTGTACCCTATCCAAAATAATCTAGAATCCTGCTCTTACCAGTGATGTGAACAACTGAGGAGCTTCTAGCTTAGTGTTTTTCCACCCTCTTCTCTTTTTTAGAGTATGCTTTTTAGAGTATGTTGTAATTCAGTACTAATACTGAATTACTGAATTACAACAGGTTAAAATTAGGCAGTGTGGTCCCTTAAAGGGAAGATGGGCTTTCAAATAAGGAATCTTGGGTGCAAAACCTGATATAATATTTCATTAATTGTGTGACTTTAGCCTATTTAGCTTACTCTCTGAAACTTAGTTTCTTTTCTTTTTCTGTAAAATGGGAGGAAAAGTTACCCCTTAGAAATCTTTTTAGGGATGTAAAAGGGATAATGGAGAAAGTGGTTGAAATTTAGATAGAATATACTCAGGATATGTCAGTTTCCATCTTTCCTCTCCCCCTTCTACACTCTCCCCCTTCGTTTGGTGATGATGCTTTCTTGGGAATGAAGTTCTTATGTGACTGGTTTATTTCTCCATTAGAACAATCTCACACAGTCTGCCATGTGTCCTGGAGGTGTTGGCTCCCCATGTGTGTTATGGTGGAAAATGTATTCTCTTTCCCACTGTGTTGATTCCAAGACACACTCATTTAAACCTGTGGCTAAAAATGACAGAGTCTGCCTTGTGGGCTGATCTCTTTCAGTATTGTGGTGTGACTGTTTTGCCCTTTAAAATCCATTGGTTTGGGAATTAGGAGATCAGGTATGTTCACCTAATTTGAAAATGTGCTGGAGAAATAACTGATACTCTTCTGATTTAGTCTCTCAATAAATCTGTCCTTCAGCTTGAAACTCTGGTGCCAGAACTTTCTTTGTCATCACCACCATAGGCGTGAGTTTCTGACAAGTAACCCATCCTATAGTCAACTGCTTCTCTCTTAATTCAATGCCTGGGAAAAGCACAATGATTTCAGTGCTGAGAAAATAAAGCTACAGTTTGGAGGACTAGAGGGCACTTTGAGAGGGCACAATGGTGCCACCAAGATGCTACCTCTTTCCTCTGAATCAGGTGAAAAGGATAGTATTTGATATCTCTAGACAAGAGCTTCTCCAGGTGACAAGTACAAATTACTCTCCTATTTCTGTAATCTGACCGGTCAGCACCTGGTCCCAAACAAGGGCTCTGGAATTAGAGAACATTCCAAAACCACATCTCACACTCCACGTGTTGCCTCCCTTCTGAAATAAAGAATGACTCTGCAAAGAAAATAAAACAGAGGTGAGGAAAGCTTACAAATAATTAGGGAAAGGAAGGTGGGAGTCAGATTCAACATGCTGTGCTATCAAAAACACAGTACAGAACAGCTCCATTAACTTTGTGTGAATAACTAGATGAAATATACTCATAGGACTTAAATCACAAGCGAAGTGGAAATTGCCCAAAGATGTAAATAATTTCCTGATAGAGCCTTTCATAAATAATCATAGTCTGTCTCTGCTGGGTATTTCATGTCTAAATTGTCATCAACATAGTTTTGATTTTACAAACAAGACATGGGATTGTTTCGTATAATATAAAAGAAAGCTAAGTGCTTAATAGCATCCCTTTAGAATTATTTTTAACTCCTATTTGCATCCAGAGTAGGCAGAGGAAACCCAGTAAACCAAACAAAAACCAAACAGGAACAATGTTGCAGATAATTCCAAGGGACTTGTGCCCCTGCAATGGTAATAATGACCCTTTTGTATTGAAGGCTAGCCTTCAATGTGCCACGAACACATGGGTGATAAAACCTCTAAGCTAAAAGTTGATCTGGTCTGGTAGGG
The DNA here is from genome assembly GCF_028885655.2 of Pongo abelii. Lineage (NCBI taxonomy): Eukaryota > Metazoa > Chordata > Mammalia > Primates > Hominidae > Pongo > Pongo abelii. The sequence continues at coordinate 140,966,547 of NC_071990.2, forward strand.
CCCCACAAAGCAGGGGTGAGGGGACCCCCTATAGTACTGCTGTGGAGAGTAAACGTGTACTCAGGAACAGGTACTTGCTGGATACAGCGAAGAGCCAATCGTTGATTTGCATGTGTGATCACTTTTTCAAATAGCAGAAAAGAAACAAAAAGCATATGCAAAGATACCCTTTTCAGTTCTTTCCCTGATTCTTTGTTGATACACAGGGCAGAGTTGCTTTTCAATTTAAAAGCAGACCTGAAATCTTCGAAAGAACCAAGGAGTCAAGTCCAATGTCTCTGAATGTTGAAAACCTCCCCATCCCCGACCCCGATTGGCTGAGAAGTTGCCACACCCATGCAGAGCCCAGTTCCTCCCCACACCCTGTCCTGGCCTCTCTAAGCTGCCTCTGTCCTTGCTGCTCCTCTCAGAATCCCACTGTCTTTCCAAGACCCAGATAGGGTGCCCTCTCTTCTCTTCTGGGAAACCTTATCCCCCTCCCCTGAAGACTGGAGTTATCTGCCCTGCTGCCCTTCACTTTTATTCAACGTTTGGCATGTCCCATACTAAGACGTGTGTTTTAGTTACCTGCTAGCCTTCCCAACCAGGTACAAAATCTTCAAGGGCCAGGTCTTGGCTTATTCATCTTTGTAAGAGAGTGCTGCAGGCACTAGAAGAGTATTTCAGCCCAGGGGAGGCAAGGTAAATGTTGGCTGATACACCTTTTCCTCTCTATTTAGAGTCTGGTGATTCACAGTTTGAAAAGTGGAGTGAGTCCTTTAATGTTTAAATCCCTTGCTATCCTTGAGTTCTTGCTGAGGTATCACATTGTGTCCTGGTCTTAGATTCCACAAAGTGTTTATGCTTCTGCCAAGAGCTTAGGCTCTGGAAGCTTGAGCCATATTTTGTCTTTCATTTCAAATCCTATCCATCAGATTATATTTTCCACATTGGCTTTTCCCTTACAGCCAAAACTAATTCTAAATGTGTTCATATTCAGTGCTCAGTTTGTAAGAAGGGCCTCCTTTGTGCAGGAGGCCCTGGACTGGAGTCTGCCAGAGGATTCCAGATTTGTCACCGCTCAGGACTGGGCTTTTGGTTGGTGCCTAGCGAGGGTGGTTGCTCCCGCCAGCCAAGGACCCTGCTGGAGAACTTGCCAGGGGAAGTATTTGCTCTTCTTAGGATTTTTACAAATGGATTTTTTATGTAGTTCAGAGTGGATCAGTAATTTTCCACAGTCAGAATCTCTCCACCAGGTGGGCAGTTTCCCTTAGGTTGGTAGAATGCCCTCTGATAAGATTCAGGGGCAAATAAATTACTTGCCCATTCAGGATGTTTGGGTATCAGCCACAGAAGAAGAGGGGCCCCAGCGTGCAGCAGAAGACCCGAGAGAGCCAAAGAACCCAAACAGATAGGTGAAACAGAGTTCCAACCAAGAAGTTACCTACCGAACACCCAGGGACCCATGGTTGCTACACATACTAATGCTCTAATTCATAATATGAAGGACTGAGGGTTCATTGAAAACATACTTGTTTTTATACTGAAGTTAGGGTGATCTTTTTTTTTTTCTGAGACAGACTTTTGCTCTGTTACCCAAGCTGGAGTGCAGTGGTTCGATCTCGGCTCACTGCAACCTCTGCCTCCCAGGTTCAAGCAATTCTCATGCCTCAGCCTCCCAAGTAGCTGGGACTACAGGCATCCACCACCAGGTCCGGCTAATTTTTGTATTAGTTTTAGTAGGGATGGGGTTTCACCATGTTGGCCAGGCTGGTCTCGAACTCCTGACCTCAAGTGATCTGCCCACCTCGACCTCCCAATGTTAGGGTGATCTTGCTGGTGTACTTCCTAGCAAGGCAATAAACCTTAAGGAAGACAACATATGTACTCACATACACACTACATACACAACTATAGTTCATAGTCACTGAGCTCTTTCAAGGTGCGATGCTTTATGCTTTATATTCCATATCTCCTTCAGTTTCCACAGCCCTAAGAGATAGATGTAATTATCACTGCTTTATCAATAAACAAAATGAGGTTTTAGTATGTTACATATTTTAACCTGTGTATCTTCTTTTTTTTTTTTTTTTTGAGACAAGGTCTCACTCTGTCACCCAGGCTGGAGTGCAATGGCATGATTACAGCTCACTGCAACCACCTCCTGGGCTCAAGCAGTCCCTCCACTTCAGCCTCCTGAGTAGTTGGGATCACACGTGCACACCACCACACCCAGCTAATTGTTTGTTGTTGTTGTTTTGTATTTTTTGTAGAGATAGAGTTTCGTTATGTTGCCCAACCTAGTCTTGAACTCCTGAGCTCAAGCGATCCTCCCACCTCAGCCCCTCAGAGTGCTGGGATTGCAGGCGTGAGCCACCGCCCCAGCCTGTATACCAATATTTTACCTGATGACTTCTCCAAATGTTCTTTTTCCTTTGTTTTTTCAGAGCTGGAAGAAATGAAGAACCTCAACAATTTTTATTTCTACTTTTGATCAAAGAAAAGGGTATTTAGAAGGTTTGCTAGAGAAAAATTTAGCAGTTTGGAGGATTGAGATCCTTTGGCAGAGATATGGGAGTGTGAGCAGGAAATATTTTTTTAAAGGAAGAGCTGGTGTTTTAGGATGCCAAAGGTACAAATTATGATGGTGCCATGGTTGACAGAAATTTGCAAGATCTCCATATCTATATTAACTCTTTGCTCCTGACTATTAGCTGACTGGTCCAGAAATTCTTGATCCAAGCTTGATATGTAAGCTTCTCTCTCCTGTGAATATGGCACTGAGAGACACAAGATTAGAAGCCCTGGGTGCTGATCAAACTCGTAGCAAGGAAGAATGGTGGCTGAAGACTGTCTGCTCCTGAGACTTCTGAGAAGGGTGTCTCTCTGTCTGTGTGGATGCCTGATGCTTCTGGTATTTCACAAATCTTGAGCCTGGCCAGGAGTTTACTAACAGGCACCCCTGTGTCATCTGAACAAGGTATGTTCAGCTCTCTGTTTTAATCCCTCTCTGCCTTGAACCTCCCCGTCTGCAGAAAGAGGCAGAAATCCATTCTGTCTTTGTGTGTTGCAGGGTGAGCACAGAGGCCCAGCAGAGTCTCCTAGACTTGTTCATGTTACTATGATAGTGCTTAGCAACTGCTAGCTCCCCCTTCCCTATCTGTTGTTGCTGCCAGGCCTGAGGCTGAAAGGGTGAGAGGATGAAGTGAGGCTGAAAGGGTGAGAGGATGAAGTGACGCTGAAAGCAATGGTAGCTGCTGCTAACAAAACTTGCAGGGTGGGGATGTTCTCTTCATGGCTCCCTGTTGGGTAAGAAAGGGAAAAGAGGAAGGCCGGTATACTGCAGAGGGACAGAGTGTGTACACAAGGAGTGTGGTGGTTGGGGGGGTGCATGCCCTAAAGACTAAAAATCTCCTCTCAGCCTTGGTGAGATTGCATAACCACCTGAGAAACAAAAATAGATGATTAGTAGAAACACCTTGTAAAAATATCTGCTCATTTAAAGTAGGTGTCTGAAATGTAAATGCTCTGAAAAATCTGCAAGTCTGGAAGATAAACTTTCTGAGTTTATTATCCTTTACAATGCACCATAGAGCTGGGGGGAGATTCAGGAATAAATGTGCAATGGCTGGAAAAAGAGTGTCTGGAAATGACCTCCTAGTAAATTAGATATGATGATTTCACAAGACAATGTAAGAAAAATTGAGAGAAACAATAGCAGTACTGAACACCTAGCTATTCAGGAGGCCGAGTCAGTAGGATTGCTTGAGCCCAGGAAGTCAAGGCTGCAGTGGGCCGAGATTGTGCCACTGTACTGCAGCCTGGGCGACAGAGTGAGACTCTGTCTCAAAAAAAAGAGAAAAAGAAAAAGATCCCCCCTGCCACCCACGAAAACAGTTCAGAATACCTTTGTTGATGTAATCAAGGGCAATAAATAACATAGATTTCGAAGTGATCAATGGCGGCAAGCCAAACTGGTGGATTTAAGGAGACTTACAAGACTAACAGTTGAGTCTGGCCAAGCAGATGTTAAATATTCAGAATTTAGGAAAGCACTTTGGGTCAGCTCTCAAAACATTTTACTTGCAAAATGAGTTCAGAGTCATTTGGATATGAGCATGCTGGAAATTAGACAGCAAGCATGGGCTTTGGTGAGATCCAGGGTGCCCAGCAGAAAGGCAGATAGGAGGAGGAGCACAAGGCTCTCCACAAGGAATACTTCTTAGATTTACATTTATTCAATAATTATAAGGAGCTGATTCAATTTTCCTAAACTGTGAAGGCATAAAATAAAACAGAAACAAATATATGCCAAGAAAAAGAAATAAGCAGATTGGATTCTGTTTTTTCAAAAAGCAATCTGAATCTGTATATTTTCCATGTTGAAGGGAATCATGGGATGCAGTGAGGCAATCCTAGTCCTCCTCTCAAGGAAATCATGGGATGCAGTGAGGCAATCCTAGTCCTCCACTCATCCCATGAGCATACGCTCCCTGCCTCCTGGAGGCCAGGCGCCATTCTAGTGCTGGGCACAGGCTGAGTAAACACAGCCTCTGCCCTGGGCTGCTACTTGGTGCTGAGGAACCTCAGTGGAGTGGCTTGGAGGGACAGTGAGGCTCTCCAGAGTAGGCTGGGCCTGAGTTGAGTCTTAAGTTATAATAATAATAACTGCTTATGTTGTATCATATTTTGTATTTTAGAAAGCATCTTTATATATTTCTTATTTGGGCCTTGTCACAGCTATGTGGGGCGGTGCAGACAGTGCCAATCCTTTTGAGTCTACTTCACATAACCTCTTTACTGTGTTTGACATGACTGGCCATGCCCTTGTTGTTGACATTCTCTCCTGGTGTCTGTGAGACTTTGAACCAATAGTTTCTTACTGCTATGGTCTGAATGTTTGTGTCTGCCCCCATCCCTCTGGATCCCCTTACTCATATGTTGAAGTCCTCACCCCCAAAGTGATGGTGTGAGGAGGCAACGCCTTTGGGAGATGATTAGGTCATGAGGCCAGAGCCCTCATGAATGAGGTTAGTGCCTTTATAAGAGAGGCTCTAGAGAGATTTCTTGCCCCTTCTGCCATGTGAGGTTAGAGGGAGAAGACAGCTGTCAATGAGGAAGTGGGTCCTCACCACCAGACGTGGAATCTGCCTTGATCTTGAACTTCTGGCCTCTAGAACTGTGAGAAATATATTTCTGTTGTTTATAAGGTATCCAGTTTATGGCATTTTGCTATAGTGGCCCAGACAGGCTAAGCCATTCACTATCTTCTTGGATGCTCCTTGGGATCTATTGCCACTCTTTTCCTTTATCCTACCCCTTAAATACCAGTGTCCCTGTGGGAACTATCTCCTGTTCTCCATCACTGGTGTTAATGTACTCCACTGATGGCTGACAAGCCCAATAATTGGAATGGCTTGCAGTTAGGGGATGGGAGGAAAGACACTGGAGAATTTCAAAGGATTGGTAGATGTAGTTGGAAATAGTTTCCCAGGTAAATCTGACAGCCCTCATTCCTCTCTGTTTTGGGAACCAGCTACCTATAGATGCCAATGGTTACATTCCTAGCCAATCTCTTCATTGAACTCTGGATCTACTACCTAATCTTCTATAGGAACTTTAGGCCTGGCTGTTTTACTAGAGCCTCAATCAATTGTCCCAAACAAAACCCACCGGTTCCTGCTCCCCCTACCGTGGCCAGGATCACGGCTGCATCTTCCACTTCTCCTTCTCCCCTCACATCCCTCCCCACGGCTTATAATCCACCTCAAAACCTTCGATTATACTTAAAACAATCTCTAGAATATGCCTAATCCTCACTGGCCCCACTACCACTGCATCAGGCTCTGGACTTGTCTTCGTGCTTGTAAGCTCTCCATGCTCGTACTCTATACTGCCATTGAGATAACTGTCCTAAAGTAAAAACCTGCCTGCGTTACTCATTGCCAATGGCCAGACAGAGAGGATGCTGTGTGCAGTTCTTTGGTACTAGGCCTGTGCTTACTTACCAGCTTCATCTTCTGCCATTCCCACTCTGCCTTCTCCTTGATGTCTGTGCTTCATTCTGTACTTCTTTCCCCGATGCCCCATGCTGTCCCTCGTCTGCCTGCACAGCACCACTCTGCTTGGCTAACTCTTCCTATACCTGCACCTTTAGATTTCTAATGTCCATCTGGCAAGCTTTCCCTGACCCCTTCTAGCTAGGCAGAGTAAGTTTTCTTCTCTTTATTTGCTACCATAATTCCTTGGTATTGCAGCTATTTTATACCCCTTACTAGAGTATAAAAGCATTTTTGTTTTTTTGACAGAGTCTCACCTTGTCGCCAGGCTGGAGTGCAGTGGCACAGTCTTGGCTCACTGCAACCTCTGCCTCCCGGGTTCATGCCATTCTCCTGCCTCAGCCTACCGAGTAGCTGGGATTACTGGTGTGTGCCACCACTCCTAGCTACTTTTTGCATTTTTAGTAGAGATGGGGTTTCACAGTGTTGGCCAGGATTGGTCTTGATCTCTTGACCTTGTGATCCGCCCGCCTCGACCTCTCAAAGTACTGGGGTTACAGGAGTGAGCCACTGCACCTGGCCGACATTTTTTTTTTTTTAAATAAAGACAAGACAATTGTTAATACATCATTTTACACTTAGAGCCCAAACTGAGCAGACGTTCAGTTAGTGTCTGTTAGATAAATACATGTTGCATAATGAATTATTTCTCATATGAAGAAATAAAGGTTAATTCACATGTCTAAGAGGGACAGAGTGAGTCCTCTAATCTAGGGTTATTCCTAATAAATCATGTATCTGTGGTTAGAGAGACTCTGTACATATACATGAATTGGGGTTGAACCTTAATATGAGATACTATTTTATAGGCTTTTCTGGTTTTCTTTTAAAATTTTGCTACAGAATGATAGCATTCTCAAAGACATCAAGGGAATAAAGAGCAAATGTGACTGCTTAAGGAAGAAGTAGACTAGAAATGGGGAGCCCACCGCTGACTCTCTGTGTGCTTCTCTTACAGCACTTAGCTCCTCCCAGGCCAGGCTCCCTCTCCATAATATATGCGGGTAGATTAGATGATGTTTAAAGGTCTAACTCTGTAATTCTATTATGCTGCATGTGTCACAGTGCCCTTTAAGCTACTTCCTCCTTAAAAGGCTCAGTGAGCAACCAGTGAAATATACCAGGAAGTATGATGTATCCTGAAGCTTGACACAAAAATCTCTTGGCACAAGTATCCTGGACAACATGCAACTGATGGGCTCACCTGGCCGGTCAAAGATCCAGATGTTTTCCTTAATCCCTGGACTTTCATCAGGAATGTGGATTTCTACTGCCATTTAATCCCTATCTAAACATACACCCACCTGAACGGTGTGGAGGACTGGATAGTAGATGGAATCAGTTCAAAGTGTAGACGGTGGCGTGGTGTTTTTCACAGACAGCCTATCCTGGGGGTCTGTACTAGATATTTTCTCCCTATACCTATGTACAGGAAATTCTCCAGCCCATGGGGAAAAGACCCTATGCTGGTCTAGTACAGGGGCATGTTCAGTTCCCTAGAGGAGTCCCCTATCTTCTCTGCCACCAGCTGCTGCTGATTGGATTAGGGGTGGCATCTGTCAGCACAGCCAGACTATGAACTGGTTCAAAACCTGTGGCGTGACCTCATGCAAAAGACATCAGCTGCAACCAGACTCTTGAATTGAGAAATACTGAGAGAATGGGACCATTAACCCCATTAATTCCAGAGGAGGAAATGGTAGCTGTGAAGATGCAAGAGAGAAACTCAGGTAAAGTTAGAACCATGAGGTGTCATGGTAACCTGAAGTCATGAAGAAGCAGAAACTGGAATTTTTAAGAATTCAGAGGTTGCACTTCCACGTGGGAGTCCCCAAGGCGTGAATCATACAATCAGGAGTAAAGAATAAATCAGTTAGATAGAAGAGAACTGAGTGGATGAGCAGAGACAGATCACAGGGGTCCCACCACGTACTCCTGCTGCTGCTGGCAGAGAATTGTCTCTGGACCTGCACAATCTTCTTGTCCAATTTCGTGCTCAGAAAGGTCTGGCCCTACCACAGTGCTTGTTCTTATTTCTGTGAGGTTCTCTCTCCAGTATTCTTACAACGACCACTCCTCCCTCATTTCTTGCAGTAACTGGAAGAACCTAACACAGACACCTGTAGGGCAGGGCTCCTTATTTTCTGACTCCCTGGCTCTGACCACAGGTAGGGCATTCAGGTGTCCAAGTATCTGGGTTGCTTTTTCTCCACATTCATGTAACGTTTTCATTTGCACAGCAATGTCTTTAGATAGTCAGCAATCAAATCCCTACACCTTAATACTTAAGGAAATATTTAAATTGGAGTGCCATAATTTAGGGCTTATGGATACCAAGGAAATGCTGGATGGTTTTTAAGGGGTTCTAGAAACCCGTGTAACTGTGTGCAGTGAAAATGTGTGTGTACGTGTCGGGGGGTTGCATTTTCCTCATGAGAGGTCCTGTAACTTTAATCAGTTTCTCAGAGAACTCTGTAACCCTTCATCCTCCTTAAACTGAAGATCACTAGTCTGTGTGACATGAGCTCAGACTCTAGAATCAGACCTGTGGCTGATATCCCAGTTGTACCACTTACCAGCTGGGTAGCCTTGTATATTTACTTTACCTCTCTACAGTGTATGTTATTTATGTATGAAATGGGTCTAATACTCATAGTACTCACACATAGAAGTTTTATAAGGATTAAGGGAGATAACCCACATAATGTGTTTAGCACAGCACCTGGCATATAGCAAGTTCTTAGTGATGGTAGATATTACATTTTTGTTATAGTTAATAAATGTAAATGTGACCAATTCTTCATTGTCATGTGTTTTCAAATTCTGAATATTTATGTTTTATTGTAGAGGTTGTATTTTTTGTTGGAGAATTATAAGACTAGAGGGAAAGACTAGTAACCAAATATAATTTTTCAAAAGTATAAATTTTATTCTCTAACAAGGCACATCAGAAAATACCATGAAAATTTACTCATATTTTATAAAATTTATGAATATATAAAATACTAATGAGCTAAATGGATCTATTTTGTATTGATGAACATGATTTTATATATTATCATAATCAATAATAAAAATTAGATGAATTTAAAAGTCAATTGCTTGGAAGTTAGTAAAATATTGAAATGATTGAAGTTGAAGATTTATTACTACTTAACATACACTTATTTAATACCAAATATTTCACTGTGGAGGAGTAGCTGAGAAACCAAATGTATTGACTAGAATTTATATGAATGTTTCCATATAGCTGCTCTTACTTGATTATGTATTTTAAAATTTTGTTATTATTTTTTATTTATAAAATAGAGACAGGGTCTCATTATGTTGCCCATGCTGGTCTCGAACTCCCCGGCTCAAACGATCCTCCCGCCTCTGCCTTCCAAAGTGCTGAGATTACAGGAGTGAGCCACTGTGCCTGGCCAATTATATATTTTTAATGCCTAGTAAAAATCCATTATAAGGTACATTTTTGGCATTACCAATTAACTTGCATGGGAAAATGTGTGATCCACAGCAGGGCAAGACTTCTATTTTCGAATAAAAGCAGATACAGTCAAATGAACCTTACTGGAACGAATAGGAAGGATATTATTATGATATTCTGCATCCAAATGGCAAGAGATGACACCATTTTCTGAATTTACTTCAAATAAATATCCCACAATGGAATCAGCCTTCCCAGGGACCTCCCTGGACTCTGAGAAGTGATTAAAGGGACTGTGTGGCAGTCATGGGCATGCAAGCAGCTGTGGCCATCGAGCTGGTTCTAACAGGTCAGTCCTGATGAGAACTCCATGGTGGAGGAAATAAATCCTCTAAATTCCTGATGGGAGGCCTTTGACTTTTAATGTGACAAGTGATTAGTCAGGGGTATGTGAATAATCATTATACAGGAAACAACACCAGCAAAACAAAACCCAACCCAACTCACAAATGCAAAAAATGTCATGTTTTCAAAGTAATGATGTCCAGCCTGCCTTTTGCAAAGGGAAGAAGCACAGCAGCGGGTTTTACCAAGACAACACTGCGTTCTTATTCCACCAAGTGGAAGAAATAAAAGTAAGGAATTTTCTGGCCCACATCCAATCACTCAACCTCTGTTGACTGGGTCCAGATCTGCAGATGCCTCAGGCCACAGAGGTATTTGGCTGGACTCCACGTCTGTGTAGAAGGACAAAAGTCTTGCTATTTGCAGATCGTGTGGGTAGCAGGAGCCATGACAATGATGAGATGGTGATGATGATCATGATCCTGATGCTTTTAGTTGAGTGTTCTCTGACTTTTTGATAGCTATTTGCACATAATTTTTAATCTAAGGATCTCAGGTAGATCTGCTAGTGGGGCTTCCTGGGGCTGTCTTGTCTCTGGGAGAATGTCCTTGGTGTCAGTTGCCTCCACCTGCCCTGGGCCATGCCCAGGCTGAAGGCCAGCGGCCAGCATTTTGCTTAGGTGTGAGGCTGTTGCATAGCAACTTTCTGTTCAAACACGCTGAGAACAGATTCTTTTCCTTTTTCCAATCTTCTATAAGACAGTCCCCATGTAGGATGCTATATTAGCACAGTGCCCAGCCTGCCCGAGTAGCTGGATAGGTACTCTGTAAATGCTTGGCTGCTGCTTCTTGTCAATGAATACATGAATGACTTCTTCATGCAAAGAGCAGCTTGCTACTTTTATCTTTCTCTCTCTCTCTCTTTTTTTTTTGGAGGGGAACAGAGAGGATGAGGAATTTGGAAAACTCCATAGTACATTACTGGTAGTTGCTTTTAATTCAATAGAAGACATGATCATTAGTATAATTTCAAATAGTTCCCAACTCCAATCCTTCATTTCTATCTTGTTTCTCTAAGGATCTCCTATTTAGTTGACTTCTCCATTCCTAAATTTAGACATGAGAATGAGACCCTTAAGCAAGTCTTCCGGAAATTCCAGAACCTTGAGATTTGGTGCCAAGCCTGGGATTAAATTGAATTTAGAATGATTATAGCTGTTGTTTCTACAAACTCATTCCAGGGAGAGAAATGGAGACGTCTATTGTGCAGCTTTGTACTGGGTCATCTTAGTTAAACTCCATTTCTTGTAATCCCTTTCGTTGTGGCTCCAGATTACATTTAGGCACAAAAAAGATTTGAACAAGATCTGGAAGGAGAGAGTGAAGCAGCAGCCATGTTTTACCCACTGAAGGTGGATGTAGAACTGCAGGTGCAATGGCAGATTATGCACACTGATGATGATCATGCGTTCACATTGTGGACTACCCGGGCCACAGCTCCTCCAGCAATCACGGATAGACCACAGCTCCTCCAGCAACCACGGATCTTCCTTTGGCTTCTCTGAATCTCTAGCCTGATATATGCACAGCTCCATAGTAAAGTGTGTTGGCTTTACCATGCAGATTTCCTCGTCACTGATGCTGAAGGAGATGAAAGACAGACGTGAATTCCAATTTGTCCTCATGGGTTCCAGTTTATTCTCTCTCTTTCTCTTTCTCTTTTTTTTTTCCTGATAAGGAGTCTCGCTCTGTTGCCCAGGCTGGAGTGCAGTGATGCGATTTTGGCTCACTGCAACCTCTGTCTCCCGGGTTCAAGTGATTCTCGTGCCTCAGCCTCCTGAGTAGCTGGGATTACAGGTGCATGCCACCATGCCCAGCTAATTTTTGTATTTTTAGTAGACATGGGGTTTCACCATGTTGGCCACGCTGGTCTCGAACTCCTGATCTCAAGTGATCCACCCACCTCAGCCTCCCAAAGTGCTGGGATTACAGGCGTGAGCCACCGCTCTCGGCCCAGTCTATTCTCTTAAGCTCTGGTTTGTCCTTGTGCTCCTGCACTGACAACCAGCTTTCCTTCCTGACTGTTGGCTCAGGTCCACAGCCACTCCATGTCCATGCCAGTCACAGAAGCCATAGCCTCATGTAGACTTTTCCACTAGCTCCCATACTAGTGTTAAGACTTGAATCCCTGTTTTACATCACTCACGGTGGTTCTGCTTCTCTCATTGAACCTTGATTGATATACCCATTCTTATCCTAAATGAATACCAGCATCCCTTTTAAAATGGTGGCCTTGGTGTTCAGATGTTCTTTATACTCTCTTGGGGACCACCAACCCTAGTGAGGGAAGGCATGAAGATCCTTTTCTGTATTTTACCCGGTATGTTAGCTGAACTTGTAAACTTGAACTTGTTTCGTGTAACTCCAGTATACTATCCACAGGAGAGAAGTAGCAAAGGTTTATAGGGAAAAACAATAGACAATCCATTGCCATCGAAGAGCCCGAGTCGGGAGGAAAAGCATACACACAGGTGCAAATATTAAAGGACTGATTAAACACCCGAAGGCATAGGAGAGATGAGGAAAAGATGAGGGGAGGGTGGAGTAAACAAAGGTAAACACAAGTTTACCTTACAATAAATGTTTGTTGAATGAATGCGTGAGAGGTGTTTTGACATTTTTATAAAAAACAAATATAACAAGAATATAATATTATTTTTTAATCTCCTACTTTTGTAATACCCCAATAAAACTATTTTCATTTTCAGCTATTATTCTTCCTCTCTGTATACATTTGTCAAATACTTAGAATTGCAGTGCAACAGCTTTTTGTAGTTTCTTTGTTTTTCCCCACTTATTTTTTCATATATATATTTTTTTCCGTTGACCTGGGAAGCTATGTTGACTTTTAAGGAGATTTTAAAACCTCTGTTCAAAAAGGTTTTATGTTTTCCACTTCAACTCCTGCTTAGAATGTTTAGTTCTGAGAGGGATCTGAGCTGTTTTGGAAATCAGTCTGACAAACGATTGCAAAAGCAGTGTGTAGCCAAGGTGAGTCGTAAAAAGTAAGAGCTGTTGCTAAGGGAACCGCTAGAGAAACGGTGAGGGTATAAACTTTGCTATCATATTTAAATTTCTTGCCGCAGTCCTTGGTTATTGTACTTGAAAATTTAAACAGCTCCAGTTAAGACAGAAATGTCCTAGGGGTAATGGACGTGGTCTGGCAGAGGCCATTGTCACAGAAGATAGTGCAGACTGCTGGAAGGAAGGGAAGGAAGCTGTTCCTGCCCACAGACCAAGAAGAGCACTTTCTGGACCCAGGGATCTGTGAATTTGAATGAGAATTTAGTTTACGATTGGGAAAAGTCACCTTTGTGTGGCTGCACAGGTCCCTCTCTACCTGGGTGCAAGTGTTTTTTTAAGGTGGCTGGGCACAACTTATATATACACAATTAAATGCAACCTTACATTGAACTCCAGTGCCTTCAATTGCTAAAAATGGAGCTGCTTTGATTGGGTTTTGAGTGAGGTGACAAAATTTCTCACTCATGGCCTTCACCTCACCCTTACTCTACTTCTTTACTGCTGCAGTGCCTGAGGCCCACGTGGCTATCAGAAAAATAGCTTGAAAAATGTTAGTTTAGGACCACTTTTATTCACTTATGAGGACATTGGAAGCTTTAATTTGTGAATCAGAGATTTTGCATTTCTTTTTCCTTTTCATTAATCTCTTGGTAATAATAAAGATACTACAAGAGCAAAATCTTCCATCGTTCCTGTAATGTGCCAGGCATCATGCTAAGCACTTTACAGATAGCAGTTCATTTGATCTTTCCAACAACCCTATGTGGAAGGTGCTACTGTAATTCATGGGTTGTAAAACAATTTTCTCTCACATTTTAACACTTGTGAACTTAGAATGTATCTTACTTTTGATGGTGTGACATAGTTTAATGGGCAGCATTTTAAAATTTCTTAATGGACCCTAACATAATGGTGTGTTTTACAATGACAGCTTAGATTCCATGAAACGCAATATTAATATTCCCATTCTACAAATGGAGAATGAAGGCACTGAGAGGTTCAGTAACTTTGCCCAATAATACACCTTGGCATCCTGGCTCAGGAGTATGCTCTTTTCCAGGCATTTGGCCTGGGCTTTCCCCTGTTTATCTCTGAATTGACATTGAGGGTTGCTCCCTGGACCTCAGAGGTCCCCTGCAGTTCTGACACTGGATTTCATCCATTGGGTGGAGAGCTTCCTGCAGGCAGACACCCCGGCGGGGTTAACACATCAAGCATTTTTCATTCTATCATTAACACTGCTGGAATTTGCTTATTATATTGCTTTTCCAAATGAAAACCAATTCCAGAACAGTCCTTTGGAGATGAGGCCCAGATCAAGTTTTGATAAGGGAAAAGACTGGAAGGATAGATGGTGTGCTAGAACTGATTTCAACTGGCTTGGAAGAGCTCTTGCTATCTGGTTGTTTGAAATCATTCTGCCAATAAAATTGACCATGGGGGAACTATTTACATCATAGAAATGGTCAAATGTTATGAATCAAGACTTTTTTGTTTGTTTGTCTGTTCTTTTAGCTTAAAAATATTTTTTTTGGAGGGGATGCCATCCAATGTTTGTCCTTTTTAGAGAGCAGATTCAGAAGCACATCAGTAGATAGACGCTCAACCATCTGATTTCCACAGAAAACCTCATTGGTCAAAACACAATAGTGGGAGGAAAGCCGGTAGACTGAGTGTGAGAAAATGAGCAGAATCCGAAGTTTTCAAAATAGTCTTAATGTTAAATAATTTCATTATTATTACAGTTAGATCTTGTGCATGTGTGTATATGTTAATTTAATTCATGTTATCTTTTTTTTTTTTTTTTTTTTGAGACGGAGTCTCACTCTGTCGCCCAAGCTGGAGTGCAGTGGCACGATCTTGGCTCACTGCAAACTCCATCTCCTGGGTTCACGCCATTCTCCTGCCTCAGCCTCCTGAGTAGCTGGGACTACAGGCGCCTGCCATCATGCCTGGCTAATTTTTGTGTTTTTAGTAGAGATGGGGTTTCACCGTGTTAGCCAGGATGGTCTCAATCTCCTGACCTCGTGATCCGCCCACCTCGGCCTCCCAAAGTGCTGAGATTACAGGCGTGAGCCACCGCACCCGGCCAATTCATGTTATCTTAATGTCATTATAGGTAGGAGAACATTGACACATATGCTATCCACATGTGTGGTGCTGTAGAGAAATAAAAATTATCCAAGGAGCAGCCAGGCACAGTGGCTCACACCTGTAATCCCAGCTCTTTGGGAAGCCGAGGTGGGCGGGTCACAAGGTCAAGAGATCAAGACCATTCTGGCCAACAGAATGGTCTACTAAAAATACAAAAATTAGCCTGGCGTGGTGGCGGGCACCTGTAGTCCCAGCTACTTGGGAGGCTGAGGCAGGAGAGTCACTTGAACCCGGGAGGTGGAGGTTGCAGTGAGCTGAGATCGTGCCACTGCACTCCAGCCTGGGTGACAGAGCAAGACTCCGTCTCAAAAAAAAAAAAAAAAAAAAAAAAAAATTAGCCAAGGAGAGAGCACTGCTCACTTTTAATTTTGTGTTCATCGCTAAGAGAAGGAAAGGCTAGGGAACTGTTTGCCAATGGCAGTGAGTGGCCAACGGGGCTTCCAGGATCACCCAAGGGTAGCCCAGAAACAATAAATATTAGATCCCAGAGGGCAGTGATCACCATGTAAAAAGTGATCAGTGTATGGTCATTGCTGAGTTGAGCAATTATAGGAGTTCTCAAACAGTCACATCTCTTCCATATGAATTATTTTGTTATTTTTTTTCCTCCTTGGTAATTCTCAGTAAAACCCATGAAACGAAAGGAGCTGTGGGCTTATCACGAGAAGGAGGAAGGAAGTCAGCAGAAGCACAGGAGGCCTCACTCTCCTCAGCCTGAAGAGAGAAAACTGCAGGGAACAGAATGGATTGTGGCAAGGTTAGAAAGAGACCCAAAGCGACCTGAGATCTCAGGTGTTTGGCAAAGAGGAAAGGAAGAGCCTGGAAATAGGCTGGGGTTTGAGGAGAAGCCGTTGGGGCGAAGAGTGAGGGGAGGGAGCTTGGACCCTCAAACAGGAGCTCTTTGGTCATCTTGGGGCCACATAAGTCACAAGACACTGTTGGGTATTGATGGTGGGGAAATGAGACAAGGGCAGGTGACCCCAAAAGCTGATTGGGGGAAGGGTTAGGGATTATGGTTGCCTTACAGACAGCAACGGGCCTGCCCATTTCTCATTTTCAAATTGGGCTATTTTAGAAAGAAATATCTTTGTGATTCTCTTCTGTTTAGAGCTGCCAAGGATTCAGTTCAAGAAAGGTATCTTTATGGATGTTAGGATGGAAATGTTAGCAGCTGGGTTCTTGGCTAACTTAGAAGGAGGGGTTTGGCTTTTTAGGGTATAATGTAAGGCTGGACAGCAACTTCTGAAATAGCCTTCCCCGATACCTGCCCCCACTCACGGAAAAGGGCTGCTCACAATTTATTAACAAATATGGCTCTTATTAATAATTCTTTGAGCCAGCAGAGCAATCCTAGCTGATTGAAAATAATTACCAGCCTCTCCAGTTGATTAAACAGCACATTTGGATTTTCATTTATATCATCATTTTGATTGAATGATGTGTGTGTACGTGGGGCTGTGTATTAACAAGGTGTCTCTTAAAAGTAATAATAAGTACTCAGTGAGAAAGAGTTGCATATTGCTCAGTATAAAAGCCAAAACAAGAAGTCTAAGGCAGGTGAGCAAAAGAACAAAACTGGGACCTAAAATAAATTATGAAAGACAGACTGTGACAGAGATAAAATCTCATGGGACGCAAGTGATAAACACATAGAAAAATACTTATGACGTTCCAAGCATAGCATCAGAGGATTGAAAATTCTGGTCAGCATCAACAAACAAGCAGTGTAATTAATCTGGAACAGAAAGAATACCACAGATGTTTAAAATTATTTTTTTTTCTACTGACTCAGTCTCCTGCATACTTACAAATTGAAGCATGTAGATTAATAGCTCCTGAGGTTCACGCCCAACGGGCCCAGCTCCAGGACTGTGTTTGCACTCAATGACATCCTTTTGGATTCAAACTATTTCCCCTAATCAGAATATAAGAATAATTAAAGCCTAAACTCTCTTTGTCTCGCAGTGGTCACCCAAGTGTGTTCTGTTAGAGATTCACTCAACAAGAATAACAAACAAAAACTCCCACCAGAAACTGCTGCGTCTCACAGAAGGGATGCAGGCTGCTCTTCTTTGCTCACGTAACTTAGTTTGGAGCAGCCTCATTCATAACACGATAGTGCTAACTTGCTTCCACCTGGTTCATTTGAATTCGGATTTTGCTGCAGGTCTCCATCTGGTTTAGTTCCACAAACTTTAAATGCTAGAGAAAAGATTATGCAAATGTGGAAGTTCATAACACCCTGAGGCCATTTTATTTCACAACCATGAGGAGTACGCAAATGTTTTCCTGGGGAGGTAAACCAAGTCACCAAGCTGTTCTGCTGGTGGCTTAACATTTCCTATCAAGTCAGAGGCAAAACAAACATGAACATCTTGGCCAGAATTGAAAATTCAGCAGGTTTGTTAGAGCACTGCCCTCTCTTAAGCTGGCTTTTTGTTTTTTACCTGCAGTGCTGGTTAAACATGAAATTTTTCTGAAAGGGCAGGGAAAGGCAGAGTGGCCTTATGGATTGGGAAGAGCCAGCTCTGCTGAGGAAGGCCTCATCTCAGACCTGGCAGCTCTTCCTTTAAAGAGTGCTGGCTCGCCGGGAGTGGTGGCTCACACCTGTAATCCCAGCACTTTGAGAGGCTGAGGCGGGCAGATCACCTGAGGTCGGGAGTTCAAGACCAGCGTGACCAACATGGAGAAATTCCGTCTCTACTAAAAATACAAAATTAGCTGGGCGTGGTGGCGCATGCCTGTCATCCCAGCTACTCGGGAGGCTGAGGCAGGAGAATCGCTTGAACCCAGGAGGCAGAGGTTGCCGTGAGCCGAGATCGCGCCATTGCACTCCATCCTGCGCAACAAGAGCAAAACTCCATCTCAAAAATAAATAAATAAATAAATAAATAAATAAAAAAGTGCTGGCTCACGGAGCTCCAGGTTAACCTCACCATGGATTGTGCAGATCTCTGAGTGTCCCAAGTCAGAAACATGGCCACCCCTGCCAAGCCCTTTTTAATCTGGATAGTTCACCCCACGCCTCTCATTGGACCTACCAAATCTCATATGGGGTTGACACAGGCATCAGCCATCTCACAAACACTGAAATTAGATATAATTTACCAAACTGTGAGTTCCTGGATAAGGCCTTATACTCCTTTGCTATGAGATTGATCAGGAGCAAAATCTTTAGATCTCTTTCTGTTTGAGCTATTATTAAAAAAAAAAAAAAATCTTTGTTATCTATCTTTAGCTGCCAAGGATTCAGCTAAAGAAAGGTATCTTTATGGGTCTTCAGGAGATTTTGGCAGTCTGGCTCTTGGCTAACTCAGAAGGAGGGTCTTGGCTATTTTACTATATAGGGTAATAAAATAGAATATGGAGAGAAGACATGAAACTGTACTAAAAATACAAGGTTCTCATCTCTAAAAATTGTGTATTCACAATTTAAATGTTATTTTAACTTAGAAATGCATTTTGTCCACATTTACGTTCAAGATACAAAAGGTATTCTGACATACATACTTACACACACAAAGAAAAAAGTACTCAAAGAGAGGCTGAGAAGTCACCTGTCCACTTAGTAACCAGAATAGAAATAGAAATAGAAAGCAGGTACAAAAATAATTTCTCAGAGTCTTTGGCCTACAAAAGATATATTTGGTTGTTCCATGCGAACTAGCCCTTCCCGCATTGCCTGTATATCCCATCTTAATAATTCCCGTCTCTTCTTATTCTTCCCCAAGTCACTAGGCTAAGAGAATGTTTCTAATTATCTCTAACAAACTCACTTAGGTTATGTTTACATAACAATAAGAAAATGTTTCAGGGAGGAATTAACTATTGCACTGGGGCGTAGGCATTAATTTCTTCATGTAAGATCCAGTTCTTTACTGCATGTTTCATCAAAATGTTTATCTCAAACCAGTAGGCTCAGCCTGGTTAAGGGGTGTTTTCCACATAAAACCCTCCTGATTGGACAAAAACTGGCCTCACCCAGGGTGTCCTAAGATGGTCTTATCTTTTAACACACTTTCTGACTCCTTTTAGACAAAAGAAGGAAACTAAAACAAAATTGGGACTAACAATATGGTTAGGAAGATAGGACATTAGTATTAGACAGATATCCTTGTGAAAATGAAAGAAATGTAAAAGACAGAATCATTAAATTTCATAATAGAGCTGGAAGGACTTAAAACTAATCTAATCTTCCTTATTCTACAGATGTGGAAACGGAGAACCACACAGAGCAAAGTGACTGACCACATTTTCTTTTTTTCTTTCTCTCTTTTTTTTTTTTTTTTTGTTGAGACAGTCTTGCTCTGTTGCCCAGGCTGGAGTGCAGTTGAGTGATCTCACCTCATTGCAACTTCTGCCTCCTGGGTTCAAGCAATTCTCCTGCCTCAGCCTCCCAAGTAGCTGGGACTACAGGCACCTGCCATTACACCAGGCTAATTTTTGCATTTTTAGTAGAGATGGGGTTTCACCATGTTGGCCAGGCTGGTCTCGAACACCTGACCTCATGACTGATCACATTTTCTAAAAGCACTGGCCTATGGTCCAAGAGCTAATGTAAACATTTCAAGGCAGATTTTTCTAGATATGCTAGAAAAAAAAACTCATCCAATATTCTCTTTTATTCAAAAATCCAATCATTCATATTACAGACTTTTCCCATATTTCTCTCCAATTTCTCATGCTAACTAGTTCAGGCCAGGTCTAATTTTTGGCAAACTGCCTTAGCGGGGCAAATATTCCAAGAGAAGGACCCAGAGTCTGCCCCTGGGTAGAGGGAACCATACCTGCAGCTAGAGATAAACCACTACAGCTGCCAACGTAGGCCTTTGTGCTTAGCAGTTTGCCCATGGCTTGTAGCTAAGGCTTCTTTAGCACACAGGAGACAGAATTCTAATCAGGACCATGTTTTCTGGATTTACCATACCCCAGCTCAGTCTGAGGGACAGAAAGGAGTGGTTTTGTTTTGATCACTTTCATTTGTGGCGGTCTATGCCTGCCTCTTGCTCTTTCAACAAATCCATGAGATTCCTCATTCTCTTCTTTCCTCTTTTTTAAAATCTTAATTTCCTAGTCATTTCAAATTTGCTGTTTTTTGATTTTCTGCTCCACCCATCCTTCACTTTAATCCTCTAATCCCATTCGAGCAAAGTAGTAAGTTCTTTTTCTTCTTTGTTTTCTCCCCGTAGTTTTCTATTTTTTATAATATCTTGGGAAGTTTACCCTTTTTGCCAAATGTGAATTATGCTCATTTGGACATTTAAGAATTCATCTTCTAGTTTGATGAGGCTAAAAGACTATGTTTCTTTCACTTTTTTTTTTTTTTAATCACTAAACTTCTTGAAAGAGGTCTACACTTGGTCTATACTTAGTGTCTTTACATTTCATTAATTCCTCAACCCAATACTGTCTGGCTTCCACCAACACCACTCAATTAAAAGTACTCTCTGACCAGCATCCTCCCAAGTGGACAGTTCAATGGCTTTGCTTTCTCTTGTTATCCTACTTGACATTTATGCAACATTTGACACGGTTGACCAGTCCCTCCTTATTGAAACTCTCTTCTTTCTCCGCCTCTTTTATTTCACCAGCTTCTGCCTCTCTAAGCTTTCTTCTTGGGCTTCCTTTGCTGGTTTCTCCCACCCTTTGATGTTGTTTTTCTAGGGGATCAATTTATGGTCAGCTCACACTGCACACTCCAGCCCTATTCTGATTTCTTTAATATTTCCATAAGCATCGATAAAGTTCTGTGGCTCATAACTTCTCAGCTGAAGTCCAGTTCATATTTCCTAGGGCCTATAGGACATCTCCTCTTATTTTCTCTGAACAGGCTGTATTATTATTATTATTACCATTATTATGATCATTGTGATTAAATTCTCCACCAGTTTGCACATGCTGTTTTCTTTGCTTCCTACATCCTTCTTTCACCACACCAGCTTGGAGCACTCCCGCTAATTATTCAAAACCAGCTCTCCTGCTATCTGTTCTTTGTCACTCTTGGGAAGAGTTAGTTGTTATTTCCTTTCTTCTTTTTGAAGCATTTTGATAGAGATAATGACTTACACTAATGAAATTCTTAGGTGCCAATTGCTGATCTAAATTTTTCACACACATTATCTCATTCATTCTGCCTGGTAGCCTCTGATAAAGTTACTCTACCAATTTTGGATGAGGAACCTAAGACTCCATGTAGTAACTTGACCAGGGTCCCATAATAAAGTTTCAATTCCAGGGAGTCTGAATAACCTCCCCAAATAATAGTAGCAAACTTTTAGTGACTACTTACTTTGTGCGTGGATTTTCTGTTACCTCATTTAGTCCCCAGAACAGTTAGGAAGGAGTATAATCATGATAGTTATTTTATAAATGAGGAAATTGAGGCGTAACTTGCTCAAAACTGCATAGCCTATGAAGTAGCCAAGTCAGAACATACTTTGTATTATTTATCTCTATGACAAAACTTCCCAAATTGTTCTATGAGTAACCACTTAGGTGCTTCCATCTTGCACGCTTCCTTCAGCTCCTTGAAGGCCCAGATGATGTCATTTTCAACTTTAAAAACTTTTATCTAGTCACAAAATGCAAGTTTGATCAATGTGGAGAGAAAGAGAGACCGATAGACAGATTGGCTATTGTTGTCTTTGGGTTGTTTTTCGAGGGCAACTGAAATGCACCCACTTTATTATATGTTTTCCATTGCAAATCATTTGTTTTGTGTAGCATTATGAAGCCTAATGTGAAAATGCTGTCTCTGCAAACTTTCTTTTTGAGTAAAAATAGTTTCAGTTCCCAAAGGTAAAATAACTGCTGCCCTGACGATCTGTAGCTGCTTCTCTCTCCCTTTAGCAGTTTTTTAGCTGTTGTGTCCAGATGGAAAGTTTACTTGAAAAGACCCTTATCTATTCAGAGATAAATACCACATTTCACAGAATATAAGCTGACAACAAATTCAAGTCATGTCATAGTTTTGAAAGAGGACGTTTTTTGTTGAGTTAGACTGTGCCCATCTCAGGTACTTGACAGCTGTATTCGTGTTTGTGAAATTACAAAAGTAATACATTATATGTAGAAAATATCCAAAATACAAAATTGTATATAGTAAAATTTTAAAATCCTCCTTTGCTATATATCCTCAATTATTTTCCTTCATTCATTTTGCTTACTATACTTTTTCTAGGCATTATAAAGACAAATGTGCATATATACATACATGTTGAGTTTTTTAATTTCATAAATTGAGATCACAGTATACACTTTCTTTGGCACATTTTTCTCATAACAATATATCTTCACGTGTCTGTATTAATCAATCTACTTCAGTCTTTTTAATGGCTACATAGTGTTCTGTGTTAAAGAATGCATACCCTGTAAACCAATTCCATTTAGAAGAATACATGGATTGGTTTCCACAATGCTAACTATATACATATCTTTGTGCACACATGCAAGATTTCTGAGGCTGAGTTCCTCAAAGTAGAGCTGCTGGGTCACTTGGATAGACTCTTCTTGTGGTAGCTGGCCTCCAATGGCTGCCCCCACCACACCACACCTTCCAGATTCACATTCTAATGTGGAAGCTGCCCACATGAGTC
Source organism: Pongo abelii (assembly GCF_028885655.2). Taxonomy (NCBI): domain Eukaryota; kingdom Metazoa; phylum Chordata; class Mammalia; order Primates; family Hominidae; genus Pongo; species Pongo abelii. The sequence continues at coordinate 140,989,190 of NC_071990.2, forward strand.
TGGGCTACCCATCTTTACAATTTTAGCAAACATAGTAAAATCTATCTACTGTATTTTAATCAACATTGAGAATTTTTCTGAATCTATAACTTCCTCTTTCTCCTGAACATGACCAAACCGGTAGCACACTTTTACTTTTCCCTCTCCTCCCCCATTTTCTGTATTTAATGAAATCATTTAGGATTTTCTAATTTTTAAACCCTATGGTTCTGTTTCTTATAACTTATTTCTTAATAATTGTAATAAGCTTCATAGCTATGTTCTCATAAATAATTTAGGTTTAACTGTCTTAGGTTGTTTTTTTCTCCCTCTTCCTCTTGCACCATGTCATTTCTTTTTAAATTCCTCTTTTGTAGTTTTAATTTTTTCCACTGGAATAGAGATCCTGGTGGTAAGGATTATAAATCATTGCATGTGTAACAATATCTTTATATTTTCTGCATTCTAGATTGATGTTTTCTCTGGTTATGGGATTCTGGGTTCCAGAGAGTTTTCTCTTCTCTTTTTAAAGCAATTTCTTTGTTATGTAGTACTTGTTGATATAAAATGTGATGACAAACTGATTTTTGTTCTTTTAAGTTACCCATGTTTTTTTCTCCTTGGAAAATTTTTAGATTTTTTTTTTCTTTGTCCTTGTAACTCAATAATCTCACTAAGATTCCTTTCTGTTTTTGTTTGCTTTTTAACATTTTCTGACTCAGCAGTTTGTCAGCCATTATCAGGAAGGACATTCAGATTCTGGAATCCTAAAGCTCTCATAGCAAGGAGGCTGAATTTTCTTTTGTGATTATTTCCTGCCTGATACTCTCCCCAACCTTTATTTTTATTTTTATTTTTTTTAATTTTAAAGAACTGTCAGGCTGTGAGAAAAACCAAAACAACATATAGAGAAGGAGAAATAAAAATCGGATGTGCATGATTTTAAAAAAATCTTCAACAGTTGCATTATTTGTTAATAGCTTTTGATGACATCATTCTACTTCTTCCTACTGAATAGGCTTGAATATTTGAAAATAAGATATGCTATCATTCTTTTTGGTCACGAAGGCTACATAGTTGCAGCCAGGCACGAGAAATTTAAATTACAGAATTGATGTATTCCCGGGGGTGGGGGAAATCTGCTTTCTGTGTCCCAAAGCCTATATTCTCACTCATTTTCTTGATAAAATTGGAGATGGGCTTGTTTGGAATAGTAATTTGGCCCATTCATTATAAAATCATTTTCAACAGTTTAACAAGTGCATTTAGATTACATATTTAGATTGCATGAATTTCTAAAGATATATTAATAATATATAAAACTAATGCAAGCTATCCAAATAAGTCCCTAGCCTAAATATATAGCTTAAATGTATTAAAGGAAAAACGGTGGATCTAACTGAATATCCATGGGCTAATCTTCAATGAACATCTCTCTGTGCCAAGTACCTCTGCTATTTTGTATAAGCATTGCTTCTTTTAATCTTCTCAGCAGCCCAGTGAGGCAAGCAATGTTATTACTCCATTTTACGCAGGAGGAAACTAAAGTTGAGAGAACTTGCCTAGGATCGTGCAATTAACAAACAACTCGCTGCGATTGAATCCATGCTGCCTAATTCCTCAGGAGTGTTCTCTTATGGTGCACTGTGATTTGAAAAGTGTTCAGGGGCCAAGTGTGGTGGCTCACGCCTGTAATCCCAGCACTTTGGGAGGCCGAGGTGGGGGGATCACTTGAGGTCAGGAATTTGAGACCAGCCTAGCCAACATAGTGAAATCCCATCTCAACTAAAACTACAAAAATTAGCCAGGTGTGCTGGCAGTGCCTGTACTCCCAGCTACTTGGGAGGCTGAGGCAGGAGACTTGCTTGAACCCAGGAGGTGGAGTTTGCAGTGAGCCAAGATTGTGCCATCGCATTCCATCCTGGGTGACAGAGTGAGACTGTGTCTCAAAAAAAAAAAAAGAAAGAAAGAAAGAAAGAGAGTGTTCAGGAGCTCAAGTCTCTGCATCTCACAATCAGAGAAGACATCCTGGAGGTGGTGGCTCCTGAAGGGATCAGCGGGTGAAAAAGAGAAGGGCATTTTAGGAAAGGGCAATTTTTATAACGATACCCAAGAGTGAAGGGTGCGGCCCATTGGGGAGGATTGTAGGTTGTTGCGTATGGTTTTAAGCATCCCTGTATAAGCCATCAACTTTTCTGAGGCCTGTGTTTGGTACTTTGAATTTTATCAACGTTTTGTCTTTTGTCTGCACAATTGTCTGTTCAGTGATACTCATCAATGAATAAGTGGTTGAAATAATGGAGTGAATGGAGATCTGGTTACTTCAATCACATGGACATAGCTGTAAGATTCAGTTTCCACTATTTAGAATTGGAACCTAAATTACCATGGACTTGAGATAAAATTTATTATAAATGCATGATGAGATTCAATCATATTTATTTATCCAAACAACCAACAGTATGAGATCTTCAGGATTCTGGACCATAAGGATTCCAAATAGGCTGTTTACTTATGAGTAGGCCTGTAACAAGGACGTGTGAGAATAAATGCCAGAGAAAAATTTTTGGTAAGTAATGTACTTTCAATTTTAAACTTTTAGAGCGTTTCTGTGCACATGAATGAATCAAGAGCCAGTGGATGGTTAAGAAAACGCTTTTCACAGAGCCCTTTAAAATTTAACAGGTGCCAAAGAAATTCTACCAAAGAAGCTGAAGTGCATTTTAAGTGTGTATTATCTTCAGTGTTATTGCCTGATACAAGGACAGAATATGAGACCAAGTATCTCTATCCAGGGAATGCATAAATTCCAACTCTGGGTTATATTTCATTATGCTCCAGAAATATCCTGGATGATTAAAGTAATTCATTGTAAAAAAAAAAAATGCACCAATTCCTACAGATTTTTGGTTTTCATATGACATAACAAAAAACTTGAAGTAATGAGGTGTATTGTGATTTTATTACATCAACCTACTACTGGTTGTTATATGTCATGTTTATCTGTGGGATCCAATGTAATTGTGTGTGTTAGGCTAAATTCCTTCGTAGTTTGAACTCCTCTCTATTGGAATGATCTCTGAGCACTTTAAGGCCTTTGTATCTCTTCAAAAACAAAGGCCTTATCTCTTTAGATCTCACCCTGAATTCCGTTTGCCTCTGAATCTCAATCAAAGACAACAGAATAATCCAATTCCCTTTGAAATTTTTGATGCAATCTGATATGGACATGGATCTCAAGAGTAGTCTGTGTGAAAAGCATGCTCTCATACTGGATCATTGCCCACATTGTTTTTTTGTATGTGATTCAAATCTGTTTAGACCAAAGTTTCTCTCAAGTCCCTTATACTATCATAGCTTGGATAAATTCACTTTAGTGTAAAAACTTCTTGATATATCAGCTTCATGAATTTAGGAAATATAAGGGTGTTGTCAGGAAAAAGTGGTACGATTAATCCTTGATATAAGAAAAAGAAGAATGTAATTTGAGACCAAGCTATTATTCAATAGATGGGCTATTTCTAAGGGCTGACTTCTAGTTTGGAGATGGGCTTGCCTGTAGGACTTGTGATTCTTGTGCAACATCAAAGAGGGAACGGAGGATGTAGGGCTGAACTTACAAGTCACAACATGTTTCCTGGGGCATGAACATTCTTCTTTCTACTCTGGCCCCTAAATTTTATCCTTCAATGGCCTTCTGTTACACCAATTCTCCGAGCCTCTCATATGGGCACTTAATCTATTTCTTCTTTTGTCTTGTTTTCAAATTGTTCATGTGTTATCTTGCCTTCACAACCAGATTGAAAGGTCCTGGAGAGCAAGGGCCATGGTGTTTTTTTTTTCTTGAGACAGAGTTTCACTCTGTCACCCAGGCTGGAGTGCAGTGTTGCGATCTTGGGTCACTGCAACCTCAGCCTCCTGGGTTCAAGCAAGTCTCCTGCCTCAGCCTCCCAAGTAGCTGGGACTACAGGCATGTGCCACCACACCCGGCTAATTTTTTATTTTTAGTAGAGACGAGGTTTCACCATGTTGGCCAGGCTGGTCTCGAACTCCTGGCCTCAGGTGATCTGCCCGCCTCAGCCTCCCAAAGTGCTGGGATTATAGGCGTGAGCAACTGCGCCTGCCCAAGGGCCCTGTTTTACATTGCTTTTGTGGCCATTACAGCATCTGATAGTGTGCTGAGATCACAGGAGACTTCTCTCAATCCTTGTGAAGTGGATTCAAATTGAGTAAGGAACCTTGAGAATCTTGACCCAGGGCCAGCACAGATTCCGCAAAATCTATTCTTTCTCATTGGCAGCCGCCTCACATCTCATTGTCTGCCCAAGTGCTCTCCTGTGCCTCAACTACCCATATGCATTCTTCTCCTCAAAAGGCATCTTCATTTTTAGCACACCTCAACGGTTTTCCCATTTCTAGTCATTTTCTTCTTCTTGAATGCCAAATTCAGTTAGAGGGCATTAAATTTTTTTTTTAAATAAATAATTAACAGGCTAATAGTTAACAAAAACAGATTAACAGGTTAATAATTAACAAGTTTAATAGATTATACCTGTGTGATTGCCTCTTCTCAACATGGGATTTAATAATGATATGCTTAAAGGCCTCATAAGTGGATTTTCAGTGTATGAATAGTTTTTACTGATCATGGCAAAATTCTCATCTTTGCTTGCAAAGCCCAAGCTATTCCTTTATTTTTTTCATTTCCTCTTTTCTCTTAAAAATGTATATTATCTCTAATTCTAAAATTGATAAGTAGGCCGGGCACGATGGCTCACACCTGTAATCTCAGCACTTTGGGAGGCCGAGGCGGGTGGATCACCTGAGGTCAGTAGTTTCAAGACCATCCTGGCTAACACGGGGAAACCCCGTCTCTACTAAAAATACAAAAATTAGCTGGGCATGGTGGCAGGGGCCTGTAATCCCAGCTACTTGGGAGGCTGAGGCAGGAGAATCGCTTAAACCCGAGAGGCAGAGGTTGCAGTGAGCCAAGAATGCACCACTGCATTCCAGCCTGGGCAACAACAGTGAAACTGTGTCTCAAAAAAAAAAAAAAAAAAAAAAAAAAAAAATCGGTAAGTAGTTACTGTAAAGATTTTGTCAAATGCAGGAGGACAACAACAGCAAAAAATCTACCCATAATCCCATCATCCAGAGACAAACATGCCTAAAATGATTTTCTTCCCCAGGCTTTCTTATGCATATGTATGTGCATGATCCTTGCTTCATAAACTTGGATATATAAGACATGTTTTCTAATTTCCTTAAATCCAAATGAAATCTGGCATTATCCTTCCAGAGGATACTACAATCACCTTGCCAACTTTGAGAAAACTTCACTGATGTTTTTATTATAACTGACTGGAAATGATAAATTAATGCATGGTAAGTATGTATTTTGAAAATATTTAGTCTCTCATCTAAGAATATGGTATATGAACTTTATTCAAGTTTTCTTTTGTCTCTCAGTAAGTTGTTGTAGGTGTTTTTTGTGTGTGTGAGGTGAGGAAATACAGAAGTCTTACCCTTTTCTAAGTTATTTCTAGGCATTTAACATTTTTTAAAACTGCAATTGTGAAAAGAATCTGTTCATCCTCACATTTACTGCTATGGCTGGTATTATTTAAGAACATACTGATTTTGGGGGTATGTGCTTTGTTTTCGATCATATTAGGTGAACATTCTTATTAGTTCTATTATAATAGTTTTTCAATGTATTCCTTGAAAGTTCTAAGTAGACCATAGTATCATTTATGAATAATAATAGTTATAATTCTTATTTCCATTTCATGTCTTATTGCATTGACTAGAATGCGTAGAACAAGATTAACAATGCTGGCATCCCTGTTTTAAAAGGAATGTATTGAGTGTTTTATGAACATATTTTAGCTGCTTTTTGAGATAAATGTTCTTTTTCATGCTAAGTAATCAATAGTTGCTTTTAAAATATGTTGTTTGGATTCAGAGTTTCTTAGAATTTTGCAGCCACCTGTTTTAAAAAAATCCATTGTCTTGACGGTAAAAGTTTGAACTTAAGCACAATTTACTAAATATTGATCACTAATGGATAGTAGTAGGGTAATTATAATAATTATTAACACTTGTAACATTTGTTTACATTATTCCACTTAACTTAGACTTTATTGTACTATTTACATTTTTGTTTTTATCAGTTATATTTGCATCTTTCTTTCTTCTTCCACTGCATCATAATCTTCTTGGTAAGTCATATTTTTCCTTTGGAAAATCCACAGTGTCTTCTAAAGTGTTCACAATCCATGAATATGTGTTATTGATGACCTACTTACTTAGCACTAATAAAAACAATAATAGCAACTTAATATTTATGGAGCACTTATTATGTACCAGACAGTTCTAAACACTTTATACACTACTTTTTTTTTTTTTGAGACGGAGTCTCACTGTGTCGCCCAGGCTGGAGTACAGTGGCATGATCTCGGCTCACTGCAAGCTCTGCCTCCCGGGTTCACACCATTCTCCTGCCTCAGCCTCCTGAGTAGCTGGGACTACAGGCGCCCGCCAACAAGCCCGGCTACTTTTCTGTATTTTTAGTACAGATAGAGTTTCACCGTGTTAGCCAGGATAGTCTCGATCTCCTGACCTCATGATCCACCCACCTTGGCCTCCCAAAGTGCTGGGATTACAGACGTGAGCCACCGTGCCCGGCCTACACTATCTTTTTAACCCACACAGTAATCCTTAGAAGTAGATATTATTATACACTTTTTTCCATATGAGGGAACTGGGAGAGATTAGGCAGGTTGCTTGAGGTGTGCACCTAGGCAATTATAGAGCCTGAATTTGAATCCAGGCAACCTAACCCCAGAGCGATGCTACTTCCATAGATGGCCATGTTACTGTATAAATCATGCTGGTAAAACTTCTTTAAATAAAATTTTAATCCTGCTTTATACCTATGCAACACTGAGCAACGAATACGGTAGGGTAAGACTCTAAAGATGTTTCTCTGGATAGCATTTAATTTTTGCTTTTGTTTGTACTTCTCAAGATTGAATTTTTGATTCATCTATGTGAAATGGCCCTAAGTATGTCTTATTCTGTAATCTTCATAGTTTAAGATAAAGTAATCCATGAAATTAAAGCCATAAAGTTATCTCTTTACTAAAGAATTATCTCTTGAATCTTTGTTTGGCAAAATTAATTAATTAATTAATTATTTACATTTTTTTTGAGATGGAATCTTGCTCTGTCACCCAGGCTGGAGTGCAGTGATGCGATCTCACTGCAAGCTCCGCCTCCTGGGTTCAGGCCGTTCTCCTGCCTCAGCCTCCCGAGTAGCTGTGACTACAGGCTCCTGCCACCACACTCGGCTACTTTTTTGTATTTTTAGTAGAGACGTGTTTCACTGTATTAGCCAGGATGGTCTCGATCTCCTGACCTCATGATCCACCCTTCTCGGCCTCCCAAAGTGCTGGGATTACAGGCGTGAGCCACCGTGCCTGGCCAATTCTTTACTTTTATTGAAAGCAAAAATTATTTTATCTTTGTGGCAGAATCAATATTCACTGTTAGTAAATTACAATGATGCATACCAGCTTTGAATAGTCTACACTGAGACAGATTTCCCAGGATTTTCTGGCTAACTAGTTAAACTGTCTATACTCTGTTGAGTACAGGGTGGACTCACAGGGGCCTGGAGGAAGTGTGGAGCCATGGGGCTGTAGTCCAACTATCACCAGTCACTTGTGTGATCACTGGAAAACTAGCAAAGTGTTCTTGTGTATGAAAGAGTATGTCCAACTAAGTAAAATAGGATTAAATTTTCTTCTAGGGGGAGATGTTTATTGTTTATATGACTGAGAAATTCAGAAGTTTCAAAAACACATTTTGATATACATAAAGACAATTACACTTTTTGGCCATTTGAAATCTCTCAAAATCTTGTTTAATCAATATACACACTATCTGAAAATCTTAAACATTACCAATTTACAATATACATTAAACATCTTCAATTCTGAGTGACAGAATCATTCTTATGCTCCTTTAGAACATAAATTAAATTGCCTCTTCTAGATATACTGTAGCTGCAATCACATTTATGTTCCTTTTCTTTATCCCATATGTTCACAAACAATTAAAATAATAACAAAATAATAGCTACCCCTGGTTCCACTATAAAAATAGTGCTTTAGAAAGAGTTTATTTCAGGTTATCAAACACTCTACTTATTTTCACAGTTTCAAGTCTATTGGCAAAATTCTATTTTCCCATAATTTTAATTTCTACCAGCTTAGATTATAGTCCTTGGAGTTGATGTTTCTCAAAATAATCATGCTTCTTTATTGAAAAAGAAATTTTTCCCACATTTATTTTGTATCTCCCAGTTGTGACTACTTTCAGCGTTTTAATTGCAGGTGAGTTTGGGCTATCTGCATAAAGATGAATTAGTTTGGAAGCCAAATTTCATTACTCCTACTACAAAGATAGGCTCAATAACAGATGCAACAAATTTTAACTATCATTTCCGTCGGGATCACAGATGGTATTGACATGGAAGGCATCTGTGGCACAGGCCAGTGAAGAGATGGTTGGCTTCCTCTTAGAGTCAGAGCAAAAGGATGTGGCAAAAAAGATCTAAGGATGCCATGAGGAATTCCATGTGTGCACGCAGGTCGTGGTGAGTCAATTATAACAGATTCAGAGCTCATCTGTGGGGAACCTGGGGAAAGACTGGGTCCTGGGTGAGCCACAGTTTTTCTACTCTGTTTCTGGCAGAATCTAGAATGAAGCATACATGTGATAAAGTGTTTACACTTAAAGAATAGATAGAAAAGACTTCTAAGTGGGACAAGTGTTTTACAAAGCAGGAATGTGGTCACAGTAAGTTTGAATCCCCTTGCACTATTGTCAAGGAGAGTTATGCATCAAGAGATAAATGAAGTGGCAAGGTAAATAGATAAAACCTATATGTGAAAGATAAAAAGTAAAAATAAATGTGAGGCAGGATTGTACTATTGTGTATATAATTGAGTATATTGACAAAGATATACAAGAGGGCTTAGATTAGCCAGTTGTTAATTTAACAAATACTACTGGGCACCTACTATGTGCTAGAAACTGTGACAGTTCCCAAGAGACAACAACGTGCAAACTAAACATGGTCCTGAATTTTCCAGAGTTTATAGTCTTGTTGGGGAGCCTTTATGCATGGTAAAACACTGGCCCCAGTGTAAAGGATAAATATATCATGGAAACAATCTTTTTCTTTTTCTTTTTCTGAGACAGAGTCTTGCTCTGTCGCCAGGCTGGAGTGCAGTGGCGAGATCTCGGCTCACTGCACCCTCCGACTCCCGGGTTCAAGCGATTCTCCTGTCTCAGCCTCCCGAGTAGCTGGGATTACAGGCACGTGCCACCACACCCAGCTAATTTTTTTTTTTTTTTTTCAGTAGAGATGGGGTTTCACCATGTTGGCCAGGATGGTCTCGATCTCCTGACCTCAAGATCCGCCTGCCTCAGCCTCCCAAAGTGCTGGGATTACAGGCATGAGCCACTGTGCCCAGCCCAACCTTTTTCTTTTTATCATTCACAATATTTGTACTTGTAGATTCCATCCTTTTCACCATCATAAGCTATTAGTGCAACAATAAGCATTTTACTTATATTCACTCAATTATTGCAATACTTTCTGTAGCAGAACTATTAATATTCTCAATTTTACAAATGAAAATGCTGAGGTGTAGAAAGATTGGAGTTATCTGCTCAAAATTGAACAGCTTTTAGCTGGGGGGCTGGGAACCAAACCCTGGAAGTCTAGAGGTCCAGAATGTGTGCTCTTAATCATGACTGTGTTGCAATGATGCAATTCTTCATGTTAAACTTCCTGTAAAACTTTATCCAGAGTGTTACTATTTATTAATTTCCCTTTCATGGGATCATAATGTTCCTGTGCCATTTATGTTTTCTGGAATGCTCTGCATACAATGAGCCTTTGGAATATGTTATTGATAAGTGGCCTCATCAGCCAGACTAACAGGGTCATTTTGTTGCATAAATGATGATGGTAAACTTCATTAAATGTAGTTTTAATCCTGCTTTGTAACTGTCAGGTAGCCTCAGTTGACAGGCTTTTAAGTAAGAATAAGCCCTGGGGAAGTAAGGAGGACTTATCTCGGGAAAGTTCCTGGCATGTACCATACAGTGATGCTTCAAGGAGGCTGGGAGGATAGCTGGTGACCAATATCTTCTCTCTGAGGAGGCTATTCTTGGGACAAAACTCCTCTACCTCCTTTTTTTTTTTTTTTCTTTTGAGACAGGGTCTCACTCTGTCACCCAGGCTGGAGTGCAGTGGCATGATGCTGCCTCACTGCAACCTCTGCTTCTCAGGTTCAAGAGATTCTCATGCCTCAGCCTCCCGAGTAGCTGGGACTACAGGTGCACACCACCATGCTTGGCTAATTTTTGTATTTTTTGGTAGAGACAGGTTTCACTGTGTTGTCCAGGCTGGTCTCGAACTCCTGGCCTCAAGTGATCCACCCTCCCGGCCTCCAAAAGTGTTAGAATTACAGGCGTGAGTCACCGTGCCCAGTCTACCTGCTTTTTCTCCATAGTGCAATTCTCTCTTCACTTTCATTCTCCATAGAACGTGCCTTGTTACTACACTCTGCTTATATTGCTTCATGGCATTGACTGCACACTTATTTCCACAGTGCTTTGTATTTGCTGACATACTTCTGAGCCTCAGTTTTAAATTTCCCATGAGATAGTATCCCATGAGACCTGGTTTAAGGCACCCGGTTTAGGGCAGAGGTTTGGTACTGGTGTTCCCATGAGTTGATGACCAGTCTGGACCTTGACTCAGAAGTTGACCCTGGTCCACTAATTTGTGGCCAGGTTGTGATATGTCAGGAGCTTCTGCAGGGAGAATCTGGGATGTGAGTAGTGAAATTATGGAACAATTTGTGTAGCTTTTTCAGTATAAACACATTATTAATGTATTTCCACATTGAATACCTGACTTATAATCCATGTCAGTAATTTGTGTGGCTGGTGGGACAGGGAACAGGGAAAGAATCTGTTAGAATGAAAAGAGAATTAGGGAAGATGGACCATGAAACTGTTAGAATTTCATAAATATTAAATTTTGAGCAGATTTCTAAAAACAGAGTTGTTCATAATGTGGTTAATTATGAAGTTGTTGATAATAAAGTGATAGGGCAGAAAGGAACCTTAGGAGATTAACTAGATCATTTGCTACTCTGAGAAACTAAAACAGGTGGATGCCAACCATTTAAACATTTATATCCAGAGGAAAACCTTCTAAAAACTGTGGAACAATGTGCTCTTGAGAAGCCACTAAAATAGATGGCCTGCGCCTCCTCTCAACCTCTTCATCTCCATTACTCTGTTTAATTTCTCTTCTTTGCACCTATCACTACTTGCACAGTACATATCTATGCCTTTATTTGTGCTTGTCTCTCCTGCTAGAATATAAGGTTATTCTAGCTGCTAGGTCTCTTTCACTCACCACTCTATTTCCAGTGCCTAGAAAGTACCTGGCCTGTGGTAGATGTTTATAAATGTTTGTGGAGGCCAGGCGCAGTGGCTCACACCTGTGATTCCAGCACTTTGGGAGGCCAAGGCGGGCGGATCAGTTGAGGTCAGGAGTTCAAGACCAACCTGGCCAACAGGGTGAAACCCCATCTCTACTAAATACAAAAATTAGCTGGGTATGGTGGTGGATGCCTGTAATCCCAGCTACTCGGGAGGCTGAGGCAGGGAGAGTTGTTTGAACCTGGGAGGCGGAGGTTGCAGTGAACCAAGATCATGCCGCTGCATTCCAGCCTGGGAGACAGAGCGAGACTCCGTCTCAAAAAATATATAATAATAATAATAATAATAATAATTGTATACATTTATTGAGGGTAAGAATATCAACATGGATTGAAACACAGCATTAATTATTTCTCTACCTTTTTAGACTCAAGAATACTTTTTCACAACAAGGTATAACATCTCTGGTCCAGTTAATTCTTTATCTCTGTATTATTTTAGCAACATATTATGGCATCAAAAATAAACACATATTTCTTTACTCACTTGATGTTAGAAATTTTCGTACGTGTGCTCAAAAAATCAATGTTTTAAAAAATGTATTTTCTGATTTGTTTCTAATTGGTGAACTAAGTGAGAGACTTTGCGGCTCTATTTGTAAATATTTCTTGTAAAAATATCTTTTTTCCCCCAACCCCCCAACAATAGATTAAAAGCTAAATTAGACATAACTGTCATTATACTTTTATTTTTTAACTTTGGCTTTTGAAATATTGGAGATATTTCAATGTACTGTGTAGGAATTTAAATTAAATAAATGAACCTTGTGGATCTGCTGAGGATCAGCTTGAGGTGAATTTGCAGAATTATTATCATATATTGCTTTTCATCAACTATATAATTGAGAAGGTTTTCCCAATGATTTATACCACCATAAAACACTTGGTCTTATTTCTATTAATTATGATTTGAAAGATGTAGTAAGTATAATGTTAATGAACATGTTGAATGATGTTAGATTAATTGGAATGACAAAAATGCCTTAAGCAAAGAGTGATAGTTTGAGAGTATTGGCCAATCCAAAGATAAACTATTATTTACTTTGTGTCCTGCCCTGTCCTTAGAAATCTGGTCCTGAACAAGAAGTTAGAGTCAATCACTGATCATAATTTCTTATATTTTTTAAGAAAATTTTTTATTATGGAAATTTCAAACATACACAAAAATAACTCCAATATTATTCATCTAACTTCAACCATAATCAACTCATGACCAGTCTTGTTTTCATATATATTCCCATCCAACCCCTTTCTCTCTCCATCTGAACACCACTGGATTATTTTAAATACAATCCAAGACATCATATCACTTCATTCCTGGTTTTAATGAGCCTTTTGTTGGGAGAGAAAGGGGGAAGAGAACTAGTAGCATTTACGTAGCAGTGTGGTAGGAAGATCAGCACAAAGTTTGTCTGTTTCCCAAAATGCCTGATATTGGTGGGCCATGGATATTAGAAATTACCAGGGAATTACATATCTTTGGCTATTGCTCTAAACATAAGAACTAGGTAAATGACCTTGCAAAATGCACATATTTCTGAGAGTGGAAAATACATTAATTTTCAGAAATTATAGGTATGCATTTTAAAATCAGATTCATATCAATCATCTGATCCAAGGTATAACCATAATGAAGTGGAATTTTGGACAGATATGTTTCAGAGATAATTAGAAATGTCACAAAAAATTTCAGAAACTAGAACTTGATCTTCACCAGCAATGACAAAAGTACACTAGAATTTTTGTTGGGGGGCAGTAAGGGAAAGAGGAGAGAACTTTGTGCAGAAATAAGCAGGAGGAAGATTCTCTTCTCACTTTTCACAACCTTCTTGGCAAATATTAAATAATATCTTTGTCTGTGGCATCAATTATTCTCTGTCGGTGATTTCTAGGTCTGCGTTTCTGTAACTTTCCTTAGCTTTGCTTCAAATATATAACTCCTTTGGTCCAAATATATAAATAGCTCTTTCTACATAGTTGTGTACAAACTTCCTTATATTCAACATGTCTGGAAGAGACCATTCTGACCCCAAAGCCTATTTTCCCTCTCTTTTTTTCATCTGTATGACAAGCATCATCATCCAGGTAGGTATCCAAGTCAGAAACAAGAATCTTAGTCTTCTCCTTCCTCTCCCTTACTCTTTAGTTCAATCAGTCATTAGTTCTTGTCCTGTCTGCCTCTCAAGAAACTCTTACTACATCTGCCTTAATTCCACTTTTTGTTTGTTTGTTTGCTTGTTTGTTTTGGTTAGAACTAGTAAACTTGTCTTAGATTGAATCCATTCTTCACACTGCTGTTAGGCTTAATCTTAGCCAAAAGCCTGAGAAGTGATCACCCTGCTATTAGAGACATGTTGAATATAAAAATCTGTTATCTCTCCGCTCTGCAATTCTTAAACTTACCCCTTTATTTATTTATTTATTTATTTTTATTTATTTATTTTTTGAGACAGAGTCTCTCTCTGTAGCCCAGGCTGGAGTGCAGTGGTGGGATCTCGTCTCACTGCAGCCTCTGCCTCCTGGGTTCAAGTGATTCTCCCGCCTCAGCCTCCTGAGTAGCTGGGATTACAGGTGCGTGCTCCCAGGCCTAGCTAATTTTTGTATTTTTACTAGAGATGGGGTTTCACCACGTTGGCCAGGCTGGTCTTGGTCTCGAACTCCTGACCTCAAGTGATCTGCCCGCCTTGGCCTCCCAAAGTGCTGGGATTACAGGCGTGAGCCACTGCGCCCAGCCAAACTTACCCCTTTATATGGTAAATATGACTCTTTACAATCTAGCCCTCCCTTACTTTTTCGGTTCGTCTCTGGCTATTTTTTAATGACTTTACCATCTAACAATATGGAAAGACATGTAGTTCTCTAAACATGCCACGATACAGATTCTGATTCAGAAGGGGCTGTAAATTCTATTCAGACACTCCTCAACTGACAATGGGGTTACATCCAGATAAACTCATCAATTTACAATATTGTCAATTTACAATAGATTTTTCCAGACCTAACTTCACCATGAGTAAATGAGCGAACAGAATGCATATTGCTTTTGTACTATCGTAAAGTTGAAAAATCCTAAGGAGAACCATCATAAATTGGGGACCATCTGTATTTCTTTTTCTTTTCTTTTTTTTTTTTTTTTAAGACAGAGTCTCATTGTGTTGCCCAGGCTGGAGTGGAATGGTACCATCTCAGCTCACTGCAACCTCCCGAGCTCAAGCGATTCTCCTGCCTCAGCCTCCCGAGTAGCTGGGATTACAGGCGCCCGCCACCATGCCTGGCTAATTTTTGTATTTTCAGTAGAGACGGGGGCTTCACCATGTTGGACAGACTGGTCTTGAACTCCTGACCTCAGGTGATCCACCCGCCTCGGCCTCCCAAAGTGCTAGGATTACAGGCATGCGCCACCACGCCCTGCCGACCATCTGGGTGATGGCGTATGCCTGTAATCCCAGCTACTCGAGAGGCTGAGGCAGGAGAATAGCTTGAACTCAGGAGGCAGAGGTTGCAGCGAGCCGAGATTGAGCCATTGCACTCCAGCCTGGCAAAAGAGTGAGACTCCATCTCAAAAAAAAAAAAAAAAAAAAAAAGACTCTCTGTATTTCTAATAAGATCTCAGCTGATGTTGCTGGTCCACAGACCACATTTTAGTAGCAAGGGCTACAGGATCTATGCTCATCCTATCTCTTAATTACTAGAGGAGTCATGGTTGTTTCTTCTCCTTGCCGTTCATTCTGTTTTAACTGCTTTATGGTTTCAGCCATTTTATTTTGCAGATCAGTCAGTTTCTCTCCCCAGATCACCAACTTGGCCAAATCCTTCTCCCCTTTAAGTCTCAACTCAGATACAATTTAGAAAACTGCCCTGTTCTTCTGTTATTGCACTAGCGCATTGCATTGTGGATTCTTACTTGTCTATTTCCCCATTCAAAGTGTTCTCAGAATTACTCACAGTGCCAGGCACATGGGAGAAACACAGAAAATATTTGTTGAAAAATAGATAGGTGAAAATTTCCCCTTGATGACTTTATGATTGTGCTTTGACATTCCCATGGTATTCCCAGCATTTTATGGAGTAGTAAGTAAATATTTCTAAAGAGTCCTGAAAGCGGCTGGGTGCGGTGGCTCATGCCTGTAATCCCAGCACTTTGGGAGGCCAAGGCGGGCAGATCACCTGAGGTCGGGAGTTTGAGACCAGCCTGACCAACATGATGAA
Source organism: Pongo abelii (assembly GCF_028885655.2). Classification (NCBI taxonomy): domain Eukaryota; kingdom Metazoa; phylum Chordata; class Mammalia; order Primates; family Hominidae; genus Pongo; species Pongo abelii. The sequence continues at coordinate 141,004,972 of NC_071990.2, forward strand.
ACCCCGTCTCTACTAAAAACACAAAATTAGCCAAGCGTGGTGGCACATGCCTGTAATCCCAGCTGCTGGGGAGGCTGAGGCAGGAGAATCACTTGAACCTGGGAGGCGGAGGTTGCAGTGAGCCAAGATTGAGCCATTGCACTCCAGCCTGGGTGACAAGAGCAAAACTCCGTCTCAGAAACACACACACACACACACACACACACACACACACACACACACACACAAAACAGAGTCCTGAAAGTTTCATGAACCACAGACCTTAGAGATTTATTTGTAATCCCATTTTCATAATAGTATGGTAACCACAAACTAAGGGGCCCAGGATTATCTCTGGAGAAGCTTCATAGAGCAGCCATTTGGGCTTTGATTAACTTATCATAGTTTGTCTTTAGCCCTAAGGCTTGTAGGCCCAGAAAGCTGATGTGTCAGTATTTTGAGCAAGTGTTCCTTTCTCAGTGGGGAGAGTCACATTAACCCAGCTTTTAAGATTGATGTATAATTTAGAAAGTCAACCCACTTATTGACTGTGAGAAGTTATGGCATTAAGAACCAGAATACTAGAACCTCCATGATTAGCCCTTTCCTTGAGTACTCAAACTTTAAGGCAAGTCAACCCATACTTCTAATTTGTTTTGTAGGGCAGAATCTGAAAAGTAGGATTTAGATACATTGGATGTATAGTGGCATCAGGTTAAGTTGGCTTGAAACATCCAAACAGCATTGGGAATAATCTTGCCAATAGGACCAGAGATTGTTAAGGTCTAGCAGCATGTTTTGCATTCATCTCTACTGAAAGAATGAATTTTCAGTGGGCCCGAAAATGCTCAATCAACCTCGAAGTCTGATGATGGAGCGGACATTCCCAGAGTGCCTGGATGGGCCCTGCCACTGTTTGCCTCTGGGAGTCTTCCTTTGCCATCCTTCCATGGCAATGAGCCCCCTTTAGGGTAGACTCATTTTTTTCACAGAGCAATTCTTCCTTTTTAAAGGTGACTTTGCATAATTCTGCTCTGATCCTTCATGTCTTGTTTTCCATTATTTCGAAGACCTAGGAAGCACTTTCCAATAAACTTCCAAGTGATGCTTAAAAAATAACCTTCTGCCTCTGCAGTGAAGGCAGGGCTGGCCTTATGAACAAGGTTGATGCTTGTAAGACCTGATAAAGGGAACGTCCTCCAGCCCAACTTCTTGGCATAAAAAGGAAAAAATAAAATTTCTTTTCCTCTGCCAAATACTGTAGATTCAGTCATTTCTTTTACTCAAATAAAAATGCCTCTGGGAGAGTAATATTATTCTCACCCTTCTCTCTCTGTGAGGTTTCACTGGGTGTGATGGAGGATGAAGCACCCATCACAGTATTAAACATCTGAGTGGGTAGAGAGTATTGGGGCCTTAGGTCTTTGTTCCAAAGCCTACCATTTTAGACTGTAGTTATCCCTTTTTTTTTTTTTTTTTTTTTTTTTGAGAAAGGGTCTCTGTTGCCCAGGCTGGAGTGCAGTGGAGCAATCTCGGCTCACTGCAACCTCCATCTCCCTGGTTCAAGCTATTCCCCTGCCTCAGCCTCCCGAGTAAGTGGGATTACAGGTATGTGGCACTATGGCCAGCTATTTTTTTTCTTTTTTTTGAATTTTTAGTAGACATTGGGTTTCACCATGTTGGCCAGATTGGTCTTGAACTCCTGACCTCAAGTGATCTGCCCACCTCGGCCTCCCAAAGTGCTGAGATTACAGGTGTGAGCCATCTCATCCAGCCAGACTGTAGTTACTTTACATTGCCATGAAGTTGTTGGGAGAATAGGAATCTGCACATAGAGCAAAAAAAAAATCCCAATAAATTATGAGAAGGCCAATGGGTGAAGGGTGAGGAGTGCAGCTGCATCTTGATTACTTAGGCTAATAGTTCTTTGAATATGTACCAAGGGAAGTTATGCGTTTTCTCCCCATTGGATATACATATTTAAATCACTGACAAGTGTCTTCAGTGGAGATTGACACAGTGAAATGTTTCTCTGTCTTTAATGTGCACTCAGTAGGTCTGATGTAGAGTAGGCATTTTTCTCTTCTGGAGGTTGGGGGTTCTCACTATGTTGCCCAGGCTGGTGTTGAACTCCTAGGCTCAAGTGATCCTCTCACCTCAGCCTCCTGAGGAGCTGGGACCACAGGTGTGTGCCACCATGTCTGGCTAATTTTTAAATTCTTTGTAGAGATGGGGTTTCTCTATGTTGCCTAGGCTGGTCTCAAACTCCTGGGCTCAAGAGATCCTCCTGGGGTGCCGTGTACACTATTCGGGTGATGAGTGTACCAAAATCTCAAAAATCACCACCAAAGAACTTATCCACGTAACCAAACACCACCTATTTCCCCAAAACTATTGAAATAATAATAATAATAATAAAGAAATCTGCTGGATGCGGTGGGTCACGCCTGTAATCCCAGCACTTTGGGAGGCCGAGGTGGGCAGATCACCTGAGGTCAGGAGCTCGAGACCAGCCTGGCCAACATGGCAAAACCCCGTCTATACTAAAAGTACAAAAATTAGCCGGACGTGGTGGCGGGCGCCTGTAATCCCAGCTACTCAGGAGGCTGAGCCAGGAGAATCACCTGAACCTGGGAGGTGGAAGTTGCCGTGAGCTGATATCCCGCCACTGCACTCTAGCCTGGGTGACAAGAGTGAGACTCCGTCTCAAAAAAAAAAAAAGAAATCCTCCTGCCTTAACCTCCTAAAGTGCTGGGATTATAGTTATAGCCATCGTGCCCAGCTGAGAGTCTGCATTTTTGACAAGCTCCCAGCTGATGCTATGGGTCCATGGATTGCATACTGAGTAGCAAGGGCTACAAGATCCCCTGAGGTCTATTCCCACCCTCTCAATTACCAGCCAAGTCAAAGTTCTTCCTTTTTCTTGCCATTTGTTGTGTTTTACCTGCTCTCTGTCTGCAGCTATTTTATTTCACAGAATCAACCATGTCATATGGTAGAAAACCTTTCTCAGGCATGTGGATTTGCATGGCCTTGGAAACATTCAGTAATGGGGAAGTGTTGAACAACAAGGAAAAAATACTAGAGGGGGATGGTACTGTGTGGGTGGAGAAGGAGAGAGAGTGGTGGTGTGTGTGTGCACGCTGCAAGGGTGGGGTAGGGAGGAAAAGGATATAATAGGTCTCACTGGAATGTGGAAATGTGTGTATGTAAAGAGACCTGTTAACTCATGTCTAAAATAGCATAACACCCCAGCATGGTTGGGCAAGTACAGTAGCAAAATGGAAAAAAAAATCTAGGGAATGTCAAAGAATATTTTGGAATAATATAACCCCACTTCATGGTTTCTTTTCTCTTCTTTGCTGTTGTTGGTTGGATGTAGTTCTCTGCTGTTCAGAGTTTGCTCCGTTCCCTATCCTGTTTTGCAGGGATGAGGTGGAAGGCATTACAAAGGGAGAAATTTCTACTGTTTGTGGCCAAACAGTATTCAGGATGTCATTATTCCAGTTTCACTTAAGTCTTCTATCCAAAGTGTTATTATATAATTTATCTGCACAAATCCGATGTAACACCCTGACCTTCCTGACTTTGCTCTTTCTTTTTTTTAACCTTGTCTTTGTGCAGATTACACATTAATGGTGGATAATTTTTTTCCTATTAAAAATAAAACTACTTGAAATTTCACTTGTCAACTTTTCTCTTCATTTTAGTCACCCTCTCCCCATTTCAATTCTTTGGAGTCAGGAATTCCGTATGTATTTTATATTGTTATTGTTAGTTTTCTCTTACTTATTAAATTGTTTTCCACAATTATGCATCCTTTTACCAGGCTTTAGAGTACAAAGACATTTCAAAATAATGCAAATAACAAAATTTTAACTGATCAAATGGCAGTAAAAACACTTCAAAGAGTTTCCCTTGGAGAAGTTTTTTGAAAACATAATCTTTCACCAGAAAACTCAGAAAGTGTATGTTAGGCCTGTCTTTAACATCATTTTCTTTGATATCTTTTCTTCATGATGGTAAGAAAAAGAATATACAGTAACTAAAACAAGGAAGACTGTTAAATGTATTGCAATTGTGATAAAACTCCAATGTTTAAATGCAGATTTTGTTTCGTTTCTCTGTTTCTCTATAGGGTTTACATTTCACATCTGCCTGTGCAGTTCTGTGGCTTAAACATCTCTGGAAAGTTTGCATTTGTTCAGAAGAAAGTGGCTTTTATGGAGATGTCACTGGGAAATGTTACTTTTGATTGCTTGGACTACTTAGGATTTTATGTGTGTAAAGTGCCACATAATCCCATCAGTGGTTATTCCTCATAAACAATTTCGTGACTTAATTTATTATTGCTACATCCATTTTATAGATGGTAATACCGAGGAATGAGTTACAGGAGAGTTGAAATTAGCACCTACAATCACAAAGGTTTCCCAGACAGTTGTTTAGTTTAAACTACAGACTGCAAAAGTGTTTCTTTGTGCCAAATATCTGATAAAAAGTGAAATATCTGGGGGCTCGGCATCTCTAGGGTTGTGTCTGGGTATGTAAAGGAAAAATGAGATCTGAATCAGTTATATAATGTCATTGAGAAAAAAAAATCTCTTGAAGTGGGAAAATTGTGGGTTTCATTGGCTCAATGGTCCTCCCTGGCAAACAAAATCTGCCAGATCATTGCTCAACTTGAATTTGTTTTCGTAAACATGGCTATCTGTTACAGTGCCACAAACAGCTGTCTTCCACGTTCTTTTAATTTTACTTTAAATCCTGAAAATGTGTCAATCAGATCTTAATGGTCACCTTAAGATTATACTGCTGTGACCTCAGAAAACCAGACAGTCTATGTGTAGAATGAACTGGGTAGAGGTATCTTGACAGTCCTGCTCTACTTGCCTACAGCCATTAGTACTGGCTTTAGAAAGTGTATTCTAAAGTGAATGAGCTGGTAGGATCAGTGTGCATTGCTGTTCTTGGGGGAATTTTTCATAGCCCTTCATCAAATGGTGCAGTATCAGAGGTTCTCAATGACAGCTGGACTCTTAACTTCAATAAGGACATAAGCAGCATGGGGCAGAGGACATAGAGAGGCAAAGGAGGGTTATGTCTTACTACAGTGCTCTTGCTGCTCCCTAACATGATGTAGGATCCTCAGTTCTTCCTCCCTGTCGACATCTGGATTTTAGTCGTGTAAGACCCATTTCGGACTTCTGACCGCCAGAACTGTAAGATAATGAAGTCACTAAGTGTGTGGGAACTTGTAACAGCAGTAATAGGAAACTAACCCAGGCACTTTTTGCCTTCATGGGCGCTTTCCTCCAGTGAAAAAGTAAAAAATTGTATTTTATGATCATGTTGGTATAAAGATGAATATGGTATATATTAAAAAGGCTTTCTAGGCCGGGCGTGGTGGCTCACGCCTGTAATCTCAGCACTTTAGGAGGCCAAGGCAGGAGGATCACAACGTCAGGAGTTCAAGACCAGCCTGGCCAAGATGGTGAAACTCCATCTCTACTAAAAACACAAAAAATTAGCCGGGCGTGGTGGCAGGCGCCTGTAATCCCAACTCCTGGGGAGGCTGAGGCAGAGAATTGCTTAAACCTGGGAGGCGGAGCTTGCGGTGAGCCAAGATTGCCCCACTGTACTCCAGCCTGGGTGACAGAGCAACACTCTGTCTAAACAAACAAACAAACAAAAAAACTTTCTTTGACCTAAAAGTTCCTTTTTTTCTTCTGATTTTAAAAGAAATTAAAACATTTTCATGGGCACCTAAAAGTATCACGGCCTCCGAGCACAATGTCAGGTGAGCCTCAGGGATAGGTCTGCTCTGCGTAGGAGTCGCTCTGTCCAAATCTTCCCCACCGTTCACCGCTCTGGATCTAGCATAGCCGGGTGCATGCCAACTGAGAGATTTCAGAGACACTGACCTCTCATTCTGTTGTCTAGTTTCCTGATGTTTGAATGGGAGGGCACTTTACATGGGTGGAGATATATATTTTGAGAAAGAAGAAGTTATTCAGAGTGTGTCTTCAGTCGCATGACATCAGGATTGCCCCCTTACTGTACACACAGTAACCAGACAATACATTCTAGTTGAGTGAAGAATTGTTACAAGATTTTTGTCTTTTAGTTCTGTTTCTTGGAAGATTTTGCACAATCAATATACCTTTGTTTACCTATCTTGCAAATAAAAGATAGAATACATTTTTTGTTTGTTTATTTGTTTGTTTGAAAAGGAGTCTCACTCTGTTAACCAGGCTGGAGTGCAGTGGCGTGATCTTGTCTCACTGCAATCTCTGCCTCCCGGGTTCTGCGATCTTGGCTCACTGCAACCTCCGCCTTTCAGGTCAAGCAATTCTCCTGCCTCAGCCTCCCGAGTAGGAGTAGCAGGCGTGTGCCACCATGACTAGCTATTTAATTTTTATTTTTTTGTATAGATGGGATCTCCCTTTGTTGTCCAGGCTGGTCTCAAACTCCTGGGTTCAAGCAATCCTCCCATCTCAGCCTCCAAAAGTGCTGGGATTATAGGTGTGAGCCACTGTACCCAGCCTTAGAATAAATTACTTGTTAAAATTTGGAGAGAGGCTGGGCGCGGTGGCTCACGCCTGTAATCCCAGCACTTTGGGAGGCCGAGGCAGGAGGATCATGAGGTCAGGAGATCGAGACCATCCTGGCTAACATGGCGAAACCCCGTCTCTACTAAAAAATATAAAAATTAGCTGGGTGTGGTGGTGGGCACCTGTAGTCCCAGCTACTAGGGAGGCTGAGGCAGAAGAATGGCATGAACCCAGGAGGCGGAGCTTGCGGTGAGCCAAGATCGTGCCACTGCACTCCAGCCTGGGTGACACAGCAAGACTCCACCATAAAAAAAAAAAAAATTTGGAGACAGATGTGATAATAATGTCAATAATCTATATAATAGCATCCATAGCTTGCAAAACACTTTCATGTACATTATCTCTTTTGATAATCTGTAAAGTCATGTAAGATCTTAGGAGGAAAAATGCTTTATATTTATATAAAAATATTAATAGTAACAGTGGTTTTAATTTTAGATAAATCATTTGTCATTTATAATTCTATGACGAAAAATGCTATGAAAGACAATTATATATCTGACTTTTGTCACTCTATAATTTGGCTTATGCTGTCAGATGTAAGCAAAAATGCACAACAACATTTGTACTCCTTACTCACATATACTACTTTCCACACTTTGCCTCTGTGAAAAATGCTACATTTCAAGCTCATGACTACAAGCGTTAATGCTGTGAATTGGAAATTACAATATACCTCACTGCATACTCCATTAACTGTTTCCACTTCTCCGACAATTGGAAGCCAGAAAGGCTTGATTTCTAGCTAAAAAGCAAAGCTAGATTGAGGGAAGTTCAGAGATGCCATGAAAGAACCGGTGACCAGAGTCCCTTGCTGCTTATGGAGCCCACAAGAATAAAGATAGCCGCTTTTCGGAATTACGATTCTAATTCAGGATTTGTGGAGTTTACTCTAATTTGGTGCTGTTCTGGAAAAGGCTATGTCGAAAAGAATTTGTTTCTAGAGATTTTCAGGAAAGTAGCCAATTCAAACTGCTCAACCCTGTGAGATCATTCCTGGCTGGTAGCAAGAACTTTCTGTCATGTGGGGCTTGCTTGAGAGTGAAGAGTACCCGCATATCCACTGCTTCTGAATTCATACCTGTTGGGGCTTATATGCACACGTACACACCAGCATCTGGGTCTTCATACCCGCTTTTCACACTGATCGTGTGAACTGATTCACAAGCAAGCCTTCCAGTGTCCTAGTTAGACCAATTTAGTCCAGCTCTGAAAGAACAGATAGGTAAGATAGACTGTCACATTCCATCAAGTTAATTTCTAATTTCACAATTGAGGTTTTAATAGGACGTCTGGCCTATTAAGGTCTTTTACTCTGTTCAAGAGCAACCAAACACCGCTGCCAATTCTTTCATTAAGAAGAGCAAGCTGCTGTTCAGCGACCCTCCCCTCGGCTGCCCTTCCGTCTTGGGGCCTTCCCAGCCTGCCTATGGTTAGGAGCCGTTTAAAAAGTTGCACTCATTCTAGTTACACCCTGCCACACCTCCAAGCCTGAGGATGCTTTCGTCTGAGTTCCCAGCAGTCTTAAAGCTTTGCCAACAGCAGACGGAGGTATCACGCTGAGCTCTGTGGAGAGAAAGCCTTGCACTGTGCAAGTGACCCATTTGGCACCAGAGAGGGGGAGGGGAAGAGAAATCCTGATGGGCTCCAGGGACTCCTCATCCATCTACTTCCCCCCGGGATCCTCTCCTGGAGGGCTCTTGCAAACACAGTTGCCCCGCCACGGTGGAGGATCATCAACAGAAACCCACGAAACAAGGCCATGCCCCGTACTCTGAGTCAGTCCCGTGGCGTAATTTACCAGCTCTCTGAAAAAAGAAATCTGCTAGGACCTGGGCTGGAACCGTAAGATGTAAAGATGTCAAGTTGAAAAACCTATGGTGGGCCCAAACCTCCAACTTCCCAGCCCCGATTCCCATCCTGGGAAAATCATTCCAGTGTAAACATTTCTTTTTACATTTAGTATATCTGTGCAAGAAAAACTACTTTATTACTCAACATTAATAACATTCACTTTGAACCTTAATTCTGAAAACCACAGAATTTTTTAAATGCTGTAAATAGCTGACATGGGTGTTCTTCCCTTGCTTTCAAAGGAATTGTTTTTGTAATTACTGAGCAGGGTGAAGCTGAATTTCCCCTGCAGTAAACAGGAGAGTGTGTAATGAGATATCTTAACTAAAAACATTAATCATATTCAGATTAATTAATAATAGAAAACTTTCAGGACATTCTTAATGCTTAAAAAAAAAAACTTTTATTTTTTGAAGTTGTTAGGTCTCCATTCTAGTTCTGAGTACAAATAAATGCCTGGCATATGGTCTAAGCCAAATTCCAAAATGTAGCAAAAACAGTGCCTGCATATTTGGCAGGAATTTAAACCAGTTCAGGTCAGTGTCTGTTTCTGCCCAAAGAAGAGTTTCTGCATTTATACTGAGCTAGGAAAATAACACAGGAAAACATGGGGAACAACACGGAATATTGTAAGCTCCAGTGCCCGGCTGGCCAAAGAATAATGTTTGGGGCAACTCTGAAATTACCGCCCAGGCTGCAGTTTGGGTTTGCATAGCGTTTTGGAGGACGGTGAGCAAGAGAGAAAGTACCGATTGCATTGTTGTAAGGAAATTGCCTTCCCCCTTCTAAAGCTCTCACCTTGCAAATCACCCCCTCTTAGCAAAAGCACATCTTACTTGTTAACTCTTCCCCTGCTACTAACCTTTTCAATCACCCCCCTTCATCATTGCAGAATGGCCTTTGGAACAAAGCAGCATTTTAAAGCCTTTCCCAATAAAAGTTTGCCCCTCCCCCCTTTTAAAGAGGCAGTGTGGGGGTAATTTTCTTTCTTCCTTTCTTTTTTTTTTTTTGTTTTTTGTTTTTTAAATTTGTTTTTCTGCAGTCTACTCTTGTGAGGCTGTCATTGTTTGGGGGTTGATGGATATTTCTTGAGAGATACCATCATATCGCTTGTTATTGTAACACTTATTGGTGATAAAGTTCAGACTAAAAATTAAGCAGCTGCAATGTAGCAGCACAAATTAGTTTAATGTAAGCAGTCAGGAGCAGCTGGCTGGTTCAGGACTTGAATTTAGCTGTGGGGGGAAGGGTTCTGTGACGCTGACAGTGTTTTTTTCCTCTACATAAACATTTTTGGCTGTTGCAGCTTTTGTGCTGATCATGTGACAGTGTCCCTAGGCAGATAATTTATTTCTGAGGCTTTCATGAGCAATCATTAACCTTCAGACATCGAGTTTGCTTTTTGCTTTGTGGCATTTGTTATTATTATTATTTTATTATTATTATTGTTTTTCGTATACTAATTAGTTTAATTCAGAAAGTGTCAGGAGAAAATTACAACCAATTTACAATAGACTGCAATGCATAATACTTAACGTTTCTATTAAAGCAGACCTTGCTTGTAAGACCATTCTCATAGCTTTGAGGGTGTTTGTTGGTCAGGATAATTATTTTCAGTGTGTCTGTCGTTAGGATGCTCCTTTAGTATCCTCTTCTGATTGCCAGGCCTCTGCAAACTGGCCTTGGAGAAGCTCAATTTGGAGATCAACCTTTGGCAGTCTTCGTCTACTTGCTAGGAGGCTGGAAACCCAAAGGGGTTAGAAATTGGGCTTCTGGAGACAGGCACTACTTGGGTCCCTTCTTCCTTCAACAACTGACACACCAGCCTTCGGTAAACAGTGTGGCCATTTGTAGTGAATAACTGGAGCTGGAATATATTGGGGTTGAAAAACAAAGGAAATTAGAAACAGTGTCCTGCATAAATCAGAAGGGGGTGGGGGACAGAAAAGTATCATTTCTGACATCTACTAATCACGCTGACCTGTTTTCTGAATTTATCTGTTTTGTCCTTCTCAGATCTGTTTGTGTTGCTCAGCCATTTCTGCCATCCAGTAATTCAGGAGTGAAATGCACAGGGTCACTCTTTGGTGTCTATCATACATGATATCTTCAGACACTTTCAGAATGCCGATTATCTCGTGGGTATTGTGTGGGCCCTGTTAGATATTCATGTATTCATTCTCTCATGGTGCAGGGTTGGTAGCGGGAGCACTCGGGACTACTTGCACAGAGGGATTTGATAAAGTGTATTTATAAGCCCCAGTGTACTGTGTTTGGTGAAAAATAACAGACGTAACTCCTTTTCTGTTTTCTTCATTTAGAATATTCCAATCATGAGAGTTATTTCATAATTAATATATAGAATGCAGCATGAAAATTCAATGTTTCCAAATGTTTCATTCAAAAGCTAAAAAAAAAATAGGAGAAATTGATCATTGTCATTCTTTAAACATTTTAAAGCACCCTCAACAGACTAGGTACTACGTACGCTGAACGGGAAGAAGAGCTTGACCACTGAACGATAGAAATGAGGATGCCTAAGTAGCCAGGTGATCTTTGATGAGTGAATGAGTCCCACAGGTGTAATGAATGTGATAGGGCACAGAATGTTCTATGAGTTGCATTCTTGCTGGGGTGGAGGCAGTAGAGTGGGTGGGATATGGGAACTTCTTTCTCCTCACCCAAAAGAGAGAGATTTCTTTCCCAAACACAGGGCGCTAGCATTCGGGAATCTTCTGTACTTCTTCTTCCTAATGTTATTTTCTCGCTCACTGGATTCCAGCTCACACAATTGTCAGCGCTGCATTATGACTTTTGTGGCTTGTCTGGTGGTAAGTGGTTCACTTGCTTTGCTTTTGCCTTTGTGGGCCTCTTCCTCCATAAAAATATTGATAATCGTATTTTATGACTATACTGGTGTAAGATCATATAATCCAGGCTGGATTCATGTTTACATATTCATTATTATTATATAGTTCTTTTTCTTATGATTTTAAATAAAATGAAAACATTGTTGTAAACCCCTAAAAGTATTGCGGGCCCTGGGTACTATACTTCCGATGTGCCTAAGGGAGAATTCAGCCCTAAGGGTGGGCACAAACACACAACTGACCTTTGCCCAACGTGAAGATACCCTGGGGGAACAAAGCAAATAGGGGAGAGAAGTTGCAGTCTTTTTTCCTCAGGTTAAAGCATTCACAATTAATTCCAGACACTCCCAGATGCGACTTTCTATGGGGGGCCCTTCTTGGGGAGCTCACCCTTATCCTGCCGTCTTCCCCCAGTGGTGGAGGCCACTCTTACAGGGCCCAGAAAATACAGCAGTCAGAGGTTTGGGGTTAATGGGAGGGTAGCTGGGAAGGCACCTTGGAGAAGGAAAAGTTTAGACCCTAAAGGAAGGATAAATTGTAGATAATGGAAAAAAGGGGGAGGGAGTTTCTATGTCAAAGCAAAGTCTTGGGCAGAAGGCCAAATATTTTTCTGGTTTCAACCATAAGCTTTAAAATAGTCAACACCTGGCAGTTATAGAATAGCCCAGGAACCACTGCCCTCTTCGCTGAGTGGATAGTTACTAAATTATAATGACTTTAAGCAGGTAGAGAGCTGGGGCCAAAGGTGAGGTTCACCTAAGACACAGGAGAAAAAGTCAAAGTGATGTCTGTGGGAATCATGCCATTCATTTGTTCACACATTTGATTTTTCACCATCCTTTACTGAATACCATTTTCTAAACAGTATAGGAAACTTCTCATGCGATCAAGCTTGAAAAGCCAGCCCTTGTTCTCAACGAGCTCAGTCTAGTAGGGAAAGGAGTAGGAAAATGTAAATAGTTACACTTAAATATGACCAAGGCAATTAGAAAATTATATACTGGGGCAGAAGTAGCACTGAGCAAGGAGCTCCTGCCTCTTTCTTGGGATCAGAGAAAGTTTCATTTTGGAGGTGTGGGTTGAGTTGTGTTTCATAGATGAATAGGTGTTCCTCAACTTAAAAAGGTAAGAAAAGACATCCTAGGTAGGGAGATCAACATATGCAAAGAAGAGGTAAGAAGTTTGACAAATGCAGAGAACTCCAACAGTTTGTTATCACTGGACCTTTAAGTTTTCCCCTGGGGAATTTGGAGTCGCGGTGTGGTCTCAGGCATGGTGAGATTGCAAAGGTAAGGTTTTTAAGCAGAGAAAGTCACAGTCAGTTCACAGGGGCAGAGGATGAACTGCAAGTAAAAGAGGGAAGAAGGAAGACAGGTTAGGAGCCCATTGTGATTAATTTCCATGCTAGATAATGAGGACCTTATTCAAGGTAGTGGGGATGAGGACAGAATGTGTTTATTTAGGCTGAGGACTGATTGGGTGTGTTTAGAAGGAGAAGGTTAAGATAACTCTCAGGTTTCTGGGACATTAATGGAGCATATGGATACTGATGGAAAATTAAGATGGGGTAAAGAGATAGTTACAGTTTGATTTTCATTATTTACTGTAGTTACTTCTATAAAGTTGCCTAAAACACTGAATTAAGGAACATTAAACTACTGTTCCTACGGGAAATACAGGGTTAGGTTCCTTTGAGCCTCTGGTCACAACATTTTCATCAGCTGATGATACATAACCTTATTTTATGTGTTTCTGTTTAAAGACACCTTATTTAATATGTATTGTTGATTCATGAACATCAAAGTCACAGCTAAAAACACTATAACTCATGCCTAAATGAAGGTAACCCAACACATGCATTTTCTCTGCAAGGCACATCACACTCTTCATGTGCTTAGGAATACTAGAGAATATTTCAGCACTACGCTTGGGGATAGCATTTAATTTAATTAAATTAATTAATTAATTTTTTTTTTCTTTTGTTTTTTGAGATAGAGTCTCTGTCTGTTGAACAGGCTAGACTGCAGTGGCACAATCTCGGCTCACTGCAACCTCTGCCTCTCGGGTTTAAGCAATTCTTCTGCCTCAGCCTTCCGAATAGCTGGGATTATAGGCATGCACCACCATGCCCCATTAATTTTTTGTATTTTTAGTAGAGACGGGGTTTCACTGTGTTGGCCAGGCTGGTTTTGAACTCCTGACCTCAAGTGATCAACCCGCCTCAGCCTCCCAAAGTGCTATGCTAGGATTACAGGTGTGAGCCACTACCACGCCTGGCCAAGGGGGTAGCATTTTTTTTTTTTAGACAAGAGTCTTGCTCTTGTAGCCCAGACTGGAGTGCAGTGGCATGATCTCGGCTCACTGCAACCTCTGCCGCCCAGGTTCAAGCAATTCTCCTGCCCCAGCCTCCCAAGTAGCTGGGATTATAGGCACCCACCACCACACCCAGCTAATTTTTGTACTTTTAGTACACATGGGGTTTCGCCATGTTGGCCAGGCTGGTCTCAGATTCCTGACTTCAGGTGATCTGCCCACCTCGGCCTCCCAAAGTGCTGGGATTACAGGCGTGAGCCACCGCGCCTGGCTGGGGGTAGCATTTTAAAAAGTGAAATCCCCAGCAAAAAGCACAAAAATATGAAGAATGTGGAAATACATAGACTGCAGAAAGGACACTTGTTGACTGTGTAAGAGCTGAAAGAAGAAAGTAGAGCATTGCCTTGTTTGACCCCACTTGGAACATGTGTGACCAACACACAACCCAAAATTTTCACTGCTCTCTGAATGTCTGGAAATGAGTGTGGAAACAGTGTGAGTTTTTATTTTCAGGTTTTCAAATAAATTTTAGGAAGGAGAAAAATTCACAAATGTGGGATCTGTGAATCATAAAGATTGACTGTAATCATTTGGAATTTGGAAATTTTGCTTTTGATGTGCCTTGAAGACATGCAGCTGCGATGTCTTAGAATGAAAGTCGGGAGAGATGTTGAACCAGAAGGTAGATACTGACTTTGTGAGAGACCATGATGGAGTATGAGATTATTTACATAACGTAAACACAGAGTGTCAGGATGGAGGAGGGGTGGGGAGGGGGTTGTTGCAATGCTGGGGCAAGATTGGCAGGGTGCGTGAGGCATTAAAGGAGCTTTTGATCATCAAGTGGTGAGTTTCTACCTGCGCTGCTTCCCTTCACATCTTGCAGTAGAATCTAGCGTAAGCTGAGCTCTGGCTGACATCCTTGTGAGGGGTCCAGGGAGCTGGATTCAAAATTACTACTGCAAAGGTCACTTTTCGAGCTATGCTTCATGGAGAATAAAGTCTTCTAGAAAAGGAGCATGGGTCAGAACTCAGTGGAGAGGAGAGCTCTGGGAAGTGTCCACATCTCATGCTCTGGGCTGCTGTCTTAGTAGAGAAAATGAGTGTGTCAGCTGCTCTGTCCTGGATCTCTTGTGTCCCCTTCACACTCACACCAACACAACGTCTTTGAGACATGTGACTTCAGAGAGCCATACTTTGGGGCCAGATATCCTGCTGTGATGTTCTTTCTCCAGTTATAAGTTTTGGTATTTCAAGCCAACCCCATCTTTTCTCTTCAAACCTCATAACCCACTCCCCATGTGGTCCTTTTGTCTATCTATTCTCCACCATAATCTCATTCTCACAGAACCCTCTAACTAAGCTAAAATATTTAAGGTAAAAAGATGAGTTAGATTTGGAACTCAACTGCTAAATACTCCTTCCTTCTTTCCTTTCCTCTGTGCTATGTGTTAGACACTGTGCTAGAATCTGCGTATGTGGTGACAAATGAACTAGGTGCAATCCCTGCACTCCTGCACCTTACAGTGTAGGACATACGATACAGTGAGAGGCAGGCTGAAGCCAGGACACCCCAGGGGTCAAGGCCCAGGTTGTGTCAGTATTTGCTGATGTAAGATTGCACAAGTCATTTTAGCTCTTAGAATCTCTTCTCTCACTTGTAAAACATTTGGATTTAGGTTTCTAGGTTCTTTTCTGCCCCTTTATGTTAAATGATTCTATAAAGTAAAACTCTCTCACATTGTGTTTCAGGGTGGTGGCAAATGTTATCTTTGAACTTGATTGTTGTAAGCAAGACTCAATCAAGATTGTCTAAGTTGCTGAAAGCTTTGAGCCACCAGCACTGTGTATGCGTATCCCCTGCAGAAAGTACAGGGTGATTGTCAATGCTTACCATGCAACTGTTGAACCCTGAAGTATTTGGATTCTGTAGAGAAATTTACTGAATGGAAGGGAAGATGCAAGCCTTGGGAAAAGGATTTGATAATACCTTGCACAATTTAACACCAGCTGGAGAGTAGATCCACCATTCCCATTGTTATGCTTGGGTTTAACTGAATGACTCCATTTGAAAGCCACCGCTGTGCTGTTGTGAACAGTAGCAGGAGCTCATGTGTTGTTCAGGGTCCCCAAGAACAACTTAGAGATGTGAGAAGACCCTATTCGAAATACCGAAGTTGAGTTACTTTACCAGAGGCGAACACAAAGCTGAAAATCTGTCTCACGTGCAGTAATTTTTACGTCGCACTCCGTGCTTTCTCAGATGCAGATCTAGTGAAAGCATGAAATGAAGCATGAATCCCAATAAATTTTTGTTGTTGTTGTTGTTTAGAGGGAGTTTCGCTCTTGTCACCCAGGATGGAGTACAGTGGTACGATCTTAGCTCACTGCAACCTCTGCCTCCTGGGTTCAAGTGATTCTCCTGCCTCAGCCTCCCGAGTAGCTGGGATTACAGGTGCCTGCCACCACACCTAGCTGATTTTTGTATTTTTGGTAGAGACGGGGTTTCACCATGTTGGCCAGGCTGGTCTTGAACGCCTGACCTCGTGATCCACCCACCTCGGCCTCCCAAAGTGCTAGGATTACAGGCATGAGCCACTGCGTCTGGCTTAAAAATTGTTTTTCAAATAAATATTAGGTAACACCCTAGCAGAGGCTGGTGGTTCCTCTACTATACAAGGTACACCTGTGGTTCAGATTTTCACTCTCAGCAGCAGAAAGCTTAGAGAGATGTTATACGTGAAAGAACCTCACACCTGCAATGAATGGCTCAAAAACTTACAGGAAGAGTTTTACTACACTCTATTGTGTGAATATATTCCTTCTGCAAAGGGTATTTTTTTAAGGAAAAAAATTACGTCCATCACAAAAGATCCCCGTTTTGTTTGCTTTATGGCTAAAGAATGGTTCTATTTAAACTAATCATCTATTATAAGACACTGAAGTTGAACCCACAGAATGGGGCATGGCTCTTGGGGTTGGCATTGCCCTTGATTGGCCATGTGACCTTAGGCGTTAGAATAAATTTCTTTGGCACTTCCCCTGACTAAAATGTGCAGACAGCAGCAATTTCTATCCTTTTTTCTTACCCTATATGTTGATTACTATGTAGTAAAGTGGATGGAGTTCTTAGAGAAAGGCTTGCTTTTAGTACAGGCCCACTGGGTCGTATTGATGGGATGCACCAGTATATTTAGAACTGTGATCAGAATTGAATTGAGTTACTAAAAAAATGCAAGGCACGTAGACTCTTGGGAATACTTGATCATTATAAAATGTGGCCAAAATTATAATGAAATTACTGCTTAGGCTTTTCGGACTTCAGACACTCTGGTCACCTCTGACAACGAAGGGGCTCAAGTTCATGGGCATTCTCTTCTCCTGGCTGTTTTCTATAGTAAATTGTTTTACCTTTTTCCTTTCCAGACCTCTTGTTTCCTGCCTCTTGTTTTCTGCTTCCTCCACTTCTGCTTGTTCTTCTTTACTCAGTGTTCCTCTGCTACTCACACAAGTAAGGTGAGGGAATCGAAGTTTAAACTCAAACACTTGGGGTCTAAGGAGTCTGTGGGAGTCAAGTGACACAGTCTTTTGTTGGGACCCAGAGAAGGATTATATTACAATGTTCCAGTTCCCCAGGGAAAAGAGGAGTTTGCTATTCAGCAGTTTAATTAAGAAAGAGCTGATACTGAAGGTCATGTCTGAAGAGACAACAAACAAAACCCCAAAATGAACGTCTTCTAGAATGCCAAGTCATTGTAAAGAGCATACTATCAAAGTTGCAACACTCAGGAAATGCTGAGATAGTGTAGTTTCCATTATTAGCATTATTTTTTAAAAAGGTATGGGATATCTATCATAAGGCCCATATGTACAACTGGGCCTCTTGAGATTCAGCAGATGAGAGCTGCTAAATTTAAAAAGTTTGACTGAAATGTAAACATCGAGTTTTAAGAGAACACACTTTCACTGAATTGAGAAAAACAGTGAGTTGTAAAAAATTAAATGAAATAATACTGAATCATTTGGATTTGCTTTTAAAGTGACATGAATTTTTTTTGGCGTATTAATTTAATTTCAGGTATAATTCAATTTATTTCCCTTCTAAAAAATGTTTTAAGGTTTTCTTATCAAAAACAATGATAAGAAAGCACACTTTTTGGTTTGACAGTGAAATATGCATTCCACTATGAATCAACCATCATGGTAGGTGTGTTAATACCAGGTGAGCAAGATACTGTTAGACCCCGGGAGGCTTGCGGTTCAGCCAGAAGAGGAGGTTGACAGACCATTACAGGAAGGAGGAGCAGGTCCTGGGAAAGGGGCTAGGACAAAGAGGTAAGACAACCCCAGAAGGGGCCATTAACTTCAAAGGAGGCCTCCTGCGGAAGTGGCATATAATTGGAGATGTGCTCTATGGTAAATGCTACAATAGCAGCCTCAGCAAAAGCTACAGGATGGCTGATGGGAGAAGACTATTTTGCCTGCAAATGTCAAAGAGCCTGGGAGGGCCTTGAAGGAGGACAGGGTACGAAAGAGGCATTTGAAGGGGATGGAGAGCATGTGACTGCGCGCGGCCTGAAGTAAGCACATTTTTTAAAAACTTGCATTTAAGTTTTCAATCAAATTTATCATAGGCCGAGCGCGGTGGCTCACGCCTGTAATCCCAGCACTTTGGGAGGCCGAGGCGGGCGGATCACCTGAGGTTGGGCGTTCAAGACCAGCCTGGCCAACATGGAGAAACCCCGTCTCTACTAAAAATACAGAAATTAGGCGGGTGTGGTGGCATATGCCTGTAATCCCAGCTATTCGGGAGGCTGAGGCAGGAGAATCGCTTGAACCCGGGAGGCAGAGGTTGCGGTGAGCCGAGATCGCGCCATTGCACTCCAGTCTGGGCAACAAGAGTGAAACTGTCTCAAAAAAAAAAAAAAAAATTATCTCTGAAATTGCAAACAGACCTATTCCTCCGCACATGGCAACACTGAAGATTCCTCTGTTTACTTCCACATGGTATTGCTTCTGCCTAGAATTCTGCATCGATCAGTTTTGTTGATTAACTCCCACACATCCTTTAGATCTCAGCTTTAAGGAGGCTTCCTTTCCTAGCATCTCCCTCTCTCCTCCTGCCCACCCAATCTGAAACAATTTCCCCTAAACTCATCACTCATCACACCTTTTATTTTTCTTTCACAACACTTATCAAAAGTATAGATTTCTTTTTTTTTTTTTTTTTTTTTGAGACAGAGTTTCACTCTTGTTGCCCAGGCTGGAGTGCAACGGCACGATCTTGGCTCACCGCAACCTCCACTTCTGGGGTTCAAGTGATTCTCCTGCCTCAGCCTCCCGAGTAGCTGGGATTAAAGGCATGCGCCACCACACCCGGCTAATTTTGTATTTTTAGTAGAGACACGGTTTCTCCATGTTGGTCAGGCTCTCAAACTCCCGACCTCAAGTGATGTGCCCACCTCGGCCTCCCAAAGTGCTGGGATTACAGGCGTGAGCCACTACGCCCAGCCAGATTTCTTTTTTATGATTTGTTTTTTTCTACTAGACTGTAAGCCACCTATAAATAGATAACTAATATATTTAGTTTAATATTATATCGTTAGGACCTGGCACAATATCTGGCACAAACCAAGTGTGCAATAAATATTTGTAAAATTATGATATATTTTGCCTTTTCTACTGTATAAGAGATACTATAGGAATACATAGATAGATAATTGTTGTTAGCCCTTATGGGGAAGTTTGGTGTCTCTATTGCCTTCAGGATGAAAAGATACATTGTATTAGGGATAAAAAGGAATACAAAAAGTGTAGTGATTAACTATGGAAATATTTTCTTATCATAATGTGTGTGATTTTTTTTTCCTTATTTATTTTTTTTTTTTGAGACAGAGTCTTGCTCTGTTGCCCAGGTTGGAATGCAGTGGCATGATCTCAGGTCACTGCAACCTCCACCTCCCAGGTTCAAGCGATTCTCCTGCCTCAGCCTCCCGAGTAGCTGGGATTACAGGCGGCTGCCATCACGCCCAGCTAATTTTTGTATTTTTAGTAGAGATGTGGTTTCACCATGTTGGTCAGGCTGGTCTCGAACTCCTGACCTCGTGATCAGCTTGCCTCAGACTTCCAAAGTGCTGGGATTACAGGCGTGAGCCACCGAGCCTGGCCAATAATATTTGTAAATATTAAACATTAAGGAAATTCATGATGCTAGAGAACTATATATTTATTCAGTAATGTCATTAAATGAGTTTATACATTATTAATTACAATATTATATAATTTTGGGGGATGGTATATATGGTGAAAGATATAGACGATGAATTATTTCTATATTTATTTTTAATTGACAAAAATTGCATATATTTATCATGTACAACCTGTTTTGAAATAAGTATACATTATGGAATGGCTAAATTCAGTTAATTAACATATGTATTACCTCATATGCTTATTTTTGTTGTGATGAGGACACTTAACATCCACTGTCAGCAATTTTTTAGAATACAATACATTGTTATTAACTACAGATAACCATGTTGTTTAATAGATCTTTTGAATTTCTTCCTCCTATCTAGCTGAAATTTTGCATTCTTTGGCCAACAAATGTACAACGTTTTTGGTAGCTGGATACATACATCACACCCCTTGCAATATTAGCCCCAGAGTCCCCATGCTTTTTGGTTGCTGGGTGTCTAGAGCTCAGGTTGAGGAAATTAAGACTTCAGGAATATTTCTAAAAGGAGAGAGAAGACTGAAAGGATAATTGAGAGGATTCAAGGATTTGTTGAGTTCTAGTTCTGGTGGCATTTACGTATGCCCTTCAATTTTGTATTGTTTAAAAATTTTCATCTTCCTTTTCAAGACTGCATGGATTAATTTTAAATACTCTTTAAATAACCAGCAGTTGCTCTGGCATGTGTTCACTGATGACCATATTTAGTTAAGAAGACACTGTTCTTCTGTATTTGCTTTCAGCTCTGATAGACAGTATGGAAATAAGCACTTAAAGTACAACAAACCAAAGTATTATGTAATAGGTAGAAGCAAACACATAATCAGATAAATGTATAAATATTTACAGAGTTTTGCTGCATTGGGCATTAAAACAAATAAACAAAAATCCACAGTCACCCTTCTTTCAAAATTTTAGTCAGGCAGCCTTCAGGTAAAGCAAAGAAAACTTTCTAGGCAGTGAAACTGATGTGAGAGCTAATACTTACCTTGGGCTAAAATATGCCAGCTAAGTGATTTATAGGTAATAATTCATACGGTGCTTATGCTAACTGTAATAGATGCCGTGGTGTGTCACACAGATGTCCCCCTGTAGGCCCAAGGCATTGCTCCCATTTCCGGAAGTGTTGTCTGCTGACAGCTCATAGCTAAATCCTTCCCTAGAAATTGCTCTTGGCAGGGAGGAGCTGCCTGTCCAAGGCTACACACTTTTTCAGGCCTGTATCCAATCACTGGTCAATATCTTTTCAGGGCCACGCCAGCTTCGGAGCTGGAATTAGTGGGATCAGCTGAGGCCTCTGTTGCCACTGCCTCACCGTTCAACTCCTCTCTCTCCCCAGTCTTGCTTCTCTCACTGCCTTACCGGTGTTTGTCCTGAGAGCATGCCCTCCACAAATTTAACATCTCTCAGAGTGCTATTATCAGGATTTATGAGAAAGTTGAGGTGCAGAGAGGTCAAGGAACTTGTTGCAGCTCACTGAACTGGTAAGTTGCAGAGCTAGCACCTGAACCCAGAGTGCGTGACCTTAACTACCATCTTTTGGAGCACAATGTTTGTGGTGATATAGTAGATCAGGTGTGCCACGTCATGAGGCTATTCAAACTGGAGGTTGGAAGAGTTTTGGTAGATCCATTAAGTAATTGGGGGCCTTCATAATCAGGGCAAAGCATGGGTTTGGAAGTCGAACATCAGTTCGACTGATTAGAATTCTAATTTGAGCTCTAGTCATTCCTGGAAAAGTTGCTTATTTATTTTGTTTCAGTTTTCTCTGTTACAAAATGGTAATAACGACACCAAACTTATAGGGTGATAGTGAAGATTAAATATAATGTATGAAAAGCAACTTGTATAGCACCTAGGATGATTGCAGCAGGTAACCAGCTAATGCATGGTCATTGCTGTTGTTTTAGGGTAAGTTATTTTTTTTATTTTTTTGAGATGGAGTCTTGCTCTGTCGCCCAGGCTGGAGTGCAGTGGCAGATCTCGGCTCACTGCAACCTCCACCTCCTGGGTTCATGCCATTCTCCTGCCTCAGCCTCCCCAGTAGCTGGGACTACAGGTGCCCCCCACCATGCCCGGCTAATTTTTTTGTATTTTTAGTAGAGACAGGGTTTCACCGAGCTAGCCAGGATGGTCTTAATCTCCTGACCTTGTGATCAGCCTGCCTCGGCCTTCCAAAGTGCTGGGATTACAGGAGTGAGCCACTGTGCCCGGCCATTTTAGGGTAGGTTCTTAAGCTAGGGTGGAAATTTATGGATAAGATGGGAATAGAAGTCAAAATACTGAAAAAGATATTTTAGAAAGGTAGAGATGGCTGCATCGTGTGTGATGGTGTATGATGGGATGGAAGAGCCGGATGCAGGTATGTTAAGTACCAATAATTAGAATTTTCTAGTAATATAAAGATATGTGGTAAAGAGGGTCAAACCTTGGGCAGTGGCTGTGGAACACAGAGGAAAAAAGTAAACCTGGGTGATATCTTAAAGAATTGGCAAGATTCTGTGCATAGAGGGCAAGCAAAGAGGCAGTGAAAAGCAGCCAGGCAATTTGAAGAACAAAAGGCTGAGGAAAGTAATACCATTGAGGGAAAATATAGGGAAACCAAGGAAGGTGCAATAGTTGGGGCCGTGGTGAAAAATTCTGATGTTGAGGTGAAGGTGAATAATAGATGTGAAAAGGATTGAGAAGAATCTGAACAATGAGAAAGGAATTTTTCTAGAAAGCCAATGGTTTTATTAATTTTGATCTTTAAAAGGCAAGATTTCTGGTTGTAGCTTTTCTGGCTAAAATTTTGAGGGACAGAGAGACAACAGATGTGGCTGCCTGGAACAGGTGCCATACTTCTATAAAAGGGAGACGAAGACATTGCAATGGGGAAGGGCATCAGAGATTGGGTTTGCAAAGAAAAGGGTCAAGATAGATTCATTCATGGAGATCACGTGAGGGGCGGATACTGTCTTTTTACAAACGAAATCCCTTTCTATGTGGGTCCTATGGGAGGTATTCTTCCGTGAAATCTACCAATTCCAAAACTGACTCAGTGATTTTGCTGTTTTCACTTTTGGGGGTTGTTTTAGCATGAAGTTTCAAGGTCATTGTGTCTCTTCTGTTCTTTTGCTCAAGAGCAGCATGGGAGAATGCCTAGGCAACACCAAGGGGTTCAGAAGAACTATTTCTGTTTTCCGCAAGGCTTAATAAGAAAGCAGCGTGTTCTCCCGGAGGAAAATGACAGTTCATGAGGGCCAAATATATTTCTGTAAATTGTGAAGGATAATAATATTGTTCCAATTAAGCTCTTCATGCTCACAGTATAGAGGCCAACCTGACCTTATACAAATAGGACAGTAGGAAAAGAAAGAGGTGCTATTGCCAAAATACTGTCACCTGGAAGATAAATGTCTCAAATAAGCAGTTGCCAAAAAACTCTAGAGAAACTAGGAGCATCATTTTATTGTTTCAAACAGATGACTAGATGAATTTCTAAATTGAGAAACTATAGGGAGCTGGAATCAGGGAATTTGAAAGTATCAGCCATGCTGAGCCAAGTGGCCTTTCTTAGGGTCTAGGATTTCTTATGTTCCAATAACAAAAGCCGAAATCCTTTAGGCAAACAGTCCTAGAAAAAGATTTTATTATTGGTTCACTAGATGAATTTAACTTTGAGCTCCTAAAGTATATTTGTTTTACTGAGTATTGGTGATGTTTTCTAGGAGGCTTCCCTATAATTCATTTGCCCTAAAAATGATCAAGGCCAAATTTTAATAAAGGTTCACCTTTTCTTTTCTTGCAGACTTCGTAAGGTGAAGAACAAAAACCTGAGAAGTAGCCTTTTCTTAGTTTGTCTGTGAGCAATAATGTTGTCTATTAATGCACTTTTAAATATACAGTGAAAAAAATTATCTCTACAGTCAGTAAAATATACTAGAGGTGGGAAGAAAGAAGAACTCACAACTGTACTTAAAATTCAGTTAGATCGGCTGCAGGCTTAGCATGAGATTAGCTTGCATACTGATTTTTTTTTCTCCCCTTAAATGCTTAAATTTTATTCTTAACCATTAATATAAATGTTCATGCTGAAGGATCAATACATGCCATGGAAGCTTTCTTTTTTTTAAGTGAATTTTTGCCTTATTTAAGGAAACAAAATGCATTTGGGAAAGAAAGAAAGTACAATTTCATGCTCATTGAGCAGACATATACTCATGCTACCTGTGGCTCTTTTGGGAAAAGCCTCCCTTTTGAAGATTCCTAATTCTTATTCTGTGATATGGTATGCTTGACTCTAAAGGGCAAAATGTAGCTATATGGCTTTTTCTCATTGATGATTGAAATGTATGCCAGTCAAGTCTATGGTGGTAAAAACCATTGATCCATCATTTTATAAGGCCGCTTTCTCAAGAGACACCCTCACACTACAGCAGTTTTCAATGGAGACTTACTCCTCCAACTTCTTTCTTTCCAGGGGAAATACTTCAAGATGGTTCATTTGATTGTCTAGAATTTCTTAAACTTGGTTACTGATGATAAACTTATCATCAGTTCAAATGTTTAGTCCCCAGAATTCTTTTAAAAAATGACATCTGGCCAGGCACAGTGGCTCATGCCTGTAATCCCAGTACTTTACTGAGGTGGGAGGATTGCTTGATGCTAGGAGATCAAGACCAGCCTGGGCAACATCATAAGACTTGTCTCTACAAAAAAGTATAAAAATTAGCCAGACATGGTGGCAGGCACCTATAGTCCCAGCTATCTGGGAGGCTGAGGTGAGAGGATTGCTTGAGCCCAGGA
Source organism: Pongo abelii (assembly GCF_028885655.2). NCBI lineage: Eukaryota > Metazoa > Chordata > Mammalia > Primates > Hominidae > Pongo > Pongo abelii. Next base: position 141,029,625 of record NC_071990.2, read on the forward strand.
GTTTGAGGCTGCTGTGTGCTGTGATTGCACCACGGCACTTCAGCATGGGTGGCAGAGTGAGACCCTGTCTCTATTTAAAAACAAAAAACAAAACATCTTATAGGGAGCTCCACAGAAAAAGGAGCTTAGGAGGCTGGGGCTGGTGAGAGGATGAAGGGGTGAGGAGGTAGGGAGAATAGAGTTAAACTTTTGCTGATTTTAAGGCCCAATTAGTGCTATTCTATACTGCTGCTATCTGGGAAAGAGGAAAAATATCACCCAAATTCTTCTTGCCTCATGGGTTTCTGTTTATGAAACGTGAAGAATGATTGCATCTCTGAGAACAGTCTTTACCTCTCAGGTGTTATGCTAGGAATGGGTGCTAACTCTTGTTTCTTCATCTACCTGTGCATGCCCCAAGTCTCTTATGCCTGGAATGAATTAGCAGCAATCCCTGACTTTTACTCAGTACTCTACACTGTGTGAAAAATACCCTGCTCTTACAGAAAGTAACTAAGTCATCATGGACATGGTGTTCTTTCTTTGGAGACAATAAAAAGCACATTTCTTACGTTAAAAGAAAAACTTTAGACTAATTAAATTTAACAGAATTTAATTGAGCAAAGAACTGTTCAAAAATCAGGCAGCCTCCTGAACCAGAATAGACTGTGGCACTGCCGCGTGGTGAAGAAAAATTTATGAACAGAAAAGGAAAGTGACAGACAGAAAACGGAAGTGAGGTACAGAAACAGCTGAATTGGTTACAGCTTGGCATTTGCCTTATTTGAACACAGTTTGAACAGTTGGCTGCCTGTGATTGGCTGAAACTCAGTGATTGGTGCAAGAGTAGGTTAGTCTGTTTACACATCCAGTTAGATTACAGTTCACTGTGTATGGAGAAACCTTTTTTTTTTTTTTTTTGAGACGGAGTCTCACTCTGTCACCCAGGCTGGAGTGCAGTGGCGCGATCTTGGCTCACTGCAAGCTCCGCCTCCTGGGTTCACGCCATTCTCCTGCCTCAGCCTCCCGAGTACCTGGGACTACAGGCGCCCGCCACCACGCCCGGCTAATTTTTTGTATTTTTAGTAGAGACGGGGTTTCACCGTGTTTGCCAGGCTGGTCTCGATCTCCTGACCTCATGATCCACCCGCCTCGGCCTCCCAAAGTGCTGGGATTGCAGGCGTGAGCCACTAAAATGTGTAAGGAAGCAGCTTTAGGCCTAACTTAATTTAACACGTAAAGGGCCAATCGTTTTGAAAGAGTTGACTAGGATTCTACTTATAAATATTCCGGTTATTTAAGTGTAGAATGCTGAAAAGAGTCCAATCTTAAAACAAAAACAAAACAAAAAAAAACCTCCTTTGCCGTGAACCTATTTCTTTTCACTACATTGTGAATTGGACACTTTTGTTTCTTTCAAGCTTTTGTATTTTATTTTGCTTTTCCAACTTGGTTCTTTGATGACAATCATGTCACACCTGAAGACTCTCTTTTTTTCCTTCATGCTCTCTTTCATTTGCTTTCATGCTAGCTTAAGGGCAGCTTCATTCCTGCATATATTTGTTATTTATTTATATAATTATTGATTTAGCAATTTGGTTAAGAAATGTTATTTTCATATACTACTTTTCCTTTCAATCACTTATCTGGTCTATTTTTTATTTCTTTATAGACCTGCACTTTCTTGTTGATGTTTCTTTTAAAATGAAACTGTCCAAGGATATGAGCTTTTTCTTAAAGCTTGCTGAAGTTTATGAATATATTTATTTATTTTTGTGGGGGAGGAGAGAGCAAGGTTGTGTTTTTATTTTTTAAGGAAAAATTTATTGTTTTAGTTTGTTAAAAATGTTAGTGTGAAAAATTAGCAAAATAGTAATTACTTGTTGAAAAAATTATCAAAAATATAAAAGTGTAAAAAATGGCACAGAATGAAACTCTTCTAATAGGTCCTTAATCCCACTCTCCAGAGGTAACTGCTATTAATAGTTTATATACATCCAGATATTTTGCTATGTAGAAAATAGATAGATATGTCTACACAAATCTATCTATAACTGTGGCTGTATCTGTTATATCTATTATACATGTATATATTTTAGCAAATGTAACATCTATGTACAATCAATTCTCATTATTCACAGTAATTATGTTTTATAAAATTGCCATGAACACTGAATTAGTTAATACTAAAACATTGCTCCTAGGAGAAATACAGAGTTAGGTTCCTGTGAGCCTATGGTTACATTTTTTTTCCAACGGTATTAGTCCATTTTCATACTGCTATAAAGAACTGCCCGAGATTGGCCAGGCGTGGTGGCTCACACCTATAATCCCAGTACTTTGGGAGGCCAAGGTGGGCGGATCACGAGGTCAGGAGATCTAACCTGGCTAACAACGGTGAAACCCCATCTCCACTAAAAATACAAAAAATTAGCTGGGGCGTGGTGGCCGGCGCCTGTAGTCCCAGCTACTTGGGAGGCTGAGGCAGGAGAATGGCGTGAACCCAGGAGGCGGAGCCTGCAGTGAGCAGAGATCGCGCCACTGCACTGCGGCCTGGGCGACAGAGCAAGACTCCGTCTCAAAAAAAAAAAAAAAAAAGAACTACCTGAGACTGGATAATTTATAAAGAAAAGAGGTTTAATTGACACACAGTTCAGCATGGCTGGGGAGGCCTCAGGAAACTTACAGTCATGGTGGAGGAAGGGGAAGCAAGGAATCTTTTTCATAAGGCAGCAGAAAAGAGAAGTGAACACAGAAAGAACTACCAAGCACTTATAAAACCATCAGATAGGCTGGGTGCAGTGGCTCACGCCTGTAATCCCAACGCTTTGGGAGGCTAAGGCAAGTGGATCACCTGAGCTCAGGAGTTCGAGACCAGCCTGGCCAACACAGTGAAACCCTGTCTCTACTAAAAATACAAAAATCAGCCAGGTAGGCTGGGCACAGTGGCTCATGCCTGTAATCACAACACTTTGGGAGGCAAAGGCGGGTGGATCACCTGAGGTCGGGAGTTTAAGGCCAGCCTGACCAACATGGAGAAAACCCATCTCTACTAAAAATACAAAATTAGCCAGGCATAGTGGCGGCGTGCCTGTAATCCTATCTTCTTGGGAGGCTGAAGCAGGAGAATCCCTTGAACCTGGGAGGTAGGGGTTGCAGTGAGCCGAGATTGCGCCATAGCACTCCAACCTGGGCAACAAGAGCAAAACTCCATCTCAAAAAACAAAAAAATCAGTCAGGTGTGGTGGCATGCACCTGTAATCCCAGCTACTCGGGAGGCTAAGGCAGGAGAATTGCTTGAACCCGGGAGGTGGAGGTTGCAGTGAGCTAAGATCACGCCACTGCACTCCAGCCTGGGCAACAGAGTGAGACTCCATCACAAAAACAAAAGCCATCAGATCTCATGAGTACTCACTCAATATCACGGGAACAGCATGGGGGATTATGAGGGCTACAATTCAAGATGAGATTTTGGGTGAGGACACAACCAAACCATATCACCAACTTATCAATATATAATCTTGTTCTATGTGTATTTCTGTTTAAAGACATCTTATTCAGTGTATATCATTAATTCATTAACACTGAAGATTAATTCATTAACATTGAACTCATAGCCAACAGTACTATAACTCATGTCTGAAAAAAGCTTATCAAACACACATATTTTCTCCAATGGCACAAATGGTCCTTTTCCCTGTAAGGCACATCACAGACTTTGTGCCCTTAAAAACACTAGAGTGGCCAGGTGCCGTGGCTCACGCCTGTAATCCCAGCACTTTAGGAGGCAGAGGGAGGCGGATCACGAGGTCAAGAGATCGAGATCATCCTGGCCAACATAGTACTTTTTGTCTCTACTAAAAGTACAAAAATTAGTTGGGCATGGTGGTGTGCACCTGTAGTCCCAGTTACTTGGGAGGCTGAGGCAGGAGAATCACATGAACCCGGGAGGCAGAGGTTGCAGTGAGCTGAGATTGCACCACTGTACTTCAGTCTGGGAGACAGTGCAAGACTCCATCTCAAAAAAAACAGAAACAAAAATCACTAGATAGCACTTCAGCAGTATGTTTGGGGACATTATAAACAGCAAAAGAAAATACAAAAACATGGCACTAAATAGATTGCAAAAAGGACACTTGTTTACAGTATGAGAGCTGAAACAAGGCAGAGTGTCACTTTCTTCTTCAGCCTCAGCTAGGAATGCACATTGTTGTATATAACAGAGAAAGTGTCATGAATGTTGCTTTTGGGATTACAAATTGGCTTAGTGAGTATGTGAATTAACAAACAGAATCAATGAATAATGAGGATCAACTCTTTATCTTTCTATAATGTGTTTTCTTTTCCCTCCTCAACAATAATGTAGGCACATCTTTCCATATCATTGCCTGTGGTCTTTAATTTATTCATCCCATGTTTGTTGAGCATCTACCAGGCACTGTGCTTATTGCTGGCACACTGCACTGAGAAAAACAGAACAGAATCGTGCTCATGGAGCATACATTCATTATGAATAGAAAGTTTATTGTTATAATAGATAGTGGTAAGCACCCCGAAGAAAAATGAAACAGTATTAAGTGTCGAGAATGACAAAGAGAGCGATTAGCTAGAATGGTTATGGAAGGCTTTTCTGATGAGTTGACATTTGCGCAAGATTTGAATGACCTGAAAGAATCACCCAAGCAGACCAAGAAGCTAATGAAGATTATGTTTCAAGGCCCCCTCACTAGCAGTGGCCTTATGTCTTTTTAGGATTGCAAAGTAAGCTATTTGAACTGCAGCTGGTTAAGACCAATTGCAATCTGGGCTTTCCTATTTCCTTTTCAATTTCCCTTCTGGCATGCTCCTCCTTGTATTGGGTGGTATTGGCCACGGGCATTTTCGGAATTGACAAAGGCAGTGGTATGCCGGTAAATGTTTAACGACTGGCCCTCAGGAAATAAAAACCTTAGACTGCAGCATTGGTTATTTTTTGTGGTGTAGGCATTCCCACCATGGCCAGTTTCAATCTACCAGCATGAGGTTACAGAATGTGAAGGTGGGAAGAGATGTGCAGTAGCACAACATGATGTAGCATTTCCACCATACAGATACTTTTTTTTTTTTTTTTTTTGAAACGGAGTCTCGCTCTGTTGCCCAGGCTGGAGTGCAGTGGCGGGATCTCCGCTCACTGCAAGCTCCGCCTCCCGGGTTCACGCCATTCTCCTGCCTCAGCCTCCCAAGTAGCTGGAACTACAGGTGCCCACCACCACGCCAGGCTAATTTTTTGTGTTTTTAGTAGAGACGGGGTTTCACCATGTTAGCCAGGATGGTCTCGATTTCCTGACCTCGTAATCCGTCCGCCTTGGCCTCCTAAAGCACTGGGATTACAGGCTTGAGCCATCACGCCTGGCCTCCACTATACGGATACTTATGCTCCATTGACCCTTGAATTTTCTCTAAATTGGTAACTAGATTTGGAAGCTTGATGAGACTAAGGCTTGATTTTTTTTTTTTTTTTTTTTTTTTTTGTGTTACACACATCCATCAGGAGATCTGTAATGTAATAGTCTTATCTTAAATAATTTAATTATTTACCACTCTGGAGTCAAAGGACAGATTTAAGTGATTTATTGAAAATCCTTTTGGAAAAATGGCTGTAAAAACAGGTACACCTGTTTTGCATTTGTGAGGATAACCCTGGAAAAAAATGTTTATACCATGACCATAATCTTTTCAATAAGTAACATTACTGACTACAGTACTGAATTCCGACTCTGGAATCTTGGCAGTACAGGTAAGTTAAATGATGTAATTTCTAATTGGCGAATTGGGGTCCTAGTAGAATAATTTGGAGTTTTTTATGCTGATGAATTTTGAGGTTAAGGGATTGAAGCCATTTCTTAAAGATTTTTTTTTTTAAGTTTAAAAAAAAGCACTGCATTTCCCAATGCTATATGGTAGGAAAACTTTTAAGGCTACAAGATTTTTGATGAGTGTTTTCACCCTTTGAGCGTCTACGGGATTGCCTCTCTGGCTCGGACTTGGTGTCTTCATGGTATAATTTTTGGCTGTAGTCATTTTACTTCCTGGGAGTCTCCATCTCCCCTTTATCCTGTACACGCCTGAGTTATTATTGCCCACTTCATCTGTGGCTGTGGTCTGACTGATAAATTAGACAATCCTTTCTCCTTTGCCTTCCAGGATTAGGACTACTCTCAGCCCCCACTCCTCGTTCTGGACAAATACATGCACATTCTCATAGAAATAAACTTTCTATTCATAATGAATGTATGCTCCATGAGCACAATTCTGTTCTGTTTTTCTCAGTGCAGTGTCCCAGCAATAAGCACAGTGCCTGGTAGGTGCTCTACTAAACATGGGATGAATAAATTAAAGAACAAACAAAACCAGCACATTCTCATTTGGTTATCACAGATTCCTCTAATTTCTGATATAAAAGTCCATAGGTCTAATGTGAAGCACTCTTATGTTTTATTTTTATTTATTTATTTATTTTTTTGAGACGGCATCTTGCTTTTTTTGTCCAGGCTGGAGTGCAGTGGCACAATCTAGGCTCACTGCAAACTCCACCTCCAGGGTTCAAGCGATTCTCCTGCCTCAGCCTCCCAAGTAGGGGATTACAGGTGTGTGCCACCGTGCCTGGCTAATTTTTGTATTTTTAGTAAAGATGCGGTTTCACCATGTTGACCAGGCTAGTCTCAAATTCCTGACCTCAGATGATCCGCCTGCTTTGGCCTCCCAAAGTGCTGGGATTACAGGCGTGAGCCACTGTGCCTTGCCAGGCCTCTTATTTATATGAGGCAATGAAGATCAGGAACAGCATCTAGCTTCAAGGAATGGATTTGGAAGGAATGAGGAGAGATCTGAGTGGGGAACAGATGTGGGATCTTGCTGTTTGGAAATATTGGAGAGAGGCAGAGAGAGCAGTGATGCTGAGAGCCTGCAGCCAGGGCTCCCAGTGGCTCTGAGGCCAACAGGCCACCCTTAATAACCAGAACTGACATCCACAGGCATCAGGCATGGGTGGGAGCCTGCGTTCTGAACCTGTTGGCTCCATGTTACCCAATTCTGAGTCAATAATCAAAGTCCCTGAGTTTACCAGCTGTTTAGCTCTATCATACTTGGAAGTTGAAAGTAATTTGCAACATGTGCACTAAAGATCTGCAGCATACTCACAATGGCTAGCCCCATGGGCATCTCCCAGTTGGTCCTTTACTGACAAGTAAGCCCAGAATTGGGAGTAGAGATGTGAGCTGGACATGACTGGTACTCTGCCCAGAAGCTCTTCAGATCCCATTTGATGGTCTGTATGCTCCTCAACTGGCTTCTGGGTTTCTTTGCTTTGACAAGCCTGCACCTGACACTTTTCAGAGGTCAGCCCTGGAATTATCCCAGCCATTTTGGCCAGAAAGGCAAAGACCTGGAAGTGCCTGAGAACATAGATCTCTCACAGGAAGCCCTGAGCTGGTGACAGTCTTATCTAGGAGCAGAAAAGCCCAGCTTTCTTGCCTCCATTTGAAACAAATGTAGGCAAAATATATACTCCAGAAGTTCTGAAGGATCCAGTTGAAGCTATCCCTTGGGACTTTGCCTGAAATTGCAATCCTTGTCTGCCTATATTTTTCTTCTTCTCCTTCTTTCCTGTTCCCATTTCTTCCATTCCCTTCCTCGCTTCTCTTGGGAGAATTTCTTCATAAGCCACCTGCACATGAACTCTTATCTCAGGGTACCATTCTGGGAAACCAGAGTAAGATAAGGGGCCACAGTGAGTACTCAAACAGCAGTTTTGGGGCAGGATTCCCTGGCCCCACCCTTCATGGTCTAGGCTTCAGAACTTGCCTCTGACCTTGATCTCCCATAGTCTCCATGGTCTTCCTACTTTCTTGGCTGGGACCACAGATCCCTCAGAATTAGGGCCCTGCTGGTATGGTTGAGCGCAAATATCCTTTCTTATTCTTGCCAAACCTCTTTTCTTTCCTTTCTTCTTTCTTTCTTTTTTTTTGAGACAGGGTCTCGCTTTGTCACCCAGGCTGCAATGCAGTGGCACAATTTTGGCTTACTGCAATCTCCGCCCCCTGGTCTCAAGTGATTCTCCCACCTCAGCCTCCCGAGTAGCTGGGACCATGGACGTGCACCACTATGCCCGGCCAATTTTTAATTTTTATTTTTGTATTTTTAGTATAGACGGAGTCTCACCATGTTGCCCAGGCTGGTCTTGAGCTCCTGAGCTCAAGCAATCTGCCCGCCTCAGCCTCCCAAAGTGCTGGGATTACAGTTGTGAGCCACGGCACCCAACCTCAAACCTTGTTTCTGAAATTGAAATCTTCCCTTCCATTCCCCAGCTTCTTAAAAAAAAATTCTTCTATGGATGGACAGAGTTCCAGGAAACACTTCTGCTCCCTGGCTGGTTCCCACACATTTGACCATTGCCTGGAGTCACTGTGGCTGAGATCTGCCTATTGGTTTATTCCTACAACTGCTGATGATTTCCAGAATTATGCTAGAGTTGATTAAATCCTGGACTTCTGCTTGTTGGTCATTGCTGGGCCAGCCTCGGAGGATGGATCTTTCTGCCCCACTTGGCATCCTCTGTCTCCCAGCTAGCTCTGTAGTTGAAGTCCCAACATGGTTCCTGATTAGTAAACTTGTGAAAACAGTGGCTGTATCTACTTTATTAAATTGCTCTCATCTATTGCAGAGCCAAGTTTAGTGAATATGTGTTGAATGAATCAATGAATCCATGAGTATTCACCTAAGTTATTATATATGATTCTGTTAACAGCATAATCTTTTTTCTTGGCATATCCTAAATTTTCCTGCTGATATTTAAAATTTAGGATGTGCCTAACAGGGTGGATGAAGTGGCTTTGGCAGAGAGTACTGAAAACTGATGCACACGTACATATATACCCACTATCCTCCAGGCAGTGAAGTACAGGATGATAGTTTCTAGGCCAAACAAATCTTAGATCATATCCCAGCTCCATCACTTATTAACAACAAGCCCTAATAGCTAAATTGTGTCACTAATTCATTGTTTAATCCTCACTACAATCCCATGAAGTAGCAAATATTATTGTCACCCCATTTTAGAGATAAGGAAATTGAGACTAATTGGCCCAGTAGCCACTGGCAGAACTGAGATTTGAAACCAGGAGACCTGACACCAGAGGATATATGCTGAATCTCTGCAACGCCTGCTGTGTGAGGATGTGACTATGAGAATTAAATGAGAGAATGGAAGTGCCCCATGGTAGGGGCTCAAGAAAAGTAGGAGGCACTTGCCAAAGCTAACTTTTGTCTGACTTTTTCTCCAAAGCTGACTTCATTTTATTTTCTCAACTAATCTTTGATTTCAGAAAAATTCAAACTTCTAATTGTTTTCCAAGGAGATTAATATAAGGCATAGCCCTGTACCCTTCACCAGTTACTTTACCAATTATCAACTCGTACATTCTTGCTCCATCTATACCCCATTATTTTGCAGTAAATCCACAGCATCATATTATTTCATCCATAAATATTTCAAAGGATATCTCTAAAAGATAAGAGCTCTTTTTAAGAACACATAATCAAATACCATTATCATGTCTAAAAATGACTAAAAATAATTCCTTAACATCATTGAATATCCCAGCCATGTTTACATTTTCCAGTCATTTCTCTCATACTTTTTTCCTCCGTAAGTTTATTTGCATGAATGAAGATTATAAATAAGGTCTATAAATCACAATAGGTTGTTACATCTTCTAAGTTTCTTTTAAGATAATAGTTGTCCTTCTCCACATTTTTCCTCTAGTAATTTAACTGGGCAAGAACTAGGTTGTTTGGCCTGTAGGTCTCCCAGGAAGCTCTTCCCAGATGTGAATGGCTGCATCCCCATGGTGATGTTTACCATATTGCTCTGTCCCCACCCCCCACCCCCCACCTCCCACTCCCCATCCCCCACCTCCCACCTCCATCCCCCACCCCCCACCTCCTCATTTCCTCTATATTGACAGCTAAACGTAGAAGCTTGGTCAGATCAGAGTTTTGTTGTTGTTGTTTGTTTGATTTGGCAAGACTACGTCATGGGTGGTACTGTCTACTTCCATCAGGAGGTAAGTATATTTTGGTGCTTCTCTCTTTAGCATGCTGGTTGGCAGTTATGTCTAGATCCATTAATCCATTAGGAGTTACAAATGGTGCTACTCAACTTCTACTCCATTTATTGTACAGAAAATATCTATATAAAGAAAATTCCTTAGTGAACTGTTTGGTTACCCTGCATTACAGTTCTTTTAGGGAAGGGAGAATAAATGCTTGATGCCTTCCTTTTACCAGTTTTAAAATAATGTATTGGTTCCCTATCAACTTATGGATTCAATCTGATCTTTTTCCATCACTTTCATTTTAAATGAAACAATTCAAATCTGTAGAAAAGTTGACAGAGTATGCCCCTTACTTTAATGCTTCAGTTGTTAAAAGTTTGCCACATCTGCTATATCTATCTATGTGCACCACCTGAAAGTAAGTTGCAGACATTACGGCAGTTTATTCCTAAATACTTTGGCATATATTTCCTAAGGAAAAGCACATGTCTACCTGACCACAATTCTATTAGCATAGGAATGAAATTTAACATAAATAAACTAATAGTATTTAATAATTAATCCATATTCAAATTGCATCTTGTTCCAGTATAATGTCTTTTTAAATTATGATTTTTTTAACTGAGCGAAGGCTTATGCATACTATTTAATCATGTCTCTTTTTAAAATTCTTGTGATTATCTCATCTTGCTGGGATAGCAACTGAAATTTGCCTGACCCAGAGCCCCTTATCCCACTGCCTGGGGGTTGGTGCATGTATATTACGGAAGTGATGCAGTTTACTTCTTATTATGGCATATCTTGTCACTTACTCCAATATTGGTGATGCAAAGCTTGACTTTTTGGTTAAGTTGAAGTCTGCCAGATGTTACAACAGTAAGGGGAACCCTTTCCTTTTATAATTAATAAGCAATATATGGGGTAGTATTTTGAGATTGTTTGGGCCTATGACCCCCCAAAAGGTTTTAGCATCCACTTCTGATCTTGCCTGCATCCGTTATTACATTGGTGGTTGCAAAATGAGATTTTCTAATATTAACATATTGTCTATAGTTGATATTCTTCTGTGAATAAGAATTTTGTCTAATCCTCCAGTTTTTGAATAACTATGAACTCATCTATTCTTTTGGATTCAATGTATTATAATTTATTATCTTTGTTATTCTTTTTCATATTATTCTAATTTGGCCAATAGAGCTCCTTCGAGATGGTTCCTGTAGTTCTTTTAGTATACTCTCATTGGTCTTTGAGCACTTTCTTGCTCTCTGGCACAGCTAGATATTCTGATTCACCTTGTCCCTTAGCCCTTGAGTCAGCAGCTTCCCAAGGACACCTGGCTACTTTTTGTAAACAATGGTATTTAGAAACCATGATCTGAATACTAAGTGTGCTATGGCTACTGAGGTGTCATTACTTTAGGCCTTTTCAGTGAGGAAAGCTAGGAGATCTCTTTTTTCCTTTTTGTTAAATCAGGAGTTCATACTCAGCAATTACAGGGTTCCTTGTCTTCCCCTATTCCTTAGTTATAGCTTTCTCCTCTTACAGTGAGAACCTTGGTTCTCAACGATGTGAATACATTTGCTTATTTGCTCTATTCTGTAATCTACACAAAATTGTTTTAGAGTGATTACATCAGTACTTCTCCCAACAACAAAACTATAGTAAAGTTAAAAAATTGCAGCCAGGTGCAGTGGCTCACACCTGTAATCCCAGCACTTTGGGAGGCTGAGGTGGGCTGATCACGAGGTCAGGAGATCGAGACCATCCTGGCTAACACAGTGAAAACCCGTCTCTACTAAAAAATACAAAAAATTAGCCGGGCGTGGTGGCGGGTGCCTGTAGTCCCAGCTACTCCAGAGGCTGAGGCAGGAGAATGGCATGAACCCGGAAGGTGACGCTTGCAGTGAGCTGAGATCATGCTACTGCACTCTAGCCTGGGCAACAGTGCGAGACTCTGTCTCAAAAAAAAAAAAAAATTTATTCATAATTTTTGTGTTTTGATTTTTAGATTATCTCTCACTAAGATAGGTTTTTTCAACCGCAGCACTCTGACATTTTGGGTTGGATCATTCTTTGTTGTAGGGGTTGCCCTGTGCATTGCAGAATGTTTAGTAGCCTCTCTGCCTCTCGTACTGGGGGTGGCCAGTACTCCCACCCCCAAGTTATGGCAATTAAGAATTTCTCAAACATAGTCAAATGTCCCCTGTTCTCTGTGGAGAATCACTCCACTAAGAGGGTACATACAGCCTCACTATTGTTTTCAAAAGCTACTTGAATTATTTTTATCATGCTGTTCAATTTTATGTATTTAGTCATTTATTTCTGTTTATATTCAACCTTAGAATTTCCTTTTATAGCTTTAAATTAAATTTTATTTTTCTGAATAAATAAAACATCTGCCTGGTTCCAATGTAAAAAAAAAAATTAAAAAAAGATATACTCAGTAAAGTCTTATTCTCATCCCTATTGCTGCCACCCTGTTCCAAACCCACCATCTACAGATAACTATTTTCATGAATTTTCTTATGTAAACTATAAGATGCTATATATTCTCTTTCAACTTTGATTTCTCTACTTAAAAATATACCCTGGAAGGCCGGGTGCGGTGGCTCACTCTTGTAATCCCAGTACTTTGGGAGGCTGAGGTGGGTGGATCATGAGGCCAGAAGATCCTGACCATCCTGGCTAACCTGGTGAAACCCCGTCTCTACTAAAAATACAAAAAAATTAGCTGGGCATGGTGGCACGTGCCTATAATCCCAGCTGCTTGGGAGGCTGAGGCAGGAGAATCGCTTGAACCCGGGAGGCGGAGGTCGCAGTGAGCCAAGATCGCACCACTGCACTCTAGCCTGGGCGACAGAGTGAGACTCCGTCGCAAAAATAAATAAATAAATAAATAATAAAAATAATAATATACCCTGGAAATCACTCCAAAATAATTCATACAGATTTTCCTCACTTTTTAAAAACAGTTGCTTAGTATTTCATTGTGTGGCTCTTCCATAGTTGATTCCATTCCACTGTCTCTTAGGAATGGGCAGTTAGGTTGTTTCTAGTACTTTGCCAATACAAATAATTCCACAATGAATACCTTTGTGCATATGTTGTTTTGGATTTGTGGAGGTGCATCTTTGAGGTAAGTTCATAGAAATGGGATTGTTAGATTGAAGGGTAAATGCATATGTAGTTTTATTAAATACTGCTAAATTCTCATCCGTAGGGTATACCATTTTATACTCCCAACTGAAAGATGTAAGAAAATGTGTCACTAAACTTTGAATTTGTGCCAATTTGATAAGTAAGAAAGTATCTCAGTATAGATTTAGTATAGTTTTGATTTGCATTTCTTTAATTATGAATAAAGTTGAACATCTTTACATATGTTTGTATCCTTTTATATCTTTTTTTTGGTGAAATGTTTGTACATGTCTTCTGCTCATTTTCCCATTATTTCGTTCCTGACATTTTTTAGAGATATTAATATATTGGGCAGATTAGGTCTTTATCTGTGATATATGTTTCAAATATTTTTTCTCAATTTGTCACTTGTCTTTTAATCTTGCTCACGACTTTGTCATGCCAAGCTATTTTAAAAATTTTATTTAGATCCACTTAGTGTATTTTTACATATCTGTATTTGAATCATAGTTAGATTTTCTCTACAACATGTTTTAAAGATATTTACTCCTCTGTTTTCTTCCACTACTTAAGTGATTTCATCTTTTATGATTGAATCTGTAATTGTTGAAGTTTATTCTGGTGTATGGATCTAGCCTTATTTTTTTCCAAATAGGGTTACATTTTTCTTTTTTTTGAGATGGAGTCTCGCTCTGTCGCTCAGGCTGGAGTGCAGTGGCGCGATCCTGGCTCACTGCAAGCTCTGCCTCCCGGGTTCACGCCATTCTCTTGCCTCAGCCTCCCGAATAGCTGGGGCTACAGGAGCCCCGCCGCCACGCCCGGCTAATTTTTTGTATTTTTTAGTAGAGACGGGGTTTCACCGTGTTAGCCAGGATGGTCTCGATCTCCTGACCTTGTGATCAGCCTGCCTCGGCCTCCCAAAGTGCTGGGATTACAAGCATAAGCCAGTGCGCCCAGCCAGAGTTACATTTTTCTTAGCACCATTTAGTGAGTCTTTCTTTTCTCTATTAAATTGCAACATCATCTTTATTATCTATTTTGGGTCTATCTTCCGTTCTATTCCATGGCCTATCTCTCTATTCATATTCTAGTACCACATTTTTTTTAATTACAGAGGTTTTATACTGTGCTTTTGTATCAGTAGGGCTAGTTCCCCCCATCCCATTACATTTTTTTAAGGATTTTCCTAGCTATTTTTTCTTTTTTTTTGAGAGGGAGTCTCGCTCTGTCTCCCAGGCTGGAGTGCAGTGGCGCTATCTCGGCTCACTGCAAGGTCCGCCTCCCGAGTTCATGCCATTCTCCCATCTCAGCCTCCCGAGTAGCTGGGACTACAGGCGCCCGCCACCACGTCCGGCTAATTTGGTTTTTGTATTTTTAGTAGAGACGGGGTTTCACTGTGTTAGTCAGGATGGTCTCGATCTCCTGACCTCGTGATCCGCCCACCTCGGCCTCCCAAAGTGCTGGGATTACAGGCGTGAGCCACCACTCCCGGCCTGTATATTTGTTTTTTATATAAATTTTAGAATCTACTTGACTAACTCCAGCAAAGATTGATTGGTATTCTTATTAAGATTCAATTAAATTTATGTATTAACTTGAGATGAAATGGTCAATATCTTTGTAATGTTGAGGCATTCCATCCAAGAGAAAGAGAAGTGTTTTTACTGTATGAAGTCTAAGTTAGTGTCTTTTAGAAGTGTTTTAAAGCTTTATGGCCGGGTGCAGTGGCTCACGCCTGTAATCCCAGCACTTTGGGAGGCCGAGGCGGGCGGATCACCTGAGGTCAGGAGTTCGAGACCAGCCTGGCTAACATGGTGAAACCCCCATCTCTACTAAAAATACAAAAATTAGCTGGGTATGGTGGCGCGTGCCTGTAGTCCCAGCTACTCAGTAGGCGGAGGTAGAAGAATCACTTGAACCCGGGAAGCAGAGGTTGCAGTGAGCCAAGATCGCGCCATTGCACTCCAGCCTGGGCGACAAGAGCAAAACTCCGTCTCAAAAATAAATAAATAAATAAATAAATAAATAAATAAATAAATAAATAAAGCTTTACAATTTTCCTCACCTATACATATATATGTATATACATGTATATAAAGTTTATTCCTAATTATCTTACCTATTTTTGTGGCTCTCACAAAGAAATTATATTTTCTAATTGACTATGGTTTGTATATTTTAATGTTATTGATTTTTATATATTAATTTTGTATCCTGATATATTACTGAATTATTTTATCGTTTGCATTTTTTTTTTTTTTTTTTGAGACAGAGTTTCGCTCTTGTTACCCAAGCTGGAGTGCAGTGGCATGATCTCGGCTCACTGCCTCACTGCAACCTCCACCTCCCGGGTTCAAGCAATTCTCCTGCCTCAGCCTCCCAAGTAGCTGGGATTACAGGCACGTGCCACCAACGCCTGGCTAATTTTTTGTATTTTTAGTAGAAATGGGGTTTCACCATGTTAGCCAGGCTGGTCTCAAACTCCTGACCTCAGGTGATCTGCCCACCTTGGCCTCCCAAAGTGCTGGGATTACAGGCGTGAGTCACCGTGCCCAGCCTACTGTTTGCATTTTATCACTGAATGGCTAAAGGTTTTCCACGGATTCTATCATATCATCTACAAATAGAGATAATTTAATTTTTACTTTCCAATTTTTGTCACATGTGTCTGGAATCCCTTCTCACTTTTTCCCCTCCTCCATGCGGCCCTTGCTGTTAATATAATCCTTAAGGTATCTCTGTCTTTTCTGTTTTATTAAGATACCCAAATGAACACAAGTGTGAACCAAAAAAATCTGAGACAAAAAATCTGAGAAATTAAATCAGTTAATTTAGAAAGTTTTTTTGCCAAGGTTGAGGACGCGCCTGTGACAGCCTCAGGAGGTCCTGACAACATGTGCCTAAGGTGGTCGGGGCACAGCTTAGTTTTATAGATTTTAGGGACACATGAGACATCAATTGATATATGTAAAAAGTACATTGGTTGGTCTGGAAAGGCAGGACAACTTGAAGCAAAGGCAGGAAGACTCGAAGCAGAGAGGGGACTTCCAGGTCACAAATAGGTGAGAGACAAATGGTTGCATTCTTTTGAGTTTCCGATTAGCCTTTCCAAAGGAGGCAATCAGATATGAATCTATATCAGCAAGCAGCGGGGTGACTTTGAATAGAACGGGAGGCAGGTTTGCCCTAGCAGTTCCCAGCTTGACTTTTCCCTTTAGCTTAGTGATTTGGGGGCCCCAAGATTTATTTTCCTTTCACACAACCATGATGTATTACTGGCTTACACCTTTCTAGGTATGATCCTAGTGAGAGCATTACCTAAAACAAGGAATGTATCAATGTGTCCCAAATGACATTGTCACCTTCACCTCCAAACCAGGTCTTCCACCTCATTCCTAGGTATTTCCTGGGTGTTCCTACCTTGGCTTTTGCTCTCCTTTCTCCTTCCACCTTTAAATCATATCAGCTGGTATTTCATGCAGATTTTAATTCAGCAAACTTTTCCCCTTTGCTCCAATATTCAGTGGCTGGTCTACTTGTGGGTACAAAGGCCCAGACCCATTTTTTCAACTGGAGACCTGTGAAGGGTGATCCCAGCCTCAGAACCTCGCATGGGATGGACTCAGTACTCTGCTGCAACTGCATTTCAGTTTAACTTCTCCCTCTACCCAGTCTTAACTTCCTTATTCCCTAAAAAATGTTTCTGGGAGTGCTTCTCAGTAAACTTCATGCATAAACACTTCAGAGGCTCAGAGTATGTTTCCTGGAGAATTCCATCTATGACGTTTCCTCTTCACGCCTACTGCCACCATCCAGGTTTAGGCCCCCATTACCACTTACCTGGAATATTGCAAAAGCTTTATCACTATTCTCTTTGCTCACTGGCTCTCCTATAATCAGTCTATACAACAGCAGACTAATTTTTTTTATCTCAGATCATAGCTCTTATGCTGTTTTCCTGCTCAAAAACTTTGGTGGCTCCCCAGTCTATTTAATTAGGTTCTTACTCCTTATTGTGATTTTCAAGACCCTTCCCAATTTAGCCCCTACTATTTTCAGCTCTCATCTTCTACTCCAGTATAAGTATTCTCTGCTCCATTTAAACTGGAACATTTGCAATCCTCCAAATCTACTGTAAAAATTCATTTTTCCTACATTTGTTTCAAATTTTCTCTTCTGTTATCTTCTTTATAAAATTTGAACCATATTTCAAGGTCCATTCTCCTTTTTCTTTTTCTTTTTTTTTCGAGATGGAGTCTCTCACTGTCGCCCAGGCTAGAGTGTGGTGGCGCGATCTCGGCTTACTGCAACCTCCGCCTCCCGGGTTCAAACGATTCTCCTGCCTCAGCCTCCCGAGTAGCTGGGATTACAGGTGCCCCCCACCACACCCAGCTAATTTTTGTATTTTTAGTAGAGACGGGGTTTCACCATGTTGTCCAGGCTGGTCTCAAACACCTAAACTTGTGATCTACCCACCTTGGCCTCCCAAAGTGCTGGGATTACAGGCGTGAGCCACTGTGCCTGGCCAGGCTTAAGGTCCATCGTGAGAGCAATATTCATTCTTGGCATACCTGTATCAATGTATCTTATGTACCCCATAAATATATATCCCTACTATGTGACCAAAAAAATTAAAAATAAAATAAAAATTTAAAACCCATACATTCTCCATGCAGATTTTCCTCATACCTCAACCCAATGTCATCTCTTCTTCATTAGTTATCCCAATGCAGTTTGTACTTCTCCTTGGTATATATTGATTATATTTACTGTGTGTCAACTTCACCATTTTACCTCTCTTCCCTATCCTTTCACCTGCACTGATAGAATATAACTGTGAGAGCAAGATTTTACCTCAATCATCTTTGTATCACTTGAAACAAGAAGCATCATCCTTAATCCTGGAGTTCAATAAATCATTAATAAATTCAATTGAATGCAAGCTGCCAATTTGTTTGACATTTTTGTGAATGCTTTCTGTCTTTCTAGCTTCTCAAGTTTGGTATAGGAGGGTTTCATATGTAAATAAATATTTAACTATGGTTTTTTTAATGAAATCATTTATGTTCTTTCCCGGCACAATTTTCATTGGAAGATCTTTGAGGATTCCTTAAATAAGGTTCTGAAACTAAAGATGGAATGTGCCCCCATAAGGGAATGGCCATATCCTGTGAGACATAGGCAGGAATAGTCAGGAATTCCTGAGGGTGGAGAGGAGAACCCTGGCACACGTAATCAGATGATGTGACATCAAATCCATGGTGTAATTCAAAACACAGCTGTGGGGCAAGAATCTGGAACAAACCATAAGTCTTTTTTTCATCCTACAATGGAGGCGACATGGGTTTTAGCTTCCTTATTCTATACAGGCAGCTTCACTCTTATCAAGATGTAGCTTCTCTTTTTCCATGTACCTTAGCCTCATTTCAGTAACTAATATCTTCTTTTCAGTCAAGTCAAATGAGAACAGTGGTGCTTTCCAAAGCACTTTTGATTGATGTTTGATATTGCCCGTAACACTTCAATTAGAAACAGTGAAAATGGGTCACTAATTAAAAATAAGCTTTTGGTGTTAAAAATAATATTTACATAGGCAATCTGTGGAGAGAGAAATAAATTGAATGATATATCATATACCTCAAGATATAGTTTTAATTTTATCCATCTATTTATATAATCCGATTTCTCAGAGCAAGCTAACCACAAATAGTATGGTATTAGAAATGTGACTTCTCCTTTTTGGGGTATAAAGGTGGAGTTTTCAACAAGCAGAGTGTGGTTATGGTTGGACAGAACAGTACAAGGTTGTGTTTACATAGAATCTTTCATTGAAAGAACTTTGAGTGCTTCATAAACATTGCTTCACGAATGCTTCCAGCAACCTTAGGAGGTGAATGGAGTTATTGTCCCCATTTAACTAATGGAAAAATTGGAAAAGAGAGGGCTCGAACTTCATGTTCACCAGTCAATGGTGTATGTGACCACAAAAATATGTTCTACTTAGCCTTGAATTAATGCTATATATCTGTTCTGATTTTATGCTTTTGTCATTTTTTCTTTGCATTATACCATTAAAAAAGTTATCATATAGAAACTTTCATAAATATTCTGTATTATGAGATAGAATATTCTGCATCATTCTTTAAACTTCCACCAAAGTTCTACTATTACTGAAATTTTATTGGAACAGGGCTTTGTTTTACTTTGTTTATTTATTTATTTGTTTATTTATATTTTTAGAGACAAGGTCTCACTCTGTTGCCCAACCTGGAGTGCAGCAGTGCAACCCTAGCTCACTGTAGCTGCAACCTACTGAGTAGCTGGGACTACAGGTGCATGCAATCACCCCTGGCTAATTTTAAAATTTTTCGTAGAGATGGGGTCTTGCTATGTTGCCCAGGCTGTTTTCGAATTCCTGGGCTCAAGTAATCCTCCTGCCTCAGCCTTCTAAAGTGTTGGGATCATAGGCATGGGCCACTATGCTCGGCCTACCCCCATTTACTTAGAGGTTACATTTCTCTAAATAAATCATAGTTTCCATTGCTCCACACCCTTTCCAGTCTTTGGGATAGTCATCTTAACTACCAGAAATACAGCCACAATCTCAGGTTTGAACTAACACTAGCCGTAGGTCAGTAACAGCTGTCACAAAATCCTTGAATTTTGTTTTGCAGAAGATAGCATCAGTTCAATCACCCAAGGGAAATGTGTAGAGTACAGCAAGTGGTAACAGGATGTAGATCCACTGACATCAGTAAGAAATGACAATTGACAACGGAGGGAGAGTTTTAAAAAGCAGTTTGCTATAAGTGGTAAGATTATATGAGGGCTTTTGAATATTCTCCGGAAAAAGGCCATTTAAATGAGAATAAACTAGTTGTTAAATCTTGTTTCTAGTTATTTGTCACAGCAGTTTGGGGTATGTTCTCTCTCTTACACAGCTCTGAGATGAGAAATAAAATGGTGATAAATAAGCAAGGTTAGTCTGATGTGCTGATCATTCTTAGATTCAATTAGAGTTAAATTATATTCTGTGTATAAGATATTTGTAACTGTATTTTAAAGACAAATATCACAAATGGTTAAAAAAAGAAGTCCTTGAAGCAATATATATCAGGAAAAGAAGAGCTCATCATCTCCTCTAAAAGGGAATTAATTATCTTTTATCCAGTATACGTATGGAGCCAATCAGTGAGTGAGATATATACAGGCCCTCTGACAATTGTCAGAAGGTCTTGACATAGCTGCTAATGATCTGTTGACAGGAACAGCTGGTGACAGGAACAGAGGTGAGTGTTACTGGAGAAGAAGGCATGAAGATCTCACTGCAATGGTGCAGTGAGAGAACAGTAGACACGGTGGCAGCCACAGCCCCATTAACTGGCCCTTAGTAAATTCCAGGATCTAAACTTTATGGTCTCTACTTGGCATGGAATAAAGATAAAAAAGGATTCTGTTTGATCATCTCCTTACTATCTATATATGAACATATTCCAAGGAGAAAACTGTGCCCTTTCTGCAATCCTGTACCTGAGTCTTTTAAAAAAAGCGCAGAATATTTTGGATCTGATGTTCATTGGATCATTTGTCAACGTGCCAAATAAACTTTAGCTGTCAGAGCACTTGGAAAACATGTTTTGGAGAGTCTGTGTAACATTCTGGGTGGGGCAGTTTCTAAAAGGCTCAATCTTAAACACAAAACAGAGCAGTAAGACCAGTGATTAGTATCGATGCAACAATTTTACAACTATGCTGAATGTGCACTGTGTTAGGAGTGCTCTAAACCCATGCTGGGTCAACACGTCTTTCACCATATGTTGACTGAAGAGGGCTAAATAGTGTGGGTTACACATTTTTAATCTTTATCCAAATAAACTCAGATTCTGCAAAAGTTATTTGATAATAAGAATTTATGTATATTTCTCTTTTGGCTCTTAAAAATTATGAAATATTTCATACATATAAAATAAGAAATATAAAGTAAGTATAAATGATAACAGTAAAATTTATATCCCTGTTTTTATCACCTAGTATAAGAAAGAAAACTTTTCTAATGCTTTTGGCACTTGTATGAGTTATTTCTCACACTCCCTTACTTCAGAGATAACAACTGTCTTGACTTTTTGTGTTTATTATTCTCATCCTTTTCCATAAGTTTTACTACATATAGATACAGGTAGACAGAGATACACACACACACATACATACTCCTTATATATATGAATCTCTAACAAAATAGTATTAGTTTTACAAGTATTTGAACTTTATATGAAAAGTATACTATTTTATGCCTTCTGTGATTTGCTTGTTTGTTCAGAATTTTATTTGTGAGATTCATTCATATGCATGTAGTTGATTCTCTGATGCAGAGCATTCAATTGTATAAACAGACCACAAGTTATCTATTTACTCCCCTTACCATTGACAGCCAGGTTGTTTCCAAGCTATCAGGAACATTCTTGTGGATGTCTCCTGCTGTTCACAAGCAAGGCTTTCTAGAAGATATAGAAAGTGGAATTGCTGGATAGTGCAATATATGCATCTGTAACTTTACTGCATAATGCTAAATCGTTTTCCAAAATCAATGAGCCAATTCCCACTCTCACCAACAGTGGATCATAGTTTTCATTGCTCCACATTCTCTCCAACATCTGGGATAGTCAGACTTTTAAATTCTTGCCAATTAGGTGGACATGAAATGGTAATTTGTTTATTTAGTATTATTTTCCCTGGTTACTAAAAAGGTCTAGCTGCCGGGCGCGGAGACTCATGCCTGTAATCCCAGCACTTTGGGAGGCCGAGGAGGGCTGATCACGAGGTCATGAGATCGAGATCATCCTGGCTAACACAGTGAAACCCCGTCTCTACTAAAAAATACAAAAAATTAGCTGGGCGTGGTGGCGGGCACCGGTAGTCTCAGCTACTAGGGAGGCTGAGGCAGGAGAATGGCATGAACCTGGGAGGCGGAGCTTGAAGTGAGCCGAGATCGCGCCCTTGCACTCTCAGCCTGGGTGACAGAGTAAGATTCCGTCTCAAAAAAAAAAAAAAAAAAGCTCTAGCTTTGGATTGTATGTTTTCCAGTCATTCATGTTTCTGCTTTGGTTAAATGTCTGTTTGCTTTGTATGGCCATTTTGTTACTGAGTTGTTGACTTTTTCTATCTGTTTTTAGGAGTTCTTTGTATATATTATCAGGATGCAAATGCTTTTTTGGTTATATATATTCCAAACATCTGCTCCCAAATGATCTTTTCAATTTCTTCTAACATAGTCTGTTATTTCTTTAAAATTTTTACCAAGGTAAACAAACATTCTCTGCTCACTGTTTAAAGAGAGGTAAAACTAGATTAATTAAACTACTCAGAATTTTAGTTCAAACATAAGAATCAGAAATGGTTCAATACATTTGTGTTAATTATTTTAAAAGGCAAAATGGCAAAGATATGTTTCCTGACAGACTCTCCTGGGAAATCTATTGAAATGATTATATCTAGTCTTAACCAAATGGATTCCTTTATTTATTTAACTGAATCCTGCCATCATTACAGGCATATCCAAAAAGTCTGTAAAAAATCAAATAGCAACACATCTCTCTCCTTCCTTCCAGCATCCAATTTCTGGAAAAAGTAGTCTACACTTGTCTCCACTTCCTTGGAATCACTTACTTCTTATCCTCGGGTGATCTGGCTTTTCCCAGCACTCACTTGAAAACTGGTCTTTCAAAGGTTGCAATGACCTTGTAATTTCCAAATTGAATGGCTTCTTAATTAGAGTTGCCAGATTTAGCATTAAAAAATACAGAATTTGCAGTTACATTCGAATTTTAAATAAGCAAAGAATAACATTTGAGTATAACTATGTCCCAAATATCCCGATATATGTTCCAAATATTTGCCCTACATCCGCTCTCCAAATACAATCAAGCACAAAGTGCCATCAATGCCCCAAGTATTTGTATTAATAATTCCTTCATAATGATTATGATGTTGGAATGAAACAAAGATAGGGAAAGTTTGCTATTTAGTTTGCATGATACATTTATGGAACAGGGGTCTGTGATTATATTTCCTTCTAACCAAATGTTTTTCCACCAGTCTCCGGGCCTGAGACTTCACCTGCTTCTGCTAGATTCTCCCTAGACAGTATGATTAAGAGAGAAGATGCTTACCGACATAAATGATCCTAGCAGGGAGAAAGAGTCTCGAAGAATGGCTCTGCCTAAGAGAATCCAATTCTGAGAGAAAAGAGAAAGTCAGGCTTGGCAAAGCAGGGGGTGGGGGTGAGCTTGGAATTGGGGTTTAGGGTTCTTCTTTATCTTATAATCTCACTTTTTTTCCCTCTCCTCTCCTAAACTCCTATAATACACTCCTACCTTTCCCAAACTTCTGTCTTCTGGAAGGAAATGCAAAACACTAATAAACATAAATCCCAACAGTGGAAATTAAAGCAATAATAAAATGTCCTGGAAGAATTTCAAACAGGTGAGGGATGTGATCAAAGATCTTTCTAAATAAATGTACTTTTGTTTGCTTTGAATTTTTAGTTGCAGCAATAATTTTAAGATGCAAATGTTTCGAATTTAGAGACTTTCAATAACTTGGGAATAAGAGTAGTATGCCACAATATTTAGCACTTAAAAATAGCATAGCACAACAAAAAACAGATTTCCTAAAACCAGAAGTCACTACTTCCTTCAAGAGTCTAAGACTTGGCTGGGCATGGTGGCTCACGCCTATAATCCCAGCACTTTGGAAGGCCGAGGTGGGCAGATTGCCTGAGGTCAGGAGTTTGAGAACAGCCTGGCCAACATGGCGAAACCCCGTCTCTACTAAAAATATAAAAATTAGCTGGGTGTGGTGAAGGGCACCTGTAATCCCAGCTACTTGGGAGGCTGAGGCAGGAGAAACACTTGAACCCAGGAGGTGGATGTTGCAGTGAGCTGAGATTGTGCCATTGCACTCCAGACTGGGCGACAAGGGTGAAACTCCGTCTCAAAAAAAAAAAAAAAAGTCTGGTTGCGTGCGGTGGCTCACGCCTGTAATCCCAGCACTTTGGGAGGCCGAGGGGGTCGGATCATGAAGAAAGGAGATCGAGACCATCCTGGCTAACACGGTGAAACCCCATCTCTACTAAAAATACAAAAAAATTAGCCAGGCATGGTGGCGGGCCCTTGTAGTCCCAGCTACTCGGGAGGCCGAGGCAGGAGAATGGCGTGAACCCGGGAGGTGGAGCTTGCAGTGAGCCGAGATCACACCACTGCACTGCAGACTGGGCAACAAGAGCGAAACTCTGTTAAAAACAAACAAACAAACAAACAAAAGAGTCTAAGCCTTTGGTCATTGCTTTTGGTATTAAAATGCAGTTCTTCACCCAAGATCCACCTTAAAAGTTACTGTCTTCCTGAAGCCTTCCCAGTCTCAATAATCTCAGTCCCTGGCTCAGAGTAAGTTTCTATTTCAATTTAGTCTTTACTTATGGGGCTGTAGTCTTTTAGAAGTTCTTGTCTCTCCTGTTTCATCACCTCCTTAAGGGAAGAGACAAGGCCTTGTTTGTATTTATAGTTCCACTATCATTCATACTGGGTTGTGCTTAAAAACTGTTGACTTGAACCTCAGCCTTAAAGCAAAGAATAAACATTCATTTTGCTCGTATAGAACAATAAATTATACATGCATTAGTAAAATAAATTGGTAATATATTCTACCTCCAAAATTACGCCTTGATAGGATGTTTTTGAGTACACGTGCATTCAAGTTTTGGAAAATATTTACAAGTTTCAGGAGACAGTTGTGTATTTGAGAGAAAGAAGTATTTAAAAAGTAAGGATCTGATAATGCTCGGCCCACCAGGCAAAAGAAGGCCATTTAAAAATGATAGGTCCTTCTCTTGTCTGCAAAGTCAGAAGACTGATCCCCTGCAAGGAGAGAGTTTGAGAAACGAGGAATGTAGCCTTTCCTCCAAAGACCTCAGATAGATCATAGCATGGATCCCAGTTGATACATGTGGAAACTGACATTAAGCAACTTGCCTAAAGGGAGTCATTGACTAGAGCTGGGAACAATCTCCAGCTTGTGCTGTAACACAGACTGTGTGGACAGAAGTCAGGCTCCACAGACTGTTTCGTGAGTGTAATGTTAGCATGATGTTAGCAAACAATAAAGCAACATCTGCTACAGACGTGGCCAGAGAAATCAGTTTTGATAAAAGCACAAAATGACCTGGGAGAGAAGAGGTAAAGCTCCGAAAGACGAGCCCTGTGGTTGCTAACATTTTTATTAGAGACTTTACAGAAATGAATGTTCAACGTCTAAGTGTTACTCAGGGAACATCAGAGCTACCACAATTATTCCTGCACAAACCTGCTGTATTCCTTGACTCTCAATACCTTTTTTCTTGTATCTGACATGAACATAGCTCTACGGAAATGATGGGGGGAAAGTGAAGGAGCTGAGCTTCATACGTGGGAAAAATGTGTTGAAATAGACTGTGAAATTAAAAAATAAGCATGGCACCAAGAGAGTGGCTTAAAGAGTGTTCCCCACAATATCTCTATGAAAACGTAAGCATGTCGTTTAGATCATTGCTAGAATTCTGAATTGCTACCATCAACTTTTCACAGTTTGGATAAAACATGTAACCAAATCCTAACACTCATTATGAAAACACATATGGAAAATCCCTTTTCATTCAGAGCAGACGACCTAGAAGCACTGTTTTAGCCACAAGAATGTGTCCCTGTGAACATGACACCAGAGTCCCAGAATGTGGGGCTGTTTAATGTGCCACACAAGAGCTGGGATTTTTATTCTGCTTCACGTTCCTCACAAGGCTCTATTTTGAAGCTCTTAGGCAAGAGGTAATGTGGGAACAGCATTGTATTCATAAAGATCTCAAAGATGTGGAGGTTCCCACCATTTGACCTATTTTGCCACTGATGCATTATTCTGCTGCAGAAAGTCTCACGTGTACAGCAAACTCATTAAGGCTTAATATGTTCTTACCTGTGTGCATTTCTGTGATGTGTCCGTATAAATATATATGTTTTTGGTGTAAAGGCATACTTTTTCTAGACAACAAGATGAATACTTTGAATCTCAATTTTTTTATGTTTTGTTTGTTTGTTTGTTTGTTTTTGAGATGGGGCTCACTCTGTCACCCAGGCTGGAGTGCACTGGTGCAGTCATGGCTCACTGCAGCCTCAACCTCCTGGGCTCAAATGATCCTCCCACCTCAGCTTCCCGAGTAGCTGGGACTACAAGCGTGCACTACCTTGCCTGGCTAATATTTGTATTTTTTGTAGAGACAGGGTTTTGCCGTGTTGCCCAGGCTAATCTCAAACTCCTGAGCTCAAGCGATCCACCTGCCTCAGCCTATTTATGCATTTTGATATAAGATTATGGCCAGATAACTTTAAGAAACTACTTTTTGGCCGGGCACGGCGGCTCACGCCTGTAATCCCAGCACTTTGGGAGGCTGAGGCGGGCAGATCACGAGGTCAAGAGATCAAGACCATCCTGGCCAACATGGTGAAACCCTGTCTCTACTAAAAATACAAAAATTAGCCGGCATGCTGGCGCACACCTGTAGTCCCAGCTACTCGGGTGGTTGAGGCAGGAGAATCACTTGAACTCGGGAGGCAGAGGTTGCAGTGAGCCGAGATCGTGTCACTGAACTCTGGCCTGGTGACAGAGTGAACATCTGAAAAAAAAAAAAAAGAAAAGAAACTACTTTTCAAATCCAGAATTTTTTTTTTTTTTTTTTTTTGAGAGGGAGTCTCACTCTGTCGTCCAGGCTGGAGTGCAGTGTTGTGATCTCGGCTCACTGTAAGCTTGGTCTCCTGGGTTCACACCATTCTCCTGCCTCAGCCTCCGCAGTAGCTGGGACTACAGGTGCCCGCCACCACACCCGGCTAATTTTTTTTGTATTTTTAGTAGAGACGGGGTTTCACCATGTTAGCCAGGATGGTCTTGATCTCCTGAACTTGTGATCAGCCCGCCTGGACCTCCCAAAGTGCTGGGCTTACAGGTGTGAGCCACCACGCCTGGCCTCAAATCCAGAATTTTTTAGGGAAAGAGAATTAGGTTTAAAATCCAGGAAGAAAACAACATTTAATCATATAAAATTCAACGTGCCAATTCTATCATTTGCAACTTGCTAGCCATAAAAAGGATATTCTGGAAGCTTTGTCAGTTCTTTCAGGCCATTGATATGTTAGTGTACTAAGAGCCTAAGGATTGATGTGACTAATAAAAGTGCCTTATTTACAACTTGGAGTAAGTTACACAGTGGCTGAGCCTAACTCAATATAGTGTCATTGACTGAATCTCAGAGTTGGACAATTGTTTTCTTGAAGAATTAAGGCAGTAATAGGGGAATGAGCTCCACTCTCTCATCTCTCCACCATTTGTTGATTCCTTTGTGAGACACATTTTTATTGAATGCCTACCCTGAGCTGGGCACTATTTTATGTGCTGGTATGGAATCTTGTGTAAGTTAGACATGTCCTTCTGGGAACCTATATTTTAGTGAGGGAGACAGAACAATAAACAATTCCATAGACAAATGGAAGATGATTCCCACTAGTGATGAGTGACATAAGACGGGGTGACTTGTGGCAGGGGCTGGGGGTGTCAAGGAAGCCTTCTGAGGATATATTTGAGCTGAGCTCTGAATGGTAAACATAATCAGCTTTGTGAAAGATTGAGGGGTGAGAATTCCAGGTGGTGGGATGGGAATTTTAAGGCCTGAGGGAATGATAGTCCCGAAAAGACAGCCAGGCCTGAGGAGAGTGGGCAGCTGGCAGGGGACCCTCGGTAGGGGCTGAGGACAGAAAAAAGGGCAGGGACTCAGCTTTGTGAACTGTGGTCAGGATTCTGAACTTCTGTGACCAAAAGCCATTGGAGGGGCTGGGCGCGGTGGCTCACGCCTGTAATCCCAGCACTTTGGGAGGCCGAGGTGGGTGGATTGCTTGAGGTCAGGAGTTCAAGACCAGCCTGGCCAACATGGTGAAACCCCATCTCTACTAAAAATACAAAAAATTCGCCAAGCATGGTGGTGCATGCCTGTGGTCCTAGCTACTCAGGAGGCTGAGGCAGGAGAATCACTTGAACCCAGGAGGCAGAGGTTGCAGTGGGCCGAGATCATGCCACTGCACTGCAGCCTGGGAGACAGAGTGAGACTCTGTCTCAAAAAAAAAAAAAAAAAGCCATTGGAGGGTTTGAAGTAGGCCACTGCCACTGGCCTGATTTATGTTTTGAAAGATCACTCTGATTATCATGTGGAGAAAGCATTGTTAAGGGATGGAACTGGAAACAAGCATTCTAGATGAGAGCCTGTTAAGGCTTACATGAGGGTGATGGCAGGGGAGATGGAGAAGGATCAATGAATGCAATGGGAATGTGTTTTGGAGGGAAAGCCTACAGGATGTTGGAAGAAGGGAAAAAACAGAATCTTGGATGGTTTGTCCATCCAGGTGCCATTTACTAACACGGTCATTTGTACAGTGGGGTGACTATGAGCTGGGCGAGAGCCCAAGATTCTGTTGGTTTAGTTACATTGGAGATGTTGGTGAGACACTCAGGTCGAGGTTAGTGATGGGGGAGAAAGCAGGGCTGTTTGTTGATCAGCTGATCAATAAACAGAGCTCTGGAGAAAGCTGAGGAAGCTCCCAAAGAGGTTAAAAATGTTCTTACCAAAGCTTCCAAAGTCTGGAGCCAGGATTCCTAAGTCCACTTCTTTCTCTGCCTTATTTAAAATCCTCTTGACTTCTCCCCCAACTTCCCTAGGGACAAGTGCCTGGGGTGAAAGAATTAAGGACAATTTGGAAATGTTTGTAGCACAATACAATTTCAGCAACAACCCCACCCCCATCTTCCAAGGCACCTCTCCACCAGTCTGGTTTTCTCTAATCCATTTTGAACTACATTCCAGTGAGGACTGCGCAAGGGAAGGAGTGGCTTGTTCTTTCTGTTTTTTGTTTTGTTTTGTTTTGTTTTGTTTTTTTGAGACAGAGTCTTGCTCTGTTGCCAGGCTAGGGTGCAGTGGTGCAATCTCGGCTCACCGCAACCTCTGCTTCCCTGGTTCAAGCAATTCTCCTGCCTCAGCCTCCCAATTAGCTGGGACTACAGGCCCGTGCCACCACGCCCGGCTAATTTTTTGTATTTCTAGTAGAGACGGGGTTTCACCATGTTAGCCAGGATGGTCTCGATCTCCTGACCTCATGATCCACCCGCCTCGGCCTCCCAAAGTGCTGGGATTACAGGCGTGAGCCACCGCGCCCGGCCAGGAGCAGGTTGTTCTTGTATTGCTCATTCCACTTATCCTTCCAGGAGAACAGGCTACATGTTTATAACAAACCAGAGAGCTCTGGGTGGAAGATTTTTTTGTTTGTTTTTTTGTTTTTCCCTGTTATCAGAATGTAGCCAGGCTTAAAGAAGACTGGTTATCTTATTAGTCATTTGGTATTCTAAACATGCGGGTGTGGACTCCCAACCTGCCTGCGGCTTGCCTGAATTGTAACCAAGTTTGTCCCAAACAGGTTACCTAAATGCCAGAGAGACTGTGCTTTTTGGCACTTTAACCAAAATCCCAGTACGTGGGCCAGAATATTCATAATATTGTAGATTCATAAAGGACAGAACTGACATCTTCAAAGAATGTAACAATGAAGTAAAATGAGTGCTTTAGGAAGAAATATAACAAAATATGAACTCAGAAATGAGCTTGATTCCTGGAAGATTCACCTAGGGAAACAATGCAAATCCAAAGCGTTTTTTAACTCCTTTAAAAAGAGCCTTTCATGAATAGTTTTGGTTGCACGTGTGAAAATTCTTTATTTTATTATATTTCTCATTTTCCATCAAAATTAATTTATCATATTGGGGGAAAAAAAAACCCACAGGCTTTAGAGAGTCAAAGACCTGCATCAAATCTAACTTCTGCTAGATTGTAGTTTTATGATCTTGGAAAGTGCTTAATGAGTTTTCATTTACTCATCCAAGAAATGGGAAACTTTAAACAAAAAGATTCATGTCCTGGATCTAGTGGTCCTACTTGTAGGAAATTATCTGATGGGAACGATCATAAAAATCCACAAAGATTTATCTATGAAGAATGTTCCTTTGCCGCATTGAAATATTGGAATTGTGTGAGTAGACTATGATATATCCACAAACAGGAATACCAAATAGGGAGTAAAGATTTTTGTGGAAGAAATTTAGTGACATGAAAAATTGTTCACAATATAATAGTAAGTGAAAAAGTATAAGGTTATACACATTGTTATTAGTTTTTGGAGAAAATGTATTCTTATGCTTACCCATAGAAGAAACACTAGGTAGATAAGCGCAGTAATATCAGTAGTGATTCGATGTGGGTAGGTGGGACAGTGAAGCAGCTTTGGTCTCTACTCTTCAAGATTTTTCAACCTTCCTTCAATAACATGTGCTAATTTTATAATTGTTGAATATATATCAAATAGGGACATTAATATTCACCTTATAGATTTGTGTTAAGAATTAAATTAGGTGAGATGATTCATGAAAAACAGTTTAGTGCCTAGCATTTAATTGGTGTTTTCGATTGTGTTTATCCAGTTTAGTCAGTCATCATGGACTTAGCTCAAAATGATTTTTTTGACTTGAAACAAAACCAAAATATTACCCTTTAACTGGTGAAAATTTATCACCGTTAAGGATATTAAAAAAAAAAATGCACTGTAAGCTATGAAGGCAATTTCAAAAGAGATGTTTCTGAAATGCCTTGAGCAATGAGAGAGACAATGAAATAAGCAATTAAACTTAAGGTGACTACTTTGCAGCATTTATTTGGACCTAGAAGCTTTGGTTTGTTTGTTTAAAAAACCTGTCATTACTATAGCCACATTGGGTACACGGATAGATGGAACAATATCTAACCCAAAGCGGGTAATTAGTCTGTCAAGATAAATGACCCCTCTTCTTCAAGCTGATAAAAAGTATCTTGTCAGGGCCTCTTGTGTCATCCCCCAAACACTGTGCATAAGCCTTGCTGTTTTCTCTTGCAACACGCTTCATCCTGCAGAAATGCAGAGGGAAGCTTTTTGTGGGTATGGTTGAAAGACAGTTCATATTACCCCTATCTCCTTTCCTGGACTATATATCTTTGGGGTGCTATGACCTTCTCCCCCCACCCAGGGCACATGTGCACTCATGCGCACGCGCACACACACACACACACACACAAATATGTATACCCAGGTCCGGGCATGGTGGCTCACGCCTATAATCCCAGCACTTTGGGAGGTCGAGGCGGGCAGATCACCTGAGGTCAGGAGTTCAAGACCACCTTGGCCAACATGGTGAAACCCCGTCTCTACAAAAATTAGCCAGGCGTGGTGGTGGGCGCCTGTAATCCCAGCTACCTGGGAGGCTGAGGCAGAAGAATCGTTTGAACCCGGGAGGCAGAGGTTGCAGTGAGCTGAGATCATGCCATTGCCCTCCAGCCTGGGCGACAGAGCAAGACTGTCTCAAAAACAAACAAGCAAACAAAAAAACATAAAAAAAAAACAGAAAGAAACATGTATACCCACACACACACAGACATACACACACGGACACACATTCTCCCCCGCCCCCGCACACACCCCCTCAGAGAGATACCTTATCTCTCTGGCTGTCACACACACTCCTACTTTCCCCTCTCCTCGCCTATCGATCTCCTTTCCCCTGTGCTGAGTTAGAAACTCCTCCTATTATTTTTGTAATCTCTGTTTTAGCATTTCCCATAGAATATTGCAAACACGGAGTGCTTATCTCGCTCTCACACTGGAGTTCCTTGAGCCATCTGCCACGTTTATTAGCCTCTCAGAACGCTCGTTTCTTCATCTTAGTGTTCCATTGACAAATGGGAACATAATGCCTCATTTAGAAGTTAGTTGTGGGCATTCCATTGCGTAACGGAGGTAGAATTCCTGGCACATACTAGCCACCCAATAATGGAAGCTATTATTATGATTAATTACATTATTTATTCATTTTTATATCCTGAGGGCCTGGCATAGTGTCTGATGTGTGATGAGTGTAAAATAAATTTCTGGTGAATTAATGAATTAACTCACAAGCTTACAGAATGGGGCTTCAAAATAAAAGAAGAATGTTGTTTTGTAGTGTTTATAGTAGGTGTGAGCGGCAAATCCACGTACTTCCCCTTCTTACCCCTTTCCCCAAACAACCTATCTGGTGCCAATCCTTGGGAAAAGAAACCATTACCATCTAGATATAGAAAGCCTATTGACTATTATTTCCATGTAGATATGGCTTAGCAAGGATAAGAGGAATTTTCTCCCTTGATTATCATCTCCTTAGGCTATGTAGTTTATTTCCCAGAGACCAGTCTTCCTTAGCCTTGTTAACCTTTATATGCTCTCTAAATCCAACAAACAATTATTGGCTGCAATAACCTGATCGAGACACAATCAGCTTCACGGCTGCCTCCAGACTCTACCCGATCTGTTAGCGCTAATCTATTCACCTCTCAGTGTTCACAAAACCTGTTAGCTGATTTGCATTCCACCTCCTATCTTTTCCCTACTTCCTTTGAGGAAGATGTTTGTGAATTATTTTAAGCCAGTTGAATCACTCTGGGAGTTAAGTGCTATTTTAAGCTTTTGAGGAACAGTTGAGAAGGAATGACTTAGGGATGTGAAGCATTTCCCAATAATATCCCACAGAAACTTCAACTTACCAAGTTTGTGGTAAATTTCAGGATATTAAGACACCCTGAAATGGGTCACTGTTCTTGGATACCAGATTCTAAGCTACCCATTGCAAAATGTCTTATTAAAGCCATGGTGTACGGTGCGAGTGAGATCCACGAGAGGCCATCTGCTGCTTGAGAGAATGTCTTCCTTTCCAGCATCTGAATGCACTGCTTTCCTTGCTGTCTGCCTAGTTGCAGAATTTTGTCTTCTTTTATCAGGACCACTGTCTCTGTGTCCTTGTCAAACTTTTTGTCCCCTACCGGCATCCTCTCCTTCAAATATTGTGCAGCAGATCTAGGGTCCCAGGTGAGTGGACCTCCGTAGGCAGATCACAAGGTGAGCACCCTCTTGAATAATCCACTTGCTTTTATGAACCTTTCCTGAGCCCCCAGCCCACCAAGCAATGTACATTTCCCTACCAAAAAACACTATCAGTTCCAGGAAGTCTTCCCAGAGTGATAAGAACACATGCTTTATCTTATCTCAACTTTTCTAGACCTCTATGTTGATTGCCGTCATCGCATGTTGCCCCTGCTGGCTCCTTATTGGTCACCCTCATATAGAACTCTACGCCTTTGTGATCAACCGTGATGTTGCATTTTGCCATCTGTATGTCCTTATCACGCTGGTTCAAAACATTCTTTTTAGTCATAGAATGTACCCACTTAGAATGGAAGGACCGCATTTCTTTTCTTTCTTTTTTGAGGTGACTAATGAAACACCAAGTCATGTAATTATGACTTAGTGAATACTTTCTGTTGTTGCTGATGATGAAATGTCCTTTCATATTCAGACTGTGTCTTCCTGTAAACCAGGTACAGTGGGTCATGTTGGAACAATGGTGGGATGTTACAGTGATGAAATCTGGAGTCAAATCTTTGTCATTAACAAACTGAAAACTTGGATAGAGTTTTAAACAATTTCTTTATATACATAGAGCCAGCTATCTTTCATTGGTTAGGGGTGAAAATAAGTCCACAGTTTATGGATTATGGAGTTTGGATAAAGATAAATGATGTTCTAAATTGCCAAGTCTACTCCAAACTTCAGGGAAATCACCACTCCATGCATGAGGAGTGATCTTTTTTGCACTCATTTTTGCACACTGATTTTTTTTTTGCAGTGAGGGTACCAAATTTATACATTCATATGTATATATATTTAAACTGTTTTTCCTTTGATGTGGAATGCTGAGAAAATCTAACACTAAATTTTGGAGATGTTGCTGTAATCTCTAGTTTTTTGGGGGAAGAAAGATGATCGCAGTAATATTTTTGTCACTTTATTACTGTTGTTCCTGTAGTAATTTTCAAAGTAGGGGTTTATATTTTATTCAGATTTATCAGTAGGAATATGGGAATAGAGATTTTAAAATTAAGAGCGAGGAGAAACCCAAGAGTGCCTTCATATTCTAAGTAAGGAAACAGACCCTTTGAAAGGTGACGTATTTAAGATTAGATGGCTAATGTTGTGCCAACCCAAGCCACCTGCTTCCAGGCCCTGCTGCCCCCATGAGCTCTTGCCACTGAAAATAACATAGGGCAGGGAGATGCTGAGAAATTGCTCTTGAGTTTTGCCTATTTATGTAGAAGTCTTCATGGTGCTTGCTTGATGCTTTCACATTTACAGAGTGTTCTTGTGGGCATAACCAACATGTGCTTGTATATATGGCACACACGTACTGGCATGTAAAGTAATAAGACACTGTAATGAAAGCTCTTCTTCCAAATAGTGCCAAACCATCACTAACCTGGCCCGTAGGCTTCAGTGAGTAAAGAAAATCGAATGTGGTATCAGCAAATATTTAATGTAGGAAGAAGACCCTAAGATTGGAGAAGGCGGAGGAAGGACATATCTTGAGCTTTCTGTGCCTTCCTTTTGCCATGGGATTCCAGCAGCTGTGCTCCTGGCTTATTTACAGCGAGAGGTTGTCTTGCTCTTCCTTTCATCCTCTTATTCCCATCCCCAACCCCTCAAGAGAGTTCCAGAAGTTCCTGTCTGTAGTCTAGGGAAGAGGTAAAACACCTCTCTTCAAATTTGAAGGAAAAAAAACTTGGAAATAATCTTTTGTTGATCATATATCTTATTTCCTATTTTTTTGTGGGGATTAGGCTATGGAGGTGGTTAACTGGTCTACAAATGAAAAACAACAAGAACAACAACAGAAACAAAAATAAAACCCCCCAATTTTTTTTTTTTTTTTTTTTTAGACAGAGTCTCGCTCTGTCTCCCAGGGTGGAGCCCAGTGGCGTGATCTCGGCTCATGGCAAGCTCCGCCTCCCGGGTTCACGCCATTCTCCCGCCTCAGCCTCCCGAGTAGCTGGGACTACAGGTGCCTGCCACCACACCCGGCTAATTGTTTGTATTTTTAGTAGAGGTGGAGTTTCACCGTGTTAGCCAGGATGGTCTCGATCTCCTAACCTCGTGATCCACCTGCCTCGGCCTCCCAAAGTGCTGGGATTACAGGTGTGAGCCACTGTGCCCAACCTAAAACCCCTAAATCTTTTGTAACCCCTCTCTCCTTCTTCGTACGTTCCTTGGAACAAATCCCACTGGGTCTTGGCTGTGTTCCTCAGGCACATTGTAGTGTGTGACATTCCTCTTTTAAACCATCACAGAACTACTGAAGTGAGGGTGACCCCTGGTCCCCTGGTCACCCACATTATGGCAGTTCCTCTTCTTTTGTTCCACTTTTCAGGAAAATTCATTGCCTTCAGGCACAGGTCTTCCTTCCCAAAATAGTTGAAAGTGTACATCTCTTTTCCAAAATTATGTAAATCTTAATTTGTAATAAAATCACATGAATGAGTTGTGGTAAGTTTTTGGCAGGATTTAGAAAATAATGGTTTCATTTAAACATGAATCACTAAAACACTACTTCCTTAACACAATTAACTCAAAGCAGCCCTTACTGCTAGAATTAAGAGATTTCCTTCACAAAGCTCCCTGCCTTATACAGACTTCCAGTGTAGAGACCTAGGCACCCTAAGTACAGAAATTTGCCTTAACAAATCATCTTCATTTCTCTAAAACATAGGAATGTTTTCCTAAAAATCTGTTCCTTCTCATTGTCTTCCTGAAGAGGTCTTCTCAAGTTTTTAGAGTATTCGTAGACTGACTAAGACATGGGTAAGTAAATATACCAAAGGTGAAAAAAAGGAAAAGTTGAGGAATGTCATTTCCCCTGAAGGAGATTTTTCAATAAGCAGGTGAGAGGTATGGGAATATGTTTAGAATGTGTACTAAGAACCTTTTGTTCTAAACAGGACTGGAGTAGGGTATCTGTAGTGATGGTGAGACCAGTGACCCCTTGGCAGTGTGAAAGTTGAATGAAATATCAGTGAGAGTTTTGCTTGGCTGTGGAATCATTGTTACATAATGTTGCTCCTCAGTGACAGAAAGGAAAAATGACATTATTGTCAAACAATATTTGTTTTTAAACATAGGTGGACTTGACAATGTTTAAGATGCTAAAGAAAATTAAAACCCTTTCCCTTTAGGGAAATTAATGTTTGAAAGATAACATGATTGGCAACCTGTATAGTAATTTTTATTTCTGTTTTCCAAATAAAAGAAATTAGAAGACTGTACCTTTTTATTCTCTGCCCTCTGACACTGATCTTTTCTTTGCAAGTAAGTGTTTGGTGGTGAGGAAAGTTAAGGAGGTGTATGGGCGTGCTTTCATTGTAGAGGAGACAAGGCAGCTGATTAGAGAAAACAAAGCTGGTTGGAGAAGAGGGGTGGGAAAGTTCATTCATTACATTTTTAAAAATTAGGATATAATGGGCTAATTATAAAATGTCAAGATTTCATTAACACATTCCATGTTTCTTTTCTATTAAGAGAAATTGTAATAATTGTTGAGCTTGCTTCCTTCTTTTAAGTAGGAACCTATGATCTTCTAATCTTCATATAGGATGCCTTTTATGTTGAATGATGTCTAAGGAACAGAGTAAAGCTCTAAGTCACTATTAACCCTATAATAAAGATGAACACACAAAATGATGGATTTTGAAGGCTACTTTAGAAAATTACATTTTATTTATTTAATGTTTGACTAGGTTGAAAGACACATGATACCCAATATTAAAACATACACAGTGAGTCCATTTCCCTTCAGTCTGCTGCCCACAACCACCAAGCTTTTCTCCCCAAAGACAATCATCCTTATTTTATTTTATTTTTTCCAGAGATAGTTTATTAGAGGCTTCTTTTAAAAATATTATTTGAATGCTTCTGATGACATCAGGTTATGAGGCTTAACCTTTCCCCACCAGGGAAAATTGTTTGGCTCCTTTTCGGCAAAAGGGAAGAAGATAAGCTCAGATTTTCTTCCTTCCCTCCTTCCTTCCTTCCTTCCTTCCTTCCTTCCTTCCTTCCTTCCTTCCTCCCTCCCTCTCTCTCTCTTTCTTCAAGGTTTTACTGTCACCCAGGTTTGAGTGGCACTATCTTGGCCCCCTGCAACCTCTACCTCTCAGGCTCAAGTGATTCTCCTGCCTCAGCCTCCAAAGCAGCTGGTACCACAGGTGTGCACCACCATGCCTGTCTAATTTTTTGTATTTTTGGTAGAGATGGGTTTTCACCATGTTGCCCAGGCTAGTCTTAAACTCTGAGCTCAGGCCATCCACCTGCCTCGGCCTCCCAAAGTGCTGGGATTACAGGTGTGAGCCACCACACCTGGCCTCGGATTTTCTTTAGAGAGTGACTGCCTCATGACAACCCTGAAAGGTAGCTAGAGCCAACTCTACTTTCCATATAAGGAAAATTGTGATTCCTGGGTTTAGAGCCCCTTCCTCATTTTCTTTGTGTTGCAGTGGTGCTCGGCCAACCCATAGGGCTTCTCTGGCACCAGCTCGATGGCTCCAGTGTAGGTGCAAATTGGTTTTCCTGTTTTGAAACCATGGTCCAAAATAGCTTGTAAGAGGCCAGAAAACTTCAAATTTATACTAGCAATACCCAGAGTTCTAACAGAATTCTGAGTGCACGAATACAAATAAGCACACAACCTCCTCAGGTCTCCCTGCCCAACTCTGATGGCAGCTTGAATGGGTTCCACAATTCGTAAAGACTCTCAGGAGGAGAGGTTGGGCTCATTTCTTCTATTTAGCCACAATAAAACATATTCAGAAGGGTGGTGATTTAAGACAGATTTGCTGGGAGTGTTTGGCAATTGTTCACCATCGTTGATGCTTTTTATCTGCAAAGTTTTTGCCATCCTTGCCCCATCCCCCAGTGCACCCCATTTCGTTCTTGAGGAGGCACTTCTGGCAACAACAACCATGAGGCATCTGAGATTGTCAGCTGCTCTCTCAGTTATCAGTGGAATTTCACTTGTTTGAGTTTTCTTATTTGTGCACATCTTGATTTGGTTATACATGCCCCAATTTCTTTCAGGCCTTTGCAGATTTGGCCATGATGGACTTATAGCATTTATTTTAGAATTGCTTTTAAAATACAGATCATAAATAGTTTCTGAAGCATTCAACAGAAGGACATGTTGTTCCCTGTTTGTATCACGATGTCATGTTGGATTGTCATTAATAATTGGTTTGCATCATCCATGTGCTACTACCCCCACTTTCCAAGGGTAATAATTTTGACATTATTTTTAGTCCATGTACATAGTTCTGAAAACAACCAAGAAGAGGAGGAGTATTCTTTTAAATGACATTCTTTCTGAGCAGGGGCTTATCATCCATCTGTGTTCACAAAGAATGAAGTGTTCTGTTGTTTATCCCTGATGCTGCAACACTGAAACATTCTTCATAGCTCTGTAAGCACCTAAGAATCAAAGCCCATAAATATCAATGTATGTAGGATGTACTTTTTTTCCCTTGTTATATTAAAAGCACAGCAACATGTCTGACCCAGATTAGTATTTCTTTCTTTTCTTTTCTTTTTTTTTTTTGAGATGGAGTTTTGCTCTTGTTGCCCAGGCTGGAGTGCAATGGTGCCATCTCGGCTCACTGTAACCTCCGCCTCCTGAGTTCAAGCAATTGTCCTGCCTCAACCTCCCAAGTAGCTGGGATTACAGGCATGCACCACCACGCCCGGCTAATTTTTTGTATTTTTAGTAGAGATGGGGTTTCTCCATGTTGGTCAGGCTGGTCTCAAACTCCCAACCTCAGGTGATCCGCCCACCTCGGCCTCCCAAAGTGCTGGGATTACAGGCATGAGCTACCACGCCCGGCCTCAGATTAGTATTTCTCAGGATTAGAATAAATAGGCTTTTAGATTACTTTGCAACTATATCAAGGTTAATCGGAATACCCTCTTACATATTTTATTCTCTCAGTCATGTAATAAATACTGTTCTTAAGAGTAATATTCCTTATTTGCAATATTAAAAGAAAAATTATGTGTAGCACTTCACCCACCTCTCACCCCCAGGAATCACGCCAGATGGTGACAAGGAAATTGTCACAGAAACTTGGGACCACAAATGCATTGGTAGTTGAAGCTGGGCAACACTGGAGACCCATTTGGATGCTTCCATGGGAGTGGAGTCCTGGAAGACAGGCAAAGACCACCTTCACCACTGGAGCAAACCATTGACAGCAGCATGGAAGCTCTGGCCTCTGAGCATAGGACAAGGCATTTCCAAGCATGTTCTGGTAAGATGTTCACATCTGCTGGTATGGACTGAACGTTTGCGTCTTCCCTCCAAATTCATATGTTGAAGTTACAATTTGTAATGTGATGGTATTTGGAAGTGGGGCCTTTGGGAGGTCATTAAACTTAGATGAAATCATGAGGGTGGGGCCCCTATGATGGGATTAGTGTCCTTATAAGAATAGGAAGAGAGACCAGAAGCTCACTCTCTCTCTGCCATGTAAGGACACAGTGAGAAGGTGGCCATCTATAAGCCAGGAAGAAGTTCCTCAATGGGGAACTGAATTGGCAGTCACCTTGCTCCTGGGCTTCCTCGCCTCCAGAACTGTAGGAAATGCATTACTGTTATTTAAGCCACCTGGCCTATGGTATTTTGCTATGGCGGCCCAAGCTGACTAAGACACCTCTGTATGCAAATGCTGCTCAGTCACTAAAATTTTATCAGCCAATAAAATTTTGACTTATCATTTTAGACTTAGTGTTGCTGTTTGCTTTGATCTGGTCCAATTTCTTGCTGGTGACCTAGAAAGCCTATCAGGTCAAAAGTTATTTTATTGTTCATTGGAGATAGTTACTTCTTCAACATTTCCAAGCTCAAAGGCTTGTAGTAGATTTTCCTATCCAGAAGTATTTAGTTTTACTTATTACATTTACCTGATAATTAATTATTCATAGCACTTAATCACCAATACTGCCTTAAAATTGTTTCATTTCTTTTCCCTTGTCTGTATTTCTCCACTGGAATCTTAGCTCTATGAAGGTCAGGACTCGTTCTCTTTTCCTCTCTGCATCTTCAGCACCTAGCACAGTACCCAGCCCCAAAGGGTGCTGAATGGATGATGGAGTAAGGAACATTCTGGAGTGTGATGAGGGCCACTAGCTAACGCACCTCTAACTCATTGCTAATTTGGTCGCTGGACAGAACTAAGGAATGCCTGCATAAAAATCTGTACAAGGATGCTTATAGTAGCTTTATTCATAATTTCCAAAACTTGGAGGCCAGCAAGATGTTCTTCAGTAGATGAATAAATGAACGTGGTACATCTAGGCAATGGAATATGATTCAGCACTAAAGAGAAACAAGCTGTTAATCCACGAAAAGACATGAAGGATATTTAAATGCACATTACCAGGTGGAAGAAGCCAGTCTGTACGTGTGATTCTGACTATATGCCATCCTGGAAAAGGCAAAACTATTGGGACAGTAAAACAATCACTGTTTGCCAGGGGTTACAGGGGGCAGGTGGGTGCGGAGGGATGAATACATGGATCACAGAGGATTTTTAGGGCAGTGAAACTACTCTGTATGATGTAACAATGGTGAATATAAGTCATTATATACTTGTCCAAACCCATTGAATGTATAACACCAAAATTGAACATTAGTGTATACTATGGATACTGATAATAATGGTATGTCAACGTAGGTTTATCAGTTGGATAAACGTAGGATATCAGTACCACTCTGGTGGGGAATGTTGATAATGGATGAGGAGGGGAGGCTATGTATGTGTGGGGGGAAGGAGGTAGATGGGAAATCTCTGTATTTTTTTTTTTTTTTCTCAATTTTGCTGTGAACCTAAAAATGCTCCTAAAATATAGTCTTAAAAAAGGAGCTAAGGAATTCTTTGGATAATGTTTTTCCTAGGGTATCTGTTTCCTCCCTCTCTCTGTTTCTTGTCTAGATGGTATCAAATTCATTTCCTTGCTCTGCCTTAAAGTCACCATTCTAACCTGACCAGTAACAAGAAGATTGAGTTGGCAAAAGGGATTCCTCAGAGCTTTGAAGGAGGAATTGAGGAACTGCTTGGCCAGATCTGTAATCTCGAACAAATTATAATTTATATGCAGAACTAAGAAGAACTGTAGCATAGAACCTAGGAAATTATAATCTTCAACTATCTCTGTTTAGGCAGACTATAAAGCTAGGATTACTGAACGCTTATATATAGAAAAAAGGAAGAAAAGATTTTTCCAGTAGGCAACCAGAAGCCCTAAATACTTGCTTTCATTATGATGTAAATTTTCATGCAAATACAGAGAAAACTGTGGGTTGAGTATATATAGATTTTCATAATGTATTTGATAATTCAGTTTTTAGTGGAATATCCCAGTAATTCTCATTTGGGGGAGAGAATGATTAGTCAGAGTTGGGGAACCAACTTAAAAACAGGAAATGAAGGGTATGGTAAATACAGGTAATCTCTCTATGGGGAAATACAAAGAGAAAAATGTTCAAGCCTTTGTTTTAACCAAATTCCTTATAAATGATTTTTGGTCTAGGATAAAATGTACAGCAAACTTCTCAAATGTGTGATTGACACAAAACTTTTTTGACTTGAGAGACAAGCCAAAAAAAGAGATAAATGCAGGAAGTTAATGAATCTATATAAGTGGGTTTAAAAATGGCAACTAGCACATTTGAGAGGTTTTAGGTAAGAGCAAAAACTAATATTTATCAAGAGCTTATCATGTACAGGCTGCTGTTCAAAGCACTTGGCATCTATTATTTTACTTAGCATCATAATGACCATATGAAGTCAGTACTACTATTATTATTATTATTATTATTTTTTTCCAGACAGGGTCTCCCTCTGTCACCCAGGCTGGAGTGCAGTGGCATGATCTTGGCTCACTGCAGCCTCCACCTCCCAGGCTCAAGTGATCTTCCCAGCTCATGCTCTCTCTTAGCTGGGACCACAAGGGCGTGCTAACATGCTCAGGCCTGGCTAATTTTTGGTATTTTTTTTTTTACAGTGATGGGGTTTCACCATGTTGCCCAGTCTTGTCTCAAACTCCTGGGGTCAAGTGATCCTCCTGCCTCAGCCTCCCAAAGTGCTGGGATTACAGGCATGAGCCACTGCATCTGCCCAGTTGATGCTATTATTATCCTGGTTTCATGAATCCTGAAGCTGAGATAGTGAGAGGTTAACTTGCCCAAGATCACACACAAATAGTACATGGTGAAGCTAGATTTACACTTAGGGAGCCTGACTGACAGCTTATGTGCCTTATCACTTCCCTATGGAGCCTCATCAAATACACAGAAGATGAAGGGAATAGAAACCGAGAAAGAAACTAAAGATCTGGAGCATTGTTCAAAGAGGAAACTCTTCCAGGAAGAACAAAAAGAAAAAAGCTGAGCACCAGATAAGGTGTTGAAAAACCAAACCAAATGTTGTCTTATTTATTTATAATTTGGAT
Source organism: Pongo abelii (assembly GCF_028885655.2). NCBI lineage: Eukaryota > Metazoa > Chordata > Mammalia > Primates > Hominidae > Pongo > Pongo abelii. The sequence goes on from NC_071990.2 coordinate 141,072,388, forward strand.
GTATTTACACCTGCATTATTGTGGGCAGTTCTGGTCAAAGTAAGTTTAGAAAGAACCAGTAGAAGGAGATTGGCAATGAAAATGGCAGAACATGCAGTCAGTTGCTGCCCACAGGGGAGAAAAATGAGAGAACAGATGAAAATGGAAGTTTGGGGCGGGGTGCGGTGACGGTGACTCACTCCTGTAATCCCAGCACTTTGGGAGGCTGAGGCGGGTGGATCACGAGGTCAGGAGATCGAGACCATCCTGGCTAACACGGTGAAACCCCGTCTCTACTAAAAATACAAAAAAATCAGCCGGGCGTGGTGGCGGGCGCCTGCAGACCCAGCTACTCGGGAGGCTGAGGCAGGAAAATGGCGTGAACCTAGGAGGCGGAGCTTGCAGTGAGCCGAGATCAAGCCACTGCACTCCAGCCTGGGCGACAGAACAAGACTCTGTCCAAAAAAAAAAAAAAAAGGAAGTTTGGGAGAAAGACTTATTTTAAGAATAAAGATTGAAAACAGGCCGAGATGAATATCTATGAAATCATAACTGGCATGGCTAAAGTGGATACAAATGTTATTCTTGAAATATCTGGCAAAGTAAATTCAGGATATAAAAGGGAAATAGTGGTGAACTCATTTAGTAATAAACACATGCCATTACTACCCCAAAAGTTAGTATGGGCACAACATATCATATATTTTGCTGTGTTTAACAAATTATTAGAAATAATTATAAACAATTTGAAGATAGAAATGGATCCACCATTCAAGAGTGATGCTAGGGAGGGTAGTTATGCACTTTACCCAGCCAAGTGTTTCTAAAAAACAAAGAGAAAACATACTGAAGTCGTCCAACATTGCTTTGAAGTCAGATAGACCCAGGTTCAAATTCCAGTGCTACAGTTCACTGAATAGTTACTTAATCCCTCTGGGCTGCAGTTTTATCACCCACCAACCGCAGATAATCATCCTTCCCTGGGCAATTGGGCCTGGCATATAACTGGCAGTCAAAAAATGTTGGCTGTTATTATAATTAAGATGACCCCACGTGCCTTCTGATGTGCTCAAAAAAGCGTTTCTCTTCCATTAGACTGAAGGATGTTGAGGGTTTCAATTTTATTTTACTCTGAGCTGCAATTCTCAGGCTCAGCTCTGAGTTTATGTTCATATCTTTGTATGCTTGGTGGGAAATTGCTGTGACTTCACAGGATCTTCACAAACTGCATAGTTTTGTGGCAGCTTACATATTATTTCTTGATTACCTTTTCTTAATAGCTTACAACGATACAGTTATCGCCTGTATTTCTCTTTTGAATTTTGTTTGTGGTTACTTGATCTGTTTTTGATGATCCTTTGACTCCCATAATGTGAGAAGAGAAGGGGTTTCCTTGCCATTTCTGATCTCCTAGATTGAGAACCCTTGAGTCCAGGGAACAAGACATACTGTAGGTAACAACAACTGCACAACAATTCTCAAATAAATCTTCCGCAATGGAAATGACGAGCTGAATAAAAGACAAAGTAGAATGTGTTTGTTATGACTCGCATATTGCCTAGAACTTCAGAGTCCCTGCCCATTTTGTTTAAATCAGACATGTCAGGTGACCTGGCCACAAAGACTGAGTGTGACACTGATGTGCATTTTGCTAAAACAAGGTCAGCAGTCAGAGCTGGAGAGTTACACCCTGCTGAATTCAGCTATGACAGTTGCCCAGAAAATTATAATTTAGGAAATTATTTTCTAAATTTCATCAACATTTCTCATTTCTGGGCAATGGCATTTTAAAATATCTTATTATTATTATTATTATTTTTTGCCATTTACCTTATAAGTAAGTGACTCTTTTTCAGTGACAACAGTGAGAGAAGGTGGAAGACTGACCTAAGAGAGAAACAGGAAGAAAGAAATTGTCCAGAATTTTGAAATTATGTATTTCCACTTCCATTATATTTATAGTTTCAAAGAAATAAACAGAAAAATAATTTTAAAAAGCGGACACCAGCCAAAAAGAATTTATAATGGAAGGCAAATATTTGATTAGAATCTGAGATTGTGACTATTACTTTGTTATTTTTGTAAACTGACATCCACCTTAAAGACATAGCTTTGGAAAAATGTATAAAATTGGAAACACATTTACCATAAAACAGTCAGCCCATCCTCCTCTTATTTTTACCTCAGCCTCAGATTTTCTGGCTACAGTCACAAAAAGGAATGAAAGGTCAGTGAAGAACAACATAGTCTTGTTTAATCTTTAAAACTTAGTTAGGTACTTTAAGTGGCACCTAGCTGGAACCTCAGCCCCTCAGACGTGGACTCCTTTGAATTGTTGCTTCTGTGTGTCTCTCAGTGATGGTTCTTGAGATGGAATCTACTCAGAAATGCAGTCAACACCATGTCTGCTTTCGATTAAAAAAAGAGAGATTTTTAATCAACCAGGTAAATAAATTAAAGAGAATTTCAACTACAAATTAAAATGTACTTTGAGAGAGAGACATGATTGGAACTGAAATGTCTACATTAAAGTTATGAACCTTCAGACAGCTACCTTTCCATGACTATCGCTTCTGTGTTACCCAGGATAGACTTTTTCCCCTCTTACTCTTTAAAATTATCAATGAAATTGCAGTTTCCTTGCATTGGACCTTGTCTTTTTTTTTTTTTTTTTTTTTTTTTTGAGATGGAGTCTCGCTCTGTTGCCCAGGCTGGAGTGCAGTGGTGTGATCTCGGCTCACGGCAACCTCCCTCTCCCAGGTTCAAGTGATTCTCCTGCCTCAGCCTCCCGAGTAGCTGGGACTGCAGGTGCTCGCCACCATGCCCGGCTAATTTTTTTTTTTTTAGATGGAGTCTCGCTCTGTCACCCAGGCTGGAGTGCAATTGGCACGATCTTGGCTCACTGCAAGCTCCGCCTCCCGGGTTCACGCCTTTCTCCTGCCACAGCCTCCTGAGTAGCTGGAACTACAGGCGCCCGTCACCACACCTGGCTAATTTTTTGTATATTTAGTAGAGACGGGTTTTCACCCTGTTAGCCAGGATGGTCTCGATCCCCTGACCTCGTGATCCACCTGCCTCGGCCTCCCAAAGTGCTGGGATTACAGGCGTAAGCCACTGCGCCCGGCCTAATTTTTGTATTTTTAGAAGAGATGGGGTTTCACCATATTGGCCAGGCTGGTCTCGGACTCCTGACCTTATGATTCACCCACCTCGGCCTCCCAAAGTACTGGGATTACAGGCGTGAGCCACCCAGCCCAGCCTTAACCTTATCTTTTAAAGGCAGGGTTTGATGCATACTTGGTATGAGAATGAAGGGTAGTGTGAATAAAAAGGAATAAGGGCCTTCCATTCAGAGGTACTGAATCTAGACTTTTGTAATGACTGCATTTTGGGTGAAAGCTTTGTAAATTGAGACAAAAATGCCTGAGTTTATCTTAAAAATTTTTACATTTATTTTAAAAAATTCACCTCGATATTGGAAAGGATAAAGGTGTTAACGTGTACTACTACAGCAGTGAGGGAAGGTTCTAGAATGCTCCCTGGTTGTTGCCCTCATACTTTGGGATGTTATGCTGATCCCTGCACCTTAAGTTCAAATTCCAGTTTCCTTGCTCAACTTGAACAACATGCAAGAGTTGGCTGTAAGGGCTGTTTTTTATTTTTTATTTTTCGGCTTGGTTTTGTTTTGCTTTGTTTTTTAACCACCTAATTAAAGAATTCTGGATATAGATTAACTTCTCGCCTGCTCTATCCCCTCCCCTACTGTTTTAACTCACAGGGACTAAGCACCAAAGCACCAAAGCACCATAGTCCTTTGATGGATTTCCTATTTTGATGGTAAAATCCTTGTTTTTCTTACAAAAAATATCTTCTCTGCTTCTGACAAAACTCTAATCTTGCCCTTCTGACTCTGAGTCCCTGCATGCCTGTCTTCCATGTTTCAGGAAGGAACAATTAGGCAATCCTGCCATGCTTCTTCTGAAAGTAGCAAAAACAGTGGCTTCAAGAGCCCTTATGCTGAATCATGACATAGATATTTTTTTCTACACCACCCGGAACACTTTGAATTAAAGCAGGAAGCCTGATTCTAAGCCACTATTGAACTAAGCCCTGGAAAGAAAGAAGTGTGGAAGAAGGGAAGAGGGTGGAAGAAAAACAACCTTTTCTGAGTAAAAAGTTTAGTCTTTCTTCCAGTGTAGTTTAAAAATGTGGGCTCATTGGAATGAATTTGAAGGTTAGGTTACAATTTGCTTACAGCAGATTTTGTGATTAAACTCATTGAATCAGCCTTTTTTTAACCCCTTAAGTGACGTATACATGGGATTAAACAGAATGAAATTCAGTTGTTTCTCAACTCACTCTCCTAGCCTCACATCTGTCAAAATCATTGCTGTTTGATTTTCTTTTCTGCAAAGGCCCCTGAGACACATTTGCCTTTAAGTGCTTGGGCACTGGTGGGAGCTGTGTGTTCTGGGTGTCTTTAGGTGCACTGGGCTGGGCTAGGCAACGCAGCTCGTGTGTCCCAGGAAAGCTGCAGTCTGCTGAGTGTAAGATACACACCCAGACCACACCTTCAGAGCCATGCAAAGCTGGAAGGAGACAGAGATAAGGTACACTGAAAGGAAGAAAGAAACTCCTCTTCTCTCTCCAAGCTGCATCTGCTTGCTCAGGTGAGAGTGCAGTGCCTTGCCATTTTATTTTTCTTCTGATGAAAGAAAAGTGGCACTTGGCCTGCTCCTCTCAGTAAAGGGTTAAGAGCCATTTCTTCCTAGAGAGGTTTCCTGATACCCACTCCTATCCAGCTCTGACTTCCTGGCACCCCCCTCAATGGGCTGCTCTTTGTCTTCTTTCTTTGTAGCCAGCTAGTGTACCACTTTCTCAGTCTCTCTCTCAACTGGGGAGTCCTCCTTCTTGACACTGGACTCCAGGAGTCTTGTAATATCTTTACAGCCTCATGTCTAGCACTTAGTAGATGCACGATTGTTAATCAAATGAGTAAACAAACTGTGGGAACCCACAAAGCTGTTCTGACTTCCTGACTGCCTTAGTAAGCTACATTTATGTTGCACCAGATAGGCCAAGCCTAACACTTCTTAAAATAGGAGATTCTTTGAAAAAGGGAGGGGAGTGAGGAGAGAAAACAATGATAGAAGTGGTCTCCTGGTAAACAGAAGTAAGAGCCTTTGAAAGGATCAACAAATAAAAACAAGCTGATAATCTCTGTTTGGCTGCAAATACAGTATTCTAAATCCAGATTCGGTGCTACCTTACTTTATCAGTGTGGAGCATTCACAAATGCAGTTGTTGCAGTTTCTGCACGTATTTTTTTCCCTTTCAGTTCTGTGGTATAGTTGAAGCCATCAAAATGCTAGTATGATCTATACTAGCTATCTGGAAAGTTTTTAACTGCATCCTATAAGTAAAAAATTTATCAGCCCACATCTTCTCTTTCTATATAGCCATCAATAATCTGCATGCACTTCTGTGCTAACATATCATGTACATTATAAAACATTATATATACATATAAATTAAAAGAAGATGATATAAAAACAGAAATAGAAATTCCAGGCCGGGCGCAGTGGCTCATGCCTGTAATCCCAGCACTTTGGGAGGCCAAGGCAGGTGGATCACGAGGTTAAGAGATCGAGACCATCCTGGCCAACATGGTGAAACCCTGTCTCTACTAGAAATACAAAAAAATTAGCCGGGCATGGTGGCGGGCACCTGAAGTCCCAGCTACTTGGGAGGCTGAGGCAGGAGAATGGCGTGAACCCGGGAGGCGGAGCTTGCAGTGAGCCGAGATCATGCCACTGCACTCCAGCCTGGGAAACACAGCGAGACTCCGTCTCAAAAAAAAAAAAAGAAAAAAAAGAAAAAGAAATTCCAGTATTTTCTCCCCAAGTCTGAACAGATCATTGTTGCATCCTATGTGGGTGAGCTGGAGGCTGCTGCTATAGGCACGACTTTTGCCACCTGTAACTTAATGATTTGGGCAAAATCAGAGCTCCCCTCCTTTGAACTCTTGCAGGGGGATAGGTGGGATAGTGATGTGACTGTGGGCTACTCATTATGCTTCTCTCTGCCTCAGTTTACCTCTCCTGATATAGCCTTGTTTATCTTACAGAAATGTAGAGATTAATGGATGATATACCTCATTCTGGACTTTGAGAGTGAGGTCATTCATTTGACATATTGTATATTGATTCCTTCTAATCTCTTCTATTTTCTGGGAAAATTCTATTATTTCATTAAATAGTGTTGCTTCTCCCATTAAATGGGGGGGGGGTAATATTGTAATCTTCATCTTTGAATTGTGGACCTTTAGCAGGAGGAGGAATCTTAGAGGGCAACTCTAGTCTAGTTTTTACCCAATGACATAAGGAGACTGAGCCATAAAGAAAGTGGTAGGTTGCTTGATGTGGCAGATCACCCCGTTGCTTGCAAAACTGATCTCTCCTCTTAACCCTCCTCTGAGTGCCCATGTGCCTGAAGGCAGGCTAGGGTCCCTCTTCAGCCTCGGGGTGAGGGCGGGCGGTGCATCTTGAGTAGGTAAGTCAATTGTGGAGATACTATCTATCTGCCTTGCTAAATGATTGGGTTTATGCTTAGGTGTGTAATATGGTCTGACCAAGCTTTTTGGAAAGTTTTCTTCACTTTCCAAAGAGACACACCTAGTGGACATTCCCTTCCCACCTCTGGACGTCAGTATCTCTGTGTGGCGTGGACATTCCAGTAACTGTCTTAGGGCCATGGAGGAAGCTAGCCTGTAAGGATGACCTGTCCATGAGGTGTGACGGACTGGAAAGATGGTCACAGATCATGGAGCTGCCAACCTAATTGTCCTGGAACTTTCATAACTCTGGCCCTCATGCCATAAAAAATGATAAGTGTTCTCATTGTTTAAACTACTTTAGTTGCATTTTTCTGTAATTTGTAGCCAAAATGCATCCTAACTGATACACTTATCCAAGGAGCCTGGGGGTGGCAGAAATGGAACAAGAATCCAGAACTTTAAAATAGCAAGTACTGTACTGCTTGGGCCTTATTTACAAATCATAGCTTGAGAGAATTCATTCATCCTGCTCAGTAAGAGCAGTTTCTTCCTTTTACTTCAGGAACTTTGGTCCCTCTATACTTCGAAGGCTCTGAAAGAATAACATTATTTGATTACAGGAATGTTCTACTTCCTTGCTTCCATTGCGTGTTCAACTCTGGTGACATCTTGATGGGCTTCTTCTGGGAAAACATATTTACTTTTTCATTTTTAGCTTCTCATCCAGGGATATCCAGTTACACTATAAATGTCATCTATTGGCATAATTTGCCTACAGAGGCCTGGACCAACAGTCCCTCAGTGAATTCATGACAAAACGCCTGAATGTGGAATCAGGGTAGTCGCATGTTCAAACCAAAACTCTATCCGCTGCTGGTCCAAGGTGCCTCTTGCTGTTGCCAATTAGCCAGGACACCCAGAACTAACCCAGGAGCTTATAAAGGTAGTGAGTGGTTTCAAATCACCCACAGACACCCATAGTAAATGGAAAAGCTTTTGTCAACATCTTTAATGGTTTCAATTGGTAAATTATTAACAGAATATATGTGGAGTCCTCAGCATTTCAAATACATTTGCTTTCTGAACAGGAACATTGGAGAACAGTCTCTCCTGCCAAGTTCCGAGTTGCAGGAGCCCATTCTGCCCTCCCTCCCTGCCTCCTGCCCTGGGCTGTGTTAGGATCCTCCTTCTCTTGCTAAAGGGGGCTTCTCTCCATACTCCTGAGAGCTCTTAGCTTCTTGTGCACATTTACCCTTGTCCAGGCCCTGTCGTATGAATAGTTTTGTTTCATTTGACTCTTCCTCTCCAGACATGTGGGGGAAAGATGGCAATTTGAAAAACATAGGCCAGCCGTGGTGGCTCACGCCTGTGATCCCTCACTTTGGGAGGCCGAGGTGGATGGATCACTTGATCCCAGGAGCTCGAGACCAGCCTGGGCAACATAGTGAGACACCATCTTTACAAAAAATAAAAAATTAGCTGAGTGTGGTGGCACACCTCTGTAGTCCCAGCTACTTAGGAGGCTGAGGTGGGAGGATCACTTGAGCCTGGGGAGTTTGAGGCTGCAGTGAGTTGAGATTGTGCCACTGCACTCCAGCCTGGATGACAGAGTGAGACTCTGTCTCATAAATAAATAAATAAAAATTAAAACAACAACAACAACAAAACCCTAGGCTGGGCTCGGTAGCTCACGCCTGTAATCCTAGCACTTTGGGAGGCTGGGGCAGGTGGATCACTTGAGGTCAGTAGTTCGAGACCAGCCTGGCCAACATGGTGAAACCCCATTTCTACTAAAAATACAAAAATTACCCAGGCATGGTGGTGCATGCCTGTAATCCCAGCTACTTGGGAGGCTGAGACAGGAGAATCGTTTGAACTTGAGAGGCGGAGGTTGCAGTCAGCAGAGATCGGGCACTGCACTGCAGCCTGGGCAACAGAGCAAGACTGTCTCAAAAACACAAACCAAAAAAAACCTGGTTCTAGTAAAGGCTCTCCCACTTACTAACTTATTCACCTTGCGTAAATCACTTAACTTCCCTCAGCCTTGGTGTCTTTCAGCTGTCAATTGGCAATTGTCACACTCTTTGTGGTATCTATGTCTCAGAAGCTTCAGAATCAAGCAATCTAATCCCCGTCGAGAGCCTGAAAAGCTTATAGTTCTCACTATTGGGTATTGTTTATGTTGACATTTTTTCTTCATAGGAGGTTCACAACACATCCGTTGAAATGCTGGGATTGTGACTGACTCAGTTAGGCAGGAAGAACAAGTCCTCATGTCAATGAGTGGAAGGATGACACATTTGCTGGAAAATACAGTGTGTTGTCGTATTCACACTAACACCACCGAGAAGTTGATCCTGTTATTATTATTCGCAGTGACATTTCCTGGCTTAGACCTAGCATACTGGGTAATGCCCACATGTTCAGAACATTCAATACTGCAATGGAGAAAGGGAAAGGCTCGGGGGGTGGTGAGGGGGACTACTGGAAGGGTGGATGGGAGAGACAGGTTATACTTTTATCAAGATTTTCTTTCTTTTTTTTTTTTTTTTTTTTTTTTAAAGAGCATTAGCTGTTACATTGTTATGATTACATCTGTGGGACAGGAGATACGGACCAGAGTTAAAAAGCAGTAAAGCGTATAGTCTATCACTGTCTCTAACACAGTGACTCTTGGCAAAATAGGTAGCTTCTCTGAATTTTTCTCATTAATTAAACGGAAATGGGAATGGTAACTACCTCCATTGGGTTGCTGTATTAAATGAGATAACACGCAAAGTAACTAGCACATGATGACACTATGTGCATGTGCACGGCTAGCGCACACAAGTGTGGGTGCACTTGAATATTACCCAGTTTCTGGTTCACTGAGGAGCCACCCATTCCACCAATCATTTGTTGATCCTATATAAACATAATGCTATGCTGCAAGGCAGTGAGCTCCCAAGGTGCTTAGAATCTAGATAGGAAGTAACGCCAGGCACAGTGGCTTACGCCTGTAATCCCAGCACTTTGGGAGGCCGAGGCAGGTGGATTAACTGAGGTCAGGAGTTTGAGACCAGACTGGCTAACATGGTGAAACCCCATCTCTAGTAAAAATATAAAAATTACCCAGGCATGGTGGCGGGCACCTGTAGTCACAGCTACTTGAGAGGCTGAGGCAGGAAAATGGCTTGAACCCAGGAGGCGGAGCTTGCAGTGAGCTGAGATCGCACCACTGCACTCCAGCCTGGGCGACAGAGTGAGACTCTGTCTCAGAAAAAAAAAAAAAAAAAAGAAAGGAAAAAAAAAAGAAAATGAAGAAGACAAAGACACAGAAAACAAGGAACAATACAAATGGAAAGTAAATAAATTAAGATGCTAAGTACAGACCATTACTGATTATAAGTGCTGAGAAAAGTATTAGTCACTTGAGACCTGAAAAACTCACAGAAGGGCTTCACAGGCAGCATATCTTGGAGAATGACTATGTTTTAAATTAGGGAAAAAATTCCAGGTGTAGAGCAAGAAGAGCAAAGCCATGCTGAGGAACGAGAAGAAATCCTGGCTAGCCGGAATGCCCAGCCAATGGGAACTGGCCGGATTGCAAGGCAAGGTCGGGCATCCCTTCCAGGGAAGCCGTCATTGGCTCGAACGCCGATAGGGTCTGCTCAGTCATTGCTCAGGAATTCTTGCTTCTAAAGGGAGCAGCTGCAATGAGCAATGCCTGGGAACACATTATTAACTTGCAATACACAGTGTGGCCCGCTCTTCCTTTCTGTAAACAGTTACTTGTTGATCAACAACATCTACTGAGTGGTTTTGGTTTGCTAGGCATTAAGAAAGGTTATGAAGCAAGTTGAGACCATGCAAGATACCTGGCCAGAAGATCATTCTCAGTATGGACGTAGGATAAAACACACAGGTCACGAGAATAAATGTTTACAGAATAGGAGAGCTACACATTTTAAGAAAGAACATACAAACCAGCGTAATATAAATAGAAAATGGGGTGACATGCCCCATTTGTTGACAAGGGTGGGGTAGTTGTGAGGTTGGTGTGTGTGCAAAGCAACATTGGGAAAAGCTGAAATCACGATTTGACTCTGCTTCCCCTGATGCAGCAGAGGCCTACTCAGCCTTGGGGGAGCAGGCGACTCGCCACAGTATTTCCTGTTTGCTTGTCAGGTTGCCCATTGTATTTGATCTTGCTCCAGCAAAGTGGTGGTGATGTGTTCAATTATTATTTCTTAATCCTCTCAATCCTCTCGCTCATTTTCTTTCTTATTCATTGATCATGTGTCTCCACTCATTCCACCTCAGCCCGATGCTTGGTGGAAGTTGAACAATTTCCTCCCTCAGTTGCTGACAATTCTTTCTCATCCTGCAATATTTTTACAGTGTTCTGGGATTGTGGGGATCCTTGGATGCATTCGGCTTCTTGCTAAGTGTTGGGGCAAGCAAAACTCTGGCAGGTGAGTTGACTGCATCTGTAATTTAGAATGAGAGTGAGAGAAAATATAAATGTGGGTACTAAAAAATGGCGTTAGTCTTGGAAAATGAGGTTCAATCATAGCTATCTAAGGTTTGTATATGTTCATAAACACAACTGATAGAAACAAAGAACAACCACTTCCAGTCAGACACCTGCCAAGTCTTTGGGAAGTTGAGGCAGAAAAGATGATGAGAATGGCTAGGAGGGGCTCTCGCATCAGCTTCATCTCGTGGGAGCAGTGACTGGTTCTTTTTCCTCTCTGCTGGATGCATTGTAAATGCTCACTTAGAGCCTTGCATGCATGAATAAACGAACAAACTCTAAAGCGTTTCCATGGCTAGGAGGTAACTTTGAGCCAAGCCATAGTCTTCTGAGGCTTAACTTCTAGGTTTAGCAGAAAATCACTGTGGCTCTGAATTGTTCCCGGACTGACTGCAAGTTTTGGTAATTTGGTGTTTCCTTTGGAATAAAACCACTATGTGAGGCCTGAGATCAAGTGCCTGTGCAGCTTTTCCTGGAGAAATACTGTTGGTGGTTGCAGGGTCTTTTGGTTTCTAGAGTTTTATTTTCTGAGACCCCTTGCCATTAATATTAGTATAGCTGTAGAATTTCAACATTTAAATTTTATATATAAAATATAGCATTTGACATGTGAGTATTCAAAATCCATAACTATTTACTTTCTAAGTAAAATACACATTATTTTGCACAAGAATAAATAGCAAAAAGTATCACATAGAAGAAAATCCACATTGTAACTTTGTCATAATGTCCTTGGATCTATGATTCTTTTTAAGAAAAAAAGAAAGAACTATTTGCCTCATGGACTAGGGAAAAATGGGTGGGGGATACAGGCACCTTCTTTGACAAAAAAGGAATTATATTTTGTGTCATTCAACATTTTTCTCTCTCCTTTTTCTGCCAACCAAAGAACAAAACAAAACAAAAACTCAAAAAACAAAGAAATCACTGCAACAATAGCAGCAACAACAAAAATGATTAATAAGAGGATTTAGGTGGAATGCTATAAAAATTAGATCAGCAAATAAGATTATGGAATTTCACTTGCTTCTGTAATTCTAGGAAAGAGATGTTTTATGTGTTGCTACTGAAGGAAAGTGGGATATAGAAGAGAACAAGAAGAAAGAGAAAAAAGAAAAGGAAAGAAAAATCTCTGTGTCATGGTCAGTGTTTTCCAACAGGGCACTATTCGCATTTGGGGTAAGGTGATTAACCATATTTTATAAACATGAAGAAGAATTCTGATAGGAACTTAAACATGAGTTGTACTCCTCTTGATTAAGTGTACATTTTATTTCGACTTCCAAAATCCCTAATGTTTTAAACTTTTTTTGAAAGAGGATTTCTTCCTGTTACAGTTTATAAATGTCTCAAAGTGTGGGTGTATGGCAAACCATTCCAAATTTACCCTCAGAGAAGTATTCTTTACTTTTTTGACTGTTCTGGTTCTCCATTTGACTTTTGCATGAGAATCCTCAGCTCACTGTGCTCTTCTGTCTTTAAATTCACCCTCTCGGGTGAAGTAATTCATTCTCATGGCTTCAGTTGCTGTTGATGGCCTAGTTTTCACACCTGGCACTGACATTCCAACTACTCTTCATCCCTAAGTCTTATGCAAGGGTGAGAATTTGCACTTAGATCTATTTTCCTCATCTAAGAAACTGATAAAAATCAAACTCATCTACTTTTCTTTTGCAATATCGATGACACCATCATTTACTGAGTTTTTAAATTTCATGAATATTTGAGTGTCTATTATAAACCTATTATGCTAAGTTCTAGTGATACGATGGTGATGAAACAGGCAGAACCCTGATGTCATGGAACTTTCTAGTATAGGGGTAGAAAGGTATTAGTAAAATGATCACACAAATATTTATAATAGAGATAATGGTCATGAGAAAAACTATAGATTCCTACAAATGTACAATACAAATGTACAATATAAAGACCTCACATAGCCTGATTTAAAAAAAAAAAAAAAAAAAGGCTAGGCAAGGTGGCTCATGCCTGTAATCCCAGCAATTTGGGAGGCCGAGGCGGGTGGATCACCTGAGGTCAGGAGTTCGAGACTGGCCTGCCCAACATGGTGAAACACCGTCTTTACTGAAAATACAAAAAATTAGCTGGGCATGGTGGCAGGTGCCTATAATCCCAGCTATTTGGGAGGCTGAGGCAGGAGAATCACTTGAACCCGGGAGGCAGAGGATGCAGTGAGCCGAGATCATGCCACTGCACTCCAGCCTGGGCGACAACAGCAAAACTCTGTCTCAAAAAATCAATCAATCAAGCAATCAATCAATAAAAAATAAAAGAAAAACTTTTTAGACTGCATTTCCTTTAAATCCCCAACCCCCTCAATCACTAAGACCTATTGGCTGCACCCCCATTTTTATAGCTGCAACTCTATTGGAGGGCCCTCTATTTCTGCCCTCCAATTAGCATGAATTACTCTAATTAGATCCTCACTGGACTCTGTCTATTGTAGACCATCAGCACGTGGCTGTCATGTTAATATTCTCAAATGTTCATTTTTTTTTCACATCACTCCTCAACTTAATCTCCAGTGATCCCCAATAATCCACCGAATTTACTTCAGCATATTACTGTGCCTAGATGTTCACTGTGCTAATAGAAAATCTATCACCACCTCCTATTCAGAATTACACATGTTGTTCCCCACACTCAAGAATGCTGCGGTTCTTCTCTTCTGTACCCCTCACCTTCCATATTTCAGTGATTTTCAAGTCCTCAACACTTGGAGAGTGGGGGATGACAGGGGAAGAATAGGGGAGGTAGAGAGGGTTGGGAGGTAGGCTCAGGTCTTAGAACCCTCTGCACTGGATTTCCTTAAGATTTCATTTGAGGAAAGAGGTCCAAGGCAAAACAACAACAACTTGAAATCATTGTGCTGTTGAAGTTTCCAGTTAAGATTCATCTACCCTCATCACCCACTTCCTCCCAACATTGACTTTTCTCCTCTGTCTTCAGTCTCCAGAGTGGTGTAACTGTACTCCTAGATGACATGCGGTGTTTTAGCCTTTGCCTTGCACTCAACTCTTAATAAATTTGCCTCCTTGAGTCTTGTTTTCTACTTCTTTTGCATTCCCTAAAGTGCTTTACTATTGCGTAAATGAATGAACAAATTGAGGAACACATGAATGCTCTGTGGTACTTTTAACTTGTAAGAAATTTCTGTTTATAAAATTACGGTTTTAATCTATCCTTAGCCATTTTCAGCAATGAGATAAATAGAAATAATCAATATATCATAAGTGACGTTCTGTTTGGGTTTCCCTGCCAGATGCGGGTGAATCCACATACCTGACCAAAAAATAAGGGAAAGAGTTGGTGAGAAGTGATGAGAATGTTCTCTCTGAAACTCTTTATTCACTGGAATTGGCTGCCTGCCTTGTTCTCCCTCCTTCAATGCCCCCGAGGTTTACCTTTGCTAATCTGTGACAGGGAGATTCAAATGTTTTCTTTCTTTTCTTTTTTCTTTCTTTTTTTTTTTTGAGACCAGTCTCGCTCTGTCACCCAGGCTGGAGTGCAGTGGCGCGATCTCAGCTCACTGCAAGCTCCGCCTCCCGGGTTCACGCCATTCTCCTGCCTCAGCCTCCCGATTAGCTGGGACTACAGGCGCCCGCCACCATGCCCAGCTGATTTTTTGTATTTTTAGTAGAGACGGGGTTTCACCGTGTTAGCCAAGATGGTCTCGATCTTCCAACCTCGTGATCTGCCCGTCTTGGCCTCCAGTAGTGCTGGGATTACAGGCGTGAGCCACTGCGCCCTGCCCAAATGTTATATCTCACATCTCTTAGGGAGAATGGAAATCTCTTTAAGACTAAGGCCTACTTTGTTAAGTTAAAGTAATGTGAGTTTAATTGCATCACAAATATTGTTAGCACTTATTATTCAAGCTTGTTCCTGAATTATAACAGGACACTGATTTATCCCAAATTCCCAATGGGAATAAAGAACAAAGACAAGTCCCTGCAGTGGTTTCTCCACTGAGCCCAAAAAACCACATCTGATAAGCTATGTAATTTGCTATAGCAATTTGTGCCAAAAATAAAGGCACACTTTTGCAGAGTAGCACATTTCTAAGAAAAACTGAACTCCACCCCATGCTAATCCAGCTCCTTTCTTTCTTTTTCAAACTTGATGTTATGGATAGAAGATACCAGGCTGCATCTTAGGTCCTACACCATTGACGTCCCTTGGCCAAATGGCTAGGTCCATTGGCCTCTAGTCACCCCAGATCTCTCTTGCTGTCACTCTGAAACCTGAAGGGTGAGAGTAGGCAACAACAGTGGCCAGTTTTACGACACCCCAATAATATGATGTCTTTAATAGCACAGCAGATTCTTGGCTGGTGGCCCTGTAAAGGAAGGAGGCACAGAATCTTCTAAGTCATCAATTTTAATGAGCACTGCAACTATTCCAGTAAACTAGATCCCTTTATTTCTGTTTGCTTGACAAAGAAACTTGATACATCTAAGACATTTATTTCTTTTTAGTTCAACACCAGGACAGGAACTTGCTTTTTCACTATCAGTATTAGGCCCCCAATGGTGCTAAAAATTACTGTGCAGTCTTTTGGAAGGGGAAGAAGAAAAGAGGCTACAAGAAAAAGAAAAACAAAAGAACAAAACCAAACAAACACAAACTTTTGAAAAATTCAGGCTTTCTTTGGCTCAGAGGTTAAACATGAATTGTTAGCGTTCCCTTTCAAAGTTGGAGTTTGCCAAGGAATCTCATAAGCTTGCATGGTTTTGTGGAAGTTACAAGAGAAATAAGAAATTTCATCTGCATTTTCAAAGGCCAGGAATACTCAGTTGTGTGTGCGTGTGTGTCTGTATCTGTGCCTGTGTATGAGACGGTGAGAGAGAGAGAGAGAGACCGATAGACAGATAAATACAGCCAGAAGCCAAGGAAAATTCAACTACTTTATTTACGACATAATGAATTGAAATCTTTGGAAGGACTATTTCTGAGCTCTATGAGAAGGACACATTAGAGGTAGCAAGTAATTTCTGTGGTTTGTAGTGAGATAACAAAGAGGTAAGTTGCTTGAGATGCTTGCGTATTAGAGAAAACAACCCAGCCTTTGCTTCTAATCTTTTCCATCTTTGTGCAAACTCAGTGAACTCTTATTCCACAGCTGAAGGCAACAGGCAGGCATTTGTTTTAACTCCTTAAGTAAACTCAAGTTCTAGAATCATTAAAGTCGAAAGTCCTTGTACAAATCACTAAATACTTTCCTTATTATATGGAATTCATAGCACAGGGCAAACTCTGTCATCTCTTAAAATTTTTCAATCAAAATAAATTTCTCCTTCTTTTTCTGTTAAAACATTCTTTTAATGGAAGAAGGGGGGGAAAAACAGCCCAGAAAAAATTACGCAAATGGCAAGGTAGTGACAAGGCATCTATCAAAGTGGCTCTGGAAATTCCAATTTTTAAAGTGCTATAAAAATATCATTATTAATGATGATTGACTGGGTTTTCAGAGCCAAGATATTTCAAGGCTGCTGAGTTAGAGTTGAGTGCAAAAGCGGGGGTGCTAAAATGGCTTCAGGGTTCCTTCACTTTGTTTCTTCATTGATTTTTAAGTAACATGTGAACACAGTCAAATTGATGATTTTCATTTTGAATTAGTTTGCCCTCTGTCATGCAGAGCCTTCCATCTTTTCGTGACTGTCAGTGCCTAATTCATCTTCATCAAGTCCCCAGCAGGAAGATTCAGATCTTATTACTCTTTGTTTTACAGTTTTATCGTTTACAGGAAATTGGCACACAGAGAAAAATAGAGAGGAATCTACCCAAGCTTTAAGTAGAACTACTCAAGGGGAGAAGGTACACCTCCACTTCTGGGACTGGATGTACAGAATCTCCTTTATCGCGGCAGCTGCAGTAGGTGAAACAAGGGACTATAATCAAATACTCCCTGGAGTTATTTTTTGTTTGTTTACTATTTTTGCTTTTGTTTCAGATTCCTGAAAGATATTCGGTCTTGGTCTGTGTAAATCTCACACTTTGTACCTGATGCCTTCATGAACCTAGAAGTGCTCTCCCTTTTACTTGGAGAAACTAAGGCTAAAGAAAAGCATGGAGAAACTAAGGCTAAAGAAAAGCATGTACGGAATAAGCAATAACCATATTAGATTTCAGTATGATCAACCGTTACCGTAAAAATCTTGTATTTTGCTCTATTTTCAGTCACTGTGAAGGCTGGGAAAAATGACAAGTATGGTTTTTTAAAGTGTAATGAAAATGTGCTTGAAAACATCACAAAAATATTGTTTAGGTGAGGCCCAAGGCCCAAGTTAGAGGACTTCTTTAAGGACACAGAGGGAAAAAGAAAAAATGTCAACACCAACAAAACCTATCATTTGCTGAGCAAAAATCTCCTTCCTACCCCCTGAAGCGCCTTAACTCTCCACCTTCTGTTTCTAACAGCTAGAGCTGCTGCAGCTTCTGAAGATTCATTCTTGCAGTCCTATGGGAAGTCACCAGTTTGTCCTTTCAACAGTGTGCCAAAAGTGGAAAAAGGAAGAGTTTAAGCGACTGTCAACCAGGAAACTTTTTGTTTGTTTATTTTTAAAAAAGAAGACTTATCAAGCTAGCCAAGAAATTTTGTCGAAGTTACAGGCTGTCATTCTTTATAATCGCTCTACTTTCTTTTTCTTTCTGAACCCTGCATTTTCATGGAGGATAGATAATCTTGGGCATTATCCTCATTGGCTCAGCTTAGCTCTGTCCCTTGGGGTCTTGCTGACTCTATAAACTTTCAACTCCTAAATCCAATGCTGGCTCACCCAGGAAAGAAAAAAGCAAACTGAACAATAAAATTCAAGCTGTAGCTTCCGTTGTGACTCAAGAATAGAAAATGTTAATGGCCAACAGCATATAAAGTGCCACTAATCACCAATAATTTATTATTTCCCAGTGGGATCCCCAAACAAACACCATCTTGCCCAACTCCATTGCTATCCGATTGGAAAAGCTTTTCAAAGTTAATTATCTGATTGAATCTTCACCTAGGGTTGAGCAGTTTGAAAATTTTTCATAAAAATTAAATACACCAAAAAGGAGAAAGTAAGTTTCCTTCCTTTCTTTTCTTTCTTAAGTCCCCCTCTTGTCTCTCTTCCTTTCCTTAGCAAGTCTTTGGCTGTGTCAGCTCTTCTATGCATGATTGGTTTGCTGTGATCTGTGGAAAACTCTTACTACTTCAGGAATTTTATTTTGCTGGGTTTGGGCTATAGGATTTTGTTTTGAGGAAGTCTTAAAAGCTTATATTCTAGCCAAAACCTTTTATTCTTGGAACTGCACAGATAAATTAGACCATTTGGGGAAGGACATTTGCAGTCACATTGCCAGGAACAGTTTACAAGTATATCCCAAAACATTAAGTATTATTTGGGTGTTCACACAATAGGTGGATAGGATGTTGTCTTTTTTCCTCTGCTGTTCTTAATGCAGTATATACATGGTTGAACGAATAGTATAAATTCATTTATTGATAATTCTAGGAATAAATAGAATACTTGATTTGGAGGGCCCTAGTAAGTATTTATCATAACAAACCCACATTCTTAATATCATACGGAAGAGAGCTTCATTCTCCTTCATGTACAAAAGTCGCTTCAAAAGCTTGTGTTGAAGGCCAGTCGTGGTGGCTCACGCCTGTAATCCTAGCACTTTGGGAGGCCGAGGTGGGCGGATAGCTTGAGGTCAGGAGTTTGAGACCAGCCTGGCCAACATAGCAAAACCCTGTCTCTACTAAAAATATAAAAATTAGCTGGGTGTGGTGGCATGCGCCTGTAATCCCTGCTACTTAGGAGGCTGAGGCAGGAGAGTCACTTGAACCTGAGAAGCAGAGGTTGCAGTGAGCTGTGATTGTGCCATTGCACTCCAGCCTGCATGACAGACAGACTCCATCTCCAAAACAAACAAACAAACAAAAAACAAAAAAACTTGTGTTGATCAGGAAGAGCCCCAAACTCACTCTCTGGTGGACTCACCTTCTGGAGCTAGCTGCACTGGAGTTTAACTAGAATATTTGGAATCTAAATAAGAATTTAAATAATTACTCATTTTCTGTGTTGGAGTAACAATTTTAATGGTGCACCACATTGTATCCACCATTACTGCCTATGTAGACCGGCAAATTTCACTAAGAATATTATTGCTTCCGATGGTCTGTCAATGAGAGGTGGGAAGGGTCATTGCCTTTGGATAACCTGTCTCTTCAGGAATTTCTAGGATGAGCAGAGTGTCTTTTCCTCCTACTCATTGTGTTGTCCAAGAGTAATGGGCAGCTTGGAGGAGCATTCCAGAACTTCAGCCAATGGTGAAGAATTTGCGGTGAGGGAGGGTGAAGCATGTACTGGCACTGTTGTATCAGGTATAGTAACACAATCTTGAATCAGCCTGAGTTTTCCTATGATCTTCAGTTTGTGATCTTTCCATACGGCCTTGAGAGTTAGACGATCTCACCCCGTGATCAGAACAGGTTCATGGTTGTGTGGGAGTGGTTCCAACTCCACTATAATTGTGAAACATGCAGGCTCATATTCTGGGATACATGCTTCTCCAGCTGTCAACACCTTGATTGTTGAACGACTAAAATTACTTTCATATTAAAGACTGTTAATTATATAAGGATCTTTCTCCTGAGAATGAAACACACTGTGAGTCATCTCTGAGAATTTAGGGGGTAGCAGAACCAACAACTTGACCTGAATAGGGCTAGATGATTAACTAGTCAAAGAGAGGTCAACCTTTCTTACTGCAAATTCACTCAATCTGAAACATGAATATGGTGAAGTTTGCCAAAGAGAGTACCCTGAGGCAAAGAAGATCACACAAGGTTGAAGACTATTAGAAGAACAGGATTCCAAAAAGATATGCTTCTAGTAGGGCCGACTCTGTGGGAGTGCAAACTTGAGCAGTCACATAGACTCCGTACTTTGTTTAATGCTGTACTCTTGCTGTCTGGATTTTTTTTTTTTTTTTTTTTTGAGATAGAGTCTTGCTCTGTTGCCCAGGCTGGAGTGCAGTGGCACGATCTCAGCTCACTGCAACCTCCACCTCCTGGGTTCAAGTGGTTCTCCTGCCTCAGCCTCCTGAGTAGCTGGGATTACAGGCATGCTACCATGCCCGACTAATTTTTGTATTTTTAGTAGAGACGGGGTTTCGCCATGTTGGCCAGGCTCCTGACTTCAGGGTGATCCGCCCTCCTTGGCCTCCCAAAGTGCTGGGATCACAGGCGTGAGCCACCGAGCCCTGCCAGTGTCTGGAAAATTTTAACACTCTGAATAAGGGGCTATCACGTTTTCATTTTGTACTGGCCTGCAAATTAAGCAGCTGGTCTTGGCTGCTGGTAAAATGATGAGAACCATCAGGGATAAATAAGATCAGTGAAACTGCACCCAGACGGTGTCTCAGAACAGACGGCGACAAAACAAGCATTGGCTATAAGTAGAACTCACCTCACCTGGTTGGTGAGTTTGCTGCCAGCACTGCATAGGGCAGATTTGACAGAATGGGGAACGACAGGACTACTGGTCAGGGAAGAACAGGCATACTGGGGAAGAGTCCTCAGGGAGCAAATTAGTAAGGCCCTTTTCCCTCTGGGGTAACAAAACAGACACAAAGAAGAACTTGCAGGATTAGAAGACTGGGCTAGACTCAAGAAGAGTGAGGACGTACCTGCAAATTCAGAGTAGGATATCCTGAAGTGCAGAAAATAAATCTTTAGCTTTTTATCATCTTTGTCCCCAAATAAGGTTCCCATAGGAATGCCTAATTGATCAAGCTGGAAAGCCCCACACCAGGGACAAATATTATAACATAGGTTGTAGAAGATATTAAAAATTGGTAAGACTTCACCCTGAGTATCCTAGATAAAAAGGGAGTCAGTAATTACATACCAAAGAACATAATTAGGATAACTCTTCAATTACTTGATTTTTTGGGGGGTAACTTTTTCATGTTTGTTGTCATTATCTCCATCTATTTTTCCATACTATCTTAAAAAATGGAAGAACCTGTGTGCTTATTCTGGGCTAGAAAAAGAAAGGGAGGAGGTGGGAGAATCATATTATACTTTGCAGTCTGCCCTGGGGAGAGCCTACTTTGAAGAGAAACAAATCATGGGATATAGAGTAGGAGGGGACAACTTTTTTTTTTTTTTTTAAAGCAAGTTAAATACCCAGGGTGTATAGGGAGGAAGAAAAGGTCCCATTGTGACACAGCTGGGGATGAGCAAGGGGAAATTAGGGGGCATGGAGGCCCTTCTCGTGAACAGTGATTTCAGACATACTCAAGAGAAGGCATTATCCCAGCCTCCAAGAGATTCGAAGAGATTCCTAAGCATTTAAGTGATGGAACTCTTATCGTCTCAATCAACTAAAAACACATTTCCTAATGATTTGTAGCTCTCTGCTGGCTGGGTGAAGGGGCCTGTCTACAAACCTAGTGTGGTCATCAGTCTGAGTGCTGTCTTCTTGGAGATGTGAGGATGTGCCTCCGGATAGCATAGAGAGCCTGCCAAGACTTATCAAACTCCCCTGTCCCCACTACTCTGATGGTTCATGAGGAACAAATGCTACAGTCATAAGGATTTGCAGTGCATCTCTAGGATTAGGTAGAAAAATGAAAAAAGCTGGGGGATGGTTGGGATTTTGTTTTGTTTTGTGCTTCCAGTTTGTGGTTGTGACTGGAAAGGAAAGGAGAAAGGAGGGTAATAGCTGGTTACATAGAAGACATTTAAAGGAAAGAATTCGTCTTCTGGATCATGACAGCAACATCAGAAAGATGTACTACTGAAGATGGAAAGGGCAACAGATCAAAGTGGAGAGCATATTTAACAAGGATGAATGGATAAAGGGGAGGGAGAAAAATCAAGACCAACTACCAGCTAGGTAACAAGGACAGTGAGCATGACAGAAAAAGAATTTGTACAGTGAAGGTGGTCCCTGGTAATTATCATTCTTTCCTTCATTCGACAAATAACAGAGAAGTTCGCTTAGAATAATCTTTATGTCTTTAGGAAGCTATCTTATGTCAACAGAATGGAGGTGACAAAATGAGCTCAAAGTTTTAAAGCAAAAAGTAAATATAATGTTATTGAGAGCACTAAGACTGAATGGGATAAAATTCAGCCTAAAAAAAATATTAAGAGAGGCCAGGCACAGTGGCTCACGTCTGTAATCCCAGCACTTTGGGAGGCCAAGGTGGGCAGATCACCTGGGGGGAGTTTGAGACCAGCTTGTCCAACATGGAGAAACCCCATCTCTACTAAAAAATGCAAAAATTAGCTGGGCGTGGTGGCAGGCACCTGTAATCCCAGCTACTTGGGAGGCTGAGGCAGGAGAATTGCTTGAACCTGGGAGGCAGAGGTTGCAGTGAGCCAAGATAATGCCACTGCACTCCAGCCTGGGCGACAGAGCAGGACTCTGTCTCCAAAAAAAAAAAAAAAAAAAAAAAAAAATTTCAGAGAAAGACATACTTTATTCAAAAACTTATTCTATAGGAGAAACAAGAGATTAGTGCCATGTATAACTAAGATATATATCAAGATGGAGACAAAGGTAAAGCAAATAAAGCAAATGAGAAATTAGTTATACTGCTATATACACCTCAAGACCATGGTGGAGGAGGGAGGAAATGGATATTGTGTTTTTGGTGTTACATCTTGGTACGAGTAACCCTTTGCAGTAAGGGGAGAATTTGATTATCTTTGAAAAAGTTAATTTTGCTCAAATTAAAGTATTTGGTAAATGCCTAACTTTTAATGTTGACATTTTAAATCTCTATAAAAGAGAGAGCATACAAGAGAGTTGAATGTCAATATGGAGACTCTGAGGGGTAATAATGAGGGAGTAACCAAAGTCTTGGAGCCTAGACTGTAGAAAGTCATGTATGTGCTCCTGCTTGTACTCCTTGAAATGAAGTTCTTGGACAGGATAGTTCCACAAAATCTTATTGGTCTGCATCAAGATGAAAGTAAGTATTGGAAACTTTTACAGTGATTTTTATCACCACAACATTTTTATTTTATTTTATGAAACTAAAACTCATCCCTTACCACAGATACTTTGAGAGGCATTTTCCTAGTTCATAATAAAACAGAATTAGAAAACTTTACTGCCTTTTGTCCTGAACGTGAATACAGCTTGAGAAAAGGAAAGAGAGGGAGAATGTGAATATATATTTGGGAATTATCCCAATGGAACAAATGAGGAAAATAATTTTTAAAGCAGTGTGATTGTACTAGAAGCTCTCTTGATGAGAAAAAGGGGTTAAAACCTTTTTATTGAGCACTGTTATATGTAGGCACTTTTATTGAGATTATCTTTTGTTTTCGAGATAAGGTCTTGCTCAGTCACCCAGGCTGGAGGGCAGTGGCACAGTCTCAGCTCACTGCAGCTTTGACTTCCCAGGCTTAAGCGGATCCTCTCACCTCAGCCTCCCGAGAAGGTGGGACTACAGGCGCACACCACCACACCTGGCTAATTTTTTTGACTTTTTTGTAGAGACAGGGTCTCACTGTGTTGACCAGGCTGGTCTTGAACTCCTGAGCTCAAGCGATCCTCCCACATCAATCTCCCAAAGTCCTTGGATTACAGGTGTGAATCACTGCACCTGGTTTATTTAGATTATTTTAAGTAATGAAATTCTAATTTTGATGGAAGGTGGGGCATAACTGAAGTTCAGTGACTTTAGTGGGTTGAAGGTGGCCCCCAAAAGATATCTCCATATTCCAGTCCCTAGAACCTGTGACTATTAGCATATATGGCAAAAGATGTGATTAAGTTACAGATCTTGAGAAGAGGAGCTTATCCTAAAGAGGTCCTAAATGCAATCACACATATTCTTGTAAGAAAGACACACCGAGGAGAAGACACATAGCGAACAGGAAGAGGTGATGTGACTATAGAAGCAGAGATTGAAGTGATGCAGCCACATGCCAAGGAGTATCCAGAGCCACCAGAAGCCACAAGGAAGGGATTTTCCCCTAAAGTCTTTGGAGGGCGCGTGTCCCTGCTGACACTTTGATTTCAGACTTGACTGGCCTCCAGAACTGTGAGAGAATAAATTTCTGTTGTTCTAAGCTACTCAGTTTGTGGTAATTTGTTACAGCAGCCTTAGGAAACTAATGCAGTGACCTAAAGTAACTTCTAGAAAATGAAAAATCTGATGTTTAACCTCGGGTGTCACTCCAAAGCCTTTTATGATGACCCATTATATCGCAGGCTTCTAGACTTTATAATAGCTGGATCAAATGATTAGAAATAGGTTGAAAGGCTAGGGAAAGCACAGAGAAATAAAGCGTGTATCCTGTGGCCTCATATACTAGGTTTCAATCCTGGTTCCTCTGCTCACTTTACTTGTCTTCTGGAAGTCCCAGTTCCCTCAAATGTAAACTATTATAAATGTCATAAACCAAATTAACATGGTATTTTAAGGATTAAGAAACCATGTATATAAACTTCTTTGCAGGCTGGGCAGTGGCTCACGCCTGTAATCCCAGCACTTTGGGAGGCTGAGGAGGGCAGATCATAATGTCAGGAGTTCGAGACCAGCCTGGCCAACATAGTGAAACCCCGTCTCTACTAAAAATATAAAAATAAACTGGGCTTGGTGGTGGGCGCCTTTAGTCCCAGCTACTCGGGAGGCTGAGGCAGGTGAATCACTTGAACCTGGGAGGCAGGCGGAGGTTGCGGTGAGCCGAGATCACGCCACTGCACTCCAGCTTGGGCAACAGAGCAAGACTCTGTCTCAAAACAAAACAAAAAACTTCTTTGCAAACTGTAGAGCACTATTCAAATGCTAATTCCTAAGACCCCCATTCCCCTCCACCCTCGGTCTCCCAAGAGAGACTGAAGAGAGGATGAATGCAGCAATCTTTTTTTTTTTTTTTTTTTTTTTGATTTTAAAAGATGTTTATTCCAGCTTTTTTAAAAAACAGAATTACTAGAAACTAAAGAAACTAAATTACTATAGTTATTGGAATTAACATTAAAATGTTAGAAGATTATTTCTAGGAGGTTAGTTTGAAAGATGAAGGGAAGAGGACTTTTATCTATTTCCATATTACAAACTAAAAACAAATAATGCAGAACAATTTTAGCTTCCATTTTGTGTGCCTCTATGCAGCAATCTTTATACTCTGTATCTCATCTGTTGCAGCTGCAATGGGATTGGTTCGCCCATTTTCCTGCCACAGCAGAGATGAACATCTTCCTCTCTCTAGCTGTACAGTCCTAATATTACAGGCCTGCAGGAGCAACAAGAAGCCCCTGAACCTGTGGAGCAATTTTGCTTGAAAGAAAACCTCAGAAGCTACCATGCCAAAACAAAACAGTTGTTTTTGGTAGATTTTTTTCTTTTAGTGTTCAGATGGACAATACTAAATAACTCTGTTCAACAGGCCAGTTCATTCCTCCTTGTTTACTTATACCCTGCCTTGTTCCAGAAAGGATTTAAGGTGGATTACCTATTAATACCACACAAGATAAAATGAAGTGAAAAATAAGTGGGTGAGGAAAGTAGGACACCAGGAAAATAAGACGCAGAAAATTAAGTGAAAGCAGGAGTGAGTTAGACTCATTATGCTTTGTAAGGGCTTGTGTGCTCACTGAGGCTGGCCAGGAGAGTGTATCTAAGCTTTCTTGCTATTAATACAGAAAAGTCTCTAAGTCAAGGTCCCCAACAATCTCCTTTTTTGAGATAGGGTCTCATTCTGTAACCCAAGCCGGAGTGCAGTGGCACGATCTTGGCTCACTGCAACCTCCACCTCCTGGGTTCAAGCCATTCTCCTGCCTCAGCCTCCTGAGTAGCTGGGACTACAGGTGTGCACCACTATGCCCAGCTAATTTTTGTGTTTTTAGTAGCGATGGAGTCTCTCCATGTTGTCCAGGCTGGTCTTGAACTCCTGGCCTCAAGTGATCTGCCCACCTTGGCCTCCCAAAGTGGTGGGATTACAGGCGTTAGCCAATGTGCCTGACCACAATGTCCTCTTTAGGAAGTAAGTTCTGTCTGCCCAGAGCACTGGCTATGGAACATAAAGATCTCAAAGATCTTAACACTGAGCATGACCATACTCATTTTAGCCTGAATTTTTTTTTAAAAAAAGGATCAACGAAACTTTCATTTTTGAGAAACATAACTGTCTGATATACTGGCTAGTATACTAGCCACCAAATTTATATTTATACAACTGATGACTAACTAGGTGCACAGGCTGATTAACTATAAATCAGGTAAGTGGAAGGGGATGCCTACCCAAAAGGATGCCTTTGGTTTGAAAACTATCCATTTGTTGTCTTTTTTGGCATTAGTCAGGGCAAACTTGACCTGCAGCCACTTGTTGTTCATGCCAATTAATTTGGTGTCTCCTTATAAGAAAATGTCTATTTTTCTATTCTCTAGAACAGAAAAAATGAGTCAAAATTATAGAAAAGTATCATTAAATTATTGATTCAAATTAGACGGAAACTAGTGGTTGGATGAAGCACAGTCTCTGTTTTTATTCCATTGAAATCACCATCTGAAGAGTAATTTACTTAGCTTTTCTGGGTGTGAATTTTGCATCTAATTCATAGTGGGAGCCCATAACAATGTTGCAATGCTTAAAATAAAAAAGTTGACAAAGGCTATATTAAATGACTTTATAGTGAAAATTGATGATGGGGAAGTAACTACGGCCCTCAGACGCCTTCAGAATTGGATGATCTCTCTGCTGTCTGGCAGGGGTCAGCAAACTTTTTCTGTAAAGGGCCAGAGAGTAAATATTTTAGGTTTTGTGGGCCAAATGTTCTCTGTTGTAACTATTCAACTCTCCATTGTGATGTAATGTCTATGAATGGACAGTGTATAAGCTAATGGAGATAGCTGCATTTCAATAAAACTTTATTTACAAAAACAGGTGGCAAGAGAATTTGGTTAATTAATGAGCTATAGTTTGCCTGCTTTATGTTGTAGAACTATGGGGTTTTTTGTTCTTGTTTAAAGTTTTCACTATATTCAAAACTGTTTTCTAAGAGAAATTTTGGTTTGTCCATCTACCTCCCTGAAGATGATGGGTAGGCTCTCTTTTTAGGCAAGAAGCTTTGATTTTTGAAACAGATCATTGCCACCTACATACCAGTTATCTAAAACATGAAGCTCTCCATTTTATCAACAACACAGAAAAACTACATTCTGGGCTCCCCCATATAACCCCAACCACTATAAATGACAGCATAGCTACTTGTAAAAGTCTGGCTGAAGCAGAGAGATAAGAAAGATAACTTAATGTGCATGACAATTCATTACTCTAGATTTTTAAATGTTCAGACTTGTATCAAGCCACATGACTAAGAATATGTATACATGTACCACATTACCTTCCCTCCTCTAGAAGTGTCCTTGCAGAATTGCAGTTTCACACCACTCCATCATCTTTTATTTTGTTTTACTTACTTATTTTTGAGACGGAGTCTTACTCTGTCACCCAGGCTGGAGTGCAATGGCGCAATCTTGGCTTACTGCAACCTCCGCCTCCTGGGTTCAAGCAATTCTCCTGTCTCAGCCTCTTGAGTAGCTGGGACTACAGGTGCCCAACACCAGCTAATTTTTGTATTTTTAGTAGAGATGGGGTTTCACAATGTTGGCCAGGCTGGTCTTGAACTCCTAACCTCAGGTGATCCACCCGCCTCGGCCTCCCAAAGTGCTGGGATTACAGACGTGAGCCACTATGCCTGGCCCATGTTTTATTAAGGATTATATGTAAAAGTGACCTTTTGGAGAACACTTTTCTTCTTTTGAAAAACTATGGTTGAACACACTTTTCATTAGATCATTTTATGTTATTTAGGAAGTAAAGCTCTGTGTGACCCTTAGAATTTAGTGGGACAATGGAAGTGTATCTCTTGTGCTTCCTGTTGTTTACCAAGGAGTGCTATGTAACTCCTCTTATGCTACCCCTTGTATATATATTTTAAGCTCTGTTTCCAAAAAGTGAAACTAAGTATATGTTCAATTGCACAGCTTATATTCAGCCTAGGTTTAGAAGCCCCAAGCAGAAGTAATGGTCAACATTCATTTCTATACCATGCACTGGCTGGCCTCTGGTCCTCAGGCAGAATTTTTTTTTTTTTAAATAAAAAATAGAGACAGAGTTTTGCCATGATGCCCAGGCTAGTCTTGAACTCCTGGGCTTATGCTCAGCCTCCTCAGGGAGAAATTTTAAAATTTTAGTTTTAGTTTTAATTTTTGTAGGTACATGGTAGGTGTATATATTTATGGGGCACATGAAATATTTTGATACAGGCATACAAAGCATAATAATCACATCAGAGTATATGGGGTATTCATCACCTCAAGCATTTATCCCTTGTGTTACGGAAATAAAGAAAATAAGTTTCATTGATCCTTTACTGATTTTTTTTTTTTTTTAATCCAGGCTAAAATGAGTATGGTTATGCTCAGCGTCAAGATCTTTGAGGCCTTGACCTCCAATAGCCAGTATTCTGGGCAGGCAGAAGTTACTTCCTAAAGAAGATATTGTTGGGGATCTTGTTTGCCAGTACCATGTTGTTTTAGTTACTATAGTTGTGTAGTATAATTTGAAGTCAGGTAATTTGATTCCTCCAGTTTCATTCATTTTTCTTAGTATAGGTTTGTCTATTGTGGGTCTTTTGTGATTCCATATAAATTTTTTGATTGTTTTCTTCTATTTCTGTGAAAAATGTCATTGGTATTCTGATAGGGATTGCGTTATATCTGTGGAGTGCTTTGGATAGTATGGACATTTAAACATATTGATTCTTCCAATCCATGAACGTGGAATATCTTCCATTTTTTTATGTCTTCTTCAATTTCTTTCATCAATCTTTTACGTTGTAGAGATCTTTCATTTCTTTGGTTAATTCCTAGGTGTTTTTTTTTTTGAGACGGAGTTTCGCTCTTGTTGCCCAGGCTGGAGTGTAATGGTGGGATCTCGGCTCACCACAACCTCCACCTCCCAGGTTCAAATGATTCTCCTGTCTCACCCTCCCTAGTAGCTGAGATTACAGGCGCATGCCACCATGCCTGGCTAATTTTTGTATTTTTAGTAGAGACGGGGTTTCATCATATTGGTCAGGCTGGTTTTGAGCTCCTGACCTCAAGTGATCTGCCCACCTCGGCCTCCCAAAGTGCTGGGATTACAGGCGTGAGCCCATGCACCCGGCCAGTATTTTATTTTATTTGTAGCTATTGTAAATGAGATTACTTTCTTGATTACCTTTTCAGATTATTTACTATTGGCCTATAGAAACGGTACTAATTTTAGTATGTTGATTTTGCATCCTGAATACTGGATTTGTTTATCAGTTCTAATAGTTTTTTTGTGGAGTCTTTTTTCTTTTAACTTTTATTTTAAGTTCAGGGGTACATGTGCAGGCTTTTTACATAGGTAAACTTGTGTTGTGGAGGTTTTTGTACAGATTTTTTCATCATCCAGGTATTAAGCCTAGTACCCATTAGTTAGTTTTCCTGATCCTCTCCCTCCTCCCACTCTCTACCCTCTGAAAGGCCCTCGTGTGGTTCTTCCCTTCTACGTGTCCATGTGTTCTCATTATTTAGCTCCTACTTATAAGTGAGAACATGCAGTATTTGGTTTTCTGTTCCTGTGTTAGTTTGCTAGGGATAATGGCCTCTAGCTCCATCCATGTGCCTGCAAAGGACATGATCTCATTCTTTTTTATGACTGATAGTATTCCATGTTGTATATGTACCACATTTTCTTTATCTAGCCTACTATTGATGGGCCTTTAGGTTGATTCCATTTGCTATTGTGAATAGTGCTGCAATGAACATATGTGTGCATGTGTCTTTATAATAGAATGACTTACATTCCTTTGAGTATATACCCAGTAATGGGATTGCTGGGTGGAATGATATTTCTGTCTTTAGGTCTTTGAGGAATTGCCAACCTGTCTTTCACAATGGCTTAACTAATTTACACTCCCACTAACAGTATATAAATATTTCTTTTTCTTCACAACTTTGCCAGCATCTGTTATTTTTTGACTTTTTAATAGTAGCCATTCTAACTGATATTGGATTGATTTGCATTTCTCTAACGATCAATGATGTTGAGCTTTTTTTCATATGATTGTTGGCCACATGTATGTCTT
Organism: Pongo abelii; assembly: GCF_028885655.2. NCBI lineage: Eukaryota > Metazoa > Chordata > Mammalia > Primates > Hominidae > Pongo > Pongo abelii. The sequence continues at coordinate 141,102,593 of NC_071990.2, forward strand.
TTAAAAAGTGTTTGTGGAGTCTTTAGTTCAAGCTTGTCCAACTTGCAGCCAGTGGGCCACATGTGACTCAAGACAGCTTTCAATATGGCCCAATACAAATTTGTAAATTTTATTAAAACATTATGAGATTTTTTTGAAATTTTTTTGTTTTAGCTCATCTACTGTTAGTGTTTTTTATGTGTGGCCCAAGACAATTCTTCCACTGTGGCCCCGGGAAGACAAAATATTGGACACCTGCTTTAGGTTTTTCCAAATATAAGATCATATCACTTTCAAAGAAAGGTAATTTGAATTCTTCCTTTCCAAACTGGATGCCTTTTATCTCTCTTCTCTGATTGCACTAGCCAGGACTTCCAGTACTATATTGAATAACAGTGGTGAAAATGGGCATCCTTGTCATGTTCCTGATCTTAGAGGAAAGACTTTCAGTTTTTCCCCATTTAGTATGATACCAGCGTTGGGTCTGTCATATGTGGCTTTTATTATGTTGAAGTTTGTTTCTTCTGTACTCAGGTTTCTGTGGGTTTTTTTCATAAATGGATGGTGAATTTTATTAAATGCTTTTTCCAGCATCAGTTGAAATGATCATATGGTTTTTGTCCTTCATTCTGTTGATATGATGTATCATACTGATTCATTTGCATATGTTGATCCATCCTTGCATTCCAGGGATACATCCCACCTGGTCATAATGAATGATCTTTTTAATGTGTTGTTGAGTTCAGTTTGCTAGTGTTTTTTTGAGGATTTTTGTATCAAGTGTTTTGTTGAGGATTTTTGTATCAATGTTCATCAGGGATACTGACCTGTAGTTTTCTTTTCTTGATGTGTCTTTGTTTGGTTTTGGTATCAGAGTAAAAACAGCCTCATAGAATGAGTTTGGTAGTATTTTTTCTTCTTTTATTTTTTGGAATAGTTTGAGTAGAATTGGTATTAGTTCTTCTTTGAATGTCTGCAAAAATTCAACAGTGAAGCCATCAGGTCATAGGCTTTTCTTTCCTGAGGGACATTTTATTACGGCTTCAATCTCATTACTTGTTATTGGTCTGTTCAGGATTTGGATTTCTTCCTGGTTCAATCTTGGTAGATTGTATATGTCTAGGAATTTTCCATTTCTTCTAGGTTTTCCAATTCATTGGCATGTAGTTACTCATAGTAGCTTCTAATGATCCTTTGAATTTCTGCAGCATTAGTTGTAATGTCTCCTTTTTCATCTCTGATTTAATTTGTTTGGGTCTATTTGTTTCTTAATTAGTTAGGCTAAAGGTTTGTTGATTTTTGTTTATCTTTTCAAAAACCCACTTTTTATTTCATTGATGTTTTGTATTTTTTTATTTCAGTTTTATTTATTTCTGCTCTAATCTTTATTATTTCTTTTCTTCTACTAATTTTGGGTTTTGTTTGCTCTTGCTTTTCTAGTTCTTTAAGATGCATCATTAGGGCTGGGTGTGGTGGCTCATGCCTGTAATCCCAGCACTTTGGGAGGCCAAGGTGGGTGTATCACGAGGTCAGGAGATGGAGACCGTCCTGGCTAACACAGTGAAACCCCGTCTCTGCTAAAAATACAAAAAAAAATTAGCCGGGCATGGTGGCAGGCACCTGTAGTCCCAGTTACTCAGGAGGTTGAGGCAAGAGAATGGAGTAAACCTGGGAGGCGGAGCTTGCAGTGAGCCTAGATTGCGTCACTGCACTCCAGCCTGGGCAACAGAGCAAGGATTCATCTCAAAAAAAAAAAAAAAAAGATGCATCATTAGGTTGTTTACTTAAAGTTTTTCTACTTTTTGATAGAGGTCCTTATTGCTATAAACTTTTCTCTTATTAGTGCTTTCATTGTATCCTATAGGCTTTGATATGTTGGGTTTCCATTTTCATTTGTTTCAAGAAATTTTTAAATTTTCTCCTTAATTTCTTCATTGACCCACTGGTCATTCTGGAGCATATTGTTTAATTTCCATGTGTTTTAGTTTCCAAAATTCCTGTTGCTATTGAGTTCCGGTTTTGTTCCATTGTGATCACAGAAGATACTTGATATTGTTTCAATTTTTTTGAATTTTTAAAGACCGGTTTTGTGGCCTGACATATATATGGTTCATCTATCTGTCTATCTATCTATCTATCTACCTACCTATCTATCTCTAGCTATATCCATAACATATATATGGTTTATCCATATATAGGATAATCCGTGTGCTGAGGAGAAGAAAGTGTATTCTACAGCCACTGGATGAAATGGAAATATCTATTACATCCATTTGGTCTATAGTGCAAATTAAGTACAATGTTTCTTTGTTGATTTTCTGTCTGGATGATCTGTCTAATGCTGAAAGTGGTATGCTGAAGTCTCCAGCTATTATTGCACTGGGGTCTTTCTCTCTCTTTAGCTCTAATAATATTTGCTTTATATATCTGCATGCTCTAGTGTTTCGTGCATATGTATTTACAAATGTTATATCCTCTTGCTGAATCGGCCTCTTTACCGTTATATAGTTTTTTTGTGTGTGTGTGTCTCTTTTTATAGTGTTTGCTTTGAAATCTATTTTGTCTGATGTAAGTATAGCTATTCCTGTTCTTTTTTAGTTTCTGTTTGCATGAAATATCATTTTCCGTCCTTTTACTTTCAGTCTATCTGTGACTTTTTTTTTTTTTTTTTTTTTTGAGACGGAGTCTCACTCTGTCACCCAGGCTAGAGTGCAGTCGCCTGATCTCAGCTCACTGCAAGCTCTGCCTCCCTGGTTCACACCATTCTCCTGCTTCAGCCTCCTGAGTAGCTGGGACTACAGGCACCCACCACCAAACCCGGCTAATTTTTTGTATTTGCAGTGGAGACGGGGTGTTACCGTGTTAGCCAGGATGGTGTCGGTCTCCTGACATCGTGATCCTCCCACCTCAGCCTCCCAAAGTGCTGGGATTACAGGAGTGAGCCACCGCGCCCGGCCTATGTGTGTCCTTTTAGGTGAAGTGTGTTTCTAATAGGCAACAGATCATTAGGTTGTTGTTTTTTTTTTTTTTTTTAATCTATGCAGCCACTCTGTGTCTTTTGATTGGAGAGTTTAGCCCATTTACAGTCAATGTTATTATTGATAAGTAAGGACTTATCTTCTGTCATTTTGTTATTTGTTTTCTGGGTGTTTTTTGGTCTCCTCTTTCTTCTTTCCTTCCTGAATATCTTCTTTTTAGTGAAGGTAATTTTCTCTGGTAGTATATTTTAATGTTTTGCATCCATTGTATGTTTTTGATTGGAGGCTATGATATTGTATGATATGTATTGTATGATATTTTGATGAGGCTTGCAAATAATATCTTATAACCCATTATTTTAAACTGATGACAACTTAACACTGACTTTGTAAACAAACTAACAAACAAGCAAAGAGAAAAGTGAAAAAAATGCTGTAATTTAACTTCATCTCCTCAATTTTTAACTTCCTGTTATTTCTATCTTCCTATATTGTGAATACTTGAAAAATTGTAGCTGTCATTTTTGATAGGGTCATCTTTTAGTGTTTCTACTCAGGATATAGTAGTTCACATTCCACAATTACAGTGTTATAATATTCTGGTTTTTTTCTGGTACTTACTATTACCAATAAGTTTTGTACCTTTAGGTGATTTCTTATTGCTCATTAAAATGCTTTTCTTTCAAACCGAGGAACTCCCTTTAGCATTTCTTGTAGGACAGATCCCATGTTGGTGAAATCCCTCAGCTTTTATTTGTCTGGGAAATTCTTTATTTCCCCTTTAAGTTTGAAGGATATTCTCACTGGATATACTATTCTAGGGTAAAAGATTTTCTCCTTCAGCATGTTAAATATATTGTGACACTCCCTCCTGGCCTGTAAGGTTTCTACTGAGAAGTCTGCAGCTAGATATGTTAGAGCTTCTTTGTATATTGTTCTTTTCTCTTGCTGCTTTCAGGATCCTTTCTTTATCCTTGATCTTTGGGAGTTTGATTATTAAATACATTGATGTAGTCCTATTTTGGTTAAACCTGCTTGGTGTTCTATAACCTTCCTGTATTGCAACTTTGATAACTTTCTCTAGATTTGGGAAATTCTTGGTTATTATCCCTTTCTTTCCCAATCTGTCTCTCTACCTCCTCTTTAAAACCAATAACTCTTAGATTTGTCTTTTTGAGGCTGTTTTCTAGATCTCCTTTGTGTGCTTCATTCTTTTTTTCTGCTTTTTGCTTTTGTCTCCTCTGACTGTATTTTCAAATACACTGTCTTCAAGCTTACTAATTCTTTCTTCTGCTTGATCAATTTTGCTGTTAAGAGACTGACGCATTCATGTCAGTTGCATTTTTCAACTCCAGAATTTCTGTTTGATTCTTTTAAATTATTTCAATCCCTTTGTTACATTTATCTGATAGAATTCTGAATTCCTTCTTGGTGTTATCTTGGATTTCGTTGAGTTACTCAAAATAGCTATTTTGAATTCTCTGTTGAAAGGTCACATATCTGTGTCTTTGGGATTGGTCTCTGGCAGCTTATTTAGTTCATTTGGTGAGGTCATGTTTTCCTGGATGGTCTTGATGCTTGTAGATGTTCGTCAGTGTCTGGGCATTGAAGAGTTAGGTATTTATTGTAGTCTTTGCAGTCTGGGCTTGTTTTTAACCATCATGCTGGGGAAGGCTTTCCAGGTATTTGAATAGATTTAGGTGTTGTGATCTATGTCTTTGGTTGCTGCAGCCATATCTGCGTTAGGGGACACTCCAAGCCCAGTGATGCTGTGGCTTCTGCCAACTTGTAGAGGTACCACATTGGTGGTCTTGGGTAAGACCTGGAAGGATTCCCTGGATTACTAGGCAGAGACTCTTGTTTTCTTCCCTCACTTTCCTTTAAAAAAACAGAATCTCTCTCTCTGTAGCTAAGTTGCCTATAGCTGGGGGAGGGATAAAACAGGCACCCCTGTAGCCATCACCACTGAGACTGCATTGGGTCAGACCCGAAGCTAGTACAGCACTGAGTCTCACCCACAGCCCATGGTGACCAACACCTGGGTACCGCCTATGTTCACTCAATGCCCAAAGACTCTACAATCAGCAGGTGGCAAACCCTGCCAGGCTTGTATCCTTCCCTCAGGGCAGTGTGCTTCCCCTAGCCCTGGGTGGGTCCAGGTGTACTCATTTGTTCTTGCACTGCTATGAAAAAATACCTGACACTGGGTAATTTATAAAGAAAAGAGATTTAATTGGCTCACGGTTCCTCAGGCTGTACAGGAAGCATGGCTGGGGAGGCCTCAGGAAACTTACAATCATGGCAGAAGGTAAAGGAGAAGCAGGCACCTCTTACATGGCCAGAGCAGGAGGAGGGTGGGGGAGATGCTTTCAAACAACCAGGTCTTGTGATAACTCACTGACTATCATGAGAACAGAACCAAAGGGGAAATTTGCTCTCATGATCCAATCACCTACTGTCAGGCCCCACCTCCAACACTGGGGATTCCAATTTGACATGAGATTTTGGTGGGAACACAAACCCAAACCATATCCAGGGCCTGCAGTTGGGAACCTTAGGAATTTACCTGGTGCTCTGTTTTACAGCAGCTGAGTTGGCACTCAAGCTGCAAAGCAAAGTCCTTCCCACTCGTCCCTCCCCCACTACCCTTTTTTTTTTTTTTTTTTTTTTTTGAGACGGAGTCTTGCTCTGTCGCCCAGGTTTGAGTGCAGTGGCGGGATCTGAGCTCACTGCAAGCTCCACCTCCTGGGTTCAAGGGATTCTCCTGCCTCAGCCTCCTGAGTAGCTGGGACTACAGGCGCCTGCCACCATGCCTGGCTAATTTTTTGTATTTATTTATTTATTTATTTATTTTGAGACAGAGTCTCGCTCTGTCGCCCAGGCTGGAGTGCAGTGATGTGATCTCTGCTCACTGCAAGCTCCGCCTCCCAGGTTCACACCATTCTCCTGCCTCAGCCTCCCGAGTAGCTGGGACTACGGGCACCCGCCACCATGCCCAGCTAATTTTTTTGTATTTTTAGTAGAGACGGGGTTTCACCGTGTTAGCCAGGATGGTCTCGATCTCCTGACCTCGTGATCCACCCGCCTCAGCCTCCCAAAGTGCTGGGATTACAGGCGTGAGCCACTGAGCCCGGCCCCCTCCCCACTTTTTGAGTAGATGAGTCTCTCTCCGTAGCCACCACTACCCCTAGCCTGTGGCAAGTACTCCCTGGCTACCACCCACGTTCCCTCAAGACTCAAGGCCTCTTCAGTGAGCTCGTGAATACTGCCAGTCCTGAGTCTCTCCCTTTAGTGCAGTAGGCTCCCTTCTGGCCCAGGGAAGGTCCAGAAATGCCCTCCAGGAGCCAAGGCCTGGAATTGAGGACTCCAGGAGCCCACTTGGTGCACTGTCCTACTGTAGCCACGCTAATACCTAAGCTGCAAAATGAAGTTCGTTTTACTCTTCCTTCTCCTTCCCTCCAGCAGAAGAATTCTCTCCCTACAGTCACCACAGCTGGAAATGGTTCTGGCCCAATGTGTGTTTAGAAATGTCATCCAGGAGCTACTGCCTGGAATGAGGGTCTCAGGACCCTGTCCGGTGTCCTATTGTACTGTGGCTGAGCTGGTACCCAAGCTGCAAGACAAAGTCTCTTTTACTCTTTACTGTTATTTCAAGCTGAGGGAAGGAGTCTCTTTCAGAGCTGCAAGCTGTACTGCCGGTGGTTGGGGGCAGTGCATCCCATCCCCAGCTGGTGTCACACTAGGTCATGTGCCCCACCAAGTCCACTGCCTCTGAGCCCAAAAGAGCACCAGGACTTGCCCAGGAATTGCTGTCTTTGTGGCCTAGAGTACTTTTCAAGTTTATTTGGATCCCCAGAACACTTTAGCCTGCAGTGGGTGGGGGGCTTGCCGGAACTCAGATTCCAACTGCTATGATGAATGATTTGCCTGTGGCTAGGGCTGGTCTAAACACTCCCTCCATGGTCGCAGGCTGAGTTCTGTCCTGTGTTGTTTTCCACTGCAACAAGCCAGCACTGAGTCCCAATGCAAAGTCTCACAATCACTGTGCTCTTCCTTCCCCAAGCACATAGATTTTGTCTCTGTGCCATGCAGCCACTGCCAGGGGATGGAGGAGGGGTCATGTCAACAGTTCTGGCCTGTCTTTCTTACTCTCTTCAGTGCCTCTTTCCTTAATATGATGTTAAAACCCAGTACTGTGATTGCTTACCTGAGTTTTGGTTCTAATGAAAGTGCTTTTTTGTTTGGATAGCTGTGCAGTTTGATGTTCCTGTAAGGAAGACGGGCAATGAGCACTGGAGGCTTCTATTCTGCCATCTTGCTCCCAGGCAGGTTTATAATCCAGTCAGAGCAAGGCTCTATCTCTTCCTTTTCATGCTTGATCTCTTCATCCTTTTTTGGTTTGGCTGGATCTGACTGTACTTGTATTTTAATACAGAATATCATAGGGGTATAAATAACGAATGAATAACAAAAAATAACAAAATCTGGGTTTATTGAAAATGTTAAAGACCACAAAAAGTCATTTTCATCTGTGTTTGAAACTAGAAGAACAAGAAAGTGATTCCAAACTGCTTGGGGCAGATGGTGTAATAATAACAGATAACAGAACTAGTAAATTCATATTCTGTTTTCACGTTCAGCAGCAAGGAAAGTGGTCTGCTGGCTGGAAGGAAAAAAACAAGTAATACCTTGAATTAATTTTGCGGGGTGCTTTGGGTTTGGGGGACTTTTTTTTTCACTTCATCTCATTTATTTTTGCCTTGTGAGGTAGTCACAGTCGTTATCCTACTTTACTGGGGTGGAAATTGTGACTTAGCATTAAATGACTTGTCCACATTCACAAACAATGTAAAGAGGGAGTTGACTACAAGTCTACATAGATAAGTGGACAGTAAGACAAAGCCTGGTCACTTTAAATGAGAACACAGGACAGGTGCAAGTTATGCCAGGCTGCTGAGAAAACTGGAATGTTGGGCAAATAGTAGATGCTCAGAATATTCATTTTGAATGAGTGAATATGAACTGAGGATTAATATCAGTAACTACTGAGATCTTTCAGAGACCAAGAGATGAATGAATAAGGGAAATGTCAATTAATTTTTCACAAAAGGGAAGTAGATTCCATAATTCACAAACAGATCAGCTATTCTCAGATGGTGAACCTAGAAAAAGTCAAGAATGGATTTTTCAGCTAATGGCTCGTGACTGTTAACAAAGGAATGTGGTGGTTACTGGGAGTGAACATAGGTTCACAGGGCATGTCATGTTACGCTAGCTTAATTTATTTTATTGTTTTTGAAATAGAGCTACTTCATAAGATCAGAGGATTGACTAGGATGACTTAATTTTCATAATATCATAAAAATTGCAACCACTGTTGAACGTTCACTCTATGCTAGGCTCTGCTTTATTTACCCCTCACAATAGTTCCAGTAGGTAAGTACTTTGTTTATCTCCCTTTTTAAAGATAAGAAACAGAGAATCAGTAAGATCAAGTAATTTACACAAATTACTTGCCAGTGAGTGGCGGAGCCGGAATTGAGGCTAAATTTGTCTGACTCAAAGCAGTTGATGGTAACCACTATACCATATTGTGTTGACACACAGCCAGGCTTATGAGATCTTTGAGGTTAAGGTAAACTGAATACACAAATAGGGTCACAATACCGTTAGATAGATTCACAACAGGTTGTAAACAAACCTAAAGCACGTTGATTAATATTTTGGTCTTAATTTGCCTGGCATTTGAATTAATGAGTTGGCTAAAGACATAGAAAACACACGTCACTTTTACAGTTGACAAAAATCAGGAAGAAAAGCCAATCCTATCACTATTATTAACTAACACTTGCATAGTGTTTCTCACATTAAAGAATACTTTTGCCTAGATTGTCATATTTGATTTTCACAACCATACAAAATAGACTTATTGCTAGATCCCAACTCTCTTTTATTTTTACAGTGAGCAGAACTGAGGTTCAGGAAAATCAAGTGACTCAGAGTCATACAGTGAATAATCTGAGGACTTCTCTTTTCTGTCACATTGCAATAGATATAGAGTCATGATTAGATAAAGTATCAAGACATGCAGATGGAAGATCGAAACCAGTAAGATGAAATACGAAGGTGGTGAATGTAAAGTCTAATGCTGAAGTAAAAATATGTTCATTTGAATGTTTAATGGAAGCCAACATTTCATTATGATTACAAATAATGCTGACTTAATCTTGGGCTGGATTAATGGAAGCATAACATCTACATCACAATAAACAACACTCCCACTGAACATGGAAATGTTCAAAACCTACATGCAACCCATATTCTCTGGGCCTAGCAGTTACTGAAAACTTGGACTAAGTAGAGAGTACCCAGAGGCAAATAAATATTGCAGGGACCGTGGGGTACATAGAGAGTGAAAGGCAATGAGGAAATAAATAAACATTCTAGTTTTCTTCAAAATTTTAAGAATGATCACACGGAAGAGAAAAAATATTTGTTCTGTGTTGTTCTACGTCCAGTAGGTGTAAGTATCAGATTTTACTTAGAGATAAAAGCCAATTCCAGCAATTGAGCAGCTGCCAATGGAATGAGTCTTGTGAAGTTTTAATACCCCATCATGGGAAAAATTCTCTCAGAGGCTATTTGGTCTTTCTTTCTCTTAGAAGTGAGGTGAAAAGTAAAATTACAATGAGTTATCATGGCTTGTCCAATCTAATATTATGTAGTAGTTTAAAACCTTACTCCAAGAAGACAAGGATCACTCTCATTTTGATTTTCACTTAGCTCCAAGCAGGCTGAGTATAGCAGATGCTCAAAAAATATTGAAATAAGTCTTTAAAAGGGAGAGGAAAGTACCAAGGGCTGATAGTGAAATGTCTCCTGGCACACATCATGCCTGGCACAATTAACACTTCCCAGACCCTTTTGCAGTGGGAGGCAGCAATAAGAGGTTCTAGTCTAGAGCATCTGCACTCACTATGCTCTTTGCACGGACCATGCTTCCACTTGGATTTTCACGAGGTCCAGCCTCTGGCTTTATTCAGGTCTGCTTGAAAGGCACTTCAGAGAGGATCTTAAGTAGCAACCCCTTAAACTCTGTCACTGCTTTAGTACTTTCAGGCATTTTTCACTGCCTCTGAAACACACAGAAATACACGCATACATTCAATGTCTCCTGACATTTGAATTTAAGTTTTTTGGCAACAGGGAATTTCTTTTGTTCCTGCATGTTATGATTTGAATTGCGTTCCCCTGAAATTCATATGTTGAGGTCAAAATCCTCAATACCTTAGAACAGGGGTCCCCAAGCCCCAGGCCATGGACCGGTACCAGTCTGTGGCCTGTTAGGAACCAGGACGCACAGCAGGAGCTGAGCGGCAGGTGGGCAAATGAGGGAAGTTTCATCTATATTTACAGCCTCTCCCCATCACTCACATTATGGCCTGAGCTCCGCCTCCTGTCAGATCATTGGTGGCATTAGATAGTCATAGGACTGCGAACCCTACTACGCCTAAGAGGGATCTAGGCCGTGTGTTCCTTATGATAATTTAATGCCTGATGATCTATCACTGTCTCCCATCACCCCTAAAGGGGACTGTCTAGTTTTCCTGCAGGAAAACAAACTCAGGGCTCCCACTGATTCTACATTATGGTGAGTTGTATAATTATTTCTTTTCTGCTTTTTTTTTTAATTTTTTTAAGACGGAGTTTCATTCTGTTGTCCAGGCTGGAGTGCAGTGGCGCCATCTCCACTCACTGCAAGCTCCGCCTCCTGTGTTCACGCCATTCTGCCTCAGCCTCCCGAGTAGCTGGGACTACAGGCACCAGCCACCACACCCAGCTAATTTTTTGTATTTTTAGTACAGATGGGGTTTCACCGTGTTAGCCAGGATGGTCTCGATCTCCTGACCTCGTGATCTACCCGCCTCGGCCTCCCAAAGTGCTGGGATTACAGACGTGAGCCACTGCGCCCGGCTGAGTTGTATAATTATTTCATTATATATTACAATGTAATAATAATAGAAATAAAGTGCACAATAAATGTAATGCGCCTGAATTATCTTGAAACCACCCCCTGCCCACCCCAAGTCCGTGGAAAAATTGTCTTCCTTGAAACAGGTCCCTGGTGCCAAAAAGGTTGGGGACCGCTGCCTTAGAACATGACCTTATTTGGAAATATGGCCATTGCAGATGTAATTGGCTATGATGTGGTCATACTGCAATAGGGTTCAGCCCCTAGTCCAACAGAACTGGTGTGCTTGTATAGGGAAATGTGGACATGCACACAGGGGAAATTCCATGTGAAGATGAAGGCAGAGATTGGGGCCATGCTTTCCTATAGGCCAAGAGCTGTGAAAGATTGCCAGCAAACCACCAGAATGTATGAGAAAGGCATAGAACAGATTCTTGCTCACAGCTCTAAAAAGGAACCAACACCAGGCAACCTTGAGCTCAGATTTTCAGCTTCCAGAACTGTGAGAAAACCAGTTTCTGTTGTTTAAGCCACCCGGTTTGTGGTATTTTGTTAACAGCAGCTCTAGTAAACAAATATTTTGTTTATCCCTGTATGTACAACTGTGACTAAATAGAGCAGACGTTCAATAAATAGATTTTTTGAGTGAATGTTGAATGAATGAATGAATACATGGAAGAATACATGAATATATGTTACCTCAGGAAAGCCGTATATTTTTTATAGTCCTCAGTGTTGTCATTTGTGAGATGACATTCATTACCATCTAGAAGATTTATCTGGTTCTCATCTATTCTGCTACATTCATAAAAAAGGACTCAATGACAGAAAAATTAATCATATATTAGAAGTTATCAAGGAAGCTTATTTAATCTGAATCTCTATTAAAAAATACAGACAGACATGAGTTTTAGGGATGGCTGGAATTTTAATTTGACCTGAGGCAAATATCTGAAATGAATAATTTCCTGAGATGGCTTTTAGATTTTGATCCTGTGTTTCTCCTTGATGAGTTTATCTATTTATGGAAATCAGGTCGGTGAGACCGTGTGAGTTATAGGCAATAAGGTTTCACTGCACTCCAGGCTCAACTTAGGTATCAGAATACAATCTTCCTCAATGAGGAAATAGAGCGGCAAAGAAATGATATAGGAGTCAAATCAGAGTGGAATGCTGAAAATTGACTTACTGCTTGGGAAGTTTGGGTGCACCATTCATTACCTGAGATGATATTAGGTTTATCCATGTGTCCCCAAATAATGGGCATTGAAAAGGACCTGGACTAAAAGACACTGAACAGCATTGCAGAGACTTACTTATCTGGATGTAACTAGATTCATTAGCCTGGATTCTATTTGGAAAACTCCAGTCAGCCATGGTGAGCTTAAGTTTTCAGTCCTTTAAGACTGGCCTAGGTGGGCTGGGTGTGGTGGCTCACACTTGTAATCCCAGTACTTTGGGAGGCCGAGGCAGGCGGATCACAAGGTCAGGAGATTGAGACCATCCTGGCTAACACAGTGAAACCCCGTCTCTACTAAAAATACAAAAAAATTAGCTAGGTATGGTGGTAGGTGCCTGTAGTCCTAGCTACTTGGGAGGCTGAGGCAGGAGAATGGTGTGAACCCGGGAGGTGGAGGTTGCAGTTAGCGGAGATCACACCACTGCACTCCAGCCTGGGTGACAGAGTGAGACTCCATCTTAAACAAAACAAAACAAAACAAAACAAACAAAAAGACTGGCCTACGTGAGTTCTCCAGGACTGATGTCCAGAGATGGGTTTCCAGAAACCTAGGCCACCTTATAGAGCTCTGGTTCCATTTCACTTTCTAGGTCTTTTATCTTCCTATGAACCAGCAGATTCATTTTCTCAGTCTCCTGCCATTTAAAGCCTTTGACTTCGCCTGCGTGACAGTATCCTATTGTTGAAAGAAGAGCCTTCACTTGGCTCTTCTCCTTCTGCTCTTCCTAAATTCACATTTACTGAGATGGATCTCCACTCCAATCAAAGAAATTGATACCTCAGTGTGTAAAACTCAAAGATTCCCAGGGGATGGACGAGAAGGGTACAGAATTTACACATCCAGAGGAGTTAGATTCATCTCCCATTGGTGCTCTGCTGGGCTCAGTGGGGAAGTCATTCTGAGCTGGAATTCTGGTGCTTTTGTCTTCACTGGGTCCCTGCTGTTTCCTTTTTAGCTTTTATTTTAAGTTCAGGGGTACATGTGCAGGTTTGTTAGATAAGTAAACTCGTGTCACAGGGGCTCATTGTACAGATTATTCTATCACCCAGGTACTAAGCCTAGTACCCATTAGTTGTTTTGCCTGATCTTCTCTCTTCTTCCATTCTCCACCCTTCGTTAGGCCCCAGTGTCTGTTGCTCCTCTCTATGACTCCATGAGTTCTCATCATTTAGGTGCCACTTATAAGTAAGAATGGGCAATATTTGGTTCCTGCATTAGTTTGCTGTGGATAATGGCCTATAGCTCCATCCATGTTCCTGCAAAGGATATGATCTTGTACTTTTTTATGGCTGCATAGTATTCCACAGTGTATAGGTACCAAGTTTTCTTTATCCAGTCTACTGTTGATGGGCATTTAGGTTGATTCCATGTATTTGCTATTGTGAATACTGCTCCAATGAACACATACATGCATGTGTCTTTATAATAGAATGATTGATATTCTTTTGAGTATATACCTGGTAATGGGATTGCTGGGCTGAATGGCAATTCTGTTTTTAGGTCTTTGAGGAATCACTACACTGCTTTCCTGTTGAGCTAGTTTTCACTCACACCAACAGCATATAAGCATTCCTTTTTTTCTGCAACCCACCAGCATCTGCTATTTTTTTTTTTTTTTTTTTTTGAGAAGGAGTCTCGCTCTGTCACTCAGGCTGGAGTGCAGTGGCGTGATCTCGGCTCACTGCAAGATCCACCTCCTGGGTTCACACCATTCTCCTGCCTCAGCCTCCTGAGTAGCTGGGACTACAGGTGCCCACCACCACACCCGGCTAATTTTTGTATTTTTAGTAGAGACGGGGTTTCACTGTGTTAGCCAAGAAGGTCTCGATCTCCTGACCTTGTGATCCACCTGCCTCGGCCTCCCAAAGTGCTGGGATTACAGGCGTGAGCCACCGTGCCCGGCCTATTTTTTTGACTTTTTAATAATTGGCTTCACCAAGTCTTAAGTTCCTCTTGCTATCCAACTTAGCTCAAGTACAAGAAGCCCATTAAAGTGCTAAATATACCGAATCAAAATCAGCAAAGAGCAGAGAATGTCTCTTACTTTCCCATCTCACATGGTCTGAATGTTGGTTTATCCTCCCTCACCTCCTCAATTTATGTGTTGCAATCTAATACCCAATGTGGTAGTATTAAAAGGTGGGGACTTTGGGAAATGATCAATGCAAGAGGCTTCTACCCTCATGAATGGGATTACTGCTCTTATAAAAGAGGCTTCAGTGAGCTCCCTTGCCCCACTTTTACCATGGGAGGGCACAGTCACAAGGTACCCTCTATAAAGCAGAGAGCCTTCACTAGACACTAAATCTGCTGGTGCCTTGATTTTGAACTTCCCAGGATCCGGAGCAGCAAGATATACATTTCTGTTGTTTATAAATTACCCAGCTTAAAGTGTTTTGTTATAGCAGCCCGGATGGACTAAGATGCCACCTCTACTTCAGTTTTGCAAATGGGTCAGTAAAAATAGTGTCCTTGGTGTGGGCAAGGGTGTAAATGAGTACAGTGAAGTCTCAGACAGAAAACAAATCCTCAGAACAGAGGCAATTTATTTTCAAATCTTTGGATTATAGTGAGCAGTTAGAAGAAATCTTAAATGTCATCTAATTAAACTCACTTATTTTGCATATTAGGAAACAGGGTGCTCTGAGCAAGACATCTCCTGACTTGCAGACCCTATAGTTTTCACGTAGTTCTGTGTTTATGTCTTCAGGATTTTAAAAGCGTTATTCTTCTTGGCATTATCTCTACCCAAACCAGGGCAAAAAAGTTTATAAAGTAAGAGGGTGGGTGAATAAACCAAGACTATAGAGCTAGCAAAGGAAAAGGACTCAGACAAGAGACCATGTCCCCTAGTTCCTAATTCAGTGCTCTGTGATTCACTTGAGCATTAAAGCAAACTAAGGCTGCATAAGAATTAAAATTTGTGGTCCTTAGACTCTTATGTAAAATAGGCTGCTGTCTTATTTTCTGTATTCCAATGGTATCAGTCTCTATAGCAGTGATTCTAATTTCCTTCAGACGGTGGAGTAATTGTCCCCACTTGAGAGTCTGAAAACTCTCAGGGATCCTCTTCTCAAGAAATTGTGTACACACACAATTTACAAGTTCAGGTGATTCACATAACACCTCAATATGAGGGTAAGACCCTGGGCTGTGAATGAATGTTCTAAATACTAATGACAGCTGTGTTTGTTTATTGAGTGTTTGCTATGTTCCAGGAATTATTCTGAAGACTTTATATGTGCTACTTCATTTAATTTCTGCAGCGCCACTTGAAGTAGGTACTATTATCATTTCTATTTTGTTTATTTATTTATTTTTTTTTTTTGAGACAGAGTTTCGCTCTTGTTGCCCAGGCTGGAGTGCAATGGCGCAATCTAGGCTCACCACAACCTCCGCCTGCCAGGCTCAAGCAATTCTCCTGCCTCAGCCTCCCTAGTAGCTGGGATTATAGGCATGCGCCACCATGCCAAGCTAATTTTTGTATTTTTAGTAGAGACAGAGTTTCTTCATGTTGATCAGACCGGTCTTGAACTCCCAACCTCAGGTGATCCACCTGCCTCGGCCTCCCAAAGTGCTGGGATTACAGGCATGAGCCACTGCTCCTGGCCTATTATCTCTATTTTACAGAGAAAACAGATTTAGAGTGCATCTCTTTATTTAACACTATTTCTTAAATACTGACTGATGTCAGGCAAGATGCTAGGTACTGAGTATACAGTGGTGCATGAAAATGGACACAGTTCCTTCTTTCATCAAGCTTGGAATCCAGTGAAGCAAAGTGATTGCCTGTATACACAGAAACATGCCACGAGGGAAACGGACATGGGTGGGGGGCGTGTGTCAGGCAGTGATAATAACATGGACCCATGAAGTTCTGGAAAGATCTGAAGAAGGAAGTTGTGCCTGGACCACTATGCAAAATGGGTGCAAGAGCTATATATGAGGTGAGAGGTGTCAGACTATGTGTGGGAGTTAAATCACGTGCTAGAGGTTAACTTCAAAGGACAGAGGCCGAGCTCAAACCAAGTTCATCTGCCCCCAAGGTCAGACCCTGCCCTATTGTCACCACCAGTTCAGTCCCTCTGACTATAATGACTCCTAGTGACGTATAATATATAATATCTCATGCTGGTGTCCTTCATGCCCTTGGGAAATACACCTCCCTAAAGTGCCCAATTTGTGGTGAAGGACAAAGTTTTAGAATTTTCAATCTGTCATGCTGTGTTTCTATACATCAACCTGTCACCCTCTCCCCGAATCCTTGTTGCCAAGCCTGCTCCCTAAGCTTGAGAGTGTTCTTGGTGGAAGCACAGAGCATTCTGGGTAACCACCGATTCATACCGATTCACTATAGAGGAATTATGTATCTGGACTGATGGCTTCGGTGAAAAATAATGTCTCTGATCTTTATGTCTAAAAACTTACCTGCAAGCTTTGACTATTTCCCTCCCTCACATTTGCAGAGCCCTGTCCCAAACAATTGAGCCTGTGTTTCTTTCCAGAGCAGCAGCTTGCTGATGCATGTGATTGCCAGGCCTGGGGCTGGACCCCTGCCCAGGAGTGGCAAGGACAGGTACCCGGGCCACATATGACTGTCGTGCAGCTGATGTACTTGGCTTGCTACCACCGGTGAGTGTGCTGCGCACCACAAACAGAAACACAGTGCTAATTTCAAGGTCTGTTAGAATCACAAGGCAGTAGAAATAATGGTTGAGAGACAGAAAGGATCAGAACTGGCAGATTAAGAAGTCCTATTCCAAAAGCTTCTGGGAGATGTCGACAAACAATGGGAAATAAATAGATACACTTTCCGATAATAAAAATGTACTTGACAGTGTGCTTTTGAATGAGCACAGTGAGGGACTGAAGTGGACAATATGTGACCATGGTTTTTACCCTACACCATGCGGAACTGCTGATGGGGTCAGGCTGAGAACAAGCATCTGAGCATTCATGTAAAAGCTATTGGAATGCAGTGTTCCCAACAAATACATTAATAACTTTCAACAATCTTCACTTATGGACATGATGTAATTAATTTTTGAATCAGGGAAGCAAAATGGTCTGTGGTCTGATATTTTCATTTGAAAGCAAGTGGGAAGACAAAAGCAAACAGGCTTTTTGGCTATGAGAAAATGCGTGACCTTCCAAGTAAGGAATTCAAACTGGAGCTTTCAACTTCAGAGAGGAATGAGGTTGGAGAACCTTTTTGTAGCAGAAATGGAAGGTGGAGAAATGGTTGGGGGTTACAATGCCCTCCACTGCCCTCTAAGTAGACATGCCTTTCCCCACTTCGAAGGGCTGTGATGTCCCTGAACTACTATTTAACAGGAAAACATTATTGCTAACAGCTTTTATATTTTTTTAAACAGAGGGCTGGCATGCCAGCACATGCTTGAATGCTCTCACGGTTACATATCAACTTTAAAAAGAGGCCCCCTTTCCCCTGAGCCTGACTCATACCCCATGCATCATATAACCAGGCTTTGGAAAGGCTCTGAAGAATGCACATGGCAATTGGATCTATTTTGTCCGATCGTGGGAGTGATAAAAGCAGGTGATGTAGTAGGTGGTGGGAACGTAAAGCTGGGGGGTACCGGGTGGGGAGGGGAGGGGTCATGAGGGGTAATAGGAAAGTTGTTCATACCTTTTAATGTTCTTTATGACATTTAGGATAACAGAACCATTGCTTTTTAAAGACAGAAGAGGCCTTGGCAGCCTGCAATGACAATTCAGAGCTACTAAGCCAGTGCAAAATCACACAGCCAAACTCTGAACAACCCAGGCTGTATTTTGGACCCCAAACCCATCAGAGAATCCAGTAAGGGCTACAGACAATTTCTCTTGAAAAACAAACGATACATAATATTTTCTGTAGAGTTTCAAAGGATTTATCTACTCCTTAAGTTAGTCCATGAAACTGAGGGTCTAATGAATTTTCTGTTACACTAGTGGTATAGGTTCTTGATTGAGCATGTAAGTAATGTTCAGACAGACTAAGGTTTAAATTCCTCCTCCTTGTCACCTACTTGCTGTTCGAGCCCAAGCAAGCATGTAATGTTTTTAAGCCTCTGATATTTGAAATAGGTATAATAATAGCACCAACTCATAGGTTATCATGCAGATTAAATGTGATAATGGGTTTAAAGCAGTTAGGTTGGGCCAGGCGCCTTGGCTTATGCTTGTAATCCCAACACTTTGGGAGGCTGAGGTGGGTGTATCACAAGGTCAGGAGTTCAAGACCAGCCTGGCCAACATAGTGAAACCCCGTGTCTACTAAAAATACAAAAATTAGCCAGGCATGGTGGCGCGTACCTGTAGTCCCAGCTACTCGGGAGGCTGAGGCAGGAGAATTGCTTGAACTAGGATGTGGAGGTTGCAGTGAGCCAAGATGTGCCACTGCACTCCAGCTTGGGCAACAGAATTAGACTTCATCTCAAAATAAATAAATAAATAAATAAATAAATAAAATAAAAAATGAAAATAAATAAAAAGAAGGTAGGCTAACATGAAGCCTGGCACACAGTTAGGACACCATGTTGTTTTTGTAGATGCTACTTTCCCTACTGGCTTCATGGCCTCCTTGATTGGCTGTTGGTGGGCTGCTCCAGACTGAGGCCTCCTGAATTTCTTCCTAGTCCTTTGCTTTTTGCTTGCTTCCAGCCTAAACTTATTTACTTCCTGGACATTCTCTTTTCCTTAAGGGTCTTTCCATCTCACCACATAAAAGGCAGCGTATGATAAAATGTCCTGATAAATTTGTTGTGCAGAAATCCATCAGAAGGAAGTGCTGGGAAAATAAGATTGCTTGAGAGAAGGGCAGGCCTCTGAAGTGCTTCCTCACTGTAGGGAGATCAAAGAGTAGAAGAAGTGGAAATACCAGGTCTGCAAGAATGGTATTGAGCCCATATTATTATTTCATCTTTCCTCTACAGCAGGAGAAAAATGGCTTGCTTTTTCTACATTCTTTATTTTTTTAAAATCTAGACTTTCAGTTGTTTGGAATACTTGTTATTATTCTTCTTCTTATTATTTGAGACAGGGTTGCACTCTGTCACCCAGGCTGGAGTGCAGTGGCATGATCTCAGCTCACTGCAACCTCCATCTCCCAAGTTCAAGCGATTGTCCTGCCTCTCAGCCTCCCGAGTAGCTGGGATTACAGGAGTGAGCCACTGAGCTCAGGAGTAGCCACCACGCTGGCCAGGCTGGTCTCGAACTCCTGGCCTCAAGTGATCCGCCCGCCCTGGCCTCCCAAAGTGTTGGGATTACAGGCGTGAGCCACTGCGCCTGGCCTATTTTTAACATTAAATTTTCTCTGGTTGATGTGGTGTTTAAACCTTGCAGCTCCTTACTAGTCTCCCTCCATCCACCCAGCTTCCTTCGGATCTGTGTTGAGAAACAGAAAGACAGATGCAGGAGGAGAAGCAGGGATGTTAGAATACTGAGCAGAGAGGAACCTGCTCCCACCACCCTCCTTCTGGTTCAATTTTTTGTAGTGTTGGAAGTTCTCATGGGGACATTGCAGGATGAATTATATGAAATTTTGGAAACGGAGTCTCCAAAGACAGTTTAGTGTAAGCCTCTGAGCTTCTCTTCTACCAGGCAAAGGTAGATAGGAAGACTGATAAGATCTCTTGTTTTTTTTTGTGCCAATTCAACTCCCACCCACTTATACTTGAAAGTAGGACTTCAAGGTACTTTACCACAGAAACCAGAAAGCAACCTTTAAATAGTCCCAGAACAGCAAAATCTGCATTCTCATTAGGCTAACTACTGAGTTTAACTTCACCCACACAAGAATTACATGATTAGAGCCAGGAGAATGAGTCTTTGGCTTTCTGACACTTTAACAGTAGAGACAGTCACTCCTGTCTGTGTTCTCCTTTCCCTACCGCCCTGGTAGAAATAAAAGTGAAGTGTTAGTGATGACGTTAGTGACCAAATCTTTCTCCTGAAGTAGGGATAGTGGTCACGTGACAGTTCCCCCAAAAGTCTGCAAACTGAGGGGCCATAAAATGAGGCTACTTTGCAGTTGGAGGCAACCGGTTTTAGTGAAGGGTGATTCTGTCATTCTGTTTCTGCTCTTAGACAGATTTGGGTGCAAAGCTCTTCTTTATCATATTCTAGCTATAGGGCCTGGGAAAATTACATCTAACTTTGTGTCCTCTGTTTCTTTCTCTGTAACTGGAGACATAGAGCCTTTGACTGAACCAGTCTGTATACAGCGTCTGGCATCTAGCACCCCTTTCCTCATCTTGGGACAGGCAGTGTCATCTTGTGTAGCGAGTAACTGCACTGAAGGATGAGAATATGATATTTGGATAATGACTTAATGTCCAGAGATAGTGGAGACAGCAGGTTTGGGAAGTGGAGATTGTATATTTTGGGGGATGGTGTTCATAGTCATTGAAGATAATGAACTTTTACTCTAACTTGTTAGAAATATGCTAGAGCTTTTCTTCTCTCCTTTTTAAAACTGTCTCATAAGAATGAGTGTGTGTAAAGAAATCAATTAAGCTGGTGCAGCACCAGCTCATCACCTCTGTCATCCAGCTGACTTGCTGACAGAATCTCATCAATTTCTTAGTAATGTCAGCATGTTATCCTGGAAAGAAAACTCAACAGGGTGCCACATGGAGAAGCATCAATTCCACAAATTTACATTAACATCTACTCTGTTCCAGCCACTGGGCTGCATGCAATAGAGACAAAGATGAGAAATCCAAGATCACACTGCAGAGTGAGCCTTGTACAGTATTTCTCAATTGGAGAATTCCAAAAATTCTCAGGGATTGCAAGTTTCAGAAGTCTAATTTTTTTTTGCTTTTGTTTCAATAATCTATACATATGTATGTGTATATATATGTGTGTGTATATGTGTGTGTGTATATATATTATATATATATATATTTTTTTTCCATCTTCACTCTGTCACCCAGGCTGGAGTGCAGTGGCATGATCTCGGCTCACTGCAACTTCTGCCTCTGGGGTTCAAACGATTCTCCTGTCTCAGCCTCCTGAGTAGCTGGGATTACAGGCAAGTACTACCAGGCCCAGCTAATTTTTGTATTTTTAGTAGAGACAGGGTTTCGCTGTGTTGGCCAGGCTGGTCTCGAATTCCCGACCTCAGATGAACCACTCGCCTCGGCCTCCCAGTGTTTGGATTTCAGGCGTGAGCCACTGTGCCTGGCCCAATAATATATTTTTAATGGTCATTTCACTAGTTATAAAGGAAAAATTTTGTAGAGCAGTAACTCTTATGTGAAAGATATCATCAACGATTAAAGATTAAATTTCTTAACCTGATATGTAGAAATATGCCTACATAGTCTTAGACTCTTCAGGAGATTTCCTTTCATTCAGGATCCATATATTACCAAGTTGAAAAACATGGTATAAGGGATCTGAATTTTTGTCTTCTTTAACCCCTAACTTGGTGTGTGGTCTTAGCCAGTATGCTCATTTAAACCCACTGGGCCTCAGAGTCTTGTTCTAAAATAAGGTGCCTGGACCAGATGAGCTCTGAAACTCTTCCAGCTTTAATAGTCTACACCTCTATGACTTTTCCTCTAATTGGAATTGTAACCTGCATTTCTTTTTAATTTCTGGTTCAGAAGAGAGAGCACTGGCTAGACATCAGATCTGTTCTTATTTTTCCTTTAGAAGTGATTGCTTGGAAAAGCTGATGAAATCATTCTCCTGTTTTGCATCTTAGGCTTTTTATCTGAGATATAGGAATGTTAACAACAACAATAAAACCAAAGGTAAAAATCAGTGAGAACATAAGTTTGAAAAGCTTTGGAATACAACAGAAATTTTATCACAAAGATGAGCCCTGCAGTGAAAGGGAAAATTAATATCTCTAAGTTAATTAGTCAGGAACACAGGTATACTGTGGCAACAACCCACCCCAAAGATTCACTGCACAGGTGATTGCAGGTTGGCAGGGACTCTGTTCATCACAGTCAGCAAAGGACCAGGCTGCTGGGGACTCCATCTAGACTCACAGTTTCAATATCCCTGAAGGAGGGAAAAGAGGACACTGTAAACTGCACATTGTCTCAGAATCACATTTCATTGGCTAATGCAGGTTACGTGATGATGACTAAGTTCACAGGGCTTGGGGTGAGGTGGAGAATAGCAATTGTACTTGAGACCAAGATGAGAATATCTTGAATATTTGTGACACTAGGTCTTCACAAACATACCATTATTAGCATGCTCATTTTTAAATTTGGAGACTAAAATCCAAATTATAATTCCAGATAGTGATCATTCTAAGATGCAAAACAATGAACACACTCAAGTTGATTTTGGATTTGACCATACACATTTCTCAGAAGAGGGAGCTTTCCTGGAGAAGGTGAAGGAAGAGAAGGATATTTGGCAGTGCTGATTGGTGAGTTACCCATGATAGAAGAACTGGCAGGTGAGAATTCTTGGCAGTGAGAATGCAAAAAAGGAATGAAGCAAAATTAACAGGGTTAAAGGTCAGGGAGCATACAAGAACACAGGTAGAGCTGTGATCAAAGGAACAACTGGCTTATGACAGAACTTCTTTACTAAGGACTCTGAAGTCAAAGTCATATTTGTGTTTAATATAGAGTATCCTATATGAGTCAACAGGTATGGAATGAAAGAAATGCATTCAGATATGAACAGATGGGACAAACAACAAGAAAGTCTACAGAGAAAGTACAGTGAATATTTGAATTTTTATGTTGGGTCATACACATTGGTTTTGCTAGTGGCATACCTCAACATTAGTACTTACCGACACTGTCACTATGCAGTTCACTTTAACCCGCAGAACAGATGAAAATTCTTTTTTTTTTTTTTTGAGACGGAGTCTCGCTCTGTCGCCCAGGCTGGAGTGCAGTGGCATGATCTTGACTCACTGCAACCTCCGCCTCCCGGGTTCAAGTGATTCCCCCACCTAAGCCTCCCGAGTAGCTGGGACTACAGGTGCGCACCACCATGCCCCGCTAATTTTTTGCATTTTAGTAGAGACAGGGTTTCACCATGTTGGCCAGGATGGTCTCAATCTCCTGACCTCGTGATCCGCCTGCCTTGGCCTCCCAAAGTGCTGGGATTACAGGCATGAGCCACCAAGCCTGACCAACAAATGAAAATTCTACGAGAGAGATAGTTTAATTAAAACATGCAATTAGTTGATTACCTGCTTCTTAGAAGTAACAACAACTTTACTTTAATGTGGTATTCTGTTATCAGTCTGGGAGGTGAAGAGTCCTAAATAGAGTGGCTTTATTGACTCTTTGAATACAATACTCTTAGAATGACATACGACTTAGGTTAAAATATTAATTTCTAATCGTCAAAACCATATATTCAGATATAAGCATAAAAACATATTCAAAATGCCAACTATAATTCAAAATATATACGCAGTTGACCCTTGAACGTTTTGGGGCATAAGGGTGGTGATCTCTCCTACAGCAAAAAATCCATGTATAATTTCTGACTGCCCCACATCTTAACTAATAGCCTACTGTTGACCGGAAGCCATACTGATCACATACACAGTCCATTAATTAACACATATTTTGTGTGTTATTTGTATTATATACTGTATTATTAAAATAAGCTAGGGAAAAGAAAATGTTGTTAAGAAAATCATAAGGAAGAGACAATGTATTTACTATTTAGTAAGTGGAAGTGGCTCATCATAAAGGCCTTCATCCTCATTGTCTTCACATTGAGTAGGCTGAGGAGGAGGAAGTACTGAGGTTGATTTTGTTGTCTCGGGGTGGCAGAGGCAGAAGAGGTGGAAGAGGAGGTGGGACACTCAATGTAACTTTTATTGAAAAATCCACATCTAAGTGGGCCCACACAGTTCAAATTCATGTTGTTCATGGG
The DNA here is from genome assembly GCF_028885655.2 of Pongo abelii. Classification (NCBI taxonomy): domain Eukaryota; kingdom Metazoa; phylum Chordata; class Mammalia; order Primates; family Hominidae; genus Pongo; species Pongo abelii. Next base: position 141,126,643 of record NC_071990.2, read on the forward strand.
TCAGATATGTATGTGTATATGTTTGCTGTTCAGTGCTGGCTGACTGGTGATGTTTGAATTTATCTCCACTTTAAAATATTTTTTTGGCCGGGTGCAGTGGCTGACGCCTGTAATCCCAGCACTTCCGGAGGCTGAGGCGGGCAGATCATGAGGTCAGGAGTTCGAGACCAGGCTGGCCAATATGGTAAAACCGCATCTCTACTAAAAATACAAAAATTAGTCTGGCGTGATGGTGCACGCCTGTAGTCCCAGCTACTCGGGAGGCTGAGGCAGAAGAATCACTTGAACCCGGAGGCAGAGTTTGCAGTGAGCCGAGATTATACCACTGCACTCCAGCCTGGGCAACAAAGTAAGACTCCATCTCAAAAAAAAAATAAATAAAATGAAATATTTTTTTCCCTATTGTCCTTTATCTTGTATGTCTAGGGAGAGAATTGGCTACCACACAAATAAAGGAGAAAGGAGGAGAAAAATTCCTTATGTGTGATATGCGATATAAATCTGAAATTCATGATTTTGAGGCAGCACGATTTAGAACAAAAAGAAAACCTAATATTAAAAAAATATACAGTGATGCTTAAATCTGTAACAGATATTGGGAATGTAGGTGAAAATGAACTTTGTGTGCAGAAAGAGCAGCACCTCAAAAGACATTACTCACAAGTCCATGCACATTATTTGACATCCTGTGTCATTTCGTAAATCACTTTCATGCTTGAGAAATGCGGTATATACATACATAATATTGATGCGAATAGCAACAATAGTAAGTTCCTGGTCTTGTCTACACTCATGTGTCTCTGTTGCAAAGGCTGTTATGGGATTCCACAGCACTAAAGAACTGGAATTAATGATAGGAAAAAATGTTCTCCAGTTGTTTGTCTAAGATAAATACGGCCTTAGACTTCAGGTTCTGCTTCTGCCCACCTCATGGGCCATAAGCAGTGAAAAGCCAACCAAAATATAGTTAGTAATATTAATTATGATCAAAATGAGCTAATGGCACCCTGGGATGGTAGGGAAGAAAGTCAGAAGTAAAAGAAAGCACTATAATTACAGGGAAAAAGGCCTTCAGTTATTCTTGCCCTTTTGCTTGCTACCACCAAATTCTAGTCCTGAAGGCTTATAATTATTTTATAAGCCTGAAGTAAGTCATGTTGCTTGCAATCCTTATAGCCATACCTTAATGGAAAAGTATTCACATGTTTGACACACCTATGATTTTTAGAGAGAGAATGACATTTTCAAGAACAGGGGTGAAAAACTTGGGGAGCCACACAATTCTTGCTTTGTGTGTGCCTGTGCATATGTGCGTGCAATGCATGTGTGTTCATAGACACCATATTGACAAACTTAGAGAAGATGTGAAAGGACTGAGTGGCTCTAGGTCATGGAACTGGAAGGGCCAGGGTGACGGCTGAGGGATGAGCCTTTCTCCCCTGGAGCCTGAGAGAGCCTATGGTTGTTGCTTAGCAAGTTCTAGACAAGAATTCAGGTTATTATATAACTTGTTTTCAAAACATTCTTGTGTGGTAAGAATGTTGCAGCTATTCCTGGCCCCTCTTGCCAGGGAAGCACTCTAGCACTTGTGGGTTTGATATCCACTGTGGTGGGACAGGCTTATCAGGTTGGCCAAGCTTGTAGATCCTGTTGTGTATAGAATATCTTCTTCTCTCTCTACTTTTGTTGTTTACTTAACAAAAGACACTCCACCCTCGCTGCAAGTTTTGACACTGTCTCTGATACACTGTATGGCTACTGTACCTTGACTTTCAATTACATTAAATCCTATCATAATCATTTTCTTACAACAAATCCTCTTTAATACCTGTAAAGCTCAGCTCCCATGGGTGTAGGGTTATGCTGTCAAAAATAAAAAACAGAAGAATCCTACTGGAATTGCAGTGGCTATTGCACGCGCTTAAAAATAAAATCAGCATAAGAGCCCTCCCCACTTTGCATTCAATTCTGGTAGCAAAAAAGAGAAAAGTTATTCAAGCCATTCAAATATGGCTTGACGTATAAACCAGTGACTTTAATTCAGTGATTTTAAATCAATGTGCTATCATGTTAAAATACTTTCTCTGGGAAAGGATTTGTTTTGGAAGTGAGTTCCGGAATTCCTAATTATTACCATTGTAATGATTAATGTAGAACAGAATATTCTTCATTAATATCTAACAAAAACACATTGTATGGGACGGCTTTCATTTGTTTGCTTTGTTTCTTTTAATGATCCTGCTTTATTGGTTGGACCACAAGCAAGTTTCAAAATTTAGGGGGTCATGATGGTGTCACTTCTTCTGCCTGGATTATTTTTGGTCAACATGTATAAGCCGGTTTTTTTTGTTTGTTTGTTTGTTTGTTTTTTTTGGGACGGAGTCTCACCCTGTCACCCAGGCTGGAGTGCAGTGGCTCGATCTTGGCTCACTGCAAGCTCCGCCTCCCAGGTTCACGCCATTCTTCTGCCTCAGCCTCCCGAGTAGCTGGGACTACAGGCACCCACCACCACGCCTGGCTAATTTTTTTTGTATTTTTAGTAGAGACGGGGTTTCACCGTGTTAGCCAGGATGGTCTCGATCTCCTGACCTCATGATCTGCCTGCTTCGGCCTCCCAAAGTGCTGGGATTACAGGCGTGAGCCACTGCACCTGGCCAGAAGCCTGTTTTATTGCTCCATTTATTTAGGTTGTATTCCATGTGGTTTGCTGCTACTTTGGACTATCATCATTCTGAGGAACATTCTTAGGGTCAAAGGAGAGGAATGGGTATTTGAGGAATGTAACAGATTTTTGTCAGCAGTGTCTTTTCAGTATTAGTCATGCCTGTTGATTCTTCAAACTGATATTCTGAGCTCCATACTGGGCAACGATAGCCCTTTGTGGATTAGTTGGTGGGAAGATGCCTCTCCAGTTAATCAAATCTCACCACAACAAGCGCTCTATTCCACCGCTAACCAAGAAGTTATCTCTACTTCTATTATTTTTCCACTGTGTTAGCAAAATGAGTAGCTCGACATTACGTATCAATCAGAATTTAAAAAATCTTTCCTTTTGGAGTTGCTACTGCTAATTGCCAGGTTACTAAAATCTTACCCATTCTGGCACTGAGGGTGTGCCGCATTTTATTCACTTTTTTTTCAGGAACAAGAGTAAGATTACTGGTGACTCTAATCACCACATACAGCAGCCAGGTCTTTTGCTATGACCTGGGAGAGGTAGAGCTCTCGGCTTTCATAATGTAGCTTTGGTACAGGCCCATCTTTCCAGCTGAAGGTAATGTGAGCTGGAACTGGTCACAGAGGCCCTGGCAGCTGGCTTAACCTGTTTATATAAAGACGGAACACAGCCACTGATTAAGAGAGCCACCTCCTACTGATTGGTTTTGGAGTGGAGCCCAGAATTTTCCATGGAGATAGCTTTTAAAAGTTAGGTCAGCATCTCAATGAAAGATAAGGACACACAAGAAAGCCCTTGTGGGTTGCCCTGTCTTGAGAACCCCCACTGTTCAGCAAGGATCGGAATAGATATATGTGACCAATGAAATGCTTCTACTAGGTTTATCTCCATGAAAAGATCACTTTTCCCGGAGTGATCTTGTGGACTGAGGATTAAGTGGGTAAGCTTGAGCCAAGCTTAGCATTTAGCAATTTATGTATTTTCTTGGCTCTTCAATTCTGAAACCCTTCAGAGTGGACTGGTCAGTGATAAGATCAATTTGGTGTCAGGACATTTTATATGGGGGATGTTTTTAAAGGGTGGGTACAATGTTGTAAATAACGAAAGACTACTGCTTCTAGATTTAAATCAGGGAATAAGGTTAAAAGGAACAAAAGAGGGATGGACAGGAAGGGGGAAAAAGATTTGATTAAAGAATTCCATAGAGAATCAGTAGAGAAACTACGGGGCTTCAGTGGTCCCATGAATTTCTCCACCCCCATGACTGATCAAACATACTTGAAGGAATAGTATTTCTACAAAACAGAGAAAAATGATCCCAGGCCATGATGCAATTTGTGGATGCAAAAGAATCTTTATACTGGATTGGAATTTGACCCTATAGTTTTGTTTACTTATAAGCAGAGACTGTTCCTTTATGAAGTTTTCTATCTGTGTGTTTAGAAATAAAGCTGTGTGGTAATGCCAAAACACTACTTGAATTGAAGTCTTTAGTAGCTGGAGTGTGTGCTACTAAAAGTGGTGACTGGAGGGTATTCCTGCCCTCTATTCTGCAACTTCCAGAGGTTTAAAAAAAAGAACATCCCGCTTTTATAAAAAGAGAAAAAAAATCCTTTGCATAGATTATTATATAAATAAATCTTCTTAACAAGCACTGTGGTTCTTTTTTTTTTTTTTCAAAGCACAAAGAGTTATTGTGTGATTTATGTGAAAAGGTTATGTAACTGTACTCTGTTACTTTAAATAGTGTTTTTTATTTAAACTGCCAACTTCTTCATCACCAGCAAAGAAAAAAAAATGCATATTTGCTAAGCACAAAGGTAATTTTCAAGGACTGTAATTAGCTCATGATAACTCTATCTTTTGTGATGTCTTCCCTGCTGAACTAGAAAAGAGATGGACTTTTTTTTCATTGTTAAATCTAAACTGTGGCACCTGCAATGTGTCAGTTCTATGAGAACCAGGGAGGAAAAAAGTTTAAAGTATTACACTCAGTCAGGGGAAAAATACGGATGTAATAAAGTAACAGATCTTGCAATTTTCATCTGGCTTCATCTTTTCTTTTTACAAACATGACAAGGCTCTATTTCCTCCTGTTTCTATTGCCCATCTGACCCTTTATTTCCAAGATATTAAAAGATCTATTTAAAAACCAAACAGAATATATGATATGGAAAATGAAAACAATAATGAAATTATGATAAAATATGGAGAAAAAAGTCAGGGGTGTAAATCTCGGTGTCTTTAACACAGGTAATAGGACAGAATGCTGGCAAGAGAAAGAAAAGCAAATGAAGCAAACATTGGAGGAAGAGAATGCTAATTAATTAAATTCATTCCAGGAAAATCAATCGCTAAGAAAAATCTTATTTCCATGAAAAATTCCATCTTCGGTGGAGGTCAGAGTATATGTGCACACTGGGTATGTGTGTACAGTGTCACCAAATGTATTTATGTCATTGATTGAGACTACTTTATGGAAGCATTTAGGGGGTCAGAGTCAGAAAATTTTCCCCATGGTGAGGAGTATCTCCAAAGAAAATCTAGAAGTTTCCTTCCTAGGAAAATAAGCTGTTGAAGGCAGTAGAATTCCCCGAAGGTCACAACTGTACTACATTCTGGGATTTGGAGATCTGTTTCCTTCTGAGAAGTAAAACCTACCTTTGTAGACTGAGATCTGGGATTCTAGAGCTTGTTTTTCATAGTGTTGGACTATAACCACATGAACAACAGAAAAATCTATAAAGCACTTAAAGTCAAGGAACTGCAGTGTGGCAATGTTAGTTCTGGGTGCGTTTTCTGTGAAACTGTGAGAGCATTATCACCTGTTTGGTCACCAACCTGGTTGTCCAGGTGGCAGTTTGGCAAACAACCAGCATGAAAAACAACAACCTCTTGTAAGGAAAGGGCTGTGAAATCTTTGAGCATAGTTGTTCTCAGATGTTATTGGTCCCTTTCAGTTCAAACATTAGATTTCAATTTTCATTGAAATCATTATAAACAACAGAAATGAGACTGAAAATGAATAAATATGCTTACAGTTCAGGCATCAGATATCCACTTCTGGCAATTCTGCACAGGGAGAAGGCAATTGATTTTTAAAGAGTGCTTTGCAACTGGCGGAGAGGAGCAAGACAATAGCTGACTGTTTCAATATATTCTGGACAATTATGTCAATCAATATGTTTTGCAGCTAGAATTCAGTTGTAAGTTTGATTGTTGTATCTTTAAAAGTTAGGTGGGAATGTTGAGCCTCTATCAGGTGAAGTCTTCGGCATTTAGGATCTCATTAAATCTTGCTGTCTGGAGGGTGTTACATACGCTGTTTAACAGATCAAATAAGGGAGGACTGAAAGTTAATTTCCTAGTCAGGAAGGAGGAAGTCAATTAAAAAGTTACATTTGAAGAATGATCAATTTCACTTCAATTACCCAAAGGAAGTGTTTTGAAATGTGTATTTAAACTAAGAAATAGAGTATATATCAAAGGTAAAAAAATTTAAATTGAAAGGAAAGGCCAAAGTTAGCAGCAATGGTATATACAATAACAGGTGCAGCCTTTTCTAGGTTCACAGCTACCCCCTCTGACTTCAGCATGTGGCAGGAGAATCTCTTCAAACAGGAGCTACTTTCTCGAGATTTAAAGGCTATCTTAGGCTTCTAGCAAAGGTTGATGAGTAATATAAACTCTTCCGTGTGCTCAACATGAGGATCAGGCTAAAATTAACCCCACTTACAGACAGAAGGTAGCCAAGATGACACTATTATCCATTGTGCTGAAAAAGAAATGCTTCTATTTAAATCCAGAGGAAAAATGCCGAGACAAAAAGTCCTTTAAATGAATTGTATGCCTGGTTTTATACAAGCTAGGTCATTTAGAGAGACACCTCTCTATTTCTGTTCTCTTCTATGGACTACATTTAGACCTTAAACAATTAGCCCTCTTTGTGTTTTTTAAAAAGTCACCTGCTATGGAAACTCCAGCATTTTGTATTTTTAGATGCTAGGGTCAGGGCAAGTGCAAAAATGATGACATTTTCTGCCCTTATAGGCAATTCTTTTTTACTTTAGCAGGACACTAGGAAGTGGGTACTGAACAAGTTGCCACATTCTGTGTTAACCCTTTAGGGTAAGAAGCACAAAGCACAAATACAAGTATTTTCTTAGGAGGCTAACCCCATTAGAGTAAATCCCATTTAAGAAGACAAGTGCTCCCTGTCATGAAACCCCTCAAGGTCCTACAAACTTTATAATTAGGCACATTTATTTTCCTGATCTACTGTTATTTAATTGGGACCGTGAAAGTAAGGCAAAGAGGCTACTTTCTGATTTGATTCTTTTTTTTTTTCTCCCTGACAATTCTAAATCGAGTGTTCTGTGAACAGTTTAGCTTTCTAAAGTATTTTTCTGTTTTAAGGAGAGGAAGTATGTGTTCTATTGGAGGACAGAACCTCCTGTCTTCTCAATTACACTCAAAAATTCAGTCCAAGGCTCTTAGAATAAATCTCATATGAAAGGAAAGGAGGATAGCTGGGGAGAAAGGATGGAAAAACACACTGAGTTGCATAAACATTTTAATTTTCAAATGAATACAGGGACTTCCTCACTTGTGGTCATTCCTTATTTGTGAATGGCTGGATGTACACATGAACATCACGTCTCCCATGCTCAGGGAGGATTAACCCCTAAAATACCTTATCTAGAGCCTGAGAGAACCACCTCCCCCATCATATTTCATTCATGTATTCATTCACTCCACATCTATTTAGTGAATATCTATTATGTGCCATGCACTAGACAGGGCATTAAGAACACACTGGTGAGCAGAAATAGACCTGGAACAGGCCTCCTAGAGTTTACAGTCTAGACTTAGAGGGATAAATAGACTTTAATCAAACAATTACATCAATAGATGTAAAATCACAGCTCTGATAAGTGCAATGAGGTAAAAGCACATGCTATGAGTACAGATAATAAGAGAGATTGAACTTAATCCAGGGTTCAAGGCGGATTTTCCTGAGAAAGTGATAAATGCTGAAAGGTGAAGGTTGAAGGGAAACAAAATCACTCAAGAAAGAAATGAAGAAAATTCCAGGTTAAGTAGCAGATTTGGAGGCCTGAGTTGGGATGGGGCAAGGGAATGACAGAAAGATGGTTGGGGGAGCAGAGAAGAGGCCAACGGCAGCTTGGTGACAGCTGAGGCAGGAGAGGGCCAGACACATGAGCCTTGACGTCAAAGTAGGACTCTTCTCTTTATCTTGGGAGACGGAGAAGTTGCCTAAGGGTTTTATCACAGTGCTGGGCAGCAGTTGGACAGACAGCATTCAAGTGGAATTCTCCCATTACTGCCCTTTTCCCCACCATTGTCCCTTAACCCCTGCATCTCCTAGATGCCCTATATCTGCTCCTCACCCTTTGCTCATCCAGAGCTCCTGCCACCTTTTCACCTTGGCTCCCTGCTTCCCCTTATCTCAGTTTCTACCGCCTTGGGCTTCTTGCTCTCTTGGCCCAAGGCCACAAAACCCCCATTACTAATTCAGAGTGAAGGCAGTCAGGGATATATAGGTGAGGCATTCTTGTGAGAGGATCCAGGCACCTGAATTAGAATTTTGAATGTATTTGCCCATAGAATCAGGGGTACACACAGTCTTAAGGTTCTAACTCACCTATGGGGTGATTGACATTGGCCTTGGAAGGCTGCCCTTGAGCCTCATATCATAGGATGTGTTTTGTTTCTATGGGAATCATTATTTTAACAAACTTCTAGGCCAAATGCATTTTTTTATTATCTACTGCCTTTATTTATATAAATACGTTTTTGTGTGGTGGGTGACTTAATAATATCTCTCGCACTTTCTTTTCTTTCATCTTTTGCATATTGAACTCAAGCAAATGTTGAATTAATAAAGAAATTAATGGAGAACTCTTTAGTCCCAATGATATATACATTTTTTTGTTTCACCTCTGGTCAGGAGCTGGTTAGATTAGTGATTTGAATTGCTAGTTTTGATAAAATAGCCAGATGTAAAAATTTTGTAAACTCCAATGCACAATGGAAATCTAACTCATTGTGAACCATTAATCTCTCTGTAGTTACTGAACAGGCACAAGCTTGTGTCTGTGTTATGTCCATTATTCTTACCCACATTTTACTTTAGTTAGACTCTCACCTTTTTGTTCTTTGCTTCCAATGAGGGATTCTTTTTAAAGTCCCATTCTCTATCTTCCCATCTCGTGAATAGTGAGACATCTTTCTGGATAGATAATTTATTCAACAAATATTGTAGTGTTCTTACTAACACTCAAGGCCCTGTGATACCATAGGAAAGACAGATACGGGAAATGTATGGGTCATACAGTCAACAGCAGTGCAATGATGGTAATGTCCTATGTGTGCACTGTCCAGTACACTAGTCACTAGCTACATATGGCTATGAGCGCTGAAAATGTGACCAGTGAACTGAAAATCTGAAATTTTAATTTTTTTTTTTTTTTTTTTGAGACAGAGTCTTGCTCTGTCACCCAGGCTGGAGTGTGGTGGCAAGATCTTGGCTCACTGCAACCTCCACCCATGGGTTCAAGCCATTCTCCTGGCTCAGCCGCCCCAGTAGCTGGGATTACAGGCACCCACCACCATGCCCAGCTAAATTTTGTATTTTTAGTAGAGATGGGGTTTCACCATGTTGGCCAGGCTGGTCTCGAACTACTGACTTTGTGATGCGCCCACCTCGGCCTCTCAGAGTGCTGGGATTACAGTCGTGAGCCACCACGCACGGCCTAGTTTAATTTTAATTAATTCAAATTTATTTGTAATTAAAAAAATTTTTTTTCTTGAGTCAGAGTCTCACTGTGTCACCCAGGCTGGAGTGCCGTGGCACAATCTCAGCTTACTGCAAACTCCGTCTCCTGGGCTTAAGCGATCCTCCCACCTTAGCCTCCAATGCTCCCACCTCTGCCTCCCAAGGAGCTAGGACAACAGGCCTGTGCCACTGTGCTGGGCTAATTTTTGTATTTTTTGTAGAGATGAGATTTCACCATGTCACCCAGGCTGGTCTTGAACTCCTGAGCTGAAGCGATCTACTGGCCTCAACCTCCTAAACTGTTGGGATTACAGGCGTGAGCCACCTCCCCCGGTCAATTTAAATTTAAATAGCTACATGTGGTCACATAATTGTATAGTTCAGCTCTAGGAAACCAGAAGAGATGGGCCTAGTAAGATATAAAGAAGGTAAACAGGTGGAGCTTGGGAAAATAATTAACTACTTACATGGTTTGGAACTAAAGGAAGAAGTAACTGAGTTTCAGACAAATGCGATTTTAACATAGGGAAAATGTAGGTAAACACACAATCTTCTAGAAAGATAAATTTACAAGTCTTAACAAAGTTAAAATCCATGAAAAAGAATGTTTAACTATCTATTGGCTTCTCTCCAAAACTATGCAGATACACCTACCTATAGCCTTTCCCCTAAAAAGGATCCTGTGATGATTTCCAATATCAAATACACAAGTTCTTTGAGCTTCTTGGAAGTAGCAGGAGACCCTTACAGTACGGCTGTGCTAGAAATCATTATTTAATTGACTGCACAACCGGAAAGAAGTTGAGCTTTTAAGGATAAATGGGTCATGTGATGATTTAAATCACCATTGAAAAAAATCTCTCATAAAATGTTTTGTTCTGGAAGAATATCACCTATTTTAGAAATGAGTTTAGAGGAACTCTTTGGCTGGAACAGCTTGTATCAGACAGAGTTGTTTAAAAATTGTATGTTGTGTTACTGCTAGCAACAGGCTTCTGAGATGTTTTGTGGTTAAAAGTCATCATACCTAACTTGCAGCTGCTAATCAAGGAAGGAATTAAGAAAAGGAGGGAAAACTTTCCCTCATATTCCAAAAAAGAACAATGCCAAGAAAACATTCTTGGATGGGGAAGAGTTGGTAATGGGGCGGGGCTCTCAGAATAGAGGGATGCCCTAAATGGCAGTGATCAATCTGTGCTCCATCCTTCTTGGGAGACACAGTTCAAGACAGAACAGAGCACTTGCAGCTCATGCACAGGAGCTAGGAAGGAAATTAAAGCTGTGTATTTAATTGTGTCTAGAAAGCTAATAAAAGAAAAGAGACCACATGCAGATAAAGAGAGGTGCACCTGGAGATAAGCCTAGGAGGAATCTAGCTTCAAGGCAGTGGATACAGTGTGGATTTAAAAAAGCAGCCTAGGCCGGGCGTGGTGGCTCGCGCCTGTAATCCCAGCATTTTGGGAGGCCGAGGCGAGTGGATCACCTGAAGTCAGGAGTTTGAGACCAGCCTGGCTAGCATGGTGAAACCCCGTTACTACTAAAAATACAAAAAAAAAAAAAAAAAAAATTAGCCAGGCATGGTGGCGCTAATCACAGCTACTTGGGAGACTGAGGCAGGAGTATCACTTGAACCTGGGAGGCAGAGGTTGCAGTGAGCTGAGATTGTGCCATTGCACTCCAGCTTGGGCAACAAGAGCAAAAACAAAAACAAAACAACAACAACAACAAAACCAGCTTAAATCTTTAGATGAAAGACCAAGGTTAGATTAAGTTGCGATAAATAAATACAGATTTCTGAGAAAGGTACTTATGATAAATTCAAATTTATGCTCTTTAAAGATTGTTCAAAATTCACTGTAACTGAAATAATGGGATATAGATTTTAAAATGCATTAACCTTGGCCCATTTATAGCCACGTAGGAATCTCAGTTAAAAAGGAACATATCATCCAGCTGCCTTCCATCACCTGGTGACAGTCTACTTGAAATGTATTTCCTTGAGACATTTTTACACTTCTATCTCAGTCCTCTTATCATTAGAATAAAGTCAATAATATCTATATCTCAGCATGTTTCACAGAAGTGACAAGCAAGAAAACAAGTATAAAACTCTTGAACATATGCAAATACAAGCAATTTTATTTATTATTTGAGTGGCAAATGATGTCTCTGAAAGTTAAATCTATAAACTTAAACACAGGGAATAATTATAACTAGTATTGAGATAGGGTTTATTCCTCCTACTGGTTAGTTGAAGGGAAGTGCGGTGGGGGAAGACAGAGAATGTGACCATCCTGCGAGTTTGCTAAGTAGCTGAACTTCTAAGTATTTCAGGGTCTATGAGAGGAAGGGCTGGAATGAGAACATCAAGTACAGCCCAAATTCTTTTCTACCCATTATAATGGAAATTAAAAATGTTTGTATGTTTTCATTATGGTACAACCTCCAATGTGTGCATCCGGTTAGTTCCAGGCATGTATATAATTTCTTGTCCGTTCACAAAGCACCTCTAACCATTGTGGAAAATATAACTAACTAACTTACTAGAGGGCCACTGCTCTCTAAATCATAAGATTAGAATGAGGCTGTCCTTTGGTTATGTAACTATGAATAATTTACTTATTCCTTTTGGGGAATAATATTCTCTGTTTTAGAATAAAGTTCATCTAAGGTCTTGGGTTCTAGGACCCTTAGGTTAAGGATCACAGAAAGATCTTAACTTTCTTAGGGCTTACTCAAATTAAGTAGCTGGAGCTACTGGCTGGATTCATCAACTCCTTTTGAGATTCTTTTTCTTAGTGATTGTAGGTCTCAGGAAAGAGGATGAAGCAATGGAAGGTGCTTGAAGGAAGAAAGAGGCCCCACAGAGCTGTGTTTTTAAGGGCTGGCTAAGAGGGCCTCTGGAAGAGGGATCTCAAAGCAAATCTGCTTGACTGGGGAGGAACAAACTCATATATGTATTAAGTGCCAATCATGTGAAGCAACTCTACTAGGCACTTTATATGTCATCATTTTGTTTAATTAGCAGGGAATAGGAAGAGTTGAATAATGTCCTTGTTTATGCAATTTGGCTATAAAGTAAAAGTCTGCCTGGTGAATTCCAATTTCCTATTGACTTTTGCGTCGCATTAGAGACTGTCCCTGTGTGTATGGCTGCTCTCCGGTGATCTTTCTTTCCTGGAAGTTTCAGTTTTTACAGGCTCAGTTATCATAACAAATTTGTGTAATCTCAGTTATAATTAGGCTTACTTAAACGGATGTTTTCATTACTGGTGTTGCTCCAAATACATATTTTTCTCCTAAGTATGTTAGAATTAAAATATTGTCAATGTTCAAGGGCCAAACACATAAGGCCATGCTTGTGTTTTAAGTCTTCAGAACTTGGTCCCTGAACTCCATACACTGGATCCTTGCAGTTGGAGTTTCCATAGGGAACGAGGCTCCCCAAGGCCTCTGAAAGAAATGGAGCCCAGCCAGCTGAGTCAGGCTGGGTCCCACGCCTCTGTAGGGCCGAAGTCCAAAGCAACAGGCAGGCAGTTCTTGCAGACTTTTTCTCTGCAGAGTCATTAGAATACTTCATTGTCTTTTTTTTTTTTTTTTTTTCCACTATTTCAGCAGCTCCCTCTATGAGGACATATTCTCCTCATCCACAGAAGCCCTTTTCAAACATTACTAAGAAGTCTGATAAGAAGAAAAAACATCCACTGATGGGTTCTCAGAAAGAAAGCATTAGATTTAACTACAGGGCAATACTGCCCTGATTACCACAGGCCCAGCTGACGGCAAGGTTGCCAGGCAGCTCTCGCCCTGCCAAGAATGGTGGTGGAATGAAGCAAACATGTGGTTTGTATTACCATTTTTCAGCTTTTTAAGGTTTAGAAAAGAGAACGTCACCAACAATGATAATTCATTTTGGAATGAATACATTTTCAATGCAGTGTTCAGCAACTGCTGATGTGTCTTAAATCCTAGAGTTCATATGCAACATTTTACAATGTGAACAAGATAAAACACAGGATATGTCAAGATCCTACTATATGCAAATAACTAAGTTTCTGGCCAAATCCTTCTTTTAAAAAAAGAATGCAAAAATGAAAAACCTCTCCAGCATTTCTAAGCTGCTACTTACAGCCTTTATAAAGATAGCACAGGAAAAAGATGCTAAAGCCAAAGAGTAAGCTAAATTCTGCCTTCTATTTCCTGGCACCATCTTCTTTAAAGTTGGGGTTGATTTCTTTAAATGTTTCAAGTCATAATTTGCCACAAATGAATCAATCTGTAAGCTTAAGTTAAATCATAAAATTCAAATATTTTAATTTGTCTTTTATTATCTAATTTTTTTAATTTAAAAAAGGAGAGACAGATATGGGATTATTCATACTTTGCATTCTCCTGGGTGTTCTTGGAAATACTATTCTCAGAAAGTCAGAAACACTAAATTGGAACAAATGATTTGATTCTCAGACAAATTTACAAAGTCATATGGTTTGAGGATCTGCATTGAGTTTAGTGAACTACCTTATGAATTAAGCCCCTTCCTCAAAGAAGCACAACTATTTTCTTCTCAGTGAAGCACGTCGATATCTCCATGACATTGCTGCCAGCCTGATCCCTTAAAGAAACAAATATTAAATTAAGAAACTCATGGCCGGGCGCGGTGGCTCACTCCTGTAATCCCAGCACTTTGGGAGGCCAAGGCGGGTGGATCACGAGGTCAGGAGATCAAGACCATCCTGGCTAACACGGTGAAACCCCGTCTCTACTAAAAATACAAAAAATTAGCCGGGTGTGGTGGCACGTGCCTGTAGTCCCAGCTACTCAGGAGGCTGAGGCAGGAGAATGGCATGAAGCTGGGAGGCGGAGCTTGCAGTGAGCCGAGATCGTGCCACTGCACTCCAGCCTGGGCGACAGAGTGAGATCCTGTCTCAAAAAAAAAAAAAACTCATATTGTTCAAAGCCATTTTCAAGGAATTCAGGTGCTCCTTAGAAATCTATTGCCTTTTAAGACATTTAAAAGATTCTGGGAAACCCATGAAGACACTGCACCTCCTGGAAGCAGCATCATTCTGTTGGAAGTCACAGGGCAGCAGAAACCAGAAAGAACCCATAGCTGGTGCAGTCATACATTTCTGCAAAGACCTTCAAACAAAGACCTTCAAACAAACAAAAAGTATATAACTTGTCAGTCGTGAGGGCCTGGCCTAAATAAAATGCAGCCCTGCTTAACAAAATCCTGTCAAATGTGGTCATTTGGGCTCTAAAATTATGCTTTGCAAAACACGAAATTAGTTTTGTCAAAACATAACCTTGGTTCTCAAAACATTGTCAGAAGTTCTAAAATTCAATAACGGGGGCAGCATTTGTGGTTTAGGTGACATTAATCCACTCTATTTATTCTACATAGCATCCATCGAGTTATCCATCTGTCCCTCTGTCCATCCATTCATCTAACCATTTCATTCAGTTTCAACACGTAGCATCACATTCTTACTATGTACCAGGCAATGTGCTGGACCCTGAACACAAAGATAAAAAGACACAGCCATAGACTCAAAGCTGGTATCCTAATAAAGAGATAGATGTGATAAATTGTTATAATCAAGTAAAATGACCACTGCAGGGGACAGGCCATGAAAGCATGAGGGAAATGATTGCTGTGATACTGCATTAGTTCAGGATTCTCTAGGAGCTCAGCTGAAGACAGACCGCTCTTTTCAGATACTTTTTTTTTTTTTTTTTTTTGAGACGGAGTTTTCGCTCTTGTTGCCCAGGCTGGAGTGCAATGGCACAATCTTGGCTCACTGCAACCTCCACCTCCTGGGTTCAAGCAATTCTCCTGCCTCAGCCTCCCAAGCAGCTGGGATTACAGGCATGTGCCACCACGCCCGGCTAATTTTGTATTTTTAGTAGAGATGGGGTTTCACCATGTTGGTCAGGCTGATCTTGAACTCCTGACCTCAGGTGATCTGCCCATCTCGGCCTCCCAAAGTGCTGGGATTACAGGTGTGAGCCACTGCACCCGGCTCTTTTCAGATAATCTTTAAAATTCACAGAAGACTTAACGTCTGAGATCACTTTATTTTTTTTTTCTTTTGAGATGCACGTGATTGATGACACTGTCACAAGGTACATATCATCATGGAAATACCCAAATAAGGTGTTTGAACACATATTTCTCAGAGGAGGAAGATTTCCTGGAGAGGGTAAAGGAAGAGAGGAAGATATTTGGCAGCTGTTGATTGGTGGGTTGCCCTCCCACTAGCTGTAATGACATACCCTTCTTCTCTTTTGAGGAAACATCTAAGGATGCAAGTAAATGAGAGTGACATTGTATGGGATAACCCAAATTTGACATAATTTACTTAAAAAACAGATATTTTGAAACTTTTATACTTAGTTACACCTGATAAGTGACAGATTTCATAGATATTGGTGGTTGTGTTGATTCATTGCAGTTGACCATGACTTGTTGAAAAAGCTGCAAAGGCATCCTTAAGGAGTTTACATTCTCCTAAGGTAAGATTGTTGGTGTTTTAACACATCGCTTCAAAAAAATTATAGAAAATGAATTTAGTTTTATAATTTTATTCTTAGTGACTCTAGGTGTCATCAGCCACATATAGGCTGACAACTGCAACTGCCCTCCTACTTTTCCAACATTAAGAATGAGAAAGTGTGGTTGCACTCAACACTTATTTATGGCTGGGGAAGTACCCTCTCTGTCACACAGCACTTTAATAGAGCCCCAGAGGGGAATTTAGAAGGCAAGCCTGATGGTCTCATAGCAGTTCTTTAGAAGGCCCTTGAGTTCCAATGGAACATGTCCAGAGGATGTAGCTGAGTAATTAGGCCAGAGGTGGTGGTGGTAGGGGTGGAGTATGGCTTATTCTAGAATCTATAGGCCTGGGTGATAAGATTAGAGGATGTGCTAGACTAGGCAATATTCCCTTTACTCTGTAGGTTGAAAGGACTATGTCTGGTCACACCACAGGATACGCTGTTATAAAACCAACTAATAATTCAGAATTTTTCATTTTTATCTTTGCACAGTCCAATCAATAACAATCGGTTGAGGGCACAGTTTGTTGATCTTTTTCAGTCACTAAGACTGGAAGCGAAAAACCCTAAGGTTGGAAGATCCATTTGGTCCACTTCTTTTAGTCATTGAGGTGCCACTGATATTTCTGCTAAACAAATAAAGTATACTAAAGCCATTGAGAAGCGTTATAGCTTAGTAAATAAAAGGCAGGGAATGAATTCACTGTGCATATCTCAAAAATTTGATTCTTTGAATATACTTGCCATCTGTCTTAAACTTTGCACCGAATATTGTTTGAAGGTGGCCCTCGTTAGCTGGCTCAGGTTGGGAAGAAGTGCTCAGTGACTTGGTGCAGAACCACACTTGGAGCTGCTGAAGAAAGGGAGCTGCTTCCCTAGGAGTGTCAGCGAGTGTTTATGAACTCACGTGTGTTTCTAATGCATGTTGCAATGCTCTTCTTGACTACTTTGTTCAGAAGTCCATAATCAGTATTTATTAATTTTACTTAAATATATTTTTCAAGTGAAAAAACAACCAATAAACTGAAGTTTCTGGCCAGGCGCGGTGGCTCATGCCTGTAATCCTGGCACTTTGGGAGGTTGAGGCGGGCGGATCACCTGAGGTTGGGAGTTCTAGACCAGCCTGACCAACATGGTGGAACCCCATCTCTACTAAAAATACAAAAATTAACCGAGTGTAGTGGCAGGCGCCTGTAATCCCAGCTACTCGGGAGGCTGAAGCGGAGAATCACTTGAACCAAGGAGGCGGAGGTTGCAGTGAGCTGAGATTGCACCATTGCACTCCAGCCTGGGCGACAGAGTGAGACTCAGTCTCAAACAAAACAAAACAAAACAAAACAAACAGAAGTTTCTTAGTCATTTACGTGTATATACCTCTGAGCCAGTCCCATGCCTCAGCCCGCTAACTGATGGTAAATACTTGACCATCTATAGCTGTCCCAGTGGAACCATAGTAAGGACATCTGGACAAGACCCCCAGAGCTTCCCCTGGCCATGCAGTGCTGAGAACAGCCTTCCATGCTCGTAGAGGGGGAGGAAGCCCATGGAGATGGTGAATCTACAGATTATTGAGTCCTAGATAAAAGGGCCCCTCTTCCTTCATCTGGAGTTTCTCTGTTTCCTCTAATTTTCTGGCATCCAGAGGTGTGCCTAGTCTCCACTAAAACTTACTATTTGGAGGCCTTTTATCCTGCCCTGTTCCTGCAGGCTTCTTTTTTTCAATGCCAGACCCTGCCTCCTATTCCTTATCTCAGTCACCTCAGACAGGCATTCTCACAGTCTAGCTTTGCAACAGATACTCCGGATTGCACCCTGTGGCTTGGAAGCTGTGTCTGTTTCTCGTTTCCTTGGATTAGGAGAGCTGCTGGGCAGGGGTCTGAACTAGCCCCACTGCCCTCTCCCTTATCCTTTACCTCCCACCCCCTTATTTCCATTTGACTCCAGCCTAGTCCACTCTCACCCCGGCCTCTCTTCTGTCCTGGGTTTTTGTCCCACTTAACCAGCTCATTTCCTCTACCTCTATTTCCCTCCAGGGCTTCCCTGCACAGTTGGACTTTCTGCCGACAATAAGCACCTCAGTATGAATGACTTTATTTGACCCGTTGTTGCCAGTGAATACTGACAAGCAAGGAAAATGGAGATAAGGGATTTGGAAACTTTTAAGGGGAAGCAGGGAGAAAGAGGAAGGCTGCTTCTGAAGGAGAGGTGAAAGGACAGAGGCAACAGGAATTGTGGACATAAATGGTAAACTTGACAATCTGTCTTGATACCTATTTGTACAGCCTTCTAGCTCTGCTCACTCCATGGCAAGTTTTGCCTTATATGATTGTGGTTCCTCTGTACATCTCACGTTTCTTCATTTTATTCATCCGTTCGACAAATTTTTGTTGGCTGCCAACTCCAAGCCAGTCGTTATTACAGGTACTAGGGATTCAAATGGTGGGCAAAGTGAACTCTCAGGAAGTCTACAGAGGAAGAAATGGAAATGAAATTATCACATGATTAATGTAAATGGAGTGGGGGAGTTACATGATGCAGAGAAAGGTTATGATATATGGGTTTAACCAGTTCACTAATATCTGGAAAAATATCTCAGGAAAAGTGAGAAGGTTGCAGAGATTTAGTGGCAATATAGGGTATAATGTGGTGAAGATAGAAAGAAATACCTTTATTGCAAAATCAGAAGATAATGAGCAAAAGCTCTGTGGGAGAAAGGAACATCGTGTGTCCAAAGGATGGAAGGAAGGTCTGCATGTCTGGGAGGCAGAGAGTGGGTGGGAAAGGTTATGGGATGTGGCTGGAGAAGGGAGTTAAGCATTTTGCTCTTTCTCCTAAGAGGAATGGGAAGTTATCCACTATTGCATAACAATTTGTCCTCAAACTTAGTGGCTTAAAACAATTATAAACATTTAGTATCTCAGCTTCTGTGGGTCAGGAATCCAGGAGCAGCTTAGCCAGGCAGCTCTGGCTTTAGGTCTCTCAGAAAGTTGCTCACAAGATATCTTACAGGGCTGAAGTCATCTGAAGTCTTGACTAGGGCGAAGGATCTGCTTATAAGATGGCTCACATCGTTGGAAAATTAGTTTTGACTGTTGGTGAGAAGCTTGAGCTCCTTCTCCATAAGGCTGCTTGAATTTCCATGCCATGGTAGCTGTCTTCTCCGAGAGTAAGTAATGAGAGACAGAGAAAGAGAGAGAGAGACAGAGAGAGGGAGAAAGAGAGAGAGAGACAGAGAGGGGGAGAAAGAGAGAGCAGCAAAGCTATATTTTTAAAAACTTAGCCTCAGAAGTCACATTGCACTTCCATCACATCTATTTGTTAAAAATAAGTAACCAGGGCCGGAGGTGGTGGCTCACACCTGTAATCCCAGCACTTTGGGAGGCTGAGTCGGGCAGATCGCCTGAGGTCAGGAGTTTGAGACCAGCCTCGCCAACATGGTGGAAACCCCATCTCTACTAAAAATATGAAAATTAACCAGGCGTGGTGGCGCATGCCTGTAATCCCAGCTACTTGGGAGGCTGAGGCAGGAGAATCACTTGAACCCAGGAGGCAGAGGTTGCAGTGAGCCGAGATCATGCCATTGCACTCCAGCCTGGGCAACAAGAGCGAGACTTCATCTCAAAAAAAAAAAAAGTAGCTAATTCCTTTCCACATTTTATTAAAGAGAGGAGAATTAGGCTCCACTTTTGAAAGAAGTAATATCAAATAATTTGGGGCATATTTAAAAACCACCAAACCATTAAAGAGAGTTAAGCAGGAATGGTGACATGATTAGATTTGCTTTTCAAAAAATGATACTCTAATTGGAAAACCAATTAAATAGGACCAGTATGAAAGTGAGTACACTGGTTAATAGATATTAAGTGATATCAGGTGTGAGATGCTGGTAGGGTAAAGTAGGATGCTGATAAAGATGAAGAGAAAAGATGAAGGTAAAATAGGTCTTGGCAATCAATTGGATTTGAAGGTTGAAGGAGGGGGAATAGTATAGATTCTTAGATTTCTGGTTTGCATAGACAATGTGGTACTCACTGACATGGAGAATACTAGGAGAATACTACTTTGGTCTATGATAGATGGTGGGGGTGAGCATGAGTTTTATTTAAGACATATTAAGTTTGGAGTATCTTTGAGATATACCAGTACAATTATCAAGTAGTTTCTTGGTTTTAAAACTGGAACTAAGAAGAGAGTTCTCAGCTGGAGATATAAATTAGCGAAGTATCTATACATAGATAGGAAGGAAATCTCTGGATTTGATGAGATCTCTTAGAGAAAGAATGATATGAAAAGAGAAGAGGATTTTGGGGAGATTGGATTTTGTCCAGCAAGTATTCACTCTCTTCTGTCTTTATTATGGCTATTATTTCCTATGGAGTATACTTCCCTGTCCCATTGGTGCTGACCTTGGCCATGTGATTTGTTTTGGCCAGTGAGATGTTAGCAGAGGTGACAGGAGCAGATGTTTGAATTGTGCAGTGGAACTTTCCCTTTTGTGCTCTTGCCTTTTGCTTCATAAAGAACATGCCTTGGATAGCCACTGGTTTATAGAGGAATTAGCACATTTGGACCCAATTCAAAGTTTGGAGCCAAGTCCAGCTGACTCAAGCCTACATAAGCTGAACCCGATCCACAGATATTGAGCAAGAGATAAATGCTTACTTTTGCAAACCACTAAAATGTCAAGGTTTTGTTGTTGTTATGCAGCATTGTGCTAACAGCCGACTGATGCAAAGGCCTAGGATCTAGTGGCAAGAAACACTATTCTGTTTTTTTTGTTTGTTGTTTTTTTTTTTTGAGACAGAGTCTCGCTCTGTCATCCAGGCTGGAGTAGAGTGGTGTGATCTTGGCTCACTGCAACATCCACCTCCCAAGTTCAAGCGATTCTCCTGCCCCAGCCTCCCAAGTAGCTGGGACAACAGGCGCCCACCACAATACCCAGCTAATTTTTGAATTTTTAGTAGAGGCGGGGTTTCACCATGTTGGCCAGGCTGGTCTCGAACTCCTGACCTCAAATGATCCACCCATCTTGGCCTCCCAAAGTGCTGGGATTACAAGCATGAACCATGCGCCTAGCCAAGAAACCCTGTTCTTTAAAGTTCTTATTAGATTGAGTGTAAATTAAGAGTAGTATTTATGTTTGATACATGGTTGTATTAGCAAAACCTAGCATAAAGTCTTGGTCAAATACTTGGTGAATGTATGAAAGCATGGACAGACACTGTCTAATTTAGGCATGGCTATTTATCATAGATGTCTATAAGTCACATACATATATTTTTTTTTTTTTTTTTTTTTTCTGAGATGGAATCTCACTCTGTCACCAGGCTAGAGTATAGTGGCACGATCTCGGCTCACTGCAACCTCCACCTCCCAGATTCAAGCAATTCTCCTGCCTCAGCCTCTGCAGTATCTGGGACTACAGGCGCGCACCACCATGCCCAGCTAATTTTTGTATTTTTAGTAGAGATGGGGTTTCACCATGTTGGCCAGGATGGTCTCGATCTCTTCACCTAGTGACCCACCTGCCTCAGCCGCCCAAAGGGCTGGGATTACAGGTGTGAGCCACCGCGCCCGGCCCATATATTCTTATAATATCTCTTCCAAGCAGTGCGTCCTCAAAGAAGAAGATGCTCGAAGAAAGCTTGATGCTGCCATCTTCAAGATCAAGAACTGCATCCCTTTCCCTGAGTACATTTTCCTTACATGTTGTAAAGAAATGCCCTAGAAAATTGATGTTCTATCTAAATACTATGTGAATATTTTAGAATATATTTTATTGTTGTTTTTAAAGCAGATTTCAAGTGAACAAATTTTAAAATTAAAAAAGAAAGTTATTAGTGGCAATAAACATGCCTGTAAATAGTGTGTCAATGGAATGAAGGCAATCAAAGTGGCTCTTTTGGCTAGTAACGTTTTCATAAAAGCTTTGATTAGTTATGAGGTAATTGTGAGAGATGATGAGTTGGAATCCAAGAAAGAAAAAATAGTTTCTCTAGTTTAACAGCTGTGGAATCTTTTGGTAATTGCTGGAATATTCCTTTTCAGTAAACTTAAAGTTTGCTTTTTTACATTACAGTTGAATGCTTGATGTGAAATATAAATTTTAACTTTGTCTTATTTACAACTTTCTTCTTCAGTGTGATTCTAAATTATAGTTGAGAAGGAGAGAAAGACAGCACTTGGGTTTATATGTTATCTCCATTAAATAGAAAAACTCTGTAGGAAAAGCAAAAAAAAAAAAAGGTGGCATTTAAAATATTTGCCTTTTCACGTTCTGGCTGTTAATTAAAATGTGATTTTTTTCCCCACAAATGTCTATATAAAAATTGTGTGCCTGTGTGCATACAGGCAAGTGCAGTTGTCCAGTGTTTATAGGGGACACGTTAAATTATACCTTGCCTAGTTTGACCACAGTGTGAAATTTTAAAGTATAAACATGATCAAAAAGAAGAGTGGTTTCAAAAATGAAGGAACAACAACATTCCATTCTCCCAGAACCTTTTCAGTCTCTCAAACAGCTGCCCCCTACTCTCTTCTCCCAGCAGTCACCAGAAACAACATCCCATTCCCCACACCACACCACACCCAAGAGTAAAGAGTACCATCAACTCTGAGAAAGAAACTGCCGAAATAACAAAACTTACTGGAGTGGATAATTCCTCACAGAAACTGCCAATCAGCTACAGACGCAAATCTGCCTTCCTTATCCTTCACCCCACCCCTTAGTTGGGCAAACAACCTAAACCCTCAGGAGAAATTTCGCCTTTCAGCCAAAGAATAATACAGATGACACTGCCAACCTGGAATATTTTGCTTGTACTTCCCTTCTACCTTCTTTATTACAACAGCTGACTGTGTAGCTGTGTGTCTTTTTGCCTTTTCATTTTGTTCAGGGTTCAAAAAAGTTATTATTTTACCCCAAAAGAATCACATAAACATGGTTAAAAAAGCAAACAGTGCAGAAAGTAAATGTCTCCCTCCCCTCACCACTCCTTTCTCCTTTTCCCAATTCTCTTAGATTTCCCAACAGCAGAAGTGTTGTGATGGGAGGAGGGAGTGTGTGTGTGTGTGTGTGTGTGTGTGTGCGCGCGTGTGAAAGAGACAGAGAAAAGTGGAGAGAAATTCTTGATACCATCTTATTTTTGATTTAAGAAGACAATATGTATCACACACAGAGATCCCTTCATCTCCCTACCCTGCTCCCCCACCAAAAAAACCTCTGCTATTTAGAACTCTAAGAGAATTACTGGTCAAAAATCTTTCAGATTAAGCTTATTCCAAAGACATTTCCAGTATAACCAAACACTGAGAAACACTGGTATCCAGCCAGGCGCAGCCCCTGCCATCTCTGATTTAGTGCAATTTGATGATGATTAACTCAAAGACAGGATAGAGATGGATTCATGTAATAGGAAAACAAAAAATCCTTCATTTATTTATATTTAAAATATCCTCTTTCTTGATTATTTTAGAGAATAAATTCATATACATGTAGGATGACTTTGCTGATAAGGAAAAGTCTCTTGGGCCTTGCATTTCCTTCTTAATTATAAAGGTTTGTGGAATGTTTTTCTGAGAACAGAAACCCTTCCTGAAGGAGTTATTCTTCCTAGAACGTTAGGAGGGTCTCTACTAGGTAAACAATGATGTCAGTGCAAATGTTTGAGTACTCTTCTCTCCCATCCAACTTGGCTTGAGGTTTTTTAGTTCTATTACTTGACTGTCTTTAAAACAGATTGAAAAATTTGCTCACCAAGAGAACAATGATTAACAAAATCTGTAAATTGCATTTCACTTGCTAATCAATAGCTCAAAAGAAAATCTAAATCCATAACTAATGGCCCAGGAGTGAACTACTTGCTTAAAGAGCCTCTTTAGGTCAAAATGTTCTTTTAGAAATCTTTAGGGTATTTTTTTTCTTCTGTTCCCTATGTTATTATTCTACATTTTTAAAAACTTACACACTCTATAAATAATAAGGAAATATATTCCCAGGCCTCATTCTCTTTTTAAATACACACTTGAGTATCTATCATCAGTTTTTCCTCTGAATATCTATTCTCGGATTTTCCATGAGACATTGTAGAGTATTGGTTAAGAGTGTCTGCTTTGGAAACAGCTGTTCTGACTCAAGACCTTACCAGCTATATGGTTTAGATTAACTTTCTTAATTTCTCTATACCTCAGTTTTCTCAATTGCAAAATGGGGATGAAATTTATAATCGTAGTGTGAACTTGATAGGATTGTGGTAAAGTCTGTGTGAGAAAATGTAAGCCAAGCCCATGTTATAGTTCTATCCCACAATATGTCTCAATGAAGGGTGGCTTAAAAAAATAAGATACACAGGCCGGGCACAGTGGCTTATGCCTGTAATCCCAGCACTTTGGGAGGCCAAGGTGGATGGATCACGAGGTCAGGAGATAGAAACCATCCTGGCCAACATAGTGAAACCCCGTCTCTACTAAAATAAAAAAAATTAGCTGGGCATGGTGGTGTGCACCGCTACTCGAGAGGCTAAGGCAGGGGAATTGCTTGAACTCAGGAGGCAGAGGTTGCAGTGAGCCGAGATGGCGCCACTGCACTCCAAATAAATTAAATAAATAAATAAATAAATAAATAAATAAATAAATAAATAAGATATACAAAATAAAAAATTTTAAACTTTCAAAAAATCCCCAACTAAAAAAAAAATCACCAAAATATGTGATCTTGGATAAACAGAGCTTACTTCTCCAGATTGTTCTGTGTCTCAAGTTTTATGACAGTGGGTAAAACAGTACGCATAGGTAGAAAGACTAAGTGACAGTCCAGGGATGCCCATGGCAGTGTGCTGGTCTGTGTATGGAATATCTAGAGTATAGACTCTAGAAGGAAAAAGTCAAGAGAAGTTATGTAGATCATAGAGAGATTAGACCAAATGGCCCAGGGAAAAATATGTGTTCTCAATTGTATTACTGATTGGAGGGCACCAAGACTATGGCTAGTATTTCCATGTGGGAGTTTACACATTTTTGCCTACACAGAATTCAGGGCCAAAGAGATTACTGACTATTGGCCTTATTCATCTGAAAAATTTTAAGTTCCAATAACAAAATGTACCTATCAAGGTTATAACACATAATCACATTAGTTCTTTTTCATATGCATTTGTCTAGAACTGGTGCATTCATTTATTCCCTAAGGAATCAATGTATATCTCTTTCTTTGTGGGCCAAGCCTCCTAGGTCTACTTTCAAGGCTGTTGAGGTAAACTGATAACACCAGTAGGGTATTTGGGGTAATTCTGTGAGGCAATGAGGGATGTTTACTACTCTTATTGGGGGGTGGGATATGGATGGTGTTACAACTATGGAATGATTCTAAAAGGAGGAGTAAACGTCTGCAGAGTGAAAGGGAAGAGGAGAGAGATATTCTGTATGAATAGAGATGCAGAAGTGATAGACTTGTTGGTAGCAGAGGGTGGATCCAAGGTCAAAGGTGGGTTTGTAGTGAATGTGAAGCACGTGGGAATATTTGCAGGTTGAAGTGGGAAAGTCAGAAAGGAGAGGAAGGTGAAAGGTATAGGAAGAGGGGGGCAAGTTCTCAAAGAAGGTGGTGGTGGCGTTTAACTGAAAGAATACCCCACCATTTGGGGAGGTAGAGTAAAGGAGATAAGGTTAGATGTGGAAACAAACTCTGATAATTGTCATTGATTTTCCTTTGATTAGAAGATACATTTTCCTTTGAACACCAGGATAAAAAGCTCAACTGTTTATTAGAATTTCCTTGAATGCAAAAGAAGTAGAAAAAGAAGAAAACCAGAGAAACATATTTTATAGTGGAATACCTGTAAATTCTCTACTTAGAAAACATTAAATTCAAATTAGTTTTCCTGTTTTATCCATCTTGCAGAAAGACTTGTTTTGTGTGGGTGTCAGTTGGCTAAAAACATTATATATTTTTTACAAAATTCTCAGTGCTTACAATCTTGTGCGTACACAAGGCAGGGACATTCTTTGTATTATAAAATATTTGATTTCCTGTGAGGTTAACATATTTTTATTTCCCTATTTTGTGAATTGTCAGTTTTGTTATCTGAAAGAAAGCTTTTTTACAAAACACCTTCAAGCTAAAGAAAAAAAAATGCCTAGGATCAAGAGAATTCAAGATTCTCTGATCTGGGGTGGATGAATGGTGGAAACAGGAAGAAAATAACCAAGGCAGAAAAGATGCATAGAAATATAGACCTTTATATATGAAAGGGACTCTATGCAGTCCTGGTCCAATCAGTATCAAATTAATGAATGTGATGTGTACTTTCTCGGTGGAGCATTCCTCTAGTATCAGTTTGATCACTTCTAGAAATAGGGAGATCAGTATCTCTTGAGACTGCCCATTCCATTTTGGATCTCAAAAAGTACCTATGTTTGAAAGGGTCGAAGTTATTACTACACATATGAATAGCAATTAAGTACTAGCTTAGAGAGCCTCATATGTGCCAGGTGTAATTCTAAGTACCTCACATGTATTAAATCGTTTAATGCTCAAAGAGTTATCTTAGGAAGTTATGATTATTATCTCCATTTTACAGATAAGACAAATGAAGCTCGGAAAGGTTAGATAAACTTATCAATGTCACACAGCTGGTAAATAACAGAGCCTGACGCAGGATCCTAGAATTCTAGCTCTAGAGCCTGTGCTTTTAAGCACATCAGTGTTCTTCCTTTCAATGCATGAATGTTCCCAGGTTTTCCTCATCCTTGAATTGGTCAAAGAATTCCAGTGTTGCCCACTCAGACTTACCCCTTTCTTTGACTCCCATGGACAGATCTGCTGTTGCCAGACTATTTGGTTAGTCTTTTGTGATGCAGAATCAGGAATGACAAGAAAAAGGATAACAAGCAGATGGGCCAGGGGAAGACATTTCTGTAAAATGTGGCCGAAAACCAGCATAGTATGACAAAAGTGTTGGAAGGAAAATGGAAATTTTGAGAAGTCTCGCTGGAGACTATACAATTCATGGCATTCAGAAAACTCAAGGGAGGACATTGAACTATTCTTATGTTACTTTTTGTTAGCTAGACTGTCCCCTGATTACTGCACCAATCTCACACTGGACAACATAGATCACGGATTTAGCTTGGTTGCATATATTTCTGTAAGAATCTGTTGGTTCCTTGATCTTGGACTTCTCAACATCCAGATCTGTGAGAAATAAATTTCTATTGTTTATAAGCTACCTAGTTTATGGTATTTTGTTACAGCATGCTGAACAAACTAAAGACACTTGATAAATTCACTATGAGGTCTAGCAGGGTTTTTTGTAGGTTTCCTGGGTTATTTTTGCACAATGTTGTTTCACAATAGAGTTTTACTTCTTCTATTCAAATCTGGATACCTTTTATTCCTTTTTCTCTCCTTATTTCACTAGCTGGAACCTTCACTACAATGTTAACTAGATGTAAGTTCAGATATCTTTGCATTTTTTCTAGTCTTAAGGGGAAAATATCCAATCTTTCATTATTAAGTACCATGTTAGTTAGCTGTAGTTTTTCATCATGTCTTTTATGAAGTTGATAAAGTTTTCTTATATTCCTATTTTGCTGAGAGTTTTTATCAGAAATTTATGTTGGATTTTGTCAAATGCTTTTTATGCTTCTACTGTGATAATCATATGGATTTTATTTTTTAGTGTATTAATAAGATAAATTAAGTTGATTGATTTTCAAATGCTAAGCCAAAATTGTTTACCAACACTGTTTTCATGAGATAAATTCCACTCTTTCATGATGTATTATCATTTTTATATATTGTTGGATTTGATTTGTTAAATTAAAAAAATTGCATTTTTATTCATGAGGGATATTGGTATAGGATTTTCTTGTGTTAATGTCTTTGCCTGGTTTTGGTATCAGGGTAATGGTAACTTTATAAGTTGAGATGGGGAGAATTCAAACTCTTCAATTTTTTTGGAAGAGTTCATGTAACAATACATATTATTTCTTCCTTACATTTTGGAAAGACATGTTGGCATGGGATTTTCTTTGTGAGAAGATTTTTTAGTTACACATTGATTTTTTTAATAAATATAGAATTGTTCAGATTACTTAGTTCAGTGATTTTTGGTCATTTATGTCTTTGGAGAAATTTGTTTATTCCATCTAAGTTGTTGAACTTATTAGCAGGAAGTTCATATTATTTTCATATTTTCCATTTATTATTTATTTATTTGTTTGTTTGTTTGTTTTTTTGAGATGAAGTCTCGCTCTGTTGCCCAGGCTGGAGTACAATGGCATGATCTTGGCTCACTGCAACTTCTGCCTCCCAGGTTCAAGCTATTCTCCTGCCTCAACCTCCCAAGTAGCTGGGACTACAGATGTACACCAGCATGCCCAGCTAATTTTTGTATTTTTAGTAGAGTTTCACCATGTTGGCCAGGATGGTCTCGATCTCTTGACCTCTTGATCCGCCTGCCTCGGCCTCCCAAAGTGCTGGGATTACAGGCATGAGCCACTGCACCTGGCCTGTATTTTTCTTTTATTATATGTAGTTTCTGTAGGGAGGTCTCCTCTATCATTTCTCATATTGATAATTTGTGTTTTTCTGATTAGTATCACTTTTATATATTTTTCTCAATGAACCAAAGCTTTCCTGTATTGATTCTGTATTTTCTAAATTACACTGAACTCTGTTGTAATCCTTATTTATTTTCTTCCATAGTCTTTGGGTTTAATTTGCACTTCTTTTTCCAGTTCAGGGGTGAGTAAACTTCTTACGCAAAGGATGACATGGCAATATTTTAGCTTTTTGAGCCACACAGTCTTTGTACAACTACTCAACTCTGCCACTGAAGTATGTATGCCCCTCTAGGATGTAAATGAACGTGCAAGACTGTGCCAATAAAATTTTATCTCTAAAAATGTGCAGTGATCTTGGTTTGACCCAAGTGCTGTAGTTTACCAAGCCCTGTTCTGTTTTCTTATAGTTGAAGCTGAGTTCATTGATTTGAGACCTTATTTTCTAATATAGTCATGTAGTGTTGTAAGTCTCCCCATTTAAAATGATTTTTGTGGTATTCTATGAATTTAGGTATGTTGCCTTCTCATTTTCATTCAGTTTAAAATACTTTCCAATTCAATTTGCCATTTTTTCATTCAATTATCACTATATTGCAAGATGGTATAATTAATTACAAGTTTAAATTATAATTTGGTAATCTTGAGTCAGGCAGCAAGTTTTAATAAAGGCAAACTGCTTATTCAAAAGCGATCATGGAACAACTGAAATGCAGAGTAATAAGGATGAGAACCATCTGACTGGCCAATAGGTTTAGTTCTCTCACTATATGAAACAAACTTTTCATTTTTAGGAGAGGAAACTTCTACTGAAGTTATAGTTTATGTCTCCTAAAAATACAGAATACAGAATACAAAAATACTACAATACAGAAAGATTTTGTCACATAGACTAGTTTCCATTTAGTCAATCAACTGTTTCTAGTTGTCTCAATTGGGATAGATACATTTACATAACTGGCTGTGCTTGAGCCTTGTTTGCCAGCAGCTTTAGATTGGCAATGCACTTGGCAATTGTCTCCTTTTCCTGCTGTGCAGAGATGCTCTGCACCACGTGCTTCTCCACCCAATTTATCATGTGTTCTCGTTTCTTTCGAAGCATCATGTTCTGCACAGTTATATGATAGTCCAGGTGATTCTTTACTTCCTTATATAGTCTATGCAGTTGTTCCCAGTAACCTCCAAAGCCATAGCAATGTTGTTTTTCTGCACATCAAAAAGGTAATGGTGCTTCTGAACGAGTGCCTGCTGTGACTTCTCCAAATCAGTTGCATCCTGGATTTGTCTGATAGAAGCCTGCTTCACCTCTTCTAGTTGGGCAATTTTTTGCTCATTGAATTTTTCAGCAAAATCTCCAATAGAGGCACCATATTTTAAAATTATTTGGACAAGTAACCATACTATTGATGTGGTAGACAAGGTCTCTGGGGTAATCATATATATTTCTTTGGATAAACCATACAAGATAAGCCCAGTTCTGAGCACATAGGGTCCTGTTACACCGGTTCTAGGATAAAGAAACTGGAAGAATTCCTCAGGGATCAGCCCCAAATGAACTTTCCCTCCATATTCAGGAAGAGGTGGCAGAAGGGCAAGGCATGGCTGCCCTGTGTGAAAGGTCTTTGTTGCCTGCGATATCCCTGGACGTATGAAGGCTGTATTCTTCAGAGAGGAGGCCACCACGGTGGTGGCAGAATGTGCCACCTGGGACAGCATGGTCAGCGAAGGCCCAGGCAGTGGTCTTAGCATCCCTGTGACTCCAACCAGAGCCAATTTGCCTTTTGAATTCTTTAATATTTGGGTTATATAGATGTGTGTTGTTTGGTTTCTAGAGATTTCTATGTTATTCATTTTAAAAATTTTATTCCTCTGTAGTCACAGAATAGACTTTGTATGACCTAAATTCTTTTAAATTTATTTAAACTGGTTTTATGTCCCAGAATGTGGTCTATGTTTCACACACACATGAATATTTCACATGCACATGAGAAGAATGTGTTTTCTACTGTTGTTGGGTGGATTCTTCTATAAATGTCGATTAGGTCAACTTAGTTGATCGTATTGTTCAAGTATTCCATGTTTTAGATAATTTTCTGTCTACTTGTTCTATCAAATATTGAGAGAGGTGAATTTTAATCTCCAACTATAGTTGTGGATTTGTGCATTTCTTTTCACAGTTGTGTTAGGTTTGGTTTCCTATGTTTTATTTATTTATATTTATTTTATTTTTTATTTTTTAATAGGTTTTGAGGGGACAGGTGGTGTTTGGTTACATGAATAAATTCTTTAGTGATGATGTCTGAAATCTTGGTGCACCCATCACCCAAGCAGTGTACACGGTACCCAATGTATAGTCTTTTATTCCTTGCCACCCCTCATTTTTTCCCCCGAGTCCCTAAAGTCCAATGTATCATTCTTATGCCTTTGGGTCCTCATAGCTTAGCACCCACATGTGAGTGAGAACATACGATGTTTGGTTTCCCATTCCCGAGTTACTTCACTTAGAATAACAGTCTCCAATTCCATCCAAGTTGCTGTGAATGCCATTATTTCGTTCCTTTTTATGGCTGAGTAGTATTCCATGGTATATCTCTATCTCTATCTCTCTATATATCACATTTTCTTTAAATACTCATTGATGGGCATTTGGGCTGGTTCCACATTTTTTGCAATTGCAAATTGTGCTGCTATAAACATGCATGAGCAAGTATCTTTTTTGTATAATGACTTCTTTTCCTCTGGGTAGATATATAGTCGTGGGATTACTGGATCAAATGGTAGATCTACTTTTAGTTCTTTAAGGAATCTCCACACTGTTTTCCACAGTGGTTGTACTAGTTTATGTTCCCACCAACAGTGTAAAACTGTTTCCTTTTCACCACATCCATGCCAACATCTATTATTTTTTGATTTTTTGATTATGGTCATTCTTAAGGGAGTGAGGTGGTATTGCATTGTGGTTTTGATTTGCATTTCCCTGATAATCAGTGATGTTGAGCATTTTTCCATATATTAATACTTGTTGACCATTTGTATATCTTCTTTTGAGAATTGTCTGTTTATGTCCTTAGCCCACTTTTTGATGGGATTGTCTGCTTTTTTTTTCTTGCTGATTTCTTTGAGTTCTTTGTAGATTCTGGATATTAGTCTTTTGTCAGATGTATAGATTGTGAAGATTTTCTCCCACTCTGTGGGTTGTCTGTTAACTCTGCTGATTATTTCTTTTGCTGTGCGGAAGCTTTTTAGTTTAATTAAGTCCCACCTATTTATCTTTGTTTTTGTTGCATTTCCTTTTGGGTTGTTGGTCATGAAATCTTTACCTAAGCCAACGTCTAGGAGGGTTTTCCGATGTTATCTTCTAGAATCTTTATGGTTTCAAGTCCTAGATTTAAGTCTTTGATCCATCCTGAGTTGATTTTTGTATAAGGTAAGAGATGAGGATCCGGTTTCATTCTTCTACATATGGCTAGCCAATTATCCCAGCACCATTTGTTGAATAGGGTGACCTTTCCCCACTTTATGTTTTTGTTTGCCTTGTCGAAGCTCAGTTAGCCATAAATATTTATTTCTGGGTTCTCTATTCTGTTCCATTGGTCTATGTGCCTATTTTTATAACAGTACCACGCTGTTTTGGTGACTATGGCCTTATAGTAGTTTGAAGTCGGGTAATGTGATGCCTCCAAATTTGTTCTTTTTGTTTAGTCTTGCTTCGGCTATGTGGGCTCTTTTTCGGTTACATATGAATTTTAGGATTTTTTTTTTCTATTTCTGTGAAGAATGATAATGGTATTTTGATGGGAATTGTATTGAATTTGTAGATTGTTTTTGGCAGTATGGTCATTTTCACAATATTGATTCTACCCGTCCAAGAGCATGGGATGTGTTTCCATTTGTTTGTATCTATGATTTCTTTCAGCAGTGTTTTATAGTTTTCCTTGTAGAGGTCTTTCACCTCCTTGGTTAGGTATTTTCCTAAGTATTCTATTTATTTTTTGCAGCTATTGTGAAAAGGATTGAGTTCTTGATTTGATTCTCAGCTTGGTTGCTGTTGGTGTATAGCAGAGCTACTGATTTGTACATTAATTTTGTATTCTGAAACTTTGCTGAATTCACTTACCAGTTCTAGGAGTTTTTTGGATGAGTCTTTAGAGTTGCCTTTCTTTTCCCTTTCCCTTTCCATTTCTCTTTCCCTTTCTTTCCTTTCTCTTTCTCTTTCTTTCTTGCTCTGTCGCCAGGCTGGAGAGCAGTGGCGCGATTTCGGCTCACTGCAACCTCCGCCTCCTGGGTTCAAGCGATTGTCCTGCCTCAGCCTCCTGTCTTTAGGGTTTTCTAGGTATATGATCATATCATCAGCAAACAGCAACAATTTGACTTCCTCTTTACTGATTTGGATGTCCTTTATTTCTTTCTTTTGTCTGATTGATCTGGGTAGGACTTCCGGTACTATGTTGAGTAGAAGTGGTGAAAGTGGGCATCCTTGTCTTGTTCCATTTCTCAGGAGGAATGCTTTCAACGTTTCTCCCTTCAGTGTAATGATTGCTCTGGGTTTGTTGCAGGTGACTTTTATTACCTTAAGGTATGTCCCTTCTATGCCAATTTTGCTGAGGGTTTTGATCATAAAGGTTGCTGGATTTTATCAAATGCTTTTTCTGCATCTATTGAGATAATCATGTGATTTTTGTTTTTAATTCTGTTTATGTGGTATATCACATTTACTGACTTCTATATGTTAAACCATCCCTGCATCCCTGGTATAAAACACCCTTGATCATGGTGGATTATCTTTTTGATATGCTGATGGATTTGGTTACCTACTATTTTGTTGAAGATTTTTGTATGTGTTTTGAATCTGTGTGTTTATTGCTCTTATCAAGTTTGAAATATTTTCAGTTTTAATTTCTTCAATTTTTTTTTTTTTTTTTACTCTCTGATTCAAGGACTTCAATTACATGTAAGCTAGGTTACCTGAAATTGCTGCACAGCTCACCAATGCTCCTTTTGTTTTTCTCTCTGTGCCTTCTTTTTTTTTTTTTTTTTGAGACGGAATCTTGCTCTGTCACCCAGGCTGGAGTGCAGTGGCGCGATCTCTGCAAGCTCCGCCTCCCAGGTTCACGCCATTCTCCTGCCTCAGCCTCCTGAGTAGCTGGGACTACAGGCACCCACCACCACGCCTGGCCAATTTTTTGTATTTTTAGTAGAGATGGGACTTCACCGTGTTAGCCAGGATGGTTTTGATCTCCTGACCTTGTGATCTGCCAGCCTTGGTCTCCCAAAGTGTTGGGATTACAGGCGTGAGCCACTGCGCCTGGCCTTTTTTTTTTTTGAGACGGAGGTTTGCTCTTGTTGCTCAGGCTGGAGTGCAATGGCACGATCTTGACTCACTGCAACCTCTGCTTCCTGGGTTCATGTGATTCTCTCGCCTCCGCCTCCCGAGTAGCTGAGATTACAGGCACGTGCCACCAAGCCTGGCTAATTTTGTATTTTTAGTAGAGATGGGGTTTCACTATGTTGGTCAGGCTGGTCTCGAACTTTTGACCTCAGGTGATCCACCCGCCTCGGCCTCCCAAGTGCTGGGATTAAGACATGAGTCACTGTGCCCAGCCTCTATGCCTTCTCTTACAGTGCCTATTGCTATTTCTACAAGTATGCCA
Organism: Pongo abelii; assembly: GCF_028885655.2. NCBI lineage: Eukaryota > Metazoa > Chordata > Mammalia > Primates > Hominidae > Pongo > Pongo abelii. The sequence goes on from NC_071990.2 coordinate 141,160,886, forward strand.
ATCTTTTCTTTTTATAATAGGTAATTCGTCATTAATCTCGTCTATTGTATTTTTATCAAAGACATTATAATGTTCCCCTCTCAAAGTCTGATTATGCCTCCACATAATTTTAAAAAGTCTATTAAATGCAGTTATAATGACTGTTTTAATGTTCTATTTTGTTATTTCCAATTTCTCTATCAGTTCCGGGCCTGTTTCAATTAATCCTTTCATTTTTTTCCCTCTTTTCCTTTATTTTATGCCTGTTAATCTTTGATAATCTTTGCTAGTCTTTGACATTGTGAATTTTACTTGTTGGGTGCTAGATATTTTTGTGTTCCTAAAAATATTCTGGCGCTTTCTTCTGGGATGCAGTTAAGTAACTTAAAAACCGACAGCATTTTTCTAGACTTTCTTTTAAGATGTTAGTCATAACTAGCGCAGTGTTTTCTCTTGGGCTAATTATTCCTTACTACTGAGTCAAGACCCTCTGTATTTACCCATGCCCAGTGAATTATAAGGTTTTGTAGTCTGGCTTGTGGGAACAGGCGCTATTCCCAGCCCAGTGTGAGCACTAGGTTCTGTTTTCTCTAATCCTTTTATTTAGGTGGTTCTTTTTCCAACATCAAGCAGTCTCATCACATGTACACTCTGATCAGCCTCTGCTGAGTATTTGAAGGAGATCCTCTGGAGACCTCCATAGTGCCTTCTCTGTTCGTTACTTTCCCCTCCAGTACTTTGTTCTGTGAACTCTGTCTGCCTTGGTCTCACTGGATTCTCAGTTCTGTTACTTCAACTCAGGGAATCCACACGTTCCAGCTGGCTTTATCCTCCCTGAATCACCACCTAGTATCTCCCTCAGGTCAGTAACCCAGAGTAATCAGAGAATCCGCCATGTCTTCCATCTAGCAGGAATTACGTCTTTCTTACCTAATGTCTCATGTCTTGAAAGTTGTTGTTTCTGCCGGGCGCGGTGGCTCACGTTTGTAATCCCAGCACTTTGGGAGGCCGAGGCGGGCGGATCACGAGGTCAGGAGATCGAGACCACGGTGAAACCTCGTCTCTACTAAAAATACAAAAAATTAGCCGGGCGTGGTGGCGGGCGCCTGTAGTCCCAGCTACTCGGAGAGGCTGAGGCAGGAGAATGACGTGAACCCAGGAGGCGGAGCTTGCAGTGAGCCGAGATTGCACCACTGCACTCCAGCATGGGCAACAGACCGAGACTCTGTCTCAAAAAAAAAAAAAGTTGTTGTTTCATATATTTTATTTAGGTTTTGTTTGTTTGATTTTAGGTAGGGATGGTAATTCTATTCCTTATCATCTTAGTCAGGACAGAAGTTTATCAGTTTTTTTCTTATTACTGCTCTGCTCTGGAAATTTTCTAGTTTGTCTTTCAAATGTGTTTCCTACACCTATCAGAATTCTGGGTAAATTCTGAGAAATACAGAGGAAAGCAGAACATTCTTCATTATAATCTATTCTTTTTTTTTTTTTTTTTTTAGACGAGTCTAGCTCTGTTGCCCAGGCTGGAGTGTGGTGGGGAGATTTCAGCTCACTGCAAGCTCCACCTCCTGGGTTCACACCATTCTCCTGCCTCAGCCTCCCAAGTACCTGGGACTACAGGCGCCTGCCACCACGCCTGGCTAATTTTTTGTGTTTTTAGTAGAGATGGGGTTTCACCATGTTAGCCAGGATGGTCTAGATCTCCTGACCTCGTAATCCGCCTGCCTTGGCCTCCCAAAGTGCTGGGGATTACAAGCGTGACCCACCGTGCCCAGTCTATAATCTATTCTTGATCCTCTCGTGTGTAGAGCATAAGAACACATTTTAAAATTCAGTCTCATTATATTGTATCCTGTCAATGTACATGCAAACAAGTAGAACACTGAAATATTCCTTACTTGTATAACTACAGGGTATTTTCCCTATCTTGTATTTGTACAGTTGTTTATATTTTTTCTTTCTAGTTACAAGATTATATATATATTTTTGTTGTTGCTGTTGTTATTGTTGTTTTTTTGAGATGGAGTCTCACTCTGTTGCTCAGGCTGGAGTGCAGTGGCATGATTGTGCAATCTCCGCCTTCCAGGTTCAAGACATTCTCCCGCCTCAGCCTCTGGAGCAGCTGGGATTACAGGCATGTGCCACCACGCTCAGCCAGTTTTTGTATTTTTAGTAGAGATGGGGTTTCACCATGTTGGCCAGGCTGATCTGGAATTCCTGTCCTCAAGTGATCTACCTGCCTCGGCCTCCCAAAGTGCTGGGATTATAGGTGTGAGCCACCGCACTCGGCCAGATTTTTAATTTTTTAAAACTGAATTTCATTTGGTTAGATTTCTTTCTTTTTTTTTTCTTTTGTTTTTGAGACAGAGTCTTGCTCTGTCTGTCACCCAGGCTGGAGTGCAGTGGTGCCATCTTGGCTCACTGCCAGCTCTGCCTCCCAGGTTCATGCCGTTCTTCTGCCTCAGCCTCCCGAGTAGTTGGGACTACAGGTGCCTGCCACCACGCCTGGCTAATTTTTTTGTATTTTTAATAGAGACGGGGTTTCACTGTGTTAGCCAGGATGGTCTCGATCTCCTGACCTCATGATCTGCCCGCCGCGGCCTCCCAAAGTGTTGTGATTACAGGTGTGAGCCACTGCATCCAGCCCATTTGGTTAGATTTCAACTAGAACTTGCTAATTCATCACAGGAAAACATATTTTAAGAAGTACCTAGAATCAAAGGCTAGAGGAAGGAGTACAGAGAAAACCAGTTTGTTAGGAACAGGGCTCAGGAAAGATTAATCAAGCTGATGATCTAGAGGGAACATATGGTGGTTGAAATCAGGAAGAAAAAAAGTGAGATAAAAGCCTCCAAATGGAATGTACTAGTTTTCAGGATCTGGAACGAGGACCCAGAAACTCCCTGAGCTAACACTGAAGTGATGAAAAAGAATTGCTAGAAAGGGTTGTTGGCATTTTGAACTTGTGACAAGATGATTGCATACATGTGAAGGCTGTAGTTAGGGATTTCCTACATTTTATCTGTGACAATTATCTTAGTGTTATTCAACTGAACTAACATATATGTGTATATTTGAAGCAATCATTTGTGATGGTTGGCAGGATATGTTACACTGGTGGAGAGAGAGTGAAAAAAGGGTAAGACCCAGGTCTATCATCCTAATACAAGCAATGCCATTCTTTTCATTAGTCAGGATAATGTCCATGCAAAGTTGACCATGAATAAGCAATATAAAGAAGGGACTTATCTAAATGTTAGATCATGGTCTTGATTGAGGTTGCTTTGTCATTTGGAGGCAAGAATTTTACCTCTTTGGGAGATGGATATCAGTTTTTATTACAGCTGTATCTGAGAAGGCCAGATTTAGGGAGTAAGGATGGATGTAGTGCTCTTGATCATAGCAAAGGCTGGAAGTACTACTCTAAGAAAAATAAACGGGCTTCTTTTTTTCCCTGAGCTATGTCCCATTCTTATTTATTTATTTATTTATTTATTTATTTATTTTTGAGATGGAGTTTTGCTCTTGTTGCCCAGGCTGGAGTATAATGGCACGATCTCAGCTCACCACAACCTCTGCATCCTGGGTTCAAGCAATTCTCCTGTCTCAGCCTCCCGAGTAGATGGGATTACAGACATGTGCCACCAAGCCCGGCTAATTTTGTATTTTTAGTAGAGACGGGGTTTCTCCATGTTGGTCAGGCTAGCCTCAAACTCCCAACCTCAGATGATCCGCCCACCTCGGCCTCCCAAAGTGTTGGGATTACAGGCATGAGCCACCACCCCCGGACCTTTATTTTTGCTTCTTAAAAACCACTTTGTGTAATTGGTGTTTCTTCATTTCCTAGCTCAATATTTTTAATGCTTTATGTCTCTTTTTTCTTTGTCTTTTCTTTTAATTTTAATGTTTACCTGAGTATTCATTTCCTTCTAATCATGTTTTGCTTGCCACCTTTGCAGACAGTACCATTGTGGGAGCAAAGAGGATTTTGTAGAGGGAGAAGGAGAAGAGGGACTAGTAGGCCGTGAACTGACCTGCTTTTTCTCCAGCAACCAATGTGCACTGTATGGAATGGGGAGACATTTCTGTTGTAGTCAGTTAGGCCTAGTCATGATGGGGCCACTGGAAGGAATAGTAAACAAGAGCTAGAGAAAAAAGCTGTGCTTGCTGCAGTGTAGGCTCCTTCCTTGCTCACATAGCAGAAATATGAGACCACGAGTGATAACCCAGTGGACTTATATTTTGAGTCATGGTCTCATGCACCTTTGGGAATATTCCTTTCCACATGCCCACAGCAACCTCCTCCCACCCTTCTCTGTGGGCTGACAGAGACACAATTTGCAAACACATGATATTCTCATCCAAATACGGAATCGAACAGATTTTTTATGCAATTCAACAAACACCTATTGAACAACTACTGCACACCAAGGAGAGTAAGGAATGATTGAGTTTAAAGTTGCACAAGACATGGTATTTGATTTTTAGGAGCTATAGTCTAGAGAAGCACATAAAAAGCCGTACCGGAGGTGGCCAAAAAAAGATTAAGGGTCAGAAGAGAAGCACAAAGTACAGGGGGATCTCAGAGGAGTGAGAAATGATTTCTTGTTATGAGGTTAAGAGAGGCTTTATGAAGCCTGGAATTTCATCTTGGTTCTCAATAGTGAAAAAGATTGAGGAAGGGAATGTTATGTAAAAGCATAGAGATAAGAAAATGCAGAAGACATTTGTAAAGAAAGTGATGGAAGAACAATGGAGTTGAATGGACATTTCAGATGAGAGTATATGACACACTGGGATCCACATTAAGCAGGTTGGACTTTGTTCTGTAGGCAAAAGGTGATCATTGATGGACTTCAGTAGGGGTGATAATGTGAATTATTATGCATGTAAATAATTGCATTGGCAGCTGAATAATGATGGAGTGGGAAGTTAGCAGCCTGGGAGACCAATCAGAAAAGGGGAGAGAAAAGAAAGAGCCAAATCTTAGGGTTAAGCATAAGGGTTACGAGTGAAGCCACAGAAGCTAGATGACCTCGTGCATTAATAGACACCTCGACTTGCCATGGATGAGCCATAACCTTGGGAGAAGTTACTTAATTTTTCCATGGTTCAGCTTCCTCCTCTGTAAATCAAGGATTGGAATGGGAGTTATTTCACAGAATTGTAAGGATTCAATTAGTTAACAGGTATAAAGAAATTAGATCTGCATCTAACAAAGAGTAAGCACTCCAGAATATATTAGTAAGGCAGTGATAACAAGAGACAATAAGGAGTGGATTTGAAAGTTATTCTACTATATAATTATGTCATTATTTATTATGGAGTTATTTTCAGCTATTTGCCTATTAAACATAATTCTGTCATTTAGTAAGCAAAGCAAGAAATCAAGTTGTTACCATAGTACTTGCTACATTTTGTTTATTTCTTGTGATTTCTGCTGGAATGTATCTCAGACTTTGAGATGATGTATATTAGGTTGCCCCAATATATATTAGTTTTAAAAAGGAGCTTGAAAATTTAAGAAGGCTATTTGAGCTATGTAGTCAGATTTAGTTGTAACTTGAGTTATATCTATAATATCTATCATCTCTATCTATCTATCATCTATCTATGTATCTATCTAATAAATATGTATACTTCTTGTTTGTTTTTACTTTCTTACATAGCACCTAACCTATGGTAACTTAAATATTTTTTGCAGATATACACTGTGCAATATAACTTAAATATATTTTGCAGATATAACCTTCGTAACCCTTGGGAGGCAGGAAAAACCATATTAATTGAGATTTAGAACCATAGTTCCACCAGTCCCTGCCTGGATTTTCTTTCCTCCCTCTGCTCTACCCCCACTACTTAAACCATCACTGCAGAACAGAGGGAGCTCCCCTCCAAGAGTCACCCAGAAGCAGCCAGGGGACTGGGAGGGCCTCCTCCAGTTAGTTGCCCTGTGTGTTCCTTTAAATTCCCTCCCTGGAGACCTTGGGAGAAAGGTATGAGGCAGAATGAGGCTGAACAAGAGAAAACAAAGAGGCAGCTCTCATTATTAGGGTCAAGGCAAAGAGGAAAACAAAGGGCTGTAAGCAATTCTCCTTTGCTGTTTCCTGTGCAGTCTGAGTTTGATGTGGACTTATCTATGGTCTAGACCACATTGAAAATGTGAAGGTTATGATAACAGACATCGGTAGTCAACAGCTAACTGTAGAATATTTCTCTTGATCTACTTTAGGCTTTAGTAATAATCTAGGACCTAGGAAAGAAACCATAGGTAAGTGTCAATGGGATGGCAAAGACCACCTGTGAATAGCCAAAGCACAGTTAAGGGAAGAACAGAGTGTGGGTGTTCTTGTGGCTTATAGCTTGCTACCTCTTTCTCAGTGCACCCTGGACCTTCCTGCTTCAGGGCCCTCTCTTCAGTGGTAGACACTAGGCTGGCTGAAAGAGCAGAGACCTGCCTTAGTTCTCACACTTCATAGACTTTTGACTCTGGTAAGTCAACAGCAGAGGCAAAAGCAATGATGGTGTTTAAGACATGCCTTTGATGCCATTGTCTCAACCCTGCTGAGGAGAAGTTATCCAGCATCAAAAAGAGATGAAGTCACATGCAGTCTTTTAAAAATAATTATTGATGAATATTTCCTGGCTTGAAAATTTGTTCAAGAAATGCTGTTAAGTACAAAAAGCATATAGTAAACATCATGTACAGTATGAGCTTTCCTTGTGAGCCAAACCCAATTAACCATAAACATCACACATGTGCTTACAGGGAGGCTTACCCAAGTCTAATCAGGGCCATCTCTTATGGGAAGAGAATGTGAGGTTTGCTCCGTGTGTGTGTGTGGGTGTGTGGGTGTGTGTGTGCATTTATCATTTTTCCATCAATGAAAGTCATTTTTAATTTTCATAATAAGAAGTATGTCAACCCATGACAGCAGCTAAGTGATGCAGCTTCCACAAAGATCTCTGGGAAATAATGCAGTACCTGTTCCCTTTTTCTTTCTATTGTAGCCTCTTCTTTTTTTGCACAGAAAGCATGGAGTAGCAGCCTCCTCCTTTCCTAACAAGGATCCTGGTGTGTGGGTGAGGGAACCAGTGCAGAAAAGAAGAGGTTGAGGAGGCTTCCTCCCCACATTTCCATGTGTCAATCAGCTTCCTGCAGAAACCACTCCTCCCCCAGCTTCCTGCCAACATCCCTTTGGCAAGAAGAGAAAGATGGGCTGAACTCCCAACACTTGGCGAAATATCCCCTTTCCTGAAAGTGTTGGGTGGAGGGTGGGGGTGCTGGAAGAATCTGTCCTCAGTATGTATCCTGTTCTATCCTACGCACTTTCAATCAATAGTGCCACCGTGTTGGGTCAGGTTCCAAGCTCTCCCTCTCCTTGCCTTTCTATGACCAGTGACCTGTGCACTTGCTCTGATAACTTTCTCTTTATAAAGCTGACTTTAAAACTGACAACAAAAGTAGCAGTTAACAGTTACACAAGACATGATGAGGAAACCTCAGGCTGGTGACTGTGTTTGTTCATCAACTGACATTTGGGCGCCTTCTGAAGAAGGAAAGAAACAGCAGGGCACAATGTAATTTGAACGAGAGAGACAAGGTGCTGGTCAAAGCAAGAAAATCCTAACTGGGGTAGAACTAAGTGTGGGAAACTCTCTCTAGAATTTCACTGATTAACCATTGATAAAATAACAGAAGTCTATTTTTCCCCTCTCAGGGCCCCCTTTATTCACATGCTGAATGTGAAAAGTAAGACATCCAACTTACCTAAGCTTTACACTGTGCTAATTGTGTGCGAGAGACTGTCATTTGAGAGTGTAGCCTCAAATCTCTTTTCTGAAGGACTTGGTGCAGAGCACATGCCCTGTCACCTCCTCTCTCCTTTGAGGAGGTGCTGATGAGCACAACAGTTGATTCTTTCATCCTTACTGTTTGTTTTTCAGGAGGTATGTGGCATTTGTTTTTTGGTCTCACCTTCCTCAACTCCTGTACCAGCAGGATTCCTCCCCTTCCATTCTCTTCAGAAGGCATATTTCCATGTCAAAGACCTCTCTGGAGAGAAAGCCTCTTTTTCTTCCACCCTCTGCCTTGTTTTTGCCCGAATCACCTTAACTCCATCCTTCCCAGCCCTGTTCCACAATAACCATGGCAAGGAACAAAACGTGATTTAGAAATCGAACCCCCAGAAAAAGCCAGCTTTATTCTGTGAGAGATAAGAGCAGTTAAATTGCCCTCAAAAATAATCAAGTTGTTGTAAGAAGGAATGATTGCTATCTCTTGCTGTAAACATAGAAATAAGAATTATTCTTTGGTGAAACTGTACATTTTACTTAGGAAAAATGGAAGTGCCGAGACCACTACACACAGCTGGGTAAATTCATGACAGGCTAATAGAAGAATTTATATGGGGGGAGTGAGCATACTTTAACTTGTCTTCTATCTATAGACAGTCTCCTGATATCCTCATCCAATAGGATGAATGGGTAATTGAAGTGGACACAAAGAAGGCTCTTCTATTCCATGTTCCTGTTCTTCTAGGGTTGGGGAACCTTGGAACTTATTCCTACTCTTGCACTTTGGGAAGATCTTGGGAACCGAAATCCATTTATTCCCTGCAAATTGTGCCAAGATCAGAAGGCAGTCATGAAAGGGCTTCATTTGGGAGTGGTTTTTGGTGGTTTTGCTCAATGCTGTTTGGACCCAACTAAGGCATTTTCCTCAAGCCATCAAAAGCCCAAGAAATCTTCTGCACTAACCACCCATTCATAAGGAACTCAAGCTTATTAGCTCTTATCTGGTACCAGAATACATACCTCATTGGTCTTTGGATGACAGCCCTCTGGGCTCCCCACAGTAAAATGTAGTCTTAGAACCAGAGGAAAAATCAAAGTCTTCTGGATCCTATTTATTTCTCATTTCCCGGGACTTGCCCCCTCTCCTCCTATACTAGAGTTGCTTGAGTCATACAGAAAGACTGGACAAAAAGCCTGCTCTCTTCTTCCCCTAGATAGTTCACAAAATATTCCTTTAGTTTGCAATGCTCTTCCCCTTTTTGATGCTGGCTGACTTCCACTTGGCTGACTCTTACATCCAATTAACTCTGAAGCCTTTGAAAACTCTGTTAGATGTTCTTCCTATATAATGTCACAACTGGCAGAATGAACAAATAAAACAATCATTGAGAAGAAATAAAAGCGTCACAAAACCTTCCAATTCCTTGCCCTTTACCTCTTTTTTATGTGGTACTTGGGAGCACTGATGACCTCTTCTCTGTTATTCTAGAAAATGTTGACCTCTGTCTCTCTCTGAAACCAGAAAGAGCACAGTCCTAAAAGTAATGAGTAGCAGGACTCATTTAATATCTTTTATGTATAACGGGAAGTTCAGCAAACACAGGAAGTATTTTCACTGGAGAGGTCAACCTGGAACATTCATTTCCAAAGTTACCTAAAGATTATATAGAAGTAGACACAACTTTGGTTTTCAGATAACTTACCATCAAGTACTCGGATAAAGCACTAATATTACTTTTCTATTGTTGTTACAAATTACCACAACTTTAGTGGTTTAAAACAACACAAATGTATTAGCTTATAGTTCTGTAATTCAGAGGTTTGGTCATGGTTCAACCTTGTTCTCTGCTCAGGGTCTCACATTCAAGTATTAGTTGAGCTGAGTTCTTTTTTCTTTATTATTTTTATTTTTAATTTTTGGTGGTGCACAGGAGGTGTATGTATTTATGGGTTACATGAGATATTTTGATACAGGCATGCAATGAGTAATAACCAAATAAGAGGGAATGGTATATCCATCCCCTCAAGCATTTGTTCTTCGTGTTACAAACAATCCGATTACACTCTTTCAGTTATTAAAAAATGTACAATTAAATTATTTTTGACTCTAGTCACCCTGTTGTGCTAGGGAATACTATGTCTTGTTCATTCTATATAACTATATTTTTGTACCCATGAACTCTCCCCAGTTCCTCCCCACCCTCCCCAGCCTCTAGTAACAACCTTCTACTTTCTATTTCCATGAGTTAAATTATTTAAATTTTTAGCTCACACAAATAAGTGAGAACATGTGAAGTCTGTCTTTCTGTGTTTGGCTTATTTCACTTAACATAATGACCTCCAGTTCCATTTGTGTTGTTGCAAATGACAGAATCTCATTCTTTTATAGCTGGAGTAGTGTTCTATTGTGAATATGTACCACATTTTATTTATCCATTCATCTGTTGATGGACACTTAGGTTGTTTCCAAATCTTGACTAATGTGAACAGTGTTGCAAAAACATGGGAGTTCATGTATCTCTTTAATACACTGATTTCTTTTCTTTTGGGTATATACTGAGGAGTGGGATTGCTGGATCATAAGATAGCTCTATCTTTAGTTTTTTGAGGAGCCTCTTAGTTGTTCTCTATTGTGATTGTACTATTTTACACTCCCATGAACAGTATATGAGGTTTCCCTTTTCTCCACAACGTAGCCAGCATTCATTATTGCCTGTGTTTTTGATAAAAGCCATTTTAACTCGGGTGAGATATGTCATTGTAGTTTTGATTTGCATTTCTCTGATGATCAATGATGTCGAGCCCCTTTTCATATACTTGTTTACCATTTGTATGTGTTCTTTTGAGCAGTGACTATTCAGATCTTTTGCCCATTTTTAATTGGATCATTAGATTTTTTTCCAAACAGTTGTTTGAGCTCTTTATATATTCTGGTTATTAATTCCTTGTCAGATGGGTGATTTTAAAATATTTTCTCCCATTCTGGGGTTTGTCTCTTCACTTTGTTGATTGTATACTTTGCTGTGCAGAAGCTTTTTAACGTGATGTGGTCCCATTTATCCATTTTTGCTTTGGTTGCTTGTACTTATGGAGTATTGCTCAAGAAATCTTTGCCAAATCTAATGTCTCAGATGTTTTCCCCAATGTTTTCTTGTAGTAGTTTCATAGTTTTAGGTCTTAGATTTAAGTCTTTAATCCACTCTGATTTGATTTTTATATATGGAGAGAGGTAGGGAACTAGTTTCATTCTTCTGCATATAGATATCTAATTTCCAGCATCATTTATTGAAGACTGTCCTTTCCCAATGGGTGTTCTTGGTACCTTTGTCAAATATGAGTTCACTGGGCCAGGCGCGGTGGCTCACGCCTGTAATCCCAGCACTTTGGGAGGCCGAGGCGGGTGGATCACGAGGTCAGGAGCTTGAGACCAGCCTGGCCAACATGGTGAAACTCTGTCTCTACTGAAAATACAAAAATTAGCCGGGCATGGTGGTGGGTGCCTATAATCCCAGCTACTTGGAAGGCTGAAGCAGGAGAATCACTTGAACCTGGGAGACAGAGGTTACAGTGAGCCAAGATCGTGCCAGTGCACTCCAGTTCGGGCAACAGGAGCAAAACTCCGTCTCAAAAAAAAAAAAAAAAAGGAGTTCACTGTAGATGTATGAATATATCTCTGGGTTCTCTATTCTGCTCCACTAATTTGTGTGTCTGTTTTTATGCAAGCACTGTACTGTTTTGGTTACTATAGCTCTGTAGCATAATTTGAATTCGGGTAATGTGATTCCTCCAGTTTTGTTCTTTTTGCTTAGGATAGCTTTGGCTATTCTGGATCTTTTGTGGTTATGTATAAATATTAGGACTGTTTTTTCTATTTATGTGAAGAATGTCATTGGTATTTTGATAGGGATTGCATTAAATTTATAAATTACTTTGTGTAGTATGGACATTTAAACAATATTGATTCTTCCAATCCATGAACATAGAATATCTTTCCTTTTTTCGTGTGTGTTCTTCTTTTCTTGCATCAATGTTTTATAGCTTTCACTGTAGAGATCTTTCACTTCTTTGGCATTTTATTTTATTTTATTTTATTTGTACCTATTGTAAATGGGATTCCTCTCCTGATTTCTTTTTAAGTTTATTTTCTCTTGGCATATAGAAATGCTACTGATTTTTGTATGTGGATTTTGTATCCTGCAATTTTACTGAATTTGTTTATCAGGTCTAATAGTTTTTTGGTGGAATCTTTAGGTTTTTCCCAAGCATAAGATTATATCATCTGCAAACAAGGATAATTTGAATTTTTCCTTTCCAGTTTGGATGCCCTTTATTTCTTTCTTGTGTCTGATTGCTCTAGCTAGGATTTCCAGTACTATGTTGAATAACAGTGGTGAAAGTGGGCATCCTTGTCATATTCCAGACCTTAGAGGAAAGACTTTCAGTTTTTTCCCATTTAGTATGATACTAGCTATGGGTCTGTCGTAAATGGCTTTTTGTTATGTGGAGGTATATGCCTTCTATACCCAGTTTTTTTGGGAGTTTTTATCATGAGGGATGTTAAATATTGTCAATTTTTTTTCAGCATCAATTGAAATGATCATATGTTTTTTGTCCATTCTGTTGATGTAATGTATCACATTGATTGATTTGCATATGTATAACCATCTTTGCATCCCAGGGATAAATCCCACTTGATCATAATGAATGATCACTTTAATATGTTGTTGAATTCAGTTTGCTAGTATTTTGTTGTGGATTTCTGCATTAATGTTCGTAAGAGATATTGACTTGTAATTTTATTTTTTTATGTGTCTTTGGTTTTGTTATCAGGGTAATACTAGCTTCACAGATTAAGTTTGGAAGTATTCCCTCCTCCTCTAGTTTTCATATTTTGAATAGGATTGGCATTAGTTCTTTACATGTTTGATAGACTAGAGCAATGAATCCATTGGGTCCTGGCTTTTCCTTGTTTAGGGACTTTTTGTTATGGCTTCAATCTTATGACTTGTGAATGGTCTGTTAAGGTTTTGGATTTCTTTGTGGTTCAATCTTGGTAGGTTGTATGTGTCTAGAAATTTATCAATTTCTTCTAGATTTTCCAATTTATTGGCATATAGTTGTTCATGATAACTACTAAAGATGCTTTGAATTTCTGCAGTATTAGTTGTAATGTCTCCTTTTTCATCTCTGATTTTATTTATTTGGGTCTTCTCTCTTTCATAGTCAGGATAAAGGCTTGCCAATTTTATTTATCTTTTCAAAAAACCAACTTTTTGTTTCACTGATCTTTTTTGTTGTTTATTTCATTCCAACTTCATTTATTTCTGCTTTGATCTTTATTATTTCTTTTCTTCTATTAATTTTGGGTTTGATTTGCTCTTGCTTTTCTAGTTGTTTAAGATGCATCACTAGGTTGTTTAGTTGAAGTTTTTCTTCTTTTTTGATGTATGCACGTATAGCTATAAACCTCCCTCTTTGTACTGAATTTTGGTATCACATAGGTTTTGGTGTGTTGCATTTCCATTGTCATTTATTTCAAGAGATTTTTCAGTTTCAATCTTAGTTTCTTCATTGACCCACTGGTCATTCAGTAGTGTATTGTTTAGTTTCTGTGTGTTTATACAGTTTCCAAAATTTCTCTTTTTATTTATTTCTAGTTTTAATCCATTTTGTTCAGAGAAGGTCCTGATATCATTTCAAATTTTTTGAACGTTTGAAGACTTATTTGTGACCTAACATGTGGTCTGTCCTGGACAAAGATCATGTGCTGAGGAAAAGAATGTATATTCTGCAGCCACTGGATAAAATGTTCTGTAAGTATCTATTAGGTCCATTTGGTCTATAGTGCAGATTAAGTCCAACGTTTAATTGTTGATTTTTCTGTCTGGATGATCTGTCCAATGCTGACAGTGGGATGCTAAATTTGTCAGCCATTACTGTATTGGGGCATATCTCTCTCTTTATCTCTAATAGTATTTGCTTTATTTATCTGGGAGCTCCAGTTTTGGTTGCATATATCTTTAAAATTTTTGTTATATCCTCTTGCTGAATTGACTCCTTTATGATAATGACTTTCATCACCTCTCATAGTTTTTGTCTTGCAATCTATTTTGTCTAATATAAATATAGCTACTCCTGCTCTTTTTTGGATTCCATTCCCATGGGATATCTTTTTTTCATGCCTTTATTTTCAGTGCATGTATTTCCTTATAGAGGAAGTGTGTTTCTTGTGGGCAATGGCTTATTGGGTCTTTTTTTTTTTTTTTTTTTTTTAATTCATTCAGCTACTCCATGTCTTTTGATTGGAGAGTTTAGTCCGTTTACATTCAGTCTTATTATTGATAAGTAAGGACTTACTCCTGCCATTTTTAATTTGTTTTCTGGGTGTTTTTTGGTCCTTCCTCCCTCCCTCCCTCCCTTCCTTCCTTCCATCTTTTCTTCAGTGATGGTGATTTTCTCTGGTGGTATGATTTAATGTCTTGCTTTTTATTTTCTGTGTATCTGTAGTATTTTTTTTGATTTGAGGTTATCATGAGGCTTGCAAATACTATCTTATAACCCAGTATTTTAAGCTGATAGCAACTTAATACTGTTTGCATAAACAAACAGGCAAAGGAAAACTAATACACAAAACTCTACGCCTTAACTTCATCCCCCCCACTTTTTAACTTTTTCTTGTTTCTTTTATATTTTATACAGTACTGGCTATGTCTTGAAAAGTTATTATTTTTGATTGGCCCATTGTTTAATCTTTCTATTCAAGATAAGAGTAGTTTACATCCCACAGTTACAGTGTTATAGTACTCTGTGTTTGTGCACTTACTATTACCAGTTGCACCAGTACCAGTTGCAACTAGTACCAGTTGCACTTTCAGATGATTTGTTAATGATCTTTAATGTCTTTCTTTCAGATTGAATAACTGTTTAGCATTTCTTGTAGGACAGGTCTGGTGTTTATGAAATCCTTAAGCTTTTGTTTGTCTGGGAAAGTCTTTATTTCTCCTTCATGTTTGAAAGATATTTTTGCTGGATATACTATTCTAGGGTAAAAATTTTTTTCCTTCAGCATTTTAAATATGTCATGTCGCTGGGCGCAGTGGCTCATGCCTGTAATCCCAGCACTTTGGGAGGCTGAGGCGGGTGGATCACGGGATCAGGAGATCGAGACCATCCTGGCTAACATGGTGAAGCCCTGTCTCTACTAAAAATACACAAAATTAGCCAGGCGTGGTGGCAGGCTCCAGTAGTCCCAGCTACTCGGGAGGCTGAGGCAGGAGAATGGAGTGAACCCGGAAGGCAGAGCTTGGAGTGAGCCGAGATCGCGCCACTGCACTCCCACCTGGATGACAGAGCAAGACTCCATCTCCAATAAACAAACAAATAAATAAATAAATAAATAAATAAATAAATAAATAAATATGTCATGCCACTCTCTCCTAGCCTGTAAGGCTTGCACTGAGAAGTCTGCTGCCGGATATATTGGAGCTCCTTTTTATAAGCTTATTTGTTTGTTTTCTCTTGCTCCTTTTAGGATCCTTTCTTTATCCTTGACCTTTGGAAGTTTGATTATTAAATACCTAAGGTAGTCTTCCTTGGGTTAAATCTGTTTGGTGTTCTATAACCTTCTCATGCTTGGATATTGATACTTTTCTCTAAGTTTGGGACATTCTTTGTTATTTTCTCTATGAATAAACATTTTACCCCATCTCTTTTTCTACCTTCTCTTTAAGGCCAACAACTCTTTTTTTTTTTTTCTTTTTTTTTGAGAAAGAGTCTCTCTGTTGCACAGGCTGGAGTGCAGTGGCACAATCTTGACTCATTGCAGCCTCCGCCTCCCGGGTTCAAGCGATTCTCCTGCCTCAGCCTCCAAGCAGCTGAGATTACAGACATGAGCCACTGCACCCTACCTAAGGCCAATAACTTTTAAATTTGCCCTTTTGAGGATATTTTCTAGATCCTGTAGGCATGCTCCATTGTTTGTTTATTATTTTTTCTTTTGTCTTCTCTGACTGTATTTTTAAATAGCCTGTCTTCAAGCTCACTAATTCTTTATTCTGCTTGATCAGCTATGCTGTTAAGAGACTACTGCATTCTTCATATATCAGTTGCATTTTTCAACTTCAGAGTTTTTGCTTGATTCTTTTTAATTGTTTTATTTGTTAAATTTATCTCCTAGAATTCTGAGCTCCTTCTCTGTGTTATCTTGAATTTCTTTAAATTTCCTCAAAGTAACTATTTTGAATTATCTGTCTGAAAGGTCACATATCTCTATTTTTCCAGGATTGGTCCCTGGTGCCTTATTTAGTTCATTTGGTGAGGCCATGTTATCGTGGATTGTCTTGATACTTGTAGATGTTCATCTTTGTCTGGGCATTGAAGAATGGGGTATTTATTGCAGTCTTTGCAGTCTAGGCTTGTTTGTACCTGTCCTTCCTTGGAAGGCTTTCCAGGTATTCAAAAGGACTTGGGTGTTGTAATCGAAGCCATATCTGCATTAGGGGACACCTCAAATTCAGCAATGTTGTGGTTCTGGCAGATTCATAGAGGTACCATCTTGATGGTCTTAAATAAGATCTGGAAGAAATCTCTGGATTATCAGACAAAGACTCTTGTTCTCTTCCCTTACTTCCTCCAGACAAATGGAGTCTCTCTCTCTCTCTCTTCTGAGCTATATGGAGCTAGGGATGGGGTGACACAAGCAACCCTGTGGCCACCAGCACTGGGACTGCACTGGGTCAGATCTGAAGCTAGCATAGCACTGGGTCTTGCTCCAGGCCTGCTGTAAGCACTATGTGCCCTACCGCCTACGTTCACTCAAGGCCCTGGGGCTCTACAGTCAACAGCTGGCCAATCCAGCCAGGCCTGTTTCCTTCCCTTTGGGGAGGCAAGTTCTCCCAGAGCCCAGGTGGGTCCGGAGGTGCTGCTCGGGTGCGAGGCACTGGAGTTAAAAATCATAGAAGTCTACCTGGTGTTCTTTTTGTTCTGCAACTGAGCCAGCACTCAAACCACAAGGCGCAGTCCTCACTTTTTTCTCCCCTTTCCACAGGTAGAGGAGCCTTACCCTGTGGTCATAATCACCACAGGCTCACAGGGAGTACTGCCAGACTACTGGCAATATTCCCTTTAGGCCCAAGGATTCTTCAGTCAGCTTCTGGTGAATGCTGCCTGGTCTGGGAATCACCCTTTTGGGCAGTGGGCTCTTCTCTGGCCCAGGGCAGGTCCAGAAATGCTGTCCAAGAGCCAAGGCCTGGAAGTGGGGACTCCAAGAGCCTGCAAGTTGCTCTAACCTTCTATTGCTAAGTTGGTACCTAAGGTGCAAGACAAAGTCCCCTTACTTTTCCCTCCACGTTTCTCAAGCAGGAGACTCTTCCTGTAGCTCCCACAGCTGGGAATGTGCTGAGTGTCACACGAAGCCAGCAAATTTCAGAGTCTCACCCAAGGCCCACAGCATACTACCTGGGAGTCACTGCTGGTTATTCAGGGCCCAAGGGCTTTTTAGTCAGTAGGTGATCTGTCCTACCAGGACTGGGTCCTTCCCTTCAAGGTAGTGGATTTCCTTCTGGCCCAGAGTGTGTCTAGAAATGTTGTCTGGGAGCTAGGGCCTGAAAGGAGGGCCTTATGGCTTAGAATGATGTCCTATGCTACTGTGGCTGAGGTGGTAGCCAAAATGCAAGACAAAGCCCTCCTTACTCTTCACTCTCCTCTCCTTAAGCAGAAGGAAGGGTTCGCTTTCATTGCTGTGAGCTACACTGCCTGGGGTTGGGAAAGAGATGGCTCAAGCACTCCTTTAGCTAGCCCAGATGATGTCTTAGTAGGTCATGTGCCCCCCAAGTCCACTGTCTGTGAGTTCAGTTTAACACTAGGACTTGCCTTGCATAGGAGTTGTAGTCCTTGTGGCCTCGACTGCCTTTCCAGTTTATTTAGAGCCCCAGGACACTTTAGCCTGTGGTGGCAAGACTTGCCAGAACTCAAGTTCCGACTTCTAGGATGAACAATTCCACTGTGGCTAGGGCTGATTTATATACACCCTAGGTGGGCGAGCATCAGTTGAGTTGAGCCCAGATTTGCTTTCTGCTGTGACAGGGCAGCACTTAATTCAATGCAATGTTTCACAGCTGCTTTACTCTCCCTTTCTTAACTGCACAGATTCTCTCTTTGTGCCATGCAGTCACTGCTGTGGGATGGGGGAGAGGTAGCGTTGGTAATTCAAGACTGTCTTTTCTTCACTCTTCCAGTGTTTTTTTCAGTCATATGAAGTTAAAATCAGCTACTGTGAGTGCTCACTTGATTTTAGGATCTTATGAAGGTGCTTTTTCTGTGTGCAAACGGATGTTTTACATGGTGGCAGGCAAGATAGCCTGTGTAAGGGCTTTATAAAACCATCAGGTCTCTTGAGACTTACTCACTATCATGGGAAGAGCATAGGAAAGACCTGTTCCCATGATTCAATTATTTCTCACTGGGTTCCTCCCATGACACATGGGAATTATGGGAGCTACAATTCAAAATGAGATTTGGATGGGGACACAGCTAAAACCATATCAGGGTGTGAGCCACTGTGCTTGGCCTGAGCTGGATTCTTATCTGGGGATTTTGGGTCCTCTTTCAAGCTCACTCAGTTCCATGCAATGTAGGACTGAAGTCCCTATTTCTTGTTGACTGTTGGGGCTGTTCTCAGCTCCTAGAAGCCACTCAGGTCTTTGCCATGTTCTTCTTCCCTCTTCAGAGCCAGCAATGGAAAATTCCTCTGAAACTTTGAATCGCTTTTACTAGGAAGAACCCTGTCCATTTTAAGATCTCACTGATTATGCCGTGTTAGGTTTACTATGACAAAAAATGTGACCTAATCATGGGACTGACATCCCACAGTATTTATAGGTTCTTCCCATGCTCAAGAAGAAAGGATCATATGACAGTGAGGGTCTCTGGGTTATATTAGAATTCTGTTTACCACAACACTCAGTGGATAAGGCAGAAAAATCTAAATTCTACTTGAAAGATATAAAGTGTTACATGGAGGCATCATAGGGAGACAACCTTACTCTATGATGGTAAATGCTTAGCATATGGGAGATGCTCAACCAGTGTTTGTTAACCTGTGGCAAATCCATATATACTGAGAACACAATAATGGATTGGACGTATGAATCAGAATGAGCTTTATTTATCAAATAAGAAAACCTGTTTGTTCCGCAAATTGGATAGTTTGATTGTCAACTTTCTGTGCAGGGGAAAATGAACTCCAGAAGGAGGGGCTGCGTAGATAAAGGTAGGGCTGGGGTAGATAAAGTGCCTTCACCCATTTAAGCATTTTGAGCCACTCTCAGGGGAGAAGCCAGTAGAGTTTTGGTGAAAAGCCTACTCAGGAACCACAGCAGGTAGCATAATGTCAAAGGCAAGAGTACAGGATCAGACACAAGTTGCCTTTAGTGGCCCAGTGTTTTTCTTATTTGCTGAGGTGCCTGAAGGTGAGTATATACATACTCACATGGGTTACTAAGTTCCCATTCAATATATCACTTCCCTTGAAAGAGTCAATGCACTTTCCTGAGAAATGCTCTGATAACCTGGCAACGAATGAGATAGGCCTGCCCAGACTGGAGTTCAATACTCGTTTGTGTTGACAGTATCTTCCAGTGTCTAACAGGAGATTGAATTGTAGTCATTAAAAGTGCTTCTCTGGGGTCACCTAATAAAAACAACACCACTAGGGGGGTTTTCTGATTATGTGACTCCTTCATTTGAAGTAATTTCAGAGCTTTATGGACAGATCTGTTTACAGCTATTTCCCATTCCTGTTTCACAAATGGAAATAAGTTGCCTCTGAAGAAAACGGACTTCTCCAAGGTTTTAGTAAATCAGTTGAAGCACAGGAAAGCTAATGCAATACCCTAGTTTTAAAATTTCTAAAATGGAGATGCCTGGGTGTGGTGGCTCATACCTGTATTCCCAGCACTTTGGGAGGCCAAGATAGGAAAACTGCTTGAGGCCAAGAGTTTTAGACCAGCTTGGTCAACATGGCAAGACTCTATTTCTACAAAAAAATTTTTAAAATTGGTTGAGCATGGTGGTGTGCATCTGTAGTCCTAGTTACTCAGGAGGCTGAGGCAGGAGGATCACTTAAGCCCAGGAGTTTGAGGCTGCAGTGGGCTACAGTTGTGGCACTGCACTCCAGCCTGGGCTACAGAGTGAGGCCCTGTCAATTTAGATAGATACTTTAAATTGATGCCTGAATTTCTAATTTTCTAATTTGGATATTCACTTTTAACATTTATTTAGAAATATTTCTATTGCTCTCACAATTCTCTAGTCTTGAAATGCTTGCATCTTTTCCTAGGCTGAAAATCCGGATATTTTATAAAGCAACTTAATTATTGAAGATTCAGATAAAGTCTGTTTGACGAAGCATGTGTGTTTGTAAATTTTACGTTTAAATATTTTTATTTAATTGCTAAATACAAAATTGAATTACCTGACTGAAGTGACAGTCTGATTAGTTCAATGTTATGCAAGAAGAATTTTAAATTTCCTGTGAAGTTCTCAGAAAGAATGAAGACATTGTTACTTCTTATATAAAGTCGTTTTAAGTACTCTAGAGTAGATTTAGAAAGCCTTTGCTGCTGCTTATCACACTTTAGCTGTTCAAGAAGGAGTCAGAGAGGCACATAAGTAGGGAAGGATGACTTATATAACTGATGCAAATACAGGTGTAGGCCCAGCAAAATTTCAGTACACTATGGTTGAAGCTCTAATGAAGAGTAAACAAAATTACATATTGGTATGTAGAAGTAAAAGATGAGTGGCAGGGCGTGGTGGCTCATGCCTGTAATTCCAGCACTTTGGGAGGCCGAGGTGGGTGGATCACCTGAGGTCAGGAGTTTGAGACCAGCCTGACTAACATGGTGAAACCCTGTTTCTACTAAAAATACAAAAAATTAACTGGGTGTGGTGGTACGCACCTGTAATCCCAGCTACTGGGGAGGCTGAGGCAGGGGAATTGCTTGAACCCAGGAGGGGGAGGTTGCAGTGGGCCGAGATAGTGCCCCTGCACTCCAGCTTGGGCAACAAGAGTGAAACTCTGTCTCAAAAAAAAAAAAAAAAAGAAAAGAAAAAAGAAAAAAATGGTGAGTGTACAGAAGAACTTGGAGGTTTATGGCCTATTATCTGGTAACATAAAATCTTAGAATGGTTCAATCATTCTAATGGCGGTGGCTAATTCCCATCAGAATATCACTCTTGTAGATACTTGGAGAGGTTTGTGTCTGGTGAATTCCATCACACGTTAATATGACAGTAACAATGTCCTAAAAAAGTGACTACAATTGATGAAGATGTTGGACGTTTGTGAAGTAAGCATCTAAACTATGAGTTTGAATTTTTTTTTTAAATAACAAATTGGTATTAAACTAGAACATTTGAAGTATTTTCTTACACTTAGTAGGAAAACATAGAGCATTTTAAGATGTTGAGTTTTAAATTAGGAAACAACAGCAAAGTATCTAGAGACACAGAATACACCAAAGGAAACCCACAAACCACAGGCTAAGACATTGTTACTATGTGGACTGACCATGACAAAATACTCACTCCCTTTCCTCTCACAAGGGCTGCTTTTAGTTCGATACTAGATATTACTGACATAAAAAACTCAGAGCACTAAAAATGTATCTACTCTGTTTTCCTACTATTTGTTTTTCTTCCTCGTCTCCTGCAATTTTATGTGAGAAATGAGAACTCAGTGTGACCCCAGTTATTAAAATCCGGAGGCTAGAATCTGCATAAGGAATATCTATTGAAGCATGGCACCAAAACTTGACAGCTTTTGCTTCTTTTTGGTACTGTTGTGAGGACCAAGAGTTAATGAAAGAACAAAAATCCAATCAAGCAAGTCTCTCCTTGTTCAGAAAATTAAATGCATATGTGAGAGAATCAATGGTCAATATCGACACTTTGGTAGATGCATTGGAACTGATTTGGCTTCATGCCGAGCTTTTAAGGCTATTGGTGGAGGAGGGAGGAGTTTAACAACAGGAAAACAGCCAAAGAATATGCACTTCTCTTTTATCATCTTAATCATCTATCATATGTAATGATTGGTGAATAACATGGGAAAATTGCTAAAATTGCTTTGTCTCAACATTTATAGTTTCCAGGGACGGAAACTATATCCAGATATCCAGACTCAACAGGCATCTAAAATTCAGGCTCTAACTTCTCAATGTTCTAGAGAATATCTATAATGCAATTTCTGCCTATAGAAATCTTTGTGAAATTCTCACAAGTGGGAGATGTTTAGCGTAATAGATAGATGTATGACTTGCACCAGATGTATCCTTTGTATGGAATGCTGTTTTCCATGACTCACATATAGCTATTTCCACCTTGCTATGTAGGGCTCAGTTTATACATCATTCCCTCAGAGAGGACTCTTCTGACCACCCTACCCAATCACTCCATAACATGTTTTATTTTTATCAGAGCACTTGCCACTTCCTCCTATTTTATTTTGTTTTGTTTGTGGTCTGTCTCCCTGCCTCTCACTTGAATTTAAGGTCCATGGAAGCAGAGACTTTGTCTGTCTTGTTCATTTCTATTTCCCTGTGTCTAGAACATGTGTAGCCAATATTAGGTTCATAATAGATGCCTGTGGAATGACAAATGAGTAAATGAATGAGCAATAAAGTATAGATGTATTCTACCAGTATTGAATTCTTTGTTTCCCAGGGAAAGTTATTTGGTCTTAATATTCTGCCTTTCATATTCTTTCTGTTCATCAACGATATTAAAATGCATAGTGTTGCCGGTGTATAAGGGTTTACATGAGGGTTTTTCTACAAGAGTGGAAAGGGTTTCTCTAAGAGCAAAATAAGATTATCAGAAAATTTACTTTTAAGATAAAAAAATGATAGATAAAAACTGAGAAAGGAAGTTATCTAAGTTAAAGTGGCTCCTAGGTTTACAAGATTTGATTGAAATGAATAAAATGTATTATCATATATCGGGGCAAAAAATACAACTAAAAGCATTGGTCAACCATGAAAGTAGAAAAAAAGAGTTTTGGATGCAACCTCGCTGGTGCTTGTCTACACATCCAAGGACCGTGCATCCTGGAAGGGTCCACCAACATACCACTCTGCTGTGGAATGGTTGCATCTGGTCATCTCAACCTCATGCAATTATTTGCTTCTTGAAGTCTCTTTGTTCTGATTTTCAGGCCACCAAGCAAACTTTGCAATGTGATTTGGCACACATTTCTCCCGCCATGAGAAATGTACCTATGAACTTGAAGTCCTTCAGTCCCAGTGATGATCATTGCCCATCACACATAATAAATTGGCATCAGGTTTATGTGTCTATCCCATAAGCTTGGTAAATGTGAGTTGTTCCTAAAAGAGATGTGCTGACAATTCATACATCTGAGCTGGCTAGATTCCCAGCAATGTGCTGGATCCTGATAAATTCACCAAGATGAGGGATTGAAGACCTTGTAAGGGAGACACAAGAACTGAGCCAAAAATTTTAGTTGAATTTTTGAATTAGTGTCCATCTGCTATCCATGAAACAGGTCAGTGACTTAACTGAGGGCAATGTTTTGAATCTTTCTAACCTAAAGGGATGGAGGTAAGTGAAATCCAAGTCACCATCTCTATTTCTCAGCACGAGAGGTAAAGAATTTGAGACTAATTATTTGGAAATTCAGATCTCAGCCTCATTTGTTTCTTTAGAGCCTCTCCCTAGACTAAGTCTTAACATGGTGAAAAGGAAAAAGGCGGATTTTCTTCTCTTCTTTGCAAAACCCTCCCTATGCCTAATGCCTACCCCAATGTCTAAAGCCAAGTTCCTCGGCAGGGGCTCTGCACCAGAGCTTGAGGCCCAGGAGCCCAGATGAAGCATGAAGAACCCGTGGATCCAGCCTGTGATTGCCTGTGTTTGGCTGCATATAAGTAACACTGGCCTTGGTAAAAGGGTCAGCTCAGAAACTTACATGTCTTTGGCGTTGCTGATCTGCTTTCTGACTTCTTTTAATCCCTCCTGTTTTCAATGACCTTTCCTCTCAGCATTTATATTTAGAGCAAATCTCATTCACATTGAAGCTTTACTTCTCCTTAACTTCTTTTAGATAAAATATTCCTTCTTTAATTGTATTATAAGAACTCAAAAGCAAGTGATAAGGAAGGGTGTCATATCTTTGTGTCTAAAATCATACTATGGTTTGGTGTAAGTTTAAGCAAGATCCCCAGCAAGATCTGGGTGTCTTTCACCGAGACAGTAGAATGAAGCAGTTAAGAACTTTGGGCTTGGGCCGGGTGCAGTGGCATACACCTGTAATTCCAGCACTTTGGGAGGCCGAGTTGGGCGGATCACATGAGGTCGGGAGTTCGAGACCAGCCTGACCAACATGGAGAAACCCTGTCTCTACTAAAAATACAAGAATTAGCCAGACATGGTGGCGCATGCATGTAATCCCAGCTACTCGGGAGGCTGAGGCAGGAGAATCACTTGAACTCTGGAGGTGGAAGTTGTGGTGAGCTGAGATCGTGCCATTGCATTCTAGCCTGGGCAACAAGAGCAAAACTCCGTCTCAAAAAAAAAAAAAAAAACTTCGGGTTTGAAGTTTGAATTAACCCTTATTTTGCCACTTACTTGTTTCTTGATTTTGGTCATGTTTTTAAATCTTGGGTTTCTCATCTGCTAAATAGCAGTAGCAACTCTTCAGAGTGCTTCTGAAGATTAAACAAAATAATGGATTTGGGGCTTAGCAAGCTCCTAGTACACACTATTATTTGCTTTATCATCTCTGCCCTCACTGCTGGATTCTTTTCAGTTCTGCTCAGAAGGAAGAACCCTCCTAATCCCTTCCCAGTGAGCACGGCTCCTGGGCCCAGAGGGACTTGCCAAAGCCATGTTAAGAGAGGACAAGCTGCCCCTCTCTGTCCCGTGCCTGCTCTTCGCTATTCTCATAGCCTTGCCCCATCTCCTGTGTACTTTCCACCCCTAATTGTCTGAAGCCCTTTCACTGTGCCTTGTTTCTTTTTCTGTATGTGCTCTATCCCAAGATCACTGCAGTAACAGTTCTGCTGGCACCCTGCCTTACCTAGCAGATAAGCTGTGGGGATATGAGCCACAGTTTCTATAGTCTTGAGGCCTGAGGCTGGAGTTGGGGGACAGAGACCATGAGCTACTGTGCAAAGGAATGTTCTGATGAAGGGCAAAGTCTGGCGATGAAAGAACTGGGAGGGTAGGAGTGGAACCCAGAAATGTTTAGTCCCAGGTGCAGGGGCTGGGAGTGAGAACCCAGATTGCTTGGTGACAGAGACGATGTTGTCATTTTCCCTGTGTCTACAGCACCTAGCACAGTGCTCGGCATAAAATAGGCCCTCAAATGTAGGTGGATGATAATTACCGAGGAGTAAAATTTAGGAACTTTGTTGTTTAAATTGTGTGTGATTGGGGAATTGTTGATTTGCCTGAATACTGATTACAGTCTCTCTAAAAGGAGCATAAAAATGACATACTCTGCCTATGTAAAAAGTATTGAATGCCATTTATGTGACTTGCTTAGATTAACACATAGCAAACTAATACTTATTATATTTGTCATTACATTTGTATCACATTACCTTTGCAGTAAGTTTTATTTGATTGCAATCGTAAACTATGTATGCTTAAGATATGTTTACAAAATCTGAGGCTTAATCCACCAGTAACAACAGACATCCTTCTCAGTGCTTTAGAGTCCTACCTCGCGAGCTCAGGCTTCCTAGAATGTTACCACGTGTCCCACATTTGTTCACTCACATATTTAAAAAAGACAAAAAGGACAGAAAGAACATTGCTTAGGACAGTCAGGGGAGGGGGGTGACCAGAATGAAAACAGTCAGTGCAGAACATTGTGCAGGCCCATTCCTGGGGTGTGAAGAATCTGAGACATTTGGAGAAGACCCAGGGAACACAAGGAAGGGAGGGGGCGATCGCAAGAGGCAGGCAGTGAGGAAGCAGCCGGGGGATCTGGCTGGGATTCCAATCCATTCTTAGCTACTTGATACAAAGGCTATTATATTAAAATTCTTCTAAAGAAAGATGGATTTCCACAGCACCCTATTTGTGTCCTAAATTTAGAGTAACAAAGCTGGAGCAATTGAATGGTGCAAAAACTCTTTCTTCCCTCAGAGTCAAAGGAAGAGTAAAAATTGGACTTACAAAATTAACTTTCTACTTGAGTAGTATTTGTCCTTTTAGTTCTCGCATACTTGTTTGTAAACATAGTTTGAGTTTCACTGAATATTTTTTCTTTTAGTTAATAATATAGCTTCCCACATCCAGTCACTTACTAAGCTCTGGACACCTCTAGTTTTTTCAATAGCTCTCAATCTCCTGTCTTAGTACAGGTTCATCTGAAGGACATCTCAGGGGAAGGCTTCATGTGTAAGTGATTTATGAAGGAAGTGCTTCCAGGAGAACCTGGGAAAGGAGTGAGGGAAGCAAGACAGGGAAGGGTGCAGTTTCAGGCAGCATGTCCCAGAGAGTAGCTTCAGCCTGAGCCCATGGAAAATACTGGAATGTAACTGGGTCCTTGGGATTTGTCCCAAGCATGATCAAAGCAACTGGGCTTTAAGATTTTATATTTTATAATCTCTGTCTAAAGGCTGTGGGATTTGAGGGGTTAGTGGTGGTGGGGGTGGTGTGTAGAAAGTGAACTTTTAGGCATTTTGGGCTTTTTTATGCCTGTGGGCAAGGCACTCCAATGCCAAGAAGTGTTTGCCAAAGGAAAGTTGCAGGTGTGAGGTGGATGTGGGCATGCAAGCAAAAGTGCAGCTGGAGGATGGCGCACAGAAGATGTTACCAAGGATGACAGGGGATCTCAGTGGAGCTTAGAGAGTGTCCACAGCCTGTCTTGATTCTCTCTGTCTCTACCGTGTATCTTCAGCACAAGTCCCTGTGATTCTTTCTCTTCTGGGTTGCACGATATGTTCCTAACTGATATCCTTTGATCCATAAACTATTGTTGTAGTCTGTGATCTTTCTTTTTCTTTTCCTTTTCCTTTTCCTTTTTTTTTTTTTTTTTTTTGAGCCAGGCTGGAGTGCAATGGTGCGGTCTCAGCACACTGCAACCTCCACCTCCCAGGTTCCAGCAATTCTCCTGCCTCAGCCTCCTGAGTAGCTGGGACTATAGGCACGCGCCACCACACCCAGCTAATTTTTGTATTTTTAGTAGAAATGGGGTTTCACCATGTTGGCCAGGATGATGTCGATCTCTTGACCTTGTGATCCACCCACCTCGGCCTTCCAAAGTGCTGGGATTACAGGTGTGAGCCACGGCACCTGGCCATCTGTGATCTTTCTAAATCATAAATCTGGCAGTGCTAGTCAAGTGCTCAAAACCCTTCAGTTTTTGCCTAAAGGCCAAGCTCCTCAGCGCAACTTGCCTGATACTCTTGATCTGACCCCAAACTCTTAGGGCTGTACTCATACAGCACAGTGGGTGTTATGGACTGAATATTTATGATCACACCCCCAAATCCTGATACCAACCCTATGGTGATGTATTAGGAGACAGAGCCTTTGAGAGTGATTAAGTCATGAGGGTCATGAATGAGATTAGTGCCCTTATAAAAGACACTCCAGAGAGCTTTCTCACCCCTTCAGCCATGTGGGAATGTGGCAATAAAATCCTGGGCCTTCTATGAAACAGGAAGAGGGCCCTCAACAGACACTGAATTTGTTGACACCTTGATCTTGAACTTCCCAGCCTCTAGAACTTTGAGAAGCAAATATTTGTCATTTAAGCCACCCAGTCTATGATATTTTTGTTATAGCAGCCCAAATGGATTAAGACATCGGTATGGCTTGCTGCTCTCTGACCTCTGGAATTCTGTAATGCTATGCCTACTGTCTGGAAAATCTTTGCCCACCTCCTCACCTGGCTCCCCGTTCCTTACCTTTGAAGATCTAGCTCAATCTTTATGTCCTCTGGCTTTCCACTGTACCCTGGGCTCATGCCATTGTAATATTTGCCACACTCATTTTCCCACCAGACTGTGAGCCTCTTTAAGAGAGTCTTGTGCCCTGTTCACATCTACATTGCATCATTCTTGAATTCCATTAGAGGATAAGGTGAACTGAAGGAGGAGCAGGAAATCTGTCTCTGCAGGGATCTGCAGAATGAATGTGATTTAAGTTTCATGGGCCTCATTCTTCAAGAGTTAGGCCAAGGGAGTCAAAACAAAAGGTTGGTCCCCTGCTATGTGCCGGATAATGGGCTGGATGTACATCGTCACATTTAAGAGACTAAATGTACATCCAGCCCATTATCCGGCACATAGCAGGGGACCAATCTTACCTTTGAAGATCCAGCTCAATCTTTATGGCCTCTGGCTTCCCACTATACCCTGGGCTCACACCATTGTAGTATTTGCCACACTCGTTTTCTAAGAGGTAGCACCATCAAGAAACCATAAAATAAAATAAGTCTCTTGAGATCAGAGACTTTTCTGTTTTCAGAGCTTTTCTGGTTTCCTAGTGGTGCTACCTCTGAGAAAGAAAAATTTAACTCATACACTCAATTTGGCCTGCATCTATACTGAAAGTGAAAGATATTTAAGCCAATTAAATGTATATTTTTGAGGGCCTTGGATTTCAGGCAAAGACTTGGCAGTGTAGTAGATGTCAAGTATGACATGAATTAAACATGGGACCTGATTGTTATGGGTTGAATTGTGTTCCCTCAAAATTTATATGTTGAAGTCCTCACCTCCAGTATCTTGGAATATGACTTTATTTGGAAATCAGGTCATTGCAGTTATAATTCAAGATGAAGTCATACTGGAGTTGGGTGAGCCCCTAATCCCACTGGCATTCTTACAAAAAGAATGCCGCACAAAGAATCAGATATGCAGAAAATGCCATGTGAAGATGAAGGCAGAGATCGGGGTGATGCCTCTAGAAGCTAAGAATATCAAAGATTGCCAGCAAGCCACCAGAAGCAAGGAGAGAGACATGGGACAGATTCTCCCTCCCAGTTCTCAGAAAAAAACAACCCTGCTGACACCTTGATCTGGACTTGTTGCTTCCAGAACTGTGAGACTATACATTTCTGTTGTTTAAGCCACCCAATTTATGGCAATTTGGTATAGCAGTTTTAGCAAATTCATACACTAATCTGTCAACTAAGAGACAGGCATAAAAAAACAGTATGTTGCAGTGTGATGAGGCTAATAGTGGCATCTGTGCAACCTACAGGTGCAGCACAGAGAAGAGAAGGATTGGCTGTGAGTTTTGGGAAGGAGATCTACACAAGTGGGGGGTACTGGAGAAAGGAAGGTTGCAAAGAAGAGTTGCGTGAGTCAGGTTTTGAAAGCTAAAGATGAAGACTGATCTCTCTCTATGGCGGTTATGGCAGTCACAGATAAAGCCAACTGCTGTCCAATATTACCGCTATTTTCTCTTAAAAATCGTTGGTGGGAGCTGTGCAGAGAGCTCTTAACAGATATGGGAGCAAGCAAGTGTATTTGGGGCCTAACAGTGGCATGTGGTAAGCAGCCTGTGATCTTGCACCAATGGGTGTCATTCCACTCCCATCCCCCACCTCTGATGTAGCACACCCTTTGTTCTCCCCTTTCTTTTTTCCTTTGAGTAAATCTGTTTACTACCCAGAAAAACGAGGAAGGAATAGGCCAGTTGCCCAGGGCAGATGGTGCAATGTTAACAGATGACACACAGAAAGCAGAACTCCTCAGCTCCTATTTTCCATTTACATTCTCCAGCAAGGCTCTTCAAATGAAATAGCATGAAAGAAACATCATTAAGAAGAAACTGAAACACAAGTCCATGAGAGATAGTGAGGGAACCCACTATCTGGTTGATTTAAATGGTTTCATGTGTTCAGATCCAAGTGAGTTATACCCAAATAATGAAAGAACTTACAGAAAAGACCAGTGAGCCACGAAGGAGACATTCTTTTTAGTGATTTTTCAAAAAGAATTTCTGGATAATTTAAAATGTGCTTCAAGCCTAGGGAAAGGTAAATGTTGCTCTCCTATTCAAAGAAATATAAAAGATAAACTCACAGAAAATACCAGTTCATATTGATTCCCTGCAAACTTTTTTTGTTATTTTATTTTACTTATGTACATACAAACATACAAAGAGGAAAGGAGGTAGCAAGGCGGGAGAGAGAAAATGAAGGAATGAGAGAGACAGAGAAAGAGGGAGAGAAAACAGCAGAAAAGATAGAAAAGGGAGAATAAGTTTATTAGCTTTATGAAAATTACATTAAGTTTACACCACTCAATTTACCTATGGTTGTGACTTCAATAATCCTGCAAAATTTTATAACAGCCAATTAAATAAGCATGATATGTGCCTTGAGAAAATAAAGAAGATGATTAATAAGAACCAGAGGTTAATAAGAAAAAATTGTGCTAAACTTGGAGGATTTTTCCTTCCCAACTTCCTTTGTCTTGTCTTTTCTTGTTTCCCCAGTGTGAGAAATTCCCCCTCCATTTTTATTTCACCCAGAGATGCAGCGCTACCTACACCAAACAGAATGTGAATGTCTGCAAGTTCTACACAATATTTCCCAGGAGCTAATTGGATCAGAAGAAAAGGCAGTTCTGATCACAGAGTTTTCCTGTCAGTCCCCAAACTGTTTTTCTGTTTTCCAAGTTCCTCATCCTGAGGCTTTCTTCCCTTTCTTCTTCTGTCAGTACCCACAAATCCTGGGCTTCTTCCTTATCCACCTCCCTCTCGTTCCTGTTCTGATAACTTCCCAGTTATCAGAACAAATTGGATGGACCAATTTGTCCATCCAAGAACTGGCTGCTGGCTTGCTTTGGTCAGATGACTCCTCTTAGGGTCTGGATCCTTGATTGACGGCTGGGACCAGGAACCTCTGAGCAATCCACCCCTCTGATGCAGACTGTCCTTATGAACTACACTTACTATGAATTCCAGTTCCCTTCTCACACATTGGGCTCATTTCTGCTTCTTGAACTATGTCATCATTATTCCTTTATTCCATATTAATGGGACACCAACTCTTCAAAACACATCATTACCCCAGGATTAAGAGCCTAGGCTTTGGAGTAAGACTGTGCTTTTTATCTCTAAAAATTATAAATCACATCATATTTCTCTCTTGTTTCAAATCTTCCACAAAGTTTTCACCATGTTTAGAATAAAATCCCAACTTGTTACCATGACCTGTAAGGATCTAGATAATCTGGCCACTGCCTACCTCTGTCATCACTGCGCACCACTCTTTACCTTTATATATATATATATATATATATATATATATATATATATATATATGTGCCTTCTTTCTGTTTTTTAAACATGTCAGGTCTGTTCTTGCCTCCCGGCCTTTATACTCTTTTCCCTCAGATCATCACATTCCTGGATTGTTCTATTCATGAAATTTTCAGCTAAAGTTTCTTCTTGAGGGAAACCTTCCTGACTACCTGTCTCAATCAGTCCTCTTCTCCCACTACGTTAGTTCCTGGCACTTTATGGTGCTGTTTTGTCTTTGTGACACTTAATATCCTCTAGAATTACCTTGTGCATTTATTTGGTGACTTTGTTTATTTCCCTTGCCTTGACCTCCCAGAATGTAAGTTCCATGAGAGCAGGGTCTCTATCCTCGGCCCTTAGGCAGTTTCTGGTATGTAGTAGGTACTCAATAAATAAAACGAATCAGTGAATGCTTGCTCCATACTTCCTGGGCTACATGGCTATGAACTAATTGCTTCCATGGGTTTTAGTTCCTTATCTTTACAATGTGGTTGGCAACTCCTGTTTCATTGGGATTTTGTGAGCATTGAATGGGATTACACAGGTACGGTGACTAGAGCGGTGTGGGGAATAGAACAGGCACACAATAACACGAAGGGTTATTATGATATGCCAGTCTCCATGGAATGCCATAGGAACACAGAGATGATTCTAACAAAGTCCTTTTCCCAGAACTGCCCAGTCATTATGTTTGAGCAGACATTAGAATTGCTGCAGGCCTTGGACACCACACCCCACTTTCCCTGCTGAACCTCTCCTGGGAGCCAGACTCTCCCAGGGCCTGCCACATCTGGTCATTGGGTCATGTTCTTAGGTCTGCTTATCCACATTGCCTTGTCTTATTGTGAATAAACAACCAAGATGCACTGATAATCCCCGAGATTACAAAATTAACCCAATCCTCTTTTATGGATGAAGCTGTTAGACAAGTATTTCTAGGTATAACACAGGGTCTTAGTGTCTCTGTATTTTAGCAGAGAATATGACAGACATTTAGATATTATAGATGAATATGAGAATATGCCTCTTTGACATTAATTACTATTTAATTAGATAAACCTGAAAAACTCCCAATGTTTTACAAGTTTAAAAAGCACTCTTAAGATTACAAACAGTAATGAAGATTCATAGGTAGAAGACTGGATCATTGAATTATAATTTGATTTGATTATACAGGGGATGTCTAATTTATTCACTTCTCTACCAGTCTGTTGTCATAGTATCCTGAAAGGTGATGAGCCTCTGAGCCTAGTATCTCTGTCTTCTAATTATCTGAACATAGTAACAAGGCTACAAAATGATGTATGTAGCATGATACTATTTTGCTGAAAAATATATGTTCATGCATGGAAGAAAAATAGCAGAAGGACACCAACATGTTAACAGTAGAAATAATATTTCAGCCTTTTTTTCCTTATGTTTTTCGAACTGTGCTGCTGCTTTGACTCCTTATGACTTTTGTAGGCCGAAAAAAACTAATACAAATCAACTGCACACTTTTACAGGACGGGAGAAGGACGACCTGTGAACTTTTCTTGTTAGGAAAGACTCAGAGACTGAGGTGATTGTCAGTTTCAGAGCGGCCATATCTGAGACGAGGACCAAGGACCAAAGACCAAGTAGCTGTGTCTGAGACAAGGACGACCTCCAGAACAGGTAGGAAGTAGTTCCCAATGGTGCATCATGACAGGTCTTGGGCCCACCTTTTAAGAGGCTTATTTTGAAGTTACGGTGAAGTAAACTTTGGCTTAATTTTAAGAATAAATTTGTTATAAGTATAGCTATGGAGAGAATGGCCATTTTGTTAGATTGTACAGTCCATCTTCAGCAGGTGGCCTTTCTCGAACAGAGATGCTAAACAGAAGATTTCTATACTGGGTGGAGAGTTGGACAAGACGATATTTTATATTTTCTTCTAGGCTAGTAAACATCATTATCAAACCTGCCAATCTTTCTCCTTTATTACTTATACTATCTCTATGAGATGGATATTATTTTTATTAGTGAAGAAATTGATGCTTAGATGCGTGAAATAATTTGCTGAATGCTCAAGATCCTGCAAGTTTCTTAGCTGAGATTTGAGCTTAGATCTACTTGGCCTCCAAGCCCAAAATGTTCTATGATCTGCTACTTTCCAATCTGTGATTCTGTACCCACTTCTTCACTTTCTTTTTCTCTTCTCTTTGTAGATTTCCACATTGCTTTCTTTCTGCTTCCATGACTTAGACAACAATGGCATCTGGTAATATCTTTGGCTTTGATTTGGTTCTTGGTATTGATATTTAAGGCAAAGAAATAAATGGCTGACTCTTGGATAGCAGAGCCATTATTTATTATTATTATTAATTATTGGTTTTGATGTAGCTGAAGAGATATTGGGTTATAATTTTAAAACTTCCAATGATGAGTGTCTAGAAAAAACAATCTTAAGTATTTAAAGATTATTCTTTTTTAATACTGAAACTTCTAGTATGAGGCTTTCAGTAGAAAAGTAATAGGAGACAAATTGACAACAAATTGAAAATAAAAGCACTGATTTAGTGCTGTTCTCATCCTGGGTTCCCCACATTTCTTTTATTTGCAGTGTGTACCTTCTTTCTGTGTGGAATTGCCAATTCTTCTACATGGATTAATCCCAAGGAGTAGTTTCTCCGCACATTCTCCACCACACAGTAGCTCTTCATTAGGATGCCTTGATACTCTGATGTGGTGCCACCACATGTAAGTTACACTGACCTCCCTGGGACTTGCAGAAGCAGGGCCCATTCTACATATGCTTCAGCCCCACTGTCAAAATCTTTGTAGTTGTGGCTCCCCGCTACATTTGAATTCTGTTGCTGCAGCAACGAGCTCAAGAAGAGCCTCTGCATGGTAATAGAGCTAAGGAGGATGTTAAGGCTCAGGCGAACTGACCCCTTGACAGCCTAACATGGAGGCTTTTATCTTTGAATTTAACACATTTGTCAACTTGACAGGGAGCTTGGGCTGCAGATTCCTGCCCTTGTGAGACTCTGAGGCCTGGCAGAAAGATCCCAGGCATGGGAGTCAGACTCATGGGAGGGTGTGGGGATAAATCCTGGCCATGCAACTTCCTGCGCTAGGATCTTATTTCCCCTGGCTAGAATTCTATCATCTATAAAATGGGGTAATAAGGACTGTTCACGGGGTTTTAGAGAAAATTAAATGGTTAATTATGCAGAAACAAGGGAATACAAGCAAAACAATAGATAAAAAAACAAAAACAAAAACAGAAACAAAAACAAATCATAGCCCTGCTTCACAAATCCTTATGCCTGATTTTTACCCTAGTCAAATATTTGTGAACTGTCATGGAAATATAGTCTTTGCCTGAGTATTTTGCCAGGCTTAAAAGAGCTATCGTTCAGTCTGAGCAGTTTGATAATAATGCGCCCAAAACACTGTGGGATTACACATGAAAATGAATGCCAAGGAAAATAAATAAAATTGATTAACAAACAGTAATTGCTGTTTAATCACAATTTGGGAAGCACATTTTTGCCCTTTATCACAGCCATTCTGTCCTTTAAACTATTGTGTTTTGTCAAAAGAACATACACTTGCAGTGCTTGAGAGTGAAAAATAATACATTTTTCGAGCGTTCACCATGTCAGTGTCAGAAAGGCAATGAAAGTAGTTATTAAAAACCTTAGCTGCACTTTCAAGTAAGAAATAAAGTAAAACATAAATTGCTTTCATGAAATGAAGCTAGTTACAACGATCAATGGTCAATAATAGCATGTGTTATTTATTCTTCCATGGAGCAAGGGGCAAAGAGGTTTGAAAATGACCAGTTAAATATCAGTCTATTTCATTTAATAAGTGATAGCTATTTCCTACATTAAACAAAACTCAGTCTACTTATCCAGAGCTCACATTTCAGTCTCAAATTCAGCTTTGGCTGAATAATCAGAAGCCATCATTGTGGGCCAAAGCTGGGAGACTTTTGGTAAGGATTCTGTGACATGGTGATAGAGAAGACCAAATGGATTTGGTGAAGGCTGGATTACTTACACAAAGTCCAAAGATAAATTTAGTTGAAAATTGGTCACAGGTAGCCTTGCTGTCTCAAAGGGCATTTCTGACTAGACAAACAGCGTCTACCAACATCCCCTCCACTGAAATAAACAGCCGAGTGTTCCCTTGCCACAGGCTGAGTAAATACTAACTAAACCGTCTGCCTGTATGCCAGTCGGAGCAACACTCCCTATTTTTTAGCAAAATATTTTTCCACTCCGGCCATCCAAGAAACTCTCCAAATCCAATACATTTCAATGGAGTTTTTAGGCTTCTCAATTTTTCTCACTATTTATAGCTTTCAGATGTTGGCAGGTACGGGACTACATTTTCTTCAGAATAAAGTTGTAAACGGCAGCAGTGCTGTTTCATCATATACCACACAGTATTGAGTCAGTATTAAAACAATCCTTCTTCTTTACGAATGTCAACATTGACAAAGGCTAGAAAACAAAATAAATGCCTCATCAATATTATATCAGTGGTCATATTTATATTGTGCAGAGTTTTGTGGAGTGAGGACGTGGGAATGGGATCCTGAGGGAAAGCCCAGTCTGTTCAGGGGTAACGTCTGTTCAGGGAATAGCATTTGTGAGGCTGAAGTACAAAAGTCCAGGAGGCCAGATCTGCCCCTTCTGTGAAACTAAGGCTGAGCAGGGCATAAAGGGAATGTAACAGTACCTCCAGGCATATAGTATTTAATAAATTACCAACTGCTTGCAAACACGACACCTTACTGGTCCTTAGAACAACCCTGGGCAATAGAAGAGGTAATTATTCACCCCACTTTATGGATGAGGAAACTCAGTTTCAGAGAGATGACTTAACCGGGGTTACCTGGCTAGAATGTGGCAGAGCCAGAACTGGAGGCCCGATCTTCTGATGGCTAATCTTGCTTTTCTTCCCCAACTCACACTGCTCCTCCAAGAATTCAGCCCACGGAGCTTTCCCAGGCTCAGTGGAGAGACAGTCTGTTCACATGTAAAGGCTAGTGAATAAAGAGAAAGAGACAGTAAAGGGATGGGTTAGAGAATAAAACCCAGTATTCCAGTTGCTAGAAAAGGATTATATTGGGCAGATTAGGAGGTGATAGTCAGGTACATCTGAAATGTGGAAAAGTTGAGTTTAAATCGCCAGTTTTGTCACTAACCAGCTAGGTGACCTTTGGTGTCCTCATCTGTAGAGCTTTAAGGACTCCCCGGGGATTGTGGTACAATCACCACAATGAAGCCCTTCTGGGGTCATTTGAGAGACAACCTTTAAGATCTTGCCCTAGGCCATCTGTGGCAGGATTCTTCAAGGAGGCATGATGTAAACTAAGGAACTATAGCAACAGAGAGGGAAAGGAGAAGGGAAATATGGACAGGGAAATAGTTGAGTCCAGTTACGGTGGCAAGGGTGGGTGTGCTGCTTATGTGGGATAGTAAGCAGACATTTGATGGATAGGTGATACAAAAACAAAATATGTGCGAAGTTCAACCATTACCAAGTCAGTTTTATCCATGGAGTTAATCAGTCTGGACATTTCAGGTCAAAATTTACTCCTTTATCCTTTAACCAATTATCAAGATAGTATCCTAAGTCTTCCTTCTTTCCCTCTCCCCTTCCTCCCTCCCTCCTTCCTTCCTTCTACCTACCTTCTTTCCTTTCTTCCTTTCTGCCTCTCTCCCTTCCTTCCTTTCTCCCTCCCTTCCCTCCTGCCTTTCCCTTCCTCTCTCCTTTTCTTCCCTCTTTCCTCCCTCCGTCCCTCCCTTCTACTTTGCCTACTTGTAGACACAGACTTCTCTGGAGTATATTTCAGGAGGGGTGGATTTGTTTGTCTAGGGCAGGGCTGTCAAATACAGGTCATGCATGCTGCCACGCCCCTGCCATGACAGACAATGCTAATCAATCACTGCTCTCTGGGCATGATCTCAGGATTCATTTCAAGGTGCATGGGTTGGTTAGAGTTGGCTCAAGTGATGAGAGCTGTTTGCCAACATAAATCTAGGACACAAATGGATCAAATATGGCTTTCCATTTTAAAAAAGGTTAAAGTATACTAGAAAATATACTTCCTTTAACCTTTTAAAACATTCCACCCCCATCCCCCACTGTTTTAATCTCAGCAAGAGCCTCAAGCAAAAATAGACAAATGTTATTTGAAGTCATCATCTAGTGAAGTGAGAGTCTAGCAAAGATTTTTTAGAAGCCTGAATATGTTTCATGAATGAATATCACCTTTTGAATATTTTGTCATACAAATTGACTTCTGGACATTTTGATGTTTGCCTCGTGCAAATTTGAATTTTCCTAGTGCTAAAATTTGGTTTCTCTGCTTTAATGCAAATACATTATATGTGTACATAGACGTGGAAGTTATGAGCTTAGTTTCTGAAGCCTATGTTGGAACCCCAGCTCTGTCTGTTTCTAGCTGAGTGCCCTTGAACAAGTTAATGTTACCTTTCTGAGCCTCAATTTTCTCATACTGAAAAAAGTAGTAATCATCATTGTTATCTCACAAGCTTATGGTGAAGAGCAAATGAGATAATTCATGTATAACATTTAGCATAGTATCCTGCACATAGTAATACTCCACAACTGTAAGTTTGTGTGTGTTATATGTAACTACTACTGTCTATCCAGGGTGAATTGAGGACTTTGATGCTTATTGAATTGTTTGGCTAAATGTTGCATTTCTTTGCTTTTGTGGGTTTAAGTCAGAGTTTTAATACTACTTGAATTCTGTTGTGTGGTTCTATCATGATTTGTTTTTGTGTTTAAACTCCAAGAAAAATGTCCTCTTTTTTGGTAGCTGATATATTCAAACCACTAGTGCTGGAAGAAAAATAATCTGTCATTGAAGTAGATGAGAGTTGACATGACAGACTGTGCACTCTATCTTAAACATTCATAACATGCATAATATGGTCCCTATGGAATGAAATAACTCCGTTAGAGTCTTCACAGTCCCTTGTATCCTGGGTCTCCTAGAGTGAAGCCATTATAATTCTAAAGCAGCTATGCCTGTTTGGGGAATAAAACATCAAGGAAAAAAAAAAGGCATTTCACATACCAAACAATTGACATTTATATATTGTTTAGATGTGTGTGCATACATGTGCACAAAAGTATGTGGATGGTGCACATAGGTGTGTGATGTTTTGAACTCTGGTGTTTGATATATTATTGCTTACTGGCTAGAAATAATTTCTTCAGAATCCGAAACACTTGAAATCCTGATTTTATTATCTTATTGGTCATGTGATTTCGAACAAGCGTCCTGCTAAATCTTGGGTAACTCATATTTAAAATGTGGATAACCATATCTTCATACTCTTTCACAGGAAGGATAAACTCATGTGAGATAATACATGTAAAATGTATAGCAAAATATTTGGCACATTTCAATCTCTCCAATAATAGAGCTATTAATAATAATAAATAAGTAAAACAAGTAATTAAAATAATGTCTATGGCAAGGCAAACTGGTTTTCAGCTTCATTATTCAATGTCCTGCTTTGATTTTTATTTTATAGAATAATCATTTGCTAGCTTAAGTAATACATCATTCCTTAATTATAACTGTCAAGTGAAGATTTCACTAATTTATGCCTCTTCTGAGAAATATAAGCACTTGAGCAAATAACTAATATCCTGACCCTGAGTTTCCTAATCTAAGAGGAAAGTCTATCTCAGTGACTGCATTCTGTCATAGCCATTCCTATTGAAAGGATGAAGTGAAATAATGGATTTTACAGGTCTGTATAAGGCACCAACTGGCCATACAATTGGAGAAAGGATATAAAATTGTACATACTTATGAAATACTCAAATATTATTAGGCAGTGTCTAAAGAAGACCAGAGCATTAGAATAAACAAATAATCAGTCCAATAGCAAGTGGAGATTACTACATTTTCTAAGTATTCTTCTCAATGGAGAGAGTGGACTTGTGCAGTGCATGCACTGCATAATGACATTTTGGTCACTAAGTCTAAATATATGACAGTGGTCTCATAAGATTATAATACTGTATTTTTACTGTACCATTTTATGTTTACATATGTTTAGATACACAACTATTTCCATTATGTTACAGTTGCCTACAGGATTCAGTATTCAGTACCGTGACATGCCTTATAGTTTTGCAGCCTTGGAGCAATAGGTTATACCATATACTTACTTGTGTAGTAGGCAATAGGCTATACCATATACTTACTTGTGTAGTAGGCTATACCATCTAGGTTTGTGTAAGTACACTCTGATGTTTGCACAATGATGAAATTGCCTAATGATGCATTTTTTAGAATGCATCCCTGTCATTAACTGGCACATGTCTGTATTTGTTTTTAATAAGAAATTACAGCACATGGTAAATTTTGCCTTTAACATTTTTTTGGAAATAAATGGCATTCCCAAAAAGCCTCTGGGGCTTGTAACTGCGCTGTATTTCCATGTTAGCTACATCAAGATAATAACATTTGATCAACACAGTCTACTTGGAGTGACCAGGTACTACTGGGTCTCTGTTGGTCACACTACTGTGGATATGAGACAACAAACAGGTTTTGCCAGATGTTCCAGTATAAACAGCTTCTCTGCTGTCAAAACCTAGAGTTGAAGTGCAGATGATGGATATTTCAACCTTCTTCATACTCCAGTAGAGAAGAAGCCACTATTATTTACCCAACTTTTTAAAGGTAAACATTAAATGAATTTAACAATTTAATTTTAAGAAGAGTGAATTTGAAATTGGGAGACAAATCTACCATTTACTTCCATGTATTTTTTTCTGACATCTGTAAAACAAGTCTAATGATATCCACTTCACAAGACTCTTATAAAACATTAAAAATTTTTCCTGAGAAATTCCTTTGTACATAACAAAATACTATAACTATGTAAATTAGTAAGATATTATCCTAGTCTTTTTAAATTCTCACTGAGGTTGTACTTAGTTTGTGGTGTTTGGAAATTAACTTGAATCATTAACTCACCCAGGTTAAAATTTGGCCTCTGGAGCAAAACAACTCTATATTTGCACTCAATTATATCAAAAAACAAGCGTTAAGCCCAGCTGGTTCTGTCCGGGAAAGATGGCAGTGGCTGGGGCAGTGTCCAAGGAGCCACTGATGTAATGGTGCACCCAGCAGGTGGGGAAAACTGTTGGCCTGGATGTCAGCAAGGAGATCATGCACAGTGCTTCCAAAAAGATGAAACTTTACATGGGCAGAAATCAAGGGACCAGCTAAAGCTGGGTAGGAGGAAAGGGAGAGATAGAGAGGAAGTTCCTGTATTTGCTGAACCTGACACAACTGCAGAGGTAAAACATCTTTTGATTTGCCCAAGGCACAAGAGAACAGCAACTCCTTTAAGAAGAAGACAAAGTTTGTCAATTTACACACGAGAAAGGGACCCACAGGCCTACAGTCTGCTCCCCAGTTGCCACCCTTGTGTTTGCCTGGGCCAGAAGCACAAGCTCATCAATAGCTGTCTGATCTGTGGGCCTGTTGTTTGTGAACAAGAGGGCTCCAGTCCTTGCTTATTCTGTGTCACAACCATATATACTCATGAAGAACAGGATATTTTACAGCATAACTCAAATGAGAGCCAGAAACTGATAAAGAAGCTCATGCCATTGATGGAGAATTCTGGAAAGGTGGACAACTCTGCCAAGGACTTTCTATGTCATTAAGAATTTCAAATTATGTCTGGTCTGGAGAAGGATATCAAGCACAAAGACAGGCTGTTAGAGTTGGACAGAGCTAGTTTTCAAAGGACCCAAGTTATTGATGATCAGATTTTTTGCCAGTGATTCTAACCAGTGGTTGTCCAAACTTGAGTGGGAAACCAAAAGAGAAGTGAGAAGAAGAGCTGAGAGAACTTCGACATGCCCCTCGACTCTCTAAGAAGGTCACCATTGACTTTACAGCAGGAAGATCCTGGAAGAAGAAAATCCATTGGCAGAATATCACAGCAGACTAGATGAGACAATACAGGCCATTGCTAAGGAAACCTTGAACTAGACACTGATCACATTTGATATATCTCCTGAAGAGCCTTTGGAAGTTCTGGTAAATCTCAGCGCATACAAGTCCCCTCCCCAGTGGGTTGACCACACAGGTGCAGCCCCACAGAAGAAGGCTTTCCATTCAGCAGGATTGGGACTAGAATTCAACTCATTTCAGTACCTCTTGTGAATCCAGGCTCAAGACTTTCAGGGAGGTTGGACAGTGGCTCGAGTCTCTCTATACATCAGCCCTGGGTTTCTCAGCTTGTTGGAGGGATTAGAAAATGATGGAGTACAGATCCTGGTACATCTCCCACAGAGGACAACTTTGGATAGCAGTCATAGCCAAAACCTCCCTCTGCCTTCAAAAAGTCTCAGAACTCCAGGCTACATATCATCTTCTTCATAGGAAAGATGTGGAATTCCCCAGTGTCTATCCATCAGGTTGTCTTTTGGGCTGTCTGGACCTAATTGCTTGTTTCAGAGGCAATTTAAGGAGCAGTTTCCAGACATCAGTCAAGAATCATGTTCTCCACTTGTTTTCATCTGCAAAAGTCCTCAGGAAATGGTTGTGAAATTTCCTATTAAAGGAAATAAAAAAATCTGGAAACTGGATTCCAAGATCCATTAAGGAACAAAGAAGAGGTAAATGAAGCAGAATAAAGCTTTCTGACTCAGGAGAAAAGAAACCATACAGCACAGTGGAGTTTGGTACACTAAAATTGCCATCCACTAGTTTTTTGGAATTGAAGCAGTAGAAATCTAAAGGCTTGGCATCGGGCTTGAATCTCTCAGAATTTAAACTCTTACCAAAATCTGTATATTTTTCTTAAGGAGTAGGATTCTTACTCATGTAGTGGCTCAAAATCTTTGAATACATTATTTATTTATGTATTTATTTTTATTTTATTTTTTGAGACGGAGTCTCATGCTGTCGCCTAGGCTGGATTACAGTGGCACTATCTCAGCTCACTGCAACCTCCACCTCCTGGGTTCATGCCATTCTCCTGCCTCAGCCTCCCGAGTACCTGGGACTACAGGCGCCCGCCACCACTCCCGGCTAATCTTTTGTATTTTTAGTAGAGACGGGGTTTCACCGTGTTAGCCAGGATGGTCTCTATCTCCTGACCTTGTGATCCGCCCGCCTTGGCCTCCCAAAGTGCTGGGATTACAGGCATGAGCCACCGTTCCCGGCCTGAATACATTATTTATAAAAAACTATTTGAAAAAAAAGTTCAGGGTATTTCCTATTATTTGAAGGTTACTGAGGCTACAACCTTGTGCGTTTCTAGATAAAAAATTTTCTCATCTTTCTTTTGACATGGGAAAATACAAGTGGGATCACGGCAAAACATGAAAAGAGGAGGAGGAGTGTGGTGTATAAGACACTGGTTGAGAGCAAGAGGTATATAGTCAGATAGACCCAAATTTTAATATAACCTCTGTTACTCACTAAACTCATTATTGTTTATAGATTAAATTAGGTAATACTTCTTAAAGATCTTATCAAATCTGTGCTAAGAAGATACCATCCTACACATATCAGAAATACATGAAAACATATTAATACTCAAATTGGCATTCAGGTAGTAGCGGAATCCCCTTTTTCTTATGCAAAGGAGATGCCTCAACTTTAAAGTGGATGAAGTGGATCAGGCAGTAGAGAAATGAAAGACTATAGTGGTAACTATTGTCATGAGTCTTTGAAGGGGCTTAAGACACAGAATTAGAAGGTCAGGGTGTAGAATTTCTAAAATTTATCTTGAGATAATGTGAAAACAAAAAGATCATTAACAAATGATGAACACACACACACACACACACACACACACACACTTGACCCTTGAACAATGTAGGGGTTAGGGACACCAAGCTCCTGTGCAGTCAAAAATATGGGTATAACTTTTGGTTTCCCCAGAACTTAGCTACTAATAGCTTACTGTTGACTGGAAGCCTTTCTGATAACATAAACCGTCCATTAACAAATATTTGTATGTTATATGTATTATATATTGTATTCTTACAATCAAGTAAGCTAGAGAAAAGAAAATGTTATTAAGAAAATCATGAAGATGAGAAAATGTATTTGCTATTCATTAAGTAGAACTGAATTATCATAAAGGTCTTTATTCTCATTGTCTTCATGTTGAATGGGCTGAGCAAGAGGAGGAAGAGGAGGGGTTGGTCTTGCTGTCTCAGGGATGGCAGAGGCAGAAGAGGTGGAGGAGGTGGGAAGGGAGGCAGGAGGAGCAGTCACACTCAGTGTAACTTTTATAGGAAACTTTTGTATAAATGCATCAGTGCAGTTCAAATCCATGTTACTCAAAAGCCAACTGTATATACATAGCTTTATAGAAGTACACAATTTAATACTAATCATTTACTCACTGTACAGGTTTACTCACTATAAGTATGGCTTAGTGATTTCTAGGAATTTTATAAACTGTACAACCATAACAAAAATTCAGTTTCTTTCTTTCTTTTTTTTTTTTTTGTTTGAGTCAGAGTCTCACTCTGTTGCCCAGGCTGGAGTGCAGTGGCATGATCTCAGTTCACTGTAACCTCTGCTTCCCAGGCAGGTTCAAGTGATTCTCCTGCCTCAGCCTCTCAAGCAGCTGGGATTATAGGTGTGTGTCACCATGCCTGGCTAATTTTTGTATTTTTAGTTGAGGTGTAGTTTCACCATGTTGGCCAGGCTGGTCTCGAACTCCTGACCTCAGGTGATTCACCGGCCTCGGCCTCCCAAAGTGCTGGGATTATAGGTGTGAGCTACCACACCCAGCCAACCATTCAGTTTTAAAGTACTTCTATCATCAAAAAATTATTAATATCTTCATCCCTTTTGTAGTCAATCATCACTCCAAAATTAAGCTTCAGGTAACCAATATCTGCTTTCTGTCTCTATAGTTTTGTCTTTTTCAAAAACTTTATATAAGATAAATCTTACAGTATATATTTTTTGTACATGGCTTCTTTCACTTGGTGTAATGTTTTTTTAAGTTTATTCATGTTGTAGATATATCAAAAGTTTATTCATTTTTATTGCTGTATAGTATTTCATTGCATAGATATACCATGTTTTATCTGTTCACCAAATGATGAACATTTATATTATTTCCAGTTTTTGTCTATTATTAATAGTGCCACTATGAATGTTCACAGATAAGTATTTGTATGGACATATGCCTTCTATTCTCTTGGATAGGTATCTAGGAGTAAAATTGCTAGATTATATGGTGTCAGTTTATTTTCGGTTGCTATAACAGATATCTGAGACTGGGTGATTTCTCAAAAAAACAAGAGATTTATTTTGGCTAATGTTTATGAAGCTGGGAAATCCAAAATTGGGTGGCCACATTTGGTCAGGTTTAGATGAGGGCCTTGTGCTGCATCCAAATTTGATGGAGAAGAGGTAGGATAAGTGGGCACATGTAAATGGGAAAAAACACTAGGGAGAGACTCACTTTATAATAACCTGCTCTTGTGGTTACTAATCTTGTCTCTCAAATTCACTTAGTCCCTTGAGAATTAACCTAGTCCTGTGACAGTAGTATTAATCCTTCTTCTTCTTCTGTTTTCTTTTTGAGATGGAGTCTCATTCTGTTGCCAGGCTGGAGTGCAGTGGCATGATCTCAGCTCACTGCAACCTCTGACTTCCTGGTTCAAGCGATTCTCCTGCCTCAGCCTCCCGAGTAGCTGGGATTATAGGCATGAACCATCTGCCAGGCTAATTTTTGTATTTTTAGTAGAGATGGGGTTTCACCATATTGACCAGGATGGTCTCAATCTCCTGACCTCGTGATCCACCAGCCTCGGCCTCCCAAA
The DNA here is from genome assembly GCF_028885655.2 of Pongo abelii. Classification (NCBI taxonomy): domain Eukaryota; kingdom Metazoa; phylum Chordata; class Mammalia; order Primates; family Hominidae; genus Pongo; species Pongo abelii. Next base: position 141,205,808 of record NC_071990.2, read on the forward strand.
GTGCTGGGATTACAGACATGAGCCACCGTGCCCAGCCGTATTAATCCTTCTTAATGACCTAATCACCTCTTAAAGACCCCACCTCCCAGCACTACCACACTGGGGACCAAATTTCCAACACATGTATTCTGGGCAACACACTTAAATCATAGCATATGGTAAGTGTGATTAACTATTTAAGAAACTATCAAACTATTTTCTGAAGCATCTATGCCATTTACATTCCCATCAACAATCTATGAGGGTTTCTCTTTTTCCACATCCTCATCAATGCTTGGTATTATCAGTCTGTTGGATTATAGCCATTTCAGTAGATGTGCAGTGTATTTCGTTGTGGTTTTAATTTGCATTTCTCTAATGACTAATGATGTTGAGCATTTTTTCATGAGCTAATTAGTCACTTGAATGTCTTCTTTGTTAAAATATCTACTTAAATCTTAAACTGTTTTTTCTCTTTGTATTATTGAGTTGGAAGAGTTCTTTATGTTTCCTATATATATACAACTCTTTTATAAGATATATAATTTGCAAATAATCAAATCATATATCTGTGGCTTGTCTTTTTATTTTCTTAATGGTGTCTTTTGAAAAATAAGTTTTAGTTGTTATTGTCATTGTTTATGATGTTTTTCTTTTATGGATCATGCTTTTGGTATCATGTCTAAAAAGTCTTTGCCTAACAAAAGATCACAAAGATTATAGTGTCAGCTCTTACATTTTTAGTTAACTTTTGTCTAAGGTTTACATTTACATTTTTAAAATATATAAACATCCAACTGTTTCAACACCATTTGTTGGAAAGACTACACTTTATTCATTGAATTATCTGGGTATCTTTGTTGAAAATCAATTAGTCATAGAAGTAAGAGTTTATTTTTGATTGTCTATTTAGATTCATTGATTGATATATCTATTCATAGACCAATAACACACTATCTTGATTATTGTAGCTTTATGGAAAGTTTTAAAATCAGTTAGTGTAAGTCTTCCAACTTCGTTATTTTTAACAATTGATTTGGTTAGTGTAGGTCCTTTGGATCTCCATATAATTCTTAGGATCAACTTGTCAATTTCTTTAATAAACTGGCAGGGTTCTCAGCCTTTTTCTTTTTCTCCTATGCTTTTAATAATTTCATTAAATGAATGCTGTTATGCTCAACATTACCAACCAGTCTCTGAGGCTTTATTCATTTTTCTCTCTATTCTTTAGAATAAATATCTATTAATTGATCTTCAAGCTTATTGATTCTTTTTCTGTCATCTTCAATCTGTTGTTGAGCCTATCTTCGGCATTTTTCATTTTGGTTATTTCATTATCAATTCTAGAATTTCTAAAATTCCTCTTTTTAAAATAGTACACATTTTTCTACTGAGATTCCCTTTTTGTTGAGTCATTGTTGTGATATTTTATCTTAATTCATTGAACATGAATTAAACTCAAATTTTGTGCCCCTCAGAGTTAGTCTCTGTTGACCACTTTTTTCCCCTGTGTATGGGTCACATATTTTTTGATTGTCCAGTAATTTTTGGTTGAAAATTGGACATTTTATAGACTGTGATAGATAATATACTAACTCTGAGTTCTGATTTTTCTGCTTTTTTTCCTTTTTTCTTTTTGTAACTTGCCTGGACTTAAAATACAAAATGTCTCCCCAAATGGGGAGCTGCTGATATCTCTAGTTAGCTTTTTATTCTTATTTTTGCTTTTTAAAAATATACGTTTTTTATCCTAAATTACTAGACTAGGGGTCTTCACTGTATCTGTACACTTAGGAATCAGCCAATGATTTGGGTAAAGGTTGTACTCAAACACCCCCAGTCCATGAGGGTTTTACCTTCTAGCAATCAATATGCATGTGGTTTGGGGATCATATTCAAAATCAGCTTGTTCTCAAGTCATTTTTGGTTTTAACTTCTAACTAGGCTCTCTCAGGTTTCCCCTGTGCATACCTGTAGTTTCCCAGCCAAACATGAGGAGTTGGAACATTTCCATAGCCTTTAAATGGTGATCTCTTTTCTAGGATCTCCCCATATAAATAACTGTCTGTACAGTTCTTGCCCCGAATGGGACCATTATCTCAAACTAGTAAAGCTGTGGACTTTTCTTGTTTTTCTTTTTCTTTATAATATTTGCTAAAGCCATGACTTTTTTTTTTTTTCCAGCCTCCCAAAGCAAGTCTCTTCCCTCTGGCAGCAGAGATGCTGATTTTCTGCTCAACCTGCTTTGATCACCAAATGAGTCAGGGAGAAGAACATGGATGGAAATATCCTCAGTCAAGAACTTCAGAAGCACCAGTTGTTTTAACCAGGGGCTCTAGAAATTTTCTAGAATAAGTTGCTTCTCAATTTGTAGTCTGCTTTTTGGTCACTTCACAGATCCTTGATATGGTTATTTAGGACAACTTTGTCCTTTTTTTTTTTTTTTTTAGACAGAGTGTCACTCTGTCACCAGGCTAGAGTGCAGTGGCACGATCTTGGCTCACTGCAACCTCTGCCTCGCTGGTTCAAACGATTCTCCAACCTCAGCTTCCCGAGTAGCTAGGACTACAGGCATGCACCACCACACCCAGCTAATTTTTCTATTTTTAGTAGAGACGGGGTTTCACCATGTTGGTCAGGATGGTCTCGATCTCTTGACCTCGTGGTCTGCCTGCCTTGGCGTCCCAAAGAATTTTGTCCTGTTTTATACTTGCTTTATGAAGAGAAGATTTCTCTGACCTCATGCTTCCATAGTTGGAAGTATCCCCTAGACCTGAAGATATATTTTCAATTTATAAATATGTGCTTTTCATGTATACATATGTAACGAACCTGCACGTTGTGCACATGTACCCTAAAACTTAGAGTATAATAATAATAAAATTTAAAAAAAACTCAAAAAAAAATATGTGCTTTTAAAGGTGTGCCTTCTACTTTCCTTCTTCTCTTTCTGCATATGAATATTTAAGCATATAAACATAGTTTTTTAAAGATCATCTACTGTTTATCTACTTTGTGCATGATCCACAGTGACTCCATTCCTGATATTATTGCCTAGTTAGGTCTCTTGACTCAGACAAAGAATTCTAACAAAAGTGCATTGCAGTTAAAGACAGGAGTTTAATATGTATAAATTTGTGTGTGTCTATAATTTAAGAGCAAGTAAAATTTATTTGATTTGTGTTATCTGTTATGTCACAATTCACCTTTTAACTGCCAGAAAGCAACTTTTTCTGCTTTGCTTCTACTTAGAAAAGCGTTCTTGGGAAAGTGCACTTGGTGAGGGTACCTTAGGAAAATTTGATACCCAAATAAAATGTTTTTTAAGCACTGTTCAAAAGCCATTTCCTGGTATGCGTACAGAACCATTATCACATTCTCTCACTTCTTTACAAAGTGATGATTTTCATTTAGGACATTTGAAGCAAATATTACGAAAAAACAGTTCACATTTGTTCAAAGTAGTGTCACAAAAGTACTACCTTTTTCATCAATTAAAACTGTAAAAAATAAAAATAAATATATAAAATATAAAAAATATAAAATGTTGATGAGGTCATGGTACAAATAGTCTCATATATTGCCAGTAGCAGGAGAATTTGGTTTTAAAAGCCTATTTAGGTATGCCAACACATTGGATAAACTAAAATAAATAAATACATTTCTAGAAACATGCAACCTATCAAGACTGAATCATGAAGAGATAAAAAATATGAATAGAACTATAACTAACAAGATGATTAAATTAGTAATGAAAACCTTCCAGTAAACAAAATCCTAGGACCAGATAGCTTCACTGGAAAAGTTTACCAAACAATTAAAGCATAATTAACACCACTCCTCAAACTTCCAAAAAATGAAAGGGTGGGAGTAAACACTTCCAAACTTATTCTATGAGCCCAGCATTACCCTAATACCAAAATCAAACAGAAATACTTTCAGATAAGGAAACTGTAGACCAATATCCTTGATGGATATAGATGCAAAAACCTCAACAAAATCTTAGCAAACCAAATGTAACAACACGTTGAAAGGATTATACATCATGATTAAGTGGGATTTATCTTGAATTAATGCAAGGATAATTCAACATATGAAAATAAATCAATATAATATAACACTAACAGAATAAAAGACAAAAACTATATGATTATCTTGGTTGATGCAGAAAAGTCATTTGACAAAATCCAACACACTTTCATGATAAAAACACTTAACAAACTGAGAACAGAAGGAAATTACCTCAATGTAATAAAGGCCATGTATGAAAAGCCTACTGCCAACTTCATACTTAATGGTGAATAATTGAAACTTTTCCTTCTAAGCTCAGAAACAAGCCAAAATGCCCACTGTCACAACTTTTATTCAACATATTACTGGAAGTCTTAGCGAGATCAATTGATTAAGAAAAAATAATAAAGGCATACAAATTGTAAAGGAAAAAGTAAAACTATCGCTGTTTACAGATAACATGATCTTATAAATAGAAACCCTAAAGATTCTATAAAATAACTGTTAGAAGTAATATAGAAGGTCGGGCCTGGTGGCTCACACCTGTAATCCCAGCACTTTGAGAGGCTGAGGCAGGTGGATCATGAGGTCAGGAGATCGAGACTATCCTGGCTAACATGGTGAAACCCCGTCTCTACTAAAAATACAAAAACAAAATTAGCTGGGCGTGGTGGTGGGCGCCTGTAGTCCCAGCTACTCAGGAGGCTGAGGCAGGAGAATGGCGTGAACCCAGGTGGCGGAGCCTGCAGTGAGCCGAGATCACACCACTGCGCTCCAGCCTGGGCGACAGAGCGAGACTCCACCTCAAAAAAAAAAAAAAAAAGAAAGAAAGAAAAAAAAGATGTAATAAACAAATTCAGCAAAGTAGCAGGATATGAAATCAGCATGCAGAAATCAGGTGTGTTTTTGTACACTAACAATGAAGAATCAGTAAAGGAATTGAGGAAAACAATCTCATTTATGACAGCATCAAAAAGAATAAAATACTTATAACTGAACTTAACCAAAGAAGTGAAAGGTGTATATACAGAAAACTACAAAACATTGCTGAAAGAAATTTGAAAAGACATAAATAAATGAAAAATGTATTTTGTGTTCATTAAATGAAATAATTAATATTGTTAAAATGTTTATACTACCAAAAGTAATCTACAGATTCTTTGAAATGCCAGTGACCTTTTTTTTTTTTTTTGCAGAAGTAGAAAAAAATCCTAAAATTCATGTGGAATTTTAAAGAACTTTAAGTAGCCAAAATACGTTTACAAAGAAAAACAAAGCTATAGGTCTCACACTTCCTGATTTCAAAATATATTATAAAGCTACAGTAATAAAAAGTATGGTATTGGTATAAAGACAGATATATAGACCAATGGAACAGAATAGAGTTCATAAATAAGCCCTTGGATATATGATCAAATAATCTTCAACAGGGGGATCAAGGTTACACAATGGGAAAAAGTTAGTCTCTTCTACAAATGGTGTTACGAAAACTGAAATATCCAGTGCAAAGCATAAAGTTGGACGTTTTCCTTACAACATACAAAAATTAACTCAAAATAGATACATGACCTACATGTAAGACATAAAACTATAAAACTCCTAGAAGAAAACATATGCAAAAACTTCATGACTTTGGATTTTGCATTGATTTCTTGTATATAAGACCCACAGACAATGTAAGCAAGAATAGATAAATAAGACTATATCAAACTGAAAAAGTCTGCATAAGAAAGGAAGAAACCAAGAGAATGAAAAGACAACATATGGAATGGGAAAAAAATATTTGCAAACCATATATCTGGTAAGGAGTTAATATTCAGAAAATATAAAGAACTCCTACAACTCAACAAAAACCAAGCTATCCAATTTTAAAATAGGCAAAGGACTTGAATAAAGATTTCCCCAAATCAGCTTATAGCTGATCTGTATAAGACGTCCAAAAACAGATCTTCCAGACAGAAAATCAACAAAGAAAAATTGGACTTAATCTGCACTATGGACCAAATGGACCTAATCGATATTTATAGAACATTTCATCCAAGAGCTGCAGAATACACATTCTTTTCCTCAGCACATGGATTATACTCAAAGGTAGACGATATGTTAGGTCACAAAACAAGTCTTAAAACATTCAAAAATTGAAATAATATCAAGCGTCTTCTCTGACCACAATGGAATAAAACTAGAAATTAGTAACAAGAGGAATTTTAGAAACTATAAGAATACGTGGAATTTAAACAATATGCTCCTGGATGACCAGTAGATCAATGAAGAATTTAATAATAAAATTGAGAAATTTCTTGAAACAAATGGTAGTGGAAATAAAATATACCAAAACCTATGGGATACAACAAAAGCAGCACTAAAAGGGAAGTTTATAGCTATAAATGCCTACATCAAAAAAGAGGAAAAACTTCAAATAAACAATCTTATACTGCATCTTAACTAGACAAGCAAGAGCAAACAAAACCCAAAATTAGTAGTAGAAAAAAATAGTAAAGAGCAAGCAAAAATAAATGAAATTGAAAAAAAAAACCAAAAGATCAATGAAACAAAAAGTTGATTTTTTGGAAAGTTAAACAAAATTGACAAGTCTTTGGCTTATGAAAAAAAAAAAAAAAAAAGAAGACCCAAATAACTAAAAATCAGAGATGAAAAAGGAGGCATTATAACTGATATTGCAGAAATTCGAAGGATCATTAGTTGCTATTATGAGAAACTATACACCAATAAATTGGAAAATCTAGAAGAAATGGACAAATTCCTAGACACATACAACCTTCTAAGATTGAACCAGGAAGAAATTCGAAACCTGAACAGACCAACAACACGTAAGGAGACTGATGCCATAATAAAAAGTCTTCTAGTAAAGAAAAGTCCAGAACTTTATGGCTTCAATACTAAATTCTACCAAACATTTTAAAAAGAACTAATACCAATCCTATTCTAACTATGCCAAAAAATAGAGGAGAAGAGTAAACATGCAAACTCATTCTACAAGACCAGTATTACCCTGATACCAAAACCAGACAAAAACACATCAAAAAAAGAAAACTACAGGTCAGTATCTCTGATGAATATTGACGCAAAAATTCTCAACAAAATACTAGCAAACTAGATTTAACAATACATTAGAAAGATCATTCATTATGAACAGGTGGGATTTATCCCTGGAATGCAAGTGTGGTTCAACATATGCAAATCAATAGAATGATAGATCATATCAACAGAATGAAGGATAAAAACTATATGATCATTTCAATTGATACTGAAAAAGCATTTGATAAATTTCAACATCCTTTGTGATTAAAAAAAAAAAAAAGAAAGAAAGAAAACCCACAACAGTCCAGGCACGGTGGCTCACACCTGTAATCCCAGCACTTTGGGAGGCTGAGGTGGGCGTTTCATGAGGTCAGGAGATCGAGACCATCCTGGCTAACATGGTGAAACCCCGTCTCTACTAAAAATACAAAAAATTATCCAGGCGTGGTGGCGGGCTCCTGTAGTCCCAGCTACTTGAGAGGCTGAGGAAGGAGAATGGCATGAACCAGGGAGGCAGATCTTGCAGTGAACCAAGATCGCACCACTGCACTCCAGCCTGGGCAACAGAGTGAGACTCTGTCTCAAAAACAAAACAAAACAAAACCAAAAAAAAAAAAAAAAAACCCCACAAAAAAACTGTTTATAGAAGGAAGGGAACATACCTCAACATAATAGAAGCCATGTATGATAGACCTATAGATAGTATCATACCTAATGGGGAAAAGCTGGAAGCCTTTCATCTAAGATCTGGAACACGACAAGGATGCCCACTGTCATCTCTGTTATGCAACATAGTACTTGAAGTCCTAGCTAGAGCAATCAGACAAGAGAAAGACTAAGGGCATCCACATTGAAAAGAAATAAGTGAAACCATCCTTGTTTGTTGATGATATGAACTTACATTTGGAAAAACCTAAAAACTCCACAAAAAAACTACTAGAACTGAAAAACAAATTCAGTAAAGTTAAAGGATACACAATTAACATACAAAAATCAGTAGCATTTTCATATGCCAAAAGTGACTAACGTGAAAAATAAATCAAAAAGGCACTACCTAGAAATTAACCAAAGAAGTGAAAGATCTCTTCCTTATAAACTATAAAACACTGATAAAGGAAATTGAAGAGGACACCACAAAATGGAAAAATATTCCGTGTTCATTGATTGGAAAAGTCAATATTGTTAAAATGTCCATTCTGCCCAAAGTATTAATAATCTACAGATTTAATGCAATCCCTATCAAAATACAAATGACATTCTTCACAGAAATAGAAAAAAATGCTAAAATATATATGGAACCACAAAAGACCCAGAATAGCCAAAGCAAAAAGAACAAAACTGGAGGCATCACATTACCTGACTTCAAATTATACTATAGGACTATAATAACCAAAACAGCATGATAACTGGTATAAAAACAGACACATAGACAAATAGAACAGAATAGGGAACCCAGAAACAAATCCACATAACTACAGTGAACTCATTTTTGCCAAGGTGTGAAGAACATACACTGGGGAAAAGAAAGTCTCTTCAATAAATGGTTTTGGGAAAACTAGATGTCCAGATGCAAAAGAATGAAACTAGACCCCATCTCTTGCTATGTATAAAAAACCAAATCAAAATGGATTAAAGACTTAAATCTAAGACGTAAAACTATGAAACTACTACAAGAAAACGTTGGAGAAAATCTCCTGGATATCGGTCTGGGCAAAGATTTCTTGAGCAATACCCTATAAGCACAGGCAACTGAAGCAAAAATGGACAAATGGGATCACATCATGTTAAGAAGCTTCTGTACAGCAAAGTATAGAGTCAACAAAGTGAAGAGAGAACCCACAGAATGGGAGAAGATATTTGCAAACTACCCTACCCACATGGGATTAATAACCAGAATATGTAAGGAGCTCAAACAACTCTATAGGAAAACAAATCTAATGATTCAATTAAAAATGGGCAAAAGATCTGTATAGACATTGGTCAAAAGAACATGTACAAATGGCAAACAGGCACATGAAAGGGTGCTCAACAACACTGATCATCAGAGAAATGCAAATCAAAACTACAATGAGATATCATCTCACTCCAGTTAAAATGGCTTATATTCAAAAGATAGGCAATGACAAATGCTGCAGAGGAGGTGGAGAAAAGGGAACACTTCAAAAAAAAAAAAAAAAAAGAAAGAAAGAAAGGGAACACTGTACACTGTTGGCGGGAATGTAAATTAGTATAATCACTATGGAGAACAGTTTGGAGTTTTCTCAAAAAACTCAAAATTGAGCTACTCTATGATCCAGCAATCCCACTGCTGGGTAAATACCTAAAGGAAGGAAATCAGTATATGGAACAGATATCTGTATTACTATGTTTGTTGCAACAATGTTTACAATAACTAAGGTTTAGAAGCAACCTAAGTGTCCATCGACAGATGAATGGATAAAGAAAATATGGTACATAAGCACAATGGAGTACTAATCAGCCATAAAAAAGAATGAGATCCAGTCATTTGCAACAACATGGTTTGAACTGGAGACTATCATGTTAAGTGAAATAAGCTAGGCAACAGAAAGACAAACATCACATGTTCCCGCTTATTTGTGGGTCTAAAAATAAAATCAATTGGACTCATGGACATAAAGCATAGAAGGATAGTTACCAGAGGTTGGGAAGGACAGTTGGGGGGTTAGGGGAAGGCGAAGATAGTTAACGTGTACAAAAAATATGGAAAGAATGAATAAGACCCACTATTTAATAGCACACTAGGGTGACTATAGTCAATAATAATTTAATTGTATACTTAAAAATAAAGAATGTAATTGGATTGTTTGTAACTCAAAAGATAAATGCTTGAAGGAATGGATACCCCATTCTCCATGATGTGCTTATTTCACATTTGCATGCCTGTGTCAAAACATCTCATGTATCCCATATATATATACACCTACTATGTACCCATAAACATTTAAAAACAATAACTAAAAAATATGAAAAAGATGTCCAACAAGCAGATGAAAATATGCTTAACATTATTAATCATCAGAGAAATGCAACTCAAAACTACAGTGAGATATCACTTCACACCTGTTACAAGGTTACTATCAAACAAATGGTTAATGAGAAGTGTTACAGAGGATATGAAGAAGTTGGAATCCTTGTGCACTGTTAGTGAAAATGTAAAATAGCAGAGCTGCAATGGGAAACAATGTGGAGCTTCCTCGAAAAATTAAAAATCATCCTATCATATGATCAAACAATCTCATTTCTAAATCTATAGCCAAAAGAATTGAAAACAGGATCTTGAAGTGATATTTGCACACCCATGTACATTGCACCATTATTCTCAATATCCAAGAGGTGAAAGCAACCTAATGACATCAATGACAGATGAATGGATAAAGTGAATGTGTTATATACATGCAATGGGATATTATTCAGCCTTTAAAAAGTTCTGTTGTATGCTACAACATGAATGAACCTTCAGGACATTATGATAAGTGATACACGCCAGTCATAAAAAGATAAATAGTGCATAATTCCACTTAAATGAGGTATCTAAAATAGTCAAATTGTTAGAAACAGAAAGTAAAGTGGTGATTGCCAGGGGCTGTTGGTAGGGAGAAAGGGGAAACTGTTTAACAAATAAAGAATTTTACTTGTGAAAGATAAAAAAGTTCTAGAGATCTGTTGTATGACAATGTGCATACAGTTCTCACAGTGATGATCCAAGAAAGATCTCTTTATGGCACTGGCAGAAAGAGGGAAAGAGTGTCTATTCTAAAACATACCCAGAGCATTCTTCATACCAAAGGCCTACTCTTCAGGTGAGAGGAATTTTCTAGAGCACAACTTTGAAATCTTATCCCAGATAAAGAAGTTTTCCCCATACCTATACCTGCTTGTCCAACTTGTGACCTGTGGGCCACATACGGCACAGGACGGCTTTGAATGCAGCCCAACACCAATTTATAAACTTTCTTAAAACATTATGAGATATTTTTGTGATTTTTTTTAGCTCATCAGTTAACATTAGTGTTAGTATATTTTATGTGTGGCTCAAAATAATTCTTCTTCCAATGTGGCCCAGGGAAGCCGAAAGATTGGACACCCTTTGATCTAAGATAAAAAACAAATCTTAACAACAACAACATCTGATCTGGTGAACAAGGGATGTTGCTTCAAGGACATGGATTGGGAACATTGCATCCAGAGAAGAAATAGGTTGATGTGAGGGAAGCTATAGCACTGGAGGAGGGACACAAACACTTGTGAAGGCCACAGCACTGGGTCACAAGCCCGCTAAAAGACTGAGTCTTTATGAGAAACTTATAGAACTTTCCTCTTCCCCCACACCCTGCAGAAACGATAGACATAAGCAGAGAGATGGAAATTATAAGAAAGAATCAAAGGGAAATGCAATATATGGCCAAGGAGCAAATAAATAAGCTTGAAGATAGGTTAATAGAAACTTCTCAGACTGAAAGGCAAGGAGAGGAAATAAGAGAAAAACAAAACAAAACAGAAAAAATAGAACTTTCAGGAATTGTGAGACACTATCAGAAGGTGCAACGTAAGTACAATTGTAATATATGAAAGAGAACCAAGCAAGAATGAAACAGAAGAAATATCTGAAGTGAAAATGGCAGAGCTTTCAGAAATTAATGACAGATACCAAACCACAGCTAACTGAAAGAACTCCCAATGGTCAAACATACAATAATTTGAGCAAAATGAAGAAATAGTTGACCCAAAATATAAAATAAAAATGTCCATGAATCCATACTGATATAAATAAATATTGAATAAATACATCAATGGGAGAGGAGAGATTCCTCTTCCATGCAGGAGAATTTTAAATAATTTATGTGGCCACTTCTCTATCAAGGAAATAGAGCATAATTTCCACCATTTAAGTGTGGGCTGCACATAGTGACTTTCTTCCAATGAGGACAGTATGGAAAGAAGAAAAAGAGTAACTTCATAGTGGAGAAAACTGACAAGCACTTCCTCAGCCAGGTGATCAAAATTATCAACAGTGATAAGTCATGTTGATAGCATGTACTCATGGTGTGATGTAGTGAGAATGGCACTTTACCTCTGTGGCTTCCTTTTCCAAACCCCACAATATTGGACTAATCAGGACTAAAACATTATACCAGTTCAAATCAAGGGATATTCTACAAAATATCTTACCATCACCCCTGAAAACTGTGAAGACAATCAATAGCAAAGAAAGTCTGAAAACTTGTTATAGTCTAGAGAAGCCTAAGGAGACATGAGGCTAAATGTAATGTGGCATCCTGCATGTAATTGTGAAACAGAAAAAGGATATTAGATGAAAACTAAATAAATCTGAACAATATGTTGACTTTAGTTAATAAATATCAACATTGGTTCTTTTATTGTGGCAAAAGTACCATACTAACTGAAGATTTTAAAAATAGAGGAACCAGGTACGGGTTATATGAGAACCCTCTGTACTATCTTTGTTGCCTCCCTATAAATTTAAAACTATTCTAAAATAAAAGTTAATTTTTAAAAAACCTTGTGAAGTCTCTTTAATACAATATATAAAAATCAATTGTAGATGGGCTAATGTCTTAAATGTAAAAGGCAAAACTCTAAAATATTTAGAAGAAAAAATTATCTAATAAGTAAGTAATGATTTCTTTCTTTTTTTTTTTTTTGAGACGTTGTCTCCCTGTTGCCCAGGCTAGAGTTCAGTGGCGCCATCTCGGCTCACTGCAAGCTCCGCCTCCTGGGTTCACGCCATTCTCTTGCCTCAGCCTCCTGAGTAGCTGGGACTACCAGCACCCACCACCACGCCCGGCTAATTTTTTTGTATTTTTAGTAGAGACGGGGTTTCACCATGTTAGCCAGGATGGTCTCGATCTCCTGACCTTGTGATCCACCTGCCTCGGCCTCCCAAAGTGATGGGATTACAGGCATGAGCCAGCGCCCGGCCTTAAGTAAGTAATGGTTTCTTAAACAGGACACAAAGGTTGTACACCATGAAGGTATGCATATGATAAATTGTATTTTAGAAAAACTAAACCTTCTGTTTAGAAATGTTATCATAAAATGTGAAAAGAAAGGCCACAGTTTAGAAAAACAATATTAATAACCAAGGATTAATATGCAATAGATTAGAGACCTCCTATAAATCAATAAAAGTGAGCTTAACTACTCAATATAAAAGTACTCAAAATACATCAAGAGGCATGTCACAAAGAGAAAAGAAAATGGCTAATTTGTATACAAAGAGATGTCCAAACAACCTGGAAAATTAAAAAAACCACAATGAGATGCCATGCCATACCCACAAAATTGATAAAATTTAAAATTAGATAATTAAAAAATTTTGATAAGAATGTGGAATTATCTGAACTCTGCTACTAGTATGAGTGTAAAAAGTTGTACAACCATTTAGAGAATTAACCTGGTAATACCTAGTAAAGCTGAAGATGTGCACTTTCTATAGTCCAGCCATTCCACTTTTTTTTTTTTGAGATGGAGTCTCGCTCTGTCGTCCAGGCTGGAGTGCAGTGGCGTGATCTTGGCTCACTGTAAACTCCACCTCCTGGGTTCACGCCGTTCTCCTGCCTCAGCCTCCTGAGTAGCTGGGATTACAGGCGCCTGCCACCACGCCCAGCTATTTTTTTGTATTTTTAGTAGAGACGGGGTTTCACCGTGTTCGCCAGGCTGGTCTCGATCTCCTGACCTTGTGATCTGCCCGCCTCGGCCTCCCAAAGTGCTGGGATTACAGGTGTGAGCCACCACGCCCGGCCCAGCCATTCCACTTCTAAGTGGAAACCTTAGAGAATTGGCCTGGCGCAGTGGCTCACGCCTGTAATCCCAGCACTTTGGGAGTCCGAGGCGGGCAAATCACGAGGTCAGGAGATCAAGACCATCCTGGCTAACATGGTGAAACCCCGTTTCTACTAAGAAAAATACAAAAAATTAGCCGGGCATGGTGGCGGGCGCCTGTAGTCCCAGCTACTCGGGAAGCTGAGGCAGGAGAATGGCGTGAACCTGGTAGGCGGAGCTTGTAGTGGCGCTGCACTGTACTCCAGCCTGGGCAACAGAGCGAGACTCAGTTTCAAAAAAAAAAAAAAGAAACCTTAGAGAATCTATTGCACCATATATAGGTACATTCATATGTAGGTGCATCCATACATAGATGCTTGTACCACATATATGCAGCATGTATATTTAGGAATGTTCATTGAAACATTGGTTGGAATAGCAAAGATTTGCAAATAATCTAAATGTGTATCTGTATTTGAATAGAAAAATCATGGTCTATAAGTAGAAAAAAATGAACAAACTAGACACATCAAAACAGATTGATCTCAAAGATAATTTTGAATAATAAAAACCAGTCTCAGAAGACTTTGTACAATATGATTCCATTTATAGAACATTGAGAAGCATGTCAAAAGTAAACAGAAGTTTTGTTTGGAGATATATAGACATTATATGTATACTGGAACATTGAGGTAATCAAATGTTATATAAACAAACTTTTTTGTGTTTTCTTTGAGGACTTGTAGCTAAATTTTATAGTTTTTCTCTCTTTTCCAGTTTATAGAATGTTAGCTTGCATTTTTCATTATGTTGAGTATGCCTGCTTCTAGCAGTACTCCCCCATGTCCCTGTAATTTGCTGCTTTTTATTTTTGGTGGCCTAGGAAACAAGATAACTAAACTTGTTAGAATCTTGCATAAGACAAGCAGTCTCCAGATTTGGGCCTGGGGAACTCTCCTATGAGAAAATTGCATGACCTTTTGTGCATATGCAATGTAACAGTCATTCATAAAACAAATATTTAGCAATTTCCTATCACATACAAGACACTATTCTGGGTTAAAGAAATGCAGCAATGGACAGTAAGGCAAAGTCCCTAAACTTATGTAACTTGCTGTCTAGTGGCATATGTTTGGGCTCTTAACTGCATTTTAAATAGGCAAGCCTGTTTCACAAAGACAATTTGGGTGAACAAGGAATTTCTGTACACACAATACAGGCAATATTCTCATTCCAGTGTGTGTATGTAGAAATATAAAGCCCATAACCCTGTAGGTGCCAGCTCTATGTGTATGACTGTATGAGGAATTGCTCATAGATCTGATAATGATGCTACATGAAGGTATAATGGTATGGTACTGTTGGACACATTCTATATGCTAGATTATGTTTGCTATAGCCTAACCAAACCATGTTTGAAAGTATAGCAAAACATTTAAACCCTCTTTTTTTGATAGTATTAAGTTTCCTTGCAAGTATACTAGGTTAATATATATGATCAGTATGCAAAACAGGTGCTATTTCTAAAGTTGACTTGCAAAACTTTAAGAGTGACACCAAGCACTTCAAAATACAAACTGATCATCTAGGGGTATAGGGCAATGTGTTAATAAGGTACTGGAAGACTTTCTTCTCTAAACATATTAGTCTTTATTTCTGAAAGGCTTGTTTTCACCTACCTCATCAGTCTTAAACCCAATAGAAAAAGCAAAGAAATAAAATATGTCCATTCATTCAGGATGGTATATTAGAATCTATACTTGTGGTATTTAACTATCTAATAGCATTATCAAGCTATCTGGCACTAAATTCAAAATACACCTTCACGGATTGTTGTTCTAAATCTGTTATCTGGTTCAGAGACAAGAGCCAATTTGAAATGTCCATTTCAGTTGTCATTTGAAAACATCTCTTTTTCACAATGCTCTGACGCTAATAGCGGTCCTGGAAGCATTTGAGAACCAGAGGACACTTGACTTTTCTCAGGGTATGAAAGTGCATGGCCTCTGGACCCATATTCTCATTTTGCTGGCTAAAAATAATGACTAATCAATATGAGGGGCTAGGTGACATCGTAGGTTAATTCACTAGGAGTTAGCATCTTGACCTGGGAGTTTACATAAACATCTTGTCTCAAAATGAGTCTAGTGCAGTGGATTGTTTGTGGTGGGTTGGTTTCCCGCTCTCTCCCTGGTTTAAAACAAGACATATTTTAAATAGTTTGATTCAAATCACATGATGGTTGTTTCGCCTGAGGAAAATCCCAGCACTGGGTCAGCAGGTGGGTTACAGATCAGTGATGGCTGGGACGTGCTGACAGCTGTGTGTGGGGGTTGCCTGGCATCTCCTCCACCTCCCTCCACATGGCCACTCCGGGCTTGTCAGTTACTCCTGGCCATTGCTGCTGTAATTTAGCTAATTCACTCAAACCATAGTTTTGAAAGACAGTAAAACAGAGTCATCATCAACACGGAAGGTACATATAATGCATAAGACCAGACACATCTACTTTTTTTAAAAAAGGTCTTACATTCACTGCTCAATGAAATAAAAGAGGATACAAACAAATGGAAGAACATTCCATGCTCATGGGTAGGAAGAATCAATATCATGAAAATGGCCGTACTACCGAAGGTAATTTATAGATTCAATGCCATCCCCATCAAGCTACCAATGACTTTCTTCACAGAATTGGAAAAAACTACTTTAAAGTTCATATGGAACCAAAAATGAGCCCACATCACCAAGTCAATCCTAAGCCAAAAGAACAAAGCTGGAGGCATCACGCTACCTGACTTCAAACTATACTACAAGGCTACAGTAACCAAAACAGCATGGTACTGGTACCAAAACAGAGATATAGACCAATGGAACAGAACAGAGCCCTCAGAAATAACGTCGCATATCTACAACTATCTGATCTTTGACAAACCTGAGAAAAACAAGCAATGGGGAAAGGATTCCCTATTTAATAAATGGTGCTGGGAAAACTGGCTAGCTATATGTAGAAAGCTGAAACTGGATCCCTTCTTTACACCTTATACAAAAATTAATTCAAGATGGATTAAAGATTTAAACTTTAGACCTAAAACCATAAAAACCCTAGAAGAAAACCTAGGCATTACCATTCAGGACATAGGCATGGGCAAGAACTTCATGTCTAAAACACCAAAAGCAATGGCAACAGAAGCCAAAATTGACAAATGGGATCTAATTAAACTAAAGAGCTTCTGCACAGCAAAAGAAACTACCATCAGAGTGAACAGGCAACCTACAAAATGGGAGAAAATTTTCACAACCTATTCATCTGACAAAGGGCTAATATCCAGAATCTACAATGAACTCAAACAAATATACAAGAACAAAACAAACAACCCCATCAAAAAGTGGGCAAAGGACATGAACAGACACTTCTCAAAAGAAGACATTTATGCAGCCAAAAAACACATGAAAAAATGCTCACCATCACTGGCCATCAGAGAAATGCAAATCAAAACCACAATGAGATACCATCTCACACCAGTTAGAATGGCAATCATTAAAAAGTCAGGAAACAACAGGTGCTGGAGAGGATGTGGAGAAATAGGAACACTTTTACACTGTTCGTGGGACTGTAAACTAGTTCAACCATTGTGGAAGTCAGTGTGGCGATTCCTCAGGGATCTAGAACTAGAAATACCATTTGACCCAGCCATCCCATTACTGGGTATATACCCAAAGGACTATAAATCATGCTGCTATAAAGACACATGCACACGTATGTTTACTGCGGCACTATTCACAATAGTAAAGACTTGGAACCAACCCAAATGTCCAACAATGATAGACTGGATTAAGAAAACGTGGCACATATACACCATGGAATACTATGCAGCCATAAAAAATGATGAGTTCATGTCCTTTGTAGGGACATGGATGAAACTGGAAATCATCATTCTCAGTAAACTATCGCAAGAACAAAAAAACCAAACACTGCATATTCTCACTCATAGGTGGGAATTGAACAATGAGAACACATGGACACAGGAAGCGGAACATCACACTCTGGGGACTGTTGTGGGGTGGGGGGAGTGGGGAGGGATAGCTTTAGGAGATATACCTAATGCTAAATGACGTGTTAATGGGTGCAGCACACCAGCATGGCACATGTATACATATGTAACTAACCTGCACATTGTGCATATGTACCCTAAAACTTACAGTATAATAACAATAAAATTAAAAAAAAAAAAAAGAAAAGCAAAAATCCATGAAGGATAAAACTTGTTTGTTAAATGTTAGAATTATTGCATAACAATAAGTATATTGGCTGGGCATGGTGGCTCACGCCTGTAACCCCAGCACTTTGGGAGGCTGAGGTGGGTGGATCATCTGAGATCAGAAGTTCGAGACCAGCCTGGCCAACATGACGAAACCCCATCTCTACTAAAAACACAAAAATTAGCCGGGCATGCTAGTGGGCGCCTGTAATCCCAGCTACTTGGGAGGCTGAGGCAAGGAGAATCGCTTGAACCCAAGAGGTAGAGAAAAAAAAAAAAAAAGGTCTTATATTTTATAGTTCTAAGTGATTAGTTTTATACTGCTTCACAAAGTAAACTCAATGTGGAGGTCATAATGAATGAATCCCTAGATGTTTACCAAACCCCAAATTAAGTTGCATTCTTAATTGTTTTGCAAATACATTGGCTTACCTAATTAAATAGGAATGACTCTATGTTTCTACAGAGGATAGAATATTGAAGTCTTTAGGACTCATTTCAAATTAGCTATTCTGTTTGATTAACAAATTTGGCCCATTCAGGTTTTTTGGTACTGTGAAATAATGTCATGCTATAAGAAACCACTGAAACAAATGTTTTTAATGCAAAACTTTATTATTTTGGAGAGTTATAAATAAAATATATTTACTTAATTTATTTGACTAAAGAAATATGTTTACTTAATTTATTTGGAATTTCAAATTTTTCAACGTTTAAAATCACACTTTTTAATCTTATACATTTTGAAGGAATAAGTAAACAGAAGTTTAAAAAATCATAGTTATGGGGCCTTGCTATGTGGCCCAGGTTGGTCTCAAAATAAAGTTTTAAAATTACCTTTCTACATAGAAAAATAAGAAAAATTGATTCATTTATATCTAAGTACCATAATAGAAGTAATATCAACAGAAGCACACAAAAAGTTTATATTTTAAAATCTTGATAATCTTAAAGTTTTCTAAAATATTTGGACACACATATAAATATTCCAATATCAAATTCTAAACTACAAGAAGGTAAAGTGTAAACAGGTCTTTTTTTTTTTTTTTTTTTTTTGAGATGGAGTCTCGCTCTGTTGCCCAGGCTGGAGTGCAGTGGCGTGATCTTGGCTCACTGCAAGCTCCGCCTCCCGGGTTCACGCCATTCTCCTGCCTTAGCCTCCCGAGTAGCTGGGAGTACAGGCGCCCACCACCACACCTGGCTAATTTTGTTTTTGTATTTTTAGTAGAGATGGGGTTTCACCGTGTTAACCAGGATGGTCATGATCTCCTCCTGATCTTGTGATCCGCCTGCCTTGGCCTCCCAAAGTGCTGGGATTACAGGTGTGAGCCACTGCGCCTGGCCAGTTCTTATTTTTATCTTCATAAATTATTAATATTTGTTTATTTTCCTGTCTAATCAAATATTATATTGGAAAATATTTTGAAAAAGAGTGGCACAAAATAGGACTTATGAATTTTTTTCATCTAACTTTTTATTTCCAGTTTTTTTAACTCCATGAAACCTACCCTCCACTTTTGAAAATAGTAATATTGATGGCAATGATTACATCTCATGAAAGGAGTTCCAGAGGTATCTTTGTTTTTAACAAAAATGTTTACAATTCAAAAATTCTTCAGAAGAGGCATGAAAAACAATTTCTCTTCTTGTAGATATCATCTATTTTTCTTGTTATTCTCGTCGCATGAACACTTATGAGAGAAGGTTCTTTACCTGCAGTGATTGCCAGCAGACCATTTGCTTGAAAATATTTTTTCCCTCCTAGTTTTATCATGAACTCTCTGGATGGCCTGATAGTGGTGTCACTAGGGTTTGGGGATCTGATAGACATCAAGTTACGGGATGAAGGCAGCTGGTGTCTGTGCCACTTGCAAAGAGGAGGATAAAATAATTGGTTAATCATTTCTGTTTTTTTTGAGACAGAGTCTTTTACTGTTGCCAGGGCTGGAGTGCAATGGCGCGATCTCGGCTCACCACAACCTCTGCCTCTTGGGTTCACGCAATTCCCCTGCCTCAGCCTCCCGAGTAGCTGGGATTACAGGCACACACCACCACACCCGGCTAATTTTTTGTATTTTTAGTAGAGACAGGGTTTCACTATGTTGGCCAGACTGGTCTCGAACTCCTGACCTCAGGAGTCTCCTTGGTATCCCAAAGTGCTGGGATTACAGGTATGAGCCACCACGCCCAGTCTAATAATTTCATTAAGGGAAAAATATCTTAAAGAAATCAGAAATAGGCCGGACGTGGTGGCTCATGCCTGTACTCCCAGCACTTTGGGAGGCGGAGGTGGGCATGAGGTAAGGAGTTCCAGATCAGTCTGGCCAACATAGCGAAACCCCGTCTCTACTAAAAATACAAAAAATTAGCTGGGTGTAGTGGTGTGCACCTGTAATCCCACCTACTTGGGAGGCTGAGGCAGGAGAATGGCGTGAACCTGGTAGGCGGAGGTTTTGGTGAGCCGGGATCGTGCCATTGCACTCCAGCCTGGGTAACAGTGTGAGACTCTTTCTCAAACAACAAAACAAAACAAAACAAAACAAAACAAGAAATCAGAAACAAATTTGCCTCTGTATTCCAGGCACAAGTATTTCCACTTTGAACTTTTTTTTTTTTTTTTTTTAGCAGGAGTCTTGCTTTGTTGTCCGGGCTGAAGTGTAATGGCAAAATCTTGGCTCACTGCAACCTCCATCCCCTGGGTTCAAGCAATTCTCCTGCCTAAGCCTCCCGAGTAGCTGGGATTACAGGCATGAGCTACCATGCCTGGCTAATTTTTGTATTTGTAGTAGAGATGGGGTTTTGTCATGTCGGCCAGGCTGGTCTCGAACTCCTGACCTAGGTGATCCACTCACCTCGGCCTCCCAAAGTGCTAGGATTACAGGTGTGAGCCACCTTGCCTGGCCTCCACTTTGAACTTTTATGACCATTTTCTAAGAATGAGGTTTCTGAAGGAAAAGCTATAGCTTTTTTCATATTTCAATTATGAGGCTCATTGAATTTTTCCCCCCAATGGGCACCAATTCCTAGGAATTTGAAGGACTGGAACAAATTGGAGATATTTTGTTATGCTTTATTCTCACTCTAAAGAATTTTTGAATTTTTACAATATGCATTAAAAACAAAAATACCATAGGAAACCTCCTTATGATAATAACATGCCCTGGGAGGAATCAGCTCAGATCACTGTAGGAAACTTTCTTTTTACTGCTATGGGGAATATTTCAACTGCCAGTATTCCTCCAAGGGATAATTAGGTATGTGTTTGGCAAAAGAACAACAACAAACAAACAAACAAACATATACTCAAGCAAAAAAATACCTAAATGGCTTTTTATTTATTTATTTTATTTATTATTATTATTATTTTTGAGACGGAATCTCACTCTTGTTCCCCAGGCTGGAGTGCAGTGGAGCGATTTCACTGCAACCTCTGACTCCTGGGTTCAAGCGATTCTCCTGCCTCAGCCTCCCAAGTAGCTGGGATTACAGGAGCAAGCCACCATGCCCGGCTAATTTTTGTGTTTTTTAGTAGAGATGAGGTTTCACCAGTTTGGACAGGCTGGTCTCCAACTCCTGACCTCAAGTGGTCTGCCTGCCTTGGCCTCCCAAAGTGTTGGGATTATAGGCATGAGCCACCGTGCCTGGCAAGATGTTCTTGAAGAAAGGGGAAATGTGGAAAGGGGAGGTGGAGAAATTAGGTTGTATTCCTTAGAGGGAAAAGAAAAAAAAAAATCAAAACCTCTGGAGCAGCTTGCCTGAGCAGGGACTTAAAAGAATAGAAATTTATGATAAGGTGTTTGAGTTGTTTGCAGAAATTATTGAGAATTAATGCACCTTGTTCCTCCCCTACGTATCTTCAATAAAGGCTGCGTTGCTTATTAACATTAGAGTGAATACCTTCTTTTGGGTGAGATCAAATACGTATTGAGTTCTGCATCTGGATGCGGATGAAAACAGCAGATACAGAAACTGACCTTGGGGTCACAGTGAAATTCACCCTTTTCATAGTGGCAGAACATTTCTAATTTAAGGTGGAAGGCTTCTTTGAGAAAGTGACTTATAAAAATGACCTTGAAGTATCTTTTCCTTCATGTATAGAATTACATAACAGAGCTAGTTTCTAAATATAGATAGGCATTAAATGGCAAAGATGAGTGTCCATCTATATAGAATTCAAGTCCTAAAACCTGGAAGGTTATTTACATCCAAACTGGCTCCATGACAGTGGGCTATGAATAGCTAGGACCCTCAATTTTGATAGGTTTGCCGTTAATTTGAAATATGATAGTTTCAGAGGAGCTGCATAAAAGTAGATCCAGGGCTTGCCTTGGTTCTAAGACCTCATGGAAGGCCAATCTTAGCTTTATTATGTGCAAAATAAGAAATGTGGGTAAAAGACCTCTAGGGTCCCATCCAAGTCTAATATGATGAGTTTATCATTAGAAAATGTTACTCCTTAAGTGGCTATAAATGTTGCTTTGATCTTTCTCAAGGCCTTAGTTTTTCAAATGGCCTGTACCTTCTGGAAATACTACCATAAATCTATAGGTAACTCTTAGTTTCAAAATTATCCTCTAGCCACAGTATGGTACTTTTGGAGTCTTTGTATGCTCTCTTTTCAATGGGATTTGGTTTTCACTAAAACATTTTATAAATAATGGAAATATAAAATATAAATAATTAAAGAATGTAATAATAGTTATAAAGTGCTGAGCTACAAAGGCAATTATACTGACAATAAACCAGTTATGATAATGATGATAATAGTAACAAACCAAATCATAACAAATCTTTATACTCAAAGCACTCCTCTATTCGTGATAAAGAGCTCCATTAATTATGGCTATTTGAAAAGTGATTAAACAATTGAGATATTTCTTAATTTTTCAGGTACATAAAACCTGTCTGTTGATTAATAAGTGGATTCATTCATTCATTTATTCATTCATTTAATAAGGGAATATAATGGTAAAAAAAAAGTCAGACATTGTCTTCATCTTCATAAAGTTTACAGTCTAATAGAAGGTCAGAAATTTATGAAATAAGTACCTATGTGAAAGTAGAATTGCCACTGTGATGTTAGAAGCATCTGATCCTTCAAGGAGGATAGAGAGGTTTCCCTGAGAAAGTGATATCTCTATTGTCATCTTAAGAAAGAGTAAGAGTCAATAAGTGACCTCGGCTCACTGCAACCTCTGCCTCCTGGGTTCGAGCGATTCTTCTGCCTCAGCCTCCCGAGTAGCTGAGTAGTAAGTAGGTGTGCACCACGACACCCAGCTAATTTTTGTATTTTTAGTAGAGACGGGGTTTTACCATGTTGGCCAGGATGGTCTTGATCTCCTGACCTCGTGATCCACCCACTTCGGCCTCCCAAAGTGCCGGGATTACAGGCGTTAGCCTCTGCACCCAGCTGTCGCTGAAGTTTTTAAGCAGGCTGTTTTAGTTGTTAGCAGGGAGGTGGTGGTGGGGCTGACATTATATTATCATAGTTAAAATTTAGAAAGATGACAGGCTACAGTTTGGAAAACAAATGGGAGGGGCGCCAGTTTGGATGTAGTTAGATCAGATAAAAGATGATTGCAAAACTCCAGGAGAAAGTTCATAGCAACTGACTAGAAAGGTAACGGTGGAAGTGAAAAGTGGCTGGGTTTCCAGGGCTGAAAGAGTGATCAGATTTTTTCAGCAAATCCCTGTCCAAATTTAGGTATATTTCATGAAGGCAACTATAGCAACTCCTATACTTCAGTAGAATATTCCCTTTTTCCCATGTTGGAACTCCAGATAGCATAAGATATAGCCAAAGTTTTCTATAGCTTTCCTTATTTTTGCCTTCTTCATGTTGGCTTCCAGACATGGGGAGTTTAAAACCAGTCGACTTTGGGTGGGCATAGACTTATCTGGATTATTCAGAAGCTGCCTGGCAAAGCAGGACCTCACTCTCTGGAGGATTCTTTTTGGTTCCTTCCTTTTTCAGAGATCTCTAGCTCTCCATTTTATCACTATTGCCTAGGTTGGGCTTAGGCTGTGGGCTCTTTATAATGTCAAATGTTGACATGTATTGGAGGTAATGGAAAGCCTTGAAGACAATTCTCTCTCCGCAAAAAGCCAAAGCTAAAGAAAACATTTGTCTACAATCTTTCTATTTCATCTTCTTGCCAGGGATGTTTTCCCTTGGCAGAGGCTCCTAGTGTAGTGCCTTCTATCTATATCTGATAATACGACTGTATATTACCCAAAATTCTATGAAGTAGGAAGAAGTGTATGTATATATGTGTGTGTGTGTGTGTGTGTATGTATGTTTCTGTGTGTTTTTGTTTGTTTGTTTGTTTGTTTTTGCAAAGCTTTCTTCTGTTTAAACTGTTCTCCTTAGGGAGAACAATTTCCCCCCACTGCAAAAAATACCTTAATTGTACTATGAATAGTGGGCTAAAGGTCCTGGTGTCAGTGTAGATGGGGGAGCAAGAAAAAGAGACTCAACGTTCTCTAACACAACAGGAATTTAGAGCTTCTCTGCTGGTAGCTCTGGAAAAGAGAAGAGAAGAAGAAAGTCTAAGGAGATTTGGAAAGAAGGGGTACTAACAACCTGGCTGCAGTCTAGAATGTAAATTTATATAGTTGGTGAGAAATTTCTATTCACTGAGGGGAGACAAGTTTCAGGGAAAAGAAACATCTGGATTTAAAGCCATGCAGATGTTTCAGCTCTGTGCTGTAATTATTCCCATTATTCCCCCAACTTTCAGTAAAGTGCCCATGCCAGGGAGAATCAGACCAGAGAGGAAACAGCAGCTTTGTCAAGAAGAGATGAGAAGCAGTGAACAGGCAATTGAGTTGAGAGCAGAAATTTTAATGGGCAGTGATGGAAAACATGAGTGCAGCCCTCATCCCATGCCTTAGAAATCCTGACATGTTAAAGAGGGCACTGGGATTTATGCAGCACCAGGAATGGGGCTTGGGCACTTTTCTTGGATATTGAAGCGTTACACCAGAAGGCTGAAGAATTGGAGGCTACCTTGGTTGTAATCGGCTTAGGGCTGTTTCTAGGGGTAGAATCAGCAAGGTAATGTGCCCTGGGGCCCAAATTACCTTGGATTAGATGGATGGTCAGTGGCTCACAAGGCATTGGATACAGACATGAAACCTGGGACCCATGAACTTGGGTATATATATTTGGTCATTAAATTGATTCTTTCCCCAACCCGATTACTATGAACTTCTACAAAGTCCCTGAAAATTGCTTATCACTCTTCTCTGCTTTTGTTATTAAAGGAGGTTGTGATTTTTAAGACAAAGTAAAAAAATGAGTTGATGACTACACTCAAACAACATTGAGTACCCTCTCTGCTAGGTGTATGCACACATGAATTTAAAAGTTATTGCAGTAACTTTTTTTTTTTGAGACAGAGTCTTGCTCTGCTGCCCAGGCTGGAGTGTAGTGGCATGATCTCAGCTCACTGCAACCTCCGCCCCCCGGGTTCAAGTGATTATCCTGCCTCAGCCTCCCAAGTAGCTGGGATTACAGGTGCCCGTCACCATGCCCAGCTTATTTTTGTAGTTTTGGTAGAGACAGGGTTTCACCATGTTGGCCAGGATGGTCTCGATCTCTTGACCTTGTGATCCGCCGGCCTCAGCCTCCCGAAGTGCTGGGATTACAGGCGTGCACCACTGCAATAACTTTTTTTTTTTTTTGAGATGGAGTCTCACTCTGTCGCCCAGGCTGGAGTGCAGTGGCGCCATTTCAGCTCACTGCAAGCTCCGTCTCCTGGGTTCACGTCATTCTCCTGCCTCAGCCTCCCGAGTAGCTGGGGCTACAGGTTCCCCGCCACCACGCCCGGCTAATTTTTTTTTGTATTTTTAGTAGAGACGGAATTTCACCATGTTAGCCAGGATGGCCTTGATCTCCTGACCTCATGATCCACCCTCCTCGGCCTCACAAAGTGCTGGGATTACAGGCGTGAGCCACAGGGCCAGGCTTGCAATAACTTTTTAATAAAGTTAGCATTATCTTCATTTTGCATATTTAAAAAAATGAGATGTACCCGCATTCTCACTCATAGGTGGGAACTGAACAATGAGAACACCTGGACACAGGGTGGGGAACATCACACACCGGAGCCTGTCGTAGGGTGGGGGAAAGGGGGAGGGATAGCATTAGGAGAAATACCTAATGTAAATAACGAGTTAATGGGTGCAGCACACCAACATGGCACATGTATGCATATGTAATAAACCTGCACGTTGTGCACATGTACCCTAGAACTTAAAGTATAATTAAAAAAAAAATGAGGTGCAGAGAAGCTGTGATTTCCTCAGGTTGACACTGCTTGTGTGTTCTTGAACTCAAGACCTTTGATTCCAATCCAGTGTTCATTTTATTATGCTAATTTCCCTAAATTTACTGTCATTCAAAAGCACTGGAGAGAAGAGTTTTGTTCACTGTGATTTTCCCCAACTGCCAAACCCCATTGCGTAAGCCCTGGGTAGAAAATGTGTTAGGGGTCTGTTTTGATTGCATTGCTGTATTTTATTCTAATTGTTTTACAGCCGTAGAGTAACAAACAATGAGATACAAAACCATGAGTAAGTTGGAGTTCTTTAATTGGGAACCTATTTTCATGTTCAGTTAATTTTTCTTTAGTAGGTAAATAATACACCATTTTGGAGAACTGCAAGAACATTCTCATCATAAGTAGTACTTAGGATTTACTAGAGTTTAGGGGAATGGCTTTTCAATCTGGCAATTGTTTTTTGTGTATTTTCACTTCCTGTTGCTCCAGGAACTCAAGTGAAATACTGTTTTTTCCTTTGATAAATTATTTCAGATCTTTACATTGATAAGACACCACATA
Organism: Pongo abelii; assembly: GCF_028885655.2. Lineage (NCBI taxonomy): Eukaryota > Metazoa > Chordata > Mammalia > Primates > Hominidae > Pongo > Pongo abelii. The sequence continues at coordinate 141,232,749 of NC_071990.2, forward strand.
TATGCAAGTTTTCACTTTTTTAACATATTAATTCCAGAGAAACAAGAACAAAGCTGTTTGAGATTTCATTGCAACTTGGCCTTATTCCTAGCTTTATGGGCTAGTGAATGACCTGAAAAATCACTGCCTCCAGCCCCTGCCTCTAGTGTGTGTGATGTTTAAACAATTCAAAAAGAGCATTTCTGCTATTCTTCAAATTTCACAATTTACGTTGGTAACCTAAATCTCTGTAAGGCCATACGCTCCACCTCAAAATATATTCTTCTATTTAACTTAAATCCGTCTTTTCCATTCCCATCTGGTAACTTCAGTCTAGAACTCTGTGTTCTGTTCCCAGTGGGGACAAGGCTCACATGGTCAGCCACCTCTGTGTAAAAATGACTCACAGATTCAATACATGTTCTAGGTCAGCTCTCAACTAGACCAAACCATGTCATTTTTAAAGCCTTTTGTTATCTGGGTCCAGTGTTCCATTCTTGAAGCCACTTTAATAATCTCTTTTAGAATTTTGTCATTTACTCATTCTTCCTTAAACAGTGGAGTCAAGATTATGCCTGCCTGTGAGTGGGTCTGAATACTCTTAGGTCTCGCTTTGTTGCCTAGGCTGGCTTCGAATTCCTGGGCTCAAGTGATCCTCCTGTCTCAGCCTCCAAAGTAGCTGGGACTATAGGTACATGCCACTGCACTCAGATTTTTGACTTCATTTGGAAATTACCACATCTAGTGTTTTAGTTACTGTCTTTTTTTCTGGTAATGTAAAAAGGGAAGAAGCTGCTAACAAGGTCCATAAAGTGTTCATTTTTATTATTTAAAAATATTTAGTATTAAGTGCCTACTAAGTGACACTTATTAAGTATCAGGCACTGTTCTAGAGATTTGGGATACATAAATGAACAAAACAAGAATCTCTGCTTTCTTAGAGCTTACATGACAGGTATCATGTATCATACTCATCATGTACCACATGTATTTATGGTCCCTGTCAACATGCAGTTATGGCCTGTAATATATCTGGAGCATTTACACATCTGGGAAGGTTCTTATCCTCACATCCTCATAAGCTGGGGTAGTCGGACAATGGAAAGTATGGGCTCCTGGCTCAGCAGAAAACCATACTAGGAATATATGCTCAAATAAAACATTGCATATTTGGTGGCTACCTGTTTTTTGATACTTTTTGTGTTTAGCAGGCCTTCAGTGGTATATGTAATATCATACCCTCTTTATGTGACATTGTAGAAAATGTATTTTGCATCTCAAATAATTGACTTACAATTAAACATTTGGAACACACACATTGAAAATTGTGCACTGTATATATACATCTACACAGTGTATGAGTGTTTATTCAAGTGTAAACACGTAGTCACAGAAATATAGCAAAAGCAAGATAGAAGTTATTTATCAAACACATACTTATTGTGTACCTATTCTCTATAAACTTGGCGGTGGAGTCTTTCTCTTAGTGATAGAAATGAGCAATGCATGGTAGTTGGGTTGAGAGTTTGTTTCAAAATCTGACTTTGATGTTTAGGATACAACTTGCTAGTTGTATAATCTTGAGGAAGTCATTTAACCTTTTGAGCTAATTTCCTTATGTGGAAATTTGGATACTAGCCTCTAAGTTATAGTACCTACCATTGTTAGGATGAAATAAGATGATATTTATGAATGGCACTGAGCTCTTAATAAAGGCTGTTTTTAAAAAGTAGAAACAGATCCTTCCTTAAATGAAGAATAAAACACATGCATCTGTTATTCCTGTAAGAGACAGAAAGAGACACAGATAAATGGATGCTGGCTGATTATCAGGATGTGTGATGGACCAGGAATGAGGAAATTTGCTGGAGGAACAGACATTTGAGCAGAGTGGCATTTTTACATGAGAAGATGGATAAGGTTAGTCTAGACTGAAATAAATGATGAGTGGCTGGGCACGGTGGCCTGTAATTCCAGTGCTTTGGGAGGCCGAGGCAGGCGGATCGCAAGGTCAGAAGTTCGAGACCAGCCTGGCCAACATGGTGAAACCCGTCTTTACTAAAAATACAAAAATTAGCCAGGCATGGTGGCGCATGCCTGTAATCCCAGCTACTTAGGAGGCTGAGGCAGGAGAATCACTTGAACTTGGGAGGCAGAGTTTGCAGTGAGCCGAGACCGCACCATTGCGGTCCAGCCTGGGTGACAGAGCGAGACTCCGTCTGAAAAAAAAAAAAAGGAAATTAGTAAAGTGAGCTCTCATGTAGCACATACAGGGAAGTTTAAATAGTTTAGCCATCCATGCATACCCATCCTTTATGTTGAGAATATTATCTATGTCTTCTCAGTGTATGCTATGTGATTTAAGATACTAACTTTTGATCTGAGACTGCAGTCAGTTCACCCAATGACCAGACTCCAACAGGAGGTGATTTTTGAACATTTAAATTCAGAAGAATTACCTGATTTCTAACTGTCAGTATCACATCTTTACTCTTCACACTAATGGCATAATTTAACATACACATAACAATTAGTTTAAAAATGAAAAGTATTCCAAAATGTTCATCAGAATGATAGACAGTCAACAATAATCCAACTTCTTAATGGTCTTAAGAGTTTGTAAAACATGCAATAAATTTATATGGTAACCTTATGGGCTAATTCCAGGCCCAATTCATCTTAGATACATGGAGTCCTCTTCTGCTTTCTTCTCCAGCCTCCTATGCCACGATCCCCACCTTCCCCCTCAACACACACACACAGACACAGAGACACACACACCTCACTGGCCTCCAGCCACACAAAGCTAGTCAGGGCTCCTGGGACTCATCTGACTTGTTCATGCTTCTATGGCTTTGCAAAGATTTCCTCTCTGCCTGGAATACCAGTCCACTCTCCCCTCTGCTAGCTTAAGGCACCGGCTTCTCTTCCCTGATCAGCTCAAATGCCCTGATGCTTACAATGAAAATAGTTCTTTATGCTACCTCTGTACCCCTGTTTCAGCACTTGTCACCGAATATTGTCATTAAATTTGTTTCTGACCATCTTCCCTGTTATGTTATGAGATCCCCAGGGAAAGGCTTATGTTTTAGAAAATTCTTACATAGCCTAGACTTATATAGTAGACATTTAGAAAATATTTATTAATTGAATAAATAAATGAAAAAGATTGAAATCATACGGGACCTGACATTTCTACACCCAGAGTAATTGAATTCACTTAAGCACACACTATGGGATAAACCAACCAACGGGGAAAAACTAGGAGTGAGGATGAGGAGAAAAATGGGACAGCTCTGATTTGTCATTTCCAGGCTATTTTGGAGAAAAATTATCCAACTCCTAAAAGAGTGAGTCTCAAACTGTGGCTGTATATTGGATTCACTTGGGGAGTTTATAAACATCCTTTATAAACAGGATGCCTTGGTATCAGTTGTAGAGACTTTGATTAAATTGGTGTTCACTGTGGGCTGAGTGTTAGCTTCCCAGGTGATTCTCATGAACAGACAAAATAGTCTCACAGTCCTCATCACAGAGTTTTCTTAGTACTTCTCTGAGAATGAAAGTAATGTGGGTAGCAACACTGTGGCAGAGAGAGAGAGAGAGTGTGTGTGTGTGTGTGTGTGTGTGTGTAAAAAATTATTCAATTCCTAATCCTAGGTCAAGGAAGTGGATTAGTGGTATACAAGTTATAAAAGTGCTTTTGAATTTATTAATATTTTAAAGTTTCAAAGTGCAAATCTAAAATAAATAAGAACGATGTTTATTAAGTACATTTATAAGTAGCCCACCCAAAGAAGTCATTTTAAAGTCAAATTCTCCTGTAAGTGAGTTTTCAAAGTCATTTAGCGTTTGCTTGAAAGTTGATTCATTTTTAAGCTTCTAATTTTGGGCTAAATAAACACACAAGTAGATTATCTAGATAATTGAAGCCAAACCTATTTTAGACTCTAATTATCCCCACTACTTCAGGTGAAAGTGAGCCTTTACTTTGAATTATTTAGCTAATTAAGGACAAAGCACAGTTTTGGTCTGCTTTCTCTGGATAATTGACAAGTATCATTGCAGCTTTAATATCTTCCTTTTCTGGAGGAAACTGTAGGTGACACATTGTTGTGATGGGAATGTCAGCTTATAGCTAGCTAGTACTAATGCTTCATGATCTGGAGTTTTTCTGAAATATAAGGAGGGAATTTATAGAATTAAATCGTGAAAAGTTGCTTTTAAACAAGAACATTGGCTGCATGATCCTATATTCCAATCCTTGATCCAATCCTTGATCCAGTAGAATACTTTGGGCCTCATCCAAGATTGCCCAGAACCAATGATGGGCTCTGATTCTCTTCCCTTCCACGAAAGCCTGGAATCTCTTGGCATCAAGACTAGGTTTAAACTGAATCAAAGGCTGGGGACTGAGATGCCCTGACAGGATAGAATTATTTTTATTTCTATTGTTGTGTCAATGTGGAATGTATGAGAACTTTTTTTTTTCTTTATTTAAACTTTTCACATGGTAGGAAAAGTCTGTTGGAGCAACAGTCCTCATTTCAAAGGTCATTAGTGTGCAGAGTATTTTCTTTCTTTACTGTACTCTCCACAAAAGGGACAAAAAGCCATGAGATCTTGTTACAATATATGTTCTGCTATCCTTAGAATGCAGTATAGAGTAGACCCATCTTGGACCCTGTCTATGACAAAAACATTTGGAGATCCTTATTATTATAATTGTAAGGTTCTGAGGAGTGTGGCAATCTCTGAGTGGAAATAAATACAAAATAGAGAAGTAGATATTTGTGGGAACAATTCACATCATAGCACAAACTGCTAAATATATTCTTAGAACTGATGATACTTTAATAAAAGTCTAGTAATACCATCTGAAATTGTATTTTTAAATATTATTTTATTTAAATACACTTCCATATGTCTTCTCTAAATTCAGTATAAAAATAGGAACTGATGTAGGTTGTTTGCTCTTGCCTAGTTATCTTCAAAATTAGCTATTTTTATCCCCATTTACTAAAAAATAATGACTCACCAAGAAATGTGCAATCCATAGCTACATACATTGAAATGAGGTCTTTTAAGACATCATCCTCAGCTTATTGATGTTGTGGTTATATTAATAAGTTTGCTAATATTTCAAGGCTTTCAGTCCCTTTGGGTTTTCATATATATGTCTCCAAGAGCTTGGCTAATGTGGCTTGTTCCTGAGAAATGAAGGCAGTCTTGGTTTTTGTAATCTTCCTTCTGGTTTCTGAGACCTTCTGAGTACCTCTCCCTCTTCCCCTTAAAGATAACTAATCCCATTTAAGAAATCAATATGGGCGATGTGAGTCTAAGAGTGGTTAGGTTTAGGACGTTAAAACCGGAGAAAACCCTTTCACTTTCCTGTAACACCCACTATGTTAATTTAAATTCAAAGTTAGGAAAGAGTCCAGAGTCATCTGGGCCAGTCATCATACTGTTGGTGCCCATGGATTGCCTTAAATGAAAACCTCCTGGTAGCATTTTCCAGTTTGTTTTCAAGGAAATGGGGCTTTGAAAATAGTGATTCCAGATATATCTGTGGGAGCTTGTACACGGGTGGTGAGTGATGGGCTAGTGATTATGATAAAAGCTAATTTACTGAGTAAACTGTGATAGATACTTTTCAAAGCACTTTATATGCATTGATTCTTTAATCCTCATAACAACCTTATGAGGCAGGTACTATTATAATCCTTATTTTACAGGTGAGGAAAATGAGAGGTTAAGTAAATAGCCCAAGGTCAACAGTGAGTAAATGCAAGAGATGGAATTCAAACCATAGTATCTGCTTTTCAGCACGTTACAGTGCTATTACTATGCCACGCTATGCTTTTCTAGAAGAAGAGAGACTATTTTAGTTACTGGAAATAAGAATATTTTTCAGAGGTCTTATTTATGGTACAGATGTCTGTGTAAAACCTGACACCCAAGGACACTTTAGAGCTCTCTCTGTGATTATCTGACATCAAAGCATTGTAACCCCATAGGAACACTGAAAGTGAGGAATTGCATTGAAAAATTAGAATCCGTATGCAACAATAAGAAGGTTTTTACTTTATTAGAAGTAAATTGACTAGTGAGGAATTCAGAATCGTCGTTCAACTGCTGACTTCCTATAAACCAAGAAAACATGATTTCTGAAACGGATAATAGCATGCAGAAGCAGTTAGAGAACAAACTGAGGGCTAGATTGTAATGCCTTATGTTTTATTTTATTTTATTTAAGAAATGGTACCTTCTCCAGGAAAAAAAAATTCTGTTAACTTAAGAAAATAAGTTTTTGAGCATAGAAGTCCAGTTGGTATATTTTGCTCAAATCCAGGAGAATTGTACTTATTCAACCATAAAATCATAAAGCAGAGAGTTCAACTGAAGATTTAGTCTCATGATAAATAATTAGATTGTAAAGGAGAGAAAATGTAACCTGACAGCTGAAATTTTAAAGCTTATTTTTTCCTTTATGGAGTTTTGCAATAGAGTTTTGGAAAAACTTGCAAGATATTTGGAGAAATATCAGGAATGATTTTAAATCATAGTTGTTAACAAATCCATGCGTCTCATTACCCAAACACATTCTATGTTTTAATACCTATAAAAGAGATGAGCTGCATATATAATAGTTAAAGCACTTTAATTGCTTAATGATTTTCTATCTTGGCATTTTTTTTTTGTCTTGACTTAAAAGGTTTTGTTTCTTGTCCTGCCTAGATGGGTGATATCCACTGATGTAACCAAGTTGAAAATTTGAGCTGCTGTTATGACCGTGACACACAGTTGCTGAAAAATCAGATTTCTTGTGATTTGATTGATGCTAAAATCACAATTAAAATTTTCTGTTGTTTAATTATCTTGCTTCCTTATGTTTTGCTCTTTTCTTCTTATAATTGAACAGTTGCTTTGGAAATATCCAACTCAGATAAAAACTTAAAGTGGTAGAACTATATGAGGTGTGAAATAGAGCTGGACATTCTATGTGTCCAACACGTTGAGGGACTCAACTTTGAAATGTGAAAGTTTTGTTGCTCTTCACCTTGAAAAGTTAAAGACATAGGATTTTGTTCTGCTTCCACTTAGACAACTATAATATTTCCCATTTTTGAGTCATTCCCATACCACTTTCACACATTTTTGCTGTCTACCACCTACACAATTACTTACTAGATATTTTAAAAATTGACTTATTTTTATACTTAACCTTACCTTAAGCAACACTCTTATCTGGCCCCACCCACATCCTGCTGATTGGTAGAGCCCAGTGGTCTGTTTTGACAGGGCGCTGATTGGTGCATTTACAATCCCTGAGCTAGACACAAAGGTTCTCCACGTCCCCACCAGATTAGCTAGATACAGACTGTTGACATAAAGGTTCTCCAAGGCCCCACCAGAGTAGCTAGATACAGAGTGTCCATTGGTGCATTCACAAACCCTGAGCTAGACACAGGGTGCTGATTGGTGTGTTTACAAACCTTGAGCTAGACACAGAGTGTCAATTGGTGTATTTACAATCCCTGAGCTAGACATAAAGGTTCTCCACGTCCCCACCAGACTCAGGAGCCCAGCTGGCTTCACCCAGTGGATCCCGCACCAGGGCTGCAGATGGAGCTGCCTGCCAGTCCTGCGCCGTGTGCCCACACTCCTCAGCCCTTGGGTGGTCGATGGGACTGGGTGCCGTGGAGCAGAGGGCGGCGCTCATCGGGGAGGCTCGGGCCACACAGGAGCCCAAGGAGAGGGTGGGAGGCTCAGGCATGGCGGGCTGCAGGTCCCGAGCCTTGCCCCGGGGGAAGGCAGCTAAGGCCTGGCGAGAAATCGAGCGCAGCGCCGGTGGGCTGGCACTGCTGGGGGACCCAGTACACCCTCCGGAGCCGCTGGCCTGGGTGCTAAGCCCCTCATTGCCGGAGGCCGGCAGGGCCGGCCGGCTGCTCCGAGTACGGGGCCACGCCCACCCGGAACTCCAGCTGGCCCGCAAGCGCCGCGCGCAGACCGGGTTCCCGCTGGCGCCTCTCCCTCCACACCTCCCTGCAAGCTGAGGGAGCCGGCTCCGGCCTTGGCCAGCCCAGAAAGGGGTTCCCACAGTGCAGCGGTGGGCTGAAGGGCTCCTCAAGTGCCACCAAAGTGGGAGCCCAGGCAGAAGAGGCGCCGAGAGTGAGCGAGGGCTCTGAGGACTGCCAGCACGCTGTCACCTCTCAACAGTATTCATGAAATCATAGGTTTGATGTACTAGCTTTATATATTGCTTTATATATTTGCATTACTTAGTAAGATAAGTACCAAAGTATTGAAATTTAAATTGCTGTATCCTGGTACCACCCAACATCTGTAGTGCTAACATTGGCAAAAAACTGTCCTGGTATAACAATGGGGCATTTGAAGTATTTTAAATTTTTCTCTCTCTCCTCTTCTTTCTCTCCCTTTTAGAATGTGGAAATGGTGCAATAACTTGTAAAGTTACCATTCAAGTATTTCTCAATCTGTTTTTCTTCATATAGAAATTATGGCTATCTTTCTGTCCAGTGCAAATCTCTGAGCCAACTTGGGCTTTTGGTTATTCCAGACAGGTTTTCCGTAACTCCACCACTTTCTCTACTGCTAAAGAAAGTATAATGGAATGCAAGTGAGCTAACCTTGATTTTCTGTATTTTTAAGAGTAAATCATTTACAAACTCAGTCCTTTAATTATGACTAGTAAAAAACAATTTCCTTGCAACACGCCTCTCTACTGATTGCAACACCATGCTTGAGAGCCTCTGTTCTTACAAATTAAAAGGCACTGCCAGAATTTTTGTTTTTGTTTTAAATTTGCATCAAGTAACAGTGTGCTTGGGATTATTTGTTTAAACTACAAAGGCTTGCTTTAATTCTGTTCATTTTAATTCTTTTTTACTTTCAAAAAATTCTTTTAACCTCATAATTTAAAAAAAAAGTGCTATATTGAGAACTGTATGTAACTTGACTGATTATTTTGGCAATTATAGCATGACCAACTCATCTCAGTCAGCCTGGGACTTTTTTACTTTTAGCACTGAAGTTCCATATCCTAGGAAATCCTTCAGCTCTGGGCAAATGGGACAGTTGGTCACCCTGAAGCAGGCTGACATAAATTGAGAATGTATCTGGTAGGTTTTCAGTTGGTACATACTTTGATAATCCTTATATTTATGCAGAAATCTTGGACATCAATCTAATGTTCTCAGCTAAAAACGAAGAGATCTCTCTATTGCTCAACTTGCCGATTTTCTAGGTTGCCATTATAGTGAGCTATCAAAAACACACATCTTAATCATGCCACTGCATTGCACAACATGGCTTCTCATCCATTTCTGGATTAAGCCCAAACTCTTGAAAGTGGCTCATCTGGCCTTATTTAATTTAGTCCAGTGGTTCTCAAACTGTACTCTGGTAAGGACCAGCTAGATAATTTGTTAAAAAGGAAGATTCCCGTGCCCCTGGTTCAAAAGGAATGAGTCTGGATAGTAGCTAAAAAACATCTTTTTTTTGGTATTGTTTTGTTTTGTTTTTTAACAACAACAACAAAAAGATTACAGCGGGTCATTGTGTTTTAGGTGGTCTTTGAACAATGTTTTGAGAAAAAACAACCTAGTTCCTTTTTTCTTTTCTAGGTTTAATCTGTTGCACTCTCTCTTTACACTGTATTCTCTGGGTTTACTATAATTTCTTTAGGCTTTGCAGTGTTCCAGGCCCTTAACACACATGCTGGGCCTGCTCTCTGAATCTCTCTCCTACATTTGTGGGCTGATCAGATTTCTACCTAGAAACCCCCTTCTCAGTGAAGCCTTTGCTGAAGCCCCTGTTAGAGTTTTCTCTCCCATTGCCTCCATCAGAACCCTCTCTCCTCCAGCCAGGTGCACATAGCATGACGTTGTACTTGCCCATTCCTTGTGTGTATCTCCCTTTAAACTAAAGTCCCCACAAACACCTCTCATTTATCTTATTTATGATTGTCTCCCCAGTTTCTAGTTCATTGTTGAACACATGTTAAGAGCTTAAGATTGTTTACTGAAGAATTAAATTACCTTGTTAATGGAGAGATTGGTGTCACACAAGGTCCTAGCTGGGCTAGAACCTAGACTTATACATCTGGTATTGGGTTACTCCCTTTCTGAGTCCTATTGATTATATTTATTGATATGTTTGGGTGCTTTTATTCTTGGGCTAAAGGAGTAGCAGGCAATTTGATGATTGGGAAGAATGCAGGGCCACCTGAGAGGGAGGCAAGGGAAAGAAAATATAGAGGGTTAGAGAAATGGCATTTCATTCCTTCCCATCTGGACATGAGGGGCTGGTCTGGAGCATGGGAAGAGAAATGGGCAGTGGCAGCTCCATCCAGGTCACTGCCTCAAGGGGTAGATGTGAGACAGCTAGGGGGGCTTGGGAACAAGAAGCCACATACACCCACCCCCAACACACACAGATGCACACATAACACACACATCACATACACATACCCACCCTCCCCGCCGACACACACACACACAGGGTTTCCCTGCCCACCATCACCAAGGACACAACTCTTTCCCCAGAGTGCTCTGGGCAGCTACCATCAAGGGCTGGTAGTGCTTTCTCAGAGGCAAACAGCAGTACAATTATCCTGAGCACTCAGGAATCCCTGATTCCCCTGGAAATCCCATGAAAAAAACAAAAGAGATTTGGTGATGGTATTGAAGGGAAAGTCACAAGCTGAGATCTTGTATTAATAAATGCAGACTGAACATTTTTGTAATTTGGACTTTGTGCAAACTGGACATTTGAATGTGACTGAGAATAAATCAAATCCAGCGTTTAGACAAAGCCCATCATGAAACATCAGCCAAGACAAGACTTTCTCATCATAGTGGACTGTGAGGTCTATGAAATGGGCTGGCTGCATTTTAACATTTTATTGCTTTATGGACTTTTTATATGTCATTTAACATGAAAGACACCACTATTCTTGACAACTGGTGGTACTGTGGAGTATTTTTCCAGTCCTTGGGAAATTTCCACTGAGTCAGTGTACAGCAGGTCTTGATATCAAATCTGTTTTTGAACAACTAGCATTGACCTTGCTGGTTGTGACACTAGTGATGAGCTGCCACATTAGATTGTGCTGAGTCCATATTAGCAGCTTAGGGAGCGGGGAAGGGTGAACACACAGCTGATTTCTGCCTGAGAGAGTCTTAACAATTGTGTGGATGGTAACTGGACAAAGATTCAGTGGGAACTCTACACATTTACTCAAAATGATATTAACATCCTGTATTAGTTCGGTCTCACACTACCGTAAAGGACTGCCCAAGACTGGGCAATTTATAAAGGAAAGAGGTTTAATTGACTCACAGTTCTGCATGGCTGGTGAGGCCTCAGGGAACTTAACAACCATTGCAGAAGGGGAAACAAACACATCCTTCTTCACATGATGGCAGGAGAAGTGCTGAGAAAAAGGGGGAAAAGCCCCTTATAAAACCATCAGATCTCGTGAGAACTCACTATCATGAGAACAGCATGGGGGTAACCACCCCCATGATTCAATTACTTCCCACTGAGTCCCTCCCAGGACACGTGGGGATTGTGGGAACTACAACTTAAAATGAGCTTTGGGTGGGGACACAGCCAAACCATATCACATCCCCTGGTGAATGCTCTTATTATGCTACTTGGCGATATGCATATGTACTTCCTGAGCAGTTTCTTGAGCTAAGCATCTCACTTTGTACTGGCAACAAGAGGAGAATTTAGTATTTCTATAGAGGTGCCTTGAAATATGCCTTAAATTTTGGAAGACTAAAAAAAAATAACATAAATAAGTAGCCATGATGGACATTTCCTAATGAAATAAAACGTAGTAGTTTAAAATTCTGAGTTCCCTATTATTGGATATTAGATCAACTTACATAATTTCCATAAAAAATTTTGGTGGGCTTGGTCTTTATATACAATTAGGCATTGAACCTCCACCTTGTGCAGTTGAAAGTCCACATACAACTTTTGCATTCCCTGTAACTTAACTACTAATGGCCTACTGTTGACTAGAAGCCTATCAAAAGCATAAAGAGTTAATTAACACTTTGTATGTTGTATGTATTATATACTCTGTTCTTACAATAAAGGAAGTGAGAGAAAAGAACATATTGTTAAAGAAATCATAAGGAATAGAAAACATAGTTAGGTTCATTAAGTGGAAGTGAATCATCATAAAGATCTTCCCTCTTGTCATTACACTGAGTAGGCTGACAAGGAGGAGGATGAGGAGGGGTTGGCCTTGCTGTCTCAGGGATGGCAGAGGTGGGAGAAAATCTAAATATAAGTGTACCCACACGGTTCAAATCCATGTTATTCAAAGATCAGCTGCAATTGTAAACTGTTTTTCAAAATAGGGGAGTGTTATTTTGGAGGAAAAAATATCAATGTAATTAGAAAGGTGGAGAGACCAACTGGTGACCGAGTGATAAATACATTTATTTTAAAGATCACACATTTAAAATTTTTTAAAAAGAGAAAGAGGGAGAGGAAAGTGTTAAGGCAAATTTACTGCAATTTCACAATGTTAATGCAAATTACATTGAATGTTTGAGAGATACCAGAACTCTCATAAATGTATAAGGCCAAGGAAAGCTTATGCTTGACTTTCAACTTGGGAGCAGGAAGAGATGCCAAGTGTGATGAATGGGAATTCCAGAAAACACAGAGAATTAGATGGCTTCAAATTCTGATTAGAAACTGGAGAGAGGATTGTGGCTGTCTGCATTTTAGCAGAAAAGGCAGCCACAAAATAAAGTAGTTCCTAAGACCACAAAGTAGGTGAGTTATAGATGAGAGGAACAAGCTCACAGAAGAACCCTGGGTGAGAGTGGTTATCTATAAGTCAGTCAGTGAAATGGAGAAGCAGATGCTTCTGAAACAGGGTCAGTTCACTGATTTCTGCCTCTAAACTAGCACACCCAACCATTACATAATCCAGTCCAATGGAAGAAAATATGTGTTTATTTCTAAGCTCAAGCCAAGAGTTGGGTGTGTAGGCAGGATTTAGAGGCAAAAATGATATACCCCATTAAACCTTGAACATAGGAAAATAACTCTGAGAATTAAAATGTAAACACATTTAATGAATCCCATTAGAAATATGCAAATTTATCCTAGGGTGTAATTCTTAAAATGGTGGCAGTGGTGAGCTTTTTCCTAACCACTACCATAATGGAATCATCTTGTTTTTTAACCACCCCATCACACCCCTACCTAGGTTCACTACTATCATTTACCCAAGTTATTGTGGTAATGTGTCATTCTTTTCAGGTATGCTGGGGTGTGGGGAAAAACAAAAAACAAAATCCTGTGATTTCCCTTGTCTCCAAGTGACTGAATATCTATAGATTTGCCTGGAATATGACAAAAGGTAATAGATATAAAGAAAGAATGTAATGGCAGTCAGCCATGGAAACTGACACTGAAAAGGTTAAGGAACAGGGATAAGCAGCAGTACTCTTCATCCATGCACTGTGCAGGGCCACCTGACCTACGATTGAGTTTCTTGCAGGTTTAGCCCCATACATAGAGATGAAGGTATATAGCTCTCAAAGCTTAATGACAGTCAGCCTAACTAAATCCTCTTGCTTTATGTGATTCCATGCTCAACAAATGATACCATTTCTTCAAGGAATACTTTTACTCCCAATGTGATATATCTATGGGTGGACCATACTCAGCACACACAGATAACCATTCCAGTAGCATTTTGGGCCACATTTTAAGTAAATGAATTGGCAGTGTGGTTTTCTATACATTATTCTCTGTGAGCTTTATTAACATAAGTCCATCCTTGAAATGTGAATCATTTCTTTATGGGTTGACAAATTTAGTTTCTTTACCTTAAGGGCTAATGGTCAGACCCTTGATGAATTTCCAAGTTGATGTCAGCTTTGTGACTTTTGGTTGGGTGACTAGCCTTCCCTGGGACATAGAGCTTGTAGCTTACCCTTATTCCATGCCTCAATGTGTTGAGGGGCAGAAATTCCTTTCCGGGCACAAAGTTCTTAGGGGTTGTACTTAGAAATTTTATTTGTTAATAATACATCTGTTTGTAAGATGTAAATGTATAGTTACATTCGACTTAGGGAAAAGGCTTACTAAATTTTCTCGTTGGGGAAGGTGTAGTGGTAGTCAGCTTCCAGTGATCGTCAGTGTTTATACCCTTCTGTAGTCCCTTTCAAGTGAATGAGGGCTGGCTTGTGTGACAAATTATACATAGTGGAAACAGTAATGTGTAACTACTATAGTTTTTTTGTCCTCATTAAAACTCATGTTGAAATTTGATTTCCAATGTGGCAGTGTTGGGAGGTGGGGCCTGGTGAGAGGTGTTTGAATCAAGGGAGTGGATTCCTCATCAATGGCTTGGTGCTGTTCTCAAGGTAGTAAGTTCTTGATCTCGTGAGACTGCATTAGTTCTTACATGAATGGATTAGTTCCTGAGAGAGCAAATTGTTATAAAGCAAGGTTTGATCCCCTCTTCACACATGCCCCCTTCCCCTTTGACCTCCTCCACCATGTTTTGACATAGCACAAAAGACCTCACCGGAAGCTAAGCAGATGCTGGTGCCATGCTTCTTATAGAGCCTGCAGAACTGTGAAACAAATAAACTCATATTTTTTGTAAATTACTTGGCCTTGGGTATTCTGTTATAGCAATACAAAGTGCAAGAAGACAGTAACTTCCAAGACAAACTTATAAATTACACTGCAACTTCCACCTTGATTTCTTAGATTACTCAGTCTGGGAAGAGCCCGCACCATATTTTGAAGCAGTCTTATGTAGAGGCCCACATGGAGAAGAACGTGCTTGCCAGCCATATGTTTGAACTACCTTAGAAATAGACTCTGTAGCCCTGGTCAAGCTTTCAGGTTCCTATAACCCTAGCCAACACCTGATTACAACCTTATGGATGCCCCTGAGTAGGGGCTACCTAATCAAGCTACTCTGGAATTCATGACTTACAGAAACCATGAGAGTTGATAAATAATTATTGTTTTAAGCCTCTAAGTTTTGGGTGATTTGTTATGCAGCAACAGATGACTAATATAGAATTTGGTACCTGTAAATTGGGGTGATGCTGTAACAAAAATAGAGAGCCCAGAGGGAGGAGCCAATAATCATGGGAAATCATTTTCAGGCAGAAGTAGGGCTGAGCCCTAATCAAGAAGTTGGCAACATGTGCCCATCTATTATTTCAGAACTGCTATGGATCAATGACTTCTGTGTATTTCCTGTTTCACCCTGTTTAAATGAGATTGTCTATAGTGGTTATCCTATGCCTGTCCCACCATTTCATATTTGGTGTGTTTGGGGCAGATAATGTGTCTCTTTATTTCATAAGTTTTTAGATTAAGAGGAACCATACTTGAGATTTATTTGAAGAACTGCACACCTGATGATCCTCATCTGTACCTGGACCTCATCTAAACATCAATATCCTGGACTTTGAGCATGAGTTAATGCTATAATGGGGTTAGAATTTTGGTGGCCTTGGTCTGGGGTAAGTGGTGTGTGTGTGTGTGTGTATGTGTGTGTGTGTGTGTGCATGTGTATCGCTGGGCGTCAGAAAATGGGCTATGGCAGTTAGCCTGCAAGGGGGCCCCTAACAATCTGCATCTTCGGGTATTCAGTCCCCTTCCACACTGAATCAGTATTAGCCTGTGTGGTCAATAAATTGTGACCACGTAATTTAATGAAATGGTGGTGGGTGTCTTATGAGGTTGGTCATAAAAGGCACTGCAGCTCTGAGGAAAGCCAGCTGGTGGTATGTAAAGGCACTCAAGCATCCCTGTGGAGAGGCCCACATGGAGAAGACTTCCCAGCACCAACTTGACAATCATGTAGACCACATTGAAAATAATTTCTCAATTTCCTTTGGGTGACTGCAGCCCCAGATGACCTCTGACTCCAACCTTGTGAGAAAGCTTGATGCATAACCACCCAAATTAGCCATATTTGAACTCCTGACCGAGAGGAACCATAAAAACTGATCAGATTAATATTGTTGTTTTAAGCCATTAAGCATTGTAGTGATTTGTTTTACACTGGTAGAGAAGTAATATGGGGTATAAAGATTAATAAATATGCTTATACACTTCTTCTTTATTTACTTAGAACAAATTCAGAATAATATGCTGGAAAAGTTTGGGTCACAATCTTAAACAATGCCAAGAAATACCAGCATTGAAATGCAAGAAGGGAATGTCTCTCTTTTTTTTTGTATAAAAGATCCCATTAATTTGACATTACCAAAGGATTCATTCATTCACTTACTGAGGGGTTTTATATCTGATACTTTGCTAAATAGTTTGCATGCATTGTCTCATTTATTCTTCATAACAACACGATGATACAGCTAATATTATTATTCCCATTTCTTGGATGAGGAAGTTGTTGTTTAATGTGTTGAATGGAGTGATTCAAGGATTTACAGCTATTAAAGATCAGGTCTTCCTGACTACAAAACTTGTAGAAATTGTGTCTTACCTCTTTATTTGAAAATTGTATTTTGGGGAAGGCTTGAATTTAAAATATAGAACATAGGTTCTAGCTCTCCAGGGTCTATAGTTAGAGTGTCAAGAAGGTTTAAGCTAACAATGTAAGATCTGTTTCATTCTTTAAACGATTTTTATTTCAAAATTGCCATTGTTAATTTGTGTAATAGGAATCACATAGATCACACTCTGGTAGTTATACAGGAAGATAAATGAGATGAGTCCATGCTACAACTAATGACTTCTGGGCCTTGATTTCCTGCTTGCATTTCCTAACTGAAGACACTTACTGGGATCGCAGGCTGTCACTGAAGTTAAACAAAATAAATCATGGATCGTAAAATTAAAAACAATAAACCGATTTTATGGCTGTTTTGTTCACACTGTAAGAGCACTGAGCATAATGGTCACGGCTGAACCAAGCTTAGATATTGCTAAGGCCAATTTTATGCCTTGTCATGCTTTTCATTTTCCTTTGCTTCAAGCTAATGATAAAACAATTGGAAGATTGCTTTGAATCCAGCATATCACTACAGAAACTTTAAAGAAGAGAATATATTAGTGTAATAGCTCAATAAAGCAAAATTCAAATGTTCCTTTTGGCAAAAGTTTCACTTAATTTTAGCCCAAATTTTCCAGGATACTCTTCAAAAGGTAATGAATTGGCAAATTATTTGGCATTTCTAGTTGCATATTTAAGTGAAGATAAATCTTTATGGTTTTTATATCAAAGTTATGAGTGACTATTCTCTTCTGTTGGAAATTAAAAATCCCTCTATCAACCACAAGCAAGAATGGTATAGGTATAGCTGTGTGTGACTGTGTGTGGGTTGGGGGGGAGGGAGAGGAGTTATGGGGGCATTCAGGAAGGCAGAGGTAGTGTGGGGGAAGAGTCACAGAATAGAACCATAAGAATATTGAAGCTCAAATTATTGTTAGAGTTGGAAGGAACTCAGGTATGGGAGAACACTCATGTGTTTCTAAATCAAATTAAATCTCCTGCCAATTGAGCAGTAGATTCTGTCTCAGTCATTTTGAGTACTCTAGGGTCATCAAAAAAACCTAAAATGCTGCCTGAAAAGTTGGGTTGCTGTTGATATCCTCGTGGTCCATGCCCAACAGGTCCTCAAATGTGGATGGCTCCGTTGTCCCAATACCAAGTAGGCTATGAATGGTGTTTGCCTGAGCTGGGAGCTCCAGTTCCTAGGATCTAGCTTTCTGGATTCACCACACAGCCATATCTTTTGAAATTTTTTGCTACCTTTCAAAGTACTGCAAGAAAGTGAGACATGTACCCTCACCGCCAATGGGACCTTCCATTCTATTCCCTTCCTAGGAAAACATCGAGCTTCCCACTGTGGCTTCCTACCTTTCCTTCCCAAAGCATCCACCTATTTTCTTGCCTCTCCATGAACCATAGCTTAATCCCCACGAGGAATCCAGGCTTTCTGTGCAAAAGTCAGGAAGGAGACAGGAACAGGAAGAGGACAGGGATGTTTTCAGGAAATGTCTGTAACAAAAATCTCCACTGAGACCAGCAGCACAGAGCACCTGGCTGCCTTTTTTTTTTTTTTTTTTTTGGAATGGGGTGGTGGTAGGTAGGAACAAAAAAAATGCAGGGATAAACAAAACCTAAATTAATGTCTCAATTTGTTAACCCATTGCACTATCAGAGTACAGACTCCTGGCAAGAAGATGCCAAAATTGGTAACATGTCCAGATTGGCTCCAGTCCAGCAGAAGTTCAGTTGTTGAAGAATATGTATAAAGTCTTCTTAAATACTGTTTGGCCACACCCATTCATTAGTCTGGGCATACTTCCTTTAGGGAGTACCAACCAGTGCCCTCTTTATTTTATATTAAGGGTCAGAGAGGATGAAGTTTGGTGAGGCACTTCAGGGGGATTTTCCAATGGGTTTGAATGAGTCTTAGAGAAAATTGTATACTCCAAACTCCTTGGAGAAGAGCTTCCTGAGATAAATGTTAAATCTGTATCAGAACAGAGCACAGCTCTTGTCACTGTTTGGTGCCTGGGTCTGTTGCTGGAAAATTCCTCTTGCCTTATGCTATCAAGAGAGCTAGCTAAATTCTGGAGAAAGCTGCTCATAAAACTGATAAGAGCCCTCTGTTAAACAACCTAATTTGAACTTTATCCCAGAGACCTTGAGAAACAGGGGCTGCACTTTTATAATCCAGGAATTGAATATGGTCCTGCACAGTTGGGTAACATTTGACCTTGAAACGTCGTTCTAAAAGTCATGTTTCCCCCTTGCTGGCTTTGCTGTTATCTGTGCATCAGTGAACACTTTATCATGGTAACGCTTCAGGAATGTGCAGAATAGTTGAGGAGCTTGAATGCCACAGCAGTTTCAAGTATACTGGGCTCTTGTTACCAGCTCACTGGGTCGGTCGCTAGAAGACTGCTATAGCACATATGCTGCAGAACTGATGTTCATTACCAGGTCACTTTCAAAGTGTTGGCTAACAAGGCTGTAGTTAGTTCTTATTTTTCTCCTATGATTTCTGTTTTCAATAAATTTGCAGTCCATTTGGACAGGTAGAATAAACAGGGCAAATAAAACCATAGAAGAATCATTGAGTTCTTCCTACTTCTTATTATACGAAGGGCATGGTATGCATTTTCCCCTTTAACATAACATGCAAAATCCAAGAGTCTGGAAAGGTATTATTCTACCCATTTTGCACATTAGGAAACTGAGGCTCACAGATGTGAAGATAATGACTCCAAGTCTAACAACTAGTAAATTATAGACCTAGATTCAAACCCAAGACTGTGATGACAAACCCCAGGTGCTTATTAAGCACTGGACTCTGTTAAACAACCTAATTGGAACTTTATCCCAGAGACCTTGAGAAACTGGGTCTGCACTTTTATAATCCAAGAATTGAATATGGTCCTGCACAGTTGGGTAACATTTGACCTTGAAATGTTGTTCTAAAAGTCATGTCATAAATACTGTTTGGCCACACCCATTCATTACTCTGGACATCAGATGTGCCACAGAAAATGCCTATATTTTTATTTTGGCTTCGGGGGAACTATTAAATGTTTGCAAAGGAGTGCTTGAATTTGGCTTTAAAAACTGGAGTACCATAATGCAGTGCTTAATAAGCACCTGGGGTTTGGCATCACAGTCTTGGGTTTGACTCTAGGTCTATAATTTACTAGTTGTTAGACTTGGAGTCATTATCTTCACATCTGTGAGCCTCAGTTTCCTAATGTGCAAAATGGGTAGAATAATACCTTTCCAGACTGTTGGATGTTGCATGTTATGTTAAAGGGGAAAATGCATACCATGCCCTTCGTATGATAAGAAGTAGGAAGAACTCAATAATTCTTCTATGGTTTTATTTGCCCTGTTTATTCTACCTGTCCAAATGGACTGCAAATTTATTGAAAACAGAAATCATAGCTTCTCTTGCTTTACATTCTCATGCCAAGAAGAGTGCCAAGGACATAGCAAGCAGTCAATAAATATTTGTTAGTTCCTGTTATTTCTTTTGAAATTATTCCACTTTCAAGCCAGTTACACAGAACACTTCTTCTTTGGTGATGATCAGACTAAGACCTTCGTTTTGTATGTTTGTTGGAAAGCCATAGAGTGTAAATAACACCGGAAGATTTTTTTAAAGTCTCTGTGTCTGGTGGGATTTCTTAAAAATTTGATTCTCTGCATTGTAAGGACTTTTGGCAGCAGTAAAAAAAAAAAAGTACTTGAATGCACACAGGCATAGAGTTCTTAAACCAACATTCATTATTTTTGACTTTCCAGTTAGTGTGAGCACTTCATGTATCTTGATAATTTGCTTAAGGGACAATATGCACTTCTAGCCTACCTCTGTCTTTGCAACTTCATAGTTATCAATAAGATCCTGAGTGAAACTGAGCTATGCACCCACACAATCAACACTTTGGCAGTAGTATCTGCAGGGTGGAGTAGAAGCAAGGAAGGGGGTTGAAAATAGGACAACCTCCAGGGCCAAGATCTACAGCAGCCCTGTGGCTGCCACAATGCAGATGTTTCTTTTTTGTCATCACTCTAACTAGAAAGACTGTATGAGATTCCAAGGCCAATTTTCGGCTTTTTGGAAGGACAAAAAAAGCATCCTTCATCAAATATTAGTAGATGCTTATGACTGGTTCATATTTTTAATTTCCTAAGTTTCTTAACATATTAGGAGAAATGGCAGACACCACACCATTCAGCCTGCATGGAGAGCAATATGTGACATATTTTCTCTGTAGAATTGAACTAAATTTAGACTTGAACTAATAACACTACCAGTCACTTTGAAGAAAATCTAACCTTTGGGGGTTAACGTTGAAAAGGAAAAGAGAAGGGACGGGTATTAGCTTTTTAAAAATTTTTAATATAATTAAAAAAATTTATAATAGGCTTAGATTTACAGAAAGTTTGCGAAGATAGTGTAGAGGATTCCCATAAGCCCTGCACCCAGTTATTTACTGTATTATTAGCATCTTACGTTAATATGGTATGCTTGTCAAAATCAATGAGTCAATACTGATATGTTATTATTAACTAAAGTCCATATATTATTCAAATTTCCTTAAATTTTACCTCATGTACTTTTTCTGTTCCAGCAACCCATCAGGATCTCTCTTTTATTTATTTATTTATTTTTTGAGACAGATTTTCGCTCTTGTTGCCCAGTTTGGAGTGCAATGGTGTGATCTTGGCTCAAATGGTGTGATTTCCACTCCTGGGTTCAAGAGATTCTCCCTCCTCAGCCTCCCTAGTGGCTGGGATTATAGGCACCTGCCACCATGCCCAGCTAATTTTTTTTTTTTTTTTTTTTTTTTTTTTTTTTTTTTTTTTTTTAGTGAAGATGGGGTTTCACCATGTTGGCCAGGCTGGCTTCGAACTCCTGACCTCAAGTGACCCACTTGCCTTGGCCTCCCAAAGTGCTGGGATTACAGGCATGAGCCACCATGCCCAGCCCAGGCTCTCATATTGATACTAACATTTTTGAAGAGCCAATTTAGTACCAGATGCATTTATGTCATCATTTCATTTAATTTTCATACATAGTATTTAGGTAGGCATTATTTTCTCATTTTAAGAATGACACAACTGATATCAGAGAGGGTAATTGACTTTCTCAGAGCAACTCAGAACCCAGGAAGTACTGAAGCAATGATTCATATCCAACCCATCTGGTCCCAATCCCATTTTTTTTCTTCTCGTATCTTGCTATCTTTCTCACTTGCAGTACAATGATCAAATTTATATTTGAAACACGTATTGCACATGTAGTGTTGCATTCACATTTTGGAAAATAGTTATACAGGAGATTCCCTACTTGCTTTAATGCAAGTAGAATTGTTTGTAAGACTTTCCATCTGATTTCTCACAGCCAGAGAGACTTATCTGAGCTGCAGAAATCTAAATTAGAGCTGCCAAAGAATAATTGGTCATTGAATGATAGATGACTTATTGCTATAATATGTTTAATAATGCCTTGTTATTGAAGGTTCTATATTACAGAAGATGCATTTCAACTTCTATTTCACTCAGAGGTGATATAAAAGAATGCGAGCCATATTTTGGGTTGAGTCATATATTATTAGAGGTTTTTTGTCTATTTTTTTCTGAGTTAACAAGGTTACTCACAAAAAATTCACACCAGAAACAAAACATATGGTCATTGGAAAGGGAATTCATGGGACTTCTCACAATCTTTAGTTATTTACATCATACTTCATTACAATTCAGTTACATGAAATCCCCATTCTAGAGTTTCAACTCTTCTCAAATATACAATATCAGTTGTCCTGTGGTTGACAGGAAAATTGAGCCTTCAAAAATCTTGAATGTGCTGGAGAAAAAGGTAAAAAATAAACACAATAGGATAAACAGCCATTATTTTAAGCAGAATCTTTTTCTCTCACAACTGTAATTCACCTGCTTAACAGTAATAATTAAAAGGATCTAAAAATAGTCCTATAGGAGCCAAAGGTTTCAGTAACAGATTAGAATTACTGGATGGCCATTTCTTGTGGTTAATAGCAGGTCTATTGTGTTGACTTAAAACATAAAAGGGTGATTATTCCCAACAGATATTTTCTTCTTTACGTAAAACACGAAAGTCTAAAAAAAAAAAAATACTGACTGTTCTTGGTAAGTAGATTTTAATTTGTATCTACATAGTGTTCTTCTCACTTCATTAGGCTTAGAATCGGTGACTGAACAGCACTGTTTGGGCAGCCTGCTGCCTAGTTGGTGATGTCAGAAGCAATTACATTCACAGATTTAAGATTTTGTTATCACACATATCCTGTCTTTAGTTATCTGAGTGGACAGCCCCATCAAGGACAATATGTATTTCATCATATCTTTCTTGTGTGATTTTAAAAACAGCTCAAGGATCATCCCCCTTTGCACAACAAAAATGCATCAGTTGGATGAATGGTTAAATAGAGCCATCCAAATTCAGAAATGTACTTCTTTTCCTAATTTCAAATTATTTCTGTAGAATAAATGTTGAGTACATTTACCTGCTTTCTTTATTTTGGGCTCATGGCCCCTGGAAGAAGGGGATTGATACCTCCTTTTTTTTTTAATTTATGGCAGAAACCTAGAAATCATCATAGATTTTAGCTTGGCCTTCCTCATTCAATTAGAGACTAAATCTTGTGGAGTTTCTTCTTTGACATGTATCATTTCACTATTTCTTAATAGCTTCCACTCCTAGTTTAGTTTTTTCTTGCCTGAGCTATTATAATAGTGTTCTTATTGTTTTGCCTAATTCTTTCCTTCACACAGTCACTGCAAAGAAAGGTTTTGAGAAATGCAGATTTGACCACAGTTTCCCTAATTTTCAACCTTCTGAGATTTCTTATTGCCTTCAGGCACAAGTGCAAACTCTCTCCATGACCTCACTTTTCTAATGTCTTCTCCTGGGGGCATGTATACTCTGTAACATCAGGCTGTTTCACACTTGCTTCTACCACGTCTGCATCTTGTATTTTCTGTGTCTTTGTCTCTTGAAGAACAAATAAATACACCTCCTTTAGGACTCAATATCATGTCACATGCTTTCTGAGGATTTTCCTGACCCAATGGGACAAACATAACCACTCTTTGTTCGGCTCCCTGTGCATACCTCTTTCACGACCCTGTAATATATTATGATACAAATTGTCTACAGGTCTGTAGACTCCCTACAGATTTAGCTTTTCGTATTTAAGACGTGAATCATGTGTTTTTTTCTTTTTAGGCACACTGATGTTTGAAAATTCCTGATGGTCTCAAAGATCAATAAATGTGTGAGCCACTGTCACTGTGGCTAACCATGTGCTTGGCTTAGGGCAGAGATACTCAAACTTACTGAATGTAAGAATTGCCCAGATGTTGGATGATATTCAAATTCTTGGAATGCATTCCCAGAAATTTTGATTCAAAAGCAATGAGGTAGGATCCAGAAATCCATTGTTTTCACAGGCACCCCAGGTATTTGTGACACAGGTGTATGAGGAATAAACATTGAGAAACCGACTTTTCCAGTTATCTATTGTTGCGTAACCAACCACCCTCAGGGACATAAACAAACTACTTGGAGGAAATAGAAAACAACTGTTTATTATGCCCATGGATTCTGAAGTTCTGGAATTTGTACATGACACAGCAGGAATGACTTGGCTCTGCCCTATGATGTCTGGGGAAGGAGGGAGACTCAGATGTCTGGTGGGTACCTGAATGGCTGAGGACTGGAATAGATGGGCTGTAGGATCTCTCGTGTTACAGTTTTCTTACTCACATCCTTGATTCTTGGGCTGAGATGAGTTAAAGACTGGGTTGAGCAGAGGTGGTCAACAAGAGCACCTACATGTGGCTTGGACTTCTCAGCGTGGGAGCTGGGTTCTGAGAGGGAGCACTCCAAGAAAGTAAGCATGCCAAAAGAACTAGATAGAAGCTGCTTTGCCTTTTATGACTTGGCTTTACTTTGCTCAAACTGCTGAGGTGGTCTCAAGCCCACCCAGATTCAAGGTATAAGGCATATACTCCCCCCCCCCCCCAATGGAAGGAGTTTCAAAAAAAAGGATAGCAATGTTTTAAAACTGCCATATCGATTTTGAACTTTGACTTATCTGTTTATATATCAATATAAACATATATATATATATGTTTTCTCTACTGGATCTGTGAGCTGTTTGAAGATAAAGATGGTATCTTATTTAGTCTTGAACCCTCAGGATCTGGTACAAACCTTGGTGCTTAATATAAACTTGGTAAATACTTGTTGCTTTTAACTTATCTAAAGGTCAACAACCATAACCCTTCAATTACTGGGTATTATGGAGTATTATTGATCTAGAGACGCTTCTTCAGCAAGAAATTCTTTGCAAAAGACAGGGACTTGCCTCATTAAAGTTGACTGAATGTTTTTTTTATTGCTACTTGAATCCTAGTTGTACTGTTTTGTGACTGTGATCTTGGGCGAATTACTTAAATTCTTCATACTTCTATTTACTCTTACTCATCTCTGATGTGGGGAAAACAGTGGTATTTACTTCAGAGGTTGGGGGTAAGGAACAAATGAAATACATAAAGTTCTTAGATAAGGACAGGTAGTGGAGTTGAATAGAAAAGCCCCTTCTTGTGAAGATATTATCATTCTTACAATAGCCATTGATGACTACAGTTAATCAACTACTAATGTGAATAAGAGTTAAATTATTTCAATATAACCCCATAAGCTTTATTTGTGTATGTAGGTATGCACATATATGTTGATATGTAAGTAGTTTTATAAAAGTATGCTTTTTAGCAAAGCATATTTACTCACCACATTATAAATCATAAGTGAACAGCTCAAAACATTCTTACAGTGGATATATTTATGTAAACACTACGTAAATCAAGAAAAAGAAGCTTCTGTATCCCCAGAAACTTCCTTGTCATTCTACCAGTCATACTTTATCAAGAATATCTACTCTTCTGACTTCCACGACTACATTTTTTTGGCCTATTTTTGAATTTTATATACATAGAATAAGATAGTAGGTAGTCTTTTGTGCCTGCCTTTTTATTTGTTCAATATTATACTTGTGAGATTAATCTATGCTGTTGCATACAAGAGTATTTCTTTCATTTTCATTGTGGTGTAGTATTCTATTATTTGTACATTCCAATATTGACTAACATTTGGGTTATTTCCAGTTTTTGGCTACTAGGAAGAATGCAGCTATGAACACCCTTGTGTATATCTTTTGGCACTCATATGTATTCGTTTCTTGTGTATGTAGGGAGGAAAAAAATTTCTAAGTCATAGAGTAAGACAACTAGGTTTTCTGTTTTTCCTTGCTGTTCCGTAGGGTGAAAATGGTGTATATATATACACATACATATATCTGTGTATGTACGTACATATGTATCTGTCTAGAGTATAATCTTTTGTTGAATATATGTATTACGCATATCTTCTCCTTTTCTGTGGTTACCTTTTCATTAATCAAATAACTTTCAATGAATAGAAGTTCTTAATTTTAATAAAGTCCAATTTATCAATCTTTTCCTTTATATAATACTTAGTACTATTTGTGTCATGTTTAAAAAAGTTTGTCTCACCCAAGATTATGAATGTATTCTCTTATGTTTAGTTCTAAAATATTTATTATTTTAAAATGAAATTTAGGTTTATAATTGCCCAGAATTGATTTTTGTCTACAGAATAGTGACAATTAGACAATATAGACAATATAAAATATTGTCTATAGAGATTATTATTTAGTCTCATGTAGGTAGAAAACCCAGCACCAATTTTTGAAAAGATTATCCTTTCTTCAAGTCCAATTCAGAGGCATCATTGCCATAATCAAGTCTGGTTTTAGACTCTTTATTCTGATTCATGGGTTTAATGTCTATCCTTGTCCCAAGACCTTACTGTTTACTGTCTTAATTACAGGAGTTTTATAATAAATCTCAATATATAGTAGCTTCAATTTTTCAATTTCTTTCTTTTTCAAGATCATCTTAGCTATCCTTGCTTCTTGCATTTTCATGAATTTTAGAATCAGCTTGTTGATTTACACACACATACCCATAAATCCTACTAGGATTTTGGCTGAGTTTTTATTACATGTATAAGTTAACTTGGGGAAAACTGACATTGTTACAATATTGAATGGTATCTCAAATGAGGTGTATCCCTTCATTTATTTAAGATTTATTGATTTCCCTCAGTAATGCTATACTACTTGTAATGTAGACTTTTACATATTTCAATAGATTAATTTCTAAGTATTTGATGTTTTAATGCTACTGTAAATAGTATCAATTTAAAATTTCATTTTGTAATTATGTTTGCTCATATATACAAATGATATTTTTGTATGTTGCATAACAGCCGGCAGCCTGGTTAAAATCACATAGTAATTTTAATAGTTTACTGTAGATTCTTTTGAATTTTCTAAATACACAATCATATCGCCATGAATAGTGATAATTTTTTAATCTTTCTTTTCAATCTATATAAATTTTATTCATTTTTCTCACTTTATTGTGTAGCTAGGAACCACAGTTACATAATTTATAAAATTTGGCAGCAGACATTCTTTTTCTTATTCTTATGCCCAAATCATACAATTCAATATTTAGCTAAGTACCTTTTCTTTTACATTAGGAATTTTGGAAATATACTTTTAAGAGATATTGTATTCTATTCCTGATTTACTGTATTTCTGTCTTGAACATGTTGAATTTTATCAATAGAATTGAACTGGTCACACTTTTTTCTCCTTTATTCAATCAATATTAGTTGATTTTTAAATACCTAAAAAAAATTGCATTCTGGAATAAAAACCTTGTAGTGACTTATAATTCTTTTTATATACAGCTGGATTTGTTTGCCCATATTTTGTCCATATTCATGAGAGAAAGTGGCCTATAATTTTTCCTTTTTTAATATCCTTGCCAGGTGATGTTCAGATTATGCAGGACTAATAAAACTAGTTGAGAAACATTCTCCTTTTTTCTGTTCGCTTCATGAGTTTGAGTAAGACTTTTTTTCTTAAATGTTGGAAATAATTCAATGGTAAAGATATCTGCACTTTGAATTTTCTTTGAAGATTTTAAATTATGGATTTATGTTATTTAATGAACTACTCAGATTTTTCTCTTCCTTTTATGTGTCAGATTTGATAAATTGTGTATTTTAAAGGATTTAAAGTTTTTACCTAATTATTCAAATGTATGGACATTAAGTTGTCCATAATATCCTTGTTATTTTTAACGTCTTTGAGGTATGTAATGGTGTTTTTCTTTTTATTCCTGAAATTTGATATTTAGTATCTCATTTTTTTTTTTTTGGTTCAGTCCTGCTGAAGTTTATCTTTTTGATGAAATAACCTTGGGTATTATTGATTTTCTTTATTGTAATTATACATTGTTTTATATTTTATTAATTTGTACTTTTATCCTTATCATTTCTTTACTCATACTTTTTTTTTTTTTGAGATGGAATCTCACTCTGTCGCCCAGGTTGGACTGCAGTGGCGCGATCTCGGCTCACTGCAAGCTCCACCTCCCAGGTTCACACCATTCTCCTGCCTCAGCCTCCTGAGTAGCTGGGACTGCAGGCGCCTGCCACCACGCCTGGCTAATTTTTTGTATTTTTAGTAGAGACTGGATTTCACTGTGTTAGCCAGGATGGTCTCGATCTCCTGACCTTGTGATCCGCCCGCCTTGCCCTAAAGTGCTGGGATTACAGGCGTGAGCCACCGTGCCCGGCCTACTCATACTTTCTTTAGATTAAATTTGCTATTCTTTTTCTACTTCTTCAAATGAACACTTGCATCATGGATTGCTTGCCTTTCTTCTTTTCCAAGACATGCATTTATTATTGTAAGTCTCCCTCCAAGGACTACTTTAGCTGCATCTCACAGGTTTTGATATATTCCTTTTTTTTAATTATTATTCAATTCAGTGTTTTCTAATTTCCTTTTTAATTGTTTTACATTATTTTAGAGAAGTATTGATGAATTTTAAAACATCATAAAATGTTTTAATTCTTCCTTTATTACTGATTCCTAGTTTAATTTTACTCCAGTCAGTAAATATACTCTACTGTGTATAATTTATATCCTCTAAAATGTTTGGAGAATTTTTAAATTTCCCAGGATTTGGGCTGGACACTTTGGCAAATGTTCCATGTGGATTTGAAAAAAAAAAGTATATTCTAGAATTGTTGGGAATAGAATTTTATATAGGTAAATTAGGCAAAGTTTGTTATTCAAAGCTTCTGTATCTCTTTTTTCTTCCTCTGTGTATTTATCTTGTTCTACTATGTACTAAAAGAGATATTCTGAATTGTCCAAATATTTTGTGGATTTTTCTATTTTTGTTTCTCATACTATTAATATTTGCTTTATATATTTTGAATTTAAATGCATTTGAAATTATATCTTTTTGGTGGATTTAAAATTTTATTTTAATAACATGTCTATCTTTAGCAATTTTTTCCTTAAAGTATGCTTTGACTAGTAATAGAAACGTCAATTTTATTTTGGTCAATGTGTTCATGGTATATTTTTTTCATCTTTTTATATTCAATATTTTGTATGCTTATACTTAGAGTATGTCTTTTGTAAGTAGTGTACCATTGAGTTTTTAAAGAAAATCTCTTCAGATAATCTTTGCATTTCAATTGTAGTTTTACGTTTGCTTACACTTTATATAGTTTGATATATTTGGGTTTAAAGGAATCATCTTTTTATTTCTAATTCATCTGTCCCATTTGTATTTTTTCCCACTTTTCTTATTTTTTGTACTAATCAAAAATTTTCTGGTTATACTTCCCTCTCTATTCATTAGTTATTCTTATTTTAGTTATGCTTCTTAAATAATCACTTTAGTGGTTATCTTAGAAAGTACAAAAGGCTTATGTACTTTTTACATTGGTCTTCATTTCTGTCTGCATTTTCTACTTCTTACTGAGATTACTTTTTTCTGCCAGGAAAATGTTCTTTTCATATGGGTCTGCTGGCGATGAATTTCTGATTTTTTTTTCCTGAAAATATGGCCTTCATTTTTGCTGGTATAGAATTCTAGGTTGGTACTTATTATCTTTCAGCATTTTAAAGTTGTTAATTCTTTTTTTCCCCTAGTTCACTTAATTTCTATTTAAAAGTCAATTGTCAGTTTTATTATTGCTCATTTCACATAATGTGTGTTTTTCTTTGACTCCTTTTAAGACCTTCTTTATCCTCAGTGTTTAGTAGTTTGAATATTACATGCCTCATTTTGGATATTCTTTGCCTATGTCCCACTTGGGGCTTCATGGATCTATGAGTTGAAATATTATGTTATTTTGGCAAATATTTTCTCAAATATTGCTTTTGCCCCATTCTCTTTGTATTCTCCTTCTAGAATTCCAATTACAGACATGTCAGACCTTTTCATGTCTCATATGCTCTTTTTTTTGTATTTTTCATCCTTTTCCTTGCTGTGCTATATTTTACCTCTGCAATTTCTAGTTTACTATTTCATGTATCTGTTGCAACTAATTTGCTATAAAATTTATTCAATTCATTGTCAATTTCAGTTTTTCTTTTTTTGCTTATACCATTTTCATTAGATTCATTTTTATAGATTCTGGTTATTTGATGAGTTTTCCATCTTCTTATCTATTTTCTTAAATATAGTAACCATAATTATTTTAAAATCAATGTCTGATTAACTCAAATTTTATTTTTGTTAGCAGTGTGATTGTTTCTATTGTCTGCCTGTTTGCTTTAGATTTTGGCTATTTGGGCCTGTCTTCTGGTATGTCTTGTAATTTTAGATTGAATACCAGATCTTATGTGTCTATATTCTTTTCTTTACTTCCAGAGAGGATTTGCTTTACTTTTACTGTGTAATTAGAAGAAAGGAATACGATTTTGATCCAATGAAGAACTGAGATGACTCCGGGTCATGTTTGAGTCCTTTTGGGCTAGTCTATTTCCATTTTGCCATTACTCTTAGATCTATTTCTTCATTAGTCTCAACTGAAAATCTGAGGCATTTTCCAGGGCCTCTTCTTGGCATGCACTATTCTTCAATTTTTGACTTCCTAACATAATACTGTTGCAGAAATCCCCAATTATATTTTTAGCCTCTTAGCTATGGATTTTTGCTTGGCTTCTCTGATTTTCACCTTATACAGCTTGGTATTTTTAAATGCTAAGAGAGAAAATTCAGTGCATAAGGTTGAAATGTTGAACTTTTTTTCCTGTGATTGCATTTTTTCCAGAATCTTAGCCCTTCATTTTGACCAGCACAGTAGCCTCATAGTCCACTTCTGTCTCTACAGCTTTTGAATTTGCTTGAACCTCTAGGCTACCATTTTCTGCTTGGTTTCTCAGCTTCATGCCACTCAATATTAGGCAAATGTTTTAAGAAGAAACGTGGCAGAGAAGCTCATGCTCACCTCTGTGCACTGTCTTTCTCTCTAAAATATTGTTCTCTTAAGTCTCAATGTCTTCATAAATCTCTGATGCCTTCAAATTTTTTTTGTCATTTTATCTATTTTTTTTTCTTTTGAATAGGAGAATTGATCGGTTCCAGACAGGAGAGTTAGTCAAACAAGGTGCTCTGTCACAATTGGAAGTAGAATTTCTCAGCTTTACCCCTTTGGGGGGCTGTTTTTAGCTCCATCTTCATGATGTTAAATACAACTTTCAGTTATATTAAGTATAATTTTGTAGGTTTTCTTTTTTCAGCTTTCATAGATTGACAATAGCTAAGCATTTTGTTATTTGATTTTAATGCTCAAACATTGAGACATCTTACCTAGGGTTGTGGCATATCTGAAAGTAAAGACATTTTGGGACTAGGGTAATAGATTAATGTTTTGAATTCTCCACGTGATTTTATGGGGCCCTTTTAGTTTTCAAAGCTCTTGATACAATTTTCACAGAAATCTGTGTCCAAAAAGGGCTCCAGAGACCTCACTGTCAGTAATACATTTGCCTGTACGTATATATATATACGTAAATGTATATGTGTATATATGTATGTGAAAACATATGCGTATATATGTATATGTGTATATATATGTGTGTGTGTATATATATACGTAGAGACAGAGAGCCACACTCAGTAATACATTGTTTGATATATATAATGATCTGTGAATGACGTGAATGACAAAGCAAGGGCTTTATGATCATACTAGCCTGCATTCAAATCCTGGCTCCTTTTCCTAACAGTCATGTGACCTTGGAAAAAATTTTTAGTTGCTTAGACTTCTATTTTTACATTTGTAAAGTGGCTATTTCTCACAAGACTTTTGTGGGGATTAAATGAGAGATCTATAAAAAGAAATGAGCACAATGCATGGCCCAGAGTAGATGCCTGGTGAATGTGAATCCTGTACCATCTCTTCCATTCCAGCAGTGTAAGTGTGGATAGTGAAAAGTGAGCCACGTGAAAGGCACACTATCACTGCAGGGCAGTTTGATGTCTGGGTGGTTGGTGCAGCTAGTTAAAGCAATGTAATGAGACCAGGGTTATGGGTGAAAAAATCTGCAAATCTGCCTGAACCAGATATCCTCTCTCTTTCTCTCTCTCTCTCCCTCCCTCTTCATTATGGTTATGAGGTAATAGGGTAAAAATGTAGGCAAGGACCACTGCATATCTGCCTTCACTCTAAGAAACAGTAACTGTGCCTACAAGGTGGGTTAGTAACATTACCTTTACATACGAAGAACATAACAGCAAGCTGTTTGAAGCTTTCTTCAACCTTGATTCTGTTGCATGGCCTTAAGATAGAAGACTAAGAGCCCATGGCACTTTTGAAAAGGAATAGAGGTGACCTTGTTGTTCCAACCCACATTAACTGTACAATATTTTTAAAGCTTATTCTTTGAGCTAAGGGGCTGAGCAAGCTCTTGCTGAGCAGTTAATGGTTCCATATTTGCCTCTCAAATCTGTGTACTTCTGGTGCATGACTCATTGCTTTCGGGTGCAATAACTTGAACTACATAAAACCAATTTTAATTCTAAATATAATTTTGACTCTTAGGGAAATAATATATAGCATGCATCACTTGAATTACAAAGTAGATAAAAATAGTTGGAATTAGGTTATCATCTGTACTGCAAAAAGAGTGACTTCTCAGCTGCATTTTGAATTGTGGCATATAGTGATTTTACAAGTAAAGCTAATTTAAATATGGCACACAGGCACACAATATACTCTCTAAGGTATTGAGTTAATTGGAGAGTGATGTTTTCATTCTGCAGTTTTGTTCAAAGAGTTCACTATCATTCTCTTGCTCTTTGATTTTAATAAGCTTTTTATACTTTATTTCTTAAGCATAACTTATTTGCTATCTTCTGGTGTCTTATGTGATTTAAGTTGTTACTTTAAATTGATAGCATTCACATTGTTAAGAAGACGAGTGGCTGTTGTTTGATGGATCATTAGGTTTGATTTTAGGGTTTTCCTCTCCAGTTTACATTAATCAGTTTTATGTACCTTGTGCCTCGTTTCTTTTTCCCAGTTCACATAAATATTGATGTTATCTTCAATTGGAAGTTTCAGAAAAGAAATTAGAATGAGAAAGCTGGCTCCAATAGCCATCAGTTGGAAAACCAATTCCAGGCATATCTATCAAAATTGGCTACTTTTTCAGTACATAAAATCCATTTATGCAAAAGGAAAATCAAATAAACTCTCATTAAAACAACCTGTATTTTTTTCCCATTTCCATCATTAAAAATGACTTTCCACCACTACTGGTCAAATTATAGTGCTTTTCTAATAACTCCTATGACTAATTTGTTAGTTTGTAATATAAATAATCTTTCTATGAAATTGTTTAACTGTTTGCTTCATTTTGGACTTCTTGTTTTGCAGTAACTTAATTTAAAATAAGCTCATATAATAGCTTTGTTGGGTTAACCAGATTGAGATGCAAAAATGTCTATTTAATAAGCATATATTGATAGGGCTCTTGTAGGAGGGTGAGCAGGAATAAAAACAGTTTCCTTGTAGCTGAGTACTCTGGAGGCCTGGAGCTCCAGAATTAATATGGCCAACACATAAGCCTGAATTAGAAGGCAAGTTTGGAAGGCCCACCTTTATTTGCCTAGAATTTTCTGACTTCTCCTCACCCTTCAACTTGCTTCCTACCCTGTCTTGCTAAAAAGCCCTAGAACTGTGCTGTCCAATATGGTAGAGAATTTGCAGCAATTTGTCTTAGTCTGTTTTCTGGTGCTATAACTGGATACCACAGACCAGGTCATTTGTAAAGATGGCCGGGCACGGTGGCTCACGCCTGTAATCCCAGCACTTTGGGAGGCCAAGGCGGGTGGATCACGAGGTGAGGAGATCGAGACCATCCTGGCTAACATGGTGAAACCCCGTCTCTATTAAAAATACAAAAAAAATTAGCCAGGCGTGGTGGCGGGCGCCTGTAGTTCCAGCTACTCGGGAGGCTGAGGCAGGAGAATGGCATGAACCCGGCAGGCGGAGCTTGCAGTGAGCCGAGATGGCGCCACTGTACTCTAGCCTGGGCGACAGAAAGAGACTCTGTCTAAAAAAAAAAAAAAAGAAAGAAAAGGAAATTTATTTCTTACAGTTCTGGAGGCCAAGAAGTCCAAGAAGGGCCTTCTTGCTGCATCATAACATGGCGGAAGGGAATGATACGGTCAGAGAGTGTGCTTGTGAGGCAGACAGAAAAATCAGATGAAACTCAACTTTTTATCAGAAGCTCACTCCTGCGAGAACTAATGCACTCCCATAATGACAGCGTTAATCCATTCATGAGGGCAGTGTCCTTGTTACTTAATCACCTCTTAAAGGTTCCACCTCCCAGTATCTTTACCTTGGCAGTTAAATTTCAATATGAGTTTTGGAGGAGACATTCAAACCATAGCACTATTTAAAATTCAGTTAATTTAAATTAAATACAATTTAAAATTCATTTCCTTAGTCATATTAGCCAAATTTCAGGGGCTCAATATTCATGTGTAGCTAGCGGATACCATGCTAGATGGTACATATACAGAACATTTCCATCATGGTGGAAAATTCTGTTACATCGCCCAGCTCTAGAACATCACGTAACTCCTTCTCTTTGGCATAGAAAGGAATGATTGGGATTAGGAAAAATAGAAGAAACACTACAACCAAAGCATCGTCTTCATTCAGAGTATTGTCTTGACTTCTTGGGAACTTGGATTCTACCAGCCTGTACCATTAATCTGGCTTCCACTGCTATGATTTCATTATTAATGGAGATATTAATGTTTTCCCCATTTCCTTCCCTGAGTTCTTTCCTAAAACGATATTTCTTATAGCCTCTGACTTGTTTAATAAATGATTGCTAACTTGAGAGCCTTTACATTTCCATTTGTGATATACTGTGGCTTATCAGCACACTAGGATATTCACTCATAATTTTGGAGTGGTTTTCAAACACCATTTTGTTGCAATTTCTTTCCTCTTTTTCAACACAGACAAGAGGGTGCCATTTTATCTCAGTTCGTTATCAGTCTCTAAGTCAGCTTGAGATATTAAATTGAGTTAGGACTCGAAAGCCAGGATCATAATTCCTCTGCAACTTTCTGTGGGGTAGCTCTTTTCTTCACCCTTGCACCACTCTGTAGTGGGAGAGATGTTCTTCTTGCTCCTCACTTCAACTTCCAAATCATGATTTCTCCCCAAATCACACATTTGAATCTCAAGTTGTTCAATGTATTATCTGCTGCCCTTCTTTGTTGCATTCATCTGTAGAACCCCTGTTTGCACTCAGATTTTCCTTGAGGGCTTTATCTCATTCCTATATTCTCTCTAGCACTACACCCATCATCATTCCTTGTAATCTTAATGCCACATAGATGATGTTTCAACTTCTGGCCTGTCAGTTACTTGTCCACCTTCCAATCTCAATAACTCGCTTTCATGTTAATACCATAGACCTTGTCATACTAATATCTTTAACCGTTCCATAATCATCATTTCAAGCAACCTACTCTCCAACTGCTAGCCCCTGTCTTCCTTCTCACTTTCTCTAATATTCTTACTTCAGCAACACTACTAAGGAATTACTAGGGCCTGCAGTCCACCTCTTTTCACTGTCCATTGCTCCTTTATATTCTTACTTTTCACCTTTCACCATCAATTTTCTCACTTCTGTCTCCCTTACACTGTTCTGATAAAACCAGCCCAGTTATCATCCAACTCTCTTGTCAACTATGCAGGCAGCTTTCTCTACAGGCATGAGGAAAGCACCCAATCATCTCATTTTAAATTCAAGGCTAATAACTTCAAGTGATTCTTCAGTTCTGCCAGACAGTCTAGGGTACATTTCCCTAGTATATTTATTTTCCCTCTCCTAGATGACCGCATCACTCATGCTCTCTTCCCCTGAATAGGCATATTTCTTTAAATGGCAATAGTATCTCTTTATTCTTATTATAAAGAAATTAATATTACCTAGAAAATATCTGGAAAAATACAGGAAAGCTTACACATACAGTTGTATAATATATAGATTTTCTTTCAGGAGACAATATCTTTTGTCGTTTTGATTTCTTAATATTTCCTTCCAGTGTTTTTTTTTTTTTTTTTTTGGGGAGATGAAGTTTTGCTCTGTCACCCAGGCTAGAGTGCAGTGGTGCGACCTCAGCTCACTGCAACCTCTGCCTCCTGAGTTCAAACGATTCTCCTGCCTCCTGAGTAGCCGGGACTACAGGTGCGTGCCACCACACCCAGCTAATTGTTTTGTATTTTTAGTAGAGATGGGGTTTCACCATGTTGGCCAGGATGGTCTCCATCTCCTGACCTCGTGATCCACCCACCTCGGCCTCCCAAAGTGCTGGGATTACAGGCGTGAGCCACCACGCCCGGCCCCTTCCAGTCATTATCCAATATTCATATGTATTTTTACATAGGTAGATTGTAATATGTAAATGGTTTTGCATTTTCATCTTTCCCTCTTAATATTTTATAGTAATTACACTTGACTATTTGCAACGTACCAGACTTTGTACCATCTTTTATGTATATTATTTCTAAATTACTGTATCTAAGTATCATTATAAATTAAAAAGGTGAAATTGGTTTTATAAAGTTGAATAAAATATTAGAATCAGAATTCAAACTCAAGTCTTTCTGTTTCAAAGTATATCCTTAGAACTGTTAAAGCCTTCATAATGCTACTTAATTGCTACATAATATTTCATTGTGTGAATATAGCATAATTTACTTAAATATTTCCTTTCATTGGCAAATTTGGTTGTGTGCAATTTGTCACTTTTATAAATAATGTCATTGTAAACATCTTGGGAATATATGTCATTGCCTGAATTTAGGACTAATGTAGTACAAGAAATTCCTAGAATTCATATTCAGCCAAATGGCATAAATTCTTAGCATATGGACATTTTGCTTTCCAGAAATAAACATGGCATTTCTGGCATACAGTAAACACTTTTCTTCATTGAAAAGATTTCCTACCTTTGATTAATGGGCCACAGATATAGTGCTTTATCGATCACCTTGGAATGAATTCACTACCATTAATGATTCAGTGCAGTAAATTTTTTATTCCACGTGTAAGCCACAAAACAGTTACTTACCATAAGAAGAATAATTTTAAAAATTGATCTGATTGTGAGTCTAGATAAAAACCCCAGGGAAATATAAATTGTTTTTTTTAAAAAGCCCAACAAAATAATAAAAACTGTAACAACGACAATAAAAGCAAAAATCTTCTTACCAACCCATCTGAAAATGTTTTGGTCTCTGAATAAAGAATGTGTTATCCTTTCCCAACAAAGCGAAATTTGCCCTTTTGCGTTTTATGATGGCTGAATGTTACTCAGAGGTGAGACTTTGATCACCCTTCCCGTTTCTAGGACACGCTTTCACATTGGCAGTAACTGAAATTTATCCAAATAGACTTTCAAAGCTCCCAAGTGTTCTAAATTTATCTCACTCAATTTCGTTGGTTTAGAAACTAGTTTGGAAATTTCACAAGGCCAACTTGTCTTCAGTAATTTCTAGTGCTTCTTGTTTGGGACAGGCTAGAAAAAGCTCTGAGACGCTGCTAAATTTGGTGCTTGGCAGAAACCATAACACACAAGGAGAAATACATGAAGTGTAAAACCTAAAATATCAAAACTCTTTGACATTTTAAACTAATTTCAAATATACAGAGATTAGAGAATCATAACATCTGCATAAATCAGATGTGTGGACAACCTATATAAGTGGGAACAAAAGGAGAAGTATGAATGGGATAATAGATTTTGTGCCTTTAGTCTGCACCAATGATTTTATAAATCTGGTGTCTGCATATGAATGGGGTGATTTAGCCTAAGAAAAGAAAGTCTATATATTTTTTCCTACTGGTTATAAATGGTGTTAGAATTTGCCAAAAACGAACATTTAATGCACGAACCTGCAAAGAAAGACTAGTATTGTGACAAGGGCTTGAAATTGTTACTGGAAGACCTGGGCTTAAAATCCTGCCTTCACACATGCTGCTTGATTTGTAATCTAGGCACAATTTACTCAAATAGTCTGCATCTTCATTTCTTCATCTATAACATGGAAATAACAATATTTACCACCCTGAATAGTTCTGAAGATCAAAACGAGGTAATGTTCAGGAAAGCCCTATATAAATATGAAGTGCTATTTTTATATTTTTTTATTATATATTTATAATTATATATTTATAATTGCAAATTAAGAGTTCTTGGGATTAACTGAGTTCACAGGAAGTTTAAGAATTTTTTTTTGAGTGGCAGCACGGTTTATAATTTTTACTTTTATTTTTGTACCCATCACCCAAACAGTATATGTTGTACCCAATAGGTAGCATTTCATCCCTTCCTCCTTCCCATCCTCCCTCCTGTTGGAATCTCTAGTGTCTGTCATTCCACAACGTTTGTTTATGCATACCCAGTGTTTGGCTCCCACTTGCAAGAGAGAACATGCAGGTTTTTACTTTCTGTTTAAGAAAAATTGTATTATTTAATTTTGGTAGAGAGACATTGTTAATTAGATTGGGATGTTGTGTATGATTCTCTCTTAGGTGTAAAAGCTTAGGCAACTGTTAATGGATTTTAATTGCTTCACCACTCCT
This sequence comes from Pongo abelii, assembly GCF_028885655.2. NCBI lineage: Eukaryota > Metazoa > Chordata > Mammalia > Primates > Hominidae > Pongo > Pongo abelii. Next base: position 141,271,398 of record NC_071990.2, read on the forward strand.
TCTCCCAGTCCGTCACAGAGGAAACACCAAAGTATTTTTTATCCAAGTGCGCTTTTCAAGTGACAGGACAAGGGGGCAGTGAAAAGTGTATTTTCACCAGTAACATGGACCTAGCCATGGATTTTGTACCAAAATGACATGGGAAAAGGTAAGAAAATGGCTGAAGTCTAGGGATATATTTAGATGTACTACTTCCTCCTCCACTTCAACAAGGTGGTATCACTGTGAATACAGAGTTTGGCCGAGATGATACAATAAGAAAGTGATGATTCAGTGTTTGGGGAAATTCCAGGGAAACTGGATATTAAGGGAAAACCCATAGGTAGGTATTTGAATCCAGATTTATTGGTGAACTGTAGACTCCCAAGCCAAGTTCCTTGGAAGGATTAGTCAACAGTGTCCTCTGATATGAAAATGTCCTTTCAGTGGCTATGTGTGCACGGCTGAGAGGAGGCTTTGACCATGGTTCTTCAAGTTACCACTAGTAATAGGTTTTTATTCAAATATTTATGAGTAATTATAGTCAATGGAAATTGTTAGTAACAGGGAGATGAATTTGGTGTTGCATTTTGAAGAATGGAACAACTTAGTATTTACCCTATGAATCTGTACTTTAAATATTTGTTAATTATCCAAATAACTTCTAGTAGATAGACACATTTGTGGAACAAACTCTCAAAAAAATTGGTTTGTCTTCTTTCTAGATTTTGACCAGTCTTATTAAGATCATGTTATTATGGCCGGGTACGGTGGCTCATGCCTGTAATCTCTGCACTTTGGGAGGCCAAGGCGGGCAGATGACGAGGTCAGGAGATCGAGACCGTCCTGGCTAATATGTTGAAACCCCGTCTCTACTAAAAATACAAAAAAAATTAGCCGGGTGTGGTGGTGGGCGCCTGTAGTCCCAGCTACTCTGGAGGCTGAGGCAGGGGAATGGTGTGAACCTGGGAGGCGGAGCTTGCAGTGAGCTGAGATAGCGCCACTGTACTCCAGCCTGGGCGACAGAGCCAGACTCTGTCTCAAAAAAAAAAACAAAAACAAAAAGCAAAGATCATGTTATTATTTCAAGGGTTGAATTTTCCATGCATGTATGAATTAAACATTATCTTCTTTCACATATGAATTCAAGATTTTCCTTATGTACTTTTTAATTTCAGCACTATATGTATATATATTTATGTATTTATATATATTTATATATTTATAGATATTTATATATTTATATATTAATATATATTAATATATATTAATATATATTAATAGATATTAATATATATTAATACATATTAATATATATTTATATATTAATATATTAATATATATTTATATATTAATATATATTTATATATATTAATATATATTTATATATATTAATATATATTTATATATTTATATATTAATATATATTTATATATTTATATATAAATATCTAAATTTATATATATAAATATCTATATTGATATATATTTTTATATATATTTATATATATATTTGTATATATTTATATATATTTATATATGTATATATTTATATATTTATATATTTGTATATATTTATATATATTTGTATATATTTATGTATATATTTATATATATTTGTATATATTTTTGTATATATTTTTATATATTTGTATATATTTATATATTTGTATATATTTGTATATATTTGTATATATTTATATATTTATATATATTTTTATATATTTATATATATTTGTATATATTTATATATATTTGTATATATTTATATATATTTATATATATTTATATATATTTATATATTTATATATATTTACATATGTTTATATATTTACATATATTTGTATATATGTTTATATATATTCATATATATTCATATATATTTATATATTTATATATATTTATATACTTTTTATATATATATTTATATATATTTTTATATATATATATATATATTTTTTTTTTTTGAGACGGAGTTTTGCTCTTGTTGCCCAGGCTGGAGTGCAATGGTGCGATCTCAACTCACTGCAACCTCCGCCTCCTGGGTTCAAGCAATTCTCCTGCCTCAGCCTCCCGAGTAGCTGGGATTACAGGTGCCCACCACCATGCCCAGCTAATTTTTTGTATTATTAGTAGAGACGGGGTTTCACTATGTTGGCCAGGCTGGTCTCGAACTCTTGACCTCAGGTGATCTACCTGCCTTGGCCTCCGAAAATGCTGGGATTATAGGTGTGAGCCTGGCCTAGCGCTATATTCTAATTGTTAAGAATTCTAGCCACACAAGAGCTAATGGAGAAGTTATTATTTAATGGATTTCAGGTTTTCAAGATAAAAGTTTTGGAGATTGAACAACAGTGTGAGTGTGTTGCACACTACTAAGCTGTACATTTAAAATGGTTATGATGGTAAATTTTATGTTGTGTGTATTTTAACACAATTTTAAAAACTAAGTTAATGGGATAAAAATAAAAGTCTCCCCTTTATCCGCGTCTCAATACTACTTTCCTTCCCAAGCCTGGTTGGTCTTTTTTGATAGACTTTATTAGAGCCAAGTCAGCACCATGACTTTGAATGACATAATAGATTTTGAGAAAAAGGCAGTTGCATTTTGACCAAAATTAACTTCTTAACAAAGAATTCCATTAGTAATAGTCTTAACAACTCCATTTTTAATGGTGTAGTCTCACAGATAATTGTGAAATGAATACATTTTCATGGTCATATTATGTTGGTATCTGATTCAGTTTTCTTAAATGGAGACATTTAAGATCTTATGAAAGAGCCACAGATACTATCACTGAGGTTTTTCCCTTCTATTACAATTCACTGATGGACTCAAACTTATTTTAGCTTGTCATATAATTAGTGCATGTTTTGTTTCATATCGTGGACTCATGTCCATCTACCTGTTTGTTTATAAGTGGCCTCATGTCCATCTACCTGTTTGTTCCACAAAGTTCTAGAGACTTGAGTGCTCGTCTGCGTGCCTGGGTGGATCTGCCTGAATAACTGTTGCATGTCCTGTTCCTTGTTCTCTGAGTCATGCCTTCCCCAGCTGTGTGTTTTTGCCAAGACGGTGCACAAACAAGTTGTTCATTGTTAAATCTGTCAGTGGGGCCAGGACTTGAAGCTTCCACAAGCTTCAGGTGTTATTCAGTTCTCTCTTTCTCATTCTTTCATTGTAAGCATTTTTGACCTCAGAAAAAAATTGTTTCAAATACTTTTCTAGAAGGAAAACTCTCTGTTGAAGTTTTCCCTTAATATAATATATGTAAGTTCAGGTCTCTTCATTTGTAGATAGAGCAAATAAATATTAATTGGAAGCTTTGGCGCATACCTGATTCTCAGCAGTGTGCTCATTAGATGCTCAGTGTGAGTGAGAAGTGCAGTGTGGTTGCTAGAGATGTCATTTGAACGTAGAGGCATATTAGAGAGCTGCATGAGGGATGAGGAGGGGGAGAGGGAAGCAGGAAGGGAACGCTGCTCCTCATGGCCAGAACACACCTGGAGCATGGTGGTCTTTCCTGGGCATGACCTTGATTTCAGGATGGGAAGCTTGGACTTCCAGCAGCTGGGAGAGAAAACTTAAAACAATGTCCTTCCTTAATTTAAACCTATGCATGGAACCCTTAATCTCTGTCTTCTTTAGGCAATGAGGATTATCGCAGTGAAAAAACGAACAGAGAAACCCTGGCATTTATGGAACTCACATTTTGGTTGGGATGACAGACCATAAGAAGTAAGACAAATAAAACAGAAACAATCTTGTAGTAATTAGTGCTAGGAGGAAAAATAAGGCAGGGTGGGGAGATTGAGAGGCACAGGGGTGCGAGTTTTGAGATAGTGTTTAGGGAAGCCTATTCCAAGGAGGTGACATTTGAGTGGACCCGAATGCAGGGAGGGGTCAAGACACGGATTATCTGAGGGAGGGAAATTCCAGGTAGAAGGACTAGCAAGTGAAAAGGTCCTGAGGTGGGAACATGGGAGTAAGACAATTTCAAGGCCAAAGTGGAGTGAGCAATTAACACTGGCAGGAAATAGAATCAGACAGGCAGCCTAGTGGGCATGGCTTTTGCTCTGAGCATGAGGAGAACCCCTTGGAAAGTTCTGAGCAGGGAAATGGTGGATCTGTTGCATAAGATCACTCTAGCTGCTGTGCAGAGAAGGTATTGTAGGAGAGCTGGAGTGGGAGAAACCATAGATATTCAACCGATAAGAGAAGGCGTCAGGCAGGGAGAGAGGCATGCAGTTGCTTCAAATGTTTAAAGTAATTTCCTGCGTAGGAAGGATTTTTTTCTTTTATATATTGTCATGTACAAATATGCTGAAGTTATTTAAAAAATAAAGAAATTTCGGTTCAAGAAAAGACCTACACTAAACTTGCTTTTCTTCTGATTATAGAAGTAACAAATGTTTCTTTTAGAAAATCTGCAAGAAAAGAGTAAAGCATAAAGAAAATATACTACTCATAATCCACTGCTCAAAAATTTTAAAAAGGAAATGACTATCAACATTTTTCTTTATTTTTCCAGACTTTTTTTCTGTGCATGCAAATATACATTTTATAAAAGGAAGCAGATTATTTTCTGTTATGTAGATATTTTTATACTGTTCTGTAACTCGACTTTTTCACTTACCAATGACTGTTTCTTCATTTCATTAACTAGTATGTACAGCATCATTTTTAATGATTTCACTGTACCCTGTTATACATTTGAACCATCATTTAGTAAAAATTTTGTATAGTTGGGCGATCAGATGGTTTTCAGTTTTCTTTCTTTTTTGTTATTATAAATGACACTACGAAGAATATCCTTAAACCTAGATCATGGTGTATATCTCTGGTCACTTAGATTGTTAGGATTACCTGCTGGAAATGTATGCACACTTTAAAGCTTCGTGATTTATATTTTAAGTTTGTACCAATTCACACTTCTACCAATTAGCACGTTCCATTCATTTCTAGTTCTTATTTAGAGAAGTCTAAATTTCGAACAAAGTCCATCAGGAGGAAGAGAGTTTCCTGTCGCTGAAGGTATTTTAGTAGGTGCTGGAAATTCACTTGGATAAGAGATTATTGAGTCAAATTTGGTTGAGTATTTGAAGTGTCAGTGAGGTTTTAGAATTATTTTCCAATTTATATTTGAGAGTACAGGGAAAGCAAGATGGAGGAAAGATGAAAAATTCTGTTGCTTGTATTCTATTCTATAGAGATAAATGAGTTGTTTTTGGTGATAGTTCACATACAGCAATAAAAAACAAAAAGTAAAACAAAAATAGGGTACTCATAGCAATTTTCTACAACTTGTTGGAGAATGGAACTAGCAAAGGCCAAGTGGGATAACAGAGTTTGGAGATACAGTTTAATAAATAAACACTCAATTTAAAATGTATTTTATTTAGATTAACAAAAAGTGAACTGTAAGTTGTTCTTAGACTTTCTCATGTGCAAAACACAGCAGCATATAACCCAAACATTGCCATCTCTATCAATTCATCAATTGGCTTACTGATTTAATTATGCAGCAATTAACAATATTATTGAATACCCACTAATTCTAGGCAGTCTGCTGGGCTCTGGGGATATTATATCAAATAGAACGTGATTCCTGCCCTCAATAGACTTATAGCCTACGGGGCGAGAAAAGCAAGCAATTCAACAATTTCAGTGTAATGAATGCTGTGATGAATATTCCATAGCATACACAGCATGCGATGACAAACAGTGAAGGGGTATCACCGTGCAAAGATACATGGGACAGGTCATGCCTACTTACAAAAAAAGCACTGGACTGAAGATGAAGAGATCTAGGTTTACCTTCTGGCCTGGATGAAGTTGTGTAAGTCATTAAATCACATTTAAAATAAATGGGAAAATTATATTTACCTAATATGGTTTTTGCAAAAATGGAATAGAATAGCATGTAAGAGCAACTAACACAGTAAAAGGCATGCACAAAATCTGAATAAATATTAGTCGAATCATTGAGACATATGAATAGTTTACTACACTAGATCTTCCCAAGAGGTAATTTCAAGAGAGGTCCACCAGAAACACAGAGTGAGGCAGTATTTATCAAAACTGGAATAGGCTGGGCACAGTGGCTCATGCCTGTAATCCCAACACTTTGGGAGGCTGAGGCAGGCAGATCTCTTGAGGTCAGGGGTTCAAGACCAGCCTGGCCAACAAAAATGGTGAAACCTCATCTACTAAAAATACAAAAATTAGCCAAGCGTGGTGGTGGGTGCCTGTAATCCCAGCTACTTAAGAGGCTGAGGCAGGAGAAACGCTTGAACCCAGGAGGTGGATGTTGCAGTGAGCCGAGATTGTGTTGCTGCACTCCAGCCTGGGCAACAGAAAAAGACACTGTCTCCAAAAAAACAAAACAAAACAAAAAACCCAAAAAACTGGAATAGATTCTTTTGCTGCATCGAATGCACTTTCCCCAAGTAGTATATTCTACATAAATCTGAGATCAAAATAATGTATTATGTATGAATTTTGATGAATTTAGGATACAAACTAAGATGCTTAACAGTTAGACAAAACCCAGAAGTTAGATGAAATCACAGGGCATATGGAGGGAGGAATTTCTCTTTGCTAATTATCGTATGCCTGGAGCAGTAGCACAGAGATTGCTGCTTTGTGCCTAATGATTATGAGGGTCAAATTGTGTTTACAGATAAATAGAGACAAGCATTCAGTGCGCTAAAATACCTCTTCAAAGAAGGACAAAAGTGCTCCCAAGCAGTGGAAATGTAATAGAAGCTGTTCTAGGGTATGGCCGTGGGAGAGGCAGGATTCAGAACCCTTTTCTCTCGGAAGATGCTCCTCTGATGTACTCCAGAATGTCTCTTCTTTTGCATCACACCAAGTCTGACAAATAGAGGAAGGAGGTGCTGTCTCTCGAGTTCTGCAGTGTGCAATGAGGATACCACAGTGAACTTCCAAGTTCTGGCTTTCATGGAGCATGGAGTCTATCAGAAAACACATCTGTTAAAAAACAGCACAGAGAGATGCCTCTTATGGATGTGGAAGTGCAGAAGACCATGACAGGTTCTAGTGAAAATGTGCTCAAGGCCTGGGGCACCTGGCCCAGAGTTCTCTTGAAACATACTTTAACCTCTGAGAAGTATTCTTATTGCAAATTTGTGGTCAAAGAGATAATTTTAGTTTTCATGTAGAGTGGTGATGTGGCAATTGCAGAAACTCAGGAGCCTTCATTCTGGTCTATATGGAGGTGGCCTAAGCTATTGATTTTGACCTAATGTAAATTCAACTTTAGGCCCTCAAATAAATATAAGCAAGTAACAAAGGGGAAAAATATTTAACTTCTCTAATAATCAAATAAATGCAAATTTGGGCAATTTTCTTAAACTATCAAATCAAAGATTTAAGTGACAATATTTACTGCTGTTAACAGTCAAAAAACTATCATGGGTGGTGGAAGTGAAAATTGATATTCTTTCTGAAAAGCAATTTGGCAATATGTATTACAAGCCTTTAAAACATCTACCATTTGATCCATTCATTCCAATTCTAAGACTTGATCCTAAAATGAATGCAAAATATAGGAGGAAAAAATCATTGTATATAAACATACCCATTGCAGAATTACTTAGAACCTTGAAATCCTGGAAATAACCTAAATTTCTAACAACAGAATGATTGATTACATTTTGTACATTTTATGAAATCTCCATGGTATATGGGGCCAATAAAACTGATACTTATAATGATGCTTTGTCATAATGTTAACATAAAAGCTTACTTTTGGTTTCCCATGAAAGAAGCAATTCCTAAAGTAATAATGTGCTACCATTTAATTAACAATTCAGCACATTGTGCTGTGTGACATCTAGTACTGTGAGTTTAACTTTTAAAATATGCACTGTTAATTAATACCATTGCAACTATGTAAAAATAATAAATCAAAAACTTTGCAAAATAAAAAAAGATGGGAAAGAAATGCACCAATTTTTATTAACAATGACTATTAGTAGTGGGATGTGTGATTTTCTTCCTTTCCTTTTTCTTCATTTTTCAAAAATGCCCAAATTACTGTATATTACTTTTAGAATGGACATATGGACATCAAGCCTGAGGGTGTTTCTTCCTTTTCTTAAAAAGCAGTCCTGTTTTCTGTTCTGTTAGTGAAGAAACATGGTCTTTGGTGACGAGAAAGCCTGAAGCATTGACTTAATAAATAGGCCTTTAATGACTTAAAAAAGTCAGAGACCCATAGATTCTTAAGGTTGAAAGGTCACTGATTTCAAGTCAGTACTGCTGATTCCAGAACAAGTAGATAATTATTTACTAAGTGCTTACTATGTATAAAGCCCCCTGTGCAACAGTTGCCCACCTGCCTTCCATTGAGAATTCCTACTCATTTGTTTTTCCAGAAAAGAAACCAGCATCACCTCCTTTACATAGACTTCCTTGACATTCATCTGTGTCCCCTATCCCCTGTTTCAGGTGATCTGGGCTAGGGCCCCTTCCGTCTGTTTCAGAGGTCAGTTATTTCAAGCTTTCTGAGGGCAAGAACTACATCCCCAGCTCCTGGCACATGGTGAACACATAGACTGTTCAATTAATAAGTGAATGAATGATTTTTTCTTTTGAGGCAGAATCTTGCTGTATTGCTCAGGCTGGAGTGCAGTGGCATCATCTTGGTTCACTGCAACCTCTGCCTCCTGAGTTCAAAGGATTCTCATGCCTCAGCCTCCCAAGTATTTGGGATTACAGGCGTGTGCCACCATACCCAGCTATTTTTTTTTTTTTTGTATTTTTAGTAGAGATGGGGTTTCACCATGTTGTCCAGGCTAAACTTGAACTCCTGGCCTCAAGTGATTCACCCGCGTTGGCCTCCCAAGGTGCTGGGATCAGAGACGTGAACTACTGCGCCCGGCCAAGCAAATGAATAATTTTTGAAGACAGTATTTTAGGTGTTCTGGAAAGATAGAAAATAGTGTGAGAAATGGTATTTGCTCTTAAAGATGTTATGAATAATTATAATGCAAAAAGCCAATTAACAGTGCATATTTAAAAACTAAAAAAGGACATCAATAGATGTCACATGGTTCAGTGTACTTATTAAATAAAGGGTAACATGATTAATGCTTTAGGGGTAGCGTTGTTCATCAGAAATAAAAAAATACCGAGAAAAGAAATCAAATGGCTTAAATATACGCTTTCATATGATTAAATTACTTGGTTTTATTTTATAATTTTTTAATCAACAAAGCAATAAACTAATAATTATATCTTCTCCATACCCAAATATACAAAATTATTAAGAAACATTTTTCCATTTTTTTTTTTTACAATGACTGATAGCCCAGTTGACTTGTAGTTGAACAAGGGCCAGAAAATTTAATGTCTTGCCTAAAACACGTTTCTTTTGGGTGAGATTGTATGGCTCTTAGTCTTTATTCGTTATTAGGTTATCTATGACATAAGTAAATAACAATTCTAAAAAGTTCAGCCCTTCAGATGGTTTGTGAGTGGTAGAAAAGAACTTAGATCAGTAAGCATGAATTCCCTTTTTTGTATTTTGGAATTGCATGTACTCCTGAATGGAGAGAAATAGGCCTCCTTCTCTCGTCTTCTTTTGCAAGGAGGTTTATATATTACTGCAGTGAGGAACCAAGAGGATCCTCTCATGGGGTTTTCCCTCCACTGAGTGAATGACTTGACAAATTTTCCAGGTTATGTCAATTTACCTGCTCCCTCCTGCACTACAAAGGCAGTGACACTGAGAGTATACTTTCCAACCTTTATATTGCTTTTCAATGTAAATGATGCTAATATTTTAAATTGTGATAACTTAGATAAATTTAGTGGATAAAATGTACTCTACTTGCATATGCCCTTTATTCTAAACATAGACCATAGTCTTCTGGAGCCCTGAACAAACGGTAGTAGAATTCAGATATGCAAGATCTAGAACTTGGGTTCCTTACTATAATGGGTAGAACATGACTTAGACTAAATATATCTGTCTATAAATATCTCTGAATAACATAGATGTAGACATTTTTCATTATGCAAAAAAGAATATTTATAACACTGTCTATCAGAAACCTAGATGCTAACTCTAAACCAAGAGGAATATTGTAATTATTTAAATGCTCCCTAGGAAAATGTGTTATACGGTTTGAACAATTAGGGGAGATATCAACAAAGAAATCACTTCTAGTAGAAAATTGTAAATAATGAATTTTATTCAAACAAGCAAGACCCTGAATTACTGTAAAGTAAGCATCAATTATACATACAGTTTAATATTTTATTATAACATTTGCATTAGGATGGCAGTAAGCTGGGCTCCAGAGCATTAATTCACATGGCGTATTGGACTTTTGGGTACCTTGCCCCATGCCCTTCAGGGGCTCTTCAGGGTGATGATGAGATGATGTTCCTTATCAAATCTTGGGAAAATGAGGGCTGTTTCAGTGTGTAGGACTCCTGAAATCTCAGGAGAGCACCATGGTATAGGAATTATTTTTACTAGAAGCCAAAGAACATCTACAGTGTTGGAAACATTGAGAAACTAGACTTCCCAGAGGATGAAGAATAGGCTGGGGAGGAAATTGGACACTAGGCTACCTGAGGTCAAGATGAAGATTCAGTGGCATCCTTAATACGTGCTTTCCAACTTCTGAGGAGCTACTCTAGGGAAGAAGCAGCAGCCCACAAAGACTGTTTTCTTCAAAAGACAGCACCCAGATCAGTGGATGGACATAAATATTAAATCAAAGGCTTTTCTTTTCTCTTCTCTTTCTTTTCTTTCTTCCTTCCTTCCTTCCTTTCTTTCTTTCTTTCTTCCTTCCTTCCTTCCTTCCTTCTGTCTCTCCTTCCTTCATTCCTTTCTTCCTTCCTCCTTCCTTCTTCCTTCTTCTTCCTTTCTTTTTTTTTCTTAGAGACAAGGTCTCACTCTGTTGCCCTGGCTGGAATGCAGTGGTGAAACATTTTCCTACTTCAGCTTCCTCTTACTCTTGAGAATGTCTCATCTTCTCAGATTCATTTCAGATAGCTTTGAGAATCCTCTGGACAAAGTTTCATGTTTGGAAGAGGCTTCTCAGCTACTCTCTGCGTTCTGTCCAGCATGTGTCTCCTCTCTAGTTCTGATTCACTGTGGCAATGTCATTGGTTGAGGCCACTGATTGATCAAAAACCTAGAGCCACTTCATGACATACTTCCTTCTTTCCAAATGCAGCTGTAGGCTACTCCTGCTCTCTGCTCAAAGAAGAATTCTAGCCCTGATATGCTGCCTGTAGTTGACTTGTGTCTAAACCCCAATATAAGCTGTATATAGTAGCTTAGGATTAACCTGTAATCCTAACATCTTATGTAGAGATTTGCGTTATTGTTTCTTCTCTTCAGTGTACATGTTGTGTCAAAGGACTCAGTATTAAGTGCCTGGGGGCTAGAGGAATATATGAAAAACTGACAATGTGGTGTATTCAAATTGGCCCCACCCTCTGACACCATCTTATTGTCTTTGACTCAAACCTTTGTTTCCTGAATCTCTCTTCCATGGGTTAGCCTGATTCTACTACTTCCACTGGCTTGAGAGACGCATCTGAATCCTAGGGTTGTCATAGTACATATACTAAAATTTAGAATTCTGATACATAAGGAAAAATGTTTTAGTAGTTAGAGTTAGCTTCTCAAGTGGAATGTGGTAGCTCAAGAAAGAATAACCTCCTTCCAATAGAAATATGCAAACAGAGGCTCAGCACCTATGTGAGGGATGTTAGGGAAATAATTCTGTATGAAGGAAAGGCAGAAGTGTGGACTAAGTATCTGTCATAGTCTATTTTCTGTTGCTATAACAGAACACCACAGACTGGGTAATTTATAAAGAATAGAGGTTTATTTAGCTCATGATTCTGGAGCCTAGAAAGTCCAAGGTAAGGTGGCCACATTTAGTGAGGGTCTTCTTGCTGTATCAAGGCATCACATGGCTAGAGAACAAGAGCGTGTGTGTCAGTTCAGGTCTCTCTTCTTCTTATAAAGCCACCAGTCCCATCATGCGGGACCCACTCTGATGACCTCTTCTAGTCCTAAATACGTCCCAAAGTCTCCACCTCCAATAAGCATAATGAATTTCAGGCTTAAGTTTCCAATATATAAAATTTGGAAGACACATTCAAACCATAGCAGAATCCAATAAGTCCTTCTCATCTATAATGCGGTGCTGTTTGGGCAATTCTGCTACTATATGGGCATCCTTGACAGGATAAGTAATTTAATTAATAGCAGCGATAGTGAGAAGAGGGAGCAAATGCACATGTGCATGTACAGACCCATGGAACACTATATAATGCTCCTTTGTCAAGAATTTTTTTTTTTTTTTTTGAGATGGAGTCTTGTTCTGTTGCCCAGGCTGGAGTGCAGTGGTGTGATCTTGGCTCACTGCAACCTCCACCTCCTGGGCTCAAGCAATTCTCCTGCCTCAGCCTCCTGACTAGCTGGGATGCGCCCACCACTACACCCAGCTAATTTTTTTATTTTTAGTAGAGACAGGGTTTCTCCATGTTCGCCAGGCTGGTCTCGAGCTCCTGACCTCAAGTGATCCGCCCGCCTTGGTTTGGTTCTTTCTTCAGTTTTCTCTTAGGGACTACTTAACACTGTTGAAAGAAGTTTAGCAGTCATTGTTACACTCAGTAACTTAAATATAGAACATAATAAATATGTGCGTTAGTGAATCTGGAGAATTGCCACTTTCTATTCACTTACTATCTTACACTACAAGTTGTCTTTTTAAGAGTCCATTTGCATTGTCTCTCCAAATGGAGGGCAGGGCTCATGGCTTACCCTGTCTTGTGATCCTCAGGGATCCTAGCTTTTTCTTTGCCTAACCATAGAAGATGCTCAGTTAATGATTGAAGTCTACCGTTTGTTTCATCCAGGAAAGATTGTGATACTCACTGTGCTAGATTTAAAATGGCTCTGTTATTATCTCTGAGACTTGGGAAGTCTATTTTTAATGTATAAGAGAAAAGGTTTTGAGTTGTACAGGATTTTGATTTTTTTTTTTCCCTGTACCATGCAGCTCAGAAGTAAAATGGTTTAGGTCAAAATCAATTGAACAAGAAGAAAGAAGACCTTGCATTCTAGTGCTAGTCTTAGTAATTTCTAGACATATGGTTTTGGACAAATTAATTAACTTCTTTTGAAACTCTGTTTCTTCATCTGTAGAAACTATTTAAATTGAACGATAGTGGTATTATTTACTTAGAGAAGGACAAAGAGATGTTTACATACTGTACTCAAAAGGTCAAACAGATGGGATTATTTTAGATTGAAAGCTTATGTGTGGGAGTCATGCCTTTTGTGAGCCACATAAATTCCCATGGGGTCTGGTAACTTACTGTGTGCCCAGCAGGAACCCAAAAAGTCTTGTCATGGTGATAAATATGACACCGTTTAATAAGGTCACATTTAACACAAAGAGAAACTTGGGAAAGAAAACAAAACAAAAATCTAGACCTCATCCCTAGGTACTTTGTATGACTTTGGACAGGTCACTTTACCCCTCTGAACTCTTCAATTGATTCATAAAAAGAACCAAATGCTAAGAAGGGGAGGGCAGGCATATAAATGGAATAGTAGGAAAGATTATTGAGCCCATGAACTGGGAAGTATAGTACCCTGAAATGTATGACACCCTGAAATTGTTGGCCTCCTGTATGTATTCTCTTCAAAGGGAGAGACTCCCCAGAAAAATTACTGTTGGACAATACTTGTCAAGACATTTATGGGAGCTGCTTTGGATACATGGTATGCTTGAATTGAGAAGGAGCTTAAAGATATTTTAGATTAACCTCTTAATTTTACACATGGAAAAAGAAAGTCTCAAGGAAGTTATACAAATTCTTTAAAATTATATAATGTGTGAGAGAGCTAGCACTAGATTTGCAAGGCTGTGAGCCATTGGGGAATTCAAGTTTGTTTGTTTTGACCTATTTTGCTTATTTTTGAGTTTAAGTGGCAGAAGATAATCTTATTTTCTTGGTGCCTTGCTTTTCAAGAGGTCTTGTCAATGCCCCCTCATTTCTTGTCTGTAGAAACTAAATAAATCAAAAAAGGAATTAATTTCACAAATATATTATGTGCTAGCCATGCAGTACCCATTGTTGGGCATTGGTAATACAAACTTGCTACAAGGCACTTGTTGTCCTTGGATAGATTTCTGTTTTCATTCCTTCACATTGTTAACATTGAGCAATCTGCTTAGTCAGGAAAAGGCAACACATTGTAAAGGTATGCAGATATAAAAAAGTAGGAGTCCAATGTATGATTCATTCCTATAGTAGCCTTGGTGTAGCCCAGTCCAAAGGACAATTTCCTCCATTAGACATTAACTACCATCAATTTCTTCTCTCATGAAATAAACAGATTCTGTCTTGGAAATAGAAATTTTCTCTGCTAATGAGCTTTTTACTACTTGGGAGTCTTCTATTTTAATCTGAGACTAAAGGATAGAAGGAGAGGCTTCACAGGGAGCAGGAAATGGAAATGACAGTAGACCCTAACTCCCTCTCCACCTGTGCATGGATATGGAAAAGGGCTTTGAAAAAGGCACCACTTATAATAGCGCAGTCCAGGGAACTGGGTGCCAAAGTCAATGCCTGTGATGGGAGAGCTGCTCATGCTTCTTACAATGTCTTGAATACTCTTAATCCTTTTGCAAATACTTGCTTTGTTGTAAGACAAGTCAAAGCAGATATGATGATGTCTTAGCTGAAGAAGAAATTGTGGCTTCTTGGATGCAGTAAAGCAAGAGGATTGTCTCTTAAGAATAATAAAAAAGAGTTTTTTCATTTAAATCTGGCCTAGGAAAAATATCCTCTTGAAATTCTTTTTACTATTAGTTTTATTTTCAAAAAAACACTGATCTGAACAAGATTAAATAAGCAAATCAATGGCTTTCTGGGTTTAAAGCAACTGAATTCCTACTGATCTCCCTTTATACTGAAATTTCAACATAGATTCTTCACAAGAGAAGAAAGATAAACTGAATCCCATATGACACTCAAGAAGATGTAGGACAAGCAAATAAAAGTGGTCCCAGGGAAGCAAATAATCTTCCCAGCCCTGCAAATGATTCGCTTCTGCCCTATAGTTTGATTCTTCCAAAATCTGGTTTTCAAAACAAATTAGTCCACCTCTGAAAAAGGCATGCCGACTTTCCAACTGACAATTATAAAAGTGACCCTGTCTACAAACATCTGATGAGTGAGTGTCTAGGTTATAGAAACAGAGATACCCTCTTCCAACTGTAATATTTCTGTTGATAGGCTCTGTTTAGAAGATTAATTCTTAATGTCATCATTCATGAATTACAGGGAATGAAAAACAGGAGGAAGGGAAGCAGAGAAGGATGTGCTAATGTTGCGGTGTTGTATAATGTTTTCAAACCCTAAGTTCTTCTACCAATCTGACCATGTCACTTAAATTTAAGGCTCTAATAACATTGGCTTCCAGAAATATTTTCACTTGTATGACTTCACTTATCCTTGATGCCAGAGTTCAAAAAGGTGTATAAATAAGATGGGAGGAGGGACACATTATCACAGACCAATAATAATGACAACAAAAATACCTCAAAGCTCTTAACAAATAAAGCTAGAAATGATCTGAGTCTTGTGAAAAATACTGATTAACACAAAAATGATTTTAAAAGCAATATTCAGAGAAAGTACAGTAATGGAGACTTGGTCCTGGCACAGATAGTGTTACCTTAAAAATATATCACAGAGAATGTATAATTATTGACTGTATTTATAAATCTTCTCTATCCAGGATCTTCACATCACCAGTATGATGGAATTGAAGCCCAAGATTGGTAATGTGATGGTAGGAAAACATTCACTTTCTTTAACTCGTGTTTAGTATCTAAACAGAAAATTTCATTTTTATAACATAGGAATTTTGTATATTTGGTTTTCAAAATCTGTTTTGTTCTCCAAAATACGGAAAGCTATGGAAAATGGGGAATGTCTCCCCCTTACCCTAGAAAAATAGATATAAGTTAATATTGCTCCAGTTTTTTTTTTAAGTAGACTGCAGGAAAAAAAAAAGAAGCTAGTGATCTTAATACAATTTTTTAAAAACTTTCTAGAAAATTATATTAAGCTTATCAGCTTGTTTTCATGACTGTGAGTATTGAACATAGAAAGTGGTGATAATTAGAAATCAGCATTGACTTATTAAAACAATTCATGCCAAAATAAATTCGTTGCATTTTTATAGTCTTCAGTGCAGAATTTAATGGAGTATTGGGTTATACATATAGAAATACATGGAAATAAAATATGGTGAGTTTATGTGAATTAATAACTGGCTGAAGACCTATATCCAAGAACCACGATAAAACAATTTGTGTCCAGTGTCAGGGGGTCTCTATTGGTTTGCAACAAGACTATGTACTGGGGTGGAACTGTTGAATGTTTTTATCAATAAATATAATGATGAAGTAGAAGTCGGGCATATCCGTTCTGTGTCAAGTACCAAACTTGGCAATATACAGAGGCCACACTGTGTGACTGAAAGAATGAAGGGCTTGCAGCTCCTAGGGGAGTTTGAATTCCACTTCTACACTTACTAGCTGCTTGGCCCTTGACCTCCAGTTTTTTCATTTGCAAAATGGTAACTGCCTTGCAGGACTGTGAAGATCACAAGAATTCGTGGATATGAAGTGTTTAACTTGGTGCTTGGCACAAAGCAATTTGTTTTCTCTGTCTTTCTCCTCTCTTTCTTGTAAAGTGGATTTTTAAATAAATTTAACTGAGTCACCTAGTGGTTTGGTTCACACTGAATTACAGTCTTAAACAATAAATGATTCCAGTGTATAAACCTCTATACCACTTATATGCATGGTTAAAGAGGACCTTATCCTTTATGAAGGATGAATTCAAACATCGCTATTAGCAGTTTCTGGTTTATTCTTTCAGTGTTTCCACTTAGCAGAAATGCACACACATACTTATTACATGTTATTTCGCCTTCTTTCTACACAAAAGTTAATGTGATAGTTTTCTTTCACAAAGGTGCCAATTTGCAGTTTTCTCACTTAATGCATCTTGGAAATCAAGATGTCAATATAATGAGTTTATGCATTTTCAGTAATGAACCTAGTCACTTGGTCCAGGTTTTGCAGGTCAGTAGGAATTTTCCAGGCAGATGGTAGCAGGAATAGCTTTCCAATATGAGGAAACCGGATAGACCAGGGCCCACTTGCTCACTTATTTAATTTGTTCAAGAAATGTTTTTTGAGTACTTAAACATGCCAGGCCATAGGCTAAATATTTTTTGTTCATGTCATTGAATCCTCACCACAACCTAATGTATGATATTACTATCCTCATTGTACAGATAAGGAAGTTGAGGTTACAAAGACTAAGTCGCTTACCCAAGGTCAGAAAAATACTTAATAGTCTGATTCGGAGCCAGCCTGTTTTGCAGGAGTCATGCTCATAATTGCACACTCACTTCCAGATAAAAGGCAAGTTGGAGCAGAAAGGGAGGGTTCTAGATGTAGGAGCAGCAACGCAAATGGCCAAGGGTACAGGAGTTTCAAGTGTAAAGGAGCTAAAATCCTCCACTGTTGAAGCAACTGTGAGTAATATTAGTAGTTGTATTGCGGGAACAAAGTTGGAAACAACGTGGCAAGAGGTGAGGCTGAAGATGCAGGCAGGCCTGGCGTGGGTTTGCAGGTCCAGCACTGTGTGGCTTAAATCCTATTCCTTGTGCATGGGCCAGAGAGTGGCGTGAGTGTCCTCAGCCCTCAGTAGTAACCTCTTGGAGAAGGCGGCTGTGTCAGGCCCTCAGGCTGAGACTAGGAGAGAACACTGAGGC
Source organism: Pongo abelii (assembly GCF_028885655.2). Taxonomy (NCBI): domain Eukaryota; kingdom Metazoa; phylum Chordata; class Mammalia; order Primates; family Hominidae; genus Pongo; species Pongo abelii. Next base: position 141,289,246 of record NC_071990.2, read on the forward strand.
TTCAAGGCCGCGGGTTGAATGGGGCAATTTGCCGCCGGAAACCTGCAGACTTAAAATGCTTTACGAATACCTTAGAGTGGCACCTGGGATTTCCTGGACAATTTGAGGGGTGACTGGAGCTTCTGAATCTCTTATAGGTCGTGGCTTTGGCTTTTGACAGGGTTGGGGCAGGATACCTTGGGTGTATGTCTAGTATGATTAACTAATGTAATCATACAGCATCTTTATTTTTGTCCCTCACTGTCCCTTTAAATGGATTCAGTTGGGATTCTTCGCTTTATAACGATTGGCAGCCTCCATGAAATTCTCTGGTCACATTCAGATCATAAAGTCTTGAGACTTTAAGTCTCAAGACATTGTCACATTTGAATCTGTAAGGGTGGCGGGGAAGTTCCCACTTGCCTGACACTCACCTGGTGATTGGCATCACTCTGTCTCTGGACTTGGCAGGTAGGTGAGGCAGGCTCATTCTACCATGGGTGCTTTCATGGATTCTCGGAAGACCCCTTCCTCCGGTCTGCCCCCAGATCAGTGCACTTTCCTGCTTAGGCTGATCCCTTAGTCCCTGTGAAGCCAACAAAACCTTCGGCTTCTGTCAAGGTGTGAGTGATTCCCTGGGCACTCCTCTTAGAAGGACCTAGGGCAGCCTTGGCTGGCTCAGCTCTGTGTATGCATCTCATTCACAGCCTCATCCGGATCCTTGCTCCACACTCGCAAATTCTGGATTCCAGGGACTCCAAACCTGCCACCCCTTCTCAGCACAGCCCCTTTTCTTTGCATTCTGTCGGAAAAGTTAATCAGCCTATGTTATGCCTTCTAGGTTTTCAGGTGGTACTCAGACACAAACCTAAACTGCAGAGGACAAACATTAAGTTCTTGGAGTAGTCCTATTGAAGTTGTTATTCACAGGCATGAGTTGAGGGGCCAGCACCTGCTATTACTCTCTCCAAAAAATTCTTCCTTGAGTTTATGGGCTGGAGGTTAGGGGTGTCTCCCACTCCCTTGGAGCAGAGATAGGGTGGTTGTGACTCAGAGCAAAGGCCTCTTCAAATAAATCCTCTCCTTTCCAAAAATTATCTTCTAATCTCCAATGATAGGCCCTTTTATACCTTTGTTGTGGTCGAGGCATTTAAGTGTCATCTAAAAGACCTCAGTCACTCACTTTGAAACATTTTTGCTTCTTGGTCTATCTACACACTCTGGCATGTGCTGGGGCTGAAACCTCCAGTTTAACGTCAGATAAATCATAGATATTATACTGAAAATGACATCCTTTTCCTCTACTTCAGAGTGCTCTTTCTAGAGTACAAATATGACTGCATGACTCTCCTGCTTAAAACCCCTCAATGAGTTCGCAGAGTCCTTGCTCGTGCAATGCTTGGAATGTAATAAGGAAGACAGACAGCATGAGATAGCATGCAAGGACACGGATAAGCAAAGTGTTGCAAAATCAAACACGTAGAATGCTGAGATAGGGAATAAATGGGGAAGAGGTGAGGGGAGAGGAGCCAGGCTCTCTCGCTGGCCTTAGAGCAGCAGCATGTAATTAGGAATGCTAAGAGCATAAACTCTTACCTGAGAATGTCCGGGTTCAAATCCCAGTACTGCCACCTGTTAGCTATTTGATCTTTGAAGTTACTTATCCTCTCTGTGCCTTGGGTTCCTAATCTGTAAAATGGGAATAGTAATCGTTCCCTCTTATGATTGTTGTATTCGAGGAGTTACTATTTTTAAGTAGAAGAATGCCTGGCATATTATAAGTGATATATAAAGTTTCTTAAATAAATGTAAAATTCCACTGACTTTTTCTACAGGTTTTAGGCCCTTGCCCTGACTGACCTAAATTTGGCCTGTGCTATTCAGCTTAGCCAGCTCCTCTTCTGAGAAGCTTCCAATGATCCTCAACATTCATTCAGGTGTCCTTCTTACATGCTACGATGTATTGTATGCATATCAGTATCACCACAATTATTCCACTGTACTGTAATTGATGCTCTTTCTCTGTAGACCATAAAAACACTACTCTTGAGAGAAGGAACTATATCTTATTTATAGTGGTATAAACAAAGGTTTGGCATATCTGATACCCATTAAATATATGATGAATGAATAAATGAATGAGTGATAGAGAAATTCTAATAGATCAGAATAAAACTACATACTTACAATTTGATAGTTTTCTTTCTTTCAAGATAAGAACACTCTTCTCTTATTGGTTAGATTTTTCAGATTCTACATGAAACCATAATCCTCCATGTCATTTATAAGGGAAGGGAATGTAGGGATTTATCTTAAATTCGAATTTACAAAAAGCTAAATTGTGTCGGATTAATTACTTCAGCTAAGCATTTACCACATTCATCCAATATATTGAAAATATAATTTAATTTAATACATATTTATTGAATGCCTTTCTGGGCAAAGCACTGTGAAGGTCTGAACATGAATAAAGTAGGTCCTCTGCCATACAGCAGCTTATGTTCTAGAAGAGACGACAGAGACGCAGAAACCTGTAAAACAAGGGGGAATATAACAAAAGCAAAAGGCTGGGAGATTTAAAGAAGAGAGATTTAGTTTATTACCATTTCATTTTTAAGAATCTGCTTTGTAAAGTGAAGTCTTTTTTTTTTTAAGATGGAGTTTTGCTCTTATTGCCCAGGCTGGAGTACAATGGCACGATCTTGGCTCACCACAACCTCTGCTTCCTGGGTTCAAGTGATTCTTCTGCCTCAGCCTCCCAAGTAGCTGGGATTACAGGCATGTGCCACCATGCCCAGCTAATTTTTGTATTTTTAGTAGAGATGGGGTTTCTCCATGTTGCTCAGGCTGGTCTTGAACTCTCGACCTCAAGTGATCCGCCTACCTCGGCTTCCCAAAGTGCTGGGATTACAGATGTGAGCCACTGCACCTGGCCAAAGTGAAGTCTTAATTCCTAATTACTTTGTCTCTTCTTGTTATTAACTTCTTTTCACTTCTTGAATTTACCGTACTAACTGCACCAAAAGAATAATTTCTTGATTATATAATTCATGCAGAAATCAAAAAGGCTATTTTACAACAGCCCTTTATTTCCTTTTTTAAAAAAATTCTGTTTTCCTATCTTTTGTGTGAGCATAGATTAATTTGTATAGCATTTGAGTGGCAACATTACCCATGTAAGATATCAATGTTGTCAATATAGAATTTTAGAGCTTGAAGGAAATTCAGAGACCATCGAGTATATACATTCATAATTTTATTTTATTTTACAAAAAGCAGGAGGTGGAATAACTTGATAACAAAGCTAGTTATTAGAACAGCTAAAAGAAAACCCCAACATCCCGAGGCCCAGGACTATTCTTTTTTCCATTATACCATGCTGCTTCTAGAATAATTTTAGACTATAGGAAATGCAGTCCTGGGGAAGATATTTATAACAAGTCTCTGGCTCATTTAGCATGCCGTTGTTTGGGGTATCCAGCTGCACACTTTGTTCTTGTCAGTAATAAATTATTTCCTGACAATTTGGTTGACAAACGGGATCCCAGCCTCAATGATTTGCACACATCTTTTAAAAAATGATCAGGTTAACTCTTCCAAATAGCTTTTTTGTCCTTCACTTATCTTCCAGCACGGAGAAAAGGAAGATTCAAGATCTTCTGTAAGAGTGTAAATCACACACATCATCAGAACTCTGTTTATATAACATTTAGGGTGAAGGTACCCTTTTATGAGCTTTTGTAATCCAACGGAGAATCTCTGAAAGCCACAAAACCTCTCCTGTGCCCTAAAACTAACTAAGTTTGCTTTTCTAACTTCCCAGTGGGCTAGGATACAAAGTACGTGGACACTCAAAGGTTTGAAAAGCAAAACAGAATCAAGAGGTGGGGGTGGGGAGGGGAATGTAGGGGTGGCCAATAAGGATTCTTTTACAACTCATATTTCTCTATTGAAAACTGAGATTTCTGGTCACATTGGGGCAGAATAATTGATAGCAGCTGCAGACGAGAAGGTTTGAGCATGTATCTCCCCAGGCAATATTTTCTTTGGTATTCTCAATGGTATGTTGAAAGTATAGCAGTTTAATATTGAGTCAGAGTTTCTTTAGTGAGCTAAGTGAACTAAAACAACTTATTTATTCCATTTTCGTCACAAAAACTTGCCTTATCCCATGTTTTTTCTTAGGCCACCACTGTGTGGTCATGACATTTGCCTGTCATCAATGTTGGTGATTCTGAGAGACCCTCCTGTAGTAGGGGGTGAATGAACGCAGAGTGCCCATGGGCTGACACCATTTTGGTTGCAAACTGGCCTCTCAAAGTCAAGAATCTTTGGCCTATTAGTGAGGAAAAATTCAGGATTATAGGAACGACTTCTCTTTCAGTTCCCATTGTTAGTAATAGTAAGATAATGAAGAGGAAATTAATCTTTGAGATGTTTGAAGGTTTTCTTAGTACAGGCAATAAACAAGTTGTAATTTAGGAGATAGTAATACTTCAAAATGGTGAAAATGAGTCCAAAATATTTCCAAACTAATGCGCTAAAAGGAAGAATATGGGCATTTTTCAATATAGACTTTCTTCAAAGGGCAAGTCTCTGATTCCTTTAATAAAATATTTCTTTAAAAACTTCACAGCTCTTTCCTTTAGTGAAGGTTCTCATTTTAAATGTTCCTGTTATGATAAATAGAATAAAAAGGGTATGAAAAGGCTATTAAAATAATTACAGAAGTTCAGGTCATAAATTATCTGTTGATTCAGACTGTCATCAGGTAAGTCAATTGCTTCAATGTTAAGACTAATTGGCCAGACTAGAGAATTGGCTATAAATGACTTCAGACATCTGGATCAGATCTAAGTCATCAGCTTGGCCAGTGTGATCCAACCTGCATTGAATATTCCCCTCATTTGAGCAATAGACATTAAGTGTTATTGTGTTACTGTTATTTTGTGATATTAGTTTGCCAATATGCCACAAAATATGACGGGATTAAACACACACAATATGGGATAATGTTGAGATAATGGGATAATGGTGATCAGCAGCCCAGGTGTCTCATCTGAGAGAAACATGGCCAAATTAAACAGCTAGTGAATGTTGACTATGGATTGGGTTCATGAGCTAGCTAATTTTTTTTTCAGATTGCTGTGGTTAAGAAAACTCATATTTAACCAGTTTTGCATGCTTCCTAATATATCTAACCTAGACACTACTATCCAGCTCAATCTCCTCCTCTGCCTCTTGCAAAAATATGAGACCAGAAATGGTTTACACTTCTATATGGGCATGCATGCATTTATGTATGAGTGAATTGTCTAAAAAGTGTCATAGGCTTTTAAAACTAAGAATCTTCTGGGACTAGAAAAATGCAAGATCTCGACAAACGAGGCAATAAATGTGGTAGCAAGGCATCCTCTCCTCTGACAACCCCCATAACTTAGGGGTTCACTCAGCTGTTATCCTCTCTATGTGAACATTGTTAATTTAGTAAAATACAATGAAATCAGGACAGTTGACAAAATCTGTTCTTATTCACTGCATTTATCTGGTTACTAGGAAAACATTTTCAATGGGACAACAGGCTTAGTCTCCTCTGGATAAAACTTCTCGTAGTCTTTCACTTGAACTCTTGATAATCTTTTACTTCAACAGAAATAGTCAAACTTTAGAGTTATATTATGCCAATACCTCATTTAATTCTATGATTGCAAGAAAAGAAGGTGTGCTGCAAAACTAAACTTCCTAAATATCTGAAAGTTATATTTTTGAACTTCAAACCTTTAAAAAATTGAATTATTTTTATTGGAAACATAATTATACTTGAAATTTCTCTGCTTTCTTAAACACCTTAAATGGTATATTAAACATAACTGTTTTTATGACTCAGGTATAACTATAAATATAAATGTACCAATGCACTTATGGCCCATTAAAAGTTTGAAGCAGTTCACCTTTTCAATAAATCTTTATATTATCTCAAATTACTATATTTTATTTGTCTGCTTTTAGTAGTTTTTCTGTTAGCTATTAATCCTTGCCATTCTTGGGGTGCCTACTCTATTACTCAGTTCTATCTCTTTTCCTTTTGCAGTTTCTAATATGCTATGGTCTGGGAAGCACATAGCTAGCATTCTTAAAATTTTGTGAAAACAGGAGAAACATGCTTTATGAAGTGAATGAGCTTTACCGTCTGGATGTCAGGAAAACTATTTCTCTTGCCCAGAGGCCTTATTTGCTTATGTAGTGGAGGGACACAAATTATTTGCTTTCAGATGACACCAGACTCTTTTCATGGGGAAATTCTTTGATATCTGATAACTCCACCACTAATGTTCTAGGTGCTTTGATTCTCTGCGGAATGTAGAATGAACACACTCATAATAATACAGGTGCTTTTAGGCATGCAAAATGCACATCCTAGCATACATCCTCAGGTGCTTATAGTGTAAAGAAAATGTATAGTTGTCAGGAAAATGAATGCTCAAAGAATTGACACATAAGTATTGTCGTGTATATGTTTTATTTTAATATGAACTTAGCTATTTTTAGTTAAAATGGGTTAGATAATAATCAATGTATTTGTTTACACATTCTAAAAAGGGGAGTTAAGCCAAACTTCAGTGGCAGAGAAAAAAATAAGCTAGGTGAAAATTAGACATAGACAACTTATTGCCATAGAGAAAGAAGTAAAAATCTCAAAATCTTTACAAGTGTGGGAGGATTGAGGAATCTCTTGCTGAGTGAAAAAAAAAAAAATTTAGTCACTTGAATTAAAATATTTCCCCTTCGGGAGCAAATGAAAAATTTAATGTTTTTCTGACGTAGTCACACCTAATATAACAGTCTTTCCTTTGTAAGAGAATTCTCCATCTTAAAATCCTAGAATGCTCTGATGTCTAAGGCATAGACTCCTTAATAAGCATTTTCACTCTCTTTTTCTGATGCAGGAAGCTTCTTTAGTAGGTCACAAATAAACTTTAATTGCATTTTGTAATTAAAAACATGTTCAAATGATTACTAACTTTTAAAAACCCTTAATATGAAGTACTTTCATTCTTTTTTTAAATAGAAGTTTTGCAAAGACTTAGGAAAGTGTCCTAGAAAGGTATATGTGAATTCGTATTTCTTTTAAAAAAATTATTCAGCCCAAATGGTTCCTCTTTAACCTTTTCTACATCTTTTCTAGGTTGTTAATTTGCTCCAGTGTTGTTGGGATAGTTGTGTGGTTCCATCTGCTTCTCTCTCTCACTCTCTCTGTGTGTGTGTGTGTGTGTTTGTGTGTGTGTGTTGATGGCTGAGGTAGCTGGAATATGAGGGGTGAGTTGTGGAGGAGAAAATTGAGATACGAAGGTATTTGGTGATGTATTTGGGGAGTTGATATCAACCTTGAGAGCTGACTGCCTTCAGCTTGACTGATAACAGTTATTTTTCTTTTTTCTCTTGTTTTTAAATCACTAAAATGGTTAAGGGTTTGCAGGATCAAATTAAGTACACTTGGTAGGAATTGCATTCGTGTTGCAATGATCTCTGAGAACAGATTTAGCCAGCTATGGAGTTAGGTTCTGATTCCTGCTTTGTCCTCACATACAGTAGTTTGTTTACCTCTTTTCCGTGGCTAAAAATGAAAAATAGTGAACACAGAGACCATTTGCTCTGACTTTTTCCATCTTTGCGTATTGTGCAACAATTTGGCTAACTGGGCAGAAAGTGACAGCATTTGACTCCCAGAAGAGATGCCAGTTGTGTGTATCTTATTACAATGTTCAACTAGATCAACGTCACTGTAAATATTAAAGAAGTGCCCCTTTAAGACCCTTACTCTGACCTCTAATGCAATTCATTTCACAGAACATGAAAAACAAATCACCAGAATAAACTTCCTGAATTGTATTTGTGAGCTAATTCTCAATCTACTTATAAATATTATTAGGAGTATTGGCTAAATGCTACCATATGTTAAGGCAGAATTTGTAGAATCAAAATGCCATACACATCACAAAATAAATGGAGTTCACTGCTTCTATCATCCTTAGTTATTTTAATTTTATATTTGTGGTGTGTTATGAAGGCTATTTCCCCCTAAGGAACATGTGCAGTGTGTAAATTATTAACTCGTTAATTCCTGAGGTCCTTAGGCTTCAAGGACACAACCGTTTATTTTTCTCTAGTTTGCTGGTTTCATAAATGTGGAAACTGAAAGACTTACAGCAGGAAATTAATGCTAAGCCAAAAATAGAGCTCAGGTTTTAGTTTTTAGTACAGGATTGAAGAGCTTTTGCATGGAAATAAATTTATGCTATTTGTAGGCATGATATCAATTGAGATTAGAAAAATTGTTTCTGACTGACTATAATATTTAATTGTTTTAAATTACTTTAAAGTATAAATACGACATTTTGGTTTGGGGAAACATATTGCCCTTAAAGCACTATCACTTAACTGGAACTTATTCAATGAAATTATTAATGTACTAAGAGAAATATAGCCTGATAAAGTCAACACATACAAGTTTGACTCAGGCTGGGTGCAGTGGCTCACGCCTGTAATCCCAGCACTTTGGGAGGCCGAGGCGGGCAGATTGCCTGATGTCAAGAGCTCGAGACAGCCTAACCAACCTGGAGAAACCCCGTCTCTACTAAAAATACAAAAGATTAGCCAGGCGTGTGGCACATGCCTGTAATCCCAGCTACTCGGGAGGCTGAGACAGGAGAATCACTTGAACCCAGGAAGCAGAGGTTGCGGTGAGCCAAGATCGTGCCATTGCACTCCAACCTGGGCAACAAGAGCAAAACACAGTCCAAAAAAAAAAAAAAAAAAAAGGATTGACTCTGCCATCACACGTATCATGAATCCAGTGATCATCTACTGTGTGACACTTCGTGAATGAGGAATCAGGAGACAGTAGAACTAAAAGGAGCCAGTCTTGAAAAAAAAAAAAGAGCAAATTTATGATGGCTTTTGTTTTGTGTATTTCAGAATTCTCTAGAGGCCTTACAAGCTACTTGGCATTTTTTAAAAAAAATAATCCTTCTACTATATATGCTATAATTATATACTTAATTATAGGTATTAGGATACCTATAATTTTTAGGTACCTATAATGTTCTAGGATCATCTGTGAAAAATGTATTACAAATACACTTTGAGGATATGACTACAATAATAACACAATGGAAGGTAGCTGAATCCAGGGATAATTTGGCAAATACTAACAAAGAGTTTACTAAAGCAACACTGTATTTAAAGGATACAGATACAATTAAGGACACAAGGAGAAGAAAATAATCAAATAGATGTGCTTTGCATTCACAGTAGAGTATCTTAGCAGTTATAAGATGGAATACTTTAGGAAATATTTTACACATAAGCATTTTCTAAAGGCCTGAGGAATTCTTTTAGGAATTCCTCAGCATTATTGTTACTTTTTTTATTTTCTTAATATGCTTTGAGCATCAAAATTCCTGTATCAGTGCCATTGTAATCATACTATATAAATATGTTGCCCATCACATGAATTCATAAATTAGGGTGAAGAAACAAATGACGAATGGACAAGGCACAAAGAGAGCTCAGTAATTTTACACTGGGGAGATAAAGGAGGGGAAAAAAATCACAGGAAACTATATTTCCATTGAAGATGTTTTTCTTTTTCACATATGCTTTCAGCATCTTAATTGTGAAAACTCATGGGCATTCATAATTATAAGAAAATCTGGTGTAATGGTGGTCATTTCTACAGCAGAATGCGGCTATTGACTATTTACTAGAAAAAGGGAGACTCAAAGCCTATTTGGAAACAAGTGGCAGAACGAGGGAACTAAGTAGTGAGGGGTGCAATGAGGATTTAATGAGGGATGCTGTTGGTTCCAGTGATTCTCAATGGTGGCTGTTCATGAGATTCTTTTTTGAGGAGCCTTTAAAAAGTACTGATGTCTGCCACAAACCCCTCTCTGCTACACCCCACCCTCCATATTCTGATTAAATTGAGAGTGGAGGACAAACAAAATATGGAAGATTTTTGGTGTGCAAACTGATCTGATGACTAGTCCAGAAGATTGCTTGGAAATAGTGAAGATGGGGGAAAAGCATGGAGGAAATCTTAATATAGAAGGGACTCAGACAAGAAAGAGAATGGATTGACAGAAACAATGGGAAAAGAGGCATGCAGTTCATGGACAAACCATCCAAGGAGCTTAACTGTGGTAAACAGAAGATGAGTGAATATTCCCAAGAGACGTATACTTTCCTATGTATGAATGTAAAGTAGATTATTGATATTTCTTGGTAAATCTCCCAAACCTGGCTTTTTCACACTAAATTTCCAGCCACTGCTAACAACTCCCACTGTGCATTCATCCAGAAGTTTCTGAAATTGGTACCAGACAAAAAGAGCTATCAGGCATTTTCAGCAGGCCATAATATTCTGGATCAGTTAAATAAGAAAATAACAAAAGGATTAAATTGTTAAGTCAATGGTAAGACTGAGAATATCTATGAGGTTCCTACCCTGAAACGAAATAGTTGAAGAGTTATGCAATTTGTGTGAGGTTTCTGAGGAATCTTTATTTTGCAAGATTTGTAACACTATGTTTTTTTGGCTGAGGATACCATAAAAACAAAGTCATTTCCAACAGTGCACCGAAAATCTTTGCACTTTTTCTGTGTTCCAAGCTCAAGGGACTACCTATCATTCTAAAAATATATCAGCCGAAACTACCTTTGCTTTTTTTTGAATGTCTTTGTGTCTTCAATATCATTTTTTTAGTCTCACTCCAAAAGACACATTCTCTGTTAAACATCTTGCAGTTGATGAAAGGCAGTATCTAGGTATGCTCTCATCCAGAACACACACATCTTTAATATCACTTTCATGTTGTTCTGTTTACTTATCTGCCTCTCTTTCTGGATAGACTGAGAGTAATTCAAGGAGAGTTTACAGCCATTGCCTTGCAGAATGTCTGTTTTTAATTGCACTGGAAAGCTAACCGTTCTGTTGGGTAACTAGAACCCCTAATGAAAGAGAACTGGACAAATGCTTGCTGCATTAAGTTGACACCCTTCACCTACTTGGAAATGTTCTTTTTGGCCAGTCCTGTTGAAGCAACTTTAGTTATGTCAGTTGAGTCTGTTCCGTGGTGTGTTTTTGTGTGAGTGTGTTCATCGGTCTCAAGGGGTGTATGAATCAACTCAAAATATATGAAAATTTTGCTTGTTTGTGCAGCTCATGTGCTTTGAGAGAAAGAAAGATTTGTTTAGATTCTCAAAGTGGTCTAAGGCCCAAAACAAATGATAAAATAAAACACTATCATAAGCAGTGAAAAACTAGACAGTTTCTCACTGAACTCCAAAATTAGATGAGGATGACCGTTGTGATTACATCATATTTATTGGAAAATAAAGGCAAAATTTGTTACCTGCAGCATTATGATAGTCCACCTAAGAACAAAACAAAAAACTAACTGCAACCTTTAGTACTAAAACTAATAGAATTCAGGAAAGTGGCTAGATATAAAATAAATTTAAATGTCAATAGGTTTATATTTGCCAAATTACTTGGTAATATAATTTTTAACAATCCCAGTTCATCAGTAATAAAAGTATATAATACATCAAAATTTAATAAGCTCTTTGCAAGACGTCTACCGGAAAAATAAAATAACTTTCCTGACAATCATGAAGGAGGACTTAATAAATACAAAGCTGCGCTGTATTCCTCGGTGAGATGAATTAGTATTGGAAAAATTCCAAGTAAATGTATAAATTACCTCAGTGCAGCTAAAAATGTAAGTTTAAATAATAATGAGATACATTTTTATCTTTCAGATTAGCAAAGCTTAAAAATATGTGGAATAGTGTATTTTCTCATATATTGCTGAAAGGGATATAAATTGTTACAACTTTTTGGGCAGTAACTTGGAACTATGTAGTAAAGTTTTAAACTTCTCCCTCCATAGTTCTGTTTTTAGAAATTTATTCTCCAGAAATATTCACCCAAGTGATTGTAATAGTGATATATTAGAAACATCATGAAAGTTTGTCAATAAGAATTGGGTTAAAAAATTATTTTTCATCCCTTTGGGGAAATATTGGGCAGACATTAAAAGGATGTGGCAGTTTTATCCATCAAACACAAATCTTGTCCTTCTTTATAATGACAATTATGCAAAAGCAAGCTGAAACACACAGCTTGATATAACTACATCTTTATTTTTTTAAAAAGTATATGTGTGTGTTTGTGTAGGGGTGTGTGTGTGTGTGTAGGATGCATGTAAGAAAGTTCACAAGGGAATAGACCGATTAGTGCTCATTTCTTGGAGTAGAATTTCAGGGGCTTTTTGTTTTTTACATCGTCCTCATTTTCACAACTCTTCAAGACTTTTACAATAACAATACCTTATGTTATTAATTGGAAACAAACATAAAGATTTCTTCATCTCTTCAGCCTTTCAGCTTAAGATTGTTATGGCTTCATCTCTGTTTTCACCACACTTAAACTTCAGAACACAACCCTTTTTAGAGGAACTGCCTACCCAGTCCCTCAGGAGAAGACAGACACCGTTCACTATTTTATAGCTGAGTAGAGCTAATGATGGAAATGACAATGATAATGACAAGAGAGGGCCTGACACATTTCTGAGCTTTTCGTCAACTTTTACAGCTCGCTCTTCACCTCCCTTTGATCCCCTGCCCTAAATGAGGGTGTTAGAATGTATGTCATTAAAGTTCATTTCATTTGAAGCACACATATTAAAAAAGGAAAAGAATCACAAAGATCCTTCTGCTTTACCAAAAGAAAAATATATTCCTCAGACGGTCAAGGCTAGGCAGAGCTTTTTAAAGCTGGAATGTGAAATTTTGGATCTAGAGCTTTTCTTGATAAGGAAAAAAACTTTTAAATGGAGATAAAAAGTTAAATTAGAAACATCCAGACGTATTTAGAGAGGCATATTTGTTGGTTTTCCAAGTAGTTACTACATCCCCAGGCCTCTGGATTTTTTATTAAAATACTTTTTAAGAAATATCTCATCATTGCATAATCTATTGGGCACAAAGAGAATGTTCTCATTGTAATCAAATACTGAAGAACGTTGAACAAACCCCATCATTTCTTTAATTTTATTGCAATTTTGATTGTATGATTATTTATTTCAACATTAAAGAATATTTCTCTTTTAAACTCTCTGCCGATCAAGCACACAATGAGTTATTTTAAAACACATTCCAAATATTTTATTTCGCCCAGCTTCCTGTTGACAGGTACAATAGTCCCATCTTAGCTTCTGTTCACACAAGAACACATTTTGAAACCCAATTAATAAAAGGTAGAGCTACGCAAGCTCTGCAGAGCCCAGCACCTGCTGAGCAAACTGTCAAATGTTTGCCACGGTACTTAGAGCTGTATTATGGCAAAATAGAAAAAAAAATAGGCATGGGAATAAAATTTAAAACCCACAATGAAATAGTTGATTAAGAAAATTAAGCCATTTAGTACAGACCCATGCCTCTGCCTCCTGGAGGAAACCTTAGGAGGCTGTATGGACCAGAGTCAGTTAAAACATTCATCCTCTATGGCAATGACTGCTTAATTTTATTCACAAAGGACTCCTTTGGCATTCATCTAAATTTTCAGACCCCTTTTCAAATTTATTCATAAGTTTCCTCTTTCCCAGTGACCCCAACATACTCGGTGCTGGGAAAGAGTCTGTCAACAAATGGCAGATCTGCACCTAAGCCAGCATGAAGCCTTAGGGGTCCTGAGGCCCAACTTCAGATAGCTCCTTGGTATGGGATAAGGCTGAGCTCTTAGTCTCCCTGAGCCAGGCATTTTAATTGCTAGATTTTTTTTTTAATGTTTAAGGGAGGAGGGGGAGGAAAGTGATAAGGGAAGCTTTGAGGGAATAGTGATGAATAGACATGGCTCAACTTTTACCTCCTCCAGAAAGCCTCCTCCAATTAATCCTATTCTTACACTAACCATCCCTTTATTCCACCCCTTTATTCCAAGTTTCCCCAGCCCCTGGGTCCATAGTTGGTCCGGAAAAATTTTGTGTCTTCTGAGTTGTTTTTGTTTGTTGCTTTAGTTACTGAACTCCCCAGCTAGCCTATGAAAAGTTTCAGAAGCCTAGGAATATGTCTTCCATTCCTTTATGGGATTTAATAGTGCCTAGTTTTACTCAATAGGAAGGAGAGCTCAATTAAGTATAGGAATTATATTAATTAGCTAAAAAAATTAGAACCCTGAAGGTTTTCTGGAAACAAACAAGCAAACTACTAAAGCAAATGCAGCTGGCAGAACTTTTTTTCTCAAATAAAAACATCTTCAATTTGACGTGGCCATGAGCTATTCAGGGCTCAGGTTTAAGGGAGCGTCTTCTAAATTGTGATATTTTTTAGGAGCAATTTTGGTGACATGATGTAGATTGAGGACATTTACATGTTTAGAAAGAGTCAGTCACATGGCAATGATATTCTCTATAATATTTATTTATATCCACACCTTGTTTTTCAAAGGATTTGAAAAGACTAATGAGATTAAATACAACATATCAATTAAAAATTGTTAAAAAAGGAACACGAAACCAGATTCATAAAATAGAGTTAAAATTAAGACTAAATTGAAAACAGATCCTGCAAACACTTGCACACTTGCCAAAAATTTGGGTCTAAGCTTCTTGGCAACTAACCTGAAATAGATTAGGTATGTGATCAGGTACACAATAGATAGTGTTTAAGTGACAGAAATAGTTCACACTGTTCAGGAGAACTGTAACGATTCTTAATGCAAAATACAGGCAAAGACCTCTTGAGGATGTTCATCAAGTTATGACTGCATAATGCCTCTCATTCATGACAATTCTTAAGCGTGGACCAGCTTGAGTTTCATGAGGTGTGTTTACAGTGTCTTTCAGTATGAACAATCTTCACATCAAATGTAGTTCAGTAAAAGCAATTCTACTGATATTTATACAGGAGTTCTATGAAATAATTTCCTCTAGTCTGTCTAAATTTGGGAATAGATTTGAGAGTATCTGCCCAAATGGAAGGACTACTGTATCAATTAGGTAGGGCTAGTTTGTGCCAGAAAATGTCAGTTGCTTAAAACTACAATATTTAATTTTTGTTCAGGCAACATGTTCATAATGGGTTAAAAAAGGGCTCTGCTCATTGAAGTTATTAAGGAACCCTGGGTGAATAGAGGCTTCATGCTTTCATGATCACAGAGACTTGGGGAAAGGACACAGCAAACCACATAGTAGCTCTTAAAACTTTGGCCCAGAACAGTCATCACGTCTGCTGACTGAAGCAAATCAGTCATCAGGCCAGGCCAGTCTTCTATAGAAAAGGATGTGCAATCCTCCCATAGGGAAATGCACTGAATATTGTAAACAACAATACAGGTTATGACAACCATGTGTCCTTAACAAAAAAACCTAAATAATGATTTTCTCAATTGACATTTCCCAACATATTGGGTGACAAAAATTTCCAAATTGCTTCATTCCCTACTGACTCCCTGAAGGGATAGTGTTCTCTGCTGGCAGTTTAAAATGAGAACTGTCTGCTTTCAAGGATAGACCAGCTGGGGGTAGGATTGATATTCTACCATGAAAATGCAGCAGCTTAAAGGACCCATGCCAGAATACTCTCCGCCACTTAATACTTTTTATTGCTTTTGACAACTTATACTCCATGTTTTTTCCTTCTCTAGGAAAACATATTGGTAACTAGACATATACATAACATAGATTGGTATAATGATGATGCCTTTTATGATTCACCTTAGCCATTCTTTCGTGACCCCTGCCATCAAAAACATTCAGTGACTTCCAGTGGCATTCCTAGCATTTTTGACACCTTGGCTGGATCATTTTTATAACACCCCCCACTTTGTGATGAAATTATTTTCATGTAGTAATTAGCAGTCAATATAATTTTTAAATCTTCTGTTTTAAAACAAATGAAAAGAAGTGATTTTGATTCTAAAGATTGTACAAATTTGGGATATTTTATGTATGAACTAAAATTTGCACCTATCAAATAAAAAATGTTATACTTGCATTTTGCATTTAAATGAAAATAGGAAACTCCAAGTGATCTCATAATAACTCAAGTTCTGTTTCTTTGACTTAGAATTGCAGCTATGTCTGCCCAAGGCAATTGCCAAGGTTTCCCAATTTATCCTGAATGATTGTAGCTGAGTGGGGTACGTTTGGGGAACAATTGTTTAACTGGGAATTTGCTGAATTAACTTCTATGTTGAACACAATATTTAATAAAGGACAAATAATAAAAATGTGCTAATTCAAACCACACAATGTATTATTAAAACTCAATGCTAATGGCAGCAATTGTTTAAAACTAAGACCAGAAATGATTTTTTTTTTTTTGAGGAGTATTTTATCACTTCATTGTTTAGAAATGTCGGCAGGAAGTGATGATTAGAATCAGAATGACTGGGTTTTATTATAGCTTTAAAATTTTTTATAGACAGGATACCCCCTCATTGTCCATACCCAGAACTCCCTCATACTTGGTCAGTCACTGGTGACTCCTCAGTGTTTACATAATTGAGTCCGAAGTGGTGATCTTTAGCATAGTTCTCCATCATATGGCCTCAACCTCCTTCCAGCCTACTCCTCCACAGTTCACCTATTGCGAAAATACCCCATCATCTAGAACTGTGAAAATATTCTGTTCCCTGAGCCCTCCTCTTAAAAAAATGCTTCTCTGTGTGTTCATATTTCTCCCTCTGACAATGTAAGTGTAAAGAGCACAGGCTTTAGAGCCAGGATTTTCTGGGACTGGATTTTCCGTCTGCAGCTTATAAATTGTGAGACCTTGGACAAGTTATCCAACCCATCTGGGCCTTATCCTCCTCATCTGCAAAAATATTGATTACAGAGCCCATTTACAGATACCACTGGATGAGATGAGAACACATAAAATATATGTGAAATTGTCTTATCCCTCCATATCTTTCATTATTCTCCCTTAATAAGTTTTGGCCATCTAACAGTTACAGGACTTTGATCAAAATAGGCCTGCATAGAGTTTGAACAACTGAATTGAATTTATTGGGCTTCATTCATGATATACAAGCTACCAAAGTCACATGGTCTAGGCCCAAGCTCCAGTTCTTTCTACAATTGCCTCAGCTGTGAGTCTTGAGCATTGTCATAAGAAGAGAATCTAGGATATTTCTCATTTGGCTTCAGTTCCTCTTCTTCAGCTGTCCAGACCTCTTTCATTTAGAACAAACACTGTGACAAAATGAGGAGGCTGCAGAAGCACAAGTGGGAATGGCAGCTGACCGCACGGGGAGGAGGTGTCTATTTCACCTTCAGGACCATCTTAGCATTTTGAGCAGCTCATAGGTCAGGAATGCTGTTGTCATCAGGGTTAGAGCTATGTCCTGAATAAATACCAAGTTAGGAGGAAGATGACTCAGAGCTGCCTAAACCTCATACTCCTCTGATATTTTAAGCAACAGAGAGTGGCAAACAGCTGTTAGATATCTTTGCTTCTTTGTTCAGGCAAAGCTTAGCCTGTTCCATTTGGAAAGAAAATGGTCATAATTTCCAGCCCATTTTAAACTCTTCCTTCTTAGAATTGTTACTGCACACATAACCTGGGTCACACAACTTAGTTTTCTGCAATCTCGACTCCTTTTCTAATTATTTCCTCTTCCCCAAATGGATATTAAGTTTGTTGTGGAAAGAGAATATACCTTATATTCCTCTTATATTCTCTCCAAACTGAAAGATTAGCCTTTGGCCCAGAGTAGGTAGTGCATACAAACACTAATTTCATTTATATAGGACTTTAAAATGAAAAATTACCTTTATGTCCATTCTTTTGTTTAAACTTCACTACAACCTCATAAAATAATTGTTATTATCTTTATTTTATAAACCAGGAAACTAAGGTTTAGAGAGATTAAGTATACTGCCAAGGATAAGGATCATACAGCTAGTAATTAGCAAATCCTGCATTTGTGTGTGTGTGTGTGTGTGTGTGTATTCACCTCATAAATCGTATCTTAAATACTCATTCATTAATGACAGCTTAATTGAAAACCTTTAAAAAATATATTTAATTTTTTTCTAGTTATTAAATCCTTGTTCCCTAACTTGTTTTTCTTGCTCTGAAAGCAGCTAGAAAACCATTTTATAATTTGCAAAGATGTAGATCTAGAACCTAATTATTTCATTTGTATACAGAAAAGAAAACCTGTACAAATGTAAGAAGAAATGGCACAGGAAAATCCCCAAGTAATAAGAAACCATAAATTCATTTGTATTTTAGGTAATATGTTTATGGCAGATATTCAGATAATTCACATTATTTTGGGGCATCATTATTTATTTATCTGAAAGATTAGGAAGGGTGTGGAAGAGTCTATGTGGTTAAGGAGAGCAAAATACGTGTAAATAATATCAATTGGTAGACTCATTTGATTCAGTCAACAGGTTTTATGAAGTACTTGCATTTTCTGTCATGGCTGGAGAGTGGTTTTCAACACATGTTAACATTTGGGTAGGTCAGACACTCTGTGAGTTCAATCAAGATAACCCTGTTTACCCACTAAGATGATTCAGAGAGCTGCTAGAGACCTAGTTTTTTCATTTCGGTCTTGTGCTGCAAATGGTCAGCAACTCTGAGATTGATGGAAGACACTTGCCTCAATTATTATGCTATGATTAATAGATTCCTACTATAGAACATAATTGAGTATTTGGGCTTCCTCTTTCAGCTGGGGAGAGTAAATAAATTTCTTATTTACATCAACAAGTCATAATTTGAGCAAGTTAAATATTAAAACCTATTGAAACAGAAAAAGAAGTTAAGTTTAGGTGTAGATAATGTCAAGAACAACTACTTAGTCTTTATTTGCGAGATGATGTGCAAACATTTTATGCTGCTTGCATAATTAATGTCTTCAGTAATTTACTACGCCTTTTACTTCATTCATGAAAACTTCAAAGGATTAACTGTGAATGGATATTTGAGGAAGTTAGCTTACTGGATCACCCAAAGAGTGGCCCAAGGAAGGGTGAGGAGTAGAAAAGTGCTCAGGAGATAGCTGTTGAAGCTGCAGAGAAATCTCTATTTCTATCTCCTGGTTTAAACCCTCCATCCCACTCAATGTGCATTAACCTGAAATATTAATAGATCACTGTGCTTCTCCCTTAAAAATAATGCACAGGCATTTAGATTGATGATTACTGCTACATTCAAGGTTCTGTAAATAATGATAACATTACTGTCTAGCACATTATATAAGATCATCTAAATTATAAGTAGAAGATGTATCACGTCATGGTCAAGTCTAATATATATAATTTATGGGCTTTATTCTCACTGTTGCAAGTGTCTATTGAAGAGGGCAAGAATAATGACCCTTATCCAGAAAAATATGTGAAGCCTGTGTCTTTTTCTAAATCTGGAGTTTAAGAAACTGTGCAATCCAAAGGAAAATCCCTTTCAAGGGGAGAAATTAAATCATTTAAGATCACCCCTCCCACTAGGTTCCATTAACCACATTTTGTGAACTTAGTATGTGTCTGACACGATGATGAGTATAATGGCAGTGGTGGTAGGAGGTGTAAAAAAGTGTTGGACATGTGCCTCACTTTCACTGTTAGCACTATTTCTTTGAGGAAAGGATGGCAGTCTGTCTTTTTCTTCTGTTTTGGGAATATCCCAAAGAATTATTAAAAATGGTTTTTAACTTTCATTGTGTCCTCAAAGTCTTGTGCTTTGATTTTTTTTGTTCTCTGAACCTAATTTTACACTTTCTCATAGCTATAAGTATTCATCTTTTAAATATTTCTTTCTCTTCCAAGACAGCTTTCTCATATCTTATCTCGCCTGTCTTATTTCTTTTAGATTTTTGCTGATTTTCTTAACATAACAACTTTTGAGCTCCATCGTGGTAATTTTTCCATCTGTTATGACTTTGTAAGTCTGTCTGCAAACCTTGCATCATTGTCACCTATTGGTGCATAGAACTGAATTATTCTTCTTCCCAGTTCAGAGCTTATTGTACATCCACAAAATACTTTTCTTTTGTTTAATCATATACCTTAATCCATTTCTGCATCTATTCTCCTTTTTTCATCTGCAAACATTAATCGTTTCATGCATTAATTTGAACTTCATGAAACAGACATTATGTAGGTCAAAACAGTCAAATATCAACAATTTCATATGATTCAAATAAACATGTCTTCTCAATTCCCATTTCTTATTAATTATAATATTCAAAAATTGAAAAATATACAATATTTGTATATTTCCTTTTCTGACTAAATTAGTGGTGCCACCTATATCAAATAGCTAGTTCCTACAAACATGGCGCTGTTCCTGGGTTCTGTACACTTTTCCAGCAGCATAGGCTGCTGCCTAGTTATCATGGGGTGCAATGATTTTGCTTTCCCTGCCAATATTGTTTTAGATATTTATGGGTCTTTGCAGTTGTTGAAATAAATTTAGCTGATTTTTAGCAATTAATCTTCTAATTTCAAAATACTTTCTCTCCTATTCTCCATCCCTTTGTCTGTTTGCTCTTTGTCCTTTCCATTTTCTCAACAGTATATTTAAGATCTTCCGTTGCGTTTTTAATGTTAACTATTGTAAGTTTAATATCCAAGGTTTTTATCATGTTTTCTGATTGTTCCTTTGTAATAGCATCTTGTTTTTGATTCATGGATGTAATATTTTCTTTCATCTCTCCAAAAATATTAATCATAGTTTTATCTCTTTTCCTCCAGCTTGCTTCTTATATTTTCCATTCCCAGTACCTGGTCATATTTTAGAGTGGAGGTTTGAAAAGTGAATTAGAAGCTCTGTGCTCATGGTTGGGACTTGCCAACTGTGGGCTCCCCTATGGCCTTTACTGGCTAGGCTGCTCAGAGACTATAATGTCATTATCTTCAGGCCTCCCCTCTCTGGTTTATCAGTATTGCCAGATAATGATCTTCTGATCTCCAGCCTAGATAGCATGCAGCTAGCTATTAGCACTCTGGTAACTGAGGGATCTCAAAGTTCAGTACGTAAACTTTCACTTAATCCCCCTATCCTGAGTATGCCATTTCTTTTTTCCACTAGGCTTGATGTCCCCCAGGTCAGAGAGTCTCTGTTTTCCTATGTCTGGAGAATAAGCTTCCAGTTCTTTTGTTGTGTGGAGTAGAAGTGACACAGACTGGAGGAGGGTATCTGGAGATAGATTTCATAAACAGTTTTAACCACTCCTCGTTGGTTTTGTTTGGTTTTACCTTATCCCCACTTTCAGAGCCATATGGTGCTAAAACTATCTGGACCTTGGGAAGATTTTGCCAAAGAGTTAGAATAGTTTCTCAGATTTCTGCTGCCAGTTTAGGATTTACTTTCTTAGTTCACGAAGTCATTTAATAGTCATTCTTTTTTTTCATCTTCTGAAGTTTTATTGTTATTCTCCCATTCTCTGTTCTCTTTGTCCTTATAAATTTATGCTTTAAAAGATCCTTTTACCATTGTTTTATGGGGTTTCTGTGGGGGGTGAATTCAAAGGCACACATCTAATCCCCCATTTTTAACTGGAAATCCCTCTATTATCTTTTATTATTTGCTTCTTGTTTCTTCGGTTTACTTGGTTACTGTTTTATTGGTGCTTTGAGTAATCAATCACTTATTTATGTAAATCTCAGTTTCTGATAAATGTCTCTAAAATTAAAAATTTCATTAGTACTAATTTACTTCCAAAATTTGACCTTTAGGCTTTCATTGTTATTAAACTGTAAATATTTCACAGTTTTTCTTATGTCTTTCTCTTTAACCAAAAAAAAACCCTCATTTTTTAATAATATGTTTTATTGTTTCCAGCAACATGGATCATGGAATTTCTAAAGCAAGCCCTTAGTTTTGATTTCTGATTTTATTGTGTTGTGATCAGAGCTAAAAGTCTATATGATACTGATTTTAGGGGCAGTACTGAAGCTTTTTTTTGTGGCTTATTGCATGATAGATTATTTTTTTAAATTCCATGTGCTTGAATAAGAAAGTGTACTGTGTGCATAGGCATGGGCAAGGACTTCATGTCTGAAACACCAAAAGCAATGGCAACAAAAGCCAAAATTGACAAATGGGGTCTAATTAAACTAAAGAGCTTCTGCACAGCAAAAGAAACTACCATCAGAGTGAACAGGCAACCTACAGAATGGGAGAAAATTTTTGCAATCTACTCATCTGACAAAGGGCTAATATCCAGAATCTACAAAGAGCTCAAACAAATTTACAAGAAAAAAAACAAACAACCCCATCAAAAATTGGGCAAAGGATATGAACAGACACTTCTCAAAAGAAGACATTTATGCAGCCAACAGACACATGAAAAAATGCTCATCATCACTGGCCATCAGAGAAATGCAAATCAAAACCACAATGAGGTACCATCTCACACCAGTTAGAATGGCAATCATTAAAAAGTCAGGACACAACGTGTGCTGGAGAGGATGTAGAGAAATAGGAACACTTTTACACTGTTGGTGGGACTGTAAACTAGTTCAACCATTGTGGAAAACAGTGTGGCAATTCCTCAAGGATCTAGAAGTAGAAATACCATTTGACCCAGCCATCCCATTACTGGGTATATACCCAAAGGATTATAAATCATGCTGCTATAAAGACACATGCACACGTATGTTTATTGTGGCACTATTCACAATAGCAAAGACTTGGAACCAACCCAAATGTCCATCAATGATAGACTGGATTAAGAAAATGTGGCACATATACACCATGGAATACTATGCAGCCATAGAAAAGGATGAGTTCATGTCCTTTGTAGGGACATGGATGAAGCTGGAAACCATCATTCTCAGCAAACTATCACAAGGACAAAAAACCAAACACTGCATGTTCTCACTCATTGGTGGGAATTGAACAATGAGAACACTTGGACACAGGAAGGGGAACATCACACACTGGGGCTTGTCGTGGGGTGGGGGAAGGGGGGAGGGATAACATTAGGATGATGAGTTAATGGGTGCAGCACACCAACATGGCACATGTATACATATGTAACAAACCTGCACGTTATGCACATGTACCCTAGAACTTACAGTATAATTTTAAAAAAAAAAGTGTCCTGTATGTTTTTTGTGAAAAAAGATTCCTAGGCTGGGTGCAGTGGCTCACGCCTGTAATCCCAGCACTTTGGGAGGCAGAGGTGGACGGATCACTTGATGTCAGGAGTTCAAAAGCAGCCTGGCCAACACAGCAAAACCCCGTCTCTACTAAAAATACAAAAATTAGCTGGGCGTGGTGGCGCATGCCTGTAATCTCAGCTATTTGGGAGACTGAGGCAGGAGAATTGCTTGAACCCTGGAGGCAGAGGTTGCAGTGAGCTGAGGTCATGCCACTACACTCCAGCCTGGGTGACAGGGTGAAACTCTGTCTCCAGAAAAAAAAATAAAATAAAATAAAATAAAAGAGAGATTCCTAGGTAGTATAAATTAAGCTTATTCATTCTCAATTTTTATTTTATGTTATTTTTTATTTTTGGTATTCTTTGCAACTACTTGATCCTTCTTCGTGGTTCCTCTTTCCTCTCTAAACTCTCTAACAGTTTTTCTTTCTTGTTGTCATCCGTAGGATTTGCAGACAGAGCCAACAACTCCTACAGATGATGACAGTTCTCATTCTGTGAGTTTATCTGATCCTTATTTCATTTTATTAATACAACAATGCAATTTTGGCTGCTTATACTTTTCCATTCGGCTGCTTGCTGTAGAGCTAGAGGGACTTCAAAGAGACTCACATGAAATATTTTTGTTTTATAAGTAGAAAAGCTGAGGCCTAGAGAAGTTAATTAACTTTTATGAAACTCTCAACTAGTTAATCTAATTAGTTAATCACATTAGTTAATCTAGTCTATTAACACTTTTCTTAACCTGAAGTTGAAGATAAAAATATCTTGACAGATCTAATGGTAAAATATAAGATTTGTGAATGTGCCTCTTAAGCAATGAATGTTTTACAAATGGAAGGAATTATTTTTGTAGCTCAGTACAATCTTTGCAATAGCAGAATTATTCTGAATTCCTGATGCATGTATTAACTATTGTTATGAACATGTATCAGACACATTGTTAGAGTTTCTTATTTCAGAAATGATTCCAGTTTAGTAGAGAAGGCACCTACATAAATGAGAGATCTAAGATTGTTAGATAAGCGCCGTAAGATAAGAAAGCTATGGGTCAGAGGTTTTCTGGTGGAGAGAGTGTTCACTCTTCCGGGAGGTCAGGGGAGACTTCGCAGAGGACAGGTCACATCCTCCCACACCTCTCAGTCAACAGTGCGTCCTTTACTTGAAATGATCTTTTCTCCTCCGTTCTCCGGTGAACACACACAGGAAACTGTATGTCTCTTGGTATTTCATCAGAATATTGTGTGTGCTGTTGCAGAAGATTTTGTAGAGTTAAGTGGTTTTTGGACAGCCTTATGAATCATGTATCTTGTAAAAAATGGAAAACCAGTGGAACATCTTAGGCAGGGAAACGGGTATGTGTCTGTAGTATTGATGCCTTAAGTATATTGAAACATCATTGGCGTATTCCTGCACAGACCCGGTACATTTGTTTGGACATTTACAGGAAACCTTTCATTACTATTAGGCTTAGGGTTCCAACTTCGTTTTATTCATGATCATGCCTCATCCTTGTACAATCATGTCCCTAGTGAAGCTATAATAAAAGTAAGATGCCAAGAACTCAGGTATGGAAGAGAAAAAGTTTGTCAAGATCCTGAAATAAATTAGGGAAATCACTTATGTTCTCCAGGCTTGTTAACTCCTCATCTTTCTTCCAAAAATTTTGTTTTGTCGGCCGGGTGCCGTGGCTCATACCTATAATCCCAGCACTTTGGGAGGCTGAGGCGAGTGGATCTCGAGGTCAGGAGATCGAGACCATCCTGGCTAACACGGTGAAACCCCGTCTCTACTAAAAATACAAAAAATCAGCTGGGCGTGGTGGTGGGAGCCTGTAGTCCCAGCTACTCAGGAGGCTGAGGCAGAAGAATGGCATGAACCCGGGAGGTGGAGCTTGTAGTGAGCAAAGATGGCGCCACCGCACTCCAGCCTGGGCAACAGGGCTGGACTCCATTTCAAAAAAATTTTTTTTTTTTGTCTATCTTTTCTTCTTCTCTTCTCTCTCTCTCTTAACTTCCTTTCTCTTTTTTCTCCCCTCCCTCCTTCCTTCTCCCTCTCCTTCCCTTTCTTCTACCTTCTTTTCTTTTTTTTCCTTGTTCCTTCAACACAGAGCATAAATTCTATATATTTTTTTTCTTTCTGGTTAGTCTTTTTGGATGAAGATGGTGTTATAGCAGTTCACACTCTATATCCATGGAGAAGAGTTTACTGGTAAACCATGAACTAGCCAGGGCTCATTTCAACCTGAGACAGAGTCGAACCTCTAAGCTTCTTGACTTGGAGTTTATTGTATTTTAGTAGTTTATACCCTGTTTATTCAATGGGAATAAAAGTCTGTTTTTAAAGAATAAAATACACTGAAATAAACTTCAGCCCCAAAACTGCTTTTCTTAAGCACTAAAACAAAAACTTTCCGTAGGCACAAAAATGTGGAGAAACAATGATTTTTCATGTTGGCTCAGAATTGCTTGCATTTGCATTACTATAATCATGTATCACCCAGAATGGTAGCCCTGTTTTATTTTGTCATTACTCCATGTGCCTCTGTAGTTTTATACAAGTGGTAGTGGTGACTTGGTTATTGTTTTGAGTTTTATTACATTTTATATTGTGTGTTTTGTTTTGTTTTGTTTTGTATTATTCCAAGTTTGTATTGTGGTTCTTTCTTTCTAATTTTATTTCGTCTACTTTATTTGAATTAATCATACTGCATTATAACATCAAATGAGTAGAAAATTAATATTCTTCTCCCAAATAATTACAATTTTATACAGTTTAAAGTTGTGAATAATCATACTTAAATCATAGTTTCAATTTGGTTACTTTAATACATTTAAGGCTATTCTTCTATTTTCTCTTTAAAATTCAGAAAGTCCAGCAGTATGACTTGTGTGTGTGTGTGTGTGTGTGTGTGTGTTTGTGTGTGTTCATGGGGGAGTCCTTTAGATATTAATTTAGATATTAAGTAATTCATCCAACCTGTGAGTATGCAGAACCAAGACTAGAACTCAGATCTTTTGAGTCCTAATACATCTTTCTTTCTTTCCTCTACTATTCAGCCCTTCACATAATTAATACATTATTCCCATCCTTATCCTCATGAGATACTTCCTAGCACCCTCAGTGTATACCTGAGTATTTGGATAGTATACACTCTGTTTTTTCTTTTTTTTTTTTGAGACAGAGCTTTGCTCTGTCGCCCAGGCTACAGGCTAGAGTGCAGTGGCATGATCTCAGCTCACTGCAACCTCTGCCTTTTGGGTTCAAGCAATTCTCCTGCCTTAGCCTCCCAAGCAGCTGGGATTACAGGTGCATGCAACCACACCTGGCTAATTTTTTTGTATTTTTAGTAGAGATGGGGTTTCACCATGTTGGCCAGGCTGGTCTTGAACTCCTGACCTCAGGTGATCCACCTGCCTTGGCCTCCCAAAGTGCTGGGATTACAGGCGTGAGCCACCGTGCCAGGTGTGTTTTTTCTTATACATATATACCTATGATGATAATTTATAAATTAGGCACAGTAAGAGATTAACAACAATAAGTAATAATAAAACACAACAATTATAACAATATATTCTAATAAAAGTTATGTGAATGTGGTCTCTCTCTCAAAATATCTTCTTGTACTTTAGGTAACTGAAAACCATGAAAAGCAAAATGCAGATAAGGGTTGGGGGGGGATTACTGTATACCCAGTCAATTGCCTTTGTCTGTGAAAGTTAAGTAAAATAATTTTAGGTTGTCAAATCTAATCCACCATGAACATTGCAAAGGCACAGATCAGGGCAGGTGAGTAACTATAACATTTTATAGTTATAAGGTGGGTATTTGTGCCTTCTTGGGCTTCAAGGTATAAATCACAAAATTTATAATAACATAACTTATCAACAAATATTTTCAAATTATAACACACCTTATTGGGTCAGAATGCTTTTTGGATAATTTATAGGGTTGGTTTGTCCACACTACTTCTCTTATAAATCAGCTATAAGAATGAAGCTCACTTTCTTTAGATCACACAACAATGGAGACAGAAGTGTCTGAGAATGTTCCTTTCTTTCACTCACTTGAACAATGATAGTACAAAACTTTTCCAAGTAGATGAATAATTACCCTACATTTAAGACTCCATAATTTTGTAAAATGACCTTTTAATTTGATCCCAGTAGATGGATATTTAATTAACCTTATACAAAGATCAGTAAGATATAATTTTTGAATTTTTACAGTTTAAAATCTGAAGAAATAATATCAATACTTTTGATTATTATAGGCATATTATGATACTGGTCATAAAGTACATATAAAAAAGCATGTTCTGGGAAATCTAAGTGATAAAGGTATCTGTAGCTTAGGCACATCAGAAAAGGCTTCCTGGTAGAAGGCATTAAGATGACATTGAGCAGGGCACCGTGGCTTATGCCTGTAGTCCCAGCATCTTGGGAGGCTGAGGTGGGAGGATCGCTTGAGGCCAGGAGTTCAGGGTTGCAGTGAGCTGTGATCATGCCACTGCACTTCAGCCTGGGTGACAGAGCAAGACCTTGTCTCTAAAAACATATATATAAAAGGTGAACATCAAAGGATGTGCGGGAGTTCAAGAAGGACCGGGTGAGGGAGGGAAGGACTGGCAGTGAAGTGTATGTAAGAAGCGGAGGTCTGGAGTCACTGGAGTGTGCGACATGATCAGAATGGGAGCTCAGGTCCCAGCTAGGGAAGCCCTGCGAGGTAAACCTGCACACATAGCAGAGGCAGAGTGGAGACAACCTCAACGCCAAAGTGAGGAATTTGCAAATTACTCTATAGGGCATTGATTCTGGGGAATCAATGCATATTTTTGAGGCAAAGAGCAACCAGATGGGGACAATACTTAGAAAGAAAGATGTCTTGGGTGGGTTGAGTAACAGGGATTGAAAGGGGAGGGTAACTGGAAGCAGGAAGGACAGAGAAAGGAGATCAGAGGCGGGTGGCAATGGAAAAGGGTTTGGAGGGAAGTGGTTGATGGCGAGGAATTTCCCGGACTTGGCCACTGATTTGACAAAAGGGGAAAAGGAGACAAAGTTAACAAAAATGACGCCTACCGCTGATGTTTCTGTCTGGGTGACTGGTAGCATGGTGGCTCCATGAGAAGAACAAAGAAGTCTGAGAAGCAGCTTTTGGGGTGGAGGTGAGGGTTATGGATGGTAAAGAAAAGATCTCTTTACATCTAAACTAAATGCTTCATATGTCAGCTTAAACCACTGGACAAATAAAGGATTTAACACCTGACCCTTTGTTTTTCATGGGGCCTATGTGATTTTTTTTTTTTTTTTTTTTTGCTGCCTTTTGCTTACAGTCTATATTAAAATAATTAGGCTTATCTTGCAATTGAAGCAATATTATAGTTTCCTGAGTTGGAAAATAATGACAATAACAATAATAATATGAGCAACAATCACAACAACCACTGTCACAACAAACCCAGCAAGAACAGTGATTTTGCAGCCTTCTGTTGTTCACGATTGCACGAAACTATACTCATTATATTGCTTTCCACTCTTTGACTCCATGCCAGACTTCAGCCTGCTTAGGGTCAGAGCTTGCTGGGAGTGTGCCGCCTGCTACATTGTGTGTGCTGTACTGGGATCAAAGCATTCTTTCTCGTTCCTCATCTACCTCTTCTCCCTACTGCTTGTCTGCCTTCTCCTGCAGGGGGTCAGACTGGCCACATTTGCACGTCTCAGTGCATAGCCCTTTTATACAAAGTTTTCTTTGTTAATCAGGAGAAGTGAATGCAAATCCTCTCTCTGTACAATGAACTGCTTTGAGAAGAAGGTGTGACAGTGATATAATGACCTGGTGAATTTTCAGACAAGCAGGATCAAAATTTCTTGGTTTATTTTCTAAAGATTAGTATTTGAGATGTGTGTGTGTGTGTGTGTGTCCACATTCTTCCTCTGGAAGACAATGTCATTATGCAATAGAGTTCTTGAATTCTCTCCTTTTCCATGTTTATATCTGAATTATCCTTTATACTTGGGTGTCAGAGCAAGATTTTGTTGTTGCTGAAACCGCAGGATATGCAATCTGTGTGTCTTCGGCTGGTTAATGAGCTTTAATCCCTAACCTTAGTGGGTCACTCTCACAGTCCCTGGTAGGGCCTACAGGGGTACACGGGGCTACCTCCCCCTTATTAGCCATGAAGCCAGAGTAGACTGAAACATAAGCACTACCTTCCATCATGTTTCTCTGTAAGATATTAATAAAAACACAGTGGCTGCTCATTCTGCCTTTCAGTTTTACTTGTCATTACTTCTTGCACCAATCAAGCAACAACAGTTGGTAATCATTTAATGGAAGTTCAGGTAAGTTACAAGGTGGTCTTTTGAACAGCCCAGCAGTCTTTGGCTATGGATTATACTTGAAGATCTTGGATGACACCCTAGGTAGTTATTAAATGTTAAAAAACAGACACAAAATGAAGAGGTCTGTGTTGTGTTTTACTTAATTTCTTCTTTTGTTAGCATAGTAGAATCAAAAAGATGGTCGCTTCGTTTGACCTCCTCTCCATGGGAATAGTAACTATAATGGGTTTAATTAACTATGTGGCATTGATGTAATTAGTTATCCTGGTGATTATACTTCTTTAATAAAAGCACTTCATTTGAGATGCATTGGTGTTCTGCAGTGGCCGAGCCCTACACCTATATTTCATAACTGTCTAGACAGTGCAACTGTGTGCATATTTTACCAACAGCCCTTGAGAGAGGTTATCTTGCATGGCTTAAGGTAATTGGGAACTAATGATTTTGCCCCCTGGTTTCAGGCTCTTGCAGCAGAGAGCAGAGACGCTGTGGGGGAGGGGTGGCCACTCATTTTGTGTACACTGAAAGGGAGGGGGAAGGGCTGTGTTTTGGAAACCATATGCTCTTAGGAACTGTTTCTCTTTAAGCTAGCAATCAGAAAGACAGTATCACCAGAGGGAATTGGGGGTGTTTAATCTATGGGTGGACTGCATAAATACATTTCAATAAATGTACACAGTGTATAGGGACATATGCTCATATTAACAGGAATCCTGACTGTACACATGTCTATTAAGAAACATGCAGTACATTTCGGTATTAAAAGTAGATCACTGCTTAGATTTGGTCAGCAGGTGACTGGCAATGTCCCTTTCACACTGCTCAGTAGACAATGAAGTCAGGCTGTATGGAAAAAAAATAGGGCAAATATAAAAGAAGAAACATATAATGCAAAAATTACCATATGAAAATGTCAATAATAATATCACAAGAAACCCCAAAGAAGAGAACAAAAGCAAAAAGATTATCTAGCTGTGCCCAGCCCCACCCACAGCAAACATGGTGTCTGAACCCCCTTAGTTTTCTCAATATTCAGACTTGGGTAATGGAAGGGGAGGGGGCAAGGATGGGCATGGGAACAAAATGGTGTGGACAGAAAGGGGGTTTTAAAAACCTAGCTGAAGTAGTTGCAGCTGAGAAATAATAGGCTCTGCAGATGATCTCTTTTGCAGGTAGAAGTACTATTTCTTTTCCAGTCTGCTTTCTTCGACTCTCCTTCTTTTTTCAAAGAAATGCTTTCCCTGTCACCTCTTCCAGCAGCTCTTTATCCTGCAGAACTGTGTATCCTCCCATTCGCGTCTCTCCTGCTTTCTCCCTGTCTGGAGACACACACTGAAATCACTGCAGGCATTTGACTGCTTCATGCAGCATGGCAAGGAACACTGTGGGTCATTCTAACAGCCAAACCCATAAACAAGCACCACTGAAAAACCAAACAAATGGAGAAGAAGTGCCTCAGTGGAGGTACCTGCCAACAAGACTTGTTCCTTTGCCACGAGGGATGCTCCGGCAAAAGCCTCCATCCCTCATTAAATCAATAAAATCAAATGTCCTTTATTTTAATCCTCTGCACTGTAATTCAGTAGCAAGGAGAGGGGCCCAGGCTTTTCATCTCATTGTTTCAAAACAGAACGTTTGGTAGGAATTGACAAAAGGTTCATTCCTTTACCTTTGTGGAAATGTCAGTAAAAAGGCAGGTGCTGGGCATTCGGACTCTTTTGCTTAGTAGAAGAAAAAAAAGGAGTGTGTTGGGGGTGGGGGTGGCATTGGGGGTGGGGGGAGGGATCTGTGACAGGCTAACTACATGTACCAAAGCTTTCTAAGACATTTTGTTTAGCTTGATATTGTGCAGCAGTGAGAAGAGAGGTGGAATCTATTGTGTGCCAGCTGCTTGAATCACCGGATTGAAGTCTAACAGCCTCAGATCCTCTTTTATACAGTAGAGGGGAGATTAAAGCAGGGAGCTCATATGTCACAAAATAGAGGTACAATGCAGTTCTGGCTTGCTTAGTGCACTTAGCCGGCGTTGGATCCAAATTTAGCCAAAGGGAAAGAACGTGCGCTGCTATCAGCCAGGGAGGTGACAAATGTTGAGCTGTAATATCCAAAATTCCTTTTCTTTTTCCAAAATGTCATCTCTTCTTTGTCAGCTTCATTATGATTGAATCTATGTATAGTCACAGACCAACTGGAAACAAACAAAAACACCCAAACCCTAGATAAATTATTCCACACCTGCATCTTCCTAAGCTGTGTAATTGATACAGAGCATAGGGAAGTTTTGTATCTGGGACTGTAAACCTCATTTATCTAATACATATTTGTCAAGTGCTATGGTAAGTGCATTCCAGAAGCTGAAAGGGATATACAAGGAATCTAATATATATTCTTCCAAAAGCTGGCAATCTTCTTAAAGAGATAAGATAGACAGAAAGATAGACATAACCATATACATACCCTTTCAGGAACAAAGGCTGTGGGCCATTTTGTTAAATGACTAAATATGGGAAGACGAAAAGTGCTGTAGAAATCAGAAGTGAACTTTTAGCTGAAACTAAAAAAAAAAAAAAAAAAAAAAAAAAATAGAATAGGGAGTGTTTGCAGTACTCAGTACTTTTTGGAATCTTAGGTGCCCTACGTCATGGAGGATAGTGTATTTATATTTGTATCATTTCCATTTAATAGGTAAAGAAACTGAAGCCCAGAGAGGTAAGTAACTTTCCCAGAATCATGCAGTTAATAAGAGGCAGAGCAGGAATTTAAACTTACAACCTATTACTGTTTTGTTTTGTTTTTTGTTTTTGTTTTTTTGAGAGAGAGAGAGGGTTTCACTCTGTCATCCAAGCTGGAGTGCAGTGGCACGATCTTGGCTCATGGTGGCCTCAACCTCCTGGGCTCAGGTGATCCTTCTGCCTTAGCCCCCCAAAATAGCTGGAACTAGAGGTATGCACCACCACTCTAGGCTAATTTTTGTATTTTTTTGTAGAGATGGGGTCTTGCCATATTGCCCAGGTTGATCTTGAATTCCTGAGCTCAAGCAGTCTGCCCCCCTCGACTTCCCAAAGTGCTGGGATTACAGGTGTGAACCACCAAGCCCAGCCCCAACTATAATACAACTCTTAAACTACATCTGCAACTCTCTTGGCAAAAGGCTGAAAGGGAGACTCTGAAGGAGCGATCAACCTGGCATCTCTCCCCTCCTTACTAAGGGAATTCTCCATCTGTCCTCAGTGAAACTTTCAGGTCCTTATCAAATCAGGAACAAAATGTTATTTCTACTGGTGGCTTGTCTAAGGTCAAATAGATTATTAGTTGTAGACATGAGACTACAATTTGTCTTTGAGGCCCACTCCAGTGTCTTTCTGACAGTTCCCACTGCCTTTCTCGCCTTCACGTGGACCTTCACCATGGATTCCTAAGATCTACCAAATTTTTACTGTGTTTTCCGCACCTATCACACCTCTACTATCTGCGTTTCTTTTTGCTTTATGGAGAACACTTCAAGGAAAAGGGAGAGCCATGTAGCCCTGGCCATCTACACCATCAAGGACTCCAGTTACACCTGAGCGGTCACATCTGCTTGCTGACCGTGCTAGTCATCTCTTTCTGAGACTTTCAGGAGCCATTCCAGGCATTCTCTGTTTTCAAGCCCTCAATGCAACTGGTAAATGATCTCATATCTTAATGAGACCATCTGGCATGTGATACCTCATCTTCACCTTAATAACAACTTCCAACTCCCATCTCAGCACTCCCTCAGTACCCTGCCCAGAGAGGTAAGTAATTTGCCCAGAGTCACACAGTTAATAAGAGGCAGGGCAATAATTTAGACTTTGCCAGAAGAACTGCCCCTCTCTGGCTTTTTTACACTAAATGGTGGGATCACTGAGGATTGGCTTTGGAGCTTGTGTCCTTTTTTGCCCTCAAGATTTCCCCTACTCTATTTCTGAAGCTCTAGGTCTGTATACCACTGCTACAATCCTTATTCAAAATCTGAACTCAGTGAAGACCTGATAAACACAGGATTGTAAAAATCTTTAGAAGGACTCAGTATGTTATTTTTCTCAATACAAGAGCTTTTAATTTTTTTTTAATAGGAGAAAGAATCCACATGCCAAAGGACACATTTATGATTGTGGGGCATCAGACACCACTGTAAATGACTGAGATATTTGGGGGGCAATGGTACTCAAAGCACATGATCTCACAGAGTAGGTCACCTCTGTCAACATATACATGGACAGCCTGCCCCGATGATCACCACAGAGATAAATCTTCAACCTGAAGAGCTTTTTCCATTCCTTTTAGCTCAGGAAAGACGTGTTCTCATTTTTATCTGGCACTTTCTCTGGCTTTTTAAAAAATCTCTAGTTCTCCACTCTACATGAATACCTCCCTTTGCCTTCACTTCAAGGATGCACAGGTTCACAAAACTTGATAATCCTTCATCTGATTCTGGTGCATATTCTAACAGTTCTGTTTATTTCCTCTTTTACTGTCCACACTTTGAAGTGCATATTTTAAATACCCTATTTCTCCGTCTCTCAATGCTTGCTCATTCCTTAAAAGTTTGACTAACTTCAAATCAGCAAAACTTGGGGAAATCTGCTAAGTCCTTATTCTTCTCTATGTCTTAAAAATTTAACTCTTTTAACAATCCTATCTTCTAGAATAATTATTCTTAATCCTACCAAACCCTCACCCCACTTTAAAACTAATTCTTAGAATGCTGCCCTATCATGTTGAAATAAAATGCATTGGTGATATAATTGTCCTACTCACACAACTTTAATAACTCAGCATAATGCTTTAACTATATACAAATGGATTAATTTATGATAAAATAATATGCATCAATGCATAGAATCATCATTAATATAATACAAATGCAGATTGATACAAACGTGATTCAAATACCATGAACAGCACTATTATAAGAAATGTCAATTTTTGGACTTTTAAACAATGTTTGGTAAGGATTCAAACCAAGCAAACTAAAGAACTACATAGTAGTTGCATTTCTGGAAAATTTGATATATTTAATAACATGTAAACATATTTGCATTTTTATGAATACGTTAGGTCCTAGACTAAAGTCATTTTAAACAGATATTTCTACATGTATGAATGTCCGTGAGTCATTCAAAAGTTTGTTTTGATGCAAAACAATTCTTCTACATGTAGGACTGTCTGATATACTGCAAGATGTCTAGCATCCTTTCCTACTCCCCCAACACAAACTGTAAAAACGTCTTCCAGTATTGCTGTCAACCAAAAATTTCTAAAATACCTCTTAGTGGGTGGTGGTGAAGTACCTCTTGGAAACTCCTATTCTGTATTAGCTTATCTTTAGCCCAAGTGGCATTCCTCTGTTCATTCCTGCATTTCTGATCCATCTTTTTCCTTTGGTGAGTTATTATCCCCTTTCTCCCAGGTAATTTTAACTGTAGACCTTCTTCAAGTCATGCTCCTTGGACATCTATTACTCTCTTTATCTTTCAGTTTCATTGAGGCATGATGTATATACAATAAAATTTACCATTTTTTTTTTTTTTTTTTTAGATGGAGTCTCGCTCTGTCGCCCAGGCTGGAGTGCAGTGGTGCCATCTCAGCTCACTGCAAGCTCCGCCTCCTGGGTTCACGCCATTCTCCTGCCTCAGCCTCCTGAGTAGCTGGGACTGCAGGCGCCAGCCACCACGCCCGGCTAATTTTTTTTGTATTTTTTAAGTAGAGACGGAGTTTCACTGTGTTAGCCAGATGGTCTCGATCTCCTGACCTCGTGATCCGCCCGCCTCGGCCTCCCAAAGTGCTGGGATTACAGGCGTGAGCCACTGCGCCCAGCCTACAATTTATCATTTTTAAGTGTACAAAGCATACTTCAATGCATGCAGCCAACCACATTTATGATGTAGAGTACTCCCAACACTTTTGTTTCTTCTGCCTCTTTCCACTCAATCTCCTCCCCACAAACCTAACCCCTTATAAACTCTTATCATTTATCTGTGTCTAGAGTTTGGCCTGTTCTAGAATTTCATATAAGTGGAATCATACAGCATTTAGTGTTTTAGGTTTAGTTTTTTAAATTTAGCATAATGTTTTAGATATTTATGCACATCATGAATATAGCAGTAATATGTTTCTGAGTGGTAATTTGTTTATGAATAGTATTCCGTTGTATGAGGCACCAAATTTGTTTATCCATTTACTTGCTGATGGACACTGGAGTATTTGTAGTTTGGCCTACAATAAATAAAGATATTCTAAACAACTAAGAAATACATTTTCATTTCTGCTGGGTAACAGTACCCAGGAGAGGTACTGTTGGTATATATAATAAGCATATACTTTATATCATAAGAAATGACTAAAATATTTTCCAAAGTGGATGTACCATTTTGCATTCACACCAGCAATATCCGAGCTTTAGTTATTCTACATCCTTACCAACTTGTTAGTCTACTTTAGTCATTCTTGTGGGTTCTTAGTGGTATTTCATGATAGCTTTAATCTGCATTTTTCTAATGGCTACTGATGTTGAGCATCAGTTCTACACATATTTTCAATTTATATAATTTTTTGAGATGTGTCTGTTCAAACTTTTGTCTATTTTCTTACTATTTAGTTGTATAATTTTTAAATATATACTTGATATGTCATTTGTGAGGCACATGTTTTGAAAATATTTTCTCCCAGATGGTGACTTGTCCATTTCTATTCTTAATGATTTTTTTTTTTTTAATTTTTAACTTAGGTTCTGGGGTACATGAGCAGGTTTGTTTTATAGGTAAATTGCATATCATGAGGGTTTGGTGTACAATTTTGTCACCCAGTTAATCAGCATAATACCTGATAGGTAATTTTTTGATATTCACCCTCCTCCCACCCTCTACACTATAGGTCCCACTGTCTGTTGTTCCATTTTGTGTCCATGTGTATGTAAGGTTAACTCCCACTTATAAGTAAGAACACGTGATATTTGGTTTTCTGTTCCTGTGTTAGTTTGCCCAAGATAATGGCCTCCAATCTATGTTGCTGCAAAGGACATAATCTTATTCTTTTTCATGGCTGTGTAGTATTCCATGGTGTATTTGTACCACATTTTCTTTATCCAGTCTACCACTGATGGGCATCTTGGTTGACTCTATGTCTTTGCTATTGTGAATAGTGCTGTGATGGACATATGCATGTATATGATTTTATGACAGAATTATTTATATTTCTTTGGATATACCTAATAATGAGATTTCTGGGTTGAATGATAATTCTGTTTTAAGTTCTTTGAAAAATCAACAAATTGCTTTCCACAATGGCTGAACTGATTTACAATTCGCACTAGCAGTGTATAAGTCATCCTTTTTCTCTGCAACCTTGCCAAAATCTATTACTTTTTGACTTTTTAATAAGAGCCATTCCAACTGGTGTGAGATGGAATCTCATCATGGTTTTGATTTTCAGTTCTCTGATTATTAGTGATGTTGAGCATTTTGTCATATCCTTGTTGGCCACATGTATATCTTCTTTTGAAAAGTGTATGTTCATGTCCTTCACTCAGTTTTTAATGGAGTTTTTGTTTTTTTGCTTGTAAATTTGTTTTAGTTCCTTATAGATGCTGGACATTAGATCTTTGTGGGATGCATAGTTTTCAAATATTTTCTACCATTCTGTAGATTGTCTGTTTACTCTGGCAATAGTTCCTTCTGCTTTGCAGAAGCTGTTAAGTTTAATTAGGTCTCTTTTGTCAAATTTTGTTTTTGTTGCAATTGCTTTTGGCATTTTTGTCACAAAATCTTTGCCTAGGCTTAAGTACAGAATAGCATCTCCTAGGTTGTCTTCCAGGATTTTTATAGTTTTAGGTTTTACATTTAATCAGTATCCATATTGAGTTGATTTTTGTATATAGTATAAGAAAGGGGTCCAGTTTCAATCTTCTGCAACAGGCTAGCCAGTTATCTCAGCACCATTTATTGAATAGGGAGCTTTTCCGCATTGCTTATTTTTGTCAACTTTGTCAAAGATGAGATGGTCTTAGATATGTGTCCTTATTTCTGGGCTCTCTATTCTGTTTCATTGGTCTGTGTGCCTGTTTTTGTACAGCATCATGCTGTTTTGGTTACTGTAGCCCTGTAGTGTACTTTGAAGTTGGGTAATGTTATGCCTCCAACTTTCTTCCTTTTGCTTAAGTTTGCCTTGGCTATTTGGGCCTTTTTTGTTGTTTTTGTTCCATATGAATTTTAAAATAGTTTTTTTTCTAGTTCTCTTAATAATGTCATTGGTGGTTTGATAAAAATAGCATTGAATCTGTAGATTGCTTGGGACAATATGGGCATTTTAATGATACTGATTCTTCCTATCCATGGACAAGGAATGTTTTTTCATTTGTTTGTGTCATTTATGATTTCTTTGAGCAGTGTTTTGTAATTCTTGTTGTAGAGATGTTTCACTTCCCTGGTTAGCTGGATTCTTTGGTAAGGCTTCACATAGCTCTGTGTGTTAGACTGAAGGCCTTTGTGGAGTGAGTTTATGAAGGAATCTCCTGACCCACAGGTTGCAATGATCTGTGGGAGAAGCATGGGTTCCTGGTGTTGCACATTCACTAACTACTTCCCTGGGCAGCGGAGGTTCCCCTGGCTCTGTGTTGCTCCTGGGTGGGCCATTGTCCTGCCTTGCTTTTCTTTGTTCTTCCAGGGTAAAGTTGTTTCCTTGATTAGTCCCAATGTGTGTATCTGGATGTTTCAGTTGAAGGTGCTGTATTTTATTTGCCCTTCCATTCCTGTCTGTGAGAGCTGTGCACACTAGCTGCTTCTAGTGGGCCATCTTGGCCACCTTTTTTTTTTTTTTTTTTGTATCTCAATTTCTTTTAGTTCAGGTCTGTTTTTAGTTATTTCTTTTCTTCTGCTAGCTTTGGGTTAGGTTTGCTCTTGTTTTTTATGTCCTCTAGGTGTGATATTAGCTTGTTAATTTTTGTTTTTGTTGTTTACCCAAAAGGTCATACACAAAATTAAGGAAGAAATCAAGAAATTCTTTGAAGCTGACGAGCAGGTTTTTAAATTTTCATTGAATTGTATGGTTTGTGATTTTCACTGAGAAACAGATTTCTATTTTTATTGTACTAGGGTCCAGGAATGTATTAATAGTTGATATAAATCCAGGTTTTTGAATTTGCTGAGGATTGTTTTATGGCCAATTGTGTGGCTGATTTAATAGTATGTACCATGTGCAGATAAGAAGAATGTATATTCTTTTGTTTTGGGGTGGAGAATTCTGTAGATGTCTATCAGGTCCATTTGATCAAGTGTTGAGTTCAGATCCTGAATATCTTTGTTAGTTTTCTTCTTCATTGGTGTGTTAAATACTGTCAGTGGGGTGTTGAAGTCTCATACTATTATTTTGTGATTATCTAAGACTCTTTGTAGATCTCTAAGAATTTGTTTTATCAATCTGGGTGCTCTTGTCTTGGGTGCATATATATTTAGCATAGGTAGGTCTTCTTGTTGAATTGAATCCTTTACCGTTATGTAGTGTCCTTCTTCGTTCTGTTTGATTATTTTTGGTTTAAAGTCCATTTTTCTTGAAGTTAGAATAGCAAATTCTGTCTTCTGTTTGCTTGGTAGATTTTTTTTTTTTCCATCCCTTTACTTTCAGCCTATGGGTGTCATTGCATGTGAGATGGGTTCCTTGAAGACAGCATACAATTGGTTTTGCTACTTTATTCAACTTGCCACTCTGTGCCTTTTAATTGAGGCATGGAGACCATTTACATTCAAGGTTAATATTGATATGTGCAGATTTGGTGCTGTCATTGTGTTGTTACCTGATTATTATGCAGACTTGATTGTGTGGTTTCTTTGTAGTGTCAATGGTCTATGTACTTAAGTATGTTTTTGTGGCCAGTAACAATTTTTCCTTTCCATGTTTAGCACTGCCTTAAGTACCTCTTGTAAGGCAGGTCTGGTGGTGACAAATTCCCTGAGCATTTGCTTGTCTGAAAAGGAGGTTATTTCTCCTTCACTTATGAAGCTTAGTTTGGTGGGAAATGGAAATCTTGATTGGCAGTTTTTTCTTTAAGAATGCTGAATACAGCCCTCCAATCTCTTCTGGCTTGTAGGGTTTCTGCTGAAAGTTCTGCTATTAGCCTGATGTGAATCTCTTATAGGTGACCTGCCCCTTCTCTCTAGCTGCCTTTAACAGTTTTTCTTTCATTTTGACCTTGAAGAACCTGATGACTATATATCTTGAGGATGGTCATCTTGTATAGTATCTTGCAGGGTTTCTCTGCTTTTCCTGAATTTGAATGTTGACCCCTCTAGTGAGGGAGGGGAAACTTTCATGGACAACATCCTCAAATATGTTTTCCAAGTTGCTTGCTTTCTCGTCCTCTCTTTTAGGGACACCAGTGAGTTGTAGATTTGGTAGAATCCCATATTTCTTGGAGGACTTGCTCATTCTTCCTTATTCTTTTTTTAAAAATTTTTGTCTGACTTATTTCAGAGAACTAGTCTTCAAACTCTAAAATTCTTTCCTTAGCTTGGTCAATTTGGCTGTTAGTACTTGTAATTGTATTCTGAAATTCTTGAAGTGAGTTTTTCAGATCTGTAAATCAGTTTGGGTTTTTCTTAAAGTGGCCATTTCATCTTCCATTTTCTGTACCATTTCATTATATTTCTTAGATTCTTTTGATTGGGTTTTGACTTTCTTCTGAATCTCAATGATCTTTGTTTCTATCCATATTCTGAATTCTATATCTGTCATTTCAGCCATTTCAGGCTAGTTAAGAACCATTACTGGAGAACTAGTGTGGTAATTTCGAGGTGAAAAGACCCGCTGGCTTTTTGAGTTGCCAGAGTTCTTCTGCTGATTCTCTTTCATCTGTGTGGGCTATTTTTCCTGCAATCTTTGAAGTCTCTATGCTTTCTATGGTTTTTTTTTTTCTTTTATCTTCTTTAATGCCCTTGGGGGTCTGATTGTGTTATAAGGTGGGTTCAGTCAACTGGATTTGTTTCTGGAAGATGTTGGGGGGAAAAGTCTCAGGCCAACACTCTTGGTCTGCATATTCTAACTCGGGTGGGGGGCTAGTACTTTTAGCTTTGTTCTCTGGTCCCTCAAGATTAGGAACCTCCTGTGCTGGAGGGGCCAATGTATTCACTCTGCTTGCCACAGCACTCTGATGGGTGGTGCCGACCAAAGTGCTTCATCAGGGTAGTGGGAGTGGGATCCATAATTGTTTTCATGTGTCAGCAGATGTGGCAGCACAGCAGAATACACCTGCACCTGCTCAGGTGGAGTATCGGTGGGAGTGAGATTGTGGCATTCCTGCATGTACTCATGCTGGTGGTGGTGGCAGCATGGTAGGGTGGGGCTTTGGCAGATGTGAGGCTGCTGGCTTCAGTGCATGTGTTCACATCAGCAGTGGTGGCCACAGGAGGGGGCAGGGCTGACAGTATTCATGTGCATGATGGCAGCAGTGGTGGTGTCAGCATGGGGCAGGCAGAGTTGCTGGCATCCATGAGTGTGTTTGCACTTGTGGCCGTAATGGCATGGGGGAGCAGGGTTTTTGGTATATATGCACACATTTACACTGTCAATGGGAGACTCAGCTGGGTGCCTCCATGTCAGTGGGAGGGGGTGGTGGGGGGTGCTCATGCTGGCAACAGTGGCACTGTGGGGTGTGTATGCACATGTGTACCAGTAGGAGAGGGTAGGTAAAATCCCCCTGCACACACATACTGGGAAAGCACTGGGGATTGGCCATGGGCGAGTGTGTACCAGCAAAATGGCGCAGGAGAAGTTGCATTTGGGAGAGGGTGCAGGTAGGTTTGTGTGCATGGCAGGGACCACTGTGCTGTAGCTCTCCAATGGTCAGGCATGGTCTACTGGTGAAAGAGCTGTGTTGAGGGCTCCTAGGAAAGCACCCTGGTTCAGCATCTGAGGCTGTACTGCAAGTTGGCATGGCCAAGCTGGGACCCTAGAAGGGGCCAACAGAGAGGGGTGTGCTCAGATTAGAGGCTGCCCTCATCTCACAGGCAAGATCACCTTGCTCTGCCCAAGTCCAACAGTAACGCCAAGGCTAAAGTCTCCTAGAAGAGCATGGTGAGCCTTGGGAGATAGGCATCCTTGACTGTGCTCCACTGCAGACATTCCTGCGTCAATGACTCGGCTCTGCACAGGCTAGAGTCCTGCCCCTACTTCTGCTTTAAGGATCGCACCCTGCCAGCTCAAGTGTCCATGGGGGTTGTAGGGTCTCCTGCTTCCAGGATTCTGGAGGTCCACAGTGAAAGCAGGACACACCTCACCTGTTCAATTCACCCCTTCCCAGGAGTCACTATATAGGGGCTGAAAATGAGTCCTGGTGCTTGGTAGCCCTATGCAGGGTTCCCAGCTTCCTCCCTTTTCAGTCTAGCATCTGCATCCTCCTTCTATCTACTCTCAATGCCTTCCTTTTGAAGATCTGCTTGGAGTGTTCCAGTCATCCCAATGTCCTGGTCTCTTGGTGGCAGATGTTTCTCCTGGCTGTGTCTCGATGGCCATGTTGGCTGAAATCCCCTTGGTGTGCACCTTAGTGGTATCTTTGAAGGAATAAATATTTTTATGTTGATGAAATCCTGTTTATCAATTTGTTTTCTTTTTACGCTTCATGCTTTTTGTATCTTACATGAAATTTTTATCTACCACAAGGTCACAAAGATTTTTCTCATATATTTTCTAGGAGTTTTATCATTTTAGCTCTTATATTTAGGCTTATTATCTCTTTTGAGTTGGTTTTTTAAATGATATGGGTTAAATAGTGAAATTGTTGTGTGTGTGTTTTTGTCTGTTCATGTATGGATAGCCAACTATCATAAAGATTCTTCTTTCTCACATTGAGTTATCTTGGCACTTTCGTGAAAAATCTATTGACCCTATAGATATTTATCTACTTCCAGACTTTATTTAGTCCCAGTGGTCTATATGTCTAGCATTAGTCAACACCACAGTCTCTTACTTCCTGTAGCTTTATAGTAAGACTTGAAGTTAGGTAGTGTGAGTCTTCCAATTTCATTCTTTTATATAAATTTTGGAATTGACTTGCCATTTTCTACAAAATATTCTGCATTGATTCTACTGAACAGTTTGAAGAGAACTGACATCTAAACAATCTCAAGTTTTCCAATCTGTGAGTATATTATATCTCTGCATTTATTTAGGCCTTGAAAATTTTCCTTTAGCAATTACAAGTTTCAGCATACATGTTTGCGTGTATTTTGGTAAATAAAATTTCTAAATATTCATGATGATGGGTACTATAGTAGTAAATAGTAATTTTTAAAATTTCATTTTGTAATTGCTGGTTGTCAGTACATAGGATTACAAGTGATTTTTGTGTGTTGATTTTGTATCACACCATCTGAATAAATTTACTTATTAGTTCTAGGGGATTTTTAAAAATAAAATTTTGAGGATTTTTCTGTAGAAACAATCGGGTCATTTGTGAATAAAGATAATCTTGCATCTTTCTTTCCAATTTGTAGGTTGTTTATTTCATTTTCTGACTTTGTCTCATTGGTTAAGATTTCCAGTAGTGAATGTTAAACAGATGTGGTAAGTCCAAATCCTTTTGACCTGTTCCTGGTAATAGGAAGAAAACATCCATCTTTTTGCTGTTGAGTATGATTTCACTGAAGGTTTTTCGTAGATGCCATTTATTAACTTGAGTAGTAATTTACAAATAGTTTGTAAATCATAAATGGATGTTGAATTTTATCAAATGCTTTTTCTGCATCTGTTGGGATGATTATATAGTTTTATTCTTTAGATTTGCCCTTGGATTACAATTAATAAAATATTGTTAAAAATTTTTCATCTATGTTCATTAGGGAGAGTAGTCTGATGTTTTCTTTTTTTGAACATATTACTATATTGGTGACAGAATAATACTGGCCTCACCAAATGAAACTGTTTCCTCTTTTGTTTTCTGGAAGTTTGCACAGAATTGGTATGAATTCTTCTCTAAATGTTTTCTACAATTCCACAGTTGAATCACCTGGGTCCATTGTTTTATTTTTCTGAAATGTTATGAATTAACAATTCAATTTCTTTAAAAGACATAGGGTTACACAGGTTATTGATTATTTTCTCAAGTGAGCTTTGGTAGTTTGTGTCTTTTAAGAACTTTAGTCAAATTGATTGGTTTGATATTGTTCATATTATTCTTTTAATACCATTTCCATGTTTGTTGGATCTGTAGTAATATCTTTTCCTTCTTTTACAATAATGGTAGTTTGTGTCATTTTTTTCCCTGATTTGCATTGCTCGAGGGCTATTAATTTTATTGATATTTCAAAGAACCAGTTTTTTATTTCTTTGGTTTTGTTTACTTTTTCTATCATTTTCCTCTATTTTAATTTTTTCTTTTATTTTTAATCATTTCCTTTCTTCTGCTTTCTTTTGTAAAAACTTATTTTTCTTTTTCTGGTTTCTTACAATAGAAGCTAAACTTGCTGATTTGAGAAATCTCATCTCTTCTAATATAAGCTTCTAATGCTATAAATTTCCCTCTGCTGAGAATGAATGCTGTTGCTTTATCTACATCCCATAAAATGTTGCATGTATTTTTAATTTGCATTGAGGTCAAGATATATTCACACTTATCTTACGATATTTTCATTGGCTCATGAGGTATTTAGAAGCATTTATTTTTATATTACCACATATTTGTAGATTTTTTCCAGTTACATTTCTATTATTGACTTTTGTAATTCCATTGTAGTCAGAGAATGTAATTTACATAACTTCAGTTATGTTAAATGTATTGATAATTGCCTCATGGACCCAAATATATATTGTGAATTTTCCATTTGCACATATGTATTCTCCTGTTTGGTGGCATGTGTATAAATATCCTGTAAGCTAAGTAGTTCTATAATGCTTTTCTAGTCTCTTCAATTATTACTGAGTTTTTGTTTACTTCTTCTATTGATTATTGGGAGCAAAAT
Organism: Pongo abelii; assembly: GCF_028885655.2. NCBI lineage: Eukaryota > Metazoa > Chordata > Mammalia > Primates > Hominidae > Pongo > Pongo abelii. The sequence goes on from NC_071990.2 coordinate 141,333,723, forward strand.
ATTGATCTCACAATGATATTTGTGAATTTGCCTATTTTTCCTTAAATTTGCTTCTTTTTTTTGTATTTAGAAACCCTGTTCAAAATTGTCATGTTCCCTTCATTAGTGTAAATTATTTCTCTTTATTCCTAGTGATTCCTTTGTTCTGAAATTTTTGTTTGATACTAATTTAGCCATTCAATTTTCTTTTGATTAGTGTTTGTATTGTATAGTATACCTTTTCCCCTGCATTTAATTTTAACTTATATGTGTATACTAAAGTAGGCTTTTATAAATAGCATATGGTTGAGTCTTGCTCTTTAAATCCAATCTGACACGTTTGCCTTTCAATTGGCATATTTGGACCATGTTATTTAATACATTTATCAAGATAATTGGATGTAATCCATTTTACCATTTGTCCTTTTTTTCTACGTTTGCTGTCTTCTATTGGATTGATTATTTTTATGAATTTTGGAAATACCCAGATTTGGCTCATTAGATATATTTCTGCCTGAATAACTAAAACATATATCTTTACTATACTTCTGGAAATTAATTATGTCCATTTTTGTTTGTATGGAAAAAAAGTCTTTTTATGTTTTTGAGACAGAGTCTCGCTCTGTCACCCAGGCTGGAGTGGAGTACGGTGGCGTGATCTCAGCTCACTGCAACCTCCACCTCTTGGGTTCAAGCGATTCTCTTGCCTCAGCCTCTTGAGTAGCTGGGATTACAGGTGTGTGCCACCAGGCCTAGCTAATTTTTGTATTTTTAGTAGAGACGGGGTTTTGTCATATTGGCCAGGCTGGTCTCGAACTCCTGACCTCAAGTGATCAGCCTGCCTTGGACTCCCAAAGTGCTGGAATTACATGTGTGAGCCACTGCGACTGGCCAAAAAGCTTTTATTTTATTACTTTTGGATAATGTACTTGCTAGATATGGGATTCTATATTGACAGCTTATTTTTCCCCTTTAAGTATTTTAATATTATCACTCCATTGTGCCCTTGGCAGTGTTGTTTTTGTGAGAAGTCTGTTGTCGTTATTACGTTTGTTCCTCTGTACATAATGTGTCTCTTCTTCTCTGGCTGCTCTTAAGATTTTCCCTTCATCACTTTTTCTTTTTTTTTGGCAATTTGATTATTAAGTTCTTTGGTATAGTAATTTTCATATTTCTTCTTGGTATTTGTTGATTCTTGGATTTGTATAATTTATACTTATCAACTTTGAAAAAATTTTGGTCATTAGTTCTTAAAATAGTTTTCAAAGACTCCACCTGTGTTTCTAGTACACTATTTATATGTATGTTCATCTGCTTGATATTGTCCCTAAGTTACTAAAGCACTTTAAAAATATATTTTTAATTTTTTTGGGTACATTGTATGTATATATATATATTTATTTATTTGGTCCATAAGATGTTTTGATATAGGCATGCAATGCCTAATAATCAGATCATGGAGAATCCCTTCAAGCATTTATCCTTTGTGTTAACAAAATTTCCAATTATACTGTTTTAGTTATTTTCAAATGTACAATTAAATTATTATTGACTATAGTCACTCTGTTGTGTTATCGAAGAGTGAGTTTTATTCATTCTTCCTATTTTTTTTGGTATCCATTAACCATCCCCACCTCCCCACACGGCACCTAACCCAACCTTTCCCAGCCTCTGGTAACCATCCTTCTACTCTCTCTGTCCATAAGTTCAATTGTTTTGATTTTTAGATCTCACAAATAAATGAGAACACACAATGTTTGTCTTTCTGTGCCTGGCTTATTTCACTTAACATAGTGAACTCCAGTTCTATCCATGTTGTTGCAAATAATTGGATCTCATTGATTTTTATGGCTGAACAGTACTCCTGTATATGTACCACATTTTCTGTATCCATTCATCTGTTGATGGGAACTTAGGTTGCTTCCAAATCTTGGCTACTGTGAACAGTGCTGCAACAAACATGGGAGTGCAGATATCTCTTTGATATACTGATTTATTTTCTTTTGGGTATCTATCTAGCAGCAGAATTGCTGGATTATATGGTAGCTCAACTTTGAATTTTCTGAGGAACCTCCAAACTGTTTCCCATAGTGGTTGTACAAATTTACATACCCATCAACAGTGTATAAGGGTTCCTGTATTAGTCCATTTTCACGCACCTGAGACTGGGCAACTTACAAAAAAAGAGGTTTAATGGACTTACAGTTCCATATGGCTGGGGAGGCCTCAAAATCATGGCAGAAGGCAAAGAGGAGCAAATCTTATCTTATGTGGATGGTGGCAGGCAGAAAGCTTGTACAGGGAAACGCCTTCTTATAAAACCATCAGGTTTTGTGAGACTTATTCACTATCACAAAACAGCATGGGAAAGACCTGCCCCCGTGATTCATTTACCTCCCACTGGGTCCCTCCCGCAACATATGGGAATTCAAGGTGAGATTTGGGTGGGGACACAGCCAAACCCTATCATTCCACCCCAGGCCCCTCCAAATCTCATGTCCTCATATTTCAAAACCAATCATGCCTTCCCAACAGGCCCTCAAAGTCTTAACTCATTTCAGCATTAACTCAAAAGTCTACATTCCAGAGACTCATGTGAGACAAGGCAATTCCTTTCTGCTTCTGAGCCTGTAAAATCCAATGCAAGTGAGTTATCTCCTAGATGCAATGGGGGTACAGGCATTGGGTAAATATAGTCATTTCAAATGTGTGAAATTGGCCAAAACAAAGGGGTTGCAGGTCCCATGAAAGTCCAAAATCCAACAGGGCAGTCAAATCTTAAAGCTCCAAAATGATCTCCTTTGACTCCATGTCTCACATCCAGGTCATGCTGATGCAAGAGGTGGGTTCCTATGGTTTTGGGCAGCTCTGCCTTGGGTAGTATAGACATTTTAACAATATTAATCCATGAACATAGAACATTTTTCCATTTTTTTGGCATAATCTTCAATTTCTTTCATCAGTGTTTTATGGTTTTCATTATAGAGATCCTTAATTTCTTTGGTTAATTCCTAGGTATTTAATTTTATTTGTAACTATTGTATATGGGATTACTTTCTTGATACCTTTTTCAGATTGTTCACTGTTCGCATATAGAAATGCTAATGATTTTTTATGTTGATTTTGTATCCAGAAACTTTATTAAATTTATCGGTTCTAATAGTTTTTAGATGGAATCTTTAGGCTTTTCCCAACATAAGATCGTATTATTAAAGCTCTTTTTAATGGCTTTTTAATTTTTTATTTATTTTAGATACTTTCTATTGCTACATCTTTCAAATTACTAATCATTTCTTTTACAGTATTTATGGTTAATCCTATTTTGTGTCTTAACAGTTTGAAATGTATTTTTTCACCTCTCGAAGTTTTAGCTTTATTTTTAAAAATCTCCATTTTGCACCTCCTCACTTTCATGCTTTCCTCCTCTTTCTTTAATATATGGAATAACATACATGGATGGATATACATATCTATGTGTGTGTATATATATATATGTATGGATATATGGATATACATATATATGTGTGCGTGTGTGTTTTAACTTTGCCGTCCTTCCTGATCTATTTTTTTTTTTTTTTTTGAGACAGAGTCTCGCTCTGTTGCCCAGGCTGGAGTGCAGTGGTGCAGTCTCGGCTCACTGCAAGCTCCGCCTGCCGGGTTCACACCATTCTCCTGCCTCAGCCTCCTGAGTAGCTGGGACTACAGGCGCCCGCCACCAAGCCCTGCTAATTTTTTGTATTTTCAGTAGAGACGGGGTTTCACCGTATTAGCCAGGATGGTATCGATCTCCTGACCTCATGATCCTCCCACCTCGGCCTTCCAAAGTGCTGGGATTACAGGCGTGAGCCACCACGCCCGGCCCTTCCTGATCTATTAATTTTATTATCTATGTCACATCTGTGTATATTTTTGTTGATTTTTTTTTTTACTTTTTGCCTCCTGATTATGGTTACATTTCCTACCTTTTTTTCAGGTCTGTTAATTTTTGATTGATTATAAAACCTTGTGAATATTATGTTGATGGATGTTGCATGATTTTTTTGTTTGTTTGTTTTGAACTTGTCCTGGTGAACATTTGCTTGGGATCAACTAACTTTAGCCTTCCTTTTAAGATTCTTGAAAGGGTGAGGTGTGATCTAGAATAGCCATTAATCTAAAGCCAGTATGGTCCCACTACTAAGATAATCTCCTTCCAAGAACTCTACCCAGTGCATTGTGACTTTCTACTTTGGATGGTGGAAATACAAAATATGCCCAGTTTTGTGGGAGCCCTAAATGTTGCTGTTTTCCCGTAGTTTTTTCTTCAGACTTGGGTAGTTTCTGCTCATTTGTATGCAGATCAGTACTCAGACTTGAAGCATTCCCTAGTTGAATATCACTTTACAGTTCTCTGAAGGGATCTTCTGCAGGTCTTTGGGACACTTTATCTGTGTCCTTCCTCTCTGATATTCTTCCCAATAAATTTCAATGATTTTGGCTTCTTTGAACTGTAGGTAGTGATGTAAAATGTAAAATTCACTTAACTTGTTTCTTTTCCTGAGTGATTATAGTCTTGATATGTGTGCTGGAATATTTCAAAATTTTTGCTGATTGAAGATAGAAGGGTAAACCTGGTCCCGGTGAATCCGTCATGGTCACAAACAATTCCTGCCTATCTTTGAAGGACTCATCAAGTCATACAAATATAATATTTACATTTATGAAGCTGTTTCCCAAAGATGAATCTCAATCCATGACCTCTAAATTGGGCAGATTGCCATTCCAGATAAATTTCTTTCTTTCATGTCAGTGTTGATATTTCTAGTACTTGATATGCTTTTCAACTAGATACAGTTTGGACATTTGTTCCCTCCAAATCTCATGTTGAAATTTGATCTACATTGTTGAAGATGGGGCCTAGTGGAAGGTGTTTGGGTCATGGAAGTGGATCCTTAATTAATGGCTTAGTGCTGTCCCCATGGCAATGAGTGGGTTTTAACTCAATTAGTTCATGAGAGAGCTAGTTTTTTTTTTGTTTTTTTTTTTTGAGATGGAGTCTCACTCTATCATCCAGGCTGGAGTGCAATGGTACGATCTGAGTTCACTGCAACCTCTGCCTCCTAGGTTCAAGTGATTCTCCTGCCTCAGCTTCTCAAGTAACTGGGATTATAAGAGCCCATGACCACGCTCGCCTATATTTTGTATTTTTAGTAGACATGGGGTTTTGCCATGTTGGCCAGGCTGGTCTCGAACTCTTGACCTCAGGTGATCCACCTGCCTTGGCCTTTCAAAGTGCTAGGATTACAGGTGTGAGCCACCGCACCGTGCCAAGAATGCTAGTGGTTTAAGAGAGCATGGCATCCCTCTCCTGGCTCTTCCTTCCTCTCTTACCATGTGGCATGCCTGCTCCCCCTTCACCTTTTGTCATGATTGCAAACTTCCTAAGGTTCTCACCAAAACACATGCTGATGTTATGCTTCTTGTACAGCCTGCAGAACTGTGAGCCAAATAAATCTCTTTTCTTTATAAATAACCCAGATTCAGGTATTTCTTTATAGCTACACAAAATGGACTATGACACAATCCAATTCTCTTTTCTTCTTTCTAGTTTCTGCCAATGGCACTATTATATTCTACCAGATACTAGGGCTTTTAGCTTTGAAGTTATTTTTGAATCCTTACATTTCTTCCTTGTCCATATCTAATCCATTAAGAAGTCCTGCAAATGCTTTTAAAATTTTACATCTGTCTTGCTGTCCCAATATCCATTGCCATGACTGTATTCAAGATCGTTCCTGTCTCATATTTTTACCATGCAAGTATTTTGTAACTGGAGCCCCACTCTAGTTTCTCCCTACACCAATTCAATTTGCATTAAATATCAGTCATTGCCTCCATATGCTTACAAAAGAAAGTGCAAAATACTTATATTGAAATATTTGACATTAATAATCTAACTCTGACCAAATTTTCATAACCGCTATTCCACTCCTAGCCAACACAATTCTCAGAATATTATAGTGCATAGTTTCTCTGTCTTGTGAACATATCATACTAATTTAGGTTCCATAGCTTTTCTCATAGTATCCTTACTACTTTGAGTTTCAATACTCATTTCTCTCTGTTTCTCTTAATCTCTCCCATTACTGTAAATTTTAGTTTAATTTCCACTTATTATGGAAATATTCTTATACAGTCATGCTTCTACTTAATATCAGGTATACATTCTGAGAAATAAATCACTAGGTGATTTTATCATTGTGCAAACATCTAGCATGTACTCACCACAAACCTAGATGATATAGCCTCCTATACCCCTAGGCTATATAGTATACTGTAGTGCTCCTAAGCTACAGACTCATACAACATGTTACTGTACTAAGTACTGTAGGCAATTGTGACACAATAATAGATATTTGTATATCTAAACATAGAAAATATACAGTAAAAATATGGTATTATAATCTTGTGAAACTACCATCATATATGCAGTGCATCATTGACTGAAACATTATTGTGTGGCACAGGACTGTATTGATTTTTCTGTAAGATTTGGACTGACTTTTTTTTCACTACTGAAATCAACATTCAATCACATGATCATTTAGAATATTAGTCATTGATTTGGTATGATTTTCCATATATTCCCAGTCATTATACTCAACCAGTCACATTCATGCTGCTACCTAACATCATGTACAGCAGACCAGAGGCCAAGCTCTGATCTTCTAGCTTCTACCCTTGAGTTAACCTCACTCTTCCCTTTATCCTATGTTGCTTTTCAGTCTTACCTTTTTAATTAGGCTCTTTATTTGTTATGGAGGCAAATAGATCAACCTGAAAAAGAGAGGAAAGAAAATAGAAGAAAAGGGAACTTTTATTTCCTTGTAATAAGAAAATAATGTGATTATATATATATTTATATATGTAGTTGGTATAATACTATGAATAAAATTTTAAAATGAATTTCAAGCCTTTCTTAGGCTATAGTACTGATTTGAATACGTATATATACTCCCAAGGAGCCTATTGTTCAGCTCTTTCTTCTTGAAAGATGAATAGATACAGTGATTAAGAGCTAAAGTGTGTTCACAAACTTGTCTAGGTTCAAATCTCAGCTCCAAAGCTTATGAGATGTGTGACTGTAGGCAATTTGTTCTTTGGCTTCTTTATGTCTAAGATAGGGATAATATTAATCCCTACTTTAAAAGTTGTTGTGAGCCATAAGTGAGATAATCCCTGTGTCAAGTGGGCTGATGGAAGGAGAATGTTACATTTTGGTGACATTTTCAATATGTTCTTATTTGGCAAAATGAAAATTCTTTGATGGAGATGGAAAGAGCTTGGTTTTGTTGATTCAGAATAGGATCCAATTCTGGCCCCCATTCAAAATTTTTGACTTTTGAAAATAACAGCTGAGTAAAGCATCAGAAATTCACTGTAACTAAGAGTTAGTTTATATAACTTAGTCAAGTTTTTGACTCAGCTTTGCCCCTCTGTTCTTTTTGTTTCCCACTCACTGTTCTCTAACTTCTCTTGGGATGATCTTATCAATTGTCCAGTCCCATAAACTCCAGCAAATTTCAAGTCCCCAATGTGCCTCTCATAAAGACACACACGCACACGCACACACACACAATGTATGTATATATACATATACATTCATATGTATACATAGATATATGGAAAGAAAGAGAAGAGAGAATTTGTTTTGACTCTCACTCATTGATACACAGACAATTGATTGGAAAAAGAAAGAAAATAATTTAGCCAGAACAGTTATTTGGCACACAGAAAAATTCTCCTATAACACGCTCCTTGATTTTCCTCCTTTTACTTTTCACTGCATTCAAGCAAACTGCATCAAGCAAAAATGTTTGCGTAGATGTTGTAATCACCTGTTTAAAACGTTTTATGTTATCTTCAGATTGGCTTCTGATTCTCTCATGTGTATCATAATGTCCTATCATGGAAATGTGTATTCAACTAAGCATCTGCCCACTGATCCACTAGAATCACCTTGACCACCTAATCACAATTCTAACCAGGAGGACTTTAGGTGGAGGCTGTTTCAATCAAGAATTCAAAATTTTAGAGAAGCATAATGTGTACCAGAAAAGATATCTAGGTCAGATTTCATCTCCTCTAATTTTCATATTCCTATTTTTGTTCTCACCTCACATTGTTCCATCAAACCATCATCAAGCCATACTGATTAAAGATTCCCCCTGCCTACAGCTGTGTTAGGATTTTGATGACATAAATTAATTGGTATGGTTTCAGTCATTTGGAAAATTTTTGAAAGGTTATTGCAACCCAGAATTTTCATATTTTAATGTTAAACCATTTTAAATATTAAAACGTGGTAAAATCCCACTTAATCAGAGTTTTACTTTTATTTATTTAGTCTAAAGGTAAAACTTGGGGCATATAATAATCCTACAGCTTTTTAATCAGTCGATGACATACAGTGTAAAGACCACTGACGGCTCACAGGCAGACACTCTGGTGTATAATAGTTGATCAAAAGATGTACTGGAAGTAATACTTTTTAAAGAATAAATTGCCAAGTTTTGGACTGACCCAATTAAAGAATAAATCAGGATGGATTCAGTGGTATATCAAAGAATTATTATTCCTACATTTCTTCCGGTGATTTTTTGTGTGTGTGAGTAGGAGAGAATGGGTGCAGTTGTAGGTAGTGTGCTTCGAAAAAAATTCATAACAAAATATCTATTGGTTATTATTATGTGACAATCCCTATGGTTTATATGCATTATTTCATTAAAACACTTGAATTAAGTGTTTTTATTTTCTGCAACCTTTAGAGGAAATGAAACCTTAGCAAGGATTCTGATGCAGTTCTGCCTAATCCTGAAACCTGAACATGGGAGTTCCTTATGTATATAAGGCTCCTCCCTCTCTTGTGGTACAGCAGAAACAAAGTCAAGAATGAATGTGCTGTGGTACGCACTCACAAGGAGTTTCAGGGCTTACATGGCATATTTACATTTTTAAAATCTCCTTCAAACCTCTTGTTATTACTGTGAGATAGTATTACTATTATTACATTCATATTACAAACGAGGAGATTGAGTATCAGGGGTGCTGAATAAATTGCCTAAGTTTACAGAGCTGGTAACATAAACCCAAGATGAAGCTCAGGTCTCTGACTCAAGGTCCCCTTACTATTTCTACTACACTTCATTACTTCCAAATGTAAACATAACAGTTATCAAAATCAAGCCTGTGTGTGCCCATGTGTGCTAAATATAAATTTAAGTTGTCATTATTTATTTCCCTCCTGTAAATAAACAGACCAAAAGAGAATCTGGTAGACTTTGAGTTGTACAACACCTAAAATAGTCCATGACAAGATAAAAAATCTCTGAATTATAAAAATACATTATTAATGTGCACTGAGCTTAGCATTGTAAATATCAGTACCTGGCTCTTGGTCTGGCCTGGATGTTCTGATAAGAAAATTAAAATGGGGAGAGATATTGTTTAAAGAGAAATGTCACAGAAGAAACTTTGACCTGAATCCCATAAAAGAGAGGAGAAAATGGAACTGAAAAGTAAACTATCAGATTTCCTCAGGCACAGGATTAAGCTGTGACAGTTTTATCTAGAGGTGGATGAGGTATTTTTTCTCCACCATGATTTATGAGGTACAAGAAATAACTTCCCTGTCCAGAATTACCTTTGCCATTGGCAGCGACTGCTATCCTCATCATTGGACTTTGTTTTCATAAAGTGAAGGTGTTATCTCCATGAAACTCCATAAAATTACCATATTTCCTCCACAGAAATCTGTATTCTATATCGATCATTATCAGATTGCTTTTAGTGATAACGGCAAAGAAGACAGAACACACAGGACTAATGTAGGGGAAGGTAGAGCGAAAAGCCAGGAAGCTATATTGTTTTATTGGAAGGCTAATTTTGGTGCTGGAAGGCAATCAGTCATTCACTTAACCATTCAACAGACATACAGTGGAGGACCTTCCATATGCAAGATGCTGTCCTAGGTGCTGAGACACAGCACCACCAGCCATGAGCCTGTATTCTCACAGCTAGTGATAATAGCAGGGTAGCAGCTCATGTTACTCTCTCTTCCTCCACCATAAAAGCTTTCTGAGAGGATGTCTTCAAGATATGAAAACCTAAAATATTTTGGACCAAATGTATTTTACCCTGGAGGAGGAGCAATGAAAAAAAGAAAAACGAGCCTGGAGGCAAGACATGTTTGGAAAAAGCTTTTTCAAAATTTTTTCTTCTCCATATACCTGGGCAGAGTGGAAGTTTCAGGACAGGGAGCTACAAATAGTGGCGGGGTAGACTCAAAACATAAGAACAGGAGATGTATTTGAGAATAGCTGTAGATGTTGATTATTTGAAATAGATGCTATGTAGGAAGATAAACTTTAGTCAAGAGCCAAGGCAGGATTTGAAGGCAAAGAAGATCTGAGAGTGAAGTGCAAGGTGGAACAGATGAGGAGCTATGATTCAAAAAGAGGGAAATTCTTCTTTTTTTTCCAGCAGCTATGATGAGGTAGTGGTCATATTCATGGTGAGGTGGAAAGAGACCAGAACAGTGTAAGATACTTAATAACCACATATGGACTGCAGATCAAGTGACGGTGATGTTATTTTCTTTTAGAGTTCTTCATTTCCAAACATTTTGTGGAGGCTGTGTAAGGGAGGCATGTCAGACAGTCTGGCATATTGTCTCAGAAGCTGATGAGTGGGGAATGCCTGAGCCAAGCAATGTGAAAGAATGCCTCTTTCTTTTAGGACATTCCTCAAGATAACTCAAGTCCTTGTTATGCCAAGATTGTTTCTGACATAGGAGTTGCACAGGTGACAAAATGTCTTCTGCTAGCAGAATTGATTATGCAATGAGAATTTTACTCTTGGTAGATTATTTATCCTGCTTTTATGATGTACCCTCAAGGACAGGGAAAACCTAAGATGGAGAATCAGAAGGAGACACAGACTTCTTGAATTTTGAGAATGGAATTTTATGGGCTTGAAAAGAAATGTATTATGTAACAAATATAGCTTACAGCAGCAGTTCCCAAAGTGTGGTCTCGGGACTCCTGAGGACGCTTGAGACCATTTTAGAGGTTCATGAACTATTTTCATACTAATATTAGGATTTTTTTACCCTTTCACTCATCTTCTCAAAAATGATTGGTAGAATTTTCCAATGGCTTGACAAGATGTTTGATATCACAACAGACTATATGCAGAAGCAGATATGATAATCCAATTATCTTCTATGATGCCAGACATTTACGATATTTGTAGAAATATAAAACAATGCCACTTTTCATACATACACATTTTCTTTTTTTAAGATGGAGTCTTGCTCTGTCACCCAGGCTGGAGTGCAGTGGCACGATCTTGGCCCACTCCAACCTCCACCTCCTTGGTTTAAGTGATTCTTTCACCTCAGCCTCCTGAGTAGCTAGGATTACAAGTGTGAGCCACCAAGCCCAGCTAATTTTTTTTTATTTTTTTATTTTTTTTGTAGAGATGGGGTTTTACTATGTTGGCCAGGCTGGTCTCAAACTCCTGACCTCAGCTGGTCTGCCCACCTAGACCCCCCAAAGTGCTGGTATTATATAGGCATGAGCCACCAAGCCCAGCCAGTAATATATTTTTTACACTGTCAGTTTTAATTTCCACTATGATGGACATAGCATATATTAATAACACACACTGGGGTACTCAATAATTTTTAAGAGCACAAAGGTCCTGAGAGAGAAAAATTTGAGAACTTCTGCTCTAGAATGTTTGAAAAACAAAGTCTAGCCGTTTGTTAGGACATGAGGAAAAAAATCAATTATTTTCCACTTTTTCTCAAAAATCAATTGGAAAATGACAAAGTGAGTGAGAAACAAAAATGGAAGTTCTATATTCAACACAATTATGGAATACCTAAAATTCCAAACTGAAACATGTGAGGAGGGACAGCTAAGTGTAATAAAATGTGGACTAATGTAGAAGAGAAAATGATGTCACAATGTTGCAGGATTCTTCAGGTGTCACTTTTCTAGCTGGAAACCAGTGTGGCCAGTGGCACTTTCGCCTGAGTTTTGCTCGAGCCCACTGGGCTTGTTCTGCCCACTTGGCCTGGCAGGCTGTGCTCAGCTCATGCTACTGGCCTGGATCCCATGCTTGCCAAGGGCAAGACAGACATGGAGTGGCAAAGGATGCATGAACTAGTGAGTGCAGGGTCTGGCCACTGTGCACAGCCAGGCATGCCAGCTGCTGCAGCTGCGCGGGCAGCTCCAGGTGCTGACTCTATGAGATCCTGTGGCTAGATCAGATGCACTGCAAGCAGCTTCCATTGCTGGCACCTGCATCTGGATGAGGGGAATGTGCTAGTGTCCAGAAGCTTGGAGACACCAGAAACTGCAGAGCCCCAAAGAGGGTGTCACAGCCCTGGCTTGGGGAGCCTCTTGGTCTGGGCCCCCAGGAGGGCCACAATTCTTCTCTCTTTCTCATCACCTGCAACTTGGTGAGCAAGGAGGGGCATGTTTCAGCCCTGTTTGTGTTACAGCTTGTTCAGCTCCACCATTTGGCAAGTCCTGAGTTCTTGTCCTGCATCCAGGAAGAATGAGGTATGTGGACAACTGGAGGGTGAGCAAGGCGAAGAGGTGCTTTAATGAGCAAGAGTACAGTTTTCAGGAAACCCAAAGTGGGTAGCTCCTTTTCCACAGGCAGGTCATCCCATCGAGTGCAGCTCTCCGTGGAGAAAAGACCCAGAGTGGGTAGCTCCTATCTGCAGGCAGGTCATCCCAGTGACTGTGCAGCCCCCAGCAGAGAGGAGACCTGGAGTGGGTATCTCCTATCCACAGGCAGATCATCCTGAGTCCGGCTGAGTCTGGAGTTTTTACAGGCTTCAGAAGGAAGGAAGTGCATGCTGATTGGTCCATGGGCATCCATGCGCAGGCCTGGAAAAAGCACTGTTAAGTTCTCACTCTTGCACAGACTCTACTGAACTGACAGCCAGGCTCCCATGCTTCAGGCCTTCCCAGGCTTGAAGGTGGGGTTTAATTGGAGACCCTCCCCTTTCCACCCAGGAGCCTGCCTCCTGCCACCATCAACACGTTGTCTATGGCACCCAGGCTATTTGTGACAAGGGGTGCCTGCAGGCCTGTGCCAAGCCATCCTCAGCCCCCTCTCAGCTTCCTTCCTGTGCTCATTGGTGCCCAAAGTCTGGAGGTGGCCAAGGTGGCAGGGTTGGCATGTCAGTGCCACCCTCAGAGCATGCACACCTGGCTGGGTTGTGACAGTGCTGGAGCTCAGCCTCCAATTTTGCTCTGAAATTGGAGTGGGTGCTGGGAGTAGGGAGAGGCCAGGCAGTGGGAGCAGGCACTCCCAAGCCTGTGGGGATGGGGGCCAGGGGGGTTTCCTGGGCCCTCAAGAGTACAGGAATGCCTGGGTCAGCAGCCACAGCTGGGTGACTGCAGCTGTGCCCGGGAGGGCAGGACTCCTGCCCCACCAACTTGGAAGGGGGGCAAGGCTCCCACCTGTTCCTGGCTCCTGTGAGCTCCATGGAGCATGTAGCCCTAGCCACCCTCTCCTGTTGCAGCTGGCGTCTTCGCAGTGGCTGCTCCAGTTGGGCCACCACTGCCATCAACAAGATGGCAGCTGCTGAAGACTTTTTGGCATAGATGACAGAATACACGGAATACACAATTCTAATAGATAGCACACTAGTTTTTTTTTTCCCCTGTTGTGATATGATACATATACCATTAAACTCACCTTTTAAAAGTGTACAATTCAGGTACTTTTAGTATATTCAAAGAGTTATACTACCAGTACCACTATTTAATTCTAGAATATTTGTGTCACCTAAAAGAAACACATACCCATTAGCAGTCACTCCCCATTCTCCCCAATCATTAATCTACTTTCTGTCTGTATGGATTTACCCATTCTGAACATTCTATATAAATAAAATTATATAACATGTGACTTTTTGTGTCTGGATTATTTCACTTGGCATATTTTCAGAGTTCAACCATGTTGTAGCAAGTATCAGAACTTCATTTGTTTTTATAGCCAAATGATCTTCTGGTGTATGGATATGTCATATTTTGTTTACCCATTCATCAGTCAGTAGACATTTAGGTTATTTCTACAATTTTGCTATTATGAATAATGCTGTTATGACAATTTGCATACAAGTTTTTACATGCACATATCTTTAATTCTCTCATGTATACATTGTGTATACACCTAAGAGCAGAATTTCTGAGTCTCATTGTAACTCTATGTTTAACTTTTTGAGGAACTGCAAAACTGTTTTCCAAAGCAGGAATGCTACCTTACATCCCCCCTCCCATATAATATTGTAGTTTTGATTTGTTTTCCCTTCTTTTCATTTGTTTATTGGCCATTTGTATACATTCTTTGGAGAAACATCTGTTCAAATTCTTTGCCCGTTTAAAAAAATTGTGTAGTCTTTTTATTGTTGGGTGCAAGTTCTTCATGTATTTTAGATAGTATTCAGTTACTAGATATATGATTTACAAATATTTTCTCCTGTTTTGTGGGTTGTCTTTTTACTTTCTTGATTGTACCTTCTAAGGTACAAAAGTTTGTAACTTTCATGAAGTGCAATTTATCAAATTTTTCTTTTGTTGCCTGTGCTTTGGTGTCATATCTAAGTAACCATTGCCTGATCCAAGATCACAAAGATTTATGCTTAAGTTTTTTTCTAAGAGCTGTATACTTTTAGCTACATAGTTTTAGTTATACACATTTAAGTTGTTGCTTAATTTGGAGTTAGTATCTGTGTATGGTGTGAGGTAGGGGTCCAACTTTATTATTTTGCCTGTGGAAATTCATTATTTTCAGCATTATTTGTTGAAAAGACAATTGTTTTCCCCATTCAATTATTTCAGTGCCCTTGTTAAAAATCAGCAGACCATCAATGTAAAGGGGCACATGCATGTGTATATGTGTACATGTGTGTGTGTTTCTTGACTCTCAATTCTATTCCATGGTCTCATACGCCAGTGCCACACTGTCTTGATTACTGTTTCATTGTAGTGAGTGTTGAAATCAGAAAATGTGAATTCTCAAACTTAGTTCTTCTTTCAAGATTGTTTTGGCTATTCAGCATTTCCATATACATTTTAAAATGAGCTTATCCACTTCGAGGGAAAAGGCAGCTGGAATTTTGATTGTGTTGAATTACTATTGGGCATTATTGTCATCTTATCAACCATGTATTTTTTGTCTTTTTCTGTTAGTATGGTGTATTACATTGACTAATTTTTGTATTTTGAAACAATTTTGCATTCTTGAGTTAAATTATATTTGATCATGATGTCTAATCCTTTTATACGTTCTTGGACTCACCTTGTTAGTATTTTTTGAGGATTTTGTGTCTATATTAATAAGATATGTTGGTCTTTAATTTTTTGCAGCATATTTTTCTGGTTTTGGTATCAAGATAATATTGGTTTCATAAAATGAGCTGGGAAATGTTCCCTTCTCTTGTATTTTTTGGAAGGGATTCTTTTGTATGTGTGAAGAATTAGTGTTAATTCTTCCTTAAACATTTGGTAAAATTCACCGGTGGAGCCATCTGGTCCTAGGAGTTTTTGTGTGCATGTGTGAGTTTCTGATTACTGATTCAATTCAATCTCTTTACTTGTTATAGTTCTATTCAGATTTTTAATTTATACTTGATTGAGTTTCAGTAGTTTGTATCTTTCTAAGAATTTGTCTATTTCATCTATGTTATCTAAAAGTTTTGTATACAGTTGTTCACAGTATTACTTTATAATGCTTGTTAATTTGGTAAAGTCAGTAGTAATATCCCCTCTTTCATTCCTGATCTTTGTAATTGGTAGGTAAAATTATCTAAAAGTTTTCAGTTTTTTTCATTGATCTTTTCAAAGAACAAACTTTTTAAGTCAATTTTCTCTCTCATTTTTAAAATTCTCTATTTAATTTAGTTCTCCTCTGATATTTATTTTTTCTTTTGCTTTATTTGAATTTAGTTTGTTTTCCAAATATACCTCTAAAAACTTTAGTTTAGCTATATCCTATACATTTTGGTTTATTATGTCTTTATTTTCATTCATCTCAAAGTATTTTATAATTTCTCTTTGATTTTTTTCCTTGAGCCATTGGCTATTTAGGAGTGTGTTATTTAATTTCCACATTTGTAAATTTCCCAAAATGTATTGTTATTAATCCATAATTTTACTACATTTTGATTAAGGATCATACTTTGCATGATTGCAATTCTTTTCAATTCATTAAGATGTATTTTATGGCCTAACATGGTTTTTTCTGGAAAATGTTTCATGTATACTTGAAAAGAATATGTATTTTGCTGCTTTGGGGTAGACTGTTCTATTGATGCCAGTTATGTCTAGTTGTTCAAATCTTACTTGTTGATCTTCTGTCTAGTTGTCCTATTCATTATTTAAAGTAAGCTACTGGGCCAGGCGTGGTGGCTCACGCCTGTAATCCCAGCACTTTGGGAGGCCTAGGCAGGAGGATCACGAGGTCAGGAGTTCAAGATCAGCCTGGCCAACATGGTGAAACCCTGTCTCTACTAAAAATACAAAAATTAGCCAGGCGTGGGTGGTGGGCACCTGTAATCCCAGCTACTCGGGGGGCTGAGGCAGGAGAATCACTTGAACCTGGCAGGTGGAGGCAGTGAGCCAAGATCGTGCGATTGCACTCCAGCCTGAGCGACGGGCAAGACTCCGTCTCAAAAAATAAAAATAAAATAAAATAAATAAAATAAAATAAAATAAAAAATAAAGTAAGCTATTGAAGGCTACAACCATTATTGTTGAATTTTCTACTTCTTCCTTCAGCTTTGTCAATTTTTACTTTATGTATTTTGGATCTCAGTTAATAAGTGAATATATGTTTATGATTGTCATTTCTTGGTGTATTGATCCTTTTATCATTATAAAATGTCCTTCCTTGTCTGTTGCCATAATTTTTGTTTTAAAGTTTATTTTGCCTGATTTGTATGTAACCATTCTGGATGTTTTTTGGTTACAGTTTGCCTGTTCTATCTGTTTCCATCATTTTACTTTCAATTAACTTGTGTTGTTGAATCTAAAGTTTGACTCCTCACTTCTCAAAAGAAGACATACATGTAGCCAACAAGCAAGTGAAAAAATGCTCAATATCACTAATCATTAAGGAAATGCATATCAAAACTACAGTGATATACCATCTCACACTAAATAGAATGGCTACTACTAAAGTAAAAAATAACAGATGCTAGTGACGTTGCAGAGAAAACAGAATGCTTATATGCTGCTGATGGGAATGTAAATTAGTTCAGCCACTACGGAAAGCATTCTGGAGATTTCTCAAAGAGCTTAAAATAGAACTACCATTTGACTCAGCAATCCCATTACTAGGTATATACCCAAAGGAATAAAAATTATTCTGCCATAAAGATATATGTACACACATGTTTATTACAGCACTAGTCACAATAGCAAGGACATGGAATCAACCTGGGTGCCCATTAATGATGGACTGGATAAAGAAAATATACTATTTTTGGAATATTACACAGACATAAAAAAGAACAAGTTCATGTCCTTTGGAGCAACATGGATGGAGCTGGAGAGCAAATTGTTGCAGAACAAAAAACCAAATACTTCATGTTCTTACTTATAAGTGAGAACTAAACATTGAGTACACATGGACACAAATAAGGGACCAACATGCACCAGGGCATACTTAAAGGTGAAGGATGGGAGAAGGGTAAGGATCAAAAAGCTACCTATCAGGTATTATGCTGTTTACCCGGGTGACAACATTATCTGTACACTAAACCCCCATAACACACAATTTACCCATGTAACAAACCTGCACATGTACCGATTGAATCTAAAGTAAAAGTTGAAAAGAAAAAAAAAATTAAAAAGAATAGTTTGTCTACCGCGTACTGCATAGAGTTGGCCCATATTTTTAATCCATTCTGTGAATCTTTGCCTTTTTATTGGAGCAGTTAATCTATTTAAATTTAATGTAATTACTAAAATAATTTATATCTGCCATTTTACTTTTTTACTGTATATGTCTTCTTTCTCATTTCCTTCATTACTATCTCGTTTGTTTTAAACAGATACTTTCTAGTGTACCATTTTAATTCCCTTGTTGTTTCTGTTATTATATATTTTGACTTGTTTTTACAGGTTGTCCTAGAGATTGCAATTAACATCTAATATATTACAATTCTGTTTGTCTAATAGCATATAATACGTCTGCTTGTATAAAGCCTCATCCCTACCTCCCTTCTCCTTTTTGCTATTATTGTGAAGTAATTACATTGTATATCCATCAACACAGATTTATAATTATTCTTTATTCTTAAAAGTTGTCTTTTAAGTCAGATAAGAAAAAAAGAGTTATACATACAAAATACACTTATACTGTCTTTGATTTTTAAAAGTTTTTTAGAGATCTGGTCTTGTTCTGTCATTCAGGCTGGAATGCAGTGGCAAGATCATAGCTCACTGTAGCCTTGAACTCCTGGCCTTGAGTGATCCTCCTGCCTTGGCATCCCAAGTAGCTAAGACTACAGGCACACTTTACCATGTCTGGCTTATTTATTTACTTATGTACTTTTTTGTACAGACAAAGTCTCATTTTGTTGCCCATGCTGGTCTCAAACTACTAGTTTCAAGCAATCCTGCCACCTTGGCCTCCCAAAGTGCTGGGATTATAAGCATGAGCCACTACTCTCAGCCCATACCATCTTTTATATTTACCTATGTAGTTTCCCTCGTTCCTTTTTTTTTTTTTTTTTTTTTTTTTTTTTGAGATGGAGTGTCGCTCTGTCGCCTGGGCTGGAGTGCAGTGGAGCTATCTGGGCTCATTGCAAGCTCTGCCTCCCAGGTTCACGCCATTCTCCTGCCTCAGCCTCCCGAGTAGCTGGGACTACAGGCGCCTGCCACCACGCCTGGCTAATTTTTTGTATTTTTAGTAGAGATGAGGTTTCACCGTGTTAGCCAGGATGGTCTCGATCTCCTGACCTCATGATCTGCCTATCTCGGCCTCCCAAAGTGCTGGGGTTACAGGCATGAGCCACCGCGCCTCGTTTCTTTATGTAGATATAATTTACTGTCTAGTATGCTACAGGGAAGTTTTGCTAGCAACAGTTTTTATTTATCTGAGAATGTTTTAATTTCTCCTTGTTTTTAAAATTATACCTTTGTCAGATGTAGAATTCTTTGTGGGCAGTCTTTTTCTTTCAGCACTTTGAATATGTCATCCTACAGCCTACTGGTCTCCATAGTTTCCCATGAGAAATCAGTTGATATCTTATTGGGAATCCCTTATAAGCGATGAGTTATTTCTCTGTTACTGCTTTTGAGATTCACTACGTTTGTCTTTCAATAGTTTGATTATGATGTGTTCAGGTGTAAATTTCATAGAATTTATCCCATGTTGAATTCACAAATAATTTATCTGATGTGAAAATTACTTTTTTATTAAAATTGGGAATCTTTTTGCCATTATTTCTTTAAATATTCTTTTTACCCCTTTCTTCATCTTTGCTCATTCTGAGACTCCAGTTATGTTAGCATGCTCGATGGTGTCCCCCAGGTCTCTGTGGCTCCATGCATTTTTATTTATTCTTTTTCTGTTTCTCAGGCAACGTAATTTCAACTGAACTATCTTCAAGTTTGCTGATTCTTTCTTCTGCCAGCTCAAATCCACTGTCGTGGCCCTATAGTAAACTTTTATTTTATTTACTCTACTTTTAGTTGAGTTCTAGATTTTCTATCTGTTCATTAAAAAAAAATTTCTATCACTTTATGAATATTCTTTATTTGATG
Organism: Pongo abelii; assembly: GCF_028885655.2. NCBI lineage: Eukaryota > Metazoa > Chordata > Mammalia > Primates > Hominidae > Pongo > Pongo abelii. The sequence continues at coordinate 141,353,540 of NC_071990.2, forward strand.
AGACATACTTCTAATATTTTTCTTTAGTTCTTTAAACCTGGTTTATTTTAGTTCTTCAAATTTATTTAAAATACTTGAATTTAAGTCTTAATCTAGTAAATATAATATCTGAATTTCTTTAGGAATAGTTTCTATTGGGTATATTTCTCTTCCCCTGTTTATAAACTATATTTGCCAATGTGTCTATGTACTAGGATTTTTGTTAAAAGCTGGACATTTAAAATAATATTATGTTTAATTATGAAAATAAGATTCTGCTCACTCCTCAGGGTTTGTTGTTGGTGCTGTTTGTTTCCTGAATGACTTTCTTGAACTAATTCTATAAAGTCTGTATTCTATGTTGGCTGTGGCTACTAAAGTCTGTGTTGGGTTGCCTTAGTGGTCTTCTAATGATTGGACAGAGATTTCTATACCTAAGAATATATTTGATAAATAAGCACTATCTCTATAAAGGAAAACTTAAGGCACTCCTGAGTGACACGAGGACTTGAAAAAAGAGAACTTCATAATATTTTTGGATTGAAAGATTCAATATAATATAAATAACAATTTTATTAAAGTTAATGTGTTAACTTTAATTGCTATTGTATAATAGCAATGAGATACTAAGATGATTTTGAGGGATCTAAACAACTTGAATTTTGATTTCATATAAAAAATAAACAAGCAGAGAAAATTGTAAATAAGAAGAATTACATATCATACAGTGACGTAAATCAAACCAGTGTGGTGATGGCAAACAAATGAATGGATAACTCAATGGAACAGAAATAAAAGTCCAGAAACACTTCAGTGCACTTGAGTAGCATCTCAAATCATTGGAGAAAAGATGCATTACTGAACAGATTGCATTCGAAAAAAACAGTCACATGGAAATAAATAATATTAGAGTGACAAGAATTTTAAGTAAGATATAAATTGCAATAATCATAAAAAGATAGATTATTCAGGATAAAAATCTACTTAAAATTTTATTAACCACATTAAAAGATGAGCCAGAAACTTTCAAAAGAAATTGTTATGTATAATTTCCATAATATATACCGAAAGTAAAAGACCAATAACTCAATAAAAATGAGTTAGGGATAAAAATAAGAATGAAAGGAAAAGAAAATACAAATCTTAAATGTGCAACTATGTGCCTGACACACACATAATATGAGAAATGCAAATATACACAACAATAAATAATATCTTTTACCTATCTAGTTGGCAAAGAGTAAAAGTTTCATAATACATAGTGTTAGCATGGGCGTGAGAAAACTGGTATGCTACTGGTGGGAGTGTGAATTAGAACAGCTCTTACTGATCATAACCTGGAAATATTTATGTAAATTACTAATGCAAATACCTTTTAGTTCAGCAATTACACTTTTAAGAATTTATCCAATAAACATATCACATGTGTGAAATAAAATACCTGCGAAGTTATTTAGTACAATATAGTTTATAATAACAAAAGAATAAAAATAACTTGAATATTTGTCTATAAGAGGCTGAATAATACAAAAGAATATCAACAGAAAGAATAAGAGGTTGTATAAGAGGTTGAATAATACAAAAGAATATCAACAGAAAGAAAGAAAAGAACTAACAAAGAAAGAAGAAGAAAATAAGCTGTTTATATATTAGTATGGAAAGATCTTCAAGATATATTTAAATATAAAACAAAATCAAAATGCAGAACAGTATATATAGGGTGTGCCACCATTTGTGTAAAAAAGAAAAATAATATTTTTGCTGCTTATACATGGAGGAAGATATAGAAGAGCATTTGTTGTTTATAGAGAAAGACACTAGAATTGGGGCTCAAGGGTATAGACTTTTTGCTGCCTACATTTTGAACATTATTCACATATTATTTATTCAGCAAATGTAAAAATCATATCCAATTTCACCACCACCAAAACAAAAATTGAAGAGAAAAATAAAATCACCTTAAAAATAGTATTTTTGGAAGCAGCTGAGAACACAATTAGGACAGCAGACGTTTGACAAAAATGAGCAAAATTAAGTAGGAAAAAAAGAAAGTTTCAAAGAATTAGTGGGAAAATGTGAAAAATTATAAAGCCTCAACAGATGTAAAACTAATGCACATTAAAAAGATAAAATTTCCACCAATAAATTCAAAGAAATCTTTCTTGGAATAATGAAAGATATTCTAACAATTGAGAGCAGAACATGTCAGAGAAAAAACTGACATTAATTGATCAACGTAAGGTCTTTCCTGAGAAAAGTTATTGGACATAATCATATCGGAACACTCCTGTGAACCATCAGGCAAGAAAAGAAAAAAAGAACCTGATATTTAAGGAAGAAAAACAGTAAGTTTGGATTCAGACTTCTTTAGAACCGCATCCAATGCTAGCGACTATGGAGAAATGTCTACAAAGTTTTAATAGAAAGGAACATCATCATATTTTATGTCCAGCTATACCACTATGCGATAATAAAAAACAAGGAAAAATATTTTCAAACATACAAGAAATCAAGAAATATTGTTTCCATAAACATTCTTGTAAAAACTACCAGAGGACAGACTTCAGCCAACCAAAATAGGAATTTAGAAGTGAAGATAAATGGAGTCATGGTGAGGAGCGAATCCATTTAAACATTAAACTAATGCTCAACAACTGTGGGAATTATGCTTATGGAACCAAATATGACAATTTTACACCATGAAATTGTAGAAATGTTATAATAAAAGCAGAAGGGTGAGAAAATGTAGGAAGTAGCATATGTAGTTGAAATGGCTTAGAGGAGGTCATATTTTATAGTGTTTTTTAAAGTGAACTGTGTAAATATGGTGAACTTGGTGGAGGAAAATAAGCCTGGGACAGGACTTCTTCTAATATTAGCATATTGGGAAGGCTTCCCTCTGGTACAGGGTTTTTTTTTTTTTGCCAGAGTCTTGCTTTGTCATCCAGGCTGGAGTGCAGTGGTGTGATCTTGGCTCACTGCACCTCCACCTCCCAGGTTCAAACTATTCTCATTCTTCAGCCTCCTGAGTAGCTGAGATTAGAGGCATGTGCCACCACACCCAGCTAATTTTTTTGTATTTTTGGTAGAGACAGGGCTTTGCCATGTTGACCAGGCTGGTCTCAACTCCTGGCCTCCAGTGATCTCCCCGTCTCGGCCTGTTGCATAGTTTAAAAAATGTTATATGTGAATCTCACTTTCTACAGTTTCTGCCTATAATAGAAATGCAGTGATCTGGGCTTCTGCCTCCATCATGCATAATGACCAAAAAGAGATTTATCTCATGCAAAAAGTTCAGGGTTGGGATGTTATATTTGTTAAGATTCCTAACTGGAAAGAGCAAAATTCACTCTACCTGGTTATACAAGAAATATTGTTCATGGACTCATGGGCAAGACTGGAATTACAAGATATAAGCTAACAGGAAAAATTCCTGAAACTATATCCCAATACTGACCTGGTAAGGGAGTTGCTGCCACCATCCCCAAATTGCTGTGTGACAGAACTCCATGGCTCGTTCAGTGACTGTTTTGCACCCATGGTAAGGATACACTTCTGGCTCAGAACTTAGGTATTAACTGGTTCAGAATATTGGTGAATATGCACCAGTGCTCATAGCAATTCCACATGAGAGGCCCAGCTGTAACTCAGAAAATCTGTATGTTCTCTAATCCTCAGGGGTTACCCCTTACTTTCATATCCAATATGGATCATATCTCTGTGGGAAATCTCACTAATTTCTATATTCTTCCGGTCAGACCAACCCATAGTCTGCTTCATACATTGCTAATCCCTCTCAGCAGCTGCTTTCTTCACTCACCCCTCCTCTTCTTTCATGACTGTTACGTATGACTAACTGAAGATATAGGATTTAGAAGAGTCCTTTCTGAAAGTTTGAAGAGAGTAGAAAGTTACTATAACACAGAGAAGAAAATAATTTCAACACTAATACAAGGTTATTGGTGTAAAGTATTTGTTTTGCTAAACATTTATGGTTAGTGAGTATATTAGTCCATTCTCACACTGCTAATAAAGGCATACCCAAGACTGGGTAATTGATAAAGAAACAAGGTTTAATTGACTCACAGTTCAGCATAGCTGGGGAGGCCTCTGGAAACTTACAATCGTGATTGAAGGGGAAGCAAACACGTCTTTCTGCACATGGAGACAGCAAGGAGAAGTGCCGGGAAAAAGGGGGAAAAGCCCCTTATAAAACCATCAGATCTTGTAGGAACTCAGCACTATCATGAGGACAGCAGCATGGGGGTAACCGCCCCCATGATGCAATTACCTCCCACCGGATCCCTCCCACGTGGGCATTATGGGAACTACAATTCAAGGTGAGATTTGGGTGGGGACACAGCCAAACCACATCAGTGAGTTTATTTAATCAATAAAGCATACATTAATTTCAAATTTGATGTCAAAAATTAGTGTTGTAGCAATGCATTGAGCATCCCCCATCATGAGGACACTCTCAGTGGTCATATTTCTTATTGGCTATCACTTTCATTATACCGGTGATACTCATCTCTTTCCACAATGTTCTTACATCTTCTTATTGTTCATGTGTCCCTTATTTTCTCTCCTGTGCTGACAACAGGATCTTAAATTTCCCACCTGATTATCTTATTATTTTATAATCTGCTTCCAGATCATGTCCTTGGGAGGGGGTTTATTTTTTGCACCCAAATAGGTTGATTCAATTGTTTTTTGGGTAAAAAAACCCAAACAACCCAAGAACTTCCTTACTCATGCAAACTATACATTTCTACCCTTGTAAGTGAAATATCTACCTCCAGAATTTTTTGTAATACAGCCACTTTGCCCTCCTTGCTATAGTCACAGTGGAAAATGTAATGGTGGAGATTGAAATGGGAAACCAAGAAAAAGGGAGCAAAGATAAAATTAAGATTTGGTACTAGTAAAAAGGATGAAAACTATTTTTTATCTATATACCCAATACTGGTGCTAAACTCACTGAAAATCATTAATCGACTTCAGTATACATTTTATTCCTTGATTTCTGGAAATCAAAATGAAATGTATTCCTTTTCATGTTATTTTTCCACAGGTCACCATTTTTCTTTGATCTGATATTGTAACATCTTCAAATACAGTCCCTCCTACCTTTCTTGTTATATTGGCAGATCACTGAAGTTTCTAGAATGAAATAAAAAAAGAAGCATCACCACCAGCATTTTGCTAGTTCTCTCATGCAAACATTAAATTTGGGGCACTCAATATCCTGGCAGTGAAGTGGGTCTTTTCTTACAAAAAATAGCCAGATAGTCCATGATGGTAGAAATGGTAGCTTTCAGTGTGGGGTCAGAAAACAGGATGTAGTTAATGTTTCTTAACTCTTTCTCTGTTTCCCTCAAACAGGTCCTATAGTAGACTAAAAACTATTGCTCAAGTATTAGTAGATTAAGGAAACTAAATTCATTCTTGATTTATCATTTATTTGTAAATTCATTAATGAGAAGAAGTTTAGAATCACTCTGAAGGCTCATATCCTCCTCATTTTTGGTAACTCAGCAGGTTTGTGTTAGATTTACCAAAAAACAAGACATCAGTCACAGGCTCAGCAGGTACCCTCTTCTAACATGGTTTATTCTTCAACCAGGAAACTTCCATTGCTACATAAATGCATTGTGGAGTGAGGAACCCTCTCTAATGGAATGTCAGCTGTGAAACATGAAGACCATTGATGGCTCAGATCTAAACTGCAGGATTAGAGAGTTCATATGACTGCTTGCACTCTATTACTTCTGTGTTTGTAATTTTCCTCCCAATCCATCCTATGTCTGTGCCATGTGACACTAGTGCTTGAATCTGTCACCCTTTTGGGTGACATTTATTTCATAGTTATTGGAGGGCTACTGCATGTCTGACACTGTTTTAGCTCTTTGAGATAGCTCAGTGAACAAAACAAAAGGTGTTCCCTTCTGGAGGTTAAATTCTAGTGGTGGTGGCGAGAAGTCAAAACAATAAATATGATAAGTAAATTATATAATATGTCAAAAGATAAAAAGTGCTATGGAGAACAGAAAAGTAGAGTAGGGCAACAGGGATCAGGTTTTGATGCCAGAATTGGGATGTGGTGATTGACTTGTGGCTCTTCTCTGGCTAAGTTGTAATATATATATAAATTCTTCAAGACAGAGTCTGCGTTTTGTTCATCCACATATCCCTATATATACACCCAGTACAGTGCCCAACACTGAGTGGGTGACTGAAAACTGTTGAATTAACTTGCCTCATGCAATTTAGAGCACAATAAGTGATTTTGTCAGGTTTTACATGTAAGTAACAGGACTTCAGCACTTTTATAAGTCTAGGACTTTCCTCTGCTTCAGCTAAAAAATACCTGGCACATACTCACTTAAAGAAACCTCATTATAAAATGATGTTCTATGCCATCGCCTTCAATTTAGTTAATGTCTCCATTGAAGACTGGGTCACTGTGCTGTTTCTAGCATCTGGCGAAGTATAGCATATAGTCTTAGAACAGATGACCAAGACACACCCAGGAATGGAGGATTCTACAAACCATGAGCTGTATGTTTCAAAGTGGATGCAGTTCTAGGGAAAGAAAAGAAATGCAAAATCTGCAAAGAATCAGGGTGCCTCTTTATATATACTGTATTAGCTTTGAGGACTGAGTTCTGTTTGAATCCTGATAGTAAGTTGGAAATACTACTGCTGCTCTGAATCTTGGACTTTATGTAAGCTGCTATATTTTCCTTTATGGAGATATTAGTCATTGGCTCACGAACTTTTTAGTCAGCCTCTGTTTTAATTAGGGTAAAGGTCACATTGCTATAACAGAATGGCCCCAAACTCAGTGTTGTAAAGAAGATAGAAGTCTATTTTGCTTTCCAGTAAAATGTGACCAGTTTAAGCTGTAGAGGCAGATCTGCAATCATCTGGGCATTTTCCATGCTTGCATGGTCAAATAAAGGTGCCATCACATCCTGAGTACCAGCCGGCAGGTAGGAGGAAGAGAGGGTAGAGAAGTCACAACATATTTTTAAAATTCAGATCTAGAAATGGCAGACATCACTTCCCCTCACATCCATTTGTGGGAAATGGATCTCATAGCCATATCTAACTGCATGGGAGGCCGCAGAACAGTGTAGCAATGTAGCCATGGGCTAATTTTATTGAAGAAGGAGAGTATATATTTTGGTGGGCAATTTGCAGTTCCCTCTGTCGTCTCTGAATCAATACAATAGAAGGAGAGCAGTGTTTTTGTGTTTGCTTGTAATACATTCATGCATGTGGAAAGGCCATTATAAGATTATGCCAAGATAAAGCTACATCTCTTATCCCCATCTTCAGTGTACCCTGAAATCTCTCCTAAAGCAAATTAATTCTTCCAATTCTCCAGTTCTAACAATGTAACCTGGCTTGGTAAGCCCCACTGATTCTCAAATGATTCCATATGAAGAACTCGAGAAGGCTCAACACATGACAGAATAAACTCAGAAAAATCAAAATACACCAAAAAACCTTCTAATTTAACTCCATTCATCTCATTTTGAAAGGTAACCGAACTCTCTCAAAGTCCTTTGTGTTGTGTCTCAGTCAATGTGTAGGCCAATGACTCCAATTTTTTTTTCCTTTGCAAAGGAACAGGTATAAATAACTACCAGCACTTCTCACAGGAGGGTACACTGCTAGGGTGTTAGGAGCACAATATGAAAGTTGATTTGAATAGACTGATTTCACAGTATATTTATTAGAATCCCAGTTCTCCCAGATTTTAACAGTAACTTTGGTGACATAAAAAGCCTTTGGAATCTCATCTTCCTTGTCTGTTAGGAAGGGTTAACAGTGACTTTCCCATGCTTATTATGAAGATTAAATATAGTGCTATATTGCTGTGTATATTGCTACCTGTGTTTATATTTACAAGGTGTTTCAGGACTAAAAGAAAATCTTGAAAAGAAAATATTACTGGAAATCATATGGCTAAACTCAGCAAATCACACTGCCTGGCAGACAAACGATTTCTTGGTCGTAAAAGCAGTTCAATGGCCGGTTTGCTCCATAAAGCTCATCTTGACAAAAAAAAAGTGTGACTTTCTTTGATCCCTGGTGTGGAATACTTCAGATGACCTTGTTCAATAGCAAAAATAAAAGCCGGCCAAGATTGGCTTGGCAGCCCAGAGATAGATCACCTTGGAATGAGTGGGTCACGAGCCTGAGTGAAAGATAATCTTCCACTTCCTTTCGATTTTTTTTTCATCATAGAGTCCTTAAGATTTTAATCTGAAACCACCAAATAGAATTATTCCTTGTGAATAATCATACACAGAAAAAAGAAACATCAACTTAAAATTTATGTACAGTATAAAAACAGAGATGACACCCAAGTCCTTTTATAAACAAGTTTGGGCTTAGAATTTCTGTAAAGAATGAAAACTCTTATTTTTATATGCAATTTCATATCAGGCAGAAGAAGTGCTCTTCAAAGGAGCAGATACTATATTTGTAGAATAAAAGGAATGTAGTGGAAAAACATTACTGGACTGCTCCTGATTTATGGACATTGGTGAGTCATTCATGTCCCTGGAGCCCAGTTTCCTCTTTGGTAAAATGGGAGACAATTATGTATATTTTCCATAAATATCATGACAATCCAATGAGATAATACAAGTGAACATGTTCCATAAAGCAAAAATGCTGCATATCTGTGAAGTTTGATATTATTTATTAATTTGCAGTGATTCTAGGGCAAATGATTTCTTAATCATAGCATTGATGTTCTCTGGATTACGATTAGCCTGAATGTGACTTTCTTCTTTTTTTTTGAGATGGAGTCTAGCCCTGTCGCCCAGGCTGGAGTGCAGTGGTGCGACCTCGGCTCACTGCAAGCTCCGCCTCCCAGGTTCAGGCCATTCTCCTGCCTCAGCCTCCCGAGTAGCTGGGACTAAGGGTGCCCGCCAGCACACCCAGCTAATTTTTTGTATTTTTAGTAGAGACGGGGTTTCACCGTGTTAGCCAGGGTGGTCTCGATCTCCTGACCTTGTGATCCGCCCATCTCGGCCTCCCAAAGTGCTGGGATTACAGGTGTGAGCCACCGCGCCCGGTCCTGAATGTGACTTTCAGACACTTCCCTTGCTTCATTCATCCACCCCCTCATTCTTCTCTCATCTCACCCAATATTCCTGTTCTCTGTCATATAACCCCAAAACTTCTTTTTCTCTTATTCCGCAAATGCCAGTGCTAGTACCATCACTCTGCCCACCAGATAAGAAACACTATCTATGTCCCCTTGTTAATCTATTGACCTTTAAGCCCACTTGTGTTTCATTAAGAGAACGTGTACTTTGAGGCAAACACTTTCCACTGCTTTAATTTTCGTTGTAGGAGTGAGAAAGGTGTTGGATCACCAAGAGGTCACACACACAGAGTGGGAGAGGAAGACACTCTAGAGCACATTCCTCTGATATCACTTGATATTTAATTTTCTGCAGCACACAGCTAAGCTGTAGAAATTTTAAGGGAAATACAGAAAAATGAAACAACACAGCATTTCAGCACTTCTCCCAGGAGGGTACACTGCTAGGGTGTTAGGAGCACAAAATGAAAGTTGACTTGAATAGACTGATTTCACAGTATATTTATTGGAATTCCAGTTCTCCCAGTTTTTAACTGAGTAACTTTGGTGACATCAAAAGCGTTTGGAACCTCATCTTCCTTATCTGTTAGGAAGGGTTAACAGTGACTTTCCCATGCTTATTATGAAGATTAAATATAGCGCTATATGTGCAAGACTCTGGTATAAAGTGGGTGCTTAATAAATATTATTTGCTTAAAAATTTATAAACAATAAAATATTATTTATTTATGAGTCTATATCTCTAAGTGGATATTGGCCATGTGCCTTTGTTGTGATACAGAAAGCTCAAAGAACAGGCACACTATTCATTTGCTGAAGACTTAAGTTGTGGATACATAAAATCTTGAGAGTACTTTAGTCCAGACTTCCAGGAAAACGAGATTTCCTTCTGTATCATCCATGACTGGCAGAAATCCAGCCTCCAACTGAGCTGTCATGAGTTGTCAAAGTAGTTCATCCCTTTTAACAACAGCTCTAACTACTAGAAAGAACTTGTTTACAATTCATTGAAATCTGCCTTTCCATAAATTGTATCCATTAATCAAAGATCACCCTACTACAATGTTTAAGATGAAGCTGAATCATCATTTCTTGAAACTCCTATTAAAAGAATAAAGATAATATCATGCTAGACTGAAGTCTTTTCTTGTTTTAATTCTTAAATGGATTTTCTTCTGATGTAATTCACAGCTCCTTACTAGCATGGGTTACTCTAGTTTGTTAGTCTTTTTAAAAATGTATAAAAACTGGGTTTGAACACAGCACTTTAAAAAAAATCAGCATACTATGCATTTACAAATGTAATCTAAATTTACAGTCTGTATTTACCATTAGCTAGGAACACCACATGCTTTTTATTCAAACCAGGACACTTATGAGACTGAAAGATACACTATTAGCAATTACACTTGGAAAAAATATTTAAGATGAGATTTAAGACAGCCAAGGACAAGTAGTCATTCCACATAAAAAGCATCCTCACACTGTTATATTCTTTCTTTCCCTCTCTCTCTTTCAAATTTTCACCTAAATGGCCTTTTCTCCAGTTTACCTTGATAGCTAATGAAATTTTGTACAACTGCATGTCTCATTCTACTGTACCATACTCTTACCACTTCTGATAAGTCTGATTTTGTAAACACAATGTTCATTGCTATGTTTAAAATTTTATTAGTACACAAGGTTTAGGTAGTCTCTCATAAAAATTTGAAGCCTGCTTTACCGTAGCATTTTCTGTACATTAGAATAGAAGAATTCAAGGCTTAATATTGCTTAATGTTATTCCCTGTCACTTTTCTCTTGAATTAATACTTTTCATATGTGTTATCTGCTGCTTTTGATAATTTCCATCTTTATCAATGTATCTGAGTAATTATCTCTCTTTTTCAAATTTCAAGTTAATACTTTTTTGATCATGTTGTCAAATCTATAAATAAGCGTATCAGTAACACTCCCCCAAGCACCCTTTGACTATATTTTATATACTACGTGATATGCCTCTGAAAAAAAGAGTGGTTACTCAACAACCTCTAAACACTTTTTCTTACTATGCCATGAGAATAAATTCAAAGAAAATTTTCAGATATTACATGTGTCTGGATGTTCTTAATCCTTCTCAGGGAATCAAAATCCCCAGATAGAGATTCTGTCTTTCTCTTTAAGTTTTTTTTCTTTATTATTTGTCTCTCTAATTATTGGTTCAACTGAATAAGCAAAAGTGGCAGAGTTGGTTGGTTTAGGAAACATAAGCAAATTCTCCTTCAGACACTGCACACTGCTGTGCTGCTACACTACTGTCATGCCAAGTCAACACGTGAGAAGCTCAGACCTCCCTTCCCGAGAGTTACAATCTCTGTTAGACGATGGACGCCCCTTATCTCACTTCAAGGGTATCCAAAACTTGTGAAGCTTTCTTAGTATTCTGTGAAGCCAGCAATTTATTTTTTTCAGAAGATCTCGATTCACCTTATTTGAAAGGTTCCTTCTCATGCCCAACATGTGAATCCAGTGATACAGTTTCTCTTCTCCTCTTTGTCACAATATTCTACTCTCCAAAGTCTTGATACTAAGTTTGCTCCATTCATTTCATTTTTTTGGTCCCTATTTCTGACTTCTCAGTAGCAATCTTTCATATTTTCTAATACACCAAAAAGAGAAATTTCCCCCTTAAGTTTCTTTATGTTTTGCTCTAGCAGATATTTTATCTCTAATACAAGTTATGATGTAACTCCTCCTTTTCCTTCCTGCAGGCCGCTAGGACTAGATATTTGTAATGAGGACAAGCAGTAGAGATAACCAGACCTTCTCCGAGGAGACCTTTAATCTGAATGTTCCATATCTTTGTCTTACTCTTACTTTTCCATCCCTTTGCTGCCACTGTTCAGTTTTGGTCTTCTGGCAAGGTTGGAACCTCAGAGGGAGAAATCATATCACTTTCAGGAATGGCACGTCCATGATTGCTCAATATGGCACCCAGGCCAATTCTGACCCACAAAAAGTGAGCAGTGTTTCCCTGACCAAGGATTCCACTTCTGCCCCTCACACTAATTACCCTGGGATCTTGGACTTGCCACTTAATAATCCGGTGCATCAGATTCTTCCCCACTTAAAGTGAAAGTGTTGAACTAGATGTCCTCTGAGAAATTTTCTTATTTGACATTAGTGTCTTCCAGCCACGAGTGTAATATTTCCTGTGTGGCCTCTTAGTACCATACAGTAATACAGTCGTCCTCTCCTAGGTTGGGAGTGTTGTGCTTGATGGCCAGGAGATGGTAATTGTTTTTTAGTGGTGTTGGTTATAAAGAAATGATTTACTTATTCTCACTTTGTAACAACTGCTCATGAATATCTGTCATTTTGTCTTAACATTCATTTCACATATTCCTTTCTAGAGTACTAAATGCATAGAAAAATTACCTTGACCATATATTTTTTAAAGTTCACATTTATAACTCATCATTGCAGTCCTGGAATGCTAGAAAATATGTGGACTTTAATATTCTCTACTGTTCAGAGTTTGTGTGCATGAATATATTTGTCCATGATGAATTCTGGGTACCTGCAGGATAAGAAATACGCAGCTCTCAAAGGTAAAGGTCTGTGCTAATTTTAGATGGTCTCTGTCTCCTATTTATGACAAGTTTTTTTTCTCCCAATGTCTAATATTTCCTAGGGTCCAATATTTCACAAGCTCAGCAGCATTGCTGCGAGATGGGTAACAAACCGATTTATATTTTATAGATGCTAAAACTGAGGCACAGAGAAAGTATGTGATCTGCTTCAGCACGCCAGCAGCTCAGCAAGGAATGGCAGAATAAAGACGGAGAAAAGAAAGAGCCTAATTCCTCTCTGATTCTCCTTTACTACGGATCAGAGCACCATGGGGCTGAAAGATTCTTTGAGAAACGGGCAGCCTACTATCTTCTTTTTAGAGACGCCTATATGTGAATTTAGCCAGTAGATATGTCAAGCTCCTGACTCTAATCCGTACCAATATTTAATATTCTTCATTACTTGAATGATCCTCCTCAGCCTTTGCCATCATCCACAAATAAATCTCGCACTCATTTTGTCATGACTTGATTCCCTGTAATGGCCTTATGACTAGGCACCCTTTAGCAGTCACTCTCCTCCAGCCATCCTCAAGTTAATTCTATGGTCTATGCCCAGTGACATTCCTAGGTTCTATTTCATTGTACCACTTAATTAAACAAGAGTGTAAAGACATCCTGTTTCCTAACACATCAGGTGTATGATCCTCTGCCTAGCTTTTAAGGCCACACACTATTGGACCCTGCTCCATTTTTCAACCGTCATTTCCCTATCCTAGTCCAGATTTGCAGATCTCATCTTTGCTTGCATTGGGATATTGCTTTGCTTTTGCACATTCTGCTTTTCATCCAGAGTTTGGTTTTCACTTCTTCATCCATACATCTAAGCCCTACTCCTCTCATGCCCTCCGGGAAGCCTCCATGGACTGCTGTAGTTGTAGCAATGTTTACTGCGTCAACTCTAATTGCCCTGCGTGTTTGTATTACCTACAAATATTCTCTCATTGTATTTGTGTGTGAATACAACCCACCTAAACCATTAAGCTTCCTAGAGGACAGGAATTGTGTCTTCTTTTTGCCTTAGCAATAGTACAAAGTAAAATAAATAAAAATCATAAAAACAAAATAAAGTCCTCAATAAGTACCAGTTGGTTCTCTGGAATTCAGTGAATTAGATTTGTAAACTGTGCATGTGCATGTGTGCATGCTTTATGAATAGACTTTGTATTTTGGGAAAAAAAGATCATAAATAAAGAGAGTAGTACAATCGATTCTTGAACAACGTGGGAGTTAGCAGTGCCAACCTGTCATGCAGTCGAAAACCCACATAAAACTTTTAACTCACAAAACTTAACTGACCAGAATGACTTACCGATAACACAGTTGATTAACGCGTATTTTGTATGAGTATTCTATACTGTATTCCTTCAATAAAATAAGCTAGAGAAAGAAAATGTTATTAAGAAATCATGAGGAAGAGAAAATATATTTACAGTACTATATTCCATACTATAAGTTTACGTTGTCTGTTTACAAGATGAATCGTCTAAGATGGCAGTAACTGCAGCTGCAGACCTCAATCTACAGTCCACACATGTTAACCAATTCAGCTCTTTTTTGCAATGTCATGACTTTTAATCTGCTTCTTATGGGCACTTCCAGCCTCACTGCTGGCGCTTCCTATGGATCCCATGGTGTTATTCAAAGTTTACGCTATTGTACTAAACATGATGGAAAATATGCGAGAACTTCAAGAGATCACTTTTTACTGCAATATGGAACTGGAACTGCTCATGTGGGGATCATTAGCATCACATGGTGTTTCAGACAGATACATGAGCTCACTGCAATAGCAATAGGGGATGGCTATGAAATTATTACAGTAGTACAGTATGTACTACAATTAATTTTATGCAGTTATGATTTAATTTTGCATCTTTATGTTTGTTTATATTTCTCTCAACTTTGAATGATGCCATGTATTGTCTGTGTGTGTGTGTTTTGATAAATTTTAACTTTTTATAACAGATTTGTGTATATTTTACAGCAGTGAATGATAAAATACACTAATATCTGCATATATTTTATGCATCCCTGACATACTTTTTCTTAATTTCTTGGATATTTCTAGGATATGCACATGGTTCACCTACAAGTTTTTTCAAATTGACACAAATCTCCAAAATTTTTCCCAATATATTTATTGAAAAAAAAATCCATGTGGAAGTGGACCCAGGTAGTTCAAATGCATGTTTTTCAAGGGTCAACTGTATATGTAGCATTTTTGTTTTGTTTTGGGGAGTATTTTTAGAGGATAATTTAGCCTCAATTATCACCTGAATTTCAAATGCCTTCCAGAGGACTTCTTTCTTTAACTGGAAGTTGTTTTGCTACATATAAGAGCAATATCTTCCCTGTCAAGTTGGTGTAGCATTTGACTTTCACTCTGATGACCCTCACATGCCCTGAGCATCCTGAGTCCTTGTTTTTCATTTCCCATAATACAGAACTAAATCTTGAGTTTGGATATTGTATGAACTGAAATGGCATACAACCAAGGTTCATATTTTATAAGTGGCTGGAATTCACTTGAGAATATTGGCATAATAATAAATACTTTCTTTTGGAAGGCAGATAAGGTATGAACAGGTCTTAGCACAGGGGAAAATTTTAAATAAGCAGTCTTCATTTTGTAAATATTGTCTTAATCAAGAAGATATGTAATATTTGAAATGTCCCACTTTTAAAATATGAATGTTTCTTTCAATTTCATGGGGTTGTATTTAGAAATTATGAAAATTTTATTACATTAAAACATTATAAAAACTTGTACCAGGCCATTTTGAGTTTGGGCTAGAAAATTCGGTTCATCCGTTGCACCAGTCTACTCAGCAAGAATTCTTTCTTGGTATCTACTCAAATCTTATTGAAGAGAATAACTGTTGCAAAGCTCTAATTTTTAAATGTTTTTTAAAAATATATATAAAATTGAAACTTATCATACTGGAATTTCCACCTGTTGCATCTGCACTCTCAGCAGCATTGGCCAGAACTTTTCCCCCGATGGAAATATTCTTTATCTGCACCATCTGATAGGGCAGTCACTTGCTGCATATGGCTTTCAGCACTAGTACTTGAGGAACTGAAATTTTCATTTTACTTAATTTTACTTAATTTAAATTTAAATGTGAATAGTCACACAATACAACATAAATAATCACAACATAATACAATGTAAATAATCACAAAATACAATAGGCTAGTGACTATTGTACTGGACAACACAACCATAGTAGTTTGCTGAAAAAGCTAGCGATCATTTTCACATGCTGGCCCTTCAGAAATTTCAAGAGATTGTTGATATTTGTACTTTCTTTTTAGGGCATTTTTTGTTTCCTCGTTGATAGGTTTGAACTTCAGAATTTAGTTTGTTGCTACTGCTGCTACTATTGTTACGATCCTCTTTTTCCTAAGGTCTCTTCAAACTCAGATTCTATCATTGTTTCTAGATGTTCCTTGGAAACGTTGAGCAATTATAGTCTTGATATATATAAAGTACTCTGAATGCATGGGACAACAAACAAACGACAAACAAAACTGACACATAAATCGCAGAATTTGGAACATTTGGAGACATAGGGCACACAAGATTTAAACAAATGGTTCTAACCGGGACAATTTTGCCTCACAGGGGACACTTGGCAATGTCTGGAGATGGGTATTGACTGCGATGACTTGTGGCGGGGGCGGTGCTTCTGGTATCTAGTGAATAGAGGGCAGCGATGCTGCTAAACACCCTGCAATGCTCAGGACAGAGCCTCCACAACAAAGAATCATCCAGCCCAAAATGCCAATAATGCTGAGGCTGAGGAAGCCTGGTTTCTACAAACATCTAAGAAATAAATATCACATAAAAACTTCATACATTTGAAAAGAAGGAAAGAATTACAAAATGGCTTGCCTAGGTGTACTAATATTGTAAAATTTTATAAGTTGCATGCTTGTTTTTGCATTCCTCTTCCACATCAAGAACTCTATTGGGTCACTGAATTCACTGGTAAATTTACTAAGAACATCTTCAAAAGTTCTTCACTCCTTCTTTCTTTTCCTTCTGAAGCTATTACTGCAGGTCTTGTTATTATCATTATTAGACTGTCATAATATACTTTTAATCCCCAATTGTGCTTCCGTTTTCACAGAACTCTATCCGTGTTGTAACAAAGCCACTGGTTAAATAATGAGTCCAGATAAAAATGATGTGATATCGTGACGTCGTCTTCTTCAGATACATATTTGGTAGGAATCCTTTTTCCATGGAAATATTTTGTTTGGTAGTGTGCGAGGCCAGTTAATCTTTCGCATCTTGAGGCAGGAAATAATTAATACAACCTGGGGGAAGAGCCCGGCTAGCTGGTCAGAAGGAAATCTGACACCTGGTGAAATGTGCCTCGTTTCCGGTTTCAGCACTAGCATGAAATTTTCCGAGATTCATAGAAAGGTACGTCAAATCTTGGCAAATCTCTTGGTAAACTGGGTAGTGTCAGATTCCAAAAGAAATATGAAAGTTTTACCTGGCTTCAAATTTCCAGTGTAAAATGTTCAACAGTCTAAGCAAGAGGGCTGCTTGCAATTGAGAAAAATCCAAGTTTCTTACTTTGGATAACTTATTGGAAGAGACAATTCACCAAGAATAAAACCTCCAGGGAGACACATTTCATAGCAACCCATCCAGCCTCTTTCAGAACATGCAGTTTTCAATGGACCTGGCTGCTATCACTGCACCAACAGTTTCACATTGTTCATTATCACATTGTATCATAATGTTCCCACATTCAAAGCCAAGCTAGGGGAAAGTACTCTACCAGAGGGTTTTTCAAAGTTTGCACTGGAGAGAAGAATGCATGGGACATTTCCTCTCAAGTTCCAAAGAGTGGAAAAGAAAGTACAATGATAAGAATCAATAGACAATTCCTAAAATATTGTTCATGAAATGAGTTCTAGCAGGCTGTGAAGGTGAAAAGAAAAGTTGCATTTCCAAGTTCTAATAGCAGTGTTGGACTTTGAAATAAAAAGGAGGTTTGGTAAAGCCTTGTCCTATTTGAGTAGGTTTGAGATTTGACATTCAGCATGCATTCTAAAAATCTTCCTGCAAAACCTCTGTACATCCACTTAGTACTAAAGGGCTGCTTTGCCCAGTTCCCAGGGGCTCTAGCATGCAGGCTGATTGCAGCCCTGCTAAGTCAGCAAAGGGAGGCTGCGGGTCCAGGGTGTTGCTCCTTTTAAAGGAGCCACATCCTGCTAGGGCCTTGGAATCATTACAACCTCATGATAAAATTTCTGGCAAATTAATTAACACAAAGACATTTGAATCGTTTCTAGTGTTTGTAATCTCCTTCTGTCTGAGTACCATATAATCAAGGACATTCAACCGGAACAAAATTAGCCTACTTTAAGGACACCCCAAACAAATTCATACAGGCTGAAGTTATTTAATCATTGGTGCTGAGAAATGGATATGGTTAAGCTGATGAACAGAGTTTCTCCATAGTGTCTTTGATGGAAAGCAGTGCTCCTATAGAGGTATTGATTTGTGGGATAAATAAAAACACTGGCATTTAAAATTACATTGATTATTACTAACTACTCCTTTTTCACTGAAAGCAATATCAAGTCCATCAAGTAAGGTCTATGGCCAGAAATCAAAGGCCCTTTTTTTGTGTGTTCAAAACGTGGAAAAAAATATTGTTACCAAATCTATCTTTTCAACCAACCCACAACATAGGTAGAAATTGCTGTCAGCGTTGACACACGCTAACATGAAGAGTGATGAGAGGTTATTCTTTCTTGGTCTTTTTGGTAATCAAGCACTCTGAAATTGTGATTGATTGCTGGCTCCAAGTGATTTTTTTTTTTTTAGGGCAAGCTTCCAAAGGATCTCCTAAGGCCAAATCTAAAGTAGCGAACAGGAAAATGTATAAATTTATCCTTAATAATTGATGCTAAAAACTAATTTTCAAAATATTCCCAGGAAAGTCCTATCTTTGGACTCAAATTACTAGGAAATTAATCTAATTGTTTCAATAAAAGAACTGTTGTTAAAAATAGCCTGCAGTGTTCTGTTTTGGTTAGTGGTAAATCAAGTTTAATTCCTGGGAAAACTCAAAATTCATTCTATAATACACCAGCCCCAATATTTTTCTTTGGCTTTTAAGAAAGCTATGAATCAGAACTTGAATTGGTTTGTAACACAAATACTAGGATTGGTTCCCACCAAACAGTGATGGTGCCCTTTTGCTAAATGCAGACAATTGGTAGCCCAGTTGGGTGTTCTGATTCTTTGCCTTGGAAGAAGAGAATACAAGGACTCAGGAAGAGCTGAGTAATGTCCGCACATGAATGAGTGAGTGATAAGACCGAGACTGTATCACCACAGGCTTTTCTCCAATTCCAGGTCTCTTGTCCAGTAGAGAGGATGATGTACTTTTCTCCAGAAAGTTAGAAAGCAACAAAACTTTGTATTTTACTAGAAGTGACAGTTTAGTATTCCGCTAAGCTGACAGTAAAATGAACCTGCCAGTTCCTCCTTTTTAAACCATCCACTGACATGGGACTAAAGAATTGCTCAAGGAAATTAATTGCAGATACTCTAAAAAACCAAGTGGAAAGGAATTTCTGCACTGAAGGGGAGTCAGTCTGAAATTTATGGCAGTGGAAAGTACTTTAATCAAATAGTGTAGCTGTATTTTTAAAGGACAGGATAATTTTATGATCAATAACAATATTTGTATGCCTGCATGCTGAAATGGAGAAATCAAATCTCATGCTTCAAAGCCTAGGCTGCGTGCTGCAGGTGTCTAGAAGGAATGCTTTCATAACATACATCATTATAAACTAGCCTGGGTAAATTGATGTCTTTTTCTGCCTTTACATGAAGCATGAGGAATCGGTGACTGCAATGGCCTAAGACTAAGTTAAATGTCTGACACTGAGCTTGTCTGGGCTCTTTTCCCACTAGCTGAAGAATAGAGGTGCTGGAGCCATGTGGAGTTCGGTGGTGCTTGAATGGGAAAGGCAGAATGTTATAAGGAGTTAGTTTCCTCACATTTGGATAATTTGAGGCTGAAAACCATATTTCCATTACCCGTTGGTAAAAGAGTGAGAGCAGAGAGGCAAATGCCAAAGAATGATGTCAGCCAAATGCCCGAGGTTTAACCAAGTGACAGAGAGCCCAGGGGCTCGTTCTATTTCCAATATATATTTGTGTGAGCAGACAACTCACTGAAATCTCCATCATCTCCGTATGTAATGCCAGTGTTACGTAGTGGAATTATGGAGTTAACTTTAAAAATCACTTATAAAAACGTTGGAGAAAATTTAAGGTAAAAAGGGTTCAACATTGAAAGCACCATGAGTAATAGTAATTATACTCTTTTTTTTTTTTTGCATCTGGTTTATTCTTTATTAAAAACCTCTATGAGGTAAGGGAAGGGGGCTCTAAACAGTTACATATTCATCCAGGGTCATCAAGTAGCCCAGCAGGGATTTGAACTCACATCCTTTGTTTTTTTCTTTTTTCTTTTTTTGTTTTTGAGGCAGTCTTGCTCTGTTGCCCAGGCCGGACTACAGTGGTGTGATCTCGGCTCACTGCAACCTTCACCTCCTGGGTTCAAGTGATTCTTATGCTTCAGCCTACTGAGTAGCTGGGATTACAGGCACGTGCCACCATGCCGGGTTAATTTTTGTATTTTTTGTAGAGATGGGGTTTCGCCATGTTGGCCAGGCTGCTCTTGAACTCCTAGCTTCAAGTGATCAGTATAACCAGGTCCATTTGGAGCTCAATTCAAAAGGACTTTGTTACTAAAGAGCCCGAAGAGCATTATTAGAAAGGTTTAACTCATCAGGGCATATCATACTAGGCATCAAGGACAGCATAATACTGAGACTGAATGTCATAAAAGTATTGCCTCCCAATTAAGACTAATTGTAAGGAAGGGCTGTCTGATTTATAGAATAGTTTTAAGAAATGTAGTTGAATTACTTTTAAGCAGGCTGATACTATAATTGTTTTAGCCAATGGCCTCTTCATCCTTCAAATAATGAGGTTCTAGGCAAATACACTCTGATTCTCAGCCAATGATTTCTTATCTATGAAAAGTGTGTCATAATTTGAAATAAGAGCCAATGTTTCAGCCATTTAAAAGTAATCAATAACCCATATAACTACAAATAGAGGCTTCTGGTGCATTCCGTTGATATTACTATCAAAAAAATTGGATGTTTTCTTAAGCAAACTTCTGCCAAATTATGGCTAGATAAAAACATATGATCACCATTATGATTATTAATATATGAATGTGGCTTGATTCCTTCATTACTATCTTGAGAGGCGTAAGTAATACTAGACTGGAGCCACTCTTCACAGCAGCATCACCCAGCGCCAGGTCTCTGCAGAGAAACCATGAATTAGGGGTTCTTTCTTACATGAACAATGTTGGTTAAGTGCTCACATTTCAGGTGAAATGTGTGTTAGTGCAAAAGTGTTGCCTGATGTCTCCCACCTGGAAACAGGAAATACTCAGGAGTCATTCCCATCCATCTCGTGCTGAGTCTTGCATTAATAAGGTAATGTCTTTAAGATCTCTGAGGTTTCAGGAGAAAGGCACACTGGGAGAATGGCTGTTATTATTTCCGAGACCTCCTGTCTCGAGCTAGCTTAAAGGCTAAGGGTCCCGAGGTGGTGCTGTAATAGCAGCTCTAATAATGTGCAGTTACAGCACATCTCACGTGAGGTGCTCTGAAGACATTATACACATTTATTCATTAAACCTGAACACACCCCAGAGATAGGTTAACTGCTATGATACTCCTTTATGCCAAAGTAAATGAAAACAGAGGGGGAAGAGAATCAGCCAAGATCATATGATGAACCTGTGGTACAATGGGAGCAACGATGGTGCTCTCAAGTTCCCTAGTGACTCGGTGAAAAGTCTTGCCACATTTGGCATGAGTGTCTACCTGTACGTAGTATGCTTGCTTAATTTTACTTCATCTTGTTCTAGAAATAACTGAAGGACATGTACAAATATATTCAATACAGCTAGATAACATAAATGGAAAATAAGTTTTTAGGGAAAAAGACCCAAGGAAAGTAAGGATATAAAAATGAGATGAAACCTGGGATGAAGTACAGTTTGTGTTTTCTGTGAATGATGTTTGGCAAATACTCTCTTCACAAATAAATTGTGTATAAAGGGAAACAAATAGCCTCAGTTTCCCTTATCTGTGTGCCTTGGGAAGAAAGTTTTGCATGTTATGGGAAAGAAAGCGCTAGAGAAAACATCAAAGCTTTGTAAAATTAGACTTCAATCCAGTTGGCTGAGTGGAAGATCAAAACAGTATTATTAGGGCTCAAGAGCCCCTCAATCTAGTGGTACCCCTGCTAAAGTGCAAACCTAAGAACAGTACATTTCCCCACCACCTCATTTTCTCATCAGAGACAATGAGAAAAACTAAGAGGAACAATGGGCAGTGGCAGCAGAGGGACTTGGTGCTCTAAATCCTGAAAGGGGTTGGAGGTCATGGGTGAATTAGTGCCACAAATAAGGCAGTGATGCATGGTCTGGGCAGAGTTTATGGGAACAGGGGTATTTTGCAACAGCATGGACAGCAGCCCATGGGCAAACATAGTGCCCGTGGCATAGTGCTGCCTACATGTGTGGCAGCATCAACACAGGTGAGCAAAGGGTCAGCCTGAGCCACGGCTTTAGAGCTGCAACCAGATGTGAGATGGTGCCCCCCTCTGCTACTCCCACCTCATCCGTCACCTCTAATCTCATTCTTCAGCCCCCGGCCTCTTTTGTAATAAGATTTTTAAAAGACACAGTGTATTCTCATTGGATTGGTATAGCTTAAACACAATGCTTTCTTGGGGGCAATCAACTTCTAAACCTTTCCTTTAGTACTATACTAATATTATGAGAGCGTTTTTTAAATTGGTGTGTGTGTGTTTGTTATTCTGTTGTTCCTTACAGTCCTGATCTAGTACATGCAGGCAAATTCTCACATGTGGTGGTACATGAATGGACAAAACCTGGACATTAGGTGGAAACTTCAGGTTATGTAGTATTTAGAGAAAATCAGCTTGAAGCCCTATTCTATGCCCCCATGGAAGTCCAAAAATATCGCAATTATCCCTGCACGTATACTGGGGCTTTATCTGCCTTCGCTGGATTAGGTGGGGTGAGGGATCATCATGTTCTCCCACACCTGCTGTCTGTTTGGCATGATTTTACCAGATGTGAAATTCAGCCGCAGTTTTCTCAGAACATATACCAACTCACAAAGAACTTTGAAAATAGTCAAGTCGGCCAATGCTTTTTTGAGAGTTTACATTCCAAGATCAAGCTATTTCAAATTGAACACTAAAAATTTCTACTCGTGTATTCATTCATTCATTCATTCACTCTTTTCTATAAAAAACATTAAATCCTTACATTGTGCCAGGCACAGCTCATGGTGCTTGGGAGTTATCAGTGAAAAAAACTGGCAAACATCCCTGCTTTCATGGAGATGAAATTATAGCAGATATTTGCACCAAGCTACCATATATCCCCAGAGGTTTTCCCTGGCTGCCTCCTCTGTGACAGGCTCTAATCTCCCCCAATTTTTTCTATCTCTTCTCTTCCGTCACTTTTCAGAAATAAAAATAAAGTCCTCTCAATTTTCTTTTAATGTGATGCATTGACTTTTGAACCCAGGTTTTCAAGTTCCCTAAGTGATACCCTAACTGTTGTGTTAAAATATTTTCTTTCTTTCTTTCTTTCTTTTCTTTTTTTTTTTTTTTTTTGATACAAGGTCTTGCTATGTGGTTCAGGGTGGAGTGCAGTGGCGCAATCTCAGCTCACTGCAAACTCTGCCTCCCCAGTTCAAACTATTCTTCTGCCTCAGGCTCCTGAGTAACTGGGATTACAGGCACGTGCCACCATTCCTAGCTAATTTTTCTATTTTTTGTAGAGACAGGGTTTTGCCATGTTGGTCAGGCTAGTCTTAAACTCCTGACCTCAAATGATTCACCTGCCTCGGCCTACCAAAGTGCTGGGATTACAGGTGTGAGCCACCGTGCCCGGCCTGAAATATTTTCTCAATCAAAGACAGTTGCTTCCTTATGAATATGTCAGAAGGGAAAAAATATTTTATCGTCTCTGTTAGTAGGATATAAATAGTTTAAGTTGTTAGATATTCATTAATAGGAGAAAAAATCTCTTATGGTACCCATGCATAATTTTAAATATTACTGGGAGATCAACTGGTCATCCGTAAAGTTTTCATGTTTGAGTCTCACTGCTTCCCCCAATCCAGTCAGGATGGCAGGCACACTGCATAAAAGCCCTTCCAGGGACTACAGTAGGGAAATGATTACATTTTACCATGTTCAGAATAGGGATCTAGAGATGACGATCAGCTCACAGAGACTCTCTGTAAGTATTATCTACGAACCTCCCACCAAGGCTATGTATAGGGGTCAAATACTCTCTGGTTTCATTTCACGTGTTTCATTCCATGTGTTACCACTCAGTACCATCAGTATTCACTTCATGAATAATTTTAGCAGTTTAAAAAAATTTTCATAAATATAATGGCCTTTAAAAGCTGGTCCATGAATAAGCAATCCATCTACTTTCCAATGACCCCGGTAGTTCAGCACGTGAGCCACCAGAAATTTTGGTGTTTACATCCAAGAATGACTAAATTTGTCATAGATCAGTGGGATAAATGAATGTCAAACAGCAACCCAATGTCCACACAGAGTGAGCCCTGATTAGGAAATGTATGTATCAAAATAAACGTATGTATTATATTTTAAAAAACACTGGAAAAATAAATAGTCTAAAAACCGTGGCTATCACTTGATGGATATTTTAAAATTTAATCTTCTGTCAAAGAACTAGTTTTCCACAGTACAGAAGTCTGTGAGATCCGAGATGAGAAAAACAAAATGAAAATAACAAAACAATTTGCTTTTAGCACAATTCACAATTACAAAGATATGGAATCAATCGAAGTGCCCAACTAATGAATGGATAAAGAAAATGTGTGTGAGTGTGTGTGTGTGTGTATGTATATGTATATACACATATATGTGTATATATATACATATATGTGTGTGTATATATATATCTACACACATATGTGTGTGTGTATATATATACACATATGTGTGTGTGTGTGTATATATATATATATATATACAGTATGGAATACTACTCATCCATAAAAAAGAATGAAATAGTGTCTTTTGCAGCAACTTGGGTGGAACTAGAGACTGTTATCCTAAGTGAAGTAACTAAGGAATGAAAAACCAAATACCACATGTTCTTACTTACAAGTGAGAACTAAGATATGGGTATATAAGGGCGTACAGAGTAGTATAATGGACATTGGACATTGAAGACTCAGAAGGTGGGAGAATGGGAAGGAGGGTGAGAGATGAAAAATTGCCTGTTGGGCACAATGTCCACTCTTTGGGTAATGGGTACTCTAAAAGCCCAGACTTTACCACTATATGATTCATCCATGTAACCAAAAACCATTTGTACCCTTAAAGTTGTTGAAATAAAAAAGATTTTTTTAAGCTCAGTTTGCTTTTGAAGGAAAAATTCCAGGCATATTTAGTAAATCTAAGGAAATATAATTGTCAACATTCGTAGGTAAATTATCATCTGTTAAAAACCACTGTCCTAATTGGAGAAGGCTCACCTAGACCTGACAATTCATGTATACAAGACAGGACCTTCTGGAAATGGGAAAATGCATTGAGGTGGAGTTTATTGGTGAGTCAACCAAGGAAGGATTATTTGTTGCCTGAGAGTGTTGGGCAATGGTTGAAGAAGACCCGAGGGACCAGTCTTTAATGCAGAAAAAGGTAGAGGTATCAATTCCTAAAGGCTGAGCAGGAGGACATGCATTAATAATGTGACAAGGGCCGTCATAAGGAGGGAAATTCTTCTACATGGAGCATTGCAAGGATGGAGCTCTACTGAGGGAAAATTTCTTGAAGTAGGAATATAATCAGCTCCATCTTACAGATTACCATCCCTATGCAGTAGATACAATGGGTCATTAGTTCTTTCTAACTTTCCCCAATTATCTGTCCCTTAAGAAGATGGAAAGATCCTGAAAGAAACCAATCTCTATTACTTTCTTATGCTCAAGAGAAGATGGAAAACAGACAACTTTCTGATTTGAACAATATGGTCTCTGGCATCTATGAAGGTTTTCCAGAGATGCTAGATGATTCCATAACAAAAGTAAAATAAATAATAACAACAAACCTCTTTTGAATAAATCTCACTTTCATTGGCTTTTTCTTTGCCCTCCCAGTGAGGAAATGGGACTAGGGTTCACTGAACCACAAGAGGATTCTTCTGTGACACCAATAAATGTGAGGAATCAACTCAGAAATTTTAAATTGAATTAGCATATAGCAGTTACTGTATGCCATGCATAGTTCTAAGGGTTTTATGAACATCAACTCATTGAATGCTTATGAAAGTCTATGAGGTAAACACTGCTATTTCTAAGGGCAGACTGTTGTTCAAGTAGAGTCAGAAACCCAGCTGTGGATTATCCGCTGTGTGTCTTTTTGGGTCTAGTGATAGGAAGTCTCCATGCTGGTCAACTGTAAGGAGCTTAGGCCAGCATTATTGCCTAGTGGATGCCCCTCAGGAAAGGTGTCTCCCTGGCCATTCTCTCCTGTCTGCAAAGCCTACAAACTGCCAAAACCAACATAGTGTGAGGTCTCAAGAAGTGAAAACATCTCAATAAATGAGTTGTTCTTCCTGTGTAGAGAAAATAGTCATCTTGGGGGTGTTGATTAAAGATTTTCCCAAATTTCCTAAGGTGAGGGTTTTTGTGGAGGGGAAGAAAGTTAGGAATTCATTTGGGGGCAAACACAGAAGCCCTAAGAGCCATGGAGAGAAAGAAGGGCTTCTACCTCTCTCCTCTGCTACTATTATTATCAGTTCCATCATCATTCTCATTTTCACCACTTTCACACTCCTTTTGTCAATCATAATTTTTAAAACTTAAAAAGAAAGAGGAAAGGAAAAAGAAAAGTCAAGGCAGTAGAGGTTTAGAGAAAAAATTTAACATAAAATTTAGAATAAAAAAACAAGAATAAAGTAAAAGTACATATAAGAGAATTAGAATTCCAGTAGAACAAAATGTTGAGTTTGAAAGTAAGATTAAACAAATGAGATTTAAAAGATAAAAAGTAGATCATTAAAATTATAAAACTATAGAAGATTAAAGAATAAGATAAAATACTTAAACCCATCAGATAAAAGTTTCAATTTAAAAATAGATAAAACTAAGGATTAGTAGGAATTAATCACTAAGTAGGAAAAAAATTAAGGCATTGAAACTAAAAATAAAGAGGATTAGAGGAAAATATGTTAAGAAGAAATTAGAGAACTATAGAAGAAAATAAAGGAAAAAAATTTTCTCTGAGCAGTTAAGAAATGAGTCTTGTTTAAAATGTAGATACATTGGGACAACATCCTTTCTGAGTTAAGTGCACAAGGAGGAAGGGAATATAGGGATAAGTTGCTCTTTGGCCAGTGATATGGTTTGGCTGTGTCCATACCCAAATCTCATCTTGCACTGTAGCTCCCATAATTCCCATGTGTTGTGAGAGGGACTTGGTGGGAGATAATTGAATCATGGGGGCAGTTTTCCCCATACTGCTCTCATGGTAGTGAATAAGTCTCATGAGATCTGATGATTTTATAAGGAGTTTCCCCTTTCACTTGGTTCTCATTCTCTCTTGTCTGCCGCCATGTAAGATGTGCCTTTCACCTTCTTCTATGATTGTGAGGCCTCCTCAGCCACGGGGAACTGTGAGTCCATTAAACGTCTTTTTCTTTATAAATTACCTAGTCTCTGGAATGTCTTTATCAGCAGCATGAGAAAGGACTAATACAGCTAGAAACTCAAGCTCCAAAGAGACTCCTCTAAACTGTGCCAGATATGCCAAAAATCAAGTCTCCTTCACACATACAGAGCTGGGGCACTCCTGAGCTTTCTCTGCCTGATCCTAAGACATTTCATTTTTCTTTGTGTCACCTACTAAAGTGATCTGCTCTTTATTCAAGGCAGAGTCCTTAAGTCTCATGAACAGAAATTGTAGACTACTAAAGAATATGGTGGACATCAAAGAATCTGAGTCATGAGCAACAATCAAATAATAACAAATTATGTTTTCTATTAAATCTTTTTTCTGTGATTTGTAAATTTACATTAGTGAAAAATATTTTTTTAATGGTCGGTGATTCTGACCATTAAATACAGTAGGTATTTCACAGTTACCATTTTTACCATGATGTCATTGATGAAGTTGTTTCATAAATTCTTGAAATACCGTGTTGTGGACATGAACGCTGGAGGGCCTTGACATCAGACCTAGGGCAGGATACAGGAACCAGGGAGGCTGGCTGACTCAGAGCTCCCCCACGGCTATGTCTGTGCTTCCTTCCGTTTTTAGGGGCTTCATTCTTTCTTCCTCAGCTGCTCTCCATTTCACAAGCATGAGAGCCAGATGGGAGTTCCTCCGCCCAACCTGCCTGGTTAGCAACAGTGACTGGTTTAAGAGTAAGTATGCACCTCTCCAGAGTCAGTCACGTAGAACCTCACCTGCTAACCTGCAGATTGGTCCAGGAAGTGAGAACGTGACCTAAACCAGGCAATCAGTGGCTTTCCGTGAAATTTTCCTAATCTGAGCCAGAGGGGAGAAATACTTGGATGCCAAGACTCCTCAAGAAGTGCTTGAGGAGAGAAAGTTGAGAAAATGAAACCAAACATAAAGAGCTAAACCATGAGGAGTCCTGCCCAGCCTCTGAGCTGTCCATCACGAGGTCGTGACTGCTATCCTATTTTTGCAATCAATAAAGACAAATACTTTCTGCCCCTGTAGCTATCCTCAAAGAGTGGTGTCCAAAAGCAGGGTGGCTTAAGTCCTCATTTAATGAGAAAATTCTTTTATTAATAGCATATTTTTAGGTCTTTTGGTAAACTAGGAGAAACTAGCTTGTGTTGGTATGTGTTAAGTAGATGTACTAATCTTGTAATTTATACTCTTTCCCAAACTCCAGGACCCACTGCATAAATAAGTTTCTCATGCCGGATTTATTTCTTTCATAAGAAATATATATTTTTTTCTCTCAGTGCCCCACTATCATCATTTAGGCTCTAAAAAATCTGAGAGATTTGCCCCATGTACATTTGATTCCCAGCTGCTAACCTGGAATTTTGTTCTAGGAGTTTGTGAAGACTATTTTCCAACCACCTGTATAATGTAATTATTTCAAAAAGGTACCAGAGAAGCCTGACTGCTTGAGTTGGGCCATGGGTCTTTCGTCCTCAGACTGAGATTTATACCATTGCCTGCCGTGGTTCTCTGGCCTTCAGACTTGCACCCAATTATACCACTGGCTTTGCTGAGTCTCCAGTTTGCAGATGGCACATCCTGGGACTTCTCAACTTCTAGAATTGCAGGAGCCACAGATATAGATATAGATATAGATGTAGATATAGATATAGATATAGATATAGATACAGATGGATAGAGATATCTCTATCTAACATCTACCTATCTACCCATCCACCTATCATCTATCTATCTATCTATCTATCTATCTATCTATCTATCTGTCTATCTATCTATCTATCATCTATCATATTGCTTCTGTTTCTCTGGAGAACTCTAATACAACCACTAAAAAACATAAAGTGTTGTCAATTAAAGTATGATAAGAATCGGCAAGCCTTATCTGTAAATGATGATAGTAAATATTTTAGGCTTTAAGGTCCACAGGGTCTCTATTATAATGGCTGAATCTTGCCATCGCAGCAAGAAAGCAATCGTAGGCAATATGTAAACAAATGGCTATGGCTGTGTTCCAATAAAGCTTTAATTGTGGACATGGAAATTTGAATTTTATGTAACTTTTACATGTTATAAAACTATTTTTCTTTTTTTTTTTTTAACTGTAAAAAATGTACAAACCAGTCTTAGCACCAGAGCCATACAAAAGCAGGTGGTCAGCTAGATTTGATCGACAGGACGTTATGGTTTCTTATCATGTTAATTACAAGATGCATCCATATTTCAGAGTTGTTAGAATGCAGAGATATGTGCGTCTTAGATTGAATGTGATGGTGCAGTATTACAGAATCCTAGGTCTTCTGGATTCCCTGGGTTTTAACATCTATAATGTATCCCCACAATGCTTTGCCACTTAAGCTTTGGCAATCAACAAGGATCATTGGTGAGCATACAGTCTGTCCTTTCTGGGACACAGTGAGAAGTGGACATGGAATGGAGAAGGCTGAGAAGAAAGTTAGAGGGAATTGAGGTGTATGGGGCTGTCTTTTGGAATCTGAATGTTCAGAAAATAATGATGCATGCCATTTGTATAGCACTTTAAATGCCATAAAATCTATGTATATACATTGTTCTATTGAATTTTCCCCATGGATCTGTGAAGTACCCATTGTAGAAATTAGCTGCAGAACAGAAAAACATACATGTGAATGAATTATAACTGGGAAAAGGTAGACCCTAACATTGTCTTTTGACCATACAACTGTTCTTCCTTATTCGAAAAGCTTATATTCAGTGAGTGTTTCTAAGGGTGAAAGTTAAGCAGACATGTTTCAGTGAACTGAGAGAAAGAGATGAGAAAAAAAGTAAGAACCAGTGTTTCCAGTGCTTTGAATAATCTCCACCACTTCAGCAAATTGAAGGAGGCTTTTCTCACTCATGATCATGGTTGTATTGTCACAGCCTTTCTCTTTCATTTTCCTTACAGTATTGCCTTCAGCAGAACCTACTGCCTCTTAGCCAATATTAGTACAAAGGCATTTGCAAGGCACCGTATGGGCATATCTGAGCCAAAATGCAGCTGGTTTGTTAATTAAATTTAAACATTTTGACATGTATCTCTGATTTCACTTCCTTGTTCTGTTTCACTTCTCTTCCTTTTTTGAGCCAAGTAATAAATGCAATGAAAGTAACATGGACTTTGAACTCAGGGATTTGAATCCAGATGTGCTGTTTATTAGTTTGTGACTCTCAGCAAACTACCTAATCGTACTGAATGCTTTCATTATTCTCATTTTAAAAAAGGGAATAGTATTACCAACATTATGGAAGTTATCAGTGAGGTGTTACACATAATGCCCATAGAAACATGCCTACCCCATAGTAGTATGTGTTAGCTATCATTGTAAGCATTGAATGGAGTCATGTATAAAATACCCAAAAAGGCATCTGATGCATAATAGATAATCCCTTAACCATAGGGAAAGCAAGATTCTCTCTATATGGATTCTCCAGGGTCACCTTTTTAATCTAATTTGAAATGTTGCACCCTCTCTTTTCAAACACACAAAATATGACTGAATAACATGATCCTGGTCACTCAAGTTGTTTTTTGTTGAGTTTCTTTATCTTCATTTTCTCATTTCTACTAAAGGCTGTGTAGTATAGAAATTACAAGCTCATATCTACCCTTTATAAAATTAATCAATGATTTACTTTCCCAATAAAACCGTATCTTTTTTCTTTATATATTTCCACTTTATTTCTTTACATTTATAATTGTATTAGCTTCCCTCTTAAAGACTGATTATTTATCCCCTCATATAAGTACATTTTGATACCTGCAACCTCAATGAATATTTCTCTGCCTTTCATCTCACTGGTCTCTCAGCAGCATTGGACAATGTTGGCATCTTCTTGCCTTTTGAATTATTCTCTTTCCTTATCTTCCACAATTCCTCTATTTTCCTCATACCCATCTCTCTCTTCCAACTGTGTTGCCCTTGCAGGCTCCTTCTTCTCTATCAAACTATTAAATATGTCATTACTTCAAGTTTCTTCCTAAGCCATCTCCTTTCCTCATCAAAATTTTTTTGGCAGCTAATTTTCTTTACTTTTTCAATTTAATATTTCTGTTATTGTCTTCCCTATCCTTCCAGTTATCCAAGATAAAATTTCAACCCAGTCTGTCTCCTTCTTTCCCAGATCATTCTTTTGATAGTGTGCCCTTGTTACATATTTGTGAAATGGATAAATGATATAACCTCTCACATGACAGACTGGATTGGACACTTAAAAATCTGCATGATTTAGTTCCTACAAACCTTTTCTCCCCACAGGAATGCTATATTCCAATATAATGCTCTACCCGTTATAGAAAAACCTATAACAATGAGAATATAGCATCCTTTTTTTCTTTTCTTTGAGATGGAGTCTCACTCTGTCACCCAGGCTGGAGTGCAGTGGCATGATGTTGGCTCATTGCAACCTCCACCTACCAGGTTCAAGTGATTCTTCTGCCTCAGCCTCCCGAGTAGCTGGGACTATAGGTGTGCACCACCACTCCTGGCTAATGTTTGTATTTTTAGTAGAAACGGGCTGTCACCTTATTGGCCAGGCTGGTCTCAAACTCCTGACCTTGTGATCCTCCTGCCTCAGCCTCCCAAAGTGCTGGGATTACAGGTGTGAGCCACCTCACCTGGCCTCCTTTTCTTCTTAAATAAAGACTGGAAGCCAATAGCATGTGGTGAGAACTTAAAAGAGTCATTACTAGGATGGACATTTGATAGCCTTTTATGTTAATAAGAAAACAACCATTAAGTGATGAAGTAGTGCCATCCTTGATCTTCCAGATCAAAAAGCAAAAGAGAAAAAGATAAACAACAGCAAAACTCTTCTTTAAGCCCGAATAGCCAAGACAATCCTAAGCAAAAAGAACAAAGCTAGAGGCATCATGCTACCTGACTTCAAACTATACTACAAGGCTACAGTAACAAAACAGCATGGTAGTGGGGTACAAGAACAGACACATAGACCAATGGAACAAAATAGAGAACTCAGAAATAAGACCACACACCTACAACCATCTGATCTTCAACAACCTGACAAAAACGAGCAATAGGGAAAGGATTCTCTATTTAATAAATGGTGCTTAGAGAACTGGCTAGCCATATGCAGAAAGCTGAAACTGGACCCCTTCGTTGCATGATGTGCAAAAAGTAATTCAACATGGTTTAAAGACTTAAATGTAAAACCCCAAACTATAAAAATCCTAGAAGAAAATCTAGCCAATACCATTCAGTACATAGGCACAGGCAAAGATTTCATGATGAAAACGCGAAAAATTTGCAACAAAAGCAAAAATTGACAAATGGGATCTAATTAAACTAAAGATCTTCTGCATAGAAAAAGAAACTATCATCAGAGTGAACAGGCAACCTACAGAATGGGAGAAAATTTTTGCAATCTATCCATCTGACAAGTGTCTAATAGCAAGAGACTACAAAAAATTTAAACAAATTTACAAGAAAAAAATGAACAACTTCATTAAAAAGTGAGCAAAAGACATGAACAGATACTTCTCAAAAGAAGACATTCATATCGCCAACAAACATAAAAAAAAAAGCTCAACATCACTGATCATTAGAGAAATGTAAATCAAAACCATAATGAGATATCATCTCATGCCAGTCCGAATGGCAATTATTAACAAGTCCAGAAACAACAGATGCTGGCGAGGCTGTGGAGAAAAAGGAACACTTTTACACTGTTGGTGGGAGTGTTCAATTAGTTCAATGATTGTGAAAGACAATGTGGAGATTCCTCAAAGATCTAGGGGCAGAAATACCATTTGACCCAGCAATCTTATTATTGGGTGTATACTCAAAGGAATATAAATCATTCTATTATAAAGACATATGCATGGCTATGTTCATTACAGCACTATTCACAATAGAAAAGATATGGACTCAACCCAAATGCCCATCAATGATAGACTGGATAAAGAAAATGTGGTATATATACACCATGGAACACTACGCAACATAAAAAGGAACTAGATCATGTCCTTTGCAGGGACATGGATGGAGCTGGAAGCTGTTATTCTCAGCAAACAAATGCAGAACCAGGAAAACCAAACACCTAATGTTCTCACTTGTAAGTGGGAACTGGATGATAAGAGCATCCATCCAGATGATGGACACATTGCAGGGAACAACACACACTGGGGCCTGTTGGGGACTGAGGGAAGGAGAGCATCAAGAAGAATAGCTAATGGATGCTGGGCTTATTACCTAGGTGATGGATTGATCTATCCAGCAAACCACCATGGCACATTTTTTTTGTTTGTTTACTGATGTAACAAACATGCATATCCTGCACATATACCCTGTAACTTAAAAGATGAAGGGAAAAAAAAGCTTTTCTAGTTAACTGCTTCCTAAAATTTCCAACATAAGGACCACTTTTAATGTTAGCAACATTTGTGACCTTCATTGAAGGAGCAAGTGAATATATATATGGATTTAAAGACTCTTCACAATCACTATGTGGGCCCCCAAGGCTCCAAAGCTCACAGGTTTACAAGGGTTCCTATGCCCAACTTTCCACCTAAAGTCTTTGCAGAGAGGTTAGCTGCTGAATCCCAGCCTCATTGATTTTGAACTCCAAAGGGGGGGCTGCCTTTGTCCCCACAGCATCTAATGCAATATCTCACACATAGTCGGCTTTCAGTATATGGTAGAATGTGAATCAGAATAATATAAATTTCTGAGTTACCACAGCTAATATGAGGTTAAATGCAATTTGCTGGCAGTAAATTATAACAATATACAGACATTGTATTTGATGATCAGATTTTTGGGGGGAGAAAAGCCAATTCAACTAAAGTTGTTTTTTATTTTTATTTTTTTTTGTCATTGGCAAGCATAGGCCTTACTGACCGTTTATAAGTCATCTTGTAAGTTATTTTTCATCATTGTCAGTTCTGGAGAATCATATTGAGGAAGGCTAGTTTAAGGAAGAGAGAGAACCTGACCGGGATCCTGCAGCCTTGGTTTCTTTTCCTGGGTCCACACCTAATTTACTGTGTGACCTTGCAAGAGGTCATTTGACCTCTTGTCAGCCTCAGTATTTCCATCTGTAGGATAAGTACTTTGAATCACATGATTGCTCTAGTTTTTACATTTTCAGTAGATTGCCCAGGTAGTTATTTTAAGATAAATTTTTTCCTGGGATAGCAAGCTAACTAAGTTTAGATAGGAATCAAAGGCCAGAAATTTTTCCAAGGCAGTGATATATATTTAATAACTTTATCTTTTAGGCTTTGTGGCTCACTATTGGGCACAGGCTTTCTAGGACTTGTAACTTGCTGGATTAACTTCTCCTGCAGGTTAAGTTCCTCTTCCTGGAACACATGCCACACTTTAAATGTGCTGAGAAAATCAGATGAAAGTGTAATGCCTGTGAGAGTAGCTTTGCCATGTACCCTGTGCAAGGCACTTAGGGAGAGCCTTCCTTTGCCAGTACCTTCCCTCTCTCTCCACCCTTGCTGCCTGCTGAAAATGAAAAGCAATTATGTCCCCTGCACCATGGAGACAGAAGTACAGAAAATAAACAGTGACTGATTAAGGGAATTGGCTTTATTACAGGGCTTTTAAAAACACAGTATCATCAATAACAGCAATAATGGAGAAAAATGATAATGAATAATTAAGCATAATAATATAGTCAGGATAACAATAAAAAACCAGTGAAGAATGAAATTTTATTTGTAATAATGTGACTGTTTAGCTCGATGACATGTCCTTGGATTTGACTGTTTCCGGCAGAGGTGTAAACACAGTGTGACTGTTTCTGGTTGAGCTGTGGCTCTGCCCTCTTCCCACTTCTGTCTTTGCTCCTTACCTTTGCAGTTATAGAAAACACACATTCACTTTTAGTTTCCTCTGATGTCTCTAGCCTGGGATTAGCACCACCAATGCAACTGAATCCTCAGGAATGTGCTTGTTGTGATAGAAGGTCTGAGCAGTCAGGTGATATCAGGCGGGCTGGCAATCCCTTGGGTATTCAGGTACCTCCCCACCCTCCCTTCCCCTGCAGAAATTTACTGGAGCAATAAACCTAGTGCAATCATGGAGGAAAATTAAGGCAAATGATCCTAAATGGAGAGAGACTGATGAAGCCCTAGAAACACCAACATAGCAACCCCCATACAAAACAGCAAACCTTATTTCACCAGGCTGTTTTCTTCAGTATTTTTGTGAAATAGTATAGTCTCAGGGACTAAGCAGATTAGCCTGAGACATCAGTGCCAAGGAGTTACAGCATTTATGTAGGGTCCAGATTGCTCAACTGGTTAGAAATCATTAAGTAGGTTATCTGATTTTCCAGGAGACACAAAGGTGGCAGAGTAAATGATATCTTCTCCCCAGGCTAACAACGAGGCATAGATAATGGAGCTGCTAGGAGAGCCCCTCCCTCTACTCCCCTCAGACAATGTGTGTCACACTGAAACAGAAATAATAAAAAACTTGGAGACCTCTGAGCATATCAAAGATAAGACCTTTGTGTTTTTGTTTCCGACAGATTTTGTGCTCTTGACTGTTATTAACCCAACCCACAAGTGCAAATGATTATTACCAAAAAATAAACCTCGTCTTTGTGTTTCAGTCTGTCCTCCCTATGGGTGGGGAAGGAAAGGTGTATTTTAATACTGCACAGAAATTTCGAGAGATTAGAAAAGGATTTTAATTCAAAGGGTCAGTATATATTTAAGCAGATAGAAAGCATTAGGTAGATTCTGTGTGAAGAGTCTAAAGTTCCCATCTGGTTTTCAGGGAACTTAGGTTCAGTTGGAACAAATGGGCAATTTTTCAAAAAGACAGGATTACATCACAGATGTATAACTGCATGAAATTACAGTACATGTAAAAATCAAATATTTGTCACGTCTTAGTATAAGTGTACAGAAGTGAGTAGAAATGATGAATACAGAAGTTTGGAAACAGCTGGACTTAAGGCAAAGTTATTTTAACTACCAATATTATGTAACGCTTTTTTTAGGTTAAAAAACAAATTTATGTGCATTCTCATTTTCTCCTCCCAGTGATCATATGAGTTACATCCTATTATCATTCCCATTTTATGTATGAAGTAAAGGTTTGTCTCCATGTGATCCAGCTAAAAAACAAGATTTGTATTCATGGGGACCTAGGTTTAATTCTGATTTTATCATTTACTAGTTGTGTTCTCTTCTCAAGTTACTTGACAAATCAGCATGGTTTTCCCTTAAACAGGGATAATGGTTTGTGTCTCCGGGTAATTGGGAAGATTTTCTGCATCTCTCTTCTTAGCACCAGTTTCCTGCATTGTAGCTACCACATCCTTATGCTTCTACATCCCTTTTACTATACCTTGGTTTAGTCACTTGTTTGTTTCTGCTTAGACTTTCGTAATAGTCCCCTGCATCGACTCTTTGCCTTCTGTCTCAGGCCTCTGTATTGACTCTCTATAAAACTGTCAAATATACTTTTCCAAATGGAAATCTGTTATGTTATTTCTCTGGCTTAAATCTGCAGAGAGCTCCCGACTGTCTACGGAAAAAAGTTCAAACTCCTTAGTGTGGATTTCAAGATTCCAATGTCCATTTGGACACATTCCTCACCTACTTCAACTCAGACCACTATCACCATCTGTGGCCCCCTGCTCTGACCGTTTCATATTACCTGTAGGTTCCTGAGTGTGTCCTCCCCTGTCCTGCCTCTATATATTTGATTGGGCTGTACTGTCTGCCAGAATGTCTATCTTAATTATTTCTTGTTGGTAAACTACTTCTCCGTAAAAATTCAACTGAGCAACAGTTTGTTGTGTAAATCTCCCCAGTTGGTTAGTAGCTGGATATACCAAACCATTTCATAGCACTAGTTCTCTAGCTATTCTCTTTTTAAAATTAAAAGTTATTTTGTTGTTGTTGTTGTTGTTTGTTTTGTTTTGTGACGGAGTCTTGCTCTGTCACCAAGCTGGAGTGTAGTGGCGCGATCTTGGCTCACTGCAACCTCCGCCTCCTGGGTTCAAGCAATTCTCCTGCCTCAGCCTCCCAAGTAACTGGGACTACAGGCACGCACCAATATGCCCAGCTAATTTTTGTATTTTCAGTAGATGGGGTTTCACCATGTTGGCCAGGATGGTCTCGATCTCTTGACTTTGTGATTTGCCTGCCTCGGCCTCCCAAAGTGCTGGGATTACAGGCGTGAGACACCGTGCCTGGCCTAAAAGTTATTTTTATCAGCTGTACACACATAATTTTCCATATCAACTGGTCCTATAATGCTAAACAAGAAACAAGTTCCTTGTCTCACTCTTGTCTACATTGTTTCTACTTCTTCAAAACTGCCACCTTCTACGATCTCAGTAGTTTCTTCTAGTTGCCTCTGTATTTCTAAATGGTATGCTTGTGACACTATTTTTTGATTTTTCCATTTTAGATCTTAATTCCCCATTCTGGATAATGCAGGTTTGATTTCTCTTACACTTCCTTAGTACCATCTTCCTTCCACTGTTTTCGCCATTCACCCAATACAATCAATAGTTAGGTTAAACTAATATTCAGTACTTACATTGTCATGGCTATGTTAACCAGCATCCATAGGTTAATTATACAGTGTACTATGACTACATTTCTTGTTCATACAGCTTTTAACCTGAAATTAATAAGAAATCGGTGTACCTACCACTGATTTCTTCCAAACTTCTTTGCCAAAGTTCATTCAAAGCATCAGGTGAGCTTTCATCCACCCCCCACTCCCACTCCCCTATCCCCCAGGAGATATCCTTCTGGAATCTTCCATCCTGTTGCTTCAACCTGGACCAGTTTCTTGCTATCTACACCTCAATTATTATTCCATAATGTCCCTTCATCCTTTTGAAGAGACTGCTTCTGATCTTTTTTGGTTGGTCTCTTGTTTTCTGAATCCCAAATGCTCCTTATCTTGACTCACACACACATCTAATTGCTATACCTTTTCTATTAGTTCACTAAGAAAAGATACATAGGAGTTACATTTTTTGAGACTTTGCATGTCTTAAAACATCTTTTTACTTCCATACATGTTTGATAGTTTGCTGGGTATAGAATTCTAGATCGAAAAGAATTTTTATTCAAAATTTTAAAGACATTTTTACCTTCCAAGAGTACATTTGAGAAAACTGAGGCTACTCTATTTTCTGATTCTTTTTCTGCCAAATTGGTTTTTGTTGTTCATGTAAAATTGAACAATTTTTAAAAATATAGACCTTTTTAGAATTGTTACTATATCTCCGGTGATCCAAAATTTCACAACTTGCCTTGATGTAGTTCTTTATTTTATTCATTGTGCTGGGTCATTGATGGGATCTTTTAATCTATAAATCCATGCCTTTCATTCTTGAAAAATCTACTTGAATAATTTCTTGGGTAATTTTTCACTCCAATTTCTCTTCAAAAACTCCTATTATTCAGACATTGGACCTCTTTGGCTGATTCTCTATTATTAATTTATTTCCGGTTCTCCATCTTTCTCTGTCTTTTCTATTTTATGGCGCCTCATCAAATTTATCTTCTAATCCTCTACAAAATTTTTATTTTTTATATTATATTTTAAATTTTTGAATACCTCTTTTTGTTCTCAGATTTTTTGACAGCATTGTCTTATTGCACTCATATAATTTTTTAAATTATGAATATGATAATAGATTTTATAAATCTATTTTTCTCTTCCTTTTCTTTATGTCTTCCAAGGTTTTAAATTATCTTTATTTTTGTCTATACCATTCATAAAATATCTTTGAATATTTAGTTTGCTGTGCACATTTGTTAACGACACACTAAGAAGCTAACTGGACACTGTGCATTTATGGGTAGAACTTGTTAAATGCTAGACTTCCCAGTAGAATTACAGGGTTGGGAATCTTCACTGGGGGAGGTCCCCAAATGGTAGAATTTATAGAGCTTTTCTCCCCTAGTAATTCTCCCATCTTCTTCTTGCAGGCATAAGCCTGATAGCATTCTTTCTAGAACTTTGCCAAATAAGCAGACTGGAATAATATTCAGAATATAGACTTTCACGTAACCTTCCTTTTTTAAGAAATGAATCACAGCTCTTATCTGGGCCTGGTTTTCTTGCATCCAGGGTTTTTGTTATTCTGTATTGTTAGAAAGTAAAATTTTAGTCTGTCAAGGATGGGGAAGGGGCTATCTCTGAGCACCTAGGGTGTAGGTCTCTATTTGTTTCTTAAACAGAATTTTAGCTAATACCTATGGACTTTTAGCTGTATACTCTACTTCCATAAGTACTTAATGATTTATGTTTCAAGGATCCCCAGAATCCTAGTGTTATTTGGCTCAACTTTAAGGTTTTCTTAAAATAGACTGGGGTTCCTACTGTGTCATTTACTACTCATCCTTCTGCTTCTTGATTTTCTTATTAAAAAAAAAATCCTGTTATCTCCTCTCCCTTTTTCATTAATCTCTTAAACGTGCTTTTTTTCTTCTTTTAAAATACGTTTACTGCCAATTTTGGAAGAAAAACATGGTAAATGGTATGCGTTCATTCCTCCACATTGATCTGGAATTCCTTTTCTGTCTTAATTTGGTTCAGCCTATATCCACATACACCAAGGCTAGACTTAAAGATAAAATCAATTATTTAAATTTTACCAGCTTTGGTCAATAATTTTGTTTCTATGTTCTTCTGACTTAGTCAGTTTTTATATAAGTCAAGGTGGTTGAGTATTATAAGTTTCTATTACTACAATGATTTCATATTCAAACACTGGATAAGAAAAATTGATTATGGGCTTGGCATCTATCTATACGGTTTTACAGAAAGAGAGAAAAAAACACTTTTAGATAGTGGTATCAAAAAAGGTTGATATATATTTTTTATCTTCTCCTCTCCTTCCTTGTTTGCAAGCTACTAACAATCACACCCAAGGATAAAACATTCCTATGCATTTACAACCTTTTCACTAGCAAAGACCTGATTACTAAACAAAGGCAGCTTGACCAGACCACAGTTTTATGATGGGCTTGAGAGGGGCTTTGTTTCACATTCTGGTTGTATTTTCAGTGGGGCTCATTCTTAACTGTTTCATGATTTGGGGAGACACATTGCTGATTTTATTGTTCAGAGCCTTTCTTCTCCTTTTTCTTGTGGAATGAGTGATGTTCCACACGGAGGATTAAGATATATAATAACAAAACAGAAACTCTCACGTTTAGCTGTAGTTAGATTTATGGTTAAGTTTATGGAGATTACTTAGGGCTGGGAACACATGTCCAAGAACGTCTCTGCAGTTATAACTGTGCATGGAGTGAGATGCTGTTACAGACTATGGACAGTAAACACCTCTGAGGTTGTGTGTCACTTCCTGTAGGCCCATGAGACTTTCTGATTTACGTAGGAAGGTGTCTGTTAGTAATGCAAACAAAACCTAGTTTAACCTCTGATTCCCAACATCTGGAATACTTATCTCTGTGGCAATTGTGCGGTTCACTGAACACTCACCATTCCAGTGGTCCACTGAAGAAGGTTTTTGGCTTGAAAAGAGACCGCCATGGAAAAAAAAATCTAATTCAGAGTAGTTATCACTGAGAATACCAAAAGGATTTGTGATGGCAATGTCCCTCTGACTCCACAGCTGGTCTGTGTGGATTGTGCTCTAGTGAGAGCCTGTTTTCCTAATGCCGTGAGAAAAGACATAGATCCTTCCTTTGGACCTTATTACAACACAAGATTTTTTTTATTGTACGCTTTAAAGACTCTTTAATCTGAAAACTTAGTTTCAACTTTTTATTTCTCTGTATGCCTCTGAATGGAATCCAAACAATTCAACATCGTTTTTTTCTTTTTCTTTTTCAGAAATGGATGAGAGATTCAAGTATACTTTTTTGATGTCCTGTGGCCATTTTTGCATTTTTATATTCTTCATTAAACATAAAACAAAGAGCTTTCGTTCTGAATACAAGAGAATATAAGTTGTTAAGACCATTAACAACTCGTTAATGGTTACAGGCATTCTGGATCTTTTCCCACAGCTTCTGGGGACACACTCTTTCTCAAATGCTGGGTAGAACAGTAAGTGTGGTTAAGGCTGACTTGAGAATGAAGTTGGAATTGGATGCAGCAGTTTCACAATGGCATCAAGGTCCAAGTTCAGGGAAGTAGGAAGACCTTTACCCAGCAGAGTTAACTATAAGCCATAAAAGTATCTAGGAGCAGACCTGAGTGAAGCACGTGTTCAGTTAGTTATTGAAACAAAAGTATGTAGCTCATCTCAAGTTCCTGGTAACTACTTCAGGGCTGATTGACTAGGTATTTCTGTGTGTATGTAATTGCTTTTCTCCATTTAAGAATAAACTACAAGGAACAGATACTATATAGCTTCTGGAGGTTTATTTCTTCTAGCAAATGGCAACTTTAGTTTTTTATTGGTTGAAGCCCTTGGGCACATTTTAAAATATTGCCTTGTAAAATGTGATGAGTGTATTCCTAAAGCTCCGGTGTCCTAACTCAGCTCTCCACAGCCCCACATTCCTTTTACGTGCATGTTTCCTAACTGGACATTAGGGAAATTTTTTTTCTCCCAACTTCTCATTGATAATATAAATAACCACCACTTGTGTAACATAGAATAGCTTACAAATACTGTCATATGGCTGACCTCATTGGTCCTTATTCTGCGAAGCAAATATAGTTATTACTGTTTTACAAATGACAAAAGAGATGCTGAGAAAAATGGATTTGACCAAGGTCAAGCAGTTAATGAATAATAAAGGTGAATTCAAAATGCAAGACTTCAGACTCCAAAACACTTCATTGTTTTTTAAGCAGAGTTAAGATCCTTTGCTTTCCTCTTCATCAGAGAATAACAGTCAAATGTAAAAATAGCTTATTTATAATTATAGGCCAAGGCGGTAGCAGAGAGCTAAAAGAATTAATTACTAAGTATTTAGTGATACTTGTATTATGTCCGTTACTGTGTTAAGAACCTGCTCACAGTCCCAATCAGATTTTATTATTCATGTTACAGTGTTATGATGCTATTATAATTCAAATTATGTTTTAGAATAAATTATTTTGTTCTGCCTCAAGACAAAAAAAAAAAAAAGAACCATATAGCAGTGGTTTGCAAAAGCTTTTTCTTATGCTAGTTTTATAAGGAAACTTTCAGCAAAATCAGACAAATAAGAACACTATTCACACATATGTACTTCTCCACACATATATCTCCATTATGAGATTTCTAATCACCCTTCTCTGCTTTAGCTTTTCTTCTTACCATTATCACTACCTGACGCTATAGCTTATTTATAGTGTATATTGGCTACAAATTCCAATAAAATGTAAACACAGATTAGAGCACAGATTTTTGTCTGTTGTGTTTATTGCTGTATACCCAGCAGCTAGAGTTATACCTGGTACATAGTAGGCATCCGATAAATATTTGTGGAATGAATTAATGAATGACAAAGCTAACATACATTAAAGCAAAACAACCAAGTCTTTATTAGGGTTATATGAAATCTAGCTATAATAAGGATTCAGAGAAGGGGGACAATTTAAAGCTAGCATTTTTCAAAGAAGAGTCTGAAGAAAAAATGCTATTCATGCAGGGTTGTGAAATCTGGATTGGGTTTGAATAGCTGAGATGAAGAAGGGAGCTATTAAAGCTGAAAAGAGTAAAGAAGCAAAGGTGAGTAGACGTCAACGAGTAACAGTGAAGACCCAGCCATGCCTGGAGTAAATTAAGGTGATCTATGTCTCTGGCTTTCCAA
This sequence comes from Pongo abelii, assembly GCF_028885655.2. NCBI lineage: Eukaryota > Metazoa > Chordata > Mammalia > Primates > Hominidae > Pongo > Pongo abelii. The sequence continues at coordinate 141,396,892 of NC_071990.2, forward strand.
GGTACTCCCCGAAGTGTTTAGCTAACAATTTGTTCTTACATGTATATGTTTTTACCTTTTGTAGAAACAAATGTATTTGTCTGTATTTTTCTTTAATTCTGAATACAATGGATACAATAGAGAGCAGAAATCAATTATTTAATATGTTAGAAAAATGCCTTTTGTGAGTGGGTCAAAGAAATAACTCTAGATGATAGAAGAGACTTGGAAGTGAATTACAGGTTTCAGTATGCAGTGCTGTGTTGGTTGACAAGTGAACAAACACCTTCATAAATTAATAGCTCTTAATTGTAGCTTGAAAGACAAATAAATGGGTGGTTTAGACTTTTTGTCTCATTTCATCTGTAATGTTATCAAGTATGACCCTTGCTGAGTGTTTCTTGTTTGAAAATACTGAGCTAAAATTCAGTTGTTTTTCCAATGACTTTGTCCGGGTTAATTCTTTACTTCCATCTTCTCATTGCTTAAACAGGAATATAATGTCATGTTCATTAATAGTTTGTATGTATTTAGTACTTTAGAGACAGTGACCTAATTTTGATAGATCATGATATATTTTGATATGTGACATGCCACTGGATTGTAAATAATATCCTAGTGTGACTTCCTGCTGCATTTCTTGGACTGATACTGACATTTCTGAGGTTATTGCTAGAATGCTCTTTTTTTTTTATTCTAAGGCTTTTTTTTTTCATGGCTTATTTTTAGACTTTATATAGCATCTTTCCTTTGAGGAGCTCAAAGCAAATTTTGCAAATGTGAACAATCTTCTTTGGTCAGTGTGTTTTGGTTTGGAGAAGGAAAAAAATGTAATACTAATTTCCTGCCTCTGTATGTCCTCCTAAAAAATCAAACTGAATGCCCTTCTCACCTCTCCTTTTCTCTGACTTAAGGAGTTTTATTTTATACAGAGGCTTAACAGAAAGAGCTTAGACTTTGAATCACCAGTGAGGAGGCTGAACCATTAAAACAAAACACAGCAGAGAGAGCCTTCAGGAAAGGCAGTATTAAGCACAAGGCAGATTGTGAAAAAATGCTGTAGGTGATTGCGAAAACCCTCTGCAAGGATGTTTTCAGTCAATACAAGTGGGTCGCTTAATTTTTCCAGTGAATGCCCTTAATGGGGGGACTTTAGTTGCAGTCTCACTAGCCAGAGCTGTCTCATTATGGGAGATGTGGTCCAGTCTGTGAAATGTTTATTTTGTAACTAACCCCTCTAGCAGTGGAGGGAACTGTTTACTATTCCTTCTTGTTCTCTAGTGTGTGTATGTGTGGTTTTTGTTTTTCCTCTTAATTAAAGAAATCACTGTTGAACTTCAGAAACCTCTCCAGGAAGAAAAAAATAAAACGAAGGAAAAAGAGAGAGAGAGAGAGAGAGAACAGAGGGAAGAAAAAGAGAGAAAGAGAAGAGAAAATAGGGTTGAAAACTGTGTCTTTTGCTCATTCATTCCTAAGGATTATTTCCAGAAGAAGAATTGTAATATTCATTGACCTCCCCAGGAGTGTGCATACATGAAAATGTGTGCAAATGTTTGTGTGCAGGCCTGAGTAGGAAACAGTGCTGTGTAAACAGTGTCAATGTATCCCACCAGCTAACATTCAAAGTTTTCTTTGTTAATGATATTCTGAAGGAGAATAAAAGATGGAACCTGATTCTATCCCATACAAACAAAAATTACACAAGCCAGTAGGAAAATCTAAATTCTGAATTTGGTTTGGATTTCATTTGAGTTTGCAAAATTATTAGGCAATGGCATACTGTTTGAAGGGAACGTTTGTCTTTTCATTCTAGCCAGCAGGAAATAATCCTAAAGGAGATAAACATCTAAAAGAAAGGAACGAAAACAGTTAAGTCAGAGTAGTCTGTGATCTTAGAACATAAACCCAAGACACCTTTACAACACGTAATCATGCCTATTTCCATCTGCCCCAGAGCTACCAACATTTTAAAATATTGAAAGTAGATGGCTGATAAAAACATATTTTTAATATTACAGAGAGCTTAAAATGATGGGAATGTGAAATGCATTCAAAAATTAAGGTTATGATTTAGAAAATACCCAGTTATTAGACATATGAAGAAGATTAGTGAAAGAAACATTTGAAATCTTTGCTTTATGTAGTAATTATGTTCCTGACAAGTCCTATCATAATTAAATGAGCGGCTTCTATTCAAAAGTGTGTTAGAAAGCCTTAAGATAGAAAATACTCTGTTCTTTTAGATTTGGAATTTAGAATTTGTAGTTTCACATATATTATGGGAAGCTTGGTAATGTATCCTTACATTATTGGGATCATTGACTCAGTTCCAATGTAATAGAAACAGACTCAAGTTTCCTTGCTCAGAGCTGCCTCATATGGCTGTGCAGGCTGAATAGAACTGAACTCTAGAGTCACCATTCACACAGATGACAGTGCAAAGTTTGACCCCTAGAACTATCTAATGCTTGAAATACAATAATCACAGTGAGAGGGTGCTCAAATGCCTCTTGGTTGAATACAGTGGTGTGAAATTCATATTGGTAGTAAATTCAGACTTACTTTCTAATATAATTTGAATAATTCAAAGAAAGTCTTCTACTAAACATTTTATGCCAGAAACCAAGAAATTGAGTAATCGTTTATTCCCAGAGATTCAGAGAATTTTCTAAATTTCTCTTTCTTCTCTTTTATCCTCTCCCTTAAAAGAAAATACTAATCTTGCAGTAAATTTGTTTAAAAAGCAAATAATCATTTTGAAATGCCAATAATGACGTCCCAAGGTTCTAATTTATCTTTTTAAAGAGGATTGCATTTCATATTTTGAATTGGTTTTTAACAGGGCTAACATTTTACTATATAATTGTTTATGCTTGAAAAGTATTTGACATGAATCGTGTTATGTGACTGTTATGACAATGCCATGAAAGAGGAAATGAGCATGATCATTCTATGTTACAGACAAGAAAGTTATTGCTCAGGAAAGTAAGAGGGTTATTCAAGGTCACCCAGAAAGTAAGGACAAAGCTAGGATGACAATTTGCTCTCCTCATTTCTATATTTGCTACTTTCAGGCTAATTATTTATGTTTTTACATTAAATAATAAAATGTAATGTATATATTTATCTGACATATCTATGATTTTTTTCTTTCTTTTTTTCTGTTAGTGTACTAGTGAAATTGGAAATATACCTATTAAATCCTGAAGATGAGGAAAATATATCCTGCTAGGTTGGAAAAAATTAGTGAAAAAGATAAAAACATTATGTACTGGAAAATTAATGAACTCACTCTCAGTGGTCCCAAGTTCATTTTTCTTATGCTAGAAAAGATTCTTTAGAATTATGCATATAAATTGTCAAATAAAATCGATAAATCCAGTAAATCTCCCTTCCCACACACACCATTAATGGATAACAAAACTGGGTTGGTGATAACTTTTACCTGTTAACAGGTTGTTCCAATTATTGGGTAGAGACAGGTTTTGTAACTTCTGGAAATCTTAAAACGTCCTGTCTCTCAACTCAGTGATTGAAGTGTAGCAATGTGGATTGAATCATTTTCTCATCTTTATTTCTGATATTGACTCCAATAAGTTAAAATTGCAAGTGTTGGTAATAAGCAATCTGGAGGATTAGCCAAAGTGCACTGTTTGCCTGTGTCAGAACCGGTTAGTCAGGCTCTGCAGGACTGACCTACATTGCTTCTTAATGCATCTCTTTGTAGAAAGGTAATTCTAATATTACTGTTGACCTACCTATTACTTAACCTCATTTATTAAATATCTTCCTTGTGCAGGATATTTTACCAGATAAAGAAATTAGGAGGACTAAGGGCATAGAGTAAAAAGAGAAAGAGATCTATTTTAGATGAACACTGAACTTTATATCACATAAATAATCCACTAATATATGGTTCGATGTATTTTAGATGAACACTGAACTTTATATCACAGAAATAATCCACTAATATATAGTTCAATGTGCATTACTTGCTTTGAGAGCCATAAGTACCTCTAGTAAATAAATGCATTTATTGTACATTACAATGAAAAATTTGTTAAATAACGAATGATTACTAAAAGCCTATTTTAAACATACATAAGAACAACTAATTTCATGAATGAAAGTGCATGTTTGGTGGACATGTGTAATCTTACAACATTGGTTTCACTCAAGTTTTTAAGCATTTTTTATAGCATCTTTGTATATTATGGGACAGCATAAATTAAAAAAAAAAACCTATATGTAACTGCCATCTATCTTAGAAAAAAGTAACAAAAATTAAAATTTATCACTTTTTGCTTATGTGAAAGTGGTACATTTTAATTTTTATTATGCCAGTAATGAAGATTATATATTGACATATTGAATCCTGTTTTATCTCCAGGTTTTATTTATAAACGTCTCACTGTTGGAACCTGCATGAATGAAAGCTGAATCTCAAAGATCAGACATGTTGGACTTGGAATAATGTCCACGTTATGATTCCAATCTGTGCTTAAATCTGAACCACTCAGTTCTTCATGCTTGTTGGAATCCTTCTAAAATTGGAATTTCCTGGGAGATATCCAGTACTTTTTGGGCTGTAAACAGCAAAACAAACAGCCTTTCTTGTAATATGCTATGTCTAGTGCTAACTGAATTCAAGAAGTTTATGGGTGTGGGGAAAGTAACTTGATTTCTTTGCAAACTTACAAATTTGCTTCAATTTAAATTTTGACCAAAAATTCATCTCAGGAATATGTTTTGGAATAATCCTTTGCTATTAGTTATAAATATGGCAAATATTGTTTAAACAATAAAATATTATTTTATACAATAAATTATGGCAACAAATTCCTTGTAATGATAGATTTTTTAAAATCTTTAAATCATAGATAAGGATTTATTATGCTCCATGTCAATTATATGCATGTTTGTGTGTATGTGTGTGTATATGTGTGTGTATATGTATTTCACTTAATCTCCGAGAAGTCTGAATTTTTATGTTTCTCTATTGTATATAATTGAAAAACATAAGACAAACAGAAAGAAATCACTTATTAGTACGTTGATAGATAAACGTGCTTGATGCCAAATATAGACACAAAAAATACACTTAATTCTTCTATAAGAACTCTTAAACATCTATGAGAAACATCTTATCAAATTGATTTCCCCCTTTCTCCTTAGTAAAAAAATCCTGACATTTTTAGGTTGACACAATGCCTCTCAGCTAAACAATGACATTTCCCAGACTCCTTTCTGTTTAAGTGTGGCCGTATGACTAGGTAATGCCCAAAGACAATTAAGTAAAAGTGTTGGGTATAATTTTTCTGAAAAGTCTCCTTAAAAATATGAGGGTTTTTCCTTGCTGTCTTTTTTTCCTTGTTATTTAGAGTACGAGTATTATGTCTGTAGCTCCAGCAGCTATCTTGGACCAGAATATGATGGTCTGGAGAATGTAAGCCATGTGCAGAATGATACTTACAGACAAGGGACTGTCTACTTCATTGAACCATAAAGCTGCCATAGTTGCCTTGGATACTCTCCTTGTGGACACCTTTTATGTGCAAGAAAAATAAACTATCTTGTTTAAGCCATTGTTATTTGTGGAATTTTCATTACATGCAGTTGAACCAAGTCATAATGAATTTAGGACTATGATTGGGTTGCTGCAAAACAGAACCTAAAATATGACTTTGGCTAAGTGAAGTGAGTGGAGAGGAAGATATTAAGAGGTGAAAAACTGTTGACCATGTTATGTGGTTGCAAAACATTTAGTCAAGTTATTGCCTGCTATGTCTTGAAGACCACATGTTTCGTAATGTACAGTTGGATGAATGATAGGAAACATTAGTGTATTTTAATTGTCTTTTGTTCTTTACATCAAGAAAGCTAAACTCAGACTAAGAAAAAACCATCAGAAATATAGACGGGAAGGGGGGATTCAGAGACGCTTGGTTTGCCTTCAGCCTACAATCTAAGTATGACATACAGGCCTGTAATTTCAAGGCTAGTAGGATTGACAAAACAAAACTACCCTCATACACACCACACTGAATTACTTTCCTTTAAGATTTCTCTACCAAAACCTGGGATCCAGACAACTGACAAAAATCCCAGTGAAGATGTTGACTTCTACTCATGTTTCAAGGGGTCTCCAAGTAAATGCAAGTTATTGGTGCCAATGCCAGCAAGTTAAGGATTGGAATCTTCAGGTTAGAAACTCTGTCTAAACACGATCTTCACCTATGGTTACTTTAACATGCAATTGACTACACATACTCACATGAAATCCAGAAAACTTTTCTGAGTGGATCATGATGTCATCTACTAAGGTCCAAAAGTAGAACAGGATACCAGGATTCTCCAAAAACAGATACCATCAAAGGAAAGAAAGGACTAGGTACTGGTTTTTACAGAGCTAGATAAATCAAAGAAAGGTTGGAACCTTAGTAAGCATCCATTTTGGAATGGTATGGTCCTTTGAGTAGCTATGGTAGAACATGTGAGTGTAAACCAAGATGGCTGACATATTTGGTGGCAAGGCAGAATAGATTAGTATGGCCCATGCAGGGTTTGTAATCACTGTGGGAATCACAGGTTCATGAGTCTGTGCAAAGTCAGTTTTGTATATCTACACATTGTAGTAGCAAAAAGCATCAGCAATATCAGTCTAGTGTCTTCCAATTTCTCTCTGCACTGGAAATTTGGGGGGGGCGGGGGGGGAAGGGCCGGGCGCGATGGCTCACACCTGTAATCCCAGCACTTTGGGAGGCCGAGGCAGGCAGATCACGAGGTCAGGAGATCGAGACCATCCTGGCTAACACGGTGAAACTCCGTCTCTACTAAAAATACAAAAAAATTAGCCGGGCGTGGTGGCAGGCACCTGTAGTCCCAGCTACTTAGGAGGCTGAGGCAGGAGAATGGTGTGAACTCGGGAGGTGGAGCTTGCAGTGAGCCGAGATCATACCACACACCACTGCACTCCAGCCTGGGGGACAGAGCGAGACTCCGTCTCAAAAAAAAAAAAAAAGCCTGGCTGGTCGCGATGGCTCATACCTGTAATCCCAGCACTTTGGGAGGCTGAGGTGGGTGGATCACCTGAGGCCAGGAGTTCAAGATCAGCCTGGCCAACATGGTGAAACCCCGTCTCTACTAAAAATACAAAAATTAGCCAGGTGCAGTGGCACGTGCCTGTAATCCCAGCTACTGGGGAGACTGAGGCAGGAGAATCTCTTGAACCCAGGAGTCAGAGGTTGCAGTGAGCCGAGATCACGCCACTGCACTCCAGCCTGGGTGACACAGAGAGACCCCATCTCAAAAAAAAAAAAAAAAAAAAGAAAGAAAGAAAAGAAAAGAAAGAGAAAGAGAAAACCTATTTGGACAGAATAAGGCCTGGTATTAATAGCAAATGTGTAGTTGGGGAGAGAGAGATTGGACTTTCTATTACAAAGGATATGGTAGTCCAAGAAATTACTCAAAGCTGTTTTTCAAAGGTGATTAGATTTCCACCACATGTTGATGAAGTTGATTATCCTGGGTACATTAAAAAAATGGCTTCTATCACTAAAGCAGGCTGAAAATCACTACTACACAAATAGGTTTTTAACTAAGATATATGAGTTCTTGTGCAAGGAAAAGAAATCGTGAAAGTGGTATTTTAAATTAACCAATCTTTCCCATTAGTTCTCTCCTCTTCTCTGTTTCCCTCTCTCTGTTTCCTCCCACTCCTTTTCTACCTCTTCCTCCCCGTCCTGCCCCTCTCCCTACACTCAGCATGAAGAGTTCCGGAAATGATGTAACAGCCATAATACAATAATCCTAGTGATTATAACATGCTTGCCTTTTATATAACTTGCTTTCTTTTTTATTTCTCAATTCTTTGGCTTCTGTTAATTTTCTTTTCTTATTCTATGCCAAATAAGAGCATAGATCTACTGTTTTTTATTCCCTTGACTGATCTCAACTAGTTTCATCCACGGCCAGGTGCAGTGGCTCATGCCTGCAATCCCAGCATTTTGGGAGGCCAAGTTGGGAGGATCACTTGAGCCTAGGAGTTTGAGACCAGCCTGGGTAACATGGTGAGACCCCGTTACTACAAAAAATACAAAAATACCAGCTGGGCATGGTGGTGCACACCTGTAGTCCCAGCTACTCGGGAGGCTGAGGTAGGAACATCACCTGAGCCTTGGAGGTTGAGACTGCAGTGAGCCGTGGTCACACCACTGCACTCCAGCCTGGGTAACAGAGTGAGACCCCGTCTCAAAAAAACAAAACAAAACAAACAAACAAACAAAACTAGCTCCATTCATATTTTATATCTTGTATCTACTTTTTAGAGAAAAGGATTATAATTCAACTGGATTCAAAATAGATGTCTCCTGTTATTTAAACATGTAAATCACACACACACACACACACATGCACACACACACTCACTTTGGCATAGATTGCCTTTTCCAATAACTCTGATCAAAATTTCCCCATTTATTGCAAATGTGCCTACACATTAATCTTGGAGTAACCCCAAGGCAATGATCTCTCTGAGCCACTTTATTCCTACAAACCTGTTTCCAAAACTCACATAGCCTGCTGCCATTCTTTTCTATCCATCTGTTCTTCTTTAAGTTTTGACTAGAGTTTGTTTTTTGAAGAGCTATGAACACTTAGTCATATGCATGTTTCAAGTCCAAAGACTTCCTCTAGATAAATATGTTACACGTACTTACATTTTCATGCTGCAGATTTTTCTTTATTCATTGTACTTTAAATTTCTCATAATTGATGAGTGTGAACATACTTCATTTTATTATGCTTTGCAGATGTGGCTTTTTTTTTTTTTACAAGTTGATGGTTTTTGGTAACCTTGAGTTGAACAAGTCTATAGGTATCATTCAAAAACTTGTGCTCAGTTTGTGTCTCTGTGTCACATTTTGGTAATTCTCTAAATATTTCAAATGCTTTCATTATTGATATATCTATTATGGTGATCTTTGATGTTTCTATTGTAATTGCTTTGGGGCACCACAAACTGTGCCCATATAAGATGGTGAACTTCATCAATTAATGTGTGTGTGTTCTGACTGCTCCATTGAGTGGTTATTCCCGTTTCTCTCCCACTCCTTACACTTCTGTATTTGCTGAGACACAACAATATTGAAATTAGGCCAATTAATAACACTACAATGGCCTCTGTGTGTTCAAGTGAAAGGAAGAGTCACAGGTCTATCACTTGAAATCAGAAGCTAGAAATGATTAAGCTTCATAAGGAAGGCATGTTGAAAGCTGAGATAGGCCAAAAGCTAGGCCTCTTGCACCAAAGAGTTAGCCAAGTAGTGAATGTAAGAGAAAAAATCTTCAAGAAATTGAAACTACTACTCCAATAAATACATGAATAATAAGAAAGAGAAACAGCCTTATTGCTGATATGGAGAAAGGTTTAGAGGTCTAGGTAGAAGATTAAACCAGCCACAACATTCCCTTAAACCAAAGCCTGATCCAGAACAAGGCCCAAACTCTCTTTAATTCTGTGAAGGTTAAGAGAGATGAGGAAGCTGCCAAGAGAAGTTTGAAACTAGTCGAGTTTGGTTCATAAAGTTTAATGGTATCTCCATAAGTCACAAGTGGTGATGTAAAAGCTACAGGTTACCTGGAAGATCTGGCTAAGATAATTGATGAAGGTAGTGATATGGGTTGGATATTGTCCCCTCTAAATCTCATGTTGAAATGTAATCTCCCAATGTTGGATGTGGGGCTTGGTGGGAAGTGTTTGGGTCATGGAGGTGGATACCTCATGACTTGGTGCTGTCCTCACAATAGCGAGTGAGTTCTCATGAGATCTGGTTGTTTAAAAGTGTGTGACAACTCCCCGCTATTCTTTCTCTTGCTCCCACGCAAGCAACGTGATGTGTCTACTCCTGCTTCACCTTCTGCTAGAGTAAAATCTCCCTGAGGCCTCTTCAGAAGCTAAGCAGATGCCAGCATTACATTTCCTGTACAGCCTGCAGAACCATGAGCCAATTAAACCTCTTTTCTTAATAAATTACTTGGTCTCAGGTATTTATTTAATTTATTTATTTATTTCTTTTTGAGATGGAGTCTCGCTCTGTCACCCAGGCGGGAGTGCAGTGGTGCGATCTCGGCTCACTGCAACCTCCACCTCCTGGGTTCAAACCATTCTCCTGCCTCAGCCTTGCAAGTAGCTGGGACTACAGGTGCCCGCCACCATGCCTGGCTAATTTTTTTGTATTTTTAGTAGAGACAGGGTTTCACCGTGTTAGCCAGGATGGTGTGGATCTCCTGACCTCTTGATCCACCCACCTCGGCCTCCCAAAGTGCTGGGATTACAGGCATGAGCCACCTTGCCCAGCGTCTGGTATTTCTTTATAGCAATGCAAGAGCAGCCTAACACAGGTGGCTGCTCTGAAAGATTTTTAATGAAGACAATGCAGCCTTATATTAGAAGATGCTATCTAGGATTTTCATAAAGACAAGAAGCCAATACCTGGCTTCAAAGTTTCAAAGGACAGGCTGACTCTCTTCTCAGGGGCTAATGCAGTTTGATGACTTTAAGTTGAAACAAATGTTCACTTACCATTCTGAAAATCCTAGGGCCCTTAAGAGTGATGCTAAATCTACTTTGCCTGTGCTCTATAAATAAAAGAACGAAGTCTGGAAGATGGCCCATCTGTTTATGGTATGGTTTATTGACTATTTTAAGCTCACTGTTGAGACCTACTGCTCAGAAGAAAAGATTCCTTTCAAAATATTATTGCTCATTGGCAATGCACCTAGTCATCCAAGAGATGTACAAGGAGATGAATGTTGTTTCCATGCCTGCTACCACAACATCCATTCTGCAGCCCATGGGTCAAGGAGAAATTTTGACTTTCAAGTTTTATTAAGAAATACATTTTATAAGGTTATTGCTGCCATATATAGTGATTTCTCTGATGGATTTGGGAAAGTAAATTGAAAACCTTCTGGGCCGTGCGCGGTGGTTCACACCTATAATCCCAGCACTTTGGGAGGCTGAGGCAGGCAGATCACGAGGTCAGGAGATCGAGACCTTCCTGGCTAACACAGTGAAACCCCGTCTCTACTAAAAATACAAAAAATTAGCCGGGCGTGGTGGCACACGCCTGTAGTCCCAGCTACTCGGGAGGCTGAGGCAGGGAAATTGCTTGAACCCGGGAGGCAGAGGTTGCAGTGAGCTGAGATGGTGCCACTGCACTCCAACCTGGCAGAGCGAGATTTTCCATCTCAAAAAAAAAAAAAAAAAAGAAAAAAAAAAGAAAACCTTCTGGGAAGTATTCACCTTTCTAGATACCATTAAAAACATCTGTGATTCATGGATGAAGGTCAAAATATAAACATTAACAGAAGTTTGGAAGAAGTTGATTCTAACGCTCCTGGATGACTTTGATAGGTTCAAGACTTAGTAGAAGAAAATAACTGCATACGTGGTGGAAATCACTGCATACGTGGTGGAAAGCTAGAACTGAAGATGTGACTGAATTGCTACAATCTCATCATCAAACTTCAATGAATGAGGAATTGCTTCTTATGAATGAACAAAGAAAGTAATTTCCCGAAATGGAATCTACTTTTGGTAAAGATGCTGTAAACATTGTTGAAATGACAACAAAGGATTTATAATATTACATAAACTTATTTAATAAAGCAGTGGCAGGTTTTGAGAGGATTCCCTTCAATTTTGAAAGAAGTTCTCCTGTGGGCAAAATGCTATCAAACATTGTAGCATGCTACAGAGAAATATTTCATGAAAGGAAGAATCAATTGATGTGGCAAACTTCATTGTTGCCCTATTTTAAGAAATTGCCACAGCCACCCTAGCTTTTAGCAACCACCACCCTGATCAATCAGCAGCCATCAACAAGGTAAGACCTTCTACCAGCAAAAATATTACAACCTGGCTGGGCACAGTGGCTCACGCCTGTAATCCCAGCACTTTGGGAGGCCGAGGTGGATGGATCACCTGAGGTCAAGAGATCAAGACCATCTTGGCCAACATGGTGAAACCCCAAACCCCGTCTCTACTAAAAATACAAAAATTAGCCAGGCCTGGTGGCATGCACGTGTAGTCCCAGCTACTCGGGAGGCTGAGGTAGGAGAATCACTTGAACCCATGAGGTAGAGGGTGCAGTGAGCCGAGATTGCACCACTGCACTCCAGCCTGGTGACAGAGTGAGACTCCGCCTCAAAAAAAAAACAAAAAGAGAAAAATTACAACCTGCCAAAGGCTGAGAAGATTGTAGTAGTATTATTTAGCAATAAAGTTTTTGTTTTCTAACTTTTGTTTAAGGTCGGGGTACTTGCGAAGGTTGGTACATAGGTAATCTTGTGTCATGGGAATTTGTTGTACAGATTATTTCATCACCCAAGTATTAAGCCCAGTACCCAATAGTTATCTTTTCTGATCTTCTCCCACCTCCCCCATCAGTATTTTTTAATGAAGATGTAAACTGTGTCTTTTTTCAGACACAATGATGTTGTACACTTAACAGACTACACTACAGTGTAATCATAACTTTTTTTTTTTGAGACAGAGTCTCGCTGTGTCACCCAGGCTGGAGCACAGTAGGGTGATCTCGACTTGCTGCAAGCTCCGCCTCCCGGGTTCATGCCATTCTCCTGCCTCAGCCTCCCGAGTAGCTGGAACTACAGGCGCCCGCCACCACGTTTGGCTATTTTTTTGTATTTTTAGTAGAGACGGGGTTTCACCATGTTAGCCAGGATGGTCTCGATCTCCTGACCTCGTGATCTGCCCGCCTAGGCCTCCCAAAGTGTTGGGATTACAGGCGTGAGCCACCGCACCCAGCCTGTAATCATAACTTTTATATGCACTGGGAAACTAAAAGCTTGTGTAAGTCCCTTTATTGTGATTTTCACTTTATTGTAGTGGTCTGGAATTGAACCTGCAATATCTCCAAAGTATGCCTATACTGAAGTCTTCTTTCACATTAAATATTTACTATATATGTTTTGTGACTCCCAAGTATCAAAAATTATCTCAGGATGTCCTGAAGTCCTGTGAAAGTTTAAAAACATCAACATAAATCCACTTTAATGTTAATAAGAAATGTTTGCCGGGGTGCTTTTTAGAAAGTATTGTAAAATTAAATAAGTAATTCCTAAGAAGGTTTTTAAAAATCATAATAAAAAATTTTAAAAACAATTTCCATGTCTAACTGAAGTAGCTATTTTTTGTAAACATTCTGCAGTATTTTTAAAGAGAAAATTCCCATTCATCAAGTCATGCTAATCAAAATCTTATATAGGTTATACAATATTAAAGTTATTACATTCATTTAGAATTATAAAGTCTTCACGGGCCTGCATTTAAATGAGATTTAAATTCCAAAGCTATTTTCACATTTTTATTATTTAGTAAAAATCTGACTAACACACATCAGGATGGAATTTGTTTTCCCATTTGTCTGTTATGATTTGATTTTGCTCTGGTTTGAATCCTATTTACTAATTCACCTCCAAATCACTCCACAATTTAAACACTCATTCCTAGGTGTCATTCACTTGTAACAAAAATGCAGTTCTCCATCCTGCTAAAAGCACATTCCTGGAATAAATGTGTCTCCTTTGGGAAATGGTAGGAGGGAAAAAGTTCTTCAGGGGTTTTTATGGGACAGAAAAACAGAAACAATAACTACCTATTTAGCTTCATGTTTCTTCTTTTTTAATCTGGTTTTAATTGGTGCAGAACCTTACCTTTTATCCATTCTGAAATTATCTATTTTTACTTCTGTTAACAGAGAACTTACTCAGAAGTTGTGGACATGTTTAACTATTTATATTTACAGTCTACCTGTATTCATTTATATGTACCACTGTAGACCTCTATTTTTTAACATAGTTTTTTATAAAAGACGTTTTAGATGGTGACTTAGGACACACTTGAGAAAAATGTTTGCATTTACTCCTTAATTTCTTTGTAACTCTAAGTACCTATTGATTTATTGTAGCTTATTTCTTCAAGTGTTTCTGTTATCTCTGCTTTGAGACTTGCATTTCTAACTTTCTTTGCTGCCACTATTTGTAGAAAGCAGCCACAGGGAAGGTACCTGTATGTATCCCTTAAGAGACTGAAGCAAATAAATCATTTACCATTTAGAAGAAAGGAAGGGTAAGTAATTTTCTGACCTTCTTTGATTTCTCTCTTTATTCTGTTGCTTTGATATACCTAACAGCTTCTCTGTAGAATTCCCCCTTCTGTAGTGCTAAAATAATTTCTCATTAGCCCGACAGTCCACATGAAATTAATGCCACTGTTACATTAGCTAGGGGTAGGGGTGAGGGTTTAGGTGATTGAGCAGGCCAGTTTAAAAGAAGAAGAAAGCAAAATCTTTACTCTCAAGAAGTTAAAATATTTAGGCAATGAGGCACATAAGGAGTAATGAAACTGAGCAATGTGTCTTCAAGTGCAAATTGACATAGCACAGATTGAGAAAGCAATGCTGTGAGGGGATAATGCATGTACGAGGAGACGTTCATCCTGAAGGTGACTTTGCTGATGCTTGTCAGAGAGATATCACCATAGGTTATTGGAGGGAAAAGATGTGGGCATGCAAATGAGCAGTCTCACATAAAGTCATTTGACTTGTTAGAGACACAGTGGGAAATGATGCAAAGGTTCGTTTTTTTGGAGAGAAGTAAGTAATGAGTGAAAATAAATCAAGTGAGAAATGTCCCACACAGCTCCTTAGTGTATCACACTCTTCATGTCATGCAACCAATTAAGTCTTCATACATGACTTGGGAGGGAGATGCTATTATCACTTTATATATGATCTAATTGAGGCTATAAGAGATTGAACAATTTGACCAGTGCTCATACAAGAGGCATATGGTGGGACCAACAGTGTGTCTGGCACTAGAAGCTACAGGCAGTAGCTTCTAAATGCATCACTTTTGGTATGTTTATACAAAAATTTCCATGGTTACATTTCAGGTTATCAACAGGTAAAAACATTTCTTATATTTGTATTTATAATAGAAATCTCCTTACCCCATCACCTTAGAGTAAAACACTGACATCAACAGATTAGTAGATTAGAGCAAAGAAGTAAAAAATCATGTTAAAAGTATAAAATTATAGCCAGAGGAGGCCGGGCGCGTGGCTCATGCCTGTAATCCCAGAACTTTGGAAGGCCTAGGCGGACGGATCACGAGGTCAGGAGATCAAGACCATCCTGGCTAACACGGTGAAACCCCGTCTCTACTGAAAATACAAAAAATTGGCTGGGGGTGGTGGCGGGCTCCTGTAGTCTCAGCTACTCGGGAGGCTGAGGCAGGAGAATGGCATGAACCCAGGAGGCAGAGCTTGCAGTGAGCTGAGATTGCGCCACTGCACTCCAGCCTGGGGGACAGAGCGAGACTCCATCTCAAAAAATAAACACACAAACAAAAATTATAGCCAGAGCATCAATTTTGACTATTTTAAAAGTCATCAATTTTGACTATTTTAGATTATATTTAAAGAAAAATATAATGAGCAGAATATTGGTCAGTTATGAAGAAACAGAAGAAGACTGTTCATAGCAGTGTCTATTCTAGCCCTCTCTAGGAGAGTGAGTATCTGGTCTGGGAAACTGGCCTGTCCAGCCTCAATTATAAACCCAACCTTGATAAGCCACCTCAGGCTGTCCCATTAGACATTCTCTTCATCTTTTGAACTCTCTTTCTGATTCCCTTCTACAAAGAGAATGAGCTGGTCCCTTTAGCAGTTGTATTTCTCATAGCATTTGAATAAATTGGGATGGAGTTTATACACCATTCTGTGGAAAAACTACACTCTGAATGTGTGGATGGGTCAAGGTCCTGGGACCGTACTTCTGAATAGAAGATTTACCTTCAGGGGCACTTTCCGTGTGCTAAGTGGACATGCCAAGGTAGTGTTGCATTGAGAGTGATTTTTCCTCCTGGAACATTTGCAGCGACATCACAATATTTAATCATGTGCAGATTCAGATATCAAAGTTACAACTTAATATACATTGTGGTATCTTTATAAAAAAGATTAAAATAATTATTGCCTAAGTCAAATATGTAACATGAATCTATGTAGTATGCCAGAATGCAATGTATAAACACTTTATTTGAAAAATCTTTAGATACTGATATGTTTACTTAACTCTTTCTCTTTCCTTCCTTCTTTCCTTCCTTCCTTCCTTCCTTCCTTCTCTCTCTCTCTTTCTTTCTGTTTTTTTGAGACAGATTCTCACTCTGTTGCCCAGGCTGGAGTGCAGTGACCTTATCTCAGCTCAGTGCAACCTCCCCGTCCTGGGCTCAAGCAATTTTCCAGCCTCGGCCTCCAGTGTAGCTGGGACTACAAGCTCGAGCCACCAAAGCCCAGCTAATTTTTGTATTTTTTGTAGAGCCAGGGTTTCTCTGAGTTGCCCAGGCTGGTCTTGAACTCCTGAGCTCAAAGTGATCCGCCCGCCTCAGCCTCTCAAAGTACTGGAATTACAGGCATGAGCCACTGTGCCCAGCCTGAACTCTCTTTCTTATAGTTTTTTTTCTACATGTAGATAACTATAATAGTAAATATTTGTGTGCATCCAAATGGCTCTAAACAGCATGAGAATTTGCTCATTAAAAAAAAACTATGGTTAGCTTATTTAGTAATGTGAATGACTTGATCAACTGTAGTTCTATCAGGACGTACTTTTCTTTGGAAAAAGTTATTTCTCTTTTTGAAGAATAGATTTTGCAGAATGGAGATAGAGTGGGGGAAGGGGACACTTCAAAGTGTGGAAACATGAGGAAACTTCAGAGTTTGTAAGCAATTCAAGGGGCCCCTTAAGGGAGAGGAAATGACCAGAGGGGGATGGAGGGGAGGTGAAGGGAGAGAGAGGAGAACACTGAGGGAAAAAAGAAGGAAAAAGAAAAAAGTTATTTTTGTTAACTATATAATAAATGATAAATATTTTGTGTATTTAAGTAGTTATTAAAACAAATGGTTAACTCGTTTATTGTTTTCCAGCTGTCCTGGTTCTTTCTGTCTTTCCTTGCTTGCTGAAACATTGAGTGTCCTTACATCTGGGAAGTACATCTGGTAAGAAAATGTTTATGATTCCTTTGCTGCTGTTCAAATTCTCGACTTGCTACTAGACTGTTTTTGGAGATGAACTTTTTCCTAAAAAGGCCTTGCTGGTATTGTTTGGAACAAACTTCAGGATCATAATTTTCCAGAAAAAGCAGTTGCCTATTTAAACATTTATTTGACGATAGCATCTTCATGTACCTTTTTGTTATCATTACTGTCATTTTATGTAGTCATTAATTATTACAAAATTGAACTTTAGTTCATGTTAGAATCCTGTAGCTATGATTGTCATTTTACCTATTTGAAATTTAAATGTTGCCTGTCCAATATTATGTCCATTTTACCAGAGGCTGGAAATTCTATTCTCAAATTAGTGATCTCATTGTTTAAATGATGACTATGGTCCTCAGCAGTAGAGGAAAAACAACATTTGTTGAATCTGACAACTTGATATATTCTTTCTGTTTAGCTTTATTGATGAGGCTATAGAGACTCTTGGAGCCTTGCACTTGGTGGGAACCTGTGAGCCCCATGGGCAGCCTCCCATGTTGGCAAGCTCTTTCCCCACCCCATCCAGAGTACAGGGAAAATCTACTGTTTCCTTAAACACACACACAGGCAAGAGTCTCATTATTTTATGGAGCATCAAAGTCCATCATTGAACAATTTGATTGCTAGGCAGTTCTTTATGACAGTTAACTAAAAGCTGTCGTGCACCATTTGTCCTGTTTCTGTCCCCTAGAGCAAAATAAAGCAGAGCTGCTCAATTTTCATATAACAGTCCTAAAGGTAGAGGGGTCTACCCAAATCTTCCACCCCTGATGAGGCAG
Source organism: Pongo abelii (assembly GCF_028885655.2). Classification (NCBI taxonomy): domain Eukaryota; kingdom Metazoa; phylum Chordata; class Mammalia; order Primates; family Hominidae; genus Pongo; species Pongo abelii. The sequence goes on from NC_071990.2 coordinate 141,414,775, forward strand.
ACCTGGGCATATAAATGTGAAGACTTTGGTTTTCTTGATAAGACCATGCCAACCACAACACAACTTTTGAGATTCTATTACGTACCAGGCATTGTTAGTCTTTAATACTTTTTTTTCTATTCCTCATTCCAACTGTGCACTGCTGTATGTATTATCTTCAAGATATAGACATCAAAACCGAGAATCAGAGAGTTAAATAGCCACCTAAGATAACAGGACAATAAGCAGTGGAGGTGGCATATGCTTTTAGTTCTGTCTAAATTGAAACACATCATCTTTTTCATCACATCATAGTTTCTCTCTAGTGTCTTGTGCCAATTAGTATTTGCTTCTAGAGGAGTTATGTTTCTCATAATATAATTCCTAAGCTTGAATCTTGCTGGACATTGCTTCTACCCCACACACCCCTAATTTATTCCAATTGTTAATATTTTCAATAAAACATGAATGCAAATTCAAGCATGATCTGTGCAGGTGTGAACTGGACTAGCAGATTTTCCATGAAACATTACTATGCCACTTACTTCCCAATAAATTATATTAAAATACAGCTAGCAAAATGTAATTTATTATTTAGTACTATATATGTTTATGTGTGTGTGTATATGTATATGTGCATATATATATATATATATTTTTTTTTTTTTTTTGTGACGGAGTCTCTTTCTGTCGCCAGACTGGAGTGCGGTGATGTGATCCCAGCTCACTGCAATCTCTGCCTTACGGGTTCAAGTGATTCTCCTGCCTCAGCCTCCCGAGTAGCTGGGATTACAGGCATGCGCCACCACACCCAGCTAATTTTTGTATTTTTAGTAGAGACGGGGTTTCACCATGTTGGCCAGGATGGTCTCGATCTCCTCACCTTGTGATCCGCCCGCCTTGGCCTCCAAAATGCTGGGATTACAGGCATGAGCCACCGTGCCCAGCCATATATATCTTTATGAATGTATGAGTAGCAAGATCTAGTGGTGGGCTCAATAATTATCTTAATTTTGAAGTAGTGAAACATAATGACCATTTTGAGATTTTCACAGAAATTATAATGTGATAGGGAAATATCTGTGTCTACTATTGTTGACATAGTTACAGGTACTGCCAACACTACTGTTGTGTTTTGCCTACATTCATAATGAAAATAAATGTTAAATTTCTGCTAAAAGTTAGTGAAAACAATGCTTTTTCCCCTTTCAAATTTGTGTACCCCCTGAACTCTATTCATGAACTGCTTGGACAACTGGTAAAAAGTTAGCTCATCCTTATGCTCTGGTTAACTAAAATTACTAAGATTTTTTTTATACAAGCAATATCCCCATGGAATTTATTAGTTACCCTACAAGCAAAGTTTAACATTTATCCTTTTACATTTTGATCTTTTTATTAAGATTATCATTTTAGTTTATTAAGACAATTTTTCATCTTTAGCCATTGCTATTTCTCCTAGCTTTAGGACATACGTTCCAGGTTTAGCCAACTTATCTATTTAAAACATATTAGGACTGGGTTGTGAAATAATTCTGCAAACACAATATTAGAAGCCTTTCTGGTTGATAAAATCCTATTAATAATCACTTTTGTGATATAAGTGCCCAAGGAATGCCTAGTCTATGTAATTGTAGAAACAAGCAAAGGTGTCATGAGGCCAAATACCTTTTGAAGATGAACTATATTGGAAGCATCCCTATTAATTTACAATCCAGTGATACAATTAAAAATAAAACAGAGGCTAAGTTTTTTTAGTGAATTGTGCAGGCTCCTAGTGTTTACTATGCTATTTTCTAAGAGTCTACTTTGTCTCTGTTTAACAGGTTGTTCCAGAAAATGACTGGAGATTCAACTTCAATGTTACTTATGTATAAATCTCAGGATGTAATTTCCCTTTTCTGAGAATTAGGACAACTCTCTATAAGCTATAATATGATTTTCTTGAGTCTAGATATTTTAGGTCATTTAAAATAATGAAATGTACATATTATTTCTTATAACCTGGTCCTCTTCCTTTCTCCCTCTTTCCACTCCTTTCTTCCTTCTATCCTTTCTTCTGTATTTATTGAATGTGAAATTACGTCAGCTACTGGGGTTATACAGATCAGTAAGACATACTTCTTGAAATCCAAGAGCTCACATTTTGTCTTCCATAAAACCACTGACCTCCTTGGACTTGATATCTCAATAGCTGGTGCATCTCAGAGGATCCCATCATTTTAGCAATGACGATTTTCCCCCCTCAGGATGTAACCTGGTTAGTTTTCATCTTCTTCCTATTCTTCCCAGCATTAAACTTCTAGCATATTTGAGAGCTGTATTTGAGTGGTTTTTGATAGCCACCTATTAACATTAAACCATTTTATTCCATTCTTAATATTTATCCTTTAGCATTTTTAGGAAGTTTCAATTAAATCTGGCTTTAGCTTTCTAGCTTTCCAAACAAAGCTTTCCGGGTGTATATCATTCATCTTTTATCTTTGGTATACATTCATTTTATCAATGAGTGAATTTCAGAGTTTCCAGTACAGCCACTGTTGCATTAGTTTTCTACTAATTTTATTATTGAAATTTGTTTAACAGTTTGTTTATGTGCTAAGAATCTCCTAATACAGACAGAATATATCCATTAAACAATCAAACCATGAAAGAAAACTATCAAATTTGCATTGTATATGATATGGTTTGGATCTGTGTCCCTGCCCAAATCTCATGTCTAATTGTAATACCCAGTGTTGAAGCTGGGGTCTGATGGGAGGTGATTGGATCATGCGGGCAGTTTCTCATGAATGGTTTAGACTATGCCCCTAGTGCTGCTCCCACGATAGAGTTCTAACAAGATCTGGTTGTTTAAAAGTGTGTAGCACCTCCTGCTCCAGCCATGCGAGGTGCTGCTTCCACTTTGCCTTCAACCATGATTGTAAGTTTCCTGAGGCCTCCTCAGAAGCTGAGCAGATGCCACTATACTTCCTGCACAGTCTGCAGAATCATAAGCCAATTAAACCTTTTTTTCTTTATGAATTACCCAGTCTTAGGCATTTCTTTATAGCAGTGCTAGAACTGACTAATACAGTATATAAACTTGCTGATTATCAATGGAAAATTTTAAATTTATGAACACTTGATACATGTTCATTTAGGACAACTATTTAGTAAGTGGACAAGATTTTAATTTCAGCCTTGTCTTTTTTTTTAACTCCTCTTTCTACGCTTTGCAATAATTTTTGGTATGGCAATATGTTCCCTTAAGCAGTATTTTAGCATTGTTTACTCTTCTCATTGATTTATTTAGAATGTTTAAATATTGATGAGCTGGATACACTAATACTCTCGTGAAATCTATCATAAGTGCAGTGTGGAAATATTAGCAAATTGGATCATTTAGTGGTAAATTCATTTTTTCTTTTCCTCTTGTATTCAGTAGGAAAAGTAGTGTAATAATGTGATAGTAAACGATAAAATATATTCGCAAAGATAATTTAAAGAAGTGGGCATTTTTGCCATTTCCATTTGAGGTGCTTTTGGGTTTATCTTGGGTACTTTGGGTAGCTTTGAAGTTTAAAAATAAAATATTGCAATCTGTAAATACATAAAGCAAAGCAGTATTTTTGAATGTCACCAAGCATTCCTATCCTTTTGCTACCTGTGTGTGTAAGTCAATGCGTTCTATGGCCTAAGAACTCTTCTTTGACCAAACGCAGAATTTCTAAGGAATCTCATATGAAAAGGAACACTCACCAAGTTGGCCAGCTTAATCTGATCAATCTGGGATTCCACAGTGAACATGGTGACTTCAGATGTCATAACTAGGTCACCCTTGGCCGGGCGCGGTAGCTCAAGCCTGTAATCCCAGCACTTTGGAAGGCTGAGGCGGATGGATCACCTGAGGTCAGGAGTTTGAGACCAGCCTCAACATGGAGAAACTCCGTCTCTACTAAAAATACAAAATTAACTGGGCGTGGTGGTGCATGCCTGTAATCCCAGCTACTCGGGAGGCTGAGGCAGGAGAATTGCTTGAACCCGGGAGGCAGAGTTGCGGTGAGCCAAGATCGCACCATTGCACTCCAGCCTGGGCAACAAGAGCGAAACTCTGTCTCAAACAAACAAACAAACAAACAAAAACTAGGTCACCCTCATATTTCTGTGTATGTTATATGCAAGTATTTATACACACCTGTATAAACTCACTTGGTCCTCCACAGTAAACTACAAACATTTTTCTTTGCCGTTATCTGCCTTCTTGCTTCCTTTTGTTAAGTGTGGTCCCTAAGGAATTGCCAGAGAAGAACAATTAAAACCTAGATACAGTACATTAAATATTCTCTAAAAGTATACGTGGCATTTATATAGCATGACCACCTGGAGGGAATTTTCAACAACTGTCTCAAATCACAGTCTACTAAGTGTTCCCTTGTTGTGTCCACAGGATGAAATGAAGTGTTAAACCATTTATTGGATCAATTTAAAGATACTTGATTTTGACTTTCAAGCATTTCATCCTCTTTTGTTCAAATTATAGAAACCATTTAGGCAAAGGAGCTGAATTACCTTAATCGTCATGTCTACCTTCTATATTTATTTGAATATTTCATTAGTTAAACATAATTTTTATTTTTCTCTAAAACAATTCCAATGGTAAGTTATTTTCCTCAGTAGCCAAAAGGGCAGGGGATGACATTCTTGACTAGCTTAATTTTCCATCATAGAGCTACACAAGCAGAATTCTACCTACATTCCTGGTCAAGGTGATGCAGAAATTTTCTCAGCCCCTTCGTCAGACTCATGTCAGGGTGAATGCTTGCCATGCTCAACCCCGGCAGAAGGTAGGACATGAGTGAGCAAGTGTAGGACTGGGCACCAGGAGGAGCAAGCTCCATGCGGGGCCCACAGTCAGACCAGGTATGAGCGAGCTAGTGCGGGACCTGGCTGGCTGCTCCAGCTGCTGGCGGGAGCAAGCTCCATGCAAGGCCCAGGTGTAGGTGCCCACAACCCTGAAACCCTGGAGGTGGTGTTACAGTGCTCCCTTAGTTATGCAGTCTGATGGACGGCTGTGTGTTAACAACTCAGTTGGACCCTGCCTCATCCTGTGGAATGGCTGCCCTCCACTGGCAAGGGCAAAGGGCCAGTGTGACAGCCTTTCTGGGTACCTGCATCGGGTGGGTCCCAAGCACTTATCTGGCGTTCAAGAAGACTGAGGTCACGTGGACACTTGAAGGAAGATGAAGGTAGAGATTTTTATTGAGTGGTGGGAATGGCTCTCAGTAGAGAGGGGAGCTGGAGATGGGATGAGAAAGGCAGATAGTTCTCCCTTAAGTCTGGCTGTCTCTTCCCTGAAGTCAAGCTGTCTCTTCTTCCCCAAAGTCTGGCCGTCTTCCTTCTGAAGTCAAGCCATCTCTCTCTGTCCTAGCTACTGAACCTGGGATCTTTATAGGCATAGGATGGAGGGTTGGGGCAGACTGCAGGTAGTTTTGGAAGAGGCAACATTCAATTGCTAAAAAGGCATTCAGAAAGAACCAACTGGGAGAGAGTGGGCAAACAGGAATAGAAGCTCTCACTTTGGGCTGTGGGTTTCAAGCTACTTTGGCTTGAAGGTGGTGTTTCACTGGGGACCCATGCCTGTCTGTCTAGAATTTCTCTGACTCCTGCCTGTATCAAAGGCTTATTAGACAATGATGATGCTGGCCGTCTACTTAGCAGTATTTGAGAGGCTCCAAGAAAATTCTTCCAAATCTCCAACAGCCCACAGGCAAATGCCCTATACTCCGTCATTAGTTGGTCTAATCTTTCTGCAAATTCTTGCCTGAAGGAATATACTAAGTTATAAATTACCTAGTGGGAATTCATTTTGTCAAAGCAGATTATATTCTCTGAAGCAGGGATGTTGGATCAATCAAGTCTTGGGCACTTGGAAAGTGAAGGAACACTGGGAGAGTGACTGTGTTGAAGAAATGACAGGATGAAGAGCAAAGACAATTTTGAAAATTTTGAACATCTGTAGTGATTTCACTATCTCTGACTTCTTTTCTTTTCTTTTTTTTGAGACAGAGTCTCGCTCTGTTGCCAGGCTGGAGTGCAGTGGTGTGATCTTGGCTCACTGCAACCTCTTCCTCCCGGGTTCAAGTGATTCTCCTGCTTCAGCCTCCCGAGTAGCTGGGATTACAGGCACGTGCCACCATGCCCAGCTAATTTTTGTATTTTTTAGTAGAGACAGGGTTTCACCATGTTGGCCAGGATGGTCTCGATCTCTTGACTTTGTTATCTGCCCGCCTCAGCCTCCCAAAGCGCTGGGATTACAGGTGTGCACCACCACACCCAGCCATTATCTGTGACTTCTTACCCAATTCCTGTAAACCAGTATTACTGAGTCTTCAAAGAAAGAGTACCGTATGAAGGAGGCAGGTTGAGGTAGGGTGCCAGAGAATTGAAGAATAGGCATTTTCGTAGACCATTAAGGGCAATTAGGTAAGAACAGATAAATCTGGACATTTCTAACAAATTCTAACATACAATCATGCAATTGTATGTTAGAAAAAAATCTAGGTAGCATGCCTTTGAGTGTTATCACCTTCCAGAAGATGCAGGTGGGCTTGGGAGAACACTGGAGCAGGCTAAGTCACACAGCCTAATTTCTTTCTAAGTCCACTTGAATACTTACTTAGCATCCTTTGCGTATAAAGTCCAAGTAAAATTCTTTTAATTTCTGTATTGCCACTTTGTCATTAAATCTCTCTTTTGGGTCAAATTTTTCTCTCAGATTTTCAGCCACTGCTTCTCTTGACCTCCATAAAGCAGGAAATGTCCATGTACTGCCAAGGTTTCAGAGTCCTCGCTGCCCATAGCAATCAAATGAGATGATTGCCTCAGTCCTAAGCATTGGTCTCAGAGAAGGGTAGAGCATACTTTGAACCGGAAAAACAAAACCTAACAAAAACAAACAGCCACGTGAGGTATGTGAGATGTCAGTTTCTCTTTGGAGAAATGTAAGATAGAAATCTGACTCTAAAGCTCTATCTTTGAATGAAGGTTTCTGCGACTTGCTTTTAGGGTCACACTGTCCCTTCCATGGACTACTGGGAATCATAGCCCTAGCAAACTCAGTTTTCCCTGATCTGGTGAAAAAGAACGCAAATTAAAATTGCACTAAGTTCTTTTTGACTTCTCCAAAGTTACTTCAAAATAGTTTGTAAATAACAAAGCTATTTTTTAAAACACCCCCTTCAAACCAATTACAAACTATTTTGAATAGTTTGAATATTTGCTTCAAATGATGTTCAGGATGTTTTACAACACCTGGAGGACAGCACTGCACTTGAGAGTTGACTACCTTAAATTGGCTTTTTCAAGCAATTCTTTACGTGACTTGTCTGCTCTGCTTGCCCACACGTAATAGCTTCTCAATTGTTGCTTTAACCACATTGACTGAGTTAACAAAAGAGTTAAAACATCATTTAATTCTGTTGTATATTTCAGTTAATTCTGAGTTTTTCCAACTAAAACAGAATGGGTGGTTGAGTGTTTTTCTTTTGCGGATTAGTGCCCAACCTTAAAATTTACAGAGATTCACTGGATTGACTTGGAAAACCACCAATAATCCCAGAAGTGGCTAAATAACTGGGACAAAAGCATTTACCCAGAAGTGGCTAAATAACTGAGACAAAAGCATTTATGCCTTAGACACGTTTACAGGATGATGGGTCTATGCTGTTTTTTTTTTATTTCCTGCCGCCTTTCTAGGAAAATGCAAAAAGTGCTTTTCTTTACACCATTGGACAAAATTACTTCAGGATAAATTGAATCCTGTTTACAGTCCAGTAGTTTTATGTAATCAACTTTTTAAAACCTGAGTTTCAAACAGAAACGCTTCAATCATGGCAAAAACCTGAGTAGTTCTAAGAGTCTCCTTCTCCTAAATGGTACAGCTATAAAGAGCAGTGTAACTTTTGTGGGTCCAAGCTCGGGCTCTACTCTTTACTCAAATGTGGTCTTGAACAAGTCCCTAACACTCTCTCAATGTCAAGCCTTCATTGGGCATAATTATATTTACCTTGGTTTTTTGTTTGTTTGTTTTCTGAAAGTCAAATGGCACAATATGAATGTACTCTGTATATTTCAAATGTTAACAAACGTTGAGTTGTGGTTTTAATAATTCTTGTTCTCTTCTTCATAAAGTGGTCAACACCCTCACCAATGAGCAATCCTCTTTGTGAGCTTTATTGTATTGGCAATAAGCTGAATGATGGCAAAAGGAGGACAAAGAGGGCTGTCAAATGAGACAAAGGGAACAGTGAGGGCACGGGAAGAAAGACTGGCATATGGTGTGGAGGGGGAGGGGCAAGGCATGAAGATACTGGTCAGTGGAAGAAACACACACATGCACACACCATGCTTCTCCACAACTAGCTTTAATGTGTTAAAAAAAAAAAGTGGATAGTAGGGTTAAAATGTCTCTGATCTTTTTTGCCAAATCTTGCCCTATAAAACCAATTGTCAATTTCAGATTGACAGCTGCAGCCCTGACTGCTTAAACAAATGTAACCTCTGTCTCATTTTGCCAGTAAAAAGAAGTCTTTAAATGATATCTTTTAGGTTTGTTCTTAGGCCTTTACATGTAACTATCTGTAAAAAAAAATCTGTAAATCCATCAAATGCAAGGTTTCAGGTGGTGCTCTGGTATGCTGGGTGTGTAAGCAGTTCTGGAAATGCCCTCCAGGTGGCATTATCAATAAATTTTTCAGGCTCCAAGTATGGTCCTAGGTCTATTTGAGGTTCTGGTTAAAATGCAGATTCCTGAGACCCACTTCAAACTGACCAAATCAATGCCAGTTTGGGTAGCACCTGGGCATCTGCATGCTGTATGAGATTATTTTAAGGGATTGCTACTCACACACCAGGGTGAAGATCCCTGATCTGCTCAATATAGGCACCAGCTACAGGGCCGTGGGACCAGATCAGTCTCAGCTGCAGCAGCACCAGGCTGCCTGGGAAGCCCAGCGCTCCTGGGTGGTTGGTAAAGAGTCTTTTCCCTGGAGGAAAGGTAAAGGGTTCTCAGCCCCTCATCTTCCTCAGTCCCTTCTGAATTAAAAGATTGGAGACTCTCCATGGGCAGGTTCCTCTCTTGTTTCTTTGCCTTTTATTTATAATCTCGAACGTCACTCGAACCTCTCTGTGTCAGCTTGCTGTTTTAGTTTTGGTTATGGTTGGTGAGTCACAGAAAACACAAGCCATTTTTATCTGCAACTAGGACTACTCTCTGTGCATTTGTGCTAAAGGAATCCCTTTTCACCATTTGGGAGAAATGCTGAAGAGAAAGAAAACTTGATATTTAGCGCAGGGGCTAGTGTCATGCATCAATCTACATCAAAAGACCAGAGGCTTCCGGCCCTCCCCCGCTCACTGTCTGCAGCCTTCACAAGCCTCAGCCAAAGGAAATGGGAGGAAGTGTATTTTTCGTAGGAATTAACTCTTGCAGCCAAACAGGCAAATCAGGTGGCTTTAGGTTCTTTACCTTATAAATGGCTATGTTGTGCTTTCCTTGTCCACACTGGTGTTCTGTTTTGTTATAACTTTGCAAATGCAATGAATAGCTTGTAGGTGGGAGGGAAAGAAAAAGTCCGTGAAATCTTTATTGCTTTATTTTTTTAAAAAATCCATGGAGTAAGAGAAAGAATGTGACTGCATTTTTATTTATGGTCAATAAGCCCAGATGAATATGTGGTAAAAGTTGTGCAGACTGTCACAAAGCAAATCACCATGTCACAAGAAATATTATTAAATTCTATAATTTCCTTTTCTGAAAGTAGTTCCTCTGTATGGAGTTGGAGAAAGAAAATTACATTCAATATTCACCTTAACTGAAAGGCAGCTGAGTGTGGTGGCTGATATCCTATAAATAGCAGATCTGTGACCTCATTCCTGTTCTCTCTCTGCCTAGCCGTTTCCAGTTGCAAGTAGAATAGAAAATTGTCAATCATCTGGGCATATAGGCCAGCTTATTTGGATAAATCTGACCCAGTCCTTGTTTTTCTTTAGTGATGCAGGTACTGTACCTCTATTTAAGCAAAACTCTTCTATGCTCTGTGTCTGTTGCTTTTTGCCTGCACTGCCCAGGTAATTGCAGTTATGTGGAATTGGCCTAACGTGACCTTGGAAAACTGCTTAACCTTTTGGAGCCTCAGGTTATTCATCTGTAAAGTGAATATTGTAGCTGCCTCTCGCTCATTTCAATGGAATGCTTTGAGAATTGATTAGATAGTGTGCATAAAGCAAGTTGACCTCCTCAAAAAGGAATACAATGTATGATTTTATTTCTGGTCTCAAAGCTAGCAGGCCAGGCCTCTCCAGTACAACGTGGTCATTATCTGTGCTTTTGGACTGCCTGGAGAGGAAATTCACACCATTCAGGGCAAAACAATCTACTCCAGTTTCTAAATGGTGGGGATTGTCTATCTATGGAACACAAATTCAACAGATGGTTGCCAACCTTCCACTTGATTTTGTGGCCCTTTAAACTGTGTTAATTAAAACTTCAACTTGCAGACAACTTTATAGAGACTTGGAGGGATGTATGAATGACAGTTTTTGATATAAAGGATATAGCCCATATGAGACATGAATGTCTCTGATTCTCAGAAGACGTTGTTAAATTAACATGTAAAACAGCAAACAAATACTCTATCAGTAACTAAAAGTGCATGAGTTGTTTCCCACATGTTTGTGAATATCCTACTGATGTCAACACTTTGGAACTTCACTAACAAGTATGTTTTGAAGAATTTGAGTACAACCATGTTTCATGTTTAATTTCAAGTTCCTTTTTTTCAGAAGGCGGAACACAAACTTGAACCAAGGTTTTGGGGAAACAGAGACTGAATCTGTTTCTGTTTTTGTTTTATAAACTTTACAGACATATATAATGCCATAGCACTTTTTATTTAAGGCTGGCAGAATTTGTTTATTCTCCTTTTCTCGTGTGGGCATGCATGCATACATGTATTTACTATTTAGCCTGTGGAGTTTTTATTTATTTAGCAAATGCCTTGTTTTATTGAACATTTTGGCTATTTTCTTGGACCATTTTGTTGCAAGAAATAAAGGTGATACTTTAAATGATTTATTTCTTTTTCTATCAACTTGGGAGCCAAAATAAAATTGACATTCTCAGAAAACAAAGGTGCTGTAGAACTCAAAAACATTTACCTTGAAATAAAAATTTGTGTTTACTTAGAGCTCAGTTTCTGTTGAAAAACAAACATCATAGACCCTCAGAAAAAGAAGAGAAGCCCCCTGCTGACACATTCTCTCATTGATTGATGATGTTGTCTTGGCAGAGCAGCTTCAGAAATGCAATCAGGGAACAAATGGGCCTGGTTTTATTCAATAAAATACCCTCTTAAAAAAAGAAAAGAAATCTTAAAATTCAAAGAATTGTATTTGAAACTGGTGAAATATAATTCTGTGAGTTTATTCTTTGAAAAATAAAGAAAATGGGATTGTTCTTTGGCCTTATTCCTATGACATAAATCTGATTTGAAGGACGCTGGGCCATACCGTAAAGTGTAACATTATTCGAGAGATACACATAAATGAGGGCATGGTTCCTCAGTTTCCTACTGTATCTGCCCCTTCTGAGTCAATCAAGCCTAGCACTGGCCTGAGCTGAGAACTATATACTACTGAAGGGGCCACTGAGATGGGTATACAAGGCTAAGCATAGCCAAGGTTTATGAAACATTCACAGTGGGCCAGATACAGTGCGTTATAGGTGTTAACTCAAATTATCCTCTGACTGGCCTATTATGATAGACTTCATTACACAGATGAGGAAATGGTACAGAGAGGTTAAGTCACCAGTCAAAGATCACACAGCTAGGGAAGATCAGAGCTGGGATTTGAACTTCAGTAGACTGATTCTAGAGTTCATCTCTTCACTGTTAGACTTACACCACCACCTCTCTTTATTAAAATAATAAATAAATGGACCCTTAATACATTGAAAACTTTTAGTACAAAAATAATTTCTGAATTGTCATGTTTCCATTCTCTAGTTTTAGGCATTCTTTAATTATTTTTTGCTGTCTATTTCTCCAGTGGGTTATATCTATTACTTTACTATGTAATGCCTTTGAATCCATATGTAAGAATTTAACTTAGCTCATAAGTTGCTTTTTTGCTGCTGTAGAAGTTTATAAAATTATTTCCAATGTAAATCTGTCCTCTATTTAGTTTTCACTTTTTTTCTGTCCTAAATAAAAATGTATGTCTTACCTTTTTCAAATTATAATTTTAACATTTGATAGTCACATCTGTGTTTTCCTCTGTAGTCTAATGTTTTGTGTGTTTTGGAGGTCATAGGGATTGGTGTCTTTTTAATGTGGGTGTCCCTTCTTCACCACTATCCCCCCCGCATTTGGGGAATTATGTTTATGTTTTAGTTCTCCATTCATGCATTAGCAGAATTGTTTGTGATAATAACAGGAAGTAACTTAAGAACTTCCTAACCATTTATAAAACACTAAAAGTGGAGTTTTGATATTTAAAAGAACATGTGTTGAAAGTTCAGATTATGGTGATCCTTCCTTTAGGTCCTGACAGAATTTTATATGTGCACAAGTAGGCTCTTGTTCTATTTTCTATTAGGGAATTTGACTCTACTCTCAAAGATTTCCAACTCAATGCTAAAAATAATTTAAAGGCTGGCACATTGATGCTCTTGTGGAGCATAGGTGGCAAAAACTAAAAGGCAGGAGGTCGGAAGCTTTTGTATCATTGCAATACTTTTCCTGTTTCTGCACTGTTGTAGTCAATTTGGGGTTCTGTAACAAAATACCACGGACTGGGTGACTTAAACAACAAGAATTTATTTCTCACAGTTCTGGAGGCTGGTAAGTCCAGAGTCAAGGTGCAGGGCTGATTTGTTTTCCCAGTGATGGCTTTCTTCCTGACTTGCAGATGGCTACCTTCTCCCTGTGTCCTCACATGGCAGAAAGAGATAGAAAGGAAGCTCTCTGATGCTCATAAAAGCAATAATCTTATCGTGAGACTCTCCTTCTATGACCTCACCTAAACCTAATTACCTCATAAATATCCTGACATTGGAAGGTAATAACCTGAATTACCTCACCAACATGACAGTGGAAGTTAGAGCATCAACATGTGCATTTTGGGGAGACACAATTCAGTCCATAGCACTCACTCACAGTCTTTTCTGATGCCAGGCTGTTGATATGTAATCTTCCCTTAAATTCTCTTCTACACGGAAAACTTGATCAGTCCTTACAAGATGGCGTTGACTTTAGTAACAATAATTTCAAAATAAATGTCCAGCAAAAAAAAAACCCAACAAACAAATAAAAAAACCTCATTAAATGAGATCATAAGTTCGAGTTGCCCAGGTCCCTTCATTTGAAATTCAAAAGCTCACCTACCAGGTAGAGGGACTTCCTGGAATGCTGGGGAGTGAGTTGAGTCAGTGTGCATCCTGAGCAACTGTGCTCTAGATTACTTCTATTTCCTGGAGCAAAGTGTTTTCTTTTAGACAAGTAACACAGCATAACTGAGGATCAAATTTATTTTGGAAGTTTTATAAAAATTCAGCAAGCAAAACCTTTTAAAAATGCCATACATGTCATGAACTAAGATGAATTGATAGTGAGTACTCCAAAGCATTTTATCCAGAGAGTGCAGAACATTTTGAAACCCATCATTAGGAAGAGATGCTCTTACTGGAATTTATTAGACAACTAGAATAAAATAAGAAATGTAGTAAATATCTCAATCAGGACTTCTGGGAACTTGAGTCTTCTGTAGATGGCTTTTAGGTTTTCCAATTTTGTTTGTCCTTTTAGGTAAAATATCAATAGTTCATGATGAAATTATTGAAAAAAAAAACCTGAGTGACTAATTTTCAATCTCCTGCTTTCCATCCTAGAACCATATGAATTGTTAAGACTTTCAGTTGTCTTGGTTACTTCTGCTTAGAGACAGTAAATGTAGGTATTTCTTGGAAGATGTTTGGCAGAAGAAGGAAAAGAGAGAGTGGCTTGAAAGAAAACTATGGTTAAGGGAAGGTTTAAGTTAAAACTAGTTTTAATCAGAAGATCCACGTCTCATTTCTTCATTTATGCTTATTTACAAAGTTATTGTAATTAAATGAAGCTGATTGTCTACTACTTGGTAGGCATGCATTGTAGTATTCCCTCGAGATGAAAAGCCAACTTTTATTTATTTATATTTATGTTTATTTATAATTATCATTGTTGCACAAATGATTTGAAGCAAGAGGAATATAAACTACCTTCAGGCTGCCCTTTGATCCCTTTAAGGGATGAAGGTCCATCGGAAGGTAGACAGCTATAGAAAAATGACGATACAATGTAAGTGCTGTTACGAAGAGATGGGCAAACATCTTTGGGAACATAGTGGGTATAGTAACGCTATTAACAATCTGTTAACTTTGAGTTGCTTCTTTCATTGATTCCTGAAAATTTATGTGATTCTATCACATGCCCCAAGAGGAGTTTTAAGTTCCTGGACTAAGCAAAAAATTTGGAGTAACACAGTATATAATCTGTCTAGGGAAGGAGTCCTGCTACATTTTCTAAATTCAGGGACAATTTTTAGTCTTTCTGAATCCCCACAGGGCAGAAGCACACATGATCTAGAATCAGTCTCCAAAGATTTTAAGCTTATGTATGAGCATTGACTATGCCCAGAATTCCTGGGTTAAGCAATGACTCTTCTCCTGAGATCCTGCTATTAACAGGGGAAGTATATTGATCTTTGAAACATTTCAGTTACAACAGTGATAGTTGTGTTTGTTTCCTTTCGGAAGAAAAGGAAAACTGGGGGAGGGGAGCTAAGGACTCAAGGAGTGCAAATATTCTTTTGTGGTGTGTGTTCTGCCTGTACAGAACTTTCTTTTCCCTATTCTGTATTCATTATATGTAGTTATCTATAGTTGAGAGCAGGATGTGATGCTAACTGGAGACACAGGTAATTATCTGATTTCCTTTCTTACTTTGGCAAATGAATACATGTTTGGTTGAAGCTGATTGTGAGCCACTTAACATGAACAGGTGAAGTCAAATTTTGTAATGTTGGGCAATAATATTTTCTGTTGTACTAGTAGGTTTAAAAGTTATAATTATGTACATTTCATATTACAGCTTCTTCTACACCTTCTGTTAAATGTAAATTCATACTGAGTCTCAGCAAATTAGTTCTTTTGTTTTATTCCTGCAAGAGGATAAACGATGAAAAGTTTTAAAATAGGAAACCCAGAGACTTTTCATATTCTCCTCTCCAGGGTGTGTTGTGGAGGGATTCACTGTCAAATCAACTTATTTATCACAGTAATACAGAGGTCAATATATTTCTGACTGCCTGTTCTAGCTCCCAATAGAAAGCGTTAATCACAATATTTTCTGAATGGAGTGATGACAGATGTTACCAAAATGTCCCTAAAAATTGTTATAAATTAGTTGGCACGTGCGCGCACATACACAACACACAAACACACAGATGTGAAAGATGGCAGAAATGCTTCTCTTGTTTGGGAGGGAGCTCAAGGTAGCTTGAAATTTAGTAATTATCCAAGTACTGCTGCTAAGTAATTATCCAAGTAATGCTGCTAAGAAGTAGGCAGCATTTTTCAAATTCCAGAAGGAATCACTGCAAGTGGGGGACTAGAGAACTAGCTAGGAGAGTGAGAATTGTATCTTGGGGGAGGGGAAGAGAAGGGACAGCTTTTTATACCTTTCTTTTATAGGAAAAAAGAGCAGCCAGCAGAAACTAGATGAGGATCAACATGGGGTGAGGGTGGAGGGGCTAGCAACTGCTGAGACAGTCAATAGGCAGATTGTTCATCACGCATTGCCAGAAGATTAGCTGAGCAAATGCACAGACAATGCTGATTACTGACTTGAAATGCATCAGTTCTTACTGGGGAGAACAAAGACGGTCAGATCACTGCCCTACAGCCTAACGACAATAATGGAACCCAGCTATGCTCAACATAATGTTTAGAGCTGAGAAATGTGGGCAACGTGTCTATTTGTTTGTATTCACTAAATTTCTCTCATCTCGGGAATGGCCTCAAGAGATATGTATCTTATTTCTACCAGGTTCTCAAGAGACAGCAGTCTTATAATCACACCCCTGCATATTTCAGCCCCTTGTGAGTTGTGTATTTCTCTCCACTTAATCTGAGAAGGCAGATATCATTGAATTGTCACAACTTGGCCTCTTTTTTTACACTGACCTTGCAAACGCAGGTAATCATATTTGAAAAAAAAATTAATGCCTCTCACATTATATTATCTACTTATATAAAGAACTGCTATCAACAGTTATAACTATATTTGAGTATTTTAAAATTATGAAGTAAAGTGGAAAATAGTTCCTTTTTTTCTTTTCTGTGAATATTTTTCAGATAAAGCCTGTGTATTATTTGTTTTATCTTGACTTCCTTTCTTATTATGAATTCAGAGACCTTTAGTGCTTTTATTCCATCACCCCCTTTTGGAGCTTTGTTTTGGGCACCTAGGAAATAGAATATGACCTTGGGTTGGCATTAATTCTGAGATACTAGAAATTTTCACAAGAAACTCGTTATGTGATATTACTGTACCCATCAAACACAGCCTTTCCATTTAGTTGATATTATAATTAAACCTAATAATAGCATCCCCCCTTTACATTTTCTTTACACATGTAAAAATAATCTTAGTGTTATTTATAGATTTGTGTTAGTCTTTATTAGAAGCCTTTTTTCTTTGGATAAAAGAGCTTTACTTTAGTCATAATGCTCTTAACAGGATTCATCCAGAAGAAAAGCACCATAAGGCTGATGTGTCTTTCTCAATCCTCATTGACATTTTATACCTTATTGGCTTGCGGTTTCTCTTTCTCTTTTGTTCTATCTTTTTATTTTTTTAAATGCCTAACGCTTTCTTACTTCTTACTTGCTTTATTTTTTTACTTACGAACACCTGATTAATTCAGGAGACTCTTCTCTAAATTAGAAAAACTTTCAAAAACCAGATTATTTTCTGGGAATACAATTTTATTTTTTTCCCCCTGTTCTTTTCTCTTTTTTGCAGTTAACCATGTCATTGTTAACGTATAAACAGTTTGGAAAGAATTATTTACACCACATTTAAGAGAGAGCAGATTGTTAACCATAATATATAAAGAACTCTCACAAATGAATATTTTAGAAAAACATACAAAAACCCAGTGACAAAAGGAGGCAAAGGCTATAAATAAATAATTCAGAGATGAAGTGCAATAGGTAACAAACATATAAAAAAAGTCATTCTTACCGATAAACTGTATTAAATGGAGATTGAAAATAAAATCCTCATCATATTGACAAAAATTATAAAAGACGTATAATATCCAGTATTGGCAAAAATATGGAGAACAGAGTAATGGTATAATTTTGTTAGTGCTTTAGTTTTAATCAACTTGACAATATCTATCAAAATGTAAAACTGTATACTTTTTCATCTGTTAATGCCTTTTCCAAAAATTTATTCTATGGAAAACTCAGATATGAGCACCAATAACTTTTCAGTATCTTTTTTCCTCTTTCAAGATTATTTATAAAGAAAAATTAACCAATGAAAGTGATGTTACATTTACAACATGGAATATTATATAGCAGTTAATGAGAATGATGTCCTAACGTAGAAATGTTCTATATAATATATTGAATTCAGAATGAAAAATATGCATTGAACGATCTCAGGCTGGGCGCGGTGATGTAATTCCAGCACTTTGGGAGGCCGAGGTGGGCAGATCACCTGAGGTCGGGAGTTTGAGACTGGCCTGACCAACTTGGAGAAACCCTGTCTCTACTAAAAATACAAAATTAGCTGGGTGTGGTGGCACATGCCTGTAATCCCAGCTACTTGGGAGGCTGAGACAGGAGAATCACTTAAACCTGGGAAGCCGAGATGGTGCCGTTGCACTCCAGCCTGGGCAACAAGAGCAAAACTCCATCTCAAGAAAAAAAAAAAATCTCATAGATGTGAAAGAAAAGGAAAAAAACAAACAAACAAACAAAAAAGACCTCTATACCTGTGTGTAAAAGTAAAACAAATATCTGGGAACGTAACACCAAACTGCCACACAGTTAACTCTGAGGAGAGACTGGATTGCAGCATAATAAAATGAAGGAATTACTAGCTTGTTCTAGATTTTTACAGTTACGTTTTATTTTGGTAACACAAACCAATGAAAAGAATGTACTTTCAAGTGCACAGCTTAATTCAAATTAAGCTAAAGGGAATGTTTGCTAATAGTGGTCTGCAGGAAGTAAACTTTAATGAATGAATGAGAACATTGTGTTACTTGTGACTAGATCATCATATAAAGGTAGTTCTGCTGTAATGCTTGTCAATAAGATTGATATATTAGTAATTAAGTGCAGCATAACACAATGTTGTGCTATGTATGATTGCATCCATGTGTGGTTCCTCATCTATGACTTCATCCACGAGAAATACTAGGTAAGTGCAAACAACTGGACCCAGCTCGGCTGAGTCACAAGAAAAATGCAAAATGTACACACACATCTCAAGCATCTACCATCTGTATCAGTTTACCACATGGATTATGAGTTGCGTCCATCCACATCTGTTGTTATAGCTTTCATCTGATTCTAGACAACCCTCCTTTACTACTTCACAATAACTCAAAACTAAAACTCCTGACATTCATTTTCACAAGCAAATGTCAAGTTTTTTTTCAAAATCAAGTGCTATATTTATTGAGGTATGTACGTATTAGTTAACTGTTTAATACATGTAAAGTCATGCTACTGTTTTTGTTAGGTTCCTATATTATGTTTAATTTGTTGTTGACAAACTCTTTGAGTATTGTATCCTAACACGATTTTTCCCAGAACCTCTGGCTTTTATTGCACGATTTCACATAGGATGGCACTTTTAAGGAATACATATGCATTATCGTAGAACTGATGGTACTCAATATATAACAGACCAGTGAACTTTGGAGCTTTTCACTCTGCTGTGATGGGAGCCAATGAATGGCATTTATTGAAGAGAATTATCAGTAGGTCTCTCATGTTTCTGCCCATCTTATGAGAAAAGTGGCTTTCTTCCAGAATATATTCTCAAGGATATTTGTACAGCAAACAGCTTTGGAAATTAGAGACAGTATCTCCTGTTGGAATAAAGGGCAGATTTATTTACAGCCTTGCATGAGGAAGTATTTCTCCCCCAGAAGAATGAGCAGGTATGCTTACTGTCCAGTATAAAACATTCAGTTCTCCAAGTTCAGGATTTTTCTCAGGTGCGTTCAGGTGTCACTTGATGCTCTTTGTATCACCCCATGGGAACTAAGGCTTGGAGAATGAGTTAAAAAATGACATTTCTAGGGCCGGGTGCGGTGGCTCATGCCTGTAATCCCAGCACTTTGGGAGGCCGAGGCAGGCAGATCATGAGGTCAGGAGATCAAGACCATCCTGGCTAATATGGTGAAACCCCATCTCTACTAAAAATACAAAAAAAAAAAAAAATTAGCCGGGCATGATGGCCGGTGCCTGTAGTCCCAGCTACTCAGGAGGCTGAGGCAGATGGATGGTGTGAACCCAGGAGGCGGAGCTTGCAATGAGCTGAGATCGTGCCCCTGCACTCCAGGCTGGGCGACAGAGCGAGACCATGTCTCAAAAAAAAAAAAAAAAAAGTGACATTTCTCTGGCTACTACTGTTGCTATGAGTAATAAACTTTCTTTTGTTTTTCATTCATGAGCCTTATGTCTCTTGCCAGCATTAATGAAACTGTGGCAGACCAATAGGTTGACTTGCAAATAAAGTAGAATCTCAGACCCTTCACATTTCTTGAACAACGTTCTGCATGGTATCATGGTATTACACAGGTGTCTTCATAAAATTATTGGTCAATATAGTTCAGAACCCTCATGCAAAGATGATAATCATTAAATACCCTCTTGTTTTTCATGTTTAAGGATAATGCATTCAATAAAAGATAACAAAAGGGTGCATTGAAGTACTTGAACTGAGCAGTGGTATGGAGAATATTTCTAGTTTTCCTTTTACTTCATTGAATGCACAACTCTGTGCTCACATTACCTAAAATGAGAGTTAATTAGGTTAAATGTTTTGCTATATGTAATGGGCTATCTTTGAAATTCTTGGAAATAACTTATTCACTGAAATGTAAATAATTCTGCTACAGTTTCATTGATTTGATCAAATGATGTATATTAAGTTTCTGTCCTATACAAAGCTCTGTGAGGGATACAAAAATGACTAAGTACTTTCCGTGCTTTCAAAGTGTGCATGCTAATATGCGAGATGAAATAAAAGGAAACATAAACATTATGCAAGGCAGGAAATGTTAACTACGGCATCATAGGAACCAATAAAGGATTACTGATGTCCTAAAGAGAGAAAGATGGAGGAAGACTTCAGGAGAAGGACTTTTAAGGAGAGCATTTGAAGAGTGGGAAAGCATGTGGAGGCAGGAAAGTTAATGAGCTAGTGGAAGAAAGGCCTGGAAAAAGGAATTGGGACCAAATTCCCAGACACAAAGGATCAAGAATGGTTAAGAATACTTATTTCATTTATCCTAAGACAGACGTTTTTAAAATTGGAGCATTTCTGTAATGCAATTAATAACCTACAGTATTTTACAATCTCTGACATTTTTCAATTTCTCTAAGTCAGGTGACAGTCATTCCAGAGTGGTACAAAAAATTTTTTTTGGACAATTTCTGATAAGATCAAGGAAACGCCAGAAGGAATCTACTTTAGATTAATGTGACTATATTAATATCATTGATGGGTAGAAATATAAAACCTTGAGAGTGACCTTTAGAATTTTTGGGACTATCTCCTGGCTAAATACCTAAATAAAAACAAGCATAATATTTGCCAAGTATTAAATGACTACTGTTTGCTAGCTTTGTCTTAGAATTTAAGCCATTGCCATATTTAGTTCTTACAAAATTCTTGAGGCAGAGATCAGCTCTTCTTAAGGCTAAGGAAAGAGAGGTTAAGAAAAGTTCTAAGTAGCGCAAGATTAGAGACTTAGTAAGTAAAACTCAATTCTAGATAGTTTTAGGATTTAATTCCAGTTCTTGCTTACTCTCAGAACTATTCTGTTAATTATGCAATTTCTTTTATAGCACATCTTTGCTCTAAAAGCTTCTCCCACTTTAATTAATATTAGTGATGCAGGATTTTTCTTGACCCCTTCATCGGACTTGCAACAGGGCTGTCCTGTATACTTGGTCTGCTGCTCTCAACTCCTTGAGGGAGGGAGCAAGTGAGCAAGCAAGTATGGGATCCAGCTGGCTGCTGTGGGTACTGGCAGGAGCAGGCTCCGTGCGGGCCCAGCGGCAGCAACCCGATGGGGGTGACTGCGACCCATGAAGCTCCAGAGGGCATGTTACAATGCTCTCTTAGTTCCACCGTCCATGGACAGTGGTATGTTATCAGTTCAGTGGGCCCTTTGCCTCATTGCATGGGGTAGATGCCTTCCACCAGCAAGGGCAAAGGGCCAGTATGACAGCCTTTTTTGGGGTACCCTCACTCGGTAGGTCCCGAGCTCTTGTCCACCATCCAAGAAGAATGAGGTCGCCTGGACACTTGAAAGATGGTGAAGGCGGAGAATTTTATTAACCGACGGAAATGGTTCTCACTGGGGAGGGGAATGGTGAGGGGACAGGATGGGCAGGCAATCTTCCCCCAAAGTCTGGCCGTCTCTGACCAACCAGCTCTTCCTTGAATTCATTGTTTCTCCAAAGTTAATCCATCTCTCCTCTGAAGTCCAGCCATCTCCCTGAAGTCAAGTTACCTCTCTGCAGTCAGGCTGCTTCTCTCTCTCTGCCAACTGAGCCTGGGGTCTTTATAGACACAGGATGGGGGCAGGGGTGGGGCAGGCTGTAGGTAGTTTTGGAAAAGGCAACATTTGATTGATAAAAAGACATTATTCAGAAAGAATCAATTGGGAGAGAGCAGGCAAACAGGGATAGAAGTTGTCACTTAGGGCCATGGATTTCAGTCTTTTCAGCTCAAAGATGGGGTTTTGCCAGGGACCAGCCCATCTGCCTAGAATTTATCTGCCTCCTGCCTCTATCATTAGTAACTTATTTTAAAATCTACAAGTAATTTTACAACTACTTATATTTTCCGCATTCTTTTCAATTAATACATAAGAGAGATGAGACCCAGAGAGGTTGAGTGATTTGTACAAAATCACACAGCAAGGCAATACAGCGTACAAGGTTCCTCTACAGCTTGAATATCCAATGCTAAGTAATCTGAGAAACACTACCACTCATGTTGCATGACAAGCTTGGGCATTTATTGGCAGATTTAATTGTCGAATTTTCACTGATGTTCTAAGAAAGTTCTGCTTGTAGATTTTACAAACCCAAAACACTCCATCCCTCACATTTCTTTTTTTTTTTTTTTTTTTTTTTTTTCAGATTTCTTTTTCACCCCCTCTAGTGTTTAAAATACATTGTGCATTTGCTTTTCCATCATTACTTTTTGTCCTACATCAATGAACCCTTGGATTTGATTGTCCCAGACTGACCTTACCTGAAAGCTTTGTTTTTAATTTACAGCTTTTATAGCTTGAATGTGAGCTTTGCTAAAAAATTGATTAACTTGAATGTGAAGTGAGATGACTTATATTGGCATATTGGAGGAAAATAACTTATTAAAAGCCAATGGGATAAACCCAAATTGCATTGAGTCAAGATGTTGGATTAAAATGTTTTCACATGGGCTGGGTGTGGTGGCTCACACCTGTAATCCCAGCACTTTGGGAGGCTGAGGCAGGCGGATCATGAGGTCAGGAGATCGAGACCATCCTGGCTAACACGGTGACACCCCGTCTCTACTAAAAATACAAAAAAATTAGCCAGGCGTGGTGGTGGGGGCGCCTGTAGTCCCAGCTACTCAGGAGGCTGAGGCAGGAGAATGGCGTGAACCCAGGAGGCAGGGCTTGCGGTGAGCCAAGATCGCGCCACTGCACTCCAGCCTGAGTGACAGAGTGAGACTCCATCTCAAAAAATAAAAAAAATAAAAAAAAAAGAAAAATGTTTTCACGCGGGTGAAATAGCCAACATGGGACAGTGTGTTAGAGAGTTTCAAGTTGGTAAACACTTAGAATTTTATTTGTTAAAATATTCTTTTGTGATTAGGGCTCTTTAAAGCAAATATTGCTTTAACGCAAATATTGCTTTCCTAGCTAAGTTTTTGTTTAATTTTGTATTAAAATAATAAAATCTTGAAATTTGTGGGCTTCATATGAAAAAATCAGAAAGGATACATGCTTCTGACTCCATTCTCTGAGTTTGACTTAATTTGCTGTGTTGGATTATGAATTGGATTGCTTTGAGTGGTTACAAACATTTAACAGTTCACCCCGGACTTAAACCATGTGTTATTTTCTTAATCTCCAAATTATATGCTAGTTTAGGATATTCATTTGAGACTTTTTTAACATGAATAAACTAGGCCCATTTTATATCTTGGAGGAATTAAATTTTGGATTAGTTGAGTAATAATCAACATTATTAAAACTAGTCATGATGGAACCCAACATATGTGAGGGAATGTATACAGTGCAATAGCCTGTGCATGAAATATCCAGCTGATTCATAATAATAGTCCTAAAAATTCTCAGTAAAAATTGATAAACCAGTGAGGTTTTTTTGACATTGAAATTCCACTAACAGTGCTTTAATATCTAAGTAGATAAGCCAAGCATGCCCTTTCTTACAGGAACTAAAAATATTGAGACATATTTTAGTAAAGTCAGATACTTTGTGAGGAGTTGGGTTGATCCATATGTGTTAGCTGCATATATTTTAGATTTAATAGAGAAATTTTATCATATTCAGTATCACTCTCAGTTTTTGCACCTGATAAAAATAAAAAATTAAGTTTTAAAACATTATATACACATTTAAGTATACATAAATGGAATGTAATATATGAGATGTTATATGTTAATATTATTTCAAATCAATCTTCCCTTCAATTTTCTTTTACACTTTTGGGAACCTAATTTTAGATCCCCTGTGGAACACTGGCATGTCAAGGATGACTGACAGTGGTTCAGTTTGCATGGGAACCCAATGGGTCCTCACACAGATTTCCTGGCTGATCGGATGAAGGTGCTTCTCAAAAAAAATAAAAATAAAAAAAATAATAATAAGTGTTTCTTTAACCTCTAAATATTTCCCTGTAGGGGCAGGGAAGTTAACATGGGATCATAGTTTCCTGACTTGGCCCTGTCAACTCCAACTCCCCACATAACCACTAAATAAACTCATCCAGTAAGCGAAGCTCCATATATTAGACTTACAGCAGTATTGGTATAGGGAAATCACCAATGTCAAAGTTAAATATCAAATTAAAGTTCAGAGATAGAAAGTGGCAGGTAAAAATCCAGAACCTTAAAACAGCTAAAAGGAAAGAAAATTGCTGAGAATATTAAAAATAAGACATGCAGATTAGAGTGTGACCAGCCATGGGTCTTGTTGGTGGGTCTGGCATAGAAACTATTTACAGTAATCTTTACCCAAAATTTTTGAGTGGAAGTTTTCTTTTCCCAAATGTCATATGCTTTTGGAAGATTCCTGATGATGTTTCATCATCAGTCATGATGGTTACCTTTTTAATTGAGAAAGGTGGCTCTAAGAACCCACACCTTAGACTTTTACTTTTGTGTTAGTTGTTCGCAGTACCTGATATGCCTTTGTCAGATAAATAAATTTTCTTCTCATGAATACTTTTCATTGACAATATGCTGTTAAATTTGTCATTTAAAATTATGTATAAGCCTTTGAATTAATGTTAATATATTTTTGTGTACATAATATATATTTATAGGTATTTATATATTTTTATTTATTGCTAAGACATATATATCTATGCAAAGAGAAGATAAAGTTGAAGCTTTTAATCTTATCTTTTAAATGTAATTAACTTAATCGCTTATACATTATCAGTATGTATATATTATTTTTACATTACCATTTTAATAAACTGAAAAAATTTCCCTTAATGAACTTTCAGACCATATTTATTATCTTGCATACATGTTCCCCTTTCTCTGTAATCATTTATATTAACTATAACCTGTAACTAAAGGAGCTCACTTTTGATTTTGTGGATAATTGAAAAAACTAGAAGGTAGTACATAAAAAATTATCTAGCTATTTTTTCATGAGCACCTATTTTATACAGTATTAACGCATTTTAAGATGACAAGATAAGCGTATGCAAAATATAATTTAAAGGGATTTGCATATCTTGTTTAATGTAAACTAATTCCATATATAAAAGTAAGAAAAAAGAGTTATTTAAAGAAAGTTTAATGACCAATGTTTTTATCATTGATCTTCTTTTCAAAAACATTCAAATTTGTTAACCTTTATTTGATGATTATCTATTAAATTTTTTTTTAATGTGTGAATTTTTTTAAAAAACTTTTATTTTAGGTTCAGAGGTACATGTGTAGGTTTGCTATACAGGTAAACTCATGTCATGGGAGTTTGTTGTACAGATTATCTCATCATCCAGGTATTAAGCTAGTACCCAATGGTTAGTTTTTCTGATCCTCTCTCTCCTCCCACCCTCCACCCTCGAGCAGGCCCCAATGTCTGTTGTTCCCCTTTGTGTCCATGATTTCTCATCATTTAGCTCCCACTTTAAATCAGGACATGCAGTATTTAAGTTTCTGTTCCTGTGTTAGTTTGTTAAGGATAATGGCCTCCAGCTCCATCTATGTTCCAATAGAAGACATGATCGTGTTCTTTTTGTGGCTGAGTAGTATTCCATGGTGTATATGTACCACATTTTCTTTATCTAATCTGTCATTGTTGGACTTTTAGGTTGACATCCATGTCTTTGCTATTGTGAATAGTGCTGCAATGAGCATTCATGTGCATGCATGTGTCTTTATGGTAGAATGATTTATATTCCTCTGGGTACATACCCAGTAATGGGATTACTGGGTTGAATGAGAGTTCCGTTTTTAGCTCTTTAAGGAATCGTCACACTGCTTTCCACAATGGCTGAACTAATTTATACTCCCACTGACAGTGTGTAAGTGTACACTTTTCTCTGCAACCTCACCAGCATCTGTTATTTTTAAAATTTTTAATAGCCATTCTGACTGGTGTGAGATGGTATCTGATTATGGTTTTGATTTGCATTTCTCTAATGATCAGTGATATTGAGCTTTTGTTCATATCTTTGTTGGCCGCATGCAGGTTTTCTTTCAAAAAGTGTTCATGTCCTCTGTCTACTTTTTAATGGGGTGTTTTTTCTTGTAAATTTGTTTAAGTTCCTTGTAGATGCCAGAAATTAGACCTTTGTCAGATGCACAGTTTGCAAAAATGTTCTCTCATTTTGTAGGTTGTCTGTGTACTCTGTTGATAGTTTATTTTGCTGTGTAGAAGCTCGTTAGTTTAATTAGGTCCTATTTGTCAATTTTTGTTTATGTTGCTTTTCAAGACCAATTTTGAAATCTTCAACAGCAATCATGATGGCATCTTCATCATGAAATCTTTGCTTGCTCCTATGTCCAGAATGATATTGCCTAAGGTTTTCATCATTGTGGGTTTTACATTTAAGTCTTTAATCCATCTTGAGTTGATTTTTGTACATGGTGTAAGGAAGGGGTCCAGCTTCAGTCTTTTGCATATGGCTAGCCAGTTATCCCAGTACCATTTATTGACTAGGGAGTCTTTTCCCATTGCTTGTTTTTATCAGCTTTGTCAAAGATCAAATGATTATAAGTATGCAGCCTTATTTCTGAGCTCTCTATTCTGTTTCATTGGTCTATGTATCTGTTTTTGTACTAGTACCACACTGTTTTGGTTATTGTCACTCTGAAGTCAGGTTAACGTGATGGCTCTAGGTTTGTTCTTTTTGCTTAGTATTGCCTTGGCTATTTGGGCTCTTTTTTTTGTTTCATATGAATTTTAAAATAGCTTTTGCTACTTCTGTGAAGAATGTCATTGGTAGCTTGATAGGAATAACACTGAATCTATAAATTACTTTGGGCAGTGACCATTTAATTATATTGATTATATCTATCCATGAGCAAGCAATGTTTTTCCATTTGTTTGTGTCATCTCTGATTTCTTTGAGCAGCATTTTTTCCTATTTAGAGCATGTCTCTTTATCCAAAAACAATTTATTAGTTAATTCAGTTTAATGTAAGGCTAAAGTCTTAAAGTTGACTACAGATTTGGAAATTATGAGTTAAATTGAAATGCTAAATTTTATGGCATATTAATAGCATTATGACAACACACAATATTAACAAGATACCTATTATTTGGTGTTATATAGTCAAACACTTTTCAATATATGTTTGTAACCTAAATTATTGAGAGAAATAATAATAATTTAATAGACTCATAGAATTAATGAAGGAAAAATTTAAAGTTTAAAATATGAGAAACTAAACCCATATCATGTCTTAATGGACATTGAATGGTACAATGAAACCATTGTACTCACATTATTTTTTCTACTAACAATACTAGGGAGATGACTGAAATTGCTTTTAAGCTTAATCACTCTAATTTGTCTAAATAATAATCTATTTATACTGCATGAACATTAAAAACATAAATTTACCTTTGTATTTGTATATCAGAAAAATATATTAAGATTTATATATTCATGTCAAAAGGTTTATATGCCTAGCTTTAATTTTTACCATTATCCAACTCATAAGTAAACTTTTTCTTCTGATTCACGGTTTTGGCAAGGAAAAAACATATGACATTAGAACAATTTGTTTTTGTTTTGGAAAATTCTTTATTGTTTACCTGGGCTACATATTCCTGGAGTATGTACGTAGTGACAAAAAGATTATTTTTTATTAATTTCTAAAATTACCCAGGACACAAAACAAGACAGTAGAAGAGGAAGGGAGAAAAAAGTGAGAGGCAGCAGGTTTCAGACGGATATTAAATTATTAATGCAGATGGCAAATTGTTTTATCCTCTGCAAGGAGAGGAGATAGCTTAGATTCATGAAAACTCATTTTGACACGCATACACGTGTGTGCACCCATTCACATATACACACACAACAGAGAGAGAAAGGGATTGAAAACCATTATAGCTGATTTGAACAGAGAGGAGGTGCATAGGCCAAGTAAGTCCATCCCAAGTAGTGAAGAATTTCACTTGGCTTTTTACAATTTCATCAAGTTGTATGCTTTTTAATTGTTCAGCTACCTTTGACATACGGTCATGAAAGAGGAAGAGTTTATTCTGTCAAAGAAAGAGACCTCACTTTGAGACAGAGGAGTCAGTCAGACAATCTCTCTATAAGGGTTTCTTTTTATTTTAATGTCTCTTTCAAATAAACATTATTGTTTATGGTAAAAGTTTCCCAAAGTAACCACTGAAATTTTAGATCATCTTTGGTGTAATTATTTTAGAGAGATATGCACATGAGTTAACACAAGAAAAAAGATCCCGTGTAGATGGTAAAAGTCAAAAAAGGTAGTTCTACTTCGTGTCTCTAGAGCCTGGTCAAAGATGAGTTGATAACAGCTGGGGGCCTAATATGGTTTGGTTGTGTGTCCTCACCCAAACCTCATCTTGTAGCTCCAAGAATTCCCACCTGCTGTGGGACGGATATGGTGGGAGATGATTGAATCATAGGGGTGGGTCTTTTTTATTTTGGAAAATTCTTTATTTTTACCTGGGCTACATATTCCTAGAGTATGTACATAGTGACAAAAAGATTATTTTTTGATCAATTAATGATTGATATTGAATGGGTCTCATGAGACAGACCTGATGGTTTTAAAAATGGGAGTCCTGGTCCGGAGCAGTGGCTCACGCCTGTAATCCCAGCACTTTGGGAGGCCGAGGTGGGTGGATCACGAGGTCAGGAGACTGACACCATTCTGGCTAACGCGGTGAAACCCCGTCTCTACTAAAAATACAAAAAATTAGCCGGGCGTGGTGGCGGGCGCGTATAGTCCCAGCTACTCCTGAGGCTGAGGCAGGAGAATGGCGTGAACCCAGGAGGCGGAGCTTGCAGTGAGCCGAGATAGCACCACTGCACTCCACCCCGGGCGACAGAGCGAGACTCTGTCTCAAAAAAAACAAAAACAAAAACAAAAACAGGAGTCCCCCTGTACAAGCTCTCTTTGCCTGCTTCCATCCCATAAGATGTGACTTGCTTCTCCTTGCCTTGCACCATGACTGTGAGGCCTCCCCAGCCATGTGGAACTGTAAGTCCGATAAACTTCTTTCTTTCGTAAATTCCCCAGTCTCAGGTATGTCTTTATCAGCAGCATGAAAACAGACTAACACAGGGCCCAAAGAACCCTCCAACTCAGGTCAGACAAAACTAAATAAAGCAATTCTAGGGACACAAAGAAAAGCCACAGGAAAGTCCTTAAATGTTTACTTTAAATCAATTTTATTAAGGTATACATAAACTATTAATACATCCACTCAGAGCATATGTATAAGGTTTTAGAAAACTGACCCAATGCAAATTATGTCCAAATAATGCCATTGTGATATGATCTTTTAAATTCTTCAGTACTTGGGATGGACGCACTTGGCCTATGCACCTCCTCTCTCTATAGGCTTCCTTCTTAAAGACTTATAACAGAAAGACAGAGATGATCCAAAATGTTGTGACATGGTTAGGCTTTGTGTCCCCAACCAAATCTCATCTTGAATTGTAATCGCTATGTGTAAAGAGAGGCAAGTGATTGGATTATGGGGGAAGTTTCTTCCAGGCTGTTTTCATGAATGGTAAGTGAGTTCTCATGAGACCTGATGGTTTTATAAATGTGTGGCATTTTCCCTGCTTGTACTCTTTCTCCTGCCAGCTGTGAAGAAGTGCCTGCTTCCCTTTCTGCCATGATTGTAAGTTACCTGAGGCCTTCCCAGCCATGCAGAACTGTGAGTCAATTAAACCTCTTTCCTTTATAAATTACCCTGTCTCAGGGAAACCCTTTATAGCAGTGTGAGAACACACTAAGACATGTTGTTAGAAAAATAGGCAATTTTCTACTTAATAATTCCTAAAAGTCTTCTTTATATAATATGTGATACCTAAATCTTTATCTAATATATAAAATACTTCTTTAAAATGTTAATAATTCCTAAAATGTTTCTTTTTTTAAAAAAATGCCTAAAATACTTCTTTGTCCCTTCCTGGGAAAATAATGTTTGTGAATTGACAAAACAAAATTGGAGCTCAGACCCAATTTAAGTCATACCTCAATCTTGAGGTCAAAGACACTCTCTCGATCCCAATTTAGAGGATCAAGAAATCTCAGGGGAATGTATTTCCCCAGATCTTCATGTATGCAGTAAAGGAGGGATCTTGATTGGGTCTTGGTAGGATCTTTTGGTTTGTCGACTGTTGACTCCTTAAAAGTTCACTGGAAATACCTGTTTAAGAAAAAGAAAGAATACCACCATGACAAATCTTAGTAGTGTTTCAGAAGGTGAACTTCAAGGTAAGATATCAAATAGGCTTTTAGGGCCCGGGCTAGGACTTTTTATGTCAGATCTTGCAAGATAGAGTACTGGTTGGGATTGAAGAGAGTTTATTAGAGAATGGATTTAGACAAATGGGCTCAGAGAAGCCAGAGTCCTGAAGCTATTCATTATAAACAAGCTATTAGTCTTGATAAGTAACCTGTTTAGTTGGTTCAGTCTTATCTTTAAGAAACGAGTAGTTTCTGGAGCGAGTAGTTTCTGGAGCAAGTAGCTGAGTTAAATTTGCTTTGCTCTCAGTATTGTTTCAAATAGGTACAGAAAATTATATTGCTTTCAGTTTTCATTCCCCTTTCCTCTCCATCCCCCAACGGAACTTGTCTCAGGTTTTCAGAATCGGACTGCTAGATTAGTACAATAAAAGTGTTGTGAAACTAGGGCTGTTGCAAGGACTTAGACCTCAAAGCCATTCTATTTGAGCTGCCAATAATAGGCCTTGTCCTACTGATTTCCAATTAAATTACCTTTTAAAAACATGTTTATTGATTGACATACATACATAATTATAATGGACTATTTTCCATAAGTGATGATTTTAATGGACATTTGTGTTTTATGAACACATTAGCTACCTGACCAAATAGCAAGTTATCTTGAATTAATGCTGGAGGTTTCTTCCAACTACTAAGTATGCAGGCTGGGATCCATTACGGTAGGCTGTCAGGGGAGAAAAGATGAACTGAGTTGATGGTGATGACATAATGAATGTGGCTTCAATGACAAAGTGGCAAATGTTAAACTCACTCACTGTATCATGAACCCACATCATTAGAAACAATAGCAAGGCAGAAGGTAAATCAAGAAAGGAGACAAATCACTCACAATGCATGAGAATATCTGGAAGCTCCTCAATGCAGCATCTAGAACTTCACCATGGTTGAGGCACTAAGGAAATGTTTCTAAAAATAGTGGCTTTAAGGAGAAAAGAAATAATGACCACCAATTGAAACTAGGACACCCTAGGGTCATATCCGAAGAAGTGGAAAACATAGAGTATGTTAGTAAACAGGGAATTTCAGCCATTACATTTGTTTTATCTAGAGCTAGAGACTACTATTAGTGTCACCTATAGTTCTTTGAGCTCACTGGTGCCAGGTAGGTGGAAATCAGAGAGACAGAGGTCACATTCACAGAAAAAAATTGGACTGTTATAAGTCTTAGGGCATGTCAAGCACATTATGATCACAATGCATTAAGAACAGGCTTATCTGACCTATGAACAAGCACCATGGCAAAATCTGAGAGCTGATTTAAGCAGCACTTGAGCTGTGGGAGTAAACCAAAATGTATAAAGAAAGTATCATTTCCATGAACTCGTTAAAAATGACTTTATTTGAATTTTAATTTTGGAATTGAATCTTTAAAAAATTACATCTCAATTTATAAAATCACAAACACACAAAGGTAATGGCACTATAAACTTCTACTTGCTTTTCACGTGTTTCAATACTTTCTAATAGAAATCACCAGCCCTAGAAATTTCAGGAACTGTGAAGGCTGCTAGGGAGCAGGTATTTTTATCAGTTTCAGTAAAGTTGCACTTGTGCAAATGTTAATGGGTAAACAGTTTGGGCCAGTTTTACTTGGATAGAAGATACAATGTGCCCTCCAGGTGATTCCTTTCTCTGGGACTGGGAGAGCATCTGCTAATGATACCAAGTCTTGAATATCTCTCTTCTAAGGCATAAAATCTGTAGTGACCCTCTATTGAAATTTTTTTGGACTTTATTTCTTATGAAGGAAATTAGCGGCAGTTCCTCACAGCTTTTTGGGGGAGAATAACATTTCAGTATCATTCTTGAACCTGTTAGTTTATTCCCTGGGGCCTCAGTGAATTCTAGGAAAAACACTAGCCTGCAGTCATCCAGCCTGGGGCTGTAAAATTGTCAGATCTCATAAGCTCGACACAGTGCTTGGGTCTGGCCAGGACTTGGATAGGAGAACTCAAAAGAAAGAAAAAAAACTTTGTGGAACACACATCTGTTGTGCACCAGATGGCAGTTGTTATTTCATCTTCTGTGGAACTTTTTCCTATAATTCTTGTTACATTTCTTCTACTGCAGTACTTACAGGTTTTAAGAAGAAAAAAGCAAAATATTTTGGGAAAAATGAGGTGACTGTAACATTAAAATCAAGGCTTTAATTGTTCCCAAACTCAGGATTTGCAGAGTTAAGTTTCCCACAGCAATCCTCCAACTGTGCAGCGTGTATTACAATAGGAGCCCTCATTACATAATCACCAAACCCTGGGTAATGTTACATAGTGTTCAGCAGATAAAGGGCACAAAATAATGGAAAAGAACTGCAGTTTTTCTCTAATCGTAGATGTACAGAGCATATTATGTTACTGCATAAATATTACATGATCATGTAACAAAATATACTAATGAAATATACAGATGTAAAGCAAGGGTGCAAGGGTTGAAGGTGCATTGGGAACACTTAAATTGATTTTCTTATTCTTTGCTAATTCAAATTCAAACAATTTAGCATTTGTGTTGTTTTATGAGACTATAAAATGTCATGGGAGACCTGATAGTTTTTAATAGGTTTATCGAATGGTACTTAGAGTCATCTTCTGCAACAAAAATATAGACCTACAACACTATTGCTGTCTTTCACGTCTCGAACTTCTGTTCCTGACTATGTATTAAGCATTAGGTTTTGACCTAGAAGCTAATTTTTGCACAATGGCTTCTACTGCTTTGAAAGTACAGCACATTTTATATTAAAGACTCAGATGTTGCCTGTTGGATTTTGTGGGTTTCTGCCTGTATTAGTCCATTCTCATGCCGCTAATAAAGACATACCCGAGACTGGGTAATTTATAAAGGAAAGAGGTTTAATTGACTCACAGTTCAGCATGGCTGGGGAGGCCTCAGGAAGCTTACACTCATGGTGGAAGGGGAAGCAAACACGTCCGTCTCCACATGGTGGCAGCAAGAAGTGCTGAGCAAAAGGGGGAAAGTTTCTTATAAAACCATCAGATCTTGTAAGAACATTCACTATCATGAGAACAGCATGGAAGAAACTGCCCCCATGATTCAATTACACCCCACCAGGTCCCTCCAATGACACAGTGGTGATTATGGGAGCTACAATACAAGATGAGATTTGGGTGGGGACACAGCCCAACCACATCACTGCCTATGTTTGTCCTGTCAGTTGCTTAATATCTGTGCAAATTTGTCAGCCTATTTAGATGCTCTCTGCCAATTGATTAAAAATACTTACATAGCACCTACCGTATAAAGAACTCTTCTAGATTCTGATGTAACATATATAAATTGTTATGGTCTTCTTTTTAAAAAATTAAGAACTTCAGTTACTGATGACAGTGTTAATTATATTCACTTTGAATCAGAATGCATTGTGTGCCTTAAACAGCATGGACAGTGCTGGCATACTACACAGCTCATTACATTTTTTATTTCATTTTACCAAAGCTCTATTTCATGCAAACATCTCCAGTTATTCCTACCATTGGTGTATGATCTTCATAGCCATAATTAAGTTTGTGATGCTTTGTGTGAGGTTATTTCTCAACATTGTTGTTGGCATACCACTAATATCAATACTTTGGCAAGCTAAACAACCGTGATAAGATCACAGAATATCAGAACTTGGAAGCAAAGTTAGAGTGTCAAACTCCTTTGAAAGATGAGTAAACTGAGACTCAGATGTTAAGAAGCTGACCAAGATCACAAAGGTGTTAGTGGCAGATGAACTAGAATCTTGTCTTTCTCTCTATTGTGATGTATCTTCTGGGTATATACACACACAACCACTGCAGATTGGGTAGTGGTTGTGCTGTAGTTTGAATATTTGTTCCCCAAAACGTCATGTTGAAATTTGATCCTGATATTGGAGGTTGGAGGTAATGGGAGGTGTTTTTGTCATGGGGGCAGAACCCTCATGAATGGCTTGGTGTCATCCTCATGCTAATGAGTGACTTCTCACTCTATTGCTTCCCATGAGGGCTGGTTGTTTAAAAGGGAGCCTGGCAACTCCCTAGCTCTCTCTCTTGCTTCTTCTCTTTCCATTTGATTTCTGCACATATCAACTGTCCTTTGCTTTCTGCCATGAGTGGAAGAAGCCTGAAGCGTTCACCAAATGCCCAGTCTTTCAGCCAGCAGAATTGTAAGCTAAATAAACCTTTTTTCTTTATTAATTACCCAGCCTCAGTTATTCCTTTATAGCAACACTAAACAGACTAAGACAGGTTGGTTATATGATCTCAGAATAAATTTGCTTTCAATGACATTTAGTTCTCAAGAAGGTAATCATCTTTTGAGTAAGACATACAACAAAGGGCTCAAGTGAGCATCAATAGATGAAAATGTAGTACACACAAAAGTCTAGTAGAAGAAACAAAAATAAAAGATAGAAAAACATTTCTAAATAAACATGTTTATCACTATATCAAGTGAAGATTTCATTTATGACTTAATACTATAATCTGACCTTTACAATTTTCTGTTGTTTATTTGTTTTAAAAATATGCTTTGGATTTATTTTCAATATTTAAAAAATATTAACAAGATCTGTAGTGGAATTACAACTTGTTACAGATAATTGTTGCTCTTTAATTCTACATCCCACAGGATTAATTTTGTAATTCAATTCTCAAATAGCATACACTTAGTAATAGCTATTTTTCTAACAATTTCAGTATCATAGGAATATGTGCTTTATTAAGAAGGATCTAAATATACAATTTTAAAATACCCCAAAAATTTTTAAGAGAAGATAAATTGCCTTTAAATATTGTGACTGAAAACTTCATTGAAGTGCCCTTAGGTTGTTGATAACACAAAGACTGCTCACTACCAACTGTGAGCTTTTGCTTAAAAATTTCCAAACATGGATTTGCATTTTCCTAGGTTGCAAAAAAATACTATTTCTCCCATAAGGAAACAGTGAAATAGAGGGAGTAAATGTATGTAAAGAGAAACACCAATTGAACCAAAATGTACTGCATTAGTTTTCAATGTCAATTACTAGACATCTGAGAAAAAGTATCAATATTTGTAATATTTAACAAATCTACAGTAATATGTAGACAGTAATAAAGCAGGGTTATACTTTAAAAGATATTTACAAAGGTCCATGTTAATATATTATTGTGGAGAACTGGGAAGAGTGAAAATAGTAAAAAAAAGCTGTGTTAAATACTCTCATATTGATTCTCTACTCATTATTAAATAGTTCTACTTTTAATAATCTGTTTACATCCTGTCACTTAAAACCAACATAAATCTCCAATCCTGCTGAGAAAGTTTTGTTTAGCGATCTACTTTAACAAGAAGGAGACTTTGGACTGGGCCAAGTGAACAGGACTTTTGTTGTTTAAATCAGAGAAATGTTTATTTTTATCATTTTATTTTCTGCCACATAAGGTATAATGGAACATACCATAAGTGTTGATAGTTTCGCCTATAATTTTTAGTTGTTAACACATTTACACTGATTTTAAAATTTGCTTCCAATCATAGTTAATTTTTGCAGCCGTTATGACTATGTCTACAAAATTGGGTTCCAGTTTTTACCAAATTTGGCTGGTTTATGCCTTAAATTAAAATCCATCTTTACTTAATTTTGTTCAGGTTTCGTGTATATTGTTGGGGACTTCTTTGAAAGAACCACCTACATGGCATTTCCAAATAATTTATTCACTAAGGATCTGTTACTTTTTTTTTTATATTTTAGATGGAGTCTTTCTCTGTCACCCAGGCTGGAGTGCAGTGGCACGATCTCGGCTCACTGCAAGCTCCGCCTCCCGGGTTCACGCCATTCTCCTGCCTCAGCCTCCCGAGTAGCTGGGACTACAGGAGCCCGCCACCACGCCAGGCTAATTTTTTGTATTTTTAGTAGAGACGGGGTTTCACCGTGTTAGCCAGGATGGTCTCGATTTCCTGACCTCGTGATCCACCCGCCTTGGCCTCCCAAAGTGCTGGGATTACAGGCTTGAGCCCCCGTGCCCGGCCAGGATCTGTTACCTTTTATATATTTCCCAGGAAAATCCATAGTAGAAGAAGAATAGGCTTATTTATTCAACTAACTTCAGACTACAAATAACGCTTTCTATGAATTAATCTATCATTTTAAATACGTTTCCATAGGATATTTCTAGAGTAATGTTCCTACAGTAGGTGTATTAATAACTAAGCAAACTTCTTTGGTCTTATATTTCATGTATACATTGTTCCTCTTACCTAAACTATGTAAGTTTAGCCACAAACCAGCAATTTGATAGAATCCCGTGATTCTTTGAATTCATGTTTGTTTCTCATATTGATGTCATTTACATACTTAGCTTTGTTAATCTTCAAAGTCATTCATTGCTCAATGAGAACAAGCATTTTCAAACTCTACTGGAGTATTTCATGGTAAGCATGCCTCCTCTTTCCTCATTTATTTACATAAAGATCAAGATAAATCAGGATATGATTATAGGTGGTGTGATTCATCAGCTGCCAATCAAAAGCTGACATAAAACCTTTGGCAGAAAGATTGAAAAAAATATTTGGAAAACAACATGATTGTAAAGAAGTGTTCTGAAGAGTGGTGATGTGACTGGTCTGTAAACGCTAATGTACTTCTTATTCAAATATCTATTCCTCTTGGCTAGATACATTCACCTTATTTTTCTTGTCCAGTGGCTTAATCAACTCTAAGCTGTTTAAGCGTGATCATTTGTCTTCTGTAAATCTATGAACTAGAATGACTCACATATTTTTTTCATTTTCACTTCTTAAACTAATTCAATATTCATCTCATAAACACTTGCCAGCTATCTATTATGTGCCTGATGCATTGGTAAGAATTACTATTACTGTAAGTAGTATAATTCTTTCATATCTTCCTTAAGATACACAGTTATCTCAGAACTTCACACTTAATATAGTATTTTTCTAATTACTGAATTGATTCAAAATTGAATAAAATCTTTTCCTATAGATTAACAATATATAATATATAGAAAAATGTAAAATATTTATCAGAATAACAGAAAAGCTATTATTTATCAAAGTATAGTTTTTCCCTATAATATTTTCATTTTTAATATTTTTTTCCCTGAAAAGGTAAAACCTCACAATCTTGATTTCTAACCTGACTGTAGTACAGTGATAGGTGACTGTCCCATTCTTTACTGCTCACCTTTCATTTGTTAACTTGTAGTCTCAAAGTTTTCTCTTGATACCTGTTCTTTTGCCAGGATCCAGTGGTTTGGGGGTTTGGACTATAGCAAGATTCACAGATTTGGGCACAACTCTAAATGAGAGCAAACAGGAACCCCCACTCCCAACTACAAAAAAGTCCACTTAAACAAGCTAACTAATCAACAAACTAACTAACTAACTAACTAATTAACTAATATAGGCATTTCCGAAAAGCAGCAGAACTAAGTATCTATTTTCCTAGTAGAGTATATTTGTCTTCTAGATCAGGGTGCCCATCTTTGTCCCAACAATTCTGTATTGCTATAACAATACCACAGACTGGGTAATGTTTAAAGCAAAGAAATTGACTCCTCACAGTTCTAGGGGCTGGGAAATCCAAGATGAAAGTGCTGGGATCTGGTAAAGGTCTCCTTGCTGTGTCATCCAGTGGCAGGAGAGCTCAAGAGAACAAGACCAAGATCAAATGAGGAAAGGGACCAAATTCATCCTTTTTTCAGAAACCTAGTATCAAGATCCCTAACCTACTCCCACAACAGCATTAATCAATTCATAAGGCAGAGCCCTCATGACCTAGTCACCTCTTAATGGTCCCATCTCTCAGCAGTGTTGCATCGGGGATTAAGTTTCAAAAGCATGAACTTTGTGGGGACTCATTCAAATCATAACAGTACCATAACCTAATTTACCTGGAAATGACATGTACTGGAGAAAAGCAGACATTCATTGGCCTTGGATGGTTTGAGTCAGTAAATTATTAAATAACCTTTTTTTTTGTTTGTTTCTGAAACTTTCATGAAGATCTAGATAAAAATGAAAATTATTGCAGCCAAAAGAAGAAATAAAATGATTGAAAAATAGTTCTGTCTAATGAGCTTGACCCTTGTGAGTGCTCAGATCAACTCTTCCCCTCTCCCACACTCATGCAGGGAGCTCTCAGATCAGGCTGCCCCCTCTTTCTCTCAGGTGCTCCCCTGGAAACCTGGAGACTTCTAACGAAGTTAGACCTGTTAGAACAGGGGTGTCCAATTTTTTGGCTTTCCTGGGCCACATTGGAAGAAGAATTGTCTTAGGCCACACATAAAATACACTAACACTAACGATAGACGATGAGCTAAAAAAAAATTGCAAACAAATCTCATATTTTAAGAAAGTTTATGAATTTGTGTTGGGCCACATTCAAAGCCATCCTGGGATGCATGTGGCTATGGGCTGGACAAGCTTGTGTTAGAAGATCAAGTGAGGAAAAACAACTGAGACATCTCTTCTTCAAGATTCTAGAAACTTTTAAGTTTTGCCACTAATTTAAACACTTGGTAAAGGCAACACTGTATATTTTTCTTCCCGGTGCCTAGTAGATTATGTGTATTTAGAGATTTACTAATCCAAATTATATTGAAAAAAAGTTTCTTATGTTGAAAGGAGACACTAGTAAATTTTTTTCCTAAAACACTAGGTACATAGCTAACTATTTCTTCCTGAACATAGATTTTTGATGTAAAGAATGAGAAAATAATGATTTTCATGTATCTGTTTGTCACACATGCTAAAAGAACCGACTACTCATGAAGTTATAATGGAAGTGTATGTGGAGATACACCTTGTGTGTTTCACTTACTGCTGTAACTGAAACAATGAAAAAAATTTTCCCATAATGGATATTAATCTATTCTAAGCCAAAAGGCAATACATTCCCAAAATGTTTCAGTCTAAAATATTTTTATTTTAGGTTTGCCACAGAATTACCATTTCCTTTCACTTGACATAAAATAAAGCCACTACCAAGAGTGTTACTTTACTTAATATTTTTACAATGACATTTGGACATTGTCTTGACATAATCAGTGTTAAAGTAGCCAGAAGAAGAGCTGTGAGAAGTCTCTTCCAGTTCAGTTTCTATATTGAAATATGAAGTGTTAATTTTGGGGTATGAAAGTGGGGTCCCAGAGCCTTTGAAGACCTGTTATGGAAATGGTCTAGAGAAGGGTTCAACAATTTGTGGCCCTCAGTCTAGCTGCTCGTTTTTTGTAAGTACATTTTTATCAGAAAACAGTCATGTCCATTTGTTTACTTACTAGGTATGGCTGTTTTCCAACTACAAAGGCAGAGTTGAGCAGTTGTGACAGAGGTCATTTGGTCTGGAAGCTTCAAGGATTTACTATTTACTGTTAAGGAAAATTTTAAGAAAATCTTCCCCGGCCCCTAGTTTAGAGAAGGACTGTCCCGTAAATAGATATGATAGGGAGGCCGAGGCGGGTGGATCACAAGGTCAGGAGATCAAGACCATCCTGGCTAACGTGGTGAAACCCCGTCTCTACCAAAAAAATACAAAAAATTAGCCAGGTGTGGTGGCGGGCGCCTGTTGTCCCGGCTACTTGGGAGGCTGAGGCAGGACATGAACCCAGGAGGCGGAGCTTGCAGTGAGCCGAGATCATGCCACTGCACTCCAGCCTGGGGGACAGAGCGAGACTCCATCTCAAAAAAAAAAAAATAGATATGATGATGGAAATATTTTATATCTATGCTGATATTGTACCCACTAGCCACAAGTGGATATTAAGTACTTGAAATATGACTACTATGAATTAGGAATTAAATTTTGATCTTGTCTCACTGTAATTAATTAAAATTAAAATTTAAATAGCCACATGTGGCTATTGGCTACTGTACTAGCACAGACATGGAACAACTTCACTGAAGTCTACTGAGCAGTGCTTCCCTAGATCCACAGTCAGGAAACTGTTTCTTAAAGGGCCACAAAACAAATAGCGCGACTTAGAGCATTTGAAATGTGGCTAATGAAAATGAGACACTGAAGTTTTAATTTGTATTTTATTGTAATAAATCAAAATTTAAAAGCCACATGTGGCTAGTGGCTGCTGTAGCCGAGCGAGTGGGCTAGAGCAGGGATTCCCATGGTGTGGTACACAGATCAGTGGCATCAACATTAACTGGGAACTTGCAAGAAATGAAAACCCTTGATTCTCACAGCATATCTACTGAATTAGAATCTCTGGGGATGGGGCTCAGGAATCTCATCTAACAAGTACTCAAGGGCAGTATCTCTCCAAATTTAGCATGCATCACAATTACCTGGCAGGCCTTTTAAAACCCAGATTTCTAAGATGTCCCCAAGGAATGCAAAAATACTACTGGTCCATGGACCATACTTTGAGTAGCAGGAGTCTAGGACAGCAGTCTGCAAAATCAGGTGTGTTTTAGAAAATCCATTGAGTTACAGGAAAACATATTAAAGTTTCTATTTCTGTTTAATCTCTCACCTAAAATAAGTAAATTTAGCTTTGCTATCAAGTGTTATACTCTCAGTTAGTCCCTATGTCAAATGGTGATTATGCTGATGGGTTGACTGTAGCCTCATTGGCTTTTTACTTTTAATTCTATTTTTAAAATTGTCATACAGTAAATTTGATTTTTTCTCTTTTGGTTTAAGTTTCATAAATTATAACACATGTATACATGTGTTTCATACAACCACCACCATATTAGGATACAGAACAGTTCCATCACTATAAAAAACTCCTTTTTGCTATCTCTTCATAGTCTCCTTTCCCTCCACTCATAATCTCTGGCAAACACTTGATAGATTTGTCTTTTCAAGGAAGCAATACAAATGGAATTATAAAATATGTGACCTTTGGAGACTGGCTTCTTTCAGTCAGCATAATTCTTTTGCAATTCACTCATGTTGTTGTATGTACCAATAGTATGTTCCCATTCGTTGCTGAATAGTATTTCATTGTGTGACTATACTATAGTTTATCTATCTGTTGACCTATTGAAGTCCATAGGCAATTATACATAGAGCTGTTTAAATATGCATAAACATAGTTTTAATTTGTCTAGGCCATTCAGTGTATGCTCAGCTTTATAAAAAACTATCAAAATGTTTTCCAGAGTGATTGTACCATTTTGCATTTCCACTGACAATACATGAGCATTCTAGTTGCTTCACATCCATGTCAGCATTTGGCATTGTCAATATTTTTAGCTTTAGTCATTCTAATAAGTATGTGTACTATATTGTGGTTTTATTTGCATTTTCTTAATGCCTAATGACATTAAATATCTTTTCATGTGTTTATTTGCCATTTCTATGTCTTTTCTTGTGAAATATATGTTCTTCTCTTGGGAAAAGAGTCATATTAATTTGATTAATTCATTATCCAGTTTAGGTAATGCACAGAACAGTTAAATGTGTTTATAAGAGTCCCATAAAGGAAATTCTGGTTGAGAAAATACTAAGAAGGCAGGTACAAGGAAACAATAAAATGGCACACCTCAGACTTTGTCCCTAATAGAAGCTCTTTATCATCCAAACTCAGAAAATTGCTTTCAGTGGTAAGTGACCTGGCATATATATTTGTAAACATGTCATTTTTAATAAGGAGTGAAAAAGAAGTGACTTTTGAAATATATTAATGCTATGGAGAAAGGTTTTTATAAATGATTGTTAAGAAAAATTGGGGTGATTTTGATGCTAAAAACAATACAAATATGTCATTTATTTATAATTCTCACATCTGAACACTTAAAAGCTTTGGAAAAAGGATTATCAAACCTGTTTTTGTATATCCTAACTGAGGAACTTCAATGTGCTATCGGCTGTAAGTACAAAATTGAATCTCCAATTTACTTCCAAGGACAACTGAATGACATCAGGGAAGATGAAAATTTAGTAGCCACATTTCAACAAAGTTCTTTTCATAATTTAAAAAGGAAAAATTAGTATCAATAATCAAGGTTGAATTTAGTATTAAAAAATTAGGGTTGAAAAAATTAGTATTGTGATTTTTGTAAGTACACACAATAATAGACTTCTTCCATATAATCATTATCTTTGAGAGATATCTTTTTCAGTCATGACAAACATCAAAATCAAGAATTAAAACAGATTGAAATTATTACTATTTGAATTAGTATCCCTGTAAACACTAAAGCATTATCATTGATAATGTATTTTCTGAAAGCAAAATCTTTTGTACCATCAATAAACAAAATGTAAATTATTTCAAGAATATGTATTTCTTCTTTATTCCATTATTCTAAAGTCTCATTGGCTGGGCATACTCATGCCTGTAATCCTAGCAGTTTGGGAGGTCAAGGCAGGAGGATCTCTTGAGCTGAGGAGTTCAAGTCCAGCCTGGGCAACATAGTAAGGCCCTGTCTCTACAAAAAATACAAAATTTAGCCAGGCATGGTGGTGCGGACCTGAAAGCTCATCTACTTGGGAGGCTGAGGTGGGAGGATTGCTTGAGCCCAGGAGGTAGAAACGGCAGTGAGCCAGTCATGCCACTCCACTTCAATCTTGGGGAACAAAGTGAGACTTTGTCTCCAAAAAAAAATTTTTAATGAATAAAATCTATTTGTATATATATTAATGTTTAGAATATACTTACTGATTATTGATGGGGTGGATGATCATTCCATCACCCCTAGGCAAGAGCATGCCAAACCCTTGAGGAGAATATGTCTGATTGGCTGCATGGGGATTCTGTTTGAGAATTTTGGAGAGATAAAGAGATAGAGAGAAACAGAGAGAGAGAGAATGAAAGAGTGAGAGATAAGGTATGCAGTATAGGCAAGGGTCTTAGACACTTCCTAGATGTCTGCTCTGTAGACAGAGGCCTTCTATTAGACTAGAAGCACTGAGGCTGAGGATAAAGGGAAGATTGAAGAATTGCAGACTTAAACAAAATATTGAGCCTGACTTCTAGGATATTGAATTCTAATGAGATGGTCAGAGATGTACAACTTAAAATATCACTTACTCTGTAATTTTGCCAAGAGCTTGCTCTTTGGCTGGGCTTTCGGTGTTCTCTAGAAGACTGTGCCTTGATAAGGGTGATCTGTATTATTTTAGATGGAGACAGCAGGATAAAGATATTTGTTGAGTTAAGATGTTCATAACGCTATGGCTACCAGACATAGCTACATAGATCTATATAGATCCCAAGGACAGATACAGAATATTCTTTCTGCAAGAAGCAAAACAAGTCTTTAAAATCAAATTTAAACAAGGCACCAAAAATATTTGCATGATTCTAATTATAATTAAATACTAAATATTTTGAAAGTTTCGAAGTCATAAGGAGAATCATAGATAAAATATGTGTCAGGAAAATGATGTGCATAAACTTGAAAAACAATAACCTTCCTAACTTCGAGACCCTCATTTCTAAAAAGTAGGATGGAAACATATATTGTCTCACGTGGTATTGGTTATGGCTTGATACTGCTTATGTATACAGTTTTAAAAAGAGGAGCCATCAGCATAGCAGACCCAAAACTGTATAACTAAACATCTACAGGGAAAAGTAAAATTAATGAATATTCTATGTACCATATTGAGAAAAGAAGAATGGAAGACTAGAGATCTGACTAAAGATATGAAAGGAACATTAAGAACAGGACATGAATTAATTACTCTCATTAATTAATAAGGAGTAGTTTTAATTGCAAAGGAAAACATCTTTATAAATTATTATTTAAAGCATAATAAATGTTAATTAGAAAAATCAAGAAATTTAGCAAGCTGTCAGGGAAAGTGGTTAAATGACTTTTAGAGGATATATTCATAATATGAGAACCTAATTACTCAAATCCTGTTACTGTGTACATGGCTAGAATAGCTACAGATGTGGAATATATACTCCATATCACTGG
This sequence comes from Pongo abelii, assembly GCF_028885655.2. NCBI lineage: Eukaryota > Metazoa > Chordata > Mammalia > Primates > Hominidae > Pongo > Pongo abelii. The sequence continues at coordinate 141,459,190 of NC_071990.2, forward strand.
CAATATTTTCTTATCTGATATGATAGCCAACCTAACTGTTTCATCAAACTTCTTAATTTGCTGGTAAAAATAAAAGTCAGTTGGAAATAGAGATGGAATTGACGCTTGACTAGCTCTATTAAATTCATACATTTATATTACGTACTCCTTAGAAATCTTGATGTGAGAGACAAAACAATAAATTATTCATTGTTCCCTTACTTTTCTCGTTATAGGGTAACTATTTCCCAGAGTTTTTAAAGCCTATTCTACATATCCATTTTAGAGGTATTTTTCAATATTTTGTTAATTCAAAATTTGATTGTTAATTTCATTTTATGATGAGAAGAGATAAAAGATCATAATCAAGATTGGAGAGAAAAAAAGAAAGGAAAACACAGAGAAGCAATGAGGAAAACAGAATGAAATATAAAACCTGTTGGCCCTTATCTCTTTCCACAGGTCTTTTATTTATTAGGACTGCGCCCCTCCTCCATGAAGTTACGCTCAATCAGGAGAGTATTTCATCCCCAATCATATTAAAACAAGCCCTGCCCCCTCTTCTTTCCTATTTCTTCCCAGCCCCCAGCTCACACCTTCCATCGTCTGTGAAAGATATTTCACTGTTCACGTGTTAGTGAATGAGGTCTCTCAGGGTGTTTGTCACTGTCATGTTTTGATTGTTTGTCTACATCACCCACACTTTGTTTCATCTTTAGCACACAGACATTGAAATGAAATGGTATGTAGGAAAATCCAGGTTGCCTTTATAACAAAGAGCATGTTGCCTCTTTAGGCAACAATGAAACACGATGAATAGCTATTCAATTTTTTGTAGTATTTCCAGCACTGGAGAAAGCAAAAATCTGGCCCAACATTGAGAGTGGCCATGTATTTTGTAGCCAGTACTGGAATGGCTAATTACTTTGCGGTTCTCTAAGAAGACAACAATGAGCAGGCTCCTGCCACTACATCACAACCTAAAACAAAACTGACAGATCGCACTCCACAGCTGAAACAGATGGTTGCTTACGGGGCTGACAAAGTGGATGTAAACTGTAGAGGCTTTCATTCTCTGCCACAGCCCCAAAGAGGTGAAAAGAACACCTTCATTTTTGGAAGGGGACACACACAGACACAAACACACACACATAAACATACACCCCAACATGCATGCACGCACCCCACAAAAGCTAAATTCTTGCATGCTGTCGCCTCCATAAACTATTGCAAAATCTTTAGTCATGAGAGATTGCATTCAGGGGAAATTGAAATGTGGCTCTGTGCCTTTCCACAAACATGAAGAATAATGGACTTTTAAAATATTGGAGTGGACAGGATAGAGGGAGAAATGCTTCCACCTCGAACCTGCTTCTGACTTATGAATGACAGTTTTTCAAACCATTCATTTTTAGAACCTAGGAAGACAGAGAGTATGCTAGTATGTTGAAAAGTCACAAAACTAAGAGAAAGGTGTTTTATAATTTTGAAAAGAAGGTCTCTTAATCTTCAGAGATGGGTCATTTGGCTCAGAAGTATTTAAACAAACAGTATGGTAACTGGCAATGTGTCTTTTCAAGATACTAATAAGGTGGACGGCAGGAACATGTTCAGGGATATTCTCATAGCTCTTAAGATGAGAACAAGAATGAAAAGAAAAAGAGAATGTAAACTGAAAGTCAAGGAAGCCAACTCTGCTTCAACTACTATTTTATTGGGGAACATTCTATTTATTTATTATTTATTTATTGAGACTGAGTCTTGCTCTGCTGCCCAGGCTGGAGTGCAGTGGCACCATCTTGGCTCACTGCAACCTCCACCTCCTGGATTCAAGAGATTCTCATGGCTCAGCCTCCAGAGTAGCTGGGACTACAGGCACGCACCACCACCATTTTTTTTTTTTTTATACTTATAGAAGGGAGATGGGGTTTTGCGATATAGGCCAGGCTGATCTTGAACTCCTGACCTCAAGTGATCTGCCTGCCTTGGCCTCCCAAAGTGCTGAGATTATAGGTGTGAGCCAGAGGAACATTGGTTTAAAGTAGCTCTGGCATCCCCCATGGCTTCAGTATTTCAGTGCTCTGTCATTTTGACTTGTAGATAGAACTCGCAAATGGTCGTAGAAATGCTGACCATTGTAGATTAGAAAGTTGTGTGACTTGGCTTTCCAAACTATGTGAGGCTTGAACTGTGTTCTTACTCCTCTTGTGACTTAGAAGAGTATGTTCTATCAGCTCAGGGGCAGAAAAGCTAGGTACCGTTTGCTTTGTAAAAATGCTGGAGCCCAGGGGAGGGAGACAACCTTCTCATTTGGTCCTCTAAACATTTTTGGCACTCAGTTGACTGGGATAATTGAATTGTCTCCATTTTGTAGAAGTTTTGTGAAGTCAGTTAAGTGTTATATTTTGTGTTGGGTCTCTTTTCCTCATCAGTTTCCTATTTTATTTTACAGGCTTATTCTTCCTCTTTCTACTAAATTTAATACTTCCTCTTTCTAACTCACTGTATAATCCAATTCTTAATTTATAGCTTTAGCATTTCTTTCAGTGCCTGTCCCACCTTTTTACTTTCCCATTTGGTCTTCCTCATCTGCTATTTTTACCTGGGGGATTCTATTAACTCACTGGGGCTCAGCTGTCACCTGCTGCGCATGTTAATGACCCTGCCAGCGTCCCTCTTCCTGGCTCTGCCCTGTTGCATTTTTCTGCCTTTCTCCTGACACTTCTCTGCTTCTCAGATGCGGCCACCTGCACACCAAATGAGGTCAATATGCCCCAGACGCGAAGGTGCTTCATAAAACAGTTTATTGTTGCTATTTCTTCCCAAAGCATCTCTCTCCTACCAGTTTTTCTGTTCAGAGAGCCAGCGACTCTTTTTATTCCAGCATCTTACTTAGAATTTGGGAGAGCATTTCACTTCTGCTTCTTCCTGTTTACACAGCCCCTTGGCAAATGCTTTTTGCTTTTTTTTCCCCCTTTTCACTGACAAGCTTCACAATTCACCTCTTCCTCTCTAATGTTCTCTCATGACCCAATATATTTATCACATCCTTTCCATAATATCCTCTTTGACTTTATCTGCATTTCTTCTGGTGTCTAGCCCTACAGAATTGTGTTATCGTGGCATTGTTTTGTGGGAGACATAGCAGTCAATCAAACTCTCTCCTCCTTATTATCAGAAGGCAGGGGTGGCGGGGGTGGGGGACCAGGCAAAGGGAAACATTGTGAAATGTAGTGCTCTCTCTTTTTGTCTTAAAGAGCCTGGTCCCACCCTCTTTAACACCATCTCTGTGTGTGATTCCCTGTTTTGTTCACTCAATTCCCTGTCCTCCAGGTTTTCCCAGAAGCTCTTTTCATCATTTCCAGTGAAATGTTCATGGTTGAAACATGTTTCCTCCTGTGTAACTGTGTAGATCCTTTTTGTCTTTTTCATGTTCCTGCCAGGAAAATCAAGCGCTCTGTTTGAAATGTAAACATTGCTTCTTGGTGTTCCAAACCATCAATTATCATGCCTCTAGTTATACATAAAATTTTGATTCCTCAATTTAGACTCTGTAACTAGAATGTATTACATTAACTGATGTCCCTGTCTGAAGAATCACGTAGCTGTCATTCGGTGAGGAGGTGCTGCCCTGACGGAACTGACCTGTAAGGTCTTACTTTTTTCTGGGATCTGCTGATATACCACCTCTACTCTGGTTTATTCCAAAAAGTGGGTAGGTCAGAGGAAGAGTAGAACTCGATCCCCTGCCAGGCTTCAGGGTATCCATTTTAATGATGGACAAAAGTTCTCAGCAAATATCTTCTGTTATCCTCAGCTCAAAAAAAAAAAATCTTGGCAAATATTTACCCCAATTCTCTAGTGGGCATCTCCTGCAAAGCCAGGCTCCACTTTAGAGAAAAAGCTGTTCTCTAGGGAGTGAGCTTCTGAAATTGCTTCTCCCAATATTCTATAATGTGTCAACATTCATAATTGTAATATCTATCCCTCTTTTATGGATGTGAAAAGTAAAGCAGAATGAACCTGTGTTCCTTTTAGACAGGACTTGGGTCTCCAGTATGGTGGCTTATAAATAATAAACTCAGTTTTGCCTGTATGAGTGTATATCCATGACCTAATGTATTAGCCACACGTCAACACATTTTTTATTTAACCCAGGTGTTCTGGAGGCAGGACCTTACTCTAAGGAATGAGCATGAAGCATGGACTATTCGCTTGGAAGGGAAGATGGTGGAGAGGCTGCCATGGAGAAGGCATGGGCATTCTGAAGGCTCATGGTGGGCTCCACAGAGAGACCACTTTCTGACTCATGGTAGAATCACAGCTGAAACCCTGGGATTGTCTCTTCTCTTCACTGTTCATCTCTGAAAACATAACCAGTACTTTAGTGACTCTGCTGTCATGGAATACAGTAGTGTATGAATGCTTTGAAGTGCTTAGCTCTTTCCCTGCCATCTGAAGCTCATTTGAAAACTGATAATGAACACTATGTTATTTTTAAATTATAACTCCTGCAGTTTATCTTTTGCCACCTTCATATTTAGCAGTTATCATGATACCTGTGGAAATTATTGAAGCAAAATGACCCTGTATTTTATACACACACAAACACACACGCACACACACACATGCACACCCCATACATATGGAAAATAAACATTAAGGGTGAATTCATGCAGCCACTAAAATTAAGATCAAATGGTTCAGTTAATCCTTATCGTCTAAGTGCCTGGATAATGTATGCACTAAGTATTTGGATGTCAGAGTAGACGAGTTTGTATCCTGGCTCTGTGGCGGCTAATTTTACGAGTCAATTTGGCTATACTAAGGTACCCAGTTTTGATCAAACACCAGTTTGCACACTGATGTGAGGATATGTTAGATTTAAACCTGTGGACTTTGAGATGAGATCTGGTGCATTCAGGGTGATATGGCCATAGACTAAATTTGTGGACTTTGAATGAAGCAGATTACCCTCTGTAGCATGGGTGGGCCTCATCTAATCAGTTGAAGGTCTTACAAGACTAGCTTTGCCCTCCCCCGAGGAAGAGGGAATTCTGTCCGTAAACTGTCTTTGGACTTGAACTGCAATATCAACCCTTTTCTAGCTCTTTACCCCAACAGCCCACTCTGCAGATTTTGGACTTGCCAGCTGCCACAATCATGTGAGCCAATTCCTTAAAACAAATCTTCCTTTCTCTGGTTCTGTTTCTCTGGAGAACCTTGACTAATATAACTTCCATCACTTAATAGCTGTATTACTTTGGGCAAGTCATTCAACATTCTCTGTCTCAATGTCTCCATTTCTACAAATAGAAATTATAATGGTACCTACATCACAAGAGTGTCATGAGGATTAAGTGAATTAATGTAAATAAGATTTTTAGAATAGTGCCTGACACATGGTTAACTGTTATACAAGTCTTAGATATCATTTTTGTTACGATTGTATATATAATTAAACTATATATGTTTTTTCAAACTAAAAAATGAAAATGATTTGTATTTTATTTTTTTTAAATATAAATAACAAAATAATTGGCAAAACCAAACCAAAACAGAACAAAAAATGAGACATCATATGGGTGATCATCTCCAAGCACAAACCACATTCATTAATGAATATAAAAATTAAATTGTATTCTTTTTATTTGCTTTTTCTTAAGCTTTGACTACATGGATGTTTTTGGAAGCTTGAATTCCTAAGAAAACTCCACAGCTATCCTGGCTCCTACACTGTGACTAAGTGAGGTTAAGGTCCTACTCCCATAGGGAAATAAGTTTCTATCCTCGGGGATTCTGAACAACTAGACCCCTAGGAACTTAAAAATGAGGTGCCTTCATTAGTATCTTTCTAACATGGGAAAAATACAGCCATCAGCCATTAAAACACAATCCAGTTTGGATACAGGTACTATTCAGGTTTTCTATGTTTTCCACCTGAATATCAAGACTGGGCTACCATCTTTTCTAGCAACCCAGCCTGCAGCCACTGCTATCTCCTTAACTAGCAGTCTCTCAAGCTACACTAAAACTGGGATTAACAAAGCTGAAGATAAAGCTTTTTTTGACCTTTCCTCCTGGAAGTTAGAGGGCTCTTTGGGTAGGAAGGGACAGGAAGTTTTGCATCAAGCTTGCCTTCACATTCACTATTGTGCAAAAATCTACCTATCGCACACCTGTATTGAGTGTTTGAGTGTACTTACTCATCACCATAAAAGAAAGTTAGAGTAAATTAAGAAGTCTCTCTGGATGAAACCCCTCAAAACAGGCAAATTTGGTGAACCAAGGCAATTTGCTGCCTGTGGTAATAGCTTCAGTTCACCTAAGTCATTTCCTGAAGAACCATATTAATATCATGATTCAGGAGGCACCTCTGGCCAGCACAGAAGAAAAACATAACCTCATTTTAGGGTGAATTGTGTATTATTATTATTATCACTTTTAGCCAGCTGTAAGTAGCAAAATGCTGCTTAAATTACTTTTTCAAATTTAAATATTTTGCTTGCATACATCAGTCTCTTGATCTAGCTTCATGGCTTCTAACCATTTTCCTACGAACAAAGGTCTGTGAGAGGTTTTGGGGTGATGTTTATCAATTCAGAAACAAGCTTTTATTGAGCACTTACTCTGTGCCAGTCTCTTGGCTGAGGACCAGATTGAACAGTGGTGAATGAGACAGGCAAGTCTCGCCTTAAGGCAGCTTACTGTGTAGCAGGGAAGACTGACATTCAGCCAACACAGAAATAAATATATAATTACAGATTTCATTGCATCATGTGCAAAAAAACCCATGAAGCCAGAAGATTGAGTTTGATTTAGCTGGAGGGAAAAGTCAAGAAGAGCCAGATCAACAGAAGAACTCTTTGTGTCGGTCTACAGCAGAAAGGAGTTTAGACACTTGAGGGAAGAGGAAAAAGGGAGTTGGGGCAGGGAAGAGGTTGCAACTGGATGTACTTTGACATCAATTTTTAAAAACCCTAAACTAATCAAGCATTGTAAAAGTCCATATCTCATCTCACCAAAAATCTATTACTCTGAAATCTACTATTGTTTTTCTTCTGAAATATATTACTGCCATCTCCCTCCTCCCTCCCCCATTCCCCCCCCTTCTCTTTCTTGCTTTCTTCTTTTCTCTCTTCCTTCCTTTCTTTCTCCCTTCCTTCCTTCCTTCCTTTCTTTCTCCCTTCCTTCCTTCCTTCCTTCCTTTCTTTCTTTCTTTCTTTTTTTCTTTCTTTCTTGTCTTTCTTTCTTTCTCTTTCTTGTCTTTCTTTCTTTCTCTTTCTTTCTTTCTTTCTTTCTCTTTCTTTCTTCCTTCCTTCCTTCCTTCCTTCCTTCCTTCCTTCCTTCCTTCCTTCCTTCCTTCCTTCCTTCCTTCCTTCCTTCTTTCTTTCTTTCTTTCTTTCTTTTTTCTTTCTTTCTTTCTTTCTTTCTTTCTTTCTTTCTTTCTTTCTTTCTTTCTTCTTTCTTGTCTCTCTCTCTCTCTCTCTCTCTCTTTCCGACAGAGTCTCACTCTGTCACCCAGGCTGGAGTTCATGGCACAATCTCGGCTCACAGCAACCTCTGCCTCCTGGGTTCAAGCAATTCTCTGCCTCAGCCTCCCGAGTAGCTGGGATTACAGGCACCCACCACCATGCCTGGCTATTTTTTTTTTATTTTTAGTAGAGACAGGGTTTCACCATTTTAGCCAGGCTGGTCTTGAACTCCTGACCTCATGATCCAACTGTCTTGGCCTTCCAAAGTGTCGGTATTACAGGCATGAGCCACCGTGCCCGGCCTCTTTTTCTTTTTTGAATAACTGTACCTATCTTTTTTCTTATCTGTATTTCCAAATTATGGCTCTTACCTCATATGAGGTCTTATATCACTTTTTTTTTTTTTTGAGACAGAGTCTTGCTCTGTCGCCCAGGCAGTAGTGCAGTGATGCAACCTTGGCTCAGTGCAATCTTCATCTCCCGGATTCAAGTGATTCTCCTGCCTCAGCCTCCCGAGTAGCTGGGATTATAGGCATGCACCACCTCACCCAGCTAATTTTTGTATTTATAGTAGAGACGAGGTTTCCCCATGTTGACCAGACTGGTCTCGAACTCCTGACCTCAAGTGATCCACCCTCCTCGGCCTCCCAAAGTGCTGGGATTACAGGCATGAGTCACTGAGCCCGGCCAAGGTCTTATATCTCTTTACTTTTTTCTTTTTCTCTATAATTTCCTACATGTTAATAACTCCTCTTATCACTGTGAAGCCTGCAATGTCCTTCATGTTCCCATCAGTGGGGAGTCCAGTTTCCTTTTGACTATATCATGCTTTAAGAGGGATGTCCTTGAATGTTTTTTGAATGCGTTTGTCCTTAAATCACTGTTGACTATAAATATATATTTATATATATACACACACAGATAGCCAAAGGAAGATATAGTTTAAGTCTGAGACCAAAACTAGGGAAGGTTTTCTGTCTTTATTTTGTTTTTTTGTATGCATTACAGTGTTAGACAGCTTTTAAATTAGCCTCGCTGAGTGAAGATGCTGCTGATGGATTTTTCTTTGTGGGTTGGGGTGGCTGCTCAGTTTTCTACCCTGATTACTAATTATTATTGTCTTTGCCTTTCAAATCAAATCATAGTTTTGAAATCACAGAGCTCGATTTAACTGCAGCCTGATGACTCTATAATAATTTTGAGGAATATTGTGCAAGATTCTACTTTCTCCTGATTTCTATTTGTGAATATTTATGAATGGAAATGTGCAGTCCAGTCTGATCTATGGCTCATTACAAATGCGGAATATGTATGCGTTGCCGTTTCTGCCTTCTTTGCAACACACGACCACCTTGATTCATGTGTAAGCAGGAGGCCGCTTCTCCTCAGTCCTTCCCTTCCATCTCGTCCATGTGCTTCACAATTAGAGCCAGTTGAGGAGGTGAAGTAGACAGAGGCCACTGAGTTATTTTACATGCTGTGGGCTGCCAGCACATTGTGAATCCCTAGGGATCCCCGAAGCCCATTACCAACCCAGTGAATCACTCTGTTTGCTTTTCCGCAAAAAAGAAATGTGCAGCTGCGTACTTCTGCCACGGACTTTGGAATTTTGTTCCCTCTTCCATCTGCGTTTTGTGTAAAGAAATTCTGCCTGAATAATTACTTGTCTGTCCCCTTTGCTCATTCCCAACATAATCATTCTTCAACCTTCTGTTTCCAATTAGTTCTTATCTCAAATGGCTTATTGGCATCAATCTGTTCTCAGCATCACCAAAGTGCACAAAACTACCCTGAAACATGGGGAAATCTAGATAAGGCTGAGGCTCACCCATCAATCCAGTGGAGTCTCCTCATTTCACCCCAGTGCCTTCCTTTTCTCAGGAAACCTGAGATAGGAGATGGTGTTGAGACAGGCTGTTGATATAGCACATTTTGGAGCAAAATGACATCCATGAATATTGCAGGTGCTGTGCAAGGTCTGCTAACATAGCCATTGTTGGACATCTGGTGTCAAAAAGAACTGTTTCAAAACAAGGTCACAGTGTTAAATCATGGTGTAGACAGCTTCTGAGCAGTGTCCACTGCTGGAGAGGGTAACCGAGACCTGTTTGTCAATGGTTGCACTCTAAGTCTTGCTAGTCACTTTGATCTGCAAACTGTTTTGCCACAGGATCATGACTAAAAGTGGGCTGAAAGAACTCTGCTGCCTTTATTAGTCAGCTAGGCATAAAGAGAGAGTGGTAATAGGGTCAGGCAAGAAAAACAGCACTTTTGAAAAGGCTAGTGAACTTGGCATGGCACGAACAAGCCCAAGGACCCATGTTTGATAACCACGTAGTTACCTATGCTCAGACAAAAGAGGCTTTAGAACTTATGCATCCAAAGTTCGTTGTTTTTTTTCTTTTCCAAAGAAACTGACATCCAAGGGCATTAAATGGCTTTTCCAAAATCATAACTAATTAATGGTAGAAGTTGAATTCCAATCTTTTTAACTCCTAGTAAAGTGCTCTTTCTAACAAGCTGCATTGCCAAGACCATGTCTGGAAGAACTCATTTAAAGCACAGGTCAAAGCTGCTCTTTTTATTCCATGAGCATGTGGATTTGCCTTTCTTAGTCATTGCTTAGTTCTAGGACCAAGGCCAATACTTGCCACATAGGAGACATTCAATAAATCTATATTTTTTGGAAGAATGGAGAAATGAATAGAACTACATTAAGGCACTAGCAGGCATTGAGTGCCTCCTATGGGCCAGACACATTTCATACAGTGTTTCATTTGCACCCCCATCTTGGGAAGGGGTCCCTGGGAGAAATCCCTCTTCCTGGGGTCTAAACTCTTCCAAGGAGAAGCCATTTTGTAATGAGATTTTTATCTGGACACAAAATCAGCCCCTAAGAAATTTGAAAGCTGTATGCTTTAGATATAGAATTACTGGAGGCAATTGACTATGCTGCCACAGTTTAATTTCAGATTCACTGTAAATGTGGGATTGGATTTTATCTATCATTTTAAAAGATCTCTTTGGGTGGGGTTGCCCTGTCTTGCTGGCACCCCTTGAAAAACCCCACCCTTGAGCACTCCCTCACTCTAGATATGATGAGGCTGCCCCACCCCCACCTCCCTATCTCTCCTTGCCTCAGAGGAGTCAGACTGCACTCAGTCCCATTGGACCTATAGTGCTGGTTGGGGCTTCCTTACAGCCTTTCTCTGGGACATACTGGACCACAGCACACACATTTTGCCCGGCAGGCTGTTCATGTCCCTCTGAGGATCCCTGGTAGTTCTGTTTTTCTTCTGGCTTGCTAGAAGGGAACCGGGTTTCTAAGGGTAAGTGGCTGTCAAGATAACACCCCAGTCCTCCTTTGCCATCGGTGTGTCTCATGCCTGAAGTGGTAGAGATGTACACCCCTTAACATCCCTGGCTAACTGAAATTCTTTCCCTTTCCTTATCTCCTCAGTGTTGGAGGAAAAAGTTGCAATTAAAACTCATTTGAGCTTTCATTCATACTCTGGTCAGTCCCTGTATAATGGTACTTTCGTGTACAGGCAAAGAAAAAGTTCTTTTACTTCCACTAAAAAAGAAAAATTGACTTTAAAGTAGGAGATAGTGGTTATCAACCCTATTTACATATGAAGAAACCAAGGTTTGAAGATGTTTCTGTGTGTGCATGTGTGTCTCAAGATTCTCAACTAATTGACAGGAGAAAACAGTTAAAATACAAGTTGGTCCAATTCAGAAACCCAAATTATTTCTGTGACACCACACAACCTTTACATGAGAGAAGATAAGCAGGTGTGAGAGTCAATACAGTCCCATTCTTGCAGATAATAAACAAAATAAAAGAAAATTAATAGTTGATTTGCAGAATTATAACTCTTCCCACTCATGCAATTACCAGAGAGAGAGAGAGAGAGAGAGAAATGTGTTTTTCATCCATATTAAAACACACGCATACACACACTCAAAACTGGCAAATTTCATGATCAGTTCATTGCAAAGTGTGATTCTCCTAGGATGCCCTCCGCTTTCTTGATTTTCTTTACATTTTGAGGCTCTATCAGTGGTAAAAAGTGAGCTAATTGTGTCAAATGGTGGTCTATTAAAAGAAGTTATTGTTAATTCAGTGCCATAGAGAAATCAATGGATTTCACCCATTGCCGAAGCTCCTGTATCAGTTGATTTGCCGTTTTCATTTATGTAAAAATTTAACTCCACAAAAATTATCATGGAAATATTAAGTTTTTCTTTCATAAATTTCTGTAGATAGTTTTCATGAAATCTCTTCATCTAAACTTACTAAAAAAATTTTTTTTTTGGTCCTCTACAGGTACGGACAGAATAAAACCCATGATTTATATGGTTCACATATTAGCCAAAGCAAGAGGTATGTTTGCAACCTAAGCTACTTATAAAAACAAACAAAGCTACTTAGTTTTTCCTTTTATTTGCATATGCATTTATTTTTATATAGTTTTTGGTATTAAGAGACCACAAACCCTTTAGCAAACAGTTTGTGGAATGAACTGGAGTCTCTGCTTCCTTGTAAAGAAAGGAGGACCCAATTCTGAAGATTGGATTATAATATTTGAAATGCTTAATAGCTATGGCTTATTGGTTTATTGATTGACTATTTTGCACACAAGATTTCAGGCACAGTACATTCACCATATGACCTCCCAACCTCCAGACAACCTCCAAGGGAAGTATTATTATCACCATCTTACAGATGAGGAAACTGAAGCTAACAAAGATTGAAGCACTTGTCTAAGCTCACTTCTTTAATATTTGTCAGAGCTGAGATTCAAACCCAGCTATAACCACAAAGCTCTTGCAATGTCCAGCTTCATTTAATATTGTAAAGGATAGTTTCAAATTTCAAGCAAATAGTTTGATAAGTGATAGGTAACCAACTCGCCTTTACAGGTTGCACAGCTAACACCTGTCTTTCTTCTCGGCAAATTATAGAGCTTTGGAATACAATTTTAATGCTTTAAAGATCTCCATGAAGCCAGTTAAACATATCAGTCAAGGAAGTGTTTAAGTTACACACATATCAGCGTACACCGCTGTATGGGGCAGAATTTGACACTTCTGCCTTGCACTTATTCAAAATACAAAGCTATTTTTCTCGAGAAACACAAAACAAAATATAACAGACCACTTTTTTCTCATATCTACAGACCACTTCATGTGTATATGATTTGACTATTCAATATGGCAAACATAAGATAATTTATTCAATTATAATAATATACCAACTTTGTTATCTATGTGTCTGGTGGCATGATTAATGACCTAGTATATCTGAATTATCTACCAATTAACTTTCATTAGAAGCTCAGAGGAGACGCTGATATTCCCACAATATATTCTGAAAGTATTGTCTATTCAGTTTAGATATTGTTTAAGCATAAACTTGTATTAGGCCATGTTGCAGAAACATGCAGATCTGTGTCTTTTCTTTCTTCCAACCTCTCCTTTCTCTCTTCACTTTCCAACTTTACTTCCTATGTTGCCTTTATAGAACTACAATTTTTAATGTGCTTGGCTTCAGTGTCAGAGCAATATGAGGAATAGCCATGTGGAAAGTATCTATATTGCTTGTAAAATTGCTATGGGGGACATTATGGAGCTCCCTGTCTCTTATATAAAGATCATTTTGACAAATTCTTCTTCGAACTCAGGGATAGGAAAGTTTATCTTTGTTGATGAACTGGTGTGCTTTCTGTTCATAGAAAATGATAGCTCTGTAATCCATCATGTTGTCTCTGTTTCGGCTGTTAGGAAATGATGAACTAGAACTTGGCCCAATCACAGCAACGTTCCTCAGGTAGGATTTCCTGTGTATGTTCATTCACTGGTTTTTCCTTTCAGAATTTATTTTATTAATTATTTTGTTGTAACAGTTGCTATATTTATGCATTTTAAAAATATGTCACCGCTTATCCTTTTTGGGATTAGGTTAGGGTACAAATGATTTAACAGAAGTATATGTGTTTGTAGTTGTGTTTGTATATGAGGCAGAGGAAAGAGAGAGACGTACATTTCTCTAAGATTCACGAAGTCTAATTTATTGCTTTTCACCATATAATCTTCATCAAATTATTCAGACTCCATGGTGAGCATAACATTGTGCTAGATACATACAGAAGAAAATATAACAAAAACTGAGTTTGTGAAATAAAAGGCCACGAGAACACATTTCCTCTCAAAACTGCACAAATTCTGCTTAAAAATTCAAGGCTTTTTACTAGCTATGTAAGAAAGTGACTGAAAGGGTCTACCAGCCTGTTGCTCTGTATTAGGTCTCATTTTTCTAAGTGTACCTTCAGTTAAAGCAAGATTTATTTATTTTCATTTCTCTTTGTTTCAAAAAGGATTTGGGACAGTTATCATAATATGTACTAAATAGGAACTAAATATATGTAATTAAATTACAATAAAGTTCATGTTAATATGGATAGGGCTAAAAGTTTAATGGACCTTTAACTTATCAGTGTTACTACTTTTAATGCTATGTGCTTTTACTTACAAAAGGAAACCACCTCCACTAATTTAATGCAAACATTTGCTTATAGATGTTTGTTACTGTTTTAGTTGAAAATATTTTTTCTTTTTGTAAATGTGGCATATAATTTTTGCTTAGTGGCTTCACAATACAATCTCTTAAAGTGTTGCCTAAGAATCTGAAATAGTTTCTAAAAGGGGGCGACTCAAAAGAGCCAACAGGGTCGGGCAGGGTAATGCTTAAATTAACAGACATGATTGGGAGATTCAGGCTCCTTATTTATACCATTTTATGATTAACTGAGGGTCAACTCTGCTGTGAAATGAGGTCCTACAAGGGAGGAGGGGCTGGCATTTGAGGAATGCACTTCCACTTGTGTGCAATGTCATTAAACACAGTGAAGTTTCAACAGCGAAGTCTGCCTCTCTCCCATCCCTCTTCACAGCACACCTCTCTTCCTACCTTTTGTTTAATCTAGCCAACATCCTCTCTCACTACCTTGAACTTTACAGCTAATGATGAATAAGTGGTACGAACGATAACAGCTGATATAGATTTAAAGGGCTACTTTTCGGAGAAGGTTGCGTTTGAATAGGGAAACATCTACACAGATGTAGGTGAACACCTTGCAAGACTCAATGGAATAGTCTCTTATTGTTGATATTTGGTCTTCATGGTAGGCTGAACACTGATGCTGGAATGAGAGAGATGTCTATGATGGACTCATCAAAATCACACTACAGAAATATCCAGACCTACTCTCAGTCTGTCATTCTTAAAATATAAATTTTTACTAACATTTAATCTAGTAGTAGAAAATAATTAACATTAGAGACAATATATTTTGGAAAAAAAGTGGTAAAATACATAACATCAGTTTTGATAATTAGTGTACTCCCACAAAACACTGAGCATTTTTCTTTAAAAAATATTTCATAACCAGGGTCACCAATTAAAATTTTCCAAAATTGCATATTTCCTCTCTCCTTATATTTGTAAGTTCTATACCACCTTCCTCATTTTTTTTTTAACAAGTTGGCAATTATATTGTTTCCTCCTGGTGTTGGAATAAATAACTAAAAGCATTTTAAAAACCTATCCATCAATTATCTCTTTTTTTCTTTAGAAAACGATTAACCTTTTTTTTCATTGATTTTACTGCTTCACAGTCAAATCAACTTACCTATACTTGTTTTTCATGGTTCAGTGTGCAGGAATGAGCAATGATTTTCTTCATCAACCATCCACCTAAAAATTGTTTTGCTTATTAGTCAGTATAAATTGTTTTCCTACCAAAACATAACATATCAGCATGGAAAGATTTATTGCCCAATTTCACTCTACTAGTTTTTCCCTTGTCCAATACAGAAGCCTAAAAATACTGGTATCTGATGTGCTGTAGAAGGAGAATAGACTCTGTTACCACAGAGGTCCAGGTTCTCTTCGATTTGGCAGCATCCTTCCTCTGTGGCCTTATCTCCTGTTTGTGCCCCTGACATGAATTCCATCTAGCTCATCTGGATCACTTCCTCAGTATGCTCTTTAAGCTTGGACTACCTTTCATAAACATACTTCTTCAATTACTGTCTCCTAAATCCTATCCTCAATCTATTTCACGGAAGTGAACTTTTTCTGATTGTTCTTCTATAAGTGGTTGAGACCTGTAGTCTCAACCACTTATATAACTTCTACCACTCAAAGCATGTTGGTACAGTTTTGCATATATTGGGGCTCAGAAAACAATACCTCAGAATATGACATGTTGGCATGTTGAGTGCTTTGAACGAAGGAGATTGAAAGGCCTCAGAAATAAGCCTTAGCACCAAGGTCTCTCTCTGACTTCCCTTCCCTAGTGCAGGGAGGTATTCTTTCTGAAGTTCCCTTATCTAACTGAGGGAAGTTGTTTCAAAAGGAATGCAGTTGTCTTAAACTCCCTACCTAGGAATCTCATCAAACAACCAGGGAAGATTAATTACTGGAGAGGAGATTAAAAAGTTATCACCATACCCAGGCAGGCTATGGCCTATTCTTCTGGAGGCTGCTCTGAAAAAAAAATTTTTTAACCTTAGAGACTTTATCTGCATCCTAAGACAACCTTTGCTTGCAGTGCACCTCTGCCCCTCATCTTCCCATAACTTATCACCACCTCCCCCAAGCCCGGAGGAACTTTGTCCCAGGATACTACTCTGTGTTGCTCAGACCTATTCATTTTTCTCTAAAAATTATTTATTCTTTCTTTAAAATTGCCTACATTCTCCAGTTTTTGCTCCCCTATGAAGAAGGTATTCAAACTTCAACCATTAGGCTCTTTCTTGAGCTTCATATTTTGTGTGGCTGCCATGTACATGTGCACATTAATAAACTTGTTTGCCTTTTCTCCTGTTAATCTGTTTATTGTCTGTTTATTTCAGCAGACTCAATTACCTAACCTCCAGTGGGAAAGTTTAAACTTTCCTACACATACTTGTATAAGTATACAAGTTAATTTTCTATTCTACCACTAATATTGAGTAGCTACCATACAGCAGATACTATATGATAAACAGGGGATATGAAGAAGAGTAAGATACAATTCCTGACCTTGAAAGCTTACAGTTAAGAGGTAGTGACACACATTGTAACAAATAATTAGCATACACTGTTATCAAAACAAAATAAGATAAGAGAGAGATCCCCAAAGTATTAATGAGATACAGAAGAGTATCATGGTTGTCATAGATTATCTTTATCAAGATGATGATGTCTAAGTGGGCCTTGAGGAATAAATTGTGAGGGGAAGGGGCATTAGTAACAAAGAAAATAGGTTTTACAGAAGAAGAAAGAGCATGGGATATTGTTTGACAGAGATCAACAATCTCTTATTCACACTTTCAAACCTAAAAAGTTTCAAAAACTAAACATTTTTTCCTTAACTCATTTGGTGTTAATATTGATCTCATCTTATCTCAGAAAACCTCAACTGAACTGACATGAAATTAGTAATTTTATGTTTTATTCCAGCTATATTGATGTATTCGATATGGTGCTGCCCCAGACTTCTGATAAATCATCTAAGTTGTACACCAAGTTGCCGTCTAAAATCTGAAAAATTCTGAATTCTGTAACACATCTGTCTCTAGCACCATTGGATTCGGGACTGTGGGAAATGTGGTGAGTGCCTGTAATCTCAGCTATTCGGGAGGCTGAGGCAGGAGAATCTCTTGAACTCAGGAGGCAGAGTTTGCAGTGAGCCGAGATCATGCCATTGCAATCCAGCCTGGGAGACAAGAGTGAAACTGTCTCACAAAACAAACAACAAACAACAACAACAAAAATTCTAATGGCTGTTAAGATGGATTAAAACAGATAAAACTGGAAAAATAATTTGGGGCCAGACTGTATAGAATATTTTATTCCAAGGCTAGTCAGTTTGGACTCGAAACTACAAACATGAGCAAAAGTGTGCATAAGAGACCTAGCTGAACATGATTTTCAAGGCCTGTGTCTTATACTCTTATTTTAGACTTCAGCAAGGGTGTCATATCCTTTCTAAGACTTTCTCTGCCTTCACAGGTAGAATAGGTCACTTGCCTCTGTTTCTTCTTGGCTTTATTGAGAGAAACATTGTAATGCAACATGTTGTGTTATTCAACATACGTAGTTAGTTTCTGTATTTAATTAGAACATAAACTATATCAAGAGACCATTTATTACAATTCATTCAGCAGCTCTGGTTTATTTATTTATTTATTTATTTATTTATTATATTATTTTATTTGTTGATTGGCTTGCTTCTATCTCTCCTTGTTCCAAAATGATTTAAGACAGCTGGAACCATCTCTCAATCACTTCATATTGAATTCATTAATTAAAATGAAATACTACATTTAGAGTGCTCTAAGTGCCAAGATCTGTTCTAAGTGCTTTACAAAAATGACAAAAGAATACCCCGTAATCCTCACAACAATTCTATAAGATAGGCACTGTTATCATAACCATTTGTCATTTGAGGGAACGGATGCTCAGAGAGGTCAATTAATTTACTTAAGGCTGTAGAGCTAGTAACTCTCATAGCCGTAACATTTCATCTTACCCTGTAATCCACACTGCCTCCTGATGAACGAACTCTGCATCCCATGCATTGCCCAGCAAAGTGTCTTGCATAAAATACATTATCAAGGTATATTTGTTAATATGCGAGATAAATTAAATTTGATGTTTTAAGATGATAATTTGCCTGAATTTGTAAAAGTTACCTCCTTTCTTCAGTGCCTTCAGTGACTCAATTCTTTTTTTTGTTTTTGTTTTTGTTTTGAGATGGAGTCTTGCTCTGTCGCCCAGGCTGGAGTGCAGTGGTGCAATCTTGGCTCACTACAAGTTCCGCTTCCCGGGTTCACACCATTCTCCTGCCTCAGCCTCCCGAGCAGCTGGGACTACAGGTGCCCGCCACCACGCCCGGCTAATTTTTTCTATTTTTTAGTAGAGATGGGGTTTCACCATGTTAGCCAGGATGGTCTTGATCTCCTGACCTTGTGATCCGCCCTCCTCGGCCTCCCGTTCAGTGACTCAATTCTAAGAGCCACATTTGGCGGACGTTCATTGACATGGTGGGAGCACAGCATGTAGCTGAATTCTGTGTTATCTATAAATGAACTTGAATTTTTAAAAATACACAAATAAGGCACGTTTATTGTAAAAATGGAAACAAAAACACAGAAAAAAAGAGAAAGTCCTTTTTAATGTCTTTCCTTGATTTTATTCCCAGAGTCATTTGGCCACTGAGGAAATCTGCACTGACATTTGGCATTGCAATACACCTGGATTCACATATGCATATATAACATAATTTTACACATATGTATAGAAAACTGTTGATTTAGTTGTCTATAGTCATTTGTCCAGTGGATTCAATAAAATTTATATATCAAAATTATGGCACCGTAACTGTTACAAATTTTAGTGATCCCCTAGCAAGAAACACTTGGGGTTTTTTTTCCATTGACAAAAATGGAATGTCTACACAATTCCTGCATTTTTTTAAACATCATTCATGATTTTGGTGTTTTGTGAGGTAAAATGCTTTGCATGACAAGACAGTGTAGGGTCGGAGGAGTTTGTCACTTTTTTTTTTTTTTTTGAGAAAGTCTCGCTCTGTCGCCAGGTTGGAGTGCAGTGGCATGATCTCGGCTGACTGCAACCTCTGCCTCCCCGGTTCAAGCAATTCTCCTGCCTCAGCCTCCCCAGTAGCTGGAACTGCAGGTGCGTGCCACCACGTCCAGCTAATTTTTGTATTTTTAGTAGAGATGGGGTTTCACCATGTTGGGCAGGTTGGTCTTGATCTCTTGACCTCGTGATCCGCCTGCCTTGGCCTCCCAAAAGTGCTGGGATTATAGGTGTGAGCCACTATGCCTGGCCCATACTTTTTAATTATCTACAAGAAAAGGTGAAGAAAGTACTTAATTAAATTTACAGGTGATGCTAAATTGAGAGATGTTGAGAACATCCGTGAGGACTGATATTCAAAGAAGTTAGAAATATGAAAAAGAAACAGCAAAACAATATTTAGATTGCCAAAAATTTAATTGAATGTGTTAAAGGCTCATTAATCAGCCCACCAATTACTTATAAGAAGTAGAAGAAGAAATAGTGACTTCTGCTTTTATAGTGAGATATGACTGCAAAACTAAGATCACACCCAAACTAAACAATCTTTACTCCTATATATGCCAGTATGCCTTGTGACTCTTTTAGAATAATTAATTTTATAAGTTACATACTGTTCTTTTAAGGTCATTCTAAATTCTTTAATTCTGGAGAAAAAGCTAGAAGGAAATGAATACTTACTGTAAACCTACCATCGATAAGCATTTCATTTACATAGATTATCTCATATAATTTTCAATATAACTGTGTGAAGAAGGTACAGTGTTCATATTTTTGTCTGTTGTTCTTTTTTTTTTTTTTTTGAGATGGAGTCTCACTCTGTTGCCCAGGCTGGAGTGCAGTGGCACTATCTCGGCTCACTGCAAGCTCTGCTTCCTGGGTTCACGCCATTCTCCTGCCTCAGCCTCCCGAGTAGCTGGGACTACTGGCTCCCGCCACCATGCCCAGCTAATTTTTTGTATTTTTAGCAGAGACGAGGTTTCATCGTGTTAGCCAGGATGGTCTTGATCTCCTGACCTCGTGATCTGCCCACCTAGGCCTTCCAAAGTGCTGGGATTACAGGCGTGAGTCACCGTGCCCTGCCGTCTGTTCTTTTTTGTTTCAGCTTATATCTGAATTTGACAATTCATTTTCTGATATTTGATATGAAATTTTCTCCTAAAATCAAAGTTTCATGTAAATTCATATTAAAATATCTATATAAATTTAAGTAGGCAAAAAACTGGACACGATTTTATTTTAATTAAACTTTTAAAATTAAAATGCAATGCTACACTAGCTACCACTCATAAGCTAATGAGTGATTTTTAAAGTAGTCTAATTATTCAGAGACAGCCATGGAGTGTTGTGCTGATGAACTACAGTAATAATGACATGTGTCCATAGTTTGTTGTTGTGTCCATGGCAGGCATTTGTGAAATATCTATTCATCAGGCAATACTTAGTGAGAATGTGTTTAGCCATTATAAAAAGGTATATGCAAATGAGCATCCCATGAGACTTTGCAACAAACATTTAATTAGCTATACAAAGAAACAGTTAAATATACAAACACACATTACAGAAAATTGGCTAGCATGTATTGTTAATTTGTGCACATAATTCCTAAATAGCACTGTTTAATAACATTTGTCTTTATCATATGCCTATTAATAGACATGTGTAATTTTACTTGAAAATTAATTTTGTTGTATTTCTTCTATCTTCTCTTAATAAAAAATCATGAATATATTGAGTAACATAATTTGGATATTTTTAGCATTGCATTTTTAATTAACTACAGTAAAGTGTCAAAACTGAAATATGGATTTATTAAGTTGATGCAAAAAAGAGAAATTCATAGAGTAGTGTACATTACAGAGGTAGGTGTCAAACATTATTTATCATTGTATACAACAAATAATACTAATCTATAGTTTTAAAATTGGTATATTTATTCTAAAATACTTGTGTTAAATTTTTTAGTTTCTTCATTTGTCCCTAAACTAGACACACAATTCTTTATTTTAAATAAAAACTCATTAACCACATTTGTAGTTTGAGCTCCCTAATGTCAAGAAAATTCTTCTTTGTGAATCTAGGTCTTTAATAAATACTTGCTTTATATTTTCTTGCTTTAAATCATAAAGATATTCTATAGGAATACATTCAGATTAACATTTAAATTTTTCTTTAGTGTCATCATCACACATTTTTTATATATTTTTAAAAAATCTCGGTTAATTTTCATCATGACATTATATGTTTCTTATTCACATAATGAATGACATGAAGAGTTAACAATGCATTACTGTGTATCTCATAACGTGGTAATAGGATGCTTAAAACCACATTCAGAATAATCTTTTTTAAAGGATTTAAAGAGTAATCACAAGTTATAACAAGGACAGTAGTTCACAATTTCAAGCAAGTCTTCTCAATTTGAGTATTAACTCCCAGGTCAGTGTGAATCAGAAATACCTAGTTTTTAAAAAAATTAAACAAGAGTCATTTTATTTTTAGATAATCAAGAGGAGTTACTAGGTGTAGCAGCTGACCAGCCAGCTTTTCCAACACTATTTGCATCTCTGAAGCCCCCAAGGACAGAAAAGAGTCTTTTAATTGGTGAATCAACTTTAGTAGAAACATGCGTCTAGGAAATGAGGCCTACACTGTTGTCTTCACACCAGGCAAACCAGCTCCTGTTGTCATGGTGATCTTCTATAGCATGCTAGAGCCAGTGATGTGGAAAACAAGATGGCTTCCCCATTTATTTAGCCTTAAAGAAAGTTGCAGATATTAGCACATGATTATTGAATTTAAAGTATTTTTCATACATCTATCAAGATATTAAAACATTTACTTTGGATTAAATTTAGCTGTCTCCCAAACTTCTAAAATTATCTATGAGCTTCAAGGTAAAGGAATTATTTTCTTTCTTTTAAATGTAAATGTCTTAAAACCCAGCTTTCCCATTGAGCTATGCTTCAAGGAGCAGGTCAGATTTCAGTTCATGTATGATTTCTATTTATTTTGGATTAGCATGAGGGTTATAGAATGACACATGTTATATGTAGGCTTTATTGTGTAAGAATAAGCTGCTTCAGCAATTTCATCGCTTGTAAAGGAGCTCTACATCTGAAAGAGATCCTGAGTTTTCAGACTGGAAGCCAATAAAGTAGGAAAAATGCAGAAAGGAAAGATCCTAGCAATCTAAAATGAGAAAGAAGCTTCTTGTCACTCATAGATGATTTTTCCATCTCCAGTTTAAAAATGGTATAGGCAATTTTTATTGAGTGACCTTTTAATAAACATTTGGACACAAAACAATCTTTCCTTTTTGGGCTCCTCTACTCATTCATTCATCTTTTAATAAAACGGAACTGAGACAAATCTCTAAAATATTTTGTAAGCATTACAAGAGAGAGATGGAAGGATTAAGATGCGAATGCTTTACAGTTAGTTAATTAATTATTTATACTAGATTTCTTCTATGAAAACAAGCACATGGAAAGCGATGAAGAAAAAATTTTCTCCTAAATTACAATATATGTTTCTAAAGTTGATAGGAACTTTGAATGATGCTCATATTATTTTGCAGAGTGCAGATGCACAATAGTACATTTGTTGTTGGCTTTTTGATTACAGTTTTAGGAAAGTAATAGCTAAATTTGGTTTTATATATGTAGCTACCCTTCTATTAATTCATCATTTTGCTGAATAGCTATAGCATTCAATAAAGACATTGATGTCAATGACTACTAAACTTCAGATGTAGCATTTTCCAAACTATCTTTTGAGACACTTGTGTTTTGGGCAATGTTAATATGTTTTCTGTCATCAAAGAGTTTTATAACTCAATTAGTTTGGAAAAAATTGCATTTTATCACCCTTTTGGTGATTCAAAATGAGTTTACATATTAAAGACACACAAAAGTTCTATTCTGTTTCCAAAGGCTTTTGACCATGAATCCTCACCATCTCCCAACCCCACCACCCATAAAACATTTAATTACATCTTGTGGCACGCTAGTGATTTTGGAAACACAATTGGGAACCATGGTTTTAATAGAAGGGATTATTCTGATATTGTCAAGACTCTGAGTTTGATTTTCTCAGATTCTGGTAATCTTTGCTTACATTTAGTTCCCACCCTGAACATGCATAAGCCTGATCACCAGGCTGATCACCAGGCTGATCACCAGGCTACTAGAGAATGTTTACACTGCAAGTGTGAGTGAAAGTTGTCTACCCTGAGGCTGTGCGCTGGTCTGAAGCACTGAATGCTCACTTTCCACCCCGTTTCATCATTTTTTCTTAACAAATTCTTTGGCAGAAGTGGTGACAATGTTTTGTTAAGAAAAAATAAAAAAGAGGCTTGGTGATATTTTGGCCAACATATTTTTATTTCAGCATCTCGAGCTATAATTACTGTGTTGTTCCTGCGCAGAGTAAACTATATAGAGATAGAAGGTTCTATTAGGGGTACAAGGCTGTGGAAATTCCTCTTAAAAAGGAAGTGAGCAATAATTTACATACATTTATAGAGTAGTGCCCTCTTATCTGCAGTTTTGCTTTCCATGGTTTCAGTTACTCACGGTCAACTGCAGTCTGAAAATATTACATGGAAAGTTACAAAAATATTGCCTAAGTCTTAAATTGTGTGTCATTCTGAGACACGGGATGAAATCTCTTGCTGTTCTCCTTGGTTCCTCCTGGGAATTGAATCTTCCCTTTGTCTAAACCAGTAATCAACAACAACAACAACAACACACACACACACACACCCACACTCACACACACACAACCAGCAGAGTCTTCATAGGACAGGATAAGCCTAGGAAGCTATAGACACCATGGCTTAGTAGTCATTTGGGTTATCAGACTGTTGCAACATCCCAGTGCTGTGTTTGTCACCTTTATTTTACCTAATAATGGCCCCAAAGTGAAAGAGTAATGACACTGGCCACTGAGACATGCCAAAGAGAAGCCAAAGAGACGTGTTTCTTTTAAGTGAAAAGACAAAAGTTTTTTGACTTAGTTAGGAAAAAAAAAAATTGACATGCCAAGGTTGCTAAGATCTATAATGACAACAAATCTTCTATCTGTGAAATTATGAAGAAGAATAAAAGAAAAATATTTGTACTAGTTTTGCTGTCTCACCTCAAACTGGAAATGTCCGGAAAAGGGGTGTGCTAAATGCTTAGTTAAGAATTAAAAGAATTAAAATTAAATTTGCGCATGGAAGGCATGCATGGAAGACATGTCAATTAGAACAGAAAACATGTTCTAATTGACAGCGTATTCTCTGTAGTCTCCAGCATCCACTGGAGCTCTGGGAACATATTCTCCCAAGATAAGGGAGGACTACTTTGTGTGTATTATAACAATGTTACAATAAGCTAATACAATGACACAGTGTTAAAGTTGAAAT
The DNA here is from genome assembly GCF_028885655.2 of Pongo abelii. Taxonomy (NCBI): domain Eukaryota; kingdom Metazoa; phylum Chordata; class Mammalia; order Primates; family Hominidae; genus Pongo; species Pongo abelii. Next base: position 141,483,710 of record NC_071990.2, read on the forward strand.
ATTTCGAAGGAAGTTTATGGGTATGTAACAAGATGTGAACACTTGGAATTGCAAAGAATTATAATTTATTGAGAACAAATATAGCTTTGTTTCCGTAACATAGGATTTTACCATCCTATAAAGATTCTGCTTCTTGTGTGTGTGTATGTGTTGTTGTAGTTGTTAATTACTAGGTTCAGGTGAGGAATAGTTGTACCCTTAGACGAAACGACCTTGGATGTATATCTTTTTGCTGCTTTAAAAAAGTAGAAGATGAAACAACAGTGAATTTTCTCTTGGTCTTTTTTGACGTACATTTAAAACAAAATCCCTTTCAGCCTTTATTTTTTCAGAATTCTTGCATAAGTGGAATCCTCAGACACAGCTGTTTGGGCTCACCCTTGCTGATTTGGGAGGCAAGTTAATTCTTTGAAGACATTCTGCTGATGTTAGGGGAACAGAGCTCAAGTCATTTGGGCAGAGGAGATGAGAGATACCAAATTAGATTACTTGGTAGGTCTGAGGACTCTCCTTTTCCTCATATGACTTGTAAGCATTGAAACATTTATAGAGCACAAAGGACAGAGGGACGATGAAAAACCTAAAATGATGAGATACATAAAACGGTGAGAAGAAATTCACTCAGGAAAGTGGAGAGAAAGGCCAAAGTAAAATTAGCAAGCATGCGAAGGGGACAAAGTGTGAGGAAAGAGAGACAGAGAGGGATAATGGTTCACAGACAGGAAGATGAGTGTTTGCTGAGACAAATACGGGCTTCAATGTGTAAAGGAGTTTTCTGAGTTTTTGTAGTGATTTTTCTCCCCAGGAGATCAGCAGAGGCCTGGCACAAAGGTTTCAATTTACTGTGCAAAGGCCACTGTCACTTTCTAGCTTTTGCCCTGGCATTTGCCACCTTCCCTGTGGGAGTTGTCAGCTCAGGTAATTCCTACTGAATATCCTAATTACTGTCATTTTATCCATGGCTCACTTTAGGGCCCAGGAAAAACAATATGGAAACCAGTAAAGATTTTTTTCAACATGTGGGCAGAACCTGCCTGCCCATATGTAAAAGTCACCCAAGCAATACTTTATGCACTGTTACATGTTCTCACCAAATTACTGTTTCTTTGATTTTGGCTTTAAGTTCTCTACTTTCGGTAGCATCACTGCCTTTATCATATTCTGAATCTTTATATCTTCTCCATCATTAGTTTCTCCTAAATTTCCGTATAGATAAAGCAGTCTTCTAAAGCGATGTTTACTATAGCTATAGGTGAATATCCCCCTTTTCTGTTAAATGAGCTGAAGTAAAGGAGAAAAAAAACGAAAATTTCCCTTCTATTTCCATTAACAAATGAACTTGCAGCAAGTCTGAGTGTTGAGTTTTTTTTTTTTAAAAAAACAACAACATTTCCCCCTTTCCCCGAGTAACTCATGTTTTTCCAGCAGTGAGGAAAATGAGTTATGCACACAACTGTTCAAAGTTACCTCATCACATCAGAATCAGAAGGGGGTGGGGAAAGGAATTATTTTGCTATGAATAACCAGGAAGTGCGTTTTTGCAGGCAATAGTTCAGGATGAAAACTATAACTGCAAATTAGTTGGTTTTAGAAAAAATGTAAAAAAGAAAATGTTGAGTTACTTGTAGAGATAAGGTTGTAACTGCGTTGTCTATTTAAAACAAGTTGAAAATAATTGTTTTTTATAAATTTGTTTCTCTCCAGATTATATCCATAAATTATTTCTTGAATCCAGTACATAGAAAATACCTGACTACTGATTTTTATGAAATCTACCAATTAAATTCTTTAATTACTTTGTTTTACTCCTCCCCCGATTTCTGAACAAAAAGAATATTATTTTGCCTTTTAAATTCACTTCTAGTTTAACTGCTTGCTTCATGATGCCCTAACAGACTTAAAGTGTGACTGTTGACTCAGCTTCACCTGCACCGAACATCCAACTATAGGTCTAATTAAAAAGGTTGAATGGCATCAAGTCAAACTGGGAAAAATTACTCAGTTTATGGCAAAGGGAAGTAAAACCCTCCTAGGAAAACAGGTAAACTTCAAAACCAGTCCCTTAGACTTCAATTCAGAGAACGGTGTTTTTCAAACCTTTTAATTTAACTCGAATGCCTTGTATGTCAATGAAACGTGATATTCTTTTTAAGAGCATTAGGTTGAATATAAAGAAACTTTTAAACTCTCCAGGGAGTCCTTTCATTAGGGGTTCTTTTTACAACATCTGGCTAGTGATTTCCAATAGGCTGAAATTAGTGTCTTTTTCTTTTCAATTTTCTATGCTAAAACTATTAGGAAGATTGCCTGTGGTCTAGAAAACTAAACAAAACCCATACTACACGTCCTTCTTAATATGTCCTTTGTAATACATGTGGAATATAAGGGCAATTTTTATGCCCTGAAAAAATTTGAATGTCAAACTGCAAGCAGCCCTCTCCAGGCTGGCCAGGATACTGGGCTATGAACTAATCCTGGAGCTCTGCCCAGTAGGGGCATTTTTTTTTTTTTTTCAATAGATGTGGTCTCTCTCTCTTGCCCAGGCTGGAGTGCAGTGGTGCAATCTTGGCTCACTGCAGCCTCCACCTTCTGGGTTCAAGTGATTCTCCTGCCTCAGCCTCCCAAGTAGCTGCGACTACTGACATGCACCGCCACACCTGGCTAATTTTTGTATTTTTAGTAGAGATGGGATTTCACCTGTTGGCCAGGCTGGTCTTGAACTCCTGACCTCCAGTCATCCACCTGCCTTGGCCTCCCAAAGTACTGGGATTACAGGTGTGAGCCACTGTGCCTGGCCAATTATGTAACGGTATTAAAGTTTACTTTCTTAGAGGATTGCTATCTAAGGTCTACAAAGATGTGGGTAGAAAGGTTGACAAAGAGCTACAGAAAGAGTAGGCAGCAGAGGGCATGGGGCAAAAGACAACAGAAATATTCAGCAGTCAGAATATTCTCTTTAATCAGAGAGAGGTTAGCCAGCTGCGGCAGAAAGAGGAGAAACAGAAGTAGGAGGAAAAGAATAGATGAGTCAGTATAATAATGAATCACTGGAATACAGAACAATGGAAAGTATTATAAGATACATGCTTGCTACATCTCCCAAGCTCCTTTGCAGTGAGGTATGGGTCAGATGAATACATTTTAGCCAGTTGAATCTAAATAGAAATGTCACAAGGCAACCTCTGGGGAGCTTCTTTATAAGACAGCATGTATGGAGTGTTAGTCTCTTCTTTCTCATGTCTTTCCCTAGCCCAGCTATCTAGACTGTAGATGCTGCCATTTGAACCATGCTTGATTTGGATGGTAACAAATAAGGAGTGTGAGTTCCTTACACTGAGGAATATTACACCAGCTTTGGACCACCTGTCAAGATATTTATTTGAGAGAGGCCTAAAATTCTATTTTGTTTACATCACTACTCCCATTCCCCACCTCTACTCTGATTCTTTCAGGTGCCCACTCCTAATTGCAAGTAATGTCTGTGGTTGAAGGACTGTCTAGGAAACACTACGTTTGAATAAGAGAGGACACATACAGATTTTGAGTTATTTAATGAAGATATTCCTAAACAAAAAAGATTGAAAAATAAAATAAAATGCATCTTATTATCCCTGGAAATACTCAAATAAAGACTTCATGTCAACTGATGAGTCATGTTAGACAAGAAATGCTAGTATTTTTTTTTTTTTTTTTTTTTGAGATGGAATCTCACTCTGTCACCCAGGCTGGAGTGCAGTGGCTCTATCTTGGCTCACTGCAAGCTCCGCCTCCGGGGTTCATTCCATTCTCCTGCCTCAGCCTCACGAGTAGCTGGGACTACAGGTGCCCGCCACCACGCCTGGCTGATTTTTTTTGTATTTTTAGTAGAGATGGGGTTTCACCATGTTAGCCAGGATGGTCTTGATCTCCTGACCTCATGATCCGCATGCCTCAGCCTCCCAAAGTGCTGGGATTACAGGCATGAGCCACCACGCCCGGCCAAGAATTGCTAGCATTTTATGAGGATATTGGACTAGATGATTACTCTGTGAATTTTCTATTGTAATACAAATAATTGTAATTGATGGATAAATTGAGGTGTCTGCATTACTTGCTGTCTATTATAAGAATATTATAATAGAACATTTTTAATGATGAAGGATGTCTGTGGTAACTTCTTATAAATAGTTGACCATGTCTTTACCACATGACTAACTCTCTTTGATTATGCAGTTTAGATGGGTGGGCTCCCAATCCAATTTTTCCCCAAGAAATTAGAAACCAGACAAAGATGTCAACTGTTACCATGTTATTCAACATCCTAATGGAGATCCTATGCAGTGTAATAAGGCAAGAAAAAATATAAATAAGGACTGTAAAGGAAGACATAAAACTGTAATTTTTACATGATTGTGCACATAGGAAGTCCAGAATAATGCACAGAATAATAATCAACGTGATAACAACAAAAGAAATAGTGATAAAGAGAAGATCTTGAAAACAGTAAGAGAAGGGGACATATTAGTTTTAGGGAGAATAAAGATAAGAATAGCTAACCATTCTTATCAGAAACAATGTAAGCAAGAGACAACAGAAGGACATTTAAAACTCTACAAATCTGTAGTCCCAGCTACTCGTGAGGCTGAGGCAGGAGAATGACGGGAACCCGGTAGGCGGAGCTTGCAGTGAGCCCAGATCGCGCTACTGCACTCCAGCCTGGGGGACAGAGCAAGACTCTGTCTCAAAAAAAAAAAAAAAAAAAAAGCAAAGGATAAACACAAAAGATAAAGGCAGAGATAGACTGAATAAAAAGCAAGACTCAACTATATGCTGCCTATAGAAACAACTCTTTAAATATAAAGATTCAGATAGATTAAAATTTGGTAAAAAATATATGATTTTTGCACTAATTATAAGAAAAGTAGAATGACTATATTAATATAAGAGAATATGGACTTTAGACAAGAAAATTACCAGAGATGAAGCGGACTATTTTATCATGAAATACATCAATCCCATATGTGTATGCACCTCAAAAAAGCTTCAAAGCATATGAAATTTAGAAAGATATATCCTAACTGATAAAATCGAAGAAAAATAGATAAATTAATTATCACAGTAGGAGATTCTACTTTCATCTTTCATTATAGATGGAACAAATAAACAGAAAATAAATAAGGATGGAAATCATATGAGCAACACTGTGAACCAACTTGACCTTTTTGACGTTTGTGGGAACCACTACCAACAGAATATATATCCTTTTCAATTGCGTAGTGAACATTCACCAAAATAGTAGACTATAGAACAAGTCCTCCAAAACTTAGAAGAATTGAAATAATAGAAAATATTTTCTGAAAGTGACAAAATATTTTCAAAAATCAATAACGAAACACTTAGAAAACTCCAAATATTTGGAATTAAATGACACACTTCTAAATAACTGATAGAACAAAGAAAAGGATCACAATAAAAGAAGATATTTTTAATCAATGGTGATAATCAAAATATAATATATAAAATTGTGAGCTATCAATAAAGTAAGGTTTAGAGGAAAATTTATGCTTTAAATCCTTATATTAGAAAGGAAAAAAAGATTTTAAAATTTAAAAAACTAAGGTTCCACTTGAAATAAATTAGACAATGAACAAAGGAAATTCAAACTAAGTAGCAAGAAAGAATTAACAAAGATAAGAACAAAGATTAATGAAATTGAATGCAAACAAAAAATAGAGAAAATTAACAAAATAAAATTGTAGTTCTCTGAAAAACTCAGTGACATTGATTAATCTCAATCTTAGTAGATATAGGAAGAAAAAGTTCAGGGGGAGACAGATGTTACCAGTGAGAGGAATAAAACAGCAGAACCTCACTATAAATTCTGTAGTGAGAATTTATAAAAACAGCCTAGGTACATGAATAGGCTAATACTATCAACGAATTTATCTCCATATATTTGACAACTGCAAAATAAGAGTAAGAAGCAAAATGAAAAAATTATTTGAAGAATACAAATTATCCAAGATAATCCAAAACAAAAAGAGAAAATCCAATAAACCTAGCCCTATAAAGAAATTTTTTGCAACTAAAAATTTTTCAGTAAGGAAATCTCTAGGTCCAGAGATCATCAGCAGTGAATTCTATCAATTATTTCACAAAATATTTTATACTAATCATACACTAACTTTTTCAGAAAATCAAAGAGGAAGCAACATGTCCCATATGATTTTATGAGACCAGCATTGCTCTGTTACTAAAACCAGGAATGCATATTACAAGAAAGGAAAAATAGAGATCAATGTCTCTCATGAATATAGACGCAAATATACCTAACAGAATTTTAGCAAGTTAAATCAGCAGTATATAAGAAGAATAAAACTTTATTACCAGGGTGGAGTTTATTATGGAAATTCAATTTAATTCAAAGTTAAATTAGATTATATTAAAAGAATAAAGGAGATACTTCTAGATCATCTGCTAGATATAACAAAGTATTTGATGAAATCCAAAACCCAGTTGTTTAAAACAAACAAAACAAAATCTCTCAGCAATCAGCATACTAGGACTAGAAAGCAATTTGTTGAATATAACAAATTAGAATTATAAAAATCCTACAGCTAAAATCATACCTAATGCTAATAAAGTGAATATTTTCTTTCTAACAAGAGAAAGATGAACATTGACACTGCTTTTGCTCAGCCATGTGCTAGAAGTCTTAGCCAGTGCAACAGGGCAAGAAAAAAAAAAGTACAGACATGGATGCCCTTGCTCCACTCCTATTCAACATAGTGTTGGATGTCCTAGCTGGAGCAATCATTCAAGAGAAAGAAAGAAAAGGCATCCAGATAGGAAGAGAGGAAGTCAAGCTAATCCTTTTTACACACTATATGATTCTATACCTAGAAATCCCCCTTGTCTCTGCTCTCTTAGATTCATAAGCACCTTCAGCAATGTTTCAGGACACAAAATCAATGTACAAAATCAAGAGTGCATTCCTAAGCATCAAGAATGTCCAAGCTGAGAGCCAAATCAAGAGTGCAATCCCATTCACAATAGCCACAAAAATAATAAAATACCTAGGAATACAGGTAACCAGGAAAGTGAAAGATCACTGCAAGAATTACAAAAACCTGTTCAAAGAAATCAGAGATGACACAAACAAATGGAAAAGCATTCCATGCTCATGGATAGAAAGAATCAATATCATTAAAATGGCCATACTGCTGAAATCAGTATGTGTAGATTCACAGATTTATAGATTCAATGCTATTCCTATCAAACTACCAATGATATTCTCCATAGAATTAGAAAAAAAAAAACTACTTTATAATCATATGGAACCAGAAAAGAGCCCAAACCAAGGCAATCTTAAGGGAAAAGAACAAAGCTGGAGGCAACACGTAACCTGATTTCAAACTATATTACAAGGCTACAGTGACCAAAAGAGCATGATATTGGTACCAAAACAGACACAAACTAATGGGACAGAATAGAGAACCCTGAATTAAAGACACATACCTACAACCATCTGATCTTTAACAAAGTTGACAAAAACAAGCAATGGGGAAAGGACTCTCTATTCAATAAATGCTGCTGGGATAACTGGCTAGCCATATGCAGAAAATTGAAACAATACTCCTTCCATACACCATATGCAAAAATCAACTCAAGATGGCTTAAAGACTTAAATGTAAAATCGAAAACTACAAAAATCCTGGAAGATAACATAGGAAATACCACTTTGAACATAGGACCTGGCAGAGATTTTGTGATGAAGACAACTAAAGCAATCTTAACAAGAGCAAAAATTGACAAATGGGACCTAATTAAACTAAAGAGCTTCTGAACAGCAAAAGAAACTATCAAGAGTAAACAGACAACCTATAGAATGGGAGAAAATATTTGCAGAATATACATCTGACAAAGGTCTAATATCCACGGTCTATAAGGAATTTAAACAAATTTACAAGCAAAAACAAATAACTCATTAAAAAGTGGGCAAAGGACATGAATGTACACTTTTCAAAAGAAAATATATGTGGCCAAGAAGCATATGAAAAAATTCTCAACACCACTAATCATTAGAAAAATGGAAATCAAAACCACAATGAGATACCATCCCACACCAGTCAAAATGGCTATTATTAAAAAGTCAAAAAATAACAGATGCTGGTGAGGTTGCAGAGAAAAGGAACACTTACACAGTTCACTTCTGGTGGGAAAGTAAATTGGTTCAACCATTGTGAAAAGCAGTTTGTCAATTTCTCAAAGGACTTAAAAACAGAATTACCATTCAACCCAATGATCCCATTACTGGGTATATAGCCAAAGGAATATAAATCATTCTACCAAAAAGACAAATGAATGGATATGTTCATTGCAGCAATATTGACAATAGAAAGACCTAGAATCAACCTAAATGTCCATCACTGGTGGACTGGACAAAGAAAATGTGGTACATATACACCATGGAATACTACTGAGCCATAAAAAGGAATGAGATCATGTCCTTTGCAGCAACACAGGTGGAGCTGAAGGCCATTCTCCTAAGTAAACTAACACAGGAACAGAAAACCAAATGCCATATGTTCTCACCTATTAGTGGGAGCTAAACATTGAGTACATATGGATACAAAGAAAAGACCAATAGATACTAGGGCTTACTTGTTAGTGGAGAGTGGGAGGAGGGTGAGGATCAAAAAACCACCTATTGGGTGTTGCTGATGAAATAATCTGTACACCAAACCGTCACAACATACAATTTACCTATATGACACCTGCATGGCTACCACTAAATATAAAATAAAAGTGAAAAAAAAAGCAGATTTAAAAAAATGTAAGAGCAAATAGTACCAAGGGCTATATAAAGTATTTAGAGCTAAGCTATGTAAAGTAACATATAACTAACTGAGTGTGACAAATTAAATTCTGCCCAACCCAAGGTAAAAAAAAAAAAAAACACACAACAACAACAATGAGCAAGGCTTAGATACTTTCTAACAGAAGATATACAAATGATTGATATACACATGATGAGATACTTAATATCTATGTTAATCTGGGAAATTTAAATGAAAATCAAACTAATACCATTATTTACTCACTATAATGACTAAAATTTAAAAGACTAACAATACCAAGTGCTGACAAAGACTAAAACTGTCTTTTGTTTCAGAGAGTATAAAATGATACAAACACTTTGGAAAACTTTTGGCAGTTTCTTATAAGTTAAACATAACAATTAGTAAAATCCAGCAGTTCTAGTCAAAGCTATATATACAAGAGAAATGAAAATATATGTCTTTATAAAAACTTGTACAAACATGTTTATAGTAGATTTATTCATTTTAGATATTGGTAATTTGCGCGTTCTCTATTTTTTGCTTGGTTAGCCCAAGTAAAGTTTTATTAATTTTATTAATGTTTTTGAGTAAGCAGCTTTTGGTTGTGTTGATTTATTCTATTGTTTTCCTGATTCCAATTTCATTGATTTCTCCTCTAATTATCATTATACATTTTCTCATGCTTACTTTAGTGACTAACAAATTATCCTTTTTCTAGTTTCCCAAGGTGGAAGCTTAGGTTATTGATCTTAGAGTTTTCTTCCTAAGTTGTATTCCACAAATTTGGGTAAGTTTTCATTAATTTAAAAATATTTTTAATGCCTCGAGACTTCTGGTTTGACCCCTGGGTTATTTGAAAGTGTATTGTTTAATGTCCAATATTTGGGAATTTTCCAGCTATCTTTCTGTTATTGATTTCTACTTTAATTCTGTGGTTGTCTGATAATGTATACTTTGTATTATTTCTATCCTTTTAAATGTGTTTATATGTGTTTTCTGGACCAAATGTGGTTTATCTTTGCGAATATTCCATGTGAGCTTGAGAATAATGTGTATTCTGCTGCTGTTGGAAGGAATATTCAAATTAATTGATGGTGTGTTCAGGTCAGCTACATTCTTACTGATTTTCTGCCTGCTTGATCTATCAATTACTGACAGAAGGTTGTTGAAGTCTCCAAATATGATAGTGGCCTTGTCTATTTTTCCTTTCAGTCCCATCGGTTTTTTCCTCACATATTTTGATGCTTTACTTTTAGCTGCATAGACATTTAGTATTCCTGTGTTTTCTTGGGGGAATTGACCCCTTTATCATTATGTAATGTCCCTCTTTATCCCTGATTATTTTTCTTGTTTTGAAATACGCTTGTCTAAAAGGTTACTTTCAATTAGTGTTAGGATGGTATGCCTTCTATCTCTTTACCTTTAACCTATCTGACTGTATTTCAGATGGGTTTCTTGTAGACAATATATAACTGGGTTGTATTAGTATCTTCTTGTGTCACTATAAAGAGATACCTGAGGCTGAGTAATTTCTGAAGAAAAGGGGTTTAATTGGCTCCTAGTTCTGCAGGCTGTACAGGAAGAATGTGGCACTGGCATCTACTCCTCGTAAGGGCCTCAGGTGCATCACAAGGTGAGAACGGGAGTAGGAGAGAGGGGAGGAGGTGCCAAAGACATTTAAACAACCAGATATCATGTGGACTCAGAGCCAGAACTCACTCATCACCAAAGCGATGGCATTAAGCCATTCACGAGGGATCTGCCTCCATGATCCCGTCACTTCTCACTGGGCCCCACCTCTAACATTGTGAAGCACAATTCAACATGAGATTTGGAGGGTACAAACATTCAAGCTATATCATAGGTCTTGATTTTTTTAATCCTCTCTGACAATCTCTTTGTTTTAATTGGCATATTTAGAGTATTCACATTTAATGTGATTATATATATATGTATATATATAATATATAAATATACATATATGTATATATAATATATAAATATACATATATATATATGTATATTTATTTATTTATTTTTTGAGACTAAGTCTCACTCTGTTGCCCAAGCTGGAGTGCAGTGGTGCAATCTGGGCTGACTGCAACCTCCACCTCCCAGGTTCAAGCGATTCTCCTGCCTCTGCCTTCCGAGTAGCTAGGACTACAGGTATGTACCACCATGCCCGGCTAATTTTTGTATTTTTAGTAGAGATGGTGTTTCACTATGTTGGCCAGGCTGGTCTTGAACTCCTGCCCTCGTCATCCATCCGCCTTGGCCTCCCTAAGTGCTGGGATTACAGGTGTGAGCCGCCGCGCCCGGCCAATATATTTTTATTATGTAAGTGATGTTTGTAACTATTCTCTATCTGTGGCCAGAGGTTTTTTTTTTTAAATCTTCTCTGATTTTAACTGACATATAAAATGATTCCATTATGTCTCCTCTTTCAGTGGAACAATTATAATTTTTCCCAAAAAACATTAGTGGTTCCTCTGGAGTTTACAATGTACATCTTTAACTAATGTAAATTTATTTTCAAGTAACACTATACTTTTTCATCTGTGGAACAAGTACCTTATAAAAGAGTATTTCCAATTACTGCCTTCTGTCCCTTGCAGCATTGTCGTCTTTTGTTTTACTTATTCACGTTATATAATCACGAATGCAGTGTTATCATTATTGATTTAAACAGTTATCTTTCAGATTAATTAAAATAAGAAAAGTAAATAATATATTTTAGTCTACTTTTATTTATTCCTTTTCCAGTGTTTCTTCTTTCTTTACGTACATCCAAGTTTCTAACTATATACTTTCCTTTTGTTTCAAGAATTTCCTTTTAAATTTCTTTCAGGGCAGGTCTGCTGGTAACAAATTCCCTCAGATTTTTGTTTATGTGAGAGCATTTTTATTTTTCCTTTACATTTGAAGGATAATTTTGCTGAATACAGAATTCTAGGTTGGTATTTTTTTTTCTTTCAACATTTACAATATTCTATTTTACTCTCTTCTTGCTTTGATGGTTTTTGTAAAGAAGTTCACTATAATTCTTGTATCCATATAGGTGAGGTTCCTCAGTCACCATCTGGGTTCTTCATGATGTTTTTTTTTTGGCTTTAAATATGATGTCTCTAGGTATGAGGTTTTATTGTTGTTGTTATTGTTACTTATCCTGCTTGTTGTTCTCTCAGCTTCCTAAATTTGTGGTTTTATGTCTGTCATTAGTTTTGGAAAATTCTTGGCCAATATTACCTCAAATATTTATTCTGCTTTTTTCTTTTTAAAATATATTCCAGTTAAAAATGTTTCACTTTTTCATATATTCTCATAGTCCTTGCATTTTTTCTGTTTGTTTTCCTTCATTCTTTTTCTCTTTGCATTGCAATTTGGGAAGGTTATTTTGACCTATCATCAAGCTCATTGATTCTTTCTTAAACCATGTCAAATCAACTGATGAGCTTATCAAACATATTCTTCATTTTTATTACAGTGTTTCCATTCTCATATTTCTTTTTGAATTTTCATTACTCATCTAGTCTTGTAAGATCTTCTGGAGCCCTTAACATATTAATTCTAGTTATTTTAAATTCCCTATCTAATAATTTCAACATCTGTGTGTCACATTTGAGTCTAGTTCTGATGCTTGTCTCTTCAGAATGTTTTTTTCTTGTCTTCTGGGGCACCTTGCAATTTATTTTGAAAACCAGACATTTTATATTGGGTAATAATAAAAGAAATGTATGGATTTATGTTATGTTTGAGAAATTGGGCAGTGTTTAATGTTTGCTATAGCTGTTGTTGCCAGAGTTTCAAATTATCGTAGTATGCTTGTTTTAGTCTCCTGTTGACATTGGACTGTCTCTAAGTACTCCCCATCAGAGAAAGTTTGTGTCTTACAACTCTTCCAGCCTTAATCTGCTGTTATCATACTGAGGCCTTGTTAGGGTGATGGTAAGGTGGAACATTTGATTACCTTAAGGTTAAGTCTCAGTCTTTTAGAATGCTTGTGTCTTGGTGCTGTGATATTCAAAAATATTTCCCCAGTGGTGTATCTGCTCTCTCCCCCTGACATCATCTGCTTACTTTTCTGGCTATAGCATTCCCAGTCTATTTGTTTGAAGCCCTCACCCCTGTTAACTATGTTTTTTACCCCATTAGGTGAGCCAGGAAGACTGACGAGAACTGGAGTGGGAGGAATTCCCTTCCCTAAGCAAACATAAAGCTCTGGGCTCTGGAAATGTTCCAGGTAAACAGATCTCAGCTGTGTTTTTCTGTATGTACCTATTACCCCAGATTTTGAGGTGATCCCTGTTTGCCCTGCAATCTCAGTTCTCCAATGATCAAAGGTCATTTATTTTCAGGTTTTTCAGCTTATTTTTTGTAATAATGTAAGTGACAACATCCGTTCTGTTTGTGTGTCAGAGCTGGGGCTGGAAGTCCACAGATTCAGAGTAGCCTTATTCATAATTTTCAAACATGGAAACAGCCAAAATATCCATTGACGTTTGAGCAGATAAACAAGTCTTGGTAATTCCATCGAATGGAGTGTTACCTAGCAATAAAACATCCAACAACATTTTTATAAGTGAAAGGAATCAGACACAAAAAAGTATACTGTGTATGATTTTATTTGCATACAATTCAAGAACAGACAAAAATAATTTATTGTGATAGAAAGCAGATCAGTGAATATCTGGGGCCAAGAATAGCAGAACTGATTGCAAAGGTGCAGTAGGGAACTTCTTGAAGCAATGAAAAATCTTGATTGTGGTCAGGTTTATATGTATATAGATATTTGTTAACATTTTCAAACTGTACACATATAGTTGATACACTTTATGTTATATAAATAATACCTTAATAAAGTTTATTTTAATTTTTGAAAATGTAACTAAAAATGGTGCTTTTGGCCAGGCGCAGTAATCCTAGCCATTTGGGAGGCCGAGGCAGGCAGATTGCCTGAGCTCAGGAATTTGAAACCAGCCTGGGCAACACGGTGAAACCCCATCTCTACTAAAAATATTTTTTTAAAAAATTAGCCGGGCGAGGCAGCTTGTGCCTGTAGTGACAGCTACTCAGGAGGCTGAGGCAGGAGAATTGCTTGAAACTGGGAGGCGGAGGTTGCGGTGAGCCAAGATCGTGCCACTGCACTCCAGCCTAGGCAACAGAGTGAGACTCCGTCTCCAAAAAAAAAAAGTGCTTTTATATGGTAACAGTAAACAATTTGAAAGTGATATTTTGAAACTTATTGCTCACAATATCTTCTAAAACACACCAAATATATAGGAATAAGTTTTACTGAAGGAGTGAAATATTTCCACATTAAAATCTATAAAACTAAAGTGCCTTAATAAATGGAGGGATATTCTATATTCAGAAATTGGATGGCTTCCTATTGTAAAGATAACAATTCTTTTCAAATGCATCTATAGATTCACTGCGGCTCCAATAAAAATCTTAGCAGGTAATTTTGGAGGAGTTGAGAAATGTATTATAAAATTCACAATAAAACGCAAAGAGGAAAAGAAGAGTAGCTTAGTCTTGAGGAAGAGTAAGATGAAAGTTAGAGAGCTTACATGACTCGATATCAAGCTTTATAGACTTAAAATACTCAGTACAGTGTGGTGTGGAATCGATCAAAGAAAAAGACTTCCACATAGTTACCTAATGTATAACAAACTTTCCATGGCAATACAATGCAAAAAAGGATGTTCTTTTAAATAAGAGGTGTAGTTATCAACTAGATATCTACATAGGGAAATATTTCATACCCTAAAATTACTTCCATAACAGTTGTAGATCTATTTGTTTACCATAAATAAATAGAACTCCTAGAAGAAAAATTTTTTTAAAAACCCTCTTAATTTAGGATGAGGCAATGAATTTCAATTGAGGACAAAAAGGACTCCCCTGAAACATTACGAAGGAAATATTGAGCAGTAGAAGTGTACCCAAACAAATCATTAGGAATATGAAAAGGTAAACCACAAAGAATCTATTTGCAATAGATATTTCCAATAAAGCACTTGCATACAGAACATATTAAGAAATTTAAAATAACAAAGATTAAAAAATCAGACAACTCAATTAAGAATCACCAAAAAATTCAAGAAGTGTTTTACGTAAAAGGACACCTTGTTGACCAAGAAGCATATAAATAGCTCTTCAACATCATCAGTCATCAGAGAAATGCAAATAATAACCATTCTGAGAATCCAATACCTACTCTTTGGAACAACTAAAATTTAACAAAGAAACAAAAGCCCTGGCAATACCAAATATAAGCAAACACATAGAGAAACTGAAACTCTAATACATGATTAGAGTTTAAATTGGTACAACTACTTTGGATAACTCCTTGAAATTATTTACTAACGTTAATTATAATTATATCCTACAACTTAGCATTTTCACTTCTCAATATATTTCTAACATAAATGTGTCCATATGTACACAAAAATATATGTACAATGATGTTGATGGCTATTTTATTGCTAATAGCTGAAAACTGGGCTTAGCAACAATATCCACTTAGCAGCTGACTGAGTGAAAAATTTTTGGTATAGTCATACAATGGGAATATGCTACATGGATTTATCTCAATGGATAATATTGTACAAATGAAGTCAGTCACACAAAAATGTATATTGTGTGATTTCATTCACATAAAGATTAAAAGCAGACCTAAATCTTTGTGATAAACATCAGAATAGTGGTTACTTCTTAGGAAGGCAGAATGAGGGAGATTTCTTTGATTCTGGTAATATTCTATTGCTTCATTTAGGTGTTGGTTACAGTGAGATATTCACTTAATAAGAATTTTTCAGGTTGTGCATTTAAGATTTATATACTTATATTTCAATTAAAAAGTTTACAAAAATATAATTTCCACGATAGATATATGCACAAAATGTTAAGGGGGATAAAGAATCTAAGAGTTGGGTAGGAGAAGAGAGAGGGGCTTGAGGATGAGATTATTGATGTGGGCAGAAATCCAAAGAAATCATCCTAAAGACTTCTACTAACATTGATTTCCTGTATAGAAGAGTCATTTAAAAATCCTCACACAGAACAGGATGATCGAAGTTGGAAATTATTATTTTGTTATCATAGAAAGTTGATATTTTCAGAGAGCTGCCAGCAATGATTTTTTTCTGCATGATCTTGGGCATCCATAGTAGTCCAGAACTTGTGCTACTAGGACTATGATTTTGAATAGTATTTTTGAGAAATGCCTTATGGGTCTACCAAAAGCTGTACATTTAATTCCCATCCATTGACTTAATCTAACCAAACTTCTTTATTGCTACATCCTTGCCATTTTCCTACATGAAAAGATTTAGTGTAGTTCCCAGCTTTGAGATTTGAGTACGTGCCTTTCAAACTAAAGGCATAATATTTCATCTAAGTCTTCTTTCCTTTCTAAGGAAAACAGTATAATTAGATCAATACCAGTGTTACCACTTATTTACAACATGTTTACCTCCAAAGTTCAGCTTGATTTCTTTCTCTTCCATATGTTTTCCTCTTGACTGCTGCAACTCGTTTAAAAACAGAGTGTGAGAAAGTAAGTCTCTATGGAGTATTCGAGTTCATAATGTTGAGATGTTAACAGATCTCCATCTTCTTTAAACTTCTACAGCACTTAAGATTTTTACTTTATGAATTAGCATTTACTCCTCATATATTTCAGGGTACTTAATTTTGGTTGTGTTAAAAAATAAGCAGAATATCTCAGTGCCTTCACACAAAATTGTCTTTCTCACTCATGTCACAGTTTAATGCAAATCTAGGACCTTCCTTCAAGTGGTAAGTGTATCATGCATTATTCTCAAAGAACTCCTAACCACGCCGGGCGCTGTGGCTCACGCCTGTAATCCCAGCACTTTGGGAGGCCAAGGCAGACTGATCACCTGAGGTCAGGAGTTCCAGACCAGCCTGGCCAACATGGTGAAACCCCGTCTCTACTTAAAATACAAAAATTAGCTGGGCGTGATGGCTGGCACCTGTAATCCCAGCTACTTGGGAGGCTGAGGCAGGAGAATCACTTGGACCCGGGAGGCGGAGGTTGCAGTGAGCCGAGATAGCGCCATTGCACTCCAGCCTGGGCAACAAGAGTGAAACTCCATCTTAAAAAAAAATAAAAATAAAAAATAGAAAACAAACAAAAACACTTTGGGAGGCCCAGACAGGCAGATCACGAGGTCAGGAGATCAAGACCATCCTGGCTACCACGGTGAAATCCCATCTCTACTAAAAATACAAAAAATTAGCCGGGCGTGGTGGCGGGCGCCTGTACTCCCAGCTACTCGGGAGGCTGAGGCAGGAGAATGGCGTGAACCTGGGAGGCGGAGCTTGCAGTGAGCCGAGATCAAGCCACTGCACTCCAGCCTGGGCGACAGAGTGAGACTCCATCTCAAAAAAAAAAAAAAAAACCTCCTAACAGTCACAACTTATAACAAAAGAGTATGTTTTATTTTCCCATGTGAGCCTATTTTCACCTTTTACAAAATGGCTGCATATATGATATGAATAATACATGAATGTATCTTTATCTGTTCCTTTCCTCTCCTCCTGCGTCTTTTCTCTCACAGTCCTTTAAGCTACCATCCTTCCTTTAAATTATACTTACTTTCTACAAGTTTGTTTTTTTCAAATTCAAGTTTTTCATGATCAATTATTTTTAAAGACCTCTTACTTAGTGGTACAGATGAATGTAAACAAAATATATTTATTTAAACAACAGACAGGAGATAATTAGCTACTGTGTACAGGTGGTAATGACAGACTTTTGGAAGAATATAGCAAATAGCAGTTTGTGGAAATTAGTTTTCTTTCAGCTAGAATGATTTGACAATCTTTGCCAGAACATGCAAAAATTTTATGAAGAGCTAAGTGAAATACTAGCCAATTCTTGCATATTTGCATATCTGACAGCTCCCATTTTCAGATTTTATTGATGAAATTAAGTACACTAAACAATAAAGTACTTTGGATTTTTTTTCTTTCTAATTTTCACTTGATTTTTTTTTTTCTCTCAAAGCTCCAGCAACGAGTAGGAAAGCATTTGTTATAATTCTGAGAAAGTATGAAAGTAGGGCTCAGCCAGGCTGGTGCTCTATTACCATATGTCTTGGAGGTCCACCTGTCTCTAGAATACTTAGGGACAAGGAAGATTCTGAACAATGGAATAAAATGGGTAATGTGGAACATTTGTTTTTCCTTAGTCAGACTGCCTCAGGGTGCTTGCATTATTCAGGGTGCGAATTTCTGTTACTTCTCACAGTATTTATGTATCAGTGTTTAGGTATAGTTACCCAAAACATTTCAAAGGCAAATGAGAATTACTTCGAAGGAATTGTACATTAGCCTCACCAATCTATGCTCCATTAATTCAATTGCTTTGTATGAGGGTCTGTGTATTGTAAACCAAACTCCAGTTTCAGATTTTCCTGAAGGAATGCAATCTGTCAAAAATCCTGTTTGTGTTTTACCCAAGGTCAAGAATATGATCTCAAGAGAAGGTATTACAAACAACTGGGGCAGTAATAATGACCTCATGTTATTTTTTTAAACCTAATAAAACCTTATAGATTAATAAAGATTTACAGCTTTCGTGGCATTTCCACATCCATTTTTTAAAAAATTATATAGAAAAGGAAACAGATTTGTAAACACTAAGTGCGTTGCCCAAGGTCACTCAACCATTAAACTGTAGAACACAAGTCTTTTGGCTCCTAGTCCTGTGTTTATTCTAGTACATTAAACAGTAGCTTGAAGAAATAGAGAGACAGAGGGAGAGTGAGAGGAAGGGAGAAGGCAATAAAAGGAAGAGATAAAAGGAAGAAGGATAATATACAAAAATTTCCATTTGCAGTATTAGATCTATTTGGAACAGACTATGCTTTCTTACTCGTCAAATCATTTTAGCATCAAAACAATTCTAGAAGTTAAATCACTTACACAAGAAGAACTGGAGGCTAGGTAAAATAACTAAGCCAGATTATATGGCGAGTAATTGACAGAGCTGAATTAACACTCAGGTCTTTTCATTAAGTCTAATGCTATTAAATGCTGTCTCGTTAGCATAGCCTAGCATAATATGTATGTGTGAGTATATGCATATAAACCCTCCTAGATATCTATAGGTAGGAGAATGATGATAATGAATGTTTATTTGAAGAATTTATAAATGTCTGTGCAAATATTAGAAATAATATCCTAAAAATGTATATATTCTTTTTTAGCATATTACCTAATATTTAGCCTTACAGATGATTAGAATGTCATTTATTCATCTTTTCAGCCCTCATTTAACTCATGTTAGGCTACAATGTACAAGCCCATTAAAAATGATTCATTACAGATTCTTCCCACAAACTTATAGTCTAATAGAGGAGCTGAAATGTCCACAGAAATTAATATAAATACAAAGTACTAATGGTCATAAAAAAGATATGCTTTAGATAATCAGAGATAATAATGCTTGAGTGTTTAGTTAAGTTTGGGGATGATTAGTAAATAACTGACTTTAAAGCCACTCCTGATGTCATGTTCTGTAAACTGAACAATAAGAATAGAGAAAAGAAGACAAACAAGAGACATTTTTGAAGTGGAATCAAGGAGTTCAGATACTGAATATGAGTGACATGGAAGAGGAACTGGTCTAGGATGATGGTAAAGTCCTGAATCTGAGTGCCCAAGAGAATACAGAGAAACACAAAGGAAACATACATTTAGATGGAAGAGTAGGAGGTTTGTTTTGAGACAGATTGTATTGTATACTAATCAGAAAACCAGATGACATTGAATCAATAAACACTTATATTTAATATTAGATGTTTTAAAAACAATTTTCCCAATCTTCCATCAGAGACTCTGACTCAAGACGTCACTGTCATCTTGGAGTTCTTATCATTGTTCTTCTGTTGCTTTTTGAGTTTTTTCCATTCTGTCTCTGCAATGTCTCATATCGGTTCCTTTCTCTTTTTTCCAAATACTCCCAGAGTATATTCTAGGTTGCGGGTACAATGAGGTATAGATATGCATACCTGGGTTTTACTATCTGGCTATTTCTCAGCCATCAGTTTGCAAGGACTCTAGCTCCACCCATCACAATTTCCTCCTTTCTCTGATATCTTGCGGTCTAGTCTGCTTTGTAAGCAGCTCCCAGTGGTATTGCTGTCACTTTGTCGCTGTTTTAGGCTGATGCTGTACTATTCCCCAGGGCCACTGTGATCACTTGGCAAGCTATTCAAGGACACATTCTAGTTACTTTTGCTTTGGCCACTACTTGAAGCAGTGCTGTTACACTCTAAATAGGATTGCTTCTGTAACCGGATCACAACAATCTGGTTCAACTTTTATGTAACAAAGTTGTGAGTTGTTTTTCAGTTGCCATGGACCCTGCAGGTTGAAGGTCACATAACCTGAGCATGCCCAGATGAACCAAGTGTGCAACCACAGGAGCAACGTAAGTGCTCAGACCAAGGAGGGGAGACTGAATTAAGAAGCCCCTTTCTGCCACCCCATGGCAAGATACAGCATCCAATCAGACTGAGTTGTGAAATGACTCCATGGCAGGATCCAGTCAGATCATGCCTCCTAGCATCACCTCATTGTAAGATCCAATCAGATCGCACTTCATTACCTTATGCTTATAAATTCTTTTCAAACCCCAGCTCAGGGAGAAGCATTTGAGCATTTTCTCCTGTCTTCTTGCCAGTTGACTCATAGTAAAGCTTTTCTTTTCTCGATAGCTGGTGCCATGGCATTGGTCTCTATGCACATTGGGCAACAAGCCCATTGATTGCTTGGTAACACTTTACTGTCCCTCTGTAAACAGGTGGGGGCATTGGCTCTGTCTCTGCTATGGTAGGCTCTTTCAAAAGGGTCTCCACTGCAATGCAGCTTGGGCCTCAAAGTGTTATTACTTTTGTTAAACTTTACTCATACTCAGTTTTACACTCCACAGGGCCTTATATAATTCAGGGTGGGCAGCTATTTGTGCTCTGCCTTGCCATCTTCAAACCCCATTCCAGAATCTGACTCAATGTGCTAGACCTCTTTATTTTTCATGAACTTGCTCCCTGGAGCCTCATAGAAACTCCCTTCCCTTTTTCCTCATCTTCCACATTAGGCATTTGGCTTCTGTTAGGTTCCTTGTAGTCAAATAAACAAAACAAGCCCGAACCCCAATTGTTGATACAGTTGAAATTCTTTTCTAAGGATGGTGCTTAACCTTCACAAGAAGAAGTAAGATTGGATTGGAATTAGGTCATGTCTGCTCATCAACGTCCCATATTCAATCTTCTTAGGGTCAATGGGGATAACTTTTTATAACTTACTAACTAAATCTAGAAGAAAAATATCACTTAAAATGCTGCCACCCTGAATTGATTTTTAGCACTTGTTCTCTGTTGTATCTTGTTTCGTGTTTAGAAAAATTGAATTAATTTGTCTGTTTTAAAAATATATTACTCTCTCTCTCTGTGTATATGTATATATATATATGAAATACATTGAGACATGACTGTGTTTTTCAGTTATCTTTGTTGAAAGTCAAAAGGCTATACTAGTCTTCCCTAATGAAGTCCCATTAAAAAGCCAGTAACAGCTATCAGAGTGAAGTCTAAGTACCAGGGAAGAATTAAGAAGCCCTTCTTGAACTTGCTCTAAACCTCATTCCCTTTTCAGTGGCTGAAATAATTAACCTTCTGTTCTATTCAAAGTGTCTCTAACTGGAGGGGTAGAAAATAGACTGGGGCAAAAGCAGAAAGTGAACCTGAGCTAGTCTAAAATTTATTTTAGTTTAAAAACATCTTGTAAGCTTACTCTCTGCCATATAAGTATTTTTAAAAATAAAATAAACAATTTAAATAATATTAAAATACTTCACTTTTATCTCCCAGCAAAGTCTGTGATCCAGGCAACTTGACATATATTGATGCCAAAGCTTCAGACATCTTCTGAGGTCCAGGAACTTTAGTTTGAAAGTAATTTTAGATAACCCATAGGAAAAGGTCCGCCAATGAGGGAGGACTCAGCAATATTTCCACATTTACCTATTTTGATACTTTTCTTCTGGGATATTCTTCCTTTTTTTCTTCTTGTACTTGGCCTTTTTACTTGATTTTCTCTTGCCTTTAACCCTATAGAAATGTATTTTGATCTCTTATTGTATAGCCGCTATTTCTATCCTCAACTTTTGCTACTCCTTAGTCAAAGCTTTTCTTTTCTAATAATTTGAGTTCCCCTTTGCTCCAGCCATTAACTTTTGCTGACTTCTTGGTTTTCAGATTAGACTCCTCTCCACCACTCATGAAACGTATTGTGAGTTAAGTTTGTTTTAATGAAACACTTGTGGCTTTTGTGTCCCGGGATAAATCTAAGGAAATAATGGAAAGCCTAAGAATTCCTTCACTATGACTACTTTAATGATAGTGAAAGCAATTTCTACCTAAGCATTAGGGTCAAGAGAACATATTTTTAAACTGAGTGCTTTCCTACAAGTCACATTTGACATCAAATCATTTGTTGCCTTTCTTGAAGTTGAAGGCCTTGGCTTTATAGACATTTTTTTTTTCTAACAAATATTTAGACATTCCAGCATTCACACTGATGAATTGTCTATGTGGCTGTACTAGTTGAAGAGAGACACCAAATTCAACATTTTAACCCATAAGGGGACTTTGATGTAAGTTCTCTAGTACATTTCAGCAGAAATAACCATATTGAACAGAATCTGTCAATTGACAAGACCTAGCAGAAAGACTGGCTGTAGAAGAGCAGCAAATTGATATCTAAAGAACATTGCTCTTGTTCAGTGTGCAGTGTTTATAAAAATATTATCAGCAGAGCACATTTTTAATCTAGTGAAAATTTGGCAGCACCGCTGAAATCCTTTCTAGCAGAGCATTCAGAATGACTTTAAATAAACAGAGCCAGCAGCCAGGAAATGCAAACTTCAGCAGATTTACTGCAGTAAGTGATAGCTACCAAAAGGCTCTTATCCCTGGTTGGAGTTAAATAATTTACTTTTCACTACCATTAAATGTTTTAAAATTATCTCTGTGCATTTATGTGTGTGTGTTTATTTCAGTATAATTATTCCTTCTTGCCACTCTTGATGTTAAATCCTGAAAATGGATCATGGTTCTCCCTAGGTTATTAGTATACAATTTACCCTGCAGTGAACTGCCCACTTCCAGAGTGTCTTTAACTAATTAGCAACCAGACATCACTAAATACAAATGTTAGAATGGAACCCGTTAACTCGAAGGCTTCTGTAAGCATATATGTAAAGCTTTGTTTTATTACTTTAGGTCAAGTTTAATAGCAAATTCTAACAGCTGGACTGTTCCACATATTTCTCAGTAGCCCATTTTTGTATTTTCTTGTTCATATATTTTTGCTCTTAATTTATTTTTTAATGAAAATTAGAAATGTAAAGTATCCTTTCCCATTTTTCCACCTATACAGAAATTTAACTCTTTTTCTACCTTTTCTTTCCTTATAAAGACACTTAGGTATTTTATCTTACACAGAAACAATGCCAAAATCTTGTATTTCAAATCATATTTCAGTTTTATTTATCCAACTTTTGTTCAACAGACTGAAATCTACTAGGCAATGAAGTATAACTTTCACATGCATTTTGGGTATTTGATGGGTTAATGTATTTGAAACACCTGCAATACTCCCTGGCATGTAGTTCATGCTATACACATGTGTGATGCTATTATTACTGTTCTTGTTATTTCATAAACAAGTCCCAATGAGATGAAATCATTTACCCAATGTGATATGTCCATTAGGAGCATCTAGTTAACATTTGATTCAAAGTTTTTACTTGTGATACTTGCTATTGTATTCTGCTTCTCCTATCTTGTTCTGAGGTTATGGTAAGTAAGTACAATTATATCTGTTTTACAGATGAAGAAATCTGCTCTGAGAAGTTAAGTGACTAGTTTGAATTCTTGAGCTTCTAAATCAACAGGTTTGAACAATAGTTTTGCATTTGAATGTCCAGCCCAGTGCTCTCACTATGATACCAGAAATAGATATATAAAAGCATAAATTTCAACTTGTATAATTGCTGAAATAGAACTGAGTTTTCGGCTTGACACGTGTACATTGGTTATATTTATTATTTTAAAATTCACTGCTTAAAAATGCAAAGCTCAAAGTATAATTAAGTATGGTGGGGATTGTTACCTCTTAGCAATATTGCCCACATTAACAGTGAAGGTTTGTTTCCCATATTCTCTGATCCCAGAAATGCTCATGTGTGAATCAGAGCATACTGGTTAATCTCTTTTATATTGATGGAATGCAATGATACTTGTGCTTAAAGTATAGTAATAGATTTATACTGAATGACAGTTTTAGTTTCAAGAAAGGAGACCAGTTGTTTGTTTAATAATTGAACTCTATAACTGCAAAATTCACCATCTACACATATTGTGTGAAGTACTTAGGATACTGGATTTACTTAGTCTGACTACATAAGAGAGGTACCTGTACACATTAGAAAATGTATACTTCCAGGCCTTAGAATCTTTAATGGTGGAAAATTTAAGATATGGTTTTAATTTTTATGGCTTAAACAATTGATTTCCCTCTTCTGAGAGTTGAAACTCAGGCTTTTTTATCTTCTAGTCAAATTTATTTTCAGGTTTCACATGCTGACAGTATGTTGTAAAAATTTATTATGCCCTATCAATATGATAAACATCCTGATTTTTATTATTTGTTATACCCTCCCTAAAATTCCCATACTGTTCCATTAAAAATAAAACTCCATATTTTGGCATTAAATTAAGTTGTCATAATTCTTCTTTCAAGTGTGAAATCACACTGGGTTGCTTTATCTTTTTAATTAAGTGTTAATCAATAGACTTTTATTCTATTTGAAGTGTTATAGAAGTTTCTCTGAAGATACTAACATAACTGCTTATTTGCATTCCCCAGAAACACTGTTTTTTAATGGTCAACAGTGGCCATATTTTATTGAGCAATGGATTCATATCGATGTCAGCAACAAAATATGTTTTATTAGATCATTTCTAAAGGAAATGGTGATTCAATCTCTTGAAAAAGTAAGAAAAAACTTCTCTCCATAATGCCAAGCAATTGGTGAATGATGCTTTTTCCTCTGATGGCATATTTCTTTCACTGAGTGTGTTAAATTAATGTTTACCTGCTATCATTTAGACATAACCATGTGCTTTTTGAAAAAATGGATTGATTGCTAATGCAAGAATATGCTTTTGCATTATAATTTAGCAACCACAATGCCAAAAAGTAAGATAAAACATGATGTCTGAGTTTTCAGCACTGATTATTACTTCTCTCAATGTTTTCTTCTAGGAACAACTGTCTGATGGTACCAATAAAAATTGCTAAAAAGCTCACAATTCCATACCTTACATAAAGTTATATTGTCTTTACCATATCCTCCTTCTCCTCTATATTGCTTTGTCACCTTTTTCTGGAGCAATTTAAAAAAACTTCAAAGATCCTTGACTCTCTTAAATGCCCACATGAATCATACCGAGCATATTAAATGTTCTTTTTCCCCACGTAATATAAAACTGATACATAACTGCTGTATACTTATAAAATACAGTTGACTAGAGGACATAATTTGTAAACCCTATGTATCTTAAAATTTGGTTTTCCAGTTTTCTTTTCATGTTTGTGTTGAATGCATTTTATGTGCGAACTTCAGATATTCCTAATGACCCTTAAAAAGTTTTAGGGCCCTTGCCCATGGGTCAGTGATGTTAATAATCATCTTTTTTCTTTGCTCTTCTGCCTCTACTTTACATTTTAGACTCATTTTTCTATCATTTCCAT
Organism: Pongo abelii; assembly: GCF_028885655.2. Lineage (NCBI taxonomy): Eukaryota > Metazoa > Chordata > Mammalia > Primates > Hominidae > Pongo > Pongo abelii. The sequence goes on from NC_071990.2 coordinate 141,509,386, forward strand.
AGGTCTTTTTTTCATTGTCATTTTCATGTTCTCCTGCTCCTTCCCACTCCTCCAAAAGTAACCTATTTTTTGACACCTGTATCTTCCCAAATCTCCACTGCTTGTCACTTCTTTGGGGACATACTTCTTTTATCTCTCTTTTCAGTTGTATTTTCTCATTTATCAGTATGTATAAATTATGTACTCTCAGGTATCACTGTACGTGAAGTGCAGTCTATATATTTCCTTGGAGAACCATTGTCCTAATGATAGGGGTTTCTTCTCAGGAAAATATATCGCCAGTAAATATTTTCTAAACTCTTTGTCTATTTCACTTTGGGGTTAATATTTGCTGATATCTTTTCTAACTTTGACTATTTTTTCCCTTCTCATTCAATAAATCAGCAGATAGGCTTTTCGGGCATTATGCATTTTACTAAGTTTGTAAGTATAAATTAAAACTGTTTAAAATAGAGTGTGTATTAGTTTGCTATGGTTGCCAAAACAAAATACCATAGACTGGGTGACTTAAACAGCAGAATTTTTTTCTTATGGTTTTGGAGCCTGGAATTCTGAGATCAAGGTGTCGGCCTGATTGATTTCTTCTGAGGTCTCTTTTTTTGGCTTGCAAATGGCCGTCTTCTTTCTGTATGTTCACATGGTCTTTCCTCTGTGTGTGTTTGTGTCCTAATCTCCTCTTGCTATGAAACCAGTCAAACTGGACTGGGGCCCTCTCCAATAATTTCATTTAACCTTTATGTCCTTAAATAGGTCATTCTAAATACAGTAATATTCTGAAGTATTGGGAGTTAGGACTTCAACATATGAATTTTGGGGGAACACAGCAAGGTCCATTATGGAGGGCAATGAGAAATAAAATAAACATCACAATGCACACAACATTCATAAGATCCTGGCAACTGTCATGAAGAGGTGAGATTATAACTCTTACAATGAACTCACTTTGGTGAGTGGAGTATGTCTGCATTTACCACCTATGTGGGACCAGGCAATGTTCTTTTTCCATTATCACCTGTATCTTGCGAGGGCTCTTGGCCTAGAGTTATATTTATATTAATTTAACAGAAAAATGTATGTTAGCATTAAGTTATTAGCTTATGCTTGAAAAACCTTTTTTTTTTTTTTGCCTTGTCCATTCGTGCCATTCAGTGTCTAAAATCTTGAGATGTCATCTGCTTTGGTGACAGTGGCTAAAGACAACACATCCTCAAGTTTGTACACAACAGCACCTCCCTATTCTTCTCCCTGCTACTCCACTTCTTGTTACTCCAAGTCTGAACCACATAAAATAGATAGTATCCTTATCTTGTGGCTACTATAATCAGTTTGGTAAATTCTGAAGCACCTGAGTCCCGTGATGGTCTCCTTCAGTTACTCTAACACAGGAGAGGTAAAAATTTCCTTTTTCACTCCTTCAAACACAGTACAATACTGGAAATACAGTAGTAAATGAAGGAGTCAGTATTTATTCTCATAGAAATTTATTCTGTTGGGGAGAAAACAAATAGTAAATGGGAATACGTAAGTACTTATGAGAAAGAAAAGTGGCTTTTTGTATGAAAATAACAGGATGCACATCAATGATAGACTGGCTAAAGAAAATGTGGTACATATACCCATGGAATACTATGTGGCCATAAAAATGAATGAGATCATGTCCTTTGCAGAGACATGGATGGAGCTGAAAGCTGTTTTCTCAGCAAAGTAACACAGGAACAGAAAACCAAGTACCGCATGTTCTCACTTATAAGAGGGAGCTGAAAAATGAGAATGCATGGACACAGGGAGGGGAACAACATACACTGGGACCTGTCGGGAGAGGGTGGCGAGGGAGAGCATCAGGAAAAGTAGCTAATGCATACTGAGCTTAATACCTAGGTGATGGGTTGATAGGCGCAGCAAACCACCATGGCACATGTTTACCTATGTAACAAACTTGCACATCTGGCACATGCACCCCAGAACTTAAAATAAAAAAAAAAAACCAGGATGAAAGACCTCTATTGATAATTTGACAAATGCTGCTGATGGCACTGTGGGAACAAGATATGGATTTCAAGAGAGGAATATTCTAGACAGAGAAAACAATAGTAAAAGAGACCTAAAAAGTCAGGAATGGGAGGTTGCTTTACTTGTTCAAGGATGTGAATAGTCATTTATTCATTCAACAAGTATTTAAAGAATTTGTAAGCAGCTGCCATGTGTTAGACAGTACCTTAGGTTCTGATTCAAAAAAGAAAAAAAATAGATGTGGAAAGGGGAAGTAAGTGTACTTTAATCACATAAATATATGTGAAGTTATAATTGTGGTCAGTTTTGTGAAGAGGGATCCAAAAGTAATAAGAACCTCTCACAGGAAAATTTGAATAGTCCAAGCAAATTAGAATGAGCTTCATGGAGGAAATGACACTTAAATTTCTTTCTGAAGAATAAGAAGTTGTCTAGGTGAAGAGGACAAATACTGGCTGATATGGGAGTGTGATCAGACATTAGCGGTGGAGAGCTTTTTTTTTTCCTAAGAGTGGAAAATACTCTGCTGCAAGTATCCCCTTGAACATTCTAGAGACCTTTTTTTTTTTTTTTTTTTTTTTTTGCTGTATCATTCTGATTACTACCTACCCTTTGGGGCAAGCTGAGGTGATTTATCTCACTATGTCATTCATAAATCTGGATCGGGCTATTAACATTGCATTGGGTCTCCTGTAATTATCATAAGAGTTGTTTGAATAAGAGACCAGGTAATGCATTGTGTAGTCAGCATGGGGAAGGGGTTTGTCAGGGAAAGTGTGTCCTGAGCTGAGCCTGAAGAGGAAGAGATTTGATGTTAGGACAAATGATTGCTTTGCTCACTGTGGAAAGAGGCACAGGCTTAGAGGAGAGAGACTAATGGTTTAACATAATTAGCACAAAGCAAACATGTCAGTTAGTTAGTCCTGGTCCTCATCTTTAAAAAAGGTTGTGGTTATGCCTTCTTCTTGAGTTTCTAATACTCAAAATCATCCTGCTCTCTCCTTCCATTTCTTACATCTACTCCCCAAATCTAAATTGTTGCTGTTTCTCAATCTTTTATACATCATGTGGTCCTTCTTCCTTTACAGAGAGATCCCTTTCAATGATGCCTCAGTTATCTGTCACTGTCATTACTATAACTTTAAATTGTCAATTATCTACTCTTTCCAAAAGTTTCACCTGCCTTGGGCTTTTTCTGGATTGATTGTTTCAGTATAATGACTCCGTACCTCACTCCCAATAATATGCAATTTAATTAAAGATTATTTTAGTACTATTTTTGTAGGCTCTCATCTTGAATGTTATCACAAGTTTTTTCAACAAAAAAGCTTATATTCTAAGAAGCAGAATACTTGGCTTTATTTTAACTAGCCATGTGTATTTAAAAAAAAACTTGACAAATGAAAGAACTAATAGTCTAGTTTTCTTTTCTGTTATAGGTTTTTGTTTTCTTTTCCCTTCAAGGTAGAACAAAACCATATATAAATTGCTAATATTTTGAGGGTGAGGGATCTGTTTTATTCAGTGTCCATACTCAGCTTCCAGCCTTTATCTAGGTATAGAAAAAATGTTTAATAAATGAACGCATACATAATAAATGTGGAAAGGACAAATGGAGAAAGGTCTATATTAAATCTCTCAGTAAAGGCTTGTTGTACCATCATGTCACAGATACCATAATATTTTCTGTGGGTTCTATTCAGATTCTTTCTTGAAAAAGTTATTTTAAATCAAGCTTTTGTGTGCATCAATATCATGTAGAAAACTTGTGAAAGCATAGCTTCTGGGCCCCATTGTTGATTCAGTAGGTCTGGGATGATTTTTTTCGAACAAGTTCCCATGTTATGCTGTTGGTCTGGGGACCCCTCTTTGAGAATCTCTGCTTTGAATGAAATGTAACGAAAGAACAGGAAACAAAAAGAGAAGAATGGAAACCCTATTGGTCCTTTAAATAAGAGTACATTTTTCTCTTGCAATTTGGTTCCTCACCCTAGTGTGGTTGCTGCATAAACTCTTTTGATATGATTTACTGATTTCTACATTCTTCTTATTCATGTATTAAGATTTTTGGGGAAAGATTAATATTTAAAGTTTTTTTTTATAATTGAGAATACATAGACATAGATGATGAAAAGCTGCTCAATTTTAACTGCTTCCTGCATAGGTACAATAATTGCGACTCCTGGGTTCTTTAGAGACACATGAAAGAAGTGGTCATAATAATTTTACAGATTCAACTAAATAAAGAATAGTGTGCATATAATAATTTCATGAGGTAGAACATCAAATCGGTGCTATAAAATCAAATCAGCAAATCAAGATGGCTTATTTAACAAATGTATTGAGAAAGTTCGGTAACAACTTATTTTGTTTTATACTATTTATCAACATAAATTATAAATAAATAACGATGCAGATATTATATATTTTAAAAAGATGTATAAAGCTACTTGAAGAAAATAAATGTTCATCTTTTAAATTTTTTGATTTATATAGCTTACTTATTTATATATTACTTATTTAATCTTAGACAGTGACAATTTTCTTAATATTAACTTATGAAAGCAACCAGAAAACAAGATTGATAGGTTCAAGTAAACAAAAACAAATACACAAAAGGTACTCTGTAAAAACGACAATAAACATTGTTGTGGGCAGAAAGGAAAATTATTACAAACATTATAAAGGGCATTTTCACTCTGTTGCAAAGTCTTGGAGTTTTGTTTATTTTATGACACACTTCAAGTAAGTTATGCTAAGGAAATATTTATGGTCACATATAAAAGTACAATGTAAGAGTACATATCACAGAACTATTAATAATAGCAAAGGTTTGGTAACAACAGTGTGGGGCTGGAAAAATAAATAGAGCGCCTTGATGTAACAGAGTATCAAATAGCAATTTAAACGGTGTTATAGAAAAGTATTGTTATGAAAAATGTGCAGAATATGGTATGTATTGAAAAATATTACTACACAAAATTATATATACAAAAAGATTCTATTTTGTTTTTAAAATACCTGTTTCAGGACATATCAGATTGGGAAAATATAAACCAAAATTTTAATAGCACTTATCTCTGCATTATTGGATTATATGTGGTTTATTTTCTCCTTTTGACTTACTCGTATTTTCTCAGCATTTTATAACAAATTTGTCTCATTCCTGAAATTAAACCATGTTAAACATTTTGAATAATTGCATTATTTTTCTCACAAGCATTTAAATAAAATCCCTCTCAGTCCCATCCTGATCCTCAGCTTTGAACTGTTTCACTCTGCAGAGGGGAAAAGTTGAGAATTTATCTCTGGAGTCCTTAGGAATTTTCTCTGTGCAATTCACAACAGATTTGATTGGGTGTCCAGTGTAAACTTGACTCCACAGCCCTCCTTCTTCTCTGTCCTAGTTCTCATGTGAATACATAAAAATGTGACCCTCCAGAATTATTTTACATTTTAGCAGAAAGAAATGGTTTCAGTGGAGCTATCCTAACAGTGCTTTTGTATGTCTTGCTTAATAACTCCCTTTCCCTTAATTGAAAAAGGAAAGAAAAAAAATAAAGAATGGTGCTGGTTTGGAAATACTTTTAGAGATTGCTGTCTCCAACTGTGCTTGTTCTCGCTGTCTGTTATGGTCCATTAGATAAACATGGTGTTCAACAGTCAGGCGGTTGTTGATATATTTGGCAACACTGATAATGTGATCTATGTTTAGGAGGAAGTGGATGCGTCATTCCATGCGGGCATAGGTTTTCTGAAAGTGATTGTTCTTTTTACAAGAAAAAGTTAGATAAGTCATTGAACCTTAAATTCTCACTAAGAGTCTGAACATTTTTAATTTTTGTCATCTGAGGTTTTTTTTTTTTGGTGCTTTTATTGGAATTTCAGATTAATAGTTGGGCTTATTCTCAGAAGCAACCAGTACTAACTGAAAATAAATGCAAACCTGGTTGCTTCTGACTCTTGAGGGTGAAATTAGTATAATGAGAAAAATAGAGGTGCTTGTTATCTCGGTATATTTCTTTATTGTTCATCAATCAGTTTTTAGTGTTTTCATTTGTAACCTGCAAGTTTAAAAACAAACAGAAAAGAACGTCGAATCTTAAGGTTCTTTTTCTGTTTCTCTCCCTTATATCTATTTATCTATCTATTTATCAATTAATCTACCTACCTGCCTATCTACCTCTCTCTCTCTACATGCACATATACACATATGTACTATATTTAGACTATATATGTATAGTACATATGTATATGTATATTTAGTATGTATGTATATGTATATGCATATTTATGTGTATATTTGGACTATACATATATAGTCTAAATATAGTACATATATGTATGAATTTATACTATATATGCGTATTTATAGACATATACAGTCTCTTTATATATGTAGTCCTGAAGAAAGGATTGGAATATATTTCATCAAATAAAATAATAAAATATTTTGGACATAAAAGGGCATAAAGCCTGAGACATGGAATATCTTGTAATGTCCAGCTGAGTCCTAAATATCCTCAGTGATAGGATTTCAAGCATTTCTCTTGGGAAGTGATTCCATTATCTAATAGTTTTCATTGGGAGGAAATTTTTCCCAATAGGCTTAATGTTCCTCTTCTCAACTGGTTCCATTAAACCTAATTACCCCTTCCTAAAGCTGAGCAATTCCTCTCCTATTGGCATTTACCCCATTTTAATAGTGGAAAGCAACAATTAGCTCTTCAGCTGTCACAAAATCAGTATATTTTAAACCCTTTTGGTGTTTCTTTTTAAATGGTATACATACATGCATATGTATATGTGTATCACACATACAACTAGTCACCAAATTTGCTTTAGTGTTTACTTAATGCTGAAATCATATCAGTATTTCAGATGTGCTTACATGATAAGACATTATTGACCTTTCTCTTATAAATTCTTTATGTCCACAGGTGGCCACTAACAATATAGTAGCCTTCATTCACATTTTATAAAAATGGGTTATAGGTGACAAGCCACAGCTTAACAATCTCTAGCCTCTGTGAAAGTTGGCTTATGTCTATAGTTTGGGCTGGTGAAGATTCCAAGAAAAAAATGCCACTGACCCCATTCAGTTCCATCAAGAAAGGGAATTTTGTTTTATGGGGGAGATGGATGTTTTTACTTGTTCTCTAGAGAAGGGTGTTTAAAATCACTTCAGGTTGTTGGAATCTATATCCTGCGCTATCATGGCAGGAAGCTCAGTGATTTTTAAATTATTTACAAGTAAAATCCCCACCCCCTGTAGTTTTTATTTTTAGAGTGTCCATTTCAGGATTTTAATGCTGAGAAAGTGAAACTGCTCGCTCTTGTCATCTTCTTCCCTCTCTCTTCCTTTGACCTTCCCCCTTCGCCACCCCTTCCCTCCTAGTGCTCTGCTCCTTCCCATTTCCTTTCCTACCTCAAATCCCATTACCCACCACCATACCTTTTTTCCTTCTTTCTCTGACTCTGATTTTTCCCAGTTCTCTCTTAATGAGGTTTATTTGTGAGCCTCAAGCTTCATATTATTGTTCAGTCTATGGGTATCCTCCATGCTGGGGGCTCCTTCCTGGGCCCGTGAATGATGAGTTTAAGGTCTGAAAGAAGGATCTTTCTTCTTGCCGTCAAGTCACTTCTGTAGCCTATTGTGGTTTGCATAGTAGATGAATCTGGACTACATGGAAAAGATTTCCTAGAAGTGTCTATGGACTGACTGTGTTCCTCCCAAATTCATATGTTGAAGTCCTAATCCCCATCTTGATGGTATTTTGAGGTGGGGCCTTTGGGAGGTATTTAGGCTTAGATGAGATCATGAGGTTGGGGGCTACGTGATGGGATTAATGTCTTTCAAAGGAAATGAAGAAACACAGGAGCTTTCTCTCTCTCCATGCTCAGGTACTGAGGAAAGACCATGTGAGCACACAGCAAGAAGGTAACTGTCTATCAGGTAGGAAGAATGCCCTCACCAAGAACCCTATCGGCCAGTACCTTGATCTTAGACTTCCCAGCCTCCAGAACTGTGAGAAAATAAATGTCTGTTGTTGAAGCCACCACGTCCATGGTATTTTGTTGTAGCAGCCCAAACTGACTAAGACAAAGTATCTTCTTATCAAAGATCGGACTTTATATTTTTACTTGTGTTAGTATTTCATAATCCCAAAGTTCTACAACTTCCATATAACAAAAATTTTGAATTCGGTACAATGACCTTGTAAGTATTTCATTTATAACAAGCCTCTTTAAAATATATTTAGTTACCTTGCTCTAATTAGAAAGAATTTAAAATATACAATGATATCTTAGGTATGTTTATTTTTAGTGAGAATTGATTTGTTTGTTTTGTTTTGTTTTGAGATAGGGTCTCACTCTGTCACCCAGGCTGCTGGAGTGCAGTGACGGAATGCAGTGGCATGATTTCAGCTCACTGCAACCTCAACCTCCTGGGCTCAGGTGATTCTCCCATCTCAGCCTCCAAAGTAGCTGGGACTACAAGCACACACCACCACACCAACTAATTTTTGTATCTTTTGTAGAGACAAGGTGTCAGTTTACTGCCAGGCTGGTCTCGAACTCCAGGCTTAAGGCGGCCACCCATCTCAGCCACCCAAAGTGCTATGATTATAGGTGTGAGCCACCGTGCCTGGCTGTTGTTGTTTTTAGTCATGAAATATTCAACTTTGTCCAGCCTTCCTGGGCTACTCTAACAACTGTAATTGCTTTATAACTACTTAGTTATGGATTTCTGGAATCTGAAATTGAGGCCATAAGCAGAAATGACTAAAATATAGAATTCTTTCTCCTATCTTTATTTGTTCATCTAGATATTGGAACTGTATCATTAAATTTAAAGAGGGGAACTAGTATTGACAACAAATTAAATTATTTCAACCAAAACCACTTAATAGGTATGTTGACTGTTAGTCATTAACAAATCAGCTAAGAAAAAATAGTTTTATTTCCACTTTGTTGATTCAACAAATAATTTTCATATTTGTAATTCATATTGACATTCACAGATTCCTAGGATCTCTATTATCGGATACCTCATTTGTGCCTGTGATTATTTCTTCATCTATGCCTGACTTTGCCCTTTCCTAGCTGAATGTCCTTGAAAAAATCATTTGGCCTTTTTGTGTCTGTTTCCTCATCATGAGGTGGAAAAATACATAGAGTCAAATGTGTGAGGTTGTTTCCAGAAATTAATTTAAGTAAGCACTTTGAATACTACCAGACCATAGTAAGTTCTATGATGATGACGACAGATGCAGTTGAGAACTCATTTGCTAGCAGCATCCTAAATAACTCTGCTTCATGGAAGAAAAACTCTGTAAATACCAAAGATTAAGATCCTTGGTTTAAGACTCAAGGAATCTGTTTACAAGGTAAGTAAGCAAGAGAACAAAAACAAAACATAATTTATACAAGGCCCATTCAATCACAATCTTATCTTTTCAATTTCAAGTCTATCCCCTTTAAGTTTCCATGACATAAATATCAGCTGACATACACACAAGGTGACTCACCTTCTTCCCATTAAACTAGGTTGAGATTAAAAACAAACAAGCAAACAGCTGGAATGTGGCACGTGGGTCAGACCCTTCTGAGTCCAGTTGGGTAACTCAGCAGAGATCAGAATGATCTTCAAAAACCAACAAGCAATTGGCACGTATCTTCAGGCATGCTTGAAGTCTATGGGGCCAAATGGTAGAGTATCCTGGCAGAGCCAAAAAGTCTTCTTTTATGACACAGAAAAGAAAACTTCTTTCAAAGTAGTTATGCAACCCAGGAGAACACAATGCATCCACTGTGTGTGTCCTGGGACTGTCTATGAACACATTATTTCATATTTTTGTCTTCTGTAAACTTCAGCATTGATGATGAACATCATTTCAAGGAAATATCCCACTACTTTATCTCTGTAAAGACATCCATAGAGAATGTAAGTTATAATTTCCTTATTCATTTTTCTGGTTAGAGAAGGCATTTCTATTTTAATGGTCAATTATTATATTCTGAATTTCCCACAAGTCTCCTTTTCATATTTAAACTCTAGGGTTTTTTTTTTTTAATTCCTAAGATAAATAGAAAAGTCAAGGTTAGAAAATGTTCAAAACAATTGCTCACCTTATAAAATCTTGTTAGGGAAGTAATTTTGCTCATTTCATACTGTTGACATTTCTGAATTTCAGTAATCATTAATTTTTTTAAAGCTGCCAGCAGATATGTACAATACTCCTTTTAGATATTATTCCCATCAAAGACAGATTTCAATTACCTCTTTCACTCTTTGTGTCATTTCTCTATTATTTTGAAAATATTACTAATGCCTTCAAGTTCATTTGTATTCTGTAAGATTCTCCTTGTATCCAAGCAACTCCATCTGAAAAAATAATTTGTTTTTTTCATGAGAGATATATTCAGAACAAAACCCTGCATATATTTATGATTTTTTTGATAATAATTTTCATGATACTAATTTCCTGGAAAGGGATTTGCACTTTACGAACAGTGATTTCCTTTGAAACCTTCTCTGGTCTATGTCACCACAGTTATCTAAACAATTTAGATGTCCCTTTCTTGACTAAACTTTTAAAAAATGTTGATTCTGTTCTGTTTTTAGAAATGATACACATCATCAGATAATTTGTAAAACAGAAAATATATTAAAAAATAAAAACTTCCTTAAATAACCATGGGATAATCAAGGTTGTAGTAGACTGCCAAGTGAGTTATAAAAACTCCAGAATTAAGTCAGAATTAGACAGATAACCAAAGAATCTGTGGGGCACTTTGATGAACTCAAGTGAATCCTTACATTCGTCTTTACTGAGAAAACTGTTGGGAATGATTTCACTTCCATTTTTTTTTTTTAATATAAAGCATATCCTCCAGAGTGGCACATGCAGACATATTTTTTACACATGTGTATTTACTGTTAAGTACACAATACGCCTATGAGAACAACCATAGCTAATAGTTTAAAGAACTGTGCTTGGGGCGAAGGGGAGGAATGTGTGGCTGGAGACTTAGTTTGGCACGACTGAGAAGCACCCAAGCGGAGTAAGGACGGGTGTGTCGGCTGCTGCTAGGCGGCAGTTCTGGTACTTCTCAGTCATGACATTCGGGGTCAGGAAACTGAATTCTCATCAGCAAAAAGGGGATAATAGTAGTACTATATCTCTCATAATATTGTTACAAGAATTGCATATACTTATATTCACAAAATAAGTAAAATGTTTTGAACAGTGTCATGCAGTTATGTCCTATGCAGGTATTTTACTGTAATTGACTTTATTTTTGTTTTAGAGCAGTTTTGGGTCCACAGGAAAGTTGAGTGGAAAGTAGAGAGTTTCCATATCTCCCCTGCTCTCACACATGCACAGCCTCCCCCATGATCAACATTCCCCTCAGACTGGTACATTTGTTTACAATGGGTGAACCTACATTGACACATCATTGTCACCCAGAGTCCAAGTTTACATTAGGCTTTGCTCTTAGGTTGTACCTAATGAGTTTTGACAAATGTTTGATGACCTTTATTTTAATAATGAAAATGGTTTGGTTGCTAGGGACTAGATTGTGACACTTTTGTTACAAATATGAAGAAAGTCGGGAGATTGTTAATGAAATCCCTTTCTAGAGCAAAATTATAGAAAATGTGCCAGGTCTGCAGACTGGTAGGTCCCCCTCCAGTCCCTGAACTGCCCACTGGAGGTTATGATGAAGACACTCACTTGGTGGTTAAACTTGCATGACTTAATGAAGGAAAGAAAATGTGGTTTCTGTAAGAGGACATCCCGTAACTGGACCATGATGGTTCTTTGTAAGGTCACAATAAAGGGAGAAAGAAGTGGAAAAAATTTAAACTTTAGAAAAAGTAAAAAATCCTTATGTAGTAAAGATAAAATTTTGCTGTCATGCTATCTTGTAGGAGGCGCCAGTGGCATTTTGCTGAATTGCTTGTGATGAATTCTAAGAAAAAATAAAAGGTATTACTTTGAAGGAAAGGGGAATGCTGGCATGGAGATCATTGCCTGGAAGGAGAAGAGGCTGAAAATATAAATAGAGAAAAATCAATTTGGGTAAATTCATAAATCATTGATTTAGAATTAATGTATAGAAGACAGCGTTGGTAGGCTGGGAGCAGTGGCTCATGCCTGTTATCCCAGCACTTTGGGAGGATGAGGCGGGTGGATCACTTGTGGTCAGGAATTTGAGACCAGCCTGGCCAACAGGGCGAAAACCTGTCTCTACTAAAAATACAAAAGTTAGCCGGGCATGGTGGTGCGTGCCTGTAGTCCCAGCTACTCAGGAGGCTGAGGCACGAGGAGAATCTCATGAACCCGGGAGGCATAGGTTGCAGCTGAGATTGCATCACTGCATTCCAGCCTGGTTGACAGAAGTGAGACTGTGTCTCAAGGAAAACAAAAGACAGAGTTGGTTATTTGCACAATAGTGTAATACCTGTACAAATATAACCAATGTCTTTATCTTTCATGTAGATACCTCTCCACAGGCTACCACGTGAGTCTACAAAATGTGCCTTGCCCCAGTCAGCTGGAGCAAAGCCATATAAAATAGGCCTAGTTCAGACAGTGTTCTAAAAAGAAAACTACTAACAAAGGGGGCTTGGAACGGTTCCTTGGGATGTCAAAAATCAAATTAGCTTATTCTATTGTAATTGCTTATTTAAAATGGCAGAATCCCCCCTAGAATTGGAAATGTTCATTAATTTATTCAGCAAATATTTATTGAGCACCTACTACATGCCAGGTGGTCACAAGTTTAAAAGTAAGCAATTTAGACAAAGCCCATGCCCTCTTCTAGCTAACAGAAAATAAATACTGGGTGAAAGAATAAAAGAGAATTATGTGCATGTTACGCACTTGACAAGCATAAATGTATGTAACAGCTTTGGAATGTTCTCTGATGAAGTTCTGATATACCTTACCCATTTTTCTCCATTAAGCATGTGGTGAAGACACAGCCTGACTAGTAAAACTGTCTGTGTTCTGATATAATCTAGGTTTCTTTTCTCGTATTGACCAGAAGGTGTGAACATGTGTTGTATGAGTTGTGTATATTTGTGTGTGTGTGCATGTGTGTGTGTGAGAGAGCATGTACACTTTTGTGTCATTCTTCTCAAAATGTAGCACATGAACTGGAATTGAAGAAGAATTAGAGCTTTTGATTACTATTTGGATTATTTTCTTGGTCTTTACATATGCAACTGTTCAAGGCTTAATATAAGTTTGGTCTTTTTAATATAATGTTGTGCAGGAAGCTTTGCTTCCTTGTAATATGTTATGTGACATGAGGCTCATTTGCTTTCCCTATTATCCCAGGAAATGCTAGCATCTTTCTTGTGAGTATTCTGTGTCCTGGGTTTCCTACTGTGCAGCAGTGTAAAGAGAGTAGGGCAATGTAAACTTCTTTGAGAATCACTTCCTGACTGATTGGCGTCTAAGAAGAAACACGATCTGGAGCTTTGCACAGCACCAGGACTCTGCCTGTGAAACACTATTAAATCCACTATTACCCTTCTCCCTTCCACCCTTCCCCCAGGACTCTAAGGTGACGTTCCCACTTAACCCTTTCATGCCCAATAGTATGTAGGGCACACTACCAATGTCTGCAATGAATCATATGGTTTCAGAATAATTATTTTGATCACTTATATCCTTTCTTATTAAAAATGTCTGTGCATTTCTTAAAGAGGAAAGGGGTGAGGGAGGAAAGCTGAAATTTAGAGGAACTGTGTAGTTGTTTTACTTTTTCTTTTATTTAATCATCACATTTAATATTTCCTTATAATTCACATTTTAAAGAAAACAAATCCAAGGCTCAGAAAGGTCAACTAATTTACACACATGGCCTGGCTAAGAAGTGGCAGGGGCTGGATTAGAATCAAGGCATTTCTGACTCAGAGCCAGTGATTTTTCTACTACATACAGTAAGTTCCACCAAGTGGAAAATTAAGGTCTTAATAATACCAGCCAAGAAACACTGCATTAATTATAATGAATGTTTTATGCAGGGTAGTTTTTGGGTCTGAATCATGTGCATCGTTGCCATACATTTTTTATTTTATTTATTTTTTTACTTTGTGTGGAGACATCAGGGTTTATTAACCACTGCATCCAAGACTGAAGATCAGATAGTTAAAAAAAAAAAAAAGATGATATTTGAATGTGTAAATATTTGTTTTAGAATACACGGAGATAGTCTTTTTTTTCTGTCTTTCACCTAACCTTTCTTCCACATCTTAATTACACATTTTTTTTTATTGAGGCAACAAATTCCTTCCTCCTTAGATCCGTGCCCCACAACAACCCAGAGCCCAGAACATAAACAAAGACACATTTGGAAGCTCCTGCAGAGAGACCTATATCCAAGATCAGCAGATCCTGCAATTTGCTACTTCCTCCTCCCCCCTCTCCCCAGATGCAGGCTTATGTAAGTCTCCCTGAGGCATGTATGGTTTTAGGGAAAGGATTGAAAACTGTGGCTGGTGCTGTTAGTATTAGATGGCTGTAAATGAATAAATGGATAACAGGCAGCTCACTGATGGTATTCCAAGTATTAATAAATGAGTGCAATTGACACAGTTTGACACCAACACTTTGGAATTTATGACATGTAAAAAGGGAGAATATGAATCTGCCGCTTTCAACTTTTTAATGTAATTGGGATGCCTGAAGCCATTTTACCATCTGTAAGCTTCCCGTATTAGCCCTGATTTACTCCTGAATGTCCACAAAGCCTGGGACTTCATATAAAATTTTGAAAAGAGTTCAACATTGTAGCTTTTCTTTTAATATCTGAAACTTGTTATAGCATGTGCTGCTACTTCCAGGCAGTTTAGTGTCATTAAAGCAAATGCCATATAAACCTGACTTCCTATTTTTAACATTGTAGAATTCTATATTAAGTGCTATGAACAAAGAAGCACATCAGATGAATACTTTTTCCTTTAAAATGAAAAACTCCCTTAACCAGGATGTTCAGAACCCTCCCAAAATGGACTTGTTTTCAGCTTGTTCATCTTTTCCACCTCCCTACTGCTTTTTAAAAGTTTCATGTCCATTTTTGGTGACAATTTATTATTTGAAGTCATCTTCCAAGGGCAGGAAATATCTTTGTAGAAAAGAGTCCGAAATAAACTTCATGTGCAAAACAAACGTATCACAGAACAGTAGAGACAGTTCCTAAGCAGATTGTGTTCTAAAAGTTTGCCTAAAAGAATGCTGTTTGGAGCCTGGAACATATTTTTCATGGAAACACTATAGATGGCTGTTAAGTTCTAAGGTCAGTGTTTGAGGCCATGTGACCTGTGAAGTAATTGGATCGCAAAACTGCATTTTTTAAATACCACTTTGTGATAATTTAGGATATTATTTTGGTAACATCACACATTGTAACATGGAATCTAGAGCTACTGCATAGCATCATGAGCATGATAGTTTAACTAGGTTCCAGTCACACTGATCTCCTTGTTATTGCTCAACAAGGAGTAAGGACTGTGGTATGGGCATACAAATTGGGAGAGCGTGTGTGTTTAATGATGACTGTAGTCTGTGGAAGGATCAAGTCAATATCAAGTCATGCAGTTTGGAGTACCTCTCCCCTCCCACTTTTTTGATGTACATGTTTAAGTAAGAGTCTCAAAGTGTCAACATTTTTTGTTGGGTCTTTGTTGTGATTCATCACCATGTGATCCTGAGGCAGCGGATGTCTTGATAGGAAAATATTGATAGTGCAGAGCTGATATATTCCTTCCCCACTTTTACTTGAATTGCCCTGTGCTTCTTTAGGGTTCCCTGCACCCTCTTTTTCTCTCCCTCTCTTCCCACTCAGTGGTAGGGTCTAGGGCTGTAGAACACACCAGACAACTAATCTTGATTTAAGCAGACTACTTAGGGGGTTCTGATGCATACTAAAAGGTGACTCACTGGCCTGGAAAGTGTGCCTATAAAAGGTATCCTGGCCCCTATTGCTTCACCAACAATCAGCTAATTTGTTGTTGGCCTATTCCACCTTCTACATTTTCCACTGTCATAAATTCTTCGGCTGCTGCAACTGAACATGCTGGAGAGCCACCTTTCTTCTCTTAGACATCCGTGTAAAGATGTAAGCCTGGTTCAGAGGCAGCTTTGGTCCCACTTCATTACTTGTAGGTTCCTACAATAAAAGACTGTTCTTTCCTATATTTGCCATCTTCACCGTTTATGCTCAAGATGGTGGTTAGAAGCCAGACAATAGATAACGAAAAGAATGATAAATCACTGAGTGGTTGAAAACTAACACAAATATTTTATTAGATTTCTAGCTGTAGTAAATCAGCAAATCTCAATTCCTGAGTAGGTGAAGGTTGAATTGCCCAGGTGAGGAAAAGCAGGCTACTGAGCACTGCTCTGGGAGTCGGATCAGTAGGAGCCTGATCATATCTCAGAACAGGGCAGTATGAGCATCAGAGTTTGTGGAGAAAAGGGCAAAGTGGAAAGACATCTTACTAGTTTTTCAGCCCCTTTGGCTTTTAGAGGCAATTCTGGTGAGGGCTCAGAAAGAAAAGAAGAAAGCTGGGGAGAAAGCTCCATAGTTTTAGAGAGCACATAAATAATCATGTACAGGACGTTAGTAGAAATACGGATGTTCAGGATGATTTTGATGAAGCTTCAGACAGAAATGAGTTTTCCCAGAGGTCTCTTTGAAAGACTCAAGGCTTCTCCCTTTTGATCATGTCTCAGGTAGTCTTAAAGCACTCAGAATCCAGCATGTCAGCAAAGAAAATTTATGGCTATTTTACCAATCATAGAAACAATTTAAGTAAAGAGGAGTCGATTAAGCATTTGTAATATTTGCTTTTTAAACTGTGGCAGCAAAATCATTTTAGTGGATAACAATTCACATTAAAAATAGAACGAAAAAATAGAACATAATAAAATATATGAAAGTGGTGCAACTTAGATTTATTTTATGGATCTTTTATTTCCCTCCCTTCCTCTCTCCCTCCCTTCCTTCCTTCCTCTCTGTCTTTTCTCTTTCTTTTTCTCTTTCTTTCTTTCTTTCTCTTTCTTCTTCTTTCTTTCTTTCTGTTTCTTTCTCTCTCTCTTCCTTCCTTCCTACCTCCCTTCCTACCTTCCCTCCCTCCCTCCTTCGTCTCTCACTCCTCTTTCCTTCCTTCCCTCCTTCCTTTTCTCTCTTTCTGATATAAATTTGTATTCTGGGTCATGACGTGTGATGGTAAATTTTATGCGTCAACTTGACTGGAACACAAGATGTCCAGATATCTGATTAAACATTATGTCTGCATGTGTCTGTGAGAGTGTTTCTGGAAGAGATGGCATTTGAATTGGTAGAATGAGTAGAGCATATGGCCCTCCCCAAGGTATGTGGGCATCATGTAATTTGTTGAGGGCCTGAATAAAACAAAAAGATGAAGAAGGTTTGAGTTAACTCTGTCTGACTGCTTGAGCAGGACATCTGTTTTCTCCTAGTTCTGGTGTTGCTGGTTCCCAGACCTTCAGAATCTATAGCACTGGCTATCTGACTTCCAGGCCTTCAAACTATGCCACTGCTTTTCCTGGGTATCCAGCTTGCAGATAGCAAATCATGGACTTCTCAGTCTCTGTAATCATGTGACCCAATGCCTTATGGTAATTATAATACAGTAGTGCCCACTTATCCACAGGGAAATATGTTCCAAGACCCTTGGTGAATGCCTGAAATTGTGAATAGTACTGAACCCCATTTACACTATGTTTTTCCTATACTTACATACCTATGCTAAGGTTTAGTTTATAAATTAAGAACAGTAAGAAAGTAACAATAATTAATAATAAAATAGGCAAAGGATAACAATATACTATAATAAAAGTTATGTTATTATGGTCTCTATGTCTCCCAAAATCTCTTATTGTACTTTATTCACTCTTGTTCTTGTGATGATGTGGGATGACAAAATGCCTGTTTCTGAGACGAAGTGAGGTGAACGACATTGGTGTTGTGATGCAGCGTTTGGCTACGATTGAAAACTAATTAATAACTTAGAAATGGTTTATTTCTAGATTATTCTACTTAATATTTTTGAATTGCAGTAGGCTGCAGGTAATGAAAATCAAGGAAAGCAAAACCACAGAGGAGAGGGGACTACTGTAATAATATAATGATAATAATAATAATAGATTCTGGAAGAGTTTTGAGGTGCATGCTAGCAAAAGCCAATGTTTTTGTGAAGAGAGTTTTAAAGGCAACTCTAGTAAGACCTCAGAAACAGAAGAGGAAAGCTGAAGAGAGAGGTTCATCTTCTCATGGAACACTTAAATAATAGTGTAAAGAATGTTGGTGGAAATATGGTATTCATCTGCAAACCAGGAGGTTGGCCTCCACCAGAAATTGACTTGGCTGGCACTCTTGAACTTTCCAGCTTCCTGAACTGTGAGAAGTGAATTTCTGTTGTTAAAGCCATCCTGTCTATGGTATTTTTGTTATAGCAGCCCGAACTGACTACGACACAATGTAAAATGCATTTCTTACTAAGGGTCTTGGTCAAAAAGTTAGAAAGCTATTGGTCTGCACTTATGGTTTATTTCAGATATATAAAGTTGGTCATATTTTAGACATGGGTTAGAGAAATAGGGTATACAGATACAGATTATATTCTCTCAGGTTGAATTTCTGCAATAAGGGCTAGCCTCTTTATGGGGACAGTGGCTGGTAGATTTAGGTCATGTAATTAAATGTCTAAACTACCCACAGGCATCCAGAAGATAGAACATTTATCCTGTTATGTCATGCTCTCTCTGTAAAAACAAAACTCTTTGTTAAATCAACAAGCAGCACTATTAAGTAATTAAATCATTATAAAAATAATACCCAATTAGAAAATACTTAAATAAATATACCAGTATAATTAGATACCTTCTCATTAAACTTCAATTATCTTTAGCCTAATCCCAATTTTTTTTTTTTTTTCACAAATCAGAAGCTTTCAATCTGAATCATTTCATTTCCCCTTTGGGCTTGTCTACCATTTTTGTATTTAGCTTTCTTCTTTTATGCCTTTTTTTTTCTCAGAAATCTTTATGGTTTTCTCTTCTGCATGACCTTTTGCTATAATCAGAATAAAAGAAATTTGAATCCCTTGTGATGGCCTTTTCCTAATAATGAGTAATTTGCTTCCATATAACTACTTTTTTTCTCTCAGTCCCCTTTGAAGCCTGAAGCAAGTATAAAAGCTAATTTGAAATTAGCATACAATTGGGTTCCTTATTAGTCTCTATAGTCATTTTTGCAGGTGTATAGTTTGGCCTGGGTCATGGACCCCCGATAGAAAATTGCCTTTTTTTTTTCTTTTAAAGGCCCAAGCTTATATTTCTTTAGAACATATTAGAACATTGCTCAAAGCATGACATGCTGTTTAAGCAGAGATATGAATTGATAACTTCATAGTTAATGCACTTAACACTCTTCCTTTTTATTCTACATGACTTTCAAGGAAATATTAAATTACTCTAAACACATGCCTTTCAAAATTAATGGTAAAATACTTCACGGTAAATATGTCTTGATCAAGTACAGCATTCTATGGGGAAGGCATTTCAAAATAGCATTGGTATATAGAAAATGTCAGTGAATTACACCAAGCTTTTTCTCTAGAAGATTCTTCTTGAATTATCTATATACATATTTTAACGGTGACATTTTTAGCCAACTCAGTCACTAGTTCCTATATCAGGAAATTTTACCCTGGGGTCCACTGACCATCTAAAATTTTATGTGCAATGCATGAGTATTTATCTGGGGAAAGTCGCTACCGTTTTTTATGACTTCTTTTTTTAATGAAGTATAATATATAACAAAATGCATAGACCTTTAAAGGTGATTTCTAAGAGTTGTGTCAATTATATACATTTGTGTAGCTACAACTTAAAACAATACATAAAAGACTTCCATCACCCAAAGTTCTCTTGGGGCCTTTTCTAATCAATTTCCCATCCACCACCCAGTGCAACTGCTTACTGATACTTATCACTATAAATTATTTTTGTCTATTTTTGAACCTCATCTTAATGGAATCCTATAGTATATAATACTCATTAGTGTCTAGTTTCTGATTTTTTGAAATTCATCATAGTATTGCTTCAATCAATAACTTTTCTTCAATGTTGAGCAGTATTCTCCCATATGACTATCACACAATTTGACTATCTTTTTATCTATTCATGGACCTTTGGCTTGCTTTTGCATATTATAAATAAAGTTGCTATGAACACTCTTGTCCATGTCTTTTTGTGGACATTATCTTTTCATTTTGGGGGAGTAAGTAACTAGGAGTAGAATTGCTGGCTCATTAGATAGGTATTTTAACTTTATTAGAAACAGATCTGCAGCTTTTAATAAACCCTTAAAGGGACCTTGCATCCCCAAACTTAAAGTAGCCCTGCTTTTAGGGCATCTATACAAATGTTTTTGTTTATTTAAAAATATTTTCTCATTTCTCTTTAAGCTTCAGTTACAGACTCAATAAGATGAGTACTAGACTCTGCCTTATGCCTATAATGCATTAGGCTATCAGTACAAGTTGAAATTATTTAAAATAGTTTTTGTAGATACTTGGATAGTAGATTAATCACAATAGCTAAATTCCACTAGAATGTAAATTTTATGAGGGTAGAGACATTTCTCTGTTCACTGCTGTAACCCAAGCATCTAAGATGCTATCTGCATGGATCAGTTCAATAAATATGTGCTAAATGGAAGAATGAAGTATCAGCCATATGTTGGGAAACATTCTAATCACTTTATATGTAGTGTTTCACTTAATCCTTACAGCCAATCTTTGAGGTAATTCCTTTTATTACTCCCTTTTAAGTGGAGAAATTAGGCACAGAGAAGTTAGGCAATATGCCCCTTGTCACATAGCAAATAAGCCAGGATTTGAATACAAGTAGTTGTCCTTCCAAAGTCATAACTCTTAGCCAGGGAATTCAAAAAAACTACATTGCTTGTGTGTCTCTTGTTTTGTTTCAAGAAACCAAACAGCCTTTTTCTATTTGTTAATTGTATCACTTTTGAAGGAAAAGTCCTTAGGAGGAAATTCTGTGGATTGGTTTAGGATGGTGATGCTCATTTTCTTTCTCACAATTAACTGGACTTTTTTTCCCATTCTGATTTGTTCCCATAATGAGAGTTAGGGCTCCACTTCACCTGTATTATAAATAAAAGCCATGGAGGTCTATACATACAATCCCTGGATACTTTTCTTTTCTTTGTTTTGTTTCATTTTCACTTACATCAGGTTAAGCTGAAAGTTTTGATGTTTTTTAGAAGTAACTTTGAATCCAAATGCATGATAACTGTTATAAAGCCTGCTTTGTATGGCCCTTCATGGTGTCATACAGCTTAGGACCTGGTGATGGGATGGCATTGTTTTGCCAATTGTTAGCTGTTCCTTATTTGTAAGTTTTTAGTAATGTGAGCTTCCGTCTTAGTCTTGTCATGACCACTGTGGTCCCTTCTAGCTAGCAGAGAGGTTGAGGACAGGCTAGTGTGTTCTAATGAACTGGCTTTGTCAACAGAGCTGGCGTTTGCTTACACTCTAAAACAAATCACCTCTCACTATCTCTGCAATACTTCCTCGGAGCTGAATTTATGCCTCTTTTTATCTTGATAGGAAAATATAAACAAAAGATTCTGATTCATATTTATCTCAATGTAGCCAAACTAGAGCCAAATACATCTCAAAATGGCACTTGTTGATGAAATCACTCCTCCCGGTTATATTTGAAGGAGATTCCCCTTCTAAGACACATGACTTCAAATCTCTCCACTGTATCATGCAATGCTCAGCAGCCTTCTGTGAGTACATTGGTGGCAGTTCTCTTTTTCTAGAATGAGCCAGAGGCAAACAAGCTTTTGAGGTTGGAAAACAGTGACGAGAAATTGGTTCATAAACCTACACTTGACAATCATCCATGCTTTTGCCACCAGTATTGCAAATTCTATGTTACAATTTTATGTTGTCTTACATCTTTTTGGCAGCATGTCTTAACCACATATAAAATAATCTGTAGCAGGAAAAAAGTTATCAGTCCTTATCTTTTTAGCTTTGCTAATAAAGATAGTAGAACCGAGATTCTGTGAAATTATGTCCAATTTTTTCCCCAAGGGTAGAAAACCCAAACAGCCTGAGATAATGAATATGTCTTCCCAAATGGCAATTGTAGCAGGTCTTTCTTAAGCAGCAGTCTCAAATAAAAGATCTATGAATCAAACAAATAATTTGTATTTTAAAAGAAATTTGCTACTCCCTCTTTCCTATAGAATAGTCCTGAAAATAAAATCAGGGCTGTTCATTTTACTTAATACTCTCAAACATCAAGCAAGATTACAATTCCTTGCCTGCCTATGATCCCCTGTAATTCCAACTAGCTCTGTGAAAGCACAGACCTGTTTTGGCATTTCACGTTCTGCTGCTTCATCGAGGCCAGCTCCCTCACTGCAGGCTCTTACGACAGCATATACTTCTCTCAACAGCCATGTTTTCAGTCCTCGTTTCAACAGAAGACTCTAATCTTGTGATTTTTCCGATGCCATACCAAATATAGATTTTGCTGACACTTCCCTGATTTTCTAGGATTTAAAACATTTCAAACAAACTTTTGAAGCAAATGATGACAATGTGTTTTTATGCTTACATAACCCATCTCAGTTATTTCAGACTCAAGATGGAATCCTAGCCCTGTATCAAGTAGAAAACAAAACAAAACAAAAGCCAGTGTGTTGTTTTAGTCATCAGAGTAGTGCTGTTTTCAAGTATTCCGCCTCGTTCTCCTACCACATAGGTAAACAGACTAGCAAAAGTTAATACGGCTGTTTTAAATTAAAGGCATTCAGATGCTGTTTTTTTCTCGAATTTTTGAATGTGTTGTTTAACACACTGAATTTCTGTGCAGTGAAATGGAGAGACTTGATGAGAGGCTGTTGTCAGCTTTAGCCTGGAGATAGAGATGTGACCAAGTACACTTTTCTCAGGTGACTCTCCCCTCACGGGGAGGACTGTGTGTAAGAACTGCTGAGAGCCAGAGGCAGAGATCTGAGCTGGGAGATTTAAGACTATGGTTGACTATACGTGTAACACAAAAACGATAATTCACCAGGCATTTCTTCCCAACAACACAAACTTTAAAATACTTAACAACAACAAAAATCAACATTTACATACTGGATAATTTAACTTTTGATGCGTAGATATCGGTTTTATGTCTAGAATTATTTAAATTTGTGGGATAAATGGTGATACTTTTAGTAGAGTTGTCTTAAGTGCAAATAAAATTGAGCAAAAGTTCAATAAAAGTATTTATACAGCAATTTAAGGTAGTAAGTATTTTTATGTAATTGTCTTTTCTGTTCTTCCCATAAGACATTGAAGTACATCTAAATTATTATCCCCAATTTATACCTGAGACTCCTGAGATTCACTTGCCCAGAATACAGCCAATAGAGGTGATGTCAATTTCTCTAGTTAAACCCATGATTCTCTTGGGGAGGTCATATACTAAACCTCTTTGTCATATCTTCCATTTTCTTTTTTCTTGCTTACTATGTTTCTTCCAGTTCAGAAATATTTTCTTCCAACTCTCCTAAAATTAAAAATTTTAGATCTAGTTCCTAAGAAATTTATGTTATGTGCAGGTGTATATGCTGGTGGTGGTTGCCAGTATGAGACAAAAGTCTTTGTTTTCTGTTTGTAACATGGGCATTTTGAAGAATGGATGCAGTATAAGATGCTACTTTAGCTTTTTATGTAGATATAATGAATTGGAGCATACATGGCTGTCATGGCTATTTATAATCATTCCTTTATAGCCTTGAAAAACAATTGCAAAACAATAACATACCACATATTCAGTGTTTTCTGATGTACTAAGTCAATGTAAGTTTCCTGAAGTCAACTAGTGTGCAATGTAATTAGAGTGCTACCCTATATCTCTAACAGTTAATACAGAAACACAGAGGATATGATCATACAGCATATGCAGAATGTATGATTCTGTACGATATAGGGTGGCACTACAATTAGATTGCACACTAGCTGATTTCAGGAAATTTACATTCAAATTAAGGCCCTGTCTCTTTATGGCCTGAGCCAGAAGGGAGCCAGGCTCTGCCACCTGCCCAGCTGCACTTGCCAGGCACAGGGGACTAACACCATAGTAGGGCAACTTGAGTGGTAGAGCTTGTGGATGAGGTTCAAGTTTGGCACCAGGGACTCCCACTTGGGTTAAATGAAACGCAGAGGGGTAAGCTAGACTTTAATCATGTCTTGAATCTGTCAGGTTGGTCACGTTTCAGGGATTCTTTTGATGGGTATGAAGTGACACACATTTCAATTCTGGAGTGGTACCTAGAGGGCAGGCTCTAGACAGTTTGACTTGCTTTGCATTGTATCCTGGATCATTCATTTACTAGTGATGTGAGCTGGGAAAAGTTACTTACCTTTGGAGCTTCAGTTTCCATTTTAGTAAGTGTCATAGGATTGCTATGAAGATTAAAGCACGTGGATAAGCCATGTAAAGTGCTTGAAACAGTGCCTACAAAAGGGTGAGCACTCAGCAGAGCCTATTTATAATGATGATTATTGTTGTTATATTTAATTTGGAGAGGCATAAATAACTGGCAAAAATTAGCAAAGTAATCAAGAAGGAGTATACGCTTGAGGCAAATTGGTTCTCACCAGGTTTTGAATGCTGAGATTATCTGAAGGACAAGACAGACATCCTATTTACTTCGTTGAGCCAACATTAAGGAACAAAGGGAACAGAAAAATTGGAAATATTAATACATTGACACTGTGGGTGAACCTTAGGGATGCCATTGAACAGGCTCAGAGAGCAGTGTAGAAACTAGGAGGTTGTCTGGGTCTGGGGGCTTTGGTCTGCTGGGGACTTATGCTGGGTCAAGTTGCCTGAGGAATACCATGGTTTCAGCCTTTGTGAGACGTGACAGCCTCTGGACCTCAATTCTAGATTGGTCTGAAAATTGGGATAGAATAAAGTTGCGAGGCCTAGGTGTGTGGGTCTGGGAGAAATAAGGCAGGGTTAGGGGAGAAGAGTTGAAAATGAAGTGCTCAATTCTTTTCTACAAACACTAATCACTGTAAGCCCTCACAGGAGGAAGAATAAATAAAGGCTTGGGTAGTTAACTGTAACTATGGTGGGAGCAGAACTGAATTCTTAAATGATGCATGAGATTTGTGGGATGACTAAGCCCAGGAAAAAGGGAAGGAAAAAGTGGTCAAAATCTCTGAGACTGGGATGAGAATGATGTGTATTTATGAGTTATTGAAACTCTGGTCTGATGAATACAGAATTGAGATGGCATGATCCATGGGTAGGAAAGAGTAGATTATGAGAGTATTTTACCAACCAGGCATTGGAAAGTGGATATGAAGGGGAAGGCAGAGGGAGTCATTAATTATTCTAAACAGAAGAATGACACTGTATTAGTTTGTTTGTACTGCTATAACAGAGTACCATAGACTGGATAATTTATAAAGAACAGAAATTTATTTCTTACAGCTCTGGAGGCTGGGAAGTCCAAGATCAAGACACTAGTAAGATTGGTGTCTGGTAAGGGCCCAGTCCCCAATCCCGACTTGGTGCTTTGAATACTGCATCATATAAAGTAGAGGAAGGCTGTTTCTCACTTGGCAGAACAAAAGACAGAGGGAACCCACTTCTTCAGGTCCTTTTTATAGTGGCATTAGTGAGGGTGGAGCCCTCATGACCTAAAGACCCTCCCATTAGGCCGCATCTTCCAACGCTGTTGTAGTGGGGATTAAGTTTCAACACGAGTTTCAGAGGGAACAAAAACATTCAAATCGCAGCAGACATATGACACAAAAAATCAGGAATAACACATACATAAAATAGTGTTCAACAAAAAATTACTTTGAGAGGCAGAAAGAGAATGGAAAAATCATTTTCAGAATACCTGCTATGGGTCGACATGACATATTTGATGTAATTTCATTTATAATTACAATCTTATGTTTAGGTGTTAATGGGACTTTTTTTGTTGAAAAGGAAACTGAAGCTAAGAAAAGGTAAAGTAATTTGTCCAACTCTTACTAGTGACCACTGGTAAGAGGGTAAGATTGGTTTCAGACCCAGGTGTGCCCGATTCCAAAACATGTCTTTTCTTGTGCCATGCAGTTGCCCACAGTAGTGTAGAGGAGGTGGGGAGAAGTTAGAAAAATCCAGGCAATTAGGAATGCAAGTCCAAATAAAAAATAGCTTCCCCCCGCCCCCTGCCACCCTTTCTAGCATAGTTTATGCCTCTGTTGTTGCTAATCCCATTCATCTTGTACTTTGGAGGTTCTTACACTTGTTTTATTCTTACTCTCCTTACTTCCGCTGTGTTTCTCATAGTTGCATTCCTGGTGCTCTTTGCACAAAGTGACTTAAGACAAATCATCAAAGCGTACTTTTTAAGTTGGATGAATGCACCATCTGTGGAAAGCAAGCAAGGAAAACTCTGGAAGCAGATCAATCTGGTTTTATGCTATAGATTACTCACTTACCAACTTTGTGATTTTGGCCAAGACACACAATTTTTTTTTTTTGGAGTCTCAGTTCCATTGTCAATAAAATGTATGAGAGTCAGACATCATACACTGAATTGTGGTGAGGAATGATGTCATATATGTCAATCAAAGTGCTTGACTCATGTAATGGAATCATACATTTAGTTCTCTTCTCCCTTCCTTTGCACTATTCCTTTGAATTGAACTATTAAACATTTCAGAGAGTATCTCATAGAAGAATATAAGCACATAAAGAAAAATAATAAAAAGTTAACTGCATTAAAAAATTCAAATAAATAAGGAGAATAGTATGATGGATGATCATTCTACAAATCATGGTTAATGATGCTTTGTCCCAAAAGCTATGTTATTAGCTTTTAGGAGAAGCTTCAGTTCATAACCTGTACATTCATTAAACCCCAAAAAGGCAAATGGATTGCACTCAAAAGTCAATAGGCTGAATAAAATCACTTTTTAAGGAACATTTTCTATTTGTTATTGGTCCATTTGGACCTCAAAGATAAAGGATACTAGTTATATAATCATTTATACAACGATGAGAATGATAGGTAATATAATGGATGAGAGAATCAAGATGAAAAATTATTTCAATAGGCTTAAATAATGGACCAAAACTAACAAGATAAAATTTAGCAGGAATCAAAGTTGAGTCCTACATTGAGGTTTATGCTATTAAATTCATATTACAGAAGAAAAGTGATATATGTAGAAAATAATTCATATGAAATCTATAAATCACATCTTAGTATTTTAGTTGACCAACACTAAATGAGCTTACCCTATGAAGTGACTGTGAAAAATAAATAGAGCATGAGATGGAGAGACTAAAAATGAAACTGAGTCTGATGGAAGATTATAAAAAGGGTTTAGACTATTTTTTCTAGTAGGAGTTGTCTTACTAATATCATCCAGTTGAGTACTTACTTATACCAATCAAGTATTTTAATTTTAATGTTTATCAATGTTCCTGAAGTTTTTGAGCTGATAGATGTGCTTCTCTCCGTCCCTGGGCCCAAATCTACTCTCTGTCCACTTGCTGGATTTTAGTTGAATTCTCCGCTTCAGCTGCCCAGTGATGGCACAGAAGTTTGGGTTGTGAGATGCAAAGATAGTTTTTTGCGTGTGTAGGTGTCTAGGGGTGGGAGAGATGCTGTCCAGGTTGCAAGTATGGAAAAAAAATTTCCTATATGAGATTGTCCAAATGTTCCAGTCATCCCTTGACTCAGACATCTCCCTCCCACTCAAGTCCCTGAAATTCTGTGGTTCTCTTTGGTGACTCTTGCATACTCAGCACTCTGGGCCTGGAGAGTCCAGCTGTGAATGTTTTCTGCTTCCACAGTCACTGGCTCTCCCACTGGTTAGATAAGCATTATGAAGCTCTATGTATACCCTTGTGATGGTGAGAGCCATCACTACCTGTTTTGGTGCTCAACATGAGGCACCCTTAATAACTAACTCTGGACCCTACGCCAGTAACATGCTGCCATCTAGAGTTTTGTGGTTTACCATGGAATGTCTACTGGTTGGCTGTAGCCACCTCTCCCCATTGCCCCACCTCATTGCCTGTGGCTTTCAAAGTCAAACACACACAGAAATACATACACAAACAAAACCATTCAACATGACTTCTGTTATTTTTCAGCCTTCAGAAGAGAAATATTAGAATTTGATGAAACTCATTGATTCTTTCCTGCTTTTGGCTATCTTGTAGGGTGCCACATCTTGTGATCAGGGAGAGAAAGCCTTAGTATTATAGTCTTTTTCTCCTACTCTGGTAAAACTATATTAATATTTTTAGAATGCTGGTTGGGAAAGATAATATTGGTATAGAAGTAATTTACAATGAAGTTTTTCTGTTGGATTTGGTGTGATTGTGTTCGTTGGGAGGGAGTGGGAGTACAGAGTAGCACCAAACTCCATGTACAGCACCAGAGTAATCCAGTTCTGTAGATCTTCTTCCAAAATGAAAGTATCTGCTATATTCTTAAAGTCATGCACTTTCCTGGTGAAATGGGCAGTGGTGGTGGAGGTGGTGGTGTGTGTAATCTCTGTTCCTGGACAAGTCTCCTACTAAATTCCTTTGAGAACACTTGGTCAGGATCACTCTTTTCTGCTTTTTCAGCCAGTGGATTTCTGTTGTTCATTAGCAATCCTAAAATCAGGTTAAATAAATATAGATTACATCGGTGGACTTTTTTAAATTAATTTTTTATTGAACTCACTCATGATAATGCACAGGAGTATTTTCTTCCAGGGATTAAAGACAAAGGAGCTGCCATCAAGATTATGGGATGGGGCGAAGGCCAAGCTCTCTGTCAAATATTTGGATGAACTGAGGAGATTTCCCTGGTAGAAGTGAAGAAATGAAGACAAAGTAGACATAATGGCCTACTTTGTCTCCTTTTATCTGTAGTTGTGCTTTCCAAGTTTTTAGTTACCCATAGTCAACTACTGTCTGGAAATAGGTCAGTATTGTACAATAAGATAATTTCAGGATAGAAACAAAGACCACACTTACATAACTTTTATTACAGTATATTGTTATATTGTTCTATAGTATTACTAATTATTGTTGTTAATCTTTTACTTTGCCTAATTTATGAATTTAACTTTACTGTAGGTAGATATGCATAGGAAAAAAAAATAGTGTATATAGGGTTGGGTACCATGCATGGTTTCAGGCATCCACTAAACGTCTTAAGCATATATTGGGGGGATTACTGTACACGAAGAGATGATGTGTGGAGTGGATTTCTGTTTAACTTTACAAGGCCCAACTCAAACCTATAAGTAGAATTTTTAGTAAGGCAGCAAAGCAAGATTGTCATGGCTAAAGCTCTTAAAAATAAATTCAGTTGCTCTTGTGAAGTGGTAGATTCCCGAACTCTGAAACGGTGGAAACAGAATTTTATGGCTACCTAACAGAAATTTGATAATAGCAAAGCTACCAGACGTTTCATGGAAATTTCTTTCAACTTAAAGACTCTCTGATACCCTTTGTAACATTTGATCTAGACCCAGGGATGTTCTTTACAATATCTCTATTTTTCATTCGTTTTTAGAAGATTTGCTCTTCTTTCAACAATTCCTAGCCTTTCTCTCCAACTCTTAGTAGTCCACCTTTAGTGACATGAATAATTTAAATGACAAAGCTGATGATCTAATATTATACCCCAGGGATACACTTCTCAACTAGGCTTGTTTCTTTATTTTTGAAAAATGCAACATTACTTTCAGTAATTACTTTATGACTTGACCTTCTTCCCGGGTAGGAGGATGCTGAATAGGGAAAAGAAGGCATGAAAAATTTGTAAATAACACTAAAATTGTTTTTATGTGTTGATTCATGTATGTAGGGATATGTAAGTTTGCTATTACAACTTGTTAATTAGAAACACTTATCATTTGTAAATGTTTTATTATTTCAGTCACCTTGATTCACAGTTACATGGTAGATAAAGATTGCCAGGGTAGATAAAACACAGGAGTTATTCCTAACATTAAGCGCTTGTTAATGGAATAAGACATTCTGATGATGCAATTCTTGTTTGGAATTTGAGTGACATTTTACTCTTAACCAAGAATTGATCAATAGGAATCAAGCCTCCTAAATCCATTTCAGCCTTAAACATGCACTCAGAACTCAGCAAGTGACTGTAACAGAGGACTGTTTTCTTCCTTTTTACTAGAACAAAATTTTGCTTAGAAGGATGAAAAGAAAGGCAATCTTCCCTATAATATTATATTAAAGATAAATAAGAAAATCTAGAGAAGACAGAGTGGAAAATTGAGTCACTAACTTTTGGTAATATGAAAGAGAATATCATAGCCATTATGGCATATGGTGTTTTCCTATCCTGACATAGCATAAATTTTACGCAGCCATTGAAAACCCCCAGAAGTAGGAGGATATCTGACACTTTGTAGACACTCAATACATTTTGTTGAATGTTGAATAAATAAACCCAACTTTATCTCAGTTAAATTTTAAATTCTTTAGGAAATTTTCACCATTCTTGAAAATTTTAGGGTGACATTCTTTTACACGGGATGCAGAAAACAGACACAGTCGATTTTAAGACAAAAACATAGTATTCAAGTCATCGTAGTAATTGGATTTATTAATTGTCATTAGAGAGTTGGGAGACAATCTTCATAGATTAATCTACCATAGTCCACGTAATTGTGGCTATCTATGTCTTCAGAGTTAAGTTTTATATAGATAAATATTATATAATATTGTAGCATTTGTACTATTGCATAAAATATGAGAATTTTAGGATTCTTAGTTTTTGCTATGTATAAATAACCTAGATGGATATTATACACCATGGTATTTAATATTCCATATACTATGCTTGTATATTTATATATATATTATTTAAATAAAAATCTGAATTAAATAGGTGGCATGCCATATCTATACAAGGTAAGCATTATTTAGAACAAATGGAATCTTTATTTATATCTTTAAATTAGGTAATAATTTCTGATTGATAGTCCAAACCTAGCTTGGACCTCAGCAGTGTTTGAGCTGAATAGATAAGATAGTACAACTCTCCAAATGTGCAGTTGGCAAAGTGCCCTGACCAAATTCAGAAAACATGCACAACTCAGGGATATAAACATGCAGAATTCTAGAAAATGGAACAGAATTGCAATCAGGCAGCATGGATATATAATCTTGTTTTCGTAGATAATTCATGCAGATAATTCAGTGACCTTAGATATAGGATTGACTACAGCATAAAATCATTTTTTTCTATGTCAAAGCCTAATTCAAGGTGCTTGATGACAGAAAACATTCCAAATAAAGGTTTATAAATACAGAAAATAGTATTTTACACACAAACACATCCTCATACACACCTCAATATATTGAGATTGAAGACTTTACAATATTCTTATTTTCTTGTAGTTTTATTTACTACTCGAGTACTTAGAGGTCATTCTGAGAAAATATCTTGGTTGTAGTTAATTTTGATTAATGGATTGTAGACTGAAGACAAGAAAATGCTTGTCTTTGGGATGTCCCATTTGAATCACAAACAAATGTATTCCTTATCATCATTAATGCATATCTTTGCTGCTATTCCCTAGGGCTTTACATTTAGAATAGTTTGGAGCAAATTTAATTTAAAAACATCTATATCATTGCAACAGAAGTAATATATGATTTTCAGGACACATTCAAGGAAGCAGGGAGAAAAAGAGCAAGAGTGAGAAGGAGAATTTAGCAGCAGTTTAATTGCTTTCTCTTGTGTATTAATTCTAGGGTGTGGGGAGAGGGTTGGGGAAAGAGTGCAATTACATCAATGTTATGGGCTGGAAATTCTGCCACATATCCATTGAGAGAAAAATGCCTTACAAATATTTTTCAAATGATTTAGAGTTGGCTAAATCCAATGCATGTTTTTACCATGAATTTTTCATTTAAAAGGTTTTAAAAAATCATAGATTTTAAGAAAGAAAATGTAATCCATATGTTACTGATTCATTCACACTTATCATATTTTGCGTGAGTAAGCTGGTGTCCAAAAACGTTTACTTTTTTAAATCAGGAAGTCACATTTTTAAAGCACCAAAAAGGACCTTGGACCTGGAAA
This sequence comes from Pongo abelii, assembly GCF_028885655.2. NCBI lineage: Eukaryota > Metazoa > Chordata > Mammalia > Primates > Hominidae > Pongo > Pongo abelii. The sequence goes on from NC_071990.2 coordinate 141,541,621, forward strand.
GTTTCAAATTTCTATTTAAACTCAGAACCCAAGGAATTTGAGTGGGTTCTAAACTTGGCAATATGCCTTCATCCTAGTTAACGTATTGATGGAGTTATATATATTCGTGTACATATGAGTTAAAAGTGAAGCTGTTAATTCTGCTTTGATATCAATGCTAGATATATTCATTTAGACTTCCTCATTTGTTTGCCATGAGGAAACAATTCGTGACTTGTTTTATTATTTAAAATATTTTATATATTGACCTATATCTTTAAATATACAATAAGTGTTATCAAACATGTAACAAAGTTGGTGTATGGAAAAATGCATAATTTTCCCTAAGGGCTATTTGCTAATATGGAACACTGGCCTCTAAAATGTGATGAAAGAAGAACTGTGGAACAATGGGTCATGATGGCTAATTTTATAGGGAACACATGCATACAATATAATTTAAAACACATGCCACAGCAGTTATAGTAAAAGAGAATTAGAAAGGAATTCTGCTTCATAAAAAAAGAAAACAGTTCCCTCTTTATCCTGACAGAATTGCATTTCTCTTCTAGGAAAAAGATCCCATTCACTAATGCTTTAACAATTGCAGGGCCCACCCATAAGGTTCACATATATTCTCTCAAATCTCCTCCTCCAGTTTTGGCCTATCTGCTGTGATTTTGCAAAGATGTGATATGAAATTAAAGGCTAATAGTCTAATATGCATCTGGCATCTTTCTAATGTAATATTTATTAATTGCTATTCAAAACTAAATGTTGTGTGTCATCTATTACTCTCTCTCTCTTAAACAATGGACTGCATTAATATAGGAATTTTAAGGGAGAGGAACAGGTCATTTTGTCCATTCTTCTGTTTCCAAGCAGACTTTAGGCTTACAGTAAAAACCTAAAGCAAGTTAGATGTTTGACTGTACTATTTTGAAGAGCTTAGGAGTGGCAAGATAATAAACTTCTAAGCAATTAGTTGCTAAAATTTTGTCAGAAGTTCGTTATTCATACCTCCAAAAAGAAAAGAAAGCAAAGCAAACAAACAAACAAACAAACAAAATCCCTTCTCTCTTTGTGAGGGTTAATTTGATGTATGGCAACTTGACTGGGACACAGGGTACCTAGATATTTGGTTAAACACTTATCCGAGGGTGTCTGTGAGGGTGTTTCTGGGTAAATTACCATTTGAATTGGTGGACTGAGTAAAGCAGATTGCCCTCTCCATGTGGGTGGGCCTCATGGAATCCTTTGGAGGCCCGAACAGAACAAAAGGCTGGGTAAGGCAGAATTTGCCCACCCTGTCTGTTTTTGAGCTGGGCCATTGGACACCCACACACAGATTGGAACTTGCACCATCCGCTCTCCTGGTTCTCAGGCCTTTGCACTCAGACTGGAAGTACACTTTCAGGGAAAGTGTACAGGAACGAAGCTTTCCAGGGTCTCCAGCTTGCCAATGGCAGATCATGGGATATGTCAGCCTCCATAATTAGGGAGCCAACTCCTTATAATAAAAAATCTCTCTCTTTTTAGATAGAAAGATAGATATCTAGATATCAGATTGGTTCTGTTTCTCTGGGGAACTCTGACTAATACATTTTTACTGTGATTTAAACCTATTTCTCCTTCTCTTATTCAATCCTTTATAAAGAAGAAGAACAATTTGCTAGTAACCTCATTATAAAACTCTTCATATTCTTGAAGATAAATTGTGTATATTGTTTTTAAACCACAAGCCTCTAAACCAGAAAAAATATTGTTAAGATAAGATTTTGACTAATATTTAAAGTGTGCCCTGTGGTTAGGATGATGTGATTTGCTTTTAGTTAGAATTAATCATATTGTGCCAATAAATGCCCCTCTTGCTGAGTTAGTTTCCCCAGCATTTGATTCTCATCCATCTGACCTATATTGTTGGTAGCTCTCTGACCAGCACGTGAGTATGAGCCTCCCTTGCTTCCCTTGCTCTCAATATCAATATTGTGTCTTCAAACAGGAAGTGGATTTCATGCTCACTTGCTGCTTTTCAATACTAGTCCTAAAGTCTCAGGGATTTCATTATGACCAGACCTTTTTCTTGCAGATATGAAAGACATTGAATTTTACTATTCTTAATCAACTGCATAACATTATGGAACTATTATTATTGTTTAAGGAAATTCTTGTTAGTATAGAAGATTTGTAATAAGAAAGTAAAAATTACGGAATTACTTATTTGAGATAATTACGGCTAAAATTTTTAATGTATTTCTTTTCAAGATTTTTCTATGTACATGGTTTATCTTAAAGTGATTAATGTTGTTTTAGGCTCCTTCAATATATCAAAGTATTTGTTTTTCCATGCAAATTAAATATTTTAGAAAACATCATTTTTAATGGCAGTGTAATATTTCATTTACTTAAAAATTTCTTTATTGTTAAACTCTTCAATTCCTTTCATTTTTTTGATCATTTATGGAGTTACAGGATTAAAGAATATAAAGCTCTTTTGTCCTCTTTAATATCAACAAATTTGTTTCAAGAAATGTTGCACAATTTATTCTTCCACACAGTGTATACATATATAGAGGCTGTTTTGTCACACCCTTGCCAGCACTTAATAAAAATAAATAATATTTTAAAGATAATTTCTATTTCTAGTTTTAGAAATGAAAATGTTATCTTTCTGTGTATTTCTTTAATTGCTGGAGAGATAGAATAGCTTTTCGAATACTGGTCATTTTTACTATTCTATAAATTTTGGATTCATGTTTTTAGAAAATTTTTCTATTCATGCTTTTATGTTTTGACTTATCTATTTGTTGATTATTTGTGTGCATACATTTATATATCTCATATATACACATATGTAATGTTTATATATATATGTATTAACTCCCTCAACTGTTTTTTTTGTATTTTTATTGCTTTTATTCTTATTATAAAAGTAATACATACTATCTTAAAAAGTTTGAACAGTATCAAAATATACAAATGAGAAAGAGAGTCTCATGTAATCTCACTTGCAGGAGGCAACCACTGATAACAGTTGGGGCACATTGGCCCAAATTTTTATTTCCTAATAGTGTTAAATGTTGATGGCTTCCAGCTTCATCCATGTCCTTGCAAAGGATTTTTCTATTTATGCTTTTATGTTTTGACTTATCTATTTGTTGATTATTTGTGTGCATACATCTACATATCATATATGTACACATATGTAATGTTTACATACATATACGTGTGTGTGCATATATATGTATTAACTCCCTCAACTATTTGTACTGGCATTTTTTTTTGAGAAATTGACGGTCCTCATTTATATGCAGTGCAGTTTATCATCTTTTTCCTTTGTGAGTGTTTCCATTGGTTTCATGTTTAAAAAGGCCTTTCTTGGCAGTTTTTCATTTTACTGGCACACTTGTTATATACTTTTCACTGTTGATCACGGGCTGGACACTCCCCAAGATCAAGGACATTAATTAATTTATTTATGTATTCCCAATACTCATTGGACTAGCAGAATGCCTGGATAAATACTAATATCTAATTACATTTTTGTAAAAAGCCAAAAGCATTGCCATGGCATTTTCCTCTAGTTTTTGAAGAATGGATAGAATTTCATTATTTAATAATTAAATGGCCGGTGCGGTGGCTTACACCTGTAATCCCAGCACTTTGGGAGGCCAAGTCAGGCGGATCATCTGAGGTCAGGAGTTCGAGATCAGCCTGGTCAACATGGCAGAACCCCGTCTCTACTGAAAATACAAAAATTAGCTGCGTGTGGTGGCAGGTGCTTGTAATCCCAGGTACTTGGGATGCTGAGGCAGGAGAAATGCTTGAACCTGGGAGATGGAGGTTGCAGTGAGCCGAGATCGCCATTGCACTCCAGCCTAGGAGACAAAGCAAGACTTTGTCAAAAAAAAAAAAAAAAATTAAATAGGGTCATTGAAAAACTACAATAATCAGAAGAAAAGTAATGGATAGAGGTTTACTAATATTTTGTTGAATGGCTAACTAAAAGATAAACTAAACTGTAGAAAAATCAGAATAAATATACTTTGAGTAAATAGTTTTTATTGTTCTCCGAATTTTAATATAATTAACTGAAAGTGATTTATAAACTGTAAGTATTTACAATATGATTTACAATATGTAGATTTGTATTAGGTAACGTGTTGGGGGCAGAATTCTGAGATGACCTTCAAGACCCATCCCTCTTTACCTCTTGCCTCCTACCTGCCCCCTGCCTCCTTGTCCTGTATCATCTCCCTCTCTTCAGTGTGGAAAAGCCCTGTGAGTATGATAGCTGTCACTCTCATGATTAGATTACATTATATGGCCATGATGAAAGAATTTTTCAGATGGAATCAGGTCCTTAAGCAGTTTAAAAGAAGACAGGCTTTCTTTGAGATCAGACATTCCATCTCCTTTATGCCTTGAAGAAAAAAGCCAATATGAGCTCTAGAGCTGCAAAGAAATGTATCCTACCAACACCATGTCAACTTGGAAGAGGATCCTCCACCTCAGATGGGGCCGCAAGCCTGAACAACACCTAAATTACAGCCACGGGAGATCCTAAGCAGAGGATCCAGATAAGACACGCTCAGACTTCTAGTCCTTGGAAACTGAGATAAGCCAGCCACCAAGTTTCGTAATTCTTATTCAGAAATAGAAAACAAATACAATTGGAAATATCTATCGTGTGCACTAGAAATTTTGTAAACCTTTTATCCAAGAGTTTGACTTCAAATATAACCTAAAGATTTACGATTTCTACTTGGCCATGAGAACGTCGAAGTGTTTGTACAAGTGAGACAAATCAACATGCAAAAAAACAAATAACCACATTAAAATATGAGCAGGCGGGGTGGCTCATGCCTGTAATCCCAGCACTTTGGGAGACTGAGGCAGGTGGATCACCTGAGGTCAGGAATTCTAGACCAGGCTGGCCAACATGGTGAAACCTGGTCTGTATTAAAAATACAAAAATTAGCTGGATGAGGTGGTGCACGCCTATAATCCCAGCTACTTAGGAAGCTAAGGCTGGAGAATTGCTTGAACCCAGGAGATGGAGGTTGCAGTGAGCCCAGATTGCACCACTGCGCTCCAACCTGGGAGACAGAGCAAGACTCCATCTCAAAAAGCAAACAAACAAACAACCACACACACACACACACACACACACACACACACACGCACTAAGATAGCTAGTGTCTCACATCAGTCACAATAGCTCTTATTAAAAAGTTAAAAAACAATAGATGCTGGTGAGGAAAAATGGGAATGCTTATACACTGTGGTGGGAACATAAATTACTCCAGTCACTGTGGAAAGCAGTCCAGAGATTTATCAAAGAACTTAAAACAGAGCTGCCATTCAACCCAGCAATTCTATTACGGAATATATATCCAAGAGAAAACAAATCATTCTACCAAGAAGACACACGCACTTGCATGCTCATCGCTGTGCTATTCACAATAGCAAAAACACGGAATCGACCCAGGTGCCCATCAATGCTAGATAGGATACAGAAAATATTGTACATGTATGCCATGGAATACTATGCAGCCATAAAAAAAGAAGAAAAAATCATGTCCTTTGCAGCAACATGGATAGAGCTGGAGGCCATTATCCTAAGCAAATTAATGTAGAAACAGAAAATCAAATACCCACGTTCTCACTTACAAATGGGAGCTAAACATTGAACACATATGGATATAAACATGCTCAGAAAATTTGAGCACACGTGGATATAAATATGGGAACAATAGACACTGCGGACTACTAGAGGGTGGGGGAAGTAGGTTAAAAAACTACCTTTTGGGTACTATGTTCATTACCAGGGTGATGGGCTGTGCACTTCAAACCTCAGCATCTGCACATATATCCCCTGTATCTAAAATAAAAGTTGACCTTAAAAAAATAATTCAATAGAAGCACAATAGTTAAATACTGGGCTTTAGGACTAGAGATGGTATATTGATATATGTATCTGTTGCCTCTTCTTTCCCAGATTCCACTGCAGAAAATAGATGAAGTTTAACACCGAAAAATAGTAGATAGAATGTCATTGGAAAATAATTGCAAAAAATTTTGGAAAATATAAAACAAAGAAAGCATCTTGAGAGACAACTAAGAGGGTCACAGGTGTCAATGTACTAGGTTCTGAAGAACCCTGGCTTTTCCAGTAGCTTCTCTGGATGCTAGAAGTCAAGCAATTAATACCTTCGATAGTTGAATAAAAGACGTTTTCTACATGGAATTGTATGTTTGACCAAAATACATAGAAAGGCAAAATAAGCAGTTTAGACATCAGATGACCCTTTCTTACATAACAACTGAACAATGTGCTATAGCAAAATGAAGGAGTTAAAAAGAAAAAGCAAGTTATAGTCATTAGAGGACAGTGAACTCCAGGAGAGAGATGAGAAGTAGACTCAAGTAGCAGCTTTGCAAGAGACCTAGAGAGAAACCAGTCCAGACAGAAACCCCAGAATGGAGGGCTGTAGAAGCAAAGCCTGCAGGAGAAAACAAAGGAGTAAGGCTTATTAGAAAAGATAATATTATGGATTATTTGGAATAAAAGAACTATGTATGTGTACCAAATCATGTAAGTGAAAGAAATATAACATTTATTGGTTAGAAGATTGATTACATAAGTTATGGTAAATCCATGACATAGAATACTATGCATCCATGAAGAAAAACGAAACACATCTATATGCATTGATATGGAACATATCCAAAATACATTATTGATTGAAAAGACAAGGTAAGAAACAGTACATATTTTAAGCATCCATTACTGGTTTTTAAAAGATGGATACACAAACTTCCATTATTAACTTCTGTGGGCAAAGACTAACTCTGGAAGGGTATGCAGTAATTTGGTAATAATCGCTGTGGTTAGGGGAAATGGAGAACTGAGGAAGGAGGGATGGGAGGAAGGCTTCATTCACCTGCAGACTTTTAAAAATCATTTGTTTATCATGTACATGTATTGCCTATTCTAAACAACCTGAATTTTTCACCATGCATATATATAATCTATTCAAATTAATGCACCCTCACCCCATCTGGTCCTTTCAATTTCACTTACTCAGCTCCACTTTTTCTTTTTTTTCCGTAGGACTAACATTCTAACTTATTTTATAATTTATTTATGTGTTATATTTTTATTCGTTCCTTATATCCTACTGCTAGAGTATAAATCCCAGAGAGTTTGGACTGCTTTGCTCTTCATCCCAACCACCTAGAGTGGAACTTGGCACACGCGGAGTAATCTGTAAATATTTGCTGAATAAGCATTTAACAAATATTTACAGAAAAAGGAGAGACAACATTGCAATATTGGTATTGTATACACATAGGTAGTGATAATGGTTTTGACAGGAAGAGTTTGGTAACAGTGGGGATGGGAAAGAAGTCTATATTTCCCTATTAGGTATAAAATTTAAAGAGAAAGAGATGCTGTAACTCTCTAGAAACAGAAATAGAGATGTCTTACAAGAGGGAAGTGGTAACTGAGCAGAAAGCCTTCAGCTGGCACTCAAAGCAGACATGAAAGACCCCTATAGCAATGAGCTCCGTGAATGAACTGACAAGAGTAAATGTGAAAAAAATTAATAAGCACACAGTGTATTTTAACATTAAAATGATGCAACAGAAAACGATATTGTTATATAGAAATAGATTCTCTGCAAATTATAAGTAAAAAGCATATAACAAAATAGAATTTCTTGTTGTATTTTTAAATTCAAGTTTTAGAAGTATAGTCATGTATAGATAAAATATAAGGAGATATTCTATACACAAAATAGCAACAGTGGTTATATCCAGGCAATAACATACTTTTAATTTTCCTTATATTACAGTGTTTTCAGTATGAGACAAAGATTGTGAAAATTGATATTTCTTTTCCTATAACATCGATGGAAATAAATGTCTATATTTATTTTAAAAGCAGATTAGTTAAAATGCCTATTTTTGTAACCACCATTTTAGTCTTTGTTTTACAATATTTAAAAATATGTAAGTATACAACATACTTGAAGACCTATGCTTTTAATATTACTAGAATCTTTGAGTACCAAACCATGCATTTACTGTAGTTGAGAACACCAGACAAATGCAAACAATTGCTGAAAACAACATATTAAGTGTATGTGACAGTAGAATAGTATAGATATATCAGATTTTTCAGCAAGGAAAGATCACTGTTGCCTAGAGGAATATAGTAACCTTGAAGAATGGGTAATAATTATAGGAAGAGAAAATAATTTATCAAGTGGGAATATGGCCATGAGTAAAAGAACAGAGTGAGTTAGGGGATCCTTTTACTCTTAGATCAGAGACGTGGATGATAATGGTAGAGTAGTTTTAAATTTTCAGAGTGGTTTTGTGTACATTGTGTCAGATGTAACATAAGCAGGGTGAAGCGATGGAGAGCAAGGGCTTTGGAGACAGATTAGTTTTCAAATCCTGGTTCCACCATGACATGATGTGGCCGAGAGAAAGCCAGCTTTGAAGTCAATTAACCCTACAGGGAGGGTTGCTATGAGACAGTTCAAGGAGGGAACGTGGGGAATCACCCAACCCTGTTTCTGGCACACTGCGGTTGCTGAATAGCAGTCAGTTCCTTGCCTCTTCCCACCTTCCCACTCTCACAACATCCATGTGGAGGAGACAGGAAGAAATATCAGCTTCCTTTTATAAGAGGACAAACCGAGTCCCAAAGATGTTAATTTATTTACAATCACTGACGCTAATAAGCAGTGGACCCAGATCATCTGACTTTTAGCTCAGTGACAGTGACTCTCCATGATGACTAAATCTTTACATGAACACCAAGAGAATCATGATGTGGGATTTTTTTTTTTGGTTGAGATCAATTGTTTCATTCTCACAAGGCTTCATACAATGTGATATGTTATTTTCTTTGATGGATTTACCATGATCCAAAGTCTGTTCTTCAACTTTGTAGGTTCATGAACATGATTTTCAGGGCACACAGAGTATATTAACCTTTCTGGAACAAACTCACATTAACTAATTTCACAAAGGAATTTCCTTGAGAAGACTCTTTCTTAAATATCTCTGCAAACCCAGATAGGACCTAGAATGTTAACCTTTCTGGAACAAACTCACATTAACTAATTTCACAAAGGAATTTCCTTGAGAAGACTCTTTCTTAAATATCTCTGCAAACCCAGATAGGACCTAGAATGAAACAGTCAGTACACTTCATAAAACCAGAATTCTAATTTATTAATTTATCCTACATATACAAATGTCTAAAGTCCTAGATACTTGAGCTCCTTGAAAGAAAAAAAAATCAAACATATAAAACCTAATAGGACTCTGAGCACGCCATGCAGGGCAAAGAACATTGCCTGGAATTTCTGTCCTGCATAGCCCCACACACTTTCTCCTACTTAAGAATGGCTTTGCATATTCACCTTGTCTTCATTTTACGGTTTAACTTTCAAATGGTATCTTTTTTTGGAATATCTATGGTGTGTTGTGCTGTCTGACCTCAGTCTGATGCAGCGATTTCAACCTTTTTACCCCAGAAAGCAAACAGTGGGTGACATTCGCTCACCAGGATCTTATTTATAAAGCCTTCCGTTCTCTTGCACTCAGAAAAGGATATCAGAAAGCAGATAAGTGGGAGTGATAGTTCAGGATAACCTTGACTTCTAACTCACAAACAAAAGTAAATCATTTGCTAACTTTGAACTATTAATAGTAACAAATTACTTGCAACAGAGCTCAGGACAGATTGTGAGGCACCCTTGGATCTTGACCTCTGTGCCTAGTGGAGAAAATAAGTGGTTGTTTGCATCTCTTAAATTTCTCATATTGAAGAGAATAGTAACACACATAGCACATAAGCAATTTGCAATTTGACTTTATGACAGAGAAAGCAAATTTTATACCATGAGGAAGACTTCTGTCCTTAAACTTTTAAAGAAAGCAAGAATTGCATCAACTCTTTGCTAGTGGGCCATTTTGTCTGTGCCTATAAAGGAAGAAGACAGGCATATAGATTATTATTTAAAAAGATCATGAGTCTATTTATCTTAAAAAATAAAAAGAATAAAGAAAAGATAAAAAAAGAAAAGGAAAAAAGAAAATAAATAAGCTCTAAATTCCTAGGTTCCTTAGGCTTTAAGAAGACTAAATATAAACCCATAGCTTACTTTTTTCCATTAAGTAAAGAACTTCTAATTCTAGAACAAGTTTGAGCTATGATGATTTAACTTTGAGCAGCACTTTGTGCTTTCTCATCCTCTTCTTGTATTTGTGGGTCAAAAGAGAAGTCAGTAGGGACTTGTATTTCCTGTCTCATCTTTTCCTTCCTCCTTTCTTAAAACATTGTGGGAAATCAACTTTATAAAACTCTGAGGAGAGCCATGTCCATTAACTTCTGAAATGTCTGCCATAATTCTTATCTATTTCCACGTGGACTTTTCTCCCAGGGCATAGATCAGGATGAATTGTAGTATATATGGGATATATCACTATATGAAATATTTTATTATCTTTCTCTTACTTGAGTGTTACTGTTTATAATATTCTGATCTATTTATAATCATTTCTTTGCTACTGTCTGTTTGCTCTCCATTCCCTAACACATTGATAATTCCTTTGAGAAGAAATTTAAGTGAGACTTGTTTTCTTTCTTTCCTTTCCTTCTTCTTTTTTTTTTTTTTTTGAGATGTATTTGTTTTCTGTCTTTCTTTTCTTTTTTTTTTCTCTGTTGCCCAGGCTGGAGTGCAGTGGCGCGATCTCGGCTCACCACAACCTCCGCCTTCTGGGTTCAAGAGATACTCCTGCCTCAGTCTTCCAACTAGCTGGGACTAGAGATGCGTGCCACCATGCATGGCTAATTTTTGTATTTTTAGTAGAGATGGGGTTTCACTATGTTGGCCAGGCTGGTCTTGAACTCCTGACCTTGTGATCCGCCTGCCTCGGCCTCCCAAAGTGCTGGGCTTACAGCCGTGAGCCACCGCCCGCCTGGCCTGAGATTTGTTTTCTAAACCTCATCACTCTAGGTATCTGCATCTGTACCTTCTGCAGTTTCCTTTTTCTTTTTGAAATGTAAAATATTTTATTTTGAATAAGGAATCTTTTCAGTCAAGAATGCAAACATTAAAATTTCTTTTCATCTCAAGCACACAGTATAAGATTTTTGCCTGTGAAGTAGTGGGGATCCTTGGCCTTTTCAACCCCTTCAAGGTTGATTCTTCGACTCCAGAGTCCGGGCAGATGTGGATGGCTGAGGGGTGCCATTCCCTCATGGATATTTCTAACAGTTGATGGAATAAATTGTGTCTTGCTAGGATTTTCTGGAACAGACACTAAACAATAGGAAGAAATGTTTCATTAGGTAAGACCAATTACATGTTTCTCTTTGATAGAGTAAAAAAGGTAATAATACACAATTGAAAAGGCTGAGGATTTTTTTTTTTTTTTTTTTTTTTTTTTGAGACAGAGTCTCGCTCTTTTGCCTAGGCTGGAGTACAGTGACACGATCTCGGCTCACTGCAAGCTCCGCCTCCCGGATTCACACCATTCTCCTGCCTCTGCCTCCCGAGTAGCTGTGATTACAGGCGCCTGCCACCACGCCCAGCTAATTTTTTGTATTTTTTTTTTAGTAGAGACGGGGTTTCACCATGTTAGCTGGGATAGTCTTGATCTCCTGACCTCATGATCCGCCCGCCTAGGCCTCCCAAAGTGGTGGGATTACAGGCGTGAGCCACCACGCCTGGCCAAGGCTGAGGATTTTAATGACATTTTCCTCTTCATTATATTCTGTATTTTTTCTTTTCTAAATAGGTAAGTGTTCCCTGACATGAATGAATAGAAAATCAAGGAGAAATTAAGAGGAAAAATCATGGAAGGCACATGATGGACCAGGTTCATTTCTGTAAGGCAGGGGGAGAAGGTCTACATCTTCAGATGCTTAGGAGAAATACGACTCCATATGTAGAGTCCACCAAGGTGCTCAGTGAACAAAAGCAGCACCTATTGCTTAAGAAGCAGAAAAGAAGGTAAGAATACTGAGGTTATGAGTTTCTTTTAAGATAGTTATTGTTTTACATGACTTTTTTCTCCTCCGTTTCTAAGATATGCGAAATATATGACCTTAGAGTTCAAAGTAACCAAAGAAATTATTTAACCATTCAACTCAGCACTTGTTACCAGTTTCCTTGATAGAGACATCACCATGACTTTAATTTAGCCTAAGGATGGTTCTAATGAATTTGCACAGATTTGTAGGCAGCATCTGTGAAGACAAAACTTAACACCACACTAACCTTAAGCCATAACTGGTTCTAACACTGTGGCAGTTTTACTAGGAAGGTGGGGACCTTGAGGCCAATCAGTTCTTTCCCTGGCTCTCATCCAAGTCAAGCTCATGCGTTAATCCAAATGTAACATATCTGACTACCAATCCTTGTTTTTCCAGTTATCTTGATCCTCCCTCTTGACTCCTCCTCTTGACTCTGCATGCAACTGCTCCTAAACATTTTTGCCCTCTGCCATCTTAAATCTCTGTTCTTTCATAAATAAATGGATCTCCTACCTCTACTCTTCAGATGGTACTCTCTCCTTACCCATTCTTACAAAACTCTGGCTTTCCCTCAAGGCCGCTGTTTCCATTACAGTTGTTTTCAGGGGCAACTGCTTCTTCTCCCATACTACATACGTTTGTGGCCTCTTTGTGGTGCTTATGACATGAACAAAGCTGATCCAGTTGTAATACAGTAGGAAGTAGTGGAGGATGTGACACACTGGAAAGTATATGCCTCATGTAAATCTAGCAGCTGCCTTGGAGCTAGAGGAGATTTTGTCATTCAAGATTATAAGCAAACTTTTGCTGAGATCTTCCCTCCCTTCCTTCCTTCCTTCCTTCCTTCCTTCCTTCCTTCCTTCCTTCCTTCTTTCCCTCCCTCCTTCCTTCTTCTTTCCTTCCTTCCTTCCTTCTTTCTTTCTTTCTTTCTTTCTTTTTCTTTCTTTCTTTCTTCTCTCTCTTTCTCTCTTTCTCTCTTTCTTTCTTTCTTTCTTTCTTTTTCTTTCTTTCTTTCTTCTCTTTCTCTTTTTTGGAGTCTCACTCTCTCACCCAGGCTGGAGTGCAGTGGTGCAATCTCGGCTCACTGCAACCTCCACCTCCTGGGTTCAAACGATTCTCCTGCCTCAGCCTCCTGAGTAGCTACGACTACAGGTGCATGCCACCATGCCCGGCCAATTTTTTTGTATTTTAAGTAGAGAGGGGGTTTCACTGTGTTAGCCAGGATGGTCTCGATCTCCTGACCTCGTGATCCACCAGCTTCGGCCTCCCAAAGTGCTGGGATTACAGGCTTGAGCCACCATGCCTGGCCCATCTTCCAATATTTCTACAGAAGCCAGAAATTCAAGTTTTATTGGTGATATATCTCTATTTTAAATATTGACAACTAACTTAAAATGAATGAACACTATGGAATAAAGTTATCTTTAGATTAGATATGCTGTGGTGCATGCAAGTTTGTGAACTTTATTCTACTCTTTCTTTAGCAACTCTCAATATATTTTTTTGTCTATATACCAAACCCTTCCTCTTTTGAGAATTATGAAATCTGGCTTTATTAACCTCAACTTTAATCTTGACACATGGAATAGTCATCTAACTACCTGCAGTTTTTGACTCTGTTCATCTCATTCTTCACTTTGCATGCCATTTCCTTCCTTCTATAGCTAGGGTTAGAAAACTTTTTCTGTAAAAGTCCAAGAGTAAATATTTTTGATTTTGTGGTCTATAAGATATATCACAAAAATTCCACTGTGCCATAGTAGCATGAAAACAGTCACTGGCAATATAAAAATTAATGAGTGTAGCTATGTTCCAATAAAACTTTATTTATAAAAACAGGTGGGCTGGATATGTCTGTGGGTTCTACATAGTTTGCTGACTCTTAACCTGAAGGATGAAGAAGGAGTTCCTTAGCATGGAATATAAAAGCTGACATGATTTGTCTCCTGTCTACTTGAAATTTTCAGTTTTATCTTCCATTTCTTTTCCTGTGAGTTAACCAGCCATGATAATAAATCACAATTATCATTTATTTAGCACTTTCTATAATGTAGGTACTGTACTACACTTTTAATCCATGCCATATTAAGTTGTTTAATGAGAACAAAAGATAGGAGCTAGACACCTTAATTTTATAGATGAGCAAATTGAGCCACAGGGAAATTAATTTATTTGTCCAAGATCACACAGACAATAAGTAGGAAAGCTAGAATTTGAACCCAGCCAGTATAGTTTCAGTTTCATGCTCTTAACCGTTATATTGTCCAGTCTCTCTGAGGTCTTCCCCTAATCCTTGTGATGAAGGAAATCACACCATTCCCTTCTGCACATACTGTATACTGTCTCCTATCTTTGATATTCCCCCTTCCATATCTGCCTAGAAAAACTAGATCAACTATTTCTTCTTTTGGCAACTCTTCTGTGGCTTCACATCTCCCCACTGACAATGTTTTGATGCCCCTCGTTCTGTGCATAATAAAGAGTTATTTCTGCATATACTTATTTCTGCACTAAAAAAGTCAGTAGTCGTCTGCTTTTGGAATGAGTGGTCTCTTTAGAGATCAGTTTATGTCTTACCTATCTTTGCATAGTTCCTGACACAGTAGGCACTCAATAATTGCTTGCTGAATTGAATTGAGTGGGGAATTTATCCTAGGGTTTTTACTGTTTCTGATGTATCAATCAGTTCTTTTTTTGGTGGAGATAGGATTAGAGTCTTGATTTGGGTTGTCTCAGAAATCAATCTTGAAACATAGATTCATGTGCAAGTAACTTACTTGAGAAGAGAAGAAAACAGTGGTAGGAGAATGGAGAAGTGAGACAATGAAGGAAAAGCAGCCAACAAAATGTATATTATCAAGGCACCTACCAGTGTGGTCCACTTGAGCTTGATCCTACTGGGCAAGCTCTGAAAGTTAGCTTAGAGCAATACTTCAGAGTTATTCTACCCAAGGGGTAAGGTTGGTGGGGTTTTTATATACCAATTATTTGCATTAATTGGTCAAAGCCTATTCCCAGGGGAAGTTAATATTCAAACATATCCAGAATGCTGCACAGGTGGGCAACAGGTTGGCTAAAGAAAAAGTCCTCAGGCGAAGAAAGCTGGTGCTGGTAGCTGCAAGTCCAGCCAGTGTGCACTGATCAGGTGACGGCTAGTATATATGGGCAGGGTGCCCACAGCATCTGTTTCCAGCTTCCCTCCAAACTTCTGAAACTGACAGTAAGATGGAGAAATTATTTCTCCCTTTTTCCACTTTTGCTAAAATGAGACTTTTAAATGTACCTATAGAGGTAGAATCTTTCATAATTTTTACATTTTGCTCTATTTGAGGATGCATACAAAGAAGTATCATTCATATCATTTTCAGACCAGGTGACCTCTAGTGTACTCTGGCAAGTATAGTCTCTGCTTATCCCTTGGGATTGTTTTCAATCAAAGATTGCCTTCAATCCCAGAACTTTGATTAGAGGAACATTGATCAATTTCCTTGATATTAGGGCTATTGGGTTGCCACTTCTCTAACATCTGTTTCTTTTGTATTAGGTGAAATCTTCTGTTGCCATTTATAGTAGACTTTCAATGGTTTATGCACCATCCTAGGTGTTTCAACAGACGCATAGAAGAATAAATCGTGATTTCCTTTTAGAGTGTACAGAGTAGTACCCAGAGTAAATATTTAGAGTGGAATGTAATAAATGTTGCAATAAAGATAAGAACAAAGTCAAAGGGGATGTGGTAGAAAAATGGACTAATTATTTACGAGAAAATATATAATGGAGGACATCCTAAGATGACCCTCAAATAGAGAGTGTTCTATGTAATTAGAGTATCCTAAAGTCTCTCATGTTTTTAAAATTCAAGTTTTTAATATTTAAATACAGGATTGTTTGAAACAATAATCATTAACTTGAAATGTCCTCTATTCAAGTCTTGAAATAAGGCAATGGCAACTGGCAGAGATTCAAGAAAAGGAATTAAAAAGACTCTTAGAAAGTGCAATACATAAGAATAGAACATTGACTTTGAGAAGAGAGGAAAGAGAGAGAGATGGATGAGTAAACTATGAATCTGAGGTTTTGAGCTTGGAAAATTAAGTGAATGGTGTTGCAGCTAAACAAGACAGAACAGCCAGGCAGGTAACTGCCATGTGGGAAAATGCCGTGAGCTTAATTTGGACAAGAGCTAAGTTTCAAGTGCTTGTGACTCCTCCAGGTAGGGTTGTACAGACATGAAACTTGCACTGCTAAATCTTCTTAGGAATTAATTGGTCTAGCAGGGAATTCAGAAAATTGCAATAATGATAACAGTTGAGGAAATGACAACAATAAATATTCCCTTTCCATAGTAGTGGGAATGCAGGTTATTATTTTAGGAATTTCTCACATAGCTTGGCGGGTTCTGGTACATGCACCAGAAGATATCCATTATTTTGGACAGCCTCATGCTCCTTCATTCTCATCCTTTGCAAGCCCTTTTAGCACAAGAAGATTTAAACTTTAGTAGCAATAATAAAAGTATAAAAAAGATTATGTCTACAGATGGCCTATGAAAGCTGAAACTGTCTGTTAAAAATCACCATTTTTTTTCCTATATATGTCTTCTCATTTATTTTAGCTGGCATGGTAGAGAATGTTTTCTTTTTGCACATTGGGATAATTAGAGACATGATTCATTTATTACCTAATATGTGCTAGGCCCTCCACAGACATTCTCCAATTCTCCCAGCCCTGCTGCTGTTTTGCTGATAAGGAAATGGAAGCTGAGATGAGTTAATTGATGTGGCCTCAGTTGACTTCTTTCTTCCATTCTTCTTGAACATTAGAGTTAGAATCATATCTTAGCAACAGGTGGTCCCGGCAGTTGGCAGAGGACACAGGCAGAACCCAGACCATTCCTCCTTTCTGCTATGGAACCTGGCCTCCATGCAACACAATGCTTAGCACTTGTGTTCTTCATTTCAGGTCTTATATTTTATACTCAGCTTCTACACTCTCTGGCTTTTCCTACTTGTGTTTCAGGTTCTCAGTTTCTCTGATAAGTAAGTTCAACCAGAAAATGTGAAAGCATTAATAAATGAGAGAAAAATAAACAAAGTACTTGATTGCCTTTCTCTTGACGTCATACTTCTTTGTTTTCCTTCTCCTCTTTTGGAATAAAGTTGGGAGAATAAAACTACACTTCTTCTCTCTGTCTCTGTGTCTCTGCCCCTTTCCTCTCTTTCTCTTTGCCTCGTAGTATCTTTCTCACTAGAAATAACCCCTTACATACACACAGATATATGTACTACTTTTTCATCAAACTCTTCTCATTTCCCTTTCAGGTTTGAAATTTGTCCTTATTCCTTCTTGCATTAGTCCATTCTCACACTGCTATAAAGAACTACCTGAGACTGGGTAATTTATGAAGAAAAAAGGTTTAATGGATTCATGGTTCCACAGGCTGTACAGGAAGCATGGCTAGAAGGCCTTAGGAAACTTAAACATGGCAGAAGGTGAAGGGAAAACAAGCACATCTTACCATGGTGGAGCAGGAGAGAGACTGAGAACACTTTCAAACAACCAGATCTCACGAGAACTCACTCACTATCATGAGTTCAGCAAGGGGGAAATCTGCCCTCATAATCTAATCACTTCCCATCAGGACCCTCCCCCAACATTGAGGAATACAATTCAACGTGAGATTTGGGTGGGGACAAAGAGCCAAACCATATCATTCCACCCTTGGCTTCTCCCAAATCTCATGTCTTCCTCACATTTCACAACACAATCATGCCTTCTCAACAGTCACCAAGTTTTAGCTCATTTCAACATTAACTCAAAAGTCCAAGTCCAAAGTCTCCTCTGAGACAAGGCAAGTCCCTTCCACCTATGAGCCTGTAAAATAAAAAACAAGTTGGTTACCTCCAAGATACTATGGGGGTGCAGGCACTGGGTAAATGCTCCTATTCCAAAAGGGAGAAATTGGCCAAGACAAAGGGAGTAAAGGCCCCTTGCAAGTCCAAAATCCAGCAGGGCAGTCATTAAATCTTAAAGTTCCAAAATAATATTTGACTCCATGTCTCACATCCAAGCCACACTGATACAAGTGGTGGGCTCCCAAGGCCTTGGTCAGCTCTGCCCCTGTGGCTCTGCAGGGTACAGCCCTGGGGCTGCTTTCATGGGCTGTTGAGTTCCTGTGGCTTTTCCAGGAGTATGGTGCAAACTGTTAGGGGATCAACCATTCTGGCATCTGGAGGACAGTGGCTCTCTTCTCACAGTTCCACTAGGAAGTACCCCAATGGTGATTCTGTGTCGGGACTCCAACCCCACATTTTCTCTCCACATTGCCTTAGTAGAGGTTCTCCATGAGGGCTTCACCCCTGCAGCAGACTTCTGCTTGGACATACAGCCATTTCCATACATCTTCTGAAATCTAGGCAGAGGCTCCCAAATCTCAACTCTTGCCTTTTGCATACCTGCAGGCCCAACATCACATGGAAGCCACCAAGGGTTGGGGCTTGCACCCTCTGACACTATGGTCTAAGGGGTATCTTGGCCTCCCTTAGCCACAGCTGTAGCTGCATGGATGCAGTAAACCATGTCCCAAGATTGCACAGAACAGTGGGACCCTGGACCTGGCCCATGAAACCATTTTCCCCTCCTAGACCTCCAGGGCTGTGATGGGAGGGGTTGCCATGAAGGTCTCTGAAATGCCCTAGAGGTATTTTCCCCATTGTCTTGGCTATTAATACTCACCTGTTTTTTTTTTACTATGCAGATTTCTGCAGCCTTGAATTCCTTCCCAGAAAATGGGTTTTTCTTTTTTACCACATGGTTGGGCTGCAAATTTTCCAAACTTTTATACTTTGCTTCCCATTTAAATATAAGTTTCAGTTTCAGGTCATTTCTTTGTTTATTCAAATGACTATCGGCTTTCAGAAGCAGCCAGGCCACATCTTGAACACTTTGCTGCTTAGAATTTTCTTCCACCAGATACCCTAAATCATCCCTTCCAAGTTCAAAGTTCCACAGATCTCTAGAGCAGGGACACAATGTCGCCAGTCTCTTTGCTAAAGCATAGCAAGAGTGACCTTTATTTCAGTTCCCAATAAGTTGCTAATCTCTATCTGAGACCATTTCAGCCTGGGCTTCACTGTCCATATCACTAACAGTATTTTGGTCACAACTATTCAACAAGTGTCTAGGAAGTTCCAAACTTTCCCTCATTTTCCTTTCTTCTTCTGTTCCCTCTAAACTGTTCCAACCTCTTCCCATTACTCAGTTCCAATGTTCCTTCTACATTTCCAGGTATCTTTATAGCAATGCTCCACTTCTCTCATACCAATTTTCTATATTAGTCTGTTCTCATACTGCTATAAATAACTACCCAAGACTGGGTAATTTATGAAGAAAAGAGGTTTAATTGACCCACAGTTCCACAGGCTCTACAGGAGGTATGGCTGGGAAGCCTCAGGAAACTTACAATCATGGCAGAAGGCAAAGGGGAAGCAAGCATGTCTTACTATGGCGAAGCAGGAGTAAGACAGCAAAGGGAGAAGTGCTACACACTGTCAAACAACCACATCTTATAAGAACTCACTCACTATTTCAAGAACAGCAGGGGGAAAATCCACCCCATGATCCAAACACCTCTCACCAGGTCCCTCCTCCAACATTGAGAATTACAATTCAACATGAGATTGGTGGTGGGGGGGGACACAAAATCAAACCCTATCACTCCCATTGATGAACTCAGTGGATACTTACAAAGTATCCAACAAAGTTACTCCAATATGTTTGATGTGCTTTATGTTTTATATTGAGTTGTGACATATATTTATCACATATAATTTTCAAAACAACTCCTCATTTACATGAATAACTCACACTTAAGGGAGCCACATTTTTTTTTCTTTTTTTGGTCATTCACAAAAAATTGAAGAACTAGAATTGAAACAAGTTTTTATCTGCCTTCAGAGCCTCTGCAGTTTTCATTACATTATCTTATCTTAAAAAATTATTCTATCTAGTAGTCTCAAAAGTTTTTAGAAGTACTGGAAGAAAGATAATGATAATGACAATTTGTTAAACTTCTTTGTCTTAGGAAGTAGAAATATATTAGCATTCAAATATTGTCAACAGTGACAACACTGGACAATCAGTAATTGTATTCATCTAAAGAATCACTAGGCATTATGGGAATTCTGCCAATCTGTCACTAGATCTTAATTTTTAGAATTAAAAATGTTAAGCTGAGACCAAAAATATTAGTTACTGTGCATATATATATCAATTATATTATATATATATATATACATGTATGCCATCATACAGAATAGGGTGATATTTTGATATTAATCAAGTTGTTTAGGAAATCCCACACTTTTGCCACAGATTGTCTTCATTCTCATTAGTTCAAAAGTATTACTGTTCCGATGGAGAAAGGGTCCAGCCAAGATGCTATACACTTGGCTTTTAAAGACAGAAAGATTGGGGAAGAAAATGTGGTTCCTCAGACCAGGTAAAGAGATTTTGGAGGTTAATCCAGGATTAGAGACAGGATCATCTGTATTTAGATTAGAATGCACCCCTCTCTTAGGCATTTCAACTCCTGGGATTTGGAGTATTGAGAATAGAGTGAGTCTTTGTTTCATTCGTTGAGTGATGTTTGGGAAGACAGAAAGCATTATAGAAAGTTATTTCACACTATTACGACATAGTAAATAGTAGGGTAGAAATTGCAGAGGCATGTCCATCTGGAACTCTGTGTGGAGGAAGATTTTAAATGCACCCCACACAACAGAAGAGTAGGGTTAGTAAACAGAATATTGCATAGGGTTTCAGGGCTAAGAGGTCAGGTTCCCTAGAAGCCAAGGCTGAAATAAGAATTTGGGTGCATATACTTTATTGAAGAATATTCATCAGGAAAACCTACAAGAGCATTATGGATTAAAGGATTGCTCTCCAAAGATGGCAGTATGAAGCATGGGACTGAAGGCCTGTGAGAGAATAGGCATTTCAGCAAATGGGAATATGGAAGGCAGCTGACAGTGATTTTAATGGAATATGGATACATTTCAATGAATCCCAGTACAGTATTGCTACAGAAGGTCTGTCACCCAAATCCCCTCCAAATTGTTGGGATGCTACTAGAGGAAGAATAATCTAACCTGGAAGAAAGTAAGAGGTTCAAAAGAAGGACAATACTAAATTGACTTGCTTTATTAGAGACAGCTTTATTGAAATAAAATTTACATGCCAAAAAATGCCTGTATAAGTGTACAATTCAATGACATTTAATAAATTATTGAGGTGTGAAACCATGTCCACAATCTAGTTTTAGAACATTTTCTTCATCCCCAAAAGTTATTTTGTACCTCACTGTAGTCAATTCCCATTCTAACCTTCTTCCCCAGGCAATCACTAAGCTGTTTGCCTATAGATTCTCTTTTTTTTAAAAAAAGAAAATTTATTTAAGTGGAATGATACAGTATGTAGTCTTTTGCATCTGGATTTTTTCCATTAGCATAATTTTTTAGTTCCTTTCATATTGTAAATGTACTAGTAATTCATTTTTATTGCTGAATAGTATTCATTATACAGATATAATGCATTTCATTTATCCATTAACCAGATGATGGACATTTGGATTGTTTCTAGTTTCCGTGTATTAAGAATAGCATTGCTAAGAACATGCATATGCAATTACTAACATGGACATATGTTTTCATTTCTGTTGGATAGATACCTAGGAGTGGAATTGCTGATTGAAATAGTATGTTTATACTTGACTTTCTCAGAAATTGCTGAACTGTTTTTCAAATTGTCTGTACTATTATATGTTCTACCTGCAATGTATGAGGCTTCTAGTTTCTCCATATCTTTGTTAACACTTGATATTGACAGTAACTTTGATACATTAATTATAGCTATTCTAGTAGGTATATAGTGATATCTCATTATGGTTTTAATTTGCATTCTCATAATGACTTATGGTGTTGACTATCTTTACGTGTGCTTACTAGCTATCCTTTTAATATGCTGTTGGGTCCGGTTTGCAAACATTTTCTCATGGTATTTTTCTGCATCTATGTTCTTGAAAGATATTTATCTGCTGCTTTCTCGTGATTTTTTTTCTGGCTTCATTATCAGGTATTTCTGGCTTAAAGAATGATTCGTGAAGTGTTCATCCCTCTATATTTTTGAAAAGTGTTTGTAGCATTGATAATATACTCTCTTTAGGTATTTGATGGAATTCGTGGTTGAAATCATCTGGGTCTTGGCTTTTCTTTGTGGAAAAACTTTTAATTACCAATTCTATTTCTTACTTGTTATGGGTACATGTATATTATCTGTTTCTTCTTTAGTCAGTTTTGGGGATTAATGTCTTTCTATGGCATTGTTCATTTTATCAGAGTTGTTTAATCTGTTGGCATTGAGTTGTTCATAATAGTCCCTTATATTTCAATTTCTGTAAAGTCAGTATCAGTGTCCCTTCTTTTATTCCCAATTTTGATGATTTGTGATTTATCTTTCTGTCTCTCTCTCGGCCAGTCTAGCTAAAGATTTTACAATATTATGATCTTTTAAAAGAACCGACTTTTGATTTCATCGGTTTTCTCTATTGTTTTTCTCTATTTTGTTGCTTTCTGCTCTGCTTTTTATTATTCTCTCCCTTCTGCTTATTTTTGTATTTAATTTGTTCTTCTTTTTCCAGTTTCTTAAAAAGGAAGTATAAACGATTGAGTTATAATTTCTTCTTTTCTAAAATAGGTATTTAAAGCTATAAATTTCTCTCTGAGCATTGATTTACCTCCATCTTGTTACTTTTGATATGTTGTAATATGTTGTGTTTTTTTCATTCAGTTAAAAATATTTTCTAATTTCCCTTGTGATTTCTTCTTTTAACTATCTGTTAATTTCCAAATATTTGGGGATTTTTCTATGTAATTTTTGTTGTTGCTTCCTAATTGTATTCCATTTTTATAATAATTCTTACATTAAATGATTTGTAATACTTTTAAACATATTAAGACTTGTTTTATGTCGTATAGTATTTGGTCTACCCTGGAGAAAGTTCTATGCGTATTTAAAAGAAAGATTATTTTGCTGTTTTGGGTGGAGTGTTTTGTAAATATCAGTTAAGTCAAGTTGGTTGATATTATTCAAGTCTTCCTCCATGATGATTTTCCAAGTAGTTGTTATATTGATTATTGAGAAGGAGATATTGAAGTCTCTAACAGCAGTTGTTGAAATATCTATTTGTCTTTTCAGTTTTGTTTTGCTACATGTATTATGGTGCTCCTTTTAAGGTGCATATACATTTATAAGTATTGTACAATAAATCTTCACTTAAAGTTGTCCATATGTTCTTGGAAATTGTAATTTTAAATGAAATTATGTACAGCAGGTCCTCCAAATTATGTTGTTTTATTCAACATTGTTTCTTTGTAACATTGATGAAAAAAATTGGTTTGTTACATGTCATTTTGCTCAAAGTCATAGTTTCCAAAAACCTGTCAGTGATGTTGAGGACTTGCTGTATGTACCTAACATATTGACCCTTTTGTTATTACGAAATGTTCCTTTTTATTTCTGCAGATTGATTATTCCTTATTTGAAATGCATGGCACCAGAAGTTGTTTCAGATTTCAGATTTTTCAGATTTGGAATAATTGCATGTATAATGAGATATCTTGAGGATGTGACCCAAATCTCAAAACAAAATTCATTTAAATTTATTTGTGTTTCATATATACTTTATACACATAGCTTGAAGGTAACTTCATATAATTTTAAGATAATTTTGTACAAAAAGGTTATGTTAAGTACTTATGTGTAAAATTTTCCACTTGTGGCATCAAGTTGGCACTCAAAAAGTTTTAAATTTTAGAGCATTTCAAATTTTATATTTTCAGATTGCAGTGATCAACCTGTAGTAATATTTCTTCTCTCAAGCATATATTTTTGCCATTCCAGCTCATTAATAAATAAATATTTAAACTGTAAAATTTACCTAGTATATATTTTGCTATTCCTTTACATTCAATCTATCTGTATCTTCGAATCTGAACTGTTTCTCTTGTAAATGGGACATATGTGGATAATGCTTTTTTCGATCCAATATGATAATCTCTACCCTTTGATTAGAGTGTTTAGACCATTAATATTTAATATATTTACTCACCTGTTTGGAGTTTTGTCTATCTCTAGTTTGTTTTCTATGTCTCTTGTCATTTTTGTTTCTCTCTTCCACCTTTTGTGTTGGCAAATATTCTTAGCATCCTATTTTAATTTTTCTTTTGATTTTTAAAACATATTTTTGAGTTATTTTTTGGTAATTGCCCTAGAGATTACAATATGAATTTTAACTTATCATGTTCTACCCAAGAGGCTTAATTTCAATTAAATATAGCAACTTAATTCCATTACATATAGCACATTTCTTCTAATATTGCTCTATTCACCATCTATTTTCAGATATATGTTATAAACCCCAAATAGAGTGTTAACTATTATAATTATTGCTTGATAAAATATTATGTCTTTAAAGAAAATTAGAAGAAAAGAGAAAATATTTTATGCATTCTTTTATATTTCCTCACATTTTTAACATTTCTGGCCTTCATTTCTCCCTATGGAATCTAGTTACCATCTGGTGTCATTTCTTTTCAGCCAGAGATACTTCTATTAGCATCTTGTAAGACAGGTCTCACAGCATTTATTTCTCTCAGCCTTTGTTTAAATGAGAATGTTATTTTTTTGCCTTCCTTTTGAAGTTGCTGGATATTCTTTGTTGACTGTAATTTTCTTTCAGTACATAGAATATTTCATTTTACCACTTTCTGAGTTCTGTTGTTTCTGTTGAGCAGTTATCCTTTTGTTGTTGTTGTTTTTGCCAAATGGAAATTTAATATGAGAAAGTATTATTTAAAAAATATTCTATATGCAGTCTTCTTAGCCTTATCCAAAAATATTATCATTAAATAAGTGATATTATGACACTGGAAGTAACCATCAATGCATGCTATGTAGACACCAAATTATTCAAGGACAATTTTTTTTAACAGCAATTATTTTGTACAGTGTGTTTGCACATGATTTTTTTTAAACTTTTATTTTACGTTTGGGGACACATGTGAAGGTTTGCTATGTAGGCAAAGTCGTGGTATGGGGGTTTGTTGTTCAAATTATTTAATCCCCTAGGTATTAATCAAGTACCCAATAGTTATTTTTTCTGCTCCTCTCTCTCCTCCCACCCTCTGACCTCAATTACAACCCAGTGTCTGTTGTTCTTCTTTTTGTGTTCATGAGTTCTCATCATTTAGCACTCACTTATAAGTGAGAACATGTACTATTTGGTTTCCTCTTCCTGTGTTAGTTTGCTAAGGATAGTAGCCACCAGCTCCATCCATGTTCCCATAAAAGACATGATATCGTTCTTTGTTAATGGCTGCATAGTATGCCATGGTATGTATGTAGCATATTTTCTTTATCCAATTTGTCATTGATGGGCATTTAGGTTGATTCCATGTCTTTCCTATTGTGAATAGGGCTGCAATGAACATTTGTGCACATATGTCTTTATGGTAGAATGAGTTATACTCCTTTGGCTATAACGGGATTGTTGAGTGGAATAGATAGTTCAGCTTTCAACTCTTTGAGGAATTGCCACACTGCTTTCCACAATGGTTGCACTAATTTACACTCCCACCAACAGTGTATACATGTTCCCTTTTCTTTGCAACCTCTCCAGCATCTGTTATTTTTTGACGTTTTAATAATAGCCATTCTGACTGGTGTGAGATGGTATCTCATTTTGGTTTTGATTTGCATTTCTCTAATGATCAGTGATATTAAGCTTTTTTTTAATATGCTTGTTGGTCACATGCATGTCTTCTTTTGAAAGTGTCTGTTCATGTTCTTTGCCCACTTTTTGATGAGGTTGTTTGTTTTTCTCTTGTAAATTTGTTTAAGTTTCTTATAGATGCTGGATATTAGACATTTGTCAGATGCATAGTTTGCAAATAATTTCTCCCATTCTGTAGGTTGTCTGTTTACTCTGTTGAGAATTTCTTTTGTGGTGCAGAAGCTCTTAAGTTTAATTAGATCCCACTGGTCAATTTTTTCTTTTGTTGTGATTACTTTTGGTGTCTTTGTCATGAAGTCTTTGCCCATTCCTATGTCCAGGATGATATTGCCTAGGTTGTCTTCCAGGATGTTTATAATTTGGGGTTTTACATTTAAATCTTTAATTCATCTTGAGTTAATTTTTGTATATGGTGTAAGAAAGAGTTCCAATTTCAATCTTCTGCATATGGCTAGTCAGTTATCCCAGCACTATTTATTGAATAGGGAGTCTGTATCCCATTGCTTGTTTTTGTCAGCTTTGTTGAAGATTAGATGGTTGTAGGTGTGCAGCCTTATTTATGAGCTCTCTGTTCTGTTCCACTGGTCTATGTGCCTGTTTTTGTACCAGTACCATGCTGTTTTTGTTACTGTAGCCCCATAGTATAGTTTGAAGTTGGGTAACAAGATGCCTCCAGCTTTGTTCCTTTTGCTTAAGATTACCTTAGGTATTTGGGCTCTATTTTCCTTCCATATGAATTTTTAAATAGTTTTTCTAGTTCTGTGAATAATGTTGTTGGTAGTTTGATTGGAATAGCATTGAATGTGTAAATCGCTTTGGGCAGTATAGCCATTTTAATGGCATTGATTCCTCCTATTTGTGAGCATGGGATGTTTTCTATTCATTTGTGTCTTCTCTGATTTCTTGGAGCACTGCTTTGTAATTCTCATTGTGGAGCTCTTTCACCTTCCTGATTAGCTGTTTTCCTAGGTATTTTATTCTTTTTGTAGCAATTGTGAATGGGATTGCCTTTCTGATTTCACTCTTGGCTTGGCTGTTGGTGGTGTATAGGAATGCTAGTGATATTTGTGCATTGATTTTGTATCCTGAAACTTTGCTGAAGTTGATTACCAACTGAAGCAGCTTTTGGGCTGAGACTATGGTCTTTTCTAGATATGGAATCATGCCATCTGCAAACAAGGATAGTTTGACTTCCTCTCTTCCTATTCGGATGCCCTTTATTTCTTTTTCTTGCCTGATGAGCAGTTATCTATTAATCATGTATTGTTTCCTGTGTGTGATAAGTTGCTTTTTTCCTGCTGCTTTTGATATTTTATTTCCTTCTTTGGGTTTGAACAGTTTGAATATCATGATGTGTCTAGGTGTGGATCTCTTTGTGCTTTTTAAAATTGGGCATCCTTGAGCTTCTTGAATCTATGTATTAACATTTTTAAATAAAATTTAGGAAATCCACGTTTATTATTTCTTCAAGTATTTTCCCTACCCTTTTTCTCTCTCTGCTAGCCTTCTGGGAATTCTGCTACAAATATTTGGTATGCTGAGTGTTGTCCCTCAGGTCTCTGAGGCTCTTTTAAATTTTCTTCAATCTTTTCTTTCTCTGTTCTTTGGGGTGGATAATTCCTAATCATCCATAATCAAGTTTACTGATTTTTTTCTTATTATGTCAACTCTTTCTTTTAAAAATAATTTTGATTTTTTAATTGAAATTTATTATTGCAGAATTATTGTCATTATATCTTCCTTTAAATCTTTAAACAGGGCTTCCTTTAATCCTTTGAATATATTTATAATAGGTGTTTTGACAACTCTGCCAAATCCAACATCTGGGTTCACTCAGAGTTCATTTCTTTCAACTACATTTTTTCCCCTGCATATGGGTCACATTTTCTTGTTTCTTTGCATGTCTCATTTTCCTTTGTTTAAAATTAGACGTTTTGGGTAATACATTTAAGAAATTTTGGATTCTGTTTTTCCTCTATGAGAATTGTTATTGCTTTTTGTTTGTTCCGATTTTCTGAACTTAAAAGGGCTTTTAGCATTTACTGATGGATCTTCGTGTAGGTTGTTGAGTGTATTCAAAACTTATACATTTTTCTAGTTTATTCTTGCTTTTCTTTCATTAGGCCTTCCCAAATCTTTCACGCATTAGATGCACAGCGTTTCTTTCAACGAAGGATGTATGAAGAGCTTAAGCTTTCTCAGGTCTTTCCTGTGTGTTCACACAGACTCCAAATCAGCCAAGAATGTGTGGTGAGATTGGTTTTTTGGGGGGTTTCTTCACATTTATGTGTCACCCTAGCTAGAGTTATATGCAGAAATTACCTTGTCCGTGTATGGTTCTCTTATTTCCAGGATCTCCTTGTTAAATTCCAGGCTACTCTTTGGTTCTGCCATCTTCCATTAAGAGCAATCACAACTCAGAATAGCAGGGCTGTGTGCTTTTCTTGTTCATTTTCTACCAATTTTACCATTTTTACTAACAGTCCAGATAGAAGTGGATTTTTTGGCCTCAGTTCAAAAATAACACAGCCCCATCCAGCAGTGAAGTTGCTGGTTTTGATAACCAGCTCTGCCTTGGTATCACCATCCTACCACATAAGCTGTCAAAAGGGGATAGGACCAACAGATTCCCACTCTTCTTAGCTAATGGTCTACAGTTTTCCATAAATAAATACTTCTTAATTTGTTTTTAATCTTGCTTGATGTTCTGAGCTCTTAGATGATTGTTCTTAAGAATTCTGTTTAGTTTTATAGTTTTGTTTTTGATACAGGATTTGCTGACTTCTTTACCATCATTAAAAGATCTGCCCATCTGACTTGTTTTTAGAGTAATACACTGCAAAAGTCCCAGCTTAATTTAACTTGAAATTACTAAATTAAGTATGATTGATTAGAGATGGACATAGATTTTTCTGTACTTCACCTATCAAGAGGTGGCATCTGCATTCCTCTTCCCTTTCCCCTCCTCCTTTGGATTTAGGAGGCTCAGTGAAAACTTTGACTTGAAGAATATAGCAAAATAACTTTTAGCCAATTTCTAGCTCAGGACTTACAAGATTGATCGCTTTTACTCTCTTTTACTTTTTAAATTGAAACATAGCTACTGTGCTGTGAGGTAGAAGCGACTGTGGAAAATCCTTGTGGAAAGGCACGAGACATCTTTTGGTATCTAAGGTACCAAGATACCTGGGCAATAGACTCAGCTGAGCACCACCTTGCTAGCCATGTAAGTAAGCCATGTTGGCAGTGCCTCTTCCAGACCTAGTTGAGCTATCACAATTAATTCAGTCTGTAGCAGAGATGAGACTTTCCTGCCCAAATTGTAAATCTGTGAGCAAAATAAATGATGATTGTTATTTTAAATCACTAAGTGTCTGGGTGGTTTGTTACATAGCCATAAATAACTGGAACATTAATTTTCTGCCTTCTTGAGGAATGGGAGTTGGGGATTAAAGCTAAGAACAGTTATTATAAAATCCATTTATCATGTACCTAGCAAGTAAGATTTTCATAGCCACAAAATTGAATTGCAAAAATTTAACTTATAAAAAGAAAGTTGTGTACATAAAGCTTGTTATCTTTTGTAGAAGGTGACTATGATATTGAGAAATGCAGGAGTTCATCCAGGGTATTGTGGAGTAAAAGGGGAGGACATAATGAGAGAGGAAGGAAAGGAATACAATCAGGTATTTGTCCCAATTTCGCTTGCCTGGTTTAGCTTAGTGACAGCTGTAGTAGCTGTAAGCACAGGGGTGAGAATTCTTGCTCTGACATTGGTTTGATACCGTATGAGGAGGGCCCTGGATGGAACATTTCACACTAGTACTGGGGCTTAACTAGCAGGGTTAAGAGGCAAACAATAATAAAAGGCATAATAAAGGAGAAAAAGAGGCTCTAATTTTCACTTAAATGTCACCTCCTTTTTTTTTTTTTTTTTTGAGACAGAGTTTAGCTCTTGTTGCCCAGGCTAGAGTGCAATGGCGTGATCTTGACTCACTGCAACCTCCACCTCCCGGGTATAAGCAATTCTCCTGCCTCAGCCTCTGGTGTAGCTGGGACCACAGGTATGCACCACCACGCCTGGCTAATTTTGTATTTTTAGTAGAGATGGGGTTTCTCCATGTTGGTCCGGCTGGTCTCGAACTCCTGACTTCAGGTGATCTGCCTGCCTCGGCCTCCCAAAGTGCTGGGATTGCAGGGGTGAGCCACCAGGTCCGGCTGTCACCTCCTTTTTTTCTGCATGACCTGACCACTGAGATGAGAATGAGTAGGTCTCCTCCTAGTCCACAGAAAGACAATACCAGAGGAGAAGTATGAGTGGCCCACCTAGGCCAAAGACTTGATGAAAAATATGGTAAAGTTTTAGCAGGGCTGAAAAAGCCCTGGAGACCATGGTATCCAGAAAGTTGCCTCTGGGCTATGACCAAGCTGAGAGAGAGAGACACCATGAGTGGCTCTTGCTCAAGAGGTCACAGGAAAATTCACACATGGGGCCAGTAACATTTCAAAGGTCATAGGTGCTGAATGACAAGCACAGGGAAAAGCCAGGGGATTCCAAGCCCTCCATAGTATGAGGTTCTATAAGCTACTTGCCCATTATAATAATTATTTAAACCGTAATGTAGTTGACAAAATTTAATTTATACCCTCCATTTTAGAAAGGACTCAAAGAGGGAGAGTTCAAAAATAAGATAATTTGGGTAATTAACCCAATAGATTGTGCACAACTTGGGTGTTTAAATTATTAAATCAAATTAAGTTGACAACTACTTTGGATTTTGGTAACATTCCCATCACATTATCAAGCAAGATGGAGCTTACATAGAAGACCAGAACACTTAAAGATGAAAATATAGAGAATACATTTTTTTGGCCAGGCACGGTGGCTCACACCTGTAATCCCAGCACTTTGGGAGGCCGAGGCGGGTGGATCGCAAGGTCAGGAGACTGAGACCATCCTGGCTAACATGGTGAAACCCCGTCTCTACTAAAAATACAAAAAAATTAGCCAGGTGTGGTGGTGGGCGTCTGTAGTCCCAGCTACTCAGGAGGCTGAGGCAGGAGAATGGCGTGAACCCAGGAGGCAGAGCTTGCAGTGAGCTGAGATAGAGCCACTGCACTCCAGCCTGGGCTACAGAGTGAGACTCCATCTCAAAAAAAAAAAAAAAAGAAAATACATTTTCATTGCATATCCCAGTTATAATGGGAGCATATTTGAGGCCCTACAACATGTATACGGAAAAATTATCTAGCTGACAATTTAACAGTATTTTATATTCTCCTGGAGATGTTTCATGAAAAATTAAGTATGGGAAGTATTTTCCTTCACACATTCTTTCCCCAACCACAGTTACCACTCCATAAAATCAAGCCTCAATAGATTGAAGACGTAGATAACTTATTTTACTTAGGAAAAGATTAATAGGGCTTCATCATACTGAGAGGCAGTAAAATGTCGTAGCTAAGAGTATAAGCTCTGAGGCCAGAATGTATCAATTAGAATTCTGGCTCTGTCACTTATTGACTAAATGACAAGTCACTTAACCTCTCTGTGTCTCAGTATTCCTCATCTGCAAAATGGATACAATAAAAGTAGGTCTTAATGTTGTGATTATTAAGTTAAAACATTTGAAGTGCCACATACAGTAAGCACTAATTAAGCTTTGCTGTTACTATTATTTATTGATTGATTGATTTAAAAACCTGTGCTCATTGAAATTGCAGCCTGACTTTTCCAACTCTGAAAGATGATGGAAAGATTTGACTATGGAGAACATGACCAACTTGTGGGTCCCTGAGACTGAGCAGAGCAGAGGGTAGGGAATACATAAGTGGTAGCCTTTTCATTTCTCCTTGGTGCTGCCAGTTTGATGGCAGGACGCTGCTGTGGATGCAGCAATGGCCTGGGGTCAAATGTTTTGGGACCTAGGCAAAGGTTCTAGGGTTGAGATGCCTATGGCGAGAGCAGAGAATGTGAGCAGCAGAGCTGCCTGCGGAGCCCTAGATTATAATGGCTTAAATTGGAGAGACTGATATAGGAGTCTTCCAAACATGAACTGCTTTCTGTTATCCAGGCTGTAGATCTTAGAGGTAGATATAATTTGATTTTATAAACAAGAATATGTAGTTTTTTAAACCTTAATATCCGTGAGAAAATTAATAACCATTGCTTATAATAATGACTTAAACCATAATGTAGTTGACAAAATTTAATGACGCTTTTAAGAGACCACTGAACTGTGTTCTATGTACTCCTATTTTTAGGCAGATCTCTTAAATATTGTTAATTAACGTTTTCTTCAAAGTAGTTGAGAATATAGGTTAAAACATACTGTGACTTAATATTCTCTTAAAATCAGTTCAGCAGGAAAAAGAAAGAATAAATATTTCCCTCCTTAAGACTGTAAGTGCAGCCCCTGTGCTAAGTCTCTAGAAGATGTCTAAGTCTGAAACCAAAATTACATTTGTGAAGTTGAATAAAAAATCTAACTCAAGAGCTACAGAGAAAATATCATGAGGTAGGAAAAAATTCATGTAAATTTGCAAATTCTTAGTGCTAATAGTCTATACTATCGGAAAAGTTCAACCACATGCACATTATACTGCCCTACGCTTTCATTTCCTGGCTGGGAGTGGAAATTATTCTCATCAAACTAAGTCATATGGGGAACACAGTTCCAGGGAATACAAATCCTTATTCTTATAGCAGAAATTTATTCTTAATGTGAGAAAAATATAAGAGAAACAAATTGAGTAAGACATGCTCCCAGAGGACATTGGGAGCACTATGATAACAAGTTAATACTTGCTCTGTTAAACTCTAAGAAAATAGTGTACTTCTCTTGAAAGATAGAAGAAAAGCCACTAGTTTCTGGAATAAAAATGGCCATTTTTAAGTTAATGAAAGTATAAGCTCAATCATTACATTAGTGATGTTGACAATATCCATTTGCAGTTACGTGATAAGTTGGAAATCCCAATTATGTGCACACACACATACATACACACCCACCATACACAAGTGAAAGTTCTCAGAAACTTGGTAATAGTCATGATATCAGCAATCATTCACCAGGAGCCTAATGTAAGGACGTTCAAAGTGCCCTTATGAGCCCAGTTTGCACAAAGTAATTGAGATATTTTTAAAAGGAAAAATAGAATCCATGTAGGAATGAATGAGGGCTATTAGAGCATGTCTATCAAAGATTAATATTAACTGAAGATCAAGAGGATAAAGTTTAGTGGGGAAATGTAATGTCACAGAACTTCAGACTGGGTTCTACACTCATGAACATCAAAAAGAGTTTTGTTTGCGTTGCATAATTGGGCATCTAAGAGCAACACTCATATAAATGAAAACTTTGAAAAGAGTATCTGCATTAAGAAAGATGTCTTTATATCCAATTGGGAGAAATGATCCTCATATAAAGTTATATAAAATTTGGGATGAACTCTCATTCTTTTTCATCAAAAAATTAGATGAGAAATAATTATTAATGAATTAAGTTTGGTGAGAAAGATGTCAAATGGTTTTATATAAAATGGTAAACAGGCAAGTTATTGATAATGTCATACTGTATATATCATTCTTTATACGTACACTTATTCTTGTGGGACATGAAATTAATATATAGTATCTACAAATTGATATTCAGTTATGCTAATAAATACTTTTTTAATAGAGATGTGAAAATAAGTAGAATCCTGTCATTGATACATTTTTATTTGTTTGGTTCAAAAAATGCTTTGGCCTATAATGCGGATGCTTCTAACTATCTGTTGAAAGGTACAGTTAGTGCCTAGAAGAAAACAAGTGGCCTGATATAAACCTAAATATTGAAAATTTCAGCAAATATCATAGCAATAAACACTACTACAAAGAAACATTCAATACAACAATGCCTGTTTTTTTCGTCTTAAAAGTTGATATGAGAACAATGTTTCGTTACCTTGGTTACAGCAAATTCTGCACAATGTGCTGTTTGTCTCTGAAGGAAATTTGTGTATATATGTTATTGTGGGAGGTAGTAGCAAAGAGAAATTGATATATTTTTTACAGATTTTTCTTCTATTATTAAGTAATTTTTGTGTAAACCTGCTTTCATCGATTAACTAAAAATATACTTATGCAAACATCACTCTTCTACCTAAAACTATCCTTAGGCATACCTCTGCATACTTCTTATTTACCCACCAGACACACAGACTTTTGCCTAAGGAAAGGAAATAAGGAGTTTGATGGTCAGCATAAATTTTAAAAGTGGCAGTATATGATTTTATCCCCAGATGTGGAATATGAGAATTACAAAAGTTGAGCTAGAGAGTTATTTTATCCTTATATTTCTTCTTGGCCTTGGAAACTGGGAGAAGTGAGTTATTCTTGTAAGACAATGAGGAAATGGAAGTGACGAAATATAAAAACAAAACAAAAACCCCCAAAAAACCCTCAGAGTCTAGAATTCTCTTTCTTCTACCACAGCTACTTCTGTCGGTGAAGGAAAACTTACATTCTGGCTGCATTTGTCAAGAGTGGCTCCATATTGAGGAAGTAGCTAATCAATGCAATGAAAGCATGAGCAGTCAACAGTCTTGTTTCCTTGTGCAAGTGATACTCTGGGTTCAATTCTCTTCACTATAGAAGAAAGCAGGAAATCTGGTTCCTTTCTTCTGCTGCTTCTCCTATCTCCTCATCTTACAGGTAGCCTGGTGCAGAAAAATAAAGAGCAGGAATAATTAGCTGTCTTATACAGTAACCAGTCTCCTATTTTTTCTTTAATTACAGAATTTTGAATCTTACTGAATTATTATTGCATAATTGGCCAGTCTGTAAAAGGACTATATTCTCCAGCCTCCCTTGCAGCTAGATGTGGCTACATAACCAAGTTTTGAACTATGGGATTTGAACAGCTGAGATGAGTGTAACTTCTGGGTCACATAGTTAAAGGAAATAATTGTGCCTTCTCTGGCTGTTTTCCCTCTTTATCCTGATGAGAACAAAGGCATGATGGCAAGATCTGAAACAATGAACTTGGACCAGCAAATGGAAGCCATGCATTAAAGATGGCAGAGCAACAAGTTAGAAGAATCCTGTGTTCCTGGAGGTTGTCAGATCTCCTTCCTTGTCTCAGACTGTAATGTTCAAACTTTTCACGAGGGAGAAATAAACTTCTAACTTACCTAATGCACTGTTACAGTGGGTCTCTCTGTTATAACAGTGTAACTTTGATGTTGCCAAAACTTATAAACAGCAAAATCAGAGCTTCTCAAAATTTAAGGGATACACGAATCACCTAGGGATCATGTTAAGATGCTGATTCTGATTCAGTAGAGGTGATAGATACATTTTATTTATCAGCTTGGCTAAGCTATTGTGCCCAGTGTTTTCGTCAAACATTAGTCTGGATGTTGCTATGAAGGATTGTAGAAGTGACTAACATAATCAGTTGACTTTAAGTAAGGGAGTTTGCCATCAGAGATGTGGATGGACCGTTAATGGACCATGATGCACTGTCAATTGAATGCCTAAAAAGTAAAAAAGTTTCCCAGAGAAGATAGAGTCCTTTGTCAATACTGCTACATAGAAATCCTGCCTGAGTTTCCAGCCTGCTGGCCTTTTCTGTAAATTTTAGGTTTGCCAGCTCCCACAATTGCATGTGCCTGTTCTTTAAAATAAGTCTCTTCACACACACACACACACACACACACTCTCTCTCTCTCTCTCTCTATATATATATATATAGATAGATAGATAGATAGATCTATATACATGTATGTATACACACATAGGTATATGTACATATATTTTATTGATTTTGTTTCTCTGTTTTTATACCTACTGTTTAATACAGTAGGTATAAAGCAAATCTTGAGAGTTTGCATTTCTAATTAGTTCCCAATGCTGCTGCTCTGAGCACTATGCTTTGCATAGTAAGATTCTAGAAAACTGTTTTTCAGGAATCATACGTTTCAGTCCAGACTTTGACAGAAATTTTCTGTGAAAACTCAGGAATGCCATGCAGTATGTAGCTCTCATTTCCTCATATATGAGATGAGAATGTTGGATTACATGATCCCTGTGACCCTCTCAGGCTCTAATATATGGTAACTTTGTGACCTCTTGCCAAGAGGTCCAGGTGGGAAGGCAACATGGGGATAGAGCTTGTGGCACGGCAGACCCCAGAGCTGTATCAAAGTGTGTGGTCATCATGCATGGCTTCTTGGTGCTGTGGCACTGATTTCCTGTGTTGTTACACCCATTGGATATTTGTAAGTTGTATGGGCAGCCATTGAGCCGGTGACATCTTACATCCAGCAACTTGATGCATGAGAAAAGAGACTCAATTCTAGCATGTTAGATCTGGAAGAGAAATCTAAGAGCTTGATTTTCTTTCTTCCTCAGGAAACACATTTCCCAGCGCAAAGGACAGAGCAGGTCCAATGACATGAAACAACCTCTTTGTGTTATTACCTTATATTTTATGCATATGTGTGTTATAATGACTGTAGAATAATCTTACAAATTAGAGAAATATGTCAATGAACTTACTTGTTTACTTCCCAAATCTGGACTAGGATTTGGAAAATTTTAATAATAGCATCACTATTTCATTTATTCTTTAAGAGTAATAACAAAGAGTCTTAAAATTACAATCTGTCAGTTGTGCTTCTGTTAGAAGCTTTCAGGTGCTGTAAACAAGGCTGTGCTGTAGAATACAGATATGCCTTCTGACAGTATGATCCATACCTATTTGTCAGCTTTACTTTCTAAAATCCTAAATTGAAAAAGGGCTTTGTTGTTATCCTTTGGCGCCACAACCGAATGGAGCTGTAATCATTCTTGAATGGTGAGAATCTGTTTTCACCCATAATACAGAACTTTTAGTCTTAAAACAGATATATTCAAATGTACAATATGGTCCAGTAGCCACCAGGCAATCTTTACATAGGGGTTGCAATTCCTTCACTCCCCTACTGTCTTAAAGCCCAATCATAATATGGCATGAAAAATGGGCTTACTGCATTGTACAAATGCTAATAGATTGTTTACTGATGGGGCTTTGGGTGGCCTTATATCAACAGAATAGCAAAGGCTACTCTAGGAACATATCTGTTCTGGGAACATATATCTATTCATTCAAAGTAAGATTGTATATGTATATATCCCACATATCTGAGATAAATAGATTTCTTAATTTTTACCTGAAATGCTGCAGGAGGTTTGTGTTCATTTCAGTGTGACTACATATATGTAAGTGTGCTTTTGCTATGTGTGTGTACGTGTGCATGTGTAATATGTGCACATGGGTTAAGATTGGGAGTGGAAAGAACAGTCAATTTCTTTTTCTTAGCATGTGAATTTGAATGCAAACAAGAACTTTAATTTATTTTCTTATTTTCTCAGTGTCAAGCACTTCTTCTGTCTCCCTCCCTTAAAAAATTGCCTCAGGAGAGTCTTCTAATAGATGCTACTCTTTTTTTTTTTTTTATGCCTAAAGGACATGGTTGCTTAAACAACAACAACAACAACAACAACAAAAAAAAAAAAAAAAAAAAAGAGCTAGAAAGCAGCAAAGGGATGGAAGACATTTGACCAGAAATAGGAACCTATTGCTGCCTTGGGTGGAAGTATTCTTTCTCAACATTTGGGGTTGAGGACAGAAAAAGAAATGAGGATATGAGAAAAAAAAGAAAAAATATCTGAGTGGACACAAACCGACACTTATCTTTATTTAAGCCCATTTATTTCTATTTTAAATTGTCCCTGGAAAGAAAAACAGGATGGAAAGCTTAAAAGGGATAGAACCTGGTATCTGTGTATTCTATCCTTCACCTACCATATTAAAATAGACCCACTTGCTCTAAAGGAGGTTGACATAACCTTTTATGAACTATCAATGCTATATCAACAAGCCTGACATTCTTCGTTCTACAGAATACAAACAGTACCTTTCATATTGTGACAGCAAAGCACCGTGGTAGTCTGATTTGTGGTTGTTTGGATGTTTGGTTTTTAAAATTATTTTCATTAATTTTATAAAGTGTTAGGAGTTGCATGACCGAAAGAACAAATACATCTAGTTTATCTTTGTTGCATTTCTTCTGGCCTATTTTCATTTGTCAAGGAATGACAATATTCAGGAGCTAGTGGCAATTGAAATCGGACTTTGAGAATTTTGGCTCAGCTTGAGATAGCTTATTGTAAAACATCAGAGTTAGTTGTGTTGTTTTAAACTGGTCAGATCATTGCTAACTGATTTGCACAAGGAATTAACTTCATTTTATGGAAGAATTTGTATTCATCTACTGTTGACTGCCTTATTCCTATCTCAGCATTAGTCTATTCAGAATGTGGGATCAGCTGCATATCTCTGGCCCTCTATCGAACCCTGACAATATAATGGACCTATTCTGTAGTTAATTCACGGTGTCTGGTATGGCTCCAGCAGTTTAACAGATGGATCTCTAGTCAGTCTCTTCTCAAACTCTTTATTAAATATTTATAGAGCCAGATTGAAAATAGGCCCAGCTTTGCTCCTGGAGGTATGTGTACAGACCTCTGGACCACGGAAGATCAACCTGGTCAGTTCAGGGAGGAGAGACAAATGTTTTCTTCAGAAAGTTTCAGAAGCACATTGAGTAATTGCCTTACCCATAGTGAGATCACAAGTACTTCAGCAGCATTCTATATAGTAAACAGAATGTTACCTTGAAAATAGGAAGCTGCTGTTAATGTGGGAAGATAAAGATGCCCACCAGGTTCACGAGTAAATCTGAATATTTGAAGCCAGGATTTATCCCGCCATGAGAAAATGTGGAAATGAATAATGGCACCTTTTACTTAAGTAGTATATATATACATATATGAGGAGTTGCCAGGAGAAAGTGTTAACGAGAAGAGTTCGTAAAAAATGAGTAGACTTGGGGATTTAGAAACACTTAAAATATCATTCATTGGACATGTAGAAGAAGGTGTTAAAATGAAAATGCCAAAGTTGTTCCAGTCTTTTACTAAATTGGGGGATGGAGGAGGCATGGAAAGGGGTGCTGAACTGAGGATATTCCCTTAGGCAGAGAAGAGCCCTGATGCTCTTAGAGGGGGCAACCTCTCCAGGTCAAATGCTGCTTGAGATAAGAGCAAAGGTGGTTGTTGTTGGTTTGTAGATCTATGAAGGACTCTTGCTTTCCAAGATGTGCTGTAGTGCTTCTAGAATAAATGCCAAGACCACAACACTCACACTGTCTTTATGTGTTACATAATCATCAGGTTAGAGAAGGCTGCAGGCTTTTGGTCCATCTCCTCGCCTTTGGACAGTTTCCTTTGAAATTGTCCCAAAGACTTAGAGACTTATCCAGGGAAATGTCATTGTGCCAGATCATAACCACATACTTAATTTTAGTGCCACAAGATAAATTACTAGCTCCAGATTTTAAAGGTATTTATTTCAGTAGTTCCAGGAGAATTTTCAAGACCCTTTTACTTAAAGTTTCAAAGGACAGTGCTGATTTGGCAGTATATGAAACCATGAATATCATTTTCATTTGGCTAACTTCTTGAGTTAATCAAGTTAGAACAATAAATGGACTTATGGCAAATACTCTTTACTATTATAAATACTGAACCTTATGCCTCTCCTTGAGCCAAGAAAGCTAGCAACTATTCTTCCATGCTAAAAGGAATCTTCTTTTGTTTCCAGTTCTGTTGACTTAGCTGTTTGTCATCAAGAATCTGATATGTCCAGGGCACTGTATTAGGAGCCGTAGAAAGATTATAAAGAAAAATAGATTCTTGAACAGCCCTTGCATTTGGGAGAGTTCATAATCTAGTAGTGCAGGGGGTAGGGGTTAGAGAAGAAGAATCATACATGAAAAGCCTTAAGAACATTTTCATAGAAAACTGAGTTTGGTGTGGCCAAGGGCATATACATAATGAATGAATGATTAGGGGCAGATAGAGTTAATCAAGGTTTTTCCTACATGTGTTGATTTTCCTAAAGTACTATAAATGTGGGCTGAATTTAGTGTCTGGCATAAGGCAGGAACAAATGAGTATTTACTGTTGATGATGTGTAAGGTAAGATCCCTGAAAATATTCTCTTGGGGTACAATGTTAGCAACCCAGCTCTGGGGCATTGTGGGTCAGAGTAGGTGTTAACTCTGGCTGTTGCTACGGAAATGGTTTAAGCAGCTGCATGTGCAAGGTTAAGAGCCTCATTCAAGCACACCTACAGGAAATGTTATACTTTGGGGGAAGGTCTGGGTCAAACATAAGCAATGCAGCACTATACCTCAATTGACAGCATAGACTTCAGAAGGCCCAGGAACAAGGTTGCTCTAGGGACATTTGCAGGTTTTCAGGTTGTCTCACTCTAGGGGTGAGAGTGAGGAGATAGATGCTGCTCTCTCTCTGACTCCCAGAGTGGAAATTACAGCAAGACCAGCTGCATCATGTAGCATCAGGTACACCCTTTCCTTCTATTAAATAGAAGCCATCTCTGAGGATTCCTAGCCATATTGATTAATCAGAAGAAATGATTGTTTTTGATAACCCAACAATAAGGGTGCTATGAGGGACTGATGCTGAGCCTTGTTTGAAGTCTATTCTTCCAGTCTCTCAAAGGACATCAAATAGCAAATGAAGCTGTATTATATGGCATTTGTATAATTTCATGTAAATTCTCAGAGGTGGAAGAAATAAAAATAATCACATCTGCCCACACTTGAGATGTGTAAAAAGAGAATGTAAAGATACAGAGTATCTCTTAAAGTCTTTAGAAAGAAAAGCAATAGAAACTACGGTCATATTTTGGTATTTGTTCTGGGATTACTTTGGATTTTTATTTGTCTTTTTACAAACATAGCCTTATTATGGAGGAAGTTTTTGGACCTGGTTTTGAAACAGAGGTAATATTTGTCTGTTATATAGTAAGAAGACTACTCAACTTTATTGTCCACAAAATCAAAATAATAAAATTTAAAAGGTGTTTTCTTTTCTTGAGCTGTTAAAACTCTTAACTTTTTTTAAAAAGCTCATTTTTTATTATTTGTGTTTCAGAGTTCACCAACTAAAACAGACTGAGCTGGGTCATTACCGTTCTCATCAGTTTAGATTTATATGATGCATGCATTGAAATGAACATCTGGACAGTTAGAGAATGCATTTCAATTGAAGGCCCTTGTAGCATATTTTTTCCCATATTTAGAGCATTCCTGTGGAAAACAACACAAGTAGGAAAACAACATTAGTAAAAGAGAAATATTTTTAAAAGCAAGAATTATTAGAAATAGGATTATTGAGAATTTTTATTGCACACAATAAAGGTATAAGTGGGATCATAAAGCACCATGCAGAAATAAAACCCATTGACTATTTGGGCTTTATTTTGAATCCAGAGAGCCAATGAACTTGAACTCATATGTGACTTCCAAGGCAACTAGCTGTAACCACAGTTACTACTGTCTCCAAGGCCCAAGAGGAGATTTTCAGCCTGGATAAGTATTTCATAGAGACATTTGAGCCAGGTGCTTTATGTAGTAGGATTGGTGATTCAGTGTGTGGCATTTAACAATGTGAGTCAGAATTAAATGAATGTCTTAGTATTATAGTTGGGGAGTTAATGGAAGGGCCATCTCTTGGATGAGTCATTGAACATAGATCCTGCTCTGAGCCACTTGCTAAAAATTGTGCAATCATTTTCACAAGCAGATAAGATGATAACCTTGATGTTCTGC
Organism: Pongo abelii; assembly: GCF_028885655.2. Taxonomy (NCBI): domain Eukaryota; kingdom Metazoa; phylum Chordata; class Mammalia; order Primates; family Hominidae; genus Pongo; species Pongo abelii. Next base: position 141,583,245 of record NC_071990.2, read on the forward strand.
CCTTTCTAAGTTCACATGATCAAGCTGTTCATCTCTGTTTCCCCAAAATAGATTTGAGCTATAAAACCACCTTTCATCTTTATTCATTATTTTTTTCCACATGTGTTCTGTACCTTATTCATTACATGTAAATAATGCAATTATGATATTTTAACTCTTACAGTATTATATTAGAGGTAAACTGCATTTGTTATTTATAGTCTTTCTTTTCTCCAAAAATATTTGAGGCAGCTTATAAAAGACACAGATATGCTAAAACTATTCAAGCAAGGGCAAATGAATGTGATTATGGGCTATGCTAGGTCAAGAGAGAATTTATAGGCTAAAGATAGCTTCTGAAACTGAGCATCAAATTTAGCTTTGAGCTTCCTGAAAATTATTTTCAACATGCATCATTTTGCCTTTTTAATAAATGTCAATGTCTGCATTAGTATCTTCTATTCTAGAATATAAGCTTAAGAGGGAAACGGTACTACCATTTAGTGTGGTTTGTCAATCAGATGGCAAGTTTATTGAGGACGAGTCAGAACTATAATGTGAGACTGAGTAAGTAGGGTGAGAATTCAAAGAAAAGGAGAACCAATCACTTGTTCCTGTCTTCAGTGAGGTAACTGGTCAGTTGAATAAAACCAGTCATACATTTGAGATGTCTCTCACCATAGAACATATAAGCCAATGAATGTTCACAGAATCCTAACTGGGGATACAATTGTGGGAAAATATTACCCTTAAGTAACATATAGTCTGATATTTGAGCAGTTATAGATTCGAGGCAGAAGGCTAGCTTTCAAGGGGAGACTTTCACTCCCATACCTGACTGCTGTATGACTGCCCTAGGGCAGCAATCACAGAGACACCACAGGGCAGCCTCTGTTAGGATTAGGATGACTGAGGCATGGTCTAGTTGGATGTTAGGACTGGGCTCTATTTAGCCTATACAATCCTGTATAATCTTAGAATTAAAGAAAAAAAGAAAGAAACAAAGGAAGGGAGGGAGGGAGGAAGGGAAGGATGGAAGGAAGGAAGGAAGGAAGAAAGGAAGGAAGGGGGAGGGAGGGGAGGAAGGAAGGAGGGAGGAAGGGAAGGAAGGAAGAAAGGAGAAAAGAAAGGAGGGGAGGAAAAGGGAAAAGGTCTGTTGGTCAATTTCATGGACCTCTTATTATGCCAATGTGAAAATCATTTAGCTAAATCTTTTGTGTCATTTTTTATCTTTTCTTAAACCCTTTTAAGGAGTGATAATTACATACATCTTTCCTGTGTTTTAGGAAGAAATTTTTGAAAGTAGATTAAAAAGTCAGATTGAGATAAATTATTAGGTTTATTGCTATCAAAACTGGAATAAAGAGTGGCATAAATATATAGTCATACTAGGCTTTCTATCATTTCTCCCAAGCCAGATGGATTTGAAAGGCCTAGCTGAAGGCCTATTTGAGTCTGTGAAGAAGACATACTTACTCAGATTTGCTGCCTTATCTACCTGCCATGTTTGGGACAGAGAGAGACATGAGTCTTCAGATCCATCTCTAGAAGACAGGCCTGACCCTGATCCAAATGTTCCTGCAGTGTGGAAGCAGGAATTCCAGAAGATACGACTTCATAAGAGGACAAATCCAAAAATAGGGAAAGGGAGTGGCTATACCACATGTGTTCTTACAGACCAATCCCAGATTAGTCATGCTTCCGACTAGGGTGAGGGGTGAATAAGGTGAGCATGAGCCCCAGTGATACGCCACAGGCAGTGGGGTGTTCTCATCTTTCACTGCCAAGTGGGATTACCTGGGGAGCTAAACACACACCACACACACACACACATGCACACACTCACACATACACACCAACACACAGGGACACATACGCACATGCATGCATATGCACACCATAGCACACACCCCCCACACACACATGAACAGATGCACACACACACCACATACAAATGCACATACACAACACACAAGTGCACTCACACAAACACACTCTTGCCTTGGTTTCATATGTGTAGCTAAAGTGACAAACAGAACAGGAAAAGGAAGCTCCCCCCAAACAGAGGCCTTTATTAAATTTATAACAATTGGGTTGGTATAGAATAGAGGTTCAGTTAATATTTCTTGAATGAATTACTGTAGAATGTATTGAATATTATCCATAGGTGAGGTTTTCCATATTTAACTCTGCCACAATATAAGAAAAATGACATTCTCTTCACCTTGACCTGAGAATTCTTCATTACCAGATCCCATTTTTGAAAGCACGGGCCTTGTTTGATCTCCTCAGGACTTGATGAGGCTGACAAGTGGTCTCCTATGTTTAAAGGGATTTGCTCTACCTAAAGACTGGGGATCTATGGGAAAGGGAGAAAGAAAGGCACAAGGTCCAGCAAGAGAAGAAAATGCTTTGTGTTGTAAGATGTGACTTTCCATCCTGGAATCATCCAGATCTTCACTGAAGTCTACAATGCCCCGGATTACTTCTGTATGAGTAAATTTATCATGGAAGTTAGTAAAAGGGGTAAGTTCTGCATTCTGGGGTCAAGGGACTAAAACAGCCTTACTTCATCTAGGCAGCTGTGGCTGAAATTAGGTTGTGTAAAGATCCTGAATGCAACAGTCAGCACCCCTATTGATATGTAACCACAGAATCTATCAACTCTTCTAAAAGCAAATTTTTCAACAGAGATTGCTGATAATGTAACCAAAAGATAATGTAACTATCTACCCTACTCAAAACTAGGCTAATTCCTCAAAGGAATTATGGCATTACATAATATGCCTGGTTAGTATGGCATTACATCAGCAATGCAATAATAAGGTAATAAAGTTATCAGAACTTCCCTTCCAAAATATGGCATTTTAATCCCTGAAGCATGAATAGAAATTAAATAATACTCAAACTTTTTATTAATTTTTACAAGTTATAATGGATATTCCAATTATTTTGTGTAAATTACATTACCAATTCTAAAAGTTGCATAAATTTTTAAATTTTTGGAAGGAAGAGTGTTATGATTTGACTTGCAAATATTTTTAGCAAACAAAACAAGCTTTAGAAGTTGACAAAAATGGGTACAGAATGTATACAAATATAAAGTGTTAGTTAGCATACTGGGATAGCTAAATCTTCTGTGAAGCTGAGAGATTTGTGCATGCAAGAAAATACCAATTTAGCTGCTATTGTTTGCAAACTTTAAAAATGTGTCTCTTCCCTTCTATCTGTGCTCCCATCAGCTTAGAATGCCTTCATTTTATCCATCTTTCATTATTAAAAACAAATTCTCTCTGGTACTCAAACTCAACTCAGTCTCAGTCTTTTAAAATACTCTTCTATTTAAAAAATAACAAAATCTTTAAAGTGGATTCTAATGGCTTATTGTAGTTTTCCTAAGCATAAATCACTCAGATACCGCGTTCTCTGAGTTCTTATATGATTCTGAATGTCCTTTTTATTATCTTTGTTCTTTCAGACTTGGTTGGATAAACAATTCATGTGACACATTTTCTTTCTCCAGAACTTTGTAGGATTTAACTTCAAATATTGCTGTGAAGAAGTTTCAGGGGATCCTGATTTTGTCTTCTGGTATGTGACATGGGTTTCCTGGAGGTAGCTTGAAAAAGTCTTTATCTTTGAAGTTCAATAGTGGACCAAGATATGTTTTGGCTTTAAGTGTTTTGTAATAATTTTGCCTGGATTAGAGTGTGTTCTTTTTATTTTTAGTTATTTTTCCCAAATATCTCAGCAAAATTTTCTTGTTTTATATTCTTTAATATGTTTTTGGTTTCATGGTTGGCTTTGTTTTCACAGGAATTCAGTTATTTTAAGTGGGCTTATTTCTCTTGAACGTGGTCACATTTTTCCCTCCCTCCCTCCCGCCCTTCCTCCCTTCCTTCCTTCCTTCCTTCCTTCCTCCCTTCCCTGTATCCTGTTAGAGGTAAACTGCTGCACTTTTTATTTACAATCCCTCTTTCCTCCAAAATATTTGAGGCAGCTTATAAAAGACAGATATTCTAAAACTATTTAAGCAAGGGCAAATGATGTGATTATGAGCTTTGAGTGTTTTGTATTTATTTATTCCTTTTCTCCTTCTTTTGTATGTTTTACTTCATTCTCTATATTTATCATGATTATAAAAAACAATTTAGAGCAGCAATTTTATTTTAGCTTTGTCTATTGTATTCCTTCTTCCTTAAAATTGATTAATATGTTTCATAATATTCTTGCTTTGGACATCAATTTTACTTAATGCTTGATGCTCTTATTAAAACATATTTCCATTTTCTTTTTTTAAATTGAAATGATCTTCTTCTTACCTATTTCTATATAATAATGCAATGCATTTATGGAGATGCTTTTTCCTTCCTGTGCTACGCTTTTTTCATACATGTTTTTTCTTGACTTTTGCATATTTTATGCTATTTTTTACTTACCAGTTATTTAGTGATTTTTTTCCCCCTATAATGTCTTTCAATTGTTGGCACTCAGATTGTTTTAGCATTGCTTATACTTAATGTGAATTATTTGGTGCAGGTAATCTGATTTGCTAATTTTGCTGATAAAATGAAAAAAAAGTTTTTATTTCTTTTCCACCATGATTGCTATCAACTTTTGTTGCTTTGAGCTACAAGTTGAGAGTATGGGAGATGAAAAGCTGATAAGCTAAGGTTGTGTTGAACATCTTAAATCATGATTTTCTGTAGACATTAGGGTTTACATATTGTTCCCATAGTGAACCCCTGCAAACTTAACTATCTGCATTTTTTCTTAATTTCCTCCTTTCCACTCTCCCTCCCAGGAACTAGTTTCACTTTTTTCAGTTAGAAGAAAAAAAAATACAAGAGTACAATTTCAATTTGCTTCTTCAAAGTTTGGCAGTCAGTGAAAATCATTCGTATATTATCAACTCAGCATTATTACTTTTAGGATGCTGGTGAAAGTTTAGAAGCCAGTTATGTTGCCCACACTGCTCTGCTCTATTCTAGAATCTTCTGTTGCTTCATTTTGGTTTCTTTGCTTGTTAATAATGTTTTATAGTTTCAGTTGTGCAGCACTCCTTTTTCATTGCTGCTGATCATGATTTATTTTATTCCGAGATTTCTTTATTTGTTCATTTGTGAAGGCATAATGGAAAATGGAAATGATGCAATCTGATGTGGCTTCATTCTTCCATTTGCTATCTTTACCCAAACTTTCAACAATCAGGTTTTACTTTATTATTTACAAACTTATCTAAGGATGTATTTATTTTAAAAATTTCACTTAAGAGCCCTTAGACAAGTCCTATAATTTATTACCTGCTGAATAAAGTAATTTTTCTTTTTTATCTCATATGACAGTGTTTAATGTAAACTACATTTTTATATTCAGAGAGTATTGTGTGTGTGTTCGTTCTGTCTATGTTTTTTTGTTTTGCTGAATTTGATCATGGACCCTCCTATTTCTGTTTTAATAGCTACCCCTTTTCATTTGCTATTTTCATATGCTGATTTCATATCATGCTTCATATTCTTGTGTTGTAAAGGTTTTTCCATTATCAGTGAAGTAATGGAAATTAAAATGTTGTATAGAGACAAGAGATGAGGTTTTATTTAATTAAGCAAAAGTAACAATCCAGACTACATATTGAAAGGCAGAGGGTAGGGAAGAATATTATGGGAAGCCCTAATAGATAAGAGGAATGCTAAGGGTTGATTTAAGAGGGAAAAATAAACAAAGTTAAAGTCAGAATGTTTATTTTGAATGGCATTAGTAAATGGAGAAAATTGGTGGAATCGATTCTTTTTTATTACGTGACTCATAAAAAATATTAGGTTGCCTTGATTTCTGCTTCTTACCTTGTGGCCCTGGTTTGATTTACACACCCTCATTGTCAGCACTGGCTCTCTATAATAAGCATAACCATTACAGGTGGCCATAGTTGGGATCTGAGCTTTTCTATAGCATCTTTAGTTCTGCACAGCAAGGGCCACTAGGGAAAGGGCAGAGAAGGGTAGAGAGGATGTCTATAGTTAGCAAATATACTTTGAGTTTGGAGAATAATAATTATGGAATTGTGGCATGTACGTTACTTGTGCTTTTTCCTTTGTCTTTCTGATGCCTAAGATGGTTGAACACAAGTTTTTCCTGTTGCGTAGCTGGTTACATTTTCCACTGAGCCTCGTAGCTCTTGTTTTTGAGAGAAAAAAGCACTAGGAAATATGCAAAATCTCCTTGAGTGAATAATGTGAATTGTAGAAAGGATCCACTGACTTCTTTCTCAGCAGTGATTTTCCATCTGAGTGGCTCCTGGGTAGTTAGTGCATAAAGCTATGTTGATGCTGGCTGGGTGCAAATTGCCTTCATCTGAAGATGCCTGCTTTGTACCATTACCTGCCTACAGCAAAACAGAGCCCCTCCAGTAGAGAAGTCTCTTTAACCAAATATCAAACAAATTAACCTTTTAGTGTGCTCCTAGGAGCCTCTCAAGAGAAGGAACACTTCAGTGACATCACTGATGGCAAAGGTTAGCCTAAAAGTAAAATGAAATCATCTGGCCAGGCAGGCCCTGCGGGAGAATCAAGCTTTGTAATTAGATCGAAGGCTCCTAGGAAACGAAGCTCTGTTGCAGGAAGAGCATTTGCAGAAGCTAATTGGGGTAAGCTTTTGCATCAGTGTCGGTGCAACGCATCACTTACAGCCTTGAAAATAGCTGTAATGGTGTATGATGATTGAGTCATTCCCTAATTTTAGCAACCTAGGCTGAACATGAATTACATGACGAATATGCGCTTGAGTTTGTCCTATCTGAGACTTCGGACTCCGGGAAGATTCCCGTACGCGTACTGGCTAATGTGACGACTGTTTCTGGGAGTTGCAGGATTGCGACAGCTCTGTGCAAGCAGAGCCTGAGAGTTTTGCTCTGTTGGTTCTGCCCATTTACCTTCATTCTAACCTCCATTCTTACCTTGTCATCTGGTGGGTGTCTCCCTGCTTTTACCCTACTTTTTTTTTTTTTCCCAAAGTGTGGAATCTGTAACTGAACTCAGTAATTGTTCTAAATTATTTCTGTGGTGAATTAGCAAAACAAGAAATCTAGTTACTAAGCAGATAAGGTGAGGTCACCATTCTCCTTGCTGTAGTGACTCAAACCAGATATCAACTGAGGTTGGAGGAGTAAAAAGGTGAGCAGAGAAGTAATATTATCTGGTCTTACATGTGTCTAACCTTCTCCCTAGATAATCACCTTAACTTTGATACATAGTGGAGTTCTCTTCTGGAACTTTCAAGGATACACCAACCTGAACACTTTATCTTTCACGATTTCCTTAAGTTTTATGTGGTTTTCAGTCTTTGAGTGACAACAGAATGTCAAGGCAAGTCAGCTCCCGGGACCCACTATCTATGTGACAAAGGCATAGTACTTAAACTCTCTGAGCCTCCCATTCCTCATGCATAAATGAGAATAGTGGAAGAGCTAGTAAGAGTATGAAGCATGGTATGAAATCATGCATGAAGCTTTATGTTGTAAAGCTGTGTTGTACGTGGCAAAAATTTTTCCATTATCAGTGCAGTAATAGATACTAAAATGTTGTATAGAGGCAAGAGATGAGGTTTTATCTAATTAAGCACAAATGATCTAGACTATATATTAAAAGGCAGAGGGTGGGGGAGAGTATTATGGGAAGCCCTAATCGATAAGAGGAATGCTAACGGTTGATTTAAGAAGGAAAAATAAACAAAGTTAAGGTCAGACTGTTTATTTGAATGCTATTAGTAAGTAAAGAAATTGATGGAATCAGATAGAAGCGCATAATCAGCTTTCATAAGCATTAGCTAGGATTTTTGGCCAAAACATAAGGGTGAAGGTATGTGAGAATTGTTCTTTATTTTGGTAGTCGTAACTAACAAAAACAGCTAAGATTTTTGAACGTTTACTGTACGTCAAGTACTACACGGAGCACATGATGTGGTGATGACATTAAAAACTCACCCCAACCTGCTCTATGCTCATTGCACAGATTAGGAAACGGAAGCATCTGAGTAACATAGTGAAGATACTAATGCAATAAATAATTGTTCATCAAAGAATCACGGAAAGAAGCACTTGGAGCTGGCTCATCTCAGGGAAATGTGCGTAGCGATAATGAGTCATCCATTTTCAATGCATCACTATAGCTCTCCCAAACCAAAACCCTCCTCTTGAGCTCACATTAAATCTGTTTATTTCTCATATCTGGATTGCTTTTACATTCTGCACCAGCTAATCTCTGGTCCTATTTCAAATCAGAATCTGGATATTATTTACCATCTGCCTCTAAGGGATGCACTTGCCAAGTCCCTTAATTTGCTATAATTGGCAGGTTTTCAGTGTACATAATTTATATCAAAAAAAGCTACCCTGAAAAAGAAGATTAATTAAACCATTTCTTCTGGGTCCCTAAAAGTGCAGTGGTTTCCAGGAGGATGACTTTAAGGCCTTAAGGTCTTCTGTGTGTATATGCTGTCACAGCTGAGCACATTAAAAATGTATGTTGGGTTGCTCCCTGGTGCCTCTGAGCTGGTCAGAAAGATGTCGTTGGCACCTGGGTAACATCACAAATACTCACTGAATTAAGCAGCTCACATTTGCATTTGAGTCTTTTGTTCCAAGCTTTGCAGACACTGGAAACTACTAGACTGCAGTATAATTTATGGATACCTCTGTGTTGGCAATTCTGTCACTGATATGATAGGAAACACTAGAAAAAAATACACCCAGATGTACAGAATTCTACATAGAGTAAGTGAGAGACCGTAACCTGATTCAGACAAGCAGCACACGTGGCTAGGAAATAGACCACTTACAGTTTTTTCCCCCTTTTTGCCCTTTTTCAGTCATTCGCTAGGCTCATGGTCCAATGTGGAACATCCCCTAGGCTTTGTGGAGGCATTCTGGTCCTTCACAGCTTCTGGATAATATAATGCTTCCTTGTGAGTTTATTTCTTAATCCATGCCTATCTAAACTTGGCAGATTCATTCTCCATTCTAAAAATGGGAACTTCTGTGTTTTCTATCTTTCTCTAGAGGTTTTTTTTTTTTTTTTGAATTACCAGCCTTCAGGGGAATTACACAGCTTAGCACAGGAATGAATGTGAAGTTGCCACATATTTTTCTTTATTTTCCTAGAATGCCCATCTTCACATCCATAGCCAGTTTTTCCTACTTAGCTTCCAAATCTTAGCTCAAATGCTGCCATGCTTGCCTTGCCCCATCCTGACCTCAAGGTGGCCTCCTCTGTGTTTCAGAAACTATATCTGAAGCTTAAGATATAAGTAAAAAATGTGGACAGCCTCCATTCATTGTCTTTTTGAAAGAAGGCCACCTACAGATTAACTAATATACTTAGGTTACCTCACTGTTTACTATTAATTACAAATTCCAGACTTTGTAGCCTTCGCTGTTGACTTGTAGCTTTTTGCATGGTGAAGCTGCAAATAATTTCTGCCAGGTGGAGCAGATAACTCCAAAGGTTTAGGGTCCTGTTGGACATGAGCCACTTTTTAAATCTACCCATCAATCTCATTCTAAGACGGTCTCTGTCCAGCTTATAAAACAACTTTTGATCTGGTCATAACATCTTATTAATTAATGAGTTAAATAAAACATGTTCATATTATGTGAGGGTGGGAATCACAGGTTTGAACTCCAGTAGGGTATAGCACTCTCCACATTCTCCCAGATTGAGTTGTCTCCCTTTGCCACTAAATAAAAGCCCCATGAAGACAGGGACCTTGCCTGGCATGACTTTGGACACTCAGTACGTAGTACCATGTCTGATGCCTGCGTCACTCAATAAGAATGTGTACTATGACTAAATGATTATGTAATTTAATTCTAACCCAATTGGTCTCTGCATCAGTGTTCCAGGTCAGTGCAAGGACGCTCTATTGCTCAAAGAACAGCTTCTATTTTAGGATAACTTAGATGTGGAGTCAGAAATGTTATGATAGTCTTTTCTACGACTTGATGACTCTATGTAGTGGCCTTAGTCTTAATCCTTCTTTATTAGTCTTTTGCTTTGCACTGCCTTTGGATTAAGAATAGACAAAGTTATTCAATATTCAATATCCACCTAAGCCAGGACACTTTGCAAGGGCAAATAGAAGTTTGAAAGACAGTTTCACTTGTCTTTTTTTTTTTTTTTCAATGTTGGGCCTAGTTGCTGTGGCTAGCTGAAAACATAAGGGAAATCTTTCTCTTTTATTAAGGATACTTTGACCCTTTCAGAGAAAAACAAATTCTAAGTAAAGCAGTTCCACGTCTAAACTGATGTTATCAGCCGCTACTGTATGACATTATGCTGTAAAAGTATTTACCTAAAAAAGTCAATAAACATGCAATTCACTATTATTTGTGTTGAATTATAGACCTGGAGGATCAAACCAGAATCAAAAGGAGTATACAAATTATCTATAAGATTATATGTATGTATATGCATATATATCTTTATACGTATAACCTCAAATATCTAAAGGCAATTTCTGTGCATCACCTTCTTGTCCTTTTCTTTTTCTTATACACACTACTACAATAATGCATTTCCCATCAAAGTATTATTTTAAAAGTCTGCTTTTCATTTTGTCTATATTTGAAAATGTACTCAAAGAGTTCTGAAGAAGAATAATGTGTAGGATGGTAGTTTTCAGAAACTTATTTGGAAATCATATCATCTAATAGAGAATTAAATATACTTCTAGTGGGTATTCAACAAAAATTAAGATAACTTCTCATATTTAAGAATATAAAAATAATCAGATTGTTTAAGCTTAAATTCCATCTGCTGTCCAGGGATTGTCAACCAGTGAAAATTTGTGGAAGGCCACAGACATTGGTCTTCAAATTGTTAGGGCTGTGCTCCTGACCAGGATTTGGCAAATGTTTTCTGTAAAGGGCCATAGTAAGTATTGATGATTTTGTGGAGAATAAGTATCTGTATATTTAAAACTCTGCCATCTTAGTGTGAAAGCAACCTTAGACAATACATAAACAAATTAACCTGGCTATGTTTCAGTCAATAATACTTTATGTATGAAAACAGGCATTGAACCAGATTTGGCCCATGGGTTATAGTTTGCCTACTCCTGCTCCAGACTGTCCTCATCGTTGTTTTCCTCAGTTAGTCCACAAAATTAAAAAGTCACTATTCTTGTATTTACTGTATTTTGCAGAGTTGTGAGAAAACAAATCTATATAAGTTGCTGTGGCCAGTGGAAGATAAGACATAAATTGTATGTCCAGGTTCATTTACTGAAGAATCTAAATGCTCTTTTGGGAAAAGTAGGCATCGAAATGCTTTGAAAATACGTATTTCAAAATAAGTATTGCATGCGTGGAAGTGTCACAATATTGAGGACCGACTATGATGCTAAGAAAGAGGGAATAAAATGTCTAACGCTCCAAAGGTCTCATTAATTCATAAAAGCTTATGGTAGGTTTGCGTAGGATTTTAGGCTGTAAACCTATTGTATGGCTACATGATTTTTTTTTTTTTTTTTTTTTTTTTTTTGGAGACTGAGTCTCTCTCTGTTGCCCAGGCTGGAGTGCAGTGGTGAGATCTTGGCTCACTGCAAGCTCTGCCTCCAGGGTTCATGCCATTCTCCTGCTCAGCCTCCTGAGTAGCTGGGACTACAGGGGCCTGCCACCACACCTGGCTAATTTTTTATATTTTTTAGTAGAGACGAGGTTTCACCGTGTTAGCCAGGATGGTCTCCATCTCCTGACCTTGTGATCTGCCCACCTCAGCCTCCCAAAGTGCTGGGATTACAGGCGTGAGCCACTGTGCCCGGCCTACGGTTATGTAATTGTATCCTTTAGTTCATGGTAGTAATATCTAAGACATAGAAACTACTCACCTATTCATTCCAGGCTAGGAGATAACTTGACTGATACTTTCTTCATACTACAAGGAGGGTGAAAACCTTCGATCATTTGCTGTAGGACATACCAAAACTTGCCACTCCTCTCTTGCGATTGAAACTCAGTACTAAGCTCATTATCGATGGAGTATATTGGGGATGTCCTTTATCTCAGGGGTATTTAATGCATGTCCTTTATGCCAGGGACATTTAATGCAGGAATTTGGTTGCACATTTCATGTCCAATTCATAATGGAAAATTAAACAAACAAATGAAAATAATAAAACACAAACAAACTGGCTGTCCAAAGCCTCTGTCCCTGTCCCAGAAACTGAAATGATGGAAAACTGCCAATGAGTATGCTCTGAAATATGGTAGTTTGGACAGGAGAAATACATAATTTTTTTCTTACATTGATCCTTTGTTTGATATTAACCAAAAAGTGTTTGCTTGCCAATTTAAAGACCGTTTTAATGGAGAGATTCTTTTCTTCCCCCTTCCTAAGCTGTTCCCCAAAGTGAAAAAATTCAGGACCTTCAGTTAATTTAAACGGTCTTGCCTTTATCCTTATCTCAGCCTTTACATTTACCCATGGGGTTGCAGCTAAGAATTTGGGACAAACTCCACAATTATGGCCTGTGTTAGCAGTGCAAGAATTGCATGGGCACCTGGCACCACTAAGGATCTCAGAGCAGTCTTTTTTTTTTCATAGAAATGATACACTTTTGGCATATGTTTTTAATGCCATTTATTAAATACCATGTACTCATGTTATGGACACTTTTCATACACTACTATTAATCCAGAGAATTCTGGAAAGTATAAATTATTATTTCCTTTTGATAAATGCAAGGCTCAGAGAGGTCACATTACTTGACCTAGGCCACATAGGTAGCACATAGTGACTGGGAATTCAAGCTAAGATCTATCCAATAGGAAGTCCCCTCCAGACATATTCACTGTTGTCCTATATCACCGTGCAAATGGAAGACATGCACGACATATTATTTAAGGAACATGGTGAAATCCTAATTATCACCTGAATGATATTCCCAGGTCCAGGTTACGACCTCTTCCAAGGGGGCTGGCCACAGCCATCAGAAGACTTTTATGAAGATGCTTTCATGTGAACTGGCAAAATCCTCCCAGCACTCTCTCAGTAGCCCAAGATAGTCCAGCAGATTACGTGACATTTAAGAGGAGAAAAGAACAACGGAGGGTATATGCGGACACAATGTCTGTAAACTAGGAAGGAGGAGGATCCAGTGGTTGCAAGTGGAGTGTGCTGGGAAGGCATCACTGAGCTGAAAAGTCCAGGACAGTATTTCTCCCTCTGAGGTTTTAGATCTTCTGCAGCAAAGTCATCTGGAGTGTTTTTCAAAAATGCAAATTTTTTGGCCTTATCCCTCAAGAATCTGATTTCAGTAATGTTTGATGGAGGTCCAGGCATCTTTGCAGCTGCCATTAAAATTTAAAAACCACTGACTGGGGATAGTTGGACAAATCTGGGAGTTTCTAAAGAAGAAGAAAATTTGCAGAAAGGGGAACTAAAGGACAACTGCTAAAGACGAATGCTCCTAAGAATAAAAGTGTCAATGGGTGTCCTGTGTCACCGGAGTGGGAGTCTGGGGAGCATGTGAAAGACCTTGAGAATTGCTTGTACTAGAATTATTGTAAGGTCAGCATAGCATCTTTAAACATGTCCAGCTTTCTCTTTTATCTGGTTTCTGCTTTCTTTTTCCTTGCAAATTTAATTAATATTCATGGGCAACAATATTAATTTGATCAAACTAAGGTCTTTTTTAAATTATTTAATGATCACAACATGAACTCACACAAATTAAGAGGATAGAAGATATAAATCAATCTGAATTAGGAAAAATTTTGTAATTTAACCAGGTAACATTTTCATGGATGTAAACAAATATATTACAGATAATGAGATGAAGGAATTGGTATGAAATTGAATTTAAAACCTTAATTTAAACAAAGTATGTTCTCTAGTTTATACACAATCAATACACATGGCATATGAAATTTCATAAAATATGATACAGTACCTTGCTTCTTCTATATACCATTCACTATTTTTATAAGCACAGAATATTATTGGATGATAAATATAATTAAACAGAGCAAAATCGTATGAATTAAAGCCATGAAGATTTTTTTATGGAATTACAGGCTTGCTACAGGGCTTGTGGGCATTACTACTATGCTGTCAGAGAAATGTATTAGTCCCTGAGGGATAGATTCTTATTATCAGCTATGGATTTTGTGGTCTTTAAATTAGAAAGTGAAATGCTATAATATTTGTCTTTGAAAGCAAAAGAAGGAAAGTACTGAAAAATTTAAGCAAACAATTAATGTTAACTTCAAATACAAGGGTGCTTGAGTTTGTACACAGCTTGCTCACTAGTTAAAGCCAAGATCTACATTGCATGCACAATTGCATGCAAATTGGACCTAATTTACTGCATGCGCTGCCTCTTCAATTAAATAAAATGAGAAGATGATTTTTACTTTAGAAGAGTAAAATTTCAATGTGTTAAAATGTTTTACCTCCAAATTTTTCATAAATAGCTTACACACCAAAGTGTTTATTTGAAAGACCTCATTTAGCCAGTATATTTTGAGTTTGGCTTGGCATGGAAGGCGTGGGTTCTGCCCTCAAGGAGCATATGGATCTACTGGGAACAGGAAATATATTAACATGGCTAAATTTCTAGATTTATCTTCCTAAGACACCTTTTTATATATGTCTGCTTGTTCAACTTCTACCTTCCAACTCATCCGTGTTCAAAGTCTGCATCATTGCATGTAATAGGCACTCCAAATCTTTTTTTTTGAGACAAAGTCTCACTTTGTCACCCAGGCTGGAGTGCAATGGTGTGGTCTTGGCTCACTGCAACCTCCCCCTCCCTCCCGGGTTCAAGCAATTCTTCTGCCTCAGCCTCCCAAGTAGCTAGGTCTACAGGCATGCGCTACTACACCCAGCTAATTTTTGTATTTTTAGTAGAGATGGGTTTCACCATGTTGACCAGGCTGGTCTCGAGCTTCTGACCTCATGATCCTCCCATCTCAGCCTCCCAAAGTGCTGGGATTACAGGCATGAGCCACCGTGCCCAGCCTCCAAATCCTTTTATGAGATGTATTCGCTTCCTAGGTCTGCTGTAAAAAGTATTATAGAGTGACTTAAGACAAGATAAATTTATTGTCTCACAGTACTTGAGGCTAGTAGTCCAAAATCAAGGTATGGACGGAGGCATGCTCCCTCTGAAACCCATAGAGGAGAATCCTTCTTTACCTCTTCATAGCTTCTTGTGGCTTGTCAACAATCTTTGGCATTCCTTGGCTTGCAGCTACAGCACTCCAATTGCTGTCTCTATCGCAACATAATGTTCTTCCTTCCTGTGTCTGTGTTCAAATCTACCTGTTCTCAACAGGGCATCAGTCATATTGGATTGAATGTCCATTCTGTTCCAATATGATCTTATCTTAACATAGCTGATTACGTCTGCAATAACCCTATTTCCAAATAAGGTCACATTCTGATGTACTAGGAGTTAGGATTTCAACATATATATTTTGGGAATACAATTCATCACATGACAGGAAGCATTCAGGTTCATCCACTGTTTTGCTTGCTCAGGCTGCCTTCATTCCTCATTTACTATGGGAGAAAAAACCTGCCAGTTGTTGAATTCCTTCTCTGTAGCAGGTACTTTACATGTGCTAACTAATTAATTCTTGGCAGAACTCTAAAGAGAAGGCATTTTTGTCTCATTTTATTGGTGAGGGATCTGAGGCTTAGGGAGTTAAAGTGCATTTCTCAAGATTTACTCATCCTTTAGGTCTTAGTTCCAATCTCGTTCCATCAAGAAAGGCTTCCTGAACACCCAGGCAAAATTTGGTTTCCGTAATATGTATTCTCATGGCACCTTCTATTTTTCCTTTGTAAAATTCATATCATTTAATAATTATTTATGATTCAATATTTGTTTAGTGTTTGCTTCTTCATCTTGATCAAAGCTCCATGAGGTGGGGCCCATGTATATTTCCATCACTTGGGCACACAGGCACTGGGTAATATTTGTGGAACAAATGTTTGAATGAGTAACTCCCATAATTAGTAGAATAAATATTTGAACATTTTACCCCAAATCTCAGAGTTAGTCCACCCATAATGATTAACCAGTTTCTACTAGACATCTGTAATGTAGTAGACATTTAACTTTGCAAGATGAATAAGGCCTAGTCCCTGTCCTCAGGGAGTTTACAGTTTAGTAAAGAAGACACAGAAGAGGAGGGAATGACTAGCTACCTGAAGATGGTGATGGGATCAGAGAAGCTTACTACAGATACCAAAATCATCTTATAGGGAGGAAGACTGGTTGGAATAATTGGAAAATGGGGTTAAGGGACGCCTAGGCAGAGAAGCAGGTGTAAATGAGACAAGTCCTTGGCAGAGGATAATATTTTTCCCCAAAGGCAGACAATTTGGTAGATGGAGGAGGGGTTTTGTTGAGTTAGATGAGCCTCATCTAAAAGAACTTTTGCCTGAGCCAAACGGATCTACTCATGAGCTCATCAATATATCCCACACATTTGTGACTCAGCTCAATGAAAAGCAGATATTTCCAAAACTGGAAAAAGCTCTCTTTGGAGGTAATGAGTTCCCAGTCTTTCGGTGTTGTTGAAACATCATGTGAGCAACTATTTTAATGCTGTGTTTTAGCAGTGCTTCTCTTCCTATCCTTCTTGCTGCTATGGTACACATGGAAAATATTTCAATGGCACATTGAGATACAAGCAGAAGCAAACTCTTCCAAGGGCTGAAGAGGTCAATACACCATCTCCCCTCTAACTCCTTTGTGATACATGCACAGTGTTCTAGAATAGGGAATTTAATCCTTCTGGAGTTTTCATTATAGAAAAAATTAAGATATCCTCTAATTTTGAGGTTCTTTAAACTGAAACACTCCTTTTCCATATTCTTCATACAGAATCCCAGAGTAATGTATTAATAGTGTAAATCAGATGATGTCACTTCACTGCATAAAACCCTTCACTTCTTAAAACATTTCAAAGAAAATCCAGAATGCTTACCTTGAACTAACAGGCTCTGCACAGTTTGGTTTCTACTTGCCTCTCTCAATTAATTTTCTACATCCTTCTCCTCTGCTCACTATAAGCCAGCCCTAGGCATTTTTCTCAAGTTTTCAAATAAGCCAAACTTACTTCTGCCTCAGGGCCTTTGCACAGGCTGGTATCTCCAAAGGCAAAAATATGAGGATAGCTTTCTTATACTTTAATCAACAGTTTAAATATCATACCTTCGTAAGGCTTTTCCCTGACTGCTGTATCTAAAGAGTTTCTACTTATAGTTTATTGCACCATCTGTTTGTTTCCTCAAATGGTGTATTTCTTAAAAAAAAAGAAACTACTCATTTATTATTGTCCCCCTGTACACACACACTCCCTCTACCATCCACCTCTTCCCTGACCTGTGAGTTTGACAGAAGGAAAGTGCTTGCTCTGCTCAGAACTCTAGTAGTTCTCAATGAATACAACAATGCCAGGCACATTATAGGGGCTCAATGCTTATAAGTTGATTGAATTAATTTGAACATTTCAAGGACAATTTGACAAATAGATCAATGTAAATATTGTAAGCCCGGAAAGGAAGGATGTTTAATGAATAAGATGGAGACAGAGGATGGGTTTAAAGGAGTGACCATATTGGTATGCAGAAATTGAGAAAGGTTTCATGGAGGAAGCTCTAGATGTCCCCTGAAATATTAACATGTAAAACTAAGGAGTGTGTGGGGAAGGGGGATTATGGTAATATTTTAGAAGAAATTATTATCCATAAATATGTATTGTTAAGTAGAAGAACTACATGGTTTAGGAACAATAAATAATGCAATTTGATTTTATTATAGCAGTGTTTCTCAATCAGGTATGATTTTGCCACCTAGGGGACACTGCAAAATGTCCAAAGACAATTTTGGTTGCTGCAACTTAGAAATGCTACTAACTTTTATTGGGTAAAGGCCAGGAATGATGCTAAACATTCTTCAAAGCCCAGGACAGTACCTCTCAACAAATAATTATCTGCATCAAATGCCAATAGTGACAAGATTGAGAAATACTGGATTCTGGGAATATGTAGGAACATTGTAGAAAATAAAGCTAAAATAACAAGGCAAGGCAAAACTTTGGAAATACTTAAATATCAAGGTCAGGTGTTTACTTAGTAGGGAGAGGGGAACTAATGTTGGTTTTATGCAGAGTTGTGATAGGAACTCTTGGAGGCTTAACCCAGTACTCACATTAAGGCAGCCTGGAGCAAAATGGGAAAAGGCCTACGTAGAAGCTACTTTAGTGGTCTAGATAAGAATAGGAGGCCTTGCACTAGAAGAATGCTGAGGGAGATGGAATGGAATAGACAGATTTATGTTATTTCAGAGTTACAATATTAATGGATTGTCAATGACAGAATGCATTCATTCTGTTTCAGAAGTTTTTAAGTATACATTCTTATGTCTCTTTGATTCAGTTCACATGGATTTTGAAGGAAAATACCACAAGTCATGACTTTTTGTCCATAAATGCTTGGAATGCCCCTGAGGTTTCTTCAGTATTTCATATCACATGTTTTCATCAGTGAGGGGAGAATTTAAAAACATGTATGGTAATAACTAAAAACTCTGCTGCTTTAGTGAAGGAATTTGTTATTGCACCATATTTGGGTGTGGGATGAGTAGAAAAGAAAAAAGAAAGGGGGAGGGGAAAGAGAGAGAGAGGCAAACACAACAAACCACACAGTTTTAATATTTCTCCTGTAGAATACTTGGAAAATGAAGATATTTGAAAAATAGAGTCATGGAATCTTCGGGTTAGAAGGTTATCTGGTCCAGTCTTTTTTTTATTCAAGCACAAAATCAAAACATTAAGTGGATGGCTGACTACTCTTGTCTTAAAGATCTTCAGTGCTTGGCCAGCTGCCCAGGTTATTCAAAGTCTGTGCTCACATTTGCAGTGAGTTTTTAAGATTTCAAGATATTGGCAATCTGACAAAAGCCTAATTCAAAAGTAACTGGTATCTTTATTAAGGTATAGCAAATGAGATATGAATAAAAACTGTGTGAAAGAGCCAAGGCAGAAATACAAGGTAATTATTTTCTGGACTTCACCCTTTGTTGGGTGTTTCAGAGACCTCAGCAAAAAAAGAAGCCTCTCTGGCTGTATTTTAATCCTGGCTTCCTCTAGCCTAGGAACAGCCAATTACTGTGGTAAACAGAAGTCATCTGAACATCAGCAGTATCCCTATCATCATCCTGATGCCAGCCTTGGGAATTTTGACCTCTATGTTTCATGGCATGTTCCACCCCTCAGTGGTCAAAAAGCCAAGCCAGATACTGTTCTTCCAACTCGTTGATATGAGGGAAGGAACTGAGCTCTGTAGCCTACTGGCTTGGTTAAGGGCTTCAAGGCACATTTGGCTCATTTATGCTATCACACATTCTTGATAATGTGTATTTTAAATTACCCATGCACTTTCATCATGGAAGTCAAGAGCATGTAAGATCCTTGCCTTTTCTGGAAGGAACATTAGACATGGAAGCGTTAACACTCCTAAGAGAACAGATGTCTGGTCAAACTGATGCAATTCATGATAAATAAAGCCCAGGAGAAGGAATTGCTAATGAGGGCTGGGAATGAGTGAGGAGGGGAAAATATTCTGTTAGTTATTAGGGTAGAGAGTTGATTTAGAAGAAGCGTGATTAGTAATGTATGTTGAACTCTGGGTTTCTAGATATGGCCACATATGACTAAGGATCATAGATATGGGTAGAAAGTGAAAAATATCTCCGTATACCATGATTCTAATAGATGTAAAAATGCTAAGTTAAGTCGTTCTCCTTATGTTCTCATTCTTGGGCCTGCCTTCTCTGACATTTATCCCAGTATTTCCATAATACTTTTGGAATAGGCAATAACAACACCATAATTTGCTCTAATTTTGCATATTTGTACTAACTCTTTATAAGAAGCATCCCATGGGAGATTCTAGTAGGTAAACATAGAAAATTTTTTCACATGTCTAATAAAACCAATAAAATGTAAAACAAAGAAAGTAACCAAAGATACTTTATTGAAAAAAACTATCTCACAAATCAAAGATTTTCTGATCTGCCAAAATTCTCTGAGAGGGACAAATAGACTTGCTGGAGTCTGATTTTTTTTGTTTTTGTTTTTAAATATTCAGTGATGACATCACAGTCTCTTGTCAAAAGTTCACTGATAATAATGTCAAAAACAGACTACCAGACAGAGCAAAACATATGAGACTCTTATAAACTTTTTAAGTGTTCTGTTTTCTCCCTTTAAACTCTATGTGCTGCTAAATATATGCACAGAAAGAATTTCTTATTGAATTATTTTCCAAATATGCAATGCTCACTACTGTCATCATTTTCATGTTGTATGTATACCTCTAAACTATTATTTATCTAGGTGGTTTTAGATATATTTATCTAGGTGGTTTTCTTTGCCTAATCAAAGTTATCTGATCAGGGAAGCAACACTACATAAAAAAACATGGAATATATATGATATATATATTCCATCTATATTTTCCATATATATATGGAAAGCATTTAGCTTTCCTCAGTAAAAGAGGATGTGTTGATAACTCTTTATCGTGTGTGTGTGTATGTAAAGTTCAGTGCTTAATATCATTGTGAAATATAGACTTCTAGTTGTTAGTACATGTAACAACAGCAGAAATGGCAAAATCATTACAATAAAGCTGTGAAGGATGTGTTCTTGCAGCACAGCACACAGGGGATCTTGGTTCCTAGCAGAAAAACACCACTGCTGCTATTTACTTCATCAGTGAGTGACTCTGTGAGAGCAAAGGCCACAAGACAGCACTGAAAAGAGAACAGGCAGTGGCCCTGCCTGCCCGCTGATCAGATTGTGCTTGTCTTTTCAAAAAGAAAGAAATTCATCCTTTTAATAATTCCCGGCTGGGCACGGTAGCTCATGCCTACAATCCCAGCACTTTGGGAGGGTGAGGAAGGTGGATCATGAGGTCAGGAGATCAAGACCATCCTGGCCAACGTGGTGAAACCCCGTCTCTACTAAAAATACAAAAATTAGCCGGGCGTGGTGGCACGTGCCTGTAATCCCAGCTACTCCGGAAGCTGAAGCAGAGGAATCGCTTGAACCCAGGAGGCAGAGGTTGCAGTGAGCTGAGATCACGCCACTGCACTCCACCCTGGATGACAGAGCGAGACTCCATCTCTAATAATAATAATAATAATTCCCTCAGCACAGCTAAGCCAAGTTAGCTCTCCAGCCAGCTCTTGTTTGTGAAGTGTAATTCTGTGGTAATGAGCTGGTGACAACGTGAGGAAACAGTCTAAACATTCTGAAAATCAATCCAAACATGACTAAAGACAGGAAGAAAGGGAAGGGAAGGGATAGGAAGGGAAAAGAGAGAGAGAGGAACCAGAGGGAAGAAAGAAATTTTAATGACCATTTCAAGGGAATCAAGAGCACCATGGACATGAACTATTATTTACCAATACAGTGGGGTTAAGGAATAAACTCTATTGGGATTCCCGTTCATTTCTATTTCACACTCAGAAAGGTGCGGTTTTGCATTCTATTGCCTCTTCCTTCCCCCAGAAATGTTCCATTCTGTTGTAAATGAATGAGCTTCAATCGTTCTCAAAAGACTTCAATGTATTCACATCTTTCATCAAATTTAGTATCTTCTGAATTGTTTACAGATCTCTTCCTACATATAAAACATGACCATGACCAAGAATATGCAATTTTCATTTTTAAGGTACACAAAACTCAGTAACTGCGGGAAAAACACAGGCCTACTAAGTGATGTCTCTCTTGCCCCTTTCCAATTGTCAACAGATGAACCTCTAACTGCTGGGAAGTAGCTGTGACACAGTGTTGGTTTCTGAATGCGTTTGCCACAAGGAAAGAACTGAATTTTTTTTTTTTTTTGGGTTGTAGAAAACAGGCATGGAATATTGAGTTTTCTAGGAGAGAAAAAAAAAATGTGATCAAGATGTGTAATGAGGCTGGGGATACTGGCTCACACTTGTAATCACAGAACTTTGGGGAGCTGAGGCAGGAGGATTACTTGAGCCATGGAGTTTGAGACCAGCCTGGACAGGCTATCTCAGCTCAGCATAGTGAGACCTCATCTCTACAAAAATAAAAATAAAAATAAAAATGAAAACTGTGTGTAATCATAGGAGGACAAAGGCAAAATGTGTTGGTCAGGTAACTCAGAAAAAAGAAGGCAAGACTTTGTGTTGTTGGTGCTTAAGAATAGAAAGGGAGTAAAAAGTTGATCTTTCGGGGGAGGAGCCAAGATGGCCGAATAGGAACAGCTCCGGTCTACAGCTCCCAGCGCGAGCGACGCAGAAGACGGGAGATTTCTGCATTTCCATCTGAGGTACCGTGTTCATCTCACTAGGGAGTGCCAGACAGTGGGCGCAGGTCAGTGGGTGAGCGCACCGTGCGCCAGCCGAAGCCGGGGCGAGGCATTGCCTCACTCGGGAAGCGCAAGGGGTCAGGGAGTTCCCCTTCCAGGGGTGACAGACGGCACCTGGAAAATCGGGCCACTCCCACCCGAATACTGTGCTTTTCCGACGGGCTTAGGAAACGGTGCCCCAGGAGAGTATAGCCCGCACCTGGCTCAGAGGGTCCTACGCCCACGGAGTCTCGCTGATTGCTAGCACAGCAGTCTGAGATCAAACAGCAAGTCGGCAGCGAGGCTGGGGGAGGGGCGCCCGCCATTGCCCAGGCTCGCTTAGGTAAACAAAGCAGCCTGGAAGCTTGAACTGGGTGGAGCCCACCACAGCTCAAGGAGGCCTGCCTGCCTCTGTAGGCTCCACCTCTGGGGGCAGGACACAGACAAACAAAAAGACAGCAGTAACCTCTGCAGACTTAAATGTCCCTGTCTGACAGCTGTGAGGAGAGCAGTGGTTCTCCCAGCACGCAGCTGGAGATCTGAGAACGGGCTGACTGCCTCCTCAAGTGGGTCCCTGACCCCTGACCCCCGAGCAGCCTAACTGGGAGGCACCCCCCAGCAGGGGCAGACTGACACCTCACACGGCCGGACAGGTACTCCAACAGACCTGCAGCTGAGGGTTCTGTCTGTTAGAAGGAAAACTAACAGAAAGGACATCCACACCAAAAACCCATCTGTACATCACCATCATCAAAGACCAAAAGTAGATAAAACCACAAAGATGGGGAAAAAACAGAGCAGAAAAACTGGAAACTCTAAAAACCAGAGTACCTCTCCTCCTCCAAAGGAACGCAGTTCCTCACCAGCAACGGAACAAAGCTGGACGGAGAATGACTTTGACGAGCTGAGAGAAGAAGGCTTCAGACGATCAAATTACTCCGAGCTACGGGAGGATATTCAAACCAAAGGCAAAGAAGTTGAAAACTTTGAAAAAAATTTAGAAGAATGTATAACTAGAATAACCAATACAGAGAAGTGCTTAAAGGAGCTGATGGAGCTGAAAACCAAGGCTCGAGAACTACGTGAAGAATGCAGAAGCCTCAGGAGCCGATGCGATCAAATGGAAGAAAGGGTATCAGCCCTGGAAGATGAAATGAATGAAATGAAGCGAGAAGGGAAGTTTAGAGAAAAAAGAATAAAAAGAAACGAGCAAAGCCTCCAAGAAATGTGGGACTATGTGAAAAGACCAAATCTACGTCTGATTGGTGTACCTGAAAGTGACGGGGAGAATGGAAACAAGTTGGAAAACACTCTGCAGGATATTATCCAGGAGAACTTCCCCAATCTAGCAAGGCAGGCCAACATTCAGATTCAGGAAATACAGAGAACGCCACAAAGATACTCCTCGAGAAGAGCAACTCCAAGACACATAATTGTCAGATTCACCAAAGTTGAAATGAAGGAAAAAATGTTAAGGGCAGCCAGAGAGAAAGGTCGGGTTACCATCAAAGGGAAGCCCATCAGACTCACAGCGGATCTCTCGGCAGAAACCCTACAAGCCAGAAGAGAGTGGGGGCCAATATTCAACATTCTTAAAGAAAAGAATTTTCAACCCAGAATTTCATATCCTGCCAAACTAAGCTTCATAAGTGAAGGAGAAATAAAATACTTTACAGACAAGCAAATGCTGAGAGATTTTGTCACCACCAGGCCTGCCCTAAAAGAGCTCCTGAAGGAAGCGCTAAACATGGAAAGGCACAACCGGTACCAGCCACTGCAAAATCATACTGAAATGTAAAGAACATCGAGACTAGGAAGAGACTGCATCAACTAACGAGCAAAATATCCAGCTAACATCATAATGACAGGATCAAATTCACACATAACAATATTAACTTTAAATGTAAATGGACTAAATGCTCCAATTAAAAGACACAGACTGGCAAACTGGATAAAGACTCAAGACCCATCAGTGTGCTGTATTCAGGAAACCCATCTCACGTGCAGAGACACACATAGGCTCAAAATAAAAGGATGGAGGAAGATCTACCAAGCAAATGGAAAACAAAAAAAGGCAGGGGTTGCAATCCTAGTCTCTGATAAAACAGACTTTAAACCAACAAAGATCAAAAGAGACAAAGAAGGCCATTACATAATGGTAAAGGGATTAATTCAACAAGAAGAGCTAACTATCCTAAATATATATGCACCCAATACAGGAGCACCCAGATTCATAAAGCAAGTCCTGAGTGACCTACAAAGAGACTTAGACTCCCACACATTAATAATGGGAGACTTTAACACCCCACTATCAACATTAGACAGATCAACGAGACAGAAAGTCAACAAGGATACCCAGGAATTGAACTCAGCTCTGCACCAATCAGACCTAATAGACATCTACAGAACTCTCCACCCCAAATCAACAGAATATACATTTTTTTCAGCACCACACCACACCTATTCCAAAATTGACCATATACTTGGAAGCAAAGCTCTCCTCAATAAATGTAAAAGAACAGAAATTGTAACAAACTGTCTCTCAGATCACAGTGCAATCAAGCTAGAACTCAGGATTAAGAATCTCACTCAAAACCGCTCAACTACGTGGAAACTGAACAACCTGCTCCTGAATGACTACTGGGTACATAACGAAATGAAGGCAGAAATAAAGATGTTCTTTGAAACCAACGAGAACCAAGACACAACATACCAGAATCTCTGGGATGCATTCAAAGCAGTGTGTAGAGGGAAATTTATAGCACTAAATGCCCACAAGAGAAAGCAGGAAAGATCCAAAATTGACACCCTAACATCACAATTAAAAGAACTAGAAAAGCAAGAGCAAACACATTCAAAAGCTAGCAGAAGGCAAGAAATAACTAAAATCAGAGCAGAACTGAAGGAAATAGAGACACAAAAAACCCTTCAAAAAATAAATGAATCCAGGAGCTGGTTTTTTGAAAGGATCAACAAAATTGATAGACCGCTAGCAAGATTAATAAAGAAAAAAAGTGAGAAGAATCAAATAGATGCAATAAAAAATGATAAAGGGGATATCACCACCGATCCCACAGAAATAAAAACTACCATCAGAGAATATTACAAACACCTCTATGCAAATAAACTAGAAAATCTAGAAGAAATGGATAAATTCCTCAACACATACACCCTCCCAAGACTAAACCAGGAAGAAGTTGAATCTCTGAATAGACCAATAACAGGAGCTGAAATTGTGGCAATAATCAATAGCTTACCAACCAAAAAAAGTCCAGGTCCAGATGGATTCACAGCCGAATTCTACCAGAGGTACAAGGAGGAGCTGGTACCATTCCTTCTGAAACTATTCCAATCAATAGAAAAAGAGGGAATCCTCCCTAACTCATTTTATGAGGCCAGCATCATCCTGATACCAAAGCCTGGCAGAGACACAACAAAAAAAGAGAATTTTAGACCAATATCCTTGATGAACATTGATGCAAAAATCCTCAATAAAATATTGGCGAATCGAATCCAGCAGCACATCAAAAAGCTTATCCACCATGATCAAGTGGGCTTCATCCCTGGGATGCAAGGCTGGTTCAATATACGCAAATCAATAAATGTAATCCAGCATATAAACAGAACCAAAGACAAAAACCACATGATTATCTCAATAGATGCAGAAAAGGCCTTTGACAAAATTCAACAACCCTTCATGCTAAAAACTCTCAATAAATTAGGAATTGATGGGATGTATCTCAAAATAATAAGAGCTATTTATGACAAACCCACAGCCAATATCATACTGAATGGGCAAAAACTGGAAGCATTCCCTTTGAAAACTGGCACAAGACAGGGATGCCCTCTCTCACCACTTCTATTCAACATAGTGTTGGAAGTTCTGGCCAGGGCAATTAGGCAGGAGAAGGAAATCAAGGGTATTCAATTAGGAAAAGAGGAAGTCAAATTGTCCCTGTTTGCAGATGACATGATAGTATATCTAGAAAACCCCATTGTCTCAGCCCAAAATCTCCTTAAGCTGATAAGCAACTTCAGCAAAGTCTCAGGATACAAAATCAATGTGCAAAAATCACAAGCATTCTTATACATCAATAACAGACAAACAGAGAGCCAAATCATGAGTGAACTCCCATTCACAATTGCTTCAAAGAGAATAAAATACTAGGAATCCAACTTACAAGGGATGTGAAAAACCTCTTCAAGGAGAACTACAAACCACTGCTCAAGGAAATAAAAGAGGATACAAACAAATGGAAGAACATTCCATGCTCATGGGTAGGAAGAATCAATATCGTGAAAATGGCCATCCTTCCCAAGGTAATTTACAGATTCAATGCCATCCCCATCAAGCTACCAATGACTTTCTTCACAGAATAGGAAAAAACTACTTTAAAGTTCATATGGAACCAAAAAAGAGCCCGCATCGCCAAGTCAATCCTAAGCCAAAAGAACAAAGCTGGAGGCATCACACTACCTGACTTCAAACTATACTACAAGGCTACAGTAACCAAAACAGCATGGTACTGGTACCAAAACAGAGATATAGATCAATGGAACAGAACAGAGCCGTCAGAAATAATGCCACATATCTACAAGTATCTGATCTTTGAGAAACCTGACAAAAACAAGAAATGGGGAAAGGATTCCCTATTTAATAAATGGTGCTGGGAAAACTGGCTAGCCATATGTAGAAAGCTGAAACTGGATCCCTTCCTTACACCTTATACAAAAATCAATTCAAGATGGATTAAAGACTTAAATGTTAGACCTAAAACCATAAAAACCCTAGAAGAAAACCTAGGCATTACCATTCAGGACATAGGCATGGGCAAGGACTTCATGTCTAAAACACCAAAAGCAATGGCAACAAAAGCCAAAATTGACAAATGGGATCTAATTAAACTCAAGAGCTTCTGCACAGCAAAAGAAACTACCATCAGAGTGAACAGGCAACCTACAAAATGGGAGAAAATTTTCGCAACCTACTCATCTGACAAAGGGCTAATATCCAGAATCTACAATGAACTCCAACAAATTTACAAGAAAAAAACAAACAACCCCATCAAAAAGTGGGCGAAGGACATGAACAGACACTTCTCAAAAGAAGACATTGATGCAGCCAAAAAACACATGAAAAAATGCTCACCATCACTGGCTATCAGAGAAATGCAAATCAAAACCACAATGAGATACCATCTCACACCAGTTAGAATGGCAATCATTAAAAAGTCAGGAAACAACAGGTGCTGGAGAGGATGTGGAGAAATAGGAACACTTTTACACTGTTGGTGGGACTGTAAACTAGTTCAACCCTTGTGGAAGTCAGTGTGGCGATTCCTCAGGGATCTAGAACTAGAAATTCCATTCGACCCAGCCATCCCATTACTGGGTATATACCCAAAGGACTATAAATCATGCTGCTATAAAGACACATGCACACGTATGTTTATTGCGGCATTATTCACAATAGCAAAGACTTGGAACCAACCCAAATGTCCAACAATGATAGACTG
Source organism: Pongo abelii (assembly GCF_028885655.2). Lineage (NCBI taxonomy): Eukaryota > Metazoa > Chordata > Mammalia > Primates > Hominidae > Pongo > Pongo abelii. The sequence goes on from NC_071990.2 coordinate 141,611,137, forward strand.
GATTAAGAAAATGTGGCACATATACACCATGGAATACTATGCAGCCATAAAAAATGATGAGTTCACGTCCTTTGTAGGGACATGGATGAAATTGGAAATCATCATTCTCAGTAAACTATCGCAAGAACAAAAAACCAAACACCGCATATTCTCACTCATAGGTGGGAATTGAACAATGAGAACACATGGACACAGGAAGGGGAACATCACACTCTGGGGACTGTTGTGGGGTGGGGGGAGGGGGGAGGGATAGCATTGGGAGATATACCTAATGCTAGATGACGAGTTGGTGGGTGCAGCGCACCAGCATGGCACATGTATACATATGTAACTTACCTGCACATTGCGCACATGTACCATAAAACCTAAAGTATAATAATAATAATAATAATAATAAAGGAAAAAAAAAAAAAAATATTATCTTTTGCTGCTATCCTTGACAGATGTTATATATCTGCAGACTGACTTTATAGCTCCTTTCCCCTTTGTTTAACAATACCATACATATTTTGATTTTTCATCATAGGCTGATCCTGCCACTTCATCATCATTCCTGTTGCTATGCTCTGATTTTCCTCTGTACCGTTTTGTTATTCTAGAAAGAAATGATTCTAAAGAGAATAAATTCTGCCTTCCAGAAGAAAAAAAAAAAAAAAAGTTGATCTTTCATTTTATGGTATATTTTATCTTGCACCAAATGACATGTACTATTTTGGGATACTTGTCATTCTTATTAATTTTCATATAAAGCTGTGTGAATTCTTTTTTTCTATTCTTTCTGAGGTAAAGCAGGCAAAATACTTGCAAAACATGCCAAGTTGAAAAAGAGATTTCAGGACATTTGATCTTTGCATTAAGAAAAATAAACTACTTGCTGCTGCTGGCTTTTTCTATGAGTTCCAATTGGAACCCTTTAATTTGTTAGTGAAACTGTCAAAATTTAAACATGGATATTTGTAATTCTATCAGGGCATAGTTGGTTAATAGGTAGGTTCAGGAAAAAGGATTAAGTTTTTCCCTGCTTATCCTTCTCCCTATCAATCATTTTCAATTTCCTTGGTCTTCTCTACTTTAGTGTATTGGGTAAATGAAGAACCAAGATCTCAGTTTGTGATGTTTATTGGGGATCTCGGAAAATGATGGTTTTTTTGTTAAAGCTTTTAAGAGAGAAGTGCCATTTTCCTTTTATTGGTTGGACTACAAAACTGAGATGTGTGTTCACACTCAATGCCAAACTTTTTGTTTACAGAGGGCACCTAGTTCTTTAGTATATTTTGCTGTTTGGAAGCTCTAAACTACCAGCTCTCTAGTGCATATTACTGATGACATTTTTCTTGTGGGCATTGATTTAAATCCTGTATTTCAAAAAGAATCCAACTGATCCATATTTCAGATGCTTCCTTTTGACTAAAGGTTGATCTGCAACTCTTGGGGACTGTTCCTGAGGTGACAGTCAACCACTGTTTGTATTCAATCTTCTCTTTCCTCAGAGCAGGCTCAGAAGACTAGGAGCTTGTTTTGCAAATCCACGGCACCAACCATTTACTATCTATGTCACATTTCTGGGAAACTTTCAAAGTCTTTCACCCTAAGTTCAATATTTAAATTGTATCTATTAGAATATTAGTTTTTTGTATATGACCTTTTAATTTTTTTCTGTTTTTGTGAATTGTGAGCAAACCACACAATTAAAACATAACTCCAGAACCAGTTAGCAGAAACTCTCTCAATTCTTAGTATGTAAGCTTTTTCTTACAACAAAGTTAGTTCAAATGTTTTAAACATAAAGCTGACTCTGTGTCTTCATTTATAGACTCTTATTTTAGCTTGGATACCACAGTTGGGTTTTCTACATAGGATAAATTAGGAACTAAAGATCAGGCTACTTAGAAACTATAGAATTATATAATGATATCCAACAATCCTGAGAAAGTCTTTTATGTTTCAAAATTCATTTCTTGGGAATTGTTTTTTAAAGTATAATTGAGGAAGCTTTGGAAGTACGAATACCAACATATCTGTTTTTGCTCTAGGGGCCTTTTAGAAAATCTCACGTCACTTCCTAGTTGGAGCAATTAAACAACAGAGAAGATGGGTATTCTGGAGCAGAATTTAATGAAACAGAGCTCCACCATCTATGGCAAGTTTGACTGCTTGAGTCTCCAGAGGATAATAGTTGGAGGCCACTGAGGCCCAAATTCATCAGTCCGGCCATTGAAGGTCACAAGTGAACAAAGGAAGATGGCAAAGACAGAACTGTGATATTCAAACACTCGATAGCTCACAGTGTGGGGGTTCATTATGACACTTACTAAGCACATGCCATATTTCTGAAACTGTGCTAAGAGTTTCATGAACATTAACTAAATTAACCTCATAAAAATGCCATTAGAAAGATGCAGTTTTGTACCCCCTTACACAGATGAAGAAAATAAAGTATAGAGACTTTAAGAAATTGCCAGAAGTCTTATAACTGGTGGGTAAACTTTAGCTACTTGATCAGACCTCAACCAGGTGATCAGAACCCAGAACCAATATGGCTCAACCAATACTTTAATTTACTTCTCAAAGTCTAAGGTAAGTACACAGGACCAAGCCAGAAAGCCAGGATACAAGGCAGAGGGCTAGAAGACCAGGTTTTCCTAAAGCATCAGAGTTTTGTTGTTGTTTGTTTGTTTGTTTAAAGACAGAGACTTGCTATGTTGCCCAGGCTGAACTTGAACTCCTGGGCTCAAGTGATCCTCCTGCCTCAAGCATACCAAGTAGCTGGGACTATAGGCGCATGTGACTGTGCCTGTCTTTTTTTTTTTTTTCTTCTTCAATTTTAAGAACAGTTACTATGATAATGCATGAGACTTTCTGCTCGTGTTTTAGACTGAAGTAGTAGATTAGGTTTCCCCTTGCCTATTTGGAGGTCCTGGTTATATAGGAACCACCTGATGTTGGGAGAACACACACCAATCGTTGGTGTAAGAGGCACAATTGTGTCTTTGAAGAAGTTTGCACTGTCTGGAGCCTCAGCAGTTTTGATTTAAAAGGCCCAGACGTGGTGCTCAGAGCTCAGTCCTTATTCTTTCTTCCTCTTAGGCTTGGCTGGACAGGGATCTTGCCGAGGCAACTCCAAAGATAATACGTTAATTGTCTAACTTCTCATTAACCCCAGGTTCTGGAATATTTAAGTGGTCTACGTTACAAAGTAAGTTAGCAGCACCATGGTAGTGTGATTCCCTGAAAATCCAAAACCTTGGGAGTACTTTTGCACCACATCTCACTCAGGAATCCAGCAATCCATCCAATATCTTTAGTAGAGTGTTACTGCAGTGTGAATCTCAAGACACCTACCCTATTTTTGTATTTTTTCCATTATAAAATGGAACCAGTGTTCACATGGAGACAAAGTGCAAGAAACATAGCAATCAGCTATGTTTTAGGGGAAAGAGGCTAAATCGGTGGTGTAATGGCATGCAAGACATTAGTGTTTGCAAACTATGCTTGCTAGACATTATAGTCTCCCATAGAGTTTTAATTTACTTTTGAAGATATTTCAGCAGTATTTTTCTTTCTTCCCAACCCTGATTTCATTCCTTGGAAATTTTCCATATTTAAATATTCTTTATTGCTACATATAGCTCATGGAATGTTGGGGTTTTTTTTCTCTTATTTCTTTAACTACTGACATATTCCAAAGAGTTCAGTTTTTTCCAATACAGAATTTGATTCTATTGCATTTATAAAGTGCTAATACAGCTGGATTGAAACAGTGACCCATTCTAGCAGATACTACATTAAATAGCAGTGAACATTGAGAAACTTTGTACATGCAGGACAATTAATATGAGCAATTTCCATTCCAGGTTTCTAATATAAGGGTAGCATGAATTGACAATAAAATACATCCAGGAATAAGTATAAATCCAGAATCTGAGTCTCAAAATAAATTATAAACCAATATAATTTATTTGAGTATTTATTTCCATGGATAAAAAGTTGTATCTCCATGAAGCTGGACATTTGAACATAGAATTTGGCAACTTCAAGACAGCTAGAAAGAGTAAAATATGACATATAGAGGAACGATCAGCAAGATTTTTACCCATCTTTTTTAATCTGGATGTTTTGTTGTTACTTAGAGCAATAATAATAGTCTCACTTTTATCTTCAAATATGGTTTCTGTTTTCTATTTTACTTTTTTTTATCCACATGCCCTAAAACTAAAAGTATTACAAGAAAATATCACCAAAGCATTAAAATAATGTGAAGACTCATAAAAAGGAAACTTTACAGTATTTAAAATCCAAAAAAAAAAATTTCTTAATTTGCTTCTTTCCTTGGCAGGAATTATTGCACACAGAAAAACAATCTGGTTCTCATTTTTTTTTTGCCTTATCACCACATAAACCTCCACTTAATAGACTAAATTTATAAATAAATCTTTTAAAAGAGTTCTTTCTTGTGTGATTTTGGATAGGGAAAAAGCAGAGTCATGTGTAAGTGACAGAATAGAGTATCCCCCCTTTCCTCAGTTTCAGTTACTTGTGGCCAACTGGGATTCAAAATTAGGTGAGTACAGTACAATAAGATACTTTGAGAGTGAGCAAGAGAGAGAGATCACACTCACATAACTTTTATTATAGTATATTGTTACGATCATTCGATTTTGTTATTAGTTACTGTTGACAATCTCTTACTTTTCCTAATTTATAAATTAAACTTTATCATAGGTATGTATGTATAGAAAACAACATAGTGTATATAGGGTTCAATACTATCTGCAGGTTCAGGTATCCACTGGGGGTCTTGGAACGTATCCTCTGAGGATAAGGGGGGACTACTGTAGTATAAGTTTAATGGATGTCAGAAGACAATGGCAGCTTGGCACAAACTCTCAATTCTGCATATACTTCATATTTGGGTGATCTCCTGTGAAACCCATGTAATTGGTCAGCGATAGAGGTCCTAAAGGCAGTCCCCCCTTGCTTTCTAATCCTTTCTCCAGACTTTACTTTCTCTCTGTTGCCTTATTCTTTTCTATGCGTAAGGCAGTTGGTTTTAAGATATAGGTATTATCTATAAAGGTAATAAATCCTGAAAATCAGTTATTTATGTCTTGCTTAACTTAGCTGAAAGCCATTTCTTACCTCTCAAGGAATAACAAAGTCACATCAACTCATAAATGGATTCTAAAAATAGACACTATACACTTGCAGCCAAATTGTGTGTGTGTGTCTGAGTGTGTGTGTGTGTGTGTGTGTGTGTGTGTAAACCTGGCACCTACCCACATCTATTCAGGAACACTTATAGAACCTTCTTTATTTGTGTCAACACTCTTCTCTCCTAAGAAGTTATTCCATAGAACCCCCTTTCCTGTGAAATGACTACTTAAATTCCAGTGGTTCCCCTATATATCTCTATCTCATTCAAAACATTGCTTCAAATTCTTGATCTTCACCGGTCTATTCTAGCTTAGCCCACCTGGCTTGGCCACTGCAAGCCCTCCAATGACCCATCACAATGCACTAGTGCACATTTCTTCTGTTTTTCCTTTTTTTTGGACATTGATGTCATTTTAGTTATTTTAAGTTTATTTTACTGAAAGACAAGCAGTATGTTTTCTGTGTGCTACATGCTAACCAGATGTCCTTGACCAAACAAAAATTCTTGCCAGGAGAAAGGAGAAGAAAATGTGTAGGAATCTTTTCCCAAAATGGACAGTGTGATTTTCCATACTGGCCACAGTAATACATGGAAATTCTTTCTGATGATCTTGGAGTTCCTGACTAGATATCTTGGTAAAGTCTCTGGCAGTTGTCTTTTCAGTTAAAGTGGCTTTTAAGATAGGACCAAATTTGGCATTAGAATTGCAGATACACATGAGAACTTGTATGTGTAGCACAAACAATTTCTTGCTGCCTATTGCTTGTGGGATGCTTGCCAAGAAAAAACAATTTGCTTTGCTGCAAGAACCCAGTTAGCCATTACTGGAGAATGTTTTTCTAAGATTACTTATCGGTAATTTTAATAGGGCTCAGAGGTTTATGTGGTTTGCACAAAATGTTAGTTACTTTTTTAAGGCCCAAATTTCTCCCCATTTTCTTCCACGAATCTGAACTCTGTTCTAATTGTAAAATAATCAATGAGAACAGCACCTCCCTAAATGAGTAGATAGGAATGGATAATTAAATGCTTATGGTGAAATGGATTTAACTATTATATTGCTGTTTCAGAGAGAAGGACATTCCCAAAGAGGCTGCTTTGGTTTTATACAGGAGTTCAAGTTGTTAGCTACTATTTTGGTTTTGTAATTGTGCACTGTGGTCATGAGAGGCTTTCTGTGGGGGAAGATATGTCCTCAGTGCCTCTTCATTGATTGATTCATTCATTGAACAAGCATTTGCTGGCAGCAGTTATTCATTTAACAAGCGTTATTGGGCCACATTGAGCCGCAGAGAGAGAAATCAGTAAGGCGCTATTCTTGTCCTCAGTGAAGTCAAGTCCAGGTGTAGGTGACTAACATGCAGAGAAAGAGCTACTATGTGGCTTAATAAATAATATCATAGTAATAATATCATCACAATGATACACCAACTTCAGTGTTTCTACTTGAATCAAAACCTCGTGTAAACACTTTGGTGTGAACCCTAAATTTGGCTTATGTAAATATTTATACATTTAAGGCTTGATAAAAGAGAACATAGAAATCTGGGAAGCTTAGCTTAGTTGTTTAATCATGTTATGAGGCCAAAAATCATGATTTGATTTCTAAAACTAGAACACCTGCTTTGACTAGTAAAACATTCTATTGGAATTTTAGGATGATCCTATAATTCTACTCAGTGGTCAAGAGTGACATGGCTTGAAATTGTGTGAGTACTTACCAGAATAAATATTAATCCAATAACTGAAAATAATTTTTTTATCAATGGAATTTGGATAGCAGTTTCTCCCTCTCATCCTAAAGATGCATGATATATAGAATTCTGCTTAAATAAAAATGAAAATTCATAAGTTATATGTATGTCATTAAAATATCAGTTACTTGCTATTAGTTAGGTATTCCTTAAGGAACCCATTACTGATCCAGGACTCATCCCATATCAAAGAATTTGGAAGTGATAATATAGATGAAGCAGTCAGAAAAGATTTAAATCCTTAGTTCTAGGAAGCTTTCGAGGGAGTGTTCAATATAAAGGCAACTTGCCTTACTGGCATTTTAGAATCACCTCTATTTCTTATAGTAAATTATACTGGGAAGGTCTCCCCCTTTGGGTTGCAGGCTACCCAAGCCAATTTCAGGATGGCTATAGCTGGCTTGGAGTATTGGAGCTACATAATGACTCTGCCCAAACTCACCTCTCAGACTAGGAGTGGTAGGCAGTGTAATACTTGCCTTTTCTTTATTAATCTGTGTTTCTTAAGTAAAGATGCCCTAGGTTAGTGGAAAATACTTTGCCCTTACTTTCACCTTCAGATGTCGGAAGTTAGGCATTAATTAGACTAAAACGCAGGCATTGCTTGTAAGTTCATCTGCGTTTTCTGGTCTCGTTAGTGCTATTCTGGACTACATGATAATAAGCATAACATAATGAAAGAGTAAACACTAGGCAACTACAGCCAGAGTCGGTGCTTTAGAATATTGGATGGTAACAATCAGAGAATGAGTAATTTCTGCTCGGTGAGGGTGGTCTTTCTTCAATTTGAACTCAGCTTATTCTCTTTTTGCCCACAGCCAGAGACGTATGTAAAAATCCCCTTACAAATAGTTTGAGTGTATTAGAGAAATCATAGTACTGAGAAGACTGGTACAGATATGTGGTGAGTGAATATTAGTACCCTAAGGAGAAAGCTGAAATACTAAGCAGATAGAAAAGACCTTGCCAGGATAGAACTGGCAGCTGCCATTTTCAGTGAAGGAAAAACTGACTCAGAAAGGCAAAAAGTGATGACTCTGTATTTAAAGCATCAGACTAATCATTTGGAGACTGAGAGAATAAGGAACTAAAAATTCTCCTCAGTGAAAATTTGACACTATGGCAAAAGCAAATATCTATTTCATGGAATACTCTGGTGGGTAAAGGTTGCACAGGACACCGTTATATATGAAGACCTAGATGAGATGCCTCCATCAGCTGCCAGTTTCCCCAGTTCTCCAGTGAGCATAGAGACAAGAAGTTTAAAAAAAGCAAGTTTACACAAAGTGTTTAATAATCTGTATAAAGTAGACTGTTGACTGGGATTTACAAATTCAACATGTATTTGTTTCTTCCTAAGAAATAAGACATCCATAGTTGACAGTACTTGAGATTATTTGCATTTTGCTAAGGCATGAATGTGCTCTCATTGGTGATGTAATCAGAACACACTTCACAAAGCCTGTCCAACCAAACAGCCTTGGCTCTCAGCAGGCATCCTCTCTTCTTCCATATTTTTGGGTGCATTGTAGTAACTGGTCTGAAGTGTTGGGTACTAGGATTCCCTGTTGAAATTTACCCAAATGGGAGATGGAAGTGGGAATAGAAAGACAATGTCAGAAATTAAAGAGAATAGAAAGTGAGAAAAAAAACCCTTTATGATTGTTTTTAGTTAGAAAAAACTTTATGTATATTATTAGCTGTATATTCTTAGACTCATTAAGAGCTTTGAAGAGCTTGCTTAAATTTTTCAATTGTACTTTATTGCATTTTAGGAGAAGATTAGTTATAAAAGTAGTAATTGCGAATTTGGGAAATCATGGATGCTTCAAAATATATCCATCATAAATGGCAAAGGGCTACCATGCATCTCTTTTTCTGTAATTGAGGTTCCCTGATTGGACAGACAAGCTGAACAATCCTCCCCCTATCATCAAATGGCACATTATGGGGCTGGTTCTATGAAAAATTATCAAGTGAATAAGGGATGTTCCCTGTCCCTAACCCCCACACTCATGTCCTGTTCCATTCACAGGTGTCCCCAACTACACCTGACACCCTCACCCTTGCCTCTGGCTCTGCCGGGGTAATTATCATTGCCCGCCTATGCCCTCATTACTTCTGTCTCCAATCAACATTTCCTTGCTTTGTAATTTTTGTTCTTGGGGCCAGTATTGATTGAACCAAAGTGAAAATTAGTAAATTTCTCACACTGGTCTACATTTTTAATGGGATAAAGCTAGAAGAGACTTCTAGAGATTTTATTCCACTCCAGGTAGTGAGAGACATTTTTATATGGCCATAATAGACTCCCTGACAATTCTGTTTAACCCAAAGGAGTGCTTGTGCACGTGATGGTTGTGATAAACAGGAAAGATATTTTTGAGAAGGTGGAGGGAGATCACAATTCTTTCTAATCAAAGTATCATGTAAATGAATAGCCAATTTTGTCTGAAGGACTTGCTCTTTTCCTTAGTTTCAAATCATACTGTGCTAGAAAGCACAGGAAGATCATGCCAGTTTGTTTTCCTTGGCACCCACTGTGTCTGGATATCAGTGAAACGCAATGGAAGGCAATAAGCAACTACTGACTCTTTGCCTTTGCATCTTCAAGGTGACTGATGGCAAACGGAAGAAATCTAGAATTCATTATTTTCAACCATTTGTGATCTAAGTGAATTTTAAGACCATGTTGTGAAACTATTATGATTCACCATCAGAGGAAAAGGGCAATTTATTCTGACCTGTGAAGATGCAGCGGATATGATCTATGTTGAAATGATTTTTTAAAAAAGATATTATTTCTAGATTAAACTTCCTTGAGTCACAGCCTAACCTTTTAAGAAATATTTTCCAATTATGCCTTGCTGACCATATATTGAGTTTTCACAATTTGTACTTCTGTCATTTTAACTAATAATATTTAATGTTACTCCCTGCCATCATATTTCTACTAATTATTCTCTAGCTGCTGCCTGTAGTTGCCCCCTGACAGGCAAAGAAGCAAATGTTTGTAATTCCAAGTTTCTAGAATATTTGAATCTGATCAGTAGCAAAAATATGTTTCTCATTCATAAACATTATGCCTCTCAAACTAATCATAGTATAGGAATATGTACGACTTTGATTGCCACCTGTCTTTTTCAGAGCTGTTTGTTCTGTTTTTTATTCTTCAGATATTATTTGTTTGCTTATTTTGAGACTCTTTTACAGAAGAGGAAATGAAACACTTACTTGTCAGCACTATTTTTTTTAAAAGTATATAGTAGAACAGTATTAATTTAATCAAAACTTAAAGATTAAGCATGACAACCTTTTAAAAAGCACTCTCATGTCCTCATTTTGAGTTTGTACGGTAGCAGACAGAAACCCTGATAGACGTGAGAGGGTTTTTGCCAAAACCCTGATAGACATTAGAACTTGTCCTGCTTTCCTGTTTGGCGTTTTTGTAAATGTGCTAAAGCCAAAGTTTATTTTAGAAGAAAAATTGGACAAATATAATCAAAGTATGAAAAGCAATGAGAAAAATCGTACAAATTTGAAATTTTGTATGAATAACTAGAGTTAACTTTTATTAAAAAAATAAGTATTTAAAAATATTTTCTTCAAGTTTAGCTTTTGTTGCTAAGGCTAAAAAAGGGGGAAATGACCTAAACTTGCTACTTTGCATGTTGAAGAATTTCCCAACTCAAGAGCAGGAAATAATCATGCAAAATTTCTATGATCTATAAAACAAGAAGCATCCTGGTTTTTGAAGGGTGTGATGGCAATTCCCTTCTCTTTATAAGAATGAGATGTAAAGAAACTACTTGTAAAGGGTTTTTCTTAATAGGACGCATGTGACTTTGTTGAGAGAGATGATCTTCTCATAAGTGTTTGGAAACTGTCTATATGGTAGGGGTTTGCATATTTTATTACCTCGCCTTACTGCTTTGAAGTTATTATAGCATCTCTAAAATGTACAAAGAACTCATTTGAAGCTCATATACTTAAAAATCTACATATGTAAGCTGAGTATGTAGTTATGAAGTCTTTATTATAGGAAAAGATATATTAGCTTTGTTATCATTGATTTTTCCTCTTCTATTTAAAAAATTTATGCTAAGTTCACAAAGCTGCTAAATGGTAAAAAAAAATATTTGCAGAACTTATTTGCAAGGAATTACACATAAATGAGAAGTTAATCTTTTGGAAAATTTTCTCAGGATTTCAGTATAAAGAGCCAGTTTATGAGAATAATATAATACATTTCTGTTTACAAAGCACTGTTAAATGCAGGCTCTTATTGACTCACAACCAATCCTGTGATGCTGCTACTATCATCATCTTTGTTTAAAAATGAGGCAACAGAGACTCAGATGCACAGTACTTAGGCTTCTGTTCTTTATCCTGTGTTGCGTAATCTCCACACTATACCATACTTTTTCCCTTTGCCTTGTTTGGCCATTTCCAAGACAGCCATGGATCTGCACATTTTCAAGGTAGAATGCCAATATCAGCTTCTTGATTTTACATAGTGTGATTTATTTTATTCAGATGTTTATTTTAAAGAAGTTGATTGGGATAAGTTATAACCACTTTAGACACTGTTTATAATAATGTCTGGCACATAGTAGGGACTCACATATTTATGGAATGAATGAGTAAACTATATAAGATATATGGGGACCCTTTTAAAGGGAGGATTCCATTTTTGACTGCACACAGAGGAAAAAGTCATTTGGAGGGCGGAGGAAACAATAATGGAAGTTTGAGTCATATGGCGCCTTGTTACTTGAAGTGTGATCTGTGGATCAGCAGTATCAGCATCACCTGGGAAATTGTTAGTTACGTGAATGATGGGCCCCATCCCAGACCTACTATATCAGACTGCCATTTTACAAGATGGTGTGGTATGATGTTTACCATTTTACCAGGTCACATAGTATCGGGATCACTGTACAGGGCAGTGGTTCTTAAACCTGAACACACATTAGAATTACTTGGGGAGGTAAAAATAAAATAAAATGACCAGTCCTCACTCTGCATCAATTAAATATAGTCCCTGGATAAGGGTATTAAGTATAATTTTTTTTTCTAAAACTCCACTAATGATTTTAGCATGCAGCCAAGATTGGAAATTACTGCTGTAATGTAAAGTCCTCAGTGGGTATCAGAACACCTCAGGCTGTTGCTGATAAGGCACTGGATTTAGTATAAGATGTTTCATCACAGTGGAACCCAGTTATCTGGTTTAGAATAAGATGAGGAGTCATTTGAAGTTTTCTAATGCCTATTACATTCCTGACATTGGGCAATTCAAAGAACACGGCCCTCTACCTATAGTCTTTCTAACTATGTTTATGGCTCTTCATCTGTGTGGCTTCATAGTTGGTGCTTGTACTAAATGACTGTCAACCATTCAAAAAAATCCCTCCATACTGTGAAAAACTGTCTGGGTCCATGTTTTTCACTATACATCCATGCCTCTTTCAATTCTGACAGTGAGTCAAACCCAATTTTTCTTTTCTTTTTTTTTTTTTTGAGATGGGGTTCTCGCTCTCTTGCCCAGGCTGGAGTGCAGTGGTGCGATCTCAGCTCACTGCAACCTCTGCCTCCAGGGTTCAAGCAATTCTCCTGCCTCAGCCTCCCGAGTAGCTGGGATTAAAGGCGTGCGCCACCATGCCCAGCTAATTTTTGTATTTTTAGTAGAGATGAGGTTTCACCATGTTGGCCAGGCTGGTCACAAACTCCTGACCTCAGGTGATCCACCCATCTCGGCCTCCCAAAGTGCCGGGATTACAGGCATGAGCCACCATGCCCAGCCAGCCAATCATTTTTTAAGATAAATTTTGGCTCCAGGAGGAAGAGCCTGAGTGTCTGCCCTGCAAAGGCTTTGACTCAACACCAGCTCAGATTCTGCTGCTGGAGACAGACTCTCACCTAGAGGCATGTCCTTGTTTTAGTGGATTGCCTTGGGTTTTTCCTCCTGAACTTTTATCTGGAGTATAGCCTCATACAGAACAATAGTGGGAGATAAGAAAAATGGGAGTTTGAGGTTCCCATTAAGGACAATGGAAAGGTTCATTAAGGGCAATGTGAAGAGAATTGCCTTGTTTTGGAGGCAGTGGGAGCCACTGAAATTTTTGCAATGAACCTATTGTCTGAGACACTGAAATATTTTTTGAATGAATGAATGCATAAGAGGCGATTTAGAGAGAGAGAGATACCTGGATTGGTTGGTTAAAGAAGAAGACGGCTATTAGCTTATTTCCTAAAAGGGAAACATTAATTAGATATGAAGGTGGAAAAGGACGTAGAAAAGAAGGAATGATGGGAGACAAAGTGGCACCTAATTGAACTCAGTAGATATATATTACCTTAGAGTAGTGCTTCCCAAGCTTTAACATATGTAAGAATTATCAACAGAACTTGCAAACACACTGATTCCTTGGCCCCTACCCCCAGAGATTCTCATTTGGAGGTCTGAGGCAAGCCCCAAGCATTTGTATTTTACTAAGCCAGCTCCCAAGATGATGCTGATGCTGCTGGTCTGAGGACCACATTTGTAATAATGTTGTATTTGGGCTTGGAAACCTGGAGCTAGAATACTTTGTTTTCAATTTTGGTTCTTCCACTTACTGCCCGTGATATCTTAAGCAAATCTATTACCTTTTCCAAGTAATAGATTAATACTTAAAACACCATAATGTATCATTTACTCAGGGATCTTGTTAAATTGCAGATTCTGATTCAGTTGGTCTGGGATGGAGGCTGAGCTTCTGTATTTCTGAAAGTCTCCCAGGTGACAGCCATGCTACTGGTTCATGAACTGGACTACTATTAGCAAGTACCTAGGCATTATTTCCCCATACTTCACATATTTATTACAATTAAATAAAAATATATAGATAGAAACAGTTTGAAAATTGTGGAGCAAAATGTAAATGTAAGGTGATAGTAGTGAATTGATGGAGACAGGAAATGGAAAAAGATGACTGAATTTTAAGCTGACTAGGAGGATTTTGGCACATACATAGAAATAAAGAAGTGAGGAAGGACATCTGGTTTAACAGAATGTGGATTTTGGGGGGAAAGTAGCAGGCAGTTGAAAACGTAAGACAGGAATAAGCTTGAGAAATAATTTAATCTTGAAATAAGAATTTTGGAGTTGTACACATATGATTGAAAAATATTTCTGTATATATGGGTATATAGAAAAAAAGAGAATAAGTAGAGAATCTGGGAAGAGATACCAGTTGGAAGATGTGAGAAGGAAGAGGTACTATTGGAAGATAGAGCATAGTTTATTTAGCACCTTGTCATAGAGACATTACTTGTCTAACCCCGGGCTGTATCAACAAATTGTACATCCTCATGATTGAGGATAATAGTCTATTGCGTTTCCTAGGCATTCTCCCACTTAGGAATTATTGAAGCATCCCATTTGTGTATGATTTTTATGGGCAGCTATTCCAAGAATGGTGGAAGATATGTATCTAAGACTTATGAGTTCCTTGGACCAGGTCATAAGCATTTAGAAAATAGAGTAATTGAGGGAGATCATGAATTGTATAGAAGTGAGGGATTTTGCAATTGAATATCCTTGCCTCATCAATCAATTCAGATACTTGGACATCTATGAACCTCAAGACAAAATGTAGTTCAATACCTTACTAGGAGGAGCATTTTCACAGAGATAAATTATCCACTAGGGAGAATAATAAGTAGAATTACATGCCTATTTATCATTGCATAATTTTAAAAGAAAAGAGCATGATTTGTTTAAGACACCAGTGTGTTTGACTGTGTCATGGTGGTGTTTTGGTCATTTTCTTAAGGATGCTTCCAAATAATGGCCTCAGATACTAAAAAAGGTTAGTAAGAATTCTGGCTGGATGTGGTGGCTCACACGTATAATCCCAACACTTTGGGAGGCTGAGGTAGGAGGCTCTCTTGAGGCCAGAAATTCAAGACACACCAGGGCAACATAGTGAGACCCCATCTCTATGTAAAAACAAAAACAAAAACAAAACAACAACAACAACAAAAACAATAAAACCAATTAGGCGTGGTCTTGCATGCCTGTAGTCCCAGCTGCTGAGGTGGGAGGACAGATTGAGCCTAGGAGTGCAAGGCTGCAGAGAGCTGGGATTGTACTACTGCACTCTAGCCTGGGTGACAAAGCAAGACACTGTCTGAAAAAAAGAAAAAAAAAATTTTTCTTTTTTTCTTTCCCATAATTCACTGGCTTGTTTGCTTTTTGGGTACTTTTAATTTTCCCTCTAAATTTCAAAGTACTAGGTGTTAAAATCTGGACATTTGAAAGTTTGATTTGCAATCATCTAAACTCCTAATCAACAGAGGTCTCTTTCTAACATTGATTTACTCTCAGAGGGTCATTCATAAACATATTCAGTACAGGCACACTCCACGAATATTCAATAATACATCAATCACTGAGCTGTTTATGTTAAGAGACACAATTGAAATTGAACAATATAACTCAATAAAATTACTGGTCTTCTTATTTATTCATCCAAATCCTAGTTGCTCAGTCACTGTAAACAGATCCATTGGAAACGATTCACTTTTCTATTGTTTCAGGATTGATCTTCTCAAACACATGATTATTCTTAATTCAGACAAAATATTTCATTTCTTTAAGTACACGAGAAGGAATTAGAGCCAGCTGAATGCAATAAGAGATGAGGAAGGAAGACGCTCAATAAAAGGAAATCAAACCTGTTTACAAGTCTGGATCTAAACACTTGTGAGGTTTGTGGTTTTGGAAACTATGTTCATATGTTAGAGGAGAAAATGATGAATACTGGATAAACATGAGTTTAAATGGCCTAGGCCAGATTCTTATTCCTCTTTGCACCCTAAGTATTTCTTTTAAACAAAGAGTTTCACTTAATTTCAAAAAAGACCACATGCAGACAAAAGATCAATGAACAGCAGAGTGACAGAGAAATTCAATTTTTCTGAGAATGGTAAGGTATATCTACTATCCAGAAGACAATTTAAAATATGGAAGCACTCATAAAAACAATTAATGTATGTAGTAATCATGAGACACACCAAATTATCATCTCATACTAGTGGTAAATCTTGGTTTCCTAAATCTGTTTTTTGTTTCCAGTTCTTCTACTTTGAATATATGATACTGCAAATATGCTAAACAGGGCCCTTGGGCAAATTAGAAACAGAGGTTGGTAAAAATATTAGGAATTTTTTTATTTCAATTTAAAATGTGTTTTTTAAGAACGTAAAAAACTTAATATAAGTGTATTCTGGAATCATAAGGATGAACATCAACTAAACGAGTCCTGTCCTGGAGCTCTAGTGCCCTTTGGCATATGTATTTATTTATCTACATTTTAAACTTAATAATTTTTTAAAAGTATGAGAACAGTTCGGTTGAAGCTATTCAATATGCAGTCATTTTGGATCAATGTGACTTCGAGTGATGGGTTACCAGAAAAGATGCTGGACTGTAAGAGTTTTTGAATTTGTGGGCTTTGGAATTTTGATGACTAAAAAAAAAAAAAAAAAGGCTAAAGGGAATTGGCATTTTAATTCCATGTGGCTGAGCTTTTTAGTTGCATTCAGACACTTCTATTTTTATTTCTTCAAGCTGGGCCTGTTTCCAAGGAGGAAGCTGTGGAATTATTGCTCTTACTCCCACATTTAGTGCAATCCCTTACAATACTAAGGATAGGTCAGATTTTTGCCTGTCCCCTGCATTAAACCTACAAGTAGATCAGATTTCAGAATAAGCAACAAGCAAAAAAGGACAAAAAAATTTCAAGTGAAACATTTGAACCAGCTTGACTTGAATTAGGGTCGAATCAACTGCATAATCTAATGTTCACAGAGTGCTTTGGCCTTAGAACCTGGCTGGTTTTACCCTATAACATTTAAGTTATTCTTTCATTTATTCTTTTTCTTCTTCTCTTCTTCCTTTTATTTTTATTACCCTGCTGTGTTCCTATACATTTAAAAGGTTAGCTGTTTGTGTTTTATACAATGGAAAAACTGTTGAAGTTTTAGCCTTGAAAAGCACTGACTGTACCTAAAAACGGAAAGAAAGCACTCCTTTGCCTTGCCTCCCATTGGTTGTTTGGAAACAGCTGTTTGATGCCAAGTTTGTACTTCACTCTTATCAGCTCATTTGGTGAGATCAGAATGTGCCTGAATAACTCTGAAGGTTAAAATATGTTGACTGAATTTTCTGCTGCCACCATTCAGCAGCAGCTAGGCTATGCCTCTCATGATCGTGACACGTAGTGGAAATTTTCCTGGCTTCTATACATCATCATCTCTGCCTGGTGAGTGTCATACTGAGGATGAGCACAGCAGGATGGCCTGCCAATGGGCCTGACAGAGCTGGCCTACGAACATATGGAATTGTGCTTCCAATAGAAAGCACACTATTTGCATTGACTTGTCATCATTCAGGGACCAAATTTTTTATTTTTGCCTTTTTATCAACCATTGGTGTCTTGTTTAGGGCATCTATAACTTTTTTTTTTTCCAGAGAAAATTGGGCATTACTATTTTCTTACTCAATCTCATAATCATTTTAAGCATTCCACAAATTATACTCCACTGGTCCTGACTGCTACTTAAATTGTATGTGTTCTTTCCAGTCCTTATTTACAACGTAACTCCAAATCCTTCATAGTACAAACAGAAGAGTCTTTGATTTTGATTTTTTTAATCATTCAATCTTACAGAATTGAATCATGCCATATTGTTATTTTTGCTCAGCAATTAGAAAATACTCACTGTCCAACAGTCCAAGAACTTTTAAGTATTACAAAATCCTTTTCTGTAATCTCATGTTAACAATACAGCCTTAGTTTAGAAGCATTTTCTAAAAGATGTTAAGCATTAACCTTGCAATTTGTGGTGTGCTTATATTTATCGCCAAATAATTTGCAGCATTTTGTCAGTTATTTATCTAGTTGTTTATATGTTTATCTGATGCCTATGCTGAAATATTCAAGGGCTTTGACAAGTGTGCTGTGTTAGCAGAAAATACTATTCAAGGGAGAAAAAAATATTCTTTTTCACTTGACTACTTCAGTACAGCAACTACAGTAGTTACTATATGACTTACTGAAAAACCATTAGAAGGAAAGAGATGAAATAGATCAGCCAATCCCCTAAGTCATAGATACTGAATATCTACTTTGTGTGGGTTTATGTCTAAGATATCATGGGAGCTCCACAAAATATATAACCGTTACCCAAATGGCAAAATAATGAACTTAGAATAAACATAAATTTTAAAAGGCTTGTACCTAATTTTTATTCTTTTTTGTTCCTCAAGTTTTTTTAAACTTAGAGCTTCCCTGGGCCTCAACCAGTGCCATCTGGGCAAAAATTCAATAACCTATGTGGAGATCATTATTGACCAAACATATTATCAGATTTAGATGGTTTGATATGCAATTATTCTGAAGACCAATTAAATATCACACACAATGGTCATTAATAGACAAAATTGTATTCTTATATGAATGATATGTCTTAGTTTCCCATATCTGTTTTCTCTTTCCAGTATATATTTTTTGAATAAATATTAAAAACCTGCCATATGGACAAACCATGCCAGTGTTTCCTTTTCATCATATACAGTTATTTGAAGAGGTTGGCATTAATCTGTGAATTCTCCATCTAGCTCATCAGGAAATAGCTGCAAAGAAGGAATTGTCAAATAGTTACCTTGGTCCCTGTGGGAAGAGTGGGGCTCCTTATGGGGAAGATGGGAGAGACAAATTTAGGAAGAAGAACTGAGAATTGTCTGTTCTTCCTAATTCTTGCCTAAATTCAGATAACTTATTACGGATGCTATTTTCATCTTCTGAAATATCTAACCACTTTTTCAAAGACTAGGTTTAACTGGGGAGGATTTTCCCTTCTACAAGGCTTGCTTCAATTCCAGACTCATTAAGATGTTGAAATATCTATTCTGGTAGTTCTTCCCTTAATGGTATCAGGTTGAATTCTGTCTAAAGTTTCACAGGTTCAGATGTTGAATCTTGTTAAGATGCAGATGTGTTCCAGGATCTCCACCTAGAACAGCCATTCAAAAACCCCAGAGTAGAGCTAAACTTTGTGTGCATGTGAAGTATGATGCACACACAAAACTACAGTGTAGTTGAGAAATGATTGCGAAGATAAAACCATGCCTCGTGTACAAAACCCCACACATATAAAAATAATCATCTTCAACTTTATGTAATTGTTCATAAAAGATTATTTAATATTAGTTTTTTTCTAAACACAATATGAAAGTAAAATTTTAAAAGTGTAATTATTTGAAATGCACAAGAGTGCTTTACATTAAAAAATTGCAACTATATGCCCCTAAGCAAATCAATTAACTTCTCTGGTTGTGGTTTCCTCTTCTGCAAAACCAGAGGATTGGACCAGCTATTTCTCAGGTTTCTCTCAGGTCCAGTATTTAATAATTCTGTGACTCATTTTATGAAATTCATCACACCTTAATTTATGAACTTCTAATTACATATTTGTATGTAGCCTTTTCTTAAAATGGTTTCATACATTTGTTATATTAATACTTGCTTAACATTTAAAGAGAAATTAAAGATAGAAGAGAATGAACAAGAGACAGGAATAAGAAATAGTTCCTAAAGCCCAAAGTACTAAAAGGCATTATGGGCAATACAATTTTGTGGGTAATTTGAAGAAAAGGAAAGTCACTGTAAACTTTAGTTTCTATTTTGTGCCATATATGTTATGGCTGCTAGTTACTTAATCTCACAACTACTCTAAAACAGATATTAATGTCCAGTGTATACTGCTAAGTAAACTATGGCTCAGAAAAATCCAAATCCATTGAATTAGGAAGTAACACAGTTGAGGTCTTTGGGTTTGAGTGATTCTGTACATGCTCTTACCAGATCATGATGCAGTCTCTGTTTATCAGGATAAAATAGCAAAAGAGAACTGCACACAGAAGGATTAAGTAGCACATGAAATGTCTAGGCTCCTAAATGCAAAAATCCTCAATAAAATACTGGCAAACAGAATCCAGCAGCACATCAAAAAGCTTATCCACCATGATCAAGTGGGCTTCATCCCTGGGATGCAAGGCTGGTTCAATATACGCAAATCAATAAATGTAATCCAGCATATAAACAGAACCAAAGACAAAAACCACATGATTATCTCAATAGATGCAGAAAAGGCCTTTGACAAAATTCTACAACCCTTCATGCTAAAAACTCTCAATAAATTAGGAATTGATGGGACGTATCTCAAAATAATAAGAGCTATTTATGACAAACCCACAGCCAATATCATACTGAATGGGCAAAAACTGGAAGCATTCCCTTTGAAAACCGGCACAAGACAGGGATGCCCTCTCTCACCACTTCTATTCAACATAGTGTTGGAAGTTCTGGCCAGGGCAATTAGGCAGGAGAAGGAAATCAAGGGTATTCAATTAGGAAAAGAGGAAGTCAAATTGTCCCTGTTTGCAGATGACATGATAGTATATCTAGAAAACCCCATTGTCTCAGCCCAAAATCTCCTTAAGCTGATAAGCAACTTCAGCAAAGTCTCAGGATACAAAATCAATGTGCAAAAATCACAAGCATTCTTATACATCAATAACAGACAAACAGAGAGCCAAATCATGAGTGAACTCCCATTCACAATTGCTTCAAAGAGAATAAAATACCTAGGAATCCAACTTACAAGGAATGTGAAAGACCTCTTCAAGGAGAACTACAAACCACTGCTCAAGGAAATAAAAGAGGATACAAACAAATGGAAGAACATTCCATGCTCATGGGTAGGAAGAATCAATATCATGAAAATGGCCATCCTTCCCAAGGTAATTTACAGATTCAATGCCATCCCCATCAAGCTACCAATGACTTTCTTCACAGAATTGGAAAAAACTACTTTAAAGTTCATATGGAACCAAAAAAGAGCCCGCATCGCCAAGTCAATCCTAAGCCAAAAGAACAAAGCTGGAGGCATCACACTACCTGACTTCAAACTATACTACAAGGCTACAGTAACCAAAACAGCATGGTACTGGTACCAAAACAGAGATATAGATCAATGGAACAGAACAGAGCCCTCAGAAATAATGCCACATATCTACAAGTATCTGATCTTTGACAAACCTGAGAAAAACAAGAAATGGGGACAGGATTCCCTATTTAATAAATGGTGCTGGGAAAACTGGCTAGCCATATGTAGAAAGCTGAAACTGGATCCCTTCCTTACACCTTATACAAAAATCAATTCAAGATGGATTAAAGACTTACATGTTAGACCTAAAACCATAAAAACCCTAGAAGAAAACCTAGGCATTACCATTCAGGACATAGGCATGGGCAAGGACTTCATGTCTAAAACACCAAAAGCAATGGCAACAAAAGCCAAAATTGACAAATGGGATCTAATTAAACTAAAGAGCTTCTGCACAGCAAAGGAAACTACCATCAGAGTGAACAGGCAACCTACAGAATGGGAGAAAATTTTCGCAACCTACTCATCTGACAAAGGGCTAATATCCAGAATCTACAATGAACTCAAACAAATTTACAAGAAAAAAACAAACAACCCCATCAAAAAGTGGGCAAAGGACATGAACAGACACTTCTCAAAAGAAGACATTTATACAGCCAAAAAACACATGAAAAAATGCTCACCATCACTGGCCATCAGAGAAATGCAAATCAAAACCACAATGAGATACCATCTCACACCAGTTAGAATGGCAATCATTAAAAAGTCAGGAAACAACAGGTGCTGGAGAGGATGTGGAGAAATAGGAACACTTTTACACTGTTGGTGGGACTGTAAACTAGTTCAACCCTTGTGGAAGTCAGTGTGGCGATTCCTCAGGGATCTAGAACTAGAAATTCCATTCGACCCAGCCATCCCATTACTGGGTATATACCCAAAGGACTATAAATCATGCTGCTATAAAGACACATGCACACGTATGTTTATTGCCGCATTATTCACAATAGCAAAGACTTGGAACCAACCCAAATGTCCAACAATGATAGACTGGATTAAGAAAATGTGGCACATATACACCATGGAATACTATGCAGCCATAAAAAATGATGAGTTCATGTCCTTTGTAGGGACATGGATGAAATTGGAAATCATCATTCTCAGTAAACTATCGCAAGAACAAAAAACCAAACACCGCATATTCTCACTCATAGGTGGGAATTGAACAATGAGAACACATGGACAAAGGAAGGGGAACATCACACTTTGGGGACTGTTGTGGGGTGGTGGAGGGGGGAGGGATAGCATTGGGAGATATACCTAATGCTAGATGACGGGTTGGTGGGTGCAGCGCACCAGCATGGCACATGTATACATATGTAACTTACCTGCACATTGCGCACATGTACCATAAAACCTAAAGTATAATAATAATAATAATAATAATAATAATAATAATAAAGAAAAAACAAACAAAAAAACCAAACAAACAAAAAAAAATGAGATCACCAAAAAGGAGGTACTGTAATACTGTGACAGCCTTCATATTTTCATATTTATAAATAAAGGCTATACTAATCCAACATATTAGTTAAGAAATAAAAAATAAAAAATGCAGAGTCAATGATAGCAAAGGCGATCCTACTGCTATATACAACATGGATAAATCCCACAATTATGATGCCAAGGGAAAGAAGCCAGCTACAAGAATCCACCGTGTATCATCTCATTTCATAAACACTGAAAAACAAGTGAGACAAATTTATTTTAATGAAAATCAAAACAGTGGTTATCTTTGTGGTTGCAATATTTGAGGCGGGTGCTAGGGAGTTTTCTGTGGTGTTAGAAATGGCTACATCTTGATCTGAGGGTGTTCATTTTATACAGACTCAATTTGGCTGAATACTCATGATTTTTGTATGTGGGTATGCATGTTGTACTATAATAAAATCTGTGTAGAGTTAAGAAAAAAAAAAAAAAAAAAAAAAAAGAAAAAAAAAAAGAGTTTCAAAATAATATCTTTTATCAACATTTGAATTTTTATTAAAAAATTCTTACCCAGAATAAATTGAAATACAGTATAAAAGACCACATATGGTGCTAACAAAGACTTATGTCTACTGATGCTATGCTAGTCAGTGATATAATAATGCTAATCATAGCAATAACATATTTACTAAATAAATATGGATTGAAGCTTTGAGCAAAGGCCATCATTGTTTTTCTCATAACATGGAACTACTTTCACGAGAATGATATGTGCATAAAATTTGCCCTCTACAAGAGATTACCTAAAGAATTATTGTTATTTTGTAGAAGGTTTGTATTGCACTTCAAATCCAATAATGAATATTGAGGGCTTTCTGTTCAGATCTATGAAATAAAAGATAATTTATGCTTATTCATATAATAACTAAGAAGCTATCAAATATTTATTATTGGATTGAAGCAATGGAAATGGTGAGAAGAAGGGAGAATGAATCTATTTTTAAAAGAAGAAAAATGCAATTAAGTCTTTTTGGGGTATAAGAATTTGCAGAACTATTATAAATAGAAGGGCCCATCTCAGCTTGATTACTTCAAAACAGCTTCCTGCAACCTCCCACCAAGTAGATGAGCAATTAGTATAATCACAGCAATAAGTCAAAGACACTTGCTGTTAAAAATTGTGTTGCAACTTTTCCTTTTGGCATTGCTCCTAGCCTATTCCACTTCCACACACACACACACAAATGCACATATTTAATAAAATTTTATTTGGTAAAAGGCAAATGCCTAGGCTTGACTTCTTTTTTTGCATCAAGGTTAAGTAAAGGGCACTGAACAAGTGAAGCTGTGCTGAAAACAACAGTGGCCAAGACAGAGATATTCTTATACCTCAACCCGTTGTGCAGATGGAAGTCTGGCCAAAAAACCATAAAGCATCAAGTCTGACTGTGAGTCAATCTGTCAGCATAAGTACAAGGTGACTCAGGAAAACACTGCATTTTGTTTTCTGGGAAATACTCAGGGGTTCTAGTACATTTATGAGTGTTGGATATTGTTTTCAGGAAAGGATAAAAACGACTTCATAAATAGAAAAAATGAACTTTTAATAATTGAGTCTCTGCTAAAAAAACAAAGTGTAAGAGTAACCCAAGCGAATTCATTTTTTAAAGAAATTTTCAATAGGCAGATATTAAACCTACACTTCAGTTTGAGATACTTCCATATTTGTAAATCTTATGCTACTAAGTTGACTCAGTACACAATAAATTGTTTCTAAGAAGAAGCAGCACAGTAAAACAGGCTTTGCAACGCCAGTCATGTGACCTTTTAAACTATGTTTTTAGTGTGTTTAATTTTAAGGTTTGCTTTAGGTTTAATCTACACAATTAATTAATTGTTACAAGTTGCCAAATTATTGGTTTGTCTGGATCTTCTATGTTAATAGGAATTTAAAGGAATGTTTAATGTTGTTGAATAATAGGGAGAAGAGAGAGCTTTAGATCTTTGATTTTTCAGTCTTCCCGGTATTGCTAGGTATTTTAAATACCCAGCATTTGTCTATTCCATTGTGTCAATTATGACAGCCTTGATTTTTCACTAGTTTGGGAGTTCTTTTATGAGTGTTTCCAAATGCTTTCCTTCTTTTTTCCCTAATTAAAGAAATTCACCAACTTATAGGGGAAAACATCAATTTCAACTTTTTATGAAATTCTGCTGAGAGGTTACAGAAGGTATACAGCAAAATACATTTAAAACATTTCAACTATTAAAGGACAACTATTTTTTTTTTATTGAGGATAAGCATTTTTTTATGGTCAAAAAGAATCTGACTTTTCTGTTGAAATGTTATATAGAAACACCTGAACACACATAGATACTAAGGCTGAGTTCTTAGGGAATAGTATTCTACCTCCTCAAAAAACTTTGCTTACTGAACACATTATTTTAAGAAGAGAGATTATTAGTAACAGTGATAAGTATCAAGGCATAAGGTCAAAATAGAAAAAGAGAAAGGACAGAAGATTGGTTTCTAATAGTGTAAATTATCCTGAAACTGGATACATGGAAAGTTTAGAATAACAGGAAGAAAGGAGAAACTTTAGAGGCAGAAATTCAAGGTCAAAGGTCATCACCATATAGGAATTTGAATCAGCTAAGAAAGATAATTGCAAACCTTGACTTTGTCTTTAAATGTCACAAAAGGAAAAGAACAGTACAAGTATTTCAATACACAATTTACCATAGATGCCATACCATGATGATACAGATGACTGAAATAATGCAGTTGAAATATATCAATGTAAATATATGATTATTTGAAATATAAAGGTAAATACCTCATAATGTTGTGGAATTTGTCTTATTTTTAAAGAATAACTCAGTTTTAAGTAACGTGCATATTACGGGCTGAGTTTTGTTCTCCCAAATTCATGTGTTGAAGTCCTAAGCTTCAGTACCTCAGAATGTGACTGACTGTATTTGAAGATAAGGTCTTTAAAGGGGTAATTAAGTTAAAATAAGGTCTTTAGGGTGGACATTGATCCAGTATGGCTGGTGCTCGTATAAGAAACAGAAAGTTGGACGCAGACATGGACAAAGACCATGTGAAGACACAGGAAGAAGAGGGCTATGTACAAGCCCAGAAGAGAGCCCTCTGAAGACACCAATCCTGCCAACATCTTAATCTTGGACTTCCGTCCTCCAGCACTTCAAGGAAATACATTTCAGTTGGTTAAGGCATCCACTCTATCCTGCTTTGTTATGGCAACCCCTAGATAACTAATTCGGTTGGAAAGCATTTTATTCAAAGGAAATTAGAAGAGGGAAGTTTCTACAGAACAGGAAACACTGATGATTCTTTTGGAAGACATGAAGAACCTCTTAGATTTCATCTGGCCCAAGTGCCCTTGCGATGAATAAGCTTCATGAGGGTCCACATTTGATTTTCCTCATTTTGGAAATGAGTAGTAATTACCCAGAGTGACATGTTGAGAAAAAACTGAAAAACCACAAGGCCTTTAGGTGAGGGTGGGTGTGGAGGGAAGGGGAGAGCTCTAAATGAAGCATGTTCTATATTGATCAGTGATGTCTTCCCTGGGTGAGGGGTAGTGAGTGACCACACACATGCATGTGTTGACCCAGAATTATATGGTAATTTTTAAATTCAAATGTTTCTGTATATGAATCCGTTTGTTCGTGGATCACTACTCTGGTCACCTTGGAATTAGGGTTATTTCATGTATTCCCTCATTCTTTATTTGACCAAATAGAAAAGTTTAGATATAAATAAAAACTATGAGACAAATTAAAAATATATAATGTGTTGAATAGTATTTTTTTTTGAGTGAGACAAGGAAAGCCATCCTATAGTTAACTGTTTTCTAGCAGGTGAGCTCTTTCACAAAATGATTAAGCTAGAGAAGGTTACTATGATACTTAGATAGCACAGCTACTTATAGGGTTGATATCCACATTTTCCAGATCTTACAGTTTTTAAATATTTAATGCATAGCAAAATATGATGGTTATTACAGTAATCATCTTTTCTGGATGCTGAGGGAGGGAAGATAGTAATATTTTTGCTTTACTTGCCTATTACCTCATATTACCTGCATTCTCAGAGGTTATAGGGTTCTTCCCCCTTGCTTTTGAAAATGTGATGCAAAGACATGGCATTCTCGTCATTTTTTTTTTCCATTTTGATGTACTTTAGTGGCTGGAGTTAACTCTGCAATATTGAGCCCCAAATGGCTTCAACTTTGTCACTGAGGAAAGACTCTAAATCTGAAAAGATCTTTCCCATTCTGGTCTGCCTGACAGTTGCTCCTCCTCCCCTTGGGCAGGGAACCCAGAGAATCAGAAGCAGATCTTCTTGCTCTGGGGTCACTCTGTCAGCTTTGATGTTGACCAGCAAGGGATACTCAGCTACTGTTAGAGAAATTTTTTGAGGGGAGGAAGGAAGCTGCATAACCTGATTAAGTATCAGTACATCATTTTTAAAGGGATGCTATGTTCGATTCAGAACCATGCTCCTTTCTAGGAACATGCCAATTATTGGCTAATCAATATTCTAAGTACCACCCTCCAAATCTCTACAATGTTAATGCTATTTTTAACATTGGATCTACAACAGGAGACCTATTATTCTGCTGAATATTCTGAAATTAGAGGCATAAAGATGACAGAAAAAGCAATTCAGAGATGGATCAAAAATATTATAAAATATCAGGGAGACTATTTCCATATAGTCTCTATTATATGTTATTTTTAATTTTTCAAATTTAGTTCCTTGTTTTTGAAAACTAAGCTACCTATGTTTTGTACTTTTTAAGCATGTATTCTTTTCTATCCTGAGGTTATTAGTCACAAATTAATCTTTTACATTAATTTATCAATATGACTTTTCTTCTGTGAATTTCAGATTGGTTTGCCATGGCTCTTTGAAACAGTTACTCTTGTCCTCATTGTAGAGATGGTGATACTAAGGCAGAAAATGGTAAGGTAATTTATTCATAATTTCTGAGAACTCTATACCCTGTCAACTTCAAATTACAAATCATAGTGCACGCTGGGGCATATTTTGGGCTTCCCTTTGATTAACAGGGAGGAGGTTGGGCTTGATGACCTCTGCAGGAGGCTTCCAGCTCTGTAATACTAGGATCTTAATTCTGATGAATGGTCCTGATGGTAACTAGAACCAAGCTACTCCCCCACCCTTTAGTTCAAAACTTAAGACAAATCACTCATGCAAAATATTTTTTCTCCCTACTAATTCATAGGGTAAAATATCAATTTCTGCTAAGCATTGTTATGTTCTGATTTAGTCATGAGTGTGAGTTGATGAAAGGACCTATCTTATTTACACTGTTGTTTGGAAACTCTATGGGGATTTTGAACTGGGGGAAGGACACAGCGAGAAGTTTGGTTCCAGCTCAGTGAATGACATGTTTGTACTGGACAATGTAGCATAGTTTCTCCTAAGCTTCCAATCTGGGCATCAGCTGACTACACTCACAAAATAAGCTGATGATATTTAGATTTTACCAAGACTAATTAAGCAAGATGCATATTTCCCAGTAGATACCTGTGACTGAGGTGTGAATTTAATTTTTTTTTAATTAACAAAGTGATTTTGTGTAGTCTCTTTTGTTAAATTAGTTTTTATTTTCATTCCAATGCCTTGATTATTGGTTCATAGGAAGAACAATAACATCATTTGATTGTAATTAAATAAGGGGGAAAACATTTTACTTTTTTTAAATTATTGCTTCTGAACTCCGAAGGAAGGAAATGACATACTTTAAATAAGGACAGAAGATTCTCTCAGTGGAACTATGATAGCAGTTATTGTGTATCAGATTTTCTTGAGCATTAAGATCTTCTTTTAGAAGTATGTTTATTACCCTACAAACCTTTCTGGAGGTTTCATCTAAACTTGGAGTAGCTGGTAGAGGTGTTGGGATTTGAACAAGGTTTCTGTTCCTTTACTATTGCCTTAGTTTCTCTTGCTCATCAGACCAAAGTTTGGAATCTAGTCTCATCTTTGTGTATTTTGAAAATCTAACAAATCTAGAAGATGGTGTGAATGTGCATATATTTAGACAATTTAAAATTTTGTCAAGGACATGAAAGAAAGACATGTTTTCTAACAAAACAGAAAAAAACAAAAATAAGAACAGAATGCTTTTAACATTGCTTAAAGAACTACAGAACTATGGTGGCAAAGTGAGTATGTCATACAAGGTAGGCTATGTAAATCTATGTGTGATAATTGTGTACAATTCATTGATAGGGGATGTACTTTCTACTTAACACATGTTCTCCTCCTAGATACCTTGCCTATAGGTACAGAAGTATCTATTATATTGGTTTAGGCTGATTCTAAGGGATATTTCTCTTAATGTAAGCTGAAGCAGAGAGAAACTCTATTGGCAGATGCAAGTGACCTTTTCATCACAATGAGTTACTGAAGGATGGACTCTTAAGCTATGGAATATTGCTGAAATCAAGGCTGCTATAATGCAGTTATACTTTCGTAAGTCTGAATAGAAAAAAAAGTCACATCATGGAAAAGAGAACTCAATCAAATATTGGACTTCCACACTATTTATGTGTACTATGTGTTCTTAATAAATATTCTCATAAATACCTGCAAAATTCATGGGGTTTTTTTTTGCTTCCAGTGTTCGGCAATCTTGGAGATATGTGATACCTTGGTTTAGGAGCTGTAGAGCTCTGACAGAAGACCCATATTATAATTCCTGCATAACTAAGAAAAAGAAAGTGGACGATACCAATTAAAAAAAAGACTTAGAACCAGAAAGCTGACCTGAAAAGCCATAGATAGTGTGTTGATATTTTCAGAAATTGAAATTTATTTGAAAGTTTCTGGTACTTCATAGCAAAATATGATGGAAACTGACAAAAATATAAAGTGAAAGTTTTCCTAATGATAGCTCATTCTCCAAAAGTTTATTCTACAAAGATGAATGAAGACAAAATTTTAAATATCACAACCACCCTCTTATTTGATGTTCATTGAGAAAGGAGATAGTTTTTTCTCTTAAATTATCCCCAGATTGTAATAATAATGTGTATTAACATGATTAATATTATTTATTGATAATTTTAATAACTTTTAAATCCATTTTGTAGGTTTCAGTTTTTCAAAATCTTTGTTTTAAAATTAAAAGCCCAAGCCCATATGAAAAGATACAAATTTTAACAGATTTTATCTGGCATTTAAAAGGCATTGCCACAGTTTGGCTAACTTAGACAAATATGTCTATCTGGACATTGTAAGTGATTTGGTAGAAATAAAGGCATTACACATGTGGATGCAAACCCACTTACACAGTATCACTGGTAAAACCTTTAAAGATTAGCTTGAACAGCAAAACCTTATGAGAATATGAAGCTGCCACCTTAATAGCATTCATTATGTTTATTTTTAATAAAGAAATAGCTTTATTTTGGCATAACCAGTATAGGAAATCAAGTTGAATTTGTGTCACATTGTACTGAATAGGTTAGGCATAGGACATTTAGAACCTAAGGTTTTTTAATGTAAGTCAATGTTTTACTTTAATATAAGTAATTAATCAGTATCTAATGTGGTTTTGGGGCCATAGGGTAACTTAGTTTTCATATCCTAAACAAACCTACCTTTTTAGTTACTTTCAGACAATAGGGAAATGCTTCAAAGAAATGACCAACAACCAAGTTCAGATGGGCAAGATCTTACCAGTTATTATAAAAAGAAGCCTCAAATGCTGTTAACTTGCATATGGACAACCAGATTTACACCATAAAATAGGAAACACTTCTATTATTGCATACAAAACTTAAAAAAGGTTTAATTTTAAACATATAAATCATACTTAATCTAACAATATGCACATTATGTGAAAATGTCATCTAACTCTTTGCCTTTCAAGTTCGTATATTATAGAAAACTCAGATATTTTCTTTATCTTTCTTTTTTAAAAACAGATTCATTACCCTGTAGGTTTCAGTTAGTTAATATTGAACAGGGATTCAGGGAAGGATTCTTTTTTAAATTATTGAAGAGATCTGAATATGTTTATAAACTGAAACAGATATCCCAGTGGAGGAATAATGAAACCAAAAACTGATGAAATCTGTTCACAGTCCTGGAGGAGATGAACAATGGAGACAGGGGAATTGGAGGTTAAAATTATATCATCTGCAAGTGGGTGAAGACATTTGCTCTTTCAATGCTGTGAGCACATTGCTTCTCCAATATAATCCTGGACATGACCAATTATCCTATTATTTGTGATGTTTATAGATATATATATATATATAATTGGTGAGATGCATTTCTGAGTTTGAAATAGCTTTGAATACTGATTATTTTATTTTATTGATACCTAATATTTTATATATTTGTGGGGTACATATGAGTGTTTGTTGATATATTATTATTTGTGCTTACTTTTATGCATGACTTTTCTCTTTTCACATTGGCTCCAGGAGAATTAGGAAGAAAACAAAGAGCAAGTTTTGGTCATTGGTTGGCTGGTGGTTGGTTTTCTTTTCTTTTGTTTTCAAACTTCCAAAGAGGATCTTGAAGCATTTATCAGAAATAATTGGAGGTGGCCAGGCGTGGTGGCTCACGCCTGTAATCCCAGCACTTTGGGAGGCTGAGCTCAGTGGATCACTTGAGGCCAGGAGTTCAAGACCAGCCTGGCCAACATGGCAAAACCCCGTCTCCACTAAAAATACAAAAATTAGCTAGCATACTAGTGAGCTCCTGTAGTCCCATCTACTAGGAGGCTGAGGCAGGAGAATCACTTGAACCTGGGAGGCAGAGGTTGCAGTGAGCCGAGATCCTGCCACTGCACTCCAGCCTGGGTGACAGAGCCAGATTTTGTCTCAAAAAAAAAAAAAAAGAAAGGAAAAAAAAGAAAAAAAGAAAGAAAGAAAAAGAAATAATAATTGGAGGTGTAGAGGAGCAATGTCTTAATTGACAGGCTGTGGAGCAGCTATTATTGCTAGAAGCAAAAAACAATGAGGGAATGGAACCAATGCCTCAGACCACCTACTGGCCACCAGGTGAGCACCATGTCACAGCAGGGCTGGGTATTTGCACTGGCTCTTCTCTTTAGACCTGAGAAGAGTTGTCCAATGGGAGCTCCTTGACTATTGCTTGTTGGTCATCCTAAAATATTGATGGCTGCTTGCGTCCTGAGATATCCTCAGCCCTGTTTGTATATTTCCCTTTCCAATGTGTACCCTAGAACACTTACCACTTCCCCTGGGTTCTGAAGTGGGGTCGAAGATGAGCCAAGATGAGCACTTGTCCTTCAAGAGATTGGAAAGCAGTGACGTCTCAGCTGTTTTACACAGTTAGACACTGGGGATCCATTCATCGCTTTTTGGAAAGGAAACATAAACATGGCAAGATTTCATGCTTAGGTAGCAAATTACAATTTCCAAAGTCTTTTTATACCTTCAATATTAAATTCAGTGTTCTAATTATGGTAAATGTTCTAATTATGGTAAACCACCAAGGTTATAGCCTGAGTTTTTGAGGCTTGAAATTTATACTGTTTAGACAGCTTTTGTTAGGAAAAATAATTAAAAGATATAAATTCAAAATTAGGTTGCAATGTAACTATTTCTTTTTTTCTTTTTCTTTTTTTCCTTTTTTTTTTTTTTTTTTTTGAGACAGAGTCTCACTTCATCACCCAGGCTGGAGTGCAGTGGCAAGAACTCAGCTCACTGCAACCTCCGTCTCCCAGGTTCAAGCAAGTCTCCTGCCTCAGCCTCCCAAGTAGCTGGGATTCCAGGCACCCACCACTATGCACGTCCAATTTTTTTGTGTGTGTTTTTGTATTTTTAGTGGAGACAGGGTTTCACCATGTTGGCCAGCCTGGTCTCGAACTCCCGACCTCAGGTGATCCACTTGCCTCAGCCTCCCAAAGTGAGGGGATTACAGGTGTTAGCCACCACGCCCAGCCTAACTATTTCTTTAAAATGAGACATCACAACAATAAATTACAAAATTTTAAAAGCTGAAAAATTGCAAAATCAGAAAATCCAGAAAATAACATAATATTTGAAAGAATCAACTGCCTCAAACATGTCTGTACATTTTTTTTCTATTTTTGGCCACACATTTCTGCTCACTTCTCCATATTACACAATTTATGATATTTTCTATAGAAACAATAAAATGATATTCATTCTTGCCTCTAGCATAATCCTTTCTTTAAAAAATTAACAATAAAAATAAACTAAAATAAATTTAAATACTTGACAGTTTAGAAAGTTTACTTCAGCTTCAGACTAGTCATTGATGATGTCATTAAAATTTTCAAAATTGTTGTCATATTTAGAAGCTGTGGTCTCATAGAAAAAATATCTACAAAGTGTTTGTTGAGCATGATCCTTCTCAAATATACTTACTTTATGTTCTCTGATATAGGTTTGTGCCCAAGAAGCACACATTTCTGGTAAATTTCATTGTGTGTAAGTCTTATACAAATTACATGGCAAATTGATAATTTGTATATTTTTAATAACTTCCATTTTGATCAATCATTGATAAGAACCTATCTTTCACTTAGAATTTTACACAGCTAATTCTGGGAAGAATTTTCCTCATATTTTTTCTGGCCCTGTACATTTCGGTATTGTTTTTCATCCAATGCTCACACACTTTGGGTGCCAGTCATCATGGGACAGATTCATTTTGCTGTAGCATTTCTGGCCTTGTACATTGGTGTCATGATGCCAGGACAGTCAGCACAATGGGAGGCATGACTATTGCTGTAGCCCAGTCCCACACATGGAGAGAAGGCGACAACATAACCATATATTAAAGTGACTACAAACCACATCAATACATTCTAATGAAATCAAGCTAAATTATCCTCTACCAGTTATCTACAGCTATGAAAGAAAAAAAAGTCCCACATTATGGTGGTTTAAAACAGTAAACATTTTATTGCTTACAGTTTTGTTGGTTGGATATTTGGGGCTCAGTGGGGATGGCTTGTCTCTACTCCATGTGATGTCAGCTGGGGTGACTTGATTAGGGCTAAGAGATCAAAGATTGCTTCATTCTCCATAAATGGAGCTTTGCTGTTACTGTCAAACTGGGGCAATGTGGTTCTCTTCCATGTGGCTTTACTCTCCATATGGTGGTTCATTCACTATGATCTTTCTCTCCACATGTTCCCTGTCTCCGCAGACTAGCCTGGACTTCTTTTTGTGGAGACTGGATTCCAAGATTGAAAGTAGAAGCTACATGCTTTCTCCAAGCAGGGCTTTAAGACTTCACTTCTGCAACATTTTATTGATGAAAGCAAGTCACAAGACCAGACTGATTCAAGGGGTGGAGAAATAGACCCTACTTCTTGATGGAGGGAGCAGTAGAGTTACATTGCAAAGGGATCTGGACAAAAAAAGGAGTGATTTATTAGGAATCATGTTTAACAATTTACCACAATCCCCAGCGCAACTGCCTGTTAGCTGGATCCAGAAATGTCTACAACTACTGCAATGCCATTTGACCTTAGGGGTGATGTGACCCAGTGTAAAGAGATGGTGGTCTTAACCAATCACAGTTAAGATAGTTTAGTTTTGGAAGGTATAAAAAATATGTAACAACATGAATGCACTTTTAGGGTCAGACAAGAGACTTAGAAAGAGCCTGCAAAAGGGAGGAGCCCTGAGGCCTAAGCCCCATGAGTGTCAATGCTTACCTGTATCTAGACACTGGCATCCCCCTTTTGATAAGGCCAAGATTGATTGTTTTCCTTTCCTACCTACCCTATATCTAATCGATGTGCAAACACTGTTGACACACAAAAGAACCCTAAATTCAACAATTTGTGAAGAATTTTTGCACTAACATGTTAGTTCAAAAACTCAACATTGCTTGCTAAGACTATTGCAATAAACTTTTCTATGATCCCCTAATTTGATTCTTGCTCCTCTTATTTTTTACACAGTCATCAGAGTAAATCTTTTCAAAGGTAAATTGGATTTTATGACTTTTCTGCTTCTAATTAGTTTCATCTATACATTAAAATATATTTCCAAACTATTCTACACTGGTCTGTCACTGGCCACCTCCAGAATGTGATTTTCAACCATTTTCTCTATTTTGCTCTCTATCTCCCTTTCTCTCTGCTCTATTTTTATTATTTTTAACCACTGCTAGAATATAAGATCCAACTTAAGAAGAGAGATTTTTGTCTATCAGCTTATTCCCTGGGCTTAGTCTAGCACAAGCTAGTGGCACAATAAGCATTTATTAAATAAGTAGATATTATATAATTAAAATTTAGCAACAAATTCTATACGATATATATTATCATTCAATTTGAGTGAAAAAGTTCTGATGAAATAATCAAAATCACCTTAAGCATACGAAAGAGTTAAGGCCCAGACGTTATTCTACTGCTGTCTCTTATTTCTAAACACAGGCTTATTTCAGTGAGAGATTAACTTAACCCAGATTCTTACTATTATAAAGGAGTACCATGAACCCATGAAAGCTGGCTTTCTCTCTGAATCTGTTTTCTCTTTTAATTAATAGCAACATTTACAAAGGAATAATTAATAGGCACTTACCCTTGGCATATCATGCTGGAACATGTGGTCATTCGTGGTAGGGAGCATTTAGGCATGATTTCTACATCAACCCCACTGTTATCTCTCCAGAGTTGAAGCTATGAGACAATTCAAAAATAATATGGTAGTCAATTCTGTTTTCTCAGACAGCTCTCACTCACAAACGGATGATGAGTGACTTTTTATTAAGTTCCAGAAAAGAAATCACAGACTGTCTTTTAAGAAGTCAGAGTCTCTTTTTTACTTGCTGATGAGGCACAGGACATGGAAATACATCCTCAGCATCCAATAACGACAGACCTTCCAGATCTTATTGTGCTGGGCACCACATGGTTAAGCTTTTTACTGTGTTAATTTGGTTTTGCGAAGGCCATTTATAAATAGAGTTATGAGGAGATGTATGGAAGAAAGGAGAGAAGAGTGGGAACAAAGCAAAGCTAACGTAAAGACTACCATATCATAAGCATCCTGGTTAGAGACAGTGTTGATTATGCTCAATGTCACTTTTTCTCCCTGTAGGATTGGACAGTGAAGTTTCTCAGCTATCCTGGGGAGCCAGAGCATAAATTGAAACGAGCTGCCTCAGGCTCCAAGCAGGGGAAGAAAAACAAGAACCAATTCCTTTGCCTTGAAAAAGATACAATAAGCAAATAAGTAGAGGTTTAGTAAGGAACTAGTGAAAGATTTAAAATAATTTTATGAAGATTTCTAACCATACATCAGTCCTATCCTCAAGATATACTTACATCAAGAGTCAAATTTTCTCTAGAGATCTATTAGGTATGCCAACTAATTCCTTAATAAGCTTTTGAAATTTGCATATTCCTTAATAAGTTCTTTAAAAATGAGCAACCAACATATTTATCAGGTAAGCAGTGCACGCTGGGTAAATAATGTATGTTTATTATTTACTTAGGGCATTGCTCTGATCTTTTATGAATATTGTCTGATGGTTAGGAAAAATACATATCTCTCTTCTTTTTTATATTTCTTAAGCCAAAGGCAGGATTTCTACTTCCATTAAAGATTTATTAAATTCAAAAATAAGGAAATTGCATGTTAAAAAAGCTAGCCTTCTCTTTAGGCCTTTCATATTAAAATAACATTAAAGAGGATGAAAACAAAGCAAATTTAATTTGTTTCCCTGATTTCTCACTTCTTTATTCATACTCTTCTGTCTTCTATTAATTTTCACCAGAGCTAGGTTTTCTCTTAACTCTGAAATTCCCTCACTTTTGTTGGTTTAAGCGATACCCACAGGGGACATTTTTCAAAGTGGTATGCTAGGTTTTAGCTGTGGGAGGCCCATTAATACAGCACATAGAATTTTACTCCCCATAATGACATTTAAAGAGAGCTATTTGTTTTGACTGTGTTCTTTGTGTAGGCCTGAAGGTTACCATAGTAAAACCCCTTTGGCAAATGTGCAGTCAGAAATTTCTGGGTTAAAGTGGTAGGGGGTAAGGAAGAGGACATTTCCAAAATATTTCATGAGCAAAGTCCTGATAAAAGGGGAGGGTCTCTGGGGTCTGGTTTGTTCCTATTTCCTTCTCTTAAAAACAAAGGCAAATGCCTCTCATTCCCTCTTCCATCTACCCTCAGAAACCTACACCTCGAAAACCTACAAATTCTAATCTTTCTGATTCTTGCTACAAATTGGATTTTATGGTATTGTTAGGTTAATTTTTGTTTATGAATATTCAGTTTCTTGACTACGGTAATAAATGATCACGAAACTCAAAGCTTCAGAGGTAGTCAACAAGGAAGGACTTCGAAGTTAGTTATGCATTCAAATTCGTAATTTCCTTTGAGAGATCAGCTGTTTACTGTTTAAACTTGCACAAGGCACTTAGCTTCTCTGAGCTTTATTTTCCATCAGCTGTAAAATGGAATAATACTATATCTTCTAGCAGAGTTGTTATAAAAACTGCTTGAGGTGGAGAGCAATTTTCCAACACAAATCTTGGTCTGTGTTAAGCACAGATACATGTTAGCTTTCTATCTCTTAATGTTTGCTACCGTTTTGGATAGAATAACCAAAGAGAGATGTGCATTCTTTTATTATAACGAATCTTTTGTAAAGTCTTATAAAGACAAGAAAACAGTAACCATCCTGGTTGCTGTAAGTATGCAGCTAAGAGGATTTCATTTGACCCTGCTCAATCTATTCTGTCTGAATTCTATCAGGTACATCCAAATAATGTAACATCCTCTTCTATTGTGGCTGAATGTTTATGTCTTGATGATTCATGCATTTGAAGGGAAATTGAATTAACCAAGGAGGGAAATAAAAAATTTAAGAATAAGTTTAACAAGATCAATTCTTTTATAATTGGAACGCTTGCTCTCAGCCTTGAAAAATAGCATTTAAAAAGGTGTTCATGGTCTGTGACTATCATTTGTAAAGTGAAAACTAAGTGTCTTGCCCAAAGGCTCAACAGAAAATGGTGTCTTTGAAGGGACTTTTTCATTTTAAAGAATCTCACAGCACCTTTATAGCATATTTTCTCCTAGATTATTATTCTTGTCACTATCTTGCTTTAAACTAAGAGTTTAGTATGGAAACATATCATACACTCACTCCTAGCCTTTACCTTATCTCTATCAAAATTGGTATTATTTTATTCTTACAAATTAGCATAATGTACAATAGCATTTCAGAGGTTGATAAAACCATCTGCTACTACTGGCTAGTAGTAGCCAAATGTAACATTTATCAGCCTCAGCTTCTTCATTTGTCAAAAGATATAATAATTCATTCCTCATATGTTTCTGTGATGCACTGATGAGTAATAGTTACTGAAAATATCCTGTGTGCTGGTGTGGCAGTGAGACTCCAAAGCTGGCCACTTGAAAAGATGCCTCCTGAAACTGACACCCTCGAATAGCCTCCTCCCATATTGAATATGAATGGCCCCTGTGATGCACTTTGACACAACTAATATTTGAAAAGATGGGTGGGAGTGAAAAAGAAAAAACATTTTAGAAAAGGCAAAGATGATCAGTAAAAGCCACAGGATAATTTTGGACATGCTTCCGAGATACTAAGAAGACCAACTGAAGAGAAAGCATGCTGGAAAACGAAAGAAATAAAATTTGGTAGGTGAATACTGCTGAGTTAACACTGTGCCAGGTCTAGGCCTAAACCTTAAGAAGGCCTAGAAGCATTGGCTTTCGTGCATTTAGGCACCCTGAGCTGCCATGTAGGAAGTCTGTCTACCCTGCTGGAGAGAACATCTGTAGAGATGATGGAGAAATTATCTCTACAGTACTCACAAGGAGCGAGAGAAGAGGACATGCCATCCTGATAGCTGTCCCAGTGTTCCAGCTAGTGTGGTCTTTTAACCATTTCCACCAAGGTCTCAAGTATGTGAACCCCATCTGCCAGCTACCTGCAGCTTCATTAGAGACCCCAAGTAAGACCAGCAGAGAAACCACAGAGCTGAGCACCAGTCAACCCACAGAATGGTGAGAAATAGATGGCTATTGTTTTCCAGGATGAAGCGTTGTGAGAGTTCATTATATAGCAGCGTAAACAAAACAGCTGAGTACCCTACATATATTTCTTCCTTTTATTTTTATTCTTCTTCACTTACTCTGCGTGTTTTCCACAGTTTAGTCCTTGCTCCCTCCTTCCCCAACATACTCTCTATGGAGAGCCAGCTGATTCCCACAGCTTCAGCAACGAACTCTTCGTTCGCTACCCTGGGTTCTGTTTCTCCATTCATGCCGTTTCATCCGTAATACGGAACTGCACCTTCACCAGCTTAGTGAATATTTCTTTTCCTTAAACTCATCATCATAATTGTAATACTATTCTATTTAAGGGTTTCACTCACTATCTGTATAATTTTTCAAGGCCCTCTGCATTTTGTTGGCATTTACCTATCAGATCTTGTTTCTCTCTTTCCAGCATGTGTTCTGTTCTCTCATCAGTTGTTTTTTCACTATCCCATAAACAGTAACTACTTTTGTGCCTTTGCTGTCAGTGCTGTTTCTGAAATGTCCCCCAACTCCCTTCTATCTTTCAAAATAACACTCCTCCATTTTTAACTTGGGTCCTGTGTCTTCTGTGGATTTCTTCCTAACATCTCTTTCATTGATTTTCTTTATCTCTGTGTTTCTACAGGATTGATGATATTATTTATACCTCTTCATATATTATTTTATATGTTGACAAGTGGGTGTATGTCATTGGCTACAAATCATAATAGATGCACTTTGATTTAATATTGAAAGTATTCTTTCTTGAAATGTTATTTTAAGGTCCTATTCGAGTGCCAAATATAAAGCTTTAGGAAAACATTTGGAAGCTGGAAATAGCTAGTAGTTTCACTTGGCTCATGTACAAAGTGCAGGGGGAAGGGAGCAGGAGAATGTGACAGGAAGGTAAAAATCATAAGTCTTATGCTGTACAAAAACTTGGTATTTTAACCTGTAGATACTGGGCACCATGAAAATATTTTAGCAGGAGAGGAAAAGCCTCTGATTTATATGTTTGCAAAATAAAATGGCTGCTGTCAAGAGTATAGATTAAAGTGTTGTGCTTTGGTGATGGGGGGTATGGACGAATGTGAAAGTGGCTGCACTGAGGTGAGTGAGGAAGCAAAAGCAATTATTAGGTCAGGTGGGAGATGCAAAAGCCTGGATGGGAGCAGTAGGAGGGCAGAAGGGAGACAGAAGGAGCTCTAAGAGGTCTTTGGGGAAAAAATTTTCAGAACGTGGTGGCCAGCTGGCTAAAGGAGAGAGAGTGAATATGACTCCTAGATTCCTGACTTGGAGACTTGTGGTCTCTTACACCAAGATCGGGGGACAGGATGTGAAGCAAGCAAATAGGGGTGGGGCATGATTAATTCTTCTCTGGAAGTCTTGAACTTGAAATATCTATTGAAAATACAAGTGAGACGCCTGGATCATTGTGAAAATATAGGTTTGAAGTCAAAGAGAGAAACAGGTCTGACTTAAGAGTGTAGATGTGTGAATCATTACTGTTACCATATGTATAGTAACAATATGGGAATTAATGAAATCTCTCACAGAGAGTTTTGATTGAAAAGGGATCACTAGAAACCAGTAAAATTTGAAGACACGTGAAGAGAATCATTTGAAGAATATTGATTAGATGTGAGCAGGAGAGAGAGAGTGATGGTGTGGAAGAAAGGAGAAGAGACTTCTAAGAAAGTGGCCATGGTCACATGTTAAATGTCCATAGAGAGAAAAAGTGAAGACCTAAGTTACACAACAGATTTTGTTTGACTTCACTGGGGATTTTATTGAAAGGGCAATATTTTCTTGTGGAGTGAAAGTGGGAGCTGCGGTGGTTTAAGAGTGAATGGAAAGCAATGAGTCAAGTATGGCTGTGAAGAAAACAAGAGGGGTAGATTAGCAATATAGGCAAATGTAATGAGGCAAGACTTTTATTTATTATTTTAAGATTGGAGACATTTGAGTAACTAAAGAAAAGTACAGGGAGAGAGAAGAGATGCTGGATGCTTTTAATTTCTAAAATTGTGTCCAAATTTCTTCTTTGCTAATGTGCACGATTACACTTGAATTATAATTAACCTTGATAATTATCTTTTAAATCTGCTATATTAAGAAAATTTTTCTGTTATATAAACTTAGTCTTTTAGCCAAAAAGAAATTTGCTTTGAATGTGTTTCTTTCTTTTCATTAGATCAAGGGATATAAGAGCCCACTCAATCACAAAATGTTTAAGAAAACAGAGAAGAACTTTATTTCACTAAGCTTGATTTGTTTTTACAACTACCTGAAGGTGAAATTAGGTTGATATGGTTTATTGGTCATGAATGCTGGTATACAATTATCTTAGTATGTAGTTATCAAATAAACTTATTTTTTCTTTTCTTTTTTTTTTTTTTTTTTGAGATGGAGTCTCACTTTGTTGCCCAGGCTGCAATGCAGTGGCATGATCTCCGCTCACTGAAACCTCCACCCTCCAGGTTCATGCCATTCTCCTGCCTCAGCCTCCCAAGTAGCTGAGACTACAGGCGCCCACCACCATGCCTGGCTAATTTTTTTGTATTTTTAGTAGAGACAGGGTTTCATTGTGTTAGCCAGGATGGTCTCGACCTCCTGACCTTGTGATCCACCCGCCTTGGCCTCCCAAAGTGCTGGGATTACAGGCATGAGTCACCACCCCTGGCCTAAACTTATTTTTTCGTAATGTTTATTGTCCCACTAAAGACACTAAAATGATATATTTTGGCTTTCTATGTTGAAATCCAAATAAATTGCTGAAAAATATAGAAGTGAATAAAAATTAAATCTGATAATAAAACATCTTTACTATTTAATGTTTTTAATTGCTCAGGCAAAATAGGGTTTTTACTACCACAAATTGACTTCATGAAGGGACAATACAAGAGCCTAGTATGATGAATATTTTCCGCTTACAGTAT
Source organism: Pongo abelii (assembly GCF_028885655.2). Taxonomy (NCBI): domain Eukaryota; kingdom Metazoa; phylum Chordata; class Mammalia; order Primates; family Hominidae; genus Pongo; species Pongo abelii. The sequence goes on from NC_071990.2 coordinate 141,652,563, forward strand.
ACTTTTTGAAAAATATAGCAAAATAGGTTTTGATTGTAAACTAACTAAAGCAATGACCATGTCATCCTCATCATCTTCCTTCTCATCAGACTTTATCAGCTAAGGTTTACTGAATGTCTTCTACATGCCAGCCTTACAACCAGGCACTTTACAGTTCTTTCTTTTTATTCTCATAATTAACCTATGAAGTTGGACTAACTAGACCACCTCCCTATCAAATAGATACTGGGGAGAAAAATTGCTTTCCTTTACCACACAAAGAAAAACAGGCTTTAAAGCCAAAGCCTGTTTTTTGTTCAGCTGAGGGGGCTCCAGTGTTGGCTAAGTATCAGTGGCACCCCATTCCTCTTAGCAGATCTGAAGGGGGAAATTTTTAGTTGTAGGTCATGGGGGTGATGTACCCACTCTTTTGTGAAAGTGTAGCCTTGCAAATTATAAGGCAAATGGCAAATTATCTTATTAAGTTGGGTTAAACTGCATTCATGTTGAGAGTTAGGTTTGTCCTTGGAAGGCAGGGACACATGTTAGTGTTTGCGTGTGTGCATGTGTGTTCTAAAAACTGTGATATGACAATTAAAAGAATAAAAGTATGAGCCTGAATCACACTGATTGAGTGACACAGAAAGTGGGGCTACTTAAAGTGCTTCCACTCTTCTCAAACCGTTTTGTGGGACATGAAGCTTCACAAACTGCAATGCTTTATGAGTGTGACTTTAGACTGAGGTTTGAGTCTCATCCAAACATCTCAGACATGAAGCAGACATGTCTGCTTGAGAGCTGAGTGCTAAATATAGGTAAGGACAGCTCCTCTAGGCAAGCAGAAGTGTTTCCTAATTGGTGAGTGAAGAGTCACGTGGGGGAAGTTAAAAGGTGGAAATTGTCTCTGAGAGAAAGACAGACATGGAAGTTGAGGGTGCAGCTAGGAGTGGAGATGATCACAAAGTAAAATGCCACTCTTTGTAGAATTTTTTTTCTTGGAGTCATATCTGTACACTTTTATTTTACTTATTTCATATATTGTATTTCCACTTAGATTATTCAAACCCTTCTGATACAAGTTTGTTAGGAGAAATTTGGAATGAAGTTATATAATGGAGAGTTCTAAACAGAATTGTAGAAAATAGCAAAGGAGGAAATAGTCAAAATACAGGAAGAGGTTCTAGAGCTGAGCTGACTTTTGTGGCAGCCACTAGCCACAGGTGGTTACTGACAAGTTAACTACAACCAGTCCCAGCTAAGAGGTGTTGTACATGAAATACACACACCAGATTTCAAGACTTAGTATGAAAAAAAAGTCTTAGTATTTTTGTTGTTGTTACTTGTCAAAATACTAATATTTTGGATGTATTAGTCTAAATAATATATTTTATTAAAAGTAATTTGCTTGTTTTAAAATTATTTTTAATGTAGCTACTAAATTACATATATGATTCACATTGTATTTCCACTAGACCATGCTGTTCTAGACTAAAATTGATAGAAAGTGAACAGTGACCTACAGAGGAACAGAGAGGCATAAAAACTTTAAATAAGTGACAACTCTGGTGCAGACACATAACAAACTGCCTAACAAACTTACTCTTTTCCCATGTTTACTGGAGAGTGATAGCCAAAAAGAGAGATGGGGAAGTTGATGCTTGAGTTCCATTCATATGATTATTTAATTTTGTAAATTAGTAAATAGAAATACACAGAAATATAAAATATAGCAGCACACTGAAGATCAGATAAATAACTTTTCTCAGCCATTCTTAACATTTTCCATGTATCTTGGGAATGACTCAGTTAATATTCATCTAATTATGTGATCATTCTCTTCTAATCATACAGAAAATAATATTTTTCTAGCTTACAGCGAGGAAAAATAAATTTTTTTTTTTTTGCTACTTTGGTCAGAGAGGAAAATTTATTTTCTAAGTTTCACAAAAACTTATGGGGAGGCGTTATAGAAAAGGCTGCCACTGCCAGATTCAAATAAAGGTCATCATGCTCCCATCCCTACATCCCAAATTCCCACCTATGCCTATGGTTTACTCAATCAGGCTCTTTGAGAGGGGGTTATATTTTTCCCCCTACTAAATCATAATACAGCCTCCTCCCACATAGTGAAAAAATACAGAAAAACACGCAAAGAAAATCTTAAAAACATCCATTCCATGTGTATTAAAGGAATGTTTTAAACCGTTTTATGCATGTATGTATACATTTGAAGTGTGTATATTGTTTTATAACCTGTTTAGTTTTTCCTTAACATTTAATCTAAAACATTTATTTTCGTTTTTTTTTGAGATGGAGTCTCACTCTGTCGCGCGCCACGTTAGAGTGCAGTGTGGCTCGATCTCGGCTCACTGTAACCTCTGCCTCCCTGGTTCAAGTGATTCTCCTGTCTCAGCCTCCTGAGTAGCTGGGAATATAGGGGTGCACCACCACGTCCAGCTAATTTTTGTATTTTTAGTAGAGACGGGGTTTCACCATATTGGCCAGGATGGCATTAATCTCTTGACCTCGTAATCTGCCCGCCGTGGCCTCCCAAAGTGCTGGGATTACAGGCATGAGCCACCGCACCCAGCCTATTTTCCACTAAGTACTATTCTAAAGCAGCTATTTTTAAATATGGGTGCCCTATAGGCTACTGTAAGGGCAGGTAGAGACAAAGCCAAGGGGAACTGGGATACTGTGGATATGCTTACATCAGTACTCGGTTTTGCTATTCCTATATAATTGAGGTGTCATTTGAAGAGATGGCTCTTCTAATAAAACTAATGTGGGTATATTTTATTCTAAAATATAATGATTGAAGACTACTTGATATTCCATTGCTTTTATAGCCCATCCTTTATTTAACCAATCTATTGTTAAAGAGGATTCAAATGTATTTCTTCTTTTTTCACATTATAAATAACAGTATAATAAATATTGAGTACATGAATATTTTATATATTTCAAATAGTTTTGATAAAATACATTTCGGGAAGTATAATCATTCAGCTAGATGATATAACCAACCGTTACTTGTCAAATGTCTTTCCTAACTTTCGCATCAGTGCACATTCACCAGCAGTGTGTATATTTTTATTTAATTGAAACCTTGCTTACTATGGGTATTTTAATTTTTAAGAAAATTCTGTAATTTGTGATGTTTTTTCATTAGTTGAATGTATATTGCTTTCTTTATTCATATTTCATATGCTTAGTAGTTTTTTTCTTCATATGTGAAATTTCTGCTTCTCTTCTTACTTCAATCTTTTCTCAATCATACCAATTTCCTAGACATTTTTATATAGCAATATTAAGCCTTGTTAATAGTCTACATATATTTTCCCATGTTTTTATTTGATTTTAAATTTAAATTTTTTGCTTATAATGTTTTGACATATGGAAATGTTTAATTTTGTGTATGTAAGTACCTCTAAGATTTCCTTAAAAGATTCTTTTCTACATTTATGCCTAGAAAAGTCTTCCTTACTCCAAGATCAGATACATTTTCTTCTAGTTCCTTTACTGTGTAAGTTTTTGCATAGATATGATAAATCCATCTATATATTTGAAGCGGGGAGGTGTGTGCAGGTACAATGCAAACTAAAGATTTTTTTTTAAATTCCATCAAGAGGGAATTAAATGACCTATGATCTAGTTATTATCCCTAAATTCTACACTGATTATATTTTATATTCTAAATTTTTCATTAAACTTGGATCCCTTTGATGAAATTTTTAAATTTTTCATTGATCTTTCTATTTTTATTGTTAGTCATTTAAAAATTAGTGAAGCCTTATGGTACGTATTGAAATACAAAAGAACAATAACTTTTTAATTAATTTTTTCTTTAAGTTAAATTTTTTTCAGTAATCTGTCTACCAGTTTTTTCCTTCTAGATTGATAGACTTTATATTTATGTCCTTATAAATTAAATGTATCTATTGATTTGGTAGAAACAGGGCAGATATGCTCCAATAAATTTTCTCATGCTTCCTTAGTCTGTTGACTCATGTTTTCTTTTATGCAATTTGGTTTAAAAGGTTTTCCAATAGATTATTGCCTGTTTCTTACTAAGTTTATTTGTGTGTGTGGGTGTGGATGTAAAACAGTTTCTTACATATCAGCAATCATCAGTTAGAACATATGAAATTGGGAAATGATATTTGTTAAAATGCTTTTCACTTGATTCTTTGGATTTATAATTAGAAAGTATCTGAACATAATTTTTTTTTCTTCTTTATAGTGGTTTATATCTTATACTTATTTTTATTTTCTTTTTCCTTTGGTGAGAACTTCCAAAGAAATACTAAATATTAGTACTTTTGGTAATAGTTGCTGTTTCTCACTTTAATGAATGCTTCCAGTGTTTCCCAATTATGCGTAATATTGGCTTAGGGCTTCAGATAAACATCATTCTTGTTTACTCACACTCTTTTTATTGCTTTTTAAAGTTTTTCTATCAGGGTAGAATGAAAAAATGTTTCCTTCCCTCTCTCCCTCCCTCCCTGTCTTCCTTCCTCCCTTCCTTCCTCTCTCCCTTTCTTCCTGCCTTCCTTCCTTCCTTTTGCTCTTGTCTTTTTTTTTTTCCACTATAGCCATAGCCTGAGTAATGTTAGCTCCACAAAATTAATTCAAAACTGTTCCATGTTTCCTGTGCTCAGGAATATTTGTCTTAGCATTGGCAGCATTTCTTACTTTAAAATGCATGTCGTCTGACTTTTTTAGTGTTTATTTTTTAGAACAGTTTTAGGTTCACAGAAAAATTGAGAAGAAGGGGCAGAGATTTCCAACGTATCTCCTGTCCCCACACGTGCACAGCCTCCTCCTTTAATTTAATAACAGCCCCCACCAGAGTGGTACATTTGTTACAACTGATGAAACTTTTCCTGAATGTCAGATACTTGGAATGTAGTCTTTACCAATGTGGTGAAGCGTGGGGGGGAAGACAAATATTCTATAGTTCTGTGATTAGATCTCAGTCTTTTAGTGAACTTAGGCCTCTGGACTGTAAATTTCACGAGTGTTTCTCAGTTTTTTCCTACTCTCAGGTGAGTTGGAGTTAGGTATTTTCCTTTTCCCATGTGGAAGGTTAGAGCTGACAGAACTTGGGTATTTCGCTTCCTCCAAGTGAGTTAGGCTCTGTTAACGCCCCAGCAGGTTAGAGTCTCCTGAGGACAGGATTTGTGAAGCGAAGGCTTTGTTAAGAACAGAATGTTCTGCTACATTTCAAAACGGTTCCTTTTCCCCTCCCCCTGCTGGAAACACGAGGGAATTTTTCTGTGATATTTACAGTGAGAACCTGCCCATGCCCCTGGAGGTAAAACACAAAAGTGTGTGGGGACCCCCTTTGACTAGCTCCTGGTGGAGTGTTTTAAGTCTCAGAACCGTGCACCCTGAGCCTCCAGAAGTTTCTTAATTACAGTTCAGATTTTCTCACCAAGCCGTTGGTTCCCATCGTTTCTGTTTGTGAGGCTTTGCTATGTAGATTTTTGTCTATTAGTCCTAATGCATTCAACTTTATAAGTTTGTCTGTTTTATTGCTATTTCAAAGTATTTATTCATTGCCTTATTTATTATTTAAAAATGATAATTTCTTGTATATTTTTTAAATTTCTGATTGTATGTTTGTCTTTTGTGAATTTATTAAGTTGAATTTATTTTAAGTAATTAAATAATTTTATTTTACTTTTTCTAATTTAATAATGAAAACATTTTGAATTGTGGGAAATATGACATATAATACTCTTCTTAATTATACATAGTTTTGATTTTCCTATTGACCCTAGGATTTCATATGAATATTAAAAAGAAAAGAACCTGTCATTTTGGGTTTTTTGTTTTGTTGTTGCTATTGTTTCTGTTATTGTTATTTTGCTATTTTATTGTACTTGGGACAAAGATTATTGTTGGCATTGTGTTTGCTTTCTGTGTGTTTTGTAGGTTTCTTTGTGCCTTATTCTGAGATTACTTTTTATAAATATTCCAAAAGCTGCTTTACAAGAAGGTGATCTCTTAGAACACAAGGCTTAATAAAAAGAAATTGTTAAATCAAACTTATTAACTATTCAGATAATTATACATTTTTTCTTTTTTAAGAAATGTCTATTTCCCTTATGACTTTTTCACTGCCCATTCAGACATCTCATTTTTAATCTCAGCTCATATTTTTATCATTTCATCATTCATATCTTGTTTCGTGGGGTCTATATCTTATTGAATTTTAGCAGTCTATAATTAATATTTTTGGAAAATTATTTGGTGTATTATATCCTCGTTCAGTGCTTGTTGAGCACTCTGTCTTCCTCTGCCCCGTGTATGTGTTTTCCCCTCTTCTGTTTGCATATCAATACTTCTACAGGAATTGTTCTGCAGTACATTGTTCAGATTCTCCTTGCATTTTTACACTTTTCACCTTGGTTACATTAGAATCACCTTATGAGATTCCAAGTTAGAAGGCTGATGTGTAATATCAATTCAATATTCTACATTCTGAAAGAAAAGAGACAGGACAATAGCCATTTCTGGCAAGCCTGAGTCTTTACTGTGATTTATTTTATTTTATTTTTCTAGTTAGAGAATTCTTTCCATTTTACTACAGAGATCTGGCTAGCCTAGTCTGTATTAGTGCCTCAGGCAAGAATTATGTAGCTTTAAATATAGCATCACACTGAGCCTTTTAATAGCAAATTCTTCCTGTGGTGAATGAATATCCAATCCCGTGAGAGCCTAATCTTACTTATGGTGACGTGGCTTGAGGGTCCCATGGATGTTAGACTCTCCCTAAATCTATTGTATATATTTTAACACATTTAAACTTCAGTTGTGGGCAGAGATTTAGTTTTTCTCATGGAAAACCTACCCCCTTACCAGGCTATTGCCTACACATCTGTATATCTATTATAAATATTTATAAATACTCCAAAATAATTAGCAAATTAGTCATTTATTCAGGTGACTTCAGTAATTGACTTACTGATGGATATCAAACCCAAGATTGGCTGATTAAATCTTTTTCTAAGATTCTTGGAATTTGAGTTGGCTACAACTATAAGAATATAAGACAAAATTCTCAGAACTCGAATTCTGTTCATGTAGAGAAACCCCTCTGGTATGATCACAGGTGGGCATGGGTGCTCTGGCAAGTAGGCTACTCTCTAATACTTATTCATCCCTCTTCCCACGTGTATATTTCAATCAGGTAAATTCTATGATTACCAAGAGTCAGCTGGATTCTCCCCCAACAAATATGCTAACATTCAAGCATTTGTAATTATATAATTTAATGGAATATTATGCATATTACAGAAATTAATGTATGATTAGCTGACGTAAGAGAGAGTACTCAGTCATTGTTTTATATTTTTTCTAAATTAGTAACAATTCTCCCTAATTATGCCAATTTAGCCATGTTTTAAGTTATAGCCTGCCTCTCTGGGCTGGAGTTATGTTTGCCTATTCTTGCGTGCACTGTACCATGTGGTGAACTTTAGCCCTACTCATTAGGTTCTTTGAATTAATGAATCCATCTTAACACATAAGCTAATCTGAATTAGGTTCTTGTAACATGAAAATAGAACTACATGACAAATACACATAGTGAGGTAACCTCATGACACAGAGTGATATGAGTGTGTGAACATTATGCAGTTACATCATTCTAAATGTAAAACAGACTAACCCACTATTTTTTGAAGGATTTTGTAAATACTGAAGAAACTCCTGATCTGCACTTGATAGGGTTTTCTGGGTCTCCAGAGAGCTCCATTCCCTCTGTACCATGTGAGCTGACTGATGCTTATAGAGTACTGGGTACTCGTGGCTAGTAAGCAACTCTAATGCCTACCCCCCATATGTATGCATCTACTAGATACTAATCTACTTTATATTTTTCACAAACATGACAATATTCTTATATTAATAATTGTGAAATCCAATTGAATAGGAATAAAATTACGCAAATATCAATGTGAAAATATTTGTTATTTTGATGAAAACTAAACTGACTGCTTTGTAAAAGTTTGATAAAGGCAAGTGGAATTCTGTGGGATTAAAACTACTGTGAATAATGAAAAATAATTTTGCCAAATTTTAGAAGATTTTGAATTCACATATAACTAAGATTTTTTTTGACAAGATTTGGTTATGCGAAAAAGATGACTAGAACCATAATCGGCAGATTCATACTCAAAGAGGACTTGCCCTAATGTCAAAATATTACTGAAAGAACGTAGATTAACATTTTCTAAGTTAAGGTAACTATCTGTCATTTTCATGATAATTCATTCCAAATAATTTTTTAACTTGATTGAATAATTCTTGCCAAATCCTATTTTTGCTAAATTTTCTAAAAAAAAAATCATTAACCTTAGGAGAATTCATTCAATTACTTGAGTTTTTTCCTCACTTTTTTTTTATTGTTTATTCCCTATTGTAACTCTCTTGGCTCTTTAATTTTCAAAGCCCAGTAATGGGCAAATTATTCCAATGTTAAATATTACTAAATACCAAGAAACCCTACTTTTTTCTGTTTAAATTAATGCAATTAAATAGAAAGAAGATTTCTTAGGATAGACAGTGGAGAGCCGAATTCTTTGAAGAGGCAGGGTGAAGCAGATCAGAGAATGTGCTGGGAATAACGTTATCTGCATTCAAATCCTGATCCTGCCATTTTCTTGAGTGACTTTGTCAATTTATGATAGTTCTCTGTGCCTCAGTTTCCCTTTGGGTAAAATAAGAAAAGCCATATTGCCTACTTCATATGGCTGTTCTGAATATTAAATGAGTAAACACAGTTAAAGCCCTTTAGAATACTGTCTCATTTTTATTAGCCAACTGTAATCTTTAAATGTCTTCAGATTCTTCTTGAGTTCTCAGATTTTGAGAACTAAACCTAAAACTTACAGTACCCCAAATATTTCTTCTTTCATATATATAATTAAAATACCCATGTTTTTCATAATATTTTGTTATTAATTTCTTTGAAAGACATAAATGGGTATATATGTGTCTCTGTGTGTGTTAAATATAGGAGAAAATTAATTAGAAATGAGTACTTTTATATAAAGAAAGCTGCCTGGTAGGCTGAAACGATATCTTCAGGGGAAAAAAAATAAGCTCAAGGCCTGGATTATCAAATGTAGCAGTTCAGTGGTTCAATTCATACCTGACAGGCTTCAAAGACTCTATGCAAATTGATCTCCCAGCTGCAAGGGTAATTAACATGGGTTTGTTGCAAGGATCTGTTCTTCTATCCATTCTTCTTCATGATTATTTTAGTAGCTTAACAATAGTCTGTAACTACTTAATCCAGTGTTAGAGCAGATATAAAATTACCTTACTCTTGCGTGTAAAATAAGACTTCTACTCTTCAAAATGCCCTCTGCCTACTTGATATGCTAAGGTTGGCATACCAGGTGGAGATGCAGGACAACTAGATGCAGGTAAAATAGCCCGTTTTCATTCAGATACTTATTTGAACTGCTCCGTCTTCATCTTCTAAGTGTTGCATACTTATTAGTGGATTTACTATTAATATTTCTTTTTGGTTCATTAGCAATGAAGCATGTGTGCGTGTGTACGTGTGCCTGTGTGTGGTGATGGGTTTTGAGGGGAGAGCACTCCATCTATCATCTAAGCCACCAAGCATAATTGTACTTTTTTCTAGCCAGAGAAAGCCACATAAGCTATTAATAATGTTATAAATGATTAAATAATTAAGAATCACATTCAGTGTTACTCATAGACTCATCACAGTTCTTGATAAGCTTACAGGAGCTGATACAAAGTGCGCATTCACACAATGCTGCCCATTCAACACTTGAATATGGGCATCTCTACAAAACGAATTTGTAGTAGCTCAGTAATTCAACAACAAAAAAATAGCACTTCTGAGTATGGCTTATGGACATTATTATGTAGTTAAAATGTAATAAAATTAGAAGTTATACAGAGATGACTTTAATACTGTGTTTAGTTAGAAATGGAACAAATCATTTAAAAGTTGGTGGCTTACCACAACAATCCTATATTTACCCATAGGTATCACTGATAAAGAGTATTCCATTGTTTGAATATCCCAGGGTTTATTTTTCCTTTTAACACTTACTGGCAATTTACGTTAACTTCTGTTATTTTTCCTTGTTTCAAATAATGCTTCTTTGTCTCCTTGTGCATATGTGTGAGATTTTCTCTAGGATTAAACTGCTAGGTTGATGGATGCATTTTTTCAACTTTACTAGAGATTGTCAAATTGCTCCCCAACTGGCTAAACATATGTGCACGCTATGGATTTAATTGTGATCCTGCAAAATTCACAGGTTGAAGCTCCTGATGGGATTAGTGCCCTTGTAAGAGGATAAACTAGAGCTCTCTCCCCACTATGTGAGGACACAGCAAAAAGGTAGCCTTCTGAAAGTCATGAAGAATGTCTTCATAGGAACTAAATCAGCTGGCATCTTGATCTTAGACTTCCTAGCCTCCAGAACTATGCAAAATAAACATCCATTATGTAAGCTACCCAGGCTATGGTATTTTTGTCATGGCAGCTCAAACTAATACAGTACACCACTACCAACTGTGTAAATTTTTGTATGTAGTCACCATCCACCATCTCTTGGTATTGTCTGATGTTTAAAATGTTGTCATTATGATTGCATATGAAATATCTGGCTATGTCAATTTGTCTTTTCGTGATTATCAAGGTGGTTGAGCATCTGTTCAACATTAATTTGTTTTGTAGGTTTCATTTTTGGTGAATTTCTCTACGTATCAACTGCCCTATCTTCAATCATTTTCTTTTATATTTGCTTGTATTAATTTCTATATTGCATACCAATCTATTTTGGTCTGTAGATTGTGTTTTCATGTTTTAGTGCCTTTTGATGTATAGCAATTTTTATTTTTATTGTAGACAAATTTGCTCATCTTTTTCTTTATGATTTTTGTTTTGGGGGAGTTGATTAAAAATTCTAACATATCACAATGTTATAAATATATTTTCTTTAATATCCTCCAGAAGTTTTAAAGTTGTACTTTAAAAAATTTGTTTTACCTCAATTGATTTTGTACATGTTATGAAATAGTGACTTTTATTTTTTCCACTATGAATAACTATTTATCCCAGAATCATTTATTGAATAATTAATCTAAATCTTCAATTCCTGTCATATGTGATTCACTTTCAGAGTATTCTGTTTTGTAATATTGTTTTATTTATTTCTTTACTAACTTCACAATCTTGGTGATTACTATAACTTTCAAATAAGTGTTGAAATCATCTCATGGGTTATCAGAAAAATTTAAATTATATACATAATTTTAAACATTAACTTGTCAATTTCTAATCAAAATCTTACTTGGAATTTAGGCAAAATTACAATGAATGGATAGATTTAGGAAAAACTGACTTTTTACTTTTTTCTTTTTTTTTTTAAACTTGATCTTCTTATTCATGAGTATAGTTTACTTTTCGGCTTATAGATTTTTGTGTCTTTCAATAAAATTTTTTACTTTTTCTCTATATTTCAACTAAATGTCTTCAACATGCCCTATTTTTGTGCTATTGTAAATGGTATCCTTTATGACACTTATTGCTTTGGAATAGAAATTATAAATTGATCTTCTATTCACCAATGTTCTTCAACTAGTATTAATTCTTGTTGTTTTTCTGTTGCCATCCTCAAGTAATGGCAGTTTATTACTTGTTCCCTAATTTCTTATTGATACAATCTTGTACCAGAAAGAGTCTCATAGCCAATGCTGGATTATGTAGTGATGATGTCTGTTTTGATCCTGATTTGAAAAGCAATGTTTCTGAGAACTCTTCTTTACATGTATTTTAGCCATTGATTTTGGATAGTCTTTATCGGATTCAGTTTTGTTTCTGTATCTCATTTTCTAAGACTAATTATGAATAGGTCTTGATTTTTTAAACAAATAATTTGAATATATCTATTGAGATATTTTTCTGCTTTAATCTGCTAATGTGGTAAATTATGTCGATATTCTTATCTCTAAAACATTTTGTATTCATTGGACAAATCTTAGTCATGATGTATTTTTAAAATAAATCAATAGATATTTTTGCCAAAACTGGTTTAAAATTTTTGATTCCATGTTCATGCATAAAATCATTTGGTGATTATTCCCCATTTTTCTTTTCTCTGAGAGAGTTTGTATAAAGATAGAATTATATGTTCTCTGAAATTTTAGTAGAACATCTCCAGTATCTCCCCTTCTCGCAGAACTCTTAACCCTATTGTTTAAATCCTATGTCTTATTACTAAGAGAGTATAGATGTGTGCTTCTGGAACTAACATTTCCCTTGAAGGATATTTCCACTGTTTTACTAATCCTTTGTTTCTTTTATTACATACATCTTCTTTTCAAAGCCACATATATTATCATTTCTGATAGTCTATTATTATCTCCACTACCTTATTTTGCTTACCTTGCTGTAACAGAATACGTGAAACTGTGTATTTATAAAAGAAACAAGTTTATTCGGCTCATGGTTGTGGAGACTGGGCAGTCTAAGAGTATGGCTGTAGCCTCTGGTGAGGGTTTGAATATTACATCATAACATGGCAGAGGAGCAGAAGAGAAAGCAGGCAGATGCGAAAGGGGCACCAATGAGGTAGTTAATCCAGTCCTGAGAGAATGAGAACTCACTCCCACCAGAACTAACCCAATCTCCTAAGAGTAGCATTCATTCCTTGTAACCACCTAATCACCTTTTAAAGGCCTTGCCTCCCAGCACCACCAATGACCAAATTTTCAACACAAGAATTCTGGGTAATACTCAAACCACAGCATTCATTCTGCCTGCTCTTTATTCTATCTTAAGATCTAATTTGTTTGGTTATTTATTTATTGGGGGGAGCAATAAAGACATTTCTTAAATATTTCCCTTCCATCAAACTCATCCTAATTTCAAGTAGTGCCAGAATGTCTCTGGGATTGGGAGAATCAGGCCAAGAGGAAGTTGAGTTGGGTACATGTAGTTTGGGATTAATAGGACACAATTAAGTAGTTTAAACAGTCAATTTCATTTATGTTATGTTATTGCTACCCACCCTGGTGTATGACTAGCCCCCCAGTATACTGCTACCAGTGATTGTGCCCACCTACTCATCATTGTAAGTCAAAGGTGCGAGTTCATAGTTTATTCTATGAAGTGAATGTTCCCTTCAGCAACTGGCACTGGGGGCATGTTAGCAGTGAGAGAAAAGCAATATTTAAAAGCACAGAGCAAGAAGTTGATCTGTTAGAAATTATTCCTATCATTAGGTAGGTAAAATTATAATTAAATGTCTTTGTTTCTCCTGAATACCTAGGAAAAAATGAAGAGTTGTTTTCCCAGAATTATAGAAGTGTATCCAGTAAAGCAATTATAGATACACCATACTTTTTTACTGTTGGGAATTACACAAAATAGAGTTGACTAATCTCTGTGCTTTAGTGCACAGATCTGTAGTGAGACTAGAAAGAGTCATACATTTGCATGAGAATATGTGTGTTGAATGTACCCCAACGTACGCGATTGTATTTTAGCAAGTGACATATTTTGTCTCGTTGAAGTCTAACTGTCCTGAACAGAGTGGAATTCTAGAATGCCACCCACACAGTAAACTGGCCTAAAGATAAATGATTTCTAGTGACCAAAATCTAATGTATACCAATTAGTGAGTCAATGTGAAAAAGGCGTAACTTGATTATACAATCTGCAGTTATTAGAATGTAGAAGCAATTTCAAAATGCACTTAAACTGCCTGTGTATGTGTTAATTTCAGGTTAAATTTGTATGTGACTTTTTCAAAATTATTCATCGTACCAAAATGCAAATGTAATAGAAAGCCAAGAATTTACTCCAGAAAAGAAAACTTGTAGCTTTAAAATATAAAATAATTCTAGTTTTTCACAATGAGTGCTAGTTATCCACAACATTTGATGCTGTAAGAAACTCAAACTAGGTTTCCATTCCAAGATGGCTGAATAGGAACAGCTCCAGTTTGCAGCTCCCCACGTGATCGATGCAGAAGACAGGTGATTTCTGCATTTACAACTGAGGTACCTGGTTCATCTCACTGGGACTGGATGGACAGTGGGTGCAGCCCATGGATGGCAAGCCAAAGCAGGGCAGGGCATCGCCTCACTTGAGAAGTGTAAGGGGTCAAGGGATTTCCCTTTCCTAGCCAAAGGAAGCTGTGACAGACTACCTGGAAAAACGGGACACTCATGCCCACATACTGCACTTTTCCCACAGTCTTAGCAACCGGTAGACCAGGAGATTTTCTCCCATGCCTGGTTCGGCAGGTCCAATGCCCACAGAGCCTTGCTCACTGCTACTGCAGCAGTCTGAGATTTACCAGCAAGGCTGCAGTCTGTCTGGGGGCGGGCGTCCACCATTGCTGAGGCTTGAGTAGGTAAACAAAGTGGCTGGGAAGTTTGAAATGGGGCAGAGCCCACTGCAGCTCAACAAGGCCTATGCCTCGATAGACTCCACCTCTGTAGGCAGGGCATACCTGAACAAAAGGCAGCAGAAACTTCTGCAGACTTAAACGTCCCTGTCTGACAGCTCTGAAGAGAGCAGTGGTTCTCCCAGCATGGCGTTTGAGCTCTGAGAACAGACAGACTGCCTCCTCAATTGGGTCCCTGACCCCTGTGTAGCCTAACTGGGAGACACCTCCCAGTAGGGGCTGACAGACACCTCATACAGGTGGGTGCCCCTCTGGGATGAAGCTTCCAGAGGAAGGATCAGGCAGCAATATTTGCTGTTCTGCAACATTTGCTGTTCTGCAGCTACCACTGCTGATACCCATGCAAACAGGGTCTGGAGTGGACCTCCAGCAAACTCCAACAGACTTGCAGCTGAGGGACCTGACTATTAGAAGAAAAACTAACAAACAGAAAGGAATAGAATCAACATCAATAAAAAGGACATCTACACCAAAACCCCATCTGTAGGTCACCAGCATCAAAGACCAAAGGTAGATAAAACCACAAAGATGGGGAGAAACCAGAGCAGAAAAGCTGAAAATTTTAAAAACCAGAGTGCCTCTTCTCCTCCAAAGGATCACAGCTCCTTGCCAGCAAAGGAACAAAGCTAGAGGGAGAATCACTTTGATGAGTTGACAGAAGTAGGCTTCAGAAGGTTGGTAATACCAAACTTCTCCTAGCTAAAGAAGCATGTTCTAACCCATCACAAGGAAGCTAAAAACCTTGAAAAAAGGTTAGATGAATGGCTAACTAGAATAAACAGTGTAGAGAAGATCTTAAATGATCTGATGGAGCTGAAAACCATGGCACGAGAACTTCATGACGCATGCACAAGCTTCAATAGCTGATTTGACCAAGTGGAAGAAAAAGTATCAGTGATTGATGATCAAATTAATGAAATAAAGCGAGAAGACAAGTTTAGAAAAAAAAAAGAGTAAAAAGAAACAAACAAAGCCTCCAAGAAATATGGGACTATGTGAAAAGACCAAATCTACGTTTGATTGGTGTACCTGAAAGTGACAGGGAGAATGGAACCAAGTTGAAAAACAGGCTTCAGGATATTATCCAGGGGAACTTCCCCAACCTAGCAAGGCAGGCCAACATTCAAATTCAGGAAACACACAGAACACCACAAACGTACTCCTCAAGAAGAGCAACTCCAAGACACATAATTATCAGATTCACTAAGGTTGAAATGAAGGAAAAAATGTAAAGGGCAGCCAGAGAGAAAGGTTGGGTTACCCACAAAAGGAAGCCCATCAGACTAACAGTGGATCTCTCAGCAGAAACTCTACAAGCCAGAAGAGAGTGGGGGCCAATATTCAACATTCTTAAAGAAGAGAATTTTCAACCCAGAATTTCATATCCAGCCAAACTAAGCTTCATAAGTGAAGGAGAAATAAAATCTTTTACAAACAAGCAAATGCTGAGAGATTTTTGTTACCACCAGGCCTGCCTTACAAGAGCTCCTGAAGGAAGCACTAAACATGGAAAGGAACAACCGGTACCAGCCACTGCAAAAACATGCTGAATTGTAAAGGCCACCAATGCTATGAAGAAACTGCATCAATTAATGGGCAAAATAAACAGCGAACATCATAATGACAGGATCAAATTCACACATAACAATATTAACCTTAAATGTAAATGGGCTAAATGCCCCGATTAAAAGATACAGACTGGCAAATTGGATAAAGAGTCAAGACCCATCAGTGTGCTGTATTCAGGAGACCCATCTCATGTGCAGAGACACACATAGGCTCAAAATAAAGGGATAGAGGAAGATCTACCAAGCAAATGGAAAGCAAAAAAAAGCAGGAGTTGCAATCCTAGTCTCTGATAAAACAGACTTTAAACCAACAAAGATCAAAAGAGACAAAGAAGGCCATTTCTTAACGGTAAAGGGATCAATTCAACAAGAAGAGCTAACTATCCTAAATATATATGCCCCCAATACAGGAGCACCCAGATTCAAAAAGCAAGTCCTTAGAAACTACAAAGAGACTTAGACTCCCACACAATAATAATGGGAGACTTTAACACCCCACTGTCAATATTAGACAGATCGAGACAGAAGGTTAACAAGGATATCCAGGACTTGAACTCAGCTCTGCACCAAGTGGACCTAATAGACATTGACAGAACTCTCCACCCCAAATCAACAGAATATACATTCTTTTCAGCACCACATCGCACTTATTCTAAAATAGACCACAAAATTGGCAGTAAAGCACACCTCAGCAAATGTAAAAGAAAAGAAATCACAACAAACTGTCTTTCAGACCACAGTGCAATCAAATTAGAATTCTGGATTAAGAAACTCACTCAAAACTGCACAACTACATGGAAACTGAACAACCTTCTCCTAAATGGCTACTGGGTAAATAACGAAATGAAGGCAGAAATAAAGATGTTCTTTGAAACCAGTGTGAACAAAGACACAATGTACGATAATCTCTGGGACACATTTAAGCAGTGTGTAGAGGGAAATTTATAGCACTAAATGCCCACAAGAGAAAGCAGGAAAGATCTAAAATTGACACCCTAACATCACAATTAAAAGAACTAGAGAAGCAAGAGCAAACATATTCAAAAGCTAGCAGAAGACAAGAAATAACAAAGATCAGAGCAGAACTGAAGGAGACAGACAAAAAAACCCTTCAAAAAATCAATGAATCCAGCAGCTGGTTTTCTGAAAAGATCAACGAAATTGATAGACTGCTAGCAAGACTAACAAAGAAGAAAACAGAGGAGAATCAAATAGATGCAATAAAAAATGATAAAGGGGATATCACCACCGATCCCACAGAAATACAAACTACCATCAGAGAATACTATAAACACTTCTATGCAAATAAACTAGAAAATCTAGAAGAAACGGATAAATTCCTGGACTTTTTTTGGTTGGTAGGCTATTAATTATTGCCTCAATTTCAGAGCCTGTTATTGGTCTATTCAGAGATTCAGCTGCTTCCTGGTTTAGTCTTGGGAGGGTGTATGTGTCCAGGAATTTATCCAGATGGATTCACAGCTGAATTCTACTAGAGGTACAAGGAGGAGCTGGTACCGTTCCTTCTGAAACTATTCCAGTCAATAGAAAAAGAAGGAATCCTCCCTAACTCATTTTATGAGGCCAGCATCATCCTGATACCAAAGCCTCCAGAGACTCAACAAAAAAAGAGAATTTTAGACCAAAAGCCCTGATGAACATTGATGTGAAAATCCTCAATAAAATACTGGCAAACTGAATCCAGCAGCACATCAAAAAGCTTATCCACCACAATCAGGCTGGCTTCATCCCTGGGATGCAAGACTGGTTCAACATATGCAAATCAATACATGTAATCCGTCACATAAACAGAACCAATGACAAAAAACACATGATTATCTCAATAGATGCAGAAAAGGCCTTCGACAAAATTAAACAACCCTTCATGCTAAAAACTCTCAATAAACAAGGTATCGATGGAACGTATCTCAAAATAATAAGAGCTATTTATGACAAACCCACAGCCAATACCATACTGAATGGGCAAAAACTGGAAGTATTCCTTTTGAAAACTGGCACAAGACAGGGATGCTCTCTCTCACCACTCCTATTCAACGTAGTGTTGGAAGTTCTGGCCAGGGCAATCAGGCAGGAGAAAGAAATAAAGGGTATTCAATTAGGAAAAGAGGAAGTCAAACTGTCCCTGTTTGGAGATGACATGATTGTATATTTAGAAAACCCCCATTGTCTCAGCCCCAAATCTCCTTAAGCTGATAAGCAACTTCAGCAAAGTCTCAGGATACAAAATCAATGTGCAAAAATCACACGCATTCCTATACACCAATAACAGACAAACAGAGAGCCAAATCATGAGTGAACTCCCATTCACAATTGCTAGAAAGAGAATAAAATACTAGGAATCCAACTTACCAGGGAGGTGAAGAACCTCTTCAAGGAGAACTACAAACTACTGCTCAACGAAATAAAAGAGGACACAAACAAATGGAAGAACATTCCGTGCTCATGGATAGGAAGAATCAATATCGTGAAAATGAAAATGGCCATACTGCCCAAGGTAATTTATAGATTCAATGCCATCCCCATCAAGCTACCAATGACTCTCTTCACAGAATTGGAAAAAACTACTTTAAAGTGCATATGGAACCAAAAAAGAGCCCACATTTCCAAGACAATCCTAAGCAAAAAGAACAGAGCTGGAAGCATCATGCTACCTTACTTCAAACTATACTACAAAGCTACAGTAACCAAAACAGCATGGTACTGGTACCAAAACAGATATATAGACTAATGGAACACAACAGAGGCCTCAGAAATAACACTACACAACTACAACCATCTGATCTTTGACAAACCTGACAAAAACAAGAAATGGCAAAAGGATTCCCTATTTAATAAATGGTGCTAGGAAAACTGGCTAGCTATATGTAGAAAGCTGAAACTGGATCCCTTCCTTACACCTTACACAAAAATTAATTCAAGATAGATTAAAGACTTAAATGTTAGACCTAAAACCATAAAAACCCTAGAAGAAAAGTTAGGCAATACCATTCAGGACATAGGAATGGGCAAGGAATTTATGACTAAAACACCAAAAGCAGTGACAACAAAAGCCAAAATAGACAAATGGGATCTAATGAAACTAAAGAGCTTCTGCACTGCAAAAGAAACTACCGTCAGAGTGAACAGGCAACCTACAGAATGGGAGAAGATTTTTGCAATCTACCCATCTGATAAAGGGCTAATATCCAAAATCTACGAAGAACTTAAACAAATTTACAAGAAAAAAACAAACAACCCCATCAAAAAGTGAGCAAAGGATATAAACAGACACTTCTCAAAAGAAGACATTTGTGCAGCCAACAGACACATGAAAAAATGCTCATCATCACTGGCCATCAGAGAAATGCAAAACAAAACCACAATGAGCTACCATCTCATGCCAGTTAGAATGGCAATCATTAACAAGTCAGGAAACAACAGATGCTGGAGAGGATGTGGAGAAATAGGAATGCTTTTACACTGTAGGTGGGAGGGTAAATTAGTTCAACCACTGTGGAAGATAGTGTGGCGATTCCTCAATGATCTAGAGCTAGAAATACCATTTGACCCAGCCATCCCATTACTGGGTATATACCCAAAGGATTATAAATCATGCTAATATAAAGAGATATGCACATGTATGTGTATTGCGGCACTATTCACAATAGCAAAGACTTGGAACCAATCCAAATGTCCATCAATGATAGACTGGATTAAGAAAATGTGGCACATATACACCATGGAATACTATGCAGCCATAAAAAAGGATGAGTTCATGTCCTTTGCAGGGACATGGATGAAGCTGGAAACCATCATTCTCAGCAAACTGTCACAAGGACAGAAAACCAAACACTGCATGTTCTCACTCATAGGTGGGAATTGAACAATGAGGACACTTGGACACAGGGCAGGGAACATCACACACCGTGGCCTGTCAGGGAGTGGGGGTCTGGGGGAGGGATAGCATTAGGAGAAATACTTAATGTAAATGATGAGTTGATGGGTGCAGCAAACCAACATGGCATATGTATACCTATGTAACAAACATGCACGTTGTGCACATGTACCCTATAACAAAGTATAATTTAAAAAGCTCAAACTAAAATCCATTTCTTCTTCTCAACTATTTTTTTAAAAAAGATCTACTTCATTGGAAGAAAGATTGATATGTCTATCATCTCAAAGAAAATTACATAAAGATTGTTAGGTAATGGGACAGTAAAAGTATATAAAGGTAAAACATGTAGAAAAAAAGTGTTACAGAGATATATTAGACAGTTAATTTGAGATATATTAGACAGTTAATTATGAAACCATTCTAGTTTTTATTACAGTATCTTTGATTAATTTTAGTTTCTAAATTTTCTTTCATAACTACTTTTGTGTTTTTAAATTTTTCTAAAATTTCCTGTTTTAAAAAACTCAGATATATGCAAAGTTGCAAGTAGTGCACAAATAACTTATTTTTCCTGAATCCTTTGAGTTATTGACATTATGCTACATTATCCTCAAATACTTTCATATGTATTTCTTACATAAGAAAACGTTTTCCTACATAGTCATGAGGTAATGGTCAAAATCAGAAAATTAACATCAATGCATTACTACCATCTAATCTTCAAACTTCACTTACTTTTACGCATTATCCCAATAATGACTTTGACAGCAAAAGGATCTAGTTTAGGATTATGTTTCATTTATTTATCATATGTCTTTCAATCTCCTTCAATCTGTAATAATTGCTCATCTTTTGGTTTTCATAATTTTATTTTTAATTTAAGAATCTTGGCACTTTTGAAAATCATAAAGCATCCATTTTGTAGAATGTTACTCAAGTTACATTTGTCTGATGTTTCTTTGTAATTACATTGTGACCAAGAGTTCTTGACAGCGATGTCACAGTAGTGACCTTATCCTCATTGGGTACTGTCACGCAGGCACAATTGTATTTTGTGTCATTACTGATGATATTAATGTTGATTACTTAAGATAGTGTCTGCCAGGGTCCTTCATGTAAAGTTAATCTTTTCTCTTTGTAATGAATAAATATTTTTGAAGAGATAATTTCAGACCCATTCCTCATCAATATTTCAATTAATTTGTTTAAGCTATATGGACTCATGCTTTTTCATGCAATTGGTTATATTCCTATATTATTTGTTTTGGTGCTTGAATTGCCCAATATCTGGCCAGTGAGAGCCACGTTTCACTAGCTTCTTTTCTTCTTTCTTGTGTCTTCATTATTCTTTGAGCACTTGTTTAGTTTCTTGTACAATGAGATATTCCAGGTTCATTTTCTATTTTTTCCCTGCCTTATTAGCTTATAATTATCCATTTCTTTCTTTCTTTCTTTTTTTTTTTTTTTTTTTTTTTGAGATGGAGTTGGCTCAGGCTGGAGTGGAGTGGCATGGTCTCAGCTCACTACAACCTCTGCCTCCCAGGTTCAAGCTATTCTCCTGCCTCACTCTCCCAAGTAGCTGGGACTACAGGTGCGTGCCACCATGCCCTGCTAATTTTAATGTATTTTTGGTAGAGACAGCATTTTGCCATGTTGGCCAGGCTGGTCTTGAACTCCTGGCCTCAGGTGATCCACACTTCTTGGCCTCCCAAAGTGCTGGGATTACAGGCATGAGCCACCGCTCCCAGCCTCCATTTCTTTAAGGAGCCCTGACTCCTTATTGTGGAAAAAAATATTTAGAAACTAATGTCTCTGCACTAGATGTGCTCATTGCTTTTGAGTATTACTATTACCTTTCTTCCTACTCTACTCTTCTTGTGCATAATCTTTTACCTTGCTCAGCTCCACCTAATGATTTAGACAAAATTGTTCAGGAAAGGCAGGTAAGAGGATAAGAAACAGAAGAGGAAGAGCCACCAGTTCGAATTATTTTTCTTAAAGAGGTTTTCCAAAATTGTATAATCTTCAGGCACCCCAAAGTTTATTTTACTATTTTACCGTATAAATTATTCTTAGTCTTTCTTGTTTGTTTCTTTTCTCGCTAGCATATCACTTCTAAGAGTGCAAGGATTATTACCTTTTTTGTTCCCTAATCTGTTCCAAAGAGATTTATAGTGAAAGGACAGCATTTGCTTCTTCTTGGTGACCAAAAGGGACCTTAGCAACTTACAGTTATGGAGAAAAAAAGCAAATAAAAGTAACATACAAATTATCTTGGGGTAGAGAGTGATTTTTTTCAAGATTAGAAAAAAATGAATTCTTCAATCTTGATTGGCATGGTGTATTTACCCCTTTTCTGCGTAAGGAATTTTTGCCATTTTTTTCCTTCGATGATTTATAAAGATTGTCAGAAAAATTTGTATTAGTCATCTAGGGATGAATTTTTATTTTATTATGAAATTATTTTCACCATATATCCTAAAAACCAGCATTGGACTTATCTGATCCAATGATCTAGTCTTGGTTTCATTTGCCTAATTATCTTATAGCAGGAGAATGGCAACACATGAAGAGTAGGCTGTTCAAGAAGAAAGGCCCTGAAAAAAAGTGAAGATGAAAGGTAATTGATCAAACAGAAATGATACATTGTGAGTTACAGTTAATCAAAAGCTGAAGTAATTATGGTACATTATTGTTACAAAATTAGTATAGTAGTTAGGAGTCATTATTGGGATTACAATAGATACTCATTCAAGAAGCATTTATTGAAAACTTGCTTTGTTTTGAGCATTGTTCTAGAAGCTGGAAACGTGTAGGCAGATTAGATATAAACTCTACATGCAAAGACATCTAATCCAGAAGGGAACTCAGTCTATATATGAATAATTACTGGCAGGATTATAAATACTTGTAGAAAGGTGTCAGAATGCTGAGGGAAATCAAGACCAATTCATCCTCTCAACATATTGGGGTTATATTTAGCTTGGAGAAAAAATATACAGGTGCTCCAGGGTTTTATCTTGTCATCACTGCTATTGAGTAGAAAGAAATGTTTCTTTTATGATACTACCAGCATTTTAATGTCTATGGTTTATATGCAAATATCAGGCTGTACTGGAGGTTGATTTTAGGGATATGGTTGAAGATTTTGGCCAATATATGAAGGTAATGAAGTAGTCAAAACCAGAATAAGTTAGAACTCATAGCAAGCTTTGGAAGAATCTGCAGTCATACAAAGCATATTCAGCATGAATACTTCAGAGTGGCATTTCTCCCATCCTTGCATATATGAAAAACCTGTCACAATCACAGTATTTCTAGTGAAAAATACTATATAATAACATGGTGTCACTCATTGGATAAATTTTGGAAGATTTTCCTGTTTTAAAGGATTTTATTTTATTTATAAATTTATACAAAGAAGCAGTTTCTTCACTTTCTTATAATTCTTAGGGATAAAATATATTCGGCAAGTAAATTATGTCTAAATTTGGGTTCACTGGGTGGAAATAAAAAAGGAAGCAGCTTATCTTTGTTACAGCAATTTTTCAAATGATAGTATCTTTTTACCTTACCAGTTTGTAGAATTACCTCAGTAAAAGAAAAGGTCTATGCCAAACATTTTTCTGCAATCTGGACCAAATGTCTGAGATGAATTAAAATAAGAGAGGTTGGAAATAAGGGTGGAATAGCAAATTTTGGATGTTTTTGTGCATACTTGTTTTTGAGATCGTGTAATATATGATAAAAAATACAAATACCCATTTTTATAAAATCAAGTTGAACTTAACTCAAAAATAATACATATTTGGGGGCAGATATTCAGCTTTGCCAATATTTAAAAATTTTTCATTCACTCGTGTGTTGAATTTAGCAATTGTCATTGTGTTTAGAACTAGGAATACAATGAAAAACCAGATAGACATGGTTATCTGACCATGGAGTTCAAAGTCTAGCAGGTAAGACAAACAAACTTGAAATTGAAATAAGTGTAATAAATGCCTTGATGGGGAGTGACAGAGGCGTCATGGGCGGGAGGACATAGAAGGAGATCAAGTCTTGTGTGTGTGTGTGTGTGTGTGCACGCCTGTTTGGTGTGTGTGTGTATCTGTGTACCTATGGAGATGTGCAGGTGTGTGTGAAAACTTTCCAGGAGAAATGATGGTTATGCTGGTATCTTAAAAATAAACACAAAATACAATAAATAGAATATAGTCTCCATCATCCATAATGCTAGGGGGAATTCAGAACAATAAAAGAAATAATGCCTTTGAAAGCAGTAATTGCTTGTGTGTCCTTAGGTAAGTAATTTAACAGATTAGATGTAATTTAAATATCTTTTTAACTTGAAATTCAATGACTTTATTAAATTAATTCTGAATGGTTAATTTTTTTTCTGCTTTGCAAATTTTATGACTGCAGATTATCTAGATACTTCATAGCTACAACTTATCCATTTTAATTCTGAAGACTGTCCAACACGTTAAAAAAACAACAACTCTATCTAGGGGAAATTGTGAATTCCGACTGAGCATAAAGCTAGAAATTCAATAGAAGGAGAGTTTTGACTTTTGAAAGATGTGTTGGCTGAAAAAATATACTCTGTCGTTTAGATTTCCTTTGTGCAGTGGAATAAATAGAGGGCATGAATTCTAGGATGATAGATGAAATGCAGTTTCTTTCAAGGTCTGAGGTGGAGAAAAGTTCAGTAAGAGAGCAAGCAATGGTGATATTATAGTGAATTCTGATCACTGAGGTAAACCAACTGGCAGGGCATTTATTTCTGTCATGTTATGAGAAGCATATCTAGGAAAAGAGGAAAAATATTAGAATGTATACTTTCATTCAATATTTGTTCCACAAATATTTACCGAGTACTTTCTGTTGGACAGATACCATGCTAGCCAAATAAGAAGCTCAAAGTCTACTGGAACTGACAAATATGAAAAATCAATTATTTCTTTAATAGTAATAGTAATAGTTAATGATAAACAAGGGCCTACTAGGTGCAAGACACTGTGCTAAGTCCCTCACATGGCTGCTCTGATTTAATAGTCACAAAAGTATTATAGATACTTTTTTATGGGTACATTTGCTATTTTTAATCTGGTTTTATAGAAAAGTAAACAGGCTAGAGAAATAAGGTCAGTAGCGTACCCCAGGTGATTCAAGTAGTATGGTAATTGCTATGAGAGATGTAAATGCAGTCTTTTTTTCTGTGAATATTTTAAATAAATATTTTGTTTTGAAATACATTTAGATAATACAAAGATAGTACAGACAGTTCCCATATATTGCTCACGAGTTTTAGGTATGAAATCTCCTTATGTTACCATCTTATGTTTCCATGGTACATTTGTCAAAACCAGGAAACACACACTGGTACATTGCTATTAACTAAACTCCAAACTTTTTTTGAATTTTAGTATTTCTTTTCTTTTTTCTGTTTCAGGATCCAATCTAGGATACCATATTATTTCATGCTATGTCTGAAGTCCTAAAACAGAGCACAAAGAAGGCTCACTAAGGTAGGACGGGTGTGGTAGGAAGAACAACATGGGGAAAGGATAGACAAATATATACAAAGAGGAGGTGATGCTTGCACTTGGTCTTAAACATTCAGGTGAAATCATTAAGGAAAAAGTAAGAGAAGGGCATTAAAGACAAGGAGAAAAATATGTTAAAATATAGTGTAAATGGATAAATTGCAAGTGGTTCAAAAGGACTAAATCATATATTTAGAAAAATGGCATGAGGCAGGACTAGGGAGTTAGGCCAGCAAGAAAACTTAAGGGCCCTGATACCATGTTTAAGAATGTTCCCTTTATGTTAAAGTTGTCAAAGCCATTGAAAGATTTAGGCAGAAGAATAACAGTCAGATTATGTTTGAAACTGAATTTGATAGCATTATGGAAGTATAGATGTTGAATGGACAAAGAGATTATTTAGAATCTATTATCATAGTCTGGATAAGAAATAACAGAAATAATGAAGTACTGAACAAAATCTATGCCAGTAGATATGGAGGAGTTATACAAAATGTGAATGAGTTTAAATTAATATCACTGGAGAGAGATTGAGGATTCAAGTTTAACCATTTGGTTGTTTGATGAATGGTTGTGCTATCCACTAAAATGGGAGATGAAGAAAGATAAATAGAAATTGGAATACAATTGTAAGTTCAATTTTTGACATCTTTTTTCTGAAAAGCCTTTGGTACCACCATTAGCAGGAGTCCAAAACACAATTAAAAACAAAAATATTGCAATCATATCTGAGATGATCATATAGATTTTAATCTCTTTGCATCACATCCATAATGCTAAAGCTAAGCACTGTAAGATTATAGGGTGACAGTAACAGAATCTAAGAACAACAAGGGATTCTATCATGGAAAAATCAGACTAAAGTGAAAAGGCAATACTGATAATGGACTGATGTGAAAGAGGGAGAAAGCTGCAATAAATGATGACAGAGAAGACAGAAGAGAAAAGAATTTCAAAAGGGAAATGTGGTCGACTTTGTCAAATGTTTTATAGTTGTTGAACAAAATAAGTGAAAATGAGGCACTTTTTGCTTTAGGTCCAACATGTGAGTCATCATCCCCATTCTTAAAACAAGAAAAAGGCTGAACAAAATGAAAGCACCAACTTTCTTGAACTAATTTTTGCGTGAAGTTTACAGGGCAAAAATTGTCACCCCAAAAGCTGGAGAGTTAGGTGAATACAGAAAGTGAAAGCTGCTCTATTACCTGAAGCAGAACCCACTGGAGCCATAATCTGGTAGGGAGACTTAAATGGGAAATTTGACAAATTGAGGAAGCTGAGTGGACCAGCCTGAGAGTAAGAAACTCCTGGGTTATCACATTTCCCTGGTTTCCTCTAGAAATGTCACCAGCTTCTCAAGGTAAAGAGTCAAAATAAATTCCTTCATGACTCTGGCAGGAGAGGGGAAAAGTAACCATTGTGAAATAAGCTCAGAGTATTTTTTGTAATAAAGGCCTACTCCATAAAAAACAAAAAAAAAAACAAAAACAGAACTCTATCCTACCTGAGGAAGAGGCATTTCCCAGATTCTATACCCTCTAGCCTTTTTTTGGTCTCAAATAGTGGTGAAAAACTAAGAAAAATTTGTGAAAGTAACAGCTAATATTTAATTTTAAGATAATATTTAATAATAAGATGATAGAAAGCTCACACACACCCCCGCAAAGAAAATTAAGGCACGCACTTTCCAGAGCCTGAGGGCTTTCTATATGAGGCTCTGACAAGTGACTGTGTCCCCAGAGTGGCAAAAACCCTTATGCTTTGGCTTGGGAGGGATGAGGGAGATTCCCCTTCCCACTCTGCATACTGCCATAGCAGTTGCTGCCACTGGGAGCCAGACAGGTAAGCCTGAGATCTGACTATTTGGGGTTGGCAGCAATGACCCCACCCCAACTGGTGGAACAGCCTCTGTGCTCTGGCTTTTGAGAGCATGATCTCCTCTTTCCCTCTCATCCCACTGCAGCTGCAGCTACTGCTGCTGTCACCAGGGGCTGGGTTGGATGAGGCAGAGGGCTACCTCTCTGAGGCTGTGAGTGGCAACCATGCCCCAAATTGGTGGCATGGACTCTGTGTTTTAGTTTATCTGCAAGGTGTGAGTCCTTCTCCCCTCTGAAGGGTGGGACCCCTCCTCTGCATGGCACTGTAGCACTGCTCCCACCAAGAGCAGAAGAGACTAAAAGCTGAATGTCTTGGGTTGTGGATGGCAACCCTGCTTCACAGCCACTGCCAATATCAGGAAGCACTGCTTGGGACCCAGAGAGTTGTCCCACCACTGTTGCTGTGGATTGCTCATACGACACTAGCTGCCTAGGGAGCTGAGAACTCACTCTTCCAGCCAGCTCACTGCTGCTACTACTGGCATCTGAGCAAGCTACTGGGAGGACCATACCGAAAAATAATGAAGACCATCTACGACAATCCCATAACCAATACTGCAACGAGATGAAGAAAAGTTGAAAGCCTGTCTTCTAAGAATTGGAATAACACAATAATACATAGCCCACCTGGTTGTGCTATCACCAGCGTTAGTGTATGCCAGTCTGGGGCCCTAATGAATAGGCATGCTCAATCCACTACTTTTATCACTGGGGCCCTAAGACTGGCCTACTTCAAGCCTGTGTCCCCAAGGAAACTTCATCATAGCCTCCACTAATAGACACACCTCAAGCCATCTAGAAAATCACAAATACCACTGACATTGTTTACATTCAAAGAAATCATATGAAAACTACACAGCAGCATACACTCAGAATCAAAGCCAAAGGGCTCTACCCAGGCAACACCACTGATACCTCTTCAGGAAAAACTCATCCCATATGAAAGCAAATTTCAAAAATTGGAAGAAGTGACTGTCACACCAGATGTACATATTTCAATGTGAAGACACAAGAAACATAAAAAACCAAGAAAATATGATACCTCCAAAAGAATGCATTAATTCCTCAACCACAGATTCCAATAAAAAAGAAATTTGTAAAATTCTGGAAAAAGAATATAAAATTATGATACTAAAGAAGCGCAGTGAGACACAAGATAATTTTAAAAAATCAGAAAAAACAACACAGAACATGAGTAAAAAATTTAGCAAAGAGGTAGATATCACAAAAAAAGAACAAAACAGAAGTTCTGGAATTGAAGAATTCCTTGAATAAAATATAACATACAATTAAAAACTTCAACAATATATTAGATCAAGCAAAAGAAAGAATCTCAGAATATACAGATTTTTTTTAAATAACCCAGTCAGACACAAAGAAATAAAAAATAATAGAAAAGAATAAATAAAACTTTCATGATATATGATATACTACACAGCAACCAAATATATAAATTATTGATAACCCTGAAGGCAAATAGAAAATGTTTGAAATCGTATTTAATAAAATAATAAAAATTTCCCAAGTCCAGCAAGAGAGGTAGACATCCAGATATAGGAGTCCCACTAATCCCCAAACAAATACAGTGTAAAAGTTCTTCTCCACATTATAGTCAAACTGTCTAATGTCAATGACAAAATAAAATTTTGGAAACAGCAAGAGAAAAGTGTCTAGTCACCTATAAAGGAGACCTCATCAGACTAACAGCAGACTTATGAGCAAAAACCTTACAGGCCAGAAGAGAATAGGATGATGTATTGAAAATGCTGGAAAACAAAAAAACACTGCCACCCAAAGATACTATATCCAGCAAAATTCTCCTATATACATGAAGCAGAAAAAAAGTTTTTCCTAGACAAGCAAATACGGAGGGAATTCATCACCACCAGACCAGCTTTACAAGAAATACTCGGGGGAGTCCAAAACCTAGAAGCAAAAGGATGGTACCATCACGAAAATGCATATATATATAACTCACTTGTAATGCAAACACACAAATAAGGGAGAGAAAAGACTCAAACGTTGCCAACACAGAAAAGCAGCAAAACACAAGGACAAGCCATAAGAGGAAAAGGAATAAAGAACATACAAAACAGCCAGAAAACAATTAAGAATATAACTGGAAGTAAACCTTAGATATCAAGAATAACCTTGAATATAAATCGATTAAATTTTCCACTTAAAAGATACAGACTGGCTAAATTGATTAAAAAAAGATTCAACTGTATGCTTTGTATAAGAACATACTTTACCTGTAAAGACACATATAGACTGGAAGTAAGGGAATGCAGAAAGATATTTCATGCAAATGAAAACCAGAAGTGAATATGAGTAACTATACCTACATCAAATAAAACACACTTTATGTCAAAAACAGTATAAAAAGACAAAGAAGGTTATTACATAATTATAAAGGTATCTCTTCAACAAGAGGATACAATTCTAAAATATATATGCACCCAACACTACAGCACCCAGATAAATAAAACAAATTACTAGATCAAAAGAAAAAGATAGACTCCAATACAATAATAATAGGGAACTTCAACACCCCACTCTCAGCATTAGACATATCATCTAGACAGAAAATCAACAAAGAAATATTGGATTTGAACTGGACTTTAGAACAAATGGACCTAACAGACATTTACAGATTATTTTATCCACCAATTGCACAATACACATTCTTCTAATTAGCATAAGGTACATTCTCCAAGATTAACCATATGTTAGGCCACAACACAAGTCTCAACAAATTTAAAAAAATCAAAATCATATCAAGTATCTTCTCAGATCATAATGGAATAAATCTAAAAATCAATACCAAGAGGAGCTTTGGAAACTGTACAAATACATGGAAATTAAACAACATGCTCCTGAATGACCAGGTAAATAAATAAATAAATAAAGATGGAAATTAAAAAATTCTTTAAACAAATAAAAGTGGAAACAACACATCAAAACCAATGGGGTACAGCAATAGCAGTGCTAAGAGGGAATTTTATAGCAATAAATGCCTGCATCTAGAAAAACAGAAAGAATTCAAATAAACAATCTGATAATGCACCTCAATGTACTAGAAAATTTAAAAAACAAACCAAAACCCAAATTAGCAGAAGAAAAGAAATAATAAAGATCAGAGCAGAAGTAAACAAAATAGAAACAAAGAAGCAACACAATCAATGAAACAAAAAGTTGGGGTTCAAAAAGTTAAGCAAAAGTGATAAACCAGCTTGACTGATCTAGGAAAGAAGAGGGAAGACCCAAATAAAATCACAAATGAAAAAGGATACCACAGAAATGCAAAAGATCATCAGAGACTATTACGACAAACTATACAGTAATAAATTGGAAAACCTGGGGAAAATGAACAAATTCCTCTAAACAAGTAAAGAAAACCCTAGGCATAGATGGATTCACAATATAATCCTGTGGAATGTATAAAGAAGGACTTACACTCATCCTTCTGAAACTATTCCAGAAAATTGAAGAGAAGGGAACTCTACACAACCCATTCTACAAAGCCAGCATTACCCTGATATCAAAACCAGACAAGGACACAACAACAATATCCCTGATGAGCATAGACATAAAAATCCCCAACCAAATACTATCAAACTGAATCCCACAGCACATCAAAAAGATAATACACCACAATCAAGTGGAATTTGTACCAGGGATGCAATGATGGTTCCATATATGCAAATTAATAAACATAATATGTCATATCAACAGAATGAAGAACAGAAACCATATGATCATCTCAATAGATGCAGATAAAGCATTTGACAACATTCTAAACCCCTTCATGA
This sequence comes from Pongo abelii, assembly GCF_028885655.2. Taxonomy (NCBI): domain Eukaryota; kingdom Metazoa; phylum Chordata; class Mammalia; order Primates; family Hominidae; genus Pongo; species Pongo abelii. The sequence goes on from NC_071990.2 coordinate 141,683,720, forward strand.
TAAAAACTGTCAACAAAGTAGGCATAGAAGGACCATGCCTAAAAATAGTAAAGGCCATCTATGACAATCCTACAACCAATACTGTATCGAGTTGAAGAAAACTTGAAAGCCTAAGAAGTGGAATAACACAAAAATGCCCATTTTCACTACTACTATTCAGCAGAGTAGTGGGTCTTAGCCAGAGCAATGAGACAAGAGAAAAAAATATAAAGCATCCAAACTGGAAAAGAGAATGTCAATTGTCCCTCCTTTCAGATGACATAATTATATATATATATAAAAAACCAAAGACTCCATCAAAAATTTTTATAACTGACAAAAAAATTCAGTAAGTTTGCAGGATACACAATTAACATTCAAAAATAAGTAGCATTTCTATATACCAATAATGAAGTACCCTAGAAAGAAAGAAAGAAGGTGATCACATTTACAATAGTTATAACATTAAGTAAAATTCTTAGGAATAAATTTAACCAATAGCTGCAAGATGTCTACAAGGAAATCTATAAAACGTGGATGAAATAAATTAAAGAGGACATAAATGAAACTCATGAACTCATGTTAATGATTTGGAAGCATTAATATTATTAAAGTGGCCATATTGCCCAAAGCAATATATAGATTTCATGAAAGCCCTATCAAAATTCTAACAACATTTTTCACAGAAATAGAAAAAAAAATTCTAAAATTCTTGTAATACCAATAAATGAGCCTGAATAGCCAAAGCAACCTTGAGCAAATAGAACAGATTTGGAGGCATTATACTCTGTGACTTCCAAAACATATTACAAAACACCATCATATTGGTATAAAAATAGACACATAGACTAATGAGACAGTGTAGAAAGTCCAGAAGTAAAAGCACATATTTTCAGCCAATTGATCTTCAACAAAGCTTTCAAGGACATACACTGGGGAAATAACACCCTCTTCAGTAAATGGTGCTGGAGAAACTGGATAACCACATGCAGAAGAATAAAACTGGATACCTATATTTCTTCATATTCAAAAGTCAACCCAAGATAGATTAAGGACTTAAAGGTAAAACCTGAAACTATAAAACTACTGGAAGAAAACAAAGGTAAAAGTCTTCAGGACATTGATACAGGCAAACGTTTTATGGTTAAGATCTCAATAGCACACGCAAGAAAATAAAAAACGGACAAATGGGACTATATTAAGTTTAAAAGCTTCTGCACAGCAAAATAAACAACCAACAGCCTAAAGAGGCAACATTTTGAATGGGAGAAAAATATTTGCAAATTACTCATCTGATAGGGGACTAATATCCAATATATACAGGCCACTCAAACAACTCAGCAGTGAAAAACAAATACTTTTATTTTAAAATGGGCAAAGGACATGAACAGACATTTCTCCAAAGAAGACATAAATGTTCAAAAGGTATATATGAAAAAATGACGAATTTTAATCATCAGGGAAATGAAAATACAATTTGTCAATTTTTGTAGAATGCAGAGAAAGCAGTGTTTAGAAAGAAATGTATAACAGTATATGTACATTAGAACAGAAAATATAGGAGATTGTAGATAACTTCAGGTAGGAAGCTTTTGTTAAATAATGATGGCAGTGCATTAAGGAGAAAGTAGATGGAAAATAATATATTCATGAGGATAAGCTAATCTTTTAAGAAACATGTTTTTTGAAACATAACTTGGAAGTGTTTGGGATGCTATGATATGAGCTGGATTCAAATAAATTAATCATCTAAAATACCTATGCATCACCTGCTTATAATGCCTTTGTCTTTTCATCAATTTAAATCTTGGAATACTATTTCTAAAATTGAAGGAAACACTCAGTAAATGACTAAGTGTTTCTGGTACAAATAGAGTTAACTATATTGCATACATAAGTAGATTCCTGAGGAAAGGAGGCAGGGGACATAATTCTAAAGTAGGTATGGCAGTTGGAGAAAGGGATGAGAAAGTGATCAGGGAAATCTGGAGACTGAGCCACTGGCCTGGGAAGAAAATGCCAAGGCTGATACCACACAGGGATGGGGCCTGGCAGTCAGCCTTGATTCCTGCATCTTCTTTCCCAACACATGCCATGCTTTAGTAATTCCTGCCAACTTTTTCTGTGAAATATGTCTATGTGTGGGCCTGCACCTCTCTGATTTGCTGCCACTGTCCTAGCCAAAATCACCATCTGGATTATTGCAGTGCCCTCCACACAGGTTCTGCCAACTTTCTCCCTTTCTCCTCTCTAATCCACTCTCTACTCAGCAGCCAGAATGATAATTTGAAAAGTTCCCACTCAAAATTCTTTTCCAGTTGAAATATTCTCACTGCTTGCCATCTCAGAAAGCATAAACCACGTACAACAAACCCACACCTAGTATCATACTGAATAGGGCAAAACTGAAAGCCTGTCTTCTAAGATCCAGAACGAGACAAGGATGCTGACTTTTATCACTTTTATTCAACATAGTACTGAAAGTTCTAGCCAGAGCAATGAGACAAGAGAAATAAATAAAAAGCATTCAAGTTAGAAAGGAAGCAGTCAATTAGAAAGGAAGAAGTCAAATTATCCTGGATTGCAGATGACATCATCTTATATTTAGAAAAATGCAGACTTTACCAAAAAACTATTAGAACTGGCAAATAAATTCAGTAAACGTTCAGTTTACAAAATCAACACACAAGAAATTAGTAGCATTTCTATATGCCAATAGCAAACAATTTGAAAAAAAACCAAGAAAGTAATTCCATTTACTATGGCTACAAATAAAATATCTAAAAATTAACAAAAGAAGGGAAAGATCTTTTCAATTAAAACTATAAAACATAGATAAAATAAATTGAAGAAGACACAAAAAATGAAAGATAGACCATGTTCATGGATTGGAATCATCAATATTGTTTAAATGTTCACACTACCCAAAGCAATCTACAGATTCAATGCAATCCCTAGCAAAATATCAATGACATTCTTCACAAAAAAACTTAACATTTATATGAAACCACAAAAGACCCAGAATTACCAAAGCCACCCTGAGCAAAAATAACAAAACTGGAAAAATCACATTATCTGACTTCAAATTATACTACAAAGCTATAGTAACAAAAACAGCATGGTACTGGCATAAAAACAGACACAAAGACCAACGGAACAGAATTTAAAAACCCAAAAATCAATTCATGCCTTTCTACCAACTTGTTTTTGATAAAGGTGCCAAGAACATACATTGGAGAAAGGACAGTCTTCAACAAATGGTGTTGGGAAAACTGGATATCCATATGCAAAAGAATGAAACTAGATTATTTCTCACCATATATAAAAATCAACTCAAAATGGATTAAAGCCTCAAATCTCAGATGTGAAACTGTGAAACTACTAGAAAAAATAAATTTGGGAGTCATTCCAGGGTATTCAGCTAGGCAAAGATTTTTTAAGTAACACCTTGAAGGCACAGGTAATGAAAACGAAAATGGACAACAGAGATCACATCAAGATAAAAAGCTTCTGTGTAGCAAAGGAAACAATTAACAAAATAAAGAGACAACCCACAGATTAGAAGAAAATATGTGCAAACTAACCATCTGACAAGGGATTAAGAACCAGAATGTATAAAGAGCTCAAACAACTCAATAGTAGAAAAACAATCTGGTTAAAAATGGGCAAAAGATCTGAACAGACATTTTTTTAAAAAAGAAGACATACATATGGTCAACAGGTATAATAAAAAAATGCTCTTCATCACAAATCAGAGAAATAATAATCAAAACTACAATGAGATATCATTTCTCCCCCTGTTAAAATGGCTTTTATTCCAAAGACAGTCTATAACAGGCTGGTGAGGATGTGGAGAAAGGGGAACCCACATACACTGTTGGTGGGAGTGTAAATTAGTATGGCTACTATGGAGAATGGTGTGGAGGTTCCAAAAAAAAAACTAAAAATAGAACTACCATGTGATACAGCAGTCCTACTGCTGAGTATATACCCAAAATAAAGGAAATCAGTATATTGAAGAGATATCTGCACTCCGATGTTTATTGCACCAGTATTCACAATAGCTAAGATATGGCTCAACCTAAGTGCCCATCAAAAGATAAATGGATAAAGAAAGTACAATACATATACACAGTAGAATATTATTCAGCTGAAAAAAGAATAAAATCCTGTCATTTGCAGTCACATGGATGGAACTGGGGTTCATTGTGTTAAGTAAAATTAGGCACACACAGAAAGACAATGTTTTCTGTTCTCACATGTTATCAGTAATACGTGGGAGCTAAAAAAAAAATGAATTAATGGAGATAGACAGTAGAATGATGGATACCAGAGGCTAAAAGCGTAGCAATGAGTGGAGGATAGTGGGGAAGGTTAATGGGTACAAATGAGAGTTAGAATGAATAAAGTCTATTATTCAGTAGCACAATAGAGTGACTAAACAATAATTTATTGTTTATTTTTAAATAATTAAAGTGTAGAATTGGAATATTCTGAACACAAAGAAATGATAAATGCTTGAGGGGTTGGATAGTTCAATTACCCTGATTTGATCATTACACATTTTATGACAGTATCAAAACATCACATGTATCCAATAAATATATACAAATATTATATACCATAATTAAAAATAAAACATATTAAAAATAATTGCTTTGGCCTATAAAGTGCTGAGTTAATTGAATATTTTTAAAATTTTGATATCATTTTCAGCCACTCTGCTTATTATTCACTCTGAGATTGGCTTTTTCTTCACTCAGCCCATTTCTCACACTTTCTTTCAAAACACTTCCCAATATTTGTAACTATATAGTTAACTGTTCATTCACTTTTTTATCTCTCTCTCTCCACCAATCAATAAACTTCATGAAGCCCAGTTTTATATTTGTAGCAAGAACAGTGCTCAATAATTATTTACTGAATAGATGCATGAACACCTGAGGTCAATGAGCTTGGGGAGTAGGGAAAGGGAATACTGAAATTTCTAGCTGGACTGTTTGCTGATGTCATTCTGAAAACACTCAGAGTCTTTTAGAGCTTTTGATAACTGAACAAACAAAAGGCAATCTAAATAAAAACTAATTTAATTACTATTTTCACTGTCTTTCCAAATTATTGGTAAAAAATTATATGGTATAACAGTATTAAATGTTTACCCAAGTCCATCCTATTTTTCATTGACTGTTCATGTATTAAGTATGAAATTTTAATTCTTTTTTGTAATAGATCTATTTCTACATTTTAGTTAATTTGATTTAAAAATACGAGTTAATGATTTGATAATGATAATATCAATAGATATTATTTATTTGAGTGTATTTTTCTGTACAAGATACTCTTCTTGAAGTGTGCTATCTCAATCCTCCTAACAACATCTAGCAGTCCACATTACTACCCTAAATAAGTATATGAGGTATCTACAGGTCAGAGAGCCTTGGTAACTTGCTGAAGATCACACAGCCAGTAGATGACAAAATCAAATCTTAAGCTCAGGGTTATTCAGCTTCAACATTTTTTTCTTTTTTCTCTGTACAGCCTTACCACCAGCCATTGTCTTTGGGCAGAGATGATGATGCATTCTTGGATGGACTAGATTTTCAGCAAAGGAGCTGCTTTTCACATATGATATGTAAGAAATAAATATGAAGATTTCATAAAAAAATAAATTTTCTACTTGTGTGAAAGTTTTCATTTGGATATTTTATTTTATTTTTTTGAGATGGAGTCTCGCTCTTGTCGCCCAGGCTGGAGAACAGTGGCGCGATCTCGGCTCACTGCAACCTCCGCCTCCCGGGTTCAAGCTATTTTCCTGCCTCAGCCTCCTGAGTAGATGGGGATTACAGGCACCGGCCACCACGCCCAGCTAATTTTTGTGCTTTTAGTAGAGACGGGGTTTCACCATGCTGGCCAGGCTAGTCTCTAACTCCTGACCTCAGGTGATCTGCCCTCCTCGGCCTCCCGAAGTGCTGGGATTACAGGCGTGAGCCACCGCGCCTGGCTTTGGATATTTTATTAAGAAATTTGAACATATCTTCATGTTTGCTCAAAGCTGAAACACCTAATTGATTCAGCCAGATCACTCCCAGTCAAAAAGAAAATGAACCACTGGAGTGAAAACAATTACTTCATTGGAATTTCCTCTCTTTGTTTTGGCTAATGCCATGGCTATGTATTTTGGTTATTAAAAAATAATCTCTTTCCTTTCACCTTCCCAGGTTGCAGCTCCCCTCTAAGTAGACAGTCCAGTTTGAGCTCCTCCTCAGCATGCCTGCCCTCGCCACTGTTCACTGTCTACCTCACCGCCAGCCCCACGGAAGCTGGGGACTACGTGTCTTTCTTTTAATCTCACATCACATTGTGGAATGCTGTAGTTGGCACTGTGGCTCTGAGGCTGCTTTCTGTCCTAACAACAAACCCTACATTGAGGTACCCATCCCAGGAGTGGCCTTTGTATCTTCACACACTGGGGCACTCACTCCAGGACGTTTAGCTGCTCTGTTATCCATTTATGTGAAGTGACCTGAAGTCCCCTGGGAATGGTAAGGGCAAGGTCAGAGCACAATGGCGTTTCCTTGAGAACGTGGCTGTCTCTCTTATTGTCTCTTCCTCCTTCACTTCAGTGATTATCAGCAGGCACTCTAATTCCTACTCCAAAGAGAACTGTTTTATCTCAGTCCTTAATAAAAGTTTAATAGCAGATAGAGCACTTTGGTGAGCTCACGTTAGTGAGATTTTATTTCACCTAATATACCAGCCTATTATGCACTTGAGTAATCTATGTGCCGTTGTAAATAAAGTAAACAACATATATTTACAGAACTAAGCAAACTACATTTTATGATGTTATCCTTGAAACTTTCACACTCTGATCAGTAATAGCTCTCCCACTCATTAATGTGCATCAGTGAGAAGCTCCTCTAATTAGCTATAAACTTACTGCTGAATAGCAGTCATTTCAAGTACCGTTTGTTATTAAAACAAATACCTGGAAATTACACTATTAGTACAAAAATCAATCCAATTTTAAGCACAACATTAAAGCAAACTTAACACCCTCACTCCCATATGCAACATGCTATCAGCAAGTTTTCTTTATAATTGAGGGCTTCTACTAAACCAGGACCCAGTAGAAACATTCATGGAGCCAAGAAGGGAATAAAGGCATTTCCTCAATTTTTACAATTACTTTGAAAGAAAGGCAGATTGACAACAATTTTTGAAAAGATGGAAATTCTAGTCTCAGTAATCCTGCTTGGATTCAGTTTTGTCTAACTGATGAATATTTTGAAGCACTTACTCTGTTCCAGGCATTGAAGCTGCAGAGATGATGAAGATACTTTCTTGGCTATCAAGAAACTTAGCACATTATAGGGAGTGGGTTGGGGAGAGAGGGTTGAGATGTATACATAAATGCATACATCATGATGGTGAAAAACAAAAGATGTCCAGAGATTTCTGAGCATTGGATTTAGCTTAAGAGGGAAAAGCTTGAGAAAGAAGGCTTGTAGGTTTATTTAGGCTTAATGTAATTAACAAAATACATGGCATTTGAAGGTAGCACAGCATAACTTAAGGCAATAGGATGGGCACAAACATTCAGTTTTAGTCTCGTCACCACCGTTTGTTAGCTATATCACCATTTCTACATTAAGTAACTGGGTGGGCCATGAGTCTTGGACTTAGAATATTTAACATGGAAACATTGTAGCACTAAAATGGTGTAAGTAAAGCTTAAATCACAGTACCTGATGAGAGCAGGGTCTCATTAATGTCTACTCCTCTTCTTTCCCAATTCTTTCTCTGCTTCTCTACTCCATCTTTCTTCATCCCAGATATCTTAATCTAGAATTCCAGACCTTCTCACTGCCCTCCAATCTTATGTAGTGTCCTTCTACCATATCCAAGGCATTTCTTCTGCTAGAAATGCCCTCCTTTTCCTTACCTTCCTTGGCATGTTAGAATTCTGTTATTTCCTGTGTGCCGTAAATGCTGCTTCCTCAACCAGGACTATCCTGATCTCGCCAACTGTACTTTTTCCTCCTTCTGAATTTTCATTGCATTTTGCATATCTTTCTTCATTCCTGTCACATTGCATTGTACATTGTACTTACCTATAGGCACATCTTATTTATTTTAAGCACATTAGGAATTGGGGTTAAATTGCTTGATACATCTGTAGCACGTAAAACAGTGCAGTAGGCCAGGCGGGGTGGCTCATGCCTGTAATCCCAGCACTTTGGGAGGCCGAGGTGGGCGTGTCACGAGGTCAGGAGATTGAGACCATCCTGGCTAAAACGTGAAACCCCGTCTCTACTAAAAAAAAATATACAAAAAATTAGCCTGGCGTGGTGGCGGGCGCCTGTGGTCCCAACTACTCGGGAGTCTGAGGCAGGAGAACGGCATGAACCCGGGAGGCAGAGCTTGCAGTGAGCCGAGATCGCGCCACTGCACTCCAGCCTGGGCGACAAAGCGAGACTCCGTCTCAAAAAAAAAAATAAATAAAATAAAATAAAATAAAACAGTGCAGTGAATATTTAAAAGTTATTTCATAATTATTTTTAAGCTAGTATAAATTCTTCTGTTAAATAAATTAGTTAAATGTCCTTGGATTTAAAATATTTGTACATGAAATTTACCTCACAGAATAGTATGAAAATCAGAAGACTGAAAGATTAAGTGTATATTGAATCACTGCAGGACCAGCAGGTTGGCTCCATATATTCTTAAACAGATGATAAAAAGGTCTTTGTTCATAATCACTTTAGTATTAGACAAAGAGCTCATTATATTTATCTCCTAAAATTTGGCTTGGGCTCAGGAGAGTTGCCCTAAATTGAGAGAAAAAAAGGAACTTGCCAGGCGACTGGACACTACAAGCCACTGAAAACCATATATTTAAAGGATATTCAATGACATGGGGGAAATTCTATGAAATACTAAAAAAGTTATAGGATGCTAAATTTTAATTTTAGTATATTATTTAAATTTTATTATCGGACAAAACAAAGTGTACTGAAATGTAACCAAATCTTTTAAGTAACTACATCTGGATAAAATAAAATATTGATGATTTTTATTTTGTTTTATTTTTCTGTAGTATATATATATTTTTCAATAAATGATTATTACTTTTATAATCAGGAGAACAATAAAAATGTATTTGTAATAAAGTAGTGGTTTTTCAACCAGGAGTGATTTTGTCCTTAAGGTGTTTATTGCAATTTCTGGAGATATATTTGTCATACCTGGTTGTGCTATTGGCATCTAGTGGGTAAAGGCTAGTGATGCTGCTATTAATATGTTCCTATGATGTACAGGGCAGTCCCCACAACAAAGAATTAGCCCCAAATGTCAATAATGCTGAAGTAGAGAAACCCTGAAATACAGAGAATGCAACAAAAATATACGGAATGAGGAAATGATTTACCAAATAATGGTACAACATTTAATATAATGGACTATTATGCAGGTCTTAAAACTTACACTGCCAAAATGTTTATGGAGATGTCAGTCTCACTAAGTCTTTTTCACTCTGAGAAGTTTACATTTCCTCATACAACAGCTCTTTAGTGTATTCTAAGTTATATTATCTTTTGTTTTATACATGTTCTTTTATGTTCCTAGCAAAGAGGAGGATTCTTTAGAAGTAGGATCCCCATTTATTTACAGTTTTTCTCAACGTCCCTTACACAGTGCTAATATAAGAAAGACAATCTAGTTGTTGTGGTTATTCATCATAACCCTTGAAGTAAATGCTCTTTTAGTTGTATATGCCTGAACTCCAACTCAAACAATATTCCTCAATATTATGTCAAATAGGCATATATGTTATGTCTGTATGTCTATCTATCTGTATACCTACCTATCTATCTACCTATCATCTATGTTTTGTCAGTCTATCCATCTATCTAAAAATACTGTAGTAGTTTACAGGGCAAGAGGAAAAGTTGCAGAATTGAGCACAGCTCCTGGGATCTTAGGAACTCAGGATGCAACAGAAGCAGTGTCTTTACCTCTCATCTCTTTATCTCCCAGTGTGTCAATTTAATTCTTTCAGGCTTTCCTATATAGTAAGGCTACAACATTTATCAGCTCTGGTGTCATATTTTATATGCTCATGACAATGAAGGAATGAAAGATTCTTTCATGATGACTTAAAATTCCAGCAGAAAGATCTTGGAGAAAGCCAATGACTTACCTTTGTTATATACCTATCTTTAGACCAAACCATGGAGAGGGATATGGGTTATCATTAATGCCAAACCATGCTAGTGTTTGTGGTAAGGTAAGTTAGGGTCTGTCATTTGAAGAGAGAAGAGGCACTGGGTGGTCAAAAACAATAGTATGAAATTGTACCGAAGATATTTCACTTAGCATAAGAATGGCGCTATGCACTCCAGAGTTCAATGCCCACACGACAGATACCCCCTCCGTTCCTTGAAGATGGTATTTGATTTCTTGGGAGGACCTTTTTGCTTTCATTTTATCTGTTAGTATTTGGGAAAAACTTAAACTTTAATGTCGTCTTGTTGTAGTTATTCATTGATAGCACACCAATAAGGCATTCAGCTTAATGTTTCAAGATTATTTGTTTACTATTATGTAGGATTATAAATATATGACAAATGTGAACACTCAGTTACACTGAAGTATTATGCACTGAAATATTATCAAAGCCATTCCAGAAAGTGTACCTGTCCCTTGATATTTCAGGAGATAATGTGAATGTGCTGTACAACCCCAAGCCAATTTGAGGATTTTGTATTGAGGAAGAGGCCATATTTATCATTAGCAAATCCAGACATTACCAAGATTGAAATACAATTTCCTGAGATCTTTTCTTGACATCGTTACAAGCTATGTTTAGAGGAAAATGCCAGCCCAGATAATCAAGAAACGTGCTTTCAAATAATCCTTTAGCGCTGAAGCAATGCTACTTGCTAGCAGTGTAACTCTGATTGGTGGAGGTGAAGGACAGTAATGATGACAATAAACCTGAGTAATATTGAAACCATTCCATTTAAAGCAATGATTGATATAGTTGGATTAATAGCTACTTTGTTTGTAATCATTTTCTGTTTATTACACTTATTCTTTGATATTTTTTCCTTCTGCTCTTTTGCTGCCACTTCCGTATAAATCGAACATTTCATATAATTCTATTTGTTCTCATCTCTTAGCATATCAATTATTCTTTAAAAAATTTTAGTAGTTTTTCTAGAATTTGAAATACATATTTATAAGTAATTAGAGCCTACTTTTAAATGCTATACTGCCTTACATTTAGTGCAGGTACCTTATAACAAAGTATATACCATTTCCTACCTCCTGTGTCTTAGAACAGTTCCATTATTTACTTTACTTATCCACATGCTGTAATCACCCAACAAATTGTTACTATTATTACTTTGAATAGTCACCTATTAGATCAATTATGAATAAGAAAAATAAGATTTCATGTTGCAATGGCTATGGAGGCTAAAGTTTTCAAATACCTCTAGTGTTCTTATTTTGGTGTCCCTTCTTGACTTTGGGGCTTACCTTCGTACTGCTTCTCAAAGGGTATTGGGCTCCTTGCAGCTCTTTGAGCTATGATCCTCTGTTATCTCTTGGACTCCTATTGATATGATATGGGGGAGAGAAAAAATTTTATAATTAAATATTATTCTTTTAGTGGGCCTGTGTCCCTAGTTTATGACCTTCACAAGTATTTCTTAGTTTCCCTCCCATTCTCCAGTACGGAGATAGAAAAGTTAGAAGGTGATCAAGGAAGTACCCATCCATCAACTGGGATAAGGCTCTGGTAACATCTGTTACCCTGGAAAGTAGGCTTATCTGTGTTATTTGGAATACTCTGGGCCTATTTCAAAATGGTTACTTCCTCTCCTCATTAGAAAAACAAGGGATTTTTTTTTTCTATGTTCTTCACTGCAAAAATCTGTTGGGGTTTTTGGAATTTAACTTTATGAAAGTTTCTTAGGGTTTCTCCCTAAGTCTACAGCCCCAAGGAGTTTCTCATTCTCATATTATCTCACACTCACCCTCCAATAATTTGTCAACACTGTTATTTAAGAGTTCTCACCAGTTTACGGCTCCCTCTGCTTTTGCTTGCTTTTGCTCTATATAAGCTGATCTCTATTGTGATTCTCTTTACTCATCTGACTCTCCAAATTTTGGGGTGACAATTTGCCTTGCCACCATCTCACTTTTCTGATGTTTCTAAGTGAAGTGATAAATTTCACTTTGTTCAGTTTGACTCTTGTAAAGACAGGAGTGACAACTTCTAAGTTCTTTCCATGTCAGAATTAAAACCAGAAGTCCTAAATAATCTTTAAAGACATTTTAATGATTATTAGGTTTTTGTTTCAATATCCACTGGAATATGTATCAAATTTGGTACCCATGGTAATTCTTATTCTTTTCTCAAAAATTGTTAAACATTTAACAAAATGTTGCTTAATAACAATGTTTATTTCCCTGTATGCGATCTCCAGAGAGCTATCAGACTCTTTTCGTGATTATTGTACCCATGGTAACTCTCATTCTATTCTCAAAAATCCTTAAGTATTCAAGAAAATGTTACTTAATGGTAACTCTAATTCCCCAATATGCAATCTCCAGGGAGCTATCAGCCTCTTTTTTTGAATAAAATTTTGATCACTGTTTATAAGGAGGAAGAAATTAATAAACAAAAATCTTCTCATTAGTTGAGGCTTTGAGATTTGAATCTTTCTTTGCTGAAAGTAATTCCAAATAATACAGCTTCCTAAAATAATTTGTTGCAGTCCTCAACAGGATCCCTACTGTTTTACTTTCTTTATTTTGCAAATTTTTATTATATTACTATTTTTTACTTCCCTTTCATTTAAAAACGTATCATTTAAACAAGTCAAATACTATAAAAATGGGGAGGAAGGAAAGAAAACTAATTTCTTAAAAGATTTGTTAATATTTATCATCAATTCACAAGATTTTTGCAATTTACTTTGCCAATTGTACTGTTATTGGTATTTTAAAAAATAAATCTAAGCATATAGTTTTCTTTCTAAAATTTGTTTGCAATAAGAATTATTTGGCAATATACTCATGTTAAATTTATTTTCTAAACATGCAATGCATGGTTCTCTGTAGTTAATTATATGAAAAGTAATTATATAAGACCACTGTATAATTGTAATTTTATATACTTATTCGCATATCCTTAACATAATGAAATGGCTACTCTGTCTGGGGAATACACCCTGGGGTTCGTTGTTGCTCGCCAAAAAAGAATTCAGGACATGGACACATGTGGGTGGGTTAAGGACTGGAAAGTTTAATAGAAGAAAGGAAAGAAGAGAGCAGCTCCTTTCGGGAGAGAGAGACGTCCGAAAAGTGGGGAGGCAGCAGATGGCAGCAGATTTTAAAGGCAGGCTGGATTGGTCTGATCAGGTATGATACCTACATAGTGCGAGGGCAAGGCTGGTGCCCCACCCTAATCTTATTATGCAAATCGACTTTCCAATTGATAGGTGCCATCTTGTCTGCTTCTTACTGTACATGCTGCTGACAAAGAGAAGGGAAGAGGGAGCCACCATCTTGAGCATGATTGGCACAACTGCTGGTATCTATGTCTGGAGCTCATTTTACAGGCTGCCCTTCGTTAGAAAGGAAAATAATTTGGGGCTGCTTTTCATTAAAACGAAAAGCCTTACCGAGGACTCCCATACACTTACTATCTGCCTAGGTAATATTTATTCTTAACTCCTATATCAATAAGGTTTAGCAGAGATATAAATTTTACAATTTATAGTATTTATAAGATTATATTAATTACTATATTATTTTTCTGTCCTTTCTATTTTGTAAATAAATATTAAGAAGTAATAGTTAAGTGGAATATACTGTGTTAAATGTTTTCATAGGTTGTACTATTTAATTTCATTAATCTCTTCAAAACTGTTTTTTCTTGCAAAAAAAGCATTGCCAATTATAAACAAGTTGAAACAATTTACAAGTGGTTCTTTGTACATTTTTATATAATTTAATTGATATATTTTATGTATCAATTTATTCTTTGCTTCTATGTCCAATCAGATTTATATTGAGAGCTTGGGAGTCAAGAGTTTTATATTGTTTTGTCTGCGTGGTTCATCTGTGGAAAATGTATATCTCAACATTCTTTTCAAGTAAATGCAAAGCTTTTATGAAGATAGATATATTCTGGGCCATAAAATGAGCGTCATAAACTTAAAGAGCCCATTTGTACAAAATATGTTCCCTAACCATAGAACATTAAATTATAAATCAACAACAGAAAAATATATGTGAAATCTAGAAATATTTGGAAGCTAAATAACAAACTTCAATCTAACAGGTATTTCAAAGAAGAAAAGAAAAATGTTTTTAAGTATATGAAAATGCAAGCATGACACATGAAAATTAAGGCATGCTACGAATGCAGTAACTAGGTGGAAATTATAACCACAAAAATCCTACAGTAGAAATAAAAAAAGTCTCAAATTAGTGTCCATAGCATTTTCCTTGAGAAACTAGAAAAGCAAATTGAACCCAAATTAATCAGAGAAAGAAAACAATAATAAAGGCATAAATCAATGAAATAGAAAACAGTAAAAACAATAATGAAATCAATGTAACAGCAATTCTGTGAAATAATCAATAAAATGGATAAACCTCTATCTATCCAGGCTAAACAGGATATAAAGAAGGAAGACACAAATTATCCATACCAGGACTGAGAGAGGTGGCATCAATACAAATTCTACAAGCTATTAAAAGGATAGTAAAAGAATATTCTTAACAACTTTATGGCCATAAATTCAACAACTTAGATGAAACAGACAAATTTCTTTAAAGGCACAAACTCTCAATACTCGTACAATAAAGTCTTCTCTATGTTAACAAATATTCTGAATAGAACTATATCCATTCATTGCATTTATAATTGCAAACTTTTCCACAAACTCCAGGCTCTGATCACTTCATTGGTGAATTCTTCTAGACGTTTAAGGAAGAAATAATACCTAAACAAATGTTTCCAGAAAACTTAAGAGAAGTTAATACTTATTCAACACATTTTCTGAAGCCAGCATTACCCCAATTCCCAAACCCAAAGACATCACAAGAAAAAAATAACTACAGACTAATATCTTTCATGAATATAAGTGTAAGCAATTCTTAATGAAAACTTAACAATTAAACATAGTATTATGTAAAAATATGACAGCATAACCATATGGAGTTTATCTCAGGAATTCGAAGGTAGTTTTATATTCAAAAATCAGTCAATATAATTAATATGTCAACAAACTAAAGAAAAACATATGATCACTACAATAGATACAGCAAAAGCACTTAACACAATCTCAAATTCACCGCTGATATAACATTGTTCAGAGAATGAAAAGACAAAGCAAAGATCAGGAGTGCTGATTGGTGCATTTACAAACCTTGAGCTAGATACAGAGTGTGGATAGGTGCATTCACAATCCCTTTGCTAGACATAAAGATTCTCCAAGTCCCTACTAGACTCAGGAGCCTAGCTGGCTTCACCCAGTGGATTTCGCACCGGGCAGCAGGTGGAGCTGCCTACCAGTCCCAGGGCGCCGGCACTCCTCAGCCGTCGGGCGGTGGATAGGACCAGGTGCCGCGGAGCAGGGGGCGGCGCTCCTCGGGGAGACTCAGGCCGCGCAGGAGCCCATGGCCGGGGTGGGGAGACTCAGGCCTGGCGGGCTGCAGGTCCGGAGCCCTCCCCGCGGGGGAGGCAGCTAAGGCCCGGCGAGAAATCTAGCGCAGCGCTGGTGGGCCGGCACTGCTGGGGGATCCGGCGCATCCTCCGCAGCTGCTGGCCCAGGTGCTAAGCCCCTCACTGCCCGGGGCTTGCGGGCGGGCCAGCCGCTCCGAGTGAGGGGCTGTCGAGCCCACACCCACCCGGAACTCGAGCTGGCCCGCAAGCGCAGTGTGCAGCCCTGGTTCCCGCCCGCGCCTCTCTCTTCACACCTCCCCGCAGGCTGAGGGAGCCGGCTCCAGCCTCGGCCATCCCAGGAAGGGGCTCCCACAGTGCAGCGGCGGGCTGAAGGGCTCCTCAAGCGCGGCCAGAGTGGGCGCTGAGGCCGAGAAGGCGCCAAGAGTGAGCGAGGGCTGCGACGGCTGCTACCACACTGTCACCTCTCAGTTCTAGGCAAGTACAGAGCTGCAGCCGGAGATCCTGGGTTGGGGGTGAGGTAAGGGGGCGGCTGGGGTGCCAGGTGGCGAAGCCCTGCCCAGCAAGGAGTAGGAGGGGCGGGAACCTGCATGGAAAACAGTCTGCCACTTTTCCATGAGGCAGCTACGCTGTGCTAAGGGTCTGCGTTAGTCCCTAATCACTGCCCTCCCTCATGAGGCTGAGAGCAACAGAAGTGCAGCCATGATTCCTATTTTATTAATAATTGTGCTGATGGTTTAATGCATATATTCATAGGTCAGAACATTAAAGTGTACCTTCAAAATGTGCTTTTATTTTATGTCAATTATACCTAAATAAATAAATATTTATAAAATCTCACCATGCAAATAACATTTAGCATAAGAAACATTATGTGGAAATACGAGAGTCTACTCAAATATATGGCTGTCTGTGATGTGTGCCTTTCCCCCTCTGAATTTACTGTGCATATTTAATGTTATGTATGTCAGTTAATTTATTATTTTTAGTAACCTATATTCTGCTCCTTGCAATCTTCTTATTTCTTATCTCTGGCATAGTTTTGATTTGTCTTCAGTTTATTTCTTTATCTCAAAGTGTAGGGCGTTTTTTTTTAAAACTCACTGTTTAAAAAAATCAAATATATGGTCAGAGTAAGTTTTTTCCTAGTCTTAGATGTAATTTTCAGAGATTATTTTCTATTCCTTGGTTTTGTTTGTTGTTGATGTTTCAGTTTTTTTTTTCTTTGCTTTACATGATGCACTTTCCTCTAATTGTTTTTTCTCTCTTTTTCTGCGAGAATGTTTAGTACTGGCAGCTGCATTTTTTTAATATTGTGGGCAGTAAATTATCTTGATTCCATCCCCTCTTTCTTGAGATCTATCTTCTCCTTAGAGTGTGAGGATTTAAGTATATCTTCTATTTCAGAAAGTTAATGGCAAGGAAGAGATGACCTTAGTTGGAGTTATATAAAGCCCTAGAAGAATTGTGTTTCTACTTTTCCTTTAGATGTTAAATTTCCTGTCATGGTTCACTTCCCGTACTGGAGCTAGGCCTTGGAGTAGGCAGTGATGTAGTGTTTCACGATGTGGGGTGTGCTTTAGAAGCATTTCTTTAATTCAGCTTGATACTTTGTAGCTTGTACTTCAGTCAGAGAAACTTGTCTCCAGGAGTTGCTTGCTTAAAAGCCATGTTTACTTCCTGCTAGTCAGGTAGGGTAATTTGTATGTATTACAAGAATTCTGACGATCATTTAGATTCAGCATTATGATTTTGGGGCAAAGAAAATTCAGAGCCATGTCACGCAAAACTTTTAGTATCGTTTTGTGTTTCCTTGTTTTGAGTTTTTGACAAATGAGGTATATTATTTTTAGTAGTACTTTTTTTGTAGCTATTTTATATTTGTATAGGGAGAATATTTTACCAGGCTTGACTTCGCTATCTTTATCCATAAATTCCAAAGATAAACTCCATATGTAAATATCAGAATTATCATTTAAAATAATTTACCAATACATCAATTACTTAAAAATGTGATTTTAAACATATAAAATGGTTTGAATTTTAACCTAAAAAAAATAAATTTTGCCCTGAGTGGATAGATCTATTAAATGAAATTCCAATGAGAATTCCTAAGAATTTGTCTAAGAAAGAGCTCTAAATCCTGGAGAGCTGATATAAAGTTAATTTTTTAAAATGTCTTCTCTGAGCTTTCTTTATTTAAATTTTTCAGTTTGGGGTGGTGGACCTAACAAATATGTACGTTGTTATTGCTGGAGTTCGTGTTCTCTTAGAATGCCCTTGGAAGAGCAACATATTTAATGAATAATGAAACTGGTGAAAAGGGGCAGTGTCCAAAGATTAAGACGCTCTAAGTAAGGTGACACTAAATTCCTCATTTGCTTAATCCAGCCTAAAATCATATACATTTTTAATATTAAAATTACAACATATTCACCATCTTTTATACCATCTTGAGAATTGTGAAAAGGGTGAAGAAACAGAGTTAGATCTTACATATTGAAAGATCCTATTTCTAGTGAGAAATTGACACTATTAAGACTATTTTTACATTTTTAAAAATTATGATGATCAGTATGCTTTGGCAAAGATCAAGTCTGGTTGAATATCATTAATCACTGGATAAATTTAATCTACAATGACTTTAATAAAGCTTTTGATATATTCTTGAAAGATGCTTATCAGTTAACCAGCATAATATCATATGTAGGATAATAAAATATAGAGCGATAATTTTTCAAAATTTCATTTATTTTGTTTTATGTGAGGAACCTACTTGTTTCAGGATTGAGAATTTCATCTCTTTTTTTGCTTTGGGTAATTTGGGGTTGTAACCACTTGATTTTTTAGTGGCTCTACATGAAACAGGTACAGTATGATTCCATATCAGGATTTAGGGCAGCCTCAAGAGCAAAGATTTTGAAATCATGCTCTGAAGATCCTTTGAATTTTTCTTGCCATCATATTATTATCAAAAGTGTCAAGTGGGCAGGAACATCTGTTAATGAGAACAGCTCTTTTATTAATGTCTTATATACTGGGTTTCTTAGTTAAATGCAATAGCACAAAG
The DNA here is from genome assembly GCF_028885655.2 of Pongo abelii. NCBI lineage: Eukaryota > Metazoa > Chordata > Mammalia > Primates > Hominidae > Pongo > Pongo abelii. The sequence continues at coordinate 141,702,475 of NC_071990.2, forward strand.
AGTTGTGCTCCTACAAAATTAAACCTAAACTCAGTGACTACACAATGTCAGTGAGGGAGATATTTATTAGATGAGATGATCACATCCAGAGTGGACATGGATCTCTGCCTAAATTCTATTCTGGAACTACAATATTTTAACATTAGTAACCTATATGAAAATAATTAATATATTTTGAAACAAAGTAGAAGGGGTGATAGTTATTAAGAGAAAAGCTAACATAATTCAGAAATATTCTATAAATATCAAAAAGAATAAGGCTGCATATGGAAACTTAAATGGTAACATGACAAGGGCAGGAGACATTCTCAAATTAAAGATGGCTAATGATAAAGTATGGCCAAGTGTCATCACAACCTAACCATCAAAAAGAATCTTCTGTAAAGAATGCCTTACATTTAAGCATGATATTATGTAATCAAAATATAAATACTAAAAGTAAACCAAAATTCACTAGGCATCTATTATGAATTATATTAATGATAGGTAACTTGGTTTTTTAACTTTGGAAATTAAATATAAGCATTGAGAGATAATTATCTAATTGGGTGATAAGACACTATATTCATTGGTGGAATCTCAAAACTAACAAAGAATCTGTACTTAGAAATTACTTATTAAATGCTCACTGAAGTGACAGATGGGAAAACAAACTATGAGAAAAATAGTGAAGAATTTTTAAACAGATGACCAAGTTTAAGAGTAATTCCAAGTAACTTGCTAGACAAAGGATGATGAATGAATGTTAATTTTCTCTGCTGAAAACCAAACTGACATATACAGAAACACACACCAAGTCTTGCACAGATATGCAGAAGTGTTGTGGGACTTCAGTTAGACATCTAAGGGATAAAGTGAAAGTGAACTTTACCATGAAGTGGCCAAAAGCACCAAGAATATATAAAGTTTTGTTTTTCTAAATTTTATTGAAATTGATTTTTTTTGATGAAAAGTGGGATGATAATGCATAGTACTTTTATTGAATATTAATATATTTTTTAAAATTTCTCATAAATAACATATCAGACAAAAAACAGAAGAATAGGGAGCAAGAAAGACAGCAATATGTGAATAAATGGATATTATTCTGAGTTTAGAAATTAGATCTCATTTCTAGTTAGGGAACATTTTGAGCAGCATTTGTTTGCATTCTTGGGCCCTGTCATGGACAGTTTGGGTTGCTATTAAAAATGGAGAAACCCCGTCTCTACTAAAAATACAAAATTAGCCGGGCATGGTGGAGCATGCCTGTGATCCCAGCTACTTGGGAGGCTAAGGCAGGAGAATCGCTTGAACCCAGGAGGCAGAGGTTGCGGTGAGCCGAGATCACGCCATTGCACTCCAGCCTGGGCAACAAGAGCGAAACTCCATCTCAAAAAAAAAAAAAAAAAAAAAAAAGTACTATAGACTGGGTGGCTTAAATAACAATTTTTTTCCTCATGGTTCTAGAGGCTGGAAAGTCCAAAGTCAAGGTGCCATAGACCTGTGTGAGAATTAGGATGTTGGTCTCTTCCTACCCAGAAGTCCCAGACACCTATTTACCTACTCACTAGTGACTAACTATACATCCTAAGGGGAGGGTCATATTTTGCCAAAGTACTAAAAGAAAACAGAAGTGTTTTCCCTTTGAATAATAGATTTCTTCTTATCATAATTTGGCTAATAGAGTCTTTCATAGGATGTTCATTCCAAGTTGACTTGCGGTCCTTTACTCTTAGACATCAGATAATATAATTTTGTGGACACCTTTCAAAGAATTGCTTAATCTCATTGACTCTGCTTTAAAAGACACCCCATTATACCAATAATATTCCCAGTGGGACAAGCACCCACATATACACACAGAATTGGCTGTAAGATATTATATTCATTTGCTAGGGATGTCATAACAAAATACCACAGACTGCATGGCTAAAACAACAGAAATTTATTTTATCACAGCTCTGGAGTCTGGAAGTCTGAGATCAAGGAGATTTTTTTCTGAAGCCTCTGTTTGAGTTTGGCTTATAGATGGCGATCTTCTTGCTCTTTGTGTATGCAAGTTTTTGGCCTCTCTGTGTGTGTGTGTATGTATGTGTGTGTGTGTGTCTCAATCTTCTCTTATAAAGACACAGTCATATTGGATTAGGGCCTACCCTAAGACTTCATTTTAATTTAGTTACCTCTTTAAAGCGCTAACCACCAACTGTGATTACATTTTGAGGTACTAGGATTTAGAACTTCAACATGATTTTTTTTTTTTTTTTTGGTGGGAGGAGCACTGTTAAGCCCATGACAGAGATAAGAGTATGACTATGAAAGGAGAAGTGAGCTGGTGTCCTTAAATTACAGTGTTACAATGAGAGTTCTCAGAGGTCACATGTGGAAAACCATTCCATGAGTCAAGCTGCTGAAACAATGAATGTACTTACTGGCAGATTTTATTATTGGATGCTGACTCTTGGAATTATACTGATTATATTATCTCATTGTAGATTTGATGAGATGATTTTTGAGGGCTCCTCTTAGTCTATAAGTACAGATGAAAGGAAAAACAGTGAGGAGACAAAGGGAAGAACTGAATGACTTAAATATGTACTCAGCTTGATCCACTTGCTGAAATGATTATTATTGTCTATCATTACTATATTATTTGCCCTTCCTCATTTCCTCCTAAGAATTTATTTACATGTACACATCAAATGATAGCATAAAATATCCAGGACTATCTAACAATAAAATTAATTTGCTCTTTTCCTGAATGTCAAAGGTAGACATTTGTGGGGGTGAATTATGATATACCACCATTTTACTCATTTTATAATGTAATATATGCCTTAAACTTTTAAATGTTAATTCTGTACCAATACTGTGGAGGAATTTTTATGACGTGAAGTTTTAATGATCTTTCATTGTGATAAGCCAATAAAAGGAGAAAAGGCAAAAAACCAGGTCTAAAAATATAATAAACTTCAGAGCCTCAGCAGTTGCGACTATAATCATGCACCACATAATGATGTTTCAGTCAATGACAGGCCGTATAGAGGACAGTAGTCCCATAAGATTATAATATCATATTTTACTCGACCTTATCTGTGTTTAGATACACAAATACTTACCATGTATTATAATTGCCTACAGTATTTATCACAGTAACATGCTGTGCAGATTTGTAGCCTAGGAGCAATAGGCTATACCTTATAGCTTAGGTGTGTAGTAGGCCACACCATCTACGTTGGTATAATCTGTGATGTTCACACAATAACAGAATCGCCTAAGGACACATTTCTCAGAATGTATTCCGGTCATTAAGCAACACATAATACTGCATTTATTGTCAATCTTGATAATGAGCTGATATAGGGTATTTGGTATAAGGAAAGTTTCATGCATACCACATTCCAATATTATAACACAGCCACCTTCCTCTCCACTCAGGTTATTTGTCTGGATAAGCTAGGTTTTAAAGCTTTTGTTTACTTTTTCTGTAAAAAAAACCACTACCTTCCATTTGCAGTAATTTAGAAGCAGAATGTATTGAGTTATATACTGTGCAATTTCATGTAGCAAATGAAAACAAAAACATATTTTGATGGGTATTTATAGCCTAAGTAATCTCATTTAAATTATGCCCTAGTTTGGTTTGGGAGGTTTTTTTCTTTCTTTCTTTTTTTTTCTTTTTACTTTGAAGGGTAGTATATGCAATGGCATTTATAATAAGATATTCCCAAGCGTGAGGAAAAAAAAGAGATAAAAAAAGAATTTTTCTTTATCAGTAATTCAACAGAACTCAAAGAATGTACAATTGCAGAAAAAAATGGGTCTTTTTGATGGTTAACTTAGCAAGAAAATGGAATTTTAACATGGATACAATTTTTTCCAAATAAGAATCTCTTGCTTAAATCTCTCATTGAGAAAAGTATCAACCAATATAATAACAGAATTTATAGCAATAACAATAAAACATGTATTTGTTTTGCCTTTTATTTGCTTCCAAAAAGCTCATTGTCCTTTATGAATCAGATTTTTAAATCTCCATGGTCAGTGGATTACTCTGAAGTGGGTATTAGTCTTCATTTTATAAGCTGCAAAGACTCATGTGCTGAGAGGAGGCTTGCCTGAGATCATGTAGAAAGTCCATAGAACTAAAAGGATTCAGAATTTGGGGCTCACAAATCAGTGCATTACTCTTTAGATAATACTGTTTCCCAGCAAATCTAACTTGTGTGTTAACTAAAAATTTGCTGTTTTGAAGTTTTTATTCACTGAAATAACTAACAAAATGGAAAATGCATAATAGCTCATTTACAGAACATTTTATATCCTGTAATTAAGACTCTATGAATCAAATTATACAGTGTCAGCTCTATTTCTTTTAGCAGATATCATTGAAAATGAGGCACTTAGCATCTGCCACTGACTTTGACTTGGAGGCAGCTAAATTAACCTTTTGCTTTTATAACAATCCTATTGGCTAAAAATATAGATACTTTCATATAGAGTGAGTATAGATGTCTGGCAATAGTAACACATAACCATATTATTTTCTCATGCACTAGTTCTTTTATGATTCAGTAATTAGTGAATATAACTGTCAACTTCTTAGGGATATGCTTGAAAACATACAGTAGTTACCTTTTATCCATGGTTTCACTTTCCATGGTTTCAGTTACCCATGGTTAACCATGGTTCAAAAATGTTACATGAAAAATTCCAGAATTAAGCAATTCATACATTTGAAATTGCATGCCATTGTGAATAGCATGATAAAAATCTAATGGCATCCAGCTCTGTCCCACCTGGGACATTAATCATCCTTTTGTCCAGCATATCCACGCTGTATACAGTTCCCGTCCCTTAGTCACCTAGTAGCCGTCTGTGTTACGGGATCAACTGTGGCAGTATCACATTGGTTGTGTTCAAGTAACACTTATTTTACTTAATAATGGCCCCAAAAAGCAAGAGTAGTGATGCCAAAGAGAAGCCCTGAAGTTCTTCTGTAAGTGAAAGGTGAAATTCTTGACTTAATAAGGAAAAAACATAGTGTGTGTAACGCTATGGTGGGAGTGTAAACTAGTTCAGCCATTGTGGAAGATAGTGGAGATTCTGCAAAGACCTAAAGACAGAAATACCATTTAACCCAGCAATCCCATTACTGGGCATATACCCAAAGGAATATAAATCATTCTAATGTAAAGATACATGCACCCTTATGTTCATTGCAGCACTGTTCACTATAGCAAAGACATTCAGTCAACCTAAATGCCCATTAGTGATAGACTGGATAAAGAATATGTGGTACGTATCCATCATGGAATACTATGCAGTCATAAAAGAGAACGAGATTATGTCCTTTGCCAGGACATGGATGGGATTGGAGGCCATTATCCTTAGCAAACTAATACAGGAACAGAAAACCAAATACCACATGTTCTCAATTATAAGGGGGAGCTAAATGATGAGAACACATGACACATAGAGGGGAACAACACACACTGGGGCTTTTCCAAGGGTGGAGGGTGGGAGGAAGGAGAGGATCAGGAAGAATAACTAGTGGGTACTAGGCTTAATACATGTGTGATGAAATAATCTGCAAAATAAACCCCTGTAACACAAGTTTACCTATGTAACAAACCTGCGTTTGTACCCTTGAGCTTAAAATAAAAGTTAAAAAGAAAAAAACATGTTGTATATAGGCTGGGCTCACGCCCGTAATCCCAACACTTTGGGAGGCCGAGGTGGGTGGATCATGAGGTCAGGAGTTTGAGACCAGCCTGTCCAACATGGCAAAACCCTGTCTCTACTAAAAATATAAAAATTAGCTGGGCGTCGTGGTGGGCGGCTGTAATCCCAGCTACTCGGGAGGCTGAGGCAGGAGAATCACTTGAGCCCAGGAAGTGGAGGCTGCAGTGAGCTGAGATAGTGCCACTTCACTCCAGCCTGGGGGACAGAGTGAGACTCTGTCTCAGAACAAACAAACAAAAAAACAAACAAAAAATAGTATATATAGGGTTCAGTACAATCTGTGGTTTTAGGCATCCCCAGAGGGTCTTGGAACATACTCCCCACAGATGAGGGTTACCTACTATAGTTTCAAATTACTCAAGTCATTTTAGCAGGATTCCTAATTTCTTATATTTTACTAAGTTTTGTCACTCTGGCAGTTGTTTTAAATCATGAGGAAACTGTGATATCTATCAGATATCTAACTGTGATATCTATCAGAGCAAACTGTGACCACTATCAGAGTCAGGTCAGTATATAAATGTATGAATTAGATCTGGGACAATAACAGGTAGGGGTGAGGGTTTGACTGAGCTGAAGAGTTTATGCCTCCTCTGTCAGAAGTCTAGTTCAATATATATATTTTTTGAGACAATGTCTAATTCTGCCTTCCAGGATGGAGTGCAGTGGCACAATCATGGCTAAGCACAGCCTCAAACTCCCAGGCTCAGCCTCCCAAGTAGCTGAGACTACAGGTGTGCACCAATGTGCCTGGCTAAATTTTTTAGTTTTTGTAGTGATGAGGTTTCACCACATTGCCGAGGCTGTTCTTGAACTCGGGCTCAAGTGAATTTCCCGCCTAGACCTCCCAAAGTGCTAGGATTACAGGCCTGAGCCACCATACCTAGCCTTAATTTTTATTTAAGACTTTGTCAGCTTGAAAAAGCATTGTATATATGGGCTGTATCTTGCCCGCTAATTACCACAGGGCAACTCCTACAGTGATCACTTGGCATGGTGTAATTGCCACTCCAGGACATTTCTATTCTAGTGACCTGAACATTTTAAACCCTTATTTATGGTTGCCTAACTTCAAACTTAAATTGGAAGAAGCTGTAACATTAATATAGAAAAGCCATTAATGCAGCAAAAAATCAATTGTTACACAATTGCTTTAGATAAAAATCCCATGCAATTTGTGTAATCCATATGAATTGTATTTGACATTAGAAAGGTGATTCAAGAAAAAATCTTTCAGAGAGTGGTGTGAATCATAACTTGTTACCATTTCTCCCATCCAACTACTAATCAGGCTTCACCATGCTTAGCTTCCAAGATTAGGTGTGTTCAGGGTGGTATAACTGTAGACAACTTATCAACATTTCTGTTCATTAAATTTTCTTTTTCTGCTTATATAACAAAGTTATGGAAGCTATGAATATTCACCAGTGACACTGGGAATTGGCTGGTCTCTGGATTTTAGTTTAAATGCCTCATCATTCCAGAGTTGATAGTCTCCACAGTGGCAAAAATCCTTCCTCAAGTTATGTATTATTGTGCACAGGAAGTATATACATCCAGTGCCAAGATCTCTCTGTATTAGTTTGTTCTCACATTGCTATAAAGAACCACCTGAGACTGGGTAAATTATAAAGAAAAGAGGTTTAATTGACTCACAGTTCCACAGGCTGTACAGTAAGCATGGTTGGGAGACCTCAGGAAACTTAAAATCATGGCAGAAGGGTGAAGGGGAAGCAAGCACATCTTCACATGGTGGTAGGAGAGAGAGAGTGAAGGAGTGATGTGCTACTCACTTTTAAACAACCAGATCTCACGAGAACTCACTCACTATCACAAGAACAACAATGGGTAAATCCACCCCCATGATCCAATAATCTCCCAACAGGTCCCTCCCCCAACATTGGGAATTACAATTCAATATAAGATTTGGGTGGGAACATAGAGCCAAACCATATTCTCCAAGGAAATCGTGACTCCTTAGCACTTCCACACATATTAGGAAAGAAGAAAAATACCATTTAAATCAATTGTACACATGAGAAAACTTAAAGGGAGGCTACGGTTGTTTTCTAGTATCACACAATGAACACAAATTAGAATGGTAGACTTTGGTCTCCTGGTTCCTCCTTGAATCATCCATTCTGTAGGTTTTTTTTTTTTTTTTTGAAGAAAACATTTGTGGAAGTTTGTAGCATAAACAATATAAAAGAAAAGAGAGACGCATTTCCTAAAATGATGGAAACAGATCTATTATGTAAACATTAATTGATGGAACCAGGAGTGACCTGGTTGTTCATTCCTATGGAATAACTGAGCATGCCTTATGGCAGAGCACATTGTAGTGTATCAGAGTGTCTGCATATTTTTTAATAAAACAGGTTTACTTGATCTGTCGTTTACATCTAACCATCTCTCCAAATCTATAATCTATATCTGTATCAGTCATTTATACATATCAATCATCTATATTTATTCATCTGTCCTCTGTATCTCTCAGTCATCTATTTGTCTGCATCCATCAATTCATCCATCTATCTATCCAACCCTTTATCAATCATCTTATCTTTTTTTAATAGAAAAAGAAGTTTACTTATGAAGCCTTGAAAAGGGGCATGCTTTAAGTGGTGTTCAAATAAATATTCCAATTGGTTTTAGAACCTTGAAATTGTGAAGTTGTGGAGCTGGCGGGAGGCCCTTTTTACCTTCATGTGCTTTAGCTTTCGAGGCTACCCTCAGGTGCCATGTGGATGCTATTCTTGCCTGTCTTGGGCTCTGATTCCCCATAAAATATCCTCTTCTGCTGCTGATACTGATGCCATCTTCACCCTGTCTGGGCTCTGATACCCTTCACAAGGGCACTCCTTTAACAGATATCTTCCTCACCCTATTAGACTGTAACTCCTCATGCTAAGTCTTCCCCTGCATGGATGTCTTTAACTGAGGCCCATGCAGGCTGTTCTTTTAGTAGGACATTCTCTTTGCTCTCTTGGACTCTGACTCCCTGCTAGATCATTCTCCAGAATGATGTCCTACTCATCTTGACTGGACTCTGACCACCTGTGTATAGACGCTGCAGCTATTTCCCCCCAACCACCACTACAGACGCCTGCCTTTTATATACCACATGATAGCTGTAGAATGGAATTGCTTAGGAAAGGAGGGAAAGAGAGGATTAAAAAGAAGGGGGGGAGAAAGAGAAAAAGGAAGCTAAAATATACTTAATAAAATACTAGTTCAGATAATTATGAATGCCAGTATTTTATCTGCCAGCTACATTTACACAGAAGTTTGGCTTTGGATTTAGGGCTTATCAAATAGATGCTCTGGGGCTTTGGTCTCAGATTCAGCATTTGGAAAGCTGAAGACCAAATGCATGTTCTGCTTTAATTTTTGGTACCTCTGAACCTGTTTGTGAACAATAATCATATAATTATGTTAGATCATGTTTAAACAGCATTAAAAAGTAGTCATTGAAATATGCCATCTGAATTTTGCTCAAATCTTATAGGTTAATATCTTGTAATTCCTTCAATTATAAATAAGAATTCCAGCTGTAACTTAAAATGAAAATCTCAAGTGCTTTATATGCCGAAATTCTATTAGTTGGGTATATATAAATGTGTATTTATTATTTCCACATTTATTGATGATTATGAAAGTGGATAATTTATGTGTAAATATTATTGGGCATATTTATTTTAAATAATATACATAAATCATCCACTTTCATAATCAATAATTAAAATAGGACATTTTAATTTAAATAATTAAATAATAATTATTTAAAAATGTTAAATAGGACATTGTAAAACAATGTTTTGCAAAACATTGTTGGACAATTAATATGAATATTATGTAGCACAGTGCTAAAATACTGTGAGGACTTTAAATCCTTTTTGAGCCTTATACCCATATAACCTTACATATCCATGAGTAATAATTTAAGCTGCAGTGATGGAGGTTATCTTATTATCCATATCCTAATCTTTGTGCTAATATTTATAACATTAACCAGAATAACTTTACAATTTAAGAATTAAAGTTTAGCTATTATTCCATTCAGGCCTGAAACATCAAAGAAAAAGTCCTATCTAGATATACTTCACATTATAAAAGAAGAAAACTTTCACCTCTCAAAAATTTATAAGAAAGGAAAATTTCAAAATCGAGTACAATTAATAGTCAGGATAAGTCAATGTTGATAAAGAAATAATCAAGCATATAGGGAGTTTAGAGATTTAAGAAAACGAAAATATTACAAAAAAACAAAGTATTCTTCAAATAGCTGACTCTTCCATGGCCCTTAGGTGAAAATAAGCACCTGTAAGTACCATTTTGTACTACCAATCTTCATTAGATACTGCAGAAATCTAACTGTTGAAGGTGCTGAGAAAATATTGTTCCTGTATTACCTGCATTATTAAATTAAAAATCAACTTGTTAAAAAATTGTTTTTTAAAAATATTTAGATTATATTTAAAATTCAATCTGTATTATATTATTACTTTCTCATTCATTCTATTCATAATGATTTTGGCTTTGTCTTCATTCAGCCATTCAACATTAATCTAAAATGTGTATTAGTAGGGGCACCTCTAAGCCATACCTTTGCTTGAAAAGAAATCTCTTTCAAAACATAGATAGATGCCTATCATTTTCTCACATCACAGATTTGCTCCTGACTAATTTGTGTTTATTAGGACAGTAGAAATTGCATTGAACCAGTTTGGCTAAGCTACTGAAATTTCTCAGATAAACTGTTTGTTTTGCAAATTGTGTAAATGCAGATACCCTCAGAGGATTTCTGATACTTCCTGATTCTAGTCTCTCCCCAGAGCATTTGTAACTTCTGTAGGGTGTATTGTTTTATGTTTTCATCAAAGCTTCACTGGAATCATAGGGCACAGTCAGGGTGACACTGATTCAATAACCCTTCTTTCCTTAGTACTTTGTAAGAATCACTCTCTTTTATTGCATTTGGTTTCTTTGAACTTTCAACAATTTCTCTTGGGCTTTCTGGAATATATTAAGATGTATAAAACACTAAAATATGATGTCTGAAACCTAACAAATGAGAAAATCATACTGGCTTCCTACGATAAATGTACTCAAGATGAATATAAGGGTTTAGTTTAGATATCCTAAAAGAAATTTAAACAGTAAATCACTTTAATGTGAATTATTTTCTGAAATCTTTGTCATTGTGTAATCTTTGCAAATCATTCAGCAATTGCATGCCTGAACTATTAATTTTTTAAAGTGTTAGACATTTAATGAATCACGTAAAATTTATTGAGTTTCTTTCTATATGTTATCTAATTTATTCATCACAACTCTGTGGAGTCAGTACTATTAATATCACTATTTTACAAAAGAGGAGATTGGTGCTTAGTGAGGCTATTATGCCCCAAATTATGCTGGAACATGTAGAGCTAGATTTGAACTTAAAGAGTCTCATTTCAAAGCTCGGCCCTTTATTCATATGCTACTCAGAATATAGTTAGTGAAATCAATAAAATATAGTGGTTTACATAATGGTGATTCTTAACTCTGAGCAATTAGATTCCTAATACCAGTAAAGACAGATAATATGTGGCTTAGGATGAACATACAGTCATGGAGGAAGTGATTGGGACAAGGTGGGTGGTAGTAATGTTGGATAATCTCAGAAGCTTTTGTATACCTTACATAGCTCATTAATGTCTCTATTTTTAATCATTTTCTTGTTTTTTAATTAAAATAAACTTTCAAATTAAATCATAGTAAACTATGATTAACATTAAAGTTACCATTTTAAAGTTGTACAATAAAGTTTTTAGTATATTTACACCACCACCACCACTATCTAATTCCAAAACATTTTCATCACTACTAAAGAAACCCTGGGCCCATTGAACAGTTCTCTCCATTCCCTGCTCCCTGCAACACCTGGTAACCTCTGTTTTACTTTATGTCTCTATGACTATACCTATTCTAGATACCCGATATATGTGGAATCGTATTTGTCCATTGATGTCTGGATTATTTTAATTAGCATGTTTTCAAGGTTCATTTATGTTGCAGCATGTATCCCTCATGGCTTTTAATGGCCAGTCTTTCATTGTGTGTGTCTGTGTGTCTGTGTGTGTACACACAGTACATTTTGTTTATCCATTCACCTTTTATTGAACACTTGGGTTGTTTCCACCTTTTGGGCATTGTGAATAATGCTGCTGTGAACACTGGTGTACAATTACCTGAATCCCTGTTTTCCATTCTTTGGGTATATACCTTGGAGTGGAATAGATAGCTCATACGGAAGTCCTATGTTCAGCTTTTTGAGGAACCACCAAACTTTTCCACAATGGCTGCATCATTTACTTTACCACCAGCTATTCAGGAGGGTTCCTATTTCTCTATATCTTTGATTACACTTATTGTTTTATATATTTGTTGTAGTTGTTATTGTATTATAGCCTTCCTAATAAGTAGGAAGCTTTATCTCATTGTAGTTTTGATTTACATTTTCATTATGACTCATGATATTGAACATCTTATCATGTGCGTATTTGTGTATCTCTTTTGGAAAAATATTTGCTCAGATCCTTTGTCCATTTTTGAATTGGGTTGTTTTGCTGCTGTTGAGTTGTAAGAATTTCTGTATATTCTGGATATTAATCATTTGTCAAGGATGACTGTAGTCAACGAAGTTTACAATAATATATTATATGGCTTCAAAAAGCTAGAAGGAGAATATTGAATGTTCCCAACACAAAGAAATGATACATGTTTGAGATAATGGATATGCTAATTACCCTAATCTGATCACTATACATTATATGTATGGAATCATCACTCTATACCCTATGAATATACAATATGTACAATTAATTGTCAGTTAAAAAAATAAAATTTAAAAACATTAAAAATTTTTGTACTTCAAAGAACACTACCAAAAGAGTAAAAAGAAAATACACAGAATGGGAGAAAATATTTGCAAAGTACATATCCATTAATATATTTCACTGTTGACAATTAGGATGCCCTCAGAAACTTAAATGGAAATTGGAATAACAAGTTTCAAAATACAGGTTCTGAACTCAAATCTTGACCTTTCACTTTTTACTTACATTTGACATGTTACTTAACCATTTTGTGCCTCAATTTCCTCACCTGTAAGATATGATAGAACTTATATCATAGAATTACTTTCAGGAGTAAATAAAATTAATACACACAAAATACTGAAAATGATGCCTCCTCCATTGCAGCTGGTCTGTAAATATAAGCTATCATTAAATGTAGAATACATATTTCTGGGGCTTATAGAAGGTGACTCTTCTTTTGTTTATGTGTAACATATCCTCTTAAAGGAACAATAGTTGACATACATGGCTGCACATCACAACAAAATGTCCTCACCAAAAATGTGTCTAGATTTCCATAAAAGACTGAATGTAACATTTAACTTGAGCAAGGGATGTGGTTATATTTCCTCAGACAAACTCATCTTGGAGAGAGTTACTATGGGCTTTATGGAGCTACTTAGTGTACCAGCTTTATTTCCTTGGGGAATTGTAAAATACAAAACAAAACAAAACAAAACAAACTCTCTAGCTTGTCCTCCACAGCTACAGCATGGTGAAAAAGGTTTATTAACTTACTAGCACAAAGATGACATGGTTGACAAAAATGTGAAAAGGTGACAGTTCAGGTTCTAACTTAGTATAAGGTATATGTGTGTTTGGTAATCTCAGGCAGTGTTCTAATTTTTCTTGTTGACAAGAAAGATGTCCTTTTTTTATCACCACAACTAAAGTGTCTGAACTAAAAGCCTCAAGATTCAGATATCTTCAGTAAAATGAACACATGCAAATTTAGGTGGTACATTTCTTTATCTGTGTATGGACTTAGGTTCCCTGGAAGATGATTTGTTTCTATAGTGCTGACAGGGATGCTACTAGATTATTAAGGTCCAAGACAGGGTGATACAGATGCAAGTTTTGGGAAGAAAAGGATAGATTTATTTTACAAACAATTAATATATCTGATTGTGTAAAGTAAAAGGCTGAGACTGTGCAGCTGGATGAAGGTTGGGCTGTGAAGTCTTGTGAAGGGGTGTGACAGAATTCATTGATGAAAATCTCAGATCAGCAGGAAATAAATTTGAGTATAGGCTAAGTCTAACCAAGATGAGGAACTTGAGTTCATAAAATGGAAACTGGCATTAATACACTAGGATTAGTTTGGGGTGTCATGTGAAATAATTCTTAAGACAGATATTTAATGAATACTTTTTCAGCCTTACCCTTTCTAATAGAAACATTTAAGCTTTGTATTTATTTTTGAAGTCACCCTGTCCCACAAATTTTCATATATAATATTTGTAGTTTCATTGATTTTTGTATTTTTTCAAGTTTTCATTATGATTAATTTGCTGACTACTGTTTTTTGGGAAAATGTGCTAAAATATCCAAAAGTATGCCCTCTGTTAAGAACTTGTTTTCAAATTCTATTTGATATTTGGCATTGCTATATACAATATCAATGGTGAGGATTTTTCACTTTAATTCCTCTGTTGTCAAAAATCACGGTCTGTATGATACAGAACTTACCATGTGTTCTAGTAGATTATAAGTTTTCATGAGCGTTCTGTATATGTTGAAGAGGAATGCCAGTTTTATAGAGTTCTGTATATATGTATGTCCATTATACCAAGCTACCTAATTATGTTGTCAAATCTTCTGAATTGTCACTAATTCTTTGTTTGCTTCAAATTTTGATTACTAGAAGAAGAATGTTAAATTCTCTCACTAAAGTGGTAAATCAATTAAATCTTCTTTACATTGTGTCAGTTTTTGCTTTATATATTTTGAGCCTATGTCATTTCTTCAGATAAGTTTAAAATGTTTTTACTTCTGGTGAACACATCTTTTACATTATTTATTGAGACTCTAGTATTCCTCCTGATGCCACACTATATTTCTGCATTATTTTCTTAGTGTTTATTGCTATATAATTTTTATTCTTTTACTTAAAAACTTGTGATTTTTTAAGAGGAATTTATAAATAGTACAGAACAGAATTTTCTATTTTTAATTCCAATCTGATCATCTTTGCTTATTGATGCCTGAGTCGATTTACTTTTATTATGATATCTGATACATTATTGAATTATTTTACAATATTCAGTTTGCATACTTTTTTGATCATTTTATTTCACTTTCTTCCTTTTTGGGGTTGCTTTTATCGTTGTTGCTGCTGTTGCTACTGTTGTTACTTATTATTATTATAATTCCCTTAAACCAACTTTAGTTTGGAAGGTTTACTATGATAATTTAGACAAAATTAACTAAAAGCTTAGTTCACACTCTTCCTAAGCGATGAAAATATTAGAAAATTCTTGAATTCTAACTATACTCTCCACATATTGTGTGTGTTAATCTTGAGGGGGCTTTTAATCTCTTTGAGTATCTCATAAATTTAACATTGATATTATTTTATATACTAAATAATTGTTTGTATTGCCAAAATATATGAGAATATATTTTCTCACCATTTCTTCTTGCTATTCAGATCCTCCTTTTGGGATAATTTTCTTTGTTTTTAAATTATTTCCTTTAGAATTCCCATTAGCAAGATTCTGTTGTTGGCAAGATCCTTGTTTCCTTATCTGAAAATATTTTTATTTTACTTTCACTCTTGAAAGATAATGTGCTTGGCTTTAAAATTCTGATTTGCTTTTCTCTATGAATTTTGAAGATATTGTATTATTATCTCATATCTTTGATTGTTGTTGTTGAGAACTCCTCTGCCATTATAATTTGTGTTTCCTTGTAGGTAATCTGTTTTATATCTCAGCTAAGATGTTTTATTTCACCTTTTTCTTTCTGAGTTTTACTGAAATATTTTCTTTGAGCTGGGTTTATTTTTGACATAATTTGTTTTTCCTCATATATTATGATAATGACATTTTCTTCTTGAGGTTTGCTATGCATTTTAATCTAAATATTCATTTTTTAATTTCTGGGAAACACTTTAAAATAGTCTGTCTATTCCCCATTATCTCTGTTCTATCTCTGTAGATATCTGATTACATATATGTGTATTGGTTTATTTTCATGCTGCTGATAAAGACATACCTGAGACTGGGCAATTTACAAAAGAAAGAGGTTTAATGGACTTACAGTTCCACGTGGCTGGGGAGGCCTCACAATCATGGTGGAAGGTGAAGGGCATGTTTCACATGGCGGTAGACAAGAGAAGAGAGCTTGTGCAGAGAAACTCCTCTTTTTAAAACCATCAGATTTCCTGAGACTTATTAACTATCACGAGAATAGCACAGGAGACTCACCCCCATGATTCATTCACCTCCCACTGGGTTCCTCCTCCCACAACACATGGGAATTCAAGATTTGGGTGGTGATACCACCAGGCCACGTCATTACACCCCTGGCGCCTCCCAAATCTCCTGTCCTCCCATTTCCAAACCAATCATCCCTTCCCAACAGTCCCCCAAAGTCTTAACTCATTTCAGCATTAAGTCAAAAGTCCACAGTACAGAATCTCATCTGAGACAAGGCAAGTCCCTTCTGCCTACGAGCCTGTAAAATCAAAAGCAAGTAAGTTACTTCCTGGGTACAATGGGGATGTAGGCATTGGGTAAATACAGCCATTCTAAATGGGAGAAATTAGCCAAAACAAAGGGGCTACAGGCCTCATGCAAGTCTGAAATCCATCAAGGCAGTCAAATCTTAAAGCTCCAAAATGATCTCCTTTGACTCCATGTTTTGCATCCGGGTCATGCTGATGCAAGAGGTGGGTTCCCATGGTCTTGTGTAGCTCCACCCCTGTGATTCTGCAGGGTAAAGCCTCCCTCCTGGCTGCTTTCACAGGCTGGTGTTCAGTGTCTGTGGCTTTTCCAGGCACATGGTGCAAGCTGTCAGTGGATCTATCATTCTGGGGTCTGGAAGATGGTGGCCTTCTTCTCATAGCTCCACTAGGCAGTGCCACAGTAGGGACTCTGTGTGGGGGTTCTGACCCCACATTTCCCTTCTGCACCGCCCTAGCAGAGGTTCTCCATGACAGCCGTGCCCCTGCAGCAAACTTCTACCTGGACATTCAGGTGTTTACATACATCCTCTGAAAACTAGGCGGAGGTTCCCAAACCTCAATTCTTGACTTTTGTGCACCCACAGCCTCAACACCATGTGGAAGCTGCCAAGGCTTGGGGCTTCCACCCTCTGAAGCAACAGCGTGAGCTGTACTTTGACTCTTTTAGTCATGGCTGGAGCGACTGGGATGCAGGACACCAAGTCCTTAGACTGTATACAGCAGAGGGACCCTGGGCCCGGTCCATGAAACCATTTTTTCTTTCTAAACTTCCAGGCCTGTAATGAAAGGGGCTGCGGAAAAGGTCTCTGACATTTCCTGGAGACATTTTCCTCATTGTCTTGGTGATTAACATTCAGCTCCTTATTACTTATGCAAATTTATGCAGCCAGCTTGAGGCTTGAATTTCTTCTCAGAAAACAGGATTTTCTTTGCTACGGCATTGTCTGGCTGCAGATTTTCCAAACTTTTATGCCGTGTTTCCTTTTTAAAACAGAATGCCTTTAACAGCACCCAAGTCACCTCTTGAATGCTTTTCTGCTTAGAAATTTCTTCTGCCATATACCCTAAATCATCTCCCTGAAGTTCAAAGGTCCACAAATCTTTAGGGCAGGGGCAATATGCCACCAGTCTCTTTGATAAAACATAACAAGAACCACCTTTGCTCCAGTTCCCAACAAGTTCCTCATCTCTATCTGAGGCCACCTCAGCCTGGATTTTATTGTCCATATCATTATCAGCATTTTGGTCAATGCCATTCAGCAAGTCTCTAGGGAGTTCTAAGCTTTCCCACATTTTCCTGTCTTCTTCTGAGCCCTCCAAACTGTTCCAGTCTCTGTCTGTTACCCAGTTCCAAAGTGGCTTCCATATTTTCAAGTATCTTTTCAGTAGCATCCTGCTCTACTGGTACCAGTTTACCATATTAGTCCATTTTCATGTTGCTGATAAAGACATAACTGAGACTGGGCAATTTACAAAAGAAAGAGGTTTATTGGACTTACAGTTCCGTGTGGCTGAGGAGGCCTCACTATCATGGTGGAAGGTGAAAGCATGTTTCCCATGGTGGCAAACAAGAGAAGAGAATTTGTGTAGGGAAACTCCCTCACCCTTTTTTTTTGAGATGGAGTCTTGCTCTGTTGCCCAGGCTGGAGTGCAGTGGTGCAGTCTTGGCTCACTGCAACCTCTGCCTCCCGGGTTCAAGTGATTCTTCTGCCTCAGCCTCCCAAGTAGCTGGGGCTATAGGCACATGCCATCATGCCCGGCTAATTTTTGTATTTTTAGTAGAGACGAGGTTTCACCATATTGGCCAGGTTGGTCTCGAACTCCTGACCTTATGTGATCTGCCTGCCTCAGCCTCCTAAAGAGCTGGGATTGCAGGCTTGAGCCACTGTGCCTGGTCTCCCCTTTTAAAATCATCAGATTGGCCAGGCATGGGGGCTCATGCCTGTAATCCCAGCACTTTGGGAGGCTGAGGTGGGTGGATCACGAGGTCAGGAGATTGAGACCATCCTGGCTAACACAGTGAAAACCAGTCTGTACTAAAAATACAAAAAATTAGCTAGGTGTGGTGGCAGACGCCTGTAGTCACAGCTACTCAGGAGGCTGAAGCAGGAGAATGGCGTGAACTTGCAGTTCACGGGAGGCGGAGCTTGCAGTGAGCTGAGATCGCGCCACTGCACTCCAGCCTGGGCAACAGAGCGAGACTCCATCTCAAAAAACAAAACAAAACAAAAAAACCCCATCAGATCTCCTGAGACTTATTAACCACGAGAACAGCACGGGAAAGACCCATCCTTATGATTGAATCACCTGGCACGGGGTCCCTCCCATGACATGGGAATTGAGATGAGATTTGTATGGGGACACTGCCAAACCACATCAATATGTTATACCCTTTCATTCTATCCTTTAGAGCTTTTAACCTTTATCATGTTTCTCTCTGCTGGATTTTATATAATTTCTGTTGATCTATCCTTGAATGCAACAATTCTCTGTTTTTATATATTAAATCTTCTGTTAAACATTACTTCTAATTATTTAGTAGTAATTTCAATTAAATACTTCCAATGTTTATATTTCTACTCCTGAAATTCTGTTTCAGTCATTAACACTAGAATTAAATGTTGATCATAGCATATGTGTGTGTGTGTGTATACACACAAATGAATTACCACATAATAATAAAAGTGAGTGTATTACAGCTGTAACTGTGAACATATATGAATATCAGAAATACTAATTTTGAGCAAAATAAGAAAATAACCAAATGAATAAAGTACAGTTCTGTGTATGTAGAATTTAGATATAAACAAAGCTAAATATTATATTAAGAAAACTGTGAGTAAAATTAAGGGAATAATTATTCTATAAGTCAAGGTAGTGGTTACAATGATGAGGGGGAAAGATCTTGATTGTTAAGAATCATGAAAGGATCCTCTAAGGTTCTACAAAGGTTTTTTTTCTTAAAAACTAAGTGGGATTTACATGGATATGGGCCTGTACATTTTATATGCTCTTATACAAAGATTCTGTTTTATTCTTTTAAAAGCATTTCCAATTTTGCTTGAAAATACCTTTTGTCTTATTCATGCTCTAAATTCATTTATTTTAAAAAGGAAAAATCAAATGCATTTACTCCAAAATGCACATTTGGTAGTTGGAATATCTAAACTCCTTGCTTGTCTAATTCAATCATATGTTCTTTCTGCTCACTACACCTCTCATTGGCATAGTTCTTTCTGTATTGTGAGTTCATGTCTGGTTGGGGTTTGTCTTTTTGTGCTGCATGTAGTCTCAGTGGCTATGAATCCTTATAGAGAGGACTTTGGAGCCTACCAACACAGGACGAACTTAATTGTTTAACTAGAGTTTAATTAATTGCAAGAGCTATAAATTCAAATCCCTATCAGTGTAAAGGCAGGCCTGAGTTACACATTTTTAGAGCAGATTTTTTCTATTTCATTATATTTTTCCACCAAGAGTCCTTTCTAAGACAGATAAGTTTCCTGTGACATCTCCTTCCTGGAGGATGGATTTTCCTTAGTCCATCTTCACACTGAGCTTGAAGGCCTTTCAATGCTCCAACTTTATTCAGGCGGTATTGAATAAATTGTCTGTTTGGACCATGACGTCTTATCTTTCTTCTCTGGCTTTGCTCCTAACATTCAAGATTCTAGATTATTGGAATAGTAAGTATCCCAAGACTGCGGTGGCTTCAGTGCAGCTTCCCAGTTTGGCATCCTAAAACCCTTTAATTTTTGATCAAAAATGTTGAGATTATTTACCTTTTTCTATTTACTTAAAAAGCATGTTTATTTTTATTTTATCTAGCATTTCTTTTTTTTTTTTTTTCAGGAAGACTGTTAATATGTAGTCACAAATAAACAAGAAATAGAAGATACAGCCAACCATTGTTGGTTTGGAATCTGCCTGTTAAAAGCCATGAGCCAAGTATTAGTAAGCAACTACATGATGACCACAGAATATACCTTGAAGGCAGAATGTGGGTTAAATCTGTAGCAAATGTTGCAATCCTCAAGTCACTTAGATCAAACTAAATTTTAAAGAGTCCCTGACTCACCAGACCAGATTGCTGAATAGAGCTTTACACTTAATATGTAAATATCTCACTATAAGAGTAACATTTTTGGCCAGGTGCAGTGGCTTACACCTGTAATCTCAGCACTTTGGGAGGCCAAGGCAGGAGGGTCACTGGAGCTCTTGAGTTCAAGACCAGCCTGCCCAACATGATGAAACCCAATCTCTACAAAAAATAAAAAAAATGCTGGGGGTGGTGGTATGTGCCCATAGTCCCAGCTACTCGGGAGGCTGAGGTGGAAGGATGGCTAGAGCCTGGGAGGTGGAGGTTGCAATGAGCTGAGATCATGCCTGGGCCGTAGAGCCAGACCTTGTCTCAAAAAAAAAAAAAAAAAAAATTTCACTTTTTAAGGTATGGCATTAAAGACTATGTCATTATCTACAAAAGACTACCATTAGATTTCCATGGGTTACCCTATAGGGGTTCACTTTTGTTTTCTAGGGAAAACAGTATACATAGCCTCATTATTTTTAAGTCTACTATATGTAAATGTAATAAGATATGTATCTCATATATGTCATATAGAGAAAGATGATTTTTGGTATTGATAACTTTGAACCAGCTCCTTTTTATGCTTTAGGATGCTGAATTATCTGGAGGAGATGAGATCCTTATTGGGGCAGAGCTAAAGAAGTAATGCAGTGCTTGTACTTCAATGATGTATTTGTTAGCTAGGGCACAAATGTGCTTACTGAAGGGTGGGAGACTAGTGAATGAGTTTTATTGAGCTGGGGATTGTCAGGAACAGAGAATATGCCATCTTGGTGACTGTGAGGTGGTAGGATCTCCAACATCTGGCAAGTCTCAGCAGCACAGTTGTGCCTTCAATGACCAGCTAAACATCTGATTCACCCAGCACATTTCTTAAAGTATATACTGTACTCTGGGATGTAAGCAGCTCTTGGACAGGGCAGGTCAATCTGTTTACTTAGGACTCTCATGGAGATTTGGACACAGACTAGATAGCAAACCAGCTTTGTGCCTACAGTGTCTTGTCAAGTGCCAAGGATCCCAGAACCTACTGCGCTCCATGATTCCAACATAATAGGTTCACAGCCCTGCATTTTGGAACCCTTGAAAAGATGAACAGGCCTCAGGAATCATGAGCACACCACTCACCAATAGCCCTGGGGTCTGCAATTAATTGCCACTACTTGGGCCTGCCACAGTCTGGTATTTATGGGTCTGTTTCACCCTGTGTTACAGTTTGCCTTGTTTATGGTCAAATGGGAACCTCTTTTTCTCCCTCTTCATTTGCCAAACTTGTGGAGGGCAGAATCCAGACCTTGTTAAAAATTTAATCCTCTGTAAGAATTCAAGAACTACTTTCTGAACTGAATTAAATTTTAATTGTTGTCATTTTCTCAGTTATGCTCACCCAATATCCTGATTGGTTGTTTATAATAACAATAAATCCTGTGAAGCACATAATATGTAGCTGTAGGCTCTTTTTGGAACTAATACCACTCACTATTTTCTGCTGCTTCTGCAAGCTTTGTGGAGTGGCACTGTATTTTTTTAGTCTATATTGACAGCATACCATATAATGGTTCATTTAGGATGAGGTTTTATGGGGCCTGTCAAGATTTAGCTGTTTTGCATAGTAAACCTAATATTAAATGACAAAATGCATCATAGCAGATACTTCACAACCATTAAGGTGGAGGCAGCGAATGTGTAGAAGATTACTGTGCATTGCAAATGGTGGAGCAGCTAAGATAATAAATAAAGTATAATTAAAATCCAGGGGGCTTTGAATATTAGTGGTGTAACAACTCTCTGATCTACAGTGTGTGTGAGAAATGCTGTAGGAAGATTGGCTGCAACTCATGTGTGTTGGTCTCTTTGCACAGCAGGTGATGTGCTGAACTTAATAACCCACTGTTCAATTTTTTATTTAAAAAATAAGATGGGAGCTAAGTCACAATTGCTTTGGGCAAGTGTCTTATAAAAATGTTTGTGTTTAGAAGTGAGCTAATTTGATTAGAGAGCCATGAAATCTGTTCAACAGGGTAATGGAACGTCAACTAAATCTAAACTGGCAAAAACCCAGGACTTTGAAAATTAATGAATATTCAATATTGACATGCTCTGAAAATAGATGTCTTAAATATGAAGAAGGAAAAAGGGCAGGAGAGAGACGGAGAGACTCTACAGCATTTGTGACATTTCCATTTCTGTCATAAAGTGTTGCGGCAAAACAATCACACAGGTAAGTCACCGTAACAATTTATAACTCTGTGAGGTCAGGGAATATGTTTAATTTATTTTAGTAATTCCTGACCCTCAAAATCCATATCTCATGCTTTTCACCTAGCAATATTTCAAACACTTGCTACATTTTTGCCAGATAAGGAATAACATCATCTATCAGGATGTACTTCATATTTATTGGCTACAGAAGCCAGTTAGATACAGAACAGGGAATTAGGTTTTAATGGCAAATAAAGGAATGGCCCCTGCTTTTAAAAAAGTAAAATGAATGGGAAAGACATTACTTATATCTGTAAAACCAATTGCTAAAAACATGAGAGTAAGTAGAGCGCTGGTGTTCACTTGCTTTGTTAGAGGTCAGACACTGACCTGGGTTATCAAAGTGTTATTAATACATAAAAAATTCCTCCATTTATTTTTATTTATTTTATTTTATTTATTTATTTATTTATTTTTGAGACAGAGTCTTGCTCTGTCACCCAGGCTGGAGTGGAATGGTGTGATCTTGGTTCACTGTAACCTCTGCCTCCCAGGTTCAAGCGATTCTCCTGCCTCAGCCTCTTGAGTAGCTGGGACTACAGGCACCACCATCACGCCCGGCTAATTTTTGCATTTTTGTAGAGACAGGGTTTCACCGTGTTCGCTAGGCTGATCTTGAACTCCTAACCTTGGGTGATCCACACGCCTGGGCCTTCCAAAGTACTGGGATTACAGGTGTGAGCCACCGTGCTCAGCCCATTTATCTTATTAAAATAAAAAAGAAGAATATTTTCCAACACCTCAAAAAATCTCCTCAAAAATAAAGGTTTTAAAAAATATTGCATATAAATATGTAACACTACTTAATCAGTGTCACAACAAAACCTTTGTCTACTCCATTGCTCAGTAAAGATATGAGACCTTTATGTGCGACACAGTTAAATTAATTTATATTTTGGCTCACTTTCCTTTTTTCTTTTTTTTGAGACAGGGTCTTTCTCTGTCACCCAAGTTGGAATGCAGTGGCACAATCAGAACTGACTACAGCCTTGGCCTCTTGGGCCCAAACAGTCCTCCCACCTCAGCCTCCTCCTTTTTAGCTGGGACTACAGGTGCACACCACCACGCCTGGCTAATTAAACAAAAATTTTGTAAAGGTGGTGGCCTTGCCATGTTGCCTAGGCTGGTCTCCAACTCCTGGGCTATCCCAAAGTGCTGGAATTACAGGTGTGATCTATTGCACCCGGCCTCCAGCTCACTTTCAAGCAACACAGGAATCTTACTATAGCTCAGTCCCTGGCTGACATTAATTCTTAGACTCTTCTTTATTTCTACATGGCAAAGCATATTGAATAGTAGCAGGCTTTGTTTAGGTGAAGGATGAGGCATGGCAAAGCCACGGCAGGACAGAGACACAGTAACAAGATGCACTATTTAGGTGGCCTTAGTAAAACAAATCTTTAACTCAACAAGTATTTATTAGCATCTTTTCCATATGCAGCATTATGCTAAACCTAATGGTTTACAAAAGTGAATCAGAAGCTGGCACTGCCCCAAAGAATCTTAGATTGCAGTGGAGAAAATAATTCACAGACATAAATAGTTAAGAGGGAGAGAATTTCTACCAAAGAAATTACCTCCGTGGTAGAGCAGATTCATTGTTTATGTTGACAAGATTTCAATTT
The DNA here is from genome assembly GCF_028885655.2 of Pongo abelii. NCBI lineage: Eukaryota > Metazoa > Chordata > Mammalia > Primates > Hominidae > Pongo > Pongo abelii. The sequence goes on from NC_071990.2 coordinate 141,726,766, forward strand.
CTATTTCTTGTCTCATGTTCTCAACTGACCATTAGTTTGGTCTTGTACTATCAAATGCTATTTGAGCTGGGAATTTCCAATCTTATGTCCAAAAAAATGGCCCTTTTATCTCTTTTTCCAACTCCCACACACTTAACTTTATTGCTCAATTTCTCAATTGCACAAAAATGAAATCTATTTCTGAAGAATTCAGGTTTATAATCTAAAAATGGTTTATTCCTAAACTGACTATATGTCTCTGTTTGATGGAAACCATCCTGGAATATACCTATTTTCTTACCTTAAATATTAATGGAATTTTTAAAAATCTCTTCCAAAAGTGTTCTGCTTTGGATAAATTATGTGATTACCCTATAAATCCCATCCTCTCATGTTTCTTATTCTCCATAATTAAGAGATCCCATGTGTCCTTTGTGATTCATCTTTACTTTTGGTCAGCCTCATGACTCAGGCTTGTATCAGTTTTTGCCCAGATGTCTTTAGGATTCTCTAAATTATCTTTGAATCATTCAGTCTTTTCATCATTTTACTGTAAAAAACAAAAGGAATAGGCTGGGCACACTGGCTTATGCCTGTAATCCCAGCACTTTGGAAGGATGAGGTGCGCGGATCACTTGAAGTCAGGAGTTCAAGACCAGCCTGACCAACATGGTGAAACCTCACCTCTATTAAAAATACAAAATTAGCTGGATGTGGTAGCACGTGCTTATAACCCCAGCTACTTGGGAGGCCGAGGCAGGAGAATCGCTTGAACCCAGGAAGTGGAGTTTGCAGTGAGCCAAAATCATGCCATTGCACTCCAGCTGGGGCAACAAGAGCAAAACGCTGTCTCAAAACAAACAAACAAGCCAAGAAACAAACAAACAAAAAGAAAAGGAATTTAATGAAATCGTACTTTCAACATGCTCTGATTATACTTATAAAACTTTTCTGATTTTTTTTTTCTTATTAATCAAACTCTAAAGTCCTCTGGATTTGGGGCCTTCATTAACTGCACTTCTCCTGGTGATTCCACTTTACTTTTCACTTTCCTTAATATTTCTGTCTAGTTTAGTTAGGCCAGTCCCAGTTTTTGCTAAGTACAACTCACTGTTTCCCATATTGTTCCTATATCCTAACTGACCTTTGGTGTCATTCATGGTCTTGACAGGAAGTGGATCACACATTCTACCAGGTGGGTTGAAGGAGTTGAGTTAGTGGACTATGAAGTGTGTGCATGACTTAAATAATCCAACATTCCAGCCCTTGGGCTAGCCAGAATAGGAAGCCCCTAATCCTAGCTTTGAAATAACTAGAGACAGGAAGAGTTACTGGAACCAGAATAACTCTATGAGAAAGGCCTGTTAATTAGAGCAGTGAAATTGTATAGAGGGACACAGCCGACCCATGGTGAATTACTAGAGGAGAGAGAGCTGGGGAAAGAATTTCTATGACATTACTCTCTACCTCCCTGCTTATTTCCTGCTGGTGCCTCTTAATGGCCAAACCCAACCAGGAGTCAGAAGAGCAAAAGAATAGATTCAGTCTATACAGATTAGGTACTGGAACACAAGCCAGGGTGCAGAAATGAAGGCAGTGAATCTGGAGGAACAAACGGAAAATATCCAGCACAGCTCTAATTTGTGCAATGACCTCTTCTCTACTTAGTGAAGCCTTATTATGTATGATTTTGCATAGAGAATCTGAAGTTACAAACACCCTTATGCCAGGTTAATTTGTACCTGTTCATCTATTCACATATTTTATGTACCCACTGACTTATATTTGGACTCATACTAATTAGCTCAGGGGCCCAATTAGAAAAACAGAGAACCGAAAACTGAGGAACTGAAGCATGTGGTTTGCTTTGGAAAGGTAAGAGAATTGTGGAATATAATTTAATTAGTGGTGGGGCTGTATGCATTATTATCTCATTCTACTATTGGATAGAAAGCCATTTACATTTGAGATTATTTTTTAAGTATTAACCAGTAGAGTACATTATCAAAGGGATTGTATTCAGTGACTTCTTGGGTCATTTTCCATGAATATTGGAACTCTAAATTGTCAGGAGAAAGGGAGAAGGCAGCTTCTTGTAAGAAACACATTTGATGATGAGGCTCTTCACGGAAGGAATGAGAATTGGCTTAGTAGTTTTGTAGACTCTGATTTTTACACAAATGATTTTTCTATTAATTGCTTAAAAGACAAAGAGACGATTAGTGAGAAGGTAGAAATGTTTGACACAGTTACACACATTTTCTGTTAGACACCAGCATCCATTCCCCTTTCCTCTTGATAAAAGTATATTCTTCTTTTTATTGGGGTTTTGTCGTTTCCCCATGCAGCCCATAAATTTCAGAGGAAACTAGATGCCTCTTCAGCCACAGAAGTAAGGCCTCATTGGCTAAACATAATCTACCACATCTCTTCCTCTGTTCAGAGTGATTGATTCAGGGCCTATATTCTAAATGTGAGCAAGGAACTGAGGGGTAACAGTATCTGAAATTTCTGGAAAATATACTTTTTCACTATTCTGACAGAACCATGGTAGAGACATTTGCTCTTATCTATGTGACATAAATGAAAAAGAATAGAAGCCTGGGAGACATTGTAAGACAATGTAAGACCACAAGGACAGAAAGTTGCTAAGAATGGAGTGAATACCAAGGAGGAAGAACTGGGAAAGGAGAGGGTTTTGGTCAGAAATGTGAACTGCCAAAGCAAGCTTTCTCCGAATATAGATAGAAAAGTTCATAACATTTTACTTAGGTGGGCCAATATAATTCTTTTATAGTTTGTGCTATTTTGACTTGAGTTTTCTTTGATAACAACCAAAAGATTATATGCTGATATTGAAGAGTAGAACCATAATAGTAACTTAATTTTTGGCATCTTCTTTCCTCATTTTGGAATACTGCTTATTTGATATGATTATTTTTTATTTCTGTGAATTAATCATTCTTCGCCTTTTAAAAGAGTTATATGTATTAAAATTTAAATGTAAGAACCATTTTGAGTTTTGCTTAAATCTTATATTAGTCTTTCCCTTATCTGCAGATAACTGTAAATGCCACATATTCCTGTTAACCAGTATCAGGGACAGACTGGGTCTGGGCAGATTACATTAAATGGAGCCTCACCCGACCCTAATTACCACCCAAAGGTCCCGTCTTCAAATGCCATCACATTAGAGGTTAGAGTTTCAACATACGAATTTTGGAAGGATGTAAACATTCAGCTCATAAGAGCAGGCCTGAAAAGTTTTTATTTAGCCAATGCAACTTATATTGGCCCCAACTAATTTTCCTGGCACTCATCCCCAATCTTTCACTGTTTCTATATACATCACAGCAAAACTGGTGATAACTTAATGTAAGGGACTAGTGCCTATATAAGAAGAAACACCAGAGAGCTTACTATCTCTCTTTCTTTTTACCATGTAAAGACACAGCCAAAAGGTGGTTGTCTGCAAGCCTGGAAGTGAGCCCTCACTAGGAACTGAGTTGACTAGAACCTTGACCTTGAACTTACCAGCCATCAGAACTTTAAGAAAATAAATTTTTTGTTGTTTAATACATTTGGTATTTTTTTTGTTATGGCAGCTTGAGCAGACTAGGACATCACCCTTTCTTCATGAATATTTGGCCATGTTTTCATTCGTATTTTAATATTTTAAAATTTTAACCGTCACTTTTGAATTTTTTGCAGAGGGATGATGCATTCTTCAAGGAGGTTATATATGACAGCAATAATTTATAAATGTTAGTCATTATGTGAAATCCATCAGTCTTTACTGGGCTTTTCTATTCCTTTAGAAGCTGGACAAGTGGAAAAATATAACATTTCAATAGAAAGAAAACCTATGGATTTGCAGAAAAAAATGTAATTCACTTACATACACTAATAAAAGTTTCAGTATGTTAGTATAGCTGACAATCAAGATATATTAAATTCTTAATTTGAGGAGTGAATATTGTTAGGATGAATGATAATCATAATAATCAGTAATTCTCATTTTGTAGCATAAAACATTAAAAACATTCATTTCCTCCAAATGGCTGAGCAGTTTTATGTCAACCATAACAAATTTAACCATGAAAATCTTTTAGCAAATTTCATGTGTATTAACTTTAAAATGTGTAATGAAAACTTTAGTTTACAACAAAGAGCGCCTTAATTTATTAAATTAAATAAGGAGTGCTAAATATAATAATATATACTGCTCGAGCAACTAACAATTGAGAAAAATTATTTATGAATGTTTTGTCAATTACTTGCTAATCTGCAAAGTTCTGTAATATGGCCTCCTGCCATAGTAAATTGAGGTTTCAGTATAAACTAGATGATGCATTCTTCTGGAAATTCCTTTTACAACACAATTAACCTCTTCACCTTGCCAAAAACACATTGTTACCATATTGGGATGCTATTTAATTTAATATGCTGTATATGGTACTAATCAGTGCCAAATAACATTTTTAATTTCCCTAAAATTTATTTTACATTTGTTAGGCTTTCAGCTACTAATTACACCATATTTCAGTTTTTATACAATGCTTTGATCCAGTATATAATAATAATGTGATAAACATTAACTGCAGGGCATTCTGGTGGTGGAATCTGTTTTATCAGATGTTAGTGAGTTGTTCAATGAAAAACCAAAAGAAAGTCACTAGGAATAACTACATGATGTATCTTGCATGAAACTACCATTTCAAAAGACATGCCAAGCTTTTTCTCTTTCAGAAAATGTTTCATTCAAGAAGTAATAAAAGTGTTTCAGAAGCACATATGAATAATGAATAAAGAAAATCATAAACAGGAACAAAAATACTAACACAACAGCAAGCGAATGCTTTAAGAAGGGGTTTATTTTGTAGCTTTAACTATAAACTATATTATTTTAGGGCTTATGTTAAAATTGGAAGTGCACTTAGAAATGATTCACTGCCACTCTCTAGCCTCATATCAATCCCTGTTATAACAATGCCATTGAGTGGAAGGCCAGCCTGTGCTTGAACACCTCCAGGGAGAGGAAATTCATTACCTTATAGGGCAGCTCATTACCTTGCCATGAAATATTCCTTCATAATGTATAAGGCTGCATATATGTATGCCACCCTTCTTTGATTGTAAACTAGAGATAGAGACTAAGTCTTATTCATATTATTATCTTGTCATAATATCTAGCACAGGGCCACTTACATGAAAGGTGTTCAACTAGTGTGTTAACTGGATGCTGAGCTAAGGATGGATGTCTATTCTAAGTAGCTTTAAAAGAGTCCTAGCTGTGATCTCTTTAAAGAATCTCAGAAAGCTTCCCTAGAGTGTCACCACAGATATGTGTAAAAATAATAGATAACCAACATGTGTTTTTATTTAACTCTACTGCCAGTGTGATTTTATTTCATGAATTCTCCTTTTGTTGCTCATCCTTTTGCTGATGCTTCTATTAAATGTGTCTGAACTAGATAAATTGTGTCACAAAAACTTTATTTTACCATATTTAGGAGGAAAACACAAACTGAGACACTGGTCATAAAAATTTACTATTTCAGCAGCTGTTTGGTTATAAAATTATTGTACTAAAAGCTTATAAATATGTGCTGCACATTCATTTAGGGGGAAAGTAGCACTTTATGGCTTTTTATCACTTTTTAGACATGATATTCAGTAATGAGTTAAAGCAATTTTTAGGAAAACCACTTTTATGAATTTGCTCCAGAATCACACTGTCTTGTCAGAGTTAAGGCAGGGAAGAAAAGGAATATTGACCCAGAGTCCAAGGTCTGAGTTTTGAGTACTGATCTGCTACTTTTTACCAAGTGACATTGAAATATCATTTAACTTTGAAAAGATTCAGCTTTCTTATGTGTAAAATGATGAAAAGGCACATGCCCTGCCTATTCAAAGGGTAGCAGCAGGATCAAACAAATCATTGTGCTGAAAATTACTTTGTGAAATAGAAAGCTCTCTATGTGCCCCTGATGGACTATGTCCTCCCTGCAGTGTCCCTGCTTTCCCCACTGGAGTACTTTTTCTGACAGCCTCCCACCAGGGTGTGTTTGTCCACAACCCCACCGCCATTCCCCAACCACCAGAGTGCTTTCTGCCTCTGCCATCCCCACTTCACCCACCAGAAAGCTTCCCCCCAGCACCCCTGCCACTCCTGATGGAGTACTGCTGACAGTGGTCTGGGAGCACGTTGGCCTCTCCAGCCCAACTGGGACTTGACCTCAAGAGACCAGAAGACAAAGTCACAGGTCCAGTTCCAGCCACCCAGGGTTAGAGAATGCATCCCAGGAGTGAGGAGTTGAGCTTTGGCCCTCTGAAATGAAATCATTTAACTATACCCAACTTGTACGATAGTCAAACCCTCAAGTACAATAAAGAACATAAAAAAAAAAGCCCCATCTAAAAAATAGCAACTTTAAAGGATAAAGTAACATCAGCCCTCACACATGAGAAAGAACCAACTCAAGAACTCTAGCAACTTAAAAAGCCACAGTGTCTTCTTATCTCCAGATGATTACACTAGCTTCCCAGCAATGGTTCTTAACCAGATTGAAATGGCTGAAATGTCAGAATTAGAATTCAGAATCTGGGTGGCAGGAAAGCTCATCAAAGTACAATAGAAGATGTAGAAATCCAATCCAAGGAAAACAGTAAAGTGATCCAAGATTTGAAACATGCCACAACCATTTTAAAAAGAAACCAAACTGAACTTCTGGAAATAAAAAGTCACTATAGGAATGTCAAAATACAATTGGAAGCATTAACAAAAGAATAGATCAAGGTGAGAAAGAATCTCAGAACTTGAAGACCACTCCCTCAAAGCAACACAGCAGACAAAATTTTTTTTTAAAAAAGTATTTTTAAAAAATGAACAAAACCTTTGAGAAATACAGGATTCCAAAAAGAGACCAAATCTAGGTATCATTGGCATTCCTGAAAGAGAAAGAGAAAGAACAAGCAATTTCGAAAACTTACTTTTGGATGTAGTCCCCATGAAAAATTTCCCAATATTACTATAGAGGTCACCATGTAAAGTCAAGAAATTCAGAGAAACCTTGTGAGATTGTGTACAAGATGACTACCCCAAGACACATGGTCATCAGAGTCTGCAAGGTCAACATGAAAGAGAAAATCTTAAAGGCAGGCAGAAAGAAGGGGCAGGTCACTTAGAAGGGTAAACCCATTGAGCTAACAGTAGACCTTTCAGAGGAACCCTTACAAGCCAGAAGAGATTGGGGGCCTATTTTTGACATCCTTAAGGAAAAGAAATTCCAACCAAGCATTTCATATTCTACCACACTAAGATTCGTAAGTGAAGGAGAAACAAAATTCTTGTCAGACAAGCAAATGCTAAGGGAATTCACTACCATTAGACCTTTCAAGATGTCCTAAAGGAAGTGCTAAACATGGAAATGAAAGAATAATAGTTGCCACCACAAAAACACACTTAATTACATAGTCCATTGACATTATAAAACAACTATACAATCAAATCTACATAACAACTAGCTAACAGCATAACAGGATTAAATCCTTACATATGAATACTGACCTTGAATATAAATGGGCTACATGCTGTACTTAAAAGGCATTGAGTAGCAAGTTGGATAAAGAAGCAAGATCTAATTTCTGCTGTCTTCAAGAAACCTTTCTCACAAGTAATAACACTTATAGGCTCAAAGTAAAGGGATAGAGGAAAGATCTATCAGGCAAACAGAAAACAAAAAAGAGCAGAGGTGGCTATTATATAAAGTAAAACAGTTTAAATCAGCGTGATCGAATAAGGCAAAGAAGGGCATTATTACATAATGATAAAAGATCCAATCTAACAAAAGACTTACATCTTAAATATATATTCACCCAACATTGGAGCACATATATTCATAAAACAAGTTCTTAGAGATCTATGAAGCAATTTAGATAATCACACAATAATAGTGGGGGACTTCAACATCCCACTGATGGCAGTAGAAAGATCATCAAGAAAGATAACTAATAAAGATATTCAGGACTTCACCTCAACACTTGACTAATTGGCCCTAATAGACATCTACAGAACTCTCCACCCAACAACAAAATATACATTATTCTCATCTGCCTGTGGCACATAATCTAAAATCAACTACATGCTCAGCCATAACACAAGTCTGCACAAATTCAAAAAAAGCAAAATTATATCAGCCACACTCTCAGCCCACAGTTCAATAAAAAAAGAAATCAATACCAAGAAGATCTATCAAAACCATAAAATTACATGGAAGTTAAACAGCCTGCTCCTGAATGACTTTGGGTAAAGATCAGAATTAACACAGAAATCAAAAGATTCCTTGAAACTAATGAAAACAGACACAACATACCAAAATCTCTGGAACACAGCTGAAGCAGTGTTAAGAGGAAAGTTTACAGAACTAAATGCCTACATCAAAACATTAGAAAGATCTCAAATTCACAACCTAATGTTGCACCTAGAGGAACTAGAAAAATAAGAACAACCCCAAAACTAACAGAAGAAAAGAAATAACCAAAATACAAGCTGAACCAAAAGAAATTGAGATGCAGAAACTGACACAAAAGCTCGAGAATGCAATAGCTGGTTTGCCTAAAGATTACAGAAGATTGATAGACCACTAGCTGGATTAATAAGGAAAAAAGAGAAAATATCCAATTAAACACTGATATGGTCTGGCTATGTCTCCACCCAAATCTCAGGTTGAATTCCCACATCTGTGGGAGGCACTCGGTGGGAGGTAATTGAATCGTGGAGGCAAGTCTTTCCCACTCTGTTCTCATGATAGTGAATAAGTCTCATGAGATCTGATGGCTTTATAAGGCAGAGTTTCCCTGCACAAGCTCTCTTTTTGCCTGCTGCCATTCAAGTAAGATGTCACTTGCTCCTCCTTGCCTTCCATCATGATTGTAATGCCTCCCCAGCCATGTGGAACTGTAAGTCCATTAAACCCTTTTTCCTGTATAAATTATCCAGTCTTGGTATGTCTTTATCAGCAGTGTGAAAATGGACTAATTGGCACCAGTAGAGTGGGTGCTGCTGAAAAGATACCTGAAAATGTGGAGGCAGCTTTGGAACTGGTTAACAGGCAGAAGTTGGAGCAGTTTGGAGGGCTCAAAAGAAGACAGGAAAATGTGGGAAAGTTTGGAACTCCCTAGAGAGTTGTTGAATGGCTTTGACCAAAATGCTGATAATGATACAGACAAAGAAATCCAGTCTGAGTTAGTTTCAGATGGAGATGAGGAACTTTTTGGAAACTGGAGCAAAGGTGACTCTTGTTATATTTTAGCAAAGAGTCTAGCAGCATTTTTCTCCTGCCCTAGAGATTTGTGGAACTTTGAACTTGAGAGAGATGACTTAGGGTATCTGGCAGAAGAAATTTCTAAGCAGAAAAGCATTCAAGAGGTGACTTGGGTGCTGCTAAAGGCATTCAGTTTTATAAGGGAGGCAGAGCATAAAAGTTCAGAAAATTTCCAGCCTGACAATGTGATAGAAAAGAAAATCCCATTTTTTGAGGAAAAATTCAAGTTGGCTGCATAAATTTGCATAAATAACAGGGAGCCAAATGTTGATCGCCAAGAGACCGGGGAAAATGTCTCCAGGGCATGTCAGAGGTCTTCATGGCAGCCCCTCCCGTCGCAGGCCCAGAGGCCTCAGAGGAAAAAGTGGTTTCATGGGTTGGGCCCAGTGTCCCTGTGCTGTGTACAGCCTAGGGACTTGGTGCCCTGCATCCCAGCCACTCCAGCCATGGCTGAAAGGGGCCAACATAGAGCTTGGGCCATGGCTTTTGAGGGTGCAAGCCTCAAGCCTTGGGAGCTTCCACATAATATTGAGCCTGCAGGTGCATGGAAATCAAGAATTGGGGTTTGGGAACCTCTGCCTAGATTTCAGAGAATGCATGGAAATACCTGGATGCCTAGGCAGAAGTTTGCTGCAGGGGCAGGGCCCTCAGGAAAAACCTCTAGTAAGGCAGTGCAGAAGGGAAATGTGGGATTGGAGTCCCCATACAGAGTCCCTACTGGGGCACTGCTTAGTGGAGCTGTGAGAAGAGGGCCACTGTCCTCCATTCACCTGGAAAAGCCACAGATACACAATGCCAGCCTTTGATAGAAGCCAGGAGGGAGGCTGTACCCAGCAGAGCCACAGGGGTGGAGTTGCATAAGACCATGGGAATCCACCTCTTGCATCAGTGTGACCTGGATGTGAGACATGTATGTAGTCAAAGGAGATCATTTTGGAGATTTAAGCTTTGACCTCCCTTATGGATTTCATACTTGCATGGGGCCTGCAGCCCCTTTGTTTTGGCCAATTTCTTCCTTTTGGAATAACTGTATTTACCAATGCCTGTGCCCTAACTGTATCTAGGAATTAATTAACTTGCTTTTGATTTTACAGGCTCATAGGTGGAAGAGACTTGCCTTGTCTTGGATGAGACTTTGGACTGTGGACTTTTGAGTTAATGCTGAAATTAGTTAAGTCTTTGGGGGACTGTTGGGAAGGCATGATTGGTTTTGAAATGTGAGGATGTGAGATTTTGGGTGGGGGGTGGGCAGGGGCTGAATGATATGGCCTGGCTGTGTCCCCACCCAAATTTCATCTTGAATTTCCACATGTTGTGGGAGGTACCTGGTGGGAGGTAATTGAATCATGAGGGCAGGTCTTTCCCATGCTGTTCTCATGATAGTGAATAAGTCTCATGAGATCTGATGGCTTTATAAGGTGGAGTTTCCCTGCAAAACCTCTCTTTTTTCCTGCCACCATCTATGTAAGATGTTCCTTGCTCCTCCTTGCCTCCTGCCATGATTGTGAGGTCTCCCCATTCATGTGGAACTATAAGTCCATGTACAAATTTCCTTATAAATTGGTTATGTCTTTATCAGCAGCATGAAAATGAACTAATACAAGCACAATCAGCAAAACCAATGTAACATTACAATTGACTCCACAGAAATACAAAAAATTCCCAGGCACTATTGTAGACATCTCTATGCTACAAACTAGAAAACCTGGAAGAAACAGATAAATTCCTGGCAAAACACAGCCTCTTGAGATTGAACCAGGAAGAAATTGAAATCCTGAACAAACCAATAATGCATTCCAAAATTGAGTCAGTAATAAAAGAAACTACCAATCAAAAGATGTCCTGGATCAGTTGGATTCACAGTCAAATTCTACCATATGTACAAAGAAGAGCTAGTACCAATCATGCTAAAATTATTCCAAAAATCAAGAAGGAGGGACTCTTCCCTAATTCATTCTATGAAGCCAGAATCATTCTGATGTCAAAACCTGGCAGAGATACAACAACAAAACAGAAGCTTTAGGACCATATCCTTGATGAGCATAGATGCAAAACTCCTCAACAAAATACTAGGAAAATGAATCCAGCAGCACATCAAAAAGTTAATTCACCACAATCAAGTAGACTTTATTCCTGGGATGCAAGGTTGGTTCAACATACACAAATTAATAAATGTGATTCACCATATGGATAGAATTAAAAAGAAAAACCACATGATTATCTCAATAGATGCAGAAAAGACTTTCAATAAAATTCAACATACTTTTGTGTTAAAAACCCTGCACAAATTAGGCATTGAAGAAAAATATTTCAAAATAATAAGAGCTATATTTGACAAATGACAGCCAATATCATACTGAATGGGCAAAATCTGGAAGCAGTCCCCTTGAGAACTGGAACAAGACAAGGATACCCAGTCTTACTACTTCCATTCAACATACTATAAGTCCTAGCCAGAGAAATTATGTAAGAGAAAGAAGAGGTCTCTATATAGGAAGAGAGGGAGTCAAATAATCTCCCTTCACAGGTAATAAGATTCTCTACCAAGAATACCTAGTAGGTTTTGCCAGAAGGCTCCTAGAACTAATAATTGACTTCAGTAACGTTTCAGGATACAAAATCAATGTACAAAAATCAGTAGCATTTCTATGCCACATAAACGTCCATGTCGAGAACAAAATCAAGAATGTGACCCCATTTATCATAGCCAGAAAAAGAATAAAGTACCTAGGAATACAGCTTACTAAGGAGTTGAAAGATTTCTACAATGAGAATTACAAAACATTGCTCAAAGAAATCAGAGATGAATCTGGGCTGTCATTGTAAAATGGTGAAGCCTTTGCTGCTGAGCTACAGCATTGGGTGATTTCCATTGCCCTTCTCAGAAGGAGCCTAGAGATCCAGTTTGGAGCTTGCAAAGGCTTTTAACTGCTCAAGATAATTTTTAGAGCTAACTATGACATGAATTCCAGAATTCCTGTTCTCCAGAAGGCAGAGACCAAAAGAAAGTACCACCATGTGGTTATGAGGTCAAGCTCCCAAGGATGTAGAACAGGAGGAGAGGAGAGCCTCATCCAGATTTTTTTTTTTCAGGAACCTACAGCAAAGTTTATAACTGACTAGTTTGCTGGGCTGTCTTGAACAGCAGGTTACAAGGAATCCTAGGACTACATTCTATCCTATGGTACCCCTCTTTTATGACAGAACAATACAGAAAGACACAAAAAGCACACGAGGTTTGCTACAACTTAAGACTGGCCTCACAAATCCTTTTTCCAATTGCTCAAAACTTTGCAAGAGATAGTGATTTTTTTTAACCATTCATTCAATTGTTTTGCACAGAGAGAGAAAGGAAAGGGAGGGAGAAAAGTATTGCCTGTGGCAGGGTGGAGAAATTGAGGAGCTCAGGAAGGCCAGAGAAAGGCCTACCCATTGTAAGCTCAGACTGAATCAAAAGTTCAGGTGGCCGCTTATCAGTTGGGAAGGGATATTTTCTAGCAGTCCCATCAGCTCTCAAGTTTCCCCCTTTAGGGAGAGAAAAAACTCCCCATGTGCCATGATCATATTCCAGCTTAGGGAATGAGTTTTCTTCTGGTTTGATATCTGTGTGACCTTTACCATTTGTTAATTCTCTTCCCCTCCATGAACTGTCTTGAATTTTCCTTTCTCTGAGCATGGAAATGCTGCCTATTTAGACTGGATAGAGTCTGTTAATAAGAGATATAAAAAAAGCTTTTTAAAGAGTTAAAAGCCAGCTTAATTAAAAATGAATATTCAAGTTCTAACAGCCTGGGACTCCTTGGTAAAAACAAAGGAGGTGCCACAGACTCTGTTTTGGGAAAAATCTGTTTTACTCATAAAACCCCAGAAATTGGAAGCAAATAGATTCCTCACAATACAAGGCTCTCTTCTGTTCTGTATTGTGTTAGCTGATGTTTTTTAGTTCTGTGGGTATCAGAAATTATTTCACATTGTGAGAGAGCTTTATTGTGTAATAAATTAGGTAGAAAAATTACTTCTGGAGATGGCTAATAGCAGTTGTGGAGGGATACTAGGCTTCTTGCATGTTTGGATCAGAGATGCATGCTCTTGACCACCAAGGAAATATGGAAATGTCCCCACTCCCCACTGAGAGATAAGACTCCCACAGAGTTGGGCTGATTCCCCTTTTTTGGATCCAGGATTTGTTATAAAAATGGGACCCTTAATTTCTGAGACCTGCTTTGCCTTCCAACTCTGCCTGCTTATTAGGCCCTAGAAACCGTATGCTTTAAAGAGAAACTTAGAAACTGGCAAATGAAAAATATTACAACTACTGGATCTTCTGTCTGTCTGTGTGTTTATATGTGTTGTGTGTGTGATATAAAAGAGCTTCAATTTGTTTAAAAATAGTAAGTGTTCAAATCAAATATTTTGTCTGAAAAAGTATAAAGTATAATGTCTTAGTTCACGTGACTTAAGTAATCTTTGGGAAATAGAAACAGTGTTACATGCAAAGTGTGTAAGGAAAGTGAAATGTGTTTTTGTAAAAAATTACAAGAAGGCATGGGAATGTGGATTTTTTCCCTAGACTAAAGAGTAAAAGGATTGTTTTAAGTGAGATAGGGAATATTCTAAAGGTGTAAACAAGTTGTAGAAGGTTTATAAAAATATTAATGGTAAAATTCTGTGTGTGAACATATTGGCTAAAGTTAAAAGGGTATTCAGTTTTTCTGTAAATTAAACATTGGAATAAAAGCACAACAGGTTTTTTGTGAGCACTGATCTGCTCTTCAACAAAAGCTTGTAAAGGGTTATAGAGGGTTTGTGAGAATCTTACCTTTTGGTCAGACATTAAAATTTGATACATTTGTCTATAAGATTTTATTAAGAATTGGGTTTAACATTAATAGTACACTAATGTAAAGGTGAAATTTGGCTTGTTTAGTATTAAAATCATACAGGAACCATTGTCAAATATCAAATGGTCTTTGGCTTTCTTTGTATGAATATGTTATTGGTATGTGTTTCAAACTTATGAGAAACTCTTATAATTCTTATATGACTTAGTATATGTTATTAATAATTACAATTGTTATGTAATATTGTTATATGCCACAGAGATAACCCAAATTCTTTGTCAATCATGGCTTTAATAGAGGCTGCCCTAAGATATTTTGTTATCCACAGACAATTGTTGTTTTGATCCTCTTTAAAAGATGGTTTATAATCTGCTATAGGACTCTAACAGGTGCTCTTAAATGCACATTTCTGATAACTTTGGAGATTGTGACATTAGAATAGAGGAAAAATTTCAGGACTCATGGAAAGCTGAAATGTTCATGAATCTCAAGCAGCACAGGAGTTAACTACATGGGCTAAACTAATAGAAAACTGAAGTGATCTTTTCAGCTTTTGGCTAAAAGTGTTGCTGATCCTTTGTTTTGTTTTGCAAAGTCAAGAAAACCCTGTTCTTTTGAGCTATTTACAGCTTTTTAACAATTGAATAGAAAATGTACTCCTATGAAGAAAATGTGGGGCATATTTATTTCTCTCTACCTGGTTTCTCCAAAATTTGGAAACTATTTGTGAGTATTCTTAACTCATGGCAGTGTTTGTTATTTGCATAAGTGCAATAAGAATATGTTTTCTTTTCTTTTTCTTTTTCTGTTTCTTTCTTTTTTTTTTTTTTTTTTTTTTTTTTTGGAAATGGAGCCTTCGTCTGTTCCCAAGGCTGGAGTGCAGTGGCACAATCTTGGCTCACTGTAACCTTCACCTCCCATGTTCAAGCAATTTTCCTGCCTCAGTCTCCTGCATGGCTGGGATTACAGGCATATGCCACCACACCTGGCTAATTTTTATATTTTTAGTAGAGATGGGGTTTCACCATGTTGTCCAGGCTGATCTCGAACTCCTGACCTCATGGTCAGCCTACAAGAATCTGTTTTCTTTTGCAACAGAACACAATTGGAGAAATTGGTTATTTTACCAAGGTATGAGTAGAATGAGGTGCTTTCTTTAACGAATCAAATTTGACTTATAGAGCCAATGAAAGCCCCCTGGGAAAACTAGCCTGATGCCTTGTCTACATAGAACCTGTGCAGGGTTCCTAGCCTGTGGTACATAAAGAATGTCACTTTATGACAGGCCCAGGGGTCCCAAGTTATCTTGGGACCTCAAGAGGAGAGGAATTTACCCAACTCATAAGTATTTGATGGCACAAAGCCATTGTTGGGCTTGGCTTTTTAAAAAAGTCTTATCTGAGATTACTTATAGAGTTCCATCAAAGCCAATTTTAAATGCCTATGTAAAAAATAATTATTCTTGCACTTTATACAAATAATCAGGCCAAGCATAATAAAGCAAATCAATCTTACCACGATTTGTCTGGGTATATCTGACACATGGGAGACTGGAGAGGGAAAAATTATGTTTCAAGAACTATGTTACAGTTGTTATTAAATTCTAGTCTCCTCAGTTATTTTTAAGGTGTTTTTCCTGTTACTTAGACTGACCCTGCTTATTCCTATGAACCAACCACTGTTAGGTAATGTAAAAATCTGGATTAATATTCTAATTCTGGGCACACATTGGAATCAGCTAGCAACCACATTATCAGCTTGGTTCCAACAGTTGCTCAGTTCATGAAAAACCTTCTTAGTTTACTTAAAATAATTTTGCTTATTTTGTTTTACTGTTGTGGAATATATTGCTGTTGTACTCTTTGTATATGAATGCAAGATAAGCTTACTGAATGTTTTCTTGAATTGAACACTTCTGAATCTTCCAGATACCACCTTTTTTTGGAACCCAAGAGTTATGAATGACCCTTACCATAATGACACTCTCAGACTGTACTCCTCCCTACCCTGAATACAAGAGACTCTAATAGTGAAGCAGGAATATCATCACCTTCATTCAGCATGAAGAATTTACAAAAGATGGATCTTTGTCCTCTGTGACTCTTACAATTAAGGGTTCTCTTATAAAAGGGAGGGGGGAAATATCAGAGGTGTTTGAACCAGAGCAACTCCATCTTGAATATGGGCTGGATGAAATAAGGCTAAGACCTCCTGGGCTTCATTCCCAGTAAGCTAAGGAATTCTTAGTCTCAGGATGAGATAGGAGGTTGGCACAAGATACAGGTCATAAAGACCTTGCTGATAAAACAGATTGCAGTAAAGAAGCTGGCTAAAACCCACCAAAACAAAGATGGCGATGAGAGTGACCTATGGTCATTCTCACTGCTACACTCCCACCAGCACAATGACAGTGTACAAATGCCATGGCAATGTCAGAAAGTTACCCTATATGGTTTAAAAAGGGGAGGCATGAATAATTCACACCTTGTTTAGCATACATTTAAGAAATAACCATAAAAATGGGCAACTAACTGTCCTCAGGACTGTTCTGCCTATGGAGTAGCCATTCTTTTGTTTCTTCTCTAATAAACTTGTCTTCACTTAAAAAAAGGAAATCAGAGTCAACATAAACAAATGAAAAAACATTTCATGCTCATGGATAGAAAGAATCAGAATTGTTAAAATGGCCACATTGCCCAAAGCAATTTACATATTCAGTGATATTTCTGTCAAACTGCCAATGCCTTTATTCACCAAATTAGAAGAAATTATTCAAAAATTCATATGGAACCAGAAAAAGAACCTGAATCACCAAAGCAATCCTAAGCAAAAAGAACAAAGCTGGAGGCATCACACTACCCAACTTCAAACTATACTGCATGGCTACAGTAACCAAAACAGCATAGTACTATTACAAAAACAGACACATAGACCAATGGAACAGACTAGAGAACCCAGAAATATAGCCAGACACCCACAACCACCAGACCTTGGACAAAGTCAATGATAACAAACTATGGGGAGAGGACTCCCTAAACAATAAATAGTGATGGCATAACTGGCTAGCCATATGCAGAAGGTTGAAACTGGACCCCTTCCTTTTATCTATACAAAAATTAACTCAAGAAGGATTAGAGACTTAAATGTAAGAATTAAAACAATAAAACCCCTAAAAGAAAACCTAGGAAATACCATTTTGGACATTGGCCTTGGGAAATAATTTATGATTGAGTCCCCAAAAGCAATTGCAACAAAAACAAAAATTGACAAGCAGGACCTAATTAAACAAAAGAGCTTCTGCACAGCAAAAGAAAGTATCAACAGAGTAAACAGACAACATACAAAATGTGACAAAATATTCACAAACTATGCATCTAACAAAGGTATAATATCCCGAATCTATAAAAAATTTAATTCAACAAACAGACAAAAACTCCCTTTAAAAATGTCCAAATGACATGAACAGAGACACTTCTATAAAAGAAGACATACACATGGGCAACAAATATAAGAATGATAATCATCACTAATTAGAGAAATGCAAATTAAAGCCACAGTAAGATTCCATCTCATACCAGTCAGAATGACTATCATTAAAAAGTCAAAAAACAGATGATGGCATGCTTGCAGAAGAAAAGGAATACATACACACTTCTGGTAAGAATGTAAATTAATTCAGCTACTATGTAAAGCAGTGTGGACATATCTCAAAGAACTTAAAAAAGAACTACCGTTTGACCCAGCTATTCCACTACTGTGTACACTCTCAAAGAAAAATAAGTTCTAAAAAGATGCATGCACTCATATGTTTATTGCAGCACTAGTAACAATAGCAAAGATAACGGAATCAACCAAGATGCCCATCAGCAGTGGACTGGATAAAGAAAATGTGGCCATAGAACTCTACACAGCCACAAAAGAATGAAACCATGTCCTTTGCAGCAACATCAGCTGGAGGGCATTATCCTAAGTGAACTAAAACAGGAACAGAAAACCAAATACTACATGTTCTCACTTACAAATGGGAGTTAAACATTGAATATACATGGACACAAAGATAGGAACAATAGACAGTGGGGACTATTTGTGGGGAAAGAATGGGAAGAGGTTGTGGGTTGGAAGTACCTGTTGAGTACTATGCTTACTACCTGGGTGATGAGATCATTCATTCACCAAGCCTCAGTGATTTACCCATGTGTCAAACCTGTATATTACACCCTCACAATCTAAAATAAAAGTAGAAGGAGAAAAAAAATAAACTCTATATCACTATAAGGAACTGCAATCTATATGACTATAAGGAACTGCAATAATGAACCACTCCTGCTCCATATTTGAGTACTGTACAACAGATCAATGGTTATGTTCATAGAAATCATAGACTTCAGATATTATCCAGTCACTGTTCCAACCTGGTGGGTCAGTGCTAATGTGATCTGCACAAACAGATTAGGAAGGCACAGTAGTTTCATGCCTCTGCTTAATTGAATATTATATATTTCTAGAGTAGGATCAGATAATTTTAAGTTTCATGAGCCATACATGCATCAAAATCCCACTTTAATAAAATTTTTAATTTTAAGGGCTACAATTCCCAGTAAATACCCTATTTTATCAAAATTATTTATACAGTGGCTTGAATATGAATGAAGTGTGCCTTAAAAGGCTAGCAAATTCCCACCTCATACCATATATAAAATTAACTGAAAATGGATCATGACCTAAATGAAAGATCTAAGACTATGAAACTCTTAGACTAAAACATAGGGGTAAATCTTCATGACCTTGGATTTAATAAAGGATGCTTAAATACGACAGAAAAAATACAAGCAACAAAAGAAAAAACAGATAAATTGGACTTCATCAAAATTTAAAACTTTTGGGCATCAATGGACAATATTGAGAAAGTGAAGAGAAAATCCAAAAATAGGAGAAAATTCTTTAAACCATATATCTAATAAGGGTTAATATTCAGAATAGCTAAAGAACTCTTACAAATCAACAACAAAAAGACAAGCAATTGGCCTGGTGTGGTGGCTCATGCCTGTAATTCCAGCACTTTGGGAGGCTGAGGTAGGTGGATCACCTGAAATCAGGAGTTCGGGACCACCTGACCAAAATGGTGAAACCCCATCTCTACTAAAAAAAAAAAAAAAAAAAAAAACAAAAATTAGCTGGGTGTGGTGGCATGTACCTGTAGTCCCAGCTACTTGGGAGGCTGAGACAGAAGAACTGCTTGAATCCAGGAGGCAGAAGTTGCAGTGAGCTGAGATTGCACCACTGTACTTCAGCCTGGGCGACAGAGCGAGACTTCATTAAAAAAAAAAAAAAAAAGACAAGCAATTAATTTAGAAAATGGCAAAGGGCTTGAAGAGACATTTCTCCAAAGATGATATACAAATGGCCAACAAACACACGCAAATATCTTTAACAGAATTCTGTCATTACAGAAATGCACATCAAAACTACAATATGATAAGACTTCACACCCATTAGGAGAGCTGTAATTATCTACATTGCGCACATCATCTTATCATCATTAGTATTGAAAAATAACAAGTGTTGGAGAGAATGTAGAAAAATTTTGACCCTCATACCTTGCTAGTAGAAATGCAAAACAGTGAAGCTATTGTGGAAAATAGTTTGGTAGCTCCTCAAAACATAAAAGATAGAATTATTATATGACCTAGCAATTTTTCTCCTAGGTATATACCCTAAAGAGTTGAAAACACAGATACTCAAGCAAATACTTGTACATGAATGTTCATGAAAACATTTTCATAATAGCTAAATGGTAGAAACAACCCACATGTGTTACCAGATAAATGGATAAACAAAGTATGATACAGACATACAATGGCATATTATTCAGCTATACAAAACAATGAAGTACTGATACATGCTACAACATGGACGAACCTTGAAAGCATTATGCTAAGTGAAGGAAGACAAACTCAACAGGTTACATGTTGCATATTTCCATTTATTTGAAATATCTAAACTAGTTAAATTCATACAGAGAGAAAGCAGGTTCCCATTTACCGGAAACTGAAATAGGAAGAAATGGGCGACGGGGGAGTGATTGCTTAATGGATGCAGGGTTTCCTTTTGGGATGATGAAAATGTTTTGGAACTTGATAGATGTGGCGATCACCTAACTTTATGAATGTATTAAATGCCATTCAATTGTATATTTTAAAATGATTAATTTTATGTTACATAGATTTCACCTCAATAAAATAAAATCATTCTACCTGTTATTTCTTTTTTGCACTGGTAAAATGAAAAGTTTAAAATATATAATGTTCAATGTAATTTCCTTTCTGTGTATATCAATTCTAGTTTTGGATTTCAGTTTGGATAATAAATTGTGTTAAACACACACACAAATTGCAGCTGATAAAAACTAAAAGACTTTTATACATGTTATGATATGGAAATAAAAGTTCTTACTGTTTTTCTGTGGCAATTAAGTTGTCATGGGGATATGAGTCTGAACCATAGAAAAGAGCTGCTATTCAAGAGCACATTTTCCTTTTTTAAAAAAAATTCTCCTTCCCTGTCTTTCCCGGGGGGAAATGGCTTTCAAGAAATTTAAAGAAATTGCAGGAGATGCAATTGGATTTTGAGATACTCCATATTTGGAGACAGAAAGAGGCCAGGGGGTCAGGACATTGAAAGAAAGAAAGGAATTATTAAAAACAAATAGGTAAAGTTTCATTTTTGAAGTAAATGTCTACATTTAGGAATATTTTGTCAGTGCAAATGAAGTCCAGTAAATATGGAATCAATATTTTATAATTTTATCTTCACTTGAAGCTAATATTTTCATACGCAAAATGCAAAATAGTCTCTTAAAATTAAACTGTTACCTAGTTTTTCTTTTCAAAAGTTGACAGATGATAGAAAAATTCTTGAATTAAAATACTGTGCTATTGGAATGGGAGTAAACAAACTCAAAACATGTCTGTATGATAATAGAGGACTTAAAGATTTGCCTCTGCAATTCATTTAAATAACTTTTATCACTGTGATATCGTGACAAATACTATTCTGAATCAAGTCCTCAATTTTATTTTTATTTATATGGGCAGGAGTGGATAGCAGTATTTCTGAAATACACTGTTTTAAACCTGGTGACCAACAGAAGATATTTCAAATGTTTTTCTGTAGAAATATAATTATCATTCAAATATTCAGGAAAATGGCGATGCCAAATTTTAACAGAAAAAGGCAGGTATAAATAAATATATCTATAAGCAATTGAGTAACTAGTTAACTAAATAGATAGTGACTACTAATCAAGTTGAACTATTTGTTAGAAGCATATGAGATTATAATTTTTGTTGCTCAAAAATAGCTGAATATTAGCAATTTTGTATATTTAAGTTTATCTTATCTACTTTCTCAATTCATTTATAAGGATCATAGACATCTATTATTATTTAATTTTTCAAGTGAAAATATTATAAAAAGTGAAACTAGAATATATTCCATATCTATTTTTATATATTGTTACATTTATCAGGGCCCTCAGATACAGGTGACAGAGTCCCAGCCCAGACTAATTAAATAAAACATAAGAAACAAACAGATGGATCCCTTGACTCAGAAATGATGATAGTTTAAGTCTCAAGCAAACCCTCTCCAAGTGACCAGAAGCTCCAGATCTACAAATAAATGATCAATGATAAAAAAATAAAAATAAGAGCACTCTTTCTTTCATGGTCCATGAATTAATCTCAGAACTGAGATTGACCAGTGTAAATCACACTTTCCATGCTTAAATCATTCATTCTAGTCAAGGGAATAAAGTTGTTTTATTGGCCAGCCTAGTTCTAGGCATTAATCCTGGCAGATGGGAAGCAAGGTCCTATCTAGCTCATGTTTAGTGTGGTGAGGAAACAGAGCATAACTTCTCTCCCCAAATATAGCTTCCTATTGTTAGAAGAAATGGAAATGGATACAGGCAGACATAAGTGAGAGAGGTCCACTGTTACACTTAGTTTTTCAAAATACATTTAAAATTTCATCTTTAGAATAAAGCTTGCCAAGTATAACATAAAAAGTCCAAGAAGTAACTTTGATGGGGTTACTTTCAACCTAAAAAAATAATTAGTATATTTAAGAGACTGGTGCAGCAAAGTGACATTATGATAATACTTGAAAAATATTTTTTCAGTTTGAAATAATTATGAATTCATTTTGAAATTGAAAAGATAGTACAGATAGGTTCCATGCATTCTTAATCCAGTTTCCCTCAATGGTTACATCTTATATACTTACAGTTCAATATAAAATCCAGGAATTTGGCATCAGTGCAATGTGCATGTATATATTTCTATGTCTTTTCATCACATATGTAGCTAGCTTTGTATAATCACTACCTCAATCAAGATAAAGAACTATTTCATCACCACAAAGATATCTCATACTACTCTTTTATAGTCACCTCCATTCTTCTCCCCTCCAACATCTTCGATCCCTAGCTACCACTAATTTGTGTTTCTTCTCTATCATGTTTTCATTTTGAGAAAGTTATATTAGTAGAAACATGCAGTATGTGACTTAAAAAATAGATATAGGGTGTACATTTGCTTATTTGTTACATGGGTTTATTGCATGTTGCTGGGGACTAGGCTTTTAGCGTACCCATTACCCAAACAGTGAACGTTGTACCCTGTAGGTAATCCTTAAGCCCCTGTCCCCATTCCACCTTCCACACATTTGGAGTCCCAGTGTCTATTATTTCCATCTTTATGTGCATGTGACCTTTTTAAATTAGCCTTATTTTTCACTCAGTGTAGTGCCCTGAGATCCATACAAGTTGCTGAATGTATCAATAGCTCGCTTCATTTTATTATTGACTGGTATTCCATGGTATGGATGTACCACAGTTTGTTTAACCACTGACTTACTGAAGGACATTGTCATTTTTTCCAGCTTTTTGCTATTATTACAAATGAAGCTGACATGAGCAATCATGTTCAGATTTTTTTTGGGGGGGCATGCAAGTTTTCATTCCTCTGAGAAAAATCCATAGAGATACCGTTGCTGGGTTGTATGGTATGTGTATGCTTTGTTTTTGAAGAAACTACTAAATTATTTTCTAAAGTGACTGTATTATTTTACATTTCCATCAACAATGATTGAGACATGCAGTTTTCTCTACATCCTCACCAGCATTTTCTGTTGTAACTTTTTAGATTTTACCCATTCTGATAAATATCCCATGATATCTCATTGTGGTTTTCATTTGCATTTTCCTAAAGTTAGTGATGATCATCTTTTCATGGTCTTCCACCTTTCATGTACTACCCATATATCCTTTTTGGTGAAATGTCTATTCATTTGTTTGCCCATTCTCTGACTGAATTGATATTTCAGTGTTGAATTTTGAGAGTTCTTTGTATAATACTGATATGAGTCATTTGTCAGGTATGTGTTTTGCAAATATTTTCTCCCAGTCTGTAGCTTGTATTTTCATCCTCTTTATAGGTTATTTTGGAGAACAAACATCTTAAATTTTGATGATGTCCAATTTATTACTTTTTGGAGGGCAAATGTTTTTAATTTTGATGAAGTCCACTTTGTAAATTTTTCCTTTTATGAATCATACTTTTGGTGTCTTGTCACAGATTTGCTCACCAGGCCTTAAAACTCAACCTGAATCTCACATCTTATACAAAAATTAACTCAAAATGTATCCTAAGTTAAAATGTAAAATGATAGAACTTTCAGAATATAACATGAAAATTTTTTTCATGTGAAATTGATTTATATTCTTTTTTGTAAAAAAATTTTTAATGTAAAATTCATGTAAAATTGATTTATTTTCTCTTCAATTTAGGATTGATTTAAGAGTGTAGGAATGTAAGGAATTTATTTAAACTGAAAAGGCAGTTAGTTGAGAATTATTTTGGATTATATTCAAAGGGTAAGTAATCATCTTTATTTAGCCTGCTCCCTTCCTGACGTGTTAGACAACTTTAGCAATAGTTGATGAGTTCTTCCCTGATTGCAAAAAGGCATTAAAACTGATAGACACCAAAGTGGTCAAGGCATTTATTCCCATTGTAATAACATGAACATCTTATTAATCAAAATGTATGTGTAATAAGTAGTAATTGTAGTGTTTAAAGATTTCGACTTCAGTTGAAAATTACTGTGATAGAAAACCACTTTTGAGATACAGGGCATTTGTCAAAAATATTGGTGGAAAACAGTTTCTCAGTACTCTGTTTTGAGGAGGTGCTGAGTGTTTTATAATAGGAGTATTTTCTACAGATTGAAGCAAATGATATCTGTCATAACACAGTGAGGACCAAACTGAGAGTTGTTGAAAGGAAATGGCCTTTCCTTCCTCCTCAAGCTGTATTTAAAACTTCCTGTTCATTTTTAGTTTGGCTACACTGGTATGGAAATTTGCTTTTGACTGAGCCATGAAATAAATAAAAATTTACTTCTAGCTGGTTGGTAGATAAATTCAAGATCACCAGTTAAAACAATAACAGCACTAGGAATCGAATAAGGCAAACTTCTTTGGCAAGCATCCTTAATGAAACTTTTGGATGAGTATTGATCTGGAAATTAAGTCCTAGACTCCTTTTAACGGAGAATGTTTAATCCATAAGAGCTATAACTTACCATAAGTAAAACATCACTTTACCTTTTGGCAGGTTTTGTAAAAAAGAAAGGTATAGTAGGCTTATGGTACTCTACAGTTTAGTTTTAAATAAAATGGATGTGATTAAATGTAAAAAAATTTGATAACTGACAGGAGACCAGAGTTAATTGAACTTACCAGAGAGCAGAGTATAGTTCTCCAGGCTACAATATTGACAGAAATTCTCAATGAATCATTCAGAAAACTCAAGTGGGGCTGGAGTATGTTTGAGCTGTTGCCAGGCTAACCTTGGAGACCCTTTGTTTTAAAGAATAGAATAGTAGTATCAGATGGTAGTGCTGATAAGGTAAAGGAGAGGAGATATTCTTTATTACTGCTGTCAACCTCGTAGAGACAATTGGGAGACATGTTTTTGGTTACTGTGGGTATCTCTTGGGATAATAGTGACAACTATCACCATCCAATTTATTAAAGCCCAATAGGAATGTTTCCATCATCTCTTTGCAAAAAAATTGTTAGATGTAACATTTTCCAGAAGTACTGGAAAATTTATTTATGAGCCAAAAATAAGAGTGAAATTGACTAGAAGCAGAAAGTCCCTGTCCAAGCTAAGGAAATGCAAAAAGTAAACAAATGGTATAAATAGCAAAAGAATGTAAGTCTGTGGTTAGCAGTGACGTCTGAATGTCCAGTTTAAAGTTTTGTGCTTTATTCCCAACCCTAGTTAAAAGTGAATGAAACTGATACAGTATAAATATCTGAATCTTCTGATTCTTCTTTAATTAAATGAACATTCCTTTAATATGTGATTCTGAAATGTTTTGAGATTTCAATCTCAGAAATGATTGTCTGTGTCAAAAGCAACTCATTCTAATTGCTCCTTTTAAATTCATGTTGCAGATAATTGTATGTTCTCTTAACCTAGGCACCCCAAAGAGGCTTTTATTGTGAGTCATAGATTCTCCAATCCTGAATTATGTTGGTTGGTGCTATTAATTACCATTTGAAAAATCATTGATAGGGATGCTTATGGAAACTTACTGTTGTTTGATTTAGTTTTGTTTTTGGTCTTAAATCTTTAGGATATTCATTTTCAAATGCAAATGTTCATAACCTAACAGACATGAAATATTTTCAGGTTTCTTTCTACAGCTTCTTTGAGTAGAGATTCTCCCAGGTACTGGTTACCTTGAATGTTACTGAATAAAGATTTTTTTAAAAAAGAAATGTTACTATCAATACCATGTAATTTACCTGTTAATCATGTAATATTTTGAAAGTACAGCAACTAACTATGATACTATAATACAGGCATTTTCATTCTAACACTTTGGAAAAGAGATTAGCATTACAGATGATTTAGATTCATGTTTTGATAGTAAAGGTATCTGTTGAAATATATAGCAGTTCATTTATTTTATATCCTGTATTTAAAATTCTATGATTATGTTGGCTCTAATTTTAAAATGTGTTACAAAACTTATAGTACATATCTTTAATTGCAAATCCTTATTTTACAATACCTAATGAAAATGATCAGTTATGCTCATTTCTACACAAGGTGATACAATAAGACACAAAAATGAGTGAAACAGGTGTTAAATCTCTTTCCCTCACACTGGGGTCATCATCTGCTTTTTTGAAATATATTTTGTACAAAGAAAAAGATCTTGGAAGAGAGTCATTGGTAGTCTAAAATTTCTTGCCTGGCTGTATTTTGGAAAAATATTACACTAGTCCTTTCTCCTTTCCTTTCTGTATCTCTTCTATTTATAACTATTTTACAACTAACTATTTAAAAATGTCTTAGAGTTTAACTGCCTTAAAATATATGAAATGTAGAGATTGATCAAAATAGTTTTTATCAAAATAGTTTTGATCAATCTCTGCAATTTTATATATGAGTAAACTGAAGTCTGAAAGTATTATGCCCTTTGTGTCTCTATTTTGAAAGGCAGTGACAAAATTAAGACATATGACCAGCATCTGCTGAACCATGGATCTTTTTTATAACTAACTATATTTTTTTTTTTCCCAGAAAAGATGATGGCAGGAAAAGCTTAGAATACTATATATGTTTTTTTTCTACTCTATCTAATCAATCAGTCAGTTTTGTTTCACTGTAACCCTAACTTTTGTTAATGTCATCAACAGCATGGCTTATTCAGAAAACAAATGAACATTTTTGGAGTCAAAAAGTTAAACTCAGACTCCATCTTACTGATATGGAAGTGCTGGGAAGGGAAGAGCATAGCTCCTTTAAATGATATGGAAGGGGTGAGGGAAAGTGCTAGGTAGAGGAAGGGCGTGGTCCCTGGCTAGGGCTCCACCCCCACGGACCTAGGTAAGGACAGGCACTCCTGCCTTCATGCCCAAATGTTGTATTTCCAAAGACCACCCTGGCCCGCCATGCCCTCATCCTGTGTATATAAAAACCAAGACCCTAGCAAGGCAGAGAAGAAGCAGCTGGACATTGAGAGGAGCACATCAGCAGAGGAACACACAGGCACAGGATGTTGAGAGGGACGCACCAGCACCCGCATGCTGGCAGGCTACTGACCAGCAGAACAACGTGGAGTTTGGCTGGGGTGGTTGGAGGAGAGCCCGGGAGAGCCCGGGCCTCTGAGTGGCACAACTCCAGGGGAAAACCATCTCACTTCTGGCTCCCCCATCTGCGGAGAGCTACTTCCCCTCAGTAAAACCTTGCACTCATTCTTCAAGCCCACATGTGAACCAATTCTTCCAGTACACCAAGGCAAGAAACCCTGGGATACAGAAAGCCCTCTGTCCTTGTGAAAAGTTAGAGGGTCTAATTGAGCTGACACAAGCCGCCTATAGACGGCAAACTAAAAGAGCACTCTGTAACACACCCCACTGGGGCTTCAGGAGCTGTAAACTTTCACCCCTAGACACAGCCCTGGGGTTGAAGCCCCACAGCCTGCCCATCTGTATGCTCCCCTAGAGGTTTGAGGAGCGGGGCACTGAAGAAGCAAGCCACACCTGCATCGCATGCCTGGCGAGGGGACAAGGGAACTTTTCCTGTTTCGTTGCTAAATGTATGACCTTTGAAATTTACTTACATCTTCAATTTTAAAATGGGAACTATAATGAATACCCCCAGGTGAAATGAATGATTTTAAGCAGTCTCATTTTGCTTAGTGACATGATCCAGATATATCCGTTAGTCATTTAATGATTTGTTGATTGATTATTCCTGTTTCTAAAAAAAAAATCCCATTTGTATTTGATGAAAACTGAAAAAGCATCTTCATCTTCAGTTTTAGAAACTGCAATGGACTGAATGTTTTTCTCCAAAATTTATATGTTGAAATTTTAATCACCAAGGTGATAATGATATTAGGATGGAGAGTCTTTGGGAGCCCTTGTAAATGAGATTAGTGCCCTTATAAAAGAGACCACAGAGAGATCCCCAACCCCTTCCCCCATATGAGGATACATGAAAAGACGGCCATGTTTGAATCAGGAAGCAGCCCCTCACCAGATAAAAAATGTGCTGGCGTCTTGATCTTGGACTTCTCAGCCTCCAGAACTGTGAGAAACAAATGTTTGTTGTTTATAAGCCATCCAGTTTATGGTATTTTGTTACAGCAGCCTGAATAGTTTAAGACAGCAATTGAATAAGATTTAAAAATGCATGAAGTACTGCTGCTTAAATATTAAAGTCAATGAGAACTCCCTGAAATTTATAGATGGAAGAGGATTTTGATTTATTTGTTACCAATCTCACTTTTTACAGTACCAAAGGCAAAAAACTTAACCTAAGATGGCAGTGGTTACACAGAAAGTTAATGTTATGTCTGGGGCTAAAACACAGATCTCCTCATTTTCAGTTCTCAGCATTTTCCTCAATAGCGTGCCACCTTTCTTAATAAAAGGGTAATTGTGTTGGGACCAGGAACACTGGTATATTTTAACAGATATGTCTAGACCATGATAATTGCCAGATGCATTTGGCAAAGATTTTATTAATTATACACACACATTAGGATATGAATTTCTTCAGATGAATATTTAGTTATTAATGTGACACAAGTTGGAATCAATTGTTAAGTATGTGCTTTAAGCTATACCAACACTAAATGTTACACTGGAAATTATCACAGGCCATTTTCTTGTGTTAAAGTAAAGCTACAATTTTTTTTTCCTATAACTCATGAAACATAACATATGTTTCCCTTATTCTTTATTATTTTTATTTTTAATGTTTATAATTATCATATGCGTTGGTTCATAGGAAATGCAAAGGCATATTTTCAGTCCACTTCTTAGGTATTATTTTATGGCATTCATTGATGTATTAACTTTCCTCTGACTTTATGTCATTCATTCTGTATTTTTATAACTTATTTCTTAGCTTATCAGAATGCATCCAATTGTATAAAGAGCCTTAAATCATTCTGAGAGTAGACGTTTCGATAAATAGCATTTGTTATTCAAAATGACCGTCACTGGAGAAGTGATTTGATATACAATTTTTTGCTTTACATACAGCTACCTAGTAGCTAAAATGCAGCTTCTTTAAAGGACAACTGAAAAATCTTTAGAAAACATAGGTAAGGGAATGTGTCCCTGAATGTGTGAAAATGACAATGACACTAATAATATTAAACTAAAAGAAGAGAAATATTAAGGAAGTTAAAGAAAGGAATGAAAAAGGAAGGAAGGAGAAGAACTTAGTGTGTGCTAGGCACTGTGAAAACAACAAACAACAACAAGAAAACATCTAACTCAATTTCACTCAGGAGGAAAATGAATCCTGGGAGTTAAGTAACTTGCCTGATGTTAGACAATGTGTAAGTAACAAAAATGAAACCCTTTTAACTCTACTATAATTTTTTTTAAATTAAAAACGTGAATTAAAATTCTGTTTTCTACTTTTATTTTCGTCTGATTCATTAATCTCACAAGTAACTTTGGATCCCACTGGAGTTTCTCATATAATCCATGCTACTACATCCTCAGAGAATTTAACTCTGTCCTGAAATGACATCTGAAGCCAATATTTATAACCCCGTCCTGTGTCCTTGCCAAGTTTCCTGTGCTAATGATCTTAAGCTTCAATAACAGCTGTCATGTAGATGAATTGCCAGGTACTTTGGGAGCTATATGAACGTATTGCATGGCTTATATCACACATGCATTTCCTGCATCACCTCTGGATTAAAATGTCACCTATTTTAAGAATTCTAGCAAAGTACAAAGAAAAGCATGACTACCAATACCATGGCCAACTGAAAATTCCGAGTAAAAATTAAGCTTGACAGAATGTCATTATCACACAAATTAGATTGGACATGGAAATTAATCTTTGGAATTTATAAAATGATAAAATTATCATATCTGTATTTTTATTCATTTGCTTTTAAAAATAAAATGTAGGAAGAAAACTAGTTATCAGCATTTTATGGTTAATTAATTCAGGGGTTATTCAATGGCATAAAATGACTTGTTATAATTGAGAAATAGCTAATTTAAATCTTGCCTCTACTATGGCATACTAAATAAATTATTTTTATTATAAAATATTTCTCTCCTATATATAATGTAACCTCAATATATTTTAAACTGTTATATAAATTTTGGGGGAAAACTTTGCATTTTGATTTTTTTTAATAGAAGTTACTACTAAGCAAAATCCATTAGTTGGGTGTTTTACAAACATGTCTGGTCATAAGACTCTTTAACTCTATAAGGTAAAAATTCAGATTCCTGGGCCCCTCACAGACAATATTGAATCAGCTCTCAAACGGAGGGCCTGAGAACCTAAACCTATTTTACAAATCTAGTGGATTCTTATTATCAAGAAAGTGTGAGAAATAATGCTTAAGATAATGTTCATAGTAAGATAGAAAAACGCTACGTATATGAGTGGTGCTTTTATGTAATGAACCCGTTTAGCTCACCAATGTAACCGCAGTGTGCAGCGCACCACTGTAGTACCCCCTCAAATTCTGATTGCATTAAATATGTTATTGTGTTAAAATTTTTATTGTGTCTTAATATGTTAATAATGCCTTTTACTAACATATTTACTTGATACTTTGTTACTTATTCCTTAATTGGTAATGTGGGTATTTGGCATTTGCAACAGGTTATGGCAAACCAAAATACATGATGCTTGTAAGTCAAATACTTTTGACAAAAAAAATTGCATTTTCTAAGGTCTTAAATGCTCCAGTGAAAGCAGATCCACGTACCATTTAAAAAACAACTATCAAATATATATTGCAAATCTCAGTTCACATTCCTAAAGTTAAAGCCATAACTAAACCTCAGAAAAGACCCTTGTAAGAAGCAGGCTTATCAGGCTCAGACTCTAAGCACATTCTTTTGAAAACTTCTGCTAATATGCACCAGCTATCTTTCAGTCTGCTCATTCAACTTTGTGAATATAACACCACTCTCTGAAGACAGCCAGACTGTGAGAGTGCTTGGTGAGAGAACCCAGATTTATTTGACCATAGAAGCTTACTTTTGTGGAGTGCTTACTGTCATCTAGTAGAACACTAGAGCCCAGGGGATAGAAGCTTGGAATAAAAGGCTCACAGATATCTGAACCCTCTACATATCCTTGTTCATTTCCCATGATCTCTGGTTCACACTTTTTGACTGAGCAACACATGGAAGCTGTAGCCCCCTGTATGCAGTATGTTGCTTTTCATCCCCATGTCTTTATTTTGCAACTTCTTGGATGGTAATACTTTTCTACTTCATCTTCTTTTATTCGTTCACCCTCACCATCTTTTTCCCTTGATTATTCCTGTTCATTAAAATGTTTCACGCATCCCTTGGTCTACAGAATCTTTTTTCACATACTCGTCATAAGTTACCTTCCCACACCTGAGCCTTTGTAAAACCCTGGGCACTCCTCAACTATTATGTTGACATAGATATGATAAGATCTGCAGAGTGTTATTTTCACCCAAGTTTGAGTAGATATTTTAGACAGCTAATATGGTGAAAGACTGAAAGCCATTCAGATAGTGGCAAACATTCTGTATGATGTGCAATAAAACATCCATAATTTTTTTGAAAGTTTTATTTATAATATGAATTTTTGTGGCTGGGTGCAGTGGCTCATGCCTGTAATCCCAGAACTTTGGGAGGCCGAGGTGGGTGGATCACCTGAGGTCAGAAGTTTGAGACCAGCCTGGCCAACATGGTGAAACCCTGTCTCTACTAAAAATACAAAAATGAGCCAGGTGTGGTGGCGGGCACCTGTAGTCCCAGCTACTCGGGAGGCTGAGGCAGGAGAATCACTTGAACCCAGGAGGTGGAGGTTGCAGCAAGTCAGGATTTCACCACTGCACTCCAGCGTGGGCAACAGAACGAGACTCCATCTCCAAAATATATATATATATGTGTGTATATATATATATATATATATATGTGTATATATGTATATATATGTGTATATATGTGTATATATATAGTGTATATATATGTATATATATATATGTGCATTTTTGTAGGAGAGAGGTAATTGGTACAGAGTACATATTTTAGTCTTGGATGAAAGTTAAGTTTGTGTTAATTTGTGGGGCTTTTTTCTTTTTTCCAATTTACAACAAGAATTTATTTTGGAAACAATATTTTAACCTTTGGAATCAAATTGTTTTTTATTTGGGAGCATAATGTATATACATTGGTATTATGTTATACAATAAAATTGTTCTAATGTGG
Source organism: Pongo abelii (assembly GCF_028885655.2). Lineage (NCBI taxonomy): Eukaryota > Metazoa > Chordata > Mammalia > Primates > Hominidae > Pongo > Pongo abelii. The sequence goes on from NC_071990.2 coordinate 141,759,243, forward strand.
TGCCATTTGCTGGATGACAATGGTATTTTTGTATTTCAAGCCATTCTCTTATGTTGTGTGTCAATATATCATTGCACAGAAGAGCTTTTCAATCCAAATATTATATGATCTCTGTGTAATTGAATTTTATTTATCTTTTATAAATCAGAAACATTTATAGTAAAAAAATGCAGTTGAGGCTTTAATGACCCCTTTTTTCCTCTCTTAGTTGTAAATATTATGAAGGCATTTACCAGCACTTTATTCGGATTCACATGTCTAGCAACCTAGTCTGCCATATAATAGGTGGTTAGTACTTGATGGCTGGCTGGATGGATGAATGGATGGACAGATGTGTAGATAGATGAATGAGTGAGGATGAATGGGTAGATTTTGCTCTACAAGTAGACGTCAAGCCAAAGCATATGGCATAGATTCTAGGCTTGAGTGAGTTCTCAAGCAGTGCACACAGCTGCTTTAGTAAGTCAAGGCAGGGCTACAATTAGGGAGGCACCAGGAGGACACTCAGCCTAAAAGCGAGAAATCAAATGCTGTAAGGTGAGGTGGTTGCTAGCCTTCAAATGCTCACTGAAGCTCGAGGCAGGAGCCCTTGGTTCTGAAATCACCTTTCCTTATTCAGTTCTCTCTCAATTTTGTGTGTGTGTGTGTCAGAGATAATTGTTGCTAGTGCTGAAGCAAACTTGAACAAGGTGAAGCTTCAGTGTAGCCACTTGCCACACCTGAAAGAGCCTGAAAAGTTCACACTGATTCGTTGTAGTGCAATTGATTCTTGCTCTTTCTTCTAGTCAGAGGACAAGAGTCTTGAAGTGTAGAGTGTAATTTGCTTCCCATTTGAGAAACTTGGATAAAAGCTAGACATACAATCTCAAAACAAATTAAGTTATAAATGTATTAGGCAGAGCCTTGATTCGGTGTTCTAAAGAATGGGGAAGAGGGAGGTAGGTCAGAGGGTTGAGTTCCTCTCACATAGACTGTGAGTGATATCACAGCTTGGGTCCTCTTGATTTGTAATGGAAATTAGACCCAGTAAGGAGCATCTTACCTTTTAAGCCATGACATTTTTGAAATTATACATTCTAAGTAGGCTGGATAACATTTTAAACAAAACACAATTGAAAATTCAGTTCATCGGAGTCACTGCACATACTCAATTGCTGATTTTTATATTGCAGTATTTTTGGCTCTAAAATCATGATGAAATAACACCAAAAGCAAATGGGCCATATTATGCACAAATTGTTTGCTAAATCTAAATTGCTAAATTGAGGCTTTTTTCCAGCTGTGTCAGAACAAAAATATATTCAGCTACAAATATATAAAATCGAGATATTTTGAAGGCAAGAAAATATGCTAGGGTTCTATTATAAAACTGATGGAAAAAACGAAGTCTTCCTTTAAATTATGTTTTTTAAACAGAGAAAATTCATATTTCTGAATAAATCTTTTCACATTAACATTTCCTGGTACATGTGTCCCATTTGGTCTATAAACTCCTAAAATGGGATTATGAAAGAATAAATCTACTCCACATAAAGAAGGAATGGATGACTGCATTGTAAAATTAAAACTGGATGTCTATAGCTCAGGGTACCTTAGGTTCTATGGGATGCACAATGACTCAAAAATTTGCAATTAATATGTAGATCCTTAAGGTTCCTGGAAAGGTCCTTCTTGATAAATTTATTTTAGAATTACAATACTGTAAAAACTAAAGAGAAGTTAATAAATATATGTTTCAAATTCAAATGCCTAGAAGGCAGATAATGCAACTGGGTGGTGATTTTCCAGCTCCTTGTGAATTTGTAATGTGTAAGAATAGGGACCCACTGTCATAAGATCTTTTTTATTTTGAAAGAGAAGTTCAAAATTCAAATTTTAAGTGGATTCTTCTCATGTTTAACTGTATGCACTAAACTATTTTCATCTATGACATGCATTTGGGCTTTGAGTCACTTACTTGCCATTTATGTTTCAGACAATGACTCTACCTTAAGGTGGTAACAGAGCTAAACCCGCCCCATGCCAAGTTACATCCTCTGCTTCTGAATGTCTGCCCCCTTCTTTGAGGCCCACAAACTCCCCTTGACTTCCCACCCTGCTTTGAAAGTTTAGAGGAAGGTGGATTCTTTAGCAATCTTTCCTTCTTCTCAAGCTTACAGTATTCTCTTTCCCTCCATGTTCCTTCAGAATGGCATTGTATCCCACCTGTTTGGCAGGAATTATATAGCATTGCCAGACCTTTGCTATGAAATCATCTTGTGCTGCCCATTACTTTTCACATTTTGAAATTGAGATGAAATTCATGTAATATAAAATTAGGCATTTTACCATTTTAAGGTGTATAATTCAGTGGCTTTTTTACACTTACAATATTGTATGACATCACCAAAATCAAGTTCCAGAGTATTTTTATCACCCCAAAGAAAACAACTTACCCATTAAGCAGTCACTCCCATTTCTCCCTCGCTCCAATCCCTGGCAACCGTTTAATAGTCATTCTCTGTTCCCTATTACCCTAGACCCTAGGATCTGTCTATTATGACATTTCATATGAATGAAATAATACAATATATTGCCCTTTGTGTCTTCCTTTTCTTACTCAGCATCATGTTTTTGATTCATGTTGGTAGCATGTATCATTGTTTCATTTCTTTTATGGGTGACTAATATTCCATTGTACGCATATAGCACATTTTGTTTATCCATTCATGAGCTGATGGATATTTGGGTTGTTATCACCTTTTGGCTAATTTGAATACAGCTGCTTTGAACACTTATACAAAAGTTTTTGTTTGAACACTTGCTTTCAACTCTTTGGAGTATACAACTAGGAGTGGAACTGCTGGGTTTTATGGTAATTCTATGTTGAACTTTTGAAGAGCTGCCAACAATTTTCCACAGTGGCTGCACCATTTTCCGTTCTTACCAGCAATGTATGAAAGTTCCCATTTTTCCATATGCTCAGCAACACCTGTTCTTTTCTTTTTTAAAATATGTTTTTATTATAGCCATCTTAATTGGTGTGAGGTGATATCTCATTGTGGGTTTAATTTGCATTTCTCTAATGACAAATGATGTCGAGCATCTTTTCATGTGCTTGCTGAACATGTAGATATCATTTTAGAGGAAATGTCTATTCAAGTCTTTTGCTCATTTTTAAATTGGGTTGTCTTTCTGTTGTTGAGTTGTAAGTGTTCCTGTTATAATCTAAACAGATCAGCAATATGCTTAGAAAATAGTTTAACCCATTTTGTGGATTGTCTTTTTACTTTCTTAATGTTGTTCTTTGGAGCATAGTAGTTTCTAATTTTGATAAGTCCCAATTAATTTTTTTTTTTTTTTGCCTGCGCTTTTGGGATTATATTAAACCATTGTTAAATCTAAGGTCACAAGGATTACCCTTTATTTCATTATAAGAGTTTTGTAGTTTTAACTCTTACATTTAGGCCTTTGATTTACTTTGAATTAATTTTTGTAGATGGTATGTGGTGAGTCCAGTTTCATTCCTTTGCATGTGAATGCCCAGTTTTTCAAGCACCATTTGTTGAAGAGACTATTTTTTCTCTGAAGAATGGCACTGACCTCATTGTCAAAAATGAAAGGATTATAGATATATGGGTTTATTTCTGGACTCTTAATTCTATTCTACTGATCTATATGTCTGTGTAGGGGAGAAAAAGTAATATGTTTTCCTTACCTGTCACAAAGTTCATAGCTGATACTTCTATAACAAAAGAAAACAAAACTGTTTCTGTGGTTTTTCTCAATTTCCTTTGGCTTAAAATATTCAACATGCCAATGTGCCATATTTTCAGCAGCACTTCCTGCACCCCTTCTATCCTTATGCTGGTATCATGGTGTTTTAATTATTGTATCTTTGTGATAAGTTTTGAAATTTAGAAGTACATCTTCCAACTTCATTTTTCTTTTAGAAGATTGTTTTAGTTACTTGAAATCCCTTACAATTCCATATGGATTTTAGGATTACCTTTTCCATTTCTGCAAAAAAGACAGTTGGGATTTTAATAGGGATTGCATTATGTCTTCAGATTGCTTTGATAAATATTGCCATTTTGAAAATGCGAGCTTTTTAAAACTCTTACTCACTAAGTTTCTCATTTCCGAGACTCTTCATTCATAAGCATCTTAGTCTATATTTTGTTGCAACTATTATACTTTGCTTCAGGTGTTCATAGCTAATACCACATTTAATATGTAATACTACACTTAAGCCTTTAAATGCTTTCAACAAATACTGCCTAGGTAGTTGTTTCAATCCTATGGTAGCTCTGAGGCAGATAAAACACATCAAGCTTTTGAAATGATCCTTTAGAGGACCACCAGATAGGTAAAAATAAACACTCTGTATATACAAATATACAGATTTTAAAAATCTGTATAAATGTCTGAGATATAAGTGCAATTTTTACATGCATATATTAGTGATCAAGTCAGGACTTTTAGTGTATCCCTCACCAGAATAAAACACATTGTACTCATTAAGTAATTTCTTCTTATCCATGGTCTTTTCACTCCCTCTTACTTCTGAGTCTCCATCGTCCATCATACCACTCTCTACTTCCATGTATATCCATTTTTTAGCTCCCACTTATAAGTGAGAAAATGTGATAATTGTCTTTCTGGGTCTGATTTGTTTTATGTAAGATAATGACATTCAGTTCCATCCAGATTGATGAAAAAGACACAATTTCATTCTTTTGTCTGGCTGAACAGTATTCTATAGTGTATGCATACAATATTTGCTTTATCCATTCATCTCTTGATGGACACTTTGGTTGATTTCATGTTTTTTCTATTGTGAATAGCACTAGAAAAAATATACAAGTGCATGTATTTTATATATTAATGTCTTTTCCTTTGGGTAGATATCCAGTAGTGGGATTGCTGTATCAAAGATAGTTCTATTTTCAGTTATTCAAGAAATCTTCATACTGTTTACCATAAAGATCATACAAATTTCATTCCCACCAACAGTGTATAGGAATTCTCTTTTCTTTATATTCTCACCAACATTGTTTTTTACACTTTTTAATAACAGCTATTCTGACTGGAGTAAAGATATCTCAAAGTGGTTTTAATTTGCATTTCTCCAATGATTAGTGATATTGGCCTTTTTTTCATATACCTGTTGGCTATTTGTATGTTTTCTTTTGAGAAAATAGCTATTCATATCCTTTGCCCACATTTTAATGGCACACTTTATTTTGTTGTTGTTTTTGTTGAGTTTGAACTTCTTGTATATTCTGGATGTTTGTCCTCTGTTAGATGCATAGTTTGCAAATATTTTTGCCGCTTATGCTCACTCTGTTTGTTATTTCTTTTGCTGTGGAGAAACTTTTTAGTTTAATGAAGCCCAATTGGCTATTTTTGATTTTGTTGCCTATACTTTTGAGATTTTAGTCATCAATTCTTTGCCTAGGCCAATGGCCAGAAGACTTTTCCCTGTTTTCTTCTAGTATTTTTATACTTGCAGGTCTCATGTTTAAGTATTTAATCCATGTTGAGTTGACTCTTGTATATGGTGAGAGACAGGAGTCTGGTTTCATTCTTCTCCATATGGCAATGCAATTTTCCCAGCACCATTTATTGAAAAGGGCTTCTTTTCCCCAATGTATGATCTTGTTGACTATCAAGGATTTGTTGGCTGTAAGCATCTGGCTTTATTTCTGGATTCTCTGAACTCCCTACTATTAACTGTACCTATCTCTGTTTTAGGTCCTGTAATATTGTTTTATGAATCTGGGTGCTCTGGTGTTGGTATATATGTATGTATATATATAAAATTGTTATATCCTCTTGCTGAACTGATCCCTTTATCATTATATAATGAAATTATTTGTCTTTTTTAACTGTTTCATTGATTTAAAATTTGTTTTATCTGATGTAAGTGTAGCTACTTCTGTTCACTTTTGATTTCTGTTTGTGTGGAATATCTTTTCTACCATTTTATCTTCAGTCTGTATGTGTCTTTACAAATAAAGTGAGGTTTTTTGTAAGCTGCATATAGTTAGATCATATTTTATTAGCCATTCAACCAGTCTCTCTTTTAAGTGGAGTATTTAATCCACTTATGTTTAAGGTTATTTTTGATATGTGAGGTTTTGTTTGTTATATTTTAATTGTCTTCTAATTGTTTTATAAATTCTTTGTTTCTTTCTCTTTCTCTGACTGTCTTTGGGATTTGGTGGAATTTTGTAGTGGTGTCCTTTGATACCTTTCTTTTTCTCTTTTGTGTGATTATTTTACCAGCGAGTTTTATACTTTCCTGTGTTTTCATGATGGTGAATACTGCTCTTTCCATTCCAAGTTTAGAATTTCTTTCAAGATTTCTTGTAGTACTGGTTTAGTGCTGGTGAATTCCGCTAGCACTTACTTACCTGGGAAAGACTATTTCTCTTTCACTTATCAAACTTAATATTGCTGAGTATACAATTCTTGGTTGGCAGCATTTTTCCTAGCACTTTGAGTATGTCATCCCATGCTCTTCTGACCTTTAAGGTTTCTGCTGAGAAGTCCACTGTTAGTCTGATGGGGACTATTTTATAGGTGACTAGATGCCTTTCTCATGTTGATTTTAGAATTCATTCTTTCACTTTGGCTTAAGAAATTCTTATTATACTATGCTGTGATAAAGTCATTTTTGCATTGCATTTTCTTGGATATCACTAAGCTTCCCATATTGGGATGTCTAAATCTCTTTCCAGACTTGGGAGTCTTTCTCTAGTAAATAAGCTTTCACAACTTTTAAAAATCTCTTTGGCTTCTTGGGAATACTGATAATTCGTAAGTTCAATGGCTTTATGTAGTCCCAGTGTCTTGAAGTCTCTGTTCATTATTTTTAGTACTTTTCTTTTTTTGTCTAACTAGTTTATTTCAAAAGACCTACCTCTAAGTTCTGAATTATTTTTCTTCTGCTTGGTGTACTCTATTTTTTTAAGTTTTTGAATGTATTTTATATTTCCTTCAATAAATGTTTCAGTTCTAGGATTTCTGGGGTTTTGTTCTTTTTTTAAAGATATCTATCTCATTGGTATATATTTTTCATTCATGTTCTGAATTGATTTTCTGAGTTCTTTGTATTGGAGTTCAGATTTCTCTTGCATCTCATCAAGCTTCTTTAAAATCTATATTTTGAATTATTTACCTGGATTTTGAAGATTTTTTGGGGTTAGGATCTATTGTTGGAGAGTCATTGGGCTCCTTTGTGGAGAGTGTGGTAAAGTTTTGATGGGAAATGGAATGCCAAATGGGTACTTCCTCACGTTTTGGTGGTGATGGTGATGGGCTAAGCATGCCTATCTTTGTGTCCAGGGGCAGCATATGCTGACACCTTTTTTGGTGGTTTCAGGGAGACCAATTCTTGGGCCTCTGGGTGGCTTTCTCAGATGCCAGTTATTATAGTGGCATGCCAAGTGAGTGAGCAGGTTCTCAAGTTCCTGGCAGCTGGGGTGGGGTGAGATGGGCAATAGTGGCAGCAGTGTGGTAAGATGGTCTTCTAGTTTCCAAGTGCTATGCTGTTGTGTTGGCAGTGGTCACAATGAAAGGTAGCAGCTGGCCCCCAAGTGACACTTGCAGGTAGAAGCCAGCTGAGGTAGTTGTGGTAGGGTGTTTATTCCTGACCTCTGTCCCTTGTGGGAAGTGTTCAGGTGGTGTGTTGAGCTGTGGCTCCAGGTGCCAAGATCCTGCCTTGCATCTCAGAGGGTGGGGAGAAGCCATGTGAAGCTGGACCAGGCTATATTGTGCCAAGGCCCCCCAATGGCAAGTGCACACACCAGCTGCACTGGGAGGAGGAGCTGGGCCGAACAATTTTTAGAACCCTGGTGAAATACTTGGGTGAGGGTGATTGCCTCTGCATGGAGGCCTTGCTATGGAAGAGTGAGCCTGCTGGTCCCAGAAGTTGCAGCCTTGGCTGGCAAGTGGAAGACTTGCATTTTTCTCACACTCCATACTGGGTAGGGTTCTCTCTTCTGTCCTGACTTTCAAAGCTGATGCTGCAGTTCAGTCAGATTAGACAGTTCATTCCTATTCCATCACTCAGCCCCAGGCTGAGCGGGAACACCTACTCAGCTCAGGACCAAGCCTCCTTGGCAACTCTCATCCTTCTTATATCCCAAGAGGGTTGCCTGGTTCCAGTGTTAGTGGATGGAGCCCACACCAGGTTTGCTTTTCAGTTCTGGTTGTGGAAGTCCATGTCCCCTCAATCCCCAGTTCTACAAGCCACAGCTTAAGCTTTCCTAACACCTAGGACTGGCACCACCAGATCCCAGGACTGCACACAGTATGTTAAGAGCTAGGATCAAGAATGGCATCTTATTGTAGATGCTTAAGTCTCCGAGAGGGTATGGAACTCAGGACATGCTACCTCCATGGAGTAGTTTCTTCTCACAGTCTCCTGGACACTTCCTAAGTTAGATTCAGGGTCTGGGAGGCTCAAGATGCACATCCATGGCCTAAAATGCACAATTACCCAGTGGGAAAGTGAACGACAAAAATGCATTCACTCACCCTCTCCTGTACTGGGGATTCTCTCCCAGGCCTTGGGCAGCCTTAACCATGCAAGCTACCTGTTTTCTTTCTCCTTTCTAGATTTTGGTGTTTCCTTTTCCTTTTCTGTCAAACTCCCATCTTCCTTTGGGATAATGTATTCAAAGTGTGATTGCCGACACACTGTTTTGGTTCTTCTAAGTGGATGAGGCGTGCTTGAGATGCCTCTAGACAGCCATCTTGGGGGGAAAAATCCACATTTCTTTCAGAATAAGGTCTGTATTATTTCCTATAACATGAATAACTCGCCCCCAAAATGTGGAATGTCATCCTCAAGTGTGTCACTGATTTGGGCTATAGAAAATGGTAAGTGGGTAAATAAAAATTCCCCAAAACTCTCTTACCATAATCCAAGCTTTTTCCTTCATTGAGCATTCTCCTGATTGTTGTAAGATTTTGTTTTGATTCCAAAACTCACAAAAGTTGATTCTGACAATTTTTGCAATCTTCATGTTTGCTTTTGCAGTGTGACAGAGTTTTGGAGTTCTCTATTCTGTTGTTTTTTTTCCCAAGGCCATTCTAGCTTACTTTTTAATACTGATTTTAATTTACAATTAGAATAGTCACTTCTTGCCGTGTGGACTTTTATTTCATACTACTTTTGATGGTTCTCTACTACGAAGTCCAGAATTCTACATATAGTAAATATTAAACAGCATTTTAAGAGTGAATGCATGAATGAATCAATAAATCAGTGTCCACATAAAGAGGTTTTATTACCTGCCTAAGTGACTGATTCTGCAGTATAAGAATCCTGAATGTAAGATAATTTTCCTTATACTCTAAAGTATATTATTTATAGTCACATTAATTTTCCTTTGCTCAATTATTAGTGAAGATCGAAAACATACCATCACTATATATATTTTTATATCTTTGTATACACAGAATAGTTTTTAATGTAATCATCTCATAATTTCCTCAATCTAAAATAAACAATATTTTATCCCTTCCCAATTAGTTTTATTTTCTGCTTGAATTATCCAGATAAGGATTGGAAAATAGCGACCTATTAGTTTGCAGTCTTAAATTCACTTGGGAGTTGAGCAATCCTTCTGCAATAAACTTTGGTTTAAAAATTTTTAATTGACTGTGATAATATGAAATAGTAACAGAAATATTACCCTTGGGGATGATATTTCTTCCACAGTGCTAGTGACTGACCTGATGTAGTTCATGGATTTTCCATGGCTGATGCAGTTGAATAAGGGTTATTCCCTTACAAGCAGATCCAGGATTGAGACTGACAAACTTAGAGTGATACTTTTTTTTTTTTTTTTTTTTTTTGAGCTGGAGTCTCACTCTGTTACCCAGGCTGGAGTGCAGTGGTGCCATCTCAGCTCACTGCAACCTCCGGCCCCCGGGTTGAAGACATTCTCAGGCCTCAGCCTCTGGAGTAGCTGGGATTACAGGTGTGCACCAACAAGCCTGGCTAATTTTTGTATTTTTAGTAGAGACGGGGTTTCACCATGTTGGCCAGGCTGGTCTCGAACTCCTGACCTCAGGTGATCCATCCACTTTGGCCTCCCAAAGTGCTGGAATTACAGGCACGAGCCACCGCACCTTTCAGAATGATGCATTCTGAAAGACCATTTCCATACTTTATAACCAAAGTCTAACAAACATCTATATAAAAACAGAATTTTTAAAATGCTGAAAGTGGTATTGTTTAATGCCCTGCATTTATTTTCACGGAAATACTGTTTTAGAATACTCACATGTGCCAGGCAAATTCCTTGATACTTTTAGTAATTATTTCTTGCAATATAATGCCAACACCTTAAATTAGGTACAAGGTCACCATCTTAGGGAGACTAAGGATCAGAGCTGCCAAGGAATTTACAGGAAGATAGCAGCTGTAGAGGAGCACCACTCTGATTACCCTTTCAGGAGAAAATCTTACCATGAAGAAATTGGTCAGCACTGGGCTGACCATCTCCAATTGCAGTGCCTTTAGAATTCCTACAGCAGTGTAGCTGGAGATATGTTCTGCTCAGGCAGTGTCAGCCAATGTTCAAGTACAGTAGAACAACAGGGTTTGCTCGAGGAAGGATTCCTCTACTGGCAATCTTTGCTTTAGAGCTTGCCTTTGGGCTCTAGACTTTCTCAGATTTGTACCAGTCTGAGTCTCCTCCTTCCCAGCTGTCTTCCCTTTCTTCCACAGTTGTCAGACCTGATCTACAGCCTGAAAGCTCTTCCTGCCCACTCTTACTCCTTCTGCTGTTACCTTTGACACACATTACTCCACATAAATATCTTCTGCTGCAAACTCTGTTTTGGCATTTTCTTTACAGAAGATTCGAATTTACATGGGCAGAAAGAATAATATATTGAAAGCAAGGAAGAGTTATTTACCTATTTGGGGTAGATGTCGTTGCTATTAAGCATACCTAGGTTTTAATTCTATTTCTCGCAGTTAGCAATTTAGTCTTTTTGCACTTTAATATTCTTTTTGTAAAATGAGGATAATCACAACCACATTGGTTGTTGTAAATTTCTTGAATGATGTAGTAAAACCTGGCCCTTAGTAGTCTCTCAAAAAAAGGTAAATATTACTATTTTTGTTTACCATTATTATTGTTGTTAAGAAAAAATATTATATATTAAATATTATAAAATAAAATATAAATAAAATATTATATATTTAAATATTGATTCTAATTTTAAAATTTAAACATTTCTTCCCCCACAGACTATTTCTTTTCTATGCTCCATACCTCTTCCCAGCATGATTCTAATGAATGATTTAGGCTTTATATTTCTTAACAGATTCTTATTGTCTAGATGAGACATTGAGTTTATATTACCACAAAATGTTTGAATTGGTGATATACTGTAATGATATTCAACTATCTGCACAGTAATTTGTAGTACCTGCCAACAACCAGTAACATAGCTCTAAATGTCTGAAAATGGCATCACACACATTTTCTGGTCAATTATCTTCTAAAAGGATTAGTCAAAGAGGATACATGATTTGACAGTAAAATGCTTAGACCCAAAATGAAAAAGCTTACTGTCAAGTATAAGTCATCTCCCTAACTAACTATGATTTGGGGCAATCATTAACTCACACAAAACTTTAGTTTCCTTATTTATAAAATGGAGAAATTAGGACAGTTTATTTCTAAAGTCTGATTCAGCTATAAAATCTAAATACTGATTATAACTAATTCCCTAGAATTTACAATTTAAGGCCACAAGTTATACCATAATATTCCTAGATGTTCAATATTGTAGGATACGTTTTTATAATGTGTGCTGAGGATTATTATTATTATTATTATTTTATTTTTATTTTTTTGCGATGGAGTTTTGCTCTTGTTGCCCAGGTTGGAGTGCAATGGCGTGATCTCGGCTCATTGCAACCTCCGCCTCCAGGGTTCAAGCAATTCTCCTGCCTCAGTCTCCCGAGTAGCTGAGATTACAGGTGCCTGTCACCATGCCTGGCTAATTTTTGTATTTTTACTAGAGACAGGGTTTCACCACGTTGGTCAGGCTTGTCTAGAACTCCTGATCTTAGGTGATCCGCACGCCTTGACCTCTCAAAGTGCTGGAATTACAGGCGTGAGCCTCTGTGCCTGGCCTCTGAGGATGAATTTTTAAGAAAAAGGGGAACTAGTCAAATGGATCACTGTTTGCTAATAGTTTAATAAATTATATGAGACAATCAGTCCTTGGATTGTTCATTTGATCTTATTTATTCCTAAAAGATTACTGCAATAGGGATGCACATTAGAATCAATAGAATTTTTTTTAATTTCACCAGAAATTATTTTCAAAGAAATCAAGCAAAATTTTTCTACAGACCCTTTCCTGAATACAGAATATCAGGAGAAACATGCACAAATTTATTCTGCTAAAGATGTTAAAAAACTTAGAAATATAAAACTCAGGAAATGTCTATCCTATGTCTACAATAGAAGCTATGCCAGAGTTTCTAGACTATGAGTTGCTGTCATTATGAGGAATATGTTTAAGGTTTATGTGTAATAATGTCATCCAAAGCAATGTAGGTTCAGAATTTTACCCAAACTGAAGAGATTGCATTTGGCTTCTAGATCAATGATAGGCATGACATTAAAAGCCCACAGTTAACATCAATAAGTAAGAGTAGGTCACTGGTAATTAAGCATGGAAATGCCACCATCTCCAGCAATTGAAATCTCACTGCAAATGATCTGAATTCAATTAGAAAAACCAGAGGAGGTAGATATAAAAACAGTTGGCTAAAGACAGGTATGCTTCAATTCAGTACTCATATAGGGTCTACTATGAACAGCACTGTGATAAACTTTGTAGATCTAAAAATGAATCAGAAATGGTCCCTCCCATCAAGAAAGAATGATTTAATAGAAACATGAAGTTTAGTCTAGTAGTATTAATGGGCAATTGATGGAAGCTGCTATTTCTTAGTGAATAAATAGGACAAACCAAGAGTGTTAAATTTGAGCAAAGATGCAAATTATTTAGTGAGTTAGGAACTATAACGCCCCAGAGACAAAGGTAGGGAGACAGACATCATAACATATCAATAATAACATTATCAGACAAAAGCAACTGTATCTGCTCATCTAAGGATTTGTTCTATGTGACAATGACTGCCTTGCATATTGGTTGGCACTTAATCTTTCACAACATCAAAAGTTGAATCATCTTAGGATGAAACAAACAATAATAAAATAAACAGAATTTTTCTCTCCAATATCTTTCTCTTTCAGTACACAAACACATGCAGATGCATACACACACCTCAGATGGTACTGACCCTTAATTACTTATTTTGTAGTGGTAAAAATCAATGCAGAGCTCTATTTGGAGAATGACTGTTTCCAATGACAATGAAGGTTAAATAGAGTGCTATAATTGCCAATGCTTTTAGAATATCTGGGGGAAGTCTCTGAACTGAATTAAATGAGAATAAAGATAGCCAGCAATATTTGATGCTTAAATTATAAATTTGATTTAAACATGATGGAATATTTTAGATAATAAAGTAATAAACTTCTCTATTCTTCACAAATCTTATTGGCATAAGAAAGTTAATAGAATGACAGGAATATGACACTGTTGATGCCATTTAAATATAACTGTCCCTAAAAATGCTTTGGAAACAAGGCAGTGTTTAGGAAGTATAAGAAATCTTTATAAAGCCAAAGGTGCTGAGATTCAATGTATCATTTTTTTCTTTTCTGTGAGCTAACAGCAGCTAGCCCTTCCAAGATCTATACAATACTTGATTACTAGAAATAGTAGCATATGGCTTGTTAACAATCATAATTTCTCACAGTTGCTGAGTGCTTACTATGTGCAGACCCTGGTTTTGGTGTTCCTGCTTTGCCTTAGCTCACTTAGTTCTCACAACACCACAATGAAGTATGTTCTTTCATTATTTCCATTTTATGTGTAAGGCAACTGAGACTGTCAACCCATTCTCAGGTCATTCTGACTCTAGAACTTGCTTCTCTTGTCTTACAGACCTCAGTTGTAACACAGTAGGTGGTAAAATCATATATACAATGCTTATTTCACCTATTTGAAAATAAAATTGCTTTTTACGCCAAGGTTCACACATATGTCTGTTTTGTTGCTTTACTCCGGGGCTATGTTATGGGTGCATGCTTTGTTCTCCTAGCAGAATTGACCTCTTTGGTCTGCACCAGTCATTCAATATAACTTAAGGCAATTTGCTGCCAGCAATTCTACATACTTTTACACTTGTTACAGATGCGTGCCTGTTTTTAAATAGTATTTATTGATGTTATTCTAAATACTCCCTGCTTTGGGGTGGTAACATTACACATACATTCCATGACAAATATGCCTTGTAAATATATAGTTGCCTGTTTTTCTGGTTCTTTGTAGACAGTCTTTCCAAAGGTAAAATTCGAATGCTCTAATCAATGTCCCCCTCCAGCAAAAGAAAAATGAAAGGCAAATAAGGATGATGTTGTTTGTTAAATGCGAAGTATCTCCCAATTATTTTTGTGATACTCTACTTAATTCCACCTGCAAAGATTAGGAATCAATTATTTAGTGCAAAACATTTAAATCTAGTATCAGTATCTGGATGAGGATAAAAAGAAATTCTAAATATGTTTCCTACACAGATCTCAGTACCATTACAGTAAGTTGGATGCTTTCCAATCTAGTCATTAGACTGTGAGTCTTTTTATGTGTCTGGTCCAGATCTCTATGGGTATCCATAAAATATGTTCTTGCTGGCAATCTATGTCTGCTGTTTATCCACAACTTTGTAGCACACATGATCTCAAGGAAATTATTTAAGGTGACTGTATCTCCATTTCTTTATTTGTAAAGGAAGGGGGCTGGGTCAGATAACCCACGATATCCATGCCAGAACTAAAACATATTGATTCTGTAGCTAAGAATGGTGATTTATAGGAACTACTGCGCAGTTTAAAGCAACTGCTATCAAATTGAAAACACTCATTTATTCTTCCATTTTCTGTAAACATACTTTCACAGATACTAGAAACATTCTTACCATCATTGCTGATAGGAAATTCTAAATTCCTACTTGCCCTGGAATTATTAGATAGCTCATTCCTTTATACTCTGTCATTTTTAGCACAAGGTCAGAGAACAGAAGTTTCTGGCAAATCAGGATGTGATCATGAGATAAGATTCATGAGAATGAAAAGCCAACACATTGAGGTTGAAGAGCAGAGAAGTAGAAAGAGTTTTTGATGACAATAGTGAGCAGCAAAAGCAAGACAAGCAACTTCCTTTCTCTGGATATTCTGTTATGAGAGAAAAATAGATTTTTATTTTGCAAGGCAGTTGCTTAGGTTTTTCTATTACTTGAAGCTAAATACACTCCAGCTAATCAAAGTTTAGAGTCACCCACGCTTTAGGATTAGATGAAGTTTAAGAACTATGAAATCTATTTGCTAATTGACACTGAGCTATATGGTGTTATTTCAGCCTTTTAATGTTTTCTTGTGATTGATGAGATATTTGTATTAAATGCTTCAGTTTTATGTACTTGTTTGCATTATTTTTTCTTTTTCACTTAGCAGCTATCATGGATAAATTTCTGCATTTAGACTTTAATAGAAATCTTTTTCTGTTGGCAGACATTCCTTGATATCGTTTGTTATTTATTTTCAATTCTCTCCAGGTTTACCTCTTTCAAAGTGTACAGATTATGACAAATGATCAGCAATCCCAAGTTATTTACTTGATGTGAATATTTCCAAGAGCAAAATATTTCAATACTACCATCATGGATTATCAAATCAAAGTACTGAAAGTGCTTCAAACAAAACAGAAGCATAGTTTACTGACATCTTCCAAGTCCCTTGTTGAATCCCAGAGGATAAAAATAAGTCTATTTATATATAAGGATAATAATATTTAATCTCATCCCCATCTCATCTTTTGAGAATAATATGTTAGCCTTCAGAGATACTTTTGAGATATCAAATGAATTGCATAGCATTAAAAAATGACTGATTAACTTTGTCAAAATGCTAGAAGTGGCTTATGAATCTTTACCTTTCATCGTGTTTTCACAGGAATATTTAAAATGCTTTTCTTTGGAAATGAATATTTTGCAACTTACACAAACACTTGAAACCAACTCAAGAATTGCAAGAGGCCCTCAGAAATAGATTCTAGGGCAACCTCATCCAATCTTATGAACCTTTCTATTACACACCCTATGTCCAGTGGATATTCATTAGTTGGTTGAATATAGATCTGCTGATAGATAACTTTCTACACACAGAATGTAGATCTGGTAATAGATAACTCTCTGCACATCTGTTTCTTGCACAAGTATAATTAATTGAACGTTCTCACTCTTAAGCTGATATCTGTCTCATGTAATTATACCTATTGGTACTACCATGAAATCCACATTTCAACATTTGTTTACACAATATCTTGAGTCTTCAAATACTTTACTGAAGCAAAAATATATTACATATCAATTGCATTTCAACAATTTAACAAGGTAGTCACTTTTTCAGAAAGTGTTCATCTGGGTATCTGCCAGTACTCGAGTTGAGCAAACTCATGTGGTCTTCTAGTGATTGTCATTCACTTTTTCTATACTCATAAGTCATCTCTTTAAGTTGTCTACCTAGTTTCTTGCCTGAACCAGGATCAATGTCAAATAAGTGTATGTCAAGATTACACAACACCTTGCAACATATAAAAGAATTATCAAGTCCAACAGTTCCATAAAAACTCGTGGGCTATATTTAAAAAGAAAAATAAGATTTTTCATTATTTACAAAGTACATGACTTAGAATCTAAAAAATAACTTACAGTAAGAATTTAGCAGTTTTGTTAATTTTGTTACAAAGAAAATGATTTATTTACTGAAACAGTTAATTTAACAATAATTTGAAATTGATAACAAAATATACTTATTTTGCATGTACAATATACATATTTTACTATTATATATTATGTATAATAGTAAAATCAATTCCATTTGATTGATTCTAACAATATACTTTTGTTTATGTTTTTTGCCAATCTAGTGCATTTGTAGGTAACCTATGGTTGCAAAAAATGAAAGAATATAACCTGCACATGAATGTTAGTTGGTATTTAAATTTACATGAAAAAGTAAGATTAAAGTGGAAAAAATATATATGTCAGAACTTCACTCATTCATTAGTGGTATGAGAGACTTTTTTACTTAAGTAGATAATAGTTTTTTGAATACTGGGGCAACCTCATCCAATCTCATGAAACCTTCAGTTATATACATATGTCCAGTGTACATTTATCAGTTGGTAGAATATAGATCTTGTGGATAGTTAACTTTATACACATAGAATATAGATCTGGAAGTAGATAACTCGCTACACGTCTATTTCTTGCACAAGTCTAATTAATTGAAAATTTTCACTCTTGAGCTGACAGGGTGTATTTCCTTAAATTTTTTGTGTTAGTCACAGCAGACTGCTAGTCACTTCTACTAAGTTTATTCTGTATTAAACGTTTTTATCCATCACTTTCTTAAGTCTAGAATACAAAAGTGATAAGCTAAGCATTTACAGATGTTCATGGAGTTAATACTGTAACTATTAGCAATTTCATGCTACCAATATTGCATCACCAAACATGGACTGGAAAGAGATGTGCAGTAATTCACCGTTATATCATATTTCCACCATACTAATACAATAAACATAAACAATAAACATAAATAACCTCAAGAACATAAAATAATTAGAAAGTAATGAGTTTTGAGTAATTATTATCTGTTTTAAATATAATTTATTTAATTTTACATATATAAAATTTAATTTTTACTGATGGCCATATTTAACAATGGGGTTTGCAATATTCCTGAAAATTTAATGATGGGTTCTTGCAATGCAATACAAGCCAGTTCACATGCACCACTAAATGTAGCACAAGGTGAGGCATAATAAGAACACTCTGGATGTATAGATGCTCTTAAAAGTTTTGCCTTTCCCCAAGAGTAAACAGAAGCTGTTGGAAATCATTGCAGAGGCCTGTTAGGAGTGTGAACGCGAGTGTTAGATGTTCTGCCTCTACTGCTCAGTTGTGGTGTGTCCATGAGGAAGTTTCTTAGTCTCTTTGTGTTCCAGCCTTCTCAGCTGTAAAATGAAAATAATAATGATAAAAATGATACATATCTCATGTATGAAATGAGGTAATATACATAAAGTCCTTAGAGCAAGGCCTAGAACACAGTAAATACTTAATATACATTAACCATATTATAACTGAATTTTAAGACAGAATATAATATGATCAGATTTACAGTTTAAAAGATCACTCTGCTTGTTGTATGGAGTACTCAACTGTGATACTCAATTATGGTAGAAAATGCAGTTAAACATCTACTGTCACCCTGGGGTGGTTCTTGGATTCATTTGGTGAGAATAGAGACACAGCCAACTACACAAATTTTGAAAGACATCAAAAAGAAAGAGCATTGGACATGTCAAGGATAACTCCCAGGTTTTTAAATTAGGCAATCGATAGATTTCTCCTTCATTTAGAAAGAAAATAGTGGAAAGGAATTACTTTAGAGCCAGGTAGGAGATCATTAGTTTGGTTTTAGAATTTTATATATATGAAGTGTAGTTAAGACTTTCAGGACATGTGGAATAGGTCAAGGAGAATTCTGGGCTGTAAATACATTTTGGAGTTATTGATATAAAAATGAAGATAGTTAAAGACACAAGGGTAAATATTGCTGGCAAGATGGCCGAATAGGAACAGCTCCGGTCTGCAACTCCCAGCGAGATTGATGCAGAAGGCGGGTGATTTCTGCATTTCCAAATGAGGTACCCGGTTCATCTCACTGGGACTGGTTGGAAAGTGGGTGCAGCCCATGGAGGGCGAGCCAAAGCAGGGTGGGGCTTTAATTGTGGGAGACTTTAACATCCCACTGTCAATATTAGACAGATCAACGAGACAGAAAATTAACAAGGATATTTAGGACTTGAGCTCAGCTCTGCACCAAGCGGACCTAATAGACATCAACAGAACTCTCCACCCCAAATCAACAGAATATACATTCTTCTTAGCACCGCATTGCGCTTATTCTAAAATAGACCACAAAATTTGAAGTAAAGCACACCTCAGCAAATGTAAAAGAATAGAAATCACAACAAACTGTCTTTCAGACCACAGTGCAATCAAATTAGAAGTCAGGATTCAGAAACTCACTCAAAACTGCAAAACTACATGGAAACTCAACAACCTGCTCCTGAATGACTACTGGGTAAATAACAAAATGCAGGCAGAAATAAAGATGTTCTTTGAAACCAATGAAAACAATGACACAACTTACCAAAATCTCTGGGACACATTTAAAGCAGTGTGTAGAGGAAAATTTATTGCACTAAATGCCCACAAGAGAAAGCAGAAAAGATCTAAAATTGATACCCTAACATCAAAATTAAAAGAACTAGAGAAGCAAGAGCAAACAAATTCAAAATCTAGCAGAAGACAAGAAATAACTAAGATCAGAGCAGAACTGAAGGAGACAGAGACATGAAAAACCCTTCAAAAAAATCAATGAATCCAGGAGCTGGTTTTTTGAAAAGATCAACAAAATAGATAGACTGCTAGCCAGACTAATAAAGAAAAAAAGAGAGATGAATAAAATAGATGCCATAAAAAATGATAAAGGGGATATCACCACTGATGCCACAGATATACAATCACCAGAGAATACTATAAACAATTCTACGCAAATAAACTAGAAAATCTAGAAGAAATGGATAAATTCCTGGACACATACACGTCCCAAGTCTAAACCAGGAAGAAGCCGAATCTCTGAATAAACCAGTAACAAGTTCTGAAATTGAGGCAGTAATTAATAGCCTACCAACCAAAAAAAAGCCCAGGACCAGATGGATTCACAGCCGAATTCTACCTTAGGTACAAAGAGGAGCTGGTACCATTCCTTCTGAAACTACTCCAATCAATAGAAAAAGAAGGAATCCTCCCTAACTCATTTTATGAGGCCAGCATCATCTGATACCAAAACCTGGCAGAGACACAACAAAAAACAAAAATTTTAGGCCAATATCCCTGATGAACATTGATGCAAAAATCCTCAATAAAATATTGGCAAACCAAATCCAGCAGCACATCAAAAAGCTTATCCACCATGATCAAGTGGGCTTCATCCCTGGGATGCAAGGCTGGTTCAGCATATGCAAATCAATAAATGCAATCCATCACATAAACAGAATCAATGACAAAAACCACATGATTATCTCAATAGATGCAGAAAAGGCCTTCCACAAAATTCAACACCCCTGCATGCTAAAAACTCTCAATAAACTAGGTATCAATGGAATGTATCTCAAAATAGTAAGAGCTATTTATGACAAATCCACAGCCAATATCATACTGAATGGGCAAAAACTGGAAGCATTCCCTTTGAAAACTGGCACAAGACAAGGATGCCCTCTCTCACCACTCCTATTCAAAATAGTATTGGACGTTCTGGCCAGGGCAATCAGGCAAGAGAAAGAAATAAAGGGTATTCAAATGGGAAGAGAGAAAGTCAAATTATCTGTTTGCAGATGATGTGATTGTATATTTAGAAAACCCCATTGTCTCAGTCCAAAATCTACTTAAGCTGATAAGTAACTTCAGCAAAGTCTCAGGATACAAAATAAATGTGCAAAAATCACAAGGATTCCTATTCACCAATAACAGACAGAGAGCCAAATCATTAGTGAACTCCCATTCACAATTGCAACAAAGAGGATAAAATACCTAGGAATACAATTTACAAGGGATATGAAGGGCCTCTTCAAGGAGAACTACAAACCACTGTTCAAGGAAATAAGAGAGGAAACAAACAAATGGAAAAACATTCCATGCTCATAGATAGGAAGAATCAATATCGTGAAAATGGCCATACTGCCCAAAGTAATTTACAGATTCAATGCTATCCCCATCATGCTACCACAGACTTTCTTCACAGAATTGGAAAAAACTACTTTAAAGTTCATATGGAACCAAAAAAGAGCCCACAGAGCCAAGACAATCTTGGGCAAGAAGAACAAAGCTGGAGGCATCACGCTACCTGACTTCAAACTGGACTACAAGGCTACAGTAACCAAAACAGATACATAGACCAATGGAACAGAACAGAGGCCTAAGAAATTACACCACATATCTGCAACCATCTGATCTTTGACAAACTAGACACAAACAAGCAATGGGGAAAAGATTCCCTATTTAATAAGTAGTGTTGGGAAAATTGGCTAGGCATATGCAGAAAACTGAAACTGTACCCCCTCCTTAAACCTTATACAAAAATCAACTCAAGATGGATCAAAGACTTAAATGTAAGACCTAGGACCATAAACATCCTAGAAGAAAACCTGGGCAATACCATTCAGGACATAGGCATGGGCAAAGACTTCATGTGTAAAACACCAAAAGCAATGGCAACAAAAGCCAAAATTGACAAATGGGATCTAATTAAACTAAAGAGCTTCTGCACAGCGAGAGAAACTATCATCAGAGTGAACAGGCAACCTACAGAATGGGAGAAAATTTTTGCAATCTACCCATCTGACAAAGGGCTAATACTCAGAATCCATAAAGAACTTAAGCAAATTTTCAAGAAAAAAACAACCCCAACAAAAAGTGGGCAAAGGATATGAACAGACACTTCTCAGAAGAAGACATTTACATAGCCAACAAACATATGAAAAAAAAAATCATCACCACTGGTCATTAGAGAAATGCAAATCAAAACCACAATGAGATACCATCTCATGCCAGTTAGAATGGCAATCATTAAAAAGTCAGGAAACAACAGATGCTAGAGAGGGTATGGAGAAATAGGAATGCTTTTACACTGTTGGTGGGAGTGTAAATTAGTTCAACCATTGTGGAAGACAGTGTGGCAATTCCTCAAGGATCTAGAACTAGAAATACCATTTGACCCAGTAATCCCATTACTGGGTATATACCCAAAGGATTATAAATCATGCTACTATAAGGACACATGAACACGTATGTTTATTACAGCACTATTCACAATAGCAAAGACTTGGAACCAACCCAAATGTCAATCAATAATAGAGTGGATAAAGAAAATGTGGCACATATACACCATGGAATACTATGCAGCCATAAAAAAGAATGAGTTCATGTCCTTTGCAGGAACCATCATTCTCAGCAAACTATTCCAAGAACAGAAAACCAAACACTGCATGTTCTTACTCATAAGTGGGAGTTGAACAATGAGAGCACATGGACATAGGAGAGGAACATCACACACTGGGGCCTGTTGGTGGGTGGGGGGTTAGGGGAGGGATAACATTAGGAGAAATACCTAATGTAGGTGACAGGTTGATGGGTGCAGCAAACCACCATGGCACGTTTATACCTATGTAACAAAACTGCACATTCTGCACATGTACCCCAGAACTTAAAGTATAATAAAAAAAATTGCATTTCAGTAGATTGGAATATGTAGTAGAAACAACACACCTTGTCTGAAGATTATTAATGCTGAAAGGTTATATTGAAGAAAAAATGTCAGAGAAAACCTGTTATTCAAGGCAGAGATTATTATCTCCATTTCACCGATAAGAAAACTGACGCTCACTTGTAGATTTTAAGTAAATTTGTCTGAAGTCATATAGTTATAATGGAGCTGGGAGCTTCATATAGTGGAGCTGGGATTAACTCATTTTTAACCTGTTCTTGGTCTATATGCCACACTTTAATGAGTGTCTTGCTATCAACTTCAGCCTTTTGATTAAATGTCACGTGTCCAGTACCCAGTAATCGGTAGTTTCTTCTTTCTCCATTCTCTTTCTGCACTGGAAGATCCATCAGTGTCCAACTGATTTTATTATTCTGCAATATAGGAAAGAAAGGGAGAGAGACAGAGGTGGAGAAACAAAGAGAGACAGAGACAGAGGCAGGGAGAGAGATAAAGATAGAGAAACAGAGAGACAGTGAGACAGTGAGAGAAAAGGGGAAAGAGAGGAAGAGCTGGGAAAAGACTTATGAAGATCCTTTTCTGCTGAAGTAATTTGTCTAGCTCGGTAATGGTCCTATGAGAGTCTCTAAGGCATTCTGAGGGACTGTGCTTTGTTTACAATGTCTTAGGGAGGAAAGAAAATCTATTTAGATGCGAGCGGTGCCAAGTGAGAAGGGAAACAGAGGGAACACATCATTAACCTCCACACATTTAAATATGATCTGACATGACCATACATCTTCCAAAGGAAAGCCAAGGAAAGAAGAAATGAGAGGATGTGAGTTTAGAAGTGAGGGGCTGAACAGGGCTGAAGGGAGGTGCTCATTTTCTCCTACTGATGCTATTCATACTAGTCAGTAATCAGGGCTTCACTTTCATGCATCTCTGACCTCAAGCTAGAATTCAAAATCAAATTATAGAAATAGTGTCTAAGGAAACACAAAACATCCAAAAATAGTTCAATAAAGTGTTTACTTTTTAAGTACTGTGTCAAAGGTATGCAAGCAAATCTGTATCATAAAGAGTATAAAAAACAAGTAAATATTAAAACTCCAGTTGAAAATATCTCACTCAAAAGTGAATAAACAAAGCACTCAGATGAATCTGAAACATTCAATTTTATACGTGCTGCATAGTTGAAAAAGGCATTAATTGCTCATTCTAACCCTGAGGCCCCAAGAGTTATAGCCCTTTTACAGTAGGGGGAAAAACCCAACAATCCCAGAATATTTCATATTCAACTCAAGAGATACTCATCTAATGATGCTGCTGAAGTGTTGAAATACTAGGAGCATTTTCATCTGGTATATAGGTATATTTCAGACAATGCTGAGGAGTTAGGCTGAATAAAAACACACGAGGGATAAATTTAATTTTGGATCATTTATTGTTCAGTATTTGTATAGGATTTACCATTTAAATACATTTAAGTCTGTTTCAATATATTCACAACCTTCCTGTTAATAGACTAGTATTAGCCTCACTTTTTAAATAAGAAATTTGTGTTACCTCACCTTCTAAATAAGGAAACTGAGGCAGAAAGTTAAGTGGTGGCTTAAAATCTGCTAGTAGAAACACTTTCCCTGTAGTTGACGGCTAATTCATTTGAAGTGAATTACGTATTCTCAGGAGCCCCATGATGGTCCTAGCAAGGGTAATTTATTTCCAAGAAGGGAGTTCTTTGCTTTTAAGAGGAAATATTTTTACTTATTGTATTGTAGAATTGTGTCTGTTACTAATATAATAAGAAATACATATCCTGACTACACTAACATTAAGCCAAATACTGTGTTCTGTTTTTTCCTACCAGATGTTTTATGGCATGTAAGTGTGTTAAGGAAGATTGATAAACCTAATAAACTTATATATAAACCTATCAGTAAAGGATTATAGACAGGAAATTCTACTTTGGTTTGGAATACTTGCAAGGATTCTGACCAAAGGTTTTGCTCTACATTAGTTCATTCCCATTTATAAGAGAACTATTTTTATCCTATGCTTTGCAGCACTTATGTTTACACTAAGAAAGAGAATATGCAACACTTTTAACCAAATTTTGTCACTAACTCAGCTGTAATTAAAATATTCTATACCTCAGAGTTTTGCATCTTTAAAAATGGAAATATAATATAATTGATTAGGTGCCAATCAGTTTTATTTAATCTGATTTGATTCCTTAAGTAAAAGGGTTAAATTTTTAGAAATTTAAATTGTTTTTATTAAAGAGGGAAAAGGAAGCTAAATAATTTTCCAGTGTAGCTATGTAATTAATTTAGCTGCTGAAAGATGAAGGCATGGTTTACGGGGAGAATATGTAGTAGAAAAGAAAAAATAAAAGATAAAGGAGAGTTATAATCTAGAAACTGGGAAAAAGGATATAGATTGACTATTACCAAAATAGAAACCTAGACTTGTTGTTTTTTCAAACTATAAAAGTTTATTCACTGCAAATAGTTAAATAATATAGTAAAAACTGTGTAATTAATACATTAAAATCACTTTTACGTTGACCCAGTAAAAAGCATCTTAAAGTTTGTATGACTACCTTTCTAGACGTTTTCCAATGCTATACATGAGTAAACTTAACAGAAGTCGTGTAGCACTGATTGTCTTTCTTATATGAACATTTGATACATGTCTTTTGATGAACAAAAGCAATGATTTCTCTTAGGCATTTATCTAGGTTCAGAATTCCTGGGTCAAAAGGTGATAATAGATAGCTCTTATTATTTTGAGATACGTCCCATCAATACCTAATTTATTGAGAGTTTTTAGCATGAAGGGTTGTTGAATTTTTTCAAAGGCCTTTTCTGCATCTATTGAGATAATCATGTGGTTTTTGTCTTTGGTTCTGTTTATATGCTGGATTACATTTATTGATTTGCGTATATTGAACCAGCCTTAAACCCACAGCCAATATCATACTGAATGGGCAAAAACTGGACGCATTCCCTATGAAAACTGGCACAAGACAGGGGGGCCCTCTCTCACCACTCCTATTCAACATAGTGTTGGAAGTTCTGGCCAGGGCAATTAGGCAGGAGAAGGAAATAAAGGGTATTCAATTAGGAAAAGAGGAAGTCAAATTGTCCCTGTTTGCAGATGACATGATTGTATATCTAGAAAACCCCATTGTCTCAGCCCAAAATCTCCTTAACCTGATAAACAACTTCAGCAAAGTCTCAGGATACAAAATCAATGTACAAAAATCACAAGCATTCTTATACACCAATAACAGACAAACAGAGAGGCAAATCATGAGTAAACTCCCATTCACAATTGCTTCAAAGAGAATAAAATACCTAGGAATCCAACTTACAAGGGATGTGAAGGACCTCTTCAAGGAGAACTACAAACCACTGCTCAATGAAATAAAAGAGGATACAAAGAAATGGAAGAACATTCCATGCTCATGGGTAGGAAGAACCAATATCGTGAATATGGCCATACTGCCCAAGGTAATTTATAGATTCAATACCATCCCCATCAAGCTACCAATGACTTTCTTCACAGAATTGGAAAAAACTACTTTAAAGTTCATATGGAACCAAAAAAGAGCCCGCATCGTCAAGTCAATCCTAAGTCAAAAGAACAAAGCTGGAGGCATCACGCTACCTGACTTCAAACTATACTACAAGGCTACAGTAACCAAAACAGCATGGTACTGGTACCAAAACGGAGATATAGATCAATGGAACAGAACAGAGCCCTCAGAAATAATGCCGCATATCTACAACTATCTGATCTTTGACAAACCTGAGAAAAACAAGCAATGGGGAAAGGATTCCCTATTTAATAAATGGTGCTGGGAAAACTGGCTAGCCATATGTAGAAAGCTGAAACTGGATCCCTTCCTTACACCTTATACAAAAATTAATTCAAGATGGATTAAAGACTTACATGTTAGACCTAAAACCATAAAAACCCTAGAAGAAAACCTAGGCATTACCATTCAGGACATAGGCATAGGCAAGGACTTCATGTCTAAAACACCAAAAGCCATGGCAACAAAAGCCAAAATTGACAAATGGGATCTAATTAAACTAAAGAGCTTCTGCACAGCAAAAGAAACTGCCATCACAGTGAACAGGCAACCTACAAAATGGGAGAAAATTTTCACAACCTACTCATCTGACAAAGGGCTAATATCCAGAATCTACAATGAACTCAAACAAATTTACAAGAAAAAAACAAACAACCCCATCAAAAAGTGGGCAAAGGACATGAACAGACACTTCTCAAAAGAAGACATTTATGCAGCCAAAAAACACATGAAAAAATGCTCACCATCACTGGCCATCAGAGAAATGCAAATCAAAACCACAATGAGATACCATCTCACACCAGTTAGAATGGCGATCATTAAAAAGTCAGGAAACAGGTGCTGGAGAGGATGTGGAGAAATAGGAACACTTTTACACT
Organism: Pongo abelii; assembly: GCF_028885655.2. Classification (NCBI taxonomy): domain Eukaryota; kingdom Metazoa; phylum Chordata; class Mammalia; order Primates; family Hominidae; genus Pongo; species Pongo abelii. Next base: position 141,786,218 of record NC_071990.2, read on the forward strand.
GTTGGTGGGACTGTAAACTAGTTCAACCCTTGTGGAAGTCAGTGTGGCGATTCCTCAGGGATCTAGAACTAGAAATACCATTTGACCCAGCCATCGCATTACTGGGTATATACTCAAAGGACTATAAATCATGCTGCTATAAAGACACATGCACACGTATGTTTATTGCGGCACTATTCATAATAGCAAGGACTTGGAACCAAGCCAAATGTCCAACAATGATACACTGGATTAAGAAAATGTGGCACATATACACCATGGAATACTATGCAGCCATAAAAAATGATGAGTTCATGTCGTTTGTAGGGACATGGATGGAATTGGAAATCATCATTCTCAGTAAACTATCACAAGAACAAAAAACCAAACACCGCATATTCTCACTCATAGGTGGGAATTGAACAATGAGAACACATGGACACAGGAAGGGGAACATCACACTCTGGGGACTGTTGTGGTGTGGGGGGAGGGTGGAGGGATAGCATTAGGAGATATACCTAATGCTAAATGACGAGTTAATGGGTGCAGCACACCAGCATAGTACATGTATACATATGTAACTAACCTGCACATTGTGCACATGTACCCTAAAACTTAAAGTATAATAATAATAAAATTTTAAAAAAACGTGATAATATATCCAGCTTTAGTAAATACCATCAAACAGATTTTCAAAGTGGTTGTAAAAGTAGGTGGTTGTTTCATTCACATTTTCCTTTACCCTCTCATCAATTGTTGGTATTGTCAGTATTTTACATTTTAGCCATTCTTGTGTGTTTGTAGTGATATTGGAGCGTGCAATTTTTGTGCCCCCTTTTTTTTGTATTTCCCAGGTGACTAGTGATGTTGAGCAGTTTTCAAATGTTTATTAGCTACTTGCATTACCTTTTTTGTGAAGTTCATATTCAAGTGTTTTGTGAAATTGTCTATTGGATTATCTGTCTGGTCCTTATTGAGTTGTAGTAGTATATTACTCTAAATATTATAGCATACACATTTAACTTATTACAATCTAATATAAATAATCAGTTTTACCAATTCTATTTATGCTCATCACCTTTTTTGTGTTGTTATTTTTATGAATATTTGTTATACATATGTTTAAAAATTTATAGAACATACTTATTTTTATATAAACTTACTTTCATCTGCATTGCTGTCTTTTCTTCTGGTATCATTTTCCTTCTGACCAAATAATTCCCCTTAGCATTTTCAAAATGCAGGTCTGCTAGTAAAAAAACAAACAAACAAAAAATTGTCTTTGTATTACAGAGACATTGTCGTTTATAAGATTCTGAGGGGACATTTATTTGCTTCCAGCACTTTCTTTTGGCTCCTATATTTTTAGAGAGATGTCAGCTGTCAATAATATTGTTTCTCTTTTGAAGGTAATATGTATTTTTCCTCTGGTTGCTTTTTACACTGTTTTTCTTTGGTTTTCAGAATTTTGAATATGATGCTACTTCAGTGTATTATTTGATTTAATTTTATTATTATTTATCTTTCTTGGTGTTTGTAGAGATTCTCAGTTCTATGATTGAATATCCTCTTTTGGTATTTTTAAAATTCATTATCTCTTCAAATATTTATTCTGCCCAATTCTTTGTTACATCTCTTAGAATTCCAATTATAAGTAGTTTTAGTTCATATATATTCCACTAGTCTCTTACAGTCTTTCCTATGTTTTTCTTTTTTCTCTCTGCGTGTATCTGTATAAACAATTCTTTTTGATCTGTCTCCCAGTTCACTAATTCTCTTTTTGCTTATATTTAAATTTACTGTTATTAACATGCATTCATCTAATTTCACATATTATATTAATAGTTCCAGTTTTATAATTTCCATCTTATTATATTTTGCGGAGTCAAATTTTCTTATAAAATCTCTGAAATTTTACTGTTTTAGCCAGTTTTCTGTATTTTCTTAAACATACTAGTCATAGTTGTATCCTTTTCTGGGAAATCTGGATCAGCTACAGATCTGTTCTATTTTTTGTTACACTGTAATTTCTTAGATTAATTTAATTAATTTATTTATTTATATTTTTATTTTTTGAGACAGAGTCTCACTCTGTCACCCAGGCTCGAGTGCAGTGGTGTGATCTTGGCTCACTGCAACCTCTACATCCCAGGTTCAAATGATCCTTCCACCTCAGCCTCCCAAGTAGCTGGGATAACAAGTGTGCACCACAGTGCCTGGCTAATTTTTGTAATTTTAGTAGAGACAGAGTTTTACTATGTTGGCCAGGCTTCTCAAAGTCCTGACGTCAAGTGATCCACCTACCTCAGCCTCCCAAAGTTCTGGGATTACAGGCTTGAGCCACTGTGCCTAACCTTGAGATAAATTTTAAAAGTTGAATTTAAAAAATTATATTCCAGACATTGGACATAAAAATATAGATTTTTAAGTTCTTCCTGTCATATTACATTGTAACAGGGAGTGGGTCTGTATTTTCATTTGTGAAGTAGATACAATGGGGGCTGACCATCTTAAACTAATCAGGGATTAAGCTAAGCTATGTCCATAGTCAATCTATATCTATTTTTCCCAGTTTCTAGATTATAACTCTCCATGCATATGGTGATTAGTAGTTTCCTCTCTAGTGGTTTTTTTGTTTCTTAATACCAAAAGACTGCCAAAAAATTAAGATCAATATTTTAGAGGATTGTCATTTAGGATTTTATTTTACTGTTTTTTTTTTTTTAACCAAATTCATAATGAAGCAAATGCCTGGTGGGGAAAAGTCATTGCGTGTTTGAAGCCCTCATATCTTCAATTTTGTTACTGTAGTAGCATCCGTCTGCTTTGGCAAAACATGGATCTTTATCCACTAGCTATGGCCAAAATTAGCAAAGGTCTCAGGAATAATGTTACTATAGATGGTCAGTATACTTCTTTTGCATAAAACTTACCATTGTGTAATAAATTAGTAGTTTGAGTCCAGCTTAGCCTAGCTGTTTTTTCTTGTTCCACAAGGCTAGTCTTGCTGTTGGCTGGGCATTGTTCCATTCTTGAGTGCTCAGGGCCCTCTTCTAAACCAAGGTGGTTGTTGGTAGAATTCAGTACACAGTGGACAGCAGCACCCAATGGCAAACAGCTTTCCCCTGCAACTTCTTTGAGTGGTTTTGCAGCAGAATGCCTCCAGCAAGACAATTCCTTAAGAAGAACTCTTCCTGGCACCACAGAAGGAAGATATGGTAGGGTCCAAAGGGTAATTTCCAGCAAGTCTTTCCAGTGTGATACTACGGTGACTTCTTGGCCATTTAGGTGCCAAGCCATGTTCTTTCCAGCAAGTTTTGGAGCTCAGTCATGGGGATGGGGACTCTTCTTTGGATGCTCTAACACAGCCCTAGAAATATGGCTGATTCTTATATCTACTATTCCTCTATTCTTTATAGTTCTCTTTTCCCCTTAGTAGATAATCCCTCATTATTCAAGTGCCCTGTTATAGTTAATAGTTCATTTTATTTATTTCTTTTCTTTCTCTTTAAGAGATCGGGTCTGTTGGCCGGGCGTGGTGGCTCACGCCTGTAATCCCAGCACTTTGGGAGGCCGAGGCGGGCAGATCACGAGATCAGGAGATCGAGACCATCCTGGCTAACACGGTGAAACCCCATCTCTACTAAAAATACAAAAAAATTAGCCAGGCACCGTGGCGGGCGCCTGTAGTCCCAGCTACTCGGGAGGGTGAGGCAGAAGAGTGGCGTGAACCCGGGAGGCGGAGCTTGCAGTGAGCCGAGTTGGCGCCACTGAACTCCAGCCTGTGTGACAGAGCGAGATTCCATCTCAAAAAAAAAAAAAAAAAAAAGAGATGGGGTCTGTCTCTGTTGCCCTAGTGGGTGTGCAGTGGTGTAGTTGCATCTAATTGCACCCTCAAACTCCTGGGCTCAAGGAATTTTCCTGCATCACCTTCCTGAGTAGCTAGGACTACAGGCATGCACTACTATGCCCAGCTTATTAATTTATTTTTTATTTTTTGGTAGAATGAGGTATCGCTATGGTTGCAAAAGCTGGTCTCAAACTCTTGGCCTTAAGTGATCTTCCCACCTCAGCCTCTCAAAGTGCTGGGATTACAGCATGAGCCATGGTGCCCAGCCCTGACTGATACACACTGTATTGATTTTAATGACTGTTGTCCTGCCACCACCAATTATTATGACATAATCTATGACCATTGTTCCTTGCTATGAAGACAGATTTATAGCAAATCTACAACCTTCCTAAAGCATGTTAACGTAAGCCACTTAAAATAATCACAAAGAAAGTGATAGAGATGGAATTTTTTTTAAAAGGGCTAATTTTGTAAATAATAAAACTAAGAGTAGAAAACAGCAAAATAATTTATAAGAGAAAAATAAATATAGAAGATCAAAGTACATCAAGGGAAGATGACTAGAATATAACTGCATATTTATTGTCAACATAGTTATTAGGAAGAATTAAGCAAAAAAGTAAATAAAACCAAAATTCAAAGTGACACATGTAACATCCTAGACAATCAAACATACTTTAAAAAGTACATGGCCCAAATAAAAGGAATTCAATAGGCTCAAATAAAATGAAACAGGTAAGCACAGAGTTAGCAAGTGTCAAAGTCTTTTTCTAGCATACGGGCTTCAGTCAGACCTCAGGTAACTTGGACTGAAATGAATATACAAGGTTTCAAGGATATGATACAAAGGTGCAATCTACACAATCCACAGTTCCTTATAAAACTGAAAGCACACACACTCTGTGACCCAGTAATTCTATGCTTGGAAGTAATTTCATAAAGATCAAAATTGAAATGCCTCTAATATGTATCAATAGAAAATTAGGTTATTGCAGTATATTTATATAAGGAAGTACAATACAGCAGTGAAAACTGTATTAGAACTATATTCAGCTATATGAATACATCTGTTTATCAGATTTATTATATATTTCAGTTTTTTCAAAAGTAAGTCACAGGATAGTACAGCATGAATTCAGTACAGTATGAGTCTACTTATACAAATTTTAAAAACCACTGGCACAAGCAATATCTTTTTACGAGATGCATAATTAAGTTGTATAATTATAAGTTCCAGCAAAGGTATGTTTAATACAAAATATTGGATCATGGTTATATCTTCAGGAGGAGAACAATGGCATACATGCAGACAGCTTCTAAGGAACTATAAAGTTCTGTATTTTAACTTGTGTTTTGATAGCTCAGGTGTTTATTATATTAACATCATAAGCTATAACTGAATATATGTAAATTCATGCACACACTTGTTTAGACTTTTTATGCATTGCGTATTTCATAACAACATTGGTTTACCTTCTAAAATACAATCTTATTTGAGAAAGCATGAAATGTTCTAAAGCACTTAACATTAAACTATCTTAACTATTCTAAATCATTTTGAGATAAAACTCTAGGGATGCTATTTTTAATTTTTTTGAGACAGAGTCTTGCCCTGTTTCTCAGGCTGGAGTGCAGTGGTGCAATCTTGGTTCACTGCAACCTCTGCCTCCTGAGTTAAAGTGATTCCCCTGCCTCAGCCTCCCGAATAGCTGGGACTACAGGTGTGAGCCACTGCAGCTGGCTAATTGTTGTATTTTTTAGTAGAGATAGGGTTTCACCATGTTGGCCAGGCTGATCTTGAACTCCTGACCTCAAGTGATCCACCTTCCTTGGCCTCCCAAAGTGCTGGAATTACAGGCGTGAGCCACCATGCCTGGCCAGGGGATGCTAATTTTGGCTTCATATTTTACTTAACAGGTTTGTCCTATGTTTAGTGGGATGGAGAATAAGTAAGTATGTAGATGTCCTTGATTCACACAATAGCCAATCATCTAACATGTGCATTTCAAGAGCTTTCTGATTGTAGATATATCAGTGTGGCTTGAGTTCTTCAAGAAAGAGTAAAAAGAGAGGAAACCCATTGGTAACATGGCATTTGAAGCATCCTTATGTCATTGGAGAATACTACTGTGATTTGTAGCATGTTAAGAGAGTGCGATCATTTTTACCTTTCAAAATTCGCAGGATTGCTTAAATATCATTAAGTTATATAAGAGCCACAAGTTCTATTTTAAATAAAATATTTGAAAGTAGTTCTTACCATTGCCCTTGAAATTATTTGATTGTTTCATTATGTACATAAAATGTTCTATGATTTGCACAGTGGCTTTGAACATGAGTGTATATGTGTGTGTGCATAGGCACATGTGTATATTTGGGAGGAGAAGAAAAAACCAAGAAAAATAAGAATACTGAAATAATGGCTGAAGCGTTCTACAGATAAAACTGTTAAAGCATGGTGAGTGTCATGGATAAACAGTCTAAGGAATGTGACCTTGAACTAACAAATAACATTTTATGTAAAAGTTCACAAAATTAATTTTATTTTCATGGGTTGTATATTAAAAAATGAAAACTGTATATCAGAATCTATATATGGTCACAATTAAAATTAGACAGGCTGACTACTGATTTTAAGTTTGGACTGTTGAGTTGATGGCCCCAAGTATTTTACTACTTTCTATTTTGTAATTCAAAGTGTTTAATATATTCTCAAATTATTCACTACATGTGATTGTCATAAGAACCATGTATTATGGAAGTGATTGTTATTGGCAGGGGCTGGGGGTTTGGGGTTGAGGGGTGGGGAGAGAGAGAGAGAGAGGGAGAGAGAGAGAGAGATATTATGAGAAACTCAGAAAAATATACTCAGAAAAGATATATTTTGTCCAAGATCAGATTTTAGGTGGCAGGACCCGAACTCAAGCCAAAATTTCTTGGCTTTTAGTTCTTCTTCACTTTGCCTAAGGAGTAGGTTGGCATGATGATTTATTCAAGACTAATCTGGAAACAGTGTCTTCAGGTAGAATTGAAGAGGAAAGACTAGAAAAGAGAGGCAATTTAGAGGGCTGTTAACGAATTCTGGATGGAGGTAACAAAGGCCTGGATTTAAATGGTAGCTGTGAAAATGGATCCTGCTTTCAGCTTTTTAACTGTGTCCCATGTCCTTTTACACATTTTCTGTGAGAACTAGTTTGATTGAGAGTCTTTACAATCCTTTTAAAGGTCTCTCTGGTGTTTTTTACAATGAGCTGAATGCTTTGGGATAATCTCTCTGATTTATCTGAGCTTAGTAAAATGTTCAATAAAAGTGGACTATTTGAATTCAGTGAAAGAGCACAGACTGCTGTTAGAATTTTGGACTGTTTTCTAATTTCTACATATAAAAGGATAACAAATTAAACATTCAAGGAAAAGAATATGCTCCATGGATTTCATCCCTCTGTAAAACAATGAAGTTTGAGATTTGGCCCCAGAGCTTTTGTCTATTTGCAATTTCCTCTGTTTCAAATCCACATTTCTTCCTATCGCCTTGGTTTATTTACACATGGACACGTCCAACTTTAGTCAGGTAAATATTTCCTTGTAGATTATAATGTTTACTTGTGCATGGTAGCATGCAAAGGGCACTAATCGAGAACTTGCAAAGCCTGCATTCTAGACCAGACTCTGTTACTTTCTCGAGTTAAATTGCTAAATGACTTTTGTTAAATTGTTCAGCCACATGGCGTCTGTGTCCTCAAAATGGAGTTCTAATTTTTATACTAGTTTTCTTTTTCTTGCAGATATATTTAATAACATCAAGGAAACAAAAACTGAATATATAGTTTAAGTCCTTTGTAGCTGGTAAATCAGGGGCAAATATATCTTATCATTTATTTGTTAAAAAAAATATGGCCAGATTTGATGGCTGGTATGAGGTTACAACTAATGATTCAGCACTGATGACTAGGGAAAGCTAATAAGCAAATCTTTGTGGCAGATTCTTTAGATTGACTCACTAAGTACTGTTTCCAATCCCTTTCTACATGCTTTTCTCTTCCACAGGGGCTAGACAACTAATGAGCGTGTTTTCTGGATTCCTTTGCAGCTAGATTTCTGCATGTACTCCAGGATATTTTCAGCAGACAAACCCACATAAGACTTGGAAGCCAAAGATAAACAATGTGAGATGGCAGCTACACCTAGTGTGCTAGTTTTCCAGAGAAACAAAACAATATGGTGTTGTATATATGTACAGTTGACTGACCCTTGACAACATGGGTTTGAAACACACACGTCTGCTTATATGTGGATTTTTTTTCAATAAATGCAGTCAGCCGTCTTTATCAGCAGGTTCCACATCCACAACTCAAAGCAAATGGAAAATACGGGATTAGTGGGATACAAAACCTCCATACATGGAATGCTGACTTTTCGTGTCCTTGAGTTCCACAGGGCACACCGCAGGACTTGCAGGAGTTGAGTATGCACAAATGTTGGTATTCTTCCTGCAGATACCAAAGGACAGCTGTATAAATATATGCATAGATATGTGTGTATATATACATACATATAAATGCATGTACACACATTTAATACTATTAAATAATTGGCTCACACAATTATGACAGCTGGCAAGTGTGAAATCTGTAAGGAAGGGCTGCAGGCTGGAAATTCAGGTAAGAGTTGTAGTATTGACTCCAAAATCTATAAAGCATGTTAGCAGGTTGGAAACTCAAGCAGAATTTTTATATTGCAGACTTGAGGCAGAATTTTTCTCTTTTTTTGAGAAATTTCTCTTCACTTATAAGGCCCTCAACTGATTGAATGGGGCCTTATGAGGGTAAGGAGCATAATCTCCCACATTATGAAGGGTAATCTGCTTTACTTAAAGTCAACTGATTATAAATGTTAACTATGTTGTAAAAAATACCTTCAGGGCAACATTTAAACTAGTGTTTGATGAAACAGCTGGGCACCACAGCCTAGCCAAGTTGACATATAAATTAACCATCACGACTGGGAAGATTATATTTTGGGAAGCTTTGTTAGCATTTCTACCATCCAGGGCTTAGTAGTGTAGTTGCCAAACAACATATTACAGGACTAGTGGGGCTTTTTCAATATTCTTGTGTAAAAACCAAGTTGATATACCAATGCTTCCAAGACTTTTTTTTTTTTTTTTTAGCTCTTAATAACATCTTGCTAGTTTAAACAAATTATAGAAAGGATACTGTTGTCTGCAATTAAGAACGCTGGCCAAAATAGAAGTGCCTTCAAGTGATATAATGTCAATTATATGGAACCTAGAATTGATTTTCTGACCTAGATGGAGCTTGGAACAGTGAGGATCTGGTTAGCATTAGAGAACGAGATACTGATAGTCCATGAGGGACAGAGGTCTGCTTAAATTATGCCTCTTGTCAATTCAGATGAATTTTTTCATAAAGCCAAGGCTTTTGCAGACTGAATGGATATGGTAGTTATTCATTTTGAAAGTCAGAACACATATGAACTTATGAGATCAGTTGGCTATTTCTGACTTCCATAGCAATCTTATGGGGAAAAAAATAACATAATTAAGATTTTAAATGTTTGGCTCGAATAACTGCCACCAGATAATATCCCATGATTGAAAAAAAAAAAAAAAAAAGAGGAAAGAGAGAAGAAAGAAGAAGAAATATGTCCCCAAAGGGCAACACTGACATCACCTAAAATAAGATGCAGAATTTAGTTTTTAGTATTGCTGTATTATAATGATTGGCTAATTGAATTCACAGCCTTGCAAAAGTTAGAGAATTGATTGGGAAGGATTGTGCAAAAACCTGTTAAATATGAGTTTGAATGGGTTTTGAGGCAGAAGAGGGAGAAACAATTATTGACAAACTTATTTGTATAGGGAACTAAAAAATTCTGGACTTTTGTGTGCCAGAAAGAGCAGCAGTGGTTCTGTTGGCTTTATTAGTTGACTGATACTTCTTGTTTTTTTGTATGTTTTTAGTAGAGACAGGGTTTCACTGTGTTAGCCAGGATGGTCTTGATCTCCTGACCTAGTGATCCACCCACCTTGGCCTCCGAGGGATTATAGGCGTGAGCCACCGTGCCCGGCCTCTACTTCTCAGATGAGGTTTGTGCTCAATGAAGTTTACATAACAAAAATATCCTTGTAGAAAAATGCAGAGGAAGGAATGCAATGACTTTGAGCGATAGGAATATTGAAGAGCATTTAGTACGTACACCCCATCTACCCTCAAATACAGTCCTCAGAACAACCCAAAGAATACATTTTCTATGGCACTTGGGATAGCACTAGAATCTTTGAAAAGCAGTGTGACAGTTGTTCCCTGTAGCCTGAAATAAAAGTGGGAGAGGTTGCCATTGAAGTGGGCTTTTTATTTCATGTTTGAAGAGGCTAAATATCAGTATTCCACTGCCAGATAAAATGGCATGGTTATAATGATGGGCAACAAAGAAAGAATGGTAAGCAGAATATTTTGGTCCACCTAGATCTTTGTTGACCTCCAATATGTCATAAAGGCTTTGATACCAAAATAGATAGCCAGGTTCCTAAGTCCTTCCTAATTGCTATTAATACTTCTCTCACTCAAAAAAATTTTTAAAAAGACAAAATAGTCTACTAAACTGAGGCCTAAATTGAGCTGCAAAATGGCCAATTTTATTACCCACTCAATTACTAAACCCAAATAAGTTTAGAGATACAGCACAGCTTGCAGGAATGCAAAGCCAGATCTGTTAGAAGAAGATGTTTGAAACAGCCTAAGTACATAAAAGAAGATTTCTATTTAGCCTTGCTCAAAAAACCTATAACCATTCACCAAAGTAATTGTGCAGTGGGAAAGGGACATAATCAGATTGTTTTTAGATCATTCGAAAATAGGCACAGAGTTACTGCTAATCTTCTGGGTACTGAAAAAGCTATTTTTTTCCTTGTAAGGAAGAGCTAATGAGCATAAAGTAACAAAATTGAGGACTGACTTAAAAGATACAGGAGTTTTCATCTACTCCTCCCAATTTAAGTGACCGGATTGCCTATATAGAAGACAAAATGGTTTAAACTGATGCTTTTAATATCTTATGGGGTATATGATTCTTTAATAAAACAAGTAAGTACTGTATGTCACCATGACACTTTATATACAGTTATTGTTTTTTGCCAACTTTCTATTTTGATAAGTTGAGAACACTAGAAGGAATTTATTTCATCTGGTCAGGCAAATACTATACCTTCAGTGTCTAACTTTAGAAATATGTTATTTCTCTACCTCTGGACCATAATTATATCTGCAGAGAATCTTATAATTTCAACATCACCCAAAACATCACACCAGTCCTTTTCACTGATGGTATGCGGATAGAATATAGGGATCAAGAAATAACAGGTACCTAGATGCTTTGATAAGAGACATGCATGCAGGAGGGTAAGATGTAATTCTAAGGAAATTTAGAATCCCAAAAGGATATCAATTTTTCCGAAGACCCAATAGTTTGAAGTATATTGGGATCTTGTTTTCAATGTAAAAAATCACATTGTTTTTAGCTATGTCCAGCCTTAAAAAAATTTTTAATTTTAATTTTGGAAGCAGTAGATATTTGGTATATCTGTAGTCTCATTTGGTATATCTGTAATCTCAACCTATCTATTGGATAATTAGGCTACCAGTTTTTAATTGGGACCAAACACAAAAGAAGACTTTCTAGCTTCCTCGGGCTGGAGGAAAGCAGTTCTTCCACTTAGTCTATATGAGCAAACAGATTTAGCGATGTTGGACATATTTGTGACCCACTGGGATACTGAAAGGAGCCTGTGACAAGCCTGAAGAAAAGAATCATACTACCAGCTTTTAGGTTTTAAGTAAAGCTATATCCTTTAAAAATACTATACTAGTTTGAAAAATAGTACTTGCCTCTGTTAGATATTCTGTGGATATTCATGAGATGCCAAGTAATCATGTGACCTGAGCTTCCCATCATGGTTTGTGTTATTTAGTCCACAAAACACATAATTTTTGGCAAGCCAGGAAGTGGTATAGACGAGAATAAACTCAAGAATATGTTGAAGGTATGAGAAAGGGAAATGAATAGGTGATCACTTTCTCCATGTGCTTGCTCCTGCTGCATTGCTACCTCTTCCTCAACCAATTCTTGGAGCTTCAGGGAGTTCTATGTGCCTGATGACTGAGGATGATAAACTTGAAATCTAGGTGTGAATACCTCTGTAAGATGTTTTGGCACCAATCAGGAGTAGAATACTCTAGAAATATAATTTACAATTGACCTTGGATGACAGTTCAGTAAAGAAATCCTGTCAGTAGGCAAAACTTTGAGGAGTATAGATATTTTTTCTCTTTGATTAGAAGGAATGATGAGCATGGTGTGGCTTTATTTAAATTTATGAGCTACAGTTTTTGGCCAGATGATCAGGGATTTGAAAGGACAAGTTTGGGAGATTAATAGTAAGGTTTGAGGGAAAATTATGTAAATTGGTCTCACATTTGAAATATCTGTGCCCCATGTAAATGATCAGCAGATGGTTCTGTCTACAGAGGAATCTCTCAGTAATCAGCTAAAAGATTCACTTTTGTTTCTGTCAGGCAGTCTCTTTTTGCACTCATCCCAGCTCGTATTTTATGTAATCATGAACAATGTTCCACAATGAAAGTCTACAGATAGGCTTATGAGCATGAGACAACCCTCCTCAAGGGTGTTCTTCATGTTGGTATTTTTGTTTGTTTTTTTTTTTTTTTTTTTTTTTTAGACAGAGTCTTGCTCTGTCACCAGGCTGGAGTACAGTGACGTGATCTTGGCTCACTGCAACCTCCACCTCCTGGGTTCAAGTGATTCTCCTGCCTCAGCCTCCCAAGTAGCTGGGACTACAGGTGCCCGCCACCACACCCAGCTAATTTTTGTATTTTTAGTAGAGACAGAGTTTCACCATGTTGGCCAGGATGGTCTCTATCTCTCAATCTCATGATCTGCCTGCGTTGGCCTCCCAAAGTGCTGGAATTACAGGCGTGAGCCACCGTGCCTGGCTGATGTTGGTATTCTTGAGTACCCAACCTGCCAAGTGTGGGATGTACATCGAACATTTGCTATAGCTCCATAATTTGGAGGGAATAATCTTCCACTTTGGAGAAGGTCAGTTATGTTGGAGACTTCAATTTTGAAAGGGCAATGTCTTGTCCTCATTATAATTGACTCTTATTCTGGATATGAATTTTTCCTTTCTTCCTAACATTTATTTTGTCTTTTATTTATTTATTATTTTTTTTAGATATGAGGTCTTGCTATGTGGCCCAGGATTGTCTCCAACTCCTGAGCTCAAGCAATCCTCCCTCCTTGGTCTCCCAAAATGTTGGGATTACAGGAATGAGCCACCATGCAGAGCCCCTAACTTATTTCTGCAGAAACTTTATTCATAAATATATTTTCTTATTTTCTGTTAAAAAAAAACCAAATGAGCAAAACAAAATATAGTTTCTGACCAATGAATTTGTTTTGCCACAGAAGAAGTAAGGACATTTTTTAGTGCTCATGGAATTTATTTTTTAAACTTTTTAAAAATTCGTGTATTCTATTACCAAATAGCCCCTTACCTTATAAAAATAAAATCCTTATTTAAGATGAAATAATGAACCAGATGGGAAAAATGCATTAAGGAGTTTTGGTGTTTCCCTACAGAATGCAGAACAGGTTCTTAACCAGCAAATGATATATAGTGACATTTCCCCATAGCCGGAAGGCACGGATCTGGGAACCAAAGGGTGAAAGAGAGACAGCTACTTTTTTGCTTCCTATTCTTGTAACTTTATACAGTACTGGTTTAGAAATCTTATAAGACAAGAAATCAATACCTCCAACAATGGATGTGTTGCTGCCCTTGAACAAAAAGTTGAGGCAATCAACCAGCCATTTTTTTTCCTGCTTTTCCTGTCACTGGATGGTCATACCACCAGGCAAACATCTTGACTCAGTTAGCAAGTGATGTGCACATGATGCAATACAATGAGAGGAGAGAGAATCATGCTTGCAACACAATTGATGCTAACTATGAATTAAATACTATCTCTATCTCATGCAGACAGGACTGCACAGGTATCTTGAGCATAAAGTTTTTTAAATTTTCTCTTCAGTTAAAGAACTATAGCTAGTCAAGATGCTTCCTGAGAGAAAATGGAATATGAAATGGATTTAGGTGTAGTGAAAAGAAGGTATAAATACGAACCACAGTCTTGTGAAGAATTCCAGAAATAAAAGCAATAGCAGCTACTTGTATTAATTCGTTCTCACACTGCTATAAAGAACTACCTGAGACTGGGTAATTTATGAAGCAAAGAGGATTAACTGACTCACAGTTCCACAGGCTGTACAGGAAGCATGGTTGAGAGGCTTCAGCAAACTTACAATCATGGCAGAAGATAAAGGAGAAGCAAACAGGTCTTCACATGGCAGCAGAATAGAAAGAGAGCTAAGGGGAAATTGCTTTACACTTTTAAGTAACCAGATCTCGTGAGAACTCACTCACGATAATGAGAACAGCAAGGGGGAAATCCTCCCCCATGATCTAATCCCTTCCCACCGAGTCCCTCTCCCAACACTGGGAACTGCAATTAGACTTGAGATTTTGGTGGGGATGCAGAACGAAACCATAGAACTACCCATAGTGTTTTCTTTACTGAGTTATGTGTATAATCAGATGCATTCACATTTTTTTCAAATTCATTTCCTTATTAATTAATATAATGTAGTGGATAATTAAATGTAATTTAGTACATAAATTAGAGGACACCTTGCCAAGATAGTGACTGAATTATGGACAGAAAAAAAAATCACCTAACAACGCATGTGGCATCTGATGAGAATATGGACCTTTTTTGTTGAGGAGTGAGCATATTTCATTTGAATGATGATAGTTAAAGTCTATTAGGTAAGATACATGATTTTTGCTAGAGTTGCTTTGCTTTTGAGTATGGGAAGATGGGTATGTTTGGGAGATGATGAATCAAAAATCTGTTTTGTGATTAAGACTGCAGTTCAACAGTAGGGTATCTTTTAGAACAATTTCAGGAAAGTAGTAGCATCTATTTAGTGATTGTGTTATTCCTGGTTATATAGCCTCCAAACTTATTTCCCTGGCCATTCAGAATATCTGAGAGTTACCTAATTCTCTAATAAATTCCATCTGATAGTATGAATTCTAATAACTCAAACTTAGAAAAAAAACAACTAACTGACTAATTTATTCATTCATTGCTTCATAGGACAAATATTTATTACCTACAATGAGGTTATCAAGTGGAAAACTTTTTCTTTCTCCAGAAATATAAAATAATATTCAAATTTGGAAAAGCAGAAAGCAAAAAGTACTCTACTTTTTAAAGAGGGAAAGAGATTTCCTAAGAATTAATTCTGCTTCTCAAACTACTTATTCACCTTTTCCCACTTCTTGATTCTCCTTCCCCCATCTATTGAAACGAGAAAAGTAAGGGTAATTATAAAGATTAGAAGACAGTATCAGAGTCCCAATTTATTGTAATGGAATTAGGGATAACTGTTTGTAGAATGGAGAATAATTATCTTTCTATCAACAAACAGAAAATAATATTCTGGATAATAATTAGTAAGAATGATATTTTCATACTTGGAGGTAAGATTGGCATTTTAAGCCCTATTTGAACATGCACCAGGCCCGGTAAAATACGCTGAACCCATATAAACACTGAAAAAAAGAAATGGAAAGTAAGGGAGTGGGAAAGAGAGACAGGTCAGAAGAGGATTTGCCAGTCTTTTCCACTCTGCCCTATCATTTGGCATGCCACCCGTGGAAAATCTTAGGTGAGGCTGCAAGTGCCCCACTCAAGAGACTCAATACAGAGTCAGAGGGAAAGGCAAAAGAGATCAAGTCAGGGACAATCTCACCTGCCAGGGAGATGTGCTATGGGGAAGACCCCACAGGTCATGCCTAGAGAAGAATATCATCAGCAAGTAAGTGATAGCTGAGAAACAGCAGGGACCAACAGCTGATTACAGTTGTATTCCTATTCAGTAAATAGATGTTGGGCATTTGCCTGTCATTCCTCTGGCTAGATCTAAATCATAAAATAGCTAAAACCTGAAAAAGAAAAGGATAAAAGTGAAAGAGCAGATCACGCTCAGTCTCATTTGAGTTCCCTTGGGCCAAAATGTGGTTGGCACTAGATTTCTACTATGTCACTGTGGTGCAGATGACTGCTAAACTACATATGAGTTTTCAGATTTAGACTGGACTAAATATAAATTTTTTAATTACCAAAAGTGGCCAAATATAGTTTTTTAATTACCAAAAGCGACCAGAAAAAATACGGAATATGTCTGACATGTTATTAAGAGACAAGAAAAAAAAGATGTGACATACCATGATTGGAAGCCAATTATTAGAGAAAAATTGTTTTATGTTTACACCCCCTTGAAGTTCAAATCATTTGACAATCCAGTTGCATTCTAGAAATGGTGGTACAAACACTTTTAGTGGAATAACCAAAGTGATTCCTTACTGAGGTACAGAATAAGGAGAATTTGATTTTGTCGGTAAGTTGAAGAAGATTTTCAAGCAAAGGCTTGACAATGGAACTATGTCTTAAAGATAACCAGGAAATTGTCCAGTGAAGAGAATATGGACAAGATATTAATCAGGTGGTGCAGAAAATGTTGTAAGGTTGAATTTTTTTTAGATTAAACCATGGAACAGAGAAAATTACAGGAATTAAGATGGAAAAAGTGGTCAGGGTGATGATAAGTTGTCTGAACCTTTTGGGCCAGGAAATACCATGATTGATGGCATATTTTTGAGAGAGCTATGTTGACAGTCTGGAGTTTGCTTTAGAATGGAAGAGCATAGGAAAGAGACAATCACGGAGGAGTCTGAAGAGATAGATTATGATCATATAAACTAAGTCAGAAAACGTGGAAGAAGAGCAGTTACACATGATTTTCAATGACCTAAGTGTTAGGACTTGCAGGCAGCAATAGGCTGTATGAAAAGAGCACTATTGAGAATGATAATGAATGTTCTAATCTGGGCTAGGTTTATGGTGATAAATCTTGACTAAGTAGAGGCATTGCATATAAACACAAGTAACTTTTCAGTAAGATGAAAAATTATTTCTTTTTCTCCTTTCCTTCTTTCCCTTCTCCTGTCTTTTCTTCTTTCCTCCCTTTCTTCTTGTACCACCATCACTTGCTTATCTTCCAGTCTTTCTGTTTCTACTTCAATATCCAACTGATTTCAAAACAAGAATTTGAAGTGGCTAATAGTTAATGTTCTTCTCTTTGTGTTGTTCTAACATTTCTAATGCCTGATTACTATCCAATCTTCTTTTCCCTTATTTTTGGAACTCTGTTAAATTGTACTGGGAAACTAAGAACTGTGTTTATTTTATCTTGCTCTGCATTTATAAACAGTAACATTCTCATATGCCTGTTGAAATTG
The DNA here is from genome assembly GCF_028885655.2 of Pongo abelii. Classification (NCBI taxonomy): domain Eukaryota; kingdom Metazoa; phylum Chordata; class Mammalia; order Primates; family Hominidae; genus Pongo; species Pongo abelii. The sequence goes on from NC_071990.2 coordinate 141,803,518, forward strand.
TTATTAAAATAATCACATTGAGCAGTAGCCAATAATCAATTTATGTGCCACACTAAAACTTCACTTTAGAATTTAGAATCACTTCTATTTACCCCATTAAAATTATTTATAAGAAAGATATTTATGAATAATTTTAGATATAATAAAAAATGTTAACTCATAATATGCAATGAGGGAAGCAATAAAACAAAACTAGGAATGAATTTAAGAACAATGATTTGGTAAGCAAAAAAGCTTGACTGCTTTTGTAGTTTAAAACTATTGACAAAAAATTACCAAAACCAAAACCAATGAACCAAACAAACAAATAGATGCCAGACACGAAAAATACTGTCTTGGCCAGTTGTTTCTTGGATCCATCTAAAATGTGATTTATTTTTCTCATCTGCTATATAAAAAGGTGAAATTTGGTTTGATGTGGCCCAGTGCCATGCAAAAGAGAGATATACCAATATCTAGCTTATTCAACAGATGGTATTTAAACCAGAAAAAAAATCAATATGTTTCTTTTTCATCAAGCTATGGTCAATAGAAATATTTCTGTGTAATGTAATACATCATCATATGATGTCATCTCGAGAAGGTCAGTTTAAATAAGAAAGAATAATGTGTAGCCTAGGTCAAAACCACAACAAAGCCTCCAAAGAAATACAACACAGCCTCCAAAGAAATACAACATTGTAAGTTGTATTCAGATGCAGGAATGCTGACTAATTGCTTTCATTAGGTAACTTCTGGGATATGGCAATTCTGGCATGTTTTCTTTGGGGGGGGATTATCGTATGTGGGGTGGAGGCTTAATTTGGTTTGCATAAAAATAATGCCAGCCTCCCACAAAAACAAAGCCCAATCAAAGAGACATAAACATGCTGTAAGCAACTTCATAGGTATTCCCAGAAAACGAGACCTTTACTTAGCATGTCATCACCACTCATAACTGCAGTCAGGACTAGACTCACTTAGAGAAATACTGGAAATTTTCCTGGTCACTGGTTAGCTAATTGGCTCTCCTGTGGGGATGTAGGATAAGTAGAGGAAGGAAACTCAGTTTCCTGATATTCCTGAAAACTCTTTAGAAATATTTCACATTAGGAATTTATCTACTAGTCCTTTTGGGTATTATTAAGCTTAACAGACTGATCTGGATTATTCTAATGTCCAAGTGATACTATTATATAAATTTAGCATCAGAAGGAACAGATATTTTCTTCTCCATATAATGTGGATGAATACTTAAACCAATTAACGACCTCAGAGAAGAAAGCAGAATAAAGTACCTTTTTACAATGTGCAATATTTAAAAAAAATAAGAAAAAATTATGCAACATATTTTACACTTGTTCTGTAGTATAATTTAAGGAAACCATTGAGCATTAATCTGGTGCATTAAAAATCCCGTGGTGTCAATAAAAAGTTAAAAGCAAAATCTTTTATTAATATTTCTTTCCAAGGTGTGTTATAAAGAATTACTCAGAGGTTTTAAGAATAAACAATATTCTTGTTTAAGAATAAACAAGTATTGTGCATAAGCATTTTATGAAAAAAATGTGTTTTGTTTCAAAAAGATCTTTCATCTTCAAAGATTTTAATAGTCAAAGTGGGGTAAAAAGGTGACAGCTCTTACCTACAATCTTTTCAGGTACTTGAATGTAGAGAACTTTTTTCAAAGAACCTATAAATACCCTTCATGTTTTTATCCTTGAAGGTGTGAGGTATCCAGTTAAATGTCTCCAATTGGGCTGTATAGTTACTCACAAACTACGTATTTTCATGTGCGTCCATGTGAAGAGACCACCAAACAGGCTTTGTATGAGCAATAAAGCTGTTTATTTCACCTGGGTGCAGGTGGGCTGAGTCCGAAAAGAGAGTCAGCAAAGGGAGATAGGGGTGGGACCGTTTTATAGGATATGGGTAGGTAAAGGACAATTACAGTCAAAGGGGGGTTGTTTTCTGGCGGGCAGAATGGGGGTCACAAGGTACTCAGTGGGGGAGCTTTTGAGCCAGTATGAGCCAGGAGAAGGAATTTCACAAGACAATGTCATCAGTTAAGGCAGGAACAGGCCATTTTCACTTCTTTTGTGGTGGACTGTTATCAGTTAAGGCAGGAACTGGCCATCTGGATGTGTACGTGCAGGTCACAGGGGATATGATGGCTTAGCTTGGGCTCAGAGGCCTGACATTCCTGTCTTCTTATATTAATAAGAAAAATAAAATGAAATAGTGGTAAAGTGTTGGGATGGTGAAAATTTTTGGGGGGAGGTATGGAGAGATAATGGGCAATGTTTCTCAGGGCTGCTTCGAGCAGGATTAGGGGTGGCGTGGGAACCTGGAGTGGGAGAGATTAAGCTGAAGGAAGATTCTGTGGTAAGGGGTGATATTGTGGGGTTGTTAGAAGAAACATTTGTCATTTAGAATTATTGGTGATGGCCTGGATACAGTTTTGTATGAATTGAAAAACTAAACGGAATAAGAGAAGGAGAAAAACAGGTATTAAAGGACTAAGAATTGGGAGGACCTAGGATATCTAATTAGAGAGTGCCTAAGGAGGTTCAGCATAGCCTTGCCAGTAAAGATTATTTATTTACTTTAAGAGTTAAGAGTGGCGGTTTGGGGATAGCAGGAGGAGATATCAGCTGTGCTGGCTTGGAGAAACAGTGTAAACTGGCAGTGTAAACGAGAGCAGGGCATGTATGAGTAGTTGAGAATGGTGAATAGGAGTATGACTAGACAGAAGATAGTAGGGATGACAAGTTTTTTTGGGCACAGTCCAAGTTGGTCTGGTGTCTGGAATGAGACTGGGGCCTAATAAAAAGGAGCTCAAATGGGCTATACCTTGTAGCATTCCAAGGACAGGCCTGAATTCTGAGAAGTGAAAGTGGTAAAAGTATCGTCCAGTCCTTTTTAAGTTGGTAGCTGAGCTTGGTGAGGTGTGTTTTTAAAAGATGTTTAGTCCGTTCTACTTTTCCTGAAGATGGAGGACCGTAAGGGATATAAAGGTTTCACTGAATACTAAGAGCCTGAAAAACTGCTTGGCCGATTTGACTAATAAAGGCTGGTCTGTTATCAAACTGTATAGAGGTGGGAAGGCTAAACTGAGGAATTGTGTCTGACAGAAGGGAAGAAATGACTGCGGTGGCCTTCTCAGACCCTGTAGGAAAGGCCTGTATCTATCCAGTGAAAGTGTCTACCTAGACTAAGAGGTATTTTAGTTATCTGACTCGGGGCATGTTGAGTATAGCTAATTTGCCAGTCCTGGGTGGGGGCAAATCCTTGAGCTTGATGTGCAGGGAAGGGAGAGGGCCTGAATAATCCCTGAGGAGTAGTAGAATAGCAGATGGAACACTGAGAAGTTATTTCCTTGAGGATAGATTTCCACAATGGAAAGAAAATGAGAGGTTCTAAGAGGCAGGCTAGTGGCTTGTACTATAGCATAGCCTGCCTTTGCTGGTGTGTGGCGATTAGGCCTGGTGGAACTGCCATCAATAAATCAAGCGTGATCAGGGTGAGGAGCAGGAAAGAAGGAAATATGGGGAAATGGGGTGAATGTCAGGTAAATCAGAGAGATACAGTCATGGGGGTCAGGTGTGGTATCAGCAATAATGTGGGAGGCCAGATTGAAGTCTGGGCCAGGAACAATGGTAATTATGGGACTTAACAAAGAGTGAGTACAGCTGAAGGAGCCAGGGAGCAGAAAGTATATGCATCAGGTGTGAGGAAGAAAATAGATTTTGGAAGAAATGTAGAGCGTGAGTTGAGCATAGTTTGTGATTTTTAGGGCCTCTAAAAGTATTAAAGCAGTGGCAGCCGCTGCATGCAAACATGAGGGCTAGGCTAAAATAGTAAGGTCAAGTTGTTTGGACAGAAAGGCTACAGGGTGCAGTCCTGGCTTTTGTGTAAGAATTCTGACTGCATTAACCATGCCTAGGAAGGAAAGGAGTTGTTGTTTTGTAAGAGATTGAGGTTTGGGAGATTAATCGGACACAATCAGCAGGGAGAGCACGTGTGTTTTTATGAGAATTATGCCAAGATAGGCAACAGATGAGGATGAAATTTGGGCTTGACTGAAGTAATGGGGGCTGTCAGTGAAGCCTTGCGGCAGTACAGCCCAGGTAATTTGCTGAGCCTAATGGGTGTCAGGGTCAGTCTAAGTGAAAGCAAAGAGAGGCTGGGATGAGGGGTGCAGGGGAATAGTGAAAAAAGCATCTTTAAGGTCGAGAACGGAATAGTGAGTTGTGGAGGAAGGTATTGAGGACAAAAGAGTGTACGGGTTGGGCACCACAGGATGGATAGGCAAAACAATTGGGTTGATAAGGCGCAGATCCTGAACTCATCTGTAAGACTTGTCCGGTTTTTGGACAGGTAAAATGGGGGAATTGTAAGGAGAGTTTATAGGTTTTAGAAGCCCATGCTGTAGCAGGTGAGTGATAACAGGCTTTAATCCTTTTAAAGCGTGCTGTGGGATGGGATATTGGCGTTGAGCGGGGTAAGGGTGATTAGGTTTTAATGGGATGGTAATGAGCATGTGATCGGTTGCCAGGGAAGGAGTAGAGATGTCCCATACTTGTGAGTTAAGGTGGGGGGATACGAGAGGAAGACGCAAAGGAGGCTTTGGGTTGGGGAGAAGGGCAGCAATGAGATGCAGCTGTAGTCCAGGAATAGTCAGGGAAGCAGATAATTTGGTTAAAGTGTCTCAGCCTAATAAGGGAACTGGGCAGGTGGGGATAACTAAAAAAGAGTGCATAAAAGAGTGTTGTCCAAGTTGGCACCAGAGTGGGGGAGTTTTCAGGAGTTTAGAAGGCTGGCCGTCAATATCCACAACAGTTATGGAGGCAAGGGAAACAGGCCCTTGAAAAGAAGGTAATGTGGAGTGGGTAGCCTCTGTATTGACTAAGGGGACGGACTTACCTTCCACTGTGAGAGTTACCCGAAGCTTGGCGTCCGTGAGGGTCTACGGGGCTTCCAAGGCGATCGGGCAGCGTCAGTCTTCAGCTGCTAAGCCGAGAAGGAGTCAGTCAGAGAGCCTTGGGCCAGAGTTCCAGGGGCTCTGGGAGTGGCTGCCAGGTGAGTTAGACAGTCCACTTTCCAGTGGGGTCCCGCAGAGATGGGATATGGCTTAGGAGGAATCCTGGGCTGCAGGCATTCCTTGGCCTGGTGGACAGATTTCTGGCACTTGTAGCAAGCTCCTGGGGGAGGAGCTTCTGGAGGAATGCCTGGCAGCTGCGTTTCAGGCGTTTGGAAGTTCTTGCGTGCTGGAGATGTGGCTGGGGTTTGTCTCACAGTGGAGGCAAGGAATTGCAACTTTTTTCTATTATTGTACACCTTGAAGGTGAGGTTAACTAAATCCTGTTGTGGGGTTTGAGGGCCAGAATTTAATTTTTGGAGTTTTATTTAATGTTGGGAGCAGATTGGGTAATAAAATGTATATTGAGAATAAGACGGCCTTTTGACCTTTTAGGGTCTAGGGCTGTAAAGTGTCTCAGGGTTGCTGCCAAACGAGTCATGAACTGGGCTCGATTTTTATATTTGATGAAAAAGAGCCTAAACACTATCTGATTTGGGATAAAGAAAAAGGAGCATTAACCTTGACTATGCCTTTAGCTTCAGCCACCTTTTTAAGAGTAAATTGCTGGGCAGGTGGGGGAGGGCTAGTCACAGAACGAAATTGTAAGCTGGACCAGGTGTGAGGAGGGGAGGTGATAAAAGGATTATAGGGTGGAGGAGCTGAGGCTGAGGAAGAATTGGGACCTAGCTCGGCCTGGTGAGGAGCAGCCTGGGGAGGAGGGGAGAGGTCAGATGGGTCTGTAGAAAAGGAAGATTAGAAAGACTCAGCGAAGCTTGGGGTTGGGACTGAGGGGACAGGTGGGAGGGAAAGAAGGAAGATTTGGGGTGAGTTGCATTGGGAACAGAGACTAGAGAGGGACTGATGTGTAAAAGAATGTCCGGACGTCAGGCACCTCAGACCATTTGCCCATTTTATGACAAGAATTATTTAGATCTTGCAGAATGGAAAAATTGAAAGTGCCATTTTCTGGCTATTTGGAACTACTGTCAAGTTTGTATTAGGGTCAAGCGGCATTGCAGAAGAGAATAAGACACTTAGATTTTAGGTCAGGTGAGAGTTGAAGAGGTTTTAAGTTCTTAAGAACACAGGCTAAGGGAGAAGAAGGAGGAATGGAGGGTGGAAGGTTGCCCATAGTGAAGGAGTCAAGCCCAGAGAAAAGAAAGAGTAGAGACATGGAGGGAAGGGGTTCAGGGGTTCTTACCCTCCAGAAAAGCGGGAAAGGGGTCAGGGCACAGAGATATGAGGTCAGGGCATGGAAATAAGGGATTGGGGTGCAGAGATATAAGAGATTGGGGTGTGGAAATAAGGGATCGGGGTGCAGAGATATAAGAGGTTGGGGTGCGGAAATAAGGGATTGCGGCATAGAGATATAAGGGGTCAGGGTACGGAAATAAGGGATCGGGGTGCAGAGATACGAGGTTGGGGTACTTGCCTTGCCGCTAAGGTTGAAGGAGAAGGGGTTGGGGGTTTCTTTCCCCCCAGAAAGGCGGAGAAGGGGTAGAGAAATGGAGAGAAGGGGTTGGGGTACTTGCCCCTCCCCGAGAAAAGCGGGACTTACCGCTAAGGGTGAAGGAGAAGGGGTTGGGGGTTTCTTGCCCCCCAGAAAGGCGGAGAAGGGGTAGAGACACAGAGAGAAGGGGTTGGGGTACTTGCCCCTCCCCCAGAAAAGCAGGACTTGCCGCTAAGGGTGAAGGACCAAGACAGGCGTCCCTGTGTGGTCTGACACCTCTGAAACGTGGGTGAATAATTAGAGAGGTGTCCCTGCAATGATTAAACACCAAGGTAAGGCTGCCTTCCCAGTCCGTGACTGGCGCCAGAGTTTTGGGTCCAAGGATAAAACGTGTCTCCTTTGTCTCTACCAGAAAATGAAAGGAATTGCAATTAAAAGAAGGGAGAGATTGAAGTGTGGCACCAAGATTGAAAGGAGAAAGAGGTTGAGGGATAGTGAGGGAGGTTGGAGAAGAGAGTAAAAAGAGGCCGCTTACTGGATTTGAAATTGGTGAGATGTTTCTTGGGCTGGTCGGTCTGAGGACTTGAGGTCGTAGGTGGACCTTTCTCATGGAGCAAAGAGCAGGAGGACAGGGGATTGATCTCCCAAGGGAGGTGCCCTGATCTGATCTGAGTAGGCACCAAATTTCATGCGCATCTGTGTGAAGAGACCACCAAACAGGCTTTGTCTGAGCAATTTGTCTGAGCTGTTTATTTCACCTGGGTGCAGGTGGGCTGAGTCCAAAAAGAGAGTCAGCAAAGGGAGATGGGGTGGGGCCGTTTTATAGGATTTGGGTAGGTAAAGGAAAATTACAGTCAAAGGGGGGTTGTTCTCTGGCGGGCAGAGTGGGGGTCACAAGGTACTCAGTGGGAGAGCTTTTGAGCCAGTATGAGCCAGGAGAAGGAATTTCACAAGACAATGTCATCAGTTAAGGCAGGAACAGGCCATTTTCACTTCTTTTGTGGTGGACTGTTATCAGTTAAGGCAGGAACTGGCCATCTGGATGTGTACGTGCAGGTCACAGGGGATATGATGGCTTAGCTTGGGCTCAGAGGCCTGACACATATCCCTAAATACTTATAAAGATCTAATGTAGTATAAAGTTTTTGAGAAAATTAGTAATTTATTTCAAGGAATATTCACTCATCATCTACTAAGAGCCAGGTACCAGGAATACAACTTAAGAAAATGGATGATACCTATTCTATGCTATGAAGACAATCATGTGGAAAACCATGTAGTGCAGAGTTTTACTAAATTCTAGCTTCAAAATTCTGACTGTGTACAGCAGCGTATGAGACATTTTCATCTGGATGTCTTCTGTTTATTCAAATTTAAATATCTAAAACCAAACTATTCACTTCCTTCCCAGCAATAAAAACCCCTCCTCCGTCTGCTCATGTTCTTTTTTAAAAAAACTACTCAAACTCATAAATTAGAAACTTCACATTCATTTGATTTCTCTTCCTCTCTTTTATCCTTTTATGTAGCCGTTTGATTCATTTTTCTATCCTTTCAGTTTATTTAGTTATTCAAAAATCCTGATGTTTTGTTTTTAAAGTATTTATATGCATTCCCCCATTATCATTCAAGGAGAAGCAACTTTATAGCCAGAGCTGAGTTCCAATCTTGGCTCATCCACTTACTAGATGTGTGTCCTTAAGAAAGTTAGGTAACATCTCTGTAAGCCCAGGTTTCCTCAGAGGCTTGTTGTGAGTATTAAGAAGATAATGTATGTAAAGCACTTAGCAGAGAAGCCACCAAACGTGAGCACAGGAAGCATACAGGCTTTCATTATTGTTCCCACTCCCTGCACCTTAGTTCATGCACTCATCACTTGTGCCAACTTCTGCCAAACTTTTTGAGCCTCTCTTCCTAACTGTAGTCTCTTCTTACACTCCAGTTTTACCTTTCACTAGCATTTTACCTTTCTTTCTGCAGGAATCTTTTTTTATCAATGTGGTATGATTTCCCATTTCCATTAGGATAAAGAATCTTTCAAATCCAATCTTGTTTCTCCTATTGACACCTCCTACCTAGTGACTCCTCCCTCCATCCAGGCCAACTTCCCTGGCTGGGTTTCCATGAACACACCCAGAGGACTGCTCTACTTTGCTTCCTTCTTGGCCTCTGCGTCAAAATGTGAGGGTTGCAGCTAACATATAAAATGTGAGCTTGTGTGAGTGTGTAATTGAATTCATCATTAAAAACACTAATGAAGAAAACGTTAGTCCCAGTTGATTTCAACAATTTTGAGGAAATTCGATATCAATTTTGTAAAATGTTTTTTCCAGAAAACAGAGCAGAAATAAAGTAGATACGTCACTTATTTTATGAGGCCAACATTTCCTAATACCAAAATCAGGAAAAGTCATGATGATATTCTGTGGTTTTTTCCCTAAGATTTCTATAGTTTCACGTTTTACTTGTAAGTCTGATTTCTCAAATTTCTTTTTTAAAAACGTGCAGTGATATATAGCATGATGCTTTCTTGGCTTTGTTTTTTGTGAGTTTGTGGGGTTTTTTGACATATGGATTTGCAGTTTAAGCACGGTTTTTGGAAAAAGACTGTCATTTGAATTGCATTGTACCTTTTACACAAATCAGTTGACCACATTTATGAGTCAGTTTTCTGAAATCTCCATTCTATTCCATCCTTTTATGTGGTTATTCCTTCACCAATACTGTACTGTCTTGAGTATAGTATCTTTCTAGGATATCTTAAAATATGACATTGTGGCCAGGCTCATACCTCTAATCCTAGCACTTTGGGAGGCCAAGGTGGGTGGACTGCTTGAGCTCAGGAGTTAGAGACCGGCCTGGACAACATGGCAGAATCTTGTCTTTACAACGAATACAAAAATCAGCTGAGCATGGTGGTGCACACCTGTAGTCCTAGCTACTGGTAGGCTGAGGTGGGAGGTTGGTTTAAGCCCAGGAGGTGGAAGTTGCAGTGAGCATTGCCACTGCACTCCAGCCTGGGCAACGGAGCCAGATCCTGTCTCAAAATAAAATAAAATAAGGCACTGAGAGTTCTCCAACTTGGTGGGTTTTTCCTCAAGGTTTCTGTCTGTTCCAATTCCTTTCCCTTTGCATATAAAATTTAAAATCAGGTTTCCTATAACTTTAAAGCATTCTGCTAGAATTTTCTTAGATTGTACAAAATCTGTAGATCAATTTGGAGAAAATTGGCATCTTAATCATATTAGGTTTTCCAGTCCATCGGTAGCACATGTTTCTCCACTTGCTTAGTTTTCAGTATGCAGATCCTAAATTCTATATTCTTTTAGAATTATACACAGGTATTTGTTTTTGGAAAGTATTACAAGTAATGTATTTTAAAATTTTTGGTTTGCAATGTTTAATAGTGGTGCATAGAAATATGACCAAATTTACACTGCTGATCTTATATCCTGTGCATTAGTAAGCTGATTGACTTCTAGGAAATTTTTAGAAAATGTTTTGGAATTTTCTACAAAGACAAATACTTCACCTAGGGTAGGGACAGTTTTAATCATTTTCTTTTCCAATGTGAATATCTTTCATTTCTTTTCGTATCTTATTGCACTAGCGATGACTTTCAGTAGATTATTGAATAGCTGTGATAAGAGTGAAAATCTATGCAGAGTTCCTAACCTTATGTGTATTTCACTTTCATTGTGAACTCTGATATGATTGCAGGTTTTTATAGATGTTCTTTCTCATATTAAGGGAGTTTTCTTCTATTAATAGTTTTCTAAGAGTATTTTTCTTTCTAAAAGTTTGTTTTTAAATCAAGGATACATGTTAAATTTTGTCAGATGTGTTTCCCTTACGCCTTGATTTAATTATAAGGTTTTGCTTGTTTAGCCTGTTAATATGGTGAACTGATTTTTCAAATTATAAACCAGCTTTACATTACTGAGGTAAATCCCACTCATTCTTGATGCATATTTCTTTTTAAATACTGCTGGGTTTAATTTTCTATTTTTGAGCAATTTTTCTCAATGTGCTTTTATTTTCTTGTAATCATTTTGTCTGATTTTGCTACCAGGATAAGGTTGGTCTTACAAAATGAATTAGGAAACATTTACTGTTTTTTTATTTTTCTGGAAAATTTTTTTGTGGAACTGGTGTTCATTTCAACTTTAAATGTTAGACAGAATTTGCAAGTGATATCATCTGGGCCTAGATTTTTCTTTTATTTTAATGAGGATTTTCAACTCTAAATTCTATTTGATCTCTCTCTCTCTCTCTCTCTCTCTCTCTCTCTCTCTCTCTATCTATCTATCTATTGAACTGACTGTTGCCTACTTCTTTTAGCATGAGTTTTGATAGTTTGTGTCTTTCAATAAATTAGTCCATTTCATTTAGGTTGTTGAATTTTTTTTTTTTTTTTTGAGACAGAGTCTCGCTCTGTCCCCCAGGCTGGAGTGCAGTGGCGCAATCTCGGCTCACTGCAAGCTCCGCCTCCCGGGTTCACGCCATTCTCCTGTCTCAGCCTCCCGAATAGCTGGGACTACAGGCGCCTGCCACCGCGCCCGGCTAATTTTTTTTTGTATTTTTAGTAGAGATGGGGTCTCACCGTGTTAGCCAGGATGGTCTCGATCTCCTGACCTTGTGATCTGCCCGCCTCGGCCTCTCAAAGTGCTGGGATTACAGGCTTGAGCCACCACGCCTGGCCTACATTGTTGAATTTATATACATAGAGTTGTCTACAGTATTTCCTTATTATCCTTTGAATGTTCACTGGGTCAGTCACATTATACGAATTCTTTTTCTGTTTTTAATTGATACATTCCTTTTTATTTCTTGGTTAACTGGAAGATTATTAATGGAGGTTTGTCAATTTTACTTATCTTTTTTGAATTTTTACTAAAATTTATCAGTGGAGGTTTATAAATTTCATATCCTTTCAAAAAACTAGCACTTGTTTTTAATATTTTCTCTATTATCTTCCTGTTTTTAGATTTATTTTTCCTCTTATCTTTAAAATTCCCTTTTTTCTGCTTGTGTTTGGTTAGTTTACTCTTTGTTTTATCCAGTTTCTTAAAGTGGAAACCATTTTTCTTTTCCAATATTAGCATTTAAAGTTACACATTTCCCTCTAAGTTCTTCTCTGGCAGCATCTGTCAAAAATGTTTTTATATCTCTTACATTTTGATACATTGTATTTTAATATTCACTGTAAAATATTTTCTAATTTCTCTTGAAATGTCTTTATTTACACATTATGTAGTATGACTTTCAATTTCCAAATATTTGGGGAATTGATTTCTTGTTTATTTTAGTTGTTAATTCAGTTTAATTATGTTAGTGATTTTTAGTTTGTTTGCTTATTTATTTATTTATTTGAGACAGAGTCTCACTCTGTGCCCCAGTCTAGAGTGCAGTGGCACGATCTTGGTTCACTGCAACCTCAACCTCCTAGGTTCAAATGATTCTCCCACCTCAGCCTTCAGAGTAGCTGGGATTACAGGCATGCGCCACCATGCCCAGCTACTTTTCGTATTTTTAGTAGAGATGGGGTTTTGCCATGTTGGCCAGGCTGGTCTCAAACTCCTGACCTCAAGTGGTCCACTCATCTTGGACTTCCAAAGTGCTGGGATTACAGGCGTGAGCCACTGTGCCTGGCCCAGTTTAATTTTTTATGGTAAAAACCTACCTTGAATAATTTCCATCAGGTTTAATTTACTAGGTCTTGTTTTGTGATTCACAAATACAGTCTAACTTGGTGAATGTTTCATGTGTTCCTGAAAAGAATATATATTGTGCTATAGTTAGGTGGAGTTTTCTACATGATAGTGTTCAAATATTCTATATCCTTACTGATTTATTTTTACTTCTTTTATCAGTTACTGAGAGAGTTGTGCTAAAGTCTCTAAGTATACCAGCTTTGTCTAGTTTTTCATTTCCTTCAGTATGTTTTGTTTTATGTATCTAGAATCCCTGTTATTAGGTACATATGCACTTAGCATTGTTATGTCTTCTTGAAAAAATTGGCATTTTTCCCGTACATGATATCTTTCTTTATTCCCAGTGATTTGTTGTTGTTGTTCTAAAGTCTACTTTGTCTTCAGTTTTTAAAAAAATAAATTGTGTTTCATGTTGTATCCTTATTCATCTTTTATTCTAAACCTTTGTTCATCATTATATTTACCATTGGTTTCTTTAAATAGTATATTTTGATGTCTGGTTTTGTTTTTTATGTGACCAGAAATAGCTGTCTTTAGTTAGTATGTTTAGACCATTCACAGTTAATGTAGTTATTTCTATGGGTAGATTTATTTCCATCATTTTATTATTAGTTTTCCGTTTGTCAATCTACTGGTTTTTAATCCTATGATCTTTTTCCCTGCCTTTTTTTGAATTATTTGAGTTATTTTAGAATTTAAACAATGAACCAATATTTTTACTATATTTCTTTCTGTTTGTGTGTATGCAGTTTATGTGGAGACTTTAGGCATTGCAAAGCATAATTTTGGGGCATTGTAACATACATAGAAATAAATAAGTACATTTATATATACTATATTTTTATCTATTATATTTAAAAAGTTACTCGACAACCTCTTCTTTCCTTAGAGTAGCTAAACATGCCATAAGTTGAAGCACAATACTTAGGTACACTTATATTTCATACAAAAACTTTGTTTAAAGTTTTATTATACTGATATTTATAAAATTCTTCTAAAACGTACTTTGGTGTGTATGCATATGTATGTGTATATATATGTGTATATATATGTTATGTGTGTGTATATATGTGTGTGTGTGTGTGTATATATATACACACACAAAGTAAATTTTAAATTCAGTGGGCCTGAATCTTTATGGAGATAATTTCTCATATTTAATTTATACTTTTAAAAAAATTTTAATTTTATTAAGTTGTATAAACAATTTTGTATTACCTGCTTATTCCACACCTGATTAAATGTGATCTCTATTTAATCAGCACATAATATTTAGATTGTGTCCTCACAAAGTTCAATTCAATTATTGAGAAATACAAATTTTAGTCTTAGAGGGACCGCTTCAGAAATGCAGAAAGACACCTGAAAAAATAAAGAAAAAAGAAATGATTTTAAAAACGTGCACTTTGTTTGAAAAAAAATTAAAACCATGCTACAGTTTACGCATAATCAGAGAGAATTTGTGTTTTCTGATTGACCAGAGAAATTTTGTTTTCTGATTGTACCTAGAGAGATCACCAACTCTAGGAGCTCTCAGTCTAGAGAAGATACATTGTTAGTGATCCATGAATAGAAAAATAAACATTCAAAACAAATATTGATTACTGAGCCCAGAGACACCGCAACAGCACTATCAAATAAAATAGATCAGATATCCAAAAATATCGGTCAAGAGATTTCACTTTTTCATACCCTTTCATAGTTTATTCCAATGATCTGTCCTTATCCATTAAAGAATTAGTCTGTAAATAAATATAGAAAATAAATAATGGCTTACATTTATTAAAATATATCAATAAGTTCTTACAGAAAATGCTGTTTGTTTTGAAAAAAATAATTGTTATGTTTAAAAATATTTTTAAATATTCAAACTAGTGGTATAACTGTGGTGTAAGGCGTTGCTAAGAATAAATCTGTAATACCCAAAAAGAAATTGATTCTTTATATCAATCTGTTTAGTTTAGGTATAGCTGTGATTTTACTTTCCAGATCATATCAAATTCTGATTGGAATGACCCCCACTTGTGTTTCTGAGAATAAAACTTTATGACTCACAGAAAACACCCAAGAAAAAGAAATGATCCAACAAACAAATAAATTGCCATTGCAGGCTAAATATCTTCCCTTTTTAAAAAAAAAAAAAAAAAAACAGTTTCACTTTGAAGAGAAATCCTCTGTTAAATTAGACAAACTGACAGAGACTAAAGAGTACAATTCTTTCTCCTGTTGTTCCTTGTTCTGTGTGAATCATCCTTTGTTCACTGAATTACTGTTAACACCTCGGCACCAGAGATGATTAGTTCTTTGGCAATTCTGTTCTTTCTCCTTCCTCGGTAAAACAATGCAGACGTGCATTGCTAACAGAATGGTTTCAGATGAAGCTAGGCCTGTACTGAAAATCCTAGGTAGACAGAAATACAGGCACTGAGATGCAGTTCTGCCCTGGTGTTGGAAGAGGCAATCTGCCATGGGCCTTGAGCTTCCCCTGCTGCTTCTTGCTGGGTAGGCCAAGAATGCCAAGCCCTGAGTATGCTCTTCCCTGGATCAGTTCTGAGTTGTGCTTGCAGTGAGCAAGCTTGTGGAATGGGGTAATGTCTATCTTCAGTTCCAGGGCAAGCTTCCTTCCACTAACAATAAGAAAAACCATAGAGCCTCACAATTGGTAGTTCTCTCCAAGAATGCAACCCACTGCACATGTAGGCATATAGTATGGGTCCTGTTATGGACTGAATTCTGACCCCCAAAATTCATATGTTGAAGCCCTGACTCCCAATGTGATTGTATCTGGAGATAGGGTTTTTAGGAATTAATTAAGATTAGATGAGGTCATAAAAGTGGGACCCTAATCCCAAAGGACTGTGGCCTTACACGAAGAAGAAGAGATCTATCTTTTTGTCTTCTCAAGAAGGCAGGAAGTGAGCCCTGTCCAGCCATAGACTCTGCTGGTACCTTGATCTTGGACTTCCTATCCTCCTGAACTGTGAGAAAATAAATTTCTGTTGTTTTAATTACCTCAGCCTCTGATGCTTTCTTATGGCAGCCTGAGCTAATATAAGCTTTTTGTGTTGCTCTTGTGGTTTTGAGCAGAAGTATGGGGAACTGCCACAAACATAAATGTCTAACTACTGCTTTTGTTGTTTAATAGAGGCTTTTGTCTGTTGCTCAGGACTCTCATCTCTTTTTGCCAGGACCCTTGAAATAGTAATGGCTAACTTGCTGGCTTATATGTAGAATAAAACCTTAGAATGTTTACATTGCTTGACTCTAGCCCGCTCTCAGCCTAAAATCACCAGCAGCTAGCCACTGTTAATGATGATAATGATGGTGGTGGTGATGGTGAGGATAGTGATGGTAGCTCCTCCTGCTTCTGTAGCTATGACTATGACCTGTTTATGTACTAGATACCCAACACTTTGTATATATTATCCTAACAACAACTCAATGATCCTAACAACAACTCAATGAAGTTGCTAACATGAATTAAGGGGAATTAATGAATTTGATTTATATTTTTAAAAGATTATTCTAACTGCCATTAGAATGGGCAAAGGGGTCAGAGTAAAACTAATACCTGCTGTAATAGTCTGTGGAAGATGTAATAGAAACTCCAACTTGTGCTTTGTCTACAATAGAATCTATACTGCATCTTAATCTGTTAGTGGTTTAAAAAAAAATATTTGTGAGATGCTTATAGTCCAGTTATAACACAGAAAATGCAATACTACTCAATATTATTCTACTCATTTTGTTGTTTCAGGTTCCATAATTTATTTATCTTTCTTTATCCACTAAATTAATTTCACACAAATCAAAGAAAGTAAAGGTTTAACAATTGTATGTCCAAAGCTCAAACTGTCATTCTCAAGCACTGTCCAGAAGTATCTAAGAGACATTCACCTGAAGTTGTAGCTAGCTTTGTAGAATGAAATCTGAATCCTTCAGAAGTCTTTTCATTATGGTGACCTACATTAAGTAGTGATAAGGGTAATCAAATTGGAATATTTTTATTATAGAAATGTACTTTCAGCCCTTTAAAATGTTCTTTTAAGGATTTATTCATTTCCAAAATGTATTTATAATACATTATTGGCTTACACTATGTTTATGTCAGAAAACAGCTTTAATTTTCCATCTTTCCTCAGAAATCAGCTATGGCCAAACCTGGTCTCTTTTCTCTCAAGCTGGCTAGATTTTCCCCTCTTGTCACATTGTTCTCATAGAGGCTATAGAAAATGAATGAGTCTCTGGCTTTCACTTCCTCACACTTCCTCAGGTTAAAAGGTTATGGTAATCTCTATTTATAAATGGCTGTTTTCTGTTCTTCTCTTGTGCTCATAAGAAGGCAGCAATAGATACTTACAAAGTCACCTGCCCAAGAGGGCTTTGACTGGCTCTTGTAAATTCTTTCCTTTAGCTTTCTAGGAGCCCCCCAACCTTGGCTCCCTTGTTTGCCTCCCACATTAGTACCGCATAGTTTAATACTCAAGTGTGAGGCTCTTTGAATCAACCACCTGCTCTCTATGACTTGTACACCAAATTTTGCTAAGAACATGCTGTCTGTGTAGCATTTTGTTTTGTTTTAAATTGCTTTTTAGGGAGATGTGTTTGCAGCACTACAAGAAATCTGTAGAAAAGTTTAGCGAAGAACAGAGAGTAGAAGAAACTATTCATTCTGTTATTGTTCTGAAGCATGTCACCAGATACTGAATAATAAATGCCAAAAAAACCCTAAAATTTTAAGTGAAAGAAAAAAACTCTTCTTGAAAACTGTGCCAACTTCTAGAAGAAAATTATTTACTAATTGCATTTTATATTTATACACGTTATGGGATTAAAGATGCCACGATGTTTTTATAAAAATTACTTTAATAAATTGCCTAAAAAATAGTTGGAGCTAATGTGGCCAAAATCATGTTGCTTTATTTATGTTTTACTCATTTTTATTTGCTTATATTTTAAGCTGTTTGAAGACATTGATCATGTTTTCTTGTGGTCTATAGCTTGATGGGACTCTAGTCATTTTGAGTGTTTATTAGTTATTGATTCATCATGATCTGATAACCAATTCCAATTTAACTCCTTGTTCTGGCTGTTCTTTTTATTATTCTCTTTTTCTGGTAGCCTGTCTAAAAACCAGGTCTGAAGTCTTTATTCATAAGTAGCCAATCTCTGTGCTCAGATTATCTGCATTAAAAGATCAATAGGACATGGCCCCAGGACAGTCGACTATACTATTTCATTAACATAGTAACAAGATGGGAGGCTAATAATAATATTGCCTTGCTAATAGGTTTAAAGGGAAAATTAATTAGTTGATACTTGCAAAGACAATCTACATAGTCTAGCTTTTTTTCCTTCACAGAGATGCACACATCATAAAGGAAACCCAAACATTTTTATATACTACAAGCCAATGTCAGATTTTAAAAGCTAAGATATTCAATCTGAAGTTATCTGTCATATTTTTAATGAATAATTCAACATTTAACCCATTAATATTAACCTTTTCATTTTAAATACAGCCCAATGTCAAATATATATCAAAAAAACCTTTAGACTTAGTATGCCCTTTGACCAGAACCTCAGCTTCTAGATATTCATTCAATGGAAATCATAATGAATATGTGCAACGGTCTAATGAAAAGAATATAGATTAAAAACTGTATTTAGAATAGTGAAAAATAAACAAATGTTCAAAAGCAGGGGAAAGGCTAGGTAACTTATATAACAGTAAAAAATTCAAATACTCTGCCACCATTATGAAATTGTATGATGGAAGAATATTTTCTTCTAAAAAACACCTTCTACATATTGTTAATAAAAATGTTTATGATAAATCTGATCCCTTTAAAATATGTCGAGTGATATGTAGAGTCCATTTTAAAATATACTAACAAAAACAGAAAGAGAGAAGATAAAGAAGTAAATGTTAAAAAAATATGATACTTGGAGCTGAGTGATGATCACAGAGGGTTTATTACACTATCCTTTCTTCTTCTCTGCATACTTTAACATAAATTTACATAATACACAGTTAAATTTTTGAGAAAGCCTTAATTTCTGCTTAGAAACAATTAGAGGTGCATTTGTTTAGAAAGAAAACCAAATACCTTTTTTTGCTTTATGTTAAAGTGTATATATATGTGTATGTATGTGTGTGTGTGTGCAGGTGTGTGTATGTGTCAATCTAGAAGGGGAAAACTGTCAGCCAATCACAGTACTGTCCAATTTAACACTTGTAATAACTACCTGCACAAGAGCACAGAGGACTAGGCAGTTAATTTTACTGAAAGATATTCAAGACATGAAATGAAAGAAATTTTATTCAAATGATAAAAATAATATTGCTGAGATAGCCAATGAGTTATTGGTAGATGCAAAACTTTGGTGAGAACTCATAGGTTAAATTTGAATAATTATCTGTATCCAAGGTCACCTAAAACAGATTTCAACTCTATTTACACACTTTAGGCAGAAAAATGTGAAATTCAGAAGTGAAATTTAAGTAAATATGTACACACACATACACACATATACATGTGTGTATATAAGTATGTATGTGTGTTTACTAGAATATGATAGGACGGTTCATAAACTTTAAATTATGATCTTCCATATTTAAAAACAATTCAGTCAACATTTATTACATTTAGAATTTGAAAAAATTAATAATTATTATAAAAAAGTATAAAGCCTGGTAACAAATTTTATTTCTACAGTATATAGAGACTTTAAATGTGTAAATCTTTAGTTTACCCATTACCCAAATAGAGATCAATGAATTTATTTATAATACAGGATTTTAATAAACAATCTTTTCAGCAATTTGTGAATATGCTTCATTGATTGTGGAATCAATAGGCTATTTCTAATGAATCTGGCATGTTAATGAATAATGGTTTGATCCAAATATTACATTCAAAGCAGTGAGACATTTATATTCCAGCAGGCAAGATCATTTAAACCATTTAAAACCCTGATTAGTTAACAGACTGTATTCATGAGAAAGGTGTATTGATTTCAATGGCTTTATTGATTTTAGGTCTGTTGAACCTAGACACGTTGCAAATTTATGGGCTGGCTTCATTGACTACATTTTGATGTAATATATAGTTGTTTTTAGAAAGTGCTGTAAAAAGTTTCTGGCATCTGACCTTCGCTATATGAGATTATTAACCTGTAACTTTTTATTACTTTCAGATGCCTTTCATAGAGGAATGATAAAATCATTAATTTTAGCTTCTGTTATGTACAAAGGGTAAAGCATAAGTTAGGTACTGTTGAAAATTCAACTATTTAAAAAAAATTATCCCTAAGAATTTGTTTGTGATTACAACCTTCTACATGAGAGTTGATTAAAAGAACCTAAATCAAGCTGTTCTTCCACAGTGCTCTCTGACCACGTTGGCTTACATGGCAAAAGGCAATAAAATGTTAGAATAACATGGATCTGATGATTATTTTTCTTTAAATTAACAGTATTTAATAATCATTTATATTTTATATGATTATTTTAACTCAAATTTGCTGTTTTCTATAATGTTTTGATTCTAAGTCTTTTGATGATATGAATTCAATTTAAATTTGTCATATAGTTCAAGAGAAAAAAACTAATTCTGCTCTTATTATTTACTATATTGTGAATAACATGAAGTCTTCAAGAATTGGAAAAATAATTGTCTCACAAGTCATTTAATTACAGATATCTAGAGTGATTAATGCAGATTATTTAAAATTCACTTCTGGATTTCACATTTTTCTGCCTAAAATGTGTAAATAGAGTTGAAATCTGTTTTAAGTGACCTTGGATATAGATAATTATTCAAATTTAAGCTATGAGTTCTCACCAAAGTTTTGCATTTACCTCCATTCATTACATAACTAATTGGGTATCTCAGCAATATTATTTTTATCATTTGAATAAACTTTCTTTCATTTCATGTCTTGAATATCTTTCAGTAAAATTAATTGCCTAGCCCTCTGTGCTCTTGTGCAAGTAGTTAAGACAAGTGTTAAATTGGACAGTACTGTGATTGGCTGATAGATTTCCCCTTCTAGATTGACATAGATCCATGAATCAATTCAATCATGAAATAAAGACAGAATAAACCAACAAACAAACAAACATCTATTGACAGCCTAACATATGCCGGGGGTGCTTGCTAGATGATTAGCTTAGCAGCTATGGGCTTCAATGTTGGATTTTATTACCTGAGTCAGAATTCTTTATTTGCCAATCACCAGCTGTTTGACCAATGATTTAACTTTTCTATTCTTTGTTCTCTTGAATGTAAAATGTTTAACTACTAGTTTCAAGTAACTGCTTTTAGGATATTTTTTACAACTAAATGAATTAATATATCTGAACCATTAGAGCGTCAATCATGTAAATCTCCCAATATACTAGCTATTGATATTTCATACTTCCCAGAATTTACAGTGGTATTTTATTATTTAAATATTGTGTGATTTGGTTATTTTTAAGTTACATTTATATCTTATGCACTGTCAAAGAATAATACAAAAGGTCATGCAATAGAAAGAGAAACCCACTCTCTTCTCCTGTCCATGGTCCTAAGTCTCCAGAGATAAATGGCCATCCTTCGTTCTGTGGGCATAGTTTCACACATATTCCATGCATGTACATGTATATACTTCCTCTTTTCTCTCTAATACAAATCAGCACATACTAATAGAAACTGGACTATACCTTACCCTTGTTTCACTTAATATATTTTGACAGTTTTATATTTCACTAAATATAGGAGAAGCTCATTCATTTTGACAGTTGCCTTGTGTAAACATAACCAGTCTCTTCATTCATGGATTCTAAGCTGTTTCTTTCTTTTTTTAAATCATAATCAATGCTGTGATAATCATGTACATATATAGAATGATTAGATAATGTTTATATGTGTGTGTTTATACACACATATATTCAAATACACATATATTGTATATTGACATACACACATCTATTCACACAGATATATTCTAATATGTGTAAACACATACACATATTACATACTATGTGTGTGTTTATTTTAATGCATGGATAAATATATCTATTGAGCAAATTCATGCAATTAGATTTTCTAGTTCAATGAGGAATGTCTTTTAAATGTTTTATAGATATTCTTAACCTGCTGTACATACTGATCTTGCCAATATACGTTTTCAACAGAGTATTTGCTTATATGTGATTCACCACATAATCATCAACACAGTCATTTAATTTCCATATCTGTGAGAGGATGTATCTCACTATTTGCTTGGCATGATCCACTGCATCTTAGGATTTTACTTAGTTTTTTTGCCTTCTTTTAAAAAAATTAATATATTAGAAAATTTCATTTTAATAGTATATCCTTATCGTAGCTATTTTTGCTCAGTTTCTTGTTTATATTTTATGATTTCTGTTATAATAGTTGGTTGTTCAAAGGCTTTTAGATTTTATGCAGTTAAATGTAATTTTGTATGGCTTCTGGATCCATAGGCATTTCTAAAATAATTTCTCATGTTTGCCTTAGCACATTTTCAATTTTATATTTTATATTTAAGTATTTTATTCATCAAAAAGTTATTCTGATATACATTATAAGTTAAGAATCAGGATTTTAGTTCCTAAATAAGAAGCTCAGTCAACTCAAAAGAGTTTGTTAAATTAATCTTATTGTTGCACTGCTTTAAAATGTTATTTTGATTATTTATTAAATATTTAAATATTTGTGCTTTTCTTTATTCTGTTGAAGTACTCTGTTTCTTCTTGTGCCAGTGCCACAGTTTTAGAATTGCTATAGCTCTTTACATTATGATGAATAATTGAATTAGTCCCCATTAATTACTCATCATTTTTCAAAATTTTCCTAATTATTCTCAAACAAATCTTAGTGTTAGCTTTCTTATCTTTCCAAAAAATGCTGCTGACTTTTTAATTGAGATTTTATAAAAGTATATTCTTTATTTTTAATAGGACTTTTTAGTCTAATACATAGAAAACATAACTATTTTCAGTTTCTATGTAGAAAAGCGGTTTATTTTTATAGATTAATTTCATATTCAGCCTCCATCATACTGAAACTTACTGTAGTTTCTAAGGCTTTTTAAAGCCAATTTATAAATGTTTTCCAGGTATAAAATCATAAAATCTTCTAAAATGATAGTCTTCCTCTTGTTTTTGTTTTTACACTTAATATTTTATTCTACTCTCCAGTTAAACTTTCTAATACTTGTGTTATAATGTTAAACAGTAGTGGTCCTAATGACATATTTTTATTGTTTCTGATTTTAATGCCACTTAGACAAATGGTCCTCAAACTTTAGCATGGAACAATTCATACAAAGGGCTTGTTAAAACACAGATTGTTGCTCTCCACACCAATCTTGATTCTGTAGGTGTGGGATGGGGGCAAAGCATATATATTTCCAACAAGTTCTCAGGTGCACTGACACACTTGGAACAAGGCCCCACTTTGAGAACTACCGTATATTATCAGGCTCTTTAGTATAAAGCTGACTTTTGCTTCAAAATATCATGTACTTTTGATAATGTTAAGTGACCCTTTATTCTTCTTTATTAAGATTTTTGTCAGAAATGAATGTGGGAGTTTTTCAAATGACTTTTGGGAATTCATAGAGCTGACAATATTGTTTTATTTCCTTTTCCTATTAACGTGATAAATTTCAATAATAGCTGTCCTAATACTGTAAAACCTTAGCATGCAACAAATTTGATAATGGCATTTTGCATTTTAATATGTTACTACTACATTATAATGGACACTGTGACGTTTTTTGTAAATGTCATTGAGTTTTCATTACTATATTTTTCTGCTTTGTATATTGATGTTAAAAATCATTCCATAAATATAATTTGAAATATTTTCTTCTCTACATATGTTCTAGAAGTAAAGTTATCATAGTAAAATTATCAGTTTCTTGAAGTTTTGATAGATTTCACTAAAGACATTTTTAGGATTGGCATTCTTTGTTATTTTCTTTTGTAGGTAAATACTGATAATTTTTACTTTTCTTAAAAAAAATTGCTTTAGCAATTAAACATACCTCTAAATAACAAATGGATTAAGAATAAGTCTCAAGATAGGTTAAAAATATATTGAACTAAATAAACATGAAATAGAACATCGAAATTTGTGTGATTAGCAAAAGCAGTGTTTAGAATGAAATTTTTAGCATTGAATGCATTTATTTAAAAAGAAGAAATATCTAAAACCAACAATCTAAAGAAAGGCAATATACCCCTAAAGCAAGCAGAAGAAAAGTAATAATAAACACTGAAGCATAGCACAATAAAATTAAACACAAGACATTAATAGAGAACATCAACAACACAAAGACCTGGTTCCTTGAAAAGTTCAAATTCATAAACCTCCAGTCAGGCTAATCAAGTGAAAAAGAGAGAAAAAATGAATGTTGTCAGAGGTGAAAAAAGAGCAATGACTACTGATACCATGGACATTAAAAGCATAATAAATGAATTTTATGGACAATTGTATGCCCACAGATTTGATAACCTATATAAAATGAACCAATTCCTCCAAAGGCACAACCTACTAAAGTTTACCCAATGAGTAATAAATCATCTGAATATGTTCATATCTATCAAATAAAATACAGAATAATATCTCTCATGAATATTGATGCAAAATCCCCAAGAAAATATTAGCAAGCCAAATTCAAGAAAGTATAGAAACTATTATACACCACAACCAAGTGGAATTTATTACATGTATGCAAGTCCCATTCAACTTTAGAAAATCAAATAATGTAGTCTATTGTATCAATAGGCTAAAGAAGAAAAATCAGATGATAATATTAATAGGTGTTGAAAAGGCAGGTGATAATGTTGGATACTCATTCCTGATAAAAACCCTTAGCAAACTAGGAATAGAGAAGAAATTCCTCAACTTGATAAAGAAAATCTACAAAAAACTATAGCTAACATCATGCTCAATGGTCATAATTTTCCTATAACATTAGGAACAAAGCCAGGATGTTCTCTAACACTATTCCTGTTCAAGATAATACTGAAAGTACTAGCTAATGCAATAACATAAAGAACTAAAAAATACATATTGGTAAGAATAAAATAAAACTATTTTTATTTGTACTTAATATGTTTGTCGATGTAGAAAATCCCAAGGAATCAACAGCAACAAGAAAACTCCTGGAACTAATAGATTATAGCAAGGTTGTAGGATGCAAGTCTAATACACAAAAGTCAATTCCTTTTGTATATGACAACAATGAGTTATAGACATTTGAAATTTAAAACGCAATGTGACTTATTTTAGCATGAACATTTAAAATTAGAA
This sequence comes from Pongo abelii, assembly GCF_028885655.2. NCBI lineage: Eukaryota > Metazoa > Chordata > Mammalia > Primates > Hominidae > Pongo > Pongo abelii. The sequence continues at coordinate 141,828,079 of NC_071990.2, forward strand.
AAAGAAATGCTGAGATGTATATTTTTAAAATTATATACCAGGTTGATATGAACAAACCTACCAACCCTGAAAGAAATCAAAGAATAACTAAAAAATAGAGACACATTTTATGTTCATGAATAGAGAGACTCAATATTGTTAAAATGTTAGTTCTTCCCAACTACATATATAGATTCAACACAATCTTACTCAAAAGCCCAGCAAGTTATTTTGTGGATATCAACAAACTAATTTTAAGTTTATATGGAAAGGCAAAGACACACACTAGTCAAAACAATAGTGAAGAAGAGAAAAGTAAGAGAATTGACACTACCCTACTGCAAGACTTGTTATAAAAGTACTTTGATAAGGACAGTCTGCTATTGGTGAAATTATAGGCAAATAAATTAATAAAACAGAATTAAAGTTCAGAAATAGACCCACACAAATACGTAAAATAATTTAGTCTTTCCAAGAAGTGGTGTGAGATAACATGGACATTCAAGTACAAAAACAAACACACACACACACACAAAAGAAATTTATCTAGACATAGACCTTAGACCTTTTATAAAAATTAACTTAAATAGATCATAGAGATAAAGATAAAATTAGAAAAGTATAGAATTTTTGAAAGATAATATAGTAGAAATATCTAAGTGATCTTGGGTTTGGTAGTGAATTTTTGGGTATAACACAAAAAGTATTATCCATGAAAGAAAAAAAATGAAAACTTAGGCCTCATTGAAAGTAAAACTTCTATTCTGTCAATCACACTCCTAAGCGAGTGAAAAGAGAATCCACAGGGTGGGAGAGAATATTTGCAAAAGATACATCTGATAAAGGATATGTATCCAAAATATACAAAGAACTCTTAAAACTCAACAATAAGAAATTAAACAATGCGGCTGGATGCAGTGGCTCACATCTGTAATCCCAGCACTTTGGGAAGTCAAGGCAGGTGGATCATGAGGTCAGAAGTTCAAGACTAGCCTGGACAACATGGTGAAACCCTGCCTCTACTAAAAATACAAAAATTAGCTGGGCATGGTGATGGGTGCCTGGGAGGCTGAGGCAGGAGAATTGCTTGAACCTGAGAGGTGGAGGTTTCAGTGAGCCGAGATCTCGCCACTGGACTCCAGCCTGGGTGAAAAAGCGAGATGCTGTCTCAAGAAAAAAAAAAAAAAAAAAGAAGAAGGCAAACAATGCAATTTAAAAATATGCAAAAGATCTGAACAGACGTACCTCCAAAGAAGATATACAAATAGCAAATAAGCATATAAAAATGTTCAACATTATATATCACTAAGGAATTTTAAGTTAAAACAAAGAGTAACCACTACACACCTGGTAGAATGGCTGTAATCTGTAAAACTAACACATACCAACTGCTGGTAATGGTGCAGGGCAACAGGAGCTCTCATTCATTGCTCAGGGATGCAAGTGGCACAGTCACTTTAGAAGGCAGTTATGTAATTTCTTGCAAAGCTATGCATAGTCTTATCATACATTCCAGTAATTGAACTCAGAGGTTTTTACCCCAGTGAGTCAAAAACATATATCTACATAAAACTCTGCACATGAATATTTATAGCAGTTTTGTTAATAATTGCCAAAATCTAGAAGCAATAATGATGTTCCTTTAATAGGTGAATGGGTAAATAAACAAGGGTACAACAGTACAACAATTAAAACACACAAGCTACCAAGCCCTGAAAAGACATGGAGGAACCCTAAATATATATTTCTAGGTGAAAGAAGCAAATAGTCATACCTAGTCTATGATTCCAGTTATATGACATTTTGGAAAAGGTGAAACTATGGAGACATTTAAAAGTTCAGTGGTTGCTCAAGGGTTGGGGGAAGAAGTGACAGATGCATATGTGAAAGGGGATTTTTGGGCTGGTAAAAGTACACTGCATGCTACTATAATGGTGAATATATGGCGTATATTTGTCAAAATTCATAGAACTGTACAACACAAAAAGGAAACCCTCATGTGAACTATGGACTTTAGTTAATGTTTAGAAACTGCATGTAATTACATTCCCACATGAACAAACAATATGTAATAATTTATGTAAAAGCACATATGTATGTACATGTGCATTAAAAAAGTATGAAAACAGTGACTATAATCTCCACCTGAAGAGATTTGGAATCATTTTTATCCATTTCCTTATACTTTTCTATATTGCTTATTTTTCTGTTATTATTTCATTTTTATTAATATGAAAATAATCTGGGCTGGGCATGGTGGCTTATGCCTGTAATCCTAGCACTTTGGGAGGCTGAGGCAGGTGGATCACCTGAGGTCAGGAGTTCGAGACCAGTTGGGCCAACATGGTGAAACCCTGTCTCTACTAAAAATACAAAAATCAGCCGGGCGTGGAGGTGGGCACTTGTAATCCCAGCTACTAGGGAGGCGGAGGCAGGAGAATCGCTTGAATCAGGAAGGCAGAGTTTGCAGTGAGCTGAGATCGTGCCACTGCACTCCAGCCTGGGCGACAAGAGCAAAACTCTGTCTCATAATAATAGTAATAATAATAATAATTGATTTCCTTAAACTATCAAAATAAATACTAATTTAATGGCCTCTAGTAAAATATTGTAGGCATAGATCTGAATATAAGAATAGTTTATATAGATTGTTCCTAGGCACCTAACAATGAATCTGTTACCTACTAATTCCTAGGCACCTAACAATGAATCTGTTATCTACTAATTTATTCATAGAGTCTGGATAAAATAATAGTTTATATAGTTTGTTCCTAGGCACCTAACAATGAATCTATTATCTACTAATTCAAAGTGTATGCTACTCCTGGAATATTTTTCTTCCTCTTCAAGATAGATTTTATTCTATTTATAAGTGAGTTTGTTCCTAAGGGCATAACTTTAAAAGGGAATAAAAATGTGCTCTTCTATAATGTTTTCTTATTTTGATAGATATATTTGTTATTTGTGAAAGGCTTTCATTTCACTTTTATGTGGCAGTTCAGTTGACATTAATAAAATAACATTTTACTTTTTACTCATTATTTTATAGTATGCATAATCTGTTAGGTTACAAGCTCTCCTAGTATTTTCTTGGTTTCTTTTGGGATGTGAAATATTTCTGCATAATTCTTATGACCTATCGTAAGAAACTGACTTGTCTTAAGAGAGTCAACACTGCCATATTTGTTCTTTGCCACTATTCTTACACATTAATAACTTTCTACTATTTTTACTTTACAAAGCATCTTTTGTTTCTGTCACATTTAAGATAAAATCCAGATAAAGCAATCCTTGGTTTCAGCATTAGTTAATTTCTAACAACAGTAAAATCAAATAGTTTCATCTGCAGGTGTATTTGTTTTTCACATTTTCATCAGCCCTGAGGGAGGAACACAAGTAAAGTCTTGCAACATTGCCACAGTGTGTTATTTATATTCCCACTGGGTACCATTCATCCTGTTTCAGTTTCAGCCAACTATTTTCTAACACATTTAGATCGTTTTATAATTGTATTCTTACATGATTTACTACGATTCTTTGGTTTAATGGGGCTTATTTTAGGTCTGGTATTGAAGATAGAACATAATATTCCTTTTTCAGGTAACCAAACTATGTATTTTAGCTATTTAATGTAGTTGTTTGTTGTAGAGATCATGGTACCTTCTAATGGATATAATAATTCTTTTAGGACAGGATATTCTTATTTTTATGCGAGTAAATATTTAATAACCAGCTCTTTGAAAGGAAAGCAAAATGGCTCTGATTTGTAGCATTAGAGATTTTCCTTATGTACATAGTCCTATTCTGGCCTATTTCAAGATACCAAAGTAACATTAAATGGTTTTGAACAATTCTGAACATTGAACAATTGGCACTCACAAGTTAGTTCTAGCATGCCATAGCGGGCTCCTATATTTCAAATGTCATCTGAATGTTGGAAAGACTTAGACTGTTCATACTTTGGCTTATCTGAAACCCAGGATTTCTATTTTGGAGGATCCATATTCCAATTTGGTCCTTCTGATAGGTTTGTTTTATGCTATCCAAACTGGCAAGGGTCTTTCCTGTTTTCCTGCCATCTAGCTATTCTAATAAAATTAATAGGTTAATTCTAACTTACTATTATGTAACATATTGTTTTCTTTATTTTCCAAACACATGACTTCGACAAGAATCTTCACATGTGATTTTATATTTTGGTCCAAAAAACAATTGCTTGAGAGCTATTTCTTACAAATATTCTTACAAAATAATTTAAATGTATAGACTAAGGAGCTTTTGGGATTAAAATAAGAAGCTGGAATTTTTATCTGTACTATTTTTTATTATTACCCCTTAGGATAAAATATATTGTCAAAGTTCTTCTTCTTTCTCTGAATTATAACCAATAGTGATTACTTTGGCTTTGTACATTTTCACAATTTTATCATTTTGCTAAGCCTTCTAAAATTAGAAACATTTGTCTGACTAAGGATTTTAAAGATCCATGTTTAATTTGTTCAAGTTCCATGAGGCAGCATGAAGCTAATGTTTGACTTAGAAGGAAAGGGGTAGGGGTAGTAGCTGGACACTGGATTCACTGATAGGATCCTCAAGAAATAGTCTAAGAAAACTCCTGGGTGGATGTCTGGTTTTGATTAGGGAGATGATTACTTGGACTGGCACTACCTTTGTTGTACAAACTTTGGCTAAGAACCTTACTGCAATCTTTTAATCTCCTTCTATCTTATTTTGGTCTTCTATTTCAACCTTTGTATTCCTTAAAGCAATAGTGCTAAGGTATCTATTGAATATCATCTTACAGGATTGATTAAACAGAAATCAAAAATAATTTGGAGAGCTCTCTGTTGATGTCTGGTATCCTCACTTTCATTTCTGGGTCTAGGTTGTGTCTATGATTTCTTTTACTCTGTACAGTATTTATGACAAAAATCTACTTAAGTGTGACACTAAACTACACCATTACCAACAATCAGATAGCAATGTGAAGCCTTGGGAAATAAATGTAGTATTTCTAAATATAGTATTTTACCACACATGCTTAATAAAGTTTATATGACCTCTTATGACCACAGAAAGTACAACATAAAATGATACGAGCATAGGAAATAGATATCTACAGGATGCATGATAGCAATCTACAAGCCTGGAAAGTATTATTTTTTTGAGCTGATAAGGAAAAAGAAAATTTGTTCACTTTGGTAACCAAGGAAGAACAATAAAGTCATAGGTTCAAATGTAAGAAGCAATGCTCAGGTTAAACATTATGATGGAAAATGGCAGATATTTTCAAATATTAAAAAAATGTTTATAGGAAGATCAATAATCCACTATTTTTAATTCAATTTGAAGGACATAATTCCCCTCCCCCTTACTTGAAGCTTAGGAAGATGTTAGCTACAAGGTCTTTTTAGGGAATTAAAAAGAAAAAAAACCTGCTTGATTTTCCCTTGAACCCATGTTCTTATACCAATGTTAGAATAAGATAGCAGCTGCTCTCTCAAATCATGCAAATCCCAGGAGACGTGGCTGTACTTGGTGATTGTAGCTAACTCAGCTGCTCTGGGGTTAGAGTTGCTTCCTCCTCTACCTGCTACCACAAATATTTGGGAAATAAAGTGCTGGGAGAAGGCACAGCTAGGATCTACAGCTGTGTTGGTAACCCCATCTCTTCATGGATTGGGGCTAACAAATAGCCTCTGAGCTCATAAGACCCTTTCTTGTAAGAAGACAACACTGTTACCACACACATTTCCCTTCATGTAGAGGGGTCTACATTTCTGTAACACTCCTGGCTTCTTCCAGGGGAGGAAAAGAGAGTTACTTTATTGATGAGTTAGGAGGATAAAGAGTATACAGTCTTTTTATTCCTCCCTTCAGCTTAACTAACACAGATTCTGTACTGCAACACCATGCCTTAATTGTAATGTTTCATAAACAAGGGAGTTGTGGAGGGATTTTATAGCATTGCCTGTGATTGGGAGTACAGTGGGGGGAAATGTCTATCAAATTATACCATTTGATATTAGAAAGTCCACTGTTAAAACATACACCTTTGCTATGCCCTATATTTTTACCTAATTTTTTTTTACCTAATTGATTACCTAATTTTCACTGGTAATCAATGATATTTTGCTCTTTATACACATGAATTCTTTTTATCATTTAACAAATAGTTTAGAACTCAGACTGAGAGAGCAGTGTCTGTTATTTATCGGGCTCTGTAAGTTTTAGAATAAAAGCATAATTCTTGGGAAATTGAACAAGCTTGCTTTCTTTTTCTTTCTTTTTCTTTTTCTCTTTTATTTCTCTCTTATTTCCTTCCTTCCTTCCTTCCTTCCTTGCTTCCTTAGGGTCTCACTTGTTATCCACGCTGTAGTGCAGTGTTGTGATCATAACTCACTGCAGCATCAAACTTCTGGGCTCAAGCAATTCTCCTACTTCAACCTCCCAAATGGCTGAACAAACTATTTCTAAGCCTCCATCAAGCATGCAGCACCATCCTAAGTAGATGTTATCCAACTATGTCATAAATTATTGAAGGTATAAAGGGTCCTTTTATCTTAAGCATTATTTTATCTAAAATTAATTTGATATTTTTCAAATGTAATTTCCAAGACCGTTACGGTACAGAAATAAAGTGATCACTGGGTATCACAATATAACCCCTACACACACTATAACTTAATCTAACACTTAGGGATAAAAGGATAGGAAAAGAAGGACATATGTAAAATGATTCTTATCGTATGTGTGTGTGTGTTGTGTGTGTGAGTGTGTGTGTGATAGGGACCATTACATAATGCCTACCATCATTACATTTATTTTTTCTGTGGCTCAGGCATTGAAAGATTGTGTTCAGACTCTGGATAATTGCCTACACGACCATTATGCCAGCCCTCCCATACATACTGTTCTTGCCATATTCTGGATATCTTCTAATGCAATGCTAATCTTTTGGCAATGTACAATGTGAATACCTCTTGATACTTTCTGAAGTAGTGATTCTGAACTTCTTTGAAAAGAATGAAGAATTCTTTTCCCAGGAACAAACAAAAACTCAAAAAGCTTATACACAGATACAGAAATAAATTTTAAATGCAATTTAAGAGAATTTATGAACCTTCTAAAATCCACAAACATGATTTAAAAATCAAGCACCTAAAAAATCAGTAATGTGTTTCTTGGTTTAGAAAATATTTAAGTGTGTCATCGAGGCCATAATAAACTCTTGAGTGAGCACAAGGAGACTGACAAAATACTGATTGCTTTATTATCTTCCCTGCTCCTCCAATATTTGACCCTCCCAGATCATTGCAGCTTGCCTTCTGGGACTGATATTCCATAGAAAATATCCTCTTTGTATAAGTATGACCCTACACAGGAGATATTTTTTAAAGATATGCTGGTGCATATTTCATGTTAAGTTGTAAGGTAAACAAAAGAATGTTTATTTTGTAGGGAATTTTCTAAAAAACATTGCCATGATTATCTCACCAGGGAAAGCAATAATTAATATGTTTCTGTTCTTTAATAGTGAGTGCTTGTGAAATTTTATAAATAATCAGAAATTATGCAGTAGAGCTACTGACTTTGGGCTATGAATTTTTTTTTAATTTCTATGTATGCATTACATTTGTTTCATCAACATTACATGAAACCACTAAGGAGAAACTGAACTTTTCCTTCAGATATGACAGCTTTAGTCCTTTGACATAAGTGGTGTCTTAGCTACTGTATTACAAAGCACAGAAAAATAATGTTTCAACTGCGATGAAGAAGGGTTATTAACATTATACCTGTCCCCTGATATATTCACCTCACTTTGGGTCCACAGGAGAGGGAATAAGGAGAACGGTTGTGGTAAAATTCTCTTTTTCTCTCTTCCTTTTCCCTTTCAGAACACTGGGTGGAGATTAAGTCTTTGATTCAGTCATGTGATTGAAACAGAGATTATCTTTCTTGTTAAGCTATAACTTACATTCTGTAAAATTTAACCTTTTTGTGCCAGTTCTGTGTGTTTTGGCAAATCAAGACACAGAATAGTTCCATAACTCCAAAACATTCTTCTCTGTCTCCAGATAGTCAAGCACCCTCCCTTCCACTTCCCAGCACCTGAAACCACAGATTTGTTTTCTATCCCTATCATTTTGCCTTTGCAAGAATATTATTAAAATGGAATCAGTACATAGCCTTGTGAATCTGGCTTCTTTCACTTAGCAAAATGCATTTGAAATTTATCCATGCTATTGGATGTATCAGTAGTTCTGTTTTATTGATTAGTAATATTGAATTATATCATCACTTTGAAAATAGGAGAAAGGTTCGTGCAGTAACTTTTTGATAAAACCTGGCATTTTCAGAATTATAAATTTAGGGCCAGAGACCTTTCTCCTCCATGTTAAATGAAGTGTGATGATGAATCTCTTATGTGCCAGCCAGTGCTTTATATGATCTCACTGAGAATCTAGCTTGTTTGGGGTTTCTTTCATAAAACAAAATGCCAGACACTTGTTTATCCACAGATGTTGCATTTCTACCAAGAATCAATCCCTGCCATGTCCTTTGGTCTCACAGTTCAAGTAGCAATAGCAGGTCCAACCATCCAGTACTAAGAATAAAATGCCATGAAAGTTAAATTAGAGATTTTACATCTTTTCAATTAGAAAGACAGACTAGAGAGTATAGGAAAAAGATAGCTGGAAAAAAAAAAAAAACAGTTTGCAACTCTTCCAGATGAATTTGGCTGTGTAAGTCTGTTATTTTGACCACTGATCATTTTATCCATACCAAAACAGGTCTTATTGATCATAGTTTAATTTTACTTCACTTACGATGACTAGTTTTTCTAATGAAAGTGATGAAATTAGATCTGAACTGTTTCAATTTTATAAGATGTATCAGATCTCTGAAACTCTGTGCAATGCATATTTGAATAGGATTTGATTAAACTAGGCAATAGTGATTTATACCTATTGTGATGGAGGAAATAGAAAGGAAGGTGCCAGTACAGTTTTGAGATATTTAGGGTGCCAGTTTACCTTTTTACTGCTTTAAAATACAATCAACTGTTTTCTTAGTTTCAGATGCTCAACAGAGCTGACATTCACAGGCAACAACAGTAATAACATTTATTTGTTGTTACCTATAAGGATATCTCATTTGGGAAGCATGTTAGAATTAAAGTAGCATTCACAGCAGAAGGACAAGAATATAATAGGTTGAAAGGCCTAAGAAACACAGGACTCATCTATTCTTTCAAAAACCACATTCCCATGGGGCAAGAGGGCAGAGGATATCATTTCATTCTGGCTCTAAACTAGAAAAGTCGGTCTAGACCAGTGTGGTTTTATCAGGACCCTTCTGACCTTGGTGTAAAATGATTATGGAAAAACTATCATCAGTGGACTTGCTCTGTTGCTCTCCCTTTGGTAATACATTTCCACAATGCAAAAAGACAACTTAGATGAGCCCATTCTGATTTTTGCCTAAGGAATTTATATTTGAGGCATCCAAAAATCATGATTATTGACACATCAGCTGGACTTACTTATTCATGTTCTGGTAGAGGAGGCAGAACAGCTAATAGAAGGTTTTTGTTTGTTTGTTTGTTCTTATTGCCAAGAAAGTACTTAAATAGAAGGGGGAAAATTTCCTATCAGAGAGAAATTTTAGGGAAAACTATATAAAATAACATATGAGGACATTGCACCTGCATTACAGATTATGCACAGTGTTGCAACAAAATAGAATTAATAGGAGGGGTAGGAACAAGGTGGTTGACTGGAAACATCCAGCACTTGCTTCCTCCACAAAGAAGTAAAAAAATAGGGAATAGACAATTACATTTTGAACAGAACATCTAACAGATTATACTGAAATTCAATAGAGAAATGACAGGAAACACCTGATACATGCAAGGAATGGGAAGCCAGGCAGCCAACTTTGCCTGGATTGGCTGAGAACCCAAAGAGGCTCCCCTGTGTGGAGAAAGGGTAAATGAGAGAGCCTCAGTGGTCCACATTCCCACCAGGGACTCCTGCAACCCTAACCATGAGAAAACCCCTCATCCTTTGCTGGTCCTGAGACTTGCAAAGGGAGCTATCAGATACTGCATAACAGCATTGCTCTATGGAGGGAGCTTATGCTGGGTCCCACAGACACCTTGAGACCTAAGAAGATGCAGGGCAGTGCCATTTTGAGAGCCTAGCCCAATTAGATTATATCATGCCTTGGGACCCAACAGCCCTAGAACCTCCAGATTCTTCGAACCCCACTGAAATTACCCTGTATTCACCTGGGAGGGCTGTAGTGGCACAACACTGGCTGGAACTGGCAGTGGCAAGGCCCCAGCACTCTAGCCCACACAGAGTCCTACACCCCAGGGAATAGACAGGGCAATGCAACAAAGAAGCTGCCCCTAAAACAAAGGAAACCAAGTTTGTGCTACCTAGATTCTGAGAGTCACTTGCCTGGGGCTGCTCCCCAACTACCCTGTCCCCACCCACAGCAGCAGGGCCACTGAGCACTAGCATGTTTCCTAAAGACAGGCTTTCCCTGTGTACCCTCCCTGCTGCTGTTGCAGGGGGCCAAAGTACATGCTCTCCAGAGTCTGAAAGCCACCTCCCTGCCTGGGGATACTCCCACTGATTGCAACTCTGTCCCCCAACAGCAGGGCTGCTGAGCATTTGCATGTACCCTGAGGAAAGGCTCTCCCTACCCACTACTATGGATCTCTCTTCCCTACCCACCATAGCCTGTGCCATTATGCACCACAGAGGGGCCTGATGACAGGCCTGCCTGGCCTGGCACTACACCTTCAGTGTCAGAGTAGGTCATCTGAGGGACTGAGGATCACCCTTCCCAGCCTATCACCACTGGCATCTGTGTACTTCTCCTGGTTACCTGAGGAAGGGCCTAAGGAATTTATATTTGAGGCATCCAAAAATGCCTCCAACCAACACCACTGGTGACACCAACCTGCACATACCATCTAGGGGCTTGGCTACTGACCTTCCCAGCCCACAATAGACACTACTAACACTAATGAGTGCAGCTTAGGAGCCCAAGAGGGCCTTACCATCACTACTACCATTGCCCATTCTAGGCATGCAGCTCAGGAGCCCTAGGATATGCCCACTCATCTCCTTGATCCCTGCCACTGTTGGCACATGAGTGAGCTTCCAGGAGGCCCAAGAGCTGGCTCACCTGTACCTGCTAACACCACTGCCCATGTATGTCCCCATGGAAGCCCCCAAGGATAGACACAGTTGGCTCACCACTGGCCTCATGGAGCCTGAGGTCTGACCTACCTGGCATCCTTATCCTCAGAAAAGCCTCAACACAGCCATCACTAAAAATTGCAGCTAAGCCACTGAGGAAATCATAGATGCCACTGAAGCAATTCAACGCCAAAAAATCAAAGGCTATAACAAAATTCTAAAAATATCAAGAGAAAAAAGCATCTGGTTATATAAAAGGGAACCTCCATCAGACAAATATTGGATTTCTGAACAGAAACCTTACAGACCAGAAAGGAACAGGATGATATAATAAAAGTGCTGAAAGGAAAAAAAACTGTTAACCAAGAATACTACACATAGCAAAACTATCCCTCCTAAATGAAGGAGAAATAAAGTCTCTCCCAGACAAGCAAAAACTGAGGTAATTCATCACCTGACTGGCCCTACAAGAAATACTTAAGGGATACCTACACCTGGAAATGAAAGAACAATATCTATAATTGTGAAAACACAGAAAGGGACAAAACTCAGTGGTAGAGCAAAGACAAAATTAAAAAGAACAAGGACTTGAGCATTACCACTAAAAATCAATGATAATAAGAAAAGAAAGAAAATATATACAAAACAAATAAGAAAACAATTTTTAAAATGATAGGAATAAGTTCTCACATATTAATAATAGCCTTGGATATAAACAAATTTAAATTTTCCACATAAAAGATATATACTGGCTGAATGGATTAAAAGAAACATAACCCAACAACATGCTATCTATGAGAAACTCAATTCATTTGTAAAGACACATATAAACTAAAAGAAAAGGAATACAAAAAAAATTCCATACAAATAAATGGAAACCAAAAGTTAGCAGGAGTAGCTATACCTATATCAGATAAAACAAACTTTAAGTCAAAAATAATAAAAAGAGATGAAGACGGTCATTATATAAAGATATCAATTCAGCAAGAGGATAAAATAATTCTAAATATATATGCATTCAACACCAGAGCACCCAGCTATATAAAGCAAATATTATTAGATGTAAAAGGAGAGATAGACTTCAATAACAGTCAGAGATTTCAATGTCCTGCTCTTACTTAGCATTAGATGGTCTAGATGTAAAATCAACAAATAAACATTGATTTTAAACTAGATTTTAGAGCAAATAGACCTAACAGACATTACAGAACATTTTATCCAACAGATGCAGAATACACAATCTTCTCATCAGCACATGGAATATCCTTCAAGATAGATAATATGTTAGGCCGCAAAACAAGTCTCAATGAAATTTTTAAAATTAAAAATTATATCATCTATCTTCTTAGACCACAATGGAATAAAACTAGAAATCACTAACCGCAGGAGCTTCAAAAACTGTACAAATACAAGGAAATTAAAACTCTTTCTCTGTGAATAACCCCTTGGCCAATTAATAAATTAAGAAGAAAACCAAAAAGTTTCTTGAAATAAATGAAAATGGAAACACAACAAATTAAAACCTATGGAATACAGGAAAAGCAGTGCTAAGATAAATACCTACATTAAAAAGAGGATCTAAAAATGTCTCTCAAGGAGCTAGACAGCCAAAAACAAATTAAACCTAAAATCACTGGAAGAAAAATAATGACTGTCAGCAAAATAAATAATACTAAAGATCAATAAAATAAAAAATTATATTTTTAGAAAGATAAAATTGATAAATTACTAGGTAGTCTAACCAAGAATAATATAAAAAATATTCAAATAAAATTAGAAATGAAAAAGGAGATATTAAACTGATACTACAGAAATACAAAGATCATCAGAGACTATTATAAACAACTATTTGCTAACAAACTGGAAAACCTAGAGAAAACAGAAAATTCCTGCACACATACAATCTACCAAGATTGAATTAGGTATAAATAGAAAACCTGAATAGGCCAATAATGAGTAATGAGAATTAATCAGTAATAAAAAGTCTCTACCCTGAAGGAAAAACCCTGGATGGGATGGCTTCAATGCAAAATTCTGCCAAACATATAAAGAAGAATTAACACCAAAGCTCAAACTATTCCCAAATTTGAGGAGGAGGAACTTCACCCTATCTCATTCTAAGAAGCCAAGATTACTCTGGTACCAAAAGCAGACAATGACACAGCAAACAAAGCTACACACCAAAATCCCTGATTTACATAGATGCAAAAGTTGTAACCAAAATACTTGTGAACCCTATAGAAAAGGTGATGAAAATCCACATAAAAAAGATAACATATGATGATCGAGTGAGATTTATACCAGGGATGCAAGGATGGTTCAACATATACAAATCGATAAATGTGATACATCACACCTCATATGGACAAAAACCATGTGATCATAGATGCAGAAAAAGCATTTGACATAATTCAACATCTCTTCATGATGAAAACTCTGAACAAACTACGCATAGAAGGACCATGCCTCAGTATAATGAAGGCCATATATGATCAATCCACAGCTAACATCATACTGAATAGTGAAAAGACGAAAGCTTTTTCTCTAAGAACCAAAGAAAGGCAAGAATGTTCACATTGACCACTTCTATTCAACATAGTACTGGAAGTCCTAGCCAGAGCAACCAGGCAAGAAAAAGAAATAAAAACATCCAAATAGAAAAAGAAGATGTCAACTTGTCCCTCTTTGCAGAATATGTATATATATATTTTATATATATATATATATATATATGTATATACACACACACACACACACACATATTTTTTTTGAGACAAGTCTTACTCTGTCACCCAGCCTGCAGTGCAGTGGGGAAATTTTGGCTTATGGCAACCTCCACCTCCCAGGCACAAGCAATCCTCCCACCTCAGCCTCCTGAGTAGCTGAGACTATAGGCATGCACCACCATGCCTGGCTAATTTTTGTATTTTTTGTAGACACAAGGTCTCTCCATGTTTCCAGGCTGGTCTCAAACTACTGAATTCAAGCAATCCTCCTGCTTCAGTGTCGACATTATCTAATATTTAGAAAAACTTAAGGACTCTACCTGAAAATTCGTAGAATTGATACATAAATTTGGTAAAGTTGCAGGATACAAAATTAACATACAAAAATCAGTAGTATTTCTATATACCAATAATATACTAGCTGAAGACAAATTAAGAAAGAAGGCAATCCCATTCATAATAGCTACAAAAAATACCTAAGAATTAATTTAACCAAGGAGATAAAAGATCTCTACAAGGAAAACTACAAAACAATGATGAAATAAAGAAGGCATAAATAAATGCAAAGACATCTTCTGCCCCTTAATTGGAAAATTAATATAATTAAAATGATCATACTACACAAAGCAATCTACAGATTCAATGCAATCCCTGTCAAAATACCAATGACTTTCTTTACAGAAATGGAAAAAAAATCCTAAAATTTGTATGAAGCCACAAAAGAGCCTGAATAGCCAAAGCAATCCTAAACAAAAAGAACAATGCTGGAGGCATCACACAATTTGATTTCAAAATATATTACAAGGCTATAGTAACCCAAACAGCATGATATCAAACACACAGACCAATGTAAGAAAAGAGAGCACTCAGAAATTCACATATTTACAGCCAACTTATTTTTGATAAAAGTGCCAAGAATATACAATAGGTAAAGGACATCCTCTTCAGTAAATGATGCTGGGATAACTGCATATCCATATGCAGAAGAATGAAAGTAGGCCCCTATCGTTCACTTTATGCAAAATAAACTGAAAATGAATTAAACACTTAAATGTAAGACCAAAAACTATAAAACTGCTAGAAGAAAACATAGGGAAAACACTTCAGAGTAGTCTTCTAAAAAGAAGATTTTATGTCAAAGACCTCAAAAGCCAAGGCAACAAAAAACAAAAATAGACAAATGAGACTATATTAAGCTAAAAGATTCTGCCCAGCTAAGAAAACAATGAACAGAGTTCAGAAGCAACTGATTGAATGGGAGAAAATATTTGGATGCTACTCTTCTGACAAAGGACTAATAATGAGAATATATGAGGAACTCAAACAACTCAATAGCAAAACTCTAAATAATCACATTTAAAAGTGAGCATGAATAGACACTCTTAAAAGAAGATGTACAAAATGACCAACAGTCATGGGATCATTAGTCATCAGGAAAGTGCAAATCAAAACCACAATAGAATATCATCTCACCCTAGTTAGAATGGCTATTATAAAAGTACAAAAAATAATGTATGTTGGCAAGGATGAAGTGAAAGGGAACTCTTACACACTGTTAGTGGAAATGTAAATTACTACAGCTGCTACAGAAAACAGTACGGAGATTTCTCAAAAACAACTAAAAATGGAACTACAGTACAATCTAGCAATTCCACTACTGGATATTTATCCAAAGGATAGGAAATCATTATATGAAAGAGATACTGGCACACCCCATGTTTATTGCAGCACTCTCCATAATAGGAAAGATAAGGAATCAATCTAATTGTCCATCAATGGATGAATGATAAAGAAAATATGGTCTATATACACAATAAAATACTATTCAGCCATAAAAAAAGAAATTATGTCATTTGCAACAATATGGATAGAACTGAAAATCATTACATTAAGTGAAATTAGTGAGGTACAAAAAGGTAAATATCACATGTTCTCACTCATGTAGGAGGGAAAAGAGTTGATCTCATGGAGTTAGAGAGTAGAATGATAGTTACCAGAGGCAGGGAGGGATGTAGCAGGAGGAAGAGACATTGGTTAATGGGTATAGACATAGAGTTAGATAGAAGGAATAAATTCTAATGTTTAAGAACAGAGTAGGGTAACTTTAGTTAATAACAATATATTATTTCAAAATAGTTTGAAAAGAGAACTTAAAATGTTACCAACACATAGAAATGATAAATACACAAGGTGATGGACATCCTAGTTCCCTGACTTATTTATGATACATTTTATGCATGTAACAAACACTACATGTACCCCATAAATATGTATAAATATTAGGCATCAATAAAAGCAAAAGAAAATAATAAGAGAATTAATATATAGGAGTAGAGCTATGAATCAGAGAGGAGCAGGAAAAATTTACTAAAATGGCAGAATGGGGTGGACCTCATTTGGTATTACCCATGACAAGGAATTTCTTTCTTGCTCACTCACTCACTTTTGCTATAGCTAAATATCTATATTATTCTGTGTGTTTACCTTGATATTTATATGTATATAGTTTTCCAGATCATACAAAAAATTTAATTTTCTGCAATTTAAATAAATTGAACTCACATTAGATCACTTGCTTCTCTGTTTTCCAACAGAGTGTTCCAGATACAGGCAAAAAAAATATGCCTTTCAATTCTTATAGGACATTTTCATCCATGCACTCTGGTGTAAATTACCAGTTTATGTCTAGAACCAGCAAGTTACTTTTTTCAGATGTATGTCTTATTTTTCCAACAAGAAAGCAAATTTCTTAGAAAGGTATGATATTTTCTTATGGTTTTCTTGATCTTTCTGATTGACATCTTGACTTTCACATCGTACACGTTCTATAGGTATTATCACATTGATTAATTGAGCTCAAAAAACAGATTTGAGGTAATAGTTAAACTATGTCAAATATTATTTACCTACTTGTTTCTCAAGGCAATCTCCCTCTTTATTGATATTCTGCGTCAACATTATTTCACTGGTTCTCACTAAATAATTTAAGTCCCCCATAAAATTGACTAATCAAAGCTAAATTGTTACATTCCAAGATACTTCTATTTGAGTATGAAAATTTATTTAAGACTTTAAGACCTCCAAGCATAATTTCTAATAGTGGGATTTCAGACCATATGACAAGCCAGTGGGAGACTATTTTTGAGCATACATATACAGCTACCTACTTCCTGTGTGTTGCCATATACAGCTACCTACTTACTTGTTATCATAAATGGGGCTCACTTTCTTTTCTTTCTCCCTTTCCCCTAAATCCTCGATTGTTATCCCCAGGGAAAAAAAACACTTTTTTCTTTCAATAGCTCATTATTTTAGACAACTGATTTTTCATTTGCAATAGGCATTCATTCTATGATACTTACAATCTGGAAGTTAATCTAAATTTGCTATTCCCTCTATAAATTGCCATTTATCCAACTGAGATATTAAATAACAAAGTTTCTCTCTCTAATGTCTTTTCTGTACGTTTGTTTTAGCAGTCCTAAGGTTTCATTTCTGTTGTTGGATTGTATTAGTTCATGTAAATCCTTTTGTATCATTGATTCCTGGCTAAAAAGTATCTCAAAAAGTTTAGGTCATATTTCATATCTAGGTGCTGAATCATTGTGAGTTTTAGTTTTTGTGTTGTTTATTTTTCTGAGTTCTCCATATATTTTACAAATGATAAGGTATCATTTATATTGGTATTAAATAATTTGTAATAATTTGATTTGTTAAAATTATTTATTGTAACAATGTATTTAAATAATCTATATTTATTTAAAACTATTACTCTTTTTGAACTACAAGGTATAATTATAGTGATTTTATGAAATTACTTTCAAAAATTTTGGCATATTGCCAAGTCAGAGGAAATGCTACTTTGGCAAAATAGTTTATCAACTATTGGCATCAAGAATTTTTTTTTCCTGACGGATATGAATTTATATAATGTACCTATTTTATTACTTAAAATTATCAATGCCTACTAATTTTTTCTTGGACAACTTTGCTAAGGTAGCTGCCACAAAAACCATTAATCTACAAATAAAGTTTTTTAGTTTATTTATTCAAAAGTGAAAAACAACAGAAACATTGGAAAGAAAAACCAGGGTTTGAGTCTTATTCCCCATGATTTAATAATTCTGTGAACTTGGGAGATACACTTAATACACTTTAACCTGTTTACAGCATCAAAGGGCTGATATAAAACCAAATGAGGCAATAAATTAGGTATTTTGCGAATCATAAATCTAACATCCCAGTGGCTCTTCTTAATTTCACAGTAGTTATACATGGAGGCCAGTACTTCTTTGACATCTAATGGGGGTTTTGAGAATATCCAGAGAGACTAATTTTGCCATGGAATTTGGTATCCTCATGATGCTTACTCTGGCTGGACAGGAGTATTGATACATCTTCTTCAAGCAGCTTGTAGAGCTTGTCACAAATGGAAGAAAAAGTAGAAGTATACTGTGAATTTAACATGGAAACTGATACTGAATGATCGGTGGGCTATTCTGAGGCATCCTTTTGGTAATGCCCCGACAGAACTTGGGGACCTGTAGAGGGTATGAGTTGTTCCTGCCCGATCAAGAGAGTAATATCCACAGTATATATTTAACTACTTGTTTCTTAATGAAATTAGGTTTCCTGGTAGTAAAATTGTATTCACTATTTTATTAAAATCAGAAGACATTGTTGGTGTCTAACAATGTCTCAGAAAAAATAATATTGTCTGTTGTTTATAATCCCTTCTTTAAAGGTGAATTCTCTGTCTACTAAATTGGAAAAGCAGAGAGAACAAAATTGTTCTACATGGGAAAAAGAATGGAGAAAAGGTCTGGGAAGATGCTAGGGTGGAGAGAAGGCAGACGAATGTACGGTTCAGTAAGACAGGGATAGGGATGAAGAGACCTTGATGTTTTTTGGGGTTTTGGTTAATGTGGGGCAGGGAAAGAAGAGCAAGAGAGGAGGGGTCAGGTAGCTAAAGATGAGGAGAAGTGAGGCAATGGGGAATGGAATTGGTTCTTTTCTTTTCTTTTCTTTTTTTTTTTTTTTTTGAGGCAGAGTCCCACTCTGTCACCCAGGCTGGAGTGTAATGGCGTGGTCTCAGCTCACTGCAATTTCCACCTCCCAGGTTCAAGTTATTCTGCCTCAGCCTCCTGAGTAGCTGAGATTACAGGCTCATGCCACCATACCCAGCTAATTTTTGTACTTTTAGTAGAGACGGGGTATCACTGTGTTGGCCAGGCTGGTCTTGAACTCCTGACCTCATGATCCATCTGCCTCTGTCTCCTGAAGTGCTGGGATTACAGACGTGAGCCACTGTACCTGGCAGGAGTTGGTTTTTAATAGATACTCCTTCTTCTCTTCACAATGTGATCATTAGTGAAGTGTCCATTTATTGCTTTACATTTTCATATTCAATTAAATTACCCTTTTCCTGTTTCAAAAAAAATGTTATGTAATAGCACTGACTTGTGGCAAACTTGAAAGCTTTTCTTTCATAGATTATTTATGGAATAAAATTAAGTATAGAGAAAAAGAAAAAATTTGGTCTTAGTCAGATGATATCTTTTGACTCCTATTATAGACAATAAAATCACGTCTTGAAAGTCAGAGACAATAATGACAGCATGATCACAAATCTTTATTTCAAAGCATCTATCAGTAAGAGAAACAGAGTAAATTGGAGTAAGGAGACTTGTTTGATCTGCCTTTGAAGGTAAAATTAGAGCTGCTTATAGGAATCAAAAGGTTCAGGAGTGTCAAGCTAAAACTATGAGAAAGGCTCCAAGAGGAATAAAATGCTTCTTCTATTTAAGAACATACTTGTAGAGAAGTCTCTGAAAGCTATGTTCTATTGAGCTAATCTATCAGATTAGATTTTGTTCTGGTTTTTATAGATATGGTGGCTTTGGTTTTGTTTTTCCACTGTAAGTTAAAGAATGGGCTTAATATTTTGTTAAGAGTCACTGTGAACATCATATTTTGGATTCTAAATTACTTACCCTGATGATTAAAGAATTTCAGGAATACGGATTTAGTAGACTTTGAAAGGTAAGATTAAATGAAATTCTTTCATTTATTTTTCTCCACTATTCCTCTTTCCTTTGTTTCATAGTTGCTTTGCATTTAATCATTTTCTAAGAGCTTACATTTTTGCTCAATTGAAGATTATCCCATAACTAAGTGATGTATATACAAATACTCAGTGCTGGGAATTATTTCTCTTTAGAAGGAGCAACAGAAATTAAATATTTAGGCTTTTGCAAAATGGCTTGTTTCTTTTGTTCAAAGTGATTATGTATCCCATCAGAATGGAACGTGGATTAGGTGTTTGAATGCTTTGTGCCTCAGGCTTTTTTACAAATACATGTTACTAAATGTAAAAATAACTTCTATTTTTCCAAACTAATTAGTGAGATTTCAGGACACATTGTTCACTCACATTTTTTTTTCCCATGGCTTACCATTAATCTCTATCTGAGCTAGTGACTATATGATCAATGAAGATTAGACATACAATAAAATTTGTTCCTGGAATTTGTCTTACTTATGTTTAAAGCATTTGTGTTGTGAGGAAAGCAATTTTTTTTCACAGACACTTAAGTGTTCAGTAATTGATAGCCATCTGAATGTTTTCTCTTTAAGGCTTTAAAGAAACATTTAAAATCTGAAATTGGAGGCAAATTGGGGAAATTGTTTTGTATCAATGAGTTCTTAACGCTTACTATGTACATCCTCTCTCTCTCCGTATATATATTTAGTTTTAACAACCCCAATGATGGAGGTATTATTATCTCCATTTAATAGGTAAAGAAGCTACAGCTTACAGAGATTTGGTAACTTTCAAAATCCATCTAAGACACATAACTTTTAAGGGATTAACCTTTATTTGAACCCACGAAGCTTTCTCATGGACCCAGAGCTCCTACAATAGTGCTATGTGATTCATTTCATTTCTTCAGCTCTTCTGACATTCTTTTTGACCATCATTAAGCTCATAAAAAGGAAATTTAGTTAATATTCGATTATATATGTTAAGAAATGGAAAGATTGTTATATATTATAAACCAAAAATAAAATTCTAAGGCCCCTCAACCATCCAAATGGACGTTTTCCTCAGCCAAGGCACTCTTAAGTTTAACCAGAAAGACTGGTTTAGGTCATCATGGGAAGTGGGGGTTGGACATCTCTTATTATACCTCTCCATCATTAACATCAACACATACTTTAAGTCTCATAAAAAACATCTTACAACCTATTCTTTCTGAAGCCTACTAACTGAAGGCTTCCTCGGCAAATAAGAACTTTGATCTCCACAATCCTTTATCTCAACACATACATTTCCTTTCTATTGATCCCAGGTCTTTAGATAGTCAACCAATTGTCAACCAGAAAAATTTTAAACATGCCTATAGCCTGGAAGCCCCCAACTTCCAGTTGTCCCACCTTTCTGGACCAAACCAATGTATTCATTAAATGTATTTGATTGAAATCTCATTGGCCTCTTCAGTTCCTATGTCGTGGCCCGGGGTTCAATCTGTGAGGTGGGGGCCTATAATCAGGACTTCATCTTGCTTTGCTTTTTTTTTTTTTCCCCCATTTTTTCTCTTTTCGCCTGATTAAATTGTGCTCTACTTACCCTTCAATGTGTCTGCATGCCTAAATTTTCCTGGTTGTGTGACAAGAGCCTGGTTTCAGCTGAACTAAGGAGCAAATTCTGCAACATCATGTCTCCCTAAAATGTATAAAACCAAGCTGTACCCCAACCACCTAGGGCACATGTTCTCAGGACCTCCCAGGGCTGTGTCACAGGCCATGCTTATTCATATTTGGCTCCGAATAAACTTTTAAAAATATTTTACAGAATTTGACTCTTCTCGTTGACGATATAAATGCAAAAACGGTAAAGAAAACAAAGTATTTTAGCTTTGTAATATAAAACTATTTTGTTACTGTTAAATTTGGATTTATTTTTCTCTGTTTCTGACCAATTATTAAAAATAATTCATATTTCATTAGCACTCACAGGTGAGTGTAAACAGGTTCAGGTTATGTGGAGAAATGAAGAAGTCAGTTACTTAAAAATTCACTGAGGCCGGGTGCAGTGGCTCAGGCCTGTAATCGCAGCACATTGGGAGGCCGAGGTGGGCGGATCACGAGGTCAGGAGCTCCAGACCAGTCTAGCCAACACAGTGAAACCCTGTCTCTATTAAAGATACAAAAATTAGCTGGGCATGATGGCGAGTGCCTGTAATCCCAGCTACTTGGGAGGCTGAGGCAGGAGAGTTGCTTGAAACCAGGAGGTGGAGGTTGCTGTGAGCCGAGATTGTGCCATTGCATTCCAGCCTGGGCAATAGGGTGAGATTCCAACTCAAAGAAAAAGAAAATCACTGAAATATGTTCACAAGGAACATTTAGAAGAATGTATCCATGGATTGTTTTTATTGGCCATAATGTACATGCAGTTAAATATTTTTCAATTGTACAAAATTCTATAGAAGAATCAAACTTTCTCATAAAGCACTCTGTTATTGAATTCCAGCACAGATTTGAGAGGAGTCTGATATTATAAAATTATGTTGACTTATAAAAGAATAGTCAACTTGCAAATGTAGAAAACCTGACCTCAGAAAAGGAAACATTCTTGTTTTCATCCAATGGGAGACACTGAATCAAATGATAAAAAGATTTCTGTATAATCAGAAAGTTTGTATTGAGCAGACAAAAATGTTTAATCAGTCGTTTCCTTGATCTGGCTATTTACCTCCTGTTAGTTCTCATTCTTGCTTTTCGATAAGAATCCCCATTTCTCAGTTACCATAAAATGAAGAAACAACAGGCCCTGAAGAAAAGTAAAGAGTATCCTGAGCACTTAATAGGTTATCCTCTGTAAATAAGTGCATTTGACTTTTAGCTTTACATATCAATCTTTTCTAAGGGTGGCTAAACTGACGTTTTTTCTGTAGGCCCAATACCTTGAAGATATTGATTGGAAATACGTTTGCAGATTTGCAAGTCAGAGTACTTGACACTAGACCACTCTGATTTCACTCTGGGCAACATTCTCCCGGCTTCTCCAGGCACCTTTCTTCTGTCTCAGGAGTGATTCTGAAGTGGTGTGTTCTAATAACATGGGAGTTTCCTGACCCTCTTACGGATGTGCGACAGCGGTGTGGCTTGTTTATTCAGCTCAAACCCCTTAAGGGAGAGGGAGCATGCAAGTGAGCGGGTGCAGGAGCCAGTGTGAGTGTTTTGGGCTCCGGCCCCACAGCAGTGTCTAGGGGTGTTACAATGACTTTTTAGCCCTGCCATCCGGAAATGGCTTAAGTGTTAAATAGCTCAGTGAAGAGTCAGTGTGACAGTCTTTTTGGGTTCCTGCACCCAGTGTGTCCTGAATTATTGTCCAGTGTCCAAAAAGCATTGGGTCACACAGACTTGAAGGATGGTGAATGTGGGGATTTTATTCAGTGCTGGAGGTCGCTTTCAGCGGCATGGGTAGCTGGAGAGGGGATGGAGTGGGAAGATGATCTTCTTCTGGAGTTCAGCCACAGCAGAACTCTGGGCGTTCAGATACTCCCCCTCTGTTCTCCTTCTCCGCAGCTCTGCCACTCTTTTGCTTGTGAAGCCTGGGGTTTGTGGTTTATATGGGCACAGGATGGGGAGTGCATAGCAGGCCAAAAGACAATATTTGGGCATGAAAACAGGAATGCCTGTTCACATTTAGGGCCGCAAGTCAAGGCTTGAAAGTGGAGCCCTCACCAGGAATCCCAACCTCCTGCCCCCTGTCTCCTGTCCATATCTCTAACACTTGTGAAGCAAATCGTATGTAATTTGTTGTTAGTAATAAAGTGTTAAAGTTTGGTAAATAATTTAGTTTTTACAAATTAGATTGGGTCTAAGATTACTCATATAATAATATCATTTTTGTGTTTCAGTAAGCCATTTTTGAGTTGAAAAAATATCTGTGGAATTAAACCATATTTAGAGTTTAGGAAACTCTATACCTTGCTTGTCACACTTGTGGTCCAACTCATGAGCCAGAAAATGACATAGGAAATATTTGGGACTAAATCATATACTATCATACAATTTTTAAATACTGATATCCCCTAATACTTTTATAAAAGCTTTCTTTATAAGTAAAAAAAAAAAAAAGAGATAAATTCAGAAAAAGGTATACATGTAACCTAAAAATAGTAGCCCTAATATTAAGCCTTCTAAATGACTTATGAGGACAGATTTTGTGGAACAGATAGTATTACACAAATGCAGAGTGCCTAGAGCAACAGTCTATTTCTTGTCTCATTGGTTGGTTTGTTTCTGTTAGTGTTTTGATCATATCACAGATTTTTCAGTAATTCCTCAAGTCGGTATAGATAATGCGCTACTTCACTACGGGAATTTAAGGGTAAAGAGAAATAAATAATTCACTCATTATGAAGCCTTCATTAGTTTCTCTTTTCAAAGCCTCCATTACATTTGCTCCCTTTCTTTTGTCAGTTACAATTAGTATTGCAAACCAGCCATTTATGGACTTATTTCACCTGTTTTTGAACTATAAGCTCCTTAGGGACAGAGCCTTGATATTATTATTTGTATTGCCTTATAGAAAGCTTTGCACGCAGTAGGCACACATTGGTACTCATTGAGTAAATGGTGTCATTCATATTAATTTAAATAATCATCACAATAATTAAAGGCTGGGGAAATCTATTATAGTGGAATAATTTAAAATTTTAAAATAAATAACCAGAATCCCTAAGAAACCATTTTTATTTGCTTGTTTGGTTAATTTGGCAAGTGCCCTTCTTAATATAGTTAAAGTATTGCTTTGTATAAAATATATGCTTGAAATAATTAGTAAATAATCATTAATGTTACAACTGAATATATTAAAAAGTATTAAACGTAATTTAAAATAATCATAAAAGTCATATAGTAATAAAATTTTTAGATCAAGTTGATTTTATATGATTGTAAAATTCAGGAATATTCAGAAAATCTTATTTAGCCATATTTTTCTTCCACAATTTTTACTTGGACTGATAGGAGCTAATCAAAGATGTTTTATTAGATTATAAAAGTAGTATGAAGAAACGGGAATTATACTAGAAATAGGACACTTGGCTTTTAATCTTTATTTTGTAATTAACTGGCTATGTGACTAGGGTAGTTATTTAACAACTCTGAGACACATATTTCTAAAATGGAATGATGGTAGACTGATAGTCTATGGTTTTGCAAAGTGTGGATGTTGGTGAGTGAGGTAAAAGAATTGTCTTTGATACTAGCTGCAGTCTTCTGATGTATATGATAAATAATTAGAGTAAGATGCAGAAAAGAAAGCAAGTTTTACAAAGTGATTTTAATTCTAAGTGGAAGTAATACAGTTGTTAAGGTGTTTTATTCTTTAAAATGATGTGAAATTGGACTGGGCACAGTGACTTGTGCCTGTAAAGCCAGCACTTTGGGAGGCTGAAGCGAGTCGATCGCTTGAGCTCAGGTGTTAGAAACCAGCCTGGGCAACATCACAAAAGCCCATCGCTAAAAAAAAAAATACAAAAAATTAGCCGGGTATGGTGGCATACAACTGTAGTCCCGGCTACTTGTGAGGCTGAGGTGGGAGGATCGCTTGAGCCTGGGAAGTTGAGGCTGCAGCAAGCCGTGATCACTCCACTGTACCCCAGCCTGGGTGACAAAATGAGACCCTGTTTCAAAAAATAAAAAAGGATGTGAAATTGGTTTTTTGAACTTAGGATGAAACACCTACATACAACACCCAAATTACGAAAGGAATATTTGTAATTCTGATTTCTTTAACACAGGCTTCTCCATCATTTCCTCTGGGATGAACATAGTTTTTTTGTTTTTTGTTTTTTGTGTTTTTTTTTTTTTTTTTTTTTTGACAACTCAGCTACATGTACATCTTCCTCAGTGGAAGAGTCATCCTCTAACAAGAGTTTCTGTAATGTGAATGTGCAGCAAACAATAATCTCCTTAATTTCCATTATAGAAGTTTTATACCACAAGAAGTAAGTCGATCTAGTATCTTTCAACAAATATCACTGGAATAATTGCGTATTCATACGCAAGCAAAAGAACTTCAATTTATACCTTGTATCATATACCAGGATTAATTCAAATTCAGTCATAAACTTAAACGTAAAATTTAAAATTAGAAAACTTCCAGAATAAAAAAATACAGAATATTGTGTTAAGTAATATTTTTTAGATATAATATCAGAAGTATAATCCACAAAAGGACAAATTACTTACATTAATGTCATTATAATTAAAAACTCCTGCTCTTCTATCAAGCAAATAAGAGAGAAACCACAGAATGGGAGAAAATATTTACAAATAATAAATTTGATAAAGGATTTGTGCCACCATATCTAAAGATATCTCAAACTACACAGGAATACAACTTAACAATAAACATAAATGAATTTGACACACACTACAATGTTGATGAATCTCAGAATAACTAGTCTGAGTGAACGAAGCCGGGCAAAAAAGAATACCTACTAGATGATTCAATTTATATAAAATTCTAGAAAATTTAAATTAAAATATGAGAACAGAAAACAGATCAGAGATTGCCTGAGGATGGGTGAGGAGTGGTGAGAAGTAAGAGCTACAAAAGAACATAAGGAAACATTTAAGAGAAATTAATATGTTCATTATCCAGATTGTGGTGGTTCCATGAATGTGTACAGATGCCAAAACTTACCAAATTGCACATTCTTACTAAGTACAGTAAGTACAGTAAATCATACTCTAATAAAGCAATTAAACTTTTTATGAAGTGAATTTAAAACATAAGAAGACGTTTTAAAATTTCCTTACAAATTTCAGCTCATTCTGATTACTCCTTGTACCATACTGTGACGAAGTTAATATTAAACAACAGAACAAACCATAGTCCCTCACTTTAAAGAGCTCAAAACAGTGGAGCACTTCTACTTTTGACTAGCAGACTAGTGAGCTAGATGCTTTAAAAATGATATCATGCTACAATGAAAATAGATTCCAAATAAATTTTAATTTGTTTCTTACCCAGAAACAATAGACTAGCACTCAATAGTGTAAAAAAAAAAAAAAGGAAACACACAAATAGATAAATGAACACACAGATGAAAGTAGAGCCACGAGCTATAGATGACTTTAAAAGCATGAAGAGGTGGAGGCCAACCTTTGAGCCCCATGAATAGTTGAGAATCCATGCCTGAGAATCTTCAATTCAACTTGTGAACTTAAGGCTCTTTCAACAGGCCTAGACCCTTGAAGAGAGTACCCCGATAGTAATGATATGGGGTAGAAAAAAAATCCACTAAAAAATAGATCTTACCAAGAAATTGGTAATTTTCAAGGTGGCTACAGGGGAAAATATTAATAATTCTCCTTACAGAAAATTTATAGCTAGTAGCCTGCTCTCATACAGGTCTGGTGTTCAAATATTCGCTAATTATTTAGTCAGGGAAACCCCAAGCTTACATTGTGTTCCACAAAATAGGTTCTCCCAATAAGAAAACACATTACCCAACATAGTAGGGAATAAACCATCATAATTGAGCATCAGAAGAACAATACACAATTTCTCATATTGAAATTACAAGGTAAACCGTAAGGAATTATTTTTCAAATGTGTAAATTATAAAATATAGAATGAAAAATAACAAGGGTATTGGTAACTATTTAAGATAACTAGGTAGATACTTTTCTAAAGAAACAAATATATACTTTATATGTAAAATATGCAATTAATAAACTGACAAGAAAATCAGTGGATGCACTGAATAACAGGTTACAGCCCCCTGAAAAAAGGAATAATAAGCTGAAAGATAAAACTGTATATATCTTATAAATGATGACAGAGAGACAATAATATGGGGAATTTTTTAAAAAGTTGTGAGACTTAAAGGGTACATTGAGAAAGTTCGTCATATATCTAATGAGAATTCCAGAAAAATGAAGAGAATGGGAAGAACAAATATTCAAAGTGATAAATGCTGGAAATATTATATAACGAATAGAGTACAGACCAAATATAAAAATCACTATGTATACCAAGCAGAAAAAAGTAAAAGAAATCTATATGTAGATACATGGAGGAGAAACTTCAAAATACAAAATAGAACAGAGAAGATCAAAATAAGAGGAAAAAGACCAACACACACATACAAGGGAAGGGTCTTCAAAAAATTCATGGAAAATTCATATTATGGAAAAACTAGGCATGGATTTCAAACATTTTTTGCACCAAAATAAACTCATTCTAACTTGCTATAACTTATCTGAACAGGATCTAGTTTGATGCACTGAAAAGAATAAGGCATCAGTTTAAAAAGATCCCTTATCAGAGCAACACGAATTCTGCTAAAGTTGAAGCAAGAGCAAATATCAAATTTATGAAGCTTGAGCAGAAGAATGGTGCAATCATTGATGCCTTACAGAAAGTTTATGGGGACAATGCCCCAAAGAAATCAGCAGTTTACAAATGGATAATTCTTTTTTTTTTTTTTTTTTTTTTTTTTGTATTTTTAGGAGAGACAGGGTTTCACCGTGTTAGCCAGGATGGTCTCGATCTCCTGACCTCGTGATCGGCCCTCTTCAGCCTCCCAAAGTACTGGGATTTCAGGCGTGAGCCATCGCGCTCAGCCAAACTTATTTTTTTTTAAATGACAAGAAGAAGTTGAAGATCAAGTCCACATAGGCAGACCATCCACATTCATTTACAAGGAAAAATTCATCTGATTTGTGCCTTAATTGAAGAGAACCAACAATGAACAGCACAAACAATAAATAACACCATTAGACATCTCAATTGGCTTATGTTACACAATTCTGACTGAAAAATTAAAGTTGAACAAACTTGCTACTTGATGGGGCCAAAACTGTTGCACCTGATCAGCTGTAGACAAGAGCAGAGCTTTCAATGAAAATTTTGAACAAGGGAAATAAAAATAATGAAGCATTTCTTTAAAGAATTTTAAAAGGAGATTAAACAAGACTCTATAAGCATGATCATGATCCTGAACACAGAGCACAATCAAAGCAATGGCTACCAAGAAGTGGAAGTGGTCCAGGCAAAGCACAAGAGCAAAAGTCAAGAGTAAAGATTATGGCAAAAGTGTTTTGGGATGCTCAAGGTATTTTGCTTGTTAACTTCCTGAAGAACCAAAGAATAATAACATCTGCTTAATTATGAGAGTGTTTTTAGAATGTTAGCCTAGTGTTTAGCAAAGAAACTTCCAAGAAAGCTTCACCAGAATCTTTCTCCACCGTGAAAATTCTCCTGCTCATTCCTCTCAAAAAAGGCAATTTTGCAAAAGTTTCTGTGGGAAATCATTAGGCATCCACATGACAGTCCTGATTTGGCACCTTTTGACTCCTTTTTCTCCCCAGTCTTAAAAAAAATATTTAAATGGTACCTGTTTTTTCTTCAGTTAATAATGTATAAAAAGACTGCATTGACATGATGAAATTCTCAGGACGCTTAGTTCTTTAGGGATAGAATAAGTGTCTGATATCATGACTTATGAAATTGTCTTGAACCTGATGGACAATTGTTAAGAACTTTATGTGAAGGAATAAAGTTTATATTTTTTATCTTTTAATTCAATTTTTCTATAAAAATTTTGAAGTTCTGTCATTTGTATGTATGCGTATACATGTATGAATACAAATAAAATTTGAGTGACAGATGATTTTTCAATAGCCATGAACCAAGGTAGTAGTGCTCAAGTTGTGTTCCGAGAAAAAAATGAAGTGCCAGCCTTGTATTGTATCCCCGTAATCTATCTTCAGAAAACAGAACAAAATACAATTATTTTCAGATAAAAATATATTAAGAGATCTGACCATGATGATACTCTTGAGAAAAAACTTCTGAGGGGTGTACCTTATTAAAAAAGACAATGACCCTAAAAGTAGGAAAAAAGTTGGCAAAGATATAATTAAATCCATGTAAATGGTCTCTGTAGGGTAATAAAAATAATGTCTACAAAGCAAAGAAAACACACAATAAAATGCTAGACGGCAGTATTTTTTTTTTAGTTGGAAGTGACATAATGTGTCCAGGAGTTTCTTAACCCTTCCTGAACCGCAAAGGACCTTACTACACCTCAACTGGTTATTTTTTTTTTTTATTTTTTGAGACAGAGTTTCGTTGTTTGTTGCCCAGGCTGGAGTGCAATGACGTGATCTCAGCTCACCATAACCTCCGCCTCCCAGGTTCAAGCTATTCTCCTGCTCAGCCTTCCGAGTAGCTGGGGTACTCCCTCTTTTAAGTGAAATCTGGAGCAAGACTGCTTAAATTTGAAGAACTGAGTTTGTATCTATTTGATCCAGAGCAAGTTATTTAACCTTTCACTACCTCAGATTCTTCACCTGTAAAATGGGAATAGTAATAGTATGTATCACAGAAGATTTTTGCAAGTATTGAATGAATTATTATATTTAGATGACTTAGAATAATGTCTGACATATAGAACTATGAAAATACATTTATCAGTAGTATTATTGTTGTTTTTAATATTATATATTTCCAAAGAAAACTTAGATAGGAAAAGGCCTCCAATTACTTTTATAAGCCTACTTTTTACCAGAAACATACCCTAAAAAGTACAAGAAAAGAAAACTGTAGGCCAGTCAGATTAATAAAGATTCAGAAATCTTACATAATGAAAGTATTAATATAATGCAAACTTTGGCATATAAAATCTACTAATGTATAAAATATATAATTTATATCCTAACCAAGGGGTATTTGTTTCGTTAATGCAAGAAAGATTTAGCATTCTTAATGCAAATTATATATTATGTAGAGTAAAAGAGGGAAAGTCATAGGATTACCCAACTGATGAAAAAAAACACTCATTTGAGATAGTTCAACACTCATTCATGCAAACAGACATTTAGAAAAGTAGAAAAAGGAAGAAATTTCCCTAACAAAATGAAGGCTTTTCATCAATAATATTAAGCAAAGCATCATAGATAATGGTGAATCCTTAGAAGAAATCTATTTAATGTCAGGATCAAAACAAGGGCATCTGGTATCACTGATTCTAATCTATCACTGCAACACAAAACAAAAAGAACAAAGAACTGAAAAGAAGAGTTATAATGAGGACTGCCACAATGAATAACTCTAAGGGGAACATAATATGCAATGTGAATGATGCCTCCAGAATGTACAATAAAACAGGCCTGATTTTAAGATAGGAAAAAATTAGGTAAAATTGCCATCATTCAGAGATAAATGATTGTCTATAAAACAACCCAAGCTATCCACACAAACTGTTAGAAATAATAATAGGCTTTAGTCAAATCAATGTACAAAATGAATAGTATTCATACAAGCAACAATAATTAGAAATTTTAAAATAATAACAGTAATAAAACATCCCATTTTCAAAATTATATATTGCTGCAGAATATTTCTATCAAAAAGTGCAAATTTATCTAGAAGGAGAAAACTGTAAAACTTAATTAAAAGATATTTACTAAATAAAAAGATAAGGCATACTTACAGGTAGGAAGACTTAATATGATAAAGATATCAGTTCTTCCTAAATTAATATATATACATAATGTAATTATTTATAAACTTCCAGCAGAACTCTTTTTCTGAATAGAGATCAGTTGGTCATACAATTCATATAAGTAAATAAATCATAGCATTGAAGACAATTTTGAAGAAGAATAGAGGACTAGATAGCAATACTTACAAAGATGTAGCATTAGTACAAAAACAAACACACAAATATATGTATTCATTTATCTTTGCTGTAACATACATTTGTATACACAACATATGCTAAAATATGTATGTGAATGTATTATTCCATTTTCACACTGCTGTAAAGATACTACCTGAGACAGAGTAATTTATAAAGAAGGGAAGTTTAATTTACTCGCAGTTCTGCATGGCTCTGGAGGCCTCAGGAAACTTACAATCACGGCAGAAGACAAAGTAGAAGTGGAAACAAGATATGTCTTTCTTACATGATGGCAGAGGAGAGAGAGAGAGAGAGAGAGAGGAAGAACCACATTTAAAACCATCAGCTCTTGTGAGAACTCCCTCATTATCATGAGAACAGAATGGAGGAAACTGCCCCCATGATCCATGAAATCACCTCCCACCAGGTCTCTCCGTTGATACACGGGGATTACAATTCAAGACGAGATATGGGTGAAAACACAGAGCCAAAGCAAATCAGACCACCTCTTCCTTCTCCCAGAATTCAATATACTTTTTACATTTCAAAACCAATCATGCCTTCTCAGCAGTCCCCCAAAGTCTTAACTCATTCCAGCATTAGCCCATTGGACCCAAAAGTCCAAGTCCAAAATCTCATTTGAGACAAGGCAAATCCCTTCCACCTATAAGCCTATACAATTAAAACAAAAAAAAACCCATCAAATTAGTTACTTCCAAAATACGATAGAGGTACAGGCATTGGGTAAATGCTCCCATTCCAAAAAGGAGGGATTGGCCAAAACAAAGGGGCCACAGGCCCTGGCAGGGCACTCAGTAAATCTTAAAGCTCCAAAATACTCTCTATTGACTCCATGTCTCACATCCAGGGCATGCTGATGCAAAGGGTGGGATCCCAAGCCTTGGGCAACCCCATCCCCGTGGCTCTGCAGGGTACAGCCCCCCGGGTGGCTTTCATGGGCTGGTATTGAGTGTCTCCAGCTGTTCCAGGGGCACGATGAAAGCTGTCGGTGTATCTATTATTCTTGGTTTTGGAGAAGTGTGGCCCTCTTCTCACAGCTCCAATAGGCACTGCCCCAGTGGGGACTCTGTGTGGGGACTGCAACCCTACATTTCCCCTTTGCATTCCCCTAGTAGAGGCTCTCCATGAGGGCTCCACCTCTGCAGCGGACTTTTGCTTAGACATTCGGGCATTTTTATACATCCTGTGAAATCTAGGTGGAGGTTGCCAAAGCTCAACTCTTGTCTTCTGTGCACCCATAGACCCAACACCACATGGCAGCTGCTAAGGCTTCAGGCTTGCACCCTCTTAAGCAATGGCCTGAGCTGTATCTTGGCTCCTTGTAGCAAATAGCTGGAGCCGGATTGGCTGGAATACAGGGCACCAAGTCCCAAAGCTGCACAGAGCAGCAGAGCCCTGGGCCTGACCCAAGAAGCCATTTTTTCCCTCCTAGGCCTTGGGCCTGTGATGGGAGGGGCTGCCGCAAAGATCTCTGACATGCCCTGAAGACATTTTCACCATTGTCTTGGCTGTTAACATTTGGCTCCTCATTACTTATGCAAATTTCTGTAACAGGCTTGAATTTCTCCCTCGGAAAATGGAGTTTTCTTTTCTACCACATGGTCAGGCTGCAAATTTTCCAAACCTTTATGCTCTGCTTCCCTTTAAAATATAAGTTCCAATTCCAAATCATCTGTTTGTGAATACATATAACTGAATGCTTTCAGAATAAGCCAGGTCACCTCTTGAATGCTTTGTTGCTTAGAGATTTCTTCTGCCAGATACTCAAAGTTTTCTCTCTCAACTTGAAAGTTCTACGGATCTCTAGGGCAAGAGTAAAATGCCTCCAGTCTCTCGGCTAAAGCATAGCATGAGTGACCTTTACTCCAATTCCCAATAAGCTCTTCATCTTCATGTGAGACCATGTCAACCTGGACTTCATTGTCTATATCACTATCAGTGTTTTGGTTGAAACAATTCAACAAGTCTCTAGGAAGTTCAAAACTTTCACTCATCTTCTGGTCTTCTGAGCCCTCCAAACTGTTTCAACCTCTGACTGTTACCCAGTTCCAAAGTCAATTCCATATTTTCAGATTATCTTTATAGCCATACCCTACTACTTCAGTGCCAATTCTCTGTATTAGTCCATTCTCACACTCCTATAAACAACTACCTGAGACTGGGTAATTTAAGAAGAAAAGAGGTTTAATTCACAGTTCCACATGGCTGGTGAGGCCTCAGGAAACATATAATCATGGTGAAAGATGAAGGAGAAGCAAAGCGTGTCGGTGGCAGGAGAGAGAGAGAGAGAGAGAGAAAGATCGAGGTAGTGCTACACTTAAGACCATCAAATCTCATGAGAACTCCCTCACTATCATGAGAACAGCATGGGGGAAACCACCACCATGATCCAATCACCTCTCACCAGGTCCCTCCCTCAACATGTGGGGACTATAATTCGAGATGAGATTTGGGTGGGGACATAGAGGCAAACCATATCAGTGCATGTATGTATATGCATATGTGATACGTTTATATATCATTATATACTTGTGTGTGTACATATATATGTATATATATATAAATGTAGAGAGATATATAGCTATAGGTATACGTGTGTGTGTGTGTGTGTGTGTGTGTGTGTGGAGAAAGATAAACTGAGAAAAAGAGAAAGAAATTGAGAGAGGAAGGAAGCAGAATAGAAAGCTTATTGAATTCAAAGCTAAATTCTACATAAATGTAATACTTAATCATTAAATCAAAATCTGCAAATGTCAATATTAAGTATATTATAACTATGACTTTTGAATAGAAAAAGATTTAAAAACTACAATATTTATAATTCTTAAATGAAGAGATTCATATGCTTTACTGCCTTCTGTTTTGTTTTGTTTTTTGACAGGGCCTCGCTCTGTCACTCAGGCTGGAGTGAAGTGGTGCAATCACAGTTCACTGAAACCTTGAACTCCTGGGTACAAGCAATCCTCCTGTCTGGAACTACAGGCATGTACCACAATGCCTGACTTTTACTGCTTTTTATTTAAGGTTTAATAACAGGAAAGATATCACAAAGAAACTTAAACTACATAGAGAAAATACTTGTAATTCATGTCATTCCCAAGGAATTTGAAATAAAATATATAAAGATTCCTACTGATCAATTAGTGATAAACAACAATGTAATAATCATAAGAAAAAACTAAACGAATGGGTGATTTATTAAAAAGGATACAAGAATAGAGAATGATATATGAAAAGATATCCATTAATGATCAGAGATACGTAGATTTTGGTAGTCTTAAAACTTTACAGCAACATTTTTGGACATTTCTTCCATCTAGATGGTGGATCTATGTCCCCTCCTCTTGAATCTGAGTGGACCTTTCTGGCTTCAATCAATAAAAAGTATGACAGAATTGATGGTCTGTTGTTTCCAGGCCCAGGTCATAAAAGGCCAGGCAGATTCACTCTTGGCCACTCAAATGCATTCTCTTGTAGTCCTGAGCAACAAGTCTGACTTCTCTGAGTTGCTGTGTTGATAAGAAGCTTATAGGTGCTCTGGTCTTCAAGCCTCAGCTATTGGTCATCCTTGGCTGTTCAAATCTTTCTTCCTGAGGGCGTGGATGTTATGGTGGAGACACAATGCATTCCTGATCCATGGGAAGAATGAACATAAAATAAAATAGTTATTATCTTATGCCATTAAGTTTCAAAGTAGTTTGTTTTGTAGCAAAAAATAATGGAAACAGAGTTTGAATCAAGTAAATACTTTCTCACCTCCTGTATATTGCCAAAAAATAAAACCTCTCACAATAACAGATGTCACCACAAAATGTCAACAAATGTAGAACTCTTATATAGTACAGGTGGAAATGTAAATCACTCCAATCTTTGGAGAACAATTCAATAATATTTTAAAAATTTAAGAAAGCTTTAACTCAATAATCTCACAATGGTATTCCCAGAATTTCACATGTATATAAGGAGAGATGGAGAAAACTGTACATTGCAGCATAGATTTTAATAGTCAAAATCTGGAAGCAGTCCATAGAGGAAATGTATAGATAAATTTGGCTCTAGTTATATAGTAAATATGTGTCTGGTATGCAGTAGGTACTCAATATTTATTGAATAAATGAATGGATTAATATAATGCACCAAAATGAATAGTTGATGTATTGGCATGGATGCTTCTTTAAAAGCATGTGCTATAAAATATGATTAGCATGATAACATTTCTGAATTACCTCATACACTTTTAACTCTTTAATTTACAAATAAATGCAGTCTGATTTGGTGCTATGATAGAGATTTATGAAAAGGCTTCCCATATTATAGGGTAGATTATTGGCAAAGACCCAGGTATGCAAAGCAACAGCAGTTTGTGGCCCTGAGGCATTCAGATCACGGAGGCTCCATGGCATCCGCATCCTCTAGGTCTTGCATGGCCACTGGTGCATTTCACCAAGTGAAGAACTGGATCAGCTTTACATTTTACAAAGACCACTCTGGCAAAACAGTTTGCAAGATTATGTGCAAAATTAAGTGTTAGGAGACAATCACAGAAATTGGTGTTAGACCAATATAGTCAGTGGCGATTGAGAGAAAGAGATCTGATTCCAGGGGTATTTAAGAGGTAGAATTGAGACAATGTGTGACCCAATGCATGTGGCAAGATCAGGGAGAGGGAGGAATCTGGAAAGACTACCTGACTCTGGATCTAAGTGAATACAGGTTGTGTTCATTGACTTAGGAGGATGCGAGGAAAGTGCAGGTTTTGGGGTTAATAGATGATAAGCCTAGTTTTTAGATCTGCCAAGTTTGGGACATCTGTGGAACATTTAGGAGGTAATATGTGGTTTGCAGAGGAATCCAAGAAAACAAAAGTGTCTTCAGAGTGAGACAAGTAAATGGGAGTGGTATTTGGGGATGTCACTGTGTTGTAAAGTCTATAATGATGATGATTTTAAAGTGCCCATATAACTCATTCAGTGTGTTTTTAATAGACAGCCTCACAATTTAATTCAAACCAATTTTCATTAAGGATCTCTTCTATGCCCACTCTGGAGCTCTGAGCCTTGGTAGAGCTAAGGCGCTGTCTTGTCCCTGCAATTCTGTTTTCAAGATGTGTTCCATTATCTGTAGCACTAATAATGCGTTATACTCCCTCTCACCTCTAGCACATTGTCACTTTTGCCCTACTGTGCCTCACCTCGGGCCCCACTGTGGTTGTCACCTCCCTATGACTCATTTTTCTCTGTCCTAAGAGCAGGTATGTTCCTCAATAAGGACTGTGTCTTTGTCTCTGGCATAAACCCAGTGCTCACTAAGGTACCTTATAATAGGTATTTAATAAATATTTGTTAAATAGTAAATATTGTTTTAAGACATAGGCCATGTACACTGGGAACTTATAATCAAATGTGAGCGTAGCACAGTTTGCTTGGAACTGTTCTCTGTTGCTTTATGCCTGCCATGCATCTCTTTTCAGTTATATGTAAATAACTAAGTCAGGACTACATGTTTTTCTTTTATGCCATTGGCCATCTCTCCTATCATAGTGTTCAGGTAATGTTCACAGTATTCACTTGAGCAATATTTTAGGGTACTAACAAGATTAGCCATTTTGCACTCTGTCCATATTAACTATTCTGCAAACCTAATGATTTGTTTATTTAACTCAGTACTGATTTCCCCATTAGGGCCTATTAGCACCTCAAAATTGGCTTTGTATACCTGCTGAAACCTGATTATTATCAGCAATTAGTAATTTGATGGATCATTTATATAAAATTTAAATGGAGAAGCAAAGCACCTGAAGTTAATGGCTTTATCTGGCTATGAATTTAGAAAGAGGGCAAAAGTTGGCAACATGATTTCTCAAATTCTTATGGTTGAAAGAAGGCATTGAGTTCACCATTTCCATGCATTTTGAAGGACTTTAAGTAGATTATAGTTGAATTAAAAGGGCCTGCATTTATCTGAGCATGTAGAACTTGAATTTTAAAACCTCTAACAATTTCGTTCTAAATTTTTGTTTTATTGTTACAGCTAGGGATGGGTTGGCTCATTGACTTAATTTCTTTTTCTAATGTACGCCTCTGCGCTTCAGAAATAAATGGAGAGAAATGAGTGAGAGAAAGAAACAGAACAGTTGACTGATGACCTTTGAAATATATCAAAACAACAATCTATTTATAGCCACTGGGAAATGCTCATCTCTTTGAAGGCATCTCACAGCCTCTTTATCCTATGTGGCCTTTTTAGGTGTTCCTTTTTAATCCTGATCTAAATAAAGTAAATGCTTCAGAGTATCAAATTTATAGTCCAGCTAAATGAGAAATCCATTAGCTTGGAAACTCCTAGAAGTTGCATTGCTGTGGCCATTGATTTCTCCTCTCTGGTATTAACCTTACCTTGTATCCATTGAACACACCCTCCTGGCAGTGGGTCCATTTACTCACCTATCATCATCTCATGAAGAGCCCCAGGTGGCCCCCTGTAGCATGTCTCTTTGAAAAACTATTACTTTGATGGTGAAAGAGTCAGTGTGACATCAGAAGTATCCTGAAGATTCCTGTGCTTACCATTTTTATACCGAACAGAACTCCTGTAGTTACAGAACCTAAAACCAATGCACAATGTGATCGATATTAGTAAACAGTACACCACTATCTTAGACATTTAAAGTTTGTACTAGGAAAGATCAAATCAAATAAACAAACAGGCAGTGGCTCGCCTTTTTTGCATAGGGCAGCCTGTCTGCAAAGTTTTATCTCACTAGGCTGCTATTTTTGAGGACCTCCTGAAGCTGAGGAAAGCTCTTTCTTTGGTTAGGTGTGGAAATATCAAGTCAATTTGTTAAATTGAATATTTTTCATGTATTTGCTCACACTGATCTTAAAGATGTTTAGGTTTAACAAGCCCTAAAGAAACACAAATTAATAAAAGTGGAGTTATGAACTTTGGTGGACATATGCTTTATCTTTCAAAATCAGGACACTTCAGAAAATGGAGCATTTTTAAAAATAGTACCAGTGCGAAGAACATAAACTAGGACCATTGCCTGGAAAACTGAGACCTGTGGTCACCCTAGTTATGAGAAGAGGACAATTAAAAATGGAATGCTAACAGAATCTATTAGGACTGAAGGACTAGGGTTTAGTTTGGCAAACTGATGTTTATTTGACAAATCTGATGAATAAATATGAAGCCAACCTCCTATATTAATGTGGAAGGTGAATAATTTGATTGGAGGTATTAAGACCATTAGAACTGATTGCTTTAAGATTTGTTGTTATTCTGTTAGATTAAAAGATAAATCAATGTCAGCTTGTTACTAGGACCCTCCCAAGTAAATCAATCAATGACTAACTTAGTGTGTGCCTTCTGTTTCCAGTCATTTTGGTTTCATTTTCACAGGCTGATTTTTGCCCTTGAATGTACGATTAGTTGTATTTACGTAGACTGTGCACCAATGTCACTTCTTCGAAGATAGCTGTTGAAAATTTTCATTTAAAAATATGCAGTTACTTCCTTGGTGGAATTGAGACCTTGCACATCTTTAAACAACTTAGAAGAAATGTGTACATGATTTATAGAACAAGCAAACAAAGCATGACCTTTCCTGAACTGATTAACAGTGCAATTCTTCAGAATGGCAGTTTACTATAGATTCACTCACATTGAACAATTTTATAAATGTGTGTAAGAATAGGGTATGCTACAAATGCAAAACATGAAAATATAGTTGGATTAAAATAAAATTTGAATCAAATGCTTATATTATACTGGCATGAGAAAGAATGCTCAAATTATCCTGAGCCCTCTTTTCTAGTTAAAAAAATAAAAAAACACTTTATATGGAATTTAAGAATAGCATATAAGAAATCATTTTCAGTTTTAATATTTAAATATTTTTCATATTTAATTATACATATTTCCACACATCATAAATTAATACCTGCCTTAAATGGAGTAGAATTCAATTAACTTAAAAACAATGAAAACTAAATGTAATAGGGAGATTTTTAATTTTTTTCAGAAATTTTGTTTATCTTCCTGTGACCCACAGCCATGTGTGAACAGAAGAGGAATATGATGAGAAGCCATTTGGAAATCTATTCTGGCCACTTATGCAGTAACAGGAAGCACTTTGAAAGAGTATAAAATTACAGTTCTTTTTTATTTTCATCTTGCAATGACAGGCTTTTTCAAATCAAGTAAGATAGGTTTAGAATGATTGAATTATCACACGTTTAAAAATAAAATGTGTGCCAGGATTCACACCTCCATAATAAAAGCCTTATACTTGGATGATGAGCTAGCTCACGAACCCAAAAATACTTCATTTTTGTTGATATGGTGGTTGCTGATGGTGCTGTTTAAGTTCCTTCAGAGTAGGGATCATCTTTGTTTATCTCTAGCACCTGGTTCTGTGTGTTGAGCAACAGTGCTGGGGAGTCTTTTTGAATGTAAATATATGAAATCAAAATGTTAATGTGACCCTCAATTCAATAGAGTATTATTGTAGTTATATAATTTTGCTTGTTTCCTTTTCGCTAAAAAGCAGAATTACGTGAGGTTCCTCTTTTCAAGGAAATTCTTCAGAAAACCATGTTAACTATGTTCTTCCCTACCCTTTCATCAGCACAATATTTAACTTACCACAGCTTCACATTCATTGGGACATTGAATAAATATTTCTGGTCAATAATCACAAACCAAGAACTTGAAAGTCAACTTGTTTCTCTTCCAGCACTGTACACAGTCCAATTTCCTTCAACATGGAGCTAATTTGTAGGTTAGGTTTTGTTTCAGCAGTTCTTTCTCGAAAGAATCTTGACTTATTTACATGTAAGAGTATATAATGAAATGCTTTTAATGTGAGGGGAACTATTCCTAGAAAAAAATTGAGAAGTAGGCCAAGTCTCTTTTTGTGTCCTCCCCGCACGTCCTCCCAGCACTTCCTTCTGTTTCCCAAGGAAGCTACTATTTCCTCATTGCCCAAGTTCCTTCCTATAACAGCAAGGAATGTAGGAAATGACATATTACAGTTTTCTAAGGGATGCTTTGTATTTTAAACTAAACCATGGAATTGGCAATTTTAAACAATAGATACTACTTAAACATACATATGGATGACTTCCAAATGAAAACATGACTATCTTTAAAAAAAAAAAAAACCTATTTAGACAAACAGACAAGCTGACCTTTGACAAAGCCTCAGTTAACGTGATCATCTTTTATTTAAAACCCTCCACAATAACCCTCTGAAATAAGAAAGCTAAGGTCAAGCCAAGGCCATATTTTAAATTTTCATTTTTAACCTAAGCCTATTAAAGCAAAATGATATTTAGAAACAGATCCAATTTTGTTTCAATATTCATATGTGAGAAAAATTTATCTTGTAAAATAATTCAATCCAGTTTTTCCCTGGATGAGTGGGAAGAGGGATGCTGTGGATTTTTGCAAAGTAATAAGGCCAGGGCTTGGAAGAAAAAGTTGGAGCTGTTGCAGCAGGTAGAGAGGAGATTTTTCTTCATCTCTTGATTCTATGGTATTGCTACTAACTGGCTGTCCCTAATTCCAATATCCTTGAATGAGAAGCCATGAAAGCCAGTTGTCTCTCTTTATCTCATCTAGCACATGGCCTAGTTGATTTTCTTAAAATCTCACATAGCAGAATGTATTGTCATGGAATCAATGCAACTGGGAAATAGTATGTTTCTAATAAAGAAAAAAACCCTTTTTTAAAAAACACAGACTGAGAATCATTCCATACTTGTATGGCACAAAGCCATTTACTAAGAGAAGCACTCCAATAAGTAAGACAAAAATAGTGAGTGGTAAGCCTTTTAAATTCACTCTGCCCAAAAATACTTCAAATAACTAAATACAAAGAAAATCCCTAAGAAGGCAAATCCAAATAAGAGGGAGAAAAATCTCTTTCATGTCAGACAACACACCACCCAAAATCACCAGAGGAAAACAATCAAGCCCTCTGTCCTTGATAACAATAACATACTGACTTTAAACAGTCCTAAACTCAGAAAAGAATGTGCAAGGTTTATTCCTATAAGAACAGAGAGGATTCGTCTTTCTTCATTTGTCTGACTCTTTGATATTTTTCTGATGTGTCTCTTGTGAAATTTCTTTTTTTTTTTAGAAACTTTGAATGCTAACTTCCTTTTTTATGTGAAATGACTGTAATAAAATGTGCAGAACTGATTGCTTAGAAGACTGATGTTCTTAAAACTGATATCTTCTCTGTGACTATATGGTATGCTAACAAAAAAAAACAAAAGAAAAAGAAAAGCATGCTTCTCTACTAATGGTACACTGACCTTTACCAGGAACTGTTTCCCAGGATAATTAACA
Organism: Pongo abelii; assembly: GCF_028885655.2. Classification (NCBI taxonomy): domain Eukaryota; kingdom Metazoa; phylum Chordata; class Mammalia; order Primates; family Hominidae; genus Pongo; species Pongo abelii. The sequence continues at coordinate 141,870,100 of NC_071990.2, forward strand.
GAATTTTAAAAAGATGATTTGTTATATTTTCTCTTCTTAGTTATGATATCTTATTTTCCCTTACTTTTTCTTGGAAAAGATGCAAATAAGTTGAATACCCATTTGCTATAAGAATTAAGAGGTGGTTTTTATAAAGTTCTTTTGCTAGTAAGGATCAGCTAGGTTACACTACAGTAACTAACTACCCTCATTTCTCTCAATGGCTGAACAGAGCAAAATGTTACTTCTTCCTAAACTTTCATGTTCCACAAGGGTCAGTTGAGGAACTCTCTTGCACAAGGTCATTCATTGATTCAGGCTGACAAAAAATCTACCATCTTGAAATTGAAGTATACGGAATAGATGTCTTTCTCAGTCTGTGTAGCAGAATAAGAGAGGAAGAGAAAGCATTGCTTCCACAATTACACGTTTGGACTGGTAATGACATGCATCATTACTACCTAAAGCCCATTGACCACAATTTGTTACAAAGACCCAACTATTTCCCAAAGGACTGGGAAGTAGAATCCACTGAGGTACCAAGAAGGAAAGGAGAACTGAATGTGAATTGTTCCAGAATTTTCTATCATAGAGTTTATGTTATGTCACTGTGGAAATATAAATTGGAAAGATAGACTGTGGCTAGATTGTGGTAGACTATCTTAGCCTAAGGGATTTGTACTTTATATTGTAGGCAATGAAACCCATCTGTTTTTAAGCCTCAGAAGTTGCTTTTTGTGCTATTATAATACCCTGAGGATTGAAGCACTAGCATTTGGAGTGGAGGTAGGGTTAAAGATGAGAACAACTAATCAAAGATATATATTCGGTGTAATTTCCTCCAGGATGCCAATACTTACAACTCTTTCCTGACATTTTCCTAGCCTCCATTGAATTTGGTGTGAATGTTTTCTTTATTCTCCCTTATATGTTCCTTTTCCAAATTTGACCTTGCTCCTCATCTCCTACCTTCCCCCCACAGCCAAAATTTACTAATTTGTGACATTATTAGAAAAATTACATGTTCAATAGCTGCTTTAGTAATGTTTATCTGGCTCAGATGTACAATATGGATACAGGGTGAAATCAGGTAATTATTTTAATTATTTCTCATTTTAAAGATAATGAGTGTTTGAAAGGTGTGACTGCAGTGGTATTAGAAATTATCTGGAGAGTACAGGAGAACCTAGAGAATAAAGATGGACTGATTTCGAGTTTAAGTGACTGAAGGGATGTTTTGGGTTATCATTTGAAAAGATGAATTACTAGTTTACATGAAAATACTTAAGGAAAAATCACAGACTACTACCCTTAGTTATAATGTGTATATATATATATATAAAATTCAAATAGCATCAAATCTATTGTTTATGTTACTGTCGATTGTCTTTCTACAACATAGCTCTACTCGATTCTTGCCCCTTTCCTGCTAAAAAGTTCATAGGCCCTCATTATGTGGAATGTCATGTCCCAAGCTGTGCTAATCATGTTACTTCACAATAATGTTTGATGACCAAATACATCAGTAAATACTAGGTTACACAAAGAGAAATTGTATGCTTTTTAGAAATAATTAGTGGCCAATCTTTTGAAAATGGAATAGTATACAGTGTTTATCAAATTTACCTGACCATAGTGTTCTTGTTTTTCTTTGCATGTATTCTTTATAGGTAGGAAATTTTATTTGTAGGTATTCTCTGTAGGAATAGAGAGAAAACAAAAATAAAAACAAAAACAAAAAGTGTACACATCTCAACACAACTCAGTGTCTCTGGTAACCAAAATATATGTGTGGTGTGTGTGGTGGTTGGGGGGCAGGGTTCTCCATTATGCCAAGCAAACAAATGATTCTACAGTGGACACCAGCTTGGTATCTTCTAATTCAATTCAATTATGACATTATCTACCTGAAAGTTGGCTCAGATCCCACAGGCAGAGAAATCTGTTTTACAAAGCTTCTCCTTATCTCTGATCCCAATCACAAGTAGTAGGTTATCATCTAAAGTTCTGGCTGACCTGCTATAAGTTGGGGGGGTTCCCATGACCCTCCCCCCAATATTCAATTAATTTGCTAGAGCAGCTTACAGAACTGAGGGAAACACTTACTTATGGAAGAAATGCATAAGACTGGGTATGGAAGAAGGGGAGCAGAGTTTCTAAGTTTCAATTTTCTTCCCAGCTGTACCACTGTCCAGGAACCCTGACATGTCCAGCTATGTGAAACTCCCCAGATCCTGTTATTTATTTATTTTTTTTAGTGAAAGCTTCATTACATACACCTGGTTGATTAAATCTTTTTCCATTGGTGATCAACTTAGTCTTCAGTCATTCTCCCTTCCCTGGAGGTTGGAGGCTAGGGCTAAAAAGCCTCAACTCCCAAATTGCAACTTGGATTTTACCATGATCCATGCTGTTCTGATGCTACCAAAGGGCTGTCAAACACCATTCAACTCATTAGCAGACAATAGACACTCATCACTATGGAGATTCCAATGATTTTAGGGGCTGTATGTCAAAAAATGGGGATGAAGATAAAATATATATAAATCACAATATCACAATGACATGGGAAATAAATTAAAACCATTCTAACACAGTTCTGAAATGGAATCCTTCAGTTGGTTTCACAGTGAAATGAAGACTAAGTAGATTTAATTTTCTCCAAAAGATTCTAGTAAGTAAAATTAAAACTCTTGTTTGGCAATGATATGGGGAAATAAATAAGTTATTTATAATGATTGTTTGTACTATAGTAGGAATGATGGAGAGAGGGTGAGATAAACACTTTTGAGAGCTCTTTAAGAGCTTAAAAATTGGGAGTAGGTGTAGAATTGGTATGAAGGCAAGAGACTAGTACATTTCATGTATGATTCTGAGATTTGTATCTAATGTAATTAAGTGATATAGGTGACACAGGAAATAATAGGTAATATTTATTGAATGTTCACTAAGTCAGATAATGTTCTCAGCTCTACCTCATTTAAGTCAATTAATTCTCAAAATGAATTTGAATGTTTCACATGAGAGAGTCAAGGCAGATATTAACAAATTATCCAAGATTTTCATCTTTTAAGTGGTAGAACTGGCACTTGGGCTTAGATATTTAACTAAAACCCCATGTTCTTAAACATTGTGACATAAAATATCTACATATCTAAATACATGAATAAATAGAAATTTTTTATTCCAAATTATATTAGTTAACATATTTTCCAGTGTTTGATAAATTAAGTTCAAATTCATTCAATAGATAAAATGTAAATTTCACTTTTTTTTTCTTTTTTTAAACTTTTATTTTACATTCAGGGGTACATGTGCAGGTTTGTTATATAGGCAAACTCTTATCATGGGGATTTGTTGTACAGATTATTTTGTCACCTATGTACTAAGTGTGGTAACCAATAGTTATTTTTTCTGAATCTCTCCTTTCATCTTCCACCCTCAGGTAGGTCCCAGTGTCTGTTATTCCCCACTTCATGTCCACATGTTCTTATTTAGCTCTCACTGATAAGTGAGAACATGCAGTATTTGGTTTTCTGTTCCTGTATTAGTTTGTTAAGGATAACTTTTTAAAAATAAGCATGGTGATAAAGTGAGTAAGAGATCATTAATTTGACACGTAGAGTCTGTGGCACCCATTGGGCATCCAATGACAGTATGTAATTCAGCATATGCCTTGATAATTCAAATAAGAAATTTAGAGACACAAATTTAGAAATATCTGGCATAGTGATGGTCAAAGTGTGGCTTTTTTGCTCCCGTAGTTTGGCAAGTGGGAGTGGCATGCAGCGGCTTCACTTCTTCACTCCTGTAGCTCAGTGAACAGGACAGAGTGGTGCCCAGCAGCTTTGCTTCTTCACTCTGGTTTTTTGGAGAGTGAGAGGGAGTGGCACCCAGTGGCTTCTCTTCTTCTGTAGTACAGTGAATGGGAAGGAGGGTTACAGCTCTTTTATTCCCACTGCCCACAGCTCAGTGAGCAGGAGCTCTTTCATTCCTGCAGTTTGGTGAGTTCCAGGTTCTTGTCCCATGACCAAGAGGAATAAGGTATGTGGGCAATGGAGAGTGAGTAAGGCAGAGTAGAATTTTATTGAGTGACAGAAAAACTCTTAGCCAGAAGAGAGGACCCGAAAGCAAGTTGCCATCTGTGAGACTGAGTCCAGGGTTTTTATGGGCTTAGAATAGGAGAATGAGTGCTGATTGTTCCATGGGTGGTCTTGGGTAAAGCACCATTGAATTGGTTAAAAGACATCATTCAGAGGGAACCAATCAAGAGAGAATGGGTAAGATGGGCATAGAAGTTCTCACTCTAATTGTGGACTCTATCAGGAACTGGCAGTTCAATTTTCAGGCTTTAAACTGTCCTTGGCTTGAATGTTGTGTTTCATTGGGCACCTGTCCATGTTCGCCTATAAGAATTTGTCTGTCTCCTGTTACTATTAATTCCCCCTCTGAAGAGGTACATCTAACTGTTTAGGATAGGGACAAGGACGGTTATAACTGCTTTATGTTGAGAGGGGGCATTGTTTTGGGAAAACGGCAGTCACATCTCTCTCAGAGGCCTATCTGAGGGTCCCCAGTAAAAAGGGAGCCATCATCTAAGGCTCCATTTGCATGACCGTTTGGAGTTTGATGGCCTCTAGGCCAGAAGAAACAAATTTTTTAAGGAAGTTAAGTATGCATGGTTCAAATATGACTATTATATAAAGAGTAAACTGGGGAAAATTTAGTGCCAGAGATAGCAGAAATAAGAAGTAAAATAGACTAATTCTGAAAAAGATGTTGTGGCCAGAGCTGTTTCACCCTGGTGAAAGAAATTAAATTTTGTATAAGGGAGGGCAGTTACATTTTAGAAGAGAGGTAGCTGTTTAGGGGAATATATAATCCCATGGGCATTCAGGACTAAGTGGTCCTTGGCAAAGACACCTTATGGTGGGGAACAGAATGAAGGTGAGAACAGCAATTACAGACAAGACTGTAAAGAAGATATCCATGAAAGGTTAATTATTGACACTTATCTTTTATGATTTTTAGCTTCACACTGGTGCTTCAGGTGCTCTTCTGGGTCAACAGAAGTAATTCCACCAGTTTGCCATGCCTTTACTTGAGTATAATGAATCCAAGAATGTATTCTAGTGACCTTCACTGCTGAAGGAGTAGGAATAAGTAAAGTGTAAGGTGCCTCCCAGTCCGGGCCTAGAAAGGGAGAAAAAGAAGGAAGAGCCTGTACCGGTACTAAGTCCCCTGAGTTGAATATGGTTGGCCCTCGTTCACAGCGTTGGGCTTCCAACAGTTATTTCAGTTCCTGCAGAAAATGGGCCAAAGCAGTTGCATGTTTAATCAAATCTGGTTTCTTCATCTAGCAAGAAATTATTGGTGAGAAAAGCCATCCATACATGATTTAGAAGGAACTTAAAGCCAGTTTCAAAGGACAATAGGAAGAAGAGTAATCAAGGGGAGATGAGTCTTTTGAGGCACTTTTCTGATGTTCCTTTTCATAATATCATTTGTCTCTTCTACCATTCCTTTTCATAATATCATTTGTCTCTTCTACCGTTCCTTTTCATAATATCATTTGTCCCTTCTACCTTTCCTGAGGATTGTGGTTTCCAAGCACAATGGAGATGGTATTCTATGCCTAGTGCCTTTGATAATCCCTGCGTGACAGCCACCTTGAATGAAGGGCCATTATCGCTCTGGAGGTACTGAGGGAGTCCAAAGCCAGGAATTATCTCATTAATTAGTACGTTTATCACCTCAAAGGCTTTTTCTGTCTGACATGGAAGTGCTTCTACCCAGTTAGTGAAGGTATCTACCCATACCAGGAGGTACTGGATGCCCCTTATCTTTGGCATATGGGTGAAATTCATCTGCCAGTCTTCCCTCGGGTAGCCTCCCATTCTTTGGGTTTCACAGGGGGAGAACCTGTTGATTGAGGAAATTATTTTTAAGGCAAGGCTCATGAGCATTAACGACCTGTTTGACTATTTTTAGCAGATTTTTACCTGAGAACAACCTTTGGACCAATTGATACATTTTATCCTTTCCTAGGTGGAAGGCTTGGTGAAGGATTTTAAGAACTTTCCACTGGCTGGAAGTTGGTGGATGGTTTGCCATCCTCCTATTGTACCTATCGTGAGGGGTGAAAGGTGTATTCCCAAGAGGTGGCCCATTCTATTTCTGCAGAAGAATATTGAAGTTTTATTTTTCTTATGGAGCCCTTTCAGAGCAGAGGGGCATCAAGCAGATCAGAAATCTGGGGCCTCTCACTGCTGATTTAGCTGCTTTATCTGCCAGTGTATTTCCCTCACCTATTTCATCCATCCCCTTTTAGTGGCCTTTACAATGTATTACTGCCTCATCCTGTGGAAGGAAAATTGAGGATAATAGTCAGTTAATTTCCTGAAGGCATTCAATGGGAGACCCATTAGCTGTGAGGAAGTCTTTCACTTTCTAGATAGTGGCATGGGCATGGAGGTCTAGGAATGCATTCTTATAATCAGCATAAATGTTAACTGCTTTCTCTTTGCTTAATTCAAGAGCCCTCATGAGGGCAATTAGCTCAGCTGGTTAAGCACTTGTGCCCAAGCAGAGAGGCACACTCTCAGTAATGTCATGCAGGGTGAGTACTGCATATCCTGCTTTATGAATCCCTTGTTCTACAAAAGAACTTCCATTTGTAAAGAGACTTCATTCTGGGTTCCTTAAGGGTGTTTCTTTGAGGCCCTCTTTGGCCACATAGGTTTGCACTACTATCTGTTCACAGTCATGTTCAGGCTCCCCAGCTTCCTCTGGGAGGAAGATGGCTCTATGTTTAGGGAGGGACAGGTCCTTACCAGGACTGTAGATCTCTCCAGTGGCAGAGCTTGATATTTGAGGAGGTGGTTGTCCATTAGCCAGAAACTCCCCTTGGAAGACAGCAGTACTGCCACATTATGTGGGGTATAAATGGTTAAGTTATTCCCCATGATTAACTTAGTAGCCTCTGGAACCAGCAGAGCTACCTCTGCAACTTCTCAGAGGCAGGAAACCCATCCTTTAGCCACCAAATTAAGCTCCTTGCTTAGGTAGCCTATGGGCTGCTGGGCTGGACTGCAGACCTGGGTTAGAACTTCCAGAGTCATTCCTTTCCTTTCTGATACATAAAGATTGAATGTCTTACCTATGGGAAGACTAAGGGCTGTGGCCTCAAGCAAGGCTTGTTTCAACTGGTCAAAGGCCCTTTTAGCCTCTGGTTCTCCAGTCAGGGATTGAGTCTTAGCTACCTGAGTATCCCTTATTAGGTGGTATAAAGAACGAGCTATCTCACAGTACCCAGGTATCCATCCATAATCTGCAGAATCTTGTAATGCCCAAGAATCCCCTCAGTTGTTTGAGGGTTCTGGGGAGGCGAAAGGAAGAGATGGGCTTAATACTTTCTTCACCTAGTACCCTGATATGCTCTGACAAGACTAGACCTAGGTACTTCACTGAAGTCTGACAGAGTTGAGCCTTAGATTTTGAGACTGCATTAGTCAGGGTTATCTAGAGGGACAGAACTAATAGGATATATATGAGTTTATTAAGGAGAATTGACTCACCTGATCACATGGTGAAGTCCTATGATAGGCCATGTTCAAGTTGAGGAGCAAGGAAGCCAGTGGTGGATCAGTTGGAGTCCTAAAACCTTAAAAGTAGGGAAGCCAACAGTGCAGATTTGAGCCTGTGGCCAAGGGCCCGAGAGCCCTTGGTGAACCACTGGTGTAAGTCCAAGAGTCCAAAAGCTGAAGAACTTGGAGTCTGAGGTTATGGGGCAGGAAGCATCTAGCATGGGAGAAAGATGAAGGCTGGAAGACTCAGCAAGTCTGCTCATCCATCTTCTCCTGCCTGCTTTATTCTAGCCACACAGGCAGCTAGATGATGCCTACCTGGACTGAGGGTGAGTCTGCTTCTCCCAGTCCACTGATTCAAATGTTAATCTCCTTTGGCAACACCCTCACAGACACACCCAGGAACAATACTTTGCATCCTCCAATCCAATCAAGTTGACACTCAATATTAACCATTACAAGTCCACCCCTTGTCAACTTGAACCCATACATATCTCCTGAAATCATACATAATCTTCAAATAAAGCTAATAATAAGGTCATATTTATGCAATATGACTATCCTTCGTACAACCAGAAGCACACTAATCCTTAACATAAATGCTATTACATAGAGTTAACAATGCTTAAATGCTAATATTTATTCAACAAATCTTTTGTCACATGATAAAGGCAAAAGAAAGGAAATAAAATGAAGATATTTTCTTAGTACAGGTGTATACATACACGAACATGTTCTTAACAAAAGAAGGAGGAAAATAGTCATGACAGTTACAGTCATTTCTACAATTGGTCACGTGGTTGTAGCTGGTATTGATGACTACCTTCCTCTACTGTCTATTTTGTATTCCCTTTGCCTTCAGCAAGCACCTCAGGTTGTGGTTTTTACCCATTAGAGTGACCCAAACCTTCATTCCTGAAGGGTTTGGGCCGTTTGTAGTCCTTGCTGGATTGGGTTGTTGTTGTTTCCCATTGACTTTAATCACAGGGCATGGTAATACTAAGAGACACCCTAAGGGATCTCCTGTATCCGCACATATTCTTTCTTACCTCCATTGTGGAGTGGTAGACTGATTTCATCTTGTTAGTCTGGGTCAATCACCCAGCCAACACTGTAACTCCCTTCTTAGCCTGTTGTCTCAGAGTAGGAAGACTCCAAAGTGTCCGGGTGGCAATCTTAACTACCAGTTTAATGGAATCATTGTTATGTCTCCTAGTGGCAGCATTCCTCCTTCTGGAACTAAGACTTCTAGGCCAGCGGAATGTAATGTCGCAGGAACAGGAAGCAAACATTTTTCTAGGGGGTCACTAAGAGTGATGGTGTGTGGTGCCACTTCCACTTCCATCCCTTGATTCCTGGACCCATGAATTCTTGAATTCTGACTATGGGAGAAAGAGTACTATATAGTAAATGCTGATTCAGAGCATACATTGGCTTCTGAAGAACTTTGCCCCAGCTCTGCAAAGTATTGTCACCTACTTGGCATCATAATTGTGACTTCAAAAGGCCATTCTACCATTCTATCAATCCAGCTGCTTCAGGATGATGGGGAAGATGGTAAGACCAGTGAATTAAATGAGCATGAGTCCACTGCTATACTTCTTTAGCCACAAAGTGAGTGCCTTGGTCAGAGGCAATGCTATGTTGAATACCATGATGGTGGGTAAGGCATTCTGTGAGTCCACAGATGGTAGTGTTGGCAGAAGCATTGTGTGCAGGATAGGCAAACCCATATCTGGAGTAAGGGTCTATGCTGGTGATGACAAACTACTGCCCTTTCCATGATGGAAGAGATACAGTATAATCAACCTGTCACCAAGTAGCTGGCTGGTCACCCTGAGAAATGGTGCTGTACAGAGGGCTCAGTGTTGGTCTCTGCTGCTGGCAAATTGGACACTCAGTGGTGGCCGTAGCCAGGTCAGCCGTGGTGAGTGGAAGTCCATGTCGCTGAACCTATGCGTAACCTCCATCCCTGCCATCATGGCTACTTTGTTCACAGGCCCATTGAGAGATGACGGGGTGCCTGGGGAAAGAGGCTAAGAGGTGTCCACAAAACGAGTCATCCTATCCACTTGATTATAAAAATCTCCCTCTGCTGAGGTCACCTTTTCATGAGCACTCACATGAGGTACAAATATCTTCACAGTTTTGACAACTCAGACAGGTCCATCCACATACCTCTTCCCCAAATTTCTTTGTCAACAATTTTCCAATCATGCTTCTTCCAAGTCCCTGACCATCCAACCAAACCATTGGCTACAGCCCATGAATCATTATATAATTGCACATCTGGCCATTTCTCCTTTCATGCAAAGTGCACTGCCAGGTGCACTGCTCAAAGTTCTGCCCGCTGAAAAGCTTTCCCTTCACCACTGTCTTTCAGAAATGTCCTAGAAAGGGGATGTTGTGCTGCAGCTGTCCACTTTCAGGCAGTGCCTGCATATAGTGCAGAACCACCTGTAAACCAGGCCCTGTGTTCTCTTCCTCTGTCAATTGATCATAGGGAACTCCACATGAGGCCATTGGTGCAGGCTGTTGGGAAGAAGGCAGGGTGGCAGGAGTAGAGATCATGGGCATTGGAGCCACTTCCTCATGTAACTTATTTGTGCCTTTAGGACCTGCTCGAGCACCATCACGTATATAACACTTCCATTTGATGATGGGATATTGCTGTGCATGCCCTACTTTATGGCTAGATGGGTCAAAAAGCACCCAGTTCATGATATGCAGTTCAGGTCATGTGGTGACTTGTGACCCATAATCAAACGTTCAGTTTCTGCTAAAGCCCAATAATAGACCAAGAACTGTCTCTGAAAGGGAGAGTAATTATCTACAGAAAATGGTAAGGCCTTCCTCCAAAATCCTAGAGGACTCTGCTGTGATTCACCTATGGGGGCCTGCCAAAGGCTCCAATCAGCATCCTTATCTGTCACTGACACCTCAAGCACCCTTGGATATTCTGGGTCATATGGCCTTAGTAGCAGAGCAGCTTGCACTGCAGCCTGGACCTGTTGCAGAGCCTTCTCATATTCTGGAGCCCACTCAAAACTGGCAGCCTTTAGGGTCACTCGATAAATGGCCCAGAGTGACACACCCAAATGAGGAATGTGTTGCCTCCAAAATCCAAATAGCCCCACTAGTCATTGTGCCTCTTTTTTGGTTGTAGGAGGGGCCAAATGCAGCAATTTATCTTTCACCTTAGAAGAAATGTCTTAACAGGTCCCACACCACTGGACCTCTAGAAATTTTACTGACGTAATTTTAGTTGGATTTATTTCCTATCCCCTGACAGGCAAATGTCTCACCAATAAGTGTGTTTGCTGCTTCTCGCTCAATGGGTCCAATCAGCATAATGTCATTAGTGTAATGGATCAGTTTGATATCTTGTGGAAGGAAAAAGCGACCAAGATCTCTGTGAACAAGAGTATGACACAAAGCTGGAATGTTGATATACCCCGATGTAGGACAGTAAAGGTACATTGCTAGCCTTGCTAGCTGAAGGCAAATTGTTTCTGGTGGACCTTATGGACAGGAATGGAGAAAATGGCATTTGCCAAATCAATGGCTGCATACCAGGTACCAGGAGATGTGTTAATTTGCTCAAGCAATGAAACCACATCTGGTACAGCAGCTGCAATTGGAGTCACCATTTGGTTAAGCTTATGATAATCCACTGTCATTATGCAAGATCCATCTGTCTTCTGCACAAACCAAATAGGAGAGTTGAATGGGGATGTCGTAGGAGTCCTTGATGGTGGGACTAATCTCTGCAGTCCCTCCAGGAATGCAATATTGTTTTTGATTTACTATTTTTCTAGGTAGAGGCAGCTCTAGCAGCTCTAATGGCTTTCATTTGGCCTTTCCACCATAATAGCCCTCACCTTACCAGTCAGGGAGCTAATGTGGGGATTCTGCCAGCTGCTAAGTATGCCTATGCCAATTATGCATTCTAGCACTGGGGAAATGACCACAGGATGAGTCTGGGGACCCACTGGATCCACTGTAAGTCAGATCTGAGCTAAAACTGCATTAATCACCTGAACTCCATAAGCCCTTACTTTAACTGGAGGACCACAATGACATTTTGGGTCCCCTGGAATCAATGACAGCTCAGAGCCAGTGTCCAGTAGTCCCAAAATATCTGATTATTCCCCTTCTCCCAATGCAGTTACCCTGGTAAAAAGCCAGAGGTCTCCTTGGGGAAGCATGGGAGAAATACTAACAGTATAAATTGTTGGTAGTGTAGTGGTGTCCTTCCTCAATAGGACCCGGCCTCCCCTTCATTCAAGGGGCTCTGGGTCTGTAAACAGGTACAAGTCTGGAAATTGGTTGTGGGGCTGTGATTCTCTGTTTTTATAATTAAAATTAGTCTTTTTTTACTTGACCTGGAAGTTTTCTGCTTATACAAATTAAGTAAGAATGCAGTAGACTTCCTATTAATTTAACTTCTAGAAATACCGTGATTAATTAGCCAATGCCGGAGCTGTACATGAGTCAGACTATTCCGATTGCTGCTTTGCCTCTGCTGTCCATTATGGTAACTATGCCCATTTTGCCTTTGACAGTTGAGTGCCACCTCTTGGCTCCTGCCACCTCGAGATCCAATTATTCCTGTTGCATTTAAATTTTATAATTGAATGACTGTGGTTCCTACTGTAAGATCTGGCATACAGAGAAGACCAATGAAAGAGCTCTTCAAGGATGCAGGTACTCCCTGCACAAATTTATTTGGCAAGGTATTGGTGAATGGTATGTCTTCTGGATCCTCCCTGCTGAGACGGGTAGGTCTGAAGTGACTAATCCACTCTAGCATCCCAATTTCCCTTAGCCTTTGGATCCCTTCCTCTACATTAAACCAAGGGAGATCCAGCATTTCCAGCTTGCTTAATGTGGGCTATCTTTTGATCTATATTTCAGCTAACCAAGCAAAGAAATTATTAGAACTTTTTTTTTAACTCCCCAAGCTGCAACATTAAATGCAGAATCCCTGCTTAGTGGCCCCAAAATGGATGAATTCAGCCTGATCCAACTTTATGTTTCTTCTACCATTATTCCGCACCCTAATATCCATTCTTATGCCTGTTCTCCAGATTTATGCTTATATAAATTAGAAAATTCAAGCATTTTTGGGGGGTGTAGCACAACTCATGGATCACACTCTGAACCTCACTTCTAGGGGCCTTTAGTCTAGTGATAGGTCTAGAAGCAAACAGGGGTGTTAGTGGTGGGTTCTGAGGAGACTCAACATTGTCTTTCCTGGCAACTGCCTGAGGGGAGGCCATCACTGTTGCCTCAGCCAATGCTTAGTTAATCTCCTCAGGCAAAGGTGAAAAGGCTGATGGCAGTCATAAGTGGGGGAGGGGATGTTGCCATCACTGGAGGTGGGAAGGCTGTTTCCTCTGGCAAAAAGTCTCATCAGAGTTTACAAGCTCAGTGTCCCCAGCTTCATCAGGGTCCTCCCACATGTCCCCATTTCAAGTTGCAGGGGCTTATTATTTTCCAATCAATGCCCTCACTTTAATTGTGGACATCTGGTAAGACTGAGCATGCACTTTTCATTGCAGGTCAGCCACTCACATGATAAAAACTTGTGTCTGATTTTTGGCAATTTCTGCTGGTTGTCTACAAGAGATAAGACTCTCACTCAAGGTAATGTTAGAAGACTTGAGGCTCAGTATGTGCTTCTGGAGCTGGGAGTTAGAATCTTTGAGCTCATTCTTTTCTTTCATCACTTTTTCCAGCAAACTTAGGAGCAACCAGCTAACTTCATTATATTCCTTGGTTCAACACGTATGGTAAAAGGTATTATATATAGAGTCATTAAACTCCTTGCCTCTCACAAGCAGTGAATCAGAAGTATCTAATGCATTTATTTTGCATAAGTCTGTAAACAGTTTACACCAAGGACTATCAGTGTTCTCCATACTATTAGAAGTAGAGTCCTTAACATTTTTGAGTCTAATCAGATTGAGCAGCCAACTCCAGAAACCACAAAACCAACTGAAGAAATCCATCCGTAAAATTATTTTCCTCTGGAACAACTTTGGTACCAAAATCTGTATCAGTAAGGGTTCTCTAGGGTGACAGAACTAATAGAATATATGTGTATATGAAATGGAATTTATTAAGAAGAGTTGACTCACGCTATCACAAGGTAAAGTCCCATGATAAGCCATCTGCAAGTTGAGGCACAAGGAAGCCAGTGGTGGATCAGCCCAAGTCCGAAAACCTCAAAAGCAGGAAAGCCGACAGCACAGCCTTCAGTCTGTGGCCAAAGGCTCGAGAACCCCTGGAAAACTACTGGTGTAAGTATGAGAGTCAAAAAACTGAAGAACTTGGAGTCTGAGATTATAGGGCAGGAAGTATGTAGCATGGGAGAAAGATGAAGGCTGGAAGACTCAGCAAGTCAGCCCATCCATCTTCTCCTGCCTGCTTTATGCTAGCCACAAAGGCAGCTGATTAGATGGTGACCACCCAGATTGAGAGTGAGTTTGCTTCTCCCAGGCTCAAATGTTAATCTCCTTCAGCAACACCCTCAGAGTCACACCCAGAAACAAAATTTGCATCTTTCAATCCAATCAAGTTGACATTCAATATTAACCATCACAGAGACCTTATATCCTCTGTTAGCCAGAAAATTAAAAATAGCTCTACTGCCCTCCTGAATAATTTATTCAGTTGAGGCACAAAGAAGAATGTCATATACATATTGTAAAACTTTAACCTGGGTATAAAAGAACTCAGATCTTTTGACAATGCCTGCCTAAACAGGTGGGGGCTGTCTCAGAATTCCTGAGGTAATACCATCCAGATTAGCTGGGTGGTCTGGTTGGAGGGATCCTCAAATGCAAACAAATATTTGAAGTCAGGGTGTAGCAGTGTGCAGAAAAAGGCATCCTTCAGGTCCAGGACTGTGAACCATTTAGTTCTCTCAGGTATTTGAATTAGCATGATATAGGGATTGGGAATCACCAGATGAATTGGAACCACACCTTCATGAATGAGGCACAGGTCCTTGACCAGTCTCTATTTCCTGTTGGGTTTCTTTACCCCCAATATCGGAGTATTACAAGAGTTATTGCAGGATTTGAGGATAACTTGCATCCTCAATTATTGATGATGGCTCCTAGCTCTTTCCTAGCTTCTGGTTTTAGGGTATATTGTCTCTGATTAGGGAAGGAGGTGGGATCCTTAAGGTGGATTTGGACTTGTATGGCAGTTATGGCTCAGCCAGTTTTCCTGTGAGTTGTGCAAACTTCGGGATTAACATCAGTCTCCACCAGGAGGAGAAAAAGAGTCTGTCCTGGAGCCATAAGGATGGTGGTTCCCATGTGGGCTAAAATATACCTTCCTAGCAGAGGAGTTGGGCTTTCAGGTATGATTTAAAAGGTATGAGTAAACAAAAGGACTCCCCAACTACAACCAAGGGGTAAATGGTTGGGGAAAGTATTGGGTTAAAGGCTTTCCTGAGACACCCCTTCATAGTCTTGCTAATGGAGGAAGGGAAGCCTGGATTGCAGAGAACAGAAATGGCAGCTCCGGTATCCAGGAGTATCCAGGAATTCCTCCCTTTCTCCTCCAGAATCACCTGGGGCTCCTGGATGATAATGGTGGTTTGAGCCATCAGAGCTGGGGAGAGTAGCCCTGGGACCCATCAGTCCTGCTAGACCATTTGGGAGACTGGCTCTGAATCCAGTGACCTGTGTCTCCAGGGACAGTCCTCCCTCCAGTGGTCCCCTCCGCAGATTGGACAGGGTTGAGGTTATTTCCTCATGCTGCCTGGGAAGTCCTTCTTAAAGTGCCCTGGCTTGCCACATTTTAGCAGTTAACAGGTGCATCTCAAGGATTCTGGGGTTGGTAAGCCTGCAAGGCGGCCTTTAGAATCTCTGCCTTTTTCTTACGTTTTCCCTCTCTCGAGCCTCCTTCTGATCCCTATTGTAAAAGGCCAAGGTTGTCACTTTCAGGAGGTTCTCTAAAGTACTCTCTGGTCCCATAGCTTATTTCTGCAGATTCCTCCTGATGTCAAGGCCCACTTGAGTAATAAACTTATCCTTTAGGATTAGTTGTCCCTCAACTGAATCAGGAGATAGAGAAGTGTGCTTTACTAAGGCCTCTCTTAGCCTTTCCAGGAAGGCAATGGGATTCTCATCTGATCCGTGGTTCATCATGAAGAGTTTGGAGTAACTGAGAGGCTTAGTTTTAGTCCTTCATAAGTCCTCCAATATGCACATCTGAAAGCGTTTCCTCTTCAATTCTCCATGTCATCACTGGGGTCCCAGTTAGGATCCTCTAATGGTACTGCTGTTTTTCCAATTGGATAAGGCTCTTCCCCTTCCTCGGCACTATATGAAATACAAAGCTCATCCCCAAACTTATCTGCCACTTGCAGGGCTGCCTGCTTCTCAGTGGTAGTCAGGGTTTGATTCAAAAGTAACATAAGGTCCTTCCAGGAGTCTTCAAATACTTGGGTTAAATTCTGGAAAACCTCTCTGTACCTGTCAGGGTTGTCTGAAAACTTAGCAAGATCCCCCTTAATTTTTCTTAAGTGCTGTAGAGAAAAGGGGACCTGGACCTTAATGGGGCCATATTCACAAGGCTCTTCACATCTCTTGCAGGGGCATGACTGAGGCTGGGGCTCACCTAAAACAAACAGGACAAGCTTGAGAGAGAACCTGGATAGGGAGGACAGGATGGACCAGGAAAAGCAGCACCAGAAGGGGCTGATTCCCGCTCTGGAGGCTTCCCTAGTCTCTTGGGATTGTCCTTTGCAGCCTGTCCTGAGATGACCGCTAGGAGCACTGGATCAATCCTACAGTGTCAGCGAAGGTTCAGATTATCCTGCAAGGCAAAGAAAGTCTGCACATATGGGACCTTGGATTATTTGCCCTTGAGTACACAGAAAAGGTCCAGCTGCAGGATAGTATTAAAATTAATAGTTTCCTCTGGAAACTAAGTCTCTCCGTCCTGTAACTTATAACTCGGCCATGCTGTTATGCAAAGGAACATAAGGTATTTTTGTTGTTGTTGTTGTTTGTTTGTTTTTTATTATACTTTAAGTTCTAGGATACATGTGCAGAACGTGCAGGTTTGTTACATATGTATACACATGCCATGGTGGTTTGCTGCACCCATCAACTCATCATCTACATTTGATATTTCTCCTAATGCTATCCCTCCCCTAGCCCCCCATCCTCCAACAGGCCCTGGTGTGTGATGTTCTCCTCCTTGTGTCCATGTGTTCTCATTGTTCAACTCCCACTTATGAGTGAGAACATGTGGTGTTTGGTTTTCTGTTCCTGTGTTAGTTTGCTGGGGATGATGGTTTCCAGCTTCATCCATGTCCCTGCAAAGGACAATAACTCATCATTTTTTATGGCTGCATACTATTCCATGGTGTATATGTGCCACATTTTCTTTATCCAGTCTACCATTGATGGGCATTTGGCTTGGTTCCAAGTCTTTGCTATTGTGAACGGTGACATAGTAGACATACGTGTGCATGTGTCTTTATAGTAGAATGATTTATAATCCTTTGGGTATATACCCAGTAATGGGATTGCTGGGTCAAATGGTATTTCTGGTTCTAGATCCATAAGGTGTTTTCTTTCCAGAATCTGAGGGTCAAAGGAGTCCCAGAGATTCAGGATGTACTCAAGAGGAGTGCAGGATGAAGATGGTTCATTACCCATCTGAAAAGGGGGAAAATGGCATCCCTTAGTTCCTTTCTCTCTTCCAGCTAAAACCTGGGGTATGTGAGGGAGAGAAAAAAAGGTGTCCCTTTCTTTCTTCCCTCCTTTCCTTCCCCAAGTCCTGGCAGCCACTATAGGAGCCACCCATGGATGTAAGGCTGACCTCCAACCATGGGGTGAGAGGGCCCACAGGTAGGGCTATTTGCACTTGCCTACACCGCACACTAACCCTCTGCTCTCAGTAACATTTGGGTTCCCTAGGCCTCATCTATGCCATGCATGTGAGCAAGTCATCCATCCATGAAGCAGGAAGGCCCAGTTAGCAGGGATAGTCATGCCTACGTATGCTGTGCCCTAGCCTTCTGCTGTCAACTGCCTCTGGTTCCCTCAGGCCTAGTTTTCTTCTCAGGGCTCTAAACCAAAGCTCAGAAAATACTTTGGAGTAATGTTAAGGTAAAGCTGTGGAATGAGATCCTTCTCAAACAAAGGTAAAAAGGGGTGTCCTGGGAATTGGGGACCTGGCCTAATAAGATCCCTCCCAAGAGGAAAAAAAATAGTCCCTTGCACAGAAAAGCTCCTAGTATTCACAGGATTATGTTGACTACTAACATAGTGGAAAAAACAACTTAAAAGCAGAGAAGGAAAGATGACTTGAGGAAATAGCCTCTTGCTCTGTACTAATGGGTTTCTTCAACAGGGGAAAGAAATCTCTCTTAATTGTTACATCCGCTGTTTCAAAGAATAGATAGAAACAACATCATTCTGGATTACACTTCTGATGACTAAGCCAAGTGCTCATTCTACCCAGTAATGTTATCTCTTTGGAAGTCTTGGTCAGACATCTGAATCTGCTGTCAGGGAATGGAGGTGGTTTAGGCACCTTCGGGTAACACCAAGGTGTGGCCTTGGCCAGATACCTTCAGTTGCCCCAGACCTTATTCTGATCCCACATGATGGCTAGACGTCTGTGAAGGGAAACTGGATTTGAGCAAGGCCAACATTCTTAACACCCTAGGTGAAGGGGGGTTGACAAAGTCCTCCTCAGCAAGCCTGTTCTCTAAGTCTTTTAGTTCAGCAGCTACACTATCCTCTCTTAACTGGCTGACAGAGGCCTGATGTTTTATTTGTTTTCAGAAAAAATCTGATGAGAAGCCTCGGAATGAAAGTAAAGAGTCACACGTCTGTTCTTACTCACTCTTCCAAAGATTCTGGATGAGCCCCCAGAAATGTGTGGTGTTTTTTCTGCTGTAGTTCAGTGAGCTGGAGGGAGTGGCACCCAGGGATTCATTCCTCGCCTCCTGTAGTGGCTACTTCTCTCCTGTTGTTTGGGAGTGTTACTGCTGTTTTTACTCCTGCTGCCTGCAGCTCAGTGAGCAGGAGTGCTACAGCTCTTTCACTCCTGCAGTTTGGCGAATTCTGGGTTCTGGTCTTGTGACCAAGAGGAATAAGGTACACAGACATCAGAGAGTGAGTAAGGAAGAGTAGAATTTTATTGAGCAACAGAAAGAAAGCTTTCAGCCTTGAGATGGCACCTGAAAGCAAATTGCCCTCTGTGAGGCTAAGTCCAGGGGTTTTATGGGCTTAGAATGGGGAGATGCGTGCTGTTTGGTCCATGGGTAGTCTTGGAAAAAGCACCATTCAATTGTTTAAAAGGCATAATTCAGAACGAACCGAGAGAGAGTGGGTAAGATGGGGATAGGAGTTCGCACCCTGGTCATGGACTCTATCTGGGACTGGGAGCTTGGTTTTCAGGCTTTAAACTTTCCTTGGATTAAAGGCTGGGTTTCACCAGGGACTCATCCCTATCTGCCTAGAAATTTGTCTGTCTCCTGTTGGTATCAAAGGTAGCCAAATGTGAGAATCATAGAAGTTCAACGGAAAGTGTATGTCAACAATAGAGTTTCATTTTGAGCAGAGAAAAAGGCTCACTGGTTTCAGGGACCTGTAGACCATTTGTGGTCTTACCAAGAAGCTGAAAGGGTAGGGGAAGAGAGCCAGGGTTGAGTGCAATTAACAATGCAAGTTAAGGAAACAAATATATTCAGAAAAGAGTTTTCCAGAATTTAACTATTAATGGAAGGAAAGAGTAGGGAAAGTGAGAATAAAGGAATAAGGATATTTGATTAGTTTTAAAGCTAAAGAGAAATGTCCATTTCAGAAAGAGGTGAGAGAAAAATATCCAATCACTTAATCTTATTAAGAAGGCAAGAGAGAAGTACATCTATTAAAAAGGAGGATAGCTATGTGAGGGAAGTACATACCCTGTAATACAAAAGGAGGAAGAATGGAAGAATACATGGGGGCCCATAAACATGGGCTCAGAGGATACATCATGTGATTTGGAAGGGTTCCTGTCTGAGGGCTTCTATGTTGGTAAAGCAGAAGGTAAATCTATTTGCTGAGAAAATTGGTGAGATATTTTTTAACTTACAAAACCCTTTCCAAGCACTCTAGAAATTACTAAAAAATAGAAGAGGAAAGAGATGTACCATGTAGAGTTATTAAGTCAATTAAAAGCAATAATATTGAAAAGCCAGATGGTTAATGTTTAATATATAATTTTAAATTTCCATATTTGCATAATTTTCATAGATTACAACCACTTCCCTCTCCATTTCATTCAAGCTTCACAACAACAATAAACTTCAAGAGCTCTATTATGTAACTACTTCATTTAAATATACTAAATGATATCAATTACAATTAAATTAACAATGATCTTCCCATTAAGAGACAATCATCATTAACATTTTTCTATATTTGTTCCTATATATGCTATCATAGATATGTCTTCCAAAGGACCCAAACTGGCCCAAACTGTACATTTAGTTTTGTAATGTAATTTTTAAAATTGAAATATTAATTTTGTATATTTTCTACACTAAGATTATAATCAGAATTGTATTATACCAGTGTACTAATTTGGGAGGAAATAATATTTACAGTGTTGATAATTCCTATATTTTTCTATTTTTTAGGCTTCTCAGTGAAGGTTAATAGGTTTCTTAATACTGTCCTGTGCAGAAGTCTTCAAGATCTTCTTCATGGCCAGCCCTGTGGTTTCATTCTGTACTGCATGCTTCATTTTCACAACTCCATCTGTTCTTTCCCTTCTCCAACTTTTGAAAGCCACATTTATTTGAAAGATTTGGGGAGTAGGTAGAAATTGTTATTCTTCTGAGGAAATGTCTTGATATTTTTGTTAGCCTGTTTACCTCAACTGGTGAAGTTTAGTTCTGAGGTTATTGAACATGGTTATGACTCTTCACTTGCTTTATTATAGAGGAGTTTTGTGATTAGCAACTTTCACCTGCACAGTGCCTTCCACACTGAGAATAAAGAATAATTCTCATTTGTAATCATCTAGCTGTTTACGCAGCCACTACAAGATGACAGTGGGGCGATGTTAATGAGGAATTACAAATCTATATGGCAGTGTTATGAAGAAAACATAATTTTGGATCCTTAGATTTATGTTTCAAATAATGCCTTCTTTCTTTGGTGACTCTTATTGTTAGATTAACTCATCACCAAAAACACATTTGAGTAGGACACTAAATGAATCTTTTCTTTAAAAACTTCTAAGGACTTACACAAAATTGTAATCTTGTTATTTTTAAAATCAAGGAGTTGAAATAGGAAAAACAGGAGTGGGGAATAGGAGGAAAAATAAAAGAAATGAAAGTAGACATGACAAATTTTAACTTTCAGCAAATAAAATTGAGACCAAGTTTTTGTGAGACTTAGCAAACAACCTTTACCCGATGCTGTGATCCAGATATAGAAAAGAACACAAATACTCTTCCCAGTGGGAGCTACTAGGATCCTAGGGCAACCTTTCAGTTTGACTTTAAATTCTCAGATATTGGTGTATTTTCATTGTTTATTTTCTCTTTTTCTCTGTGATGAATAAGTCGTGATCACCTTCTTTCCCCAGTCTTCCCTTTATGTGACATCCGTATTTTCTACATATTCCATTTCTTCATGCACATCTAAAAAAACGTGAACTAACATATATTTCAAAAGTTACTGTAGTTCTTTGTGGGGTTTTTTTTGTTGTTGTTCTTAGAAAGAATTACTATTCCTTAGTAAATTTCTGGAAAATCATTGATAGATAATTGTTTAACACTACCTATGGTAAAATTTACCGATATTTCTTCTACTTTAAATTTTTAATGACTTCATAAATTATAACTTTTTTTTTTTTTGAGATGGAGTCTCGCTCTGTTGCCCAGGCTGGAGTGCAATGGCGCAATCTCAGCTCACTGCAAGCTCCGCCTCCCGGGTTCACACCGTTCTCCTGCCTCAGCCTCCTGAGTAGCTGGGACTACAGGCGCCCACTACCGCGCCCGGCTAATTTTTTGTATTTTCAGTAGAGACAGGGTTTCTTTGTAGTCTCGATCTCCTGACCTCGTGATCCGCCCACCTCGGCCTCCCAAAGTGCTGGGATTACAGGCATGAGCCACTGTGCCTGGCCCATAAATTATAACTTAATTGATACAGTAATAAATGAATTACAGAGGACAATAAATTAAGATAAAACCTCATCTGATATGAGAGCAATCAACTATGAACTAAAAACAAGTCAAAACCTGTGCATAGAAACTTTACCTTCAGCTAAAAATCTCCTAAAATCACTGAGTTTTGAGTTAGTATACATTCTAGAATATAGTCACATTGCAACGGCAATTTAAGAATGTCTCCAGTTTTTGAATTGAGAACTCCCTCCTGTCTGTGCTTTCTGATAGGGAAAATGAGAAAAGCTTTTGGATTTGCCATTCTGAAACTTGACAATACGATATGTAGGATAGTTGCCCACAAGGAAATGCTTCAAGGGATATGAGAGAATACTAATGTACTTTTCCTTTATTATAGGAGTTCCTATGTGTTCCGTGTGTATCTTTATGAATATTCAAGTGTCAGGTTCACTTGTTGACTCTAAAATGTAGATATATTGATATTACTCCATCTACATTAACTTCCCAGTCTTTTCTGTCATCATTTAAAGACAGTGTAAAGATTAATGCACAGTGTGTAGTCATAGTATATTCATTTAGTCAAATTCTCATTCATTGCAATAATTCAACGAAGATGTGTTGACAACCCTTAGGTGTTAGATGCCCTAAGCAAGGTCCCACAGAGTGCAAAAGCTAATGAGTTTCTCAGTTAAGAAGGTTGCAATCTGTAATATAGTAGGAATGTACATTTATATATTAATGCTTCAGTATATAGATGCAATAGTAGCTGTATAAACAATCTTAGAGGAAGGTAAAAATTAGTCCAGGATATCCAGGCCTCTTGAAAGGTAAAATTTGAACTCACTCTAAAAGTGAGTATAGACTTGCCATGGGAAAGAGAAATGAGAGGTATTTCAGCATGGTATGCCATGCTATTTCCTATCTCTAATTTACCCAATGACTCACAGAGTGAAGAATTATATTGGCAGAAGTTTAGTGTCTGTGTCAGGAAGGAAGGAAAGTAACTAAAATGGTAGCTTGGGAATGTTGTTTGTGAAGTTAAGAAATTTTGACTTTATTCTGTAGGTAGTGAGGAGTCAATAGGTTTGTGAGCAAAAAAATAACATGATCAGATGCTGGTCTTAGGAAAATACTCAGGTAGCAGTGTTGGGGTGGACTTGAGTAAAAAGAGACAACAGTGCAATTTTGAAAGCAGTTGCAAAATCCCTTGTGAGATATATTGAGGACTTCAATGAAGTCCTGGATGGAAAGGAAGTTACAGAAGAGGGTACTGAAAAAAACAAACAAACAAAAAAAGAGTCACTCATTTAATAGCTAGGAAGGCCATTTGTAGTTCAATGGTGGAAAACAGAACATAGATATTGACTCTTTAGAATTAAAGTGATTTGAGATAATATACCAAATACAGATAAGTCTTTAAATAAAATTGATTATAAAAAGAAGAAGAAAAATGGGGAAGTAATTTAAGCAAAAGAGGAGGAAGACATAGGAAAATTTATGTTTTTGTCTGCTTGTTTAATAAAAATGCTGGCTTGTCCATGGAAAGGTTAAATCTCAGTTTTATCTGTGTTGTAACATGTGGCTGATGTGAAGTTTAGGCATGAAGTGAATTATGTCATTTTTTGGACTATCCTTTTGAGACTGTTTTAAGAAGCCACCAAATAAAATGAATGTTTATAGTTTGTCCATTAGCAGTGAGAAATCTACAGCCAGCATAGAGGAACGTTTTCAGAAGTATACAATCTTATTTATGCTTTATTGCTGATTTTTTCTACAGGCAGAAAAATCCATAGTGGCTAACTCCCACCTTCCTTGAATCTGAATGGTTGTTGAACAAGAGGGGTGCCTGAGCACAAAAATAAAGTGATGAGTTTACATAGCATCGAATTTGCTTACTAAGAGTGAGGTTTGCTAACATTTTCATTGCCATACCTCTCCTTGAGTGAGTTGCAATTAGGCTGATCCAGGAGAAAAATACCAGTCAAATGAGCTTTACTGTTGAAATGCTGGTGGGTAATGGTGAAACTAATGTGTTACAAGTCTGGCCATAACATAATACAATGTTATTAATTTTTTTCATGTTCAAGATATTTGGGTATTATCAACACAAGCATGCTTAGTTAAACTGTAATGGGAAATATACAAAGCTTTTCAACTCAAGTACTACTTAAATTCTCATACTATTTACCAGGGAAAGATATAAAAAATTGTTTTTAAATTCTTAGGGAAGTCTTTTAAACATGTGGATATCAAGCTACTATTTTTGTATGTAGTCTATTCCTATCCATTTTGTTCCAGCTCTTCATTTGTGTTGTGAGATCTTGCTGGGCAAAATGCTATTCCTGTTACTGACTACAGATGCACTAAATGCCTATAACGACACATTTAACTCCCATGATCGTCTAATTTTACTTTCCCTACACTGGAAGCTCCTCCAGTTCCAGGCTTTCTTTATAGCTCTAGACAGATATAGCTAGAACTCAATATGTGTTTAAAGGCAGTGAGTTCTTTGGTATTGCTTTTTTGAGGCTACTTTATTTGAAAGTGAAACGTCAATTTTTATGTAATACATTTTCATTTTATTGTAGAAAGTGAGAAAATCCTTTTAGTTACTCAAATCTGTCTGAGTGTTTTGTGTTACATATCATTGAGGAATTGGACGTCAGTGTAGTATAGGACTTTTTCCCATATAGTAAAAATACTTGATAGCTGACGATTTTGCTTCATAAGATTCTACAGTCAAACTTTCTCTCAACCTACTATAATGGGACCTGGCACACAGAGTTCTAACTCTTAATGTTATTTCTTGCATCATTTTACACCTTTTAAAATGTCCTCAATGACTCAAATCCTTGGCCTTTGGAACGTGTTTTGTTAACTGGAAAGATGTAAACAGCTCATTTAACTTGACCTTCAAATGTTCCTTCCTTCTTCCTTTTGGTATGAGCATAGCACAGGCCGTTAATATCTGTGATAGCCATGAAGTGGCATCCATCTCCCCCAGCTCTCCCCCTTCATGATGCCAGTCATGCTTCGTCAATACTGACAAGCAATTATTAGTCTTTGTTTCCTTTACACTGTATATTGGCAAAACAATCATTGAAAGGAATTGTAGAGGGAGAAACCATTATCTTTGCACTATTGTGGTAACACAGCTTTTAGGCTTGCTGAGAATATCCATTAGTTTTGTCCTCTTATCTAAAAATGATTTCTTCTTTGCTTTGTATTGCTCTGGGAGTTGAATATTTCACCAACTTCTGCCACATTAGGGATGGATATCTTTATTTCTTCAATAACTGGGGTCTTTTCCCTATTGCCCTCTGTTCCATGCTTAAAGGCGTTCTTAGTACATTTCAATTCCAGTTGTATTAGCTGTAATTTGGGTACTTTTAAAAAGCCTATTTGATTCCCAGGAGCTTTTTCCATCTTTTTTCTTGGTCTGACCTCAGTCTACTAAGGCAAATTGGTCCCGAGGTATATTCTTATAGACTGAATGTGTACAGATAGCACAGGGACACTTAGCTAGATGCTTTACTCAAATTACAGCAAAGAAACCTTATCTTTGAAGTTTTTTTTTATTATATCAAGCCTTGGAAGTAGGACAAGTTTTGCTTAGTAAAGTTATTCTTTCAAATTTTATCATAAACTCTCAAGATCCATGATTTCTTAAAGATTTTACCTTTTGGAAATAAAGGAAGACCACCCAAATGACAACAAACAAAGGCAGTTATTCAGAGCTTGCTATATCAAAGGAGTCAGCCACCATGAATTAAATTTGGCAGAGACTCAAAGACAGGCTGTGGATAGAAGCCATTATAGTGATAAAAAATAAAAGGTGTATAGTGATAAAAAATAAGGGCTTTAGATATGCACTGTTGGAGTTTGTTGGCATGGGGAAGCTGCAGGTAGGCTACCTAGAAGCAGGACCTCCTATGCAATTGTTTGAGGAACATTTTGGGCTTCGTCTGGTTCCTCCTGAATTGGGGGTGGGCCAAAGCAGTAGGAAAGCTGGCAGCCATTGACAAAGGCCTGACCATTCTGGGCCAATTGCTACAGAGATTATGGTGTGGCTTCTTGGGCTGGTTGTATCATAGGTTGTAGGCCAGAGTTCTATGGCTAGGATTTTTTTTTTAATCTAAAAGTCCAGCAATAACAATGCATTGTACTCTGCTAAAAAGTGGCTAGGTACTATTTATATCTATTGGATATAAATAGGGTTGGGTTGCAATCTATTTATTGTTTTTTTAACCTATTGGCATTATTACTCTGTGAAAAAATAAAAAAAGACTTGATTGAGATAATGCATTTCATGGCTAGATCTTGTGAAAGAGTTTCACTTATTATAATCATGGCTTTGTAGTCTACATAACCTTGAAAAAATCATTCAGCCTCTCCAAAATGTATTCTATTAGCTATATTGGGGAATATATAATCATATTAGTCCTGTGCTCTCTGTCTTTAAAATTGTTAGATCATTATAGTTTTATAGAAATACAAGTGAGAAAAAATTTTTAAAAATACACCACTAAAAGTCATTAGGATTCTAAACACAGGATAGAATTTTCAGAGAAGTAATGAAGCTAAGTACTTTCCAGATGGGTAATTTTTATCATATATACAACAGGGACAGGATGTGGAAGAGGGTCTCTATGGACCATGACATATTGGGTAGCAGGCAGGGACTAGGAAGGGTTTGCTTCTATCTATCAGTAACATATGCAGATAGCATACTATTCATTTTGAGAAGGAAGGGCAACCAAATTTTAGGGGTCATCTGTGGAGAAATGGAGACAATGATTATCAAGGTAAAAAGCTGCCTATGTTGGATTCCATATTTTTCCTGATCACGTTTCCTGACTTCAAGTTGATATAAAGGTAAACTCAAAATTATTGTATTAAACATTTCTTGGCTTCCTTAGTCATAGCTTAGATATGTCTTGATAAATGTATTTCTAAAGATTGACTGACTCTCATGGCTGTTCTGACTTCCTATCCTCATCCTACTCTATTAAATAACCAATTACATTACACTATTACAAAACTCCAGAGAGTATTAATAAAGTTTTTTAAAAAACTCAAAATGATAAATAAAATGGTTATCATTTTGAGTTATACCTTGTAGGCTTATAGGTAAAGAAAATTGTTATAAGTAACTAGTCAATATTTCACTGGTGTGAAAATTCTATTACATAAAAAGTATTTTTTCTACTGGAAAAAAATTATTCTCAGTAGAGAATAAAACTTGGCATAGATTTTTGTACGTTACATAAATTCCTAACTGAAGTTTTAGGATAGGCATAGGTTTATTCTGCAGTTTTAGACATTAGAATTATAATTATACATATTTGCATTATATATATTTTCTGTGGACAAATTTATATTGACTATTGACTGGACAGTGATAAGCATTAAGAAAAGAATGGTTTAGGAAAAGTTTTGAATCTTTTATATAATGTTATAGAGATGAGCTTTCAGTCACTTATGCTATCCAAATCTCAAATAAAATATGAGTGAATCTTGGTCATAGTGGCCCTTGTCATTCTTTCCATTGTGTATGATCACAATGCTAGGTAGAAATAAAAGACATACTTTTTTGTTGACTGAAATGCCCTGCAGATATAAAATAAATGTTCCAAACTTAAGGCCTTTTAGTACAGAAAAAGTTCCAGAGTGAATACTCCAAAGATGGGTGCCCATTGTACTCAGTATAAGGACCTGACATTCATGGTATTTTTGCACTTGGGTTGAATTATTGATTTTAAAAAAGGAGAAACTAAAGGAAAAAAAAAAAAGAAGGTAGAAGTAGGATGGGAAAGATGCCCAAAAAATGAACAAAATAACAGAAAGAGGCCTGATTCTGAAAAGACCATAGCCGCTGAATGAGTCAGATTCAAGCTGTGATGCTTAATCTGGGCGCTTACTCTTTGTTCTCAGCTCCTTTCTGGTTCTAGTCATTTTGATAAAATATTTTAAAATTATTTTGCCTTTCATATATTGATAGCTCTAGTTGGCAGAACTAGGCATTAACAGGTGTAATCATTGTTGCTTTCTATTTAAGTGAGAGTAATTCTCTCCTTGAACCTACAATATTTTCTTTTTATCACAACCTTTAAACATACCCAGAGATTAATTGTGTATGCCAGGATTCTAAGAAATTAGAGATTTAGTCTCTATTTGTAGATTCAACCTCGCTTTTACATTATGTGAAGTTTGTTCACTGAGAACTTGAAACCAGACCAAATAAACTGGGCAGCTTGAAAAACAGACAGACAAACAAACAAAAGCTGAACATAGATGATCAAGGCAAAAACTTGAGTGTCAATCTCTTTATCACTCACTAGTTAATGTTCTTGGCTAGATTACCTTCTTTTTCCACTCTTGTACAAGTTCCAATTAAAATTTTTATTCTGACATCAAAACCTGGCTTCCTGAGTGTCTTGAATAAATACAGATTGAAAAGCACTTTGGTCAATTATATTTGAGAATTCTTCTCTACTCTTTACTTGATTTTTGCATCAGTGATAAAATATCATATCCTTAAAGAGGAAGTTAGGTCACACTGTCTCCTAACTCCTTGCCTTCATTCATGCATTTATTCACTTGTTACATCAGTCAGGCCTTTCCTCTCCTATATGGCTACATTTTATTCTCAGGAGAGCAGTGAGAGATGTCTTTTCAAAATATAGATTACTAAAAATCTGCCTTGAATTCTCTTGATACTTGGAAAAAAATTATAATGTCTTTATCATGGAGTTAAGGTGTGAGAGCAAATATGATCTCTGTGCCTTGACCTTTTATCTAATCTCTCTCCTTTCTTGCTGTGCTTCAACCACCACTGCCTTTTTATAATTTCTAGAAGAAGCCAAACTTGTATATTCCTTAGCATTAGTGCTAGTCCATTTCATAGAAAGTTCTTCCCCCACTTTTCTATGGTTCACTCCTTCCTGTGATAATTATTTCCTTAAATGTCACTTCTTCTGAGATGCTCTCTATGTTTCTTCAGTCACTGCATTCGTTCAATATTGTACTAGGGGTTGTAGCCAGCACAAAAAATAAAACAAGGAAAGAAAGAAAAGTTCTAAGAATTGGAAAGGGAGATATGTAACAGTCATTTAATAGCAAGTTGTTTATGTGTGGTGAAAAATTCGGAAGAACCTATAAATACACTATTTGGATCAGTAAATGAATTAGCAGAGCTTCAAAATTTGAGGTAATTATACAAAAAATAATTTGTATATTTTTATAAACCAGCAAAACACAATGAGAAAATGAAACAATGTGAACATCTTCATTAACATAAAAATAACCAATTATCTTGGGATAAATATGAAAAAGAAGAATAAGACCTCTACATTAAAAACTATAAATCATTATTTTAAAAAGTTTTTTTTTGAAGACCTGAGTAAATGGAAGGGTATAGTATGTTCATTGGCTTGGGAGTATTCCAAACATTTTTAAAGTATCAATTTATTTCAGGTTGATCTACATATACAATGCCAATAGAAATTTCCACATGTATATGCATATTTTTGTGGGTGAATGGTTTGAAAGACAATGAGCTGTTTTCAAAATGTATATAGTAGTTATTCAAAGAACCAAGGAAAGCCAATATTCCTTTGAAGAAGAAGGATGAAACTTTCAATATGTTGTCAGAAGACAGGACAGTAGTTACAGTTAGGGAGGAAGGTGGGATATTGGTTGAGCGGGGACAGACAGGGATGCCACACTTCTAAGGTGCTAGCCTATTTCTTGGTGAGAGTCACCATTAACAAAATGAGTTCAATTAGTAGTAACTCATTGGCTCTATACTAACCTTTTGTGTGCAATTCAAAAATTTTTAAAAACTCTTTAAGAAACATTACATGTGGATATTACTTGTATTCTTTGATTTTGTTCTGGTTTGAAAAACAAGCTGCAGAAACATTTTGATTACTAACAGGAATTTGAATAAAGATCTTTGCATTCTATAATGTTAAGAAATTACTATTAATTTAGTCATGCGTAAGAATAGTGTTGTGGTTGGGTGAAAATGTCCTTATTTTCTTGGCAATATATACTAAAATATTTAGGGTTAAAAATAAATAGTTCATAATTTTCTTTAGAATGTTTCTGCAAAACAATTTTTAGTACACAAAATGTGGCAAGACTTTAACTGCTGTTGAAATTTATTTATGGCTATTTGTTTTTTCATTACAATATTTGGTATACTTGAATGCACAAAAACTTTTACAATAATAATAATAATTAAATTAGAATGTGGACTAGATTAGTTCCCTGCAGAATTAGCAACCAAAAGGTAATTATTTCTGAAATTCAAGATGAAATTTTATCAATCAACAAATATAATAGGATTGAGTACAGCAAAACTTAAGCAATATGTTAATGAAATAGACATAATCCATTCAACTGATTTCTACTTAACTAAAGTGTTTATAGTAGCACTTTTTGGTCTTATACATTTTATTTTGATAATTTTTTTTCCATGACTCAGATTGCTTTTCCTTGGAATGAGGGGAGATGTTCATCATTTAAACATTAGTTATCAGACTTCAACTGCACAGAGTATTTATGATTGAGTCTTACCTGAGCTGCTCCTGGGTTAGAATTTTTAAAAAAATAAAACCTGACATTTGGTTACTTTAGTTTGATTTGCCCTTTTCTTTTAAAATGTAGTATAATAGATGCTGGGCATATGATGGGGCAAGGAAATACATCAGCTGATTATTGGTTTCTGGTTACTTGGAGTAATCTATCTGTCGTAAAGGGGAGTGTTTAGGACATTAAAGGCACATTGAATGTACCTCTTGGATGGAAACTTTCTTCTAATTCCTCCAGTTTTGGCTAACAAGGGGTCATCTTGTTGAACTAGCAATTCAATTTCAATTCTTTTGAAAATGTTCATGTTTGTTTGTTTTGTTTGTTTGTTTTTAGAAACTGGAGAAGAAAATCTTTTTTGTGAGAAGGTCTTGCCTGAAGTCAAATTTGATATAATTCTTATACAAGCTTAGTAAATACGGGCAAGACAGACAGAAACCTAGTTTTATTTTTTTGTTTAATAGCAATCTACCAAAGCTTGTAGATATTCCTGGAGCAGATGCCTCAAAATCTGTAATTATAATTCAGACTAGTGTTTAGGGATTTTTTTTGAATTAACATTAACATCTTTCTCCAATAAGGATAAGTGTCCATTAGAATATGATGTTTTCTTCAGGCTGTTCTTATTTCCAGCCAAGAAGCTTTATACAATATTTACATTCACCCTCGTTCTTGTAATCACACCTTTCCTTCAAGCCATTAGCAGTATTGAGGAAATGATTCCTTCATTCAGAATTTGTCTTCCAGCTAACTCCCAAATTGTTACCACGGAATAGACCACATTCTCTCCCCTCCATGATTAGTGCATTTAGATCTAAGAATTTAAAGCCTAAGAAATTTTAAATGCTACACCAAATAAACAGACTCCTCAATTTAGAAACTCTTAATTGTCTGTACTAATGGAGGTTTGCATAACCTAGATAAATTGAAGCCAGAGGAAACTTGCAGCTTCTCTCAGCATCTGATTTTAACTCTCAATTTCTCATCTTTGTCTCTTCCCTTAATTAAGCTAGATCTCAACAGTTTAAAATGAGCAGCAGAATTCAGCTGTTTTGACCTTCTCTGTCTTCCTTTCTTTCATCATCTTTCTGAGTTGAGAGTGAAAACGAAGTAGTGTAGCTACTTTGGCAAAACGGTATAATTGTTTCAAATAGAATAGGCAAAACAGGGTATAATTGTTTCATACAATTCATAAATGTATATGAATAGGAAAAACAGGGTATAATTGTTTCACACAATTCATATTTCAATACTAGATACTGGAGATTTCCTCATTTGCTTTATCTCAACATAAAACAATTTTCTAGTTATATTATGGTATAGCCCATTGATCAATAACACTAATCTGCCTCTCTCTCTCTCTCTCTGTGTGTGTGTGTGTGTGTGTGTGTGTGTGTGTGATTGCTTTCAGTATTTTGTTTGGTCAGAGAAAGAGGGCAGTACACATAGTGGGCTAGTGAACATTCTGTACTTAGCTCCAAGTGCCTTATCCAAACAACACAATAACATTTCAGTTCCATAATAGGTAGCATAAATCATTATCTGTTATTACTCAAGAAAATGATGAATTGTTTTGATGCCTCATTCATAGCCATCCAAACAAATATTTATATTGCACTATTTACATCATAAGGCAATAGGTGGTATATTGGATTGATTTTTCTGTCTTAATAGTGGAATATTCTTGCCAAGATGAACCAAGAAAATTATCCTGAAATAGCTGATCTATAGTGTGTTATTAAAGGCTACTGAGGTGGTTACTGTAAAGTCCCTATGAATAAATTTATGTTTTTCAGGACGCTTCAGATGTTTTAAGTCATTCTCAAGTTTGTGGAGAAAGGTATTTATTCTTATAGTGATAAGTACATGCATTCATTTTTGTCTCTGGGCCATTTTCTGGTGACATATGCAAGGTCATTTACAAATAAATGGGAATATCTTAGCAAGCAATATATTAATAAATAAGATCCAAGCTCTAATGGAATCAGCTACATTTATGAAACACTGAAGGTGTACCTGGCATTGATCTATAAATAATTTAACTGTGTTAACTTATTTTGTCCTCAGAATAGCTCTATGAGGTAGGTATTAATATTAGACATATTTTACAGATGATAAAACTAAGGCAGCAGATAGTTTCATATTGTCCTCCATGTCTGCAGAAGCTATGAAGCCCGGATTCAAATCAGAGTGGATATAGAGTTTACTCCCTTTATCATGCTATGTTATCTCAGTGTGAGTACTATGGGGCTTACATTCTAGTGTGGTAATGATAAAAGATAAGAAAACAAGTAAGAAGATAAATAGATGTTTAAAGGGAAAACAGTTCTAATTATGATCCTTTTGAATGTTTCTAACTTTCAGATAATTAGAACTAGAAAAAACAATGACCATTTGAAGGGAAAAGATTTAAGTACTATATTGTACAGCATAGGAAGAAAAACCAAGTAATCTCAGGGTGCTTGCTGTGATTTGATGAGATGTTTCTCTATTTCAGACCCTTGAAAGGGGGAGTTCTGTCTATCTGAGGATGGATGAGTGTATTTTATCCCTTACTCTACTTTATGTCATGTTACATTGGCCAGTTTCTCAGGATGTGGAAGCTTTGTGAATAAAGGTAATTTTCTTCTCCATCATTATGTAACTACACCACAGGAAACGGAGTTTTCTGGGTCATCTCAGCAAGGGAAAAGACATCAGTCTCTTTTATAGTGTAGCTTAGAAGCAACATATGTCACTCCCATCTGCATGCCATTGGCCAACCCTATGTGTATGGTCCTGTCTCACTCCAAAAGGGCTAAAGTAACAGGGACATCAGAGGGCATTTTTTGGTGAGAACCACTGTTTCTGTAAAAGTCCATTCTTCTTGTCATTAAATATCTCTTTGCTCCATTCTAAACTTATAACACTCTGTCCTCTCCAAGGGATTCTCGTCAACCCCAGGTCAACCCAGTTGGCATTCTGAGCTCAAAGTCAAGGACATCTGGGTGATGTGCATTGTTTTCTGCAGCAAATTTGGAAGTCTAGAAACTAATAAACCTCTAAGTCTAGAAACTAATAAACCTCAAAGAGGAGTTGTCTGCCCATTGGGTAGTGAACACTATAAAGTGTCAGTACAAGGACTAGATCCACAGGAAACATTACAATGTGGGAAGAGGAAGAATGAGTGTCACAAAATAGTCATGGTACTTAATATTTTTCAGATCCCATTGAACTAGGTAATGTGAGAACTTGTTACTCTGGGAATAGGGATTGTTCCTTAAATGCAACCTAATTGTGCTCACTTGTCTATGTTCTTAATGGTTGCTGGTTCTACTGCAGGAATATTGTTTCTTTTCTGTTATCCTCTTTGACCCCATCTGAAATAAACATTGGGGGAAATGACGTAATTGGAAGCTGAGCAGCTTTCCCAATTCACTTTCTATTGCATGAAGGTTAAATCTGGGGCAGATATAGAACTTTTTAGTCCAGACTTGTGTTTTGTTTGGCAGGCAATTTTTTCAAAGTTATAATGTTTGTTATATTTATGATTCCAATCCATTCCATGTGCTAATAACAATCCTACAATACTTTCCTAACCATAATTCTCGGATCATTTCTAGCCTGCATTTCTGCCTTTGTATCTGTCTCTCTTTATATAAAGAGCATTACCTTGACAGTGTCAAGCTTTCTCTTAATCATATTTTGCCCTGAGCTAAAAATTTCAAAAACAGGCAAAAATAATCTATGGTATTAAAAATCAAGACAGTGGTTACCTTGGTGGATAGAGACACAGGGAGCATGAGGGATATTTCTCAAGTGCAGGAAACATTATATTTTTTGATCTGGTTACACAAGAGCATTTACTTTATGAAAATTAATCAGGCTATATATGATTGGTACATTTGTATATGTACATGTTATATGTTAATAAAAAAAATTTACTTTAAAAATACCAAATGGAGTTAATCTTTCTGTACTGATAGGCTAGTTAATTCAGACCACTCTAACTTAGAATAACTTCAAGAGTAGACAAAAACAAGTAAATACACATATATCCTTTTGAAGAACGTAAGTTAGGTAACAAGACAATGAAGAATTGCAGATCAATATCCGGGAGAAAAGCAAAAAAACCCAGAGAGCTGGGTGTAACATCTGGGTAGATTTTCCATTAAAGATATCTGTTTTTTCCTAAATAAACAACAGAAGATGAGAAGATCTCCCAGAGAGTTCTCTCCCTTCTGCTGCTGTATAAGAGCTCAATCAAGATGGCCCAGGCTGTTTGTGAACCAGGAAACAGGCCCCCACCAGACACTGAATCTGCCAGCTCCTTGATTTTGGACTTTTCAGCCCCAAGAACTGTAAAAAATAAATTTATGTTGTTTGTAAGCCACCCATTCTTTGGTGTTCTGTTATGACAGCTCTAACAGAAAAGACACTCACACTGAACTAATTGTCTACAACAGGTAAAGTGAATCCTCTCTGAGGAAATTTAAGACTATGTGGAGCCTTAAGTTATCTACGATTTTTTTCATGTGCAATGTCTATCACTTTTAAATAAAAGCATAAAAGGAGACCAAATTTTTATTCTTCAAAATGAAAAGAAACAACAGACTATATAAAAGAATCTATAGAAAATCCAAGTAATTATCAGAAATAGACTTTAAATTAACCCTGAAAACACCGAGTGCTGAAAAAGACCTGGAGCAATGGGATCTCGGGTGCAGTTTCATCTCACTGATAGGTGTTAAAATGGAAACAATCACATTGGAAAACAACTTGGCACTATTCTATAAAATTGAGCATTAATACTCCCTTTAACTCAATGATTTAATTGCTTACTATAATACCCAAGAGAAATTCAGCCAGAAGACAATCTAGGATTTGTAGGGTATGAAACTTGTGTAATAATGAGAATACAAATGAATAAAATAAATATAAAATTATAAATTCAAATTAGGTGCAATTCTTTGTAAAGAATTTATTCAAGTGGGATATCTGAAACTTAATCTTCATGAACTTTACATGAACTTGACTTTAACATACTATAGCCTGTTAAAAGACATTAGCAGAGAAAGAATTGATAAAACAAAAGGAAATTAAACCAGTGCAATGTAACATGGGGTGACAAGGAGAAAGCAGGAGGATCCAAAGAATCAGTGAATGATGGTTTTTAAATGAAAAAAATGATCTGCGTAGGTATACATACAGTGCAATAAACTGCACATATCTTTTATATATACTAGGGTTCTGACGTATGTATACATGTGTGAAACCATCACCCCAATCAAGATAGTGAATATATCCATTATCCCCCCATATTTCCCTCATACAGTTTTTAATCCTTCACTCTCACCATGCCCCCTCCCACATCCTCCTCCAGGAAACCACTGAGCAACATTATTTCACTATAGATTGGATTGCATTTTCTAGAATTTTTAATAAATAGAATCTTAGAATGTGTACCATGTTTTTATCTGGCTTCTTTCACTCAATGCTTTTGTTTTGAAATTTATGCATGTGATTGGGTATATCAGTAGTTTATTTCTTTCTATTGCTAAGTAATATTTTATTTATATGTATAGACCACAGATGGTAGATTCACTTTGCTTTTGATGGGAATTTGGGTTGTTTCCAGTTTGTGATCATTACTGATAAAGCCCTTATAAACATCTGTGTAAAAGTTATAACATTGACTGGGAAAAATTGGTCACAAAAGGGAGGTGAGGTGCAGATCCCAACTACACTGGGAAGGGGAATGGTCCTTTTACCTGCTTCATTGGAGTTTTAGAAGGGACAGTTGAGATGCCAGGATTAGATATATGCCTTCATTTCTCTTGGGGAAATACCTAAGAATGGAACAACTATGACCGATTGTTTGTGTATGTTTAACTTTTTAAGACACTTCCAAATTGTTTCCAAGGTGATTTTAACCTTTTGGAATTCCCAAAAATAATGCATGAGAGTTCTAAGTGGCTCAACTTTATCCCAACACTTTGAATTCTCAGTTTGTTTAATTTTAGCTATTTTAATAGGGCATAGTGATATCTCATTATAGTGGTTTTAATTTGCATTTCCCTAAGGACTGATAATATTGAACACTTTTTCATGTGCTTATTTGACATTTATATATCTTTTTGGTGACATGTCTGTTCATATATTTTGCCTATTTTTAAATTTTATTTTTTAAATTTTCAGGTTTGTGAGTTATTTATATATATTCTGTATATAGGATTTTTATCTGACCTTATTTGCAAATATTTCTGCTCTCACAAAGTTTACAACCTGTGCAGCAAGAGTTGTAGTATCCTCAAGAAGACTGCTTGTAGCAAGATACTATAATAAGAGTACAAAAAACACAGAAACATTTTTTTTCTTTTTTTGGGGGGGCAGGATCTCTCTCTGTTACCCAGGCTGGAGTGCAGTGGCGCTATCTCGGCTCACTGCAACCTCCACCTCCTGGGTTTGAGTGATTCTTCTGCCTCAGCCTCCCGAGTAGCTGGGACTACAGGTGCCTTCCACCACACCCAGCTAATTTTTGTCTTTTAGTAGAGATGGGGTTTCACTGTGTCGGCCAGGCTCGTCTCGAACTCCTGACCTTATGTGATCCATCCACCTCAGCCTTCCAAAGGGCTGGTATTACAGGCGTGAGCCACCTTGCTTTGCCCGTATCTCTGCTTTCTTAAGGTACAAAGATCTTCTCACGGAATGAGCAAGGCAGGATCCTGACCTCTTATTCTTTGATGTTCAACACTATTACTGATGAACTAAGGCAGCCCAGATTGAGGAGCTTCTGGAAAAGACAGTGGTGGTCTCCATGTGCATCCCATTACTAAAAAAAGGGAAGGTGGAACTGCTGACTTTGGCAAAGAGCATATGTTGAGTGAGCTTCACCCTGAAGAAATGAGTATCTTTTCTTACTTCCCAAGAAACTACATGGAGCTGCACAGGGAAGGTCTTGCACAGAACTGTCAGGTGGCTTGGGTTTCCTCAGGTTCTCCAGCAATTCCTTTAGCAATCGGTGTTATGGTTGATCTCAGAATTTTCAAGGGCAAAACCATGGGCCCACTTAAAGAGTAACCAAGGACATTGATGACAGAAACCAGGTGAAGTAGGGAGAGCTACCTAGCAGTCAGCAGTGGCAAAGAAACAAACCTGAGTTCTTGCTCTCGTCCAGCAAATAGAAGCAGGGAACATCAAAAAGGTCTGATTTAATGGATCACTTTATGCAGACACAGGAGTCCTGGGAATACTTGGATAGAAGAAAGCTGGGGAATGTTATATTTCTGGCCGTGTTGGCCTTGGCATTGCTTGGAATATCCGTTGCATATAGATGTGGGTTTGAATGAGAAAGTCTATAGCAACATATGCCTGTGGGATTTAAAATCCAGGTTCTGCCATGTAATAATCATACGTCCATGGGGAAATCACTAAGTTTCTCTGTGTCCTAGTTCACCCACATGGAAAGGTTGGATATTTCTGTGAGTTGAAGAAACCCCTCTAAATATGTGTGTGTATACATATATATGTTCCTTAAGCAATCAGTGATATATATATATCTTAAGCAATCGGTGATTCCTTAAGCAATCAGTGATATATATATATATATATATATATATAAATAATATATATATCTGATTTATATATATATAAATAATATATTCTGATTTATATATATATATGTGTGTGTGTGTGTGTGTATGAGAGAGAGAGCAATTTTAACACTGAGTTTCTTTGATTGGTGGCTACTACAAATTCAACTTTTTTGAGACAGTGTCTGGCTCTGTCACTCAGGCTGGAGTGCAGGGGCACAATCTCAGTTCACTGCAACCTCTGCCTCCCAGGCTCCAGCAATCTCCCTACCTCAGCCTCCTGAGTAGCTGGGACTACAGGCATGTGCCACCACACCACTAGATTTTTTGCAGTTTTTGTAGCGACCGGATTTCACCATGTTGCCCAGGCTGGTCTCAAACTCCTGAGCTCAAGCAATTTGCCTGCCTTGGCCTCCCATAGTGCTGAGATTACAGGAATGAGCCACCGCCCCAGGCCAAAATACTTATTTTCGTCTGTGATCTATTATATATTTTCCAAATCTCTAATAATGGGAGCATAAAATAAGTTAGTGAGAATATTAGTGAGGGGAATACATTATCATCATGATAGTCTGCTTACTTTAGTTACTATTTCTGAGGGTATATATTGTGTGGAGTGATCAAATGTAACCTCTCAAATACTGGGTTATGCCCTCAATTTTAAAGACAAACCTGCTAGAAAGTACTGATCTTAGCATATCATATTCAATCATGATACAAGGAGGAAAGTCTTAAGAGCTCACACCTCCACAATCAAGGAAAATTTAGCTCCTGTTAGTGCAAATTAGAAAACACTCCTGGCAAGTAGCCTATACAGCCTGTCAATCAGTAAAATGAGGTTGGGTGCTTATTTCTTAAACAATTCAAGTATCAGTTCCAAACTGTGGTTCTCTCAGTTTCAGTAATCCACACTTTCCCCATTACGTTTCATGTTTGGAGTTGGTGCTGTTGCTACTGCCACTGCTGCTCTGCACCACTCCAGTTGATTTGAAACAGAAGCAGAAGCCCTTTATGATGTAAGGCCACTTAATGATTAATTAGTACTTCTCTCATGCAGCACATTAGGAGGAGGCTCTTGCTAGAGTCATGATTAACTTCAGAGCTGCAGATGTTGGAACAGTTACCTTGTGGTAATGCTATGTTGCCAATTGATATGTTTAGGTATCTTCGTGTTTGGTGGTTTAATTGCATTGCCAGAACATGTTTGCATCCTTTTATCCTTAAAACAACATCATCATGGAAATCTGATAGATGCCTATGAAAAAAATAGATGTAAACACATTCAACATAAATGTACCAGAGTGCCAATGTTATTTATATTCATGTTTATGTATATATTCATGTATTTTTCAAACTTCAGCTAGAAATCCATTTGTGAAATCTATTTGAAAATGCAAGACATATGCAAATATATTATATTTCTGATTTGTGTGTGTGTGTGTGTATGTGTGTGTATGTGAAAACCGTATTTCAAATGTATAGATAAAATAAGAAATCAAAGGCAAGGTTAAAATCTTATAGCCAAAATAGCTCAGAATAGCTGAAATCAGGCTGGTTATAACCATAAAGACCTCTCTTCACTCTGTCCTTAAAATTTTTCTTTCAGTATGGTCTCAAACATTGGGGTTGCTGTAGACACAAATTCTAATAACCTATGTGATATTGAAAATCTGACATAGTGAAGATGTATTGCAATGCATATAGCTTGAGGGAATAGGTCAGTCAGAGGTTAGCTCATATGTATAGACTTTTAAAAAATATGGTTCTTCATTTTCCACCCAGCTTTAGTCACTGCATTATTTCCTAAGTTTGAATACTTGCTTAGGATAGCATTACTAAATTTAGTGCAGTGTGTATGTGACTTCTTGCATTTCAGTCAATGCAAAGATAAATTTTGTTCTTAATGCATAAGTATTTTCCCTTCATTGTTTTGCAAACAGTGAGAGAATAAGATGCTTGATAATATCAATTAGCTTTATCCTTGTTGTTGATATTGCTATAAATCATTGTTGATGGCATGAGATTCTCTTAGATGATGGATTGCAGGGATATACCATGAAAATGAAGCTCTGGAGGCAACTTTGTTGAATTATCAGAATCCTGTTAAAGCACAATGATTCAGATATACCCAAATTCCCAGAGGTGTGAGGAATAAATAACTTTGAAAGCCATACAATATTACATAAACCTAAGGTGGTATTTTTCTTATCGTTGTTACTGTTATTTGTTTTTATTTTTATTACATTGATTTTCCCTTATAAAAGCATGTGTCTAGAACCATAGTTAATATGTCTACATTTCTATTGGCCTTTTTCAGAATGTCATCTTAAAATAATCACAGAGAATGTATTTTTCGGAGACTGGCTTCTTTCACTTGGAATGATGCATTTGAGACTTATCCATGATGTTGCTGTGTGAATCATCTGTTCATTTCTGTTTAATTGTTGAGCAGTATTTATTGTTTGACTGTACCACACTTTATCCATTTGCCAGTTGAGGGATATTTGGGCTGTTTCCAGCTTTGACAATTAACAATTAAAGCCACTGTAAACAACTGCATTCAGGTTTTTTAGTGCACTTGGGTAATACCTAAGGGTCAGATTGTTGGGTTGTAAGGTAAGCATATGCTTAATTTTATAAGAAGCTGCCAAAATATTTTCCAAAGTAACTATAATTTTTCATAGCCACCAGGAATGTGTTTCTTATCCTACTCAGTATTTATTACCGATGTTTCTTTGATTTTAGCCATTCTAACAATTGAGTGGTATTATCTGGTTGTGGTTTTAATTTGTATTAGCCTAATGAAATAAAATGTGGAGCACCTTTATGTGCATATTTGCCATTTTTATGTAATCTTCATTGGTGAAGTGTCTATAAATTTTTTACCCATTTTTAAATTGGATTTTTTAAACAATTGAGTTTTGAGAGGTATATATATATATGTACACACACACATATATGTGTATATCCTGGATATAGAACATTTATCTGTCTCATTTGAAAATATGTTTTCCAGTGTGTGGATTGTTTGTTAATTCTCTTACCAAAGTCTTTCAAAGAACAGAGGTACTTAGTTTTTAACAAAGATCATTTATTCTGTTTGTTCTTGTATAAATCATGTTTTTGGGTTTCTATCTCAATCATTTTTCTCTAAATCATGGTTGATATAGTTTGGCTGTGTCCTCACCCAAATCTCATCTTAAATTCTCACGTATTGTGGGAGGGACCTGGTGGGAGGTTACACCGGCTGGTTTTAAAAACAGGCGTTTCTCTACACAGGCTCTCTCTTTGCCTGCTGCCATCCACGTAAAACACGACTTGCTCCTCCTTGCCTTCTGCCATGGTTGTGAGGCCTCCCCAGCCACATGGAACTGTAAGTCCATTAAATCTCTCTTTCTTTTGTAAATTGCCCGGCCTCAGGTATATCTTTATCAGCGGCATGAAAACAGACTAATACAGAAAATTGGTACCAGTAGAGTGGGGGAGTGTTGTTGAAAAGATACCCAAAAATAAGGAAGTGACTTTGGAACTGGGTAACAGTTCCAAAGAGTTGGAACAGTTTGGAGGGCTCAGAAGAAGACAAGGAAATGTGGGAAAGTCTGGAACTCCCTAGAGACTTGTTGAATAGCTTTGACCAAAATGCTGATAATGATATGGACAATAAAATCCAGGCTGAGGTGGTTTCAGATGGAGATGAGGAACTTGTTGGGAACTGAAGCAAAGGTGACTCGTTATGTTTTAGCAAAGGGACTGGTGGCATTTTACCCCTTCCCTAGAGATTTGTGGCAAACTTTGAACTTGAGAAAGATGATGTAAGGTATTTGATGGAAAAAATTTCTAAGCATCAAAACATTCACCTCAAAAAATTTGAAGTGACTTGGAT
The DNA here is from genome assembly GCF_028885655.2 of Pongo abelii. Taxonomy (NCBI): domain Eukaryota; kingdom Metazoa; phylum Chordata; class Mammalia; order Primates; family Hominidae; genus Pongo; species Pongo abelii. Next base: position 141,911,881 of record NC_071990.2, read on the forward strand.
GCTGTTAAAGGCATTCAGTTTCAAAACAAAAATAGTGCATAAAAGTTTGGAAAATTTGCAGCCTAACAATGCAATAGAAAAGAAAATCCCATTTTCTGAGGAGAAATTCAAGCCAGCTGCAGACATTTGCATAAGTAACAAGGAGCTGAATGTTAATCACCGAGACAATGGGGAAAATGTCTCTAGGGCATGTCAGAGACCTTTGCGGCAGTCCCTCCCATCATAGGCCTGGAGGCCTAGGAGGAAAAAGTGATTTTGTGGGCCTGACCCAAGGTCCTTGTGCTGTGTGCAGCCTAGAGACTTGGTGCCCTGCATCCCTGCTGCTGCAGCCATGGCTGAAAGGGGCCAGTGTAGAGCTCAGGCCATGGCTTCAGTTGGTGCAAGGCTCAAGCAGCTTTCACATGGTACTGAGGCTGTGAGTGCACAGATGTCAAGAATTGAGGTTTGGGAACCTCTGCCTAGAATTCAGAAGATGTATGGAAATGCCTGGATGCCCAGGCAGAAGTTTGCTATAGGAGTGGGACCCTCATGGAGAACCTTTGCTAAGGCAGTGCGAAAGGGAAGTGTGGGATGGGAGCCCCAACAAAGAGCCCCTAATGGGGCACTGCCTAGTGGAGCTGTGAGAAAAGGGTCCTTGTCCTCCAGATCCCAGACTGGTAGATCCACCAACAGCTTGCACAATGTGCCTGGGAAAAGCCACAGACATTCAACATCAGCCCATGAAAGTAGCCAGGAGGGAGGCTGTACCCTGCAAAGTCACAGGGTTGGAGCTACCAAGACCATAGGAACTCACCTCTTGTATCAGCGTGACCTAGATTTGAGACATGGAGTCAAAGGAGTTCATTTTGGAGCTTTAAGAGTTGACTGCCTGCTGGATTTCAGACTTGCATGGGGTCTGTAGCCCCTTTGTTTTGGCTAATTTCTTCCATTTTTAATGGCCGTATTTACCCAATGCCTGTACCCGCATTGTATCTAGGAATTAACTAACTTACTTTTAATTTTACGTACTCCTAGGCAGAAGGCACTTGCCTTGTCTCAGATGAGACTTGGGACTGTGGACTTTTCAGTTAATGCTGAAATGAATTAAGACTTTGGGGGACTGCTGGGAAGGCATGATTGGCTTCAAAATGTGAGGATGTGAGATTTGGGAGGGGCCAGGGGTGGAATGACATGGTTTGGCTGTGTTGCCACCCAAATCTTATCTTGAATTCCTATGTGTTATTGGAGGGACCCAGTGGGAGGTAATTGAATCGTGAGGTGGGCCTTTCCTGGGCTGTTCTCTTTAAAACAAGATTTGCTGGTTTTAAAAATGTGAGTTTCCCTCTCCAATGTCTCTCTTTGCTTGCTGCCATCCATGTAAGATGTGACTTGCTCCTCCTTGCCTTCCACCATGCTTGTGAGACCTCCCCAGCCAGGTGGAACTGTAAGTCCATTAAATCTCTCTTTTGTAACTTGCCCAGTCATGGGCATGTCTTTATCAGCAGCGTGAAAATGGACTAACACAAAGGTTATAAATATTTTCTCGTTTGTTTTTCTTTTACATTTTATAATTTTCAGTTTTTAATTTTATTGTTTTTAGATTCAAGGTCAATTTTGAATTAATTTTTGTGTGTGGTATAAGGAATGTAGACAATTCATTTATTTGCATATGAATATTAAATTGTTCCATTGTTTGATGAAAAGTCTGTTTTTGCCATTGAATTGTCTTAGCAATTGTGTCAAAAATGGTGACTATATATGTGTGTGTCTACCTCTAGAATCTGTGTTCTGTTTGGTTGTCTATCTTTTTGCCATTACCACACAGTGTTGTTACTGTGGTTAATGGTAACTTTTGAAATCAGGTTGTAAGTCCTGAAACTCTGTTATTCTTTTTCACAGCCATTTTGGCTATTCTACCTCCTTTGCCTTTCCACCTAATTTTAGAACTGTCGTATTAATTTCAAAAAATCTGGCTGGTATATTTATAGGAAGTGTATTGAATATATAGATCAGTATTTTGGCTAAGTGACATCTTAGCAATATTGAGTCTTCCAGTTCATGATTGTATTGTGCCTTGCTCTGATTTTCTTTATATTTCCATGCTTGGACTTTACTGAACTTTTTGTACCCATGGAATTATGTTTTAGATTTTTTAAGAATCAAATTTGGACTTTTTACCATTATTTCTTCAGATATTTTTGTATTTCCCTACTCACTCTCTTCTTCATGTACACTAATTACACATACATTAGGCTGCTAAAAAAGTTCATTTAATTTATGAGTTTGTTTATTCCCATCTTTTTCTTTCTGTTTCCTTTTCAATAATTTCTGCTGCTATGTTTTCAAGTTTATTGATGTTTTCTTCTGCACTATCTATTACACTATGAATCTTATGTAGAGGTTTCTGTTTATTTGTTTTTAACTTGAAACATTGTATTTTCACATCTAGGAGCCTTATTTGGGTATTTTAAAACATCTTCTATGTCTCTTCTTAATTTGGTCATTTTTTCTTTATCCTTCTTAAATATATGGAATACAGTCATAATCACTATAATTATTATAGGTTCATATGACTTACTATTTGATGAAACTAGTTCCTTTTATTTCTTTTCTTTATTATAATTTCATTTGATATTATTATCTGTTTGATTTCTTAATATAAAATGCAATATCAGCTTGTCTTCTTAAAAATTTTGCTGTTTTTTTTTATTGAAATCATATAATAATTATACACGTTATGTTCAACATTTTAAGGTGGTGAATTATCTTATCTAAAACCACTGGTATGTCTTTTCTTTTTTCCTACTTTCTTTTGTGTCTCAAAATACTTAAAGTTTGCCTTCATATACATCTTTTAGATTTATTCATACGCTTATTAATATATATTCATATATTGATGTATGCTATTTAATTCTGATACTAACTACCAAGGGTTGATATGCATGGTTCCCAAGGAGACTGCTCTCACTTTAGATGCCAGCCAGAGGTGGGGTCCCCAACTCCACTTCTGATCATCAGAGTACAAATCCAGGGGATTGTAGAACCACCCTCAGGTTTGGTTATTTGCTAAAATGGCTAAGAGAACTTTGCAAATTGCTTACAATGATTACATGATTATATTTTTCTTAAAAAGTATAAAAATTAGGAACAGCCAAAAGAAAAGACACATAATGTAAGGTCTGGAGGGGTCCTGACATAGAGCTTCAATACCTTCCCCTATAAATAAGGGCATGTCACCTTCCTGGAACATTAATATATTCAGCAACCCAGAATTTCCTCTGAGTTTTGGAGTGTTTAGACTTTTAATTGGGATTCCATTACACAGGCATAATTGATTAAATCACTGGCCTTGTGATTGAACTCTCTCTCTACCTCCCCATTCCCCCAGAGGTTGGGCTGGCTCAAAATTCCAAAGATCTAATCATGTGGTTTGTTTTTCTGGTGACCAACCACAGCCTGAAGCTATCTTAGAGGCCTACTATGAGTCACTTCATTAGTATAAACTCACCTGTGACCCAAGGGCTTAGTAATCACAAAGACAAAAAGCCCCTTCCAGGAACCAAAGTCAAAAACCAGTGAAATCCACTACTATAAAACAATATCCTACCATCGGCATTATAAAGAACTTGTTCTGTTTAAATACAGCTATGCACAACATAATTATGTTTCAGCCAATGATGAATCACACATAGAAGACAGTGGTCCAATAAAATTATAATACCTGTTTTTACTGTACCTTTTCTACGTTTAGATATTTTTAGATCAATAAATTGTTTACCATTGTGTTTATAATTGCCTATAGCATGCAGTACAGTAACATGCTGTACAGGTTTGTAGCATACGGACAATAGGCTATGATATATAGACTAAGTGTAGTAGGCTATACCATCTAGGTTTGTGTGAGTATACTCGATGATAGTACAATCACAAAATTGCCTAGTGATGCATATCTTAGAACATCCCCATCGTTAAGTGGCACGTTACTATATACAAATTATGACAGAGTTAAGAAGATCCATTTCTAAAAGTTTTTCAGTGAGATTTATTAGCACATTGAAGTATAAGGCGGTAAATCCTAAACTTTGAAAGTATTGAAGGCCGGGTGCAGTGGCTAATGCCTATAATCCCAGCACTTTGGGAGGCCGAGGCGGGCGGATCACGAGGTCGGGAGATTGAGATCATCCTGGCTAACACTGTGAAACCCCGTCTCTACTAAAAATACAAAAAAATTAGCCGGGCGTGGTGGCAGGCGCCTGTAGTCCTAGCTACTCAGGAGGCTGAGGCAAGAGAATGGCGTGAACCCAGGAGGCGGAGCTTGCAGGCAGTGAGCCCATATCGCGCCACTGCACTCCAGCCTAGGTGACAGAGCAAGACTCCGTCTCAATTAAAAAAAAAAAGAAACTATTGGAAATGTCGAAGGAAGAAAGTCAAACAACTCCACAAAGAAGATTCTTCATTGTCTCATTTTATTAATTCCAGAAAAGTATAATCCAAAATTACTTGGCAGAATTCTGCAAAGAGAAAGAAGATATGTAAAGGTATAGAAAGTGAAAGCATGCATAGCATAATACTGATCTCATAGAGGTAGCCTCATATTTAAAGGCTAACCTGAAAACTTTGAGTGCTATAACTAGTATCTGATATATAAAAACAACTAAATTAATCCTCTCAAAATTCTTTGATTACTTTCCATATAAGTTGTCACCAAAATGTAATTAACTGTGTCGGAGGCATAAGATCAATGTGACTCCAGCAGCCTGGGTCCCCACATGAGTAAATTGAAACTCAATTCAATGTAAATAACATCCTAGAAAAATGAAACTTAAGCTTTACCAGTCAGAAACTGCCAACTAACTTCTCCTGGAAACTTTGTCTTGCTTCCATAAACATTGTATGAAAGTTTTCCCCTGGCCGAGCGCGGTGGCTCATGCCTGTAATCCCAGCACTTCGGGAGGCTGAGGTGGGCAGATCACCTGAGGTCAGGAGTTGGAGACCAGCCTGGCCAACATGGTGAAACCCCGTCTCTACTAAAAATACAAAAATTAGCCAAGCATGGGGGTGGGTGCCTGTAATCCCAGCTACTTGAGAGGCTGAGCAGGAGAATCGTTTGAACCCAGGAGGCTGAGGTTGCAGTGAGCTGAGATCGCGCCACTGCACTCCGGCCTGGGCAACAAAGAGTGAAACTGCGTCTCCCATTGGTGAAGCCCCAACCACTTGCTTTCTGGTATTGCCGAATTCATGAATCTATGTCTGCTCAAATGAAATCTAGAATTTTAATGTACCTATGTTTATCTTTCAGCAGTGTTAACTTCGGCATGTTTAAGCTATGTATGGTTATATGAAACTTCATAACATTTTCTAGAAAGACGGTTCTATAAATGTCTTTTAAAAAAGTGATATATATTATAATCAAGAAAAGTGAGACATTTTCTAATAAAGTTAAATTGAAATCCAGTCTTTCACAGTTTTCATTCCTCCTTTAGAAATTTCTTATGTGCAAATTCTATTTTAGGGGTTTTATAAATAAATTATTGTATTGTAAGATGTCCCTTTGCTGATGAATGCCCACAGAACGTGTTGAAAACAAATGCTGTGCTAATAGGATCAAATCTAAAGCTCATTTCAGAGACAATTTCCAAATGGTCCTCTATGATACCTGCCATGCAAATGTGCGTATATTTTGTTTTCAAAAAGCTACATTAATGGTTTTGCTGTATCCCAAGAATATATTTTGATCTGTCTCTAAGTTCAAAGGAAAAGTTGTAGTATTCTTGACATTCTATTCCTTCCAGAGAGCAAAATCTTCCCAACATTCCTTCCTAAAGTGTTTGATATAGTTACAATGATGTGATTTCTTGAAATGTATAACATGAGAAAAAAAAAATGTGTGGTTTTAATTCCAAGAAAGTCACACTGAATGTGCATTTGAATGAATCAAATTAATTATGAAAATAAGCATACATGCAAAACTGAACAGTGAAAATGGTTAAAATGGTTAATGGATTTATCTATGAATTATGTAGTATCTACTGCCATTATTCAGAAGAATCATCTTTCCTGTTTTTAATGGGCATATAATATCTAAGGATCCAAATTGTATCTGGATTATATTTCATTAATTTGAAAATGAATTAATCCCATTCTACTTTTACACATAAAAAGGATTCCATCCATATATCTGAAAATAAGACCATGCTAACTTGTCTAATAGTTAATGCACTGCAATCCTGTAAATGTTACAGTAAAATACCATGCCAAAAATAGGCACAGTTTCAGATGCTTCAGCATATGAGGCATGGATACTTCAATCATTTGCAAAGGGTTCTGCTCAGTAGACTGAATGAAAAAGATGTTCATTGCTCTTTAATGTAATTTTGCAGCTCTCATAAAAGAAAATTTCTCCATGAAATTTATTGGTAACTGTTTATCTTTGATCAGTGCAAACTGAAGTCAAATATACAAGGTAAACACACATAAAGATAAATTCACACATTTCTATGAATTTTCTAAATGTACACATTTCTGCAAATTCTCTAAATTCACAAATACAAATTTGCATGCATGCAAGCATATATGCACATGTGCACACACATGACATAAAATGTGAGAGGGTGGAGATAATTTTTCCCCCTTAATACTATACTTATAAGTGAATGCTCTGGGAACAGTTTGGCTCTTGTGAGCCAAATTTCTATTTTTAAAATCTTCCTTCACATAGATCATATGATGTGTGTGAACTCTAAGAATATTCTGACTTACTGCCTCTCTGATAATTTAATTGAAGCCACCACTTCTATTTTTAGGAAATAGCTTAGTCATGTGTTTACGACTCTACTATATTTCAAAAGAGTTTTTTTTTTTTTTCACAGTGAAATGATCTGAGTTACATAAACCATTCTGATCTGATGGTGGTGGGTTTGTCTTTCACACAAGCACCACCTCCTTTGTAAAATCATGGGGTTGTCTAAACTTTTAAAAATGTCATTTAAAAAGCAGCTCTGTATTATCATAACAATTTCCTGCTATTTAAAGTATATTACAATAAATATAAAAGTAGGTTAAGCATAAAGGTAGGAAAAGACATTTTAGTAAATGAATCAGTTCAATTTTTTTTTATGGTTCCAAAAGTTGCAGTGACTATGATTCTTAAGATAGACTGAAATATATTATCTATGGCACACATTTACCCCTCAAAAGTTTACACTTCCTGTGAAAGAAATTAAAACTGTTTCTAAAAATGCATACATTTAGAGAAATCATTTATCCATCCTGACATGATTATTTAAACCTCTCAACATCAAGTGTTTTTGTTTGTTGTGGGAAACTGGTGACTTTCTTGGGACTAATATCCAGCTGGAGAAGAAAGAAGAAGAAATCACACTGAGAAACAGGAGGACACCCTGCAGTAGCACCATATTCAATGCTGCCTTGTTTTCAGTCTGTGACATTGGCATACATACTTCCAACAGGAGTGATGATGCAGTTCCAAACTTTGTGGTCAAACTTCATATGGTAGAGGGAGAATCAGAAGTTCTGTTACCCACTCATCCCTATAATTGTGCACAAGATGTGTTCAATTTTTACTTAATACCTATATCCGCTGGTCCAATCAGCACACCAGGAAGCAAGCAAATGGTAAAATTACCACACATCTCCCACCTACATCTCTTCTATACATGCACACATTTGCAGAAACAATTATAGCAATGTTTTATAAAGAAACCATTCAGGAGGTAAGAAAACCATTTGTTTCCTGATGAGAAATTTTAAGATTAAAAAGTCATAAACATCTACTAGACATCATCATTGTAGAGGACTTAAGGTAAAGCTTTTTCTCTTCTGACTTGGTTTTCATAGATTCACACTATTCACAGCATAAAACAAGATGAAATATATATTTGCATATTTTGCAAAGAGAATGAATAGAAATGAAAAGTAATTATTATGATATAGATTATTCTTCTTATTCTAAACATTAATTATTGACTCAAAAAATATAATGAATCTGCTGGTCCCTTTCATTTTCCCATATAAGACTCGTGCAAATGTTTTAGTGCAGTAAACAAATTAACTGAGTGCTATTCAATTTCACATGTATCTAGAGATTCAAAGTTCTTCAGCTTGGGGGCCTCTACTAATTCATTTTTATGGCTGGAAGTTCTGCAATGTAATGACTTCATTTCTTTTAGTCAAACTAATCTTTTTCTTTTAATTCATGACTTCAGTGTAATCAATTTATTTGAGATGTAGTAGGATACATTTCTTGATGTTTGAGAATCTCATAGAGAATCTTGTTTTTATTACTAGAACATGTGGCTCTTTCAGATATACCCACATTCTTCAGGAATTTTTTCTACTGTAAAAATATAGCATTAAATTCTTCAGTATACATTTCAGCTTCATTTGTGAAGGGCCTGATTTTGTGATTGAGTTGTGTAGAATAAGTACATAAATGTGCAGACAGGATAGTACAGAAAAGAAAACATGGCCTGATTCATCATAGAATTGCCTTTTAATTCCTGGAAGTCAGGGGGAGCTAGTATTGAAAATGTGGGGAAATGGTGTGTCTTTTCACATGAAAGTTCTCACACATATGGAGATAGTATTTATCTATTCAACACCCCTCTGAAAGCAAAAGTTAGAAAAAAATTTACATAGTACAGCTAATAGCACAGCTCTGCCTCTTGCTCTCTCTAGATCTTTTTTGTTTTTGGTAGGGAGCTAGCAGAGGTTGTGTGACATTCAACAAAGTATTTCTTGACAGATGTGGTGGGGAGGGGATTTGGGAAGGGGGTGTGGGTTGGAAGGATACCTATCCAGGTACTGTGCTCACTACCTGGGTTGGAAGTGTACCTATCCAGGTACCGTGCTCACTACCTTGGTAACAGGATCATTTGCAACCAAGCCCCAACAACACACAATTTACCCATACAAAAAACCTGTACACGTGCCCCTTGAACCTAAAATTAAAGTAGAAAAACAAGAAACTGAAAAAAATGAAATTATTCCATACCGTTATTGACCAAAGAAAATGAAATAGATATAGGTTATTTAATTTTTAAAATACTGACATATATAAAAATTATTCTCAATTTTTTTCAGCTTGAAATTCTGCAGGTAATATTCGTAAGTCTGCCTTTTATATATTTCTATCTATCTCCATGAAAGAGCAACTTTTATGTTACTGTTAAAACAACAATATTAGAATACACAAATTTAAATAATAATATGAATAGATTCATAGCAGATGTCCACTGCTCTATGACTTTGCCTTGAATGCATAATTCTAGCTTTTGAATCATTAAAGAAAACAATGAAATAGGCATCATTGTAGCTTTTGTGAAATGTAAATGTAGATCTACTCTTTATCTCTTCTTTGTCCATCATTTTCTTCTTTTTCATTTACATATCATCTATAATAACCATTCTATAAAAATGAAAAGAACAGGATGAATACTCATAATATCTTAATAGCTGATAATCTGAGTTGCTAACATCATAGGCTATGGCATGATGAAATTTGTATAGGTCCTTGTAAATTCCATCTCCATGGTATTACACTGAAGTAAACATATAAAAGAGTGAAAGTGACATTATTTATTATTCTGGAGATAAACTCTAATCTCTTTTAATTTAGACATTTTAAAAGACATATATGTTTTTAGTCACATATGCATTCCTTAGGACCCATTTCTTTAGTAAGAGCTTTTAAAATTTCCTCTTTCCAAATTCTTATGGATTTTTTGTATTATTTTACCAAAGTTTAATGGCATAAATGTATTACTACCAGACCTAGATGGCAAAAACTCTAACAAACCTCCTCCCAAACCAAACCAAATCAAGCCATTTTCCTTTTCCTTCCTTCCTTCCTTCTTCTCTCCCTTGTTTCCTCCCTCCCTCCCTCCCTCTAGCCCTCTCTTTCTCCCTTCCTTTCTCTTTCTTTCTCCCCCTCCCTCCTTCCCTTCCTTTCTTTCCTTCCTTCCTTCTCTCTCTTGTTTCCTCCCTCCCTCCCTCCCTCTAGCCGTCTCTTCCTCCCTTCCTTTCTTTCTTTCCCTCCCTCCCTCCCTCCCTCCTTCCCTCCCTTCCTTCCTTCCTTCCTTCCTTCCTTCCTTCCTTCCTTCCTTCCTTCCTCTCTCTTTCTCTCTTTCTTTCCTTTCTTTTCTTTCTTATTATCTTTTGACAGGGTCTTTCTCTGTTGCTCATGTTGGAGTGCAGTGGCACTATCATAACTCACTGCAGTCTCAAACTCCTGAGCCCAAGTGATCCTCCCATTTCAGCCTCCTCAGTAGCTGGGAACACAAACACACCCCACCACACCTGGGTAGTTTTTTTTTTAATGTTTGATTGTTTTTGTAGAGACAGGGCCTGGGCTCAAGTGACCCTCCCTCTCCAAACTTTTTAATCCCCCAAATCCTTAAAGTTTTTTAAGGAAATATATAATATATCAAACTGCAAGAAGAAACACATTGACTAAATTACGTACACTACCTGACTTGAATCTTATAAAGAGTGGCATTTTATTGAAAATCTAAAGATGGAAGATATCTTTAGGAAAAGTGTCTGAATTTCAGGAGAAGGAGGGATAAAAATCAGGAAAATGTATGACAAAACAATTTCAAAACCTAGGGATCTGTCCACAATGGCCATGCCATAAGGAAATATTAGGGTAAAGGTGTGTATGAGAAACAAAAATGTAGGGTAAATGCTTAAAGAATAAATGTTCTGTATTTCCATAAGGCAAAGTCAAGGACAGGATTCACTCACCTGGGGAGAAGTCTAAAAGGAGTTTAATCTTTACTTGTGATACAAGTGGAAACTAGGATAGCTTATAAAGCTAAAGCAAAGATAGTAAAATTTCATAAAAGTAAGGTAAAAGAAACAATGACTTTGTACAACTTATATAGGGACCTGGAAAGGGGTATTAATTTTGGGATAGGTAAAATTATTTAATGTCATATTATTTGATAAAAGTAATTAACTGACAAAACTAGTGTCCAATGATACTAGTATCCTAAAATTTTTTGAACTATATTTTCACCGCTTTTTAAATACATTTCTACAATTCCTATCAAGAAGTCCAGCAGAGCATTGACATTACATCTTCATACTGAGCATAATAAAATTTGCTTTTTTTATTATACACAAAATATTAGATGATAAACTATTGTTAAAATAACTGACAGTAGCAATTACTATCATATTACATATTTGTTAATTCTTAAAAATTTATATTTTTAAAAAGCAGATTGTTTTACATTTTCCTGTGTTATCTGAACATGACCACTGTTTCTTTCAACCTAAATCACTCCCTCCTCTCTAATAATCCACATCATAATTCTCATTAATATGTGTTCTTATGATCCTCAATTTTCATATAATCATATACAGATAGACATATATATATATACTTTTCACATACACAAATACATTTTTTCTTCTTTTAATGCTAAAAATAAGATATTATTTTAAGAAATAGTATCCTACTTTTCTACGTCTTGGCTTCCTTACTCAACAATATCATATTGAAATGCTGATACGTTGAATCTAATATGTTCCAATTAATATATTTTCATGTCTGTATAATATTATATTTTAGATATGTTTCACAGTGTATTTAGTGATTCCTCAAAGTGAGTGAAAACATTTATTTGCCCCTTATTTATTATAAATTATATTGTGATACACATCTTTGGTATATACAATTTTACATATGTGGTTTTATTATTATGGGATGTACCCACAATTGCACAATTGCTCTGTTGAAAGCATATGAAATAATTAATTTTAATGTATTCTGGTACAGTCTTAAACATATCACTTACCAATACATCTTCACATCCCAACCAACAATAGGTATGTTTGTACTTCTTTCTAAATTTTTGCTACTTAAATGGATATAAATAAAGTAGGCATTAGATTTCTCATTGTTAGTTTATATTTGTCTTATAGATCTAAATTCACAGTCTATAAAATGTATCATAAATGTGTTTTTCAAATTCAGTTGTTGTCTGTTGACTTTATTTAATGTAACTTTTGGTGTAAAATTTTAAAAATTTGCTTCCCAGACATAATCTTCTGGATTTTCTGTATTAGTTGAAAATACATAACCTTTATCTAAGTTGTATGTACTTCTCATAAAATGTCTTACAATTTTTTTTCTATATAAAAAAGCAGATGTTAAGACTGCTTCCCAAATTTGTATTTATTATGCTATGGTATAAATCTGAATAAATCCTTAACCTGTTTAGTCTTAGTTTCATTGTTTGTAAAATAGAGATGATGATAAATATCTCAATGTCATTACAAAAATCAGTTTTATTATAAAGATCAAATGTTATAATATATGTAAATAAATCACATGGTAGACTGTAAACACTACTATATAAATGGCAATTATTTTAATAAAGTAACAGGAAAAATATAAAAAATGATAAATAATTTTAAAGTATGTTTCTCAACTTTTATGCAGAAACCATGAAATTATAGTATAATTTTAGAAGACATTTTAGTCCCTGATATATTTCCTGATAAACCTGGATTTTTCTGCATAAGGCTTTGTTTTGTTTGAGTTGTTACAAAGTTATAACTTTAAAATCTAGTTTACTTTGTATAAATTTATGATCTCATTTTAAAATATTCTAGGCCACTTCAATGTTCTCAGGCAGTGGTAAATGAGTTAATGATATATTTGCTTAAGAAGAATTTCCTGTTTTCTGTTTTGGATACTTTGCTTTTTGCAGTTTGCCTCTAATTTTATGAGAAAGTTGCATGGGGAAAAATGTGACAGTATAAGGCTATGCACAAAAATACCTTTGGAATAAACTATCTATCTTTAAATAATTAAAATTTTTATTCAGGAAGCAAATATTTAAGAGGAGAGTCAAGCATAGTTTGTTTGAATTAATAAAAAGATCAATGCTTCTAGTCATAAAACCAGCAACACCCCCTCTGTTACTTCATTCATGTTTTCTTATTGACTGATCAAAATCAGCAAAGGAAATATATTACAAATAACCTTGTGGTGAAGTTTTTGTCTTCTTAGGGTGGGAATTATAATTTGGCATTCATCTACTCGATCTTGGAATACCTCCCCTCCTGCCTGATATACCCAGAGATCAAATTCCTATATAAACTCTTAAAACCCCCTTATCCAGACACATGCTATTTCCTTGGCCTGGATTTTTCTTTCCTGCCCTGCTTTGCTTAAACATTCTTATTCTTTTTTTTCCTTCTGATCCCTAATGTAACATCAGCTTCTCTATGACATCTTCAGAAGTTTTCTACCCTTAACCATGGCTCATTCCTCTCTGTTTCATGCTTCCTTGCCTTTTATATTTAGTTAAGTTATAGCCTTTAGGTATAACTAGTGAAAAATAATTTTTTGGTTTGAGAAGTAATACTTGTACAGGCTATTTTCTTCTCCATGAGTGAATTTTATACAGAAGCAGCCACACATATAGTATCAAATAAAGACAGATAAATCTGAATACTCCTTTTCTTCCTCTGCAAACCAGTGGAATAGTAGAATAAAAATAGGAAGCTTTCAAGTCAAATAGGAGAGTTGAGATTTTTATTTTTGACCACCCTATGCACAATAGGGTAACAATGATGGCTGAGAAGGGGCAGGATGTGCTGTCCCTACAGCAATTGCTCCAAAGAAAGATGGAATCTGTTCATTAAGTGCATTAATAAGTAAGAGAACTTCCAACAACAGGGCTCAGAATGCAAAATAGCAGTAACGTGGGCCAAAGATGAGACTTGTTGCTTTGGCTTGCTTTGTTAAGAGGCCTTAATTAACTTTCCCTCTCCCCACAGAGTCTGACTCTCACTGGAAAAGTGATCAGGCGGGCAGAGGCCAGTCCATCTGCTTGTTTCAAGGGTGGCCAGGGGGGTACAGAAAAATTTGCATATTGAGGTTCTTTCTCCAAGTAAAAATACCATTTTTTTAAAAGTTACTCTTAAGGCCAAATATATTTACATTTTAAACCATCAGCAAAGAAATCTTCATACAAGCCATAATAAATTTTATGACTTGCTCAAAGTTCTTCTACTTTAAAAAAAAGTCTAGTGATTAAAATAATCAAAAAATATTTTATTAATTTATTTTTTGGACTCAGGAGAGTCTCAGAGGGAGAGGATACACCAAACAACTTCATAGCAAAACACCTTCTTGTTCTTCATTTTAAAACTATTTACTTGGTCGTACATTTCCTTCTCTAACCCAGGAGCTCCTTGAGGTCAGCGGAATGGAATGAAAAACACATGGACTTTGCTACGACTTGACCATATGTTTAACTACTGGCTATGTGACCTTGGGCAAGTTATTTAACTTTTTGAGCTTTGTTTTTGTTTAATCTGTAAAACCTACTGGAAATTATTCTGCATGAGTTGGCAACATATGAGACATATGGTACATATTTATGGAGTGAATTAATGTAATAATTAATTCATTAATGGTTCTCTGTATGAAAGGATTTACAATGCTATTTACTGGTATCTGTGTGATGGTGGTTATAAATAGACAATATTTAAATGTAAAATGTGCTTTATAGAATCATGAGATGATAAAGCTGAAGGTTTAAAGGAATAATTCCGGACCAATTAATCTCAATAGGGAAGGAAGGAAGGTATTTCAGAAACATCTGGTTCTATGCATGCTAGATTGTCTCAAGAGGGTTTTAGAATTTCATCACAAGTCATATTATATACTTATTTCTCTGCTAGTGTATTGCATTGCAATATTGTTAATCATTTCTCTCTAGTATCTATATCCAAGTTAAGAACCAATTTTCCAGCCAAATAACCCCATTTACAAAGGATGAGACTCAAGGTAGCATGATGTTTTAGGGCCAGCATGGTCTAACACCAGGCCTTTGATACATAGTGCTTTCCAAACTTTATGGCTTAGGAAATGCCTGGGTTAGAAAGATGAGGCAAGATCACAGAAGGAACTAAAATGGAATTGAGAAACAAAATGAAAATAACGTACTACCTTTAGAAGTAAATTTTTTCTTATTTGAAATTACTGTCTGTGATTATTCAATGTTTAGTGAGCTAATGAGTCACAGGACAGAGGAATCATGATACACGGGGTAACTTTGAGTGTTTTGTAATTGGCTGGTGTCTGTAGGGTGATTAATTAAAAAAAAAGTAGGACTAACTTTAAGCCAGGAAGATATGTTTGTAGACAGAGCATGTGGAAAGAGACTGACTTAAAAGGAGTACTTGTTTGGAGCAAGGAAAGGTGGCTGTAAAGACAAATATTGTCAGAGTGCAAGACCTGTGGTTAAGTTCAGATGAGTGAACACATCGCTTTTGCAATCATAGGAAGGGAGAAGACTAAGCAGTTTTGTTTGAGAAAGAGAAAACAGAATTATTTGTGGAAAGTTTATGAAATAGAGTGAGAGCACTTTTAATGAAATTTTTACTACAGAGGTGGGTTTAACTTTTAAGTCTAAAATACAGAAAATATGTCCTTTTACCAGTTCCATTCTTCATTGGTAGATGTGGTGAAGCATTTTAATAGTTAAGAACTCGGTGCTTCCCCCAAGTTCCATCAAGTGGGGTGGCTGAAGAGAGTAATCCTGATTTCATATGTATTGCATTATGTTCATGAATAGGATTGTGTTTTGTTACTGGTTATGCTAAATTAATGACATACATTTTCTTATCATTAATTTTGTGGTCTATACTCCCTCAGGCCAGGGAAAGGCACGCACATGCACACAGACACACACACACACACACACTAGAAATCTATCTGTATATTTTCTAAAATGCCTACTCTGAACTCTTTCTCCTATTTTAAATTTGCACCATGCTCATTTTGATGTATGCAAAGTTGCCAAGGCAATTACTGAAAGCAATTTGATTTTTAAATTTTCTTATCTGACATTACACAAGAGGTGCCTTATTATTAAACATAAAACTTCACTATTTCTTTACATCTGATGATAAATGATATATCACTGAGAGAAAGTGTCTTGATTTTTTGCATTACAAAATTAGATGGATTTTAAACTTTTATTCCTAAAAATAAAATGATTAGATTATAATAATTGTCTCATAAATTTTTGATAACATCTTCAAATGGCAAATCTGTCATTGTCTGATACATAGCACCCAGATCCTTCTATGGAACAATTAGGAAGCAGGAACTCTTATTTTTTCCACATTATGTCATCTTTCATGGTTTGAAAATTGGGTACTGAATATAGTCCTGTATGTTGGAAACAGGATGAAATAGAAGTTAGAAGAGTCACATGCTATTCTTTCCAGGATTAGATAAACAGCTGTGAAACTTTGGGCAAATCACTTAAGATCTATGTACTTTTATTACTTATAAAATAAAGGAGTTGTACTAAATGACCCACTTTACATCTAAACCAAGTTATCCTTTATTACTTAGGCCAAATTCCCAGGCATCAAACTAAGTAACCTGGTAGTCATCCTAGATGCCAAATCATCACTATGATCTGCTGGTGTTAACTCCTTTTACTTATTCCCAAAGTACAATAATCTCTCAGTTTCCACAGTTCATTGGTTTAGACATTCATCTCTTGTCTGCAATGATTTCTGGCCTTTTTCTTCTGCTTCCTTAGTGTTGCCTATCTCTACCACATCTTTTGCAGTGGAACTTGGGTGATCTCTCTAAAACAGAAAGCTAATGATGTATCGAAAACAATGTAACAGCCCCACCCACATCCTTAGCATGCTCTTCAAGACCTTTCATAATCAGTTTTCCTCTACTTCTCTTTCTAGTTTTAATTCTGACCACTATCTTAGTCTATGACATGATCACTTTGTCTCCTTTTCCCTGAATGCTCTGGCTTTCACTTTTCTGAAGCTACCAGGGAGAGTATATCTTGACATCTTTGTTGAAGTAGCTTTCACTCCCTGGGCTACCCTGCTTCATCTGGTGAATCTTAGTAAACAATTTTTCTTTAGGAATTTTCCTTTAACCATCTTAAATGTCAAGGTATTCTTGCCCCCTCCTCACTTCATATCACTTCTTCAAAGTAGAATTGCCTCCTCTGCTGTGCCCACTGCTTTGTACTTATGTCACAGCACTTATTTTATTTTATTCCCATGTATGTTGTTATGCATAACTATATATAAATTTATACCAGTTTTATATTTATTCTCAACTCCTTGAGAATGAAAGCTGAGTTGTTTGATATTTACATTAAAATTAATAAAAACTGCCTTTGTAAAAGGTAAATCACTCTTTAATTCATAGACAGACTTTGAAGGTGCCATGAACTTATTAATATTTTATTGACTGCATTTTTCATGTTTTCAGGGAAAATCATTTTGTGATTTTAATATCTGAGTCTGAGATATTAATATCTGTGTTTTAATATCTGAGTCTGAAAACACAGATAAAATGTACATGGAGGCATGTATCCAGTGATTTGAAGGAGTAATGTTTCTACTTTGTTTATCTCAATGATCAAGACTTGTAAAACTTGAGGTAAATTTAGGTTGTTCTAGGGGCTGATATTCCCTGTGAAACTTTAAAAAAATTCCATATTAGGTGTTAATATAAGAGATCTAATGTTTTCATGGCTCCTACAATGTACTTGAAGCATATTGTATATGTGATAATTTTATGATAAATTTGATTTCTCATGTGTTTTTGCTTAGGAGCTTAGACTGAAACTATCTCCCTGCATTCTTTCTTTGCTCTCTATTAAACATTCATTTTTTAATCTGTTAAAATATTTTTATTGTTTTGGTTGGACTATACATTACCATAACCATTAAAAATATGAAATTCAAACTGAATGTGTTTATAATCGTACACAGCAGAATTTGAAGACTAAACAAATTAATGTAAAATATCTCATTAATATGTTTTAATTAGATTACATGTTAAAATAATATTTTGCGTATATATTTCATGTAAACATTTATTAAGCCACAGTGCTGCCACTCAGCATACCTGCAATTAAGCAAAAATATGCACACACACAAAACACACACACAGAGGGCCCGAATTTCCAGGAATTTGTAGTCTAAGAAGAAAAAAAAATAAAATTTATTGTAATGTGTTAATTCTTAGAATACAAAAGAAGATGCAGAAATCTTTTTTATGGCAGTGTTTTTGTGAGATTTTTAAGGCCATTCTAATTCACAAGGCAGAGAAAGGGAAGAAGAAAGAAGGCATTTCTAATATAAGAAAGACTACATACATAGACTAAAATGTAAGAGAATACTACTGTTCAGTGGACAGTGGTAGAACTTTGAAGCAGAACAGTTCACAGGTGAGTTTATGAAGACCCTTGCTGCTATGCTAAGCAGCATTAGAGCCTTATACAGTTTAGAGAATAAGGGAGTCTTTGAAAATATATTGTATTAGTCAATTTTCACACTTCTCTAAAGATACTAGCTGAGGCTGAGCAATTTACAAAGAAAGGAAGTTTAATTGGCTCACAGTTCCACATGACTGGGGAGGTCTCAGGAAACTTAAAATTATGGTGGAAGGCAGAGGAAGCAGGCACCATTTTCACAAGGCTGCAGGAGAGAAAGAGAGAGAAAGTACAACACTTTAAAACCATCAGCTCACATGAGAACTCATTATCACGAGAATAGCGTGAGAAAAACCATGTCCATGATGCCATCGCCAACCACCAGGTTCCTCCTTTGAAACATAGTATTACAATTTGACATGAGATTTGGGTGGGGACACAGAGCCAAACCATATCAATCCACTCCTGACCCTCTCAAATCTCATATCCTTTTCACATTTCAAAACCAATCATGCCTTTGCAACAGTCCCCTAAAGTCTTAACTCATTCTAACATTAACCCAAAAGTCCAAGTCCAAAGTCTCATCTGAGACAAGGCAAGTCCCCTTCACCTATGAGCCTATAAAATCAAAAACCCTGTAGTTACTTCCAAGATAAAATGGGATAATACAGATATTGGGTAAATGCTCCCATTTCAAATGGGAGAAATTGGCCAAAACGAAGGCACTACAGGTCTGATGCAAGTCTGAAATCCAGTGGGGCAGTCATTACATCTTAAAGCACCAGAATAATCTCCTTTGACTCCTTGTCTCACATCCAGGGCACGCTGATGCAAAGGGAAGGCTCCCAAGGCCTGGGAGAGCTCTATCCCTTTGGCTCTGCAGGGTAAAGACCCTGTGTCTACTTTCATGGACTGGCATTAAGTGCCTGTGGCTTTTCCAGGTGCACAGTGCAAGCTGTCAGTGGATCTACTAGTCTGTGGTCTGGAGGACAGTGGCCCTCTTCTCACAGCTCCACTAGGCAGTGCCAAAGAGGGGACTCTGTATGGGGAATCCAACCCTTCCACATTGCCCAGCAGAAGTTCTCCATGAGGGCTCCACCCTTTTATCACACTTCTGCCTGGACATTGAGGCATTTCCATACATCCTCTGAAATCTAGGCAGAGGCTCCCAAAGCTCAACTCTTCTGTTTTGCATACCGACAGGCCCAACACCACCTGGAAGCCACCAAGGCTTGGGGCTTGCACCCTCTGAAGTCATGGCCCAAGCTGAACCTTGGCTCCTTTTAGCCATGGCTGGAGCTGAAGTGGCTGGAACAAAAGGCACCAAGTCCCAAAGCTGTACAGGGCAGCTAGGCCTGAGCCTGGCCCACAAAACCATTTTTTCTCCTAGGCCTCTGGGCCTGTGATGGGAGGGGCTGCCACCAAGGTCTCTGACATGCCCTGAAGACAATTTTTCGATTGTCTTGGCTAATAACATTCAGCTCCTTGTTACTGAAGCAAACTTCTGCAGCAGGCTTGAATTCTTTCCAAGGAAATGGGTTTTTCTTTTCTACCATATGGTCAGGCTGCAAATTTTCTAAACCTTTATGCTCTGCTTCCCTTTTAAACATAAGTTCCAATTTGAAACCACCTCTTTGTGAATGCATATAACTGAATGCTTTCAGAATAAGTCAAGTCACTTCTTGAATGCTTTGCTGCTTAGAAATGTCTTATGCCAGATACCCTAAATAATCTTTCTCAAGTTCAAATTTCCACAGATCTCTAGGACAGGGGAAAAACGCTGCCAGTCTCTTCGCTAAAGCATAGCAAGAGTGACCTTTACTCCAGTTCCCAATAAGTTCCTTATCAGCCTCTGAGATCATCAAGCCTGGACTTCATTGTCCATATCACTATCAGCATTTTGGTTAAAACCATTCAACAAGTCTCTAGGAAGTTCCCAAATTTCCTACATTTTCCTGTCTTCTTCCAGCCCTCCAAACTGTTCCAACCTCTGCCCATTACCCAGTTGCAAAGATGCTTCCACATTTTTCTGGTTATCTTTATAACCAGTCAGAACAGTACCCCACTCTGCCAGTACCAATTCTCTGTATTAATCAGTTTTTATACTGCTATGAAGACACTATCTGAAACTGGGTAATTTATAAAGAAAGGAGGCTTAATTGACTTACAGTTCCACATGGCTGGGGAGGCCTCAGGAAACTTAAAATCATGGCAAAAGGTGAAGGGAAGTAAGGCATGTCTTACCATGGCAAACCAGGAGAGAGAGAGAGAAAGGAAGCACCATACTTTAAAACCATCAGCTCTTGTGAGAATGCATTCACTCTCATGAGAACAAAAATGGGGGAACTGCCCTCATGATCCAATCACCTAAAACCAGGTCCTTCCTGCAACATGTGGAGATTACAATTTGAGGTGAGATTTGGGTGGGGACACTGAGCCAAATCATATTATATTTTAATAGAGAAAAGTTAAAAGTGCCTTTTAAAATTGTTACTTTAAAAAATAATTGCTAATGAGCATGGCGGCTCACGCCTGTAATCTCAGCACATTAGGAGGCCAAGTCAGGCAGATCGCCTGAGGTCAGGAGTTTGAGACCAGCCTGGCCAACATGGTGAAACCCCGTCTGTACTAAAAATACAAAAATTAGCCAGGCATGGTGGTGTGTGCCTGTAATCCCAGCCACTCAGGAGGTAGAGGCAGGAGAATCGCTTGAACCCAGGAGGCAGAGGTTGCAGGGAGCCGAGATCGTTTCATTACATTCCAGCCTGGATGACAAGAGTAAAACTCAGACTAAAAAAAAAAAAAAAAATGATTACTGACGACTCAATGCATGGAAACTGAAGAAACAAAGAAAAATTAAGATACTCTTGCAGTAATTCAAGTAATTTTCCTGAAGGCTTACATTATGACCGTGATGATAGAAAAGGAAACAAAAGGAACACCTAAGGCGTTTTTAAGAAATAAAAATAAAATTTAGTGGTTCATTAAATGGAGGAGATGGAAGAATATAAAATAATGTGTTAGCTTTGGGCTTGGGAGATTCTCTGGATGTTTGTGCCAGTAAGAAAGCAACAGTAAAAAGAAGAATTGGGATTGAATGGAGAAGAATTTGGTTTGTTTTTGCTAAGTTTGGGATGGCTTTAAGGCATATGAGCTATATGCAGACACAAATGGTAAATACGGGTATGTATCAGTTAATATTGTTCATCATGGTTTAACAGAAAATCCACAGTCTATGGCTTATGCACACGGTGGCTTATTTTTCTTACACAGCATTCATCCAGAGATGAGGAGCTGCTGTCATTGCTTCCACTGACCAATCATGTTAGGACCCACATCTCTTTTATTAAGTTAGTTTTATTCTCATTCTGTTTGCCCAGTGGTCACAAGATGACTGTTACATCTCTATTCTACACTCATATTTTAAGCAAGATTAAGAGGAAAATAACAAAATCAGAAACAACCCTCAGCTCATTATGATGGAAGCTCTACTCCAGGTGCATATGACCAAGAAGATGGGGCTCCCTCTGTTCCAAGCTACAGTCAAGGGCTACAGTACATCTTCAGGCAAAGTATTCCACCAGCATTTCTCATTCTCTCTAGTGCTATGTTGCAAAAACTAACTCCACACAAGTGCATAAATTCCACTTATTTCCTTTATCTCACTAGTGAGAAAAAAGCTCTACCTAAGGGACAGTAAACCAAGAATTGTGAGGACTCCAATCACTCTTGCCCCAGTTCATGTTTAGAGTTTAGGATCAATGCTGGGAAATGAAAACTCAGAATACTAGAGACTACTGCCCAATCCAGACCCCTTCTCTTGAAAGAGGACTGTTACCCCAACAGAATTAACTTCCAGTTCTGAAGCGATGCCTTAAAGATTTTGCTCAGGGAGAAAAGCAGACCACAAGAACAGAAAGCTACAAAGCTCTTTCCAAAGTAACTACATTTATTTAGAACAGAGTGTGGGAAAGCTCAAGCCTAAGGTGACTTCTAAAAAGAGATTTTGGTGGTAAATAATTTTGAAAAGGCCAGAAGCTCCATGAAAAACAAAATCAATTGTAAGCACACTAGTTTAACAGAGAGAACAGGAGGAAAGACAGGAAAAGTCATCCTGAAGTCATAACAAACCTCAAAGATCAAAATCATTGTCATCAAAGGCATCCATTGCTCAACAGTCTGATCCAATTAAATTGGGTCCCTTCTGTAAGGCATGAAAAGTAACTTGCAAAAGAGCCCCAGTTTAATTGAATCTGTCTGTTGAGCAATGTATGCCTTAAGACATTGTAAAAGCAATAGGGTAAAGACTGGCATTAGTAGAGGCTACCAACTAGGTATGATACCAAAAATAAATAAAAAAGGAGACGTGTGTTAGAAAAAGGGAACGAAACAGTCAAAGAGAACCCTGTGTCATCCCAGGATGGCTGTGTGCATGCCCTGAGCAATATCAGAAGTTTCCCACTTTGGGAGAAATTGACTTCCTTGAAATACTGAGTCACTGAGTTAATTACTGAGTAAATACACACACAAACAATAACATTAAGCTCCATAGAAAATGTGAGCTGGGCATAGGGAAAAAATTAGGCATCAGAAACTACCTATAAGAAGGCCTAGATGACAGACTTATCAGATAAAGACTTCAAAACAACCATCATAAATATTGAAAGGGAAAAAGGAAAACATGTTTAAAGAAAAAAAATGATGAAAATGTGTTATCAAACACAGAATATGAATAAAGTGATAGAAATTATTTTAAAAATTGAAAAGTAATTTTAGAAGTGGGCTTTTACAATAATATAAGTGGAAATTTACTAGAAGGGAATGAGTATATTTGAACAAGAAGAAAGAATCAACAAACTTGAAGGTAGATTATTAACAGGGATTATTCAGTATGAAGAACAGAGAGAAAGTGAATGAAAAATATAAAAGAGCTTCAGAGAAATGTGGGGCGCTATTAAAAGTACCGGAGATACCAGGAAAAAAACAGAGATAGGAAAGGAAGAGATTATAGATAACATTTTATTAATGTTTGATAAAAACATCAATCTATACATCCAAGTATCTCAACAAAATCCAAATAGAATACATGTAAAAAAAAGATCCACACTGTATTAGTCTGTTTTCATGCTGCTGATAAAGACATAACCGAGACTGGGAAATTTACAAAAGAAAGAGGTTTAATTGGACTTACACTTCCACATGGCTGGGGAGGCCTCACAATCATGGCAGAAGGCAAGGAGTATCAAGTCACATCTTAAGTGGATGGCAGCAGGCAAAAAGAGAATTGTACAGGCAAACTCCCATTTTTAAAGCCATCAGATGCCATGAAACTTTTTCGCTATCACGAGAATAGCACAGGAAAGACCCACTCCCATGATTCAATCATCTCCCACCGGGTTTCTCCCACAATACGTGGGAATTATGGGAGCTACAAGATGAGATTTGGGTGGGGACACAGAGTCAAACCATATCACACACCATGCACATTATAGTAAAAATGTTGAAAAATAAAGTCTAGGGAGATATCTTGAAAGCAGCAAGACACAAATAATTCAACATGCACAAGAAAATCTCAGTAAGGTTAACAACTAAAATCTGATCAGAACCAATGGAGGCCAGAAGGTAGTGAGATGACATATTTAAGTGCTGAAAGAAAAGAAAATGTCAACCAGCAATTATATGTCTAGGAAAACTACATTTCAAAAATGAAGCTGAAATATTCCATTCCCAGATAAATGAGAAAGAGAGAAATTTGCTAGATAGCAGATATGCCTTAAAAATATTAGATTAAGTTCTTCAGGCTGAAATTAAGTAATTCTACAGTATATTTCAAAATCATGTAAAACAAAGAATATTGGTAAAGTAATTACATTATGCAAGATATAAATGTATAGTTGTTCTTCTTCTGGTCTAAATAGAATTATATAAAATGATATGCATCTAATTGTACTCTGGAGACTACAAGTGTTCGTTTTAAAATTTATACATTGTGTATTTCTATTACAATTAGACATTCTGTGATTATAGAGATATATTTGGCAATAAGATGATAAAGAGGGTACATGGAAACAAACTTGTATTAGCTTAAGGAAATGCTATCATATGGTAATTCAAATAAATAGGAACAAATCAAGAGACTAAGATATGGTAAAGAAGAAGGTTAATATTACAAACTCTATAAATATATTCTTGTTCTTTTTTTCTCTCAACATATTTAAGGATATCAAAAATATTAAATAATAATTATAACAATAAATTGATGCATTGTTAATATTTACATGCAATATATACGACAATAATAACACAAAAAGGGGACATAATAGAGTTAAAGAAGAGCAAATTTTTCTATAACTTACTAGAATTAAGATACTATATATCTGAAGTAGATTCTGAAAAGTTAGTATGTATATAGTAATTCTAGGAAAACCACTAAGAAAATAACTCAAAAATAGAAAAAAAACTATTAAACAATTAAAATATTTAAGTAGAAACATATATTCAATGCAAAAGAAAATAATAAAGAAGGAATAGAGTCAAAAGAAATGAGACAAAAAAGTAAAGTGGCAGACCAAAATTTAGCTCTATCAATAATAACATTAGATGAAAATAATTTAATCCAATTAAAAGACAAGGATTGGCAGAGTAAATAAAAAAAAGAAAAACAACACATGATTTAATCATATGCTGTGTAGAGAGGACACTTTAGATTCAGAGATAGAAACAAGCTGAAAGTAAAAGAATGGGAAAAGATATATTATGCAAACAGCACTCATAAGAGAGCTGGAGTGGCTATCCTAATAGACAAAATAAACATATATATATATATATATGTACACACACATACACACACACACATATATATATACACACATATATATACACACACAGATATATATACACACATATATATACACATATACACATACACACATATATATACACATATATATACACATATATATACATATATATACACACATATATATATAACTAGAGATAATGAGAGATACTTTATTATAATACAAGTGGTCAATTTTATGAGGAATGTATATGAGTTCAAAGCATAAATGCAGCCTACAAAAGAGCCATGAGTTACATGAAGCAAAAATGGAAAAAAAAATGGAAGGAAAAAGACATACTACGGCAATAATAGCTGGAGAATTTAATACTTCCCTTTCAATAATGAATAGAACAAGCAGGCAGAGGATGAACAGAATATAGAATATTTGAACAAAACAATAAAACTATAAAATCCAAAAGATGTAATGGATATCAATAGAACACACCACCAAAAATCAAGAGAATATCCACTCTTCTGAAGTAAACATGAAACATTTTTTCCACATAGACAATATTCTAGGCCATAAAACAAGCTTCAATAAATATAAGAGGACTGAAATAATCCAAATCATTTTCTTTGACCACAATACAATGACACTGGAAATCAATAACATAAAGAAATTTGGAAAATTCAGAAATATATAAAAAATTGAACAACATACCTTTAAATAACCAACGGGTCAAAGAAGCATTGAAAGGGAAATTGGAAAAATACTTTGAAATTAATAAAAATGAAAAAACAACATAGCATATATTATGGAATGCAGCTAAAGAAATTATTTAAGGGAAATGCATAACTGTAAATGCCTATATTAAAAAAGAGTAATTTCAAATCAACAACCTAATGTTCCATGTTAAGAAACTAGTAAAAGAGAACACAAACTAAAGCAAGAAGAAGGAAGGAAATAATAAAGATTACAGTGAAAATAAATGAATTAGGGAATAGGAAAAAATAGAAAAAAATTTTAAAAAGTTGGTTTAATATGAAAATCAGGTAATGTGATACATCATGAGAGTAAAAGACAAAAACACATAATAATCTCCATAGACTCAAGAAGAGCATTTGACAATATTTAACTTGATTTCATGAAAAAAATATTCTCAGTAAGCTAGGAATTGAAGGGAACTTCATAAACCTGATAAGGGACATCTATAAAAATCTCCAACAAATATTCTTTGCAATAGTGAAAATATGAATGGTTTCATATGATGGTCAGAAATAAGACATGTATTTATGCTCTTTCCAACTCTGTTAACTTGTATTCATAGAAGTTAAGTCAGAGAAATTAGACAAAAAATAAAGACGTCCAGATTTGAAAGGAAAAAGTAAAACTGTCTTTGTTGAGAGATGATAATATTTTGTGAATAGAGCATTCTAAGGAATTGGCTAGAAAACTATTAAAACTAATAAATGAGTTGAGTAAGGTTGCAGAGTAGAAGATAAATATAAACATCAATTGTATTTATATATTAGCAGAGAAGAATTCAAAATGAAATTAGAAAATAATTCCATTAACAAAGGACAAAATCACAATTAAAGTATTCTATTTTTAAAAGAATTGCAATTTTACACTCAGAAAGCAACAAAACATTTTTGAAGAAATAAAATGAGACTTAAATAAAAGTAAAGACTTCCTGGATCATGGATAGGAAGACTTTATAATGATAAAATAATAAATTGATCTACAGATTCAATGTAATCCCTCCCTGTCAATACTCTAGCCTCTCCAAATTGATCTACAGATTCAAAGTAATCTCTCCCTGTCAAAACACTAGCCTTCCCAAACTGATCTACAGATTCAACGTAATGCCTCAGTGTCAAAACTCCCAGTGACTTTTTGCAGAAATCTACTCTATAATTCATATGAAAACTCAAGAGATTTAGTACAGTCTCTTTTTAACTGGTATTGCAAAGAACAACACAATTGGAGGACTTACTGCAAAGCTGTAGTAGTCAAGACAGTATGTTACTAACATAAGCATAGACATAGATTGATAGAATTGACAGTTCAGAAATAAATAATTATATTTACAGTCAATTGACTTACAACAAAATGTTCCAAGATAATTCAGTGGAAGAAATTGCACTCAATTAGATATCAATATGCAAAAAATGAAGTTGGACCTTTCCACACATACCATACACTAAAATTAACTCAAATGAATCAAATGCCTAAATGTAAAAGCTAAAACTTTAAAAACACTTAAAAGAAAATATGGAAGTAAATCACTGTGATCTAAGGTTAGGAAAAGCTTTTTAGATAAGACACCAAAGGCGTAAGTGATGAAAGGAAAAAATAATAAATTTAACTGCATCAAAACAAAAACTTTTTTGCTTAAAAGGGCACCATGAAAAAAATGATAAGATGACCAACAGAATGGGAGAAAATATTTGCAACTTAAATAG
Organism: Pongo abelii; assembly: GCF_028885655.2. Taxonomy (NCBI): domain Eukaryota; kingdom Metazoa; phylum Chordata; class Mammalia; order Primates; family Hominidae; genus Pongo; species Pongo abelii. The sequence continues at coordinate 141,939,358 of NC_071990.2, forward strand.
CTGCTAAGAGACTTGAGTCTTTTCATATTTTATGTATCTAGAATACATAAAATATACAGCTCAACAATACAAGGCAAATGACCCAATTTAAATAAAACAGGCAAAGAATACTGTTGTTAGAATTCTCAAGACCATCTTCACTTTCCTTGATTCACTAGAAAAACTCACAGAACTCAGAAAACCTGTTATACCTGCGGTTATGATTTACTATTAGAAAAAATACAGATTACATTTAGCAAAGAATAAAGGGACATAAAACAGAGTCCACAAGGTACCAGACAAAAGCTTCCAATTTTCCTCTCTTATTGTGGCCATATAGACAACACTTAATTCCCCCAGCAATGATGTGTGACAGCAGCACAAAATAGTGTTAACTAGGGAAGATTACATGGTGAGCCTAGGTGTGGAGGATTTTACTGGGAATCCGTCAAGTAGGCATAAAACGCAAAAACAATTGACCTTACTTACTCAATGTTCAGACCCTGCTGAGGTAAAACTGACACGTGGTCTGATGCATACACCAAAAATCACATTGTTAGCATAAACACAGCATACACAAAAAGTTGAGCAAGAATCTTCCTAGCATTACTTATAATAGTTGGAAAGAGGAAATGACACAAAAATCACATTGTTAGCATAAACACAGCACACACAAAAAAGTTGGGCATGAATCTGTCTAGCATTACTTGTAATAGTTGGAAAGAGGAAATAACACATGTGTCTATTAGCTGATGAATGGGTAGATAAAATATGGTCAATTCCTACAATACAATATTATCAGCAATAAAAAGGGATAATGGTACAACATGGATGCCTTGAAAACGTGATGCTAAATGAAACACGCCTGTCACAAAGACCACATATTACATGATTCCATTTATACAAAATGTCCAGATGGTCAATTCTATGAAGAAAGAGAGTAATGTTTATCTAGGGCATATAAGATTGAGGGGATAATGAGAACAGAGTTTTTTGGATGGCTGATAAAAGTGATCTACAATTGACTGTGATGTGATGATGATTGCAAAACTTTGTAAATATACTAAAAGGAATTTAATCTGATGCTTTAACTATGTGAATTTTAGGGTATGTGAATTATATCACAATAAAGCTCATATAAAAAATCTTTCCAGAAGACATCTGCTTATACCTCACTGATCAAAAATTCAGTCAGATGGTCATTCCTTGCTGCAAGAGATGGAGTGCCTAAAGAATAAAAGATGCTTTTAGCTTCTCTCTCTTTTTTAGTTAGACTAGTAAAAAGTTTGTTGATTTTGTTTATCTTTTTAAAAAAAACCTCTCTTTTGTTTATCTTTTCTATCATTTTTCTAGGATTTATTTGATTTCTTTCTGCTCTGACATTATTTCTTTCCTGCTATTAACTCTGGGCCTAGTTGTTCTTCTCTTTCTGTTTTTTGAGGTTTAATATTAGGTTGTTTATTTGTGATCTTTCTTCTTTTCAGATGTGTTTATTGCTTTAAACTTCTGTCTTAGAACTATTTTCACTGCATCCTATAAGCTTTGATATGTTGTGTTTCCATTTTCATTTTTCTCAACATATTTTTTAATTTTGCTTTTAATTTCTTCTTTGATCGATTGGTTGTTTAGGAGCATGTTGTTTAATTTCTACACATTTATAAATTTTCCAAATTTTATTCTGTTACTGACTTCCAGTTTCATGCCATTATGTTCAGAAAATATACTTGATATGATTTCAATTTTCTTAAATTTATTAAGATTTGTTTTGTGACCTAACATATAATCTATCCTGGAGAATGTTTTGTGCACTTGAGAAAAATGTGTACTCTGTAGGGATTGAATGGAATGTTCTGTATACGTCTGTTACGTTCCTTTGGTCTGGTCTAGAGTGTAGTTCAAGTCCATTGTTTCCATATTGATTTCCTGCCTCCCCGAAACAATAGAATCCACTCCCTTCTCATTATAGGCATTAAGGAGTATTTTTTAAAATGACCACATCTACCATCACTTATGGTATTTTTAAATGGGGGTAATTTTCTCCTTATTTAAAGCAAACTGCTATCTACACTCTGAGCAATCCATGTATATATACCCATGTACATGTATCCACATATATGTATTAGGGATCAGTGTGCATGTGTGTCTCACAAAAATACAGTGGGGGAAGTGTGCCTCTTCAAAATGCCTGGAAAGCTGTCAGTAAAAATTACTAGTTCTATGTAGTAAATAAATATTAACATGTTACTTGTTGAACACCACTGTGCAACTACTTGGTTGCACAGTCTAAGATTGGCAAATCTTTATCATCCTTTAGGTTAGGGTAGTTTATAGAACTTAAGGGAAAAAAAGAGAAGCTATACATCCCGTATCACTTCTTGTTAATTTTTTTGTCAGATTATACTTCCTAAAGTGCATATGGAATCATATTGGGCCCCTCCTTATACATCATTATTTAAATTTCATTGGTTATCTGAATATTCTGAATAATAAATTCTCCAGCCTGGCATTTTCCAGTAGTAGTATTTTTCTAATATTCCTTCCTAAACATGCCTCCCTCCTGCTGCTCACTGTTGTATCTCCATGTTTAAAGTTGTATTACTTTTACTGCTTCCAGTAGGACTCTGATAAACTCTTAGGGGTTTTGTTAATGTTATTTCTACCTGGAATTCTCTCTGACTCCCAGCTTTCTGTGTTAATATTAACTCATTCTTCCAGGTACACAATTGATTATGTATCTTCCATATTGTGTTTTCTTAACCCCTCAATATTCTCTTTTCTTTCAACCTTTGAATGTTGCTTGATTTGCATTTTAATATGGCATTTATGTTAATTCACCTTGGGTTATGAATATTTGAGTAACTTTCTTTATGTAGCTAAAGATTTCAAGCCCTTTGATGGAAGTTACTGCATCCTCATTTATATTTCCAACACTGAAATCTGCATAGGGAAGGGGTTCAAGGTATAGAATTGAGAGAGTCTTAGTGACCCATAATGGAGAGATACTGCATATATTTCTTGAATATAATTGTGCATTAACAACTGATGTTATACCAATATTCAGCAACAAAACATATTTCAATACAGCAGAAAACAGAGCATGTAGAAGGAGATGACTATGGGAAGACAAGAGTACCTTGGGGGCCAGATGGGCAGCAAGAAAATTACCATATATTATTCAGCAAACTGGTAAGCGATCTCCTGAGAACAAAATTCAAGGTCTTATTACCCTATTTGAACTCCTGAGGTTTTTTAGAGCTCTGCTTATTTTCAGAATGAAAGACTTTCAAACACAGGCTGCTGTCACCTTTAGGGATTAAAATATTCACCAAGGTGAGAGGATAGAGCAGCTTTGAACAAAATCAACCACTTGTGGTTAGCAGAGAGGATGCTGAGGTCTTGATCTTGTTTGCTTCATGTACCATGTTCAGCTTTCCAAATATATAAAAACAACAGGAAAATTGTCAATTATATGTATGTTTAAGAAATTAGTTGACATCTGCCACCTGGGACCGAATATTACTTCCAGTATTTTTCCAGTTATTTAATGTTTCTAAAAAATATCTACAATGTTCTAAAGTTCTGTTAGATCCAGTAATTTTTCTTGTTCACAGCCCTAGAACTCATATCTGGAGAGCTATAGGATAACAATAATGGAGGTCTTTAAAATCTTTTTTTTTTTTTTAAGAAAGCATGAAGCTATGGTACTTATAGCACTACATTGCTTATCTAAAACATGGGAAATGGAGAAACTGTTTAAAGTCATATGACAGGTTATTATTTTGGTTAATGTGGAATGTTTATCTGACAGGCTTATTGAATTTGATTTGTGTGCATAACTCCACAGCAAATCTACAGCTTATCTGATATCCCTTCCCCCCACAAACTGACGAATGTACCATCTGAAAAAATAGAAACAAACAAACAAATAAACAAAAAAGCCCACCTGGAGTATTAAAGTGATTTAACCAGTATGATTTATGCTAATGGTACAGAAGAGAATATTTTTTGGTTCTGAGAAACATAACAGGCAATTGATGTGCCATATTGCAGTATGGTTTTAGCTATCAACATGTCAAGATTTAGTTTTGCTGTTAACATTTTACGATTTAGAAGGCTCTAAGAATATGTGCAGTGTAGCAACAACACAGGCTTAATTCCCTCAGCTATATTTATTGGGAGCTCATTTTTCCCTCTTTTATAGAAGAAAATTGAAAAAGAAAGAGAGTAGGAGAGACAGACAGGCATCCACTCGGTATTTCATTTTCTTTATTATGTCAAATAATAAGAAATAAAGAGACAAAAAACTGAGTTCTTAATAGCTTATGCTTAGACCAAAGAGGATTTGAGGCAGAGGAATCCATCATACATTTTTATTGGTTTAATATTGCCCACAGATAACTTAACCATATGAAGGAATGTACCACTTGATTCTAGACCCTCATCAATTACAAAAGTCTCAAGGTTAAGGATGTATTGTACCTGCTACTGGAATGAGAGTTCCTGTTGATGTTGCCATACATAAGACTAACATAGTGAGTAAGAAGCAGGGGAAAATTACCAGAAAGTTCCATATTGTACTTCAAGTTTATTACTACCAGGCAGTGGCTTCCAATGAAAGGGCAAGGCTGCAGGGCTGCAGCAAACATGGCTAAGTTACTGGATAAAAAGTAAATTAGTGTAAAATGTAAATTTATTACCTTATCAGGACTCAATCGGTAACATTAAGGACAAGAACTTCTTTGGCTGGTAATCTTTTTCTGGCTCTATATAGATAAAGTATATTTAACATTGATGCTGTTGAGGCTATTATCAGTATTGATATTTATGTAACCATCAAGTCTCAAGCTCAATACCAGACACAAAAACTTAGATAAATGCGATATGTAGTATATTCACAGATATTTATTTCATGACCAAATAAAATAACTTTAAGGTCTGCATACATTTTTAAAATTGTATTTCACAATGAGCCAGATGGAGTTATTTTTAAAGTAATTCTATTTTAAAGAATTTTGAAAGAAAGGATTTTCCTTTTAAAACAAACTCAGCTATTCATCAAAAAGAGAGAACATTATGTTCTTGGCTATGGTTTTCTTTAAAGAACTCAACATAAACAAAAGAAAGAAATTATAGAATGTGTGTTTTATTTCCCCTGCATGCAAGATTGAAGTCATATAGACTTGAGAGAAAAAATAATTTTTTAAAAATGTATGTGTGTGTACAATGGTGCTATTTACTGCATTTTCACATATGAAATTAATACCTTTCTAATCAACAAAATAACTGGCTCTTTTTGGTTGTTTACATCTTATTCTTTTTCAGTATATGACAGAATGTATTTTAGAGCACTTATATTAAGGCAAATGGTGGCTACTTCAGTTATCATTGTGTTAGTCTTAAAAATAACCTAACAATAAGCAGGAAAATTGTATGTATGTGTGCTTATTAGAAAAAAGCCTAGGGGATGAGAAAATGCAGGTAAGGCAGTGCTGGACTATTTTTTACAGTAGTTTTAGAGTCATAGTAAAATTGAGGGGAAGGCACAGAGATTCCCCACATACCCACTACCCCCACACATGAATAGCCTCCTCCATTATCAATATCCCCCACCAGAGTGGGACGTGTGTTACAACTGATGAACTTACATTAACACATCATTATCACCCAAGTTCACAGATTATATCAGGGTTCACTCTTGGTGTTGTACATTTTTGGGGTCCGGACAATTGTAAAATGACATTTACTCTTCATGTCTTTACTACCGTAGGGCTATCTAATTTTAAAGTATGATTGAAATATTTTCTACCACATAGGGGACAGAATAAAGAGGACAAAATGTCAGCCTTTATTTGGCAAGTCATTCAGCCAAGAATATTCTGGATTTTAGGTACAGATTGCTCCAAAATTTTTTAAGTTTTACATGGCAAATTTTTAATTTTTAAATTATGTAATTCTAAACATTGGTGAGTTGATAACACTAACTCAGTGACCTCCTCTATTGAGTGAATAATTCAAAATAATTTCTAAAGTAGGTGCAGAGTATCACAACTGTGTTTATGTTTGTGAATCGTCAGGACCTGACAATGTGTATTACCCCAGAACCAGTTCAATCAAGGGCCCCATTATAACTTAAGGCAGAGATGTTTTATTTATTTATTTATTTATATTATACTTTTAGCTCTAGGGTACGTGTGCACAACTTGCAGGTTTGTTACATATGTATACATGTGCCATGTTGGTGTGCTGCACCCATTAACTTGTCATTTACATTAGGTATATCTCCTAATGCTCTCTCTCCCCGCTCCCCCCACCCCACAACAGGCCCTGGTGTGTGATGTTCTCTACACTGTGTCCAAGTGTTCTCATTGTTCAATCCCCACCTATAAGTGAGAACATATGGTGTTTGGTTTTCTGGCCTTGTGATAGTTTGCTCAGAATGATGGTTTCCAGCTTCATCCATATCCCTACAAAGGACATGAACTCATCTTTTTTTATGGCTGCATAGTATTCCATGGTGTATATGTGCCACATTTTCTTAACCCAGTCTATCATTGATGGACTTCTGGGTTGGTTCCAAGTCTTTGCTATTGTGAATAGTGCTGCAACAAACATATGTGTGCATGTGTCTTTATAGCAGCATGATTTATAATCCTTTGGGTATATACCCAGTAATGGGATGGCTGAGTCAAATGGTATTTCTAGTTCTAGATCCTTGAGGATTTGCCACACTGTCTTCCACAATGGTTGAACTAGTTTACAGTCCCACCAACGTGTAAAAGGGTTCCTATTTCTCCACACCCTCTCCAGCACCTGTTGTTTCCAAGGCAGAGATGTTTTTTCAGCCTCTCAGGCAGTGTTGGTGTTCTTCCCAAGATGTTTGCAGTGGGTATTTCCTTTGTATTAAAACAGCAAAATTTAATTTCTTCTTTCCAATAGCATCATAATTTTGGCTGGTTTGTAGTTAGTTTATGAGCTTCTGGAGCTTTGGGACCATGTCTTTTTCATTTTTGTGTAAATGAGATAATACATGTGAAAGTGCCAGGTTTGTACCAAAAACAAAGGAAATATGCTACTTCAAAATCTTACTGAGAACAAGTTGGGTATAAATATAACAAAACACTGGCATATATTTTAGGCTCAACTGAAAATGATGCCAAATTATATAAAGTCCCAAGGTAGTGACTCCTGGGCTGAAGAATACAGACAGCTACAAGGCAAACTATCTTCAAGTACAGAGATTAAATGCATACCTGGACAGATCTGATCTATTTTGTAGAATGCCCCATACTACAGTACATAAAACAGGTCATTGTGAAATTATTTACAAAAGATAAGCCATTAAAAAACCAATGTGGTATAAGAAAATATTATCCCAATGTAAAACAAAATTTTTCAAAGTGGCTATAATGAAAGGCCTTGCAATAGCCATTTCATAAAAAGAATTCTATCTAACAGCACAGCCCATAAAATGAAATTATGTTCTCTCTGTATATGTCAGCACTGATGATATCTAATCAATAACTGTGTTGTTGTCAAGCTCAGGTTGAATTTGTGGGAGGAAAGATACGACATAGTACACCTATACAATTGCATACAGGTGCATTCATTTATTTTAACCAAAATATCCTTTCAAAAAAGCTAAAGAGAAGCAGTTATACATTTAGGTTAGTGACAAAGTATTTCTAATATATCTTAAAATAGGCTGATTGGAGAATTTAAATATTTCCATTTATGTCTCAATAACCGTTTAATAGACTTATGTTTACCTTGTTTGTTGTGTTTACATATTAAATAAAGAAAAAATGGGGTAGGGGGAATTCCTATTAAGTATATGGTCATTATAGTCAATTAGAACTAAATATGAATTCTGATATTTCTTGAAATTTGAGAGCAATAAGTTTTTAGAAATCTATTTCTTATTAGAACCAACAATCTTTAATGTGTTAATAACAATAATACCATCTGTTACTTGTTTTACAGTTCATGATGCTTTTATATAATTATAATTATAGTACTTAGTGCTTCCTATATGACATGTAGAAGATATGCATTATTATCCCACGAGTGTATTAGAAAATCAAGATTTTACAACCTTAAGTCTCTTTCTCAAATTAAAAAAAAAAGGAAGTAAAATCATAATTTGTATGTAAGTCTATTTCACTCTATAGCCCATGCCCTATAACCTAAATGATTTGTTCTATAAGAATTGCTTCATTAATTTTTATGAGAATGATTTACGGTCCTGCAAAACATGTCCTAGTTCTTGGTCACCATATACATTTTGACAACATTCTATTTACCTTAACATCCTACTCATCCTTAAAGCCACTATTTTTGTTTAAAAAAAAATGACATAGGATATCCCCAAGTAAATGGCATCTCTTTTTTGTCATAATATTTAAATTTTTCTCAAGGAACACTCCTTCAGAAGTATGTTTTGTCCTGAATTTGAGTAATTTTTTAATATTCCCCAATAGGAAACATAATATATTTCAGATTCAAATGATGTGTTATTTGCTAATAATAATACCTTGCACCCTGCATATTTGAAGCCTTTCTTAGACACATGACACACATCCAAACAATTCAAGATATGAAAATCCTACTATGGAGTGTCTCTTGAATGTTCTCCCTAACCCTCCTCCCATGACTAGTTTAATTCTACCAAATTTGTCAACTGCTTTCTATTGCTGAAACATTGCAGGGAGAGACTGTATCCAGTCTCATTTTACCCTCCAATATATTATCTAAATTGATGCCAGACTTACCATTGGAAATTATCACCATCTGGCTACAAATGTTCAATAGCTCTCTGGAAATTCCAAGATTTCTGATATGACATGTGAAGCCCTCATAATCTGGCTCGTGTGTTATCACCACCCTCTCATCTTCTCACTATTTCTTTCCCTCTCCAGTCTCCTTATTCGATATGTCAAATCTGTTTTTGGCTTTCAAATATAAATAGTCATTTTTCAAAAAGGCCAAGGGACTAGATTTTTCCAAGCAGAAGAAACAACATGAGTAAAAGATCATGATTTGAAGTGGCACAGCATGTACAGATAACTAATACAGTTGAGTACTGTAGTTTCGTAAAATGTGAGAGATGCTTTCATGTTGAGTCTTTCCTGATGCTGTTTTGATAAAAGTAATTATTCCTTTCTTGTTTCATAAATGTACCATATTTCGTTGTATTTGTTTAGCTACTAAGAAAGTACCACCAGGGTTAGATTGGTTTTATATTTGTCTTTGCAGAACTAGAACCAAGCACAGTATTTGACTCATAGTAGGCACTTACATGTTTGTTAAACTATTGAATTTTAAGAAATAATTTTAAAATTTATGAACCAATTTCAGGATTTCAGATCACAGAAGTTATTAGAAAACGCTTTGTAAAAATTAAAATACCACAAAATGGTATATCCTGATATTTCAGCAGTAGGGATATGTCTCTGAAATCTTTACTCTGGACTTTGTAATCCCATTGACTACAGAAACAGGGATTTTAATAAATATTAAGTTTTAAAAAACAAAGCTAATCACTGACATCTATGGGCAAGTGACCATGAAAAGGAAATAGAGCAGGAACCAGACACCCTGGCAGTCAAAATGGAAGGTGTCCCATAACACTGGTACAAGGACACTGTTGGCAAGGGACTAGGTGTTTTCTTATTGGAATGGGGGAGAAGAACGTATTTTATAATAATACTAAATGAGATTTTCCCCCTAGAATTCTTCTGCTTTTAGTCTTTCACATTTGCATGAAACTGGAACCTTGATTAGTAGTCAATTGAAAAATAGGACATTAAAACAAAACAATATTGTTAAAAAATAAATAAATAAATAAATAAATAAGTAAGTTCTGGGCATAGGAGTGCCTCATGGAAAAGATCAGTTAGACAATGATCAAGTATAATTAGGGGTCAAGCATATTTAAGCAGATAATCAATTCCAAGAAATGGATAAGAGCCTGAAGTATACAGGATACAAAGATCACATTGTGAAACAGTGGTTAATATTCAAATTCTGTATTTACAATGGATAAGAAAAGCAGAAGTCACAGAATTAAAACAGAATGAAGTGGAAACATATGTACTTTTAGGACATATCTCCAAATTATAGGTGAAAATATTCATTTATGGAACAGTGTCTAATTTTAATTTTGTAAAGTAATAACTTTGCTTTCTTGGATCCCATTAAATTATGCCAAATAACTGAAATTATTTACTTCATAGTATTATGTAGTTTTTTGTCCCAAAAAGTATCAAAGTGTATTTAATTTTTGTAAGAATTATTATTGGATTAAAACTCATCTTTCTTGCCATACTGGACATTCAATATAGGTAGGGGAATTATCTATTTTTTTTTCTTATAACACAGTGCATGGAAAACAGACAACAAAGTTCAATATTTGCTAAATAAATGAAATATATACATAAAAAAACCTAAATGCATATATACAAATTGCCAAACTAAATGGTATTAATATGGTGATTTTACTAGAAACTCTTATTTTCTATATATTTCATTAAGAAGAAATGTTAATATGCATGTCTATCTCTGTTATAGTAAACTAATTTATTAATCAAAAATAATTATTCTAACCTGTATATTGTTAACCTATAAGGGGAAAAAAAGCCTACCTGTGATGAAGATTACATGTTATTTAAACACAGAAGTCTCATTAAAAAATATTATAACAGTTTGAAATAATAATGTCAGAGGGAAATTACATTAGTTTGCTTTAGAGTTTTCATTTAAATTTCTAGGATGTTTACCATTAAATAGTGAAGTTACTTAAAGTAAAATTAAAAGATGAGCTGGTGTTTGTTTATGTGTTTTATTTATGCAAATGATGATTTAAAGCTGTAAGATCAAGAAGTAAGCTTATCCATAATCAAGTGGGATTTATTCCTGAGATGCAAGGATGGTTCAACATATGCAAATCAATTCATGTGGCACACCACATTAATTGAATGAGGGACAAAATACATAATCATCTAAATAGATGAAGAATAAGCATTTGACACAATTCAACATCCTTTCATGATAAAAACTCAACAGATTAAGTATAAAAGGGATGTACCTCAACACAATAAAAGCTATATATAACAAGCCTATAGCTAATATCATACTCAACCACAATTCTAGTTTCCACTTCCATGAGCTTGACTTCTTTAGATTCCACATATGGGTAAGATCATATGGAGTTTATCTTTTTGTGCCTGGCTATTTCACTTAGCCTAATGTTCTCCATATTCATCCATGTTTCTGCAAACAGGATTGCCCATTTACATTGGGTTGCTTGTTTTCTTGTTATTGAAATGTTTGAGTTCCTTATATACAGTCACGTGTTGCTTAATGAGGGGTATATGCTCTGAGAAATGTGTGCTTAGGTGATTTTTGCCATTGTACCAACATCGTAGAGTGCTTATGCAAACCTAGATGGTATAGCCTACTACACACCTAGGCTGTATGGTACAGCCTATTGTTCCTAGGCTACAAACCTGGAAAGCATTTTACTGCACTTTATGCTGTACGCAATTATAACACAATGGTAAGTATTTGTGTATCTAAATATATCTAAACATAGAAAAGGTAATGTGTTGTACTTTGATGTTAGGACAGCTATGATGTCAATAGGTGACAGGAATTTTTCAGCTTCACTATAATTTTATAGGATCACCATTGTATATGGGGTCTGTCATTGATGGACATGTCATTATGTGGCACATAACTACGTATTGTATATTAACCCTTTATCAGACATATTGTTTGCAAATATTTTCTCCCATTCTGTGGGTTGTCTCTTCACTGTGCTAATTATTTCATTTACTGTGAAGAAGTTTTCCAGTCTGATGCAATCTCATTTGTTTATTTTTGTTTTTGTTGCCTGTGCTTTTGGGGTCAGATTAAAAAAATATATTGCCCAAGCCAATGTCATGCAGCTTCTTCCCTGTGTTTTCTTATACTAGTTTTACAGTTGTAAGTCTTATATTTAAGGCATTAACCCATGTTGAGTTGATATTTGTATATGGTATGAGATTAAAAAATCCAATTTTATCCTTCTGCATGTAGATATTCCATTTTCTAGAACCATTTATTGAAGAAACTATCTTTCCTCTGTTGTGCGTTCTTGGCAACTTAGTTGAAAATCAGTTGTCTATAAGTGCATTAGTTTATTTCTGGACTCCATCCTGTTCTGTTGGTAAATGTGTCTATTTTTATGCCAATATCATGCCGTTTTGATTACTATTGCTTTGTAGTATATTTTCATATGGTAGTTTATTTCATAGATAATATGATGCCACTAACTTTGTTCCTTTTGCCCAAGATTGCTTTGGCTATTAGGGATCTTTTATTGTTTTATATAACTCAATTAAAAATAGACAAAGGACTTAACGTACACATTTTCCCAAAGAAAATATACAAATGACCAATAAGCACAGGAAAAGATGCTCAATGTCACAAGTCAGGCAATGAAAATCAAAACTACAGTATCACCATATTCATTAGGATGGCTACTATAAAAATAGAAAGTAATGAGCGTTGGTGAGAATGTAGAGGAATTGGAACATTTGTGCAAGGTGGTAGGAATGTAAATGGTGCAGTCACTAAGAAAAACAATATGGCAGTTCCTCAAAAAATTACAAATAGAATTACATGTGACCCAGCAATTCTGAGTATTTATTCAAAAGAATTGAAATCAGGATCTGAGATAGCTGTACTCCCATGCTCATTTCAGCATTATTCACAATAGAAAGATACAGAAACAATTTAAATGTCCATTGACAGATCAGTGGGAAAAAGACATGTGGTATAGAATGGAATATTTGAGTTGTTATATTTTTCTTATCTTTGAGTTTTAGGAGATTACTATATATTCTGGATATTGACCCCTTATCAGAAATATGATTTGCAGATATGTTTTCCCAATCTGTGGGTTGCCTTTCTACTCTGCTAGGCTTTTTAATCTATTTTATTCTTAGAGTTTTGTTATTTTAGGTTTTGCATTTAGGCCTTTGATGTTACATTTAGCTCTTTGAGGTTTTTGTGTGTGTGTGTTTGTGTGTATTGTGTTAGGTAGGAGTACACCTTCATTCTTTTGCATGTTAATATCCAGTTCCAAGCACCATTTGTTGAAAAGTCTTTTCTTTTCCGATTGAATGGTCTTGAAACCCTTGTCAAAAAACATTTGACCCTGTATGTGAGAATTTATTTTTAGGATCTCTATTTTATTCCAATGGCCTATATGTCTGTCTTTATGCCGGTGCCACATTGTTTTCGTTACTGTCACTTTGTAGCAAAATTTGAAATCAGGAAGTATGACTCCTCTAGCTTTATTCTTCCTTTTCTATTGACCATCTATTTTGACCATCCAGAGTCCCTTGACATATGAATTTTTGGATACGATTTTCTATTTGTGAAAAGACGTCATTGGGATTTGATATGGATTGCAGTGAGTCCGTAGGTTGCTTTGAGTAATATTGACATCTTAACTCTATTAATGCTTCTAGTCCAAGATCATGGGCTATGTTTCCATTTATTTATGTCGTTGTAATTTTTTTAACAGCGTTCCATAGTTGTCATTATACAAGTTTTTTACCTCTTTGGTTAAATTGATTTCTAAACATCTTACTCATTTTCATGCTACTGTAAATTAAATTGTTTTTGTAATTTCCTTTATAGATGGTTCATTGTCAGTGTATAAAAAATGCAACTGATTTGGGTGTGCTATTTCTATGTACTTTAAAATTTCTTGTGTGCCTAATTTCTTCCATTACTGTCTTCATTTGTGTTTTATTGATTTTTTGCAGTGAAATGTTTTTAATTTTTTCTCATTTCCTTTTGTGTATATTCCACAAATATTTTCTTTGTGGTTATAATAGGGATTACATTTAATATCCTAAAGTTGTAACATTCTGAATTAACTTATACCAGCTGATATGGTTTGGCTCTGTGTCCCCACCCAAATATCTCAAATTATAATCCCCACGTGTCAGGGGAGGGGCCTCCTGGGAGGTGATTGGATCATGGCGGTGGATTTTTCCCTTGCTGTTCTCATGACAGTGAGTGAATTCTCATGAGATCTGATGGCTTAAAAGTGTGTGACACTTCTCCTTTTGCTCTCTCTTGCTCCCTCTCTCATGCTGCCATTAGAACTTGCTTGCTTCCCCTTTGCCTTTTGCCATAATTGCAAGTTTCCTGAGGCCTCCCAGTTATGCATCCTGTTAAGCCTGGAGAACTGTGAGTCAGTTAAAACCTCTTTTCTTAATAAATTACCCAGTCTTAGGTAATTCTTTATAGCAGTGTAAGAACAAACTAATATAGAAAATTGGTACCAGAGGTGTGGGGCATTGCCATAAAGATACCTGAAAATGTGGAAGCAATTTTGGAACTGGGTAATGAGCAAGGCTGGAAAAATTTGAAGGGATCAGAAGAAGACAGGAAGATGTGGGAAAGTTTCAGACTTCCTAGAGACTTGCTGAATGGTGTTGACCAAAATGCTATGGTGATATAGACAATAAAGTCCAGGTTGTGGTGGTCTGAGATAGAGATGAAGAACTTATTGGGAACTGGGGTAATGGTCACTCTTGCAATTCTTTAGCAAAGAGACTGGAGGCATTTTGCCCCAACCTAGAGATCTGTGAAACTTTAAACTTGAGAGAGATGATTTAAGGTATCTAGCAGAAGAATTTCTAACTAGCAAACCATTCAAGAGGTGACCTTACTGTTTCTAAATGTGTATGATCATATGTGTGAACAAAGAGATTAGCTGAAGCTGGAACTTATATTTAAAAGGGAAGCACAGCATAAAGGTTTAGAAAATTTGTAGCCTGGATATGTGGTAGAAAAGAAAAACCCATTTTCTGGGGAGAAATTCAAGCCTGCTACAGAAATTTGCATATGTAGAGAAGCCGAATGTTAATAGCCAAGACAGTGGAAAAAATGTCTCCATGGCATTTCAGAGACCTTCACAGCAGTCCCTCCTATCATGGGCCTAGGAGGGAAAAATGGTTTCATGGACCAGGCCCTGGGTCCTGCTGCTCTGCATAGCCTTGGTATACTCTGTGTAGCCCTGTATCCCAGCCACCCAGCTCCAGCTGTGGCTAAAAGGGGCCAAGCTACAGCTCAGGGTGTTGCTTCAGGGGGTGCAAGCCCAAAATCTTGGAGGTTTCCACTTGGTGTTGGGCTTGTAGGTGCACAGAAGGCAAGAGTTGAGGTTTGGGAACCCCCACCTAGATTTCAGAAGATGTAGGAAAATGCCTGGATGTCCAGGAAGAAGGGTGATGAAGGGGAGGAGCACTCATGGAGATCCCCTACTAGGGCAATGCAGAGGGGAAATGCGGGGTTGGATCCCCCCACACAGAGTCCCCACTGGGGCACTGCCTAGTGGAGCTGTGAGAAGAGGGCCACTGTTCTTCAGACCCCAGAAAGGTAGATCCACCAATAGCTTGCACCATGTGCCCAGAAAAGCCACAGGCACACAACGCCAGCCTGTGAAAGCAGCCACAGGGGTGTACCCTGCAGATCCACAGTAGCGGAGCTTCCCAAGGCCTTGGGAGCCCACTCTTTGCATCAGCAAGCCCTGGATGTGAGACATGGAATCAAAGCAGACTTGGAGCTTCAAGTTTTAATGAGGATCCTGCTGAGTTTTGGACTTGCATGGGGCCTGTAGCCCTTTTGTTTTGTCTAATTTTTCTTCTTTGGAATGAGAGCATTTACCCAATTCCTGTACCCCCATTGTATCCTTTGAAGTAACTAACTTTTTTTTTATTATTATTATTTTTGCAGGCTCATAGGCAGAAGGGACTTGCCTTGTCTCAGATGAGACTTTGGGCTTGGACTTTTGGGTTAATGCTGAATGAGTTAAGACTTTGGAGGACTATTCAGAAGGCATGATTGGTTTCAAAATGTGAGAAGGATGAGATTTGAGAGTGGCCAGTGGCAGAATAATATGGTTTGGCTTTGTTTCCCCAACCGAATCTCATGTTGAATTGTAATCCCCACGTGTCAAAGAAGCTGCCTGGTGGGAGTTAATTGGATAATGACAATGGACTTCCCCTTGCTGTTCTCATGGTAGTGAGTGGGTTCTCATGTGATCTGGTTGCTTAAAAGTGTGTGGCACTTCCCACCTTCATGGTTCCTCTCTACTGCCACCATTAGAAGGTGCTTTCTTTACCTTTGCCTTCTGCCATGGTTGTATGTTTCCTGAGGCCTCTCAGTCAAGCTTCCTTTTAAAAAGTGAGTCAATTAAATCTCTTTTCTTCATAAATTACCCAGGCTCACTTAGGGTGAGAACACACTAATACAACAACCTAACTTAAATAGTACACAAAAAGTCTGCTTCTTTCTAGATCTTTCCCAACCAGTCTGGGTTGTTGATGTCACAAGATTATATCTTCATACACTGCATGCCCAAAACACATAAACTAATAATAATTTTAGATACACTATGTCTTAAATATATAAAAACAAAGTGAAGTTAAAAACCAAAATAGTGGTAATACTGGCTTTTAGACAAATAATTGCTTTTTAAGAAAATGCATTAGTCTCTGAAATCATGTAGAAAACAAGAAGTGTCATTATAAAATAGTGTTACAGTAATACTATATTCTGTAACTGCCCAAGTATATACCTTTTTTGAGACCTTTATTTCTTCATATGTCTTCAAGTTACTGTCTAGAGTTCTTTTGTTTCACCTTGCAAAACTCCCTTGAGTATTTTTTGCAGGGAAGTTCAAGTGGTAACAAATTTCCTCAGCTTTTGATTATCTGGGATTATCAATTTATCACTCATTTTTGAAGGATCATTTTGCTTTATATAAGATTCTCAGTTGTCAGTTTTTTTCTTTCAGTACTTTGAAAAAGTTGTCCCACTGCCTTCTGGCTTCCAAAGTTTCTTATAAGAAATCTACTAATTATCGTATTAAATATCCCTTATATGAGACAAGATGCTTCTCTCTTGCTGTTTTCAAAATTCCCTCTATGACTTATGCTTTCAAAAGTTTGATTACAATGTATCTCAGTGTGAGTCTCTTATAGTTCATTCACTTGAAGTTTTTTGAGCTTCTTGGATGTTTAATCCAAGGTAAGAGTTTCGTGTCTTTCATCAGATTTGGAAAGTTTTTTCTATTACTTCACATATTCTCTCTGCACCTTTTTCTCTCTTTTCCTTGCATTTCTTTTAGATGCTGTTCACTTTTCTTCAATCTTTTTTCTTTCTATTTCTCATACTTAATAATTTATATTATTCTATCTTCAAGTTCACTGATTCTTCTGCCTGCCCAAATCTGCCTTTAAATCTCTCTGGCAACTTTTTTGTTTCAGTTATTGTACTTTTTAGCTTCCTAGTTTTAATTTTTTATGTTTTTAATATTTTTGTTAATGTTTCCATTTTGTTTATATATCATTTCTTGTCTTTACATTTCTTTTGTGTTATTTGAGCATCTTTAATATAGTTACCTTGAAGTCTTTGTCTAATGTATCTGCCAATAGAATTTTTTTGTAATTTTTTGTTGAAACCTGGATTTTTGTAATGTAGTAACTCTTGAGACTTTTCCCCTTACTCCAAATTTTCTGGGTTTGGTTACTTTTGTTATTGCTGTAGCCTGTCTCTATGATAAGGATTAGCCTGATGTGTAAACTTAAGCTCTTCTCTGGTCTTTTCTAAGTCTTTACTTAGGCCTGTGGCATAAATTTCTAATTTTTATCATATATGCAGTTGTTTTTCGAATGTCCTAGTCTTATTGTCTGACTTCCAAAGAGGAAAAAAGAAAAGGAAAGAAAAAAGAAGGATTCTGACTCTTTAAATCCCCTGGAAGTCACTTTAGCCAGAGCAGGAAGGGTTTGCAACAGTGGGTGGAAATACAACGATGATCACCTTCCTCTTTGTCTGCATCTCCATCATTAGGATCAGAAATAAGTGATCAGAGCACAGAGCACCGATATTTGGAGGATAGGCTCCTTTTCGCCCTCACTAGCTCCTGCAATCTGTTTACAAACTAATCCAGGAACACATGTACAGCTGCCTGCTATGTGGCTGAAGAGTGAAGGAGGGTTAGCTATGACTGTGTTAAATACTAAACTTGATAAAGTTAATCACAATTTATTGCCCAACCCTTCCCCTGGAAGTTGCAAAACTTCAATGAACTGTAAAGTTCCAAAACAGTTACATTAGACTAATTCTGTAGGTGGAATTTTTGTCTAGGTTAGGATGTTACAGTAGATAGCTAATCAGTCATGAGCAAGGCAGGAGAGGGCTGCCCCCACCACAATATGGTTTGTCTGTGTCCCCACCCAAATCTCTTCTTGAATTGTAGTTCCCATAATCTCCATGTGTCATGAAAGAGACCCAGTGGAAGGTAATTGAATCATGGAGATAGGTTTTCTCTATGCTGGTCTTGTGATAGTGAGTAAGTCTCATGAGATCTCATGGTTTTATAAGGGTAGTTCCCCAGCACACACTGTCTTGCCTGCCACCATATAAGATGAGCCTTTTCTCCTCTTCCATGTTCCACCATGATTGTGAGGCCTCCCCAGCCATACAGAACTGTGATTCCATTAAATCTCTTTGTCTTTATAAATTACCCTATCTCAGGTATTTCTTCATAGCAGTATGAAAATAGACTAATACACCCCCACACCAGGAATGTCAGGTGACCATCAGGTGATGGTTTGGTGGTTGTTAAGTGTCTCTCTAAAATAATATTGGTCACAGCCAGTGCCAGGGAAAGGCAGCCTCCCAACAGACAGAAAAAAACTGAAACTGGTGATCAGCAGTTTCTCAATAAGATCTCAGGAGTTGGATGAGTGGGCTTAAGCATGCACATTAAGAGCCAAAATGGTGTAGTAGTTTAACTGGTATATGACCTTCTAGGGACATTTGACTGGTAAAGGAAGAAGCCTCAAGTGAGTATGTATACAACTCCAGTAAACGTACTGAGCATGCTCCCCTCCCAATTGCTAACAGGCCACTGTGCGTGTGGACAGCCCACCCCAAGGAAAAATTAGGGGAGAAAACATATAAAACCCTAAGTCAAAGGTTAAACAGGGCATTAACCTCTCAAGTCTCCCATTTGGCCCTCTTCCAAGTACACTTTACTTCCTCTCATTCCTGCTCTAAAACTTGCCTCAGTCTCTCCTTCTGCCTTATGCCCCTCAGTCAAAGTCTTTCTTCTCAGAAGGCAAGAATCGAGGTTGCTGCAGATCTGTATGGATTTGCTGCCAGTAACAGGGAGACAAATTTTTGAAGCTTCCTATTTCTCCATCTTCCAGAACTTGAATTTTAAAATTAAAACGATTACATACAAGTGCTGATATTACTATGAATATATATTATTATTTATTTTATAATCTGATGATATAGTTTAACAACATTTTCCATGGAAACCAAAGAATAAAATTGCACTTTATTTTTTCTTACTGTATTTGTCTTTGTTTACTCATTTTTTTTCAATACTCTGCACAACTTTTTTTTCTAACTACCTCCCACTGCCCTCTGTCCCTTGGTCTTTTGTGGACTCACTGCTTTCTGGTCCCACTTTATCACTGATATCTTAGGACCTCTTTCTACTTTTGTTCTCAGGTTTGGATAAGCCATTTCTTCTACTCTGCTTTATTATGACTAATTTCCACATTTGCTGAAGCACCTTCCCAGAAGAGAGCAAGGAGTACATACTCTGAATTTTTCACTATAAAAGTGAACTACAGAAGTAAGGAAAGGTTTTATCTCCACTATGTAAGGAGGCAGATTAGTGCTTTATCAGAAAGCTACATGGCTTTCTGGGGAGTAGGAAGTATTTGTAAATTGGAAAGAAAACATCTAAGTGTGGGAGAAGAATCCAGTGGGAGAGAAAATGAACTTATTGAAAACCTTTTCATGTCAGAAGATTGCTTTTCTGGCTACAGTTACATAAATATTACAATAACCTTACTCCACATGCCCCCCGACCCCCACACGACCACACTATGAATTTACTTACCATTACTCATATTACTTCACCTTGGCCACTAATACCTCAAGTGGAGTGTTTGAATACAACATAGGAATATAGCTTAGGAATACCTAGGAATACAGTATATTCACACGCTCCACTTGAGGTATTCGTTAGTAAAGTGAAGATACCACTTAGGTTTCTGATAAAGCAAAGATCTAATGTAAGTTAAGTAAAATGTTGGCCCTGTTGTCTGGTACTTTAAGACAAGGCCTCCTATGACTTAATGAGGAACAAACGTTTATCTATATGCTATTACCACCTCCAGAGTTCATCTAGACATGTTCTCCCCGCCTTTACCAATGTCCTATCTCAATCTATTTTTCCTTCCTTCCATCAACATTCTTGTCCTATGTTTCAGTTTTCCATGGCTGGTGGTCAGCTTTTCAAAATAAAAACTGTTAATTTTCGTAATTAATTTCACTGAGGAGGTAGCCACTTAAAGTTCCACTTCTACCAGTATATTGAAAGTTTGTCAGGGGTTTTCAGAAATCACACATCCTACACTAAAGGGATACATTGCTAATGATAACAAAGAAGACATTGTTATACACTGGCAGTAGAAAAATATTATAGCTGATCTGAAAATAATTTCCAAGCACCTAGGACTTGGGTTGGAAGAATTTCTCAGCTGTTACTTGAAAACATATCATATATTAACTAATACTTACGTATAAGCCTGGCCTTGACTCAAGTAGCTGCAAATGAACATTGCTAATCCATGTCTTACTTTGTTATTACAACTGCCCTCCACCCACTATGTTTAAAACAACAATCACAAAAATGATAGTATAAATTAAAGGAGACAATAGAACTAAAGACCTTTAATAGAAGCACTATATGCCAGTAAAGACAGTAAACACTAAGAGCCATACTTTGGATGACATTGTGAACCACTTGTGTGTACTTTGTGAAACATTATACTTGAGAAACAGTGAATTATAATTAATATGTTGACTTTCAATTTCAAATTTTAATTTAGACTACTGATAGTAGGCGCCTTAGGTGAAATTGAATTTGGATGTCAATTCAAAGTAGTTTTTAAAAAAGCATATTTATTGGGACCTCAAAGCTACACACATTTCTGGCCTAGGAATTGAGGAAGGTGGAGGTGGAGACTGAGGTAGAGTTGGAGGAACTGTGGGCCCAACTGCTGCCCTGCACCTATAAAATGAGCCAGCATATCAGTAATATTTTGTGTGAGCTGCAGCAGCCGAGGTACCTTGTAAAGACCCTCAAAGTGAGATGACAGCTGGTTTATTTCTGTTTGTATGTTACATATCTTGCATTAATATTTCTTGTGGCCAACCCTAACTAGAAATTATAAAAGAAAGGGGAGTGTAGTTGCAGCTTAGCTAAGCTGAAACAGTACAAAAACCTCCATAATTGGTAATAATGAAAGTTTGCAAAATTGCACAAGATGTACATTGTCCCCTATTTATGCAGTTGCTATACTGAGCAGTAGCTGAGTAATTAAAATCTTACCATCAGAGGTGTCATTATTAGAACCCTAGTGGTGCTCTCAGATGTGAAGTCAAGCATGGTACTTTACTGCATAGCATCCTGTGAATTCCTGTACCTTATCAGCAGCTAGTGATTCTTTTGATGGTACAGGAATAAAATTATACATTTTATAGCTATAAAATGAATAATACACCCATATCTATAAAAGCTAATAAGTCCTCACTCCTTCTCCCCAGTCCTTCTCTACTGCATTTGTGTGCTCATGTGTGTCCATGCGCATGTGCAAACACACACACACACACACACACACACAGAGCACATAGCCTGAGGTAACACCGTAAATTACCTCAACATTAAGGAGAAAAATTGTTCTGGTTGAGTGTATTTAAGAAAAGTACTGAGAATGTGCAGAGATGACACATGTGCAAATAAAATAAAAGGAACTTGGTTTTGATCTCATGGTTTCATTGATTTTTCCTAAGCAGGATTGTAATTACCTGCACAGGAGCTTAAAATAATATAGGCAGTAAGTTTCAGGAGTTATCTTCTTAAATGAATAAGTTATTTGTATTCTATATGGAAATTAGCTTGTGTATTTTGACTTTATGCATGAGGCTTGGACCCCCTGGGGTCCTGTGGGGACCAGGCACAGCTGATTTTTTTCATCTGCAAGGCAGAATCCTGACAGCCACAGATGTGAGCTGCTCCAGCTTTAGGTGTGAAAGCTGCTTTGTGAAGCCAGAATTCAGGCAATTAAGCAAGTCCTCCTCCTGGTAAGCTGGTAGTTAGCCAGGGCACTGGCAATGCTACCCAGAGTGCTCCAGGCAGAGGGCTTGGTAAGTGGAACACCTGAAGCTGATTACTAGAAAAGAACAAAGATTCAAAAACTACAATGTTACGGACTTCTGTTTTAAAATTATTTTAGCCTTTAACTCTGCATTCTACAGACACATTCCAATAAAATATAAAGAATCCAACAGGATCATTAGTAATTATGCATGACTCCTTAGAGCTGCTAAGCATATTTATTATGCATTGCATATGATATATTAGATATTAATAATGTATTCTATCAGATCTTGATTTTTACAAAAACACCCAAGTGAAATCTGTATCACTATTGTTTTGGAGACCAGAAAACTGTGGCTCAGAGTAAATAAGTGATTTACTGCAGGTCATACAGCCCATAAGTGGCCAAGCCAGAACTGAAACTCAAACTCCCCTAGTTCAATCTCAGGGTCTGCGTTAAATGCTCTGTAGGCAGACAGGACACACGTGAGTTAGTAAAATAAACAGTCAATTTTCCCAGCCTCTCCAGTACAGGTCTCCTAGATATTGCCATGGTTTTAGTGTGTTGCTTGTAAAACTAGTTCTACCTTGTCTTTATCCATTAGTTTGAGTTCTTAATAATTGTGAATTTGCACTTAAGACTTTGCTAAATCTTTGAAGTAAAAATTAAAACTGTGATAAGTCATAATACAAATATTGGTTGGTGTTCTAGATGAGGAGGAAGTAAAGGAAAAATAAATTTTGATCAACCACATTATCACAGATTTTGCTAGGTGCTTGTACATTTTATCACTAAATTATATTCTCTTTCAAATGAGAAGACCAAAGTCAGTTAAAGAATGGCCCTTGAGACCAGAATAAAATGGTTTAGCTGAAATTTGAACAGTCTTATCTAATTCTCAAGATGAAGGTGTAACTGGCTCATTAGTCCTATAGAATTGATGTTTATGGTTTCTTTTGAATAAACACAGAAATTGACCCTCACAGTCTTAAAACTTGAGAATCTTACATTTATCTTATCTGAGCTCCTTTCTTAGGAAACACACAATCAATCCTCCCAAATATTAGGTTGATGCAAAAGTAATTGCAGCTTTACCATTACTTTTAATGGCAAAACCACAATTACTCAGAATTAATCAGTTCCGTAGTAGTATCAGGGAACTGATACTTACTAGACCACCATATCTGGGCAATGAGATGCCAGACCCTTCACCCATCATCTATTTAGTCCATTGCCTAACTGACCACCTGCTGCCTATTAACAACTCCTCTTCCTAACTCCTGTTTTCCCACACGTAGTTGCACTGCTTCCCTACTATGCAAACCCCAAATTTTAGTCATTCAAGGAGATGGATTTGAGAGTTATTTCTCATCTCCTTGGCTGCAGTACCAAATTAAAGCCTTCTTCCCTGGCAATACTCATTGTCTTAGTGATTGGTTTTCCGTTCAGTAAGCAGCAGACCTAGGCCGAACCCCTGGTGTTTCCATAATAAAGGGAGAAGACCCAAAGAATATGGTAAGTGTCTATTCTTTATCATGCACTCCACTCAGTGCTTTGCAAGCATCATTCTTTTTCTGTTTATAACAATTCTATAAAGTTAGTAACTATTCATCTGTATTTTTAGATTCCACATATAATGAGATTATGCAATATATTTTCTTTCTGTGCCTGGCTTATTTCTCTTAGTGTAATGTCCTCCAGGCTCATTCATGTTGTGGCAAATGGCAGGATCTCCTTTTTTAAGGCTGAGTAATGGTCCATTTTGTATACATACCACAGCTTCTTTATGCATTGAACTCCTGACATACACTGAGATTATTTTCAAATATTGGCTGTTGTGAATAATGCTACAATAAGCATGGGAGTGCAGACATCTTTACAAGATGAGACATTCATTTCTTTTGTATACATACCCAGAAGAGGGATTGCTGGGTCATATGGTTCTATTTTTAATTTCTTGAGGAACCTCTGTACACTTTTTTTCATAATGGCTGCACCAATCTGCCTTCCAACCAGCTGTGCACAGGACTTCTTTTCTCCATAATCTTGCCAACATCTGTTATCACTTGACTTTCCTATTCAATTCATTTTGCAAATGAGGAACAGGATACAAATTAACTGAAGTTTCCTAAAATCCCAAAGCTAGTAATTGGCAGAGAAGGAAATTGAATGTCTGACTTCAATGCCTGTGCTACTTCCATAAACAGATGCTCCTGATTTCTGAGTATATACATGAAAATTTAAATAACACACAGGAAAAATCACCTTTTTAAAATAATCGAGTAAAGACAAGTCTTAAAGTAATAATAGACTACTGAACCTTCCTGGACCTGCTACTAAAGTAGTATAAAGTTTGGTGAGTTCCTTTTTTATTAAGCTTTAGATACTCCACTTTAAGATTTTTCATCTTTTTTTTGCCAATATTCTTGCAAACATAAACTTACATGAAATACTCATCAGAAAAAAATTATTTGTAGCAAGCAGGCAATGTAGTTAGGTATAGTGTATTGTGAATTGCATGCTGAGTTACTATAAATGAAAGAAATAAACCTTGAGGAGAATCAAATTAAATATACACATAACTAGGAACAAAAATAAATGGAACAATAACAGGTTTACTTAAGAATGTCATTCAAAAAAATCTCTACACTTATTGAAATCAATTTTTCTTACCAAGTATTATGATAGTTAATGTTTTATAGTTTATCACTTCAATTGCTCCATAAGGATTACAAGTTGAATAAATATGAATTCAATACATTAATGCTACTGATGATAACAAAGTCTAATTAATATAAAGTATTCAACTTTACCATATAATAACTCTGTTGTTTTCATTTTAAAAACCTCTAAGGAGGAATCATATGTATGGAGATACTCCCTGCTACAGGAAGTGGAGCTCAATTCCCTGCACAGATAACTCGAAAGAGCAAAGTAGGGAAAGGCAAAAAGAGTAATTGTATAGTGGAGAAACCTATGAAAAAGTGCCTGAATCAAGAAATGAACAAACTAAATGAATCAATGATGCTATATGACTATCATGTGATCCCTGACATGAGGTAAAGAGAAGAGCACTTCACCTCTACTGTGTTATTTCCAAACTCCCAGAGCATGAGGAAACATCAGAAAAACCCAGATGAAGGTCATTATAAAGGATATCTGCTCAGTACTTCTCAAGGCTGTCAAGTTCATTAAAACTATTAAAACTAAGGAAAGGCTGAGACACTGTCACTGGCCTGAGGAGACCAAGGAAAGATGACAAATAAATGCAAAGAAGCACCCCAAAATTGATTTCCAAATAGAAAGAGGACATTATGGAAAAACTAGTAAAGTCAAAATAAAGTTGAGTTTCTGAATGGTAATGCACCAATTTCAGATTCTTAGTTTTGAGAAACGTAACATAGTGTTCATCATACATAATGAAAATAGCTAAAGCACTATGTTTGTTCCTCCCCAACTGCATCTTTCTTCATTTCATAATAGTACGTGATAAAATTAAGTGTCTGTATTGTTTCCATCTTTATGCCTTCATTGAAAGTGTATTGTCTTGTCAGATAGTTTTGTATTACATTTTTGAACTTCATATAAATGGTAAAATATTTCTACAATTTTATTTTGTACAGTGTACAATATTAAATGTGTCTATAATTATAGGCAAAGCTTTAGTTCCATTTAATTCACTGCTTGTAGTATTCCAGTAAAGTGTTTTATTTTTGCCTATAAAATACAATGCTTGTTAATGAATATTTACAGGGTCTCTGATTTTCTAGTATTTATAAACAATAATCCTTATGTACACATTTCATTAAGTATGAAAGTTTCTCTAGAACAAGGGTCAGCAATTTTTTTTTTTAATAAGCCAGATACTAAATGTTTCCGATTTTCCTGCCTAAGAGGCAACATCAAGGATATTATGTGGGTATTCAGATAATGCTTTAAAATGTAACCATTTAAAAATGGAAAAATCATTCTTGGCTCCCAAGTGACAAACAAACAGGCAACTGGTCAGATTTGTGCCAAAGGCCGTAATTAATATTCTCTGACTCTAGAATATACAGTGAGTTTAGAACTATTCTACAGTTTCAATTATATAAGATATTGCTCCAAATCTCAAAACTGGTTGAACTAGTTTACCATCTGTATTAGTCCATCCTTACACTGCTGTAAAGAATTGCCTGAGACTGGGTAGTTTATAAACAAAAGAAGTTTGACTCACAGTTCCACATGGCTGGGGAGGTCTCAGGAAACTTACAATCATGGTGGAGGAGAAGCAATCACATCCCTCTTCACATGACAACAGGAGAGAGAAGTGAAGAGGAAAGTAAGGAAAAGCCATCACATCTCATGAGATCCCACTCATTATCACCAGAACAGCATGGGGGAACCATCTGCATGATCTAATCATCTCCCATGATGTCCTTCCCCCAACACATGGGGATTATAATTCAGGTTATTCAAGATGAGATTTTTGGTGGGGACACAGTCAAACCGTATCATCATCCCAACAGCATTAGATATGATTTCAGGTTGTTCTACAGTCTTCTCAACAATTAGTAATAATATTTTATCAATCCAATGGGTATGGAAAATCATCACTGTGGGTTTGTTTTAAAAGAAACTGTGTCTCACTGTGCTGCCAGGACTGGATTTGAAATTCTGGGCTCAAGTGAACCTCTCACCTTGGCCTCCTGAGTAGCTGAGACTATAGGTGCATGCCACTATGCCTGATTTATCATTGTGGCTTTAATTAATATTTTCTTCATTATAATTGATATTGACCATATTTTATATCTATTTCTTCATCATTAACATTTTATCTCTATAAAATTGTCTGGTAATATCTTTTGTTCATTTTTAAAAAGGGATATTTCTCTTTTTCTTATTGAGTTCATCATGTGTTCCATATACTAATCATTTTTTGTTTAAGATTATGAGACTGGTAGTATCCTATCCTTATTTTTATCTTTCTTATATTTTTTAGTAACCGTCATGCATAGATGTTTTCATTTTTCATGTAATTTAATTTATCTTTCCTATGTCATTGTCATAAAATTATTTGTTATAATTTCTTCTAAGATTTGAAATATTTGCTTTTCACATTTAGATAGTTCATGTGTCCTAGGTTGCTTATATATGATATGAGTCAGAAATCCAATTTTTTTTACAAGTACAACCATTTTCATAGCATCATTTATTGAATAACCCAATGTTTCCTAATTAAGCTACAATGCAATCTCTTTAATAAACAAAATTCTATAAGTATACAGATGATTCATTCTGCTTATTCTGTTCTTAATCTTTTGTTTATTCCTGATTCAGTTACATAATATTATAATTATAATAACTTTATTGTAGCACTTGATTTTAGGAAGGCAAATTTTTTACTGTGATTTTCTTCCTCAAAATTGCCTTTTCTATTCTTTTTCCACTTTCAATTTCATATACACTTATGAATCAGGCTGGTATGTCACCTGCTTTGAATGTATAGCTTACTTGGATAGAAATAACATGTTTATCATATTAATTTTTCCTGGATGGAAGTTACATTGGTTTTTTTAAAAGTCATTCAAAAGTTTTCAAACTTTTTAAATAAAACTTTTAAATATCTTTCACTGTTTTTTTAAAACCCTGTTATAATTTCTGTTGCTGTCTTAAATGGTATTTTTAAAATAACACTATGACATTATGGCTAGTGTTAAGGAATACAACTAATTTTAGTGTAATTATTTAGTGTAGTAAATGTTTTTTTTAAATTTGTGGATAGTAGGTATATATATTTATGGGGTACAGGAGATGTTTTTATACATGCATGCCATGTGAAATAAGCACATCATGAAGAATAGTGCATTTATCCCTTCAAGCATTTATCCTTTGAGTTACAGACAATTCAATGACATTCTTTAAGTTATTTTAAAATGTACAGTTGAGTTAATATTGACTAGAGTAGCCCTGTTGTGCTATCAAATAGTAGATCTTATTCATTCTTTCTATTTTTTTGTACCCATTAATCATGCCCACCTCCTTACCCAACCCCCCACTGCTCTTTTTAGCTTCTGGTAATCATCCTTCTCTCTCTACATCCATGAATTCAATTGTTTTGATATTTAAATACCACAAATAAATGAGAACATGCAATTTTGTCTTTCTGTGCTTCATTTCACTCACCATAATGACCTCCAGTTTTATCCATGTTATTGCAAATGACTGGATCTCATTATTTTTTGTGGCTGAATAGTACTCCATTGTGTATATGTACCACATATACCTTATCTATTAATTTCCTGATGGACACTTAGGTTGCTTCCTAATCTTAGTTATTATAAACATTGCTGCAACAAAGCATAGAAGTGCAGATATCTCTTTGATATACTGATTTCCTTTCTTTTGGGTATATACCCAGCAGTGGGATTCCTGGATTATGTGATAGAGTCAGAAATCCAATTATTTTTTAATTTAAAAAATTTTTAAAACTCAATTTTAGAGTTTTGAGGAACCACCAAACTGTTCCCCATAGTGGTTGTACCAATTTACATTCCCACCAACAGGGTATAAGCATTCCCTTTTCTCACATCTTCACCAGCATGTGTTCTTACCTGTCTTTTGCATATAAGCCATTTTAACGGGGGTGAGATGATATCCCAATGTCGTTTTGATTTGCATTTCTCTGATGATCATCGATGTTAAGCATCTCTTCATATGCCTGTTTGCCATTTGTATGTCTTCTTTTGAGAAATGTCTACTCAAATCTTTTGCCTATCTTTTCATCGGATTATAAGATGTCTTTATAGAGTTGTTTGATCTCCCTATAAATCCCTTGTCAGATAGGTAGTTTGCAAATATTTTCTTCCATTATGTGGGTTGTCTCTTTATTTTGTTGATTGTATACTTTGCTGAGGAAAAGCTTTTTAATTTGGTGTGATCCCATTTGTCTATGTTTGCTTTGATTGCCTGTGCTTGTGTGGTATTGCTCGAGAAATTTTTGCCCAGACCAATGTCCTGGAGATGTTCCCCAATGTTTTCTCATAGTAATTTCATGGTTTGAGGTTTTAGATTTAAGTCTTTAATTCATTTTGATTTGATTTTTTTATATGGCAAGAGATAGGGGTCTAGTTTTATTCTTCTGCTTTTGGATATCCAGTTTTCCCAGCACCGTCTATCGAAGAGTGTCTTTTCCCCAGTATGTATTCTGTTGGCACCTTTGTCAAAGATTAGTTCACTGTAGGTGTGGAGATTTGTTTCTGGGTTCTCTAATCTGTTTCATTGGTCTATGTGTCTTTTTATGCCAGTATCATGTTTTGCTTACTATATCTCTGTAGTATAATTTGAAGTCAGATAATATGATTCCTCTGGTTTTGTTCTTTTTGCTTAGAATAGCATTGGCTATTCTAGGTCTTTTGTGGTTCCATATAAACTTTAAGATTTTTTTTTCTATTTCTGTGGAGAATGTCATTGGTATTTTGATAGAGATTTTATTGAATCTGTAGATTGTTTTGGGTAGTATGAACATGTTAACATTGTTTTGGGTAGTATGAACATGTTAACAATACTAATTCCTCCGATCCATAAACATATAATGTTTTTTCCATTTTTTGGTGTCTTCTTCAATTTCTTTCATAAGTGTTTTATAGTTTTCATTATAGAGATCTTTCACTTCTTTGGTTAATTCCTAGGTATTTAATTATATATATAACTATTGTAAATGAAATTTCTATTTAAGTTTCTTTTTCAGATTGTTCACTGTTGGCATATAGAAATGCTACTGATTTTTTAATGTTGATTTTGTATCCAGCAACTTTACTGAATTTGTTTATCAGTTATAATAGTTTTCTTGTGGATTTAGGTTTTTTTCATGTATAATAACACATCATCTGCAAACAAGGATAATTTTACTTCTTCTTTTTCTATTTGGAGGCTTTTTATATCTTTCTCTTGTCTTATTGCTCTAGCTAGGACTTCCAGAACTATGTTGAATAACAGTGGTGACAGTGGGCATTCTTGTCATATTCCAGATCTTAGAGGAAAGACTTTCAGTTTTTCCCCATTCAGTATGTTACTAGCTGTGGGTCTGTCATATATGGCTTTATTCTGTTGAGGTATGTTCTTTCTAGCCTCAGTTTTTTGATTTTTTTTTAATCATGAAGGGACATAGAATTTTGTCAAACGCTTTTTCAGCATCAATTGAAATGCTCATATGATTTTTGTCCTTCGTTCTGTTGATATGATGTATCACACTGATTGATTTGCGTATTGTATGAGTCTGCTCTCACACTGCTATAAAGAACTGCCTGAGACTGGGTAATTTATAAAAAGAAGAGGTTTTATTGATTCACAGTTCTGCATGGCTGGTGAGGCCTCAGGAAACTTACAATCATGGCAGAAGGCACCTCTTCACAGGGCAGCAGGAGAGAGTGAGTGCAAGCAGGGGGAGTACCAGATGTTTATAAAACCATCAAACCTCATAAGAACTCACTCACTATCATGAGAACAGCATGGGGGAAACTACCCATAATCCAGTCACTTCCCACCAGGTCCCTCCTACCACATGTGAGGAAAATGGAGATTACAATTCAAGATGAGATTTGGGTGCGGATACAGCCAAATACCATATCACACATGTTGAACCATCCTTGCATCCCAGGGAAAAATCCCACTTGGTCATGATGAATGATCTTTCTAGTGTATTGTAGAATTCAGTTTGTGAGTATTTGTTGATGATTTTTATATAAATATTTATCAGAGATACTGGCCTGTAGTTTTCTTTTTTGGATATGTCTTTGTCTTGTTTCATTATCAGGGTAATATTGGCCTTGTAGAATGAGTTTGGGAGTATTCTCTTCTCCTCTGTTTGTTGGAATTAGTTTGAGAAGGATTAGTATTAGGTCCTCTTTAAATATTTGGTAGAATTCAGCAGTGAAACCCTTGTGTCCCAGGTTTTTCTTTACTGGAAGATTTTTGTTATGGCTTCAACCTTGCTACTTGTTATTGGTCTGTTCAAGTTTTGGATTTCTTCCTGGTCCAATCTTGGTAGGTTGTATAGGTTGTATGTATCTAGGAATTTGTCCATTTTTTCTTGATTTTTCCAATTAATTAGCATAAATTTCCTCATAGTATCCAATAATGATCCTTTGAATTTCTGTAATATCAATTGTAATGTCCCTTTGTTCATTTCTGATTTTATTTATTTGGATCTTCCCTCTTTTTTTGCTTAATCTGGCTAAAAGTTTTGTTTTACCTTGAAATTTTGTTTAACTTTAAAAAAACATTTTTTTGTTTCCTTGATCTTTTGTATTGTTTTATTTTTCATTTCAATTTTATTTATTTCTGCTCTGATCTTTATTATTCCTTTTCTTTTGCTAATTTTGGGTTTGGTTTGCTCTTGCTTTTCTAGTTCTTTAAAAATAAATTGCTAGATTGTTTATTTGAAGCCTTCCCTCGTTTTGATGTAGGCATTTATAACTATTAACTTCCCTCTGGGTACTGGTTTTGCTATATTCCATAGGTTTTTGTATGTTGTGTTTCCATTATCATTTATTCCAAGAAATTTTTCAAGGTTGTTCTGAATTTCTTCTTCAACCCACTGGTCATTCAGGAGCATTTTGGTTAATTTCCAAGTATTTGTATAGTTTCTCCAATTCCTCTTGTTTTAATTTCTAGTTTCATTCCATTGTGGTCAGAGAGGATGCTTGATATTATTTCAAGTTTTGAATGTTTTAAGACTTTTTTGTGACTAATATATGGTATATCCTTGAAAATGATCCATGTGCCAAGGAAAGGAATGTGTATTCTGCAGCTCTTTAATAAAATGTTCTGTAAATATCTATTGGATCCACTTTGCCTATAGTGCAGATTCAGTCTGATGTTTCTTTGTTGGTTTGCTGCATGGAAGATTTGTCCAATGCTGAAAGTGGGGATGTTAAAGTCTCCAACTATTCTTGTGTTAGGGTCTATCTCTCTCTTTAGCTGTAATATTTCCTTCATATATATATATAGTTGCTCCAGTGTTGGGTGAGTATGTATTTACAATTGTTATATTATCTTGCCGACTCGACCCCTTTATCATTAAATAGTGACCTTCTTTGTCTCTTCTTATAGTTTTTGTCTTAACATCTATTTTGTCTGATAAAGTATAGTAACTTTTATGCTTTTTGGTTTCCATTGGCATGGAATATCATTTTTCCATCCCATTAATTTCAGTCTACATGTGTCTTTATGGATGAAGTGTATTTCTTCACTTATTCACAGATTAATGGGTCTTGCTTTTTTAGTATATTCAGCCAGTCTATTTAAGAAACATTTTCTTAGAAAACATAGACTGGCTGAGTGGATTAAAAAAAAACAAGAGTTCAGTCCATTTACATCAAATGTTATTGTTGATAAGCAAGTACTTATTCCTGCCATTTG
Organism: Pongo abelii; assembly: GCF_028885655.2. NCBI lineage: Eukaryota > Metazoa > Chordata > Mammalia > Primates > Hominidae > Pongo > Pongo abelii. Next base: position 141,971,985 of record NC_071990.2, read on the forward strand.
GTTATTAGTTTTCTGGTTGTTTTGTGGTCTTCTCTTCCTTCTTTGTTTTCTTCCTGTCTTCCTCTATTGAAGAAATTTTCACTAGTGATATGATTTAGTTTCTTGCTTTTTATTTTTTATGTATCCATTGTATGTATTTTTTTGTTTGAGGTAACCATGGTTTGAGGTAACCATGCAAATGCTGTCTTATAACCCATTATTTTAACCTGATAATAACACTATTTGCTTAAACAAACAAGCAAAAAAGAAAACTAGTGACTATATCTTGAAAAGTTGTTGTAGTTATTATTTTGATTGGCTCATTATTTACTGTTTCTACTTAGGATAAAAATCATTTACACACCACAGTTATGGTGTTATAATATTCTGTGTTTTTCTGTGTACTTACTATTACCACTAAAATTTGTACTTTTAGGTGATTACTTATTGCTCATTAATGTCTTTTTCTTTCAGATTGCAGTACTCCTTTTAGCATTTCTTATAGGACATGTCTGGTGTTAATGAAACCCCAGTGTTTCTTTTGTTGTTGTTGTGTTTTGTTTTGTTTTTGTCTGGGAAAGTATTTATTTCTTCTTCATGTTTTAAGAATATTTTGCCAGATATACTATACTAGGGTAAAAGTTTTGTTTTTCCCTTCAGCACTTTAAATATATCATGCCACTCTCTTGTGGCCTGTAACATTTCCACTGAAAAGTCTGCTGGAAGATGTATTCAAGCTTCACTGTATGTGATGTTTCTTTTGTCTTTCTGCTTTTAGAATCCTTTCTTTATACTCGACCTTTGGGAGTTGATTATTAAATTCCTTGAGGTAGCCTTCCTTGCATTAAATCTGCTTTGTGTTCTATTACTTTTTTGTACTTGGATATTGATATTTTTCTCTAGGTTTAGGAAATTCTTTTTTATTATCCTTTTGAATAAATGTTCTACCCCTATATCTTTCTCTATATCCTCTTTAAAGCTGATAATTTTTAGATTTGCCTTTTTGTGGCTATTTTCTATATCTTGTAGGTGTGCTTCATTCTTTCATATTTTTTTCTTTTGTCTCCTCTGTGTATTTTCAAATAGCCTGTCTTCAGGTTCACTAATTCTTTCTTCTGCTTGATCAGTGCTGCTATTAAAGAACTCTGATGCATTCTTCAGTATGCTAATTGCGTTTATAAGCTCCATAATTTCTGTTTGATTATATTTAATTACTTCAATCTGTCTGTTAAATTTATCTAATAGAATTCTGAATTCCTTCTTTGAGTTATTTTGAATTTCTTTGAGTTTCTTCAACACAGCTTTTTTGAATTTTCTGTCTGAAAGGTCACATATCTCTGTTTCTCCAGGATTGGTCCCTGCTGCCTTATTTAGTTCATTTGGTGAGGTCATGTTTTCCTGGATGGTGTTGATGTTAGTAGATGTTCTTTGGTATCTGGGCATTAAGAGTTAGGTATTATAGTCTTCACCGTTGGGGCTTATTTGTAGCCATCCTTCTTGGGAAGGCTTTCCAGATATTTGAAAGGACTTGGGTGTTGTGACCTGAGCTGTGTCTGTTTTCTTCCCTTACTTTCTCCCAAACATGCAGAGTCTCTCTCTATATATATATCTGTTCTGAGACACCTAAAGTTGAGGGTAAAATGACACAAGCACCCTTGTGGCCACCACCACTGGGACCGTACTTGGTCAGACCTGAAGCTAGCACAGTACTGGGTCTTGCCTAAAGGCCTGCTGTAACCACTGACTGACTACTTCCTATCCTATGTTCATTCAAAGCCATGGGACTCTACAATCAGTGGGTTGCAAAGCCAGCCGGGCCTATGTCCTTCCTTTCGAAGCAGTGAGGTCCATTAGGCCCTGGGTGGGTCCAGAAGTACCATTCAGGAGTCAGGGACTGAAGTGAAAAACCTTAGACATCTACCTGGTATCCTATTGTAGTGCAGCTGAGCTGGCACTCAAACCGTAAAACACAGTTCTTCCACTTTTCCTTTCTTCTTCCAAAGGCAGAGGAGCCTCATCCTGAAGCTACTGCCACCTTAGGCCACAAGAAGTACTGTCAAACTACCACCAATGTTCTCTCAAGGCCCAATTTCCCTTAAATCAGCTTGTGGTGAATACTGCCTGGCCTGATACTCACCCTTCAGGGCAGGGAGCTCCCCTCTGGCCCAGGGCAGGTCCAGAAATGCCATTCAAGTGTCAAGTTGTGGAACTGATGATCCCAAGAGCCCACTTGTGCTCTACTACCCTGTAATTTTTGGTTCTTATGAAGGTGTTTTTATGAGTACATATTTGTTAACTTGGTGTCCTTGTGGGGAGGGATGCTTAGTGGAGCCTTCTATTCCACCATCCTGCTCTACCTCTGGTGTAATAAATGTTGATATATTTTATACAATTATGCACATAATTCTCATAATTAATGTGCCTTTTGGGAATCATATATAAGCAGTTATATTGCTAATACCATTTTGTTCATTTTTCTCCAATGCTACTTTTCCATATATATAATTATTCAATATCATTTAAAACAGTAGTTCTAACTAGTGGTAGTTTTGCTCCCCAGGAAATATTTTGCAATGTTGGGAGACATTTTTGTTTGTCACAGCTGGGATGGTGGTATTGGAATAGAGTGGGTGGAGGCAAGAGATGATGCTACACATCCTTCAGTGCACATGATAGGCCCCCCAACAAAGAATCATGCAGTTCCAAATGTTACATAGTACTGCTGAGGTTAAAAAGCCCTTATCAAATTTTTTTGTAAGATCAGTTTCAATAGCTTGCCTCTTTTTTCTTTTACCGATGTCTTCTGTAGGGCAGACATTTTAATCAAATTATCTTTTTACTTTTTCTTTCATGGATCATGCTTTTTGTTTTGTATTTAAAATTTAATCATGAAACCCAAGGTAATACAGATTGTTTTCTCTGCTTCAATAAATTGTATAGAATTACAATTTACATTTAGGCCTATGTTCTACTTATAATTAACTTTTTGTGAAAGGTATATGGTCTGTGTGCATGTTCGTTTTATTGTTCATATGGCTGTCAAAATTTCCAGTACCATTTGTTGAAATGATCATTCTTTATACATTGAATTGCCTTTGCTTCTTTGTCAAAGATCAGTTGACTATATTTGTGTGGGTCTACTTTTGGGTTCTCTATCCTTCTCCAATATCTATGTGTCTATTTGTTTTTGCCAATATTACACTCTTTTTATTAATGTCATCTTACATTAAGTCTTGAAATTAAGTTATGTGAATTCTTCAACTTTATTCTTCTTCAGTATACTGGGCTATCTGATTCTATAGACTTTCCATGTAAACTTTATGACAAGTATGTCCATATCTTGAAAATAAATTGAAATTTTGATTAATATTGAATTGAATACGTGTAGTTGGGAAGGTTTGCTATCTTCACAATACCTTGTGTCTGTTCACAATATCTTCACAGTATTGAGTCTTTCAATCACTAAACAAATAATATCTCTTGATTTACATAGATTTTCTTTGATTTTTTAAAAATAAGTGTTTGCACTTTTGAGATAGATATATATATATATATGTCCTATACATTTTTTGTTTGATATATACCTACTTTATTTTGGAGGTACCTTAGTAAATTATATGGCTTTCATTTAAATTTCAAATCTCATGTGTTTATTCCTGAATGATATAACAACAATTGAGTTTTGTATATTAGCCATTATAATCTGTGAACTTGCTCTCTCTCTTATTAGTTCTGGGAACTTTCTACTGATTCTTTGGAATTTTCCAAGTAAACATTTATGTTATCTGCAACTAGGATGTTTTATTTCTTCCTTTCAAATTTAAATAGTTTCAATTCCTCCTGTTGTCTTATTGGACTAGTTAGGGCTAGGACTTCCAGTATAATGTTAAATATAAGTGGGGAGGGAGGCAATTCTTGTCTTTTTGCTGATCTTACGGGAAATGTGATCACTTTCTCATCATTAAGCATGATGTTGATTGTACATTTTTTGTAGATTTTAAAAATTAAATTGTGGCAGTTTACCCCTATTACTAGTTTGCTGAGAGTCTTTTCGTAAATAGCTGTTGGATCTTTGTCAAATGCGTCTTTGCATTAATTAATATAATCATATGATTTTTCTTTGTTAATCTATTGATGAGGTATTGATTGATTTTCAAATGTTGAACTAGACTTACATAGGTTGAGTAAATCTTTCTTGGTGGTGGCATATAACTCAGTTTATACTCAGTTGTTGACATTTTGTTGAATTTTTCTTGTAGAAAAACAAATGTTGCCAGGCTGGTCTGACATTCCTGCCCTCAAGTGATCCTCTAACCTCAGACTCCCAAAGCACTGGGATCACAGGCCTGAGCCACTGGGCCTGGCCAGAGAGTCTTTGTTAACAATTTTTACTAATATTTTGTTGAGAAATTTGGTATCTATGTTCATAAGAAAAAAAAGCATTTCTGTACAGAAAAGCATTTCTTTTCTGTAATGCTTTTATCTGGTTTTGGTATTGGGATAATGCTGGCCTCACTGAATCAGGTAGGAATTATTCCTTTGGCTTCTTTTTCCTGGAAGAGGTTGTGGAGATTTGGTAATATTTTTAAACTGAATATTTAGTAGAATTCACTATGTAACCATCTGTTCTTGATTGTTTCTTTTTTAGAAGGTAATTCTTTACTAATTCAATTACTGTAATAAATATAAAGCTATTCAAACTATTTATTTCTACTTGTGTGAGTTTTTATAATTCATCTTTCATGGAATGGTTTATTTCAACCAAATATATCAAATTTGTGGGCATATAGTTATACATCATACTTCTTGATTTTCCTTTTAATGTTCATGGGGTCAGTAGTAATGACCTTTTTTCATTTGTGGTAGTAGCTATTTGTCTTATCTATTTAATTTAATTTTTTTATTATTATTTTTTGGTTAGCCTGGCTAGAGGTTTATCAATTTTATTAATGTTTGCAAAAACTCAGCTTTTGGTTTTGTTGATTTTATTGTTTTGCTCTTTTCAATTTCATTTATTTCTGCTCTGATTCTTGCTATTTCTTTTTTTATGCTTACTTTAGGTTTGAATTTCTTTTATGTCTCTAGTTTCTTAAGTTGGAAGTTTAGGTCGTTGATTTTTAGGTATTTTTAGCTTTCTGGTATGTGCATTTAATAGTATAAATTTCCCTGTAAGTACTGCTTTGATACATTCTACAAATTTTGGTGTTTTATTTTCATTTTCATTTAGTTCAAAATATTTTTCAATTTTTTGGAGATTCTTTGACCCATGTGTTATTTAAAAGTATGTTGTTTATTCTCCAAATATTTGGAATTTTCTAACTATCTTTCTGTTGTTGGTCTCTTCTTTAATTATGTTATGAGAACATACTTGTAGGATTTGTATACTTTTAAATTTGTTAAGGTGTGTTTTATGTTTATAATGTGGTCAGTCATGGTGTATGTTTCATGTGAGCTTGAGAGGAATGTGTTTTCTACCAGTTTTAGATAAAGTCTTCTATAAAAGTTAATTAGATAACATTGACTGGCAATGTTATTCAGGTCAACTCTATTTTTAGTAATTTTGTGTCTATTTGATCTAATAATTACTGATAGTCAAGTGTTGAAGTTTTCAACTAAAACAGTAGATTTGCTTATTTTTTCTTTTTTTTCTTTCTTTCTTTCTTTCTTTCCTTCCTTTCTTTCTTTCTTTCTTTCTTTCTTTCTTTCTTTCTTTCTTTCTTTCTTTCTTTCTTTCTTTCTTTCTTTCTTTCTTTCCCTCCCTCCCTCCCTCCCTCCCTCCCTCCCTCCCTCCCTCCGTCCCTCCCTCCCTCCCTCCCTCCCTCCCTCCCTTCCTCCCTCCCTCCTTCCTTCCTTCCTTCCTTCTTTCTTTCTTTCTTTCCTTTTTTGAGTGCAATGGTGTGATCTCAGCTCAGTGCATCCTCTGCCTCCCGGGTTCAAGCGATTTTTCTGCCTCAGCCTCCTGAGTAGCTGGGATTACAGGTGCCCACAACCATGCATGGCTAATTTTTGTATTTTTAGTAGAGATGGGGTTTCTCCATGTCTGGCTGGTCTTGACCTTCTGACCTCGGGTGATCCACCCACCTCGGCCTCCCAAAGTGCTGGGACTACAGGGTTGAGCCACTGTGCCCAGCCTATTTTTCTTTTAAATTTTATTTATTATTGCTTCATGTGTTTAGATGGGTGGGTGAAAATCCATTTAGGATTTGTATGTGTTCTTGGAGAAGGAACTTCTTTATCATTATGTAGTTCTAATGTTTATACCTAACATTTATTTGTACTCTGAAGTCTGTTTTGTCTGAAATTAACACAGTTACTCAAAGTTACAGCTCTCTTTTGATTTGTTTAGCATGCTTTATTTTTTTCCACTTTTCTACTCCTAACCTATTAGAGTTTTATATTTAAATTGCAGATTTTATAAATAATATACAGTTTGAATTTGCTTTTACCCACTCTCAATATCTCTGCTTTTAAAGGTGGTGTATTTAGACCACTCACATTTAAAGTGATTATTTATATATTTGGATTAATAGCAACTGCATGTTAAAATATTATCTACTTATTGACAAAGGTTATTTTCTTGCATGCTCTGGTTTTAATTGAGTACTTTTGTGATTGATATTTATCTTCTCTCTTAGCATAATATTTTTTACCTCTTTGAACATTTTAGTACTTTGTGTACAGTTTACATTTTACATTCATTCACTAATAAACATTTTTTACTAGCCTAAGTCCACTTTCAAATAATCTTATTCTGCTCCATGTGTAGTGCAGGTGTCTTATATCAGAATATTCCCAATTTTTCCCTCCTATCCCTGTGAAATTTTTGTCATTTATTTCATGTGTTCATATACTATAATTACCCAAAACACTATCACAATTATTATTTGTATTCTAAATCACTTAAAGATAAGAAAAATAGGCTTTATTTTACTTTTATTTATTTCTTCTCTGAAGATCTTCTTTTTCTGTGTAGAGATGAATTTCTGATTCATATCATCTTTCTTCTGCCTGAAGAATATTTTTTAATATTTCTTGCATCATCTGTGATATAGTTTGCTTCTGTGTCACCACCCAAATCTCATGTTGAATTGTAAGTCCCAATTTTGGGGTAGAAATCTGGTAGGAGGTGATTGGATTATGGGGGCATATTTCCCCCATGCTGTTCTCATGATAGTGAGTGATTTCTCACAAGATCTGATGGCTTAAAAGTTTGTGGTATTTCTTCTCTCTCTGTCTCTCTCCTGTTCTGACATGTGAAGATGCGTTTGCTTCCCCTTTCACCATAATTGTGTTTCCTGATGCCTCCCAATCATGTTTCCTGCTAAGCCTACAGAACTATGAGCAAATTAAACTTTTTTTCTTCATAAATTACCCAGTCTCAGGTAGTTCTTTATAGCAGTGAGAGATGGACTAATACAGAAAATTGGTACCAGAAGTGGGGTACTGCTATAAAGATACCTGAAAATGTGAAAACAACTTTGGAACTGGGTAACAGACAGAGGTTGGAACATTTACGAGGGCCCAGAAGAAGACAGGAAGATGAGGGAAAGTTTGGAACTTCCTAGAGATTTGTTAAATGATTGTGACCAAAATGCTGATAGTGATACGACCAATGAAGTCCAGGTTGAGGTGGTCTCAGATGAAGATGAAGAACTTAATGGAGACTGGAGTAAAGGTCACTCTTGCTATGCTTTAGCAAAGAGACTGGCAACATTTTGCCCCTTCACTAGAGATCTGTGAAACTTTGAACTTGAGAGAGATGATTTAGGGCATCTGGTGCAAGAAATTTCTAGCAGCAAGGCATTTAAGAGGTAATCTGCCTTTTTCTAAAAGTGTACAGTCATATTCATTTACAAAGAGATGGTTTGAAATTGGAATTTATGTTTAAAAGGGAAGCAAAGCATAAAGGTGTGAAAAACATGTCACCTGACCATGTGGTAGAAAAGAAAAACCCATTTTGGGGAGAGGAATTCAAGCATGCTGCAGAAATTTGCATAAGTAACAAGGATCTGAATGCTAATCACTAAGACAATGGGGAAAATGTCTCCAGGGCATTTCGGAAACCTTCAGAGGAACCCCTCCCTTTACATGCCTAGGAGGGAAAAATGGTTTCGTGGGCCAGGCTTAGGGCCCAGCTGCTCTGTGCACCCTCAATACTTGACATGGCATCCTTCATCCCAGCCATTCCAGCTCCAGCTGTGGTTCAAAGAAACCAAGGTACAGCTTGGGTTATTGCTTCAGAGAGTGCAAGGCCCAAGCCTTGGTGGCTGGGAGTGTGGGTGTGCAGAAGGCAAGAGTTGAGGTTTGGGAAAATCTGCCTAGATTTCAGAGGATGTGTGGAAATGCTTGGATGTCCAGGCAGAAGTCTGCGGCAGGGGAGGAACACTCAGGGAGAACCTCTACTAGGGAAGTGCAGAGGGAAAATGTGGGGTTGGAGCCCCCATACAGAGTCCCCACTGGGGCACTGCCTGGTGGATCTGTGAGAAGAGGGCCACTGTCCTCCAGACCCCAGAATGATAGATCCACCAACAGCTTGCACTCTGTGTCTGGAAAAGCCACAGACACTCAATGCCAGCCAATGAAAGCAGCCGCAGGGGTTGTACTCTGCAAAGCCACATGGATGGAGCTGCCCAAGGCCATGGGTGCTCACTCCTTGCATCAGTATGTCCTGGATCTGAGATGTGGAGTCAAAGAAGATTATTTTGGAGCTTTAGGATTTAATGACTGTCCTGCTGGGTTTTGGGCTTGCATGGGGCCTGTAGCCCCCTTGTACTGGCCAATTTTTCCCTTTTCATATGGAGAATTTAGCAAATGCCATATATTGGAAGTAATAGACGTGGTTTTGAGTTTACAGGATCATAGGTGGAAGGTACTTGCCTTGTCTCAGATGAGACTTTGGAGTTGGACTTTTGGATTAATGCTAGAGTGAATTAAGACTTTGGGGGATTGATGAGAAAGCATGATCTGTTTTGAAATGTGAGAACAGCATGAGATTTGGGAGGGGCCAGGGTCAGAATGATATGGTTTGGCCCTGTTTCCTCATCCAAATCTCATGTTGAATTGTAATCCCCACATGTCAGTGGAGGAATTTGGTGAGAGGTGATTGAATCATGGGGACAGATTTCCCACATGCTGTTCTCAATGAGATCTGATGGTTCAATAGCCTGTGGCGCTTCCTCCCTCTCTGTCTTTTTCTCTCTCCTGCTTTGACATGTGAAGACGTGCTTGCCTTCCAACATGATTGTAAGTGTCCTGAGGCCTTCTAGTCATGCTTCCTGTTAAGCCTGCAGAACTGTGAGTCAATTAAAGCTCCTTTCTTTATAAATTACCCAGTCTCAGGTAGTTCCTTATAGCAGTGTAAAAACAGACCAATGCAACCAGTCTGCTGTTGATCGATCCTCCTAGATTTTTGAGAAAGTCTTTATTTTTCCTTTAATTTTTGAGGATAATTTTGTTGGAGATAGAGTAGTAGGTTGGTGATTTGTTTTTTTCAACAGATACTTTTTTACTCCATTCTTCTGCTTGCATAATTTCTTACCTGAATTCTAGTGTAATTTCTATGTTTGTGCCTTTATAGGTAGTATGTTTTTTTTCATCTGAAGTATTTCAAGATCTTTTCTTTGTCATTGGTTTACTAAAATTTGAATGTCCTATGCCTAGATATAGTTTTGTTTCTTTGTTTGTATTTATTTGGTTAGACATTCTCTGAAATTACTGAATCCGTGGTTTTGTGTTCTTCACTAATTTTGGAAAGTTTGAAATTATTATTTCAAACATTTATTTTGCTCTCTTTTGTCTTTATTTTTCATTCTTTTACTCTAGTTACATCTTATGTTATATCCCTAAATTTGTCTCACAGTTCTTGGATGTTCTGGTCTTTTGTTTTTATTCTTTTTTTTTTTTTAACGTTTCAATTTGGGAAGTTTCTATAGATTTATATTCAAGCTCACTAGTTCTTACCTTGGCTGTGTTGATTCTACTGATGAGCACATCAAAGGCTTTTTCTACTTGGGTAAAAATGCTTCTAACATTTTCACCATTTTATTCTGATTCTTTCTTAGAGTTCTCTCTCTCTGGTTACTGTTCCATCTGTTCTTGCATGTTGTCTATTTTTTGTGTTAGATCTCCTAACATATTAATCATAGACATTTACAATTATCTGCCTGATAATTACAATATTTGTAACATGCCTGAATCTGGGTCTGATCTTTGCTTTGACTCTTCAGACTTTGTTATTATTTTGTTGTTTACTTTCTTGTTTCTTTTTCTTCCTTTTTGCTGTTGACATGCCATTCATTCATTCATTCATTCATTCATTTACTTGTGAAACCGGACTTGTTGTATTGCATAATAGGAAGCCAAGTAAATAGACCTGTAATGTGAGGATTTATGTTAATCTGGCTAGTGTTTGGGCTTTGTTCAATATTTGTTGTAGTTCTGTGTGCCAGAGGCTTCAAACTCCTTTAGGGTCCTTGTTTTTGTCTCCCCTCTTGACTTTGAATTTCTCTAAATGCTCCTCCTTGCAGAAAGTCTATGTCTTGCAGCTCTGTAATCCACCATTATTAAACAAAAGTTTTGTTGTAATTGCAGTAAGATAGAGAAGAAGATTGTATAATTTTTCAATTAACCTCAGTCTTTTAATGCTCCTGTGTCCCTGGCCCATGACCTTCAGAAGTGTTTCTTTTTATATATGTGGTTTTTTTTTTCTTCGTCTTAGTTGAGACAGGAATGCTAGTGGAGTGAGAGGAATGCACATCTTCATAGCTCCAGGACAAGGCTCTGGTAAGGTTTTGTTTCCCCAGAGAGTGTAGGCCTTTGTTATGCAGAAGGCTCTCAGCACATTTCACAAGGATTACTCTTCTCCTCCTCAGGCTAGAACCAGGAGTTGATTTTTCCTGTTTTTGTTTGTTTGTTTGTTTTGGTTTTGGTTTTGGTTTTTTACCACAAGAACTTGGTGGAGATTCCAGAGGTAAAGCCCACAAAAGTGTGAGGCTCCCCTAAGACTATGGGCACCGAAGAATCTTACTCTGAAATGAGTCCACACTCAGCTACCCTTTACACTTCAGTATTTGCTTCCTAAAAACAAGAACATCATTGTGTATCTTCACAACACAATTACCACTAGATACAATATTATTACTGAATCTATAGACTAGTTAAATGTCATCACCCAGAGTCCAGCACATGGTTGTGTTATGTTTTCTTTTCTGCTCTTTGGCTATCAATCTGGAATAGGTCCTCAGTCTTTCTATGTCTTTTTTAAAATTATTATTATTATTATTTTATATACAAGGTCTCATTCTGTTGCCCAGGCTGGAGTGCAGTGGTGTGATCATAGCTATTGTAACCTCAAACTTCTGGACTCAAGCAATCCTCCTGCCTCAGCCTCCCCAGTAGCTATGACTACAGGCACATGCCACCTAGTGAATTTTTTATTTTCTTTTGTAGCAATAGTGTTTCACTATTTCCCAGGGTGGTCTTCAACTCCTGACCTCAAGTGAGCCTCCCACCTCAGCCTCCAAAAGTGCTGGGATTACAAGTGTGAACCACTGCACCTAGCCTTTCTTTGTCTTATGTTATTTTGATACTTTAAAGAGTAAAGCCTACTTATTTAGTAGAATGCCTCTTAATTTGCATTTGTCTGTTACTGTATCATTTCCAGTTCATTCTATCAGTAGGCACATGACACTATTTTGTTCTGGTTTTGGTGATGTTAACATTGATCTCTTGGTTAAAATAGTGTCTGCAAAGTTTCTTCAGTGTAAATTTTCTCTGTAAAAATAGTAAGCACATTTTGGGGAAAATACTCTGAAATACTTGTTAATTCTTCAGTCCTCCTCTCACTTCTATCATCCCACCAATTTCCACCTTCATCCCCTCAAAGTTTCAACATTTTTGCCTGGCTATAGCTTAATCTTTCTTTAAGGCACAAAAATGACTTCATTGACTCTTAGACTAAATTGTACTCTCCTGTTAATAATAATAGCTTACAGCATCATCTCAAACCCTAGCTCCAGCCTTGCCGACGTTCAGGCACAGTAGAGAGGTAGATCCCCAAATTAACAGGGTGTGGATGGGGAAATCCTGAGAGCATTGTGGCTTTCTGTAATTTGTGTTCTTCATATCTATTCTCTTCATAGAAATCATGCTTTAATGTTGTTTGTAAAAAAATATGCAAAAGTACCAGGGATATTTAAGTTAAAAAAAAAAAAGCCCTCAAAAAAAATCAAAGCCTGCAAGTGAGGTTGTGGATTTAGAGGGAGAAACATACTACGTGATATGAGACTCAGGTCACTATCATGTTTCAGTCATTTGCTGAGCAGCATCTGGTATGTGACCTCTAACAAGTCCTGACAGATCAGGTCTCGGAGGTTGAGTGCAGACACCTCTATCCCTACAAGGCATACTTTGTGGAGAGCCTGGGATTTCTGGAGGAGCTTGGAGACTGAGAAAGTTAGTAAACATTGCTGTAGTATTTGTGCTTAGCCTCTCTGACTTCAAACAAAATTAGACAGAATCAGAACCAAATTCAAGCTCTTCACATTGTCAGCTGGGGCAAGGCATAGTGTTTAGACATTGTCCTTATAGCACAGTGTGTGCTAGTAGACATCAGAGAGAAGCTTCCAAGAAAAGGAAATAAATTTTCTGGGGACACCTTACCCTCATCCCTGCCAGGCACAGAACTTCTCAATTAAGGAAAGAGGATATACAGAATGAAACTATTCTACTCCCTTGAAGTAAAGTGATTTGCTCCTATAACATGCACCTTTACTAGAGTTCAGAGCTTGTAGAACAGTGCTGAGGATGTGGCAGGAGCCCAGTTATATTCATACAATTAAATTAAATGATATATTACAATACAATGGAAATTACAACCACACTGTTGTGTTGTAAGATATGTACATCATATAGCAGAAAATCATCAAAAAATATGTGTGCTCTGTATGAAAATGCAAAAGTACTTGTTTTGTTTGTATCTTTCAGGAATTATAAATTTACGATTGTGTCTTTCTTTTTGCTTTTTCTGATTCAAAATTTAGAGCTGAAACCAAGGCTTTTGTGACATACTAGTCCGTAGGGCAGTGATTGTATGTGCAAAGTGTGTCTCTGGTTTTATTATGTTCACATATTTTTCCATTTGTATGTCTCTCAAATTTTCTAACCATATAAACCAGAAATTTTCTTTTGCAAAGACAAGTTTCAGAAAAGAAAACATTGTCCTTAAGTCCCTAAAAACAAAATCTGAAATCGCTCTACTTATTTTAATATTTAGAATAATTTGATGTTTGTGGAAGGTATATTAGTCATAAATTAATTCAATTGAAAGTAGTTGTATATGATTTCAAGATAATATGAAAATATCCATTTTTTTTAAGTAGAGGAAGTTAGACATTTGATAAAAATATCCAACCTAGAGGGTAAATGTTTTTAAAGCTGTTGTAATGTTCATAATAACATATCTGTGGCTGAGATTAAAATTTCTATGAGAACATTACACTTGAATTCAACAAGTGCTGCCTGTTAGCATGAATAGCAAATGCACATCCATGCTTCTCTTAGATAACAGATGTTGTCTAGGAGGATAGTGATTGCACACTTGACAATTTAAAGATACAATATTTGACATGTGAAGAGTGGAAAAGATAACGCTTGAATCACTAGAATATTTCTCAGTCCATTATTATAAATAGGTGCATGTACCTAAATTAATAATCTTAATTACATATAAAATTTTTGAAATTGGCTCAAAATGTTTATTAATTATCCCATTGGGAAGTCAGTGAAAACTTTATATCCATGTATTTGGCAACATATTTTTAATTCTATGTGTTACATATGTTTTTATGTCATACTTTAAGTTTATTGTGAAATACAATAAAGATATATCAAAATGAATATTCAAATTTAACTATTAACAGAGATTACGACTATTCATATTCATAATGCTTATTACCATTCATTGTAACATTACAAGTTACTGAAATATTTAATGTTCAAGTACATTGTTCTTGAACAGGCATTTATGTTAAGTTTGTGTAAATGATGTCATGTTCCACTAAGACAAGACCAAGATATTTAGTTCAAAGGTGACGTGTCCTCTTCAATAAGTAGATTGTTATTTTGGTTCACGGTGGTGAGGTGGAGATGGGGCCAACATTAAAGACTCAACGTCAGTTTCCTACATATTTTTAAGCAGGTTTTATTTTTCAAGAATATGACACACTTCCATTTTTATTTATTACATATTTGTTTCTATGTATCCTGTAAAAATATAAACAAAAAGAACCCAAAACTTGCACTCACTGTTAAAGACAGGAGTCAGGCTTGGGTTCCTTTTTTTCTCCCTCCCTCTCGCCTTCTTCCTCCTCCCCCGCTCTCTCCTTTCTCTTTTTCTTTCATTTTTTTCTTACTTTCTTTCATTTTAATACCCTTGTTCCCATTGCTAGTATTGTTAATAGAGTCTTATTTGCAATGACTCAACAGTTAAGTCCCTTTCTCCTCATTTCATTTTTTGCAGTAGTGGTTGTCAGGCCAGTGAAAATGAAATGCTGCAGTTGACAGTGTTTAATATTATTTGTTCCTATCACTGTTAACACTTCTATTATTATCGAAACGTTTAGATCAGCACTGTCAGTTCCAAAGGACCTGCTGACATACCAAGGAAAACTTTGATAAACAGCTCTGCTGTATTTGTCTATATTCTTCATAGTCCTCGTTTGAAAATCCTTTCTTGTTCCTCGGGTTATTTATTTTGAAAAAAAAAAAAGTCTTGGTTTGTTAAGAACTCATCAATTCCTGCTTCTTATTTTCCACTTGAAGTTTTAATCCTCTGTTTCTAACCTCACAATCGGTTGCTGTGGAGGTGATTAGATGTCACAAATATAGGATTATTGTAATTCTGGGTAGAGAATAAGCCTGAGATGATTTTCTAAAGAACAAAGATGTCATTTTCATGTAAATATATCAACTGCTTCAAAGTGAGGAAAGGGAATGAAACATAAATATGAGATCTAATACTACCGGTTATAAAAGAAATGGTTAAAGATTAAAATTTCATATGAAAAATTAATAGCTCTGAAAAACTTATACATACACATTATGATTTTTATGATTTTTTGAGTTCTGTGTTTCTTTGCACATGTGTGGGTCTGTAAGCTGAAAGCATGTGTGGGTCGGGATAGCCTCCTAAATACAAACATCTAATTGAATGTAATGTGTGACCTTGAACAAAGACCAATTTTTCCTTTGATTTGTAGAAACCAGTGTCATTTTATAATTATACTTTGTACCTTCTGTTGCATTTGAAAGAATATTTCGGGACATCACAATTCCCCTGAAGTTGTGTATCCTGTATCAATTACATATTAGATTACAGACTCTATATTGCTTTTTCTAAGTAATTTAAATCTGGGAAGTTACTGAGTAAGTTGTAAATACCTTCTGAGAATCTTCCTCTTCTTCTTACTCTGAGTATAGGAAGGTATTTCCCAGCTTAAGGCACAGAGTAGGCTTTTAGTTAATACTTGTCAAGTAACAACAGGGGACAGACTTCTCTGCTTCTGAAGAAAAATGATGCCTTGACAAACTTTTGAATGGTAAGAGTTACAGAGAACTTTTCCTCCCCCACTCCCAGGCCATGGCATTTTATCGCTCCACTGATGAGCATACAGCTCCATCTGGGGGCAGGGCCAGAAGGGAACATTTTCTGATAGTCTTGGTCTCTTGGCCACATAGCTGTCATCTTTGTGCATCAGTCAGGCACTCCCTTCGTCACTAGCACTGAACTGCTCATGGAAGAAAATTTAATGCCTTGTGACTGGGACTATCTCCAGCTACTGCATTTCAGGGCATTCCTTAAGATCACTGGAGGCATCATTATGATCAATTCCAAAGGATACTCTTGAGGAGCTCTAAAAGCTTAGATTAGTGATAATCTAATCTTTTCTTGCTTCTCTCTTCTTTCTGGGGCATCTCTTTCCTCTGGTTTTCTTTCTAACTCTTGTCTTTCCTTGCCAGTCTAATTTGCACATCACTTAGTCAGCTGCTCCACAGATCATCTGTATGTAGCCCTTTTCTCTTGTCATTCTTCACCCTTCTTTATAAAACGATATCCACACTCATATCTTCAAATAACTGCTTTCCTCTGATGGCTACCACATCTGCACTTAAAGCCTTTTTCTCTTGAGATTCACCCTGTAAGTATAATTGTGTCCTACTGAGTTTTGTTTGAGTATCTTGCAGGTAATATGCTCAAAGTTCTTCATCTTCCCCAACTAAATCGTATCTATCTTTTTCTAGTTTGGAGATGAACTGTTACCTGCCTTTTTTTGTGTGCCCTAATGTTAATTACCCCAATCAATCAACAGGTTCTGCCAATTCTGGTTGCTCAAAAAGTCTCAAATCTGTCCTTTATTTATGTATCCTCACTACAATAACCATAGTGATGTTCTTATATTTGGCTACCTGGACCACTGCAACAGCATTCTAATAACCACTTCCCAACATTTAATTCATCCTTTCAACTGCAGAGTTACTGTTCTAAATAAGCAAGTCATTTATGTCATCATTTTGCATTAAATACTTAAAATCTTCCCCATATCCATCAGGGTCAGTCTGATTGAGTGTTTAATGTTACAGAGGCAGACAGTCTGGCTTCAAGTGCTGGCTCTTCCACTTAGCAGTTGATGAATTTGGCCCATTTATTTAACCTCTCTGTGCCTCATCTTCCTTACCTGTAAAATGGTGTTAATATTGAACTTACAGGCTGCCCAAAGGAAAGAAATGAATGACTTTCTATAAATGTATAGCGCAATAACTGTTGGCCATCGTAAGCACTTAATAAATATTCATTATAGTTATCTCAATCATGATCCCCATCATTAGTATTGTCATCATAATCCTCACAGGTGCTATGGTCTAAATGCATTCCCAGCATTTATACATAGAAACTTAATCGCCACTCTGATCATATGTAAAGACGTGGGGCCTTTAGGAGGTAGTTGTCATGAGTGTGGAGCCCTCATGAATGGGATTAGAAACCTTGTGAAGCCTTATAAAAGAAGTTGAAGGGGCCAGGCTCAGTAGCACACCTGTAATCCTAGCACTTTGGGAGTCCAAGGCAGGTGGCTCACCTGAGGTTGGGAGTTCAAGACCAGCCTGACCAACATGGAGAAACCCTGTCTCTACTAAAAATACAGAGGTAGGCCAGGTGCAGTGGCTCATGCCTGTAATCCCAGCACTTTGGGAGGCTGAGGCGGGTGGATCACCTGAGGTCAGGAGTTCGAGACCAGCCTGGCCAACATGGGGAAGCCCCATCTCTACTAAAAATACAAAAATTAGCTAGGTGTGGTGGTGGGCGCCTGTAATCCCAGCTATTCGGGAGGCTGAGGCAGGAGAATTGCTTGAAGCCAGGAAGCAGAGGTTGCAGTGAGCCAAGATTGTGCCATTGCACTCCAGCCTGGGTGACAGAGTGAGGCTCTGTCTCAATAAATAAATAAATAAATAAAAATACGGAAGTAGCCAGGCATGGCAGTGCATGCCTGTAATCCCAGCTACTCTGGAGGCTGAGGCAGGAGAATTACTTGAACCCGGGAGGCGGGGGTTGTGGTGAGCCGAGATGGTGCCATTGCACTCCAGCCTGGGAAACAAGAGCAAAACTCCATCTCAAAAAAAAAAAAAAAAAAAAAAAGTTGAAGGAAGTGTCCTTTTGCGCTTTTCTTTTCCTTCTTGTGAGGACTCACCAAGAGATGCCATCTTGGCAGCAGAGAGCAGCCCTCACCAGACACAAAATCTGCTAGCACCTTGATCTTGGACTTCCCCTCTTCCAGAACTGTGAGAAAAGAAATTTCTGTTATTTATCAATTTCCCAGTTTCAGGTATTTTGTTTTAGCAGTAGAGACTGAAACAATAGAAAAAAAGACAGCGGCATTGCATTCAAGACTGTCCACATCTACTGGCTTTACAGTCTCCTCCATAAATAAACACTCCTAAAGCTTGCTTCTCCCTCTGGTCTAAGAAGGCATTTTGTTGTTCAAATGGAATGCATACTCTCCCTGCTATTCCCCTTATCATTCCCTTTATCTTCCTATGAAAACTATAGCTTATCCTCTGAGCTATTATTCAAATTCATCTCTGTGCAACTTTTCTTTATGCACATAAGAAAAGTTGGGTGTTCATTTTTGTGTTTTCATACTACCATATGAATATTTCTAATATTGCCTTTCACACGTCACTTTGTCCTTATTAAGTACCTTATTTATTATTAGAGGGCTATGAAGATGTCGTAGAGCAAACATTGAGCTTTATTCATATCTCTAGTGTTTTGTACAATGTATGGAATATCATAGATATTCAAAATCATTTTTAAGTGCATGGTATACACTCACTGGTTTTACCTTTAAAATTGACTGTTTGAAATAAGCATATTTTTACTTAAGCAGAGGATCCAAGTGCGCTTTAGAGGAAGTCTTGATTCAACATACACCTTCTAAAACTCCCTCTTGTGTTACAGTCATACTCTACTGATCTCTGTCTTTATGACACACATTTCTTTAGGTATCAAATGTAGAATTTATCTCAGAAATGCTTAGGAATCTAGACTTTTTCTCCATCTAAACTCACCAGTTCTTGCAGAGATGTTGGTATTATGTTCTTAAAAAAGAAATCTGACAAAGTCCTACCCCTGCTTAAAGATTCTTTCATGCAAGTAAAAATACGTACACCCTACTTCTAAATGCAAATCTTTTTACAATCTATCTCTAGAGATCTTCATCAGTCTTAATTTCAATCATCACCCTAAACTACACTCAACTTTGCACCTCGCACTCCTGGAGAGAAACAAGGAAGATCTTTCACTCTTCTACATCTTTGCATTCATTCATTCTTACATTTGACTAAAATGTCCTTCATTCATTCACCTGGAACATTAGCTGTGTCCAAATCTCTGGTTCAAATTCATTGCATTTCATTCCTTCCTTCATTCATTCATTCACTCATTAAATCTATTAATTGAACAAGTATTATCTTCAATTCCCTGTGTTGCTATGCCTTTCCATTTCTCCACATCTTTATCAGGTGCATTTAATCAGAGCACCATCTCCCCCTCCATACTCAGGCCCAGACCACCCAGAAAACTCTAGTCCCATTCCTATTTCTTATGCTTAATTCTTTTTCTTCATGTGTTATTTCAGTGATTCTTTCCTGTTTCATCGTGGGCCTCCCTTTATTAGCTTTTTCCTTCCCATATTTTCATGCACATTTTTTTTCCAATTGCATCTTTCCAGGCAGCATAAAAATATGCCTACTCTCACATTAATAAACAAACAATAAAAACTCAACACCAAAATCTTTCCTATGCTACACTCAAGCCACTACCGTCTATGGATTTGTTTTACCATTTTTTAAACTAGTCATCTACTGTCAATATCTTTATTTCTCTCCTCATTCCTCTATTTTTGAATCTAGTGAAAAAAATCTTTTCACTAAAACAACTTTAATTAATACTGCCAATGATATCTTTATTGCAAATACCATGGTTATTTATTTAAAAAAAATTTCTGCTGACTGTACTAGTATTGATTATTTCCTACTTGAACCATTCTCTCTTCCCCTTGACTTCCAGGACTCAAGTTTCCTCTGTTGGCAGTCTCTGACTGTATGTTCTTATCTCTTTCCTGGAGTCACAATCTTAACTTCTCTCATTTTAGCTTACATACATATTCCATTTTAATTCATCTACCTACACAACTCTTTATAGATGATTTGGAAAAAAATTTCAAAACCTAATTTTCTGCCACAAACTTTTAAATTACCTATTGAGTCTCTATTTGCAAAAATCTAAGTACTCAAAGTTTAACATGATTAAAGGAGAACTCTATCTTTTTCACTCAAGGTTGCTGTATTCCTTGTATTTCCTATTTTGGAGATTGATCTCATCATTCATTCTTCCTCTCAAGAGACAACTTAGAATCCAGCCTGTATTCCTATCATTCTCAGTCTCTATATCCTGCTACTTGTACTTTATGATACTGGCCCTTTCTTCCTTTCTCTTTTCTGTCTTTCCACCTAACTTTTGGCTCTCATCTTTCTTTCCTGGATGACATCCACAGCACCTTTATTCATTTACCTGCCTCCAATCTTCCTTTGCTTAATTTATTCCACAGTCAAAAAGACAATTCTCTTTCAAAAAATCACTTTGTCACTCCCCTGCAAAAATTTTTCTGCACTATAATCTTTTGCTTTTGTCCTCCAAATTTATTTTTCCTAACATTCATGGGGGAAAATGTTTGTCTCAAACACTCTCTTGTGTTGTTCATCCTTCTATAACTGCTTTATATCAATTGCTTTTTTTGTGTTGCTCTCACCTATTTCCTGGCCCACTCCATTCCTTGTTCTGCTTTCTTTCATTTTACATTTAGTCACAAGCTCCAAGTGACAGTAGGATGGCTTCTAGCAGCTCACAGTCTGTGAGATAATAGATTCAAGCCCAGTTTCTTCTTGGTATCATCTATAAACATTTTGAGAGTCACTATATGTCAACTAATCTGGTTCCCATATCTATCCCTGAATCAATTGGTGTTCTGGGCTGCTGGAATTGTAGGCCTGGATATTATGCTCACTGCTGAAGTGTCACGTTAGCCAGGAGGATTCAGGCTGTGATTGTCCTGACCTAAGGCATTGTGTCAACCTGTGGAATTTAGGGTGGAGCACTACTTGGACAATGGATTGATAGGGCAGAAGTGGTGGTCTCCAAGGGAACTTTGGGGTGTTGATATGAGAAGAAGTAGAAATTCTTAAACATCATCCTACCCTTGACTGGCCAGACACAAATATCATAGGTTTGTTACATCTTCTCTGACTTCTGACTCCCAATTTTGGTTAGGTGATCCAAATCTATGTCTCTACAGAAACCTGTGCTCAAATATATAACCTGTTGTTATTAGTTATAGGCCATAAACTCCTAATGGTAAAGTCTGTTGGAAGTTAGTTTTGAATCCTCAGCACATGTCCTAATTCCTGTCATAAATTTGGCACAGAATAAATGCTTGCTTTACTTATGGGATTAAATAATAAATGAACACCATATTCTACATCCTGAGTTAAAAAACTTCAAAGTAGAAGCCTTCTCTCACTGCTTCAGACTTAGTTTTTCCATCCTTTATACAGCTTTTAAATGGGACTTATCCATTTCCATATGTGTCACTGGATGGTGTCTTATTAATCTTATTAATCTTTGAGCAAATATACATTGCTTAATAATATTTGGTGAACAAAGGAATGAAAGTGTGAATGAGAGAATAAGTAAATGATGAATGGAGAGTAATTTACTTCCCCAGCTCTCCTGTGCCTCATTAAACCCTATGGAGTCAGCCAGGAAAGATTAAGCAAAAATTCGATCATTGTACAATTGGGAAGCTAGAAGTCTTGAGAAGCCAAATTACATTTGCCATGAAACTTACTTTGTGACCTTGAGGATGACAGAATAGAATTTAGGTCTCTTGACTCTCACATGCAGAGTTCTTTTTGCTGAGTTGCATTGTCTCAGTTCATATTCAATCATCTCAATTTTCACTCATAGATACTAGAAAATTTCGACTGCCTTATAAATGTGAGAGAATCAGGATGCATGGTTGATTTCTTCAAAGGACATAACACTTAATGCCTAATAAAATTCACTTTAACTTCATATTCTGTACCTTTACTTTAAAAAGAATTTTATTTGCTAGATGCTAGTTGGGGCACACCTTATTTGTAATTATTAAGTTATATAATAACTACTTTCTATAAGTTGACTCTATCATAGAGAGACCAAGCCACATGCAGAATTTATCTTTTTTTTTTTTACAGAAATAGAAAACATATAGAGAAATATATAAACATTTGTTTTAGTGGAATGTCAACACTAAAGCCATCAATTTTTCCAAAGTTTACAAGCGGTGAAAAATTATGACTGTTTCTAGTAGTTCACTAGTGTGATTTCTCCCAGTTAACATTTCTGATATTCCCAAATTCAAAAGTTCACACTGTAGATACATTGCTTTGCATATAATAAATAACAACCACCCTTGCTTTTGTTTTTTTTTTTTCTTTTTAGCCCTCTTTTTTTTTTTTTTTTTGAGACAGTCTTGCTCTTGTCGCCCAGGCTGCAGTGCAAACAATCTGGGCTCACTGCAACCTCCCCCTCCCAGGTTCAAGCGATTCTCCTGCCTCAGCCTCCTGAGTGTCTGAGATTACAGGCACCTGCCACCACGCTTGGCTAATTTTTTTTGTATTTTTAGTAGAGACGGGGTTTTACCATGTTGGCCAGGCTGGTCTTGAACTCCTGACCTTGGGTGATCCACCTGCCTCGGCCTCCCAAAACGCTGGGATTACAGGCGTGAGCCACCATGCCCAGCCTAACATCATTTTAAACGTCTTCTTTTTAACTTCTACTATTCACTAGTTTGTGACCTTGGGCAAGACCTTCCTTAACTAATGAGTTTCAGAGTTTTACCTGTTAAATGAAGGAAGTAGTTTATTTCACACATATTGAGTATATACTCTGTACAGTTAAGGGTATTATAAATCAGTAGTTAGTAATTAATAAGACTATAATGTATTGATTGATTAATAAATAGGTAAATAGAGATATATTTATTTGTCTATTCCCAAGGAACTTGCAGCCCATTAAGAAAGATAGCCATTAATTACATTATTTTAAAGGCTGAATAAAGTTTATAGAAAAGCATGAAGTTTTATGAGAATATTTCATAGGAATCTAGTCTGATCAGGTTTCTGCAAGATGTTGGTTAAGTTTGGTTACCTGTGCATGTCTTCATGACAAGATCCCCAAGCATAACATTATGTAACATTATCTACTAAGATTGCAAATTTGCAGACTCTAGTTCTCTAAATGTGTTTAGATTTGACCACAAAGAACCATTTTTGTTTTGTTTTTAATTTGAACTTCAGAGGTTTTTTTTTGTGTGTGTGTTTTCAATGTCCATCTTGCTACAACAATGTATATTTAGACTTTAAGTACTTATATTGCTTATCTAAGGCTGATAGTTAAATACTTCACAATCAGTAGTGCACACTACCTGATATCTGCTAATTTACAATTCAAGTCCCAGGAAAAAATATAATTTCACTGCTGTTGAGCATACAAAGAAACATCTGTTGCTTCCCACCTTACATTTTAAATCTACATATTTTACATATCTACAATCCTAGAGGCTTCTGAGATAATCTACCTTCGTCACATTGTTGGTGTTTTAAAAAAATATTTCTCTGGAATACTACAGATGTCAATTTTTATGCTCTTTTCAGGCTCTAAAATTAACTTTTTCTGAGTTTATGATTTTTGGTCTTTTAAAAAAGCTATAAATCATGCTGCTATAAAGACACATGCACACATATGTTTATTGCAGCACTATTCACAATAGCAAAGACTTGGAACCAACCCAAATGTCCAACAATGATAGACTGGATTAAGAAAATGTGGCACATATACACCATGGAATACTATGCAGCCATAAAAAATGATGTGTTCATGTCCTTTGTAGGGACATGGATGAAATTGGAAATCATCATTCTCAGTAAACTATCACAAGGACAAAAAACCAAACACCACATGTTCTCACTCATAGGTGGGAACTGGACAATGAGAACACATGGACACAGGAAGGGGAACATCCCACTCTGGGGACTGTTGTGGGGTGGGGGTAGGGGGGAGGGATAGCATTAGGAGATATACCTAATGCTAAATGATGAGTTAATGGGTGCAGCACACCAGCATGGCACATGTATACATATGTAACTAACCTGCACATTGTGCACATGTACCCTAAAACTTAAAGTATAATAATAATAAAATAAAATAAAAGCTTTTTATTTTAAAATAATTATAGATTCACAAGAAGTTCTAAAAAAATAGTTGAAGAGGGGTGTTTTGTGTACCCTTCATCTGGTTTCCTACAATGGTTACATCTCACATAACTATAGTAAAATGTCAACACCAGAAAATTGGTATTGGCATATTAGATGTATATATAGTCATGTATCACTTAATGATGAGTATACTTTCTGAGAAATGCATCACTAGGCAATTTCATCAATGTGCCAACATCATAGAGGATCCTTATATAAATCTAGATGGTTTAGCCTTCCTACACATCTAGGCTGGATGGTACAGCCTATTACTCCTAAGTACAATCCTGTGTAGCATGTTATTCTACTGTATACTGTAGACAATTTTAATACAATTTGTGTAACTACACTCCCATCAAAATACAGAACTATTTTACCATCACAAAGATCTCTGACACATTACCCTTTTATATTCATAGTTTCCACCCTTCCCTCTCCCGTATCTGAACCCCGGCAATGACTGATTTGTTTTTATCACTATAATTTTGTCATTTAAAGAATGTTACATGAATGGGATCAGAAATTAACTGACCTTTTGAGATTGCCTTTTCCACTCAGCATCATGCTGACTTTGAGATCTGCTACAGTGTAAGTACTGTGTCCTCTCAAAATTCATATGCTGAAATCCTAACCACCAAGGTTAGGATGGGAGTATTGAGAGGCAGGCTTTTGGAGAGTGATTAGATCACAAGGTTGGATCCCTCATGATTGAAGTTAGTGCCCTTATAAAAGAGGCTGCAGAGAACTAGCTAGCCCTTTCCACCATGTGAGAACACAGGGAAAAGATGCCACCTGTTAACCAGGAAATAGGGCCTCACCAGACACCAAAGCTGCTGCTGCCTTAATCTTGCACTTCTCAGCCTCCAGAACTGTGAGAAATAAATGTTTGTTGTTTATCAGCTACCCAATTTATGATATTTTGTTATTCATACCTGAAAGGTCTAAGAAAAGATGGATACATGCAAAGCTTTGTATGTATCAATAATGTGTTCATTTTTATTGCTAATTAGTATTCCATGATATGTATTTACCATAGTTTGTTTAGCCATCTACCTATTGAGAGGGACATTTGGGTTGTTTTAGTTTTGGAGTACTAAAAATAGAGCGGCTATGAACAATTATGCACAGCTGTTTGTGTGAATATAAATTTTTACTTTATTGGGATAAATTCAAAGGAAAGCAATTGCTGGAGGAAAGCAATTTGCTAAAAAGCAAAGTTTACTCTTTAAAAAAGAAACTGCCAAATTATTTTCAAGATTGACTATATGATTTTATATTTCACCCACCAATGTATGAGAGATCATTTCTCTGCATTCTTATCTGCATTTGTTATTTTCAGTATTTTTTATTTTAGCTGTTTAATTTGGTGTGTAGTGTTATATTTTTGTGATCTTAATTTGCATTTTTCTAATAGCTAGTGATTTGCACATCTGTTTATGCATTCATTTGCTAACTATGTATCCTCTTCAGTGAAATGTCCCTTCATATCTTTTGCCCCTTTCATATTTTCATTGACTTTTTACTGTTGAGGTGTTTATTTTTACTGTTGAGGTATTTAAATTCTTTACATATTCTAGATACTGTTCCTTTATTGGATATGTGTTTGTGAATATTTTTTCCCAGTCTGTAGATTTTTTTTCCTAATCTAAACAGGGTCTTTAATAGAAAAATGTTTTAAATTTTGATAAAGTCTAATATTTTTATTTCTATTATAGATTATGCATTTGGTTTCATGTCTAAGAACTCTTTACAAAGCCTTAGTCTGAAAGATTTTTTATGAAGTTTTTTTCTAAAAGTTCCATAGTTTCATGTTCACATTTACATCTATGATTCATGTCGAATTAAATTTTGTAAAAGATATGAGGTTTATGTTGAAATTTGTTATTTTGCCTGTGAATATCCAATTGTTCCAGAAACATTTATTAAAATCATGACTCTTCCTCCATTGAGTTGCTTTTGCATTTTGGTCAAAAACGAGTTGGCTGTGCTTTTGGAACCATTTTTGAATCCTCTGCCTTGTTCCATTCCGCTTTGTGTTTATCCTTTTGTTAATACCATGAATATTGGTAGTCATATAATAAGTCTTGAATTTTGCTAGAATGATTCCTCCTGCTTTATTCTTTTTCAAAATTGTTTCAGCTATTCTTATTTCTGTACCTTTCTATATATTTTAGAAACACCTTGTCTATCTGCATCAAAATAAAAACTTGCTTGGATTTTTTGAGGAATTTCCTTAAACCAATGTATCAATATTAAAAAAATGACATCTTTTATGTTGAGTCTTCTAATCCATAGACCCAGTATGTCTCTCCATTTGTTTAGATCTTATTTTATCAATGTTTTCCAACTTTTAACATTAAAGTCTATACATATTTTGTTATATTTACATGTAAGTATTTCATTTACTGAGTGATTGTAAAAGGTATTGCATTTTTAAATGTTGGTTTCCACATCCTCATTGCTAGTAGATAAAAATAGAATTAATTTTTGGATACTGCTCTTGTACACCTGCAGCATGCTAAACTCAATTCTAGGAGTTTCTTTGTAGATTTCTTAGGACATGTTATATAGATAATAATGTCACCTGTGAATAGGGACAGTTTCTTCCTTTCCAATCTGTATGGTTTTATTTTCTTATCTTGTTTTATTATAGTGTCTAGAACTTCCGTTATTGTATTAAATGGCATCTTTGTCTTGTTTGCAATCTTAGAGGAAATATATTCAGTTTTATATCATTAAGTATGATACTGCTTGAAGGTTATCTGTATAAGTTCTTTATCAAATTGTGGAAGTTGCCCCTATTTTCCTGGTTTTTATCATGATTGGGTGTTGAATTTCTTTAAATGCTTTTTCTGTGACACTTGATATGATCATTTGATTTCTGTTGCTGAGCCTGTCAATATGATGAATTAAACTGATGGAATTTTTAATACTAAACTTTGTTTTTCTGAAATGAACTCCATTTTGTCATGCTGTATAGTTCTTTTTACAAATTGTTGAATTTTATTGGCTAATATTTTGTTAAGGTTATTTGGATCTACATTCATGTGGGATATTGGTCTATAATTTTCCCTTTTTTTTGTATTTTCTCTTTCTGGTTTTGGTATCAGAATAATAATTTATAAAATAAATTCAAAACTGTTCCCTCTTTCATTTTCTGTAAGAGATTAAGTAAAATTTGAATGAATTATTCTTTAAATACTTGATAGAATTATGTAGCAAAAATACTTGGCCCTGGAGACTTCTTTTTAGGGAAGTTTTCAAATTAATATTCAATTTCTTTAATTTTTACAGGGCTACTTAAATGACCTAAATATTAATTAGGTATTTCTAATTAAATATTAGGTGAGTTGTGACAGACTGTCCCTTTTGGTGCACTAGTCCATTTCATCAAAGTTGTCAAATCTGTGGGTTATGCTTTGATTGTTTGTCTCCTCCAAATCTCATGTTGAAATATAATTGTGGGTCAGGTGTGGTGGCTCACGTTTATAATCCCAGCACTTTGGGAGACCAGAGTGGGAGAATTGCTTAAGCCTGGGAATTTAAGACTAGCCTGGGCAACAGAGTGAGATGCTGTTTCTACAAATAATCAAAAAATTAGGCCAGGTTTGATGGCTCGCATATGTAATCCCAGAATTTTGGGAGGCAAAGGCAGGCTGATTGCTTGAGCTCAGAAGTTCGAGACCAGCCTGGGCAACATGGCTCAACCCCATCTCTACAAAATATATATATATAAAAAGAAAGCCAAGCATAGTAGCAGGTGCCTGTAGTCTGAGCAACTTGGGAGGCTGAAGTGAGAGGATGGCTTGAGCCCAGGAAGTGGAGGTTGCAGTGAGCTGAGAACATGCAACTGCACTCCAGTTTGGGTGACAGAGTAAGACCCTGCCTCAAAAAAAAAAAAAAAGAAAAGAAAAGGAAAGAAAACAATCAAATTAGTCAGATGTTATAGCACATGCCTGTAGATACTTAGGAGGCTGATGCAGGAGGATTGCTTAAGCCTGGGCAGTCAACGTTGAAGTGAGCTGAGATTGTGCCACTGTATTCCAGCTTGGGTGACAG
Source organism: Pongo abelii (assembly GCF_028885655.2). Taxonomy (NCBI): domain Eukaryota; kingdom Metazoa; phylum Chordata; class Mammalia; order Primates; family Hominidae; genus Pongo; species Pongo abelii. Next base: position 141,999,930 of record NC_071990.2, read on the forward strand.
AATACAAAAAATAATAATCCAAAAAAATAAATAAAATAAAAAAGAAAGAAATATAATTGTTATTGAAACAGTATTAAGAGGTGAGACCTCTAAGAGGTGATCAAGCTATGAGTGTTTCATCTTCCTGGTTTGGATTGGTGCCATCATAAAAAGGTAACTTTAGCCCCTTCTTGCTCTCTTTTGTCCTCTCGCCTCCTGCCATGTAAAGAAAACTCAGCAAGAAGATGCAATACATTTATGTTCATTGTAAATTTCCCAGGCTGCGGTATTCTGTTATTGCAACACAAAGAGAGGACTAAGACACTGTTTGCGCATTGTTAGTAGTGGTTTTTTTTTTTAACTTTACTTTTGATGTCTGCCCAGTCTATAGATATATCCTGTTTGTTTCCTGATGTTAATTTGTATCTTCTTTCTTTGTCAGTCTTGCTAGAGGTTGATCAATTGTATTGACCTTTTCAAAGAGACAACTTTTTGTTTTATTGATTTTCTGTATTGTTTTCCTCTTTTCAATTCAATTATTTCTGCTTTTATCTTTCTTGTTTCCTTCCTTCTGCTTGCTTTGGGTTTATATTACTCCTCATTAACTAGGTTCTGAGATTGGATCCCATCTTATTGATTTGAGACATTTCGTCTTTGCTAGTATGAACATTTAGTACTATAAATTATTCTTTTTGCCTGCTTTAGCTGCATCCAACACATTATCATATGTGGTGTTTTCATTTCCATTTGGTTCAATGTATTTTCCTATTTCACTTGAGACCTTCCTTTTTGACTCCTGGATTATTTAAAGATGCATTATTTAGTTACCAATGTTTAGAGATTTTCCTGTTGTCTTATTGTTATTGATTTCTAGTTTGGTTACATTGTGGTCACAGAATATATGCTAAATGATTCATTTAAAAAAATGTGTTGAAGTTTTTCTTTTGGGCCAGCATATAGTTTATCTTGGTATATATTTCATAGGCACTCGAAAAAAATTTGTTTTCTGCTACGGTGGGTAGAGTGTTCTATGAATGTGTATTAGATTGTGTTTATTCATGGTATTTTATTGTACTTCTATATTAGTTGATTTTCTGTTGAATTGTTTTATTGACTGTTGAGAGAGAGGTGTTAAGTTTACAATTATACATATGCATTTATTTCTCCTTTAAGTTCTATCAGTTTTTGCTTCATATATGTCTTGTTTCTGTTTTGGTGCTTAGACCTGTAAGATTTTTGTGGTTTGTTTGTTTGTTTATTTTAGATACAGGGTCTCACTCTGTCACCCAGGCTGAAGTGCAGTGGCACAAAAATAGATCATTCTAACCTCAAATTCCTGGACTGAAGCTATTCTCCCACCTCAAGACTTCAGCATCCCAAATAGTTAGGAATTCAGGTATGTGCTGCTACACCCTGCTACTTTTTTAAACTTTTTGATTTTTTTTAGAAGAGATGGAGTCTCACTATATTGCATTGGCTATTCTTGAACTGTAGCACTCAAGTGATCCTCCCACCTCAGCCTGCCCATACCACTGTGGTGTGAGCAGTCACACCCAGCCTATCGCTGGTAATTTTTTACTCTAATGTTAATTTTATCTGTTATTAATATAGCCACTCTTGCTTTCTTTTGATTAATGTTGGCATGACCTATCTTTTTCCATCCTTTTACCTTCAACTTAGCTATTATAAATTGTTATATTTGAAGTAAGTTCCTCTCTGACAGCATATGTTTGGGTTACTTTTTTTCCCACTCTGCCAATAACTGTCTTAATGGTTTATTTAGGCCGTTTATAATTAATATAATTATTGATATGTTAGGGTGTAAGACTGCTATTTTATTAATTTTAATTTTCTGTTTATTCTTTGTTTTTCATTTTTCTGTGTTTTTTTCTGCCTCTCTTTGGGTTATTTTATTATTCTTTAGATTCCCATTTAAATTTACCTGTAGGGTATTTTTTCTTCTATCTTTTTATGTATTTTTTAATGGGTTCCTCTTAGTGTTATATTAATATACAAAATTTATCACAGTGTTGACATTTAATCAGTTCAAGTGAAGTATAGAAAATTTAATTTAGTATATTCCTTTTGCCCTTCTCTAATATAACTGTCTTACATATTTTCTCACACATGATGTAGTGTTATAATTATTATCTCACATGACATTTATCTCACATGAGATAGTGTTATAATTTTTGTTTTAATCACTGCACATAAACTGAAAACTTAAAAGGAGAATTGAAATGTATTATATTTTCCCATCTTTATACTCAATTGATTGTTCTTTCTTCCTGATGTTTCCAGATTACTTATTTGATCATTTATTCCTGCTTTGAAAACTTCCTCTAGCCATTTGTACAGGATGAATCTACTGGTATTAAATTCCCTTAGTTTTCTTACATCTGGGAATTTTTGTATCTTCCCTTTATTTTTGAAGGATATGTTTGGTGGATATAGAATTTGGAATCAACGTTCCTTTTCTTCCAGCACTTGAAACATGCTGTGTTACTCTTCCTAATCTCTGTTATTCCTGTTGTGAAATTTTCTGTGTCTTCCTCACTACTTCCACAATTTTTATTCTTTTATTTTTACACATTTGATTATGCTGAGCTTTAGCATGTATTTTTGGATATATCTTGTTTGGGGTTCTCAGTTTTAAAAATCAATATCTGTATGTCCTTTGGCAAAGTTGGGAGCAATTTAGCTGTTATTTCTTCAAATACTTTTTTATCCCCACCCTTTTTCTCCTTTCTTTCTGGTACTCCAATGGTAAAAATTTTAGATATTTTGTTATAATACCACTAATCCTTAAGGACTTTTTTAAAGCCAATTTTCTCTCTTTTGTTCAGATTGGGTGTTCCTCTATGTCTTTCAGTTTATTTTTAATTCTGTCCCCTCCATTCTGCTGTTGAACTCATCCACTTAGCTTTTCATTTCAGTTGCTGCATTTTTTAGTTATTTTCCATTTGGTTATTCTTTATATCTTCTATTTCTTTGCTGACATCTTCTCTTTCTTTGTTGATTTTTTTTTTTTGTCAAGTGTGTTTAAGATTGATTAATTGCTTGTTGCTTGTCGAATGATTTATGTGATGGCTGCTTTAAAATCCTTGTCAGATAATATTAAAATATTTATAATCTTGGTGGTGACAATTATTGACTGCATTTTAACATTCCAGTGGAGATTTTCCTGTTTCTTGATACAATGAGTGATTTTTTAATATAAGCCTAGCCATTTGGGATATTTTATTATAAGAATCTAGGTCGTATTTAAATTTTCTGTTTTCACTGGTCACATCAAACTCTGCTCCAGGTGGAGAAGAGGCATGTTTCTCCTATGTTATTGCCAGGTTGGTGTGGAAGCCTAAATTCTCCATTTAGCTTCCATTGACACTTGTAAGTGGAGGGCTTCTAGTTATTGCTGGATGGGGGAGAGTAGAGTTTCACCTTCTAGTATGCTCAGTTGATACCATCCTGACTGGTAGAGAGAGAAGTGTAGAGAAAGAAGTACCTCATTACTGCTCCCTCTGTGGCCTCTATGTTTTGGAGGGACACTTATTGCTGGTTAGTAGTAAAATTCCTGACTCTCCACTAGGCCACCTTGACATCACCCCAGTGGGGAAAGAGAAGGTGACCAATTACCTTCCGATGGGAACTTCTTACATGCTTTCCACTGTCACCATGGGAAAGAGGGTAACTTATTACTGCTTAGCAAGGAATAAGTCTTTGTATTACTTTTCTAGCACCGTGATAACAAAGTACTACAGATCAGGTGGATTAATTTTCTCATGGTTCTGGAGGCCAGAAGCCCATGATCAAGTCTGTAGAATTGTTTCTTCTGAGGATCCTCTCCTTGACTTGTGGATGGCTGTCTTTTTGCCTTTTCCTTCTGTGTGTTCGCATGATTTTCATTCTGTACACCCCCATGTCTGGTACCTCTTTGTGTCTCATTCTTCTCTTCTAATAAGGACACCAGTCATATTGGGTTAGGGACCATCCTATTGGCCCCATTTTAGCTTAATTACCTCTTTAAAGACCCTGTTTCCAAATATAATCATATTTTGAGGTATTTAGTATTGAAGCTTCAACATATAAATATTAGGGGGCACAATTTAGCCCTGAACCATGCCGTTGTCTCTTTTGGCCTTCTCTGATAATACCCCAACATGAGCATTAAGATGTCTTGTTACAGTATGTCTAGGGTTAGAGTCTAGGCTCTCCATTTAGCCTTTGCTGGTAGCATTGGCATTGGAACCAGAGCTTTTTCCTATGGTATTTGACTAGAGAATAATTATTATCTAACAGTTTGCTGTCTTGCAAGGCTGACTCTTTCCAGGTCCCTTTACTTGGGAGATGTTATGAGAAAAAGTTTTCATGAAGAATATTTTACTAAAGTCTCCTACCACAACTGGGTCTAAGCTATACTTAACAATGTTTGGCTCTAATCAGCATTTTTCATGTCTTATGTGCCTTTCTTAAGTCATTATTCCATAATTATTTCCTCTGTTTCTTCCTTGTGCACACAGTACAACAAATACACATAGCTTTATATTCCTCCACCACTGAAGCTGATAAAATATCAAACACTCCATATAGGACAAATCAAGATGACATTGACAATTGCGCTGACACCAATAATTTACTAAAGAAGAAGAAAGAACCAGTCTTCCCTGGACTGAGCATTTTACATGTATTATTTTATTAAATACTCGTGCAACTCTAAAAATAGTTAAGATTACATTAAAAACTTAGAATGTTTTGCTGTGAATTATTTCTGTATTTTTAGTAGCTAATGGTCCTAACCTGGAATCAACTGTTTGCTATGTGCCTTCTGTTGGTGCTTACAAATTCCTTCTTTGTTCTTTTCCATTCATCTCTCTGCCCTGGGAAAGGGAGGTGATCCTATGAGTCTGGCATCAAGGTGCTCTCCTGCCAATGAATGAGAACTACTGGCAGGATATTAGAGGATGGGAAGAGAATGATGTTCATGTATTTATTCCCATGGTCTGCTTTCTGTCAGTTGCTGCATAGTGTTTGTATCTCTGTACCTAATGTCACAGCTCTGGTTGGTTGGGTTTTGGGAGCTGTCTTCAAACAGATACTTTTGCTGGATTCCAGTAATTGTTCTTTACCTTTTCCCTTCAAGCCAAGTATGCTGAGTGCTTCTATTGTTGTAAACCCCATTTCTTACTGGTTTTCCTTCTTAGAGGTTTCCCTTAAGCCTGTCTACAATGTTCTATATAGCCTCATTCATCAAAATTTCTCAATTACCTCATTTGAGTGTGCCATCTATTTCTAGTTTTGTTCAGTGCAGACCGATTTATACATGTTTAAATTATTAGTTTTGATCCCTTATATCTACAGTTTCCAAAGTAATTTTCAGTGGCTTCCATATAGTTTATTATTTTACAACACCATGTAAACTACTTATGTATTTCTCTCAAAATGTTCTAGAAAAAATTTCACTTTTAAAATGTTGTTATTAAGAATATAACTTCCAAACATGATTCTTACCTTCAACAGCTGTTTGCCTTAGTTCAGAGAACAGCAATTACATTAGAAATACGGAATTCAACATTTTCATGATAAGTTTAGCCTGTCGAGGCCAATCTAGCATGTTGAACATATAAAAGGCTGATATTTAAAAAAAAACACAAACAAAACAAATAATTTTTGCTATTATAATATATTTTCTCCCAGCCCTACTGTTAAATTTACTGTTCCATTTCTAATAATCAGCCTTGGCTGCACCCGGGGACAACTGGAAGGTTTTGATTAATTTACCAACCTATGTGAGGAGGCTTCAGTGACTTATTGTGAGGTTGCTTCGGTTAGGCATGGATGGTACATTACTGTTCTTTTCTAAGTTGATAATGTTCTGTGTTTGATACTCAGTTGTGTGTAACTTGGCTCACCCAGACTTCTTTGTGATTATTCTTTCATATATTAATTTGTTTTGCTCTTTATGTTTTCCATAAATTCAGAGTTTGATTGCAAGTTGTGCTTCTGGGTATTCTTAAGGCAGATCTTCTGTTCTTTGATCAGCCTTGTTTTAGCTTCCTGTATGCCCAGCTGTGCAAGTGTACTGCCATCATCCATCAATTCCACTTGTCCAGATTCACAAAAGCGAATGGCTCTCAGCATTGCTTCCAAACTGGTAGCTGGCTGACATCCAGCTGCTCTTTGTTGGTGATTTTATATGCTAATATCCCATAGGTAAATGTTATTGAAACTGGTTAAGCCACATCTTTGTAGTTTTTCCCCCCCATGTGTTATGGCTTAAAGGAAGGATGGAAAATTTAGACTTCCAATATGATCAGTGTAAAGATCAATTCAAACACTCTTGTTGCTACTGAGGAGTTAGGTCTTGTAAAGAGTGTGGCCTTACAACTTTTGAATGTGGATGGATAATGAACTGATTACTATTGAATTCCCCTTTTCGCTATCATGTATGTTTACATGGTATGGGTATCATCTACAGCCTTTTCTAACCCCACAAATAACCGTTCTGATGCTAGAGACAACTTAGAATTAGATTTTTACTACTTTAGTAGTTGTCTTTTCTATCATCATTTTTGAACTAAACAGTAAAGATGATTGATACATAAGTGACGAAGAATGATGGGGACTGTAAAAATCTTAAGACAATGCAATGGCAATGGCAAGTATCTTTTGTGGATGTGTATTTCTGCTAATCATTTGAAGTATATCCCATAATTTTCTATTTCTTATTAATAAAGTTATTGGATTTTAATAGCCTATGTATATCTTTTTCAAGCGTAATTATGTCACTAACATTTCAACAAAACCAGCAACTATTCTTATTCATCTTTGAATGTACCCTGCCATTTTGCCTTAATAGAGTAGATTTATAACCAGATTAAGCCCTGGTTTTCAATCCAACATGTTATTAGACAGTTAACTGAAGAAAAATAAATAATAGAAATGAATTGTTGCTTGAGAGTCTTCTTTTGATAGCATGACATCTCCATCATTACTCCCATTTTTCTCTCTTAACCTTTTATGATACCTGTGAAATGTGATATACCAAATGACATCACTCTGGTTCAGAGCTCTAAAAGGCTTTTAGATAACCATTCTGAGAAGGACTACCTGCTTGACCTATGGACTTGCAAATGAAGGACTTGACTTGAACCTCTGAACTGGGCCAAATGGCCATGACCACAACATTCTGGAACAGCTAAATTTTACCAGCAGTGCAACTCTTGAAAAGTGACAACCAATGAACTATGGACTTATATACTAAGCCAGCCACCTCCACCAACGACATTTCTTTCAAAATAACTTGTGTAATTATTATTGGCGTCCTTTTAAAAAATCCCTATTCCCCTTTCTCTCTTCAAAACTTGATTTGGCATCTAGCTGAGCTGTGTCTCCCAAATTGCAGTTTGTAAGACCCCAACAAACACCTTGTCTTACTGTTTTTGCAGTTTGATCATTTGTGTCTTCTTGGTTAACTAACCAAAAATCATTGCAATTATGCACTCAGAGCCTAGAAATCCTCTGCTTTTCAAGGTTAACGGCGCTGCCCCTAATTGCTAGTGATCTGAGGAGCAACTGTAGCTCTTTTTGATAATGACTAATACATACATTGCCACAAGATATTTTGTGTAACAGAATTTTAAAGTTAATAAACTTGCAAAGCTAACTAAAGAAACATGATAATGGAGTTGTTGAGATTGGAACCATATACCATCAGAGCATCCGTCTCTCCCCAAAATCTGTTCAGTGTGCTAGGGGAAAATGTCTCTTTCTTCATATATTCATATTTTAGTAACTAAGATAGATAATACACCAATAGTAAAAAAGATGTAGATATGCTATCAGAAAGTGTTGAGTTCCAGAAAGAAAAAATAAACAAAACAAAGGCAGAGAGAGTAAGGAAATGTTTTTTAGGTAGGAAAAAGAGGAAACATCTCTCCGGGGAGGTGACATTGAGCAGAGATGTGAATGAGAGTGGGTCATGTGGATATCTGAGGGAATATTATTTCATGCAAAAGGAGCACAAGTTCAAGTGTGATGGGCTACTCTGGGAACATGAAGAGGAGCAGTATGATGAGGGCACTGTCAGCAAGTGATAAAGTGATAGGATATTAGTTAGTTAATGTACCAAGATCTAGATCATTATAAGGTATTGCAGGTCAGAATGAGGACTTTAGTCAAAATACGTTGGAAAACCAGTTAATGGTTGATGAGTGGTTTTAAACAAGGGGAATAAAAAGATCTATGGGGTCACTCTTGCTGCTGAGTGGACAACAGACTGCAGAGAAGCAGGAGTGAAGCAAAGAAGCCGTTGTAAGAAAATTATAGTAGTCTAAGCAAGACATAGTCATGTTGTGGGCTAGACAATCACCCTAGATTATTGGCCATGCTGTCAGCAGATTTTTAGAATCCTCAAAAAGAGAAATGAGGCCAGGCATGGTGGCTCATGCCTGTAATCCCAGCACTTTGGGAGGCCGAGGTGGGTGGATCATCTGAGGTCAGGAGTTTGAGACCAGCCTGACGAACATGGTGAAACCCCATCTTTATTAAAAATGCAAAAATAAGCCGGGCGTGGTGGTAGACACCTGGAATCCTAGCTACTCAGGAGGCTGAGGTAAGAGAATCATTTGAAGCTGGGAGGCAGAGGTTTCAGTGGGCAGAGATTGTGTCACTGCACCCACTGCACTCCAGTCTAGGCGACAGAGCAAGACTCCACCTCACAAAAAAAAAAAAAAAAAAAAAAAAAAAAAAAAGAGCATGTTACAGAAAGTTATGCATTCAGTTTAGGAAGTATTTGGGAAATCTTTGAGTCAGTACAGACTAGTTCTGCCACCAAATATTAATGTCCCTTGGGCAGAAAATTGCAATTTCCCATTTCAATGCTTAGGGTTTGGACTAAATTATCACAATAACCTCCATCTCTGACCTTCTGTGTTTCTCAGCAGACTAATATAAATGATATAGAACATGAAAATGTGTGAGCTTTAGGACTCCAGTAAAACATTAGAGTATCTTATGCCAAACTCCTTCTAATTCCCAGGGAAACATTAGGAAACTACTATTATATTGTAGAGAAAGAAAGTTAGGAGACTTTTTGGTAAGTTTTTTACAATGAATAATAAATGTGCAAAATCACTTAAAAAATCTATTCCTAGGAGCTTTTTCTTGATTTTTGTTTGATTGTCTATAATTATGCAATCCAAAGTCTCCAACTGAATTAAACATCCCATAACCATTTTAATGACTCAGGATAGAAAGAAAAAATTGCAGCATTTAAATTCTGTTTCAATATGATGACTCTTGAGAATTTTACTGACCTCGGTGGAATTTTTGGAATTTGAGTTCATTTATAATCAAACTAGAAAAAAATGTTTTGAAATGCTATTTAGATGCTCAAAAGGATTATTGGACCCTGAACAACTTTCATTACATGACATTTTGATAAGGTCATTGTAAGTGAGTCAGAAACATGGATTACATTTCCTTTAAAAATACACATCCCTTCACAACAGATTTGGTTCTAACTCATTTTGTCTTTTGCTGAATCCCAAGTGTTTTTCCTTCTATTTTTTTCCCTTTAAATTCTCCAGTAAACTTGCTAAACCTGTAATCTAGGTGAGCTCACCTGCTCCTTCCACTCACTTCCCTGTTGAATTTAGCCTCAGGCTTTGCTTTAATAGCATGGATCCTTAGAGCAGAAAGTTTTATACACAGAAGCAGGAGAAGCACAGAGTCTAATAAAGGCCTGGGAATTTTTTGTTGTTGTTGTTTCTTTTGAAAAAGGAGAGCTCTAAGGGAATGATATTGTTCCAGAGAACTGACTCAAATGTGTTCTGTATTTGAACTCTGTGATTATGAAATTTCAATTAAAGCTATAAAAAGCAAAACTAACAGACACCAGAGCATGCCAGAGAAAAACAGGATGTTCTTTTTTGATTGGGAAATAATTATCTAAGTTCAATGGCTGGGTCCAGGTAGTTGAGTTTACATTTGCTTCTCCCTCATTATAGAATCAGTTGAATTATGGTAAATTTTCCCCAAGCAGCCAAGCTGTCATTCAAAGGGGTGATTTTATTGGGGTGCAAATCCCTTTCGTTATTGCTTCAGTCCATTTTTTAAATGGATTTGAAGCCTGAGGGAAAAGTACAAATTAAGACAGACTTTTCTCTTTATGCAGTGAACCCAGCCTGTCCTGCCTACTGCATCCCACTCTAGCACCTCCAGGGTGTTCATCTACCCGGAAAGTCCTCTACTATTTTATTCTCTATGGAAGTGAGATGTAAACAAAACTAGCTCACTTCTTTCTCAAAAATCATTACACTGATTGGATTATGTCCTTAGCAGCAGAATGAATCTCTCTACATGTGTATTACTCAGTGATTGAAAACTGAGATTCAGTTTTGAGGTAAAGTAGAATGCACTCAAAAATTGTAGGATTGCAAATAAACAGTAACATTGCTAATGATTTTCCATGTCTTCCATGTGGGGGAAAGCAGGACACAGAGTATGGCTTTTTAAAATAGTGAAATTGACTCTTTAAAATTTTTAGAATTGGAGCTCTTCAGTTTATTGGAAATGACCCTGCTGAAGACAATTTAAACATCCTGTTTAAAGTAAATGAAAGAATTATACTGTAATAAAGATCTAAAATGATTCACAAGGATTATAACAGAAACAAATCTATATATTACTTGCACCATTTTAACTAGATACTATAATGGAAAGGAAAAACAAAATCCGAAATGGTTACTGTCTTCTGGGGAGTCACTGGTAATGAACATACTTTCCTTAGCAGCAATGAGGGCATGTTTTCTTTCTTTTTTGCCATAAGGGCAATAATGTCATAAGATATATTTTAGAGCTTAATACTCTGTCATCAGAAATTCAGTTTAATTTTTAAATACAACATCCTTACATTAAAATTTAGAAGAATAATTTTTACGTTAAATAAGGATTACAGTAAGTATACTATATATTTACATATATATGGAATATGAATATTTATGAAGACACACGTGAACACTCATATATTTTCTTCAGAACTTGAAATGACCTCAGAAAATTGTTAATTTTCTTCCTTTGTTTCATGGCAGCATTACCATAATCAGTTTTAGATATCATAATATGCATTATCTTGATATCCCAGAAAATGGCATTTCATGAGTAATCTTCATTCTGCGTCATCTAATCTGAGTTCTTCCTGCCACACCCTTAGACTTTTGTCCCTTGCTCTTTTATCAACAGAAATGGTCATCAGCATATGAACAATAATATTCCTGCATTTCCTTGAAGCCTGTTATCACCGTCCTTCAAAATCTCACTCAAAGTCTGCTACCACCATCCTTGGAAAAGTCACTCGGGACCAAATAATTACTATAAACTTCCTTAGCTAAACCTTTCAGTCTAGGCTTTGTATCAATTTCACTGCTCTCCTGGATACTCTATTCATGTTGGACCCAACTATGTTAAGTCACAGAGAAGAAGACTGTTAGGTGATGGTCTAAATAAGTTTGTGTGTAATGGGGAAATTAGGGTGGTTTTCTTCAGTGTACACTTTATTCATTCCTGAATTCTGCTTGGCTGTTATGAAATATTACTGAATCACCTTCAAATCACATACTATTCTGAACTCAGGGACTGTCTTCTATTAAATTTCACATAGTCCAGTTACTGATTATCTATTGTGTGTACAGTTATATTTCCTCTAAATGTTTACTATATTTTATCTTTTCCTTCGATATCAATCAATTTCCTTATTTGAATAAGAAAAAGTTTTTGAATAATCATAACAGTTACTGATTACTAAACACTAACCCTGAAATATGCTGTTAAAATGGGTCTTATGATTATAATATTTGGGAGGATAGTTGCATATTATGTTTTATTCCTGTAGATTTAGAATGTATAAAGAAGCTCTATAGTAATCTATTTAATTTTGAGGCAGAAGTTTTTTTTTAATTCACAAACATTTTATTAAAAATATGAGCTTGTTGAATCAAATTCTTATAGGAATTTGAACTCAGACTATGGCAATTAGAAAAGTGGATGTCTTAGTCTATTTACTGTTGTTATAATAGAATAACTGAGACTGAGTCATTTATAAAGAAAAAAATTCTTATAGTTCTGGAGTTCTGGTGGTTTTTCTTAAATGAGATAACCTTATTCTTTTTCTCTTTTCTTCTGATAAATGTGATAGTTTACATTGCTGAATTTTTTAAATGTTGAACTATATTTGTATTCCTGGTATAAAAAACTCAATCATGATGATTTTTTTTTCTTTTTTATGTACATCTAGGTTGTATTTGATAATTTTAAAAAGTTTTTTTAACTTATTTTCCTTTGTGTCTTTCAAAATATGATCAGGTTTTAATAGCAAGTTTATGTTGAAAAAATCCAGTCTTATATTACATGTATATTGGTTTAATGATTACATTTTAACTCATGGACTCTGATAAGCCAGTTGCTAATCTTACTGGTTTTCTTTGTACATGGTGAATTGTCTCTTACTGCTTTCAAGGTCTTTGTTTTTGACTTTAAACATTTGAATATAAAGTGTTGGGTATGGACCTCCTTTTGTTTATCCTAATTGGAGTTTATGGAACTTGTTGGGTTTATAGATTAATGTTGTCAACAAATCTGGGACATTTCTCACTGTGATTTCTTTGATTTTTTTTTCTACTTCTTTCTATCTTATTCTTTTGGTACTCTCATTATGTACATGTTTGTGCCTTTACTGTTGTCCCACATATTTCTCTGAGTCTCAGTTCATTTTTCTTTCTTTTTTTCTCTCTGTTCTTCAGATTACATAATTTTTATGTATGTATCTAGTTTGGAGTTTCATATTTCTTTTATCTGCAAGTTCTAATATACTGCTGAGCCACTCTAATGCATTTCTTATTTTGGTTATTGCACTTTTCAACTCCAAAAATTCCATTTCATTATTTTTGAAAGTTTCAATTTTTTATCAGTGTCTCTATTTGATAAGATACTGTCATCAGTCCTTCTTTTGATTCTTTAAATGTGGTTTCTTTCAGTCTTTTAAATGTTTGTAATAACTGCTTTGATTTATTTACCTGTTAAGTCCAAAATCTGGACCTTAATGCAGGCAATTTCTGATGCTTGCTTTTAGTCCTATGTGTACGAGTCAATTTTTTTTTCTTTAGATATCTTGTAATTTGTCGAAAGTTGGACATTCTAGATAGTATATTGCAGCAGCTCTATATTGATTCCTGTGGGCTTGTTGTTATTATTGTTTGCCTGTTTATTTGTTTAGTGAGTTTTCGGGATTAGCTCAGTTATGTCTATTTCCCCTGAAGTTTTTAGCTTCTGGTATCACCTTTCAAAGGGTACAACTTTGGGCATGCACTCAGTAACCCTGACCCTCATGCCCTATAAATGACAGGCTCTTTTTGACAGTGTCTTACCCGGTATCCCTGTTAAACTACTGGGTGGTATGCCTCTATTAGTATTACATACAGCTGTGAACCTCCACCACTTGCTAACTAATTACTCAATTGTTTTGTCAAGTCTTTGTGCATAAGTTGTTTCACTGTATAATCCAATTAAACTACTGCCCCTCTGCTGAGATAGTCTTAGAGGCCCATCTCTGAAATCTGCTCTAATCCCAGGAGAACTCTTTTAACAGCCACATTCTTTGGTTCTCTGAAACTTCTAGTTGGTCTATCAATTTGCTTGCTCCTATCATGGTGCTTCCTACGTGCTGTTGCATGTTTGTTTGTTGCATCCTCTTAATTGCTCACCACCAAAGTCTCCATTTTATTTTGACAATACTGATAGGCTTAAACTAGCCCACTTTAATTACCAAATAAAGTCAGTCCCCTTAGGGAAAATTATGGATCTCTCTGTTCTTATAGCTAGCTTCTCCCATTGCAAAAAGAAAAACAAGTATCTCTGCAACACTCCACCACTGCTTGGGGCAGGGACAGAGGCCTGTTTTTTTCACAATGATGTTTCTGTTCTATGAAGGTAGTGCTGGAGTGCTGGGCTGGGGCAGTAACCACAGGTCTTCTCCACTTGCAAATTTTGGGGAAAGTAAAATTTTGAGGCCAAGAAAATGTCTGTTTTTACTATTGCTTTCTAATTTACTTTTGTTGCAACCAAAAACATACTTTCCATGATTCAAATTATTTAAATTTATTGGGATTTGATTTATGACCAGAAAATGACCTGTTTTGGTAAATATTACATTCACAAGGAAAGGGATGTGTATTTTGCTATTTGAGGGTGGATGCCGTATAAATGTCAATTAAGTCTGCCCTTTGATAGTGCTTTCTAGGTGTTTCTTGTCTACATTAATTTTATTCTGTGTGCTTTATTAGTTCCTGAGAGAGGTATATTAAAATCTTCACTATAATTATGTATTTGTCTACTTATCCTTTGATTTCTATCAATTTTCTTTGCATGTATTTTTAAATACATGTGTTTAAAAAAGCATGCTGATTGGGATTAAATTTTCTTGATTAAAAAAATCAAGAAAACATTATTATGAAATTTCCCTTTTTCTCCTCCCTGAAAATATTACAGTTTCCAAAATACTGTTTGTCTGACATTAGTATAGCCACTCTAGTTTTATTTTGATTTTTTTATTATATCTTTTAAATTATTTTCACTTTAATACATTATATCATGATATTTAAATTATGATTGTTTCAGGCGGTTTAGAGTTGGGTCATGCATTTTTATGTCTGTCTTAAACATTTTTACGTTTATGACAATGTCTGCCTATCATTTGCAGTATTTAGACCATTTATATTTAATATAATTGTAAGGTTGACATTTTCAAAATTAAATCTAATGTCTTTATGTCTGCTTATTTAGTTATATTTTCTTCTTTCTTTGCTGTTTTTGGATTTACTGAATGTTTTAAATTTTCAGTTTCTTGTTTGTATTGCATTATAAATTATGCCTATCTTAGTTTTTAGTGATTGTTCTAGGGTTTACAATGTGCATTTTAAAATTATCACTATCTTCAAATATATATATTTACATATGGTTTAAGATACATAATAGTATAGTATCATTTTCTCCTCTTATATTGTGTTTTATTGTTTCTATATATGTAAATTGCTGTTTCCATAAATTTGAATTCTGTATATGAAAATAGAGTACTGAAATCAATTATATGTTACTTCACAACAACTTGTTATTATAGTTTGCATTAAATAATTAATTCTAACTTAATTTAAAAAGGCTGAAAAATATCTTTTATATATATCCCAATATTTACCTTTTTAACACACTTAATTTTGTATGTGGATTGAAATTTTCTTCTGGAATTTTCTTTTGCCTGAATAATTTGTATAAATATTTATTGCAATGCAGGTATAGTTTTAATGGTTAACATATATTGCTATTTTCTAGGGAAAAAATTTTTTCTTATTTTAAAAATATAGTTTCATTGAGTAGATTATCCTAAGGTGAAAGTGCTCATTCCCCTGTTTCACCTAATAAGGAGATCATATGGTTTAGATAGTACAAGTGTAAAATGTTGGAAATTTCTTAGCATAAGTTGACTCCATCACTGGTTTCCTGAGGATATAGAGGACAACAGTCCTATAGAGCAGACCAGACCCACAGTAAACTTTCTGTAAACAAGAAATTAGCTTCTCTTGTATTGAGTTCCTGAGATTTGGTGATGACTATTAACCATGGTATAATCTAACTGCATACTGACTGTTACCAAAAGTATTACTATTAAAGGGAAACCTTTAGTACTTTGTGATTATTCAAGATAAATCATATTACATCTAGAATCTAGATTAAAGTCATAAAAAAGTAAATTACTATAAACTTATTTCATGCTTTGATAACACTTTAAATTTAGGATTTTTATTTCACCATTTTTCAATGTTTATATGTTTTCATGAGGATTCAAGAAAAAAAAGAATGACTATACGTATTTAAGCTCTTTTCATGTCATTATCTTAGCAGCATCCAAAATGTTAAATTGAATTTGTGAATTATGTTGTCATAAATTTATTATGAGAGACAACTTCTGACCCTTTTCCAGTGGTTTAGTTATATGATATGCCAGATACTTGGAAGAAGGCAACTGGTTGCCTAAGTAAAATATCTTGATGGGTTGGAAATCAGGGGCTTCAACATGGGAGGAAGAGTTATTGCTATTTTTTTTAAGAGATGTTCCTTTCTGCAGTTTCGTCCACCTCCCAGGTTCAAGTAGAGACAGGGTTTCTCCATGTAGGTCAGGCTGGTCTCCAACTCCCGACCTCAGGTGATCTGCCTGCCTTGGCCTCCCATAGTGCTAGGATTACAGGCATGAGCCACTGTGCCCGGCCTATTCTTGTTTCTAATCATAGCTTCTAATATTACATGTAATATTGGAATGTGCCCATAAAAAATTTAACAAATTGAAACTTGAATGGTTGAAATATATACTAGTTAAAAGCTCTCTGTAGATCCTAATTGATTCTATTGTATTTTCATATACCTATGAAATCCATTGATTATATTTAGCTTAAAAATGTACACACACATTTTACAGTTAGCAAATCTACCAGTGAACAATTATGTTTTCAAGTAAGTACATTATCTTAGGATAAACACAAATTGGCTTGTAAAAAAATACAATCCATTAGCTAAGTGTAGCTTAATATTTAACACCTCCAAAAAAATGACTTAAATAATGTAATTTTTAAATGGTATATTTTATTTGGCTCCATAAAAACTTTATAAAATAAGTAAAATTTATGAAATAAAAGAAAAAACTAAATTTTAAAATCTCTTTCACAATAGGCAATTAGGATAGCACTTGTTATCAATTGGTTAATGATTTGATCAATATATTTTAATTACCAAGTATTGTCACTATAAGAAGATAGAGACTCCATTTGATGAAACGTGGGTGTCCAGAATAATTTGGGTTACTTGAATTCTGAAAATAATTCTTCCTGTATATGAACAATGCACTTGTTTAAACATTGAAGTTCCTTGGAGTCGCTGAAAATCACTAATACAATGGAAATTAATTCTGTGGAATATTTTAAATTGGCCATGAGGGACATTGTATTGAAGAACAAACACCCTTTAAACAATAATTCTGGCTAAGGGAAATATGCTATTCATTGTAATTTTTAAAATGTATTCATTTAGTATAACATTTTTGACCTTAATAAGTACTGAAAATCACATATTAATTATGTAGGTGTTTACAGTTCTTACTTTAAAAGACATATTTAATTTCCTTATACAATCTTTATGATTAAACTACTTAGATTCAATTGAAAAGACATTCATACAACCATTAAAAGGCATACAAATATTAAATACTCTCTTACCCCCTTCTACACTACTTTCCAAGATTTATGAGCAAGGCTTATTTTCTACCAGCGACAATCTACATAAATCAAAATCTACCCATGCTATTTAACCAGAGGGTCACCTTCATTTCTAACTGTGGACCCTCCTAAGTACTAGTGTACCCACCCATACACAATAACAACGTATTTATTATTTTCCTCAAATAAATTCAACAATATTGCTTGGCACTTTCAGAAGTCTTTAAAAAAATAAAACCAAACAAACAAACAAAAAAACCAAAAGCAGCTTCTAGATTTCCCTCTTGTAATTGTTCTAATTTCAAGGCCATATATACACACAAAGATTTTGTATTTGATAGTATGAACCCCATAAATATTTCAACAAAATGTGTGCCTGAGAAGTCAACATAGAATCTCTAATAGTTATGTTAAATTTTATGGAAAGCAAATCAGTAAATTCATAAATAACTATTTTATGAATTATGATGTGCTTTCATCATAAGACAGTATTTTTCTATAGGTATCAATAATATAACCATAGAATAATCTAAATTAATTAGACTCATTTATAATAAATCATTTTAATTTTTGGATGTTGGAGGGAAGAAGTAATTGCAGATTCTGTTTTTAAACCACATGATTTTATACTAATGCTATCTTTGTCAAATGGAGTAGTCTATCCTTTCAGCCCAAAATATAAGCTTATACTAATTTTTCTTTGTGTATTCACTACTATGTTTCACCTTAAGTAAGCTTAACTACAGGTGGATAAAAGTGAGCAGGAAGTTTTTACTTGTGATTCTCAAATTTTATTTCAAATCTCTGAATTTATTAGTAAGAATTTTTTAGATATGTGTAATGTTCAAGATTGTTTTTATTTTAAAACTATTTCAGTCATTATTTAAAATGTTAATTCATGTTATTCAAATGCTAAATATAATATTCCAGCCTTTTTATGTGCTATTCAAAAGATATACTTCTGCTAGGAATGGAAACCATTCACAACTTAGTTTTACTCCCCTATCTTCTTGGTTACCATACTTAATCTCCTCAGAAGTAAGTAGCATCACTTAAAGGTAATATAAATGTATGGTAACTATTTAAGCTACACTTAGCTAATGGATTGTATTTTTTTACAAGCCAATTTGTGTTTATCCTAAGATAATGTACTTACTTGAAAACATAATTGTTCACTGGTAGATTTGCTAACTATAAAATGTGTGTGTACATTTTTAAGCTAAATATAATCAATGGATTTCATAGGTATATGAAAATACAATAAAATCAATTAGGATCTACAGAGAGCTTTTAACTAGTATATATTTCAACCATTCAAGTTTCAATTTGTTAAATTTTTTATGGGCACATTCCAATATTACATGTAATATTAGAAGCTATGATTAGAAACAAGCCTGGGGGACTAGATGAATCATAGGGTTGCTAATAGGATATTAAGTCTTTTACGTCTACATAGTCATTTGGTTGAAATCTAGCCAGCATTAATAGAAAAGCATATTATAATCTGCCAAATTAAATGAGTATGTTATGAGGCCCCGTTCTGTTGAATAGAGGGCTACAGTTCCTTATGCTGACCAATGCAATCATCATAAGATCAAAGATAGTTCATTTTATACTCACTCATGACTATCAATAATTGCTCTCTGAAAAATCAATAACAGTCCTTAATTAGTATCTAGTGTGAGGACATTTTATGTGATGTCAATATCAGGGTTGAAGGAATTAGACATCTAAATATCCTGTATCATAAGGATATTTTCAGAGACGTATATTTTCTTTAAATGTCCTAACTACAATATGATAACAGAGCTAAAGCTCAAAATATAGTAAATAAAAAGAGAGAAGTGAAGTTATTAATCAAGTTACATGTCTCTTTAACATATTTCATGGTCTTAAATATAAAAAGTGACTACTTAATAGTCACTAGATCTGAAGCTAGTTCTGTGAGATAAAGGAAGTGATCTATACTAGAGTAACAATTGTACATGTTCATAAAAATTTATGGTTACAATTTAGAGATTTGCTGTAATATTTTTAATATAAAGCATGATTATAAAATTATTTTGATTTTATTTCAGATTGCTAAATTTGTTTTTTACCCATCCAGTCTTATGTCTGTGAGAGAGTTGTTTTAACATGCTCTTGGCATAAAGTATCAAATATGTTGAAAGATAAGCACTTTTTAATGTACTTCTAGGCATTAAGAATATGAACAGTTCTCTAATTCATTAATTTGCTAGCAATTCTCTTCTGATGAAGAAATTTGCCAGTGGCTGTGACCTCAGCTCATAACTGAAGTAATGTGATGGATTTCCATGAGCCATACATGGAAATTAGCTCCATTAATTCATAGTGGTTGTTTTCCAATTTGTTTTATACCCCAAAATACCTGGAAAATTTAAAATCATTCATTGACAGTAGTTGTTCAATAGGCAATAATTCTCAAATAGAAGTGGAGTTGTGGCACATATCAAAATTTGTTGAAAATGGGCATGTGATTATCTCACATGTCACTTCACCTTAGGGTATCACTATTTCTAGAACACGTCTTACATGGCTGGAACAGGAGCAAGAAAGAGAGATGGGGGAGGTGCTACACAGTTTTAAACAACCAGATCTCATGAGAACTCACACTCACTGTCATGATAACAGCACCAAGGTGATGGTGCTACACCATTCACGAAGAATCCACCCCCATGACCCAGTCACCTCCCACTAGGCCCCATCTCCAACAATGGGGATTACAATTCCACGAGAGGTGGGTGAGGACAAAGATCCAAACCCTATCACCTACTCATCCAAATCTGAAAACAGTAGATCTAGAATAGGTTCAGAACTGGCATGACTCTGATGCAGGTGGGAGTTTAAGGACCACATGACACTTGGAATTTAGGGACCATTCCAATAAATTATGAAAACACAATGTATTTTATTTACTTAAAGATTTGAGGAGGTAAGAGTAAGACACAATTCTTGCTCTTAAGAGTCATATATGGAAACTCATTAAAATAAAATGTAAGAAAGTATATACAATTGCTATACAAAAGGGGAGGAATGAAACCTCATTTATTTTGTTGTGGAGGTGTCAGAAGTCTCCTAAATAAGTGTCACGTGATGTGAATCCAGTTGATAAACAGGAGTCAGTGAAACAGAGTGAAGGGTAGGATATGGAGTCATTGCAATTAAGGAAGTGATGTGAGAAAAAGTACAGAGACTTTTGTAAAATAGGTAACACGTATTAGTTTTCTATTTCCTGTAACAAATTAGCAAAAATAAGTGACTTATAACAACATACATCTATTATCTCATGGTTTCCATGGGTTAGGAGGTTGGCATAGTACAGCTGAGAACTCTGCTTTTGGGTACTGCAAGGATTCAATATAAGTGTTGACTGACATGCATTCCTTTCTGAAGCTGGGAGTCCTTTTCCAAGCTCACACGGTTGTTGGAAGAATTCATTTCCTTGCAGTTGTAAGATTAAGGTCGCTGTTTTCTTATTGAAGATCTCCATTCCTTGTCATTTGAAACTTTCACAAGCCCTCTCTTAACAACATGGCAGCTTACTCCTTCAAAGCCCGTAGGAGAATCTCTTACTTGAGATAGATAATCGTGAGAATAACTGTGCCATCATATTCACAATAGAACGTAACCTAATTAGGAGAATGGTATCCCAACACCTCTGTCATATTTTCTTGGCTCTGCCCACACTCCAGGGGAGGGAATTGTACAAAGGCGGGCCTCATTAGGATTCATCTTAGAATGCTGCCTACCACAGAGCATCCAGGCATAGTAAGAAAAATAGCCATAGGTTTCATACCACAGGCTTCTGTTTGAAGGATGAATCCTTTATATAGAGGCAAATGTAAAGCAAAATAGAGCAGGAAATATTCTAGGACATTTTGATGCATAAAGGAAGAAGTTTATCTATATTATCATAATATTTAGGCATGAAATATTGCTTACAGTACTTACTGGCATTCTGATTAAGAAACTAAGTTAATTGTATTCCTCTACCCCAAGGAAGCACAGTGACTGGTTATTTGAATGTTTTTTGTAACATGTATTGTAAATGTTTCATTTCTTTTGAGTACTCAAATCACTAAAAATAAATAATATCACTCATTAATTAAATATGATTGTTCCATACCATGCTTGGCACTGTACTTAATCTAAGCTTATTATATTGACATTTTTCACATAGATGTACTATTAGCATTTTACATTTGCTGAGAGAATATGGAAAACATTTATGTCGTTTGCTGCAAAATCATTAGTGCAATGCAGTATAGATCGAAGGGGAGTGTTCAACAAAATGGATGTAAATAATTCAGAACGAACTTAATTAGAAAGAATGTCATTTTTTAAACAATAGTTTTTCATCAATGTTCTAATAAGCTATTAATAGCAAAACCTTTAAGCAACAAAATAGAATTTTACTAAAGAAGAACTATCACTTGGACAGTAGCCAGACCTAAAGAAAAAAAACCCTAGTATTTACTAGGTAAAAATGGGGAGAAGGTTTACCATCAATAACTCTAATGTCCAGCCTGTTCCAGAGTTGCTCCACTTAATTATATATGTATATTATAAAATAAAACTCTGAACTTTGATTTCTAGTGTTTAGGCTATTTCTTTGTCTCAACTGTAACAGATAATTACTCATCTTTTCACTAGGGTTGATTTTGAAGAAACTTCCAGGAATCATTTAAAAATAGGAGAATCTAGATTCTGTAGACTTTTATATGTGTATATTGAAAATGTTTAAATGCTGTATATACTGTGCTATGAATATGTTATATTTTCCTGTAGAAATAATACTCATTGATGGCCTTTTTAGGCCCTACTAGTTGGAACATTGGCTACTGAGGTGAAGTTCAACACTCTACTTCTTTTAAAAAATATATTTGGAAATGGATATAAGGAATAAATCACTTTACAAAAAAACACTCCTAACCTGCAATGTGAAGCACAGGTTTTACTTCATTGAATCCTTACAATCCCCCTGTGCTAAGAGTACTTTTATCACTCTTCTGCACTGATGAAGAGCCTGAAGCGCAGATCTGCCATTTTGTCTATTGCAAAATAAGAACTTCAGTCTAGGTCCATTTGACTTGAGAGCCTATGCCAAGTGCTTCCAAAACCCCATTCATTGGCTGAATAATTGCTCTGAATGAATTTTCAGAGTACCAAGATATTGACACTTCAGCCCTAGAGCTGCCAGACAGGGTTTGTGGTCTCTGAAGCCCTTGAGCTTGTTGCTTCTGGGCCAATTCAAATAGTGTGGAGAAATCTTGTCATTTTATAACACATTAAAATGTAGTTAAGGACAGTGCCAAGCTCAGAGAACACTATCATGAGTTGCACAGATCTGACATTGGACATTTGGAATTTAGATTCTAGTAGGAAAAGACATCACCTTCAAAAAGTAAACAAAAAATTCATCAGAAATGTACCAAAAATAGGTTGAACATGCAAGCTCAAATAAGAAGAAAGTACAATAAATTACATGATACATGAATGGTGTGAATAACATCATGAATGGTGTGAAATTACATGAATGATGTATGTCTTCATCTGCTTTACAGAGACTTTTCAGTGAAGGCTTTTTTTGAGAAGGTGCTGTTTGAACTGATAGGAGAAAAGCATGAAGGATCTAGTCATTTGAAAAATCTGAGGGAAGAGTGTGCTAATCCAATCGAATTATCAAGAGTAAAAACAAGCAGCGCACCATGTTGTTCGAAATTCAAGTATCCTGTTTTATAAATTGCATTAAGCTAATATATCCTAAAAATGCCTTTAAAATCAAAACTAGGTGCTTAACCCAGGAAAACCAAATGCCCCTTATTATTATTTATAAAGTAATGAATAATTTTGATGATTATTCCTGGTTACTGTGAGGTATTAGAGTGTTCCATTCTGCAGGGTAGATTTGAACACATTGCTCTAAATTTGTCTCTTGGTATATCTTATAACGGCTGAAGGTATTCAGTAGCCCCTGGATAGATATGCTTCATTGAAATTGGTTGATTAATAAAAATGGACAAACTTAATATCACTGTGACTTTTGAGGAATTAAAATTTATTGTTTTGGCCAATTATATTATTTAGTAAGTTCTCTCTACCATCTGGTACTAACATATTGGCATTTCTGGAGGATTCATTATGGCTTTGTTAATTTTTCTGGTTCTATGCACTTGAACTCTTGTAGCCAGAAATTATTTAACTGAGATTGTCAAGGCATGTCAGAAAAAATATTATACTTCAGGTTAAATTGGAATTTCAGATAAACAAATAATTATTGTCTAATATAAGCATGTCCCAAATTGCATATGACATACTTATGCTGCAGAATATTAATTGTTCTTGTATAACAAAAGAAATAAAATTATTAGTACATTTTAATTTTAAGACATGCACAGTAAAAGGACGCTTTGGGGATTTGTGATACATAATAATTACATTTGAAAAAGATGTCATGGAGAAAGTATAAATGCTATAGAAGACAAGGTCAATTAAGGCTTTTCTCTCAGAAAACTTAATTTTTTTCTATTTATCTAAGAGTTAAAATTTTAATTAAATTGCTTTTCTATGATGTTTAAATAATTCTTATGTGTATCTGGGTGTGGTAGCTCACACCTGTAATCCCAGAACTTTGGGAGGCTGAGGTGGGAGGATCACTTGAGGTCAGGAGTTCGAGACCAGCCTGGCCAACATAGCAAAAACCTGTCTCTAGTAAAAATACAAAAATTAGCTGGGCATGGTGGTGCACACCTGTAATCCCAGCTACTCAGAAGGCTGAGACAGAAGAATCACTTGAACCCGGGAGGCAGAGGTTGCAGTGAGCCAAGATCGCACCACTGCACTCCAGCCTGGGTGACAGAGCGAGACTCTGTCTCAAAACAAACAAACAAACAAACAAACAAACATCATTCCCATGTGTGATTAGGTTAAAATGACCACACCATATAGGAGTGTTTAGCCACATAAAAGGAAGAAATATACAATGTGTTACTTATTCAATTTTGGTTATTATCATTTTCTACATGAAAGTGTAGCAACACATATTTACCAATTTGCTAAGGCTGCCATAACGCAGTACTGCAAATGCAAACTGAGTGGCATAAACAATAAAAATGTATTGTCTCATATTTCTGGAGCCTAGAAGTCCAAGCATAAGGTGACGGCAGGGCTGGTTTCTTTTGATGGCTGTGAGGGAGAATCTGTTCTTTGCCTCTCCCCTGGCTTCTGGTGGTTTGCTGGTAATCTGTGGCATTCCTTGGCTTGCAGGAACATCACCATGATCTCTGCATTCATCTTCACATGATATTTTCTTTGTGGGTGTGTCTGTGTTACAAATTTCCCTTCTATAAGGACACTAGTCATATAAGCTGCTCACCCTGCTCCAGTATGACCTCAGCTTAACTAATCCTATCTGCAATGACCCTATTTCCAAATAAGGTAACATTCTGAGGTACTGTGGTTAGAACTTCAAAATATTTATTTGGGATTGGGATGAGGCATTCATGGGTGTTCAACCCATAACAACATGGCAGAAAAAAATGGACATGAAATTTCAAAATACTTAAGACCCTATCTTCAAATTTGGTTCTTCACTACCTGCGCTCCGTTTGGAAAATCTCTTAATTTCTTTTTCTTAGCTACATGATCTGTAAAATGGAGCTAATAATTTTAGCTTTGTTTACTTTGCAGGGATTTTGTGTTAACTCAAAAGAAATTGTGATTTTTTTTACATGTACTACCAAGTAAAATATAAATCAGCCATTTAGGATAAATTTGGAGCTAAATAAACTATTAGTCAAAAGATAACTGGTGAAGGCACACCATTAATTTTTAGTGTTTGAAATAAAACGTAGAAAATAACTTGGGAGTCACTCTTAACTACTCTGCATTTTATCAATCCAGTCAACAGAGAGACCTAATAGTGTCAGTTCAGCCCCTTTTCTCTGCCAGTATAACCACTCCCTTGTTTATGAAATTTATCTCTTAATAGGTTTTTAAATATGCATTATTAATCCTTTGTACCTGTCCTCATTCTTTTTTCAGTATAATATTATTAAGAACAATATGTGAACTTGGCCTTAGTTGTGCAAAGAAGAAAGTCCAGGAGGACCTCACCTTAATTAATTGTATCTACCATGACCCTATTTCTCACTTTCAAGAATTCTCCTTGATGTGCTTACAATCTATTGGTGAACACAGCAGACAAAACAGAAAAGAAATAGAAACCTTTTTTAATAATGTCTATTTAGTTTTCATATTCTGATTTTAAATAATGAAGAATAATATCAGGAGAAAAAACAGAAAATTAGGAGCCAATATTATTTGTGAATGAGATGCAGCAGAAAAAACGACAGCAAATTAATCTACCAGATTAATCTCTTACGGCCATGAATAATTTATTCCAATAATTCAACGATGGTTCATAATAAAAATATTTATATATTTCATTACTTTAACTTTTTAAATGAAAATTACTTAAATGATTATATTGAAGATACCAAAATACTAAATTCAGCACTATTTCTTATTGAAAAACAACCTTCTGTGAGCTAGATATATAATGAAAATATTTTTATATAAAATGTATGTACCTGACACTATCAGCAACATCATTTCTTATCCAGTAATTTTGAAATTCAAAGGCACAGAAAAGAATATTATAAATTGCAAGAGTATGGCAATCTACATTTGTATATACTTTTAGATTCACTATCTTTGAATATTTTACTACTTTTATTTCGTCTTTCTTTTTTCCTTTCAACTATTTGAGAGATATTTGACAGACAGGATACTAATTTATTCCTAAACACTTTATTACATGTTGCTTAAGTGATAGCATTCTCCTACATAGCCTTAATACAATGGTTATGCTCAGAAAATTTAGCAGTAAAAACATTATCTACTATAGACTCCATATTTAAATATCCTCATTTATCTCAATGGACTTTTTCCCTGTCTTTGATTGTACGTTGTATTTAACTGATGTGCTGTGCTAGTCTCCATCATAATAGAGCATTTTCCCCATTGTTGTTGTTGTCAATGACATTGAGTTTTTAACAAAAATCAGATAAGTTCTAGGACTTATCTCTTAATCTGAATTTGTCTGGCTAGTTTCAGGTTAAAATATTTGGCAGGAATTCTACTTAGATTATGTCTCGTGCATTGTCACGTTCAGGGTTGCACACTTGGAGACTTGGGAATATCACTGTGTTTCATTTTGTTAATATGTTTGGTCATTGTATTAGTTTTCTATTGCTGTGCAACAAATTATCAAAATATTAGTACCTTAAAACAATACAAATTTGTCTCACAATTTCTAAGAATCTGAAGTCTGACACATTTTAACTCAGCTCTCTGCTCAGGATCTCACATGGCTGAAATCAAAGCATCTGTCTGATGCATCTGGAGGCTTGGACTAGGGAAAAGTCAGCTTCCTCTTTTAACTTGGCAGAATCATTTTCTTGCAGCTGTATTACCACAGTCCCTATTTGCTTGCTAACTCTTGGCTAGATCACTGTCAGCTTCCAGATACTGCCGATAATTCCTTGCCACGTGGCTTCCATGGGCAATGCAGATGGATAGCTGCTGCTTCTGTCTCAGGCAAGCAGGAGCAAGTTTCTCTGTTTCCTCCCTCACCAAAAAGCCAGAGAAAACACTGTACTTTGAAAATCCTCACTTGATTAAGACAGGACAAATCAGGATAATTTCCTTTTTGCTATATAACATAACATAGTCATGGGAGTGATATTTCATTATATTCATAGGTTCTACTCACATGCAATGGGAAGTTACTTTACAGGTGGGAAGTTACTTTACAGACCTTTTATGCCAGAAAGTGACAACAATCAGATTTTACATTGTTTAAAAAAAGTGTGGGGGCAGGGGTGCGGGGCAGGTAGGAATTGGGGGTTGGGGACGACTTAGAATTACTTGGTCTTTGAAGGTCTTAAGGATTTACATAAAGCATTATTTGACCTTTGCCTTTTGTATGGGTAGTTATTTGATACATTGTGTTACTTCCAAGGAAATTGATTCCTTTAAGTGCTCAATCAGTTCTCCTGGGGTCAAGTATAATTGAAAAATATTTTAATTAAATATTTTCATTAAAAACATTTTATAAAATAAAATGTTATTAAAATGTTTATATAAAATATTTTGTATAAGCCTTAAAATGTGTCTGGGCCAGGTGCAGTGGCTCATGCCTGTAATCCCAGCACTTTGGGAGGCCATGGTGGGCAGATCACCTGAGGTCCCCTGACCAGGTTCGAGACCAGCCTGGCCAACATGGTGAAACCCCATCTCTACTAAAAATGCAAAAATTAGCTGGGCATGGTGGCACACGCCTGTAATCCCAGCTACTTGGGAGGCAGAGGCAGGAGAATCACTTGAACCCAGGAGGTGCAGGTTGCAGTGAGCCCAGATGGCGCCACTTCAGCCTGGGCGACAGAGCAAGACTCTGTCTCAAAAAAAAAAGAAAAAAAGAAAGTGTCTAAAATTTTGCTAAATATCCTTTATAATTCTATTGTTGCTTTGTTTTAATAACCTCCCTTTGTCATTTCTGATTTTGTATATGTATGTTCTGTATTTTTTAAATTATGTTATCTAGTTGCTTTGTTAAAAGTACAGCATTTTTATTCACTAATTACTGTTATATTTCTGTTTGCCTTTAACCTCTTAAATTGCTAATTTTGTCATTATAGTTTCCCTCCTGGAGTGTTAAATGACCTCTCCAGATTTTATACGGGTTTTAAGAAAAAGAATAGCAGTAATATTTTCCTATGTGTTCTTTAAGCAAAAAGTTCTCCTTGATCATATCAATTAAGTGCTGATCTGCTTTGTGTCATCTCTGTCTTTGAAACTAATACTTCACTTTTTAAATCCGCTTTTAAAAATTATATTTTATTCTTATAATTGTATAATCTTATATTTTTGTATATTGCCTTGGTGAGCATAATTGAATTGCTTGTTTCTTACCTTTTATTCTTTGAATGAACCTCAGTATTCAAAAATGATCTTTTAATATAATAGCTTTACAAATACTTTTAGTTTTTATTTTCATAGACAAGTGAGAATGATTTATATTTTTCTTATTATCTTTGTCTTATTTTAAACTAAAGACCATATTTACCTTAAGAAATTAGTTGAAGTTGATGACATTTTTTTCTTTGTTTAAAGGTATTTTCTACAACCTGATGATTTTGTTTTCTTTTTTTTACAAGTTAGAAAGAAATGACCTATAAGCCAATACTTGGATGTTCTTTAGTTTCTTGTTGCTGTTAGCACTTTTACCTATTTTGTTCACAATTTTTACTGTCCTATTTAAGTTGTCTCATTGATATGTCAATTTTGGTCATTGTCTTTTTTTTTTTTTTTTTTGAGACAGTGTCTTGTTCTATTGCTCAAGCTAGAGTGTAGTGACGTGAACATAGTTCACTGCATCCTTGACCTCCCGGGCTCAAAGGACCCGCTCACCTCAGCTTCCTGAGTAGCTGGGACTATAGGCCCGTGCCACCACACTTGGCTGATATTTTTTAGAAATGGTGTCTCGCTATGTTGCCTAAGCTGGTCTCCAACTCCTGGGCTCAAGCAACCCTCCCTCCTCGGCTTCCCAAACTGGTGGGATTACTGGTGTGAGCCACCTCGCCCAGCCAGTAATTGTCATTTTAAAATAAAACTACCTATTTAAACACGATTTCAGAAGTCTTCACATATATACACATATTGTATTTATATAAATTATCTTTTTAAAAATTTCTACTAATATTATTGAAATTTGCACATTGTTCAATTAGTACTGAAAGTAGAAAAACTAACATTATTTCTTTTAACAATTAAATTTTGTATTGATCTAGTAATTTTGCTTTAACTTTTCATTATTTTCTACTTTATTCCTTGGTTAACTTGTTCTTATGCTGAAAACAAAATGCAAGTCTTCAATTTGTTAATTTTTTCTCATCATTTTTGATTCATAAACAAATTTAAAGGAATGAAATACTTTACCCACACTCCAAAGTTTTGCTGTAGAGTATATGTTGGGCATTTAAAAATGTGTTAGTGATATCTGCATTTTTTTTCCTGAGCTCATTTGTGTGTGTGTGTGCACTTCCAATGCTTCTGTTTGGTTACTTAAAATTATTACTCTCTTTGCTATAATGTGACTTGAAATGTGTATATATTATTTACATTTAAATATTAATGATTCACTTTTCCCATACCCTTTGAAACATGCATATTTTTCTTATTCTATAAATTTGATAATGTAATTTTTAATATTTATGTTATTAATTTATTAAATATTTGCTTCCTTTACTCATAAAATATGAAAGTGATGTACTCAAGTTTTCTTCTAAAACTATTTTTCCCCTTTTCCTTGAATTCTTATGTTTTCCTTAATGAATTGTATTGCTCTCTTTCTACAGATAATCTAAAAAGGGCCAACTCCTGATACACAGTAAAAAGATGTATGATAATAACAACAATAGCAATAGTAATTTTCTTAGGAGATAATAACGATAGTCATGAGAGTTCCACCACTGACTGTGTGTGGTGTGGCATGATATGGGAAATAAGAAAAAAAGCATGAAGCACGAAAGGTGGGGCCGGAGTAGTATGATATTACTTCTGACATTAAGAGCAAGTAATAGTCTTGACATGTGTAGATTGCTTAATAATATTTTTTTATGGGAGTCCCACATATGGCTAAAAAGCTAAACATGTCTGCTGTTCAATTTCTATGTCAGTATCTTTTCTATCTTGCAAATGCCATCCAGGTTGAGGACAGAAAATAACAAATAAAAGAATATAAGCCACTATTAATAATATCCAGAAAATAAAATACTAAATATATGTATATATTTAGAAAATAAATATACTGAGGGTGTATTTTAGTCATTTCTTTTCTATGCATGTTCACATTCATGCTGATTTGTTGAGAACATATGATTAAACTGATTCTTTATTTTAGCATCCTTCTTTCCCCCAACCAATAACATATTTTAAAATGTTTCCCATGTCATTAAATCGTCTTATATTACATTATATAAATGGGTCTATAATGACCCTATAGGGCAAAGGCTGGCTAGGTGAATAATCCTAATTCTTCTTCCTGGCACAGAGGAAATTTCCCAGCCTAAAATATGTGCCTGTCTGATTTAAAAATCCTACACATACCATTAAGATCGTTTTGAGTAGTCAGAATAGCAATGATGAATCAGTAAATGCCAAGGTCAACAATGTAAACACATTGAATAAAACCCCATCTCTGTATCATGTTGATAATTGAAGTATTCTGATTTACTTCTATTACTTAAACAAAGAAACAGATAATGTGACCTGCAAACAAGCACTTCTTTGAATGCAGGCATTTCTGGGAAGCAGGAGATTTAGAAGGATTTAATTTGTGTTGTCACCATTGTCCTGTATCAGGAGAGTATTTGTGTTCTGGTGTTCAATTCAGAACCTCCCTACCCAGGCCTCACTGTTTTAACAATAGATAGGTACAGAGATATCAATGTGAAAAATCTCTGTATAGAATTATTGGGGTGAAAACTATTTTTCAGAAAATGAGCCAGTATACAGCTACAGTCCAGTGGATGGAATAAAAAACAAACAAAACATCTTAAATACCCACTTTATTCTCATGAAAAACGTGAATCCTTGTGTGCAATACATTTTTTTCCTAAATATCCTTCAACTAAAAGTCAAGGAACTGGCAAGTTAGCACTTCTGTGTGCTCTAGAGAAATGACCTTTGCAACCCCTTCGTTTTCTTTCCTCCTGTTTCACTCTTATTCTGTTTTCCAACTATAATTTTTTTCTTTTAGTTGGCATTCCATGCAAACCAATGTTGTTACCTTTGGTTATGATTTTATATTTTAACCTTATTTCCTCCTTGACATTTACCTTTCCATCCATGATCTGTTTTTCCCTAGCAGCGGGACCTTCTTCTCCTTCTGTGCCACATAATAATAAGATCAAGAGGGTAGATGTGGGGTGCTCACAGCCTGATCTCTACTGCAGTTAAAGTCTGCAAGGTTAGAACTATTATTATTTTACATTTAGCTTCTTTTGAGTTGTGCCTGTGGAACAAGTAATGAATGTTTTCTGAACTCTCATATTTTCCTTCCACCTTCCCTCTCCACTTTTCTGCAGCATTAATGGCCAGAAAAACAAATATTGTTTTGACAGCAGATTCCAAGTAATATATACCGACCAGGTTTTGTATATAACAATCATTCTTGAGTTAGCCAGTTTTAAAGAACAGTTAATAGAGAAAATCACATCGATGTGAAAAATGATGTCATTAAATCTTTTGTTTTTCTGCTGTCTCCTCTTGCTGTAAGCAAACACTTATAAATGTCACAGAAGGAAAATGTCCTGAGAGATTCTTGTCCTTCCAGCTTGAATGTTATGGCTGTACTTCTGAGGAAGACTGTTGCAATATTTTATATTAAGATAAAAATACGAGTTTTGTTTCACCTGAAATTCTCCTGAAACCTCACGTGTTTCACCTCAAAGAAATAATTATATGCAGATAAGACAGCTATTGTTAACTCAGTTTAACAAATGTAACTTGCTCCCTTCAAAATTACCTGTTTATGCTTTAGAGTGTCTATCTAGCCAAGAGATATTAAAAGTTCTAACTTCCTCTTATACTAAGTAGGCCACTGCGTGGGCAGTGATGTTAGTCAGCAGAATCACCAATCCGTGGTGATGAGTAATACCTCTTAACATTTTCCAAACCTATGTACACACAAATTGCCTTAATATTCCCCTACACACTTTTTAGAGAAATGGGGAAAATGTGAAGTATGAAGGATATTTAGAATACGTGTTAATTCCTAACAGTTTTAAAATAATACAATGATCTACATGGAGATTTCAATCCGAACAAGTTGTAGTAGTTGAGAATTTACTTATCTCAGTGTCTCAGCAGTTTTGCATTTCAACAATAATAGCTGAGGGCTAATTTGAGATGATTGTATTGTTAATTGAGGTGGTTAGGAGGGTGTGTTTTTAATTTTTTTCTTTTTCATAGAAGCAAGGACTCTGTTATTTTGAAATAATATGCTCAAGCATTACTTTGTTATCATTTACTTGACAAAGTCAAGCTTGAGGTACATTTAACTATCAACTTAGCATTGAAGCCTCATGATGTGTGTTGAGACACTGTTTTAGAAGATGAGAGCTCACAGTATAATGGAAAGTGATTAAGGTAAAAGAATAAAGTGATTTCCTGTTTCTCTGAAGTACTTTTCAAAATTTATTGGTTCTTTTGGACAAAATACTATTTCTTGTGTGTTTTAGATGGCGTTACTGGCCCAATTCTTCAACCATCCCTGTAGCCATTCCCCTACTATGACATCATTATGGTTGGAGCATATTTCCTACCCTTGACTTTGGAATTGATTGTGTGATTTGCTTTCATGAATAGAAAGAGTCAAAAGTGACTGCTATTTTCAAGTCAAGGATTTAAGAGGCCTTGCATGTTTCTGTTTGCCCTTTTTCACTTCTGCCATTATCATGAGAAGAATCTGTGCTAGTCAATCTGCCAGTCAAAAATGAATGACAAACATATCAGGCAGAGCCACCCAATGTTACTAGAGGCTTTCAGAAAGATGCATATTAGTGCAAGCCTCTGCACGTGATCCTGGTTTAAATCAGCCGAGCTTCACAACATTGTGTATCTGTGAGGATAAATGAGTATTGTATTAAACCACCAGGATTCGAATAATAGCTTTAGTGAGATTTAACTGAGTTATAATGAATAGCACATATTTAAGTTATACAATTTGGTGAGTTTTGACATATATTTCTACTCCTAAAATCATCATCACAAAATTACCATCACAAGATAATGAACATAATTATTCCCCAAATTCCAAAGTTTCCCACACTATTTTGTTGTCTCTGATTTCTTCAATTCATTCCTTATCCCATTCACAGAAACCACAGATCTGCTTTTGGTCACTATAGATTTGTTTGTATTTTCTGAAGTTTTATCTGAATGAAATAATATAGTAGATATTATTTTTTGTCTAATTTCTGTCAGTAAAATTATTTTCAAGATCATCCATGTAGGAGTATGTATCAGTAGTTTCATCGTTTTTTGTTTCTGAATAGTATTCTATTGCATGATTGCACCACAATTGTGTTACTCATTAACCTTTTGAAAGCTCTTTGAGTTTTTTCAATTTGACATTTTTAAAAACAAAGTTCTATGAGCATTAAAGTACAACATTTTATATAAACAGATAATTTTCTTTCTCTTAAGTACATAACTGAGACATATGGTAGATTACATTTGACTTATTAAAAACTGCCAGACTGTTTTCCAAAGTGATCATGCCATTTTGTTGCAGGATTTTTCTCTTGTCCCTTTGCCAGTGGGGGACCTCTGGCCACTGATGCCAGAGGCCTCACTCGGGACATGCTACCTGCTGCAAGAGGCGCCTTGTCCAATCGGCCCACTAGGCAGAGTCTGGCTTGTGCACCGGTTCCTGAGTTCTTGTACCATGCCCAAGAAGAATGAGGATGCACTGACAATGGAAGAGTGAGCAAGGCAGGGAGTTTTTATTGAGTGATTAAACAGCCTTCAGCAGAGAGGGGACGTGTGGTGGTCCCCCAACCCAAAGGCAAGAAAATTCCCTCAGTGTGGCTGAGTCCTGGGGCTTTATATGGGCTCAGAATAGGGGAAGGGCAGCCAAACAGGAACAGAAGTTCTCACTCTGGGTTGTGGGTTTCATCTGGGACCAGCAGTCCAGTCTTTCAGCCTTTGTGTGATTTTTGGCTTGAAGGTGGGGTTTCTCTGGGGAACCCCCTTTATCTGCCTAGGCATATGGCTTTCTTCTGTTGCTATCAATTTTACATTCCTCAAAAATAGTTTATGAGGTTTCCAGTTTACCGATATCCTGACCAACACTTGATATTGTCAGTCTTTTTAATTTTAGACACCCTGGTATAATAGAGTGGTATATCCTTGTGATTTTCATTTGTATTTCCCTAAAAAACTTTGATGTGTAGTATCTTTTTATTTTCTTATTTGTCAACCACATATCTTCTGTGGTGAAATGCCCAAATTTTTGGCCATTTTTAATTAGGTTTTTTTTTCTTATTAGTGAGTTTTGTGAGTTCTGTATATATTTTAGATAGTCTTTTATTAGGTATGAGAATTTCAAATATTTTCTTCTAGTCCGTGAGTTATTTTTTATTTCCTTAGCGGTTGGTGTTTGTGAAAGATTAGACACCTTTAATTTTGATGAAATCCCATTTATCAATTTTTCTTCCATGAATTGTGCTTATTTGTTTTTAATACAAGAAATTATTGCAAAACCCAAGATTACACAAATTTCCTTCTCTGTTTTCTTCTGGAAATTTTGCAGTTTTGGATTTTAAATTTTGGGCTATGATCTATTTTGAGATAAGTATTTTATATATATGTAAGTTGAAGGTCAAAGGTCTTTTGGAGTCTTGTTTGTTTTGCATATTGTTAACCAATAATTCTGACACTGTTATCTTTTCTCCCATTGAATTACCATAGCATTTAGTAAATAATAAAATTAGGCATTACTTAGTTTCATTGTTCCGTTTGTGTATCCTAACTCTAAAATCACAGTTTTATTTACTGTTGCATTATAATCAAACTTGAAATCTGGTAATATAGTACTGTCATTTTGTTCTTGTTCTTTAAGTTTTTTCTTTTTAACATATTCTATTTTCTTGCATATTTTTATATATTTTTAAATCAGCCTGTCAATTACTATAAAAAATGTCTACTGAAATTTTGATTTGTATTGCATTGATTCTGTAGATTAATTTGCAGAGAATGGACCACTTATAAAAATATTGATTTTTCTGATCCATGATAATGGTATATCTATCCATTTATTTAGTTCTCCTTTAATCATTTCTATTTCTCTTAGCCACATTTGCAGTTTTTAGTATACAGTTACTACACATCTCTTGTCAAATTTATTCCTTACTAAATCATATTCTTGATGTTTTTATAAATGACATTGCCTTTCAATTTAATTTCTTATTTTTGGCCCTTATTATATAGAAATAAAATGTATTAGTATATTAATCTTGTATTATATAAACTTACAAGGCCCAGTTATTAGTTCTAGTAGTTTTGTGTAAATTTAATAGGTTTTTCTACATTGCCAATTTGTCATGAGCTAAAACACACAATTTTTTTTTTCCTTTATTAACTATATGTTTATAACCTTTTTTCTTCTTACCCTTTTCCAGTTGTTGAACTGCTTATGTCACGTGAAATAGAAGTGATGACAGCAAATGTCTTTGCCTTGTTCCTGATCTTCAATTATAGTATTCTCTTTTTCAGCATTGAATATATTATTAGCTGTATTGTCTGGATTCCCTTGATCGTGTTTACAAACTTCACTTGTGTTTATAGTTTGCTGAGAAATTGTAACAGAAATATATGCATGCTAAATTTCCTAAACTGATTTTTCTGATGTCTCTTGAGATAATTATTATTTGTCTCTTAACTGGTGTATTGCATTAATTTGATTTAAAAATATTAAATTAACTGTTTGGGAGACAAATATTGTACGTCACAGTATATTATCTTTTTTATATATTGAGTTTTATTTGCTAACAGTCTTTTAGAGGTTTTTCATTTATGTTCATGAAAGACATTGGTCCATATTTCTCTTTTAGTTTCTTGTTATGAGTAATGTTGACTCATAGAAGTTACAGGGAAATATTCTGTCCTCTTCTGTTTTTCTAAATAGTTTATGTAAAATTGATATTGTTTCTTCCTTAGATGTTTGTTGACTTCAACAGTTAAATATATGGGACTGGTATCTTTTTTTTTTTTTTTGGATGAGCTTTCTGTTATACATTCAATTTCTTTTATAGATATATATGTCAATTCAGAGTATCTATTTCTTCTTTAATGAACTTTGGCAAGTTATCTCTTTCAAGAAATTTTCCCTTTTCATCCAAATTGTCAAATTTATTGATATTAGGTAATTAATATTTCCTTAATAACTTGTTAATATCTGTAGTGATGTACCTATTCTATTTACAGTTATGGGTTATTTGCATTTCCTGTCTCTTTCCTTGTCAGACTGATTAAACGTTAATCACTTTTTATTTATTTATTTATTGACTTTTAGTGAAAGGGAATCTTGTCGAAAGTCAGAATTTTGTTTCATTGGCTACCACTACTGTTATTGTTTTCTATGTCATTTAATCCTGCTCCTGTCTATCTTATTTCCTTGCTTCTGCTGACTTTTGTTTTCTTTTATTTTCTCTTTCTTTAAAGTAGAGGCTAAGGTAATAGACTTGAGACCTTTCTATATTTCTAATGTATGCTATTAGTGATACAAATTACTCTCTCAATATTTCTTTGGTAGCATTTCACTAACTTTGATATATTTGGTTTTTAATTTCTTTTCCTGCATATTATTTTTAATTTCTCTTTCAATTTCATGTTTTATTGATTGCTTACTAGAATTTGATTATCTGGCTTTCAAATATTTCGTGATTGTCTTGATACGGTTGATAAAAGACAAATTCTTTTACCAAATTAAATTCAGAGGAGTTTTACTGAGCAATGAATGCTTCATGAATCAGGCAGCCTTCTGAGCCAGGGTAGGCTCAGAGACTCTAGCACAGCCACATGGTGAAAGAACATTTATGGACAGAAAAAGGAAAGTGATGAACAGAAAATGGAAGTGAGGTACAGGAACAGTTGGGTTGGTTAAGGCTCATCGTTTGCCTTACTTGAACACAATTCAAACAGTTGGCTATATATGGTTGGCCAAGACTTAGTGGTTGGCACAAGTGTAGGCTACAGTCTGTTTACACCTCCACTTTTTATAGTTCATAGTGTGCAGAAAAACCTTCAGGCCAAACTTAAAATATTTAAGGAGGCAGCTTTAGGCTAACCTTGATTTAACATGGTTCAATTAGTTGTTATTAATTCAATTACACTGGTCACAGAATATATGGTGTATCATTGAACTACTTTAAAATATAATGAGACTTATTTTATAACACTTAGTATATCAACCTTCTTAAGTGTTTCATGTACACTTGTAAAGAATGTGTATTCTGCCCTTGTTGGGTGATACGTCCTACACATACAATTTAGGTTGATTTGTTTAATAGTGCTGTTTAAATGTTTTGTATCCTTACTGAGTTTCTACCTGTCTTTGCTACCCATTATTGAGACAAGGTCGTTGAAAATTTCGATTAGAATTGTTTATTTGTATATTTCTTCTTAAAGTTATGCAAATATTTTGATTTATATATTTTGAAGTCCTTTTCTTAGGTGAAAAAAAATAGAATTATTTTGTCCTCTTAATGAATTGATTCCTTTAGTATTATGAAATAGCCCTCTTTACCCCATCCAATATTCTTTGTTCTGAAATCAACTATCTGATTTTAACACAGCCACTTCAGGTTTATTTTTATTATTTGCATGATAAATATTTTTCTCTTCTGTTACTTTTGCTTTATTTACATTGACATTAGTTACATGTAGGCAGCACATATTTGGATCAATTTTTTCACATTTTCTAATCTGAGTCACTTTTTTGGGGAGTATTTAAACACTTCATATTTAATGTGGTTATTAACAAGATTTTTTATATCAATGATCTTGCTATTTAATTTATATTTTTCACATATCATTGTTTCACTGTTGCTCTTTTTCTGTTTCTTTTTAGATTGAATACTATTTTTTAAAATTATCTTCTTTATTGGCTTATTATCTGTTCCTTTTTTGGGTTATTTCAGTGATTGTTTTAGATTTTTTTGGTATACATGTTTCACTTTCATAGTCTGTCTGCAAGTAATGTTATATCACTTCACATTTAGTATAAAGATGTTATAATAGTATACTTTCATTTCTCCCCTCCTAGCCTTTATGCTGTTATTGTCATACATACGCTATTTATGTAAATCCTACAGTGTGTTGCCATTTTTTGCTTTAAACAAGCCTCATGATTTAATATATAAAAAAGTGTGTTATATTTAATCACATGTTTACATTTTTGCTGCTTTTCTCTGTAGATATAGACTCCCATCTGAAATCTATCTTCCTCCAGAATTTTTGAAAATATTTATTGTAGTGAAGGTCTGCTCGTGATGAATTCTTTCAACTTTTGTATATGTTAAGATGTCTTTATATTGTCTTTATTTTTTGACAATAGAAAGGTTTTGAAAATCTTTTGGCTGGATATAGAATTTTGGGTTGTCAGTTTGTTCTTTTAGTACTTTAAAAATGTTGCTTCATTGCCTTCTAACTTGTATTGCTTTGGATGAGCAATCTGCGGTTTCCCTGCCGGTATATGACATTTTCCCCCTCTGGCTGATTTTAAGATGTTCTCCTTATCTTTGATTTTAAACAATAAAATTATATGCACTTTTTGTATTTAGAGTTCACAGAACATATTGGATAGATGAGTTTGTTGTTTTTATGAAATGTGGAAAATATACCCGATATTCCTTTATATATACTTTATAATACTCCCTGTCCCTCAGAGACTCTAAATATACATGTAGCAAGTCCCTTGAAGTTGTTTTGCCACTCACAGTGCTCTTTTCAATTTTAAAATTCTTTTTTACTGTTTGTGTTTTATTTTGAACAGTTTATATTGCTATGCTTTCTAGTTCATTGATTTTTTCTTCAACG
Organism: Pongo abelii; assembly: GCF_028885655.2. Taxonomy (NCBI): domain Eukaryota; kingdom Metazoa; phylum Chordata; class Mammalia; order Primates; family Hominidae; genus Pongo; species Pongo abelii. The sequence goes on from NC_071990.2 coordinate 142,038,908, forward strand.
TTTAATCTACTGTTCATCTTAAGTAGTATATTTTTTAACTCCAAATTGTATTGTTTAGCTCTAGAAGTTCTATTTAAATGTTCATCTTTAATGTTGCAACTCTTTACTTTAAATATCAGTTTTGTCTTCCATCTTTTTGAGTGCAATATAGTTATCATTACTATTTTATTAAGTTTGCTTGAGTAATAGAATTAGCTACTATTAGCTAACACTTGAATGATAGAATTAGCTACTATTTTATAACAGTCTACCTTCTAATTCTATTACTTGAGTCATTTCTGATTGTGTTTCTATTGATTGAAATTTCTTCTCATTATGTGTCATATTTTTCTGCTACTTTGCATACTTAGTAATCATAATAGGATGTCAGACATTTAAATTTTATATTTTTGGCGGCTGATTTATTTATTTATTTTTAGATGGAGTTTTGCTCTTGTCTCCCAGGCTGGAGTGCAGTGGCGTGATCTCAGCTCACTGCAACCTCCGCCTCCCAGGTTCAAGCAATTCTCCTGCCTCAGCCTCCTGAGTAGCTGGGATTACAGGCGCCTGTCACCACGCCTGGCTAATTTTTTTGTATTTTTAGTAGAGATGGGTTTTCGCCATGTTGGGTAGGCTGGTCTCGAACTCCTGACCTCAGGTGATCCACCTCGGCCTCCCAAGTGTTGGGATTACAGGTGTGAGCCACCACGCCTGGCCGGGTGCTGAATATTTTTGTATTTCTATAAATATATTTAAATTGTATTCGGAAGCACCATTTTTCACCTGAGTATAATTTGATTCTTTCTAATCTTGCTTTTAAAATTGTTATAAGTGGGCTGGGCGCGGTGGCTCATGCCTGTAATCCCAGCACTTTAGGAGGCCGAGGCAGGTGGATCATGAGGTTAGGAGATCAAGACCATCCTGGCCAACATGGTAAAACCCCATCTTTACTAAAAATAAAAAAAAATTAGCCAGGCATGGTGGCAGATGCCTGCGGTCTCAGCTACCTGGGAGGCTGAGGCAGGAGAATTGCTTGAACTCGGGAGGCGGAAGTTGCTGTGAGCCTACGTCATGCCACTGCACTCCAGCCTGGGCAACAGAATGAGACTCCATTTCAAAAAACAAAAAAAAAAAGAAAAAAATTTGTTATAAGTGATCACAACTGCCTTTATTTTACTTCTCGACTGAGGCAACACTCGTTAAATACTTTTTCCAATGCCCTATGACTCACTAGATTTTCTACTTTGGTTTGTTGGAGCACAAACAATTCCTGACCTTGTATAATCTTTGAGGATTTTTCTCTCCATTTTATTTGAGCACTTTTTCTCTGGCCTCTGCTATTTTCCTTATATGCGTTTACTGATTGGGATCTATCTGCTGACTCGGGATACCATTCACTGGTTTTCAGAACTCGTTCTGTCTAGTTAACTCTCTCTTTCCTGGCGCTGTTCCCTGCAAATTCTACCTGTGTCAGTTTCACTACTCTCATTTTCTCAACTCAAGTCCTGTGCACTGCATCTTAGCTCCACTGCCCTAGGCAGTGTTCTGGAAACTTTATGCAGATACTAAGCTGGAGCACTTCTAGGACTTACCTCACTTTCCTCTTCTCTCAGAGATCACCTTGCTGCCTAGAGTCAAATATCAGTAAGCCATGATTTCATATATTTTGTCTATTTTATTTTAGTTATGGGTATGAACATTAAGCCAGCCCTGTTACTCAATCTTTGCCAGAAGCAAAATTCCAGTCTGTGAATTCTTAACATAGGCATAAAAGCAATTCAATGATCAACCATGAGTCTTTTTCATAAATGGCACTGGAACAACTTTGTAAATGTATGGGAAAAATTAACTTTAGTCCGTACCTTAGGCTATGCCCAGATTTAACCTGAGATGTATCACAGAATTAAGGTGAAAGCCAAAAGTTTAAACTAGAAGAAAACTTTATATAAGCTATTTTCCTTAGAGACGGTACAAAATAAGCACATATTAAGATGTAATCAAAATTAATTACTTCTCAACATTCTCAACACAAAACATCATTAAGAATATGAAAATGTAGCCCATAGTCTGGAGGACTATTTAACAAGACACTTGCTTCCAGAATATTAAAAATTATGCATAGAATTCAATGCTAAAGAAGATAATTTTAAAATTTAAAACATAAAGTTAAATAGACCCTTCTCAAAAGAAAAAAATTCATGAGAGAACAGAAAGCTCATAAAATATTGCTCATCATCATTAGTCATGAAGGGAATGAAAATTACAATCAGGTGAAATAAATTTTTGCAGCCACTATGATGCTCAGAATTAGAAACTATGACAATAATAAATGTTGTTGAGAATGCAAAGCAACTGGAATATAGTAGAATCATTTTGAAAAACATATTGTCAGATAGTCAGATAGAGGGCTAGATATATGTGTGTATGTGCGTGTGTGTGTATGTATGTATATCTGATCAAGGGATTTAATTTCTATCTTTTTATCCAAGATAAATAAAACAAAAGATTTGTGCAAGAATGTGTATACTGGCATTCTTCATATTAACTAAAGACTGGAAACAAAGCAAATGTCCATCAATAGGAGAATAAATAAACACACATGATATATTCTAACTATAGACTAATATTTATCAAGAAAAATCAAATAAATAATAAATTACAGATGCACAAAAGAATAGAACAAAATTTAAAACATTATGCTAATTTTTAAACAATTTGGAACAATGAAATGTTAAACATTATGAAAATTGTATATACGAACAACTACTGTAATGATTAAAAATAGGCAAAACCAGTCTTTAGTGGTGGAAATAAGAATTGTCTGCAGTGGGTGCAACTAGAAAAAGAATGTGATCATTTTCTGTTGTAATGACAGTGTATTATACCCTGATTTAGGCATTGGTTGCATAGATTACACATTTATTAAAATTCATTGATGTGTACCTTGAAAATCTGTTCATTGCAAACCATACAAACTGTTCTTCAACATAAACAAAATGGAATCAATGCAGATAAAAGAATAGAGCTTCTAACACTATGACAATTAAACTTTGGGCATTTTTGAGAGGTCGTGTATATTTTAAAATATATCACATGATAATTGTATATTCTAAATACAGACACCTGAAATTGAGTATCCTTACCCATGATGGGCATTTTGGTCAAAATATTGTACAGAAAATCACATAAGAAGATACTCAGTGCACTTTTCAGTCTTTACAGGAAAGGCAGTTGGTTGATACAATAAACATATCATGGGTATAACGTAGGCAATTCGGGCAAATCTTCTTTTTTTTTTTTTTTGTTGGTTGGTTGGTTGATTTGTTTGAGATGGGATCCGGCTCTGTCATCCAGGCTGGAATGCAGTGGTGTGATTACAGCTCACTGCAACCTCTGCCTCCTCGGCTCAAGTGATCCTTCCACCTCAGCCTCCTGAGTAGCTGGGACGACAGGTGTGAGCCTCCACACTCAACTATTTTTTTTTTTTTTGTATTTTTTGTAGAGATGGGATTTCACTATGTTGGCCATGCTGGTCTGGAACTCCTGGGCTCAAGCAAATGGCTCTCCTCAGCCTCCCAAAGTGCTAGGATTATAGGCATGAGGCACCATGCCCAGCAAGTCAGGAAAACCTTTGCTCAAGATTTCAGAACTAATGAGTGCCTCTACATCTGTGATCTCCTTGAATTAGAAATAATAGATTAGAAGATGAAATAAAGGAAGTATAAATTTTCAGATTCAATTACCTAAATATAACCCTGAGCTTTGTTTTTTTTTTTAAATTAGTGGCTCTTTTTTCTTTTTTTTCTTTTATTATTATTATCCTTTAAGTTTTAGGGTACATGTGCACAATGTGCAGGTTAGTTACATATGTGTACATATGCCATGCTGGTGTGTACACCCATTAACTCATCATTTAGCATTAGGTATATCTCCTAAAGCTATCCCTCCACCCTCCCCCCACCCCACAACAGTCCCCAGAGTGGGATGTTCCCCTTCCTGTGTCCATGTGTTCTCATTGTTCAGTTCCTACCTATGAGTGAGAAGATGTGGTGTTTGGTTTTTTGTTCTTGCGATAATTTACTGACAATGATGATTTCCAATTTCATCTATGTCCCTACAAAGGACATGAACTCATCATTTTTTATGGCTTCATAGTATTCCATGGTGTATATGTGCCACGTTTTCTTAATCCAGTCTATCATTTTGGGACATTTGGCTTGGTTCCAAGTCTTTGCTATTGTGAATAGTGCTGCAATAAACATACGTGTGCATGTGTCTTTATAGCAGCATGATTTATAGTCCTTTGGGTATATACCCAGTAATGGAATGGCTGGGTCAAATGGTATTTCCAGTTCTAGATCCCTGAGGAATCGCCACACTGACTTCCACAAGGGTTGAACTAGTTTACAGTCCCACCAACAGTGTAAAAGTGTTCCTATTTCTCCACATCCTCTCCAGCACCTGTTGTTTCCTGACTTTTTAATGATTGCCATTCTAACTGGTGTGAGATAGTATCTCATTGTGGTTTTGATTTGTATTTCTCTGATGGCCAGTGATGGTGAGCATTTTTTCATGTGTTTTTTGGCTGCATAAATGTCTTCTTTTGAGAAGTGTCTGTTCATGTCCTTTGCCCACTTTTTGATGAGGTTGTTTGTTTTTTTCTTGTAAATTTGTTGGAGTTCATTGTAAATTCTGGATATTAGCCCTTTGTCAGATGAGTAGGTCGCAAAAATTTTCTCCCATTTTGTAGGTTGCCTGTTCACTCTGATGGTAGTTTCTTTTGCTGTGCAGAAGCTCTTTAGTTTAATTAGATCCCATTTGTCAATTTTGGCTTTTGTTGCCATTGCTTCTGGTGTTTTAGAAATGAAATCCTTGCCCATGCCCATGTCCTGAATGGTAATGCCTAGGTTTTCTTCTAGGTTTTTTATGGTTTTAGGTCTAACATTTAAGTCTTTAATCCATCTTGAATTAATTTTTGTATAAGGTGTAAGGAAGGGATCCAGTTTCAGCTTTCTACATATGGCTAGCCAGTTTTCCCAGCACCATTTATTAAATAGGGAATCCTTTCCCCATTGCTTGTTTTTCTCAGGTTTGTCAAAGATCAGATGGTTGTAGATATGCGGCATTATTTCTGAAGGCTCTGTTCTGTTCCATTGATCTGTATCTCTGTTTTGATACCAGTACCATGCTGTTTTGGTTACTGTAGCCTTGTAGTATAGTTTGAAGTCAGGTAGTGTGATGCCTCCAGCTTTGTTCTTCTGGCTTAGGATTGACTTGGCGATGCGGGCTCTTTTTTGGTTCCATATGAACTTTAAAGTAGTTTTTTCCAATTCTGTGAAGAAAGTCATTGGTAGCTTGATGGGGATGGCATTGAATCTATAAATTACCTTGGGCAGTATGGCCATTTTCACGATATTGATTCTTCCTACCCATGAGCATGGAATGTTCTTCCATTTGTTTGTATCCTCTTTTATTTCATTGAACAGTGGTTTGTAGTTCTCCTTGAAGAGGTCCTTCACATCCCTTGTAAGTTGGATTCCTAAGTATTTTATTCTCTTTGAAGCAATTGTGAATGGGAGTTCACTCATGATTTGGCTCTCTGTTTGTCTGTTATTGGTGTATAAGCATGCTTGTGATTTTTGTACATTGATTTTGTATCCTGAGACTTTGCTGAATTTGTTTATCAGCTTAAGGAGATTTTGGGCTGAGACAATGGGGTTTTCTGGATATGCAATCATGTCATCTGCAAACAGGGACAATTTGACTTCCTCTTTTCCTAATTGAATACCCTTTATTTCCTTCTCCTGCCTAATTGCCCTGGCCAGAACTTCCAACACTATGTTGAATAGGAGTGATGAGACAGGGCATCCCTGTCTTGTGCCAGTTTTCAAAAGGAATGCTTCCAGTTTTTGCCCGTTCAGTATGATATTGGCTGTGGGTTTGTCATAGATAGCTCTTATTATTTTGAGATATGTCCCATCAATACCTAATTTATTGAGAGTTTTTAGCATGAAAGGTTGTTGAATTTTGTTAAAGGCCTTTTCTGCATCTATTGAGATAATCATGTGGTTTTTGTCTTTGGTTCTGTTTATATGCTGGATTACAGTTATTGATTTGCGTATATTGAACCAGCCTTGCATCCCAGGGATGAAGCCCACTTGATCATGGTGGATAAGCTTTTTGATGTGCAGCTGAATTCTGTTTGCCAGTATTTTATTGAGGATTTTTGCATCAATGTTCATCAAGGATATTGCTCTAAAATTCTCTTTTTTGGGTGTGTCTCTGCCTGGCTTTGGTATCAGGATGATGCTGACCTCATAAAATGAGTTAGGGAGGATTCCCTCTTTTTCTATTGGTTGGAATAGTTTCAGAAGGAATGGTACCAGTTCCTCCTTGTACCTCTGGTAGAATTCGGCTGTGAATCCATCTGGTCCTGGACTCTTTTTGGCTGGTAAGCTATTGATTATTGCCACAATTTCAGAGCCTGTTATTGGTCTATTCAGAGATTCAACTTCTTCCTGGTTTAGTCTTGGGAGGGTGTATGTGTCAAGGAATTTATCCATTTCTTCTAGATTTTCTAGTTTATTTGTGTAGAGGTGTTTGTAGTATTCTCTGATGGTAGTTTGTATTTCTGTGGCATCGGTGGTGATGTCCCCTTTATGATTTTTTATTGCGTCTATTTGATTCTTCTCTCTTTTTTTCTTTATTAGTCTTGCTAGCGGTCTATCAATTTTGTTGATCCTTTCAAAAAACCAGCTCCTGGATTCATTAATTTTTTGAAGGGTTTTTTTGTGTCTCTATTTCCTTCAGTTCTGCTCTGATTTTAGTTATTTCTTGCCTTCTGCTAGCTTTTGAATGTGTTTGCTCTTGCTTTTCTAGTTCTTTTAATTGTGATATTAGGGTGTCAATTTTGTATCTTTCCTGCTTTCTCTTCTGGGCATTTAGTGCTATAAATTTCCCTCTACACACTGCTTTGAATGTGTCCCAGAGATTCTGGTATGTTGTGTCTTTGTTCTTGTTGGTTTCAAAGAACATCTTTATTTCTTCCTTCATTTCGTTATGTACCCAGTAGTCATTCAGGAGCAGGTTGTTCAGTTTCCATGTAGTTGAGCGGTTTTGAGTGAGTTTCTTAATCCTGAGTTCTAGTTTGATTGCACTGTGGTCTGAGAGACAGTTTGTTATAATTTGTGTTCTTTTACATTTGTTGAGGAGAGCTTTACTTCCAACTATGTGGTCAATTTTGGAATAGGTGTTTTGTGGTGCTGAAAAAATGTATATTCTGTTGATTTGGGGTGGAGAGTTCTGTAGATGTCTATTGGGTCCGCTTGGTGCAGAGCTGAGTTCAATTCCTGGGTATCCTTGTTAACTTTCTGTCTTGTTGATCTGTCTAATGTTGACAGTGCGGTGTTAAAGTCTCCCATTATTATTGTGTGGGAGTCTAAGTCTCTTTCTAGGTCACTCAGGACTTGCTTTATGAATCTGGGTGCTCCTGTATTGGGTGCATATATATTTAGGATAGTTAGCTCTTCTTGTTGAACTGATCCCTTTACCATTATGGAATGGCCTTCTTTGTCTCTTTTGATCTTTGTTGGTTTAAAGTCTGTTTTATCAGAGACTAGGATTGCAACTCCTGCCTTTTTTTGTTTTCCATTTGCTTGGTAGATCGTCCTCCATCCTTTTATTTTGAGCCTATGTGTGTCTCTGCACGTGAGATGGGTTTCCTGAATACAGCACACAAATGGGTCTTGAGTCTTTATCCAATTTGCCAGTCTGTGTCTTTTAATTGGAGCATTTAGTCCATTTACATTTAAAGTTAATATTGTTATGTGTGAATTTGATCCTGTCATTATGATGTTAGCTGGTTATTTTGCTCGTTAGTTGATGCGGTTTATTCCTAGCCTCAATGGTCTGTACAATTTGACATGATTTTGCAGTGGCTGGTACTGGTTGTTCCTTTCCATGTCTAGTGCTTCCTTCAAGAGCTCTTTTAGGGAAGGCCAGGTGGTGACAAAATCTCTCAGCATTTGCTTCTCTGTAAAGGATTTTATTTCTCCTTCACTTATGAAGCTTAGTTTGGCTGGATATGAAATTCTGTGTTGAAAATTCTTTTCTTTAAGAATGTTGAATATTGGCCCCCACCCTCTTCTGGCTTGTAGAGTTTCTGCCGAGAGAGCCGCTGTTAGTCTGATGGGCTTCCCTTTGTGGGTAACCCGACCTTTCTCTCTGGCTGCCCTTAACATTTTTTCCTTCATTTCAACTTTGGTGAATCTGACAATTATGTGTCTTGGAGTTGCTCTTCTCAAGGAGTATCTTTGTGGTGTTCTCTGTATTTCCTGAATCTGAATGTTGGCCTGCCTTGCTAGACTGGGGAAGTTGTCCTGGATAATATCCTGCAGAGTGTTTTCCAACTTGGTTCCATTCTCCCCATCACTTTCAGGTACACCAATCAGACGTAGATTTGGTCTTTTCACATAGTCCCATATTTCTTGGAGGCTTTGTGCGTTTCTTTTTATTTATTTATTTTTTCTCTAAACTTCCCTTCTCGCTTCATTTCATTCATTTCATCTTCCATCACTGATACCCTTTCTTCCAGTTGATTGCATCAGCTCCTGAGGCTTCTGCATTCTTCACATAGTTCTCAAGCCTTTGCTTTCAGCCCCATCAGCTCCTTTAAGCACTTCTCTGTATCGGTTATTCTAGTTATCCATTCATCTAAATTTTTTTCAAAGTTTTCAACTTCTTTGCCTTTGGATTGTAGCTCGGAGTAGTTTGATCCTCTGAAGCCTTCTTCTCTCAACTCGTCAAAATCATTCTCCATCCAGCTTTGTTCCGTTGCTGGTGAGGAGCTGCGTTCCTTTGGAGGAAGAGAGGTGCTCTGCTTTTTAGAGTTTCCAGTTTTTCCCTATCTTTGTGGTTTTATCTACTTTTGGTCTTTGATGATGGTGATGTACAGATGGGTTTTTGGTGTGGATGTCCTTTCTGTTTGTTAGTTTTCCTTCTAACAGACAGGACCCTCAGCTGCAGGTCTGTTGGAGTTTGCTAGAGGTCCACTCCAGACCCTGTTTGCCTGGGTAACAGCAGCAGTGGCTGCAGAACAGCGGATTTTCGTGAACCACGAATGCTGCTGTCTGATCGTTCCTCTGGAAGTTTTGTCTCAGAGGAGTACCAGGCCGTGTGAGGTGTCAGTCTGCCCCTCCTGGGGGGTGCCTCCCAATTAGGCTGCTCGGGGGTCAGAGGTCAGGGACCCACTTGAGGAGGCAGTCTTCCTGTTCTCAGATCTCTAGCTGCATGCTGGGAGAACCACTGCTCTCTTCAAAGCTGTCAGGCAGGGACATTTAAGTCTGCAGAGGTTACTGCTGTCTTTTTGTTTGTCTGTGCCCTGCCCGCAGAGTTGGTGCTTACAGAGGCAGGAAGGCCTCCTTGAGCTGTGGTGGGCTCCACCCAGTTCGAGCTTCCCAGCTGCTTTGTTTACCTAAGCAAGCCTGGGCAATGGCGGGCGCCCCTCCCCCAGCCTCACTGCCGACTTGCAGTTTGATCTCAGACTGCTGTGCTAGCAATCAGCGAGATTCCGTGGGCGTACGATCCTCTGAGCCAGGTGCAGGATATAATCTCCTGGTGCCCCGTTTTTTAAGCCCATGGGAAAAGCGCAGTATTGGGGTGAGAGTGACCCGATTTTCCAGGTGCCATCTGTCACCCCTTTCTTTGACTAGGAAAGGGAACTCCCTGAACCCTTCCACTTCCCGAGTGAGGCAGTGCCTCACCCTGCTTTGGCTCGCACACGGTGCACTGCACCCACTGTCCTGCACCCACTGTCTGGCACTCCCTAGTGAGATGAACCCGGTACCTCAGATGGAAATGCAGAAATCACCCATCATCTGTGTCGCTCACACTGGGAGCTGTAGACCAGAGCTGTTCCTATTCGGCCATCTTGAGCTTTGTTTTTGTGAAAGTAAAATGTTTCATTCAGGGTTCTTCAAAGAAACAGAATCAATAGGAGATATATATGTATATGTGTGTGTTTGTGCATGTGTGTGTGTATTATAAGGACTTTGCTTACACTATTATAGAAGCTGAGAAGTCTCGTCTGAGAAGTCTCACAATCTGTAGTCAGCAAGCTGGAGACCCAAAATAGCAGTGATGTAATTGCAGTCCATATCTGGCATCCAAAGGCAGAAGACCAGAATCCCAGTTAGAAGATGGTCAGATAAAGAAAGTGAATTCTCCCTTACTCTTCCTTTTTGTTCAGTTCAGGTTTTCCATGGATTGGATGAGGCTCACCCATATTGGGGAGGACAATTTACTTTACTGAGTCTATCCATTCAAATGTTAATATCACCCAGAAACACCCTCATAGACATGTCCAGAATAATGTTTAACCAAGTATCTGGGCACCCTGTGACAAAGTCAACTTGACACACAAGATTAATCATCATAAGCAAAGTGAACAATCAGATGCCCCATGCAAAGTTCTGCCCACTGGAAAGATCTCCCTTCATCACTGTCATTCGAGGATGTCCCAGAAAGGAGGTGTAATGTTGTAGCTGCCCACTTTGGGGTGATGCCTGCATATCATGTAATGTAGGCGTGAGTCTTCTCTTCCTCTGTCAATCACAGGAAATTTCCATAAGCCAATATGTGAAGGCTGGAAGAGAGAAGGCAGTGTGGCAGCAATGGGTGTCATGGACATTTGGTCCACTTCTCCATGTAACTTACTTGGATATTCAGGGCCTGCTTGGGCTTCATCATGTATGTTCCATTTCCATTTGATGTGCTGTGCACTCGTAACTTTACGGCTTGGGGGTTAGATAAAACCCAGTTCATGATAGGGGTTCAGGTCACATGATAATTTGGTGGCCCACAGTTAAGTGTTCAGTTTCTAAGGCCCAATTACAGGCCAAGAGCTGTTTTCTCAAAAGGAGAATAGTTATCTGCAGAGGATGGTAGAACTTTGCTCCCAAAACTGAAGGGAGGAAACAGCATCCTTTTCTGTCACTAACACTTCAAACACTATTGGATCAGCTGGATCATGTGTCCAAGTGCAGAACAGCTTGCCCTGCAGCCTAGACCTGCTGCAGTGTCTCCTGTTGTTCTGTGCACCACTCAACTTTAACTGCTTTTCAGGTCACTTGGTTGTATGTGCTGCAGTAACATATCCAAATGAGGAATATGGCCTCTGAAATCCGAAGAGGTCCATTAGGCACTCTGCTTCTGTTTTGGTTATAGGATGTGGGTATGTAACAACTTATCCTGTATCTCGAATAACTCAACATGCTCCACACTACTAGACTCCTCGAAATTTCACTGAGGTGAAATTGCTTTCATTATATTCCGTGTGTTTTTCACATTTTCTTTTCTGTCCTATGCTATTTTCAAGTAATATTGTACAAAATGTTTCCATCTTGACACATATATAAAAGTGAAGAGTTAAGAAAATTATAGAAAACTTGTTGGTGAAAAAAATTATAAATTAGTTTCTGATTTTTTTTCTAAAAATCAAAAACACTGTACCATGGATTAGAAATAAAATTATCATTGTAAGAATCACTCTTTTAATAAGCTGTCTTAATTCCTAACATTTTATTTTGGTTAGCAGGGTATTACATTCATATATCCAGTATGAATATAAGTAGAATATATGTTTTGCTAACATTTAGAAATAATTTACTAATGATCACCTAATGTGCTTACTTTTTTCTTACAAATTCGTCTAGTAAATGACTGTGACTAACATATCTTTTGAGCCTTATTGCAATAAGGAATGTGTTAGGCACATGAAATAAATTCAGCAATGTATACTTAATAAATTGCATATTCCACACATGTCTGGTTAATTTATTTCTCCAAGGCATTTATTCACATAGATACAAGTTGAAATTTTTTATTGCTTATTTCATTGAGATTTTTATTATTTCCTTTCATATTACTGAGATTAGCAATTATTACAGTAAATACATTCTATGGTAACTTACGGTTTATGTTCAGTGTAAGGTTATTTGCACTATTCATTATGAACATCAGATTCCTTTTCTATTCAATATTATTCTGAATAATATTTACTGGTAGGCCGTTCACATTCATTAATATGCTGAAGTATGTGGATAAACATATTTTCTATTACATGACTCATAATGTAACAGGCTTAGAAATCTACTGTCATAATAGAACACTCACACCATTAAGCTATATTGGCAATATTTTCATATTAGCATACTGTCAAGAAAACATATTATATGGAGTACATTGAAATAAACATATATATGTTGGTGAAGCCAAGGATTTCAATGTTTTGCTATTTAATTAGTCTAGAATATGAGAGGCCGATATTGTGGTAATTAATTGCTACACTCTTACTGTTAGATATTTGAGTCATGCTTGCATTGTCAATCTATATGGTCCTCATTTTGTCACTCACCATGATCTTTAGATAGTTTCTTTCTGTATTAGGGCCAGAAACAAAGTCAGCGAAGTCAGTTTTATCTGTAAATTGAAGAGAACTAAGAAAATTACAGTATACGAACTTTAAGTAAAACAGATTTGGGAAGGTTGATTTATTTTATCAGATTTGTGTCATTATTCCTCTGGAAAAATGATTTCCATCTTTCTGAACAGCAAGTATGTTTAAACACAAAATACTGACAAGGTATTCAAATTCTAAATGTACCCTTCAGAATTTTCTGGGCTAGGAAATATTTGCTGACATGGAATAAATTTTACTTATGGAAACAAATAGGATTGTTTTAGCTAGCTCTCTTGGTCATAGCTTTATTCTGTATTCTTCCACAATGTAACAAGTATGCTATAAGACAAGAAAGTATATCTCTGTGTTCAATTTTTTGACTCCACCTGAAATGAAGTTGCTGTGCCCCTAAATCAATATCTCAGTGTTGAGTTGATTACATGTTTGACGTTTGTAAAGGAATGAAAGAAATCTGAGGTATTGCTCTTTTGAGAAGTGGGAATGTGTGAGAACAACCCAAGTTATAACTACACAGAGTTATTATTTTCTCTTTTCTTGTCAGACCACGTTGCACAGAACTGGTTTGGGAATCTGACTTCTGTTGTAAACTGTAGTTAGTGCAAACTACCGCTGAATTGAGAGGGGCTGTCTAGGATAGAAAGATGTAACAGTCAAGGCTATCTTTTCAAGAAGAATACTAATCAATGCACCAAAATTATTACTAACTTAATTCACTTATAATTCTGGGTTAACTATCCAGACATTGTCTACTCTTTCATCCAGAAAGAAGTCATTCTTATATTAATTGTGCGTATGTCTAGGATGGAAAGCACCGCTATTAGGGGAAAGGCACAGATGTGCTGACATTTACGTTAATACCCATTGGGTATGGAGTTCTAGAAAAGGCTATGTCCTTCTTGAGGTTGGGAAGAACGAAAACAACAGATAGCTGGATGACTTTAATAAGAGGAAACCTGTGCTTTGTTATTCTGGTGCAGTAGGACGTGATACTTCATTGTCTAGGGAACATCTAACTAGTTAAGAGAATTGGAACTGTCATCCAAGACATCTCATTTTATTTTTCTCATGCAGTAAGAGAACAGCCATATATAAAAGGAGGTTGAAGAGGCACTTCTCAGAAGTAATTTAGAAGAATGTTCTCAAAGTATCTTTCACTGGCCTACCCTTTCTAGCTTTTAGTGTATAGCTGTCAACAAATATGAGACTGATTTATCTAGAAGGATACTACTAATTGGCCTTTTGTAGCTTGAGAGCAGGGCATTTAAAAATTACTCGTAATTGTACGTTATTTTTCAGATTTTATAGCAGAGTGATTTTTTTGGGGAAAGACTACTTTTATTTTTAGAGAGTTTTAGGTTAAGAGCAAAATTGAAAGGAAAGTAGAGTGATATCCCATATACTCCCTGCCCCCATGGCAGCATAGCCTTCCCTATTAACAACATCCTTTACCAGATTGGTACATTTGTTACAACTGATGACACTATATTGACACATCATTTTTATCCGAAGCCCATAGTTTACATTAGGGTTCACTGTTGGTGCTGTACATTCTACGGATTTGAACAAATGTATAATGACACATATCCACAATTAACAGTATCATACAGAATAGTTTCACTGTCCTGAAAATAATCGGTGCTTTGCCTATTCATCCCTCCTTCTCCCCAATCCCTGGCAAACATTGATCTCTTTACTGTCTCCACAGTTGTTTTTTTTTTTTTTTCTAGAATAGCATATAGTGGGAATCATATAGCATGCGGCCATTTCAGACTGGGTTCTTTCACTTACGAAAGTACATTTAAGTGGCCGGGTGCGGTGGCTCACATCTGTAATCCCAGCACTTTGGGAGGCCAAGGCTGGTGGATCGCCTGAGCTCAGGAGTTTGAGACCATCCAGGGCAACATGAAACCCCGTCTTTACTACAAATACAAAAAAATTAACCAGTGTGGTGTCATGTGCCTCTAGTCCCAGCTACTTGGGAGGCTAAGGCAGGAGAATTGCTTGAGCCCCAGAGGTGAGGGTTGCAGTGAGCCAAGATTGTGCCACTGCACTCCAGCTTGGGCTACAGAGTGACACTCCGTCTCAAAAAAAAAAAAATACATATAAGTTTCTTACATGTCTTTTCATGGTGTGATAACTCCCTTCTTTTTAGGACTAAATAATATTCCGTTGTCTGGGTATACCACACTTTGTTTGTTTATTCACCTAGAGAAGGACATCTTGGTTGCTTCCAACTTTTGGTGATTAAGAATTGCTAAAGCTGCTATAAACATCCATGTGCAGGTTTTGGTGTGGAGATAAATTTGTAACTCCTTTGCTTAAATACTAAAGAGTGCAGTCACTGCATCATATGGTAAAAGTATGTTTAATTTTGTGAGAAACTGCCAAATTATCTTACAAAGTGGCTGTAACATATTGTATTCCCACCAGGAATCAGTGAGAGTTCTTGTTGTTCCACATCCTCATCAGCATTTGATGTTGCTGGGATTCTAGATTTTGACCATCCTAATAGGTGTATAGTGATATCTCATTGTAGTCATAATTTGCATTTCTCATATGATATATGATATGGTGCATCTTTTCATATGTTTATTTGCAGTCTTTATATTCTTGTTAGTGAGGTGTCTATTAAGGTCTTTAGTTCATTTTTCACTCCAGTTATTTGTTTTCTTATTATTGAGTTTTAGCCCTTTTCCTATTTGCTCCAAGAATACTTGCCGGGGGCACTTGTGGCTACAGCATTTACCCTGAGATAACTTTGTCACAAACTATCTCACTTTTATTATTATTTTTGCATTGTTCTAGTATATTGAATTGACTTTGGAAAGAAAAGACACTACTCTATTTATAGCATTCTGTTTTAGTAGTGGTATTTCCATTTACAAAATATAGGAATTCTTGATTGCTGAAAATGGCAAATCCTAGAAAACGTAGCATTCCTATGCATGATGTTAACATCTTTATTGAACAGTTGTTGGCCAAAGAATCATATGATGAATCTGATTTTTCCAAAATAG
Organism: Pongo abelii; assembly: GCF_028885655.2. Classification (NCBI taxonomy): domain Eukaryota; kingdom Metazoa; phylum Chordata; class Mammalia; order Primates; family Hominidae; genus Pongo; species Pongo abelii. The sequence goes on from NC_071990.2 coordinate 142,054,382, forward strand.
GTGATTCTGGTGATTCAGATGATTCTGGTGTTAGTTCTGTTTAGAAATAACTCCAAAAACAGTTTTTATAATTTATTTCCTCATCGAAAATCAGTCACATTTGCTTCAGCCTCAAAGAGCATCTTTATGTAAAATTAAATGAGTGCTGGCAGTGAGCTGCACTTTTTTTTTCAAAATGAGAAAAGAGTTAAGAGTTATTTGCATATTTTGGATAACATTATTTTATCAAATATGTCTTTTGCAAATACTTGTCTCCCAGTCTATGGTTTCTGTTTTCATTCTCTTGATTTTTAAACTGTGTTCTATAGAGTTCCAGAAGCAGCACAAAGACTGCCATTGAGGATGAGAGGGATACCAATTGCTGGCCTTGGGTGTCTTATCTATATCAACAACAGCTGTTTCATCCTCCTTGATTTTCTGTTCCCCATAACATTTTGTCTGAATATTATTTACTGCTAAAAATGTGATAAGATGTAGGTCAGGTATGGGGGAGGTGTTGGGAATTAGAAGTAATTTCTCCCCCACTCCTTTTTGTATGCCACAAATCCTTATTGAGCACGTTTGTAGCTTAAGACAGCTAAAAGCCACAGAGGAGGGAATGGGGTTTTCCAATATTTAGTGGAAACAGAGTAAATAGAAAGAGGTGGGGTAGCTGTTCTGATTATCTTAGCAAGGCAGTAAGGGATACAAAAGGAAAAGTGGAGCCATATATGCAGAGGTAACACAAAGTTAACTTGGCATCTGCCCTGACTAGAAACAAGTTAATGACTTCCAGTCTATGAAATCAAGTCATAGATCATTTTTTTTGAGTTTTAAGCTCTTTATTGGTAGTTTATACTTTTCCTTTAATATACTTAAGTAAAACATTTTTGTGAGACCTCAATAGCCTCTGTCATTTAATATTGAATCATATATAATAGATAATAGAAATATATATAATTGGAAAAAGTCAAATATGAACTATTTTGTTACATAAAAGCTTTGATGTCCTGTGAATTGTGACAAAAGAAAGTCTGGAAAAATGTTTATAATTAACAGTCTGCACTACTAATTCATTTGCATAAATCCCAAATCATGGGTTTCAGTCTTTCTGTAAGGCATATTAATGGCTCACAAGTATAAATGCTTTATTTTTTGTGTAGGTGCTTATTATGACAACTTAAAAAGTCACATTTCATATTATGCAGTAATTTTCTGTTAGAGGTTACTTACAATTTCAAAGGATTTCATATTTTGGGGAAAAAAACCAAGTTTGTAAAAAATTCCAATTTTGCTGTTTTAAATTTAAGGTATAATTAATATGCTTTCAGTTTATCTTTAAAGGTTCTTTTTGATTAAGCATTCAAAGTCATGAAGAAATTTAATTAAATTAAGCATGTTCTTACAATATTGATGAAATTAATCATTCTGATCGCTGTTTAAGTAACCTTTTTTCAAAGAATATCAAATTAAACATAAGTCTACACTTGAAAAAGAGAATCTAGATATTAAACCATATAATTAATGCCAGAAAATATTAATAGTTTTAATATGTTAATATTTTTGACTCTATACCTACCATTAATTTAGACAAAATATTGTGTAGTGAAAGATCACTGAATCGGGGTCTGCAAGTCCTGGTATCTAGCACCCAAATTGAATTCATGACCTTGAGAAGATGATTTGACTTTTCTAAGCCTGTGATTCTGCAAATTTATAATGGGAGGGTTATTTTGATCCTTTTCAATTCTGCGAATGTAAATGTATTTTTGTTTGGATAGCTACCAAAGTTTTCACTTTGTTTTCATGAAACAAACTTTAATAGTTATAAAAAATATGCTCAACTAAAGTTTATTTTTCTTGTATATATGTCTGAAATATATATCCTGCTAGGAATTACTTCAAAAATATGCTTTGCTTACTTTATACAGCCAATATGAGAAGCTCTATCCTACCTCATGAAGGAGCACAGTATTGCAGAAAGCATTTCTTTACTTTTTTTTTTAAAAGACTCACATGTCCTGTAGCTCTCCTTTTCTGGTGGGACTAAACACCACCACTTGTATTGATAGATGGACAGATAAATAGATAGATAGATAGATAAAAAATATACAGAGTTAGATGAGTGGATGGTTATTGTGCATAATACAATATCATATACATAGAAATGCTTGCTTGTAGTTGAGAAGATGCTCAAAATGCCTATTGATCAACGTACTATATAATATGTTTGTTGAAAAGGACCACTTTATAATTGCAATATGAATAGACAAACATTGATATTAAAAGTAGGTATCTCTGGCCACATAGACTCCAGGGAAGTCTTGGGCAATGTTAAAAATAGCATTTCTCTGGCCATATCAAGACAAAAATAGCATATCAAGACTTCCAGGGAAGTCTTGAGCAATGGCAGGCAGCAAACTTTTCCCAGAGCAATGAGGACCCAGGAAAATTAAGAGTCAGATCTACTGGCCAGTTTTGGTAATGTTGAAAGGTACGTTAGCCAAAAATCTAATGTAAACTCTATAAAGCTGAGCTCATTTCTACTATCTCAGCAGTATTTCCCATTCAAATGAAGTATGACATGGAAAAAAACTTCAAAATCAATCAAACTATTTATTGAAATTTCTGAATCAGTGAATTGGAATTACATGCCATGATACATATAACCTCTAAGTGAAATCTCCTGTAAATCTGTTAAATCTCAGTCTTATATTGTATGCCATAGCTTCTGTCCTTGACATTCAGTCTTTTATTTCTCCTTCTCTATTCTTAAACTAATCCACCCAGATGAGTCTTTCCCTTCTACTGTGTATTTTTATAGCTCTTACTGTGCCCTTTACTGTCAAGTAGTCTAGACTTTCTAATATGCTTCTAATTCTCTTCACTCACAACTAGAGTTGCCATAACAAAGTGGGGCAAAAATTCTCAAATACTAATAGATTTTATCTTTATTACATGAACCAGTACAACACTATGAGATAAAAATAAGAAACCCAATATAAGCGTGTTTCAATATCCTTGAGGTCCACTGGGAAGGGAAGTTGAAAACTAAACTTCCAGCCAAAAGAATCCTGGTTGGCTTCAGACTTTATAGTAGGCGAACTAGCTGTAATCAGTAGATTTAAAGCAGATCGATGGAATTATCTGACGTAAGATCCAATCTCAGGCAAAGTAGAATCTTGAAAATTATCTAAAGGTAGAACTTTGGGCTGTTAGCTCTAGCGATCCTATGGGGAACAAATAATCAGGGGAGAGCAAACAGACAGTAAATTCTTGTATCAAGAATCTAGAATGAAGAGAACACTAAGCAAATTAAGACCACAACAAGGAGGACATGAAAACAAAGTAGCTTCAGGGTGCTCTCATATGTACATATAATTGTGATTTCCTTTTAGACACAGCCATCAACTTTAAAGAAGTTGGATTCTCACAGAATTTAGAAATGCTCATGGGCTGGTTTGAATTTGACTAATCATAATTGTAAACATTGTGGTGGCGACAGAAGAGTAAGGGCCTAGCAGTTATTATCCTACTCAATAATTATAAACTATTAAACTGTGCCTATTTATCTAGTCAAATTATATGAGATTATTGAAGTTCAACCATTTCTGAGGCACTGAACAGGCAAACTCTTATAATTCATACTAACAGATAGACACACACACACACGTCATTGATAGAATGTTTGTGCCCCCTCAGAATTCATATACAGATGTTCCTTTGACTTATGAACCCATCATAAGTTGAAAATATGGTAAGTCAAAACGCATTTACTATGCCTAACCTATTGAACATCATAGCTTAGGCTGGCTTAGCTTAAATATGCTCAGGACACTTACATTAGCCTACAGTTGGGAAAAATCATCTAATGAAAAATTTATTTTATAATAAAGTATTGAGTGTTTCATGTAATTTATTGCATATTGTACTGAAAGTGAAAAACAGAATATGTTTCACTTTCATGCCATTATAAAGTTGAAAAATTATAAGTCTAACCATTTTAAGTTGAGGACCACCTGTATTGAAATACTAACCCCCAATAAGATGCTATTAGGAGTTGAGGCTTTGGGGAGGTGATTAGGTCATGAAAGTGGAGCCCTCATGAATGGGATTAGTGCCCTTGTAAAAGAGACTTCAGAGCTCCCTCACCACTTCTGCCTTGTAAGAACACAGCAAAAAACAAGCAAACAAACAAACAATAACAACAAAAAAACAAACAAACCAAAACAACAAAAAACCAAAATGGTCCCATCTATGAACAAGAAAGCAGGCCCTCAACCAGGCACTGAGTTTCCTGGTGCCTTGATCTTGAACTTTCCAGTCTCCAGAACTGTGAGAAATAAATGTCTGTCATTTTAATTACCCAGTCTCTAGCAGTTTGAATTGACTAAAGCAATAGGCAATCAGCATTCACCAAAATCCTTCCATGGTTTCCCCAGCCTTGTACTCAAATATGTTTTGGAACCTAGAAGAGAGACAGGTAGACACACGCATGCTTCCACAGGCATTCATACCCCTGAGAGCCTCCCACCTTGATCCTGTAAGGCAACCATCACCATTAGGGATGTATTCCTACAAGGGTTTATTCTCGGCAGAATCAAGTTCCGAACCATATGGGTCATATCTATAATTGTGGATCTGAAAATTGAGATGTCTTCCCCAACTTCAGCTTCCTTTGGCTGTTCCACTGGATTTATGAAGATCCTGTTCACTATAATAAATTGACCTATACTTAAAATGTCAAGAGGAGCTTCTGCTTTTCTTATACATAGAGCAATTGAGCAATTAAAATCACTCTTTGTTGAGGTTTTACTGTTGTTATCTAGGCAATAATCACTGATGACAGAAAGACGACTTTAAAAATCCCTTCTGTCTAGAAGTTATTAGAAAATAATATTTTATTCTTAGTTATTAGTCAAGTATATTTTCTTTTCTCTACTTTTTTATTTTTTTGAGACAGAGTTTCTCTCTTGCTACCCAGGCTGGAGTACAGTGGCGTGATCTTGGCTCATGGCAACCTCCACATCCTGGGTTCAAGTGATGATTCTCCTGCCTCAGCCTCCTGAGTAGCTGGGATTACAGGCATGTGCCACCACGCCCAGCTAATTTTTGTATTTTTAGTAGAGACTGGGTTTCTCCATGTTGCTCAGACTGGTCTTGAACTCCCGACGTCAGGTGATCTGCCCACCTCGGCCTCCCAAAGTGCTGGGATTACAAGGCGTGAGCCACAGCGCCCGGGCGGACCAAGTATATTTTCAAATAACTTGGTAAATAATAGGTAAAATGATTGGGCATGTGCTAAGTATACTTCTAAGTTTTCCGCATGCATTATCTTATTTAATGCTTACAACAGTCGTAATTACTCTTATGCCCATTTCAACAAGGAGGAAACTGAAACCTGTAAAGATTGAGGAATATGCACGAGGTTGCACAGCTCATCAATGACGGAGTCATGATTCAAACTCAGGGCGTCTGGCTCTGGAGCCAGGGTTCTCAGTCTGCTAGCATCACCTCAACAACAAGAAAATATAAAGTGCCATGGAATAAAATATAAATGTGATACATTTGGTTGGGTCAGTGGAAGGAAATGAGGTCAGAGATGGAAGCGGTGGAATGGAAATAATATTGGTATTGACTTTGTTTAAAGAGACATTTGCCTGACAGAAAATTGAGACTGAAGAACGGCATTTTAGAAAACAAGATATGTACATTTAAAGATGTAGAACCATAAAAATATACAGAATATTTAGCAAACGTTGAGAAGCCAAATGTGCCTAGAATTCTGGCTCCATGGGATGAGAGAATGACACAGGAGTCTATAATGGTAGAATGGAGCCCTGGATGTCTCTTGCAAAATAAATAAATTATATGTTTTTTAATTCTGGCATGTCTTTAAATCTAATCACTAAAAATAACTAAATTATTTTTGTGTGCTTGGTTGTGAATAAGGAAAAATGAGATCAGCACATTATGGGCAAGACACATAGTGAGATTATCCCAGGTTCAGAGAATGAATGCCATAAAACTACTTTAAGGTTTATGAACTAAGGCTCATGACAATTTCTCTTCTGAGTCTGTAGGTACTTTTTGAACCATCAGTGGTTTTGTGTAGAACAGGATGAGAAGATGTCAGTAATAAATTGTAAGAGGGGAGAGCTGTCAGATTATAAATTTTGTGCATGGTGTCTTGTTAAGGATGAAGATTTCCAGGACAGGCTCTTGGCATTAAAGGAAAGTCACCAAGAGCATTTGTGTGAGGTCCTTACACTCAGAATGTGCCTTTGATAATCTATTGTAGTGGATTCAAGAATAATAGAACTTGTATTTGTCCATTTAATCAAAAGCACTAATGTGTACTTATTATGGGTTTTTTATGCATAGTGAGTACTACTCAATTTGGTATTTTAGTTGTTACCTTCTACTTTTTAAATTTAAATGTTCCTTAAATGTATTTTAATCTACAAGATCTGCCACTATCTAGTTAATTTCCATTCAATTTATATGATACTTATTACCATAGTTCTTTTGAGTACTTGATATTTTTCTTAAATGTCTTCAGGCCCACATCACCAAGTATACTTATGTGTAAATAAGGGGCAACATGTATATTTTGCTAATAAAGATGTTAGATTTGGTAAGTGGAATTTGTTATTTGTAGATAAGAATAGAGTTTTAGTATAAATTACTTAGAAGCATTTGTCACACAAATTGAACTATTATTACAGTAAATTCATAGGACTCAATTTTATGCACTTTCAGCCATGAGGAAAAGGCGTCTTTAATTTCTGTTCTATTTTTAAGCTTTAAAATTAGCATATATCTTTCATGTATTTTAATATAAATAAAGATTCTCTAAATTGTTACAATTACACCGAGGTCAGAGCAGAGATAATGATCCCAAAGGTATTAAAAAGAAGTAGATATTTCTGTTAAACATTTTTTTCTATCTTCTGATGTGATCTGCTAATTACTTAGTACACATAAAAAATGATACACTAACTGAATAAATTAGCGGCTAAGTAAAAAAAAAAACCCAATTTCTAAAAAGGTTAGTTATATTTTCTCAGTTATGTTTCTGCCCTTTTTAACTAATTACAATCTAATATCTGGTATTTATTATTTTAGTGAAGTAGAATATTTAGGATATCAGAATTTCAATTGTTGAGTGGTAAGAATTTGAGGTTAAATATACATTATGCTGTTGGAACTTATTTTCATTTAAAATTATAATAATTAATTATTTCATTTATTTAAAATAAATTATTATTATTTGTTATTGTAGGCTATAGTAGAAATAAAATGTTATTTCAAATGTATTTATCAATTAAAATGTTGAACAATTAACCAAAATACATTGTTACAGATTTTAAAAATTGTTAATGTCTAAAATATTGGGAGTACCTACTAAGGTATCAGAAGTATGTTACTTTTAACTAGTAACTCTAAATTTTACAGTAAAATATTTTAGGTGTTATTGTACATTTAACTTAAATATGAAAAGTGAGCTTCAGCATAGTTTAAAGAACATGTTCAAGGGTGCATATCAAATAGATAGGAGTGCTAAGATTCAAAACCATGTCTGTCAGCATGAAAACCATTCTTTTTTTTACTGTGCTGACTGTAGACACTTTAATTGATATACACCGTATTTATACTTATTTTAAGGGCATATGTACCATTTTTAATATTAAAATGTTTATTGAAATTATTGTAGAGTCACATGCAGATGTAAGAAATAATAGAGATCCTGAGTACCCTTTACCCAGTTTCTTTCAAAGGTAATGTTTTACAATATCACAATTAATAGTACATGCATATCCACAGATTGTGTTCAGATTTTCCAGTTTTCCTTATACTTGTGTGTGTATATATAAATGCATTAGTTACACACAGTTTTATCACATGTATAGACTCATGTATCCACCACCACAGTGAAGACACCAAACAATTGCATTACCACAAAGTGACATTCTGTTGTTTTTTTACAACCACACTGAGCCCTCTCTTGCCACCCCCATCTCCCAGTCACTAACCTCTGACAATCACTAAAATATGCATTCTCAATCTGTATGCTTTTGTAATTTCAAGAATGTTATATCCATGAAATCATAAATGCCACCTTTGATATAGGCTTTTTTTTTTTCACTCAGCATAAGACCTGTGAGATCCATCCAAATTGTTGTGTATATAAACAGCTTATTGCTTTTTATTGCTGACTAATATTCCATCCATGGTATATTATATGTTGGTGTAACCATTTATCTGTTGAAAAATATCTGAACTTGTTTCAGTAGTTTTTAGCTATTACAAATAAAACAGCAATGAATATTCATGTACAGGTTTTTGTGTGAACTACATTTTTATTTCTCTGAGATAAATATCCAAGAGTGCAATTGCTTGGACATATGGTAATTGCATGTTTAGTTTTATACCAAACTGCTGAACTACTTTTAGAGTGGCTGTACCATTTTTTTTATTTTAACATTTCCACCAGCAGTGCTTTGGTAATCCAGTTTCTTCACATTGTCACCAGTAGCATCTGATGTCATCACTATTCTTAATTTCAACCATTCTGACAAATGTGTGTGAGATTTCATTGTGGTTTTAATTTTGTTTCTCTTTTGGCTAAAGATGTTGAACACCTTTTCATGAGATTATTTGCCATTTATATATCATCTTCAGTGATATACCCCTTTATTCATTTTTTCCATTTTCTAATTGTATTATTTATATTTTTACTGTTAAGTTTTGGGAGTTCTTTATAAGTTCTAGATACAGGTTCTTTGCTATATATGTGGTTTAACAAATATGATCTTCCACTCTAGCTTTCTATTTGTTTATCCTATTCAGATGGTGTTTCACAGAGTAAAAGTTTTTATTCTGATGAGGTCTAACTTATCATTTTTCCTTTTATAGATTATGCTTGTAATGTTATGTCTAAGAACTCTTTCCAGGCATGGAAGTTTTAACACAATTGTTTATTCAAAAAAGATCATACTTTTAGGTTTTATATTTGAATATATTTTCTATGTTGAATCAATTTTTGTGAAAAGTGTGAAGTTTGCTATGACTTGGATGTAGTTTGTTTGTCCCCACTAAAATTCATGCTGAAATTTGATCGCCAATGTGTTGGGGTTGAGATTAGGACCTAGTGGGAGGTATTTTGGTTATAAGGTTGGAAGATCCCTCATGACTGGCTTGGTGGTGTTCTTGGGGAATTGAGTTCTTGCTCTTGCAAGACTAGACTGATTCTTGCTAGAATGGATTAATTTCTGTGAGAGCGAGTTGTTACAAAACCAGGACACCCCACGAGTTTTCCCCTTATTGCATGTGTCTTGTTTCCCCTTGATTTTCTCCACCATGTTTGTGACACTGCATGGAAAGCACTGGTCAGAAACCAGGGCCATGCTCTCTATTTCTCAGCCTGCAGAACCCTGAGCTAATTAATCCTCTTTTATTGATAAATTACCCTGTTTCAGGTATTCTTTTAGAGCAATACAAAATGAACTAAGAATGGATTAAGACAAAGTTTAACTGAGAATCATGTGTGTGTTTTGGTTTTGGTTTTGGTCTATGGTTATCCAAATTTCTCTAGCACCATTTGTTAAAAGGGTATACTTCTTCCATTGAATTGTTTTTCATCTTTATTAGAATTTAGCTGGATTTATTTGTGTACTGCATAGTCTTGATTACTGTAGTTACAGAATAAATATTGAATTTAGAAAACTGATTTCTCTCAATATATTCATATTTTTCAAAATGTTTTTGCTATTTTAGTTCCTTTGTTCTTTATATGAACTTTAGAATAATCTTGTCTATATCTATAAAAAAAAAAAAAAACTGGCTGGGCATGGTGGCTCACGCCTGTAATCCCAGCGTTTTGGGAGGCCGAGGCAGGCAGATCACAAGGTCAGGAGATCAAGATCATCCTGGCTAACACAGTGAAACCCCGTCTCTACTAAAAATACAAAAATATATATATATATATATACATATATATTAGCCGGGTGTGGTGGTGGGTGCCTGTAGTCCCAGCTACTCGGGAGGCTGAGGCAGGAGAATGGCGTGAACTCAGGAGACGAAGCTTGCAGTGAGCCGAGATGGTGCCACTGCACTCCAGCCTGGGCAACGGAGTGAGACTCCATCTTAAAAAACAACAACAACAACAACAAAAAAAACTTGTAAATATGATAAGAATTAGGTTACATCTAGATATTAATTTGGGGAACATTGACATATTTACTATGTCAACTTTTCCAGTTTATGACTATTTTATGTCTCTCTATTTATTTACATCTTTTTGGATTTATTCCATCAATATTCTGTGGCTTTCAGCATACAAGTCTTATATATGTTTTGTTAGTTTTTGGACAATTGTAAGTGGTATTATATATTTAATTTCCACATGATATGCTCATGGATAGTATGTAGACATATAATTGATTTTTATATGTTGATCTTATATTACCTTGTTAAACTCACAAACTTTTGTTTTTGTAAATTCTTCAGTTTTTTCTACATGGCCTATCATGTCATTGCAAATAGAAAGAGTTTTATTTCTTCCTTTCTATTTGTCTGTATGCTTCTATTTGCTTTTTTTGCCTTACCGAACTCACTAGACTCCTAGTACTATAGAAAGCAAACTTGTCCAACCCTTGGTCTGCGAGACACATGAGGTCCAGGACAGCTTTGAATGTGGCCCAACACAAATTAGTAAACTTTCTTAAAACATTATAACATATTGTGTGTGATTTTTTTTTTTTTTTTTAGCTCATCAGCTATTGTTAGTGTTAGTGTATTTTATGTGTGGCCCAAGACAATTCTTCATCCAATGTGGCCCAAGGAAGCCAAAAGATTGGACAGCCCTGAAAGTATATTAAATAAGATGAATGAAAGCAGAAATTCTGTCTTTCACTATTAAGTGTGATGTTAGCTACAGAATTTTGGTAGGTTATCTTTATTAAGTTAAAGTAATTCCCCTGTATTTTTAACTTGCTGAGAGTTTAATAAAAAACCATTGTTGGATTTTCTCAAACTCTTAATCTGCATCAATTGATATGGTCACATTTTGTTTTTCTTTTTAGCTTCTTGATGTGGTGGATTACATTTATTGATTTTCAAGTATTAAACCACCCTTTGCTATGGTCAGAATATTTGTGTCATCCTGAAATTTATACATTGAAATCCTAACTCCCAAGACAATGATGATTGGGAGGTGGAGACATTTGGGTCATGAGGGTGGAGTTCTTATGCATGGTATTAGTGTCGTTATAAAAGAGGCCACAGAGAGATACCTTGCTTTTTCCACTATCTGAGAACACAGTGAGAGGCACCGTCTATGAACCAGGAAACAAGCCCTAGCAGAACAACGATTCTGTCATGATCTTGACTTCCCAGTCCCTAGAACTATAAGATATAAGTTTCTGTTGTTGACAAGCTAGCCAATCAATGGGATTTTGTTATAGCAGTCTGAACAGACTGACAGCCTAGTATCTATGTAATAACTCTACATAGATGTGATGTAGAATTATTTTTGTATATTGCTGGATTAGCTAACATTTTATGAAATATTTTTGTCTATATTTATGAAGGCTATTTGTAATTTAAAAAATACATTCATCTCCTTTTGATATTAAGATAATATTGCCTTTATAAAATGAATTGACAAGTGTATTTCCTATTTTCTGGAAGAGTTTGATTTGAATTGGTGTTAATTATATAAATTTTTAGTAGAATTATCTACTAAAATCATCCGGACCCAGAGATTCATTTTGGGGAGCATTTAATTATGACTTTAATTTTCTTGATTATTATAAAGCTATTCAAATCATCTGTTTTATATTTGGTTAGTTATGGTAGTTGTGTTTTGGAGGAAGTGATCAATTTAAGCTAATTTGTTAAATTTATGTGTGTAGAGTTGTTTTTAATAGTTCCTTATTATCCTTTTGATATCTAAAGGGTATATAGCAATATCCTCTGTTTGATTTCTAATATTTATAATTCGTATCTTCTCTCTTTTTTCAGTTGTTAGTTTTTAATTTTTGTTTAGTTAGTTTTTGCACAAGAACTGCCAATTTTTCTAGAATATTTGTTGAAACACACTGTTATTTTCCCAGTGAATTGCTCTTGTACTTTTGTTGAAACTCAATTGACCATATACATGTGGGTCTATTTCTGCAGTCCCTACTGTTCCATTGATTTATTTGTCTAGTCCTGTGACAATAGATCACTGTCTTGATGACTCCAACTCTGTAACTCTAAGTACTGTAACCATGACATTAAACGTAAGATGTGAAACTATAAAAGTTTTAGAAGAAAACATGGCAGAAAATATTTTTATAGCCATTAAAAAATGACAAGAGGAGAAAAATGCCCCCTAAACATAAACCAAAAAAACTGGTAATATTAAATATATATATAACAACCAAGTTTAATTTACTTTTATAACTGGAGGCTGTTTTAATCAATGCATATAACCCACAACACTAACAGAAATAATGTGATTATCACAATAAAATTCAGTATAAACATTTAATAAATTTCAATATCCAGTTGTGATAATAACTCTTAGCCAACTAGGTATAGGAAGGAAATTTCTTAATTTGATAAAAATATATAAAATATTTCTATTGCAAACATTGAATTGCGATATTTTGAAACTTTGCTTTGAGAATAAAAATGACAATAATACCTATCATCACTTCTATTAGACATCTTATTAAAGACTTATATAGTGATATAAGGCAATAGAAAAATGTATGAAGATTAAAAGAAAAATGTAAACATCTTCTCATTCACAGATTATATGATTCTGATATATAACCTCCAAAAAAACCAGCACATACATTATGAGAATTAGTTAATTCATTTTGCAAAATCACTGGCTAAAAGGTCAATATACAAAAGCAATTAGGTCTCCATATAACAAAAACAAAAGGCAGAAAAAATATATTTGAAATTATGTAACTTATTTCCATATAAACAAATGCCGCCTGTTTCCTAAAAACCTACTGAAATAAAAATAATAAAAATAAAATAGTAAATAAATACAATTTTGTAACTTAAAATGATATTGAATACATCAAATAAATATTATAAATCTGAAAAAAGATGCACAAGACTTCAAAGAAAAAATTCACAAAATGTTAGTAGAATAAAAAGAAGAGAGATGCTTTCATGAATTTGAGGATGTGATGTTGTAAATATGTCAACATTTATCAAAACGTTCTCTGTATTAAATGTCATCTTAATCAGATGCCAGCAAAACTTTGTGTAGGCAGTATGTGTAATACAGGGGACCACACATAGCTAAGCTGATCTTGAAAAAGTAGTGGAAAGACTTATTTTTATGGATATCAAAAATTATTTTAGAGAACTTGTGCCCAGGATCTTATCTCAAAATGGAACCTCACTGAGGCATTCACATAGAAAACGCATTGTTTTGTGTAACTTAGATTTAAATTAGAGACAAAACTTTGATGCTCTGGTATATTAGAAGATGAAATAATTTTTTGTTTTTTTGACTTAGTTATTTATATTCAAATAATTCTCTAAAATGTAATTTTGCATTTTCTTTCAAGAAATCAAATAAATTTTTCCCCAATTTTTTTACTAATTTTGAAATCATTCACTCTGAGTTTTATTAAATTTTTACATAAATGCAAATTTAATATACTTGGTGTTTAGTTATTAAAACAGTATGGTTGTGTTGGCACAGAGACAAAGATAATAATAGAGGAGAATGGGTCATCCAGAAACAAAGTCTACATATATGTACAGTTGTTTCACAGCAAAATTGTACTGCACAGAAGAAAGGAAATAATAGTTTTATACAAATGATGCTAAATTAATTGGATATATGTATTAAAGACATATCCTTTAGCTGGGCGTGGTGGTGTATGCCTTTAATCCTAGCTACTCAGGAGACTGAGGCAGGAGAATTGGTTGATCCCAGGTAGAATCTGGAATGAGCTAGGATGGTACCACGGCACTCTAGCCTGGGCAACAGAGCGAGATCCTGTTTCAAAAAAAGAAAATTAAAAATAAAAACTAAAACCCACACATCTTGACACCTACCTAACCCTCTAGTAACACAGAGATTTCTAGTTATGAAATGACAACATTAAGAGAATGTAATGCTAAGCAACATATATGACAATAATACTTATAATTCATGTAACTGACATAGTGCTAGTCTTCAGAATACTTAAACAATGCCTACAAATCAGTAACAAGGGAGGAAAAAGAAACAGTCAACCAACCAACCCAAAATCATCAACTCAATAATAACATGGACAAAAAATATGAAAATGCATTTTCCAATTCTGTAAAGAAAGTCATTGGTAGCTTGATGGGGATGGCATTGAATCTATAAATTACCTTGGGCAGTATGGCCATTTTCACGATATTGATTCTTCCTACCCATGAGCATGGAATGTTCTTCCATTTGTTTGTATCCTCTTTTATTTCATTGAGCAGTGGTTTGTAGTTCTCCTTGAAGAGGTCCTTCACGTCCCTTGTAAGGTGGATTCCTAGGTATTTTATTCTCTTTGAAGCAATTGTGAATGGGAGTTCACCCATGATTTGGCTCTCTGTTTGTCTGTTATTGGTGTATAAGCATGCTTGTGATTTTTGTACATTGATTTTGTATCCTGAGACTTTGCCGAAGTTGCTTATCAGCTTAAGGAGATTTTGGGCTGAGACAATGGGGTTTTCTAGATATGCAATCATGTCATCTGCAAACAGGGACAATTTGACTTCCTCTTTTCCTAATTGAATACCCTTTATTTCCTTCTCCTGCCTAATTGCCCTGGCCAGAACTTCCAACACTATGTTGAATAGGAGTGGTGAGAGAGGGCCCCCCGTCTTGTGCCAGTTTTCAAAGGGAATGCTTCCAGTTTTTGCCCATTCAGTATGATATTGGCTATGGGTTTGTCATAGATAGCTCTTATAACTACTTTAAAGTTCATATGGAACCAAAAAAGAGCCTGCATCGCCAAGTCAATCCTAAGCCAAAAGAACAAAGCTGGAGGCATCACGCTACCTGACTTCAAACTATACTACAAGGCTACAGTAACCAAAACAGCATGGTACTGGTACCAAAACAGAGATATAGATCAATGGAACAGAACAGAGCCCTCAGAAATAACGCCACATACCTACAACCATCTGATCTTTGACAAACCTGAGAAAAACAAGGGATAGGGAAAGGATTCCCTATTTAATAAATGGTGCTGGGAAAACTGGCTAGCCATATGTAGAAAGCTGAAACTGGATCCCTTCCTTACACCTTATACAAAAATCAATTCAAGATGGCTTAAAGACTTAAACGTTAGACCTAAAACCATAAAAACCCTAGAAGAAAACCTAGGCATTACCATTCAGGACATAGGCATGGGCAAAGACTTCATGTCTGAAACACCAAAAGCAATGGCAACAAAAGCCAAAATTGACAAATGGGATCTAATTAAACTCAAGAGCTTCTGCACAGCAAAAGAAACTACCATCAGAATGAACAGGCAACCTACAAAATGGGAGAAAATTTTTGCAACCTACTCATCTGACAAAGGGCTAATTTCCAGAATCTACAATGAACTCCAACAAATTTACCAGAAAAAAACAAACAAGCCCATCAAAAAGTGGGCAAAGTGTATGAACAGACACGTCTCAAAAGAAGACATTTATGCAGCCAAAAGACACATGAAAAAATGCTCATCATCACTGGCCATCAGAGAAATGCAAATCAAAACCACAATGAGATACCATCTCACACCAGTTAGAATGGCAATCATTAAAAAGTCAGGAAATAACAGGTGCTGGAGAGGATGTGGAGAAATAGGAACACTTTTACACTGTTGGTGGGAATGTAAACTAGTTCAACCCTTGTGGAAGTCAGTGTGGCGATTCCTCAGGGATCTAGAACTAGAAATACCATTTGACCCAGCCATCCCATTACTGGGTATATACCCAAAGGACTATAAATCATGCTGCTATAAAGACACATGCACACGTATGTTTATTGCAGCACTATTCACAATAGCAAAGACTTGGAACCAAGCCAAATGTCCCACAATGATAGACTGGATTAAGAAAATGTGGCACATATACACCATGGAATACTATGCAGCCATAAAAAATGATGAGTTCATGTTCTTTGTAGGGACATGGATGAAATTGGAAATCATCATTCTCAGTAAACTATCACAAGAACAAAAAACCAAACACTGCATATTCTCACTCACAGGTGGGAATTGAACAATGAGAACACATGGACACAGGAAGGGGAACATCCCACTCTGGGGACTGTTGTGGGGTGGGGGAGGTGGGGAGAGATAGCATTAAGAGATATACCTAATGCTAAATGATGAGTTAATGGGTACAGCACACCAGCATGGCACATGTATACATATGTAACTAACCTGCACACTGTGCACATGTACCCTAAAACTTAAAGTATAAGAATAATAAAAAAATAAATTAATTAAAAAAAAGAAAAGAAAATGCATTTTCCAAAAGAAAATAGCCAAATAGCCAAATTATATGACATGATGCTTAACCTCACTGTTAGTTAGGAAAAATACAAATTAAACAATTTGAGATACCATAAACAAGACATATGAATGGTTTAAATAAAAAACACAAAGCCAGGTGCAGTGGCTCACACCTGTAATCCAAGCAGTTTGGGAAGCCAAGGCAGCAGATCACCTGAGGTCAGGAGTTTGAGACCAGCCTGGGCGACATGGTGAAATCCCATCTCCACTTAAAAAACAAAAACGAAAACAAAGATCAGCTGGGCATGGTGGTGGGCTGCTGTAATCCCAGCTACTTAGGAGGCTGAGGCAGGAGAATTGCTTGAATCTGGGAGATGGAGGTTGTAGTGAGCCCAGATCACACCACTGCATTCCAGCCTGGGCAACAGAGCGAGACTCTGTCTCAAAACAAAACAAAACAAAACAAAAACAAACACAAACAATATCATTTGTTGGCAGATATGTGCAGCAATATCAACTCTAACATGTTCCTGGTGGGAGTACAAATCGGAAAACTACTTGAGAAAAAATAATTGGTAGTACTTACTAATGCTGGGTATTTTATGTTATTTAATGCAGCACTTTGACTCCAATGTTTATACCCAACAGAACTGAGTACATACATGCAACAGAACACCTTTGCAAAAATAGTAATTGTAGAATTATTTATAATATCTCCAAACTAGCAGCCAGAGTGGAATGTCTAAATTGTAGTAGATTCATACAATGAATACTCTCCAGTGATGAAAATGAATTAACTATCTCTACCCACAGCAGCATGAATGAAATATATTTTGAGTAAAAGGAAACAAGCCACAAACAAATTGATTATAAAATTATATTTACATGCATTTTCTAAAAAGAGAAAAGTTATATGGCAATTGAAATGGAATAGGAGTAATCTTTTAGGAGTAAGGCTTGATAATAATTATGAAGAAACAAAAAGGGAGCTTCTAGGGTGTTGTTCATTCTCTCTCTCTCTCTCTCTCTCTCACACACACACACACACCTTTTTGGCCTACACAATTCATCAAAGTATACATTTTCAATCTGTAAATTTTTTTGTCTGCATGGTAACTTGCAATAAAAATCAATGAACAAATTTCAGGATCAAATAAGTTTGGAAACAAATTTGGGAAATATGTTAACATTTAATAAGTTTAATTACTTCATAATGTTCAAGCCATTAAAATACTAATTTGTATTTTCCCTGTAAAAATGTAATATATTGTGTACCATGCCCCAGTTTACTTCTAGAGAATACATGTTAGGAAATATTAATCTATGTGCAAAATTATTTGGCACAACATATGCTGTTTATGACCTCTCCCCTACTAGCTTTCTCAGCTTCTGTTTTCTTTATTTCCAGGTTATTTCCTATATGTCAAATATGCTAGATTATATGGGCTCTTCAATACATAAGTCCACCTCTTTCATTTCTTTCTACCTTAAATGTAATGATTTTCTTCCTGAAATATTTTTCTTTGTATAACATACTTAAGCCCTAAGTAATTTCAAGACTCAAATTATTGTCATCCCCTTCAGAAAGACTGTTATAATTACCTAGTCTGGATTAAATGTTCCCCTTTTGCTTCTCATAGTAATCTGGCCTCACTCTATCACAGCATTTACAATACTGAGTTGACAATTAGAATATGAATACTATGTGTGACTGGCTTATTTTGCTTAGTATAATGTCCTCAGGGTTCATCCATGATTTTGCATGTGATAGGATTTCCTTTTTTAAAGTAGAGATTAGTGCTTCATTAATGTGTCTAGTACATTTTCTTTATTCATTCATCTACCAATAAACATTTAGGTTGCTTTCATATATTGGCTATTGGGAATAATGCTGCAATGAACATGGATGTGCTGGTATCTCTTTGAGATCCTAATTTTAATTATTTTGCATATATACTCAAAGGTGGAATAGCTGAATCAAATGGTAGATCTATTTTTAATTTGTGGGGATCATCCATACTGTTTTCTATGATAGTTGCACCATTTTTCATTCATATCAACAGTTTGCAAAGATTTCAATTTCTCCACATTCTTGCCAACACATCTTTTCTTTTAAAAAAATAGAAAATTTTACAGGTGTGAAACGACCTCTCATTGTGATTTTGATTTGTATTTCCCTGATGATTAGTGATGATGAAGATCTTTTCATTATCTATTAGACTTTTGTATGTCTTCTTTGGAGAAATGTGTCTGCAAGTTCTTTGCCTTTTAAAAATCAGGTTTTTTGTGTTTTTGCTGTTAAGTCATAGGATTTTCCTGCATAGTTTAGGTACTAACCTTTTATCAGACATATGGTTTGCAAATATTTTTCCCATTACAAAGGTTGCCTTTTTATTCTGTTGATTGGGCCAGTCACAGAATGACAAATACTATGTGACTTCATTTATATAAAGTATTTAAAACAGTCAGACTCATAGAAGCAGAAAGTAGTATGGTGGTTGACAGGGGCTGAGAAGAGGGGATATGGGGAGCTGTAGCTCAATAGGTCTAAACTTTCAGTTATGAATGATAAGTAAATTCTAAAGATCTGCTGTACAATGTATTGCCTATAGTAAACAATATTGTATAATCCACTTAAAATTTTGTTAAGACAGTAGATTTCATGTTAAGTATTCTTACCATAAATAAATAAACAAACAACAACCAAGGGACACAAGGAAACATATGGAGGTGATGGGTGTGTCTAATAGCTTGACCATGGTGATGGTTTCATGGGTGTACGCTGTGAGAAAAGCAAAACTTTGCTTCTACCCATTTAGGGTCTCTGAATGAGCCTACAGATTAATATGGCAGATTAACAGGAGAAAAAAATACATATTTGTTTAATTAAAGTTTTATGTGACACAGGAGCCCTCATAAGGAAATGAAGACCAAAAGAACTGGCAAACCCTACATTCTTTTATATTGAATTGTGATATGGTTTGGCTGTATCCCCACACAAATCTTACCTTGAGTTCCCATGTGTTGTGGGAGGGACTCGATGGGAGGTGATTGAATTTTGGGGGCGGGTCTTTCCTGTGCTGTGCTTGTGGTGGTGGATTAGTCTCAAGAGATCTGATGGTTTTAAAAAGAGGAGTTCCCCCACACAAGCTCTCTTTTCTTGTCTGCTGCCGTGTGAGATATGCCTCTCACCTTCCGCCATGATTGTGAGGCCTCCCCAGCCACGTGGAGCTGTAAGTCCATTGAACCTCTTTCTTTTGTAAGTTGCCTAGTCCTGGCTATGTCTTTCTGAGCAACGTGGAAACGGACTAATACAGATTGAAAACATAGACAACAGTTGAAAAGCAGCTAAAATATATGAGAAGGCTAGAGGAAGATAAGAATTATTTTAACAAAGTCTATTTCTACAGAATTCTCTGTCTCATTTTCCTGTCCTTGATGATGTTTCCTTTTTTTTTGTTTTTTCTCTTGGTCGCGTAGGGAGGGCAGCTCTTATATGGGAATGTCATCTCTTTTTTTTTTTTTTTTCTTTTTTCTTTTTTTGAGACGGTGTCTAGCTGTGTCGCCCAGGCTGGAGTGCAGTGGCGTGATCTCGGCTCACTGCAAGCTCAGCCTCCCGGGTTCATGGCGTTCTCCTGCCTCAGCCTCCCAAGAAGCTGGGACTACAGGCGCCTGCCACCAGGCCCGGCTAATTTTTTTTTTGTATTTTTGTAGAGACCGGGTTTCACCGTGTTAGCCAGGATGGTCTCGATCTCTTGACCTCATGATCTGCCCGCCTCGGCCTCCCAAAGTCCTGGGATTACAGGCGTGAGCCACTGCGCCCGGCCTCATCTCTTGTTTTAAGAAAAAAAAAAAGGGAGATGACAGTGTCCTCCTTACATCTGCTGTTTTTTAAGTGCCTTTAACTCAAAAGAATCAATATACGAGGGTGACATTTTTTAGGGTGGTGTTTTCTAAACTCTTTCAATGCATTTGTTCAAACTTATCAAATTTTTGTATATATTAAATATGTGCCATTAGGGGTGTATCAATTATACTTAATAAAATTGTTTAAAATAAGAATATGATCACCATGAAAATATTTCATTGATCTGTGTACCCCAAGCATCTATCACAGTTTGTACACATTAAGTATCAAATGGGTAAATTTATTGCATTTAGAAATCAAATAAATTTCAGCCTTCATCCTTATTTATAAAGTAGGGAAATCAAGGTCTAGCCAAAGTGTTGTGATGTTTCCTTTATGCTTATACATAACTAGAGAGATGTAGCATCAAGGTAGAAATTCAGGTATCCAGACTTCCAACACATCGCTCTTTCGTCATCAGTGTCTATGTAGAAAACAACACAGTTCATCTCACTATATTGGGATATTTCTACAATCTTCATTTCTACATTGATGCAGTGTTTCTTTGGCAATGGTAGACAATATCTCCAGCTGCAGATTTCCTTACTGATAAAGGAATTATATATTTTCTGTCTGTCTGTGTTTTTCTCTGAATTGCTCTGTCAGCACATGAATGAATATGAAATACGCTTAGATAAGGAAGCACACCAATGTTAGATCGGATGGCTGGTTCTCAGCTTTGTATTTTATATGCTGTCAGGGTTATTGTGAGGATTAATTGATTTAATACATGTAAGGAGCTTAGAATAGTGCCTGGCACATAATAAAGCCTAGGTGACTGCTAATTATTGTCACCATTTTTCTTTATTACGTACAGATTTGTCTTTTTGCTGCTATGGAAATGTGAAAAAGCATAAAAACACAGTATATCTTTGTGTTAATGCAAGTGGATGCTATGTTGAAATAAAGAACAGTTAGGTACAAAATTGAACTTCAGTACTAAAATGATTTCAGTGAAAAATGAACAAGGAAACTTAATACCATTCTTCTCTTCTTGTCATAGTGCTCATGTTTACAGGAGTTTATTTATACCTGACAAACTGGAGTGGATAAGACATAGTCTATAACGGCTCTCCCACTTTCTTTTGTATTTCTTGCTGTGGTTGAAATGAAACTTTGTTATAATGCTCAGGTACCATTTATTGCTCATAAATATAAGTGAGAATGACAGTTTCTAAGGTTGAAATGATTCCATTTTAAAATAAAAGATTAAGAAGTGCCAATATCTCTGAAAACTTGAGCTATGTATCTTTCATCATAGGCTCGGGATTATTTTAAAGAGTTTAAATCAGTAGGGAAGTATTACATGCATACAAACAATTTTCTACATAAAACATGGGAATCTGATATTATCTAGATCAAAGAACTCTTAGAAAGGAAACTTTCTATTCTTTTGTAAATGATCTGTAGACCCTTTTAACATAGCATACATTAAGAATGTTTAGTTCAAAAAATTTTGTTATGAATTGTACACACCGTAGCAACACAAATCCTATTTAAGCGTGTTACTGTGGCTTATCTTAAAAAGAGAACTGTTTAATTTTCAGTCAGCTTCTAATTTGATATCAAATGATATTTACCTTCCAAAATGAAGTGGATGGGTTCAATGACACATAAATATGTGTTATTAATTAAAAGTATGAAATATGTTTTTATTAAAAATGCTTTCAGATGAGCTATATTTATTCTCTCTTAATACAAAAAATAATTTTAGGTAATCTATTTACTTTATGCCACACATTTCTATGAATTATCGATGCATTTTTCCATTGGTTAATTTATGTTCTTGTTATTGATAGAATTTGATTTAATTTGAGAGCTGGAAGGTATGCTATAACTTTATATACTGGCAAATGTTATTTTATAATATAAGTTTATTAGTTCCCTGGGGTTGCAGTAACAAAGTACACACACTAAAGTGGCTGAAGATAATTTATATGAATTATCTCCCAGATCTGGAAAATACAAGTTTGAAATCTGTAGGGTAGAGCCATATACCCTCTGAGACTCTAAGTAGACTCCTTCTTGCCTTTTCCTTGCTTTTGGTGGTTGCCGGCAACCCTTAGCATTCTTTGGCTTACAGCTGCATTAGCATGTTCCTCTATTTTCAAATGGCATCTTCCTATGTGTCTTCTCATTGTCTTTCCTCTGTGTATGTCTGTCTCTGTCTAAACTTATCTTTCTTACAAGTACAGCAGTTACATTGGACTAGGGCCTACCTAATGTTATTTTAACTTCATTGGCTCCATAAAGACCTTATTTCCAAGAACCACATTTTGAGGTACTAAAGTTTAGGACTTCAACATATCTTTTTTGGGGTTGGGGAGGGGGTGATACAATTCAATCAATAGCAGCAACTGTTAATGCAGTTTGAAAATGTGGACATTGATCCAGTTGATTTCATTTAAACGAAATTGGGGTGAGAAACATATAGCATGTCAAATATGTACAATTTCTTTTTGATTCAAATAGATCAGTAGCAAATTCAAAAATTTAAGAAATTGGCTGGGCGTGGTGGCTCACTCCTGTAATCCCAGCACTTTTGGAGGCTGAGGCAGGTGGATCACATGAGGCCAGGAGTTCTAGACCAGCCTGGCCAAAATGGCAAAACTCCCTCTCTACTAAAAATACAAAAATTAGCTGGATGTGGTGGCACACGCGTGTGATCCCAGCTACTTAGGAGGCTGAAGCAGAAGAATCACTTGAATCTGGGAGGTGAAGGTTGCCGTGAGCTGAGGTTGTGCCACTGCACTCCCACCTGGGCAACAGAGCAGGACTCTGTCTCAAAAAAAAAAAAAGAAATTTTTTATGTTCTTATGAATTTTCTTTTTGTTGTTAAAAAGAAAATCAAAACCTCCAGTAACTCATTCATCTCATTCTTACGTTATTTCTATTAAGACATAAGGGTCTGAATTTGCTTGTTAGGTTCCCTTTTGAATAGGTACATTTAATAGAATTTAAAAATCCATATATCTTGAAAAGGTTCTATCTCAGTTTCCAAAAGATTACTCAAATTTTGGTTACACTTTAATTTTTGATATAACACAGTAATGTGTTTTATTCCTTGGACATTTATATTTTTATCCAGTTATTTTTATTGTAACAGATATCAATCAATTTGTAATATAAATTGGAATCTGTTGACTCAAAATTTATATGTGTTTTTCTCAAAAGTTATTTGGTACACAGGCATATATTCTCAAGCTCTGGCATAAAAAATAAATTAGTATTGAAGGCGCATTAGTTTCCTTGGGCTGCCATAATAAAATATCACAGGCTGAATAGCTTCAATGACAAATTTATTTTCTCACAGTTAGGGAGGCTAGAAGTCTGTGATCACGGTGAAAATGTATTTAGCTTCTTGTGAGGGCTCTCTTCCTAGCTTGCAGATGGCCACCTTCTCACAGTGTGCTCACGTGCCTTTCCTTGGTATGTGTGTGGGCATACATAGAGAAAGACAAAAAGAAAGAGAGAGAGAAGGAGAGAGCAGGGGATCTCTGGTGCTCTGGTATCTCTTCTTATAAAAACATTAATGCTTTCAGATCAGGGCCTGCCCCATAAGGTAATGGTACCCTATTTAACCTTAATTATTTAGAGGCTTTGTCTCCAAATACAGACATACTGAGGCTTTGGGCTCAACATATGAATTTTGGGGGTTCACAAAAATTCAGTTCACAACAGAAGGCGTTGAACAAGTTCTCTCAGGATGACAGCTGTGTTGAAGCTTTTTGATAGCCTTTTAATGTAAAGCATTTTGCGCTTGCTTGTTGATATTGCCTACAAAATTAAGTTAGCTCCATTCTACTATATGGATACAGAATGATTACCGTTATTTGCTATCTTAGGAAAACATGTTGCTATTGAAGAAAGACTGAATTAGAGAGGATCAAATAAGTGCAAATATATTATTCTTAAAAGAAAACCTCTATTACACAATTCCTTAAATGTTTCTGAAAAGTCATATGTATGTGAATTATGTAGATTTTTCTGCATATGATTATCAGTTATCAGTGAAGTTCAGAGAAGGCCTGTTTTTAAGTAACGGTAAAGTCAATGGAAATCAAAAGTATAATTTTGCTGCCAAAATTTTTCCAAATAAGGTTGATATGGTTTAGCTGTGTCTCCACCAAAATCTCATCTTAAACTGTCGCTCCCATAATTCCCATGTGTTGTGGAAGGGACCTGGTGGGAGATAATTGAACCATGGGGGCGGTTTCCTCCATACTGTTCTCATCATAGTGAATAAATCTCATGATATCTGATGGTTTTATAAGGGAAAACCCTTTTGCTTGGTTCTCATTTTTTTCTTTTTGCTGCTGCCATGTAAGATGTGCCCTTTGCCTCCTGCCGTGACTGTGAGGCCTCCCCAGCCACGTGGAACTGTGAGTCCATTAAGCCTCTTTTTCTTTACAAATTACCCATTCTCAGGTATGTCTTTGTCAGCAGTGTGAAAATAGACTAATACAAAGGTGTACCAATAGTAATTTAGTCTCTAGAGTTTGTATTGGTTGACAATTATCTAAATTTTTTTTAGTTAATTAAAACATTAGGGTAAGAAATACATTGATAAAAAATATATTTAGGAGAAGTAATTTATGTTATAAGAGATGAGGTGACCTATGATATGAAGAATGTTGAAGAAATAATTGAGTATGAGATGCCCAATAATATGTACTTGGGATCTCTAATATGAAATATTGAGGAAAAGATTAAATATATTTCTAATATAAATTCCTGTTGACATGAAAACTGTCTTTGCTTTGAATAGAGATTTGGATTTAATAGAAGGAAATTTTATTTGAAAACCAAATATGTGAAGGCATTGTCTTTGGTAGTTACTTTATCTACACAATCTCATTTAATTTTCATAAATAACTGTTGGAATAGTTATTAATGCTTTAATCTTAATTGCTAACATCCAGGCTTCTCAATATGACACACTGCTTAACCCCCCAAATCTCTCAGTCTCTCTGAATTTGCTTAGATTTGTATTTATGTAAATGGTCTACTTCTGCAGATGAGAAGTTTCTATCTTAAAGAATAGAGAAGCTGAATTAATTCCTGGTAGGATGCAGTAGAAGTGATTCAAACATAAAGTAAAGATAGGGAAACAATGTTTCTAAAGGGAAGAATACCAATTCCCACACACAATATGTATTCTTATTCGAGATCTTTGGGACTAAAATAATTTTCTGATATTTTCTAGAAAATCTCCATTTATGCAATCATTCTGGGTGCAAAGCTTCATTACCTCATACGTGAAGGGGTAGGAACATATTATTTTAATCATTTTGATATTTAGACCTATTGTCAGGTTTAGGATGAGGCATCAGCAGAAATACAGAATGTCTCAAGCTGATGGTGACATAAAAAATGTCATGAATGAATTATAAATATAGAACCTAAGAAAAATAGTGAGTTAATCACAGTGTTAAGGTTAAAATAATACCCTCCCCTAAATATATAGAGACACCAACTATATGTTTCCAACATTTTACGTAAATTTCATCATTGCAAAAGCTTATAGGCATAATTTTCTAATTTTATATGTATACAAAACTGAAACCTAGAGATTAAGTCATCATACTGCTTTTAAATGGCAGACAGTAGATTCCAATTCAGCTCTATTTTTATTCAAAATCTTCAAACTTCAGGAAATTCAGTTATTTCTGTACCTCAATTTCATGAAGGCTGTTTGTGAAAATTTGAATTGTTATGGATAAAAGGTATACTTGCATTTTCCTGGAGAGACGGACCATAGCTTTTATAAGATTCTCAAGTAGGTCTGTGAAACAAACAGACAAACACACAAACAAAAAGGGTATTGGGGAATAAAATTTCTTAGGTATTAATGAAGAATATTAATTGAAATAAAAAATGGCTCTAAGTTTTTATAGATTTGGGGTTTTTAAATCTTTTCCTGTGGATTCCTTTGTTTTTACTGATATGGTATTTTAGTGGTGCCTTTGAATTTTACTTTGGATATTTATTTGTAACTATCTTAAAAGCTGAAATTACACATAATTGACACATAGGTATGTTCCATGCCAAATTGTAATAATTTACATAAATCAAAGCATTAACTTTTGGTGCTAATAGTAAAAATTCTTGTGATCTCTTATTGAAAATTATTCAAAAGTTGCAATACAAGTCACCATCGCAACTTACTTGTCTTACTCAGATTTTTCAGTTATTGTACACTCATCTCCCATCCAAAAAGTGAAAATCTTTTTTATGTAAGTTGTCTTTATTTCTATAAGTCTGAGGCAAAAGTTTAGCTAATCAGAACAGTTTATTAGGTTCATTCATAATTATTTTATTCAAAGTATAAACCTTCTTTTTGATGCTGAAGTAAGAAGAGATAGTTTGTAATCTGTATGAAGATGAGGAGGGAACATAGACTTCACAATGCTATAGATTTAATTGTGTCCCCACCAAATTTGTATGTTGAAGTTATAACCCCCGGTATCTCAAAATGTGATCCTGTTTGGAGGATCTTTACAGAGATAGTCAGGTTAAAATGAGGTCATTGGAGTAGCATCCAATTCAGTATTATTGGTGTCTTTACAAAAAGAATAAATTTAAAAACAGAAAACACACAGGGAGAACACTGCAGGACGATGAAGGCAGAGATCGGGCTGATATGTCTGCAAGCCAAGGAGTGCCTAAGATATCCAGCAAACCACTGAAGCTGGAAGAGAGGCATGAGAAAGATTCTTCCTCACAACTTGCAGAGAAACCAACCATGTCTGCACCTCGATTTCAGGCTTCTAGCCCTTAGAACTGGGAGACAATCAATTTTTGTTGTCTAAACCACCCAGTTTTTGTTATATTGTTGTGGCAGGCATGTCATAGAAAACCAGTACATGTAAGTTCTTACAAAGCCATAATCAGACCACTTTTGATCCTCAACTGAATTCTTATATACATAGGTAACTGGTATTGCCAATTTCTTAGCATTTTTGGAGGGGTTTTATGATTGAAACTTTCTTCTTGATTTCTCCAGTTTTGATGGTGCTTTCACAGGTCTGATAATATCAGCTATCATTACTTTTTTTTTTACAAAATAAATTTACAAAGAAAAATTTACATGAGCCTTTTTACTTAACTCTAACTTCAAAATTTGTTCTTATCTTCTCTTCCCCTACATTTTTAGGTTTACAGGTTGAAGCCTTTAAAAAATTTACTTTCTGATCATTGAAGTTAGTATTGTGGAAGGGAAAGACATGAATTCATGTGTTCTATATTATATCTTTAACTGAAATTTCCATTAATTTAGAAAATAAAAACATTATAACTTGATCATATAACATAAGCATATTCACTATACTATCAATTTTTATTTACACTATATTTTATTGAAAGGAGAACTGCTCTGCTCAAAATATTTGAAAACTACTGAGCTGCGAATTCTGTGCAAAAACTTCTTTGAACCTAATAATGTAGAAAATTACCCTAGTGCTCAGTTTCACTCTCTATTATAACACACATTTATTTTTCTTTTATAAAATTGTTATATACATTCATGAGCCAAGGAAGTAAAATGTGTTGATTTCACAAACATTATGGTGTCTTCAGTCTTAGCTCATCATCTTTAGCTGTTAACATTAAGCTCTACCGTTCATCACAACAACTACAAAATTAAATCAGAAATGGAAATGAAGTGAGTCTGAAAATGATAAGTACTATACAGGTAAAACCTGAATCTTTTTACCTTTTACAAGTGCCGATGGTTTTGCATTGATAGAACTTAACATTGCTGAGAGATAGGTTAGACACTTGGTTTTGTATGAGGATCCTGTCTCTAAAATAAAATAAATGATAAAAGCAACATTCATTCATTCATCATTCACTAATCTTTAGTGGTCAACAGAATCACTTATCCTGAGATTTTCATGGGATGCCCTTCTAATATCCAATTGGATACATTTGTGAAATGGTCGACTCTACTTGAAGTTCTATGTGCTATAGTTGTTGCATAGTTTTCTTTATCATTCAGTTATTTCCTTAACATATTGACCTAGTAATACTATCATATAACTAGCCTAGGTACTGAAATGGACAATCCTTAAGTTATCAAATCAACAAGTGCTTATTTTTCAAACTCTCAAAATGATTCTTTCATTGCTGAGGTAATGGAGAGTCTCCAAAACCCATGTGGAGGAGGCTAGTTGTTCACTGTAGACCTTTCCATCTCCTGAGGTACATTTGATGAGGCTAACAACCCAATGAAATTATTGTTCTCTCTTGAATGATTCCCTGTATTGTATTAGATCATACAGTTTCTGAGCATAATGTCTTAAAAATCAACTAATTGATTTTCTTGAAATATCTAAAAAAATGCATTGTTTGTGTCAATCTTGGTTCAGTCTAGGGTAAACCAAAATACAGTTTTCGAAAAATATTTTTATTCTAACATTTCTTCTATGGTTATCAAAATTGGATGCAGACTCTGTGTTCCTGCTTAGCCACATGGACATCTTTAGTGAATATTTTTAAATGGTTGTTGAGCTTGTCATAAGCACACTTGGAATGATCCTATTTTAAAAGAATTATGTGTAATTGGGTCATAACAAGAGCTAAGTATATGGCATAAGAAAATTACTCAATGGCAGGAGGACTTTCAAGCTAAAGCCAAACCTTTTATTAGTTCTCTTTGTTAATAAAATATGGTCATTGTGAATCTTGTTGAGGCAGCTTAAAACTTTTGAACTGATAGCTTGAATGTAAGCTATCTATCCATTTTCCTATGTATGTATGTATCTATCAATCAGTGTAACATCTTTCTAGTTAGATTTTCTTATCATCTATTCCAGAAGTGAAGTATAGTTATTAACAATGGATCGTATTTAACACGTCTTATGAAGATACCTACCATCTGTGATTTATTTTAAGTTTTCCAGTTTATCGAGGTTGTTTGACAAATCAAAATTGTCTGTACTGAAGTTGTACAATGTGTTTTGATGTTGAAGGTGTTTTGAGATATGCATATGTTGTGAAATGATAACAATCAAGCTAATTAACATATCAGTCACCTCACTACATAGTTACCTCTTTTTCCTGTGGTGATAATACTTGAGATCTACTCTCTTAGCAAATTTCAAGTATACAATACATTATTATTAACTCTAGCCACCATGCCCTACATGCTGTCTCCAGAATTTTTCATCTTATAAGTGAAAGTTTGCACCCTTTTACCAATATGTCACCATTCCCCACTCCCTCACTCAGCCCCTGGTAAGCAGCAGTGTACTCTCTTTCTATCAGTTTGACTTTTTTAGGTTCCGCATATAAATGAGATCATGTACTATTTGTCTTTCTGAATATAAAGATATTTTCTGTTATTTTCTAGAAGTTAGGATTGCATTTTTGTGTCTTGTCACCTTAGGCATTCTGAAGTTGATAGTTGATATTTATGGGATTGACACTGGAAGAAAATAGAATATAATAACTACCTGCCTTTCATCCTTCCCTAAATTACCAGTCTTGACATTTCCGTACGACCTTTTAAGTGTTTCTAATTTCATTTTCTCAGGAACCTCCTTTATATGTTATTTTCTGTTTCTCCTGTGTAAACTTGGTCCCTTTATCTTCTTTACAACCATTGTATCAAGTGCAACTCTGTTGCTGCACTCACTTACTTACTTTTGTGATGATTACTTATTTTCTTTTAAGAATCCTAAACTAGATTATGAGCCATTGGCAGACAATGACAGAGTTTTAATAGCCTAGTATTGCTAGTACTGGGGATAGGTGCTAGCTAGATACTGGCTAGTACCTAGATAGAATAGACATTAAATTAATGTTTGTTGAATATAGTTTCTGTGTGTATGATTAGTCTATCTGATTTTAATTGTACGAGAAAAGTAGTGAAAACCAACCACATATTTTAAAATAAAATAATGGCTGACTAGTCTTCAGATTTCCCTGAAATGACAAAAAAGAAAGATAAGGCAATTCCTTAAAACTTCTTAATTCCTACATATGTTTTGAAGGTAGAAAAAAAATCATACAGTTAAAACAATGCCATTCAAATCTCATTCAGTAGTTTCCAGAAATGACATTTGCAGAATGTTTTCTTAATAATGTATATCTATTCATAAAGGTATTGATATTGTATCTTTTCCTTTTTCTATGGTTACTTCAAGTTCCTTAACATCTTTACCAACTCATGGATTCTAAGTTGCACAGATTTATCTTCATCACTCAGAAAACCTAATTCAAGTTTACTATATTTTAAACTTTTCTTTATGTAACATCTATTTAGTTTCCTATTTACTATGATTTCAAGCTTGTATAATGTTCTAAAATTTAGATTTTACCAATAGAAAAATAAAGAATACAAATAAACTAAGAACTTATTAAAAATAAAAATGTGAGGAAATATTTCCTCATTCTAAATTGGCATAAAATTAAATATCTTTTAAGTTTTGTTAATTTTCCTAATCATCTGTTTCCCCTGTTTTACATATTAAAACATCTTGTATATTTTATAATTTCTTATGAAATGACATATTTTATCATGACAATTTTAATGACACATGTTATAATGTATTAAGATGGGTGTATGTGGACATATTGAATTTATTCACTTTTTTTTTATTTGACACATTATAATTTGCAATGGCTTTTATGTGATAATATAAATAAGCAAAAATGCACACATCTGTTATTCCAGTTATACTATTAAACCTTCCAAAATATTGGGACATTCAGCTTTTTTAAAAACCCCCATATGGAAGGCAGAGCAAGATGGAAGAATAGAAAGCTCCACCAATTGTCCCCACTGCAAGGACACCAAATTAAGAAAAAACATCTTCATAAGAACCAAAAATCAGGTGGGCACACATAGTACCTGGTTTCAATTTTATATCACTGAAACAGACACTGAAGGGAGCCTCTTCAGCTATGTAGAGAGCATCTCTGGGAATTGGGGAAGGGAGAACATAGAAAGTATGAGACATTGAACTCAGTGTTATCCTGTTAGAGAAGAAAGGAAAACCGGACCAGACTCAGCTGATGCCTACCATGGAGAGAACATTTAACAAGTCCTAGCCAGAGGGGAATCGCCAATTCCAGAGGTCCAAACTTGAGTTTCCACAAACCTTACCAGTGCCGGGTACTAAACTCTATGTCTCCAAGTAAACTTGAAAAGCAGTCTGGGCCACAAGGACTGCAACTCTTAGGCAAGTCCTCATGCTAAATAAGGCCTAGAGACAGTGGACTTGGGGGACACGTGACATACTGAGACACCAACTGGGGCAGCCAGGGGAGTGCAGGCATCACCTCTCCCTTAACCCCAGGCTGCACAGCTCTTGGCTCCAAAAGAGATCCCTTCCTTCTGCTTCAGGAGAACAGAGGGAAGAGTGGAAAGGACTTTTTCTTGCATCTGGCATACCACCCCAGCCACAGCAGGATAGGGCACTGGTCAGAGTCGTGAGGCCCCTATCCCAGGCCCTAGCTCCCAAAAGAAAGTTACAGACACACCCTGGGCCAGAAGAGAACCAACTTCCTTAAAGGAAAGAACTCAGTTCTGACAACATTCATCACCTGCTAACTGAAGAGCCTTTGGTCCCTGAATAACCAACAGTGATACCCAGGTACTACACTGAAGGCCTTAGGTGAACCTCTGAGACTTACTGGCTTCAGGTGAGACTCAGCACATAACCAGCTAGTGTGGATATAGGGTAATTTTTTTCTGCTTGAGAAAAGCAGAGGAAAAAGTAAAGGGGACTTTGTCTTGCACCTTAGTTATCAGCATGACCAAAGTGGGGTAGAGCACCAAGATGGCTGTTGGGGAGTCTCTGATTTCAGGACATGACTGTTGGATGACATTTCTGGACCTGCCTGGGGCCAGAGAGGAGCCCACTGCCCCAAAGGCTGATTCCCAGGCCAGGCAGAATTAATGACAAGCTAACTTAAGAGTCCTGGGCCTTAAGGGAACACCAATTGTAGTCTGGCAGTACTATTTGTGGCCTAGGATGGCAATGGCTACAAGGTGAGGCTCGTCTGCCTTTGGAAAGGGGAGGGAAGAGTGGGAAGGATGGCATCATGTGGTTTGAGTTCCAGCTCAGTAACAATACAATAGAACACCAGGTAGGCTACTCAGGTATTTAACTCTAGCCCCTGAATCCTGGACAGCACTTCTGGACCCATTCTCAGTTTGGAGGTTAAAATAATGGGTTATAAGATAGTATCTGCAAGCCTAATGGTAACCTCAAACCATAAAACATACAATGGATACAAAAAATAAACAGCAAAAAACTAAATTGTATCACCAGAGAAAATCACCTTCACTAGAGGAAGAATGGAAGGAAAGAAAGAAGAGAGGACCACAAAACAACCTGAAAACATATAACAGAATGGTAGAAATAAGTATTTGTTTATCAATAATAACACTGAATATAAATCAACTAAATTATCCAATCAAAAGACATAGATAGGCTGAAAGGATTAAAAGAAACCAAGATCCAATAATCTGTTACCTACAAGAAACACACTTTACCTGTAAAGACACATATAGACAAAAAACTAAAAGGACGGAAAAAGATATTCCATGCCACTGGAAACCAAAAAAGAGCAGGAGTCATATATTTATATCAGAAACAATGGATTTCAAGACAAAAACTACAAAAAAAGACAAAGGTCACTATATAATGATAAAGATTCAGCAAGAGGATATAATAATTGTAAATATATATGCATGCAACACTGGTGCACCCAGATATGTAAAGGAAATTTTATTAGAGCTAAATATGGAGATAGGCCCCAATACAATAATAGCTGGAGACTTCAGCATCCCACTTTCAACATTAGACAGATCTTCCAGACAGAAAATCAACAAAGAAACATTAGACTTAATCTATACTACAGACCAAATGGATCTAAAAGATATTTACAGAACATTTCATCCAGCAGCTACAAAATACACATTATTTTTCTTGGCACATGGATTATTCTCAAAGATAGACCACAAATCACCACACAAGTTTTAAACATTCAAAATCCAAAATAATATCAGGCATCTTCTCTGACCACAATGGAATAACACTAGAAAATAATAACAAGAGAAATTTTGGAAACTTTAAAAATACATGGACATTAAACAATATGCTCCTGAATGACAAGGAATGAGTAGATCAATGAAGAAATTAAGAATAAAATTGAGCAATTTCTTAAAACAATTGATAATAGAAACACAACATAAACAGAACCTATTGGATATAGCAAAGGCAGTACTCAGAAGGATGTAGATACTTAAAACTGTGGTCATCAAAAAAGGAAAAACTTCAAATACACAATCTAATGATGCATTTTAAAGAACTAGTAAAGCAAAAGCAACGCAAACACAAAATTAGTAGGAAAAGAGAAATAATAAAGATCACAGCAGAAAGAGATGCAATTAAAATGAAAAAAATACAAAATATCAATGAAACCAAAATAATTTTTTGAAAAGATAAACAGAATTGACAAACCTCTATCCAGACTAAGAAAATGAAGTGAAAAGATTCAAATAAATAAAATCAAAACTGAAAAAGGAGATATTACAACAGATACTACAGAAATTCAAAGGATCCTTAGTGGCTACTCTGAGCAACTGTGTGTCAATAAATTGGAAAATCAAGAAAAAAAATGATGAATTCTTAGGTACATACAACCTACCAAGATAGAACCAGGGAGAAATTCAAAACCTGAATATACCAATAAGTAATGTGATCAAAGACATAATAAAAAGTCTTCCAGTAAAGAAAAACCCAGAACACAATGGCTTCACTGCTGAATTCTGCTGAACATTTAAAGAAATTATACTAATTCTACTCTACATATCACAAATCCATAGCTAGTATCACACTGAATGGAAAAAAACTGAAAGCATTTTCTCTAAGATCTCGAACATGACAAAAATGCTAACTGTCACCATTGTTATTCAGCATAATACTAGAAGTCCTAGCTAGAACAATTGGACAAGAGAAAGCTAAAAAGGACATCCAAATTGTAAAAGAAGCAGTCAAATTATCCTCATTTGATAATGATATGATCTTATATGTGGAAAAACCTATGGACTACA
Organism: Pongo abelii; assembly: GCF_028885655.2. NCBI lineage: Eukaryota > Metazoa > Chordata > Mammalia > Primates > Hominidae > Pongo > Pongo abelii. The sequence goes on from NC_071990.2 coordinate 142,088,829, forward strand.
CACACACACACACACACACACACACACCTGTTAGAACTGATAAACAAACTCAGCAAAGTTGTAGGACGCAAAATCAAAATAGAAAAATCAGTAGCATTTCTATGCCAATAGTTAAGAATCTGAAAAACAAATTTAAAAAGTAATCACATTTACCATAGCTATACATAAAATTAAATACCTAAGAATTAACCAAAGAAATGAAAGATCTCTGTAATGAAAACCATAAAACACTGATGAAGGAAACTGAAGAGGACACCAAAAAATGGAAAAAAATATTCCTTGTTTATGGATTGAAAGACTCAATATGGTTAAAATGACCATACTATCCAAAGCAATCCACAGATTTAGTGCAATCCCTGTCAAAATAACAATGGCATTCTTCCCAGAAGTAGAAAAAACAATTCTAAAATTTATATGGAACCACAAAAGACCAAGAATAGTCAAATCTATCCTAAGCAAAAAGAACAAAACTGGAAGAATCATATTACCTGACTTTAAATTATACTACTGAGCTGTAGTGACCAAAACAGCATGGTATGGGCATAAAAACAGACACATAGACCAATGAAACAGAATAGAGGACCCAGAAACAACCTATAGTGAACTCACTTTTGACAAAGTTGCCAAGAACATACACTGGAGAATAGGCAGTCTCTTCAAGAAACGGTGCTGGGAAAACTGGATATTCATATGCAGAATTAAATTAGACTCCTATGTCTCACCATCTACAAGAATCAAATTAAAATGGACTTAGGACTTAACTCTAAGACCTCAAACTATGAAACTACTGCAAACACTGGGGAAAATCTGCAGGACACTGGTGTGGGCAAAGACTTCTTGAGCAATACTCCACAAGCACAGGCAAGTAAAGCAAACATGGACAAAGAGGATCACATAAAGTGTAAAAGCTTCTGCACAGCAAAGGATACGATCAACCAAGTGAAGAGACAACCCACAGGATGTGAGAAAATATTTGCTATCTACTCTCTGACAAAGGATTAATAGCCAGTATATATAAAGAGCTCATACAACTCTATAGGAAAAAAGTAATCAGCCTATTTAAAAATGGGCAAAAGATTTGAACAGGTATTTCTCAAAAGAAGACATACAAAAGGCCAACAGATATATATAAAGGTGTTCAACATCAGTGATCATCTGAGAAATGTAAATCAAAATTACAGTGAGATATTATCTCATCTCCATTAAAATGGTTTATACACAAAGACAGACAATAACAAATGCTGGGAAGGATGTAGAGAAAAGGAAACCCTTGTATACTGTCGGTGAGAATGTAAATTAGTACAACTACTGTGGAGAAACAGTTTGGCGTTTCCTCAAAAAAACTGAAAATTGAGCTACCATATAATCCAGAAATCCATGCTATGTGTACACTGAAAAGAAAATAAATTAGTATATCAGGGAAATATTTGCACTCCTATGTTTGCTGCAGCGCTGTTTACAATAGCTAAGCTTTGGAAGCTACCTAAGTGTCTGTCAACAGATGAATGGATAAAGAAAATGTTGTACATATACTCAATGAAGTACTAATCAGCCATACAGAGAATGAGATCCAGTCATGTGCAACAACATGGAGGGAAGTGGAGATTTTTCTGTTAAGTGAAATAAGCCAGGCACAGAAAGACAGACATCATATTCTCACTTAATTGTGTGATCTAAAAATCAAATCAATTGAATTCATGGAAATAGAGAGTAGAACCATGGTTACCAGAGTCTGGGAAAGGTAATGAGGGGTTGGTGGGGAAGATATAAACAGTGAATGGGTACAAAAAAAATAGAAAGAATGAATGAGACCTACTATTTTATAGCACAATAAGGTGACCATAGTTAATAATAACTTAACTATATACTTTCAAATAAAGAAGGTAATTGGATTGTTTGTTACTCGAAGGATAAATTTATGAAGGGATGGATACTCCATTCTCCATGATGTGCTTATTTCACATTGCATTCCTCTATCAACACATCTCATGTACCCCATAAATATATACCTACTATGTACCCATAAATGTTTTTAAAAATTATAAAAAATAGCAATATTCTAAAAAAATTAAATTATGAATATCTACAAATGTTCTCTCAAGCAAGGTTAAAACAACTATTAAAGATTGTTGCTATTTAAATATATCACAGGAAAAATCAAATTAAAATTAAAAAATAATAAAAACTCACATACTTCAAAGAGCTTAAAAAAGTCTTTTTAATGAATTTGTTATGTGTTTCCACATTGAGTATTAATATGTCATGCTAATACATCACATATATAACTTTTCAAACTTAACAATGTTGCTTATTTGAGGCGTTGAGAATAATTGAAGTTACAAAAATATATCACAAATACTTTTGAAGAAATCTGTAGGTCTACTCCAAACTGATCACATTGTTGTCTCTGTCTGGAAAATCTCGTTAACTTCAGTAGCAGAGTCTATTTTTGGAGTTGAAAATCAGTTCGGTCACAATACCAGTGGGATGACTGAAGGCTTGGGTAATGGGCTATAAAATCTTTTCCATCTAGGTCACTGATTGATTTGAGACTGTCACCAAGGTAGGTAGAAAAACAGTCACTGCTGCCTCATAAGAACTGTCAAATCATGTGAAATGAGAATATGGTCTCAATTCTGGCAGACATTTTTCCCATCTACCTAACACATGCATGCACGTGAGCGCACACACACTTAATGATTTCTTGGGTTGCTTTAGAGCAGAGTAAAATTATTCTGGAATGAATCTTCTGTGCAGAATAGAAAATATTTTGTTTAATTTGTCCAAGTGGTGTCATCAGGCAATTTCTATTTCAGAATTAAAGTGATCCACTTTACCAGGGGGACTCTTTTCAACTTCAATTTTTATGCCTTTGTAGACTATGGTTAAGTGAAATGAGCCTCTCGGCTCTTTAACTATGTGGTCTTCCAGTGCAGTTTATTATTTGGAGGAAGCAACATTTTGTCTGAATGATTCTACCAAATAAAAACGAAAAAGAGTTTAGTTTGATCAGCAAAGAATGTAGAAATTTACTTAAGCAGTAAAGAATGTGGCTGTCTGACTTTGGTATTATGTTACACCTCATGGTTCAGGCATCTTGTTTGCCTTAAATGGTTTCACAAGCAGGAGGGTTGACCCAGAGCAGATTCGCAGTGGCTGCACAGAGCGCAGCTAAACAGCAGATTTAATGAGGTTGGAATTTCACACAATGCCTTATTCAAAGAATTCAGGCAGCAGGAGAGAAGTTGTGGTGAATTGCAGTTGCCCATGGCTTTGCATCAAGAAGCAAAACATTTCTCCACAAATAGTTTATAAGAGTTCAAAAATAGATGCCAATTACATTCAGCTTTAAGATTCAGACATTTGTCAGGGAGGGGGACTTGTGTATTCACGTTGTTAGAATTAAGGAAGTACGTTCATGAACCAAAAATACAGAGCTCTATTTACTCGTCTAAAGTCAGGAAGGATCAAAAGGTTTCCCAATACATTTTGACATGCTGGAAGTTTTTCCTTTGTTTTCCCACTTTATGTTTTTGCAGTACCTACCACCTTATATTGCATTCTTTGCTTGTCTGTCTCCCCTACTTAACTTTAAAGTCCTTGAAGACAGGCATTTGGGGTGCCTTAAATACTTAATGAATGATTGCAGAGTGAATGTTGAATGAAAATGAATGTAACTCATTCACATACTCTATGCTAAATTGAGAAATAAAAAGCTCAGACATTTTCACTCCATCTTATTCCCTTAAGAAATGTCAATGTAAGAATTCGACAGACTGCTAATCTCTTTATGAAGCTAATGACCAGCTTTAATTTTGCAAATTAAATATCCAGTTTCCCTGCCTTTTTCCCCATTGAAAAATAGTCCTAGGTTGGTCATTTATATAGCTCATTAGTTTGGACCTGGGGATAAAGCTACAGTCAGAAAGCACACAGCCTCAGGTTCTATAATATTGGAATTAGAGGTGAGAACATTTTCCCTTTATATGAGAACTCTGTGGTTCTGGGCATTTCTACATAATTATTGATCAACCTTGAACCATAGTTTCTCAAACAGTCATATAAATGGGAGAGGATTGAGGTAGAAGTATGTGATATATAATTTATTATCTAAATTTGGACACTTTTGTCTGGAAAGAAAAAGAAGAAAAGTAAAGAAAAACTGCCAGGATGCTGGGACAAGAGGTGCACCAGATCCTGCTGGGGAAAGCAAACCAGAACATCAGGTCATCCTGGGTAGACACAACCCCAGCCAGTGAGCAACACTGCCCCCATTCCAGCTGATTTCTAGTGTAATCTTCCATCATCTGCCTTTTTAAATGTAGAAAGTCTTGATTCAGGCTTGACTGGAAGTATTAAATGTCTACCTCACTTTTGATAGGAAGAAGATGATTTTTCACCTAGGGGAGTCATTGAATAGTGGTCTTCAAATTGGGATTATTTCCAAGAATGTGAATACAGACAGTTTTAACAGACTTAATTAAAGCTCCTCATGTACCACAATTACTCTTTTTTAGCATGATATTGTTTGTTTTTTGTTTAAACCCCGTAAACCCCTTTCCTTAGTATAATAGCTATTTACAAAAAATAAAAATCATTCATTCATCTCATCAGATATTTCAAATTACTCTTGTTGCCTTCATTAAAATCCCCTAATCCCACTACAGAAATTTGTGTTTTTCCCTGTCTTATACATATTTCTGTTAAGAAAGGAGCAGGGAATAAAAAATGATGTATTTCTGTCCTTGTAGACTGTTCTTAAATCAGATACATGGTAGATTATTGGTGGTAGAACTGATAGCAAATCTAATTTTATGGCCTCCTCTGTGCCAAACTACTATTTCCAAAGGATGAATTGATTTTGAAAAAGAATTGCTAACTGTAAACGTATAGTTAGCCTAGGTGCTGTGGCTCATGCCTGTAATCCCAGAGCTTTGGGAGGCGTAGGCAGGGGGATCACTTGAGGCCAGGAGTTCGAGACCATCCTGGCCAACATGGAGAAACCCTGTCTCCACTAAAAATACAAAAATTATCCGGGCATGTGGCACGTGTCTGTGATTCCACCTACTCAGGAGGCTGAGGTGGGAGAATCACTTGAACCCTGGAGGCAGAGGTTAAAGTGAGCCAAGATCGCACCATTGCACTCTAGCCTAGGCAACAAAGAGAGACTCTGTCTCAATTAAAAAAAAAAAAAAAAAAGTATAGTTAGAGTAACGCAGTGAGCTTTCAGAAATAATAAACTTTTTAAAATGGCTTTTATTCACATATTTAATGTAAGCAATTTTAAATGTTATTTTCAATTCCTTTTCCTTAAATCCATCATTAGGAGGAAACAAAAGAATCTACAAATTTCCAAAATAACACAGATTACTTACTCTAACTTTTTAAATAGTAACTAGAGTGTATTTAGTACATCAAATTTTTTGAATTATGATGTAAAAAAGTTGCAGATGAACAATTATTTATTTTAGGTGCTATATACCTTTATTTGACAATGTAGATAAGTCTTACTTTGTCAAATGCTACTTGAAGTATTTAATTATAGAAAATCATCTTAGCTCATTATAATTATGTGTTAAAATATATTCTACTTCCTAACAACAAATGAAATTTTAATGGTAAATGTTGGATTATTTTATAGTAACATGTCCCATTTCTTCCTGTAAATACACAATTTTTAAAATCAGTATGTCTAATTAAAGTAAGGGGTGTATTCTTATTTAATTTTTTCCAGAAACTGAATGTCAGAGTTGAACACGTGCATGAAGATATTTTCTGAAAGATTAATATATTATCATGTGCTTATATTCTTAGTCTATAATTTTTGCTTTTTGCTTCATTGAGTTATTCCGTATTAAGTAATGAGATATTACATAAAATTTACCCAACTTAAAATTAATTATTTTAAGTTCACATCATTTTAATTTTATTGAACTAATTTTAATAATTTACTACATATGTTCTGGAAGGCATTTCTGTTTTTTATATTCCTCAAGTGCATATTAACAAGTGCTTTTGATTTGAAAAAAATGAGGTGAAACTTTTTCTCATACAAAGTGTCTGATTTGACTAACTGGGATACTAGGGAGAACAGGAATTAATTCTGAAGTCACGATTTCAGAAAAGTCCCTAACAACATCTAAGTCAGGAAACTCTCTAGTTTGACAAAACAAACAGTTTAAAGCACATGAAAAAATAAAAATATTTTATTAGGAAAACTGCATTGTCACAGATGTTACAGTATTTTTGTGTTCTCTAACGATTCTGAGATTATTGGGTTAAGCAAAGTGCCTAACGGTGAAAAGAATAATAGGTTTAATTAGTAGTGACTTGATTAGTCTTGAAAAAGTGGAGGTTTAACTTGGTGAAAGAACCTATGAAGAAAGTTGCTGTTGCCTATTTCCTTCTAAAGTTGAGCATATATATGCTCTATATCCCAGAATTCTACGCTGAGATATGCACCCAAGAGAAACTCTTAAAACATGGTAGCACCAGAGACCTGCGTGAGAATATCATGACATCAGACACCTGGAAATAATTTGAACACCCCCTGTGGCAAACTAGATGAATAAACCGTGTGTCATTCTCACGTTGGCATGTTCTATAGTAGGCAAAATAAATGAACTTTAATAACGCACCGTAACATGGATGAAGCTTAGCAACAAACAAACTCCCAGTAAAGCTTTTGTGAACAGCTTTACGAAAATCGAGAGTGAATGACTTAAAAGCCTGGATCACCAAAGACACAAAAGCCTGAGAAACAACTCTGTATACAAGTCGCTGGTTTCAGAATCTAGGTTTTCAATACAAGTGAAACAATAGCTAACTTAATTATGTGTTGAAATACATGATGAAAAATAATATTTGATGATAGAACACATTTTTTTACATTTTCCACATTTAAGAATTAGTTTAAAAAATTGGAATAGATTTCAGCTAATGAGCGTTTATTTTGCACTTACGGAACATACAGCGATATGCATTTTAGAATGTATATTACTTGATGGGAAGAAGTTTTCAATACCTGCGATTTTTAGCATAGATGGTATATAAAGAACTGTACATCTTTGTTAAGTAGCACAGTACTTTAAACTGGAGTCTGCATAGTTTTCCAAGGTTGAATCTATTATTATCTTTACAGCTAATTCAGATTAACATGGAAAATATGATGATATTCATAATCATGTTTACCAGTCACATGTGTAATATTTTAGAACGGGATTCAGTTTCAAGACATTGATTTCGTACAGATTAGAATGTTTTATTGTGGTACATTTTCAAGTAGTCTAGAAACAGTTCATACATGATGCAGTTCACAATATAAATCATGTTTTGGAAATATATCCTAAACAGAAAAATTTTAAGATACATATAAAACCAATACACCCTTCCTGAAACATAGGTATTGAAAACTTTTCCCTAGCAAATAAGCATATTTCTTAAACCCTAGAGCTCTGTTATTAAGAGCAAAACTATTTTAGGCTATTTAAGAACTATTGGAACTTCAACTACTGGGTCCGTAAGCAAATTAATTATTCCACTTTTGAGAATTGTTTAAAAATTCTAGTATAGATTTCATTTAATGAGCACTTATTTTGCATTTACTGAATGTAGAGCAATATGCATTTTAGAACAACAAACACATAATTTAGTTTGTCCCTCATCTTTTTCTTAAGAAAGAAGCCAAAAATTTCTTTATTTTTACCAAGGTGTACAATAAAATGCTACAGTACTATGAATATACCGTACAGATGTCATTGTCTCTTTAGTCTTGGCAGAACCAGCCCCAGGCAAGATTGTGAAGGAGAAGATTGACATTGACGTCACCAGACCTACTTTAGGCAGTTTTTTCCTCCTCTTCAGAATACTTTTTTTTTTTTTTTTTTTTTTTTTTGCATCCTTCAGGAACTCTATATCATTGTGAAATTCCCTGACCCCTGCCAATTAAATTTGCTCTCAGCAAAGGGTTCAGTCTCACTTGTTCATTTCTCACTGTCAGTTTAAAGAAAGGTATTACTTTACCAGGGTTCTTGACATTTTACTCCTTTCTAATTGTGGAATCAGTGGCTTTGTCCTTTCGAAAGCCAGATCAACTACTAAAGTAAACTTGTCTTCTAATGTACAAGTCAAAGCTTCCCTGGCTGTGTGAGAAAAGAAAGGAAATGAAACTTACCAAAGAGTCATTTCTATAAGCAAACATGACTGATTGAAAGATTAATGCCCAATTAGTGATTCCTCGGTCACCAATTAAACCTTCTGATCACTCAGTCAATAATGATGGTGTGTATTGTACACAGGGCTTGTCATTGTTTGCAGATCTGTCTCTTAGCTTTATGACCAGTGCAACACATTGTTCAAACTGAGCCATGTCAACCTTAATTGTTTCACACTAGAATAGCTCGTCTGCTGCTGTCATTCCCAGGTATTAATATTGATTCAAGCCCTCTACATTGTCTCCTTCTAGCCTTTCTTCTTTCCACATTTGATAGGATTATTTGCACTATTTCACTCTGTCATATAGCTACCATTTTAGCACTCAGCAGTTTTCTGTGACTCTCATGTGATAAACCTACCCATGGGAATGTAACTTCAGATTTCTGGATTGTTGACTTTGGCTGCTCCAATACTTAGATCTTTTCCTAATTTTCCTAGATTATCCATAAGGGAAAGATATACAGAGGCCCAGTATAGGCATATGGTGAGCATCCATTCTTTAAGTAGCCAAGGGTAATTCAGAAGCAGATTTTCCTGAAAATGAAAGGAAGAATAATATATACCTTTTGATTGATATCTAACTTTTATTTTTAAAAAGTTCCTGACGAAGAAGACAAATATCTGGTCACCACTACAAATTCATACTATATACAAATAGGAGTGACATCTGGGGTTTACAGAAATTTGTAGGGAAGCACATTTGGTGTGTACAAAAAAGCCCCACCAGGAGGGGTGTTAAATAACATTGAGAAAGATGTATTTTTCAAAATCACTAAGGTGATTTTTATTTTTATTTTATATCTTTAATGTCTGCAAGGGAAATGTGTACAAGTTTACTAATACATGAGTATTACTATATGGAAGTAGATGTGAATTACTATCATATATAAATACCTGTTCTCTCTGTCTCTCTTTCTCCTACCCCCTTCTCTCTCTTTCTCCAAGGATTTCAGATTATAGTACTACCTTTTGGGAAATTTTTCTAAGACTTGAAAAAGATTTGCATTTCTTCATACTTCAATGTTTTACATGCAAATAAAACTAGCTCACAACATGAGGTTTAATTTCCATAACTTTTTCTTGATTTATAATCTGAAGTTGGTTTTGAACATGTGAGCTAAGACTCTACATTGCATTACCAATCTGCTAAGCCATACAAGTTTCTGTCTATAATTATTTATGAAATTATATTAGAATATATGAAAATCAGCTTCATTTAAATTATTTATTTTAATATATTTTCAAAAATGAAATTATACATTAAGGATTCTAGCACATGACCTCCAGATGTACTTAATATAAAATTGATAAAGAAGTAATATAATTAAATATTCATTCATTAAGGAGATTACAGAGGGCAACAGTGATGTAAAGGATTGTATTAAACAGGGTTACATTAGTAAAAAAAAAAAATCCTCTCGTGCAATTATAATGATTATAAGCACTGGACATGCAAGAAACTTCCTTAACATGCCTGCAGAAATTCATTTAAAGGTTGTTATGTTGATGGATAATTATGTTTAGCTATTCACTGACCTCCTCCCCGGTCCTGGCTCCAAGATGGAGATTCATGACTGATGTGCTTGAACTTGTCTGTTTCAAGAGTTAGAAACATTTTTTTTTTCTCTGAGTGCATCCTAACAGCCTTTTGTAGTGATACAGCTATACCAAAAGTTGGGTATGATTTAGTGTTTTTTAAATTACCATGAGATTTTACTTCCATATTTGTGCAACACATATTTTACCTCATCAAGTAATCAACGTTTTTTTGAGAGTCACCACCATGTACAATAATAGCCAATTCCCAAGTGAGAAATGTGGCATGCCATCTTCTCATTTAAAGTTCATACATACAGTACATTTGAGGAGAACATTTCTTTAGGAAACTGCTTCTCTAAAGAGCCTAACTTGCACTTACGTACATGGAAAGGAAACCATGACCCTTGCTATCACAATCTTCTTCCTATGCATTTCCAGAGTCTTTCTTTTAAGAGGGGTTTGGCAATATTTGTGGAACACTAAGCATGAGGTAGAGTGGATCTCTTTATAAAAGAGATGTAAAATGAGACACAGCTGGATACTTGCATAATGCAGTCAGAGCAGTAACAATTAAAGCAATATTTTAACATTTAAGTAATGCAGAAATGCAGAGATTTGGACAAAACAACAAAGGCACACCTGAAGACCATCTTACTAAAGGACATTTTTATGATGCTACAGAGACAATCTACTCAAATGTATTAAAACTAATAAAGGAGATAGCTTTTCTTTCATGGTGTGTATACACAAACACTGCAATATTAAGTTCATTGCTTTCATTGCAATGACTGTATTATGATGGTCATTATTTTAATTTTCAAATAAAAAGGTATTTTTAGAGTTCAGGTATATCAGTTTGCTAGGGTTTCTGTAGCAAAGTACCACAAATGAGTGACTTAACAGAAATTTATTGTCTTACAATCTGAAGGCAACAAGTCCAAAATCAAGGTGTGGGCAGGGTGGATCTTTCTGAGGCCTTTGAACAAAGGATCTGTTCCAGATTTCTGTCCTTGGCTTGTCAATGGCCATCTTCTCCCTATGGCATCTTCCTTTTATGCATGTCTTTGTGTACAAAATTCCCCTTATTGTAAGAACCCTAGTCATGTAGGATTAGGACCCACCTTAAAGACCTCATTTGATCTTAATGACCTCTGCAAAAACTCTCTCTTCAGATAAGGTCACATTCTGAGGTATGGGTGTTAGGACTTCAACATGTAAATTTTGGAGGAACACAATCCAATGCATGGCATATTTATAATAAATAATTTAAATAGAATTAAATTCAGTCTTTTTTTCCTATACACAAATGCAATCAGCACTACAGTTAGGATATACAATAGTTTAATTACTCCAACGTAGTCCCCTGAGCCTCTCAGTTGTCATCCCTCCCTGGAATGCCAGTGTCTCATAACCACTGCTTTGTTTTATGTCCTGTGATTTTCTCTTTGCCAGAATATCATGAAAATAAAATTCTACATATATGGTCACTTGAGTCTGGCTTTTTTCACTAATAAGCATAATTATTTTGAGATTCATCCATATAGTTGCATGTATCAGTACATCATTTTGTTTTATTGCTGAGCAGTATGTCATTGTATGGATGTACCATAATTTTTTATCCATTAATTCATCAGTGGACATTTAGATTTTCCTATTTTTTAGCTATTCTAAAATAAACTTTATAAATATTCTGATATAGGTCTTTATGTGAGCATTTTAATGTTTAAAAATCTTCTTGGATGGCCAGGTGTGGTGGCTCACGCCTGTAATCCCAGCACTTTGGGAGACTGAGGTGGGCGGATAACCTGAGGTCGGACATTCGAGACCAGCCTGACCAACACGGAGAAACTCCGTCTCTACTAAAAATACAAAATTAGCCAGGCGTGGTGGCGCATGCCTGTAATTCCAGCTACTGGGGAGGCTGAGGCAGGAGAATTGGTTGAACACGGGAAGCAGAGGTTGCAGTGAGCCAAGATGGTGCCATTGCACTCCAGCCTGGGCAAGAAGAGCAAAGCTCTGTCTCAAAAAAAAAAAAAAATTAAAATAAAATAAAATAAATCTTCTTGGGTTGGATATCTTAGTCATATGGGAAGTATACAGTTCATTTTATAAGAAACCACAACACTATTTGCAAACTTTTCGCACCCTTTAGCATACTTACCAGCAAGACATGAATGTACTAATTATTTTCCATCTTTACCAGCAATTTGCATTTTATGTGCTTTGTTTGTTTAATTTTAGCCATTCTAATAGGTTTGTTTCTGGTGTCTTCTTGTGGCTTAAATTTAAATTTCCCCAATGACTAATAATATTGGACTTTCTTGTGTGCTTATTTGCCAGATGTGTTTATTCTTTTGTGAAGTGTCTGAAATGAAAACATTTCACTTATTTTTTATCATGCTGTTTGTCTTCTTACTATTGAGTTGTAAGAGTTCTTTTTATATTCTCTATTAAATCACTGATCACACATCTTTTTTGAATGTATTTCCAGGTTGTCAGTTGTTTTCATTTCCTTTACAGTGTCCTTAAAAGATAAGATTTTAATTTTGATGAAGTCAAAATTATCAAAATTTGTCTTTTATGTTTTTTCTATCTAAAACATTATCAAAGATTTTCTTCCATGTCTGCTACTAAAATCTTTATAATTTTAGGATTTTCACTGTGACCTTGAATCAATTTTAATTAATTTTTTATATAATGTATTATAAGATTAAGGTAGGTTTATTATTTGTATTTACTTCTTATTTATTTGTTATTGATTATGGATATCCAAATATTTTAGCAATATTTGTTGAAATTATATTTTCCCATTAAATTACCTTAGCAACTTTGTTAAAAATCACTCAGTCATGTATAAGTGTGTGTCATTCTAGAAATATTATTCTTTCATTGCTCTATATGTTTATTGTTATACAAATACCACACTGTTTTAATTAATGTAGTTTTAAACTAAGCCTTAAAATAGTGCAGCATGAGTTTTCCAGTTCTTTTCTTATTTGAGATATAATTCACATACCATGAAAATCCCAGTTTTAATATGTTACAATTCGATTTACAAGGTTGTACCACCGGCACCATTGTCTAGTTCCAGAAAATTTTATCACTCCAAAAACAAACCCTGTAACCATTAGTAGTTACTCATCCCCCTCTATCCAGTTTTTGATCTGAAAGATAGGTTGATGGGACCCTTGTTTTCATGGCTAAGGGGGTGGAACCCTTGGCCTCATAGGATGCGGAGGTGGGGCCACCTTCCCATTTGGCTCAGGAACATCTAGCTGCAGGGATTAGTCTCAGGCCTTGAAATCTAATAGAATGTGCTTTTCTGGATTTCAGACTTGTTTGTGACTCTTTATTTTCTTATAATTTCACACTTTTGGAATGGGAATGTTTATTTTATGCTTGTCCCACCATTGCATTTTTGAAGCGGATAGACTGTTTTCTAGGTTTCACCCATCCACAGATAGAGAAGAAGTTTGTCCCAAAGTGGACCGTATACAGGGTCTCCCCTGTAGCTGATTTCAGTGATCCAGAACATGAATTTTGGCACTTTTTGAATTAATTCTATTTAGATATCATCTTGGATTTATAGTTAATGCTGAAATGGATTAACACTTTTGGGGATATTGGGATGGGGCGAATGTATTTTGCATGTGAGAAGCACATGAATATGGTGGAGAGGCAGATAGCTGGCAATTTTGGGTTAACTTGTGTCCTCCTAAAAAGATATGTTGAAGTGCTCACATGCAGACCTGTGAATATAACCTTATTTGGAAATAGGGTCTTTGCATATATAATCAAGTTAAGATTATGTTTATATTGGATTAGGATAGATGGGTTCCTTACAAGAAGAAGGGAATTTGAACACAGACACATGGGAGACATCCCATGTGAAGATGAAAGTACAGACTGGAGTGATGTGTATACACGCCAAGAAACACCAAGGATTGCCAGGAACTATTAGAACCCAGAAGAGGCCAGGAAGGATAATCCTGTAGGGACTTTAGGGAGAGCGTGGCTCAGCCAACACTTTTATCTCAGACTTGTAATCTCCAGATATGTGAAAAAACAAATTTCTATTGTTTTGAGTCACCAAGTTTGTGTAACTTGTTTCTGTAGCCTGAGAAGTTATTAAAAAGAAAGAAAATAAAATTTACTTTTATTCTTATGTTAGCCATTTCCAGTGCTCCTTATTCATTCTTATAAATATATATTTCAATTTGATATTATTTTTCTTGTTCCAGAATGACTTCCTTAAATATTTTTTGTACTGTTAATGTGATGGCAATAGATTCCTTTTGCTTCTTTTCTTTGTTTCTGTTGATTCTTTATGGGTATATAGTTGGAGTAAATATTTATGGGTTACATGCAATATTTGGATCTAGGCATGCAATGTGTAATAATCACATCAGGGTAAATAGGGTATCCATTACCTCAAGCACCTATCCTTTGTGTTACAAACAATCCAATTATACTCTTTCAGTTATTTTAAAATGTACATTTAAATTATTTTTGACTATAGTCCTACTGTTGTGCTAGCAGGTCTTATTCATTCTTTCTATATTTTGTACCTATTAACCATTCCCACTTCTCCCCCATTCCCTCTGGTAACCATCCTTCTGCTCTCTAACTATCTCCATGAGTTCAATTGTTTTCATTTTTAGCTCCTGCAAATAAGTAAGACCATGTGAATTTTCTTTCTGTTCCTGGCTTATTTCACTTAACCCAATGACCTTGAGTTCCATCCATGTTGTTGCAGATGACAAGATCTCATTCTTATTTTTATGGCTGGATAGTACTTTATTGTGTATATGTACCACATTTTCTTTATCCATTCATCAGTTGATGGACACTTAGATTGCCTCCAAATCTTGCATATTGTAAACAGTGCTGCAACAAACATAAGAGTCCATGTATCTCTTCAATGTACTGATTTCCTTTCTTTTGGGTATATACCTAGGAGTGAGATTGCTGGATTGTATAGTAGCTATATTTTTATTTTTTTTTGAAGAACCCCAAACTCTTCTCCATAGTGTTTGTACTAAGTTTCATTCCCACCAACAGTGTACGGGGGTTCCCCTTTCTCCATATCCTCGCCAGCATTTGTTATTGCCTGACTTGGATAAAAGTCATACTAAATAAGGTGAGATGATATCTCATTGTAGTTTTGATTTGCATTTCTCTGATGATCAATGATGTTGAGCACCTTTCTATATATCTGTTTGCCATTTATCTATATTATTTTGAGAAATATGGATTCAGGCTTTTTGCCCATTTTTAACTCAATTATTGTATGTTTTCCTGTAGTGCCGTTTGAGTTCATTATATATTCTGTTTATTAATCCCTTGTCAGACAGGTAGTTTGCAAATATTTTCTTCCATTCTGTATGTTGTCTCTTCACTTTGTTGATTGTTTCCTTTGCAGTGCTGAAGATTTTTAAATCAACGTAATCCTATTTGTCCATCTTTTCTTTGGTTGCTTATGCTTGTAAGGTATTACTCAAAAAATCTTTGCCCAGTTCAACATCCTAGAAGGTTTCCCCAATGTTTTCCTTTAGTAGTTTTATAGTTTGAGGTCTCAGACATAAGTCTGTAGTCCATTTTGATTTGATTTTTGTATATGGTGAGAGATAAGGGTCTAGCTTCATTCTTTTGCATATGGATATTCAATTTCCCCAACATCACTTATTGAAGAGATGATCCTTTCCCCAATATATGTTCATGGCACCTTTGTCAAAAATGTGTTCACTTAGATGAATAGATTTATCTCTGGAATCTCTATTCTGTTTCATTGATCTATGTGTCTTTTTCATGCCCGTACCATGCCATTTGGGTTACTACAGTTCTGTAGCGTAATTTAAAGTCAGGTAATGTGATTCCTCCAGTTGTTTTTGTTTTTGTTTTTGCTCAGGATAGCTTTGGCTATTCTGGGTCTGTGTGGTTTCATATAAATTTTAGGATTGCTTTTTGTCTAATTTTCCTATAGGGGTAATACTGACCTTTTAGAATGAGTTTGGGAGTATTCCTTCCTCCTCTATTCTTCAGAATAGTTTGGGCAGAATTGGTATTAGTTCTTTAAATGTTTGGTAGAATTCAGCAGTGAAGCCATTGTGTCCTGGGGCATTTTTTATTACAACTTTGATCTTGTTACTTGTCATTAGTCAGTTCAGACTTTGGATATCTTCATGGTTCAATCTTGGTAGGTTGTGTGTATCTAGGAATGTATCAATTTCATTTTATATTTTCAAATCTATTGGCATATAGTTGCTCATAGTAGCCACTAGTTATCATTTGAATTTCTGTGGCATCAGTTATAATCTTTTTTTTTGTCTCTTATTTTATTTGTTTGGGTCCTCTTTCTTTCTTAGTCTGGATAGAGGCTTGTCGATTTTGTTTATCTTTCCAGAAAAACAACTTTCTATTTCATTTATCTTTTACATTGCTTTCTTCATTTCAAATTCATTTATTTCTCTTCTGATTTTTATTATTACTTTTCTTCTACTAATTTTGGGTTTGGTTTGCTCTTGCTTTTCTAATTCTTTAAGATACATTGTTAGGTTGTTCATTTGAAGTTTTTCTTCCTTTTTGATGTAGGCACTTACAGCTATAAACTTTCTGGCTCACGCCTGTAACCCCAGCACTTTCGGAGGCCGAGACAGGCGGATCACGAGGTCAGGAGATTAAGACCATCCTGGCTAACATGGTGAAACCTGTTCTCTACTAAAAATACAAAAAAATTAGCCAGGCATGGTGGTGGGCACCTGTAGTCCCAGCTACTTGGGAGGCTGAGGCAGGAGAATGGTGTGAACCCAGGAGGTAGAGCTTGCAGTGAGCCGAGATTGTGCCACTGCACTCCAGCCTGGGCGACAGAGTAAGAGTGAGACTCCGTCTCAAAAAAAAAAAGCTTCCATTATTATTAGTTTTAAGAAATTTTTCAATTTCCTTCTTAATTTCTTCATTGACCTACGGGTCATTCAGGAGCATATTGTTTAATTTCCATGTATTGGTATAGTTTTCAAAATTTCTCTTGTTACTGATATCTAGGTTTTTATTCATTGTGGTCAGAGAAGATGCTTGATATTATTTCAGTTTTTGAATGTTTTAAGACTTGTTTCCTGAGCTAAGATATAGTCTATTCTTGAGAATGATCCATGTGCTGAGAAAAAGAATGTGTATTCTGCAGCTGTTGAATGAAATGTTCTGTAAATATCCATTAGGTCCATTTGGTCTATAGTGCAGATGAAGTCCAATCTTTCTTTGTTGATTTTCTGTCCAGATGATCTATCCAGCATTGAAAGTGGGATGTTCATGTCTCCAGTTATTATTGTATTGGGGTCTGTCTCTCTTTTTAGTCCTAATAATATTTTCTTTATATATCTGGGTGTTCCAGTGTTGGGTGAATATATACTTACCATTATTATATCCTCTTGCTGAACTGACCCCTTTATCATTATGTATTGACCTTCCTTGACTCTTGATAGTTTTTGCCTTGCAGTCTATTTTGTCTAATGTTGGTGACTCTTGCTCTTTTTTGGTTTCCATTGGCATGAAATATCTTTTTTCTATCCCTTTATTTTCAGTTCGTGTGTGTCTTTACAGATGAAGTGTGTTTCTTATAGGCAACAGATTATTGGATCTTTTTTTTTTTAATCCATTCAGCCACTCTATGTATTTGATTGCAGAGTTTAGTCTATTTGCATTCCACATTGTTATTGATAAGTAAAGACTTACTCCTGCCACTTGGTTATTTGTTTTGTGGTTGTTTGTAGTGTTATCTTCCTTCTTTCCTTTCTGCCTGTCTTTTTTTTAGTGAAAGTAATTTTCTTTAGTGGTATCATTAACTTTCTTGCTTTTTATTTTTTTGCGTATCTGTTGTATGATTTTTCATTTGAGATTACCAGAAGGCTTGCAATTACTGTCTTATAACTCTTTATTTTAAGCTGATAACAATTTAACATTCTTTGCATAAATAGATAAGCAAACTAACAAGCAAAAAGAAAACTAATAACTCTACACCTTAATTTTGTCTCCCTGCTTTTTTTTTTCAATTGTTATTTATTTATTTATTTATTTATTTATTTATTTGAGTACAGATGGAGGTTCCCAATGTTGGCCAGGCTGGTCTCAAACTCCTGACCTCAAGTGATGCCCTCGCTTTGATCTCCCACAGTGCTGGGATTAAAGGCATGAGCCACCGTGCCCAGCCTAATGTCTCCCTGCTTTTTAACTTTTTATTGTTTCTATTTATATCTTTGTGTACTGCCTATGTCTCGAAATGTTGTTGTAGTTATTCTTCTGGATTAGATTATCATTTACTATTTCTGCTAAGATAAGAGTAGGTTACATACCACAGTTATAGTATTATAACATTGTTATAGTATTCTTTGTTTTTCTGTGTTCTTATTACTAATAGTGAGTTTTGTACCTCTAGATAATTTGTTATTGCTTATTAATGTCATTTTCTTTCTGATTTAAGTACTCCCTTTAGCATTTTTTGTAGAACATATCTGGTGTTGATGAAATCTCTCAGCTTTTGTTTGTCTGGGAAAGTCTTTATTTCTCCTTCAAGTTTGAAAGATATTTTCACCAGACATACTATTCTAGGGTAAAATATTTTTTCCTTGAACTCTTTAAATATGTCATGCCACTCTCTCCTGGCCTGTAAGTTTTCCACAAAAAAATCTGCTGCCAGATGTATGAGAACTATACTGTATGTTTCTTTTCTCTTTCTGCTTTTATAATCCTTTCTTTATCCTTGACCTTTGGGAGTCTGAATATTAAATGCCTTGAGGTAGTCTTATTTGGGTTAAATCTTCTTGGAGTTCTATAAACTGGTACTTAGATATCGTTATTTTTCTCTAGGTTTGGGAAGTTCTCTGTTATTATTCCTTTGAATAAATTTTCTACCCCATCTCTTTCTCTACCTTCTCTTTAAGGCCAATAATTATTAGGTGTGTTCTTTTGCAGCTATTTTCTTAATCCTGTAGATGTGTTTCATTGTTTTTTATTCTATTTTCTTTTATCTGCTCTGACTGTGTATTTTTAAACAGCCTGTCTTCAAATTGACTAATCTTCAGCACCATTAATTCCATCATTAAAAGACTCTGATGCATTCTTCAGTGTATCAACTGCATTTCTCAACTCTAAAATTTCTGCTCGATTCTTTTAAATTATTTCAACCTTTTTGTTAAATTATCTGATAGAATTTTGAATTCCTTCTCTGTGTTATCTTGAAGTTTTTGAGTTTCCTCAAAACAGCTGTTTTGAATTGTCTGTCTGAAAAGTCACTTATCTTTGTTTCTCCAGGCTTGGGCCCTGGTGCCTTATTTAGTTCATATGGTGAGGTCATATTTTCCTGGAGGTTCTTGATGCTTGTGGATGTTCATCTGTGTCTGGGCATTAAAAGGTCAGGTATTGTAGTCTTCACAATCTGGGCATGTTTATTATCATCTTTCTTCTGAAAGTTTTCCAGGTATTTGAAAAAACATGAGTATTGTGATCTAAGCTATGTCTACATTAGAGGACACCCCAAGCCCAGTAATGCTGTGGTTTCTTGCAGACACATAGAGGTACCACCATGATGGTCTCAAACAAGAGCTGGGAGAATTCTCTGGATTACCAGGAAGAAACTCTTGTTCTCTTCCCTTACTTTATCCCAAGCAAATGGAGTCTATGTCTTTCTTTTCTGAGCTACCTGGAGCTGCGGTTTGGGTGAAACATGCACCCCTGTGGCCACCACCACCAGGTCTGCACTGGGTCAGATCTGAAGCCAGAACAGCACTGGGTCATGCTCAAGGCCTGTGGTAACCACTATGTGGATACTGCCTATGTTCGCTGAAGGCTCTGGGGCTCTACAATTAGCAGGCGACAAAGCCAGCCATGCCTGTGTCCTTCCCTTCAGGGTGGCGAGGTCCCCCAGGCTGTAGGTGGGTCCAGAGGTGCTGTCTAGGAGTCAATGACTGGCATCAGAAATCTTAGAAGTATACCTGCTGTTCTATTGTCATATGGCTGGGCAGGCACTCGAACCACAAGATACAATTCTTCACATTCTTCCCTCCCCTTTTCACAGGCAGAGGATTCTCACTCTGCTTTCACCACCACCACAGCCCCATAGAGAGTAATGCTCAGGTACCACTGATTTTCCCTTTCAGGTCTACCGGCTCTTCACTCAGTTTTTGGTGAATGTTGCCTAGCCTGGGTCTCACCCTTCAGGGTAGTGCATTCTCCTTTGACCCAGGAAAGATCCAGGAATGCCACTGCAGAGCCAAAGCTTGGAATCGGGAGCCTCAAGCATCTGCTTGGTACTCTACACTCCTGTGACCGAGTTGGTACCTAAGATGCAAGACACAGGCCCCTTTACTTTTCCCTCTGCTTTTCATAAGAGAGTCTTTCACCATAGTCACTAGAGTTGGGAATGTACTATGTTTCATTTGAAGCCAGCAAGTCTCACAGTCTCAGCCATGGCATTACTATACTGGTATTGCTGCTGCTTATTCGGGGCCCAACAATTCTTTTTTTTTTTTTGAGACGGAGTCTCTCTCTGTCGCCCAGGCTGGAGTGCAGTGGCCCGATCTCAGCTCACTGCAAGCTCTGCCTCCTGGTTTCACGCCATTCTCCTGCCTCAGCCTCCAGAGTAGCTGGGACTACAGGCGCCTGCCGCCACACCCGGCATATTTTTTTGTATTTTTAGTAGAGACGAGGTTTCACCGTATTAGCCAGGATGGTCTCGATCTCCTGACCTTGTGATCCACCCACCTTGGCCTCCCAAAGTGCTGGGATTACAGACATGAGCCACCGCGCCCGGCCGGCCCAACGATTCTTTAGTCAGCAGGTGATAGGTCCTGCCAGGACTGAGTCCTTTTCTTCAAGGGAACAGGTTCTCTTCTAGGCCAGGGTATGTCTAGAAATGTCACCTGGGAGCTAGGGCCTAGAAAGGGGGCCTCATGCCCCCTTTCACTATCAGTGAAAGTAAATATCAGACTTAATTCTACTACACATACAGTCATTTACTAATCATATATTTAAAAAACTATTTATAAGAGCCTATACAATCTGTTATTTAATCTTGATGAAGTCTGTTGCTTTGGAATTGCATGTGTTCTGACAATACCTCGCATAAAGTGTTCAGTTTCGTCAGATATGGTAATATCATAGAAGTCCACTTAGGTTACCCTTATAGTCAGCATAAAGTAACCATGAATCCTCCAATCTGATGTTTGAATGTAAGACCAGCAGAAATCTTTTGGCCAAAATGC
Organism: Pongo abelii; assembly: GCF_028885655.2. Classification (NCBI taxonomy): domain Eukaryota; kingdom Metazoa; phylum Chordata; class Mammalia; order Primates; family Hominidae; genus Pongo; species Pongo abelii. Next base: position 142,109,834 of record NC_071990.2, read on the forward strand.
CTGTATTACTCTATTTTAGCTGATACAATAAAATGCCATAAACTTGGTAGCTTATGAATAACAGAAATTTATTTCTCACAGTTCTGGAGTCTGGGAAGTCCAAGATCAAGGTGCAGGCAAATTTCATGTCTGGTTAGGGCCAGCGTCCTGGTTCATAGATCACCATCTTTCTACTATGACCTTACATGGCAGAAGAAGCCAAGGAGTTCTCTGTGGCCTCTCTTATAAGAGCACTAATCTCATCAGTGAGGGCTCCACCCTTGTGACCTAATTAACTAAAAAAAGCTGCATCTTCAAATACCATCACCTTGGGGATGAAGTTTCAACATATACACTTTGGGATGACACAAACATTGCCTATAGTGATCTCAAGGGGTAAAGGCTCTAGGCCTGGATGGACTCCTAATTTACATCTTATTTATATAAATTTGAGCAGCACCTTGAAAATATGTTATCCGAAGCACATAGCTCAAGTATTTTTAAGTTAATATAATATCTCATTTTTATTATTCAACATGTTAATGTTAGTTGATATTCAAAGTGTTAGTAAACCAAACAGTTTAGCAATAAAACCTCTTTCTGCTATAATGTTAGCTGACACTTCTAGAATGAGGAATCTCTATTTGGGAAATGGACTATAACTAGAACTTCCTAGAGAAGTGAAGAATATAGCATAATAGGTTGATGGACACTTTTTTTAACTGATTAATTAGTGAAGGAAGTGAAGAAAATAGCATAATAGCATGAAAACTTTTGATTTATTAATTAGCATAAGGCTTTGAGATGAATTTATAAGGAGTAGGGAGAAATTCTCTTTCTCCATTTTTGTCTCATAAATGTGTTCGTGAAGTACCATTCCATTTTATATTTTCCTTTCACTTATATAATTATTCTGAACTTTGATGATGGAAGCTGCTACTTACTTATAAGGCATTTATATTGTCAGGAGATTGTGTGTAATCCTTAAGGGACTACCTAGGTATAATTTATAGTGTGCTGCTCTGAGAGTGGGGTAAATAAATCCATTTTTGGTTTATAGTCAAATTAGCAAAGAAAGCTTCATTTTTGAGAATTTGATACTAAGTACATCAGTTATATATATCACCATAAGGAGTAATTGTCATCTTCATATCACAATTTTTGTAACTAAAAATATATAATCTATGCTCCTGTTTGAATGTGAGCATATTTAGATTTTCTTTAAAATGATTAATTAACTAAGCAAATATTTATAGAGTTTTTACTATAAATTCGGTGAATCCATGTCCTAGACAAGGAAAAATGAATCTTCAAAAGAGTCCCCTATCCAAAGTGGATGGGGGAAAGTGGAGAGAAGAAAAAAGGGTATTTTTAAAAGTGCTAAACAAACTGATTTTAGCTAATGCAAAATGGCAGCTGAGGGGAGTATAGATATTTCAAGTAACACTTGAAACAAAGAATTGACTGAGTCAAATTCACCCGGTTGGTCCCAGGCAAGCTTTAAACATTTTCTCCATGGCTGGATTGTAAGCCTGATGTGCAGTAATTAGGCTTAGTAACAAACATTCACTTTCAAAAATAAATTTATTCTATATGATACTACATCAGTCAAAAAATCCTGGATGATTTTTGTCCAAATTGTATGAGCTCTTAGCTAAATGTAACCAAGTGACTAATGTTGGCCAGTGAGATGTATTTTGAAATGCAAGCCTTTGTGAAGACTACTTAAAACTGATATCTCAGGCAGAAAGTACTTTTTGACCTGTCCACTTATTTCCTCCTTTAGGCTTGGACCTGTAATATAATGGCTGATGCTTCAACCTTTATGGTCCATAAGATGATATGAAGTTGTAACCACAAGTTAGAAAGGTGAAAAAAGGACAAGAGTAGGCTGACTCTCTGATGATTATAGTTGCCCATATCAGCCCTGGTCTGTTCACCTTCAGAGTCTTCTCCATGAGAAACAAATAAAGATTTCATTTGTTTTTAGGAATTCTTAATTCATTCATCAGACTAGAAAAATAAAGGAATATCTTAACACTTTACCAAAATCTCTATTATTTTCTCCTTCTTTCACCATAGAAAATATTTCTATTCAGTTTTCAACTTTACTTATGGGCAGAAATTTCAGAATCCCATTGAATTTCAGGGATTGGGTCACTGCCTTCATGCAGTAGTAGCCATGAAGAGAAGTCTTAAGGTTTCTTCCATTTCCCCGTTGTCTGTTATTTTGCATCCTCTGATGTTAAACAGAGCATCTATACAAGACCTTCTCTTTGCACTGATCTTCGCTTTGTTGTCCATTTCTGCCTGTCATCATTAGTCTCTCCTGTTTCTTTTTAAGACATCATATGAGCTTCTTTCTAACATTAATCTTTCTTTTATTTTCTCAATACTAGACTTTGCTCTTTCCTAACTCAAGATGGGTTGCTGATGGAATATGAATTAGTTTCCTAAGTCTACTGAAAGAAACTACTACAAGCAGGGTAGTTTAAACAATATTTATTCTCTCACAGTTCTGGAGGCTAGAAGTCAATAGTTGAGGTGTTGGCAGGGCATGCTTTCTGAAGGCTCTAAGGGAAAGTCTATTCTAGGGCTCTCTCTTAGCTTCTAGTTTTGCTGGCACTGCTTGGCACCCCTTGACAGGTAAACGCATCACTCTGATTTCTACCTCTGTCATCATGTGGCATTCTGCCTGTGTGTCTCAGTCTGTTCCTCTGTTTTCTCTTCTTATAAGGCCACCAGTCATCTTGGACTAAGGCTCATCCTAAATAGGACCTTTATGTAACTTGATTACATCTGCGAGGACACTATTGCCAAATAAGGTCATGTTCACAGGTACCAGAGGTTAGGACTTCAATATCCGTTGGAGGCACACAATTCAAAATATGAATTCTGCCACTATGACTGCCATGAATGCCACTATCCAGAGAGGGATGGTCAGCTGTAGGTCTGCCTTTGGTTTAGAATTACTGCAGCAGGATATACTTTGGTCGTTAAGGATACAGAATAGTTAAGGATTATGGAGTAGTTACCATGTGACAGGTGTTGTACTAAGCTCTTTCTCAAAAATACACTTTATTTGCCTAGTATTTTTAAATACATCTGAAAGAAATAAAATCAAAAGTATAGAAATTGATTCAATAACCTTGTTTTTTTTTAAACAATAAGAGCAAAAATCTTGAAATAAAAAATAGATGAAATGAGAACTTAGAAATTAAATAAGACTAAGATATACCAATCTGTTGCTGTGTATGGACCTTATTTGAATTCTGATCAAACAAACTGTAATAAAAATTATGATACAATTGAGAAAATTTGAACATTAATTAGATAACTGGTGACATTAAAGTAATTAGTGTTAATTTATCCTAGATGAGATAATGATTAAATGTTATTTTTGTAAAAAGGGCCCTAATTTTGTGGAATTATATACTGAAATATATACAGATAATCATGTTTCAATGGCTGTTCTTTGATTCATAATAATCTTTCTTAGGGAGCTATATATGTAGAAAATTGACCGTGAATTGATAATTGTAAACATTGAACTATGACCACATGGAGATTCATCATATTCTTCTCAATTTGTGCATATTTTTGTAACTTTCATAATAAACAGAGGAAATGACTAGAAAATAACTTTTAATCTGTACGTATAACAACCACGTCTTAATAAGAAACTATTTTCTTTACCTGAAAAATTTTTAAAACAACACAATTATATAAAGCTTTGAGTTTAAAATGTTTTAACATTCTTTTAATGATGATATTGCATTAAATCTACATAACAACCACAGATAATTAGGTGAGGGTGTCAGCTGAATGTTTTCAAAAACATAAAAGCTGAGCCATTCCTTTTAACCAGTTGTAAAATCAAGTTCAAATTCCATTTCTTCAGGATCTTTAAATGGACCAGTAAGTCTTAGAACAACTACCTTTCTAGCACCCCAAACTGCATTTTTAATTTCATTTAAAATCACTTAATTTTTTCAGTAAGTGTTTTTGAGTATGTGTGACTTATCGGAAAGCAAATATGGGTATCTGCTTATATGGAATACTCATTCACAACTTACTTGCTGATGTTTAAATATTCTTTTGATACAGAGAAGCAACACTTTCTCAAGAAAAAATTAACAATAAAAAATAGAAAAAGGAAAGTTAACTTAAAATCATGTGAAAGAGTAATTTATGGGAAAGGAAAGAGGTGAGAAAGTATTCTTCACTAGGAATTTGAAAGTAAGGAGTGTAAGAAACATGAGGATAGTTCAGAAAAAGTGAAGGGTTAGTAGAATGGAGGAGGCTAGGGTCAGACTCAGGTTCATGGCTCAGGCAAGATATGAAGTAGGCCAATTTCGCCAAGGACCTCAGCTTCCTGGCTTCTGCCACTACCCAGTGTAGCCAAATGTAGACAGACATAAAGGGTAAAACTATTTTTTTTTCAGTTATCAAAAATATTACTTTATTTCCTTAAGAAACAACATGAAGGCATACATATTAAAAAAGAATTTTCATGTGATATGCCTTGCCATCTGGAAAATTCCTATAGGGAATTATATAATCTCTTTTTCCCTCAAATCTTAATCTCTTTTCTCATAAAAATTGTGGATATTTCAAGCCTGAGAAAGGTAATATAAATGAGGCTTTTGTGTATTAAACTCACCAAGAGTCAATTTATAAGGTTGCCAAAGATTTGGAGAAACAAAATATACCTTTCTTTAAATAATTTTTTAAAATATTCAAATATAGAAATAGTAGAATAATTTCCCCTTTGCCTTGGCAGTTAATGTAAACTCAGAAACATTTTAAAAATAATGGATCTTAGAGGAAATTTTCCAGTGAATGTTTGTGATATTGGAGATGGAAATATGCAAGGTTCTGGGGCCTGATATTCTTGATATAAGGGAGCTATGGACATCAAAGAAGATAAATGGTCATAAATTACAGTGAGCAAAAGATTTACAGGAATTTTGTCAATTACTCCCTTGTCTTGGAAGAAATTCTGGAAAGGCTACACATTTTGTGACTGTAAACAGTCCTTTTGTATAGCAGGGCTAAGGTGCCATGCCATGCCAAGCAACTCAAGAGTGCCCATTCTCTCTTGTTTTTTTTTTTTTTTAAAGAAGAAAAAGAAAATAACAAAAAAATACAATTTAAAAAGTTTTATGTATATAACTGGATCAATTATATAATGGGTATAAGAAAATAACTGGGAAACAATGTGGTATAATGGTTAAAAGTCCAGGATTTTAGAGTAAGGTCACCTGGCTTCAAATACCACTTAGTCTTGATCCACCTGTATCACTAGGACTTGATCTTCTCATGTCAGAAAAGGAGTTAAAATGGGTTAAAAAGAAGTTGAGATGTGATAGTGCAGGTACAGTGCTTAGCATGGTACCTCCCTTATATTAATTCCTCAAGAAATGTTAGTATTTATCATCATTATTATTTACCTATTATTCATATTGTCATTATTAGTTGGTGCTAACGAAATGACAAAATGTTTGATGGTAAAACAATTTTATGACAAACTTGGAATACCTTTTGGATTTCAGTGGAATTCATAGATTTAAATTTTAATTGGTAAAGTGGCTATCAAACTGATCTCTGATGTCTATGTGTAATTATTTTTTCCTATATAACCATTGCCATGTAACGTATTACTCCTTGTCGGATTAAGCACTCACTGGCTAACCTCTCCAGGTTAGGGTTAAATTACATATAAATACAAAGTTGTACGGGTTTATTCTATGATTCTTAAATGGAAGAGTGGATCTGGGGTAGGGAGCCGTATTTCTCAATGATAGATAAAAACAGATATATAATCACATTCTCTATGTCTTTCTTCTTAAGGATCAAAAATTCCAATCGTCTACAGCTGTCTGATTATAGGGAAAAGCTGGAGCAGAGGTTAATAAAAGGGACTTCTGTGTTTCAAATACTGGTAGCCTCTGCATGCCCTTACCAAAGAGAATCACATGTTAGTACATTTCACTTTTATTCCCAACTCTACCATTCCACAGTTACATTTGCCCTTGAGGATATGAAACTGTTGTGAAACACAGTGACTTCTTCAATGCTAAATAATCAGGCACCAGTGGTAGAGAAGAACCCCTGTGAGAGACAAAATTTTAATTCAGAGCAGTCCACTTGAGTTATTCTATTGATTCTTCAGTTAATTCAACAGCTGTACTAATTGCAGAAAGTAGTACGATGCTTCACAGATGTCATAAAATCCAAGCTATTTTTCCACATAACAATCACAGCAGGTTTTAACTGGGTACACCAAGTAATCCTGACAGGATTCAGGAATCAGAAGGGAACTCAAAAGGTCCAGAAGAAATGTACTGGTGCTCCTAAGAAAGTCTAGTGGGTTTGATAACTTAATCAAGATGATTGCGAAAAGTTGTCAGAGGCCTCTCAGAATCTGCAAAACCTATATTTGCATAGACTACTTTTTTTATAAATTAAACACTTGGATTATGTGCCTTTGAGGTTTTGTGGTATCTACAGCTCCAATTAAATGGACAGTGCAGAAGAGCAGGCATGTCACTTGTCCTAAAAACTAACTAATGGATTTTTATTTGGATACATATATTGCTCTCTTTGACGAATACAATGAAAGATTGCACATAAAATAAAGGTGTAACTTGGAAAATCCTGTAGTTTCACTGAGGGAAAAACTAAGAGCCATCACTAGACTTAAAAGAAATAAAGTAAAAATAATCTTTGAAAGAAGAAACATTATCAAGCTACCTTTAAAGAGAATGTGTCAATTCATCATTAAATTAATTCATTTAATTATCAATTAAATATATGAAATACATTCATGTATAATGTTTCTTTCTTTCTTTCTTTCTTTCTTTCTTTTTTTTTTTTTTTTTTTTGAGATGGAGTCTCGCTTTTTTACCCAGGCTGGAGTGCCGTGGCGCAATCTCTCATTGCAACCTCTGCCTCCCGGATTCAAGCAATTTTCCTGCTTCAGCCCCCTGAGGAGCTGGGATTACAGGCGTGTGCCACCACACCTGGCTAATTTTTGTATTTTTACTAGAGACAGGGTTTCACCATGTTGGCCAGGCTGTTCTCGAACTCATGACCTTCTGATCCACCTACCTTGGCCTCCCAAAGTGCTGGGATTACAGGCATGAGCCACTGTACCTGACCTAATGTTTCTTAGTGTAAATTATCTATTCGTTTTTAAGACTATTTTATTAAGTTAATTATATACTTTAAGTTTACCTCTAAAGTCAATTTGGCTTATTATCATATTCAAATGCATTCACCAATTGAGTCTTAATATTCAAAATTTCAAAGAGCATCAACTGTGAAATACGTGTACATGTATTCATAAATTGTAGACGGGTAAATGTGAGATAATAGTACATGTTTCTACTCCAAACATATAGAGGATTTTGAATTTGAAGCACAGCTTAACAACACTCCTAATGGAAATATATAAACCTCTAAATATCCTGCACCTTCAATATTTTCTGATAATGGTAATATGAAGTAACAAATATTCCTTTTTAGGCTATAAACTTTCCTATGCAGGAATCATGTGTGATGTATCCACAATGTTATTTATAAGCATGAAATACCACACTGCTCTTACCCAGAGGCATTACGGACATTGCTTAATCTTCCATGAAAATCTCATTATATTAAATCCTATTAATGATAATATAAAAATTTTACAATATAATTTTCTATCATATTAGTGATACATCATATCACATTATCGTTTTCTTAGCATTAATATTGTGTTTATGCCTTTAGGTAGAGTTAAAAGGGGACTTATTAATAACCTGTAACAAGAACTTTTTGCCACATTGTTCTACATGGTCTCTTTAGATACTCATACATTAGCCTTAAACATGGACAAGAAATAAACTGACGAAGGTTTGTGCAGCATAGTGTGTGTTACTCACTCATCTGAATATTCAAATGAGGGCTGCAAAATAATGATGAGAATCACAGTCAAAATCTTTATGACCTTACAGCTAAAGGTTGACTCTATCAGTGGGATTAAGCAATACTTTATGCTTGCCATCTGAAATGAATTTTTGTAATCAGATATATAATGTTCACAATTTATTCTCATACCTCCACCTTTGTTTCCAGGTTGTTTTCTCTGTTGATTCCTTTGCCCAACACCCTGTTTGTTGATGTTCTGTTCCACTGGTTCTTAGTTGTTCCATACTGACCTTTTCCATATGACACTGTACATATTGTATTGATTTTGCATGTCCTTTAATTATCTTCCTTAATCCTATCATTCTAACTAATTCCACTCATCCTGTGGTTGTGACTTGACTCACTGATAATGCAACAGAGCTCTCTGACTCCAGGTATGACAATTCCAAGGACTACCTGGGAAGGTGCTAGAGGGCATGCCAATTTTCTGTTCTCAGAAGTGGATGAGTCTACATGCTCTGTAGCTGATCCAAATATTTAACAGTGGCATTGATAACTTTGTTACATTTTAGTTAGTAAATTAATTGTTTTGTTCATTTTTGAACTAACAAAACCTAGGTACCCCAAATGAGCAAAAGTTATACAATACTTAAGACATTTACAAAAACAAAATATGTATATCAATTTTCTTCCATGTCATAATGCTTCATTTCCAGGTTGTTTCTCTTTTTGTTCATTCATTTAAAAACAAAGTAAAACCTTACATTGGATTTTTAAAGATATTTAGCAAATTAAAAGATACCAGGCTCAAGAAAAAGGTATTTGTCCTTAATTTAGTCAATTTATTGGACTGCTTTTAATACAGCTATATAGATACGTAAAAAAAGAAAACAAGTTTTAATTTTGTTGTATATGTAAAAATACAATCAGCTTATAAAGCCCCTTTGAAATCAGGAGACAGCATAGCAGAGGGATTAAGAAAGCTGGGCCTCGGGTCAGACTGTACAAAAATCCTGGTCTCAATATCTACTAGCTCGGTGAATTCCTCTCTTACCTCATCTGTAAAACAGGAGCAAAAACTATCTATTACATAGGATTTTTGTAAGGATTGATGAGTTAATGTGTATGAGTATTATAGAACAATGTCTGGCATGTAATATACGCTCAGTTAATATTTGTTATTTTATTGTCATTACTACATTCAATACATAACATGTATTTATTGATGCTCTTGTTAATGAATATGCTCACTTATCTTATTTGTATCCTGACCACTTAAAAATTTTGTTGTTGTTGATATAGAGATTAAAATGCCATGAAAAAGAAAAAATTATAGAAAAACAAAAAGAGCTGAATGCAGTGAATGAACATCTGTGAATGAAGTTGAGAGGGTGTATGTAGTGAGTATACAGTGAGCTGATTCTAATTAAAATCTCATTTTTTCATTATGCTTTCTGGTAGCAAATGCAAAAAGTGATATTTGTTACATTATATTGTTTTCTTTATTTTGCAATTACATGCAAGCACTTATCTCCTGTAACTGAAAAAAAATTGAGTGATATTTTCAATTTTATTTTATTCTTTACTTTCATGGAAACATTTGCCTAGGATCTTAGTTTTTATTTCTGTTGTTGTGTATTCTGTTATATCCTATATCCTGTTAGTGTTGGGAATGAGGAAATAGCAGCCTACCTGTGCCATATGAGTCCATCAATAGTAGAGAAATGCCACAAGCAAGGCAATTGTCATATCAGCCCTTTACAAAGCAGATTGACATAATAGTAAATAACCACCCAATAATGAATGTATTTTGTTACTTTTTTTTGAATACCTAACTCTTACACAAATAGGTTTTTAATAATTGATACTCTACTTGTAATCCTGCTATCAAAAATAATCTGATACAAACTTGAAGTTCATTAGGACTCATTTTTTATTAATAATTAATATTACCTTACTATTTATGCTTTTATTTTTTTCTGTGGCTTTAAATAACTAATCAGCATGTCACATCAGGATTTATTTAGTTATCTTAAATATTATGAAATGGCATTTTATAGACTAAGGAAAAGTTAAGATATTAGTAACTTAGTAACATTAGAATAGTTTCTAGGTAGAGAGTTCATGTGGGTGGGTGTAAATAAGAGCATGTAATTTAGAGAAAAGAGAATCAGGTAGGAGTAAAGTATATCATATTACTTCATAAGCAAAACAGAATATGCCCTTCAATCACTCTGTTTCTTTTCTGCTAGAAGCTGTATTGCTAAATGTTGTGACCTCCTTTGTATTTCTAGTACTCAACTTTAATGGAGCCTCATAAGCAGATAGACATTCATGTTGGCCATTTATGACATCTAGATGTTCTGGTAAATATTAAGACAAGAAATGGATAAAAATTATATTACTATTATTTTATCTAGTTGACGTGTAAATGTGTGTGTGTGGGTGAGAAAGAATAAAGAGGATATCACTTATTATAACGTTATTTGGTAATATATTTATAAAATAATTTTAGAATGAGTCATTATTTTTTGGAAATCAGATTCTCCATGGTGCCTTCCTCACTGTTGGATAAGTGTTAATAGTTTCAGGGCCCTGATGACTCATGGCTATAAATAACACTCTCTGAATCCCAGTCCAGCTTTCAAACACATAGAGAACAATAGGGAATTAAAAATAAAAGGTATTGCAATTTACATATTTTTGAATGCTTCTGTTAAAACACTTTCTCTTAACCTAGCCTCAGAACATAGATCTAATGTCCATGATTTGCTGAATCTCTGAGAATGATTCCATTTTGTCTCTCTAGTCACAGCAAACTTGAGCAATTTGTGCTTTTTCTACATGACAGCAAACTTCCTTTACCCCTTAGCTCTGCTTGGCCAATGTTATTAAAGTCTAAGTTTTAGGTCCCCAGGACATAAAATTGACCAATCTTAATAGTGATGTCACAACAGTTTAGTGATGTTTGGCACTGATAAAGTCTAGTTGCTATACTATAATACGACACAAATGTGTTAGAGTATGAAAAACCTCTTAATTTCTTCTCTTTAAGCTTAAGCTTAAATAAATAGAAAATTTCTTTGTGGCTGGCTGCAGAGCCAAATCTTTCTGGGTGAATTTAAAGTACACATAAACCCTCCTCTTCACTCCTTTTATGATCCTCCTTTCCTCCCATAAGAAGATAAAGTTGATGAGTATCCTTGAAAAATCATCATGGCTAGAAGAAATGCTGAGGTTTTTCTCCTCCAAAATACCCATCCCACAATATTCTCTTGTGGGTGAGGGACGGACAAAACTGTGTTAAGTCAGAAGCTACACTAGGCATTTAGCTCAGAGATACTGTGTCTATTATGTAGGAGTTCTCTCTTGTTTCAGGACCTCCATCCCCACCCTGTGGAAACCCTGGCTAAGAATTTTCGTGTTGATGACATCATTTTACCTTTTCTGTATTTGCTGGAAATGAAAATGGAGCTGACTGTATAACATTTGTTTCATAATGAGTAACATCAATATCATTATCATAGTATTTGCTTTCTAATATTCACGTGCATAATAGATATATGGGTTTGTTTTGATCTGTGTCAGAGCAGGTAAGTTCATTCAGTAAATGGAATAGCAACATCAGACATAAGAAGCCTGGACTGAAGGAATAAATTGGGAGTCTGAATTTTAATAGAAGCTAGTTGCTTAATTAGGCGGCAGGTGCCAGGATGGAAATACATTTGACCAAATCAATGCCTTCTGAGTCTATCTGAGGGCATTATTGGGCACATTTTGAGTTAGCTATAAAAGTAGGGACTTTTTAGTCCATATGTGTTAGTTATAAAATTATGTGTGTACCATTGTAGATTAACACATATATACAAAGCCAAATATATATATATACATAAAATATGTATTATCATCAATCTATATCATATGTATACATATATAGCATATGTAATATCATACATATCATATTACAAACAATCATATGTAGTAGTAACTTTATAGTTCATAAAAAAGCAATAAAAATAAATTAAAATACCTTTGTTTTTCTACATTACATTATACTGGTTGAGAGCACGTGCTTTGAAGTAGGTTTAAGTATTTGCTTCAGCAATCACAACCTCAACTATTTATGGAAACCAGATAATTTTAAAAAGTGATATAAATTAACCAGGTATAAAACTGTAGTGAGGGGTGGAGGAAAGTGGTAAACTAAAGAGCTGATACATCAAAACAGGAATGTGTCCTGTAAATCATCTAAGCTTCAGGTGGATTTGCTGTACTATAAAGTGGGTTATAACCAGATACGCCAGTTTGTCAAGGAAAGTCAGATATCTGAGTTCCACTTGAAGCATATCGAATTATAAATTAAGCATTTATTCAGTAATTTCAATTAAAAATTTGGCCCATAATAACAAATTAAAAATTTTGTTACTCAATTTTTATATATGTAGAACAAAGACATTAATGTTTAATTCATGCTATTTTTCCTGAGAATTCTGTCAATTAATTGAAATAGTGTCTGGTATCCAGTAAGTGCTCAGTAAAAGTTAGCAATTATTAGTCTCACTAAAGTATCTGTTGTTTTCAAATTGTATCATTTATTTAACAAGTACTTTGTGACTAAAATTTGTTAGGTAGCATGTAAATTTCTGGATGAAGACAAGACCCTGAAACCACTTTATTTTCTTTGACATTACATTATTACATAACAAATAGTATACTTCTATCTGTCTTATCTTAATTTTCTCACAGAGTAACCTTTTTTTTTTTAAGTACCACAGTACTGCAAAGGTGAGCTGGGAAAAGAAGCCCACATGTACAGAGTAAAGATGTTGTCAGCATTTTGAATTTTAGCTATTCTAGTAAGTATAGAGTGTATCTTACTGTTATTTAATTTGCAATTCTCTAGTGATAACGTGGTTTAAATCTTTTCTTGTCCTTACTTACCATCTGTATATCTTGTTTGGTGAGATGTCTGTTCTTTTGCCCATTTTTTAATTGAGTTGTTCATTTTGTTATTGTTGAGTTTTAAGAGTGTTTTGTGTATTTGGGGTAACAGTCCTTTATCAGATGTGTCTTTTGGGAATATTTTTCTCAGTCTGTGATTTGTCTTCTCATTCTTTTAACATTGTCTTTTTCAGAGAAGAAGTTTTTGACCTCTTTTAATAAAGTCCAGCTTATCAATAATTTATTTTGCGGATCATGGCTTTGGTGTTCTAAAAAGTTGTTACGGTGCCCAAGGTCATCTAGGGTTTCTCCTATATATCTTCCAGGAATTTTATAACAATGCATTTCACATTTAGGTGTATGCTCTCTTTCGAGTTAATTTTTGTGAAGGGTGTAAGGTCTGTGTCTACATTCATTTTTGCATGTGGATTTAAGGATTTGAAAAGTGCTTTTAACAGGGATGTATTTGTGATGTTCAATTGTTCCAGTATCATTTGTTGAAAAGACTATTTTTTCCATTGTATTCCCTTTATTGCTTTGTCAAAGATCAGACGACTGTATTTACTCAGAGGAAAGGGGAATGGGTTTGATAAAACCATAGTCTCTGTCACATATTTGACTTCACAATTAATATTCACACTGATCCTAAATGTAGATAAAATTATTGCATCTATTTTACGGATGAGGAAATGGAAGCTCAAAAAGATCAAATTACTTTTCAAAGTTAACACACTTTAGTTACTATCAGACCTGAGATTTGAAACAAGGTCAAAATCTTACTACTTAAGAATCAATATGTGGAGAGATTGTGTTTATTAGTTTGTTTTGTCGTGTTTTGTGTTTAAACTTTTGTGAAAAAGTAATTTAGTTGATTTGAATTGACTTTCTTTCAAAGAAAACAAGCTCTCCAACGTTCAAAATTAACCACATTAACAGAAATTCAAGAAGACCAAATTACATATGAAATTTTAGTCCTTTTTTATTTTCCAACTTGGAAATTTTATATAGATGGTAGAAAAAATTGATTAAGTGTCAGAAATAAGCACTAAACAAACAATATTATTATAAATAAACATCATTTTCAATTAGTATCAATAAGACATAAAATGCTGCCACAACTGAGGTCATCAACTTTGGTGAAGAATGTATTCTAGAATATTTTACTGTGGTTCAAAGAGGTATTTGAAATACCATACTGCCATTTTTGGAAACTAATAAAATATATGTTGAAAAGATAGGTAATTAATTATAGATTTTTGACTTCATATTTCAAATTTCACTCAGCCCACACCAATCTGAAAGTCACTAATTTGATTTAACTCTATGTAGTAAAACTCCATTTGTCTTTGAGTTGTCATTCAGTCCTCTATGACAAATTCTGAAAATACTTTCCTCAAGCATGCAGAACTTGATGAAATATCCTTAAAACATTTTAAGCTGTTAATAGAAACAGACAAGAATATTGTGGAAAAAATATCTTTTATTGATATATTTAGTTTAATTAGCAAATATAAATTTATAAGCAGGTAAGATTCACATAGACAAAATAGTAATATACAGTGAAGAAATTTTACACTATAATAATCAGACATTTTTATTAAGCTCTTAGACTTACTGCAAATGTATTTTCTTGGTACTTGGGTAGGATGGCAGCGGGCACTTTAGATCTCAGATCAATAGATAGAAGCACTTATTTTACGTGAGAGAAGCAAAGAGATTTTCTATTGTCTTAAAATTCACTTTGCTATGTGATATGAACTCATTTTGAAGTCTTTCTTGTCAATGATAATATTATATTTCAAACTGAGACACAGTGTGTTTGTCTTTTGAGAAAGCTACTCATCTTAAATAGAGCAAAGTTTCAAAACAGCAAGTTAGATATATCCCTTATTGTTCATAACCAAAATCTTTACATTTTGGAAAAGAAAAAGGTGAAAAAGAAAGTAGATAAAATTCAATACTAAAAAATTCTACTGCTAAGGTTTTCTATAAAAACAATTAGCTGACCAGAGATGGTACCGTTGTCTAGAGATTAGCACTGGAAAGAAAATAAGCAAGACTAAAGCATTTATGGTTTATGCATCTGTCTATTTAAAGGACTTCCAACCCCTTAGCCCAATGCTGCTGTCAGGAAAGAAATGGAAAATCCAGTTACAACTGTCTAGTAGGTCTATCATTATTCAGGATGAAAACACTGCTTAGTCATTCACTAACTCAGAATTCTCTTTTTAGCAACTTAATACAGTATCTTGCAACAACTGCCCAAGACAATTTACAAGAGTCTTTGCCAAAAATACATAAATTGTAAGGAAAACAGGAAACATAGCAAAGAGAAGGGCAATCTTAACCAGTTTTCTGAGTCATCTTTTCCTGTGCACTCGTCACAAAACTCCATTTATTTAAGTGAGCTGAAAGTATTATATTTAGGAAATAGTGTTAGAGCCTGATAGTGCCATTAAGTGGTCTAAGCCACGAGTTTTTCTAAGGGCTAATTCTAGGCCAAATTATAAAGTAGCAAATTCTGCTGTGCTGCTGTCTCCTCTTTCCTTTTTGTCTTCAAATTTCTTCCTTCCAAATAACCAGGGACCTCTAGTCTTATCTGACTTCTCGGGACCTACTGTTTTCCACACTAAAACCAGTGCAGTTAGTTAACATGCTGATCTGATCACCTAAAATGATGAACTAGTGCCAAGTGTGGATATAATTGGAGGAGCTCGAGGTTTAAAAGTTAAATAACATTCCAGAAAATACAGAGCTTATAGCTAGTGATAACTAGAGGAGCAAGAAGTCAGTTGCAGGCCTGTGAGCGTTTCCAGTCATCATTATGCTGATTTACGTGGTTATTCTGATGGGGCTGTGCCTAGAGGTGAGAGTAGGGGCATCCTATCAGAATTCCCAGGGTATATTCTCAAAATTAATATACATGACTGAGAATCTCCTGAGTTACGTAATCAGTGTGGCAGTCATACATGTTATAAAAATTTCCCAAATGACTAGAATGCACACTCAGAGAACACACATTGATTTTAGGTAATGGATGTGCTAAGACATGGTGAACACCAGTGTCATTTGATGCAGACTGAAACTCACAGGCAAAAGAGTAACTGAAGTATAAGTAAGTCTTCTAACTCAAACGGTAGTCATGCCTCTGGGGTGTAAGACATGTATAAGTCAGGGCAGTGCTGGAAATTATAGAAGATTTCTCTAGATTTGTTTCATTTGTAGCAGGGAAAAGGCCCGTTTAGAAGCCTATTTGGATGGATTTTTCTTTCTTTTTTTTTTTTTTATTGGAAATTACATGCTTTTATTTATTTATTTATTTATTTATTTATTTATTTATTTATTATTATTATACTTTAGGTTTTAGGGTACATGTGCACAATGTGCAGGTTAGTTACATATGTATATATGTGCCAAGCTGGTGCGCTGCACCCACTAACTCGTCATCTAGCATTAGGTATATCTCCCAATGCTATCCCTCCCCGCTCCTCCCACCCCACAACAGTCCCCAGAGTGTGATGTTCCCCTTCCTGTGTCCATGTGTTCTCATTGTTCAATTCCCACCTATGAGTGAGAAGATGCGGTGTTTGGTTTTTTGTTCTTGCGATAGTTTACTGAGAATGATGATTTCCAATTCATCCATGTCCCTACAAAGGACATGAACTCATCATTTTTTATGGCTGCATAGTATTCATATGTGCCACATTTTCTTAATCCAGTCTATCATTGTTGGACATTTGGGTTGGTTCCAAGTCTTTGCTATTGTGAATAATGCCACAATAAACATACGTGTGCATGTGTCTTTATAGCAGCATGATTTATAGTCCTTTGGGTATATACCCAGTAATGGGATGGCTGGGTCAAATGGTATTTCTAGTTCTAGATCCCTGAGGAATCGCCACACTGACTTCCACAAGGGTTGAACTAGTTTAAAGTCCCACCAACAGTGTAAAAGTGTTCCTGTTTCTCCACATCCTCTCCAGCACCTGTTGTTTCCTGACTTTTTAATGATTGCCATTCTAACTGGTGTGAGATGGCATCTCATTGTGGTTTTCATAAAAACAAGCAATGGGGAAAGGATTCCCTATTTAATAAATGGTACTGGGAAAACTGGCTAGCCATATGTAGAAAGCTGAAACTGGATCCCTTCCTTACACCTTATACAAAAATCAATTCAAAATGGATTAAAGACTTAAATGTTAGACCTAAAACCATAAAAACCCTAGAAGAAAACCTAGGCATTACCATTCAGGACATAGGCATGGGCAAGGACTTCATGTCTAACACACCAAAAGCAATGGCAACAAAAGCCAAAATTGACAAACGGGATCTAATTAAACTAAAGAGCTTCTGCACAGCAAAAGAAACTACCATCAGAGTGAACAGGCAACTTACAAAATGGGAGAAAATTTTCGCAACCTACTCATCTGACAAAGGGCTAATATGCAGAATCTACAATGAACTCCAACAAATTTACAAGAAAAAAACAAACAACCCCGTCAAAAAGTGGACGAAGGATATGAACAGACACTTTTCAAAAGAAGACATTTATGCAGCCGAAAAACACATGAAAAAAATGGATGTATTTTTCAGTGTGAATGAATATCCCTGTACTGCAGCAATTGGTGCCAGTCTCTCCCTTCCCAGACTCTCGCATTCCCTTCGTAGTTTTTTCTTAACCAACCATCAGCCATACTGCTCTTAGAGAGGGGTCCCAGTGGGAAATTTGGTTCTCAATACTGTCCCCTCCTGTCTGCTCTTCTACTCTTCTTTCCGCTTGTCTGTTCTTTTCATTTGAGGGAGACCCTAGGCTCTAGAGTTCTATTTTGGCAGGCTATAGCTATAGCCTCGAGAGATGCTCCAATTTGCAAACAGTCTTTGAGGGGTCTCCCTTGCTCAGGATTCCAGCCCAGTTCCCGGATACCCAATTCAAAATTGGTTCTCATTTTTATTACTTTCTAGATGGTTTATCATTGCAGTTTTGATTTCCTCTCTGATATGAAGTGAACCCTATTACCAGCTCCATTATGAGTGATGCTTTATTTGTTAATTGGCTATCTTAAGGAGCGGTGCTGAGAGTCATGGAAAGTGCAATGAATTGCTCTGCTCCGGGCTAGTTAAGGAGCAACAGAAATGCCTTAGTTCTAATAGATTTAAGTTCTAGATAAGGATTTTCCAGACCTTTAAGTTCTAGGGACATCCAGATTCGCAAGGTGCAAAGAACGTAATCCATATCTTCATATCCCCCTAAGTGCCTTGTGAGCATACATGTGCTACTTCAGACTGCTTAGATCTTCTGCTGGAACTCCAGATGATAATGGGAAATGGACATCATTCAAAATATTTAAAACATTCAATTATGAGATCATAGCTCAGACTGGGTATGTTTAATTTGACCACAACAACAATTGATTGATTTCTAGGACTAATATCAGTTTAAATCATTCTGCCAAATTTTACTCCCGTCTCTTCCCGTAATGGATTCCTTTTGCTTTGCTTACTCAGGTCAGGAGGAACTGGAAGGTGAGGATATAACAGACATTGAGGCACTTACCTCTTGATTGACTAAAGGAAAATCCTGATTTAAGGATCTAAACTGTGTTTTTCATTTATTAGCACTTTGGATAGCAACAAATGTTTCCAAACACCTGAGAACAGGAGAAATTCAGACACATTGGAAAGGCTTTGGGGGTTAAAAATAAGAATATTTCACGAACTGACCACCAGCATCAGATGATAGAATGTATGATGCAAATGGTAACAACGTGAACAGAAAAGGATCTTCTGCCATGTATCCCCTGACCGTTCCTTGTACTTTGTATTTTCATAAAAAACCCTCAGTAAAGACAGAGAACTCTTTAATTGACTGACAAAAGTTTCAAATACTCTAGAATGAAATTTATAAAATAAATTACGTTAGATCATAGAATATTAAAGTTTTGTATCATGCACACTTGCTTTTTTGATTGAGATGGTTATAAGATTTTTCTGCTAATGATACTGACATCACTTGAAATATTTACTCAAAGCCTCATGCTGCAAAACTGTGTAGATGTGAATTATGTATATACATAAATTAGCACTGAATAAACTCTATTGGATCTGGGAATAAGTTGAATTTTATCCAGGAAACTTTACCAGCATATGTGTTATGCTTCTGAACACTTCTCCATTAAAGCGATGTGATCCAGGGTTTATATGTATGCCTTTAAAAATAGTTCAATATATTGTGTTTTCATCATTTAGAATTTATTTTAAAATAATTATTTTATGTATATTATTATTCGTGTAGAGGAATAACTCAATTTCTAACATTCTTATATAAGGTATGAACAAACAGGCACACACATTGATAACTATTCATAATTAATGAAAGTCAACACATTATATATGCTTAAAATACAGGAGTAGACTACAAAGAAGTAATATAAATGAGAATTTGAGTTAGTTAGAAGATGGTCATTTAAATTACAAAATGACTTCTTTGTTACAAGAAGTTTCATTTAATTATTTAAGAAAGAGGTCACAGTTCTATTTCTATTG
The DNA here is from genome assembly GCF_028885655.2 of Pongo abelii. Lineage (NCBI taxonomy): Eukaryota > Metazoa > Chordata > Mammalia > Primates > Hominidae > Pongo > Pongo abelii. Next base: position 142,129,211 of record NC_071990.2, read on the forward strand.
TGATATTATTCCTCATAATGAGCTAAATAATCTTTCAGTTTTTTTCATGGTATTATGTGTGACTGGCTTTTATTGATTCTTCATAAACGGTGCTTAATAACTTCAGATGTGTTATAGCTTCCTAGTTAATTAAATATGCTATAATTTGGCTAAGGATGTAAGTATATCCCTTCAATTTGTTTTAGATTATCACCTTTTTGGTGTTATACATATTTGTCCTAATAAAATAATGAAGCATTATAATATAGTGATGCAAAGAGCACATTAGGAATCTTTTTCTTATCTCGATTTATTTGTGTTGAAATAGCTGGGTAACAGAAGAAAGATATCTACAATTTCTGATGGGCTTTTAAGGTACTGTATTATACTGTCTTCATTTTCTAACCTCTTCCTCACGTTGCCTTAATTAGTGAGCTACTTTAGAATATGAGCCACACCTCATTTATGTTGAAATCTCCAGCATTGGCTACAATGACTGGAACATGGAACATATGCAATAAACTGGACCTCTGTATTCTGAAGCTCAGTGTCTTTTTTTTTCTATTTCTTTTCTTCCTTTATAATGAAAATAACAATTACAATATATTATACAGCTATGACAGGAAGAATAAAGTGTTATGTTTAGTAAAAATCATTTTAACTTAAAAAACAGTATAAATTGTAATGGATTTTATTATAAATATTTTACCCATCCTTTAAAATTCAGCTTAAATCATGTATCTTCCTGAAGATGTTCTGATTACTTCAGTTTACAATTATGTCTTCCTTTTCTACACTCCAATTTTTCTGTTTAGACAATAAACAAATTAGAAAATAAGACAATTACATGTTGGAAACGTAGTCCGGTATGTGCATCATGTGGAGGAAAAGGCTGAGGCCCAGAGAAACACAGTGGGAAGAACTGGAATCTTTTGACTCTCAGGCGGCCCCTCCTGCTATGATTGTAATGATGAGGAACTGAAAGACAAGCATGTGAAGAAGCATCTCAGTCTATTTATCTGTAAAATCAATGGACATTAAAATAGGTTGTCTAGAGAATTATTTGTTTCGGCACTGATCACAATATGTGTGCCATGTTGATTCTGCAACACAATTGTTCATTCCTGAAGATGTTACAAATAAATTATGCACCAGGGAATCTGCCTTTAGAAAAATGCCTCTATATTAGCCATTTGGAATGGGAAGATGCCATTCTTCTCATTCCATAAGGTAAAATGAAACCATAGGGCATGACCAGCCTCAGTTCTACTCCCTCAAGGATATGAACATCGGCAGTCTTTCCTGTGTTTCCTCCAGAGTGATGGTACTAAGGGGAGGGGGAAAACTTCATGTTTGTTCAAGACAGATTCCTCAGTCTTAATTTTTAACCTGCTCCTTTTTTTTCTCTCTGATACTTTGCCCCATAAATTATTCCCACTTTCCATAAATTTTCACCATTTTACTCCCTCGTACCACATTTTCTATCAACATATGTACTGCAGTCCTCTTCTAAACAAGTCTTGCCTCTGTGGCCCTCTGCTGCCACCATCCTCTCTCTCTTTTTTCTCCTTCTTGAAAAAGGTGTCCCAATTTATTTTTTCCCTAATTTGATTCCTACTGGTTAACCTGCTGCAATCAGGCATGGATCCAGATTTGCAGGGCATGAAACTTACATGCAGTGAAGATCTTTGATGAAGCTTCAGTTGCTTCATGATACAACTACCCTTACTTGAAAACTGATTTCTCTTTTAACCAACTACCAAGAATGTTCTTTTTAAAGTTACCAGATACTTGGTAGGTGCTAAGCAAGAGGACACACTTGAAACTTGTTTGGATGAATTCATAATTTTATGTTCAAAATGCTTATACTATGTGGCTTCAAAATTGTTGCTTCATTGTCTTTGAGCATCCAGTACTACTAATGAAGCTTGACAGCCATCTGATTTTCATTCCTTGATAAGTAACCTTTTTTTCTATTCACCCCAAAGCCCTCCCAAGGTTTTACACTCTTTTGTATATTTATTCTTCTGAAATTCAGGAAGAATAATCTCAGTGTGGGTTTGTTTATAGATATTGTGCCTGATGGTAAATTTTATAATACAAAGATTCCAAAAGTGTTTCCAGCTATGGAAATTTACTTCTATTTTCCAGAGATTAATTCTTCTTAAAGTTGTGAAGTAATATGAAATATGTAATTTATGTGAAATATAAACATATAAAAAATATGTATGTAAATTGATTAAAATATATGAAAGAATATGACTCAAACAATTAACTATGGTTATCTATGGGAAGATATTGTTTGAGAAAAGTGGTAAAGAGGAATATTTACTTTTAATGATATTTTTTAAACAACTCATCATGTATTTAATGTAGAGTACGCCGAACATATTTTAAAAGTATACGTGAAAAGGTTTTGACATATGTGTACATCCATGAAACCATCATCTCAAATAAGAGTATGTTTCCATAACCTCTAAAAGCTTCTCCAATCTCTTTGTAACCCTCTCACTAGTTCTTATTCGTACACTTCTATTGCAAGGTTATTACTGATTTTCTTTTTGTCACTATCAATGAGCTTGTATATTCTGGAATCTTATGTAAATGGAATCATACTGTATGTATTTTTTTCTCTGGCTCCTTATGCTCTAATCATCTTGGGAGTCATCATGTTGTATCAATAGTTAACAGTTTAGTCCTTACTCTGCTGGGATTTTGATTAGTATTGCCTTTCATATGTCTTAAAACATACAAAAATCAATTTAGAGAGAACAGTCATCTTAACAATATTGAGACTTCTAGCCAATCCTTTAAATTCTAACAGCAATGATTTAAGGTTTTCAGTGGCATGTAGGATATACCCCTATTTAATATTTTATGCTATCTAGTAGTATCATTTTTATATTTCATTTTCAAATTGTCCTTTTTTATGTCCTGCAACCTTGCTAAGCTTCCTTATTATTTAGTTTGGTAGGTGTCATTGCATTTTTTTCCCTCTCTTTCTATATATATATGTGTGTGTGTGTGTATATGTGTGTATACATATATTTGTATATATATACATACATATATACACACACATATAAACATGTAGTCAGCAAATAAGGATTATTTCTTCCTTCCCTTAAAATCTGGATGAATTTTATTTTTTTGTCTTGTATTATTGTACTGGCTAAAATTTTGAGTTCAATCTTGAAAAGAAACAGTGAAATCAGACGTGTTTTTCTGTTTCTGATCTTAGGGTAAGAGCATTCAGTCATTTTACAGTCATTGTTCATGACTGCTCTTTATTAGGATGAGGGATTCCTATTCTTTCTCTAATTTCCTGAGAGTTTTCACAGGAGCTGATATTAGATCTTGTAACATGCTTTTTCTTCTTTTTTGAGATTGTCATGTGTTTTGTTTTTATAATAATTTGTTAATATGTGGAATTATTGATTGCTTTTTGACTATTATACCAACTCTTCTCCACTTGATCACAATGTATTATCCTTTATATTATTGTTGAATTTAATTTGCTAGCCTTTAGTTTAGAATATTTGCATCTATGTTCATGGCGGATATTGGTCTGTAGTTTTCTTTTCTTGTAATATGACTTCCTGCTTTTAGCACCAGGATATGGCTAGAAGTATTTCCTCCTCTTCAAATTTCCAGAATTTAATTAGAATTGGTATTATTTTTCTTTCAATAACTGATTGAATTTGCTTGTAAAACTGTCAAATACTGGGTGTTGTATTGAGCATGTTAAACTACAAATTAAATTACTGAATATATATTAAATATTCAGAATATCTATTTCTTATTGAAATTGCTTTAATGGTTGTTTCTATTAAGAAATTTTCTCATTTAATTCACATTTTTATATTTATTGACATAAAATTGTTCAGGATGGTCTGCTTTTAACTTTTTACTATTTGTAGAATCTGTAGTGATACCACTTCTCTTATTCTTGCCATGGATAATTTGAGTCATCTATTTTTTTCCTGATTCATCTGACTGGGATGTTATAAATTGTAATGATCTTCTCAAAGAACTGTCTTTGGTTTTATTCATTTTCTCCGTTGTTTTCCTCTTGTCCATATAATTGATTTCTGCTCTATTTAGTTTCTTTATTCGTCTTATTTTTGGTTTAATTTCTTTTTCAAGTTTCTTAAGGTTAATGTTGAATATTAAGCATAGGGTTTAGTGCCTTCCTTGTATTCTAATTTAAGCTTTCAGTACTAGAAATTGCCTCTTTTTATTACTGCTTTTGATATGTTTTGTTTTCATTTAGTTTAAATTGCTTTCTGCTTCCTCCTTTGATTATCTCTTTGATCTATGTATTATTTAGAAATGTGTTATTTTGTTTCTAAATATGTGAAAATATTCCAGGGATCTTTCTGGTATTGATTTCTAATTTAATTCCATTGTGGTCAGATCATGTATTTTTGTCCAAAATACAGTCTAATTCTCTCTTAGCTACACAGATTAGCTGTATTCGATATGAGAGTAGGATACTTGAGGGAATCAATACTAGGGTTTATTTTAGCTGTCAGGAGTGTCTATTATGAACCAGTCTACAAGCAACTGGGGATCCAACATGCTCATATAGAATTTACATTGTATTTAGAGGTGCTAAAATAAAAATATACACCAATAAGTGAACAAATTACTTATAGATTGCCATAGTACTTTACAAGAATTATAAGATACAGTGGTAAAATATAAAAGGGCTGGCTAGTGCTGTTTTATTCAAGATAACCAGAAACAGACTATCTGCAGAAGAACAATTGAGACTTAGGGATAAGAATAAGCCATTCAAATGCCAGAGGGAATAATAAAAGAGCTTGGTGTTAGAGAGACAAAAGCGTGGATTGACAACACGGCCGGAATTTAAGTGCACATGGTATGACACATGTTTGGAGAAGTCAATAGAAACCATAAGATCAGTTATTTCAATCTTATTCCAAGTAATCTAGAAACTGAATGAAGGGTTTTAAGCAGGGAGATCAGCATAATCTTGTTAACCTCCAAAAAGAAATAATTTGGCTGTTGCATGGAGGATTGAAGCCTAGGCTTCAGTAGAGATAAATAATAGATGTATGACCGAACAGAATCAAATCTGACACACGGATATCAGTTAGAAAGCTACACAGTTTTCTGGGAAGACTAGGCTGCTGGAAATGAATTATAAGAGAAGTAGACAGATAATAAATAGTTTTAGAGGGTAGTGCCAATAAGATTTGTTGATGAATTGGGTAAGGATTATGAGAGAAAAGAATAAATGTCAAGAACATTAGGCTAAGTGAAAGAAGTCAAACACAAATGACTACTTGTCTGAATGATCCATTTATTTGACTTTACAGAAAAGGTAAAATTCTAGTGACAAAAAGCCTATAAGTAGCTATCTAGGTCAGAGAACCAGAGAAAGGAATCAGCTCTAATGCATCAGAGGAATTGTTTAGGATGATTGGAGTTTTCTATACCTTACTTGTGGTGGAGGGCATATCTACATTCTATATATAATTATCCAAATTCATATAACTATACACCTACACTGAGGGAATTTTATTATATGTAGATTATAACATAATATAATTATTGTAAATATTTAAATATAAAAGGGAACATATTTACAAATAGTATTATAGATAAGGATAGCTACTTCAAGGTGCAAACAACAAGTCAAATTTTAGTATACCATAAATACTCCATAAACATATCTGCTAAGAATATAAAAATATTGTAAGAATGGGCTAAGAATATGTGAACATGAAAATTAACAATACTATTTAAATGGTCAAAACAGAAAAACAAGCTTATGGATTCATCTTTGACCTATAAAAGTACTGAAGGACTGGAAGTCATTGTTCTTTTCCTTGCAACATACACAGGCTGGAAAAAACTGAAAATAAATGCTTTCTTTGAAATTATCAGAGAATTTAAGTTAAAGGGCCCAAGTAGTTTTACCACTTTGGTGAACTAAACCAAATATGTATGGAAGAAATAATATCAATTTTACACAATATGTTTCAGAAAATAATGGAGGAAAGAACACTTTTTATTTGAAAGAACAGTGTTACCCTATCACCAAATTTATCTAAGGAATTACCAAAACTACAGACCAATATTTCTCATGAACATGGATACAAAAATTCTTTATAACATATTAGCAGATTCACTTCAGCAAAATATAAAAATATAATACATCAGGATTCAGGAATGTAAGGAAGTCTGGTTCAACATTTGTAAATCAATCATCATAATTTCTCATAGAACCAGAGAAAAGATGATATATTTTAAATATGCGGAAAAGTATTTTATAAAGTTCAACAACTATTCATGAAAAAAAATTCAAAAAACCCAAGCATCAAAGATAATTTCTACAGGTTTATATGAAAAACACCTACTGGCAACATCACACTTAATGAGACACTGATCACTTTGCCTCTAAAATCAGGAAGAAGGCAGTATGTCATCTCGCCACTCCTATTCAATATGGACATTCAAGAAAAAAATAAATAATTGGTATATGTAGGAAGGCAGGCCTCTGAATGACTCTGGCCAATCCAGATCTTCCCTCTTCCTTTTGTAGTTCTTAGAAAAACCACAGAACGGGCTGAGAATGCAATATCCTGAGATAAGAATGAGGTGTTCACAGGAACAGAAAACCAAACACTGCATTTTCTCACTCATAAGAGGGAGCTGAACAATGAGAACACATGGCAGGGAGGGGAGCATCACACACTGGGGCCTGTTGGGGGGTCAGGGGGAGGGGAAGGGAGAGCATTAGGACAAATTCCTAACACATGAGGGGCTTAAAACCTATATGATGCGTTGATGGGTGCAGCAAACCACCATGGCACATGTATACCTATGCAACAAACCAACAAACCTGCATGTTGTGCACATGTATCCCAGAATTTAAAGTATAATAAATTTTAAAAAATGGCAAAAACAACATTACAGGCCACTGGGCAAAAAAAAAAAAAAAAGAAAGAAAGAATGAGGTGTTCAGAGCAACTTGCACTGTGTCCTCATTCCTTTGAAGAAAGAATATTCTTTATTGCTTAAGATCAGTGATCTAAGTTCTGCTTAGGATATATAAAGCCAAGGTGGACTGTTTTTAGAGTCCATTGGCAGTGGTGTGATGTCAGGCACATGAAGATGAAACCTCACACCCAACACACAACTTTCCTGAGCCTTGAGATTACCGTGTGTGTAAGGAGAGAATTCGAAAAACAGCAAGAGAGGAACATCTAGTCAATTACAAGGGAACCCCATCAGACTAAGAGCAGATTTCTGGGAAGAAACCTCAGAGGGTAGGATAAAATGGGATGATATATTCAAAGTACTGACCTCTGCTAGGCAAAACTACATCCAGCAAGGTTATCCTTCATAAATGAAGGAGAAATAAAGTATTTCCCACACAACCAAAAGCTGAGGTACTTCATCACCAGTAGACTGGCGCTACAAGAAATGTTTAAGGGGGCCGGGCATGGTGGCTCACACCTGTAATCCTAGCATTTTGGGAGGCCGAGGCAGGTGGATCACCTGACATTGAGAGCTCCAGACCAGCCTGACCAACATGGGGAAACCCCATCTCTACTAAAAATACAAAATTAACCGGGCATGGTGGCACATGCTTGTAATCTCAGCTACTCGGGAGGCTGAGCAGGAGAATTGCTTGAACCCAGGAGGCGGAGGTTGCCGTGAGCCGAGATCACACCACTGCACTCCAGCCTGGACAACAAGAGCAAAACTCGATCTCAAAAAAAAAAAAAAAAAAAAAAAAAAAGAAAAAGAAAGAAATATTTAAGGGAGTCTTACTCCTGCCTGGAAATGAAGGAATAATATCTACCATTATGATAAAATATAAAACTCACTGGTAGAGCAAGCACACGAATAAGGAAGAAAAAGGACTCAAATATTACCATTACAAAAATACTACCATACAACAATGATAAGCAGTAAGAGAAAGACAGGAAAACAGGATATAGAAAACAATCAGAAATTAATAAAATGACAGGTCTAAGGATTCACATATCAATAATAATCTTGGATGTAAAAAATTTAAATTTTCCACATAAAAGATATAGTCTAGTTGATTGAATATTTTAAGTGGCCCAATTATATGCTGACCGCAAAAACTCATTTCAACTGTAAGGACATGTATAGATTGAAAATAAAGGAAGGGAAAAAGATATTTCATGAAAATGGAAACTGAAAGTGAGGAGAAATAGCTGTATTTACATCAGATAAAACAGACTTTAAGTCAAAAACAGTAAAAAGAGACAAGGAAGGACATTGCCTAATGATAAAGGGATCAATTCAACAAGAGGTCATAAAAATTCTAAACATGTATGTATCTAATGCTGGAGCATCCAAATAAATAAAGCAAATATTATTAGATCTAAAGAGAGAGAGAGACTCCAATAAAATAATATTTGGGGACTTCAGTACCCCACTTTCTGCATTAGATGCATTATCTAGACAAAAGATTAACTGAACATTAGATTAAATGGACCTAACAGACAGGTACACATGTCACCCAGCAGCTACAGAATACACATTCTTCTCATCAGGACATGGAACATTTTCAAAGGATTTTTAAAAATTGAAATATATCAAGTATCTTCTCAGACCACAGTGAAATAAAATTAGAAATCAATAACAAGAGGAACTTGGGAAAATGAACAAATACATGGAAATTAAACAACAATGCTCCTGAGTAACCACTGAGTTAAGGAAGAGATTATAAAGGAAATAAAAATTTTTCTTGAAACAAATGAAAATCAAAATACAATATACCCAAACCTATGGGATAAAGCAAAAGCAGTGCTAACAGGGAAGTTTATAGCAATAAATGCCAACATCAAAAAAGTAGAAAGATTCCAAATAAACAATCTATGATGCAACCCAATAAACTCCAAAGGAAGAACAAACCAAAAACAAAATTAGTAGAAGGACAGAAATAATGAAGTTCAGAACCAAACTAAATGAAGCAGAGACTAAAAAAATAAAAAGACTTAATAAAACAAAAAAGTTGATATTTTGAAAAGATAAACAAAATCAATAAACTTCTAGCTAGACTATCCAAGAAAAAAATACATGACTGAAATAAACTCGGAAATGAAAAAAGAGACATTACAAATAATAACACAGAAATACAAAATATGATCAGACAATAGATAAACAACTATGCAGTAACAAACTGGAAAACTTAAACCAAGTGGCTAAATTAATGAACATATTCAATTGGCCAATATTGAATCAGAAAGAAATAGAAAACCTAAATAGACCAATAATAAGTAATGATATTAAAGTTTTAATTTCAAAAATCTCTTACCAGTGAAAAGTACAGGACTGGATGGCTTCATTGCCAAATTCTACCAGACTTCAAAAACTAACACCAAATTTCCAACTATTAAAAAAAATTGAAGAAGAGAGAATTCTTCCTAATTTATTCTATGAGGAAAACATTATTCTAATACAAAACCAGTCGAAGATGCAATTTAAAAAAAAAAAAAGAAAAACAAACCAACAGGCTAATATCCCCGAGAACATAGAAGCAAAAATTCTGCACAAAATACTAGCAAACTGAATGCAAGAGCACAATAAAAAGATAATGTACCATGATCAAGAGGGGTTTATTCCAGGGATGCAAGGTAGTTCAACATATGTAAATCAATCAACATGATACATAACATCAACAAAATGAAGGGAAAAAACCATATGACCATCTCAATAGATGCAGAAAAATCATTTGATTAAATTCAACATTTTTTCATTATAAAAAAACTCAACAAACTAAATTAAAGGAACATATCTCAATATAATAAAAGCCATACATAACATACCCATAGCAAACATCAAACTGAATGGGGAAAAGCTGAAAGCCTTTCCTGTTTGAATCAGAACAGGACAAGGAGGCTCACTTATACTACTTCTATTCAACATAGTTCCGGAATTTCTAGCCAGAGCAATCTGACAAGAGAAATAAGTAGACCAGGTATTGTGGCACATGCATGTAATCCCAACATTTTGGAAGGTCAGTGTGGGTGGATCACTTGAGCTCAGGAGTTTGAGACCAGCCTGAGCAACATGACGAAAACCTGTCTCTACAAAAAAATAAAAAAATTAGCTGGGCATGCTGGTACACGCCTGTGGTCCCAGCTACTAGGGAGGCTGAGGTGCGAGGATCTCTTGAGCCTGGGAGGCAGAGATTTCAGAGTGTGCCACTGCATTCCAGCCTGGGTGGCAGAGCAAGATCATGTCGCAAAAAAGAGGGAGAGAGAGAGAGAGAGAGAGAGAGAGAGAGAAATAAAAGGCATTAAAATTGGAAAGGAGGAAGTCAACTGTCCCATTTTGCAGATGATATAATCTTATATATATTAGTAGTGTTTCTATACACCCATAATGAACTAGCTGAGAAGGACATCAAGAAGGCAATCTCATTTAAAATAGCTAAAATGTATTTTAAAATATGTAAGAATAAATTTAACCAAAGAGGTAAAAACTCCTCTACAAGGAAAACTACAAAACAATGATGAGAAGGCAGAGCCAAGATGGCCAACTAGATTCAACCAGGAAGAGCTTCTTGCACCAAGATAGACTAGACCATCAAATAGACCAGCACACTTGAACAGTTCTTTGGAAAGAAGGCATTGAGAGTTGACAGAGGAAGGACACAGACCCCGGGACTGAAAGAGGAGGAAGCTTGAACCATGCATGGGGTTGCTGAGCACCAGGACTTGCTCCTGGCCCCAAACAGCTCCTAGGGAAGGGGTAAGTTTTATAGGTGTGAAGTGACCCACTCTCACCACGGACCTCTGGGATCCTCACCGTGGGAGACCCCATGATCTCCATGGATTTCTGATGTAGCAGGGAGAACTGCCTGGAGAGTTGTCGGAGAGAACTCCAGCCATTGCAGAGCCAAGAAGTTTTGGCACAGGAATGGCTGTAGCACTGCATGGCCATGGGCACCCATCTCCCAGGTCTCACCATACTTTTCCAGGCAGTTTCAGCCTTTGTTAGCTGCTAGACCTGGACAGAACAGTGCTATCTTGGCCATGGGATGAGGCCACTCTGATCTGAGCACTCCCCTGACTGACAGTTTCTTCCAGGGTCCCTCCCTGGCTGAACCCGTTTACAGCACAGCCTCAGCTTTCCAGCAGCCACTGCCATAGCTCTTTCCCTGGCAGAGCTGCCTACTCATGGGATTACTTTTATAGACAGACCCCTGCAAGTGCACACCCACTTGCGGTCTTCCCCCACCAGCACACACCTGCCTACAGCTTTCCCTGGCAGCATGCATTTGCCTGCAACAACCTCCTCTCCCATCCTTTCCAGCATGCATATGCATGTAAACCCACTGCCACCTCTGCCACCTCACCAGAGTGCTTCTGCTGGCAGCCCGTGTTGGAGTGTTCTTGCCAGTGGGAACAATTGGGAACATGTCAGCCCCTCCAGTGCAGCAGGTGCTTAACCTCAAGTGGCCAGAGAATAAACAAGCAGGCCAGGTCCCAGCCTGTCAGGGTTAGAGTATGCAGGCCAGGAGTGCTGAGCTGAGCCTTGGCCCATAATAGCATCCAGAAACAAAGCCAATTGACTAAACCCAACTTACACCATAGTTGAATCCTCAAGGGCATCAAAGAATATAAAAGAAAAAGTCCCATCCAAGCCAGCAACTTCAAAGATTAAAGGAACATAACCCCACGCAGATGACAAAGAACCAGTGCAAGAACACTGGCAACTCTAAAAACCAGAGTGTTTTCTAACCTCCATGCAACCACACTAGCTCCCCAGCAGTGGTTCTTAATCATACTGAAATGGTTGAAATGACAGATACAATTCAAAATTAGAATGGCAAGGAAGCTTTTTGAGTTACAGGAAAAGGTTGAAATCTAATTCGAGGAAGACAGTAAAACAGTTCAAAAGTTGAAAGATGACATAGCCATCTTAAGAAAGAACCAAACTGAACTTGTAGAAATGAAAATTTCACTATAGGAATTTCAAAGTGCAATTGGAACAATTTATAACTGAATAGACCAAGATGAAGAAGAATCACAGAGCTCAAAGACCGCTTTTTCAAATCAATGTAGGCAGACAAAAATTTAAAGAAAAAAGAATTTTAAAAATGAACAAAACCTCTCAGAAATATGGGATTATGCTAAGAGACAGAAACCACGAATAATTAGCATTCCTAAAAGAGATGAACAGAGAGCAAGCAACTTGAAAAACATAGTTGAAGATATTGTCCATAGAAATTTTCCCACCCTCACTAGAGAGGTCAACATGCAAATTCAGGACTTCCAGAGAAATTCTGCAAGATGCTGTACAAGACAACCCTTCTCAACATGTATAGTTATCACATTACCCAAAGTCAGTGAGAGATAAAAAATCTTATAGGAAGCTAGAGAGAAGGGGCAGGTCACATATAAAGGGCACCCCATCAGGCACCATTTTCCACTAAAGCAACCAGGACTTCTTGGAAAAATGGCTAATTTCATGTCTTGGTTAGGGAATATACAAGAAAAGGCTGGGTGCATCTTCTAACACCAGAAAGTAAGGAAATTCTGAAAAATCAAAACAATTGGTGCATTGGTTGTTTTCACATGCTATAAAGAATACTTGAGACTGGATAATTTATAAAGAAGGGCGGCTTAATTGACTCACATTTCTGCATGGCTGGGAAGGCCTCAGGAAACTTACAATCATGGTAAAAGGCAAAGGAGAAGAAAGTACCTTCTCCACAAGTCAGCAGGAAAAAGAGTGTGAAGGAGGAACTGTCAAACACTCATAAAACCATCAGATCTCGTGAGAACTTACTCACTATCATGAGAACAGCATGGGGGGAACCACACCCATGATCCAATCCCTTCCCACCAGGTCCCTTCCTCAATACATAGGGATTATGGGGATTATAATTCCAAATGATATTTGGGTGGGAACACAGAGCCAAACCATATCAACTGGGATATGTATAAGGGACACAAGAACCAGTAAAAGAGCTCCCAATGGCCTAAGGTGGAACAATTTGATAAAGTAAATAATGTAGTATTGGATTATATTCCAAAATATAAAATAACTATCATAATTTGTACTTATATAAAATGACTGTCCATAATTTGTACTTATAATTTGTACTTATATTGACTTATTCAATAAGTCAATCCCTGGAGAAGAAAATACAAATTTTTCTTATAAATTCCAAACACTTCACATAGATGCACCCCCTCAAGGAGATGGAATGCAACTGCCACCCCTTAAGTATGGAATAGACTTATTTCTTTATTTTATTTTAAGTTTACACATAATTGTACATATTTCTGGGGTACATTGTAATTTTTGATACATATAATGTATAGTGATCAGATCAGGTTAATTAGCATATCCACCATCTCTGACATTTATCATTTCTTTGTGTTTGGAATATTGGATATATTGGAAATCAATATGATTTTTCCCCATAGAATACAGCATGGAAATGGGAGATAAATAAATATACATTGAATAATCTGGTAAACACTACCTTAATCAGGTACGAGTATTATCAGTGTTGGTATCATCAGTGATAAAGTTCAGTCAATTACACTTACCATTGATATATTGTGTTGAGAACAGCACTTTGTATCTTTGGACTTCCAAGTCAAACCCATAGCCCTAATATATTTTTTAAAAAATCAATCAAATACCACTTGAAAAAAATTCTAAAAATACCTGACCAATATTTCTCTAAACTGTCAATATCATCAAAAACAATTAAAACTGAGAAATTACATAGCTCGAAGAAGTCTAAGGAGACATGATAAATAAATGTAATGTTATATTCTAGATGAGATACTGGAAAAATGAAAAAACATTAGAAAAAAGCTAAAAAACTAGAATAAAGTATGGAGTTTAATTAATAGTAACTATAATAGTGGCTTATAATAACATAATAATGGTAGTTATTTATATTAGTTTTATATATCAATATTTGTTAATTATTTATATATTATTTTAATCATGGATATTATTTGTTATATAAATCAATTAATATTAATATTCATTTATATATTAATATTGATTCATTTATTATGACAAATGTACCATGGTAATATAAGATATAAACAGTGGGAAAAATTGGGAGTGGGGTATAAGAAAAGTCTGTAATGTCTTTGATAGTTTTCTGTTAATATTAAAGTATTCCAAAATAAAACATTCATTAAAAATGTATACAACACTTGTTAACTTTGCATGCAATCAAAATTTTTAATTTACACTACAAAATCTGTTCTCATGGATCTGACTGCCAAAGCCTAAAAACAATAATAACACAAAATGTCAAAATTCTTTTAGGTAAATGAACACTCATATATCTCTGCTGGGTATAAACATTTCTACAATTAAGTATGGTTGAAAGAACATCATTTTTTTTTTCTGGTAGGCAACTGGAAGGAAGTATAGTTGCCTTCCTAATACATAAGACATGTGAAAAGGTAAACTACTGTGTATAAGACAATATTAACACATTTGTAACTTCAAATTTCCCTTTCAATTTACTCTGGCCAAAATTCCTTAGTCCAAATGGCCATGTTTATAATATGCTTATGTTTATTTTTCCCATAGGAAAATATTTTCTCAATTTTTAAACACATTTTTTATATTTATGAATGTCAATATTTTTTGAAATTCATCATATCTAATTATAAGCTAATGGCAATGCCTCATTAAATGTCTAAAAACAGATATAAAACTGGGGTTATCAAACACCTTTATCAGCCACCTGGCAATCTCAAACTGATGATCATTCTGAATTTCATAAAGTATAAAATCTTTTTGTGGGAAAATTCTGAAATCTATATAGTAGAAAATCAGATGAACAACCTGGAACTATCTTCCTGAAGCAGGAAGAATGTAACAATAATATAAGTTTATCTTCTGTAACACTTTTCTATAACACTTTACGGAAGAGAAAGTTATATTATTGTTACATTCTTACTCTATCAGGGAGATAATAATTACTCTTAAAATGTGAATACTTTCACATGTTATCTCATTTAATATGGCAAATAAATGATAGCTTTCAAGAATTAATAGTACTCAAGGACATAAATATACCTTTAGAAAACTAAGGTTTGGTGGAGTTTAAGTCACCAAAATAGGATCAATATTTTCATGCACAATCTTGCAAGAGAATAATTTATTAGTATGTATTTTAAATGTTGGTATATCTTTAACAAGTGTTATTTATGTGTTGTTACTTGGCCAGTTTTCATCCATAACCAATACTACCAGTAGTCACTCTTTCATTTATAATGAATAATGTTGTGTTTCATGATTTCGGCTTTTAAAGGTAAATACCGTTCTTCTTTGTTAAAGTGCAGTCTAAATATCAAGACACCCCAACTAATATAGTTTTAGAGTTAGCTCTCCAAACATCACTGACATGAAATCTTTCATTGTTACCCAAGACTTATAAAGAGACTTAATAAAATGACTAATATGCTATATCAAAAAAGTTACATACTATATGTGAATAAACACACACAATACACACTATGTATGAGTGTATGTACATGTGTGTATACATATATACTGAAAATGTCATTTTGTATACACAAAAAGCAGGAAATTCATATTAACTGAGTTTTGCAATATATTTATATCATAACACTACTGAATTTTACAGTAAGGATGGATCATTAGTCTGTAGTATTTCTTCGCTGAAACGGTTACTCACGTTCATGTTTAATAGCTGTAGTGATAGACTTTATATGGTAATATGCCAGGCTTATTTTGACAGATTCAGCAATGAAGTTATTTTTCACATGCAGTAATTAGGTTTAGTGACAGCCATTACAATAATATAGATATTTAACCAAATAATGCAATGCAGTGTGTTAATTCCAAATGATTTCTTGTGAATGTTAATTTGTTTCTCATCATATTATTGTTACAGGTTTTGGGTGTTGGGTTTTATTTTGTTTTGTTTTGCTGACTCTGAAGAAACTAACCTAAATTTTAATATGAGGGTCTCCCGGGAGCTTCCCTTCTGCTAACACTGAAGGCAAATTTACTTGCAGCACTTCCAATTCATCCTGGATACAGGAGGAGTCATTACCTGAAAAGTTATGCGGCTTACACCAGCAGGATTTATAAAGCAAGGAAGAGAACAAACAACCTCTGATTGAGAATAATCAGATTTCACCTTTCTGTTATCTAGATCTTTCAAATTTTGCTTTCTGTATTTCTTCTATTTGCAAATATCTGTGCTACCTATGTTAGTGTTTATATTTTATCTTATTTATTTGTATCTTATTGGCCCTAAGTCACTCCAATCTTGGATTAACTGTAAGGACACCAGAACATTTGTGGACTGAACAAAAGGTTTAGGTTTTAGATTTAAAGCAGAATATGGATCTTTTAAAAGATCCAATTTCTTAACTTGTTACTAAAATTTCTTCAATCTCAATGATCTCTCTGGGCAATAGTCTAAAATAGTAATAACTTTCTATGATTTTGTAAAGCAAGTTGAAATCATGATATATACATTGGTCTACAATTTAATTGGTCTTTTAGAAGAAGATAGGGAAATGTACCATGTTGTTTTACTTGAACTTTTTCATTTGTTTAAATTCCACAGTAAAATTTATATCTGATCCTACTCTGCTTATAAAATATAGTGCCAATGATTATTATTCAGCATAAATTATATGATTCTTTGTATTTGATATGCTTGAGATGTTTAAGTACTTTGAGTTGCACTACAGCAATATTTATATAAATTGTTCTCTTAAGAGACTAGAACCATCTCTCCTTGCTTGACTGTATTTACTAAGTTAAGAAATATCTATTTTGTTTCAAGCACTGTTTTAGATAGATGTTAGAAATAAAATAATGAGTGAGAAATACACCACTGTTGTCTTACAGCTCCTACAGTCAATAGGTAAGACAGAAGGTTAAACAAAAAACTATGCATTTTCTGTTAATTGCTATGACAGAAAATTTCAGGAGACCATTTTTCCACAGAAATTTGAAAAATTGTTACTAGCAATGGGATTTGATGAAACAGATACACTACAATTGGAGGACAGTCTAGGTCACAGGCTAAGATGTCTTTAAACATCAGTGTATTAGAGTTGAGCCAAATTGAATTTATTAGAATTAGGAATGTCAGGTAAAAATGAACATGTATAATTTTGAAATTAAAATGCATTCATTTTGAAAGATTAAAATACCTACATCAAATCAAATCCCAGGTGATTCTCAAAACATTCTTATTTTCCTTAGCAACCTATAGATTGTCCTCCATAAATAAAGCTGATCTGTTGTTGTGCCTAGCTATACTTTAGCCTTTACAATCTCTTGGAAGTAATACATTTCATGAAATTTTTACCTTTTGTATGAAATAGTAAATGAATTGATGTTTCTTAAATTTACAAGTATGAAGCAGTAATTACATTTATTCAGCATAAATCTATGAAGGGAATGCCTCCTTTGCACTGCTCTCTGATTTGTTGTTGACTTAGCTATGCCCATTTTATCAGGGTCACACATTAAATAAAATTTATAACATAGAAATTTTTAAATGTCTTAAGCATTCATTAAAAACTGATTTAGATCATATGAAATCAACAGTAAAAATATAGACAGAATTCTTACTTCACAGAACATTAAGCTTTATCTTGATCTCACAGGGTTGTGAGTCAGTCTCTGAATGGTTTGGCTCTGTGTCCCCACCCAAATCTCATGTTGTAGCTCCCGTAATTCCCACATGTTGTGGGAGGGAGGGACCTGATTGGAGAAAACTGAATCATGGGGGTGGGTCTTTCCCATGCTGTTCTCATGAAAGTGAATGGATCTCATGAGATCTGATGGTTTTAAAAAATGGGAGTTTCTCTGCATAAGTTCTTTTTTTGCCTGCTGCCATCCGTGTAAGATGTGACTTGCTCCTCCTTGCCTTCTGCCATGAGTGTGAGACCTCCCCAGCCATGGGGAACAGTAAGTCCAATTAAACCTCTTTCTTCTGTAAGTTGTCCAGTCTCTGGTATGTCTTTATCAGCAGTGTGAAAACAGACCAACACAGTAAATTGATACCGGGAGTAGGGCATTGCTAAAAGGATACCCGAAAATGTGGAAGTGACTTTGGAACTGACTAACAGACAGAGGTTGAGGAAAATGTGGGAAAGTTTGGAACTTCCCGGAGACTTGTTGAATGACTTTGACAAAAATGCTCATAGTGATATGAACAACAAGGTCCAGGCTGAGGTGGTCTCAGATGGAGATGAAGAACTTGCTGGGAACTGGAACAAAGATGACTCTTGTTATGTTTTAGCAAAGAGACTAGTGGCATTTTGCCCCTGCCCTAAAGACTTGCGGAACTTTGAACTTTAGAGAGATGATTTAGGGTATCTGGTGGTAGAAATTTCTTTTTCTTTTCTTTTTCTTTTTTTTTTTTTTTGAGACTGAGTCTTGCTCAGTTGCCTAGGCTGGAGTGCAGTGGTGTGATCTCGGCTCACTGCAACCTCTCCCTTTTAGATTCAAGTGATTCACCTGCCTCAGCCTCCCAAGTAGCTGGGATTACAGGTGCCTGCCACCATGCCCAGGTAATTTTTTTGTATTTTTCAGTAGAGATGAAGTTTCACCATGTTGGCCAGGCTGGCCTTGAACTCCTCACCTCAGGTGATCCACCTGCCTCGGCCTCCCAAAATGCTGGGATTACAGGCGTGAGCCACCACACTCAGCTTGGTGGAAGAAATTTCTAAGCAGCAAAGCATTCAAAAGGTGACTTGGGTGTTGTTAAAGGCATTCAGTTTTACGAGAAAAGCAGAGCATAAACATTTGGAAAATTTGCAGCCTGACGAAGCAATAGAAAAGAAAATCCCATTTTCTGAGGAGAAATTCAAGCCAGCTGCACAAATTTGCATAGGTAACCAGGAGCCAAATGTTAATCCCCAAGACAATGGGGAAAATGTCTTCAGGGCATGTCAGAAGTCTTAATGGCAGTCCCTCCTATCATAGGCCTGGAGGCCTAGGAGAAAAACGTGGTTCTGTGGGCCAGGCTCAGGGTCCCTGTGCTGTGTGCAGCTTACAGACTTGGTGCCCTGCATTCCAGCCACTCCAGTCATGGCTGAAAGGGGCCAATGTAGTGCTCAGGCTGTTGCTTCAGAGGGTGCAAGCCTCAAGCCTTGGCAGCTTGCACATGATGTTGGGCCTGCGAGTGCACAGAAGTCAAGAATTGTGGTTTGGAAACCTCTGCCTAGATTTCAGAAGATGTATGGAAACACCTGGATGCCCAGGCAGATGTTTGCTGCAGGGCCAGAGCTCTCATGGAGAACCTCTGCTAGGGCAGTGTAGAAGGGAAATGTGTGGTGGGAGCCCCCACACAGAGTCCCTACTGAGGCACTGCCTAGTGGAGCTGTGAGAAGAGGGCCACCATCCTCCAGACCCCAGAATGGTAGGTCCACTGACAACTTGCACTGTGCACCGGAAAAAGCCACAGACACTCAAAACCAGCCTGTGATGGCAGCCAGGAGGGAGGCTGTACCCTACAAAGCCACAGGGCAGAGCTGCCAAAGAACATGAGAACCCACCTCTTGCATCCGTGTGACTTGGATGTGAGACATGGAGTCAAAGGAGATCATTTTGGAGCTTTAAAATTTGACTGCCCCGCTGGATTTTGGACTTGCCTGGGGCCTGTAGCCCCTTTGTTTTGGCCAACTTCTCCTATTTGGAATGGCTGTATTTACCCAATGCCTGTACCCGCATTGTATCTAGGAAGTAACTAACTTGCTTTTGATTTTACAGGCTCAAAGGCAGAAAGGACTTGCCTTATCTCAGATGAGACTTTGGACTGTGGACATTTGAGTTAATGTTGAAATGAGTTGACACTTTGGGGGACTCTTGGGAAGAAATGATTGGTTTTAAAAAGTGAAGATATGAGATTTGGCAGAGGACAGGGATGGAATGATAATGATATGTTTTGGCTCTGTGTTCCCACCCAAATTTCACCTTGTAGCTCCTATAATTCTCAGATGTTGTGGGAGGGACTTGGTGGGAGATAATTGAATCATGAGGGCAGGTCATGGAAAACCATGCTGTTTTTGTGAGAGTGAATGGGTCTCTTGAGATATGACGTTTTAAAAAATGGGAGTTTCTCTGCACAAGCTCTTTTTTTGCCTGCCACCATCCACGTAAGATGTGACTTGCTCCGCCTTGCCTTCCACCATGATTGTGAGGTCTCCCCAGCCATGTGGAACTGTAAGTCCAATTAAACCGCTGTCTTTTGTAAATTGCCCAGTCTCGGGTATGTCTTTATCAGCAGTGTAAAAATGGACTATTACAGTCTCCATACACATAATTAACTAAATATCTATATAACTTCCACAGTTTGCATGAAAGATAAGTTTAAAAATGCTATCAAAGTAGTAACAGAGAGGTGTAAATCACGTAGTGGTGTCAGAGGAATGGTCTCTAAGTGAAAAATGAATTGAATCTAAGATGAAATGGGTGAGTAGATGTTGACAGGTGGTTGTTTGTCCTGGGAGAGGGAAAGACTGGGAGAAAGGCTGAACAGAATAATGGGACAACAGGTAGAAATAATAACATGTTTGAACTTAAAAGGATTTGATGCTGTCCAGAAATAGAAATAACCCAATATTCTTTCAATAAAAAACAGAGGAAATGACAATAAAAATGAAACAAAAGAACAGATCAAGCTGTACTATAAGCAGAAAGTACTTGATGTATTAATTTATTTTAAGGACGCTGGATTTTTAAGGAGAGCTACATTTATTATATCTTTTAAAAATATCACTTTTCCTTCTGTTTAAGTAGAGGATTAGAGAGAGATACGAATAGAACCAGAAAGATCTGTTAGAAGGCTTTTTAAAAAAGTTCAAGTTACCTGGAATAAAATGGAAAGAAGGGAACATTTTAATCAAAATTCACCCAAGCAAGGATGGAATGAAGGTGGGTGATAAGAGATTTGTTTCAAGAATGCTTCCCAGGTTTCTGCCATGAGTGCTGGATATGAGGTCAAGCCTGTTGCTCAGGTAAGGAAGAGCAGAAAAGAAATATGTTTGGGATGGGGGTCATTGAAAGTTGGGTCTCATACATGCTATGTTTGTGATATTTATGAGACATCAAGTGATGATACCAAGTAGATACTTCAATACATGCTCCAGAATTCAGAAGAGAAATCTGGAATAAAATGTGAGGTATATGCATATTCACGGTATTTAAAGTTATGGCAGTGGAAGGAAACCTAAGGAGAGGGTACAGGTTGAGTAGAAAAATGGCCTTCTGTGGAGTTCCAGGTAATAGAAACTTAGTTTTCCAAAGCCGCGAAGTAGAGGGGAAAGTGACTAGGAAGACTTTGAGATAGAGTCCAGAGAGTGAGCTGAAAAACCAAGGGAGTTTTATGTCTCTGATGTCAGGTAATCAGAGGATTTCTGAGATAGAATGATAAACTGTGCCAAATGCTACTGAGAAATCCAGATAACTGAAAATAATAATCTTTGTAACCCTCATTCACAGTGATATATAGGCTTTAGGTATAGTGTAAATGCAAAATTAGTATATTTAGTTTTCCACTAAATACACTAATCCATTCCAAGTTGCTTGACGATGATGGGTATTTGATAGTTATATTTGAAAGCAATAATCTCTACTTCCTGCTGTCTTGAAGGATATGAGTATAATATTCCAAGGCTCATAACCTATGTGAAAGTGGGTGTTTTCAAGACTCATATCTTCTACATATACATTATATTTTTTAAAATACACTGCCCCAGATTAAAATGAATTTGCTATTTATAATTCAAATTACAAACTGTTCCTTAGATCACTTAGATCCAGCAAAGCTTTGCATTACACAGAAAAATTTTCCACAAACTTCAGGATTCCCTTATGTACTTTTTCTCTAAATCATTTATAAAAACATTAAGTAAGGGATATACCAGCACTATTCCATAAGGAACATTGGTGTTTACACTTTTTTATTTAGAAAAGTGCCTACTTATTTCTAGCCTTTCCTCTTGTCTCTAAGCTAGCTTTGTATACACGGCAAAACAGTTCCCCAGATGCCATATTTTTAAACTTTTGAGGAATTGCCATACTGTCTTCCACAATGGTTGAACTAATTTACATTCCCATCAATAGTGTAAAAGCATTCCTATTTCTCCACAGCCCCAGCATCTTTTGTTTCCTGACTTTTTAGTAATTGCCATTCTGACTGGTGTGAGATGATATCTCATTGTGGTTTTAATTTACATTTCTCTGATGATCAGTAATGTTGAGCTTTTTTTTTCATATTTGTTGGACGTGTAAATGTCCTCTTTTGATAAGTGTCTCTTCAGATCCTTTGCCCACTTTTTGATGGGTTTTTTTTTTTCTTGTAAATCTGTTTGTGTTCCTTATAAATTCTGGAAATTAGACCTTTGTCAGATGGGTAGATTGCAAAAATTTTCTCCCATTTTATAGGTCGCCTGTTCACTCTGATGATAGTTTCTTTTGGTGTGCAAAAGCTCTTCAGTTTAATTAGATCCCATTTGTCAATTTTGGCTTTTGTTGCGATTGCTTTTGGCATTTTTGGCATGAAGTCTTTGCCCATGCCTATGTCCTGAATGGTATTGCTTACGTTTTTCTCTAGGGTTTTTATGGTTTTAGGTTTCATATTTAAGTCTTTAATCTATCTTGAGTTAATTTTTGTATAAGATGTAAGAAAAGGGTCCAGTTTCAATTTTCTGCGTATGGCTTGCCAGTTTTCCAAGCACCATTTACTGAATAGGAGATCCTTTCCCCATTGCTTGTTTTTGACAGTTTTGTCAAATATCAGATGGTTGCAGATGTGTGGCATTCTGAGGTCTCCGTTTTGCTTCATTGTTCTATATGTCTGTACCCTGCTGCTTTGGTTACTGTAGCCTTGTAGTACAGTTTGAAGTCAGGTAGCATGAAGTCAGGTAACGTGGAAGACAATATGGCAATTCCTCAAGGATCTATAATCAGAAATACCATTTGACCGTGCAATCCCATTACTGGCTATATACCCAAAGGAATTAAATCATTCTACTATAAAGACAAATGCACACAAATGTTTCTGGCAGCACTGTTTACAATAGCAAAGACATGAGCTAACCCAAATGCCATCAATGATAGACTGGATAAAGACAATGTGGTACATATGCACCATGGAATACTATGCTGCCATAAAAAAGAATGAGATCATGTCCTTTGCAGAGACATGGATGAAGCTGGAAGCCATCATCCTCAGCAAACTAACACAGGGACAGAAAACCAAACACTGCATGTTCTCACTCGTAAGTGTGAGTTGAACAATGAGAACAACACATGGATACAGAGAGGAGAACAACATATACCAGGGCCTGTTGGGGGTGGGGGTGAGGGGAGGGAATTTAGAGGATGGGTCAATAGGTGCAGCAAACCACCATGACACATGTATACCTATGTAACAAACTTGCATGTTCTGCACGTGTATCCCGTTTTTTTTAGAAGAAAAAAATTTCTTGAATACATTTGGTACATAATTGTATTGATTATTTTATTAATATCTCAGTATTTATATACACTGATTGCTTTTTCACATACTTTTGCAACTTATTTTTCTCCCTTTAAAAACATTTATGATTTACCTTTTATTGCTGACTTACCTACTCTTTTATATGAGGCTCATTAACTATTATACCAATATGCTACATTTCCTAGTATTCATTGAAATCTCTCTTTACTAGCTTATCTGTTAATTTGCTGAGAATGCTGTGACTGT
Source organism: Pongo abelii (assembly GCF_028885655.2). NCBI lineage: Eukaryota > Metazoa > Chordata > Mammalia > Primates > Hominidae > Pongo > Pongo abelii. The sequence continues at coordinate 142,152,942 of NC_071990.2, forward strand.
ATTGTTTTGTTTTAGAATATTTTATTCTAAAATATGTTTTTGATGGGATAGCAACTACCTTAGCCATTCATAATAACTTGTATATTTTAGGACAATATCTTGTTTCTAATGTGTCCCAACCAAATGTTTGTTTTGAGGATTAATGTTTATATAATTCTCAGTTATTTGCCTATGTGTTAGAGTTGGACATATCCAAAAAGTTTACAACATAGTTTTCTGAATAGTCAGTATTTTTCACAGGTCCCATTCAAGTTATTTTCCTTTTTACCTGTCCTAAAAATGGGAAAATCCTGTCTAGAATTGATGGAAGGAAAAATAGGTGGCATATCTTTATTCTACTATTCACCATTCAATTCAATTGGGGAGGGTTATCAGATAAATTCAGCAGAAATGTAGTAAATCTTATGGCATCAAACATGAGCATAAATTGTGTATTATAATGTGCATTACAGACCTACATAGTAAGCAAAAAATAGTTGCACAGAATTCATTTCACACAATGTCCTTGATTCTCAAAAACAAAGCTAAATCATTTTTATCATGCAGTTAAAAGAAACAAACTACACACCTGCACTTGAACATTTGGTATACTTTTTGTCTCAGATCTACAGCTGAGAGGCAGGTTCACATATGTAGTTCTTGGTCAAATTTCCATTTTTTTTTCTTAAATGTTAATTTAATGCATTTATATTCTACACACACACATATATATATGTATATAATTTCTAATCACTTCTTTGTCTGAAACCTTGACCAAGAGATGACATAATATGGCTCCTCCACAGAAAATTTGTTCCCACTTCTTGTTTCTCAAAGCCCTCCCACTAACTCCACACTGTTTGGATTATACGACTGCAGAATCTTTGCCTCACCACCCATCCTTTCTACTTCTTCATGAACAACTCCCCTCCCCATTTTTCTGGAAATGATAATCCATTTAAGAAAATAAAATATAATGAAAGTATTTGGCCATTAAAAGATTAATAGGTTTTGTTATTAAAAATTAATAAAATGCAATGTAAAAAACCCCACAAAGTTGAGAATCTGGGTCTTAACAAGCAGGATTTTCAAGAGGGTGGAGACAAATGCTTCCATTCTGTAGGCTCTGCAATGTGGTGTTCCTCAAATGACAGCAAGCAGGCCAGCGTTTCTTGCCAAATTGGAGTGACACTTAGGTTTGTATGTCTTGTAACTGATGAAAATCCTTCCCAAATTCTACTTAGTTTGGCTTCTACCACTGAGAGCCACTGTGGAGGATTACCAAATGCTTTTGAGTTTTCCTGAGTATTTTAAAGGAAATTTGAGATACTGAGAAATGATATTCAGGCAGAAAACTGAGTGTTTAATCTTTGACATAGAACTTGAAGGATATGTAAAATTTCAACTAGGCAGAGATAGAAGAGTAAGAACATTTCAGAAGAATAAAGCAGTGTGAACAGAGAAGAAAAACCCAGGTAGTGTTAGAAAGAAAATAGCTGGTTTTGTCTGACTGTAATGTGAGTTTATATATGAAGGGTTAATGGGAACTAAGGATAAAAACATTGCTGCAATGTTATCATGTGCCTTGTGAAGGCTGTGTGTGTGTGTGTGTGTGTGTGTGTGTGTGTGCGCGTGTGTAAGCATTGGAAAACCTCCAAAAGTTTTTAGAACAAGAGTCATGATCGGAGGTGGGTTTTGAAAATCCAAATCTGACTATTAATGGTCTGATGACGATTTGGACTAAGGAGAAGCTGGAGGTAGGTAGTTCATAAGCTAAAATATCGGTCCAGGTAAGATGTTTTGGGGTATAAAAAGGAAAATGTTTTGGGAAATAAAAAATAATTGATCAGTGTTTTATTTTCTGAGCTCTTTTTTACCCTGGGGGTTCCCACCAATTGAATAAATGTCATGCATTGCTACAGAAGGCAGACAGGGTATTGTCTAGGTAGAACAAAGAAGTCATTGCTCAACTTTGAGTTTCAAATTATAAATATATTTTGGATACAACTTAAGGTTATCTGCATTTCAATTCTTTTCCTCTAAGAATGGATTTGGGGAGTCAGCAGCAGTAAACACTTTGGCTATACATGCTCATCAGATTTTCTAATAGAGAGTGTCTAGAGGACATACTTTAGGAAATGCAGCCCTGTGTATCTTCTAAGGAAGGCTATGATATTTCTGTTGTTTCTCTATTCCAAATCTGACATTTTCTTTCAAAGGAGGTTTGTATCGGCTCACTCTCACCTTGTTATTCAGAAACAGAGCTTCTGAGAGCTCTGCTCCCCAGAGAGTGATAGATCAATGTGAGAGCTCACATTTGTTTGAATGTATGTCAGGTAATCACAGTACAGCCCCTGACTATTGACTGAGTAAAGAGAAAGTGAAAAATCCTGATATTCTCCATTAGAATCATAAATTTTATAGGATATTTCTGCAATAAAATAAAAAATGTAGGTTTTTTTGTTTGTTTAAAGAAAATTGTTAATTCAGGTCATAAAAATGAATTGTGATTTGAGTGGCCATTATCCTTGAAAATCTTTAATTAGCATTGTATTACTTTATTATTGTAATTTTCCCATGAGATGGCTAAAATTACTCTTAAAAGTTGCTCATTTCTGTGCTGCCAACTCCTCTAAATAGGCATTGCTTAAATATTTTGATATATAGTAATCCCATTGCTTTCATGTTTACATGTATCCCAAAATGGAAACCTAAAAGATGACTAAGATTAGACCATAAAAAAACAGAGTGAAGTTAATAAAACATGAGATTTTGTATTCTCTCTGATTCCCAAGGCAAAGTTTAAAGGCTCAATTATCAGTCCATTGGCTTCCCTTTGATATGAGATAATTATAAACAATATTTAACTAGTACTTGAATAATACTTTGTAACTTTTAAATACTTTCCTAAGCATTGTCATAATTTATGGTATCCTTTTGCAGTAGCATTCATTTATTATCCCCTTTGTCACTGAGCCACGGTGAGATGAATTTACTTTTTCCTGATTACAATTAGCGTTGAGCTGGAGCATATTTTCTGCTCTCTGGGCTCGGTCTGGCCTTTTCTCCTAAAACTTTTATGTTGCGTCTCTCCATATCCCGTCTTACTGGCATCTCACCTCTTTCTCCATCAGCTGTCTCACCTCATAATTGCATTTGTTGGTCACAAATGGGCTGATCAGGTAGATGTCAATAAAGAGGAAACACCTCATAGTATACGTATTTTTTTATTTTTACAGTGAGTCAGAAGCATCATCTCCATGGATGGCATCCTGCTTGCTTATTTGTTTCATGAGTGAAAGAATCTCTTCAGCTTTTGTGCAAAATGAAAGGATCATTAGGGACACCAGTTTAAATTAGAGTAGGCAGAGTAAATGTGTAAAAGACAAAAAAAAAATTAATCACCTGTGGCAACTGTCATTTGAAGTTATCCTCCCTTCATTCCACTCCAGCACATCCACATAAACACAAAGAGAGATCATATTGTTTACTGGTATCAAACTGCAGAATTTGGCTTGCCTAAGGCATTGCTCTAGCCCAGAATCCACACCGCCACAAATATCAATTTGGAAAGCAGCTTCAGTGCTAGTGGAAAAGCTGTCACAGGCAAGTCTAAAATACTGAGAGTGCTGAGCTCCTGACATTGCTAAAGATGATCACGAAGACATTTATCCAGCCTCTCCTGCCTCCCTTTCACCCATCCCTTCAGAAGCTTATGTCAAGTGTGACAGGCTACGTGATGAATGGATAGAAAGTTGACAGATGACGACAGGCGGCTGAGTAGGTGAAATCCTCCATCCTTAATTCTTGTGATTTTACCTTTCTGACACAATGAACTTATATTAGAATGTATGACTAAATAAACCACAGAAAGTAAAGCCATTCACAAAGAAATAGAGTCGAGAACAGAAAGCCATGCTCTCATTTTCCTCAAGCTTCTTGATTGCTGGACTTTTGGAATACAATTCGTAATCAAGGGCATATTATTTAGAGTTAAGTGGGATGATTAGCTGTGTTGTTTTTCTCTGGAATATATATCCAGAGTACTTAGCTCAAAGTCATGAGTCAGAAAAATCCCATTTCTCATAAATCTCTTCTAGAGTAGACTAAAAAAGAAATCAGCTCATTGGAATTTTGATTAATGAGAAAAAGAGAAAGGTTTAAGGGTGAGTGCTTTCTTCTATTGATGTTCGTGAAATGGTGGTGACTGCCTGACACATCCTAGTCCAAAGCAATTGAAAATCATTTTAACTTTGCTTTGTTTTGAGAGGCTTAGGGGTTATTGAATTGAGAGAAATTGGACTGAAACAAGTAATTTTTTTGACACAGGCCACTAAACAGCTTGGAGACCATGAGCCTTAAGGCCCCAAGCAGGTCATTTAGTAGAGAGTGGTGCCTTTCTCACGGGGTGCTTTCTTCTTACATAAATGTATGGAAGAACAAGGCATAGTGACATTCTGAATTTTCTTGTGTGTCTTTGTATTTACAATTAGCAATTAATGGCAATGAATTTTTTACCTATACCTTTACATCACCACTGACAATAACTATACAATTGGGGTCAATACAGACAGAGAAGATGATGAAGTTGTAACTCCTCTTTAAAGCAGGGAATTGTAATTCCTTACTCAAGTTCAAGTATATGAATTTCTATGCTGGGAAGTATTTTATATTCTTTTTCAGAGTGAAGGGAATTATATTTCACAGGATTTTTATATTAAATAATACTAGGGTGGGTGGAAATTGGAAATAATTTCTTCTTTTTTCCTGCTTTTTAAAAACAGGTTTATGGCCACAGACATATTTTTTTAATTTGCAAATTTCCATTTTGTTAAACTACGTATTTCTATTAATAAAATTTAAGTGCTCTAATAAAATCGATTTCTAAGTCTTTTCCTCTTTTTTCTGATATGATGATACTATAACTAAATCAGTGGCTGATTCTTCTTGCTTTAGAACATTTGATTTTTCTATGACTCTTGATAGGTTTTATATTTTTTAAAATAATATTTATAAACTGTATATGTGAGGTTTCCTGTTTTGGGACTCCTGTGATGCTCCTTCTTGAAAAGCATAATTGGAGATACCTTTAGTCCTTGTGGATTTATATCTCTTTACAGTTAAAAGTATTAAAATTGGTAATTTGCTTTGCTTATCTTCTATGCTCTCTTCTTGGGCAAACTATATTTTCTAATATACATGTTCCAATAATTAATGACTATATTATAGTATTTTTTATGATGCTGAGACATATATACATATATATGTGTGTGTATATACATATACATATATGTGTGTGTATATATATATACACATATATATGTATTTACAAGCCAATTCATTTATGTTCATTGGGGGTTTTGTTTCTACTTAATTGCTAAACCTGAAGAAATAGAATGTAAAGCATTACTTTTAGTTTATGCTTTCTTGACTCTTAAGGTAATTGCATGATTTTCTTTATTTTAGGTTCAAATCCTAAACTAAGCATATCATAATTAAGTTCTAGATCATAGTTTCGCCAAGAAAATTAATGACTCAAAATATCAAGTTTCTCATCTGAAAAATGAGCTTAGTAATCATAATAATATCTTTAGGGTTTCTGTAAGTCTTATATAAGATAATGCATATCAAGTACATAAGAAATGTCATTGTAAGCCCTCAATAAATAGCAGTAATTACTATTCTTCTATACTGTAGGGATGATTTACAGACTGACCAAAATATGAAATGTTTTCTCTCGGGTCAGTTAAAAAATGTATGGTGAACCAATTTTGTTTCTGGCATTCTGCATGGCACTAGTGATATTAAGAAAAATAAAGTGTTATTTCTGATCTCAAGCAAATTTCAGAGTATAGAAGAGAGAGAATAAACATTATGATAAATAACTCAATGTGATGTATACATGATAAAAGTATGTAGCATAAGTAAGCGGTACAGGAGAGGAACTGAGTCACCACTATTTGGGGAGAGGAGAGCTTGGAATAATATAAGAAAGTCTCATATGCAAGTTTGAGAAGAATGAACATATGTTTACCAGATATTAAGAAAAATTCAGCTGAAGTAACATCATGTATAAAAAATATGTGCAAAGTCATATGACATATTATAAATATTTTATATGTAATTAAAACCTCAGGATATTATAGTAAAACTTAGTAGAAGAACATATGTTGAAATATATGTAGTTAGATATTGCTGGAGTTGGAGTGTCAAAACAACTATTTCCTATTTTTATGAAAAATGTATGTTGCATATATTTGAAGTATTATGACAGGTTTTTCATTGCCTTCTTATATATATTTGTTTACGTTAGCCTTTTCAGCAGAAAGAAATATATGCTCACAGTAAATAAATGCAAACCTACACAGAAGAGTGTGTAGTGTAAAATTAAGGTTACCTTTCACCATCTTTGCTCCACTCCAGAATAGTAATTTCTGTTAAGAATTTCTTTCTTTTTTTTTTTTTTTTTGAGATGGAGTCTCGCTCCGTCGCCGAGGCTGGAGTGCAGTGGCGGTATCTCGGTTCACTGCCAGCTCCGCCTCCCGGGTTCATGCCATTCTCCTGCCTCAGCCTCCGGAGTAGCTGGGACTACAGGCGCACGCCACCACGCCCGGTTAATTTTTTGTATTTTTAGTAGAGACGGGGTTTCACCGTGTTAGCCAGGATGGTCTCGATCTCCTGACCTCATGATCTGCCTGCCTCGGCCTCCCAAAGTGCTGGGATTACAGGCGTGAGCCACAGCGCCTGGCCTAAGAATTTCTTAGGAATAATTTTTCACTTCTAGAAGTGTTAAATGAATATGAGTGGCTGTATCAGAATTTTCCCAGTGTAAGTTTGAGGCAAATCATTTTGTTTTGTTTCAGCACAATCGTAGTTTAAAATTTTTAAAACAATGTGGTTGCATTTAGGTATGAAATCCATCGCGTAATTCACAACCGTAACTTCCAATTATTTTACTTAGGCCCAACAGACCTTGCCTGGTTTTGAAGGGCCACAGTTAAATTGTTGCCCTTGAGGCAAACTTGCAAGATAAGTATAAATATATTTTATGTAAATGATCATGTTACCCTTACTGTAGTCCACCTTGCTGTTTTTCTTAATAATATGTAATGAACATTTTTTGCATTAATACATATGAATTTACATTATGTTTTTTAAATAAATACATAGTATCACATTTTAAGCATGTATCATAATTTATTTAGCCAGTCCTGGAATAATAAATAATGTTTTCTTTTTCTTTATGATTATAACAATGTTGGAAGGAAAATTCTGTACATATAAATACCCTTATTTATTTGACTCAATTTGTAGATAAATGTATAGAAATAGATTAAGTTGGAAATTTGAGGTATTAACCATTTGTCTCTTCAATGTGTTTTAAGTAGTGGTATGGGGAAACACTGAGACAAATGGGAGGGAAAATAAGTAGTTTAAGAGTGATGGGAACTATCCTAAACCCTACAAATTCAAGGTTTCTCGGTGAAGCCAGAATGAAGTACAAGGCTGAGACCTACCTACAGCCAAGCAGATATCACCCGTTGTTTACTACCTAGGCTTCAATAGCACTTGATAATAGGGTTTGGTCTTGCCAACTTTGACATGCATTTGGATCCGCCTGGGAGATCGGGAGCCCATCACAGGCACCCCCCACCTGCCCCAGGAGCCTCGGCATGAGAATTGCTTGAACCGGCAGGCTGAGGTTGCAGTGAGCCGAGATCACACCATTGCACTCCAGCCTGGGCAACAAGAGCGAAACTTCGTCTCAAAAAAAAAAAAAAAAAAAGAAAAAGAAAGAAAAAAGGAAACAGGAGCCTTAGACAAGCACAATGTAAACCTCCTGACAAAGCAAAGAGCAGGTAGCCCAGGGGGCTGGTGGGGTGTGCTTCTGATTCTAAGGCAAAATATCTCTGTCACTGATACGGATTCTGCGTGCCTCTTACTTTTGGAGTTATTATATAATAATTGCCCTTAAAAAGTTTGTAGCGATTTAGGGTCAAATGAAAACTCTCAGCAATAGTTGGTACTGTTTAATTTTTAGCAATCTAATAAGCAAAATGAGACTTCTCTAATTGTTTAAAATTGCATCACTTTAAATATCAATGAAGTTTTGTTTTTTTCCCATAAGTTTACTGACTGTATATATTCTTCACCTCTAAACATTTTTTTTTTTCTTTGAGATGGGTCCTTGCTCTGTCGCCCAGGCTACAGTGCAATGGTGCAATCTTGACTCACTGCAACCTCCGCCTACAGGGTTCAAGTGGTTCTCCTGCCTCAGTGTCCTGAGTAGCTGGGATTACAGGTGCCCACCACCAGGCCTGGCTTTTTTTTTTTTTTTTTTTTTTTTGTATTTTTAGTACAGACGGGGTTTCACCATGTTGGTCAGGCTGGTTTTGAACTCCTGATCTCAAGTGATCCGCCCACCTCGGCCTTCCAAAGTGCTGGGATTACAGGCGAGAGCCTCTGCGCCCAGCCACCTCTAAACTTTTATGTACATAATAAGTCGTCCCTTCCTAAGGGGTTAATATTTATCAAAACAGGTATAACTATTATTTATTGAGTGCTTGCTCCATGCTGGATTCTGAAGTAAATATTTTGCTTGAATTCATTCATCTAATCTACAAAAAAAAATGAGTTGTCCGCCATTTTTATCCCTATTCCTCTGGTGAGGAAATACGCCAGAGGAAAAGAAACTTGCTCCAGTTCACAAGTACACTGGAGTAGAGCTGAGGTCTGTATCTGAGCTGCCCTTTTCCGAATCTCCACCCTTATTGATTTCGATATTCATTCTCTCATGGCTTGTTTTTGTTTTTCTGTTTTTTTGTTTGTTTGTTTGTTTTTGATACGTGGTTTTACTCTGTCACCCAGCCTGGAGTGCAGTGGCTCGATCTCGGCTCACTGCAACCTCTGCCTCCCCGGTTCAAGCGGTTCTCCTGCCTCAGCCTCCTGAGGAGCTAGGACTACAGGCGTGTGCCACCACGCCCGGCTAATTTTGTATTTTTAATAGAGACGGGGGTTTACCATGTTGGTCAGGCTGGTCTCGAGCTCCTGACCTTAGGTGATCACCCTCCTCGGCCTCCCAAAGTGCTGGGATTACAGGCGTGAGTCACTGCGCCCGGCTTTTTTTTTTTTTTTTCCATTTTAATCCATTTTTTAGTGTTCTCTCTTAAAAGTGTAAATGTAGTCTTTATCATACGTGTTGTACAATGTTCCCCCCTTTTTTTATATTTGTTTTTTGACTTTTCAATTACATTTATTGTGATGCTGTTTATTTAAAACTTGTTCTAGAATCCAAGGCAAATACTGGCTTACAAACATATGTGTACAGGCATATTGCATCAGCAAATGGGACATGCTATCAGTAGCCAGAGGACCCCATTTCCACCACAGTGAACTTTTTATTCAAAGGCACTGCACTGAGACTGGGTTGTTAGATTTTCTCTTCTGAAATTGTGAAATTTAAATTATCAAATTTGGAAACTGTTGCAGCTGAGTCATGTAAATGTACCCTGCACATTTTTAGGTTGTCCTCTTGCCTTCTTAGCTTTTCCTTCAATTAAATTATTTATCACCAATTATTATCTTGTTTTGGTTAGTCAAGTTTCTAATGTGTATAACACAAATAATTTTAACAGATACATTAATTACATTTATAAATCAGGATTCTACTTTTTGTTCAAAGTGATACGTCCATTTACCTCTGAAGCAACTTTATCTGTTAGCTTGTTTTCGCATTATCATGTTTTGCTTTATACATTTAATTCAGCGATCCAGCTCAAATGATATTTGCTCTAAGAAAATTTATATTGTTTTCTGGCTACTCAGTTTTTCTAATACTATAACAAATAATTCATATTTTCTCCATTGACTGGAATGCCATCTTTAGTAGACAGTAAGTTCCCGTAAAATTTGGTGACTCTACTTTTTGAAATATCTTGATTTATACTCCTAACTAGGAGTATATAAATTTGCTTGCTATATTATATAATTTTTAATAATGCAAATTTATTTTACGACTGGTAATGTCTGCCTTAATCATCTTCCCTTTTAGATTTTTTTTTGTTTTTCTCACCTGTTTAGTTGTCCAGATGAAATGCTAGAATCACTTACAAAGAGAGTGACACATTTGTTAAAATTTTATGACAAATGCATTGAAGTTAAAAATAGTTTATTGACATCTTCAGAATATTGAGACTTTATATCCAAAACAGGGTTTTTCATATTTTGACCTTTTTAAGAAAATCTTTTGTATGTTTCATTATTTTAAAAAATGTAGGTTCTGTTACTTTAATGTTTTCAGTACATTCCACAGAAAACAGTGGAGTAAATATGCTTCTATCCAATTTTTAGCAGACATGCAGCATCTGTATTTTACTGAGCCTAGTTCTTGCCTCTCTCATGGGTTTGTAAATTTTAAACACCGGATTTAGCTTTATTTAGCTGTTGTTAGTGTAATATGACTTCAATTTTCTTTTGTGACTCGTCTTAGTTTGTTTTTTCTATTTACACTGCAGTGCTTTAAACTTGCCATGATTTTCCTTGTGAAGATTTCTAAAGGTGTCACACAGAAAATCCTGTGGGCTGCCTTGTCATATTCAAATAATTCATTTTATTTCTTTCTTCCACATTCATTTAGAATGGATATCTTTGTCATGTTTTTATATTGTATTCTCTAATCTGCTGATACAACATTCCATAAAATATGCATGGCTATATTTAATATAAAAGTATTTGCCACTAATACTAAAGTGCTTTTTCTAAACTTTGGGTGAGAAGATTACTAATAAATCACTCCATATTTTCCCTTTTGGACTATAATATAATTTTACAATAAGTTCCATTTAATCGTCTTGTTCTTTCTTTACCATGACCTTGTGAGATGAGAGGTCCTTTCTTTGGTTACAAATGAGACTGTGATCCTAAGTTACTCTCCTGTGCTCACTGAGCAGAAAAAAAAAGTGAACCGAAGAACAATTGGGGTGTTATATACTTTTAGAGAAGAATTATCCATATAAGAAAAAGAGTATAAATGTGTTTTTACTTACAGGGGCAGACTAGAATTGCAGTGCACAGATACAAGAATGTTGTCTACTTTGGAGCCAAGACTGCCTTCTGGATAAAGGGCCCACAGAGAGCTGAGAGCCGTGTAATACCTCAAAGACTGAAGAAAAGCATTAGACAGCCATCTTTCCTTAGAGGATTTTGCTGCAGACAGCTTGAACTATCAGAAGGTTATATACTGACCATGGGTAGAGTAAGGGAGAAATACATCCTTCGGAAAGGATAATGAAGATCTTTACAGCAGGGTAAGTAAACAGGCCAGTGTAAGTCACCAAGCAAGAAGGCCACTTGCTAGGTGGTATACATTTGTTCAGTATATCATACACACACACACACACACACACACACACACACAAATATTACTTACACCTCTGAGCTGGGATTCATAAACATTTAAAAGTTTACACAATGTTTAGATAACATGGACCATCAAACCCTTAATAATTTGTTTTGCTTTGCAGTCCCACAGGTCTATGCTCATCTATTCATTTTCGCATCTTTTTTATGTTTTATAATTACCTTTTAAAATTTCTATCTCCCCTTTGTGCTATGAGGTCGTTGAGGACAGAGACCTGTGTAACCTCAGCACTTAGGTGAGAATATGAAATTGTAAAAATAGTTCAATTACATTTTCGTTGTCAATGGAGGCGGGGTAAAGGAAAAGTGCTGTATTAGCTCAGAGGGGTATAATCAAATATATCTGTAGATACCAGAATTTTTAAATTCTTCCTTCAGGAACTTTAATGCCATTTAAAAATATTTATTGTGGAATATGTTAGACTTTGAGTCATAGTGATTTTTACCTCCTAACATAAAGCTAATTTATACTGGATTTTTTCTGATAATGATGGTTAAGAGTGCAAGACATGGTATCAGTCTATTCAGCGTATTATTGAGAATCCCCTCACTCTCCTTAAGTGAATGGCTTAAGCAGCAGATGTTTTATACCCTAAAAGATGCCATTGGCACGTCTCAGGTAAGAGTTGTCCTTGGAGTTGCATGTTGTTTATTACTATGTAGGTACTAGAGATTCAGAAACTTAATGATTTTTTTTCCTAACAGAAACTCCTTTTTTTGCACTATGAATAATTTAGTGTTCTTTCTTCTTTGAGCTCAATTGTAGAATTGCACATAGACTAATTTTTACTTTCACTCCACTCCCAAGTGAAATTAAACAAAAAAATATAGAAACTGATCACTGAACTAATGACTTTAGATGAGTATAATTTTAGTAAATTTTTAAAGATTTCGTAATTAAGAATGAGTTTCAACTTCATTGTTCATTTCCTCTTAATTGTTACAACAATTTAATTCTAAACATGATAAAATCACACCTTCCTGTTTCTACACCTGCAAGCTTTTTAAAGTTTGTTCAGAGTTTAAGATAGATTAGGAAATAAAGTGGAAAATAACCAGACAAAAAATATGTTTTATTGAAAAATTACATTTCTGGCTCTGAAATACTGAGCTTATTTATACATGAAAGAAGTTATATCAGTATCAAATTGATCTATTCAAATGTCTGATCCTGTCTTAAACAGGAAAACTACTTTGAAAGCAGCAATATTACCAACAATGAAGGGAAAAAATGTGTAGAATCGTATTATTTTTAATTTATAAAATACCCTTGTTGCTAGTGGCAGAGATTTGTGACCATGAAAAGTAATATTGAATATATTATTCTACAAGCATTGAATTTAAGTGTTTTTACAAGCATTTCTTTTGTTTCTTAAATCACGTATCACTGTAAGGAGGATATAGTATCTCCTTGTTAAAACTAAGGCAATGAAAACATCAGGAGTTAAAGTAATCAAGGAAACACAATTATAAAATAAGTTGGTACTACAACCCCCCCGTTTTACTTCCCTCTCCACTGTACTATACTATAATCTCCATATTTGGAATATTAATTACACTTTGAAATCTTCAAGAAATATAAACAAACACCAATCCCACACTATGTAGGTATAATAAAAGTAAAATTTATTTACAAAGTAATAGATTTTCATTAAAATCCTTCAAAATTGTAGTATGAGAACCTACATTAAACCACTGGTAGATGAATTGCAAAGAATGATAAAGTAGAAACAGTAGCTGTCCTGTTAATAAATAATATTCATAAGCTATTAAATACTGTTTTAATAGCTTAAATATAAAGATGAACTTTTCAAAAGCCTTGGACTTAAAAATAAATGTTTACTTAGGAACTAGATAGAGCCAATAGTTTTACCTAAAAGAACTAAGAAATCATAATCAAATATTCTATATTTCTCATTATTATTATTTTAGGAAAATACCTCCTCTCCTAAAAAATATCACTTCCACATATTTTTATGATAAACATGTGATATGATTTATTGAGTAATATTTATCTCAATCAGAAAATTTCTAAGCAAAATATTTTTTCACTGTGTAACATTTTATTCCCTATGGGGCATATCTCAGGGGAACCTGATGAAAGCCAACGCCCAATGTAAGAACATTCACTGTAAGGAAAATTTGAAGGCCTGGCATGGTGGTGGCTCACACCTGTAATCCCAGCACTTTGGGAAGTGGAGATGGGCAGATCATTTGAGGCCAACAGTTTGAGACCAGCCTGGGGTTTTAGTAGAAACCCTGTCTCTACTAAAAATACAAAAATTAGCCGGGTGTGGTGATGCATGCCCATAATCCCAGCTTGTCAGGAGACTGAGCCATGAGAATTGCTTGAACTCGGGAGGCAAAAGTTGCAGTGAGCCGAGATCGTGCCGTTGCACTCCAGCCTGGTCAACAGAGCCAGACTCTGGTCTCAAAAAAAAAAAAAAAAAGAAAAGAAAAGAAAAAGAAAATTTGAAGGTATGAATTACTCTAAATGTGATTGTAACTTTATGTATATATATTTGCATATATGAAAAAATCTATTTCAGTGAGACTTGGTGGCATGCTTGGTGTGTCTCCTGGATCACAAAATTATTGTAAAATATGGTAAAATGCTAATATTTGGGATATTTTTCTTTGACTATAGATATTGTATTGATTTAATGGAACCTATTCATGATAGAAAGGAAAGAGAAAGACAAGATTCCTAGGCTAACGTCATCCTTCTACTTCAATTCATCTAATAAGTGTAAATAACAAATAACAGAATTGCCTGCTTTAATTTATTTTGAATATTATTTTAATGAAAATATCCAGTGTTTAAATTTCAAATGATGCTTACATAAAACTATGAAAGAGAAATCAAATACATAAATAAATTAATTAATAACTATAATTCAAAATTAAATCATCTACCAATAACCTAGTTTAATTTTTATTAACATCATTCTAAAATGTGCTTTATGTACACATAGATTTCATAATAATGACAATTATACTATAATTCTATTTAATAAAATATTTAATTTAATTTTACTCAAATTAATAACAAAAAACATTCTGAAGTGAAGCTGAAGAGGATCAGAAATTCATACTATTGCTTTCCACCTCAAAAGACAATTTGTAACAGGCCCTTTAATACTAAGAAAAAAAGATTGATTTAGTTTCTTAATTGTTTTAATAGTAAGATTTTAATTACTTTGACATTTATTAAATATTATAAGAAATAGTTTGATTGCCACTGTCATCTTTTTTCTTCTTCATCTTATTTTTTCATTCTGTTGCATAGATCATTACTGCTTTGCTAAAGTATGTAATATCAATTGTGTGTTCTGTAAACATAATTCCCCAGTGGTTTAATTATCTCAGTATTCAATATTTACCACAGATCATTTTATCATTTCTTCTTGCATATGATATCTTTATTTTTAATTGTTTTTAAATTTTGAGATAATGGTAGATTCACATGCTATGGTAGGAAATAATCCAGAAAAATTCTGCTCATTCTTTTCCCAATTTCTCTTAAATAGTAGTATCTTGACAACCTATATTACAATATTGCAGTCAGAATTTTGACATTGATAAGGTCAAGACATATAATTTTTTCATTACCCAAATTGTCTCTCATGTTGCCTTTTTATAGCCATAATCATTTCTCTACCATCTCCATTCCCTGCTTAACATGAGACCACTAATCTGTTATCTGTTTCTATAATGTTGTCATTTCAAGAATGCTGTACAAAAAGAAACATACAATATATAATTTTCAATTTTTTTATGAAGCATAATTCTCTGGAGATGCATCCAAGTCATTGCGTATACCTATAGGTTATTTCTTTTTATGACTGAACAGTATTCCATGGCATGAATGTACCACAGTCTGTTTAACTTTTTTTCACTTGTTGAATCAACCTGAGTTATTCTCATTTTGGGATTATTATGAATAGAGTTGCTATAAACATATTTGTGTACAGGCTGTGTGTGAACATGCTTTCATTTCTCTGGGATAAATGACTAGGAGTACAATTGTTGGGTCATAGGTAGTTGAATATGCGGTTTATTAAGACATTGCTAAACTGTGGTGCAGTTTCTCTGAATCGTCACAAGCATTTGGTGTTATCATTATATTTCACTTGAGAAATTCTGGTGGGTATAAGGTAATACATAGTTATATTTTTAACTTTTAATTTCCATTTTCCTAATGGATAATGGTGCTGAATATATTTTATGTAGTTTTTGCCATTTATTTGTCCTCTTCAGTAAAATATTCATTCATTTGTGTTGACCAGTTTCTAGTTGGATTGCTTATTTTCTGCTGTTGAGTTTTAAGAGTTGTTTACATATTCTTTATCGTAGTCCCTTGTTGGATATATGCTTGCAGATATTTTCTACCCAGTACATAGATTGTCTTTTTAGCTCTTAAGAGTGCCTTTTTTCAGAGCAAAAGTGTTTAATTTTAATAACATCCAATTTATCATTTTTCCTTTTATGATTTGTGCTTTGGGTATCAATATTTATTTGTCCATATATAGATCATAAAGATTTTCTCCTATAATTGTTTTTTCTAAAAATGTGCTACTTTTATGTTTTACATTGAGGTTTGTGATTCATTTTGAGTTAACTTTTGCATAAGATATGAGGTTATTTTTTCTAAAAATATGCTACTTTTATGTTTTACATTGAAGTTTTTCATTCATTTTGAGTTAACTTTTGCATAAGATATGAGGTTTGGATTGAGGTTTATTTTATTTTATATTCTTATGGATGCCCAATTATTCTAACATAATTTGTTGACAAGCCTACCCTACCTCCATTGAATTGCTTTGTGATTTGTGTCAAAAATCAGTTGGATGTATTTTTTTGGGGTCTATTTCTGGGTTCTGTTTTATATTCCACTGATCTATGTGCCTATTATTCCACCAGAACTGATTACTGTAATTATCGATACACACAAGATCACACAGTTTTGATTACTTTACCTACATAATGCAACTTGAAACTGGGTAGACAGATTCCTCTTATTTTATACTATTTGAAAATTGTTTTTAGAAAATCTAATTATTTTGCCTTTTTAAACATTTTTGAATAGTCTTATCAGCAACTACAACAAAATATGGAAGTTTGTTAAATCCATATGCCAACTTGGGGATAATTAACATTTTTAAAAATTTTATTTTGTTTTCCTAGGAACACTTACTGTGGGATACACCCTCTTAACAACATTTTTAGTGTACAGTATCATATTGTTAACTATAGGCACAGTATTGTACAGCAGACCTCTAGGAACTATTCATCTTGCTTAACTGAAACTTTGTGCCCCTTCATTTAGCAACTCCCTATTTCCCCTTTCCACAAGGCCTTGGCAACCTCCATTCCACTCTTTGGTTCTGTAAATTTGATTATTTTAGAAACCTCAGTGATATGGTTTGGCTGTGTCCTCACCCAAATCTCATCTTGAATTGTAGCTCCCATAATTCTTATGTATCATGGGAGAGACCCAAGGGGAGGTAATTGAATCATGAGGGCAGGTTTTCTTCTGTGCCGTTCTTGTGATCATGAATAAGTCTTATGAGATCTGATGGCTTTATAAAGGAGAGTTCCCCTACACATGCTCTTCTGCCTGATGCCATGTAAAACATGACTTGTTCCTCCTTTGCCTTCCACCATGATTGTGAGGCCTCCCCAGCCATGTGGAACTGGGACTCCATTAAACCTCTTTTGCTTTATAAATTACCCAGTCTCAGGTATGTCTTTATTAGCAGCATGAGAACAGACTAATACACTAAGTGGAGTCATGCAGCATATGTCCTTCTGTGACTGGCCTATTTCACTTACCATAATGTCCTCCAGGTTCAACGAGGTTATCAAGTATTGAGAATTTCCTCTTTATTAAAGCTGGATATATTCTATTGTATATCTATGTATATATAATGTACATATATACATGATATATAATATATGCATATACATATATACATATACACATATACATTATATATGTGTGTGTATATATGTATATACCACCTCAATGTGCAGAAGCCTTTTAGTTTGATGTAGTCCCACACTATTTTTGCTTTTTATTACATTGCCTTCTAAGCCTGGAACCCAGCGGGCATCTCTTGATTTATTTACTTAGATATTCTTTCATTTTTTCATTAGCATTTTATAGCTTTTGGCATAGAAGTTATGTAGGTTTATGCCTGAATATTTCACTTAAAATTTTTATTCTTTTTTTTTTTTTTAGAGATGGAGTCTCAATCTTTTGCCCTGGCTGGGGTACAATGCCACGATCACAGCTCACTGCAGTCTAGAGCCCTTGGGCTCAACGATCCTCCCATCCCAGCCTCCTTGAGTTGTTGGGATTCTAGGCATGAGCCACTGCACCCAGCTTCACTTTTTTGACTGTGGTAAATGATACTGTATTTTTAATTTTGGTGTCCACATGTTCATTGCTAGTATATTGAAACTTTTTTGTGCATTGATGCTGTATCCTGACGCTTTGCTGAACTCAGTTATTATTTCCAGTAATTTTTGTTTGTTTTTTTTAGATTTCTTGGGATTTTCTATGTGAACAGTCATGTCATCCTAAAATAGAGTTTATTTCTGTTTTTGAGGTTTTTGTGCCTTTAATTTTACTTTATTGCCTTTTTGCAAGATAGAACTAAATAGAACATCTGGTACTATGCTCAGTAGGGGTAATGAGAGCACATCCTTTGTTCCTTTCCAGTCTTAGGGAAAAAGCATTCAGTCTCTAATCATTAAATAATTCTTATCTGTAGGCATTTTGAAGATGTTATTATTAAGTTGAAGAATAATTTTTAAAATATTCTTGATTTTCTAAACATTTTTATCATGAATAAGTAGTGAATTTTGTCAAATTCTTTTCCATGTCAATTGATTTCTTCATTTTCCTGCTAATATAATAGATTATATTGATTTATTTTCTAATATTGAAGTAGGTTTTAATTTCTGGAAGAAACCATATTTGATCATGGTACATATATATATATATATATATATATATATATATATACGTTTTTTTTCTGATTTCTGTTAGTGAAAATAAAGTTAATTTTTGTGTATGTATTCATGAAGGATATTAGTCTGTAGTTTGGTCTTTTTGCACTGCTTTTGTATAGTTTGGGCTCAGAGTTATATTTGCTTCATAAAATGAATTGGGAAATTATTCCTTTTCTATTTTCCAGAATAGATTCTGTAGAATTTGTTTTATTCTTCTTTAAATGTTCAAATGTCAAGCAGTTGGTACAATTATCTCCTGAAACCACCTGGACCTGGAGATTTCTTTTGGGGCGTTTTAAAATTATGAATTCAATTTATTTAATAACTTATATGGCTATTCAACTATTTTTTCATATGGGTAAATTATAGTTTTTGCTTTTTAAGGAACTGGTCCAATTCATTTAAGTTGTCAAATTCGTGTGTGTAGATTTGTTCATATATCCCTTATTATCCTTTTGATGCCTGAATGTTGGGTAATGATGCTAGGTTTTTGATTTTTCATGTTGGTAATTGTGTCTTCTCTTTGTCAGTTTAGCTACGGATTTGTCAATTGTATTGATCTGTTCAAACAACAAGATTTTTAGTTTGATTTTATCTATTTTTTGTTTTCAGTTTCATTTACTTCTGCTTTTATCTTTATTATTTCTTTCTGCTTGTTTTGCATTTATTTTGCTCTTCTTATTCTAGACTCTTGTGATGTAGGATTATATTATTGCTTTTCTTTCTTTCTGATATAAGTGTTTAGTGCCAAAAACTATCCCCCCTCAAAATTGTGTTAGCTGTTCAGACAATAATTTTATTCCCAGTTTTGATTTTTAGTCAGTTCAATATATTTTTAATTGCCTTTGAGATTTCGTATTACCCAATGAGATTGTTTAGAAATATGTTATTTAACATCCAAATCTGTAATATATTCCATTGTGATCAGCAAACACTTCTGTATAATTTCAAATATTTTAAAATGTTTGAGGATTATTTTAAGGCCCAGTATATGGCCTATCTTGGTATATGCTCTAAGGGTGCTTGAAGAAAATATCTATTCTGCTGTTGGTGGTGAGTCTTCTATAAATGTTGATTAAATACTGTTGATTGATGGAGTGGTTCAGTTCTTCTTAAATCTAGATGATTTTACGTCCATCTGTTTTATCAATCAGCAAAAAAGGGGCACTGAACTCTAACTCTTATTGAGGATTTGTTCATTTCTTTTCTGAGTCCTATCAGTTTTTTAAAATAAACTTTTCATTTTGCAACAATTTTAGATGTATAAAAATTGAGAAGATAATACAGATAGTTCCCATACACCCTGAACTCAGTTTCTCCTGTTATTAACATCTTACTTTAGATTGGTGCATTAGTTATAATTCATGAACCAATAGTGATGCATTATTATGAATTAAATAAAGTCCATACTTTATTTAGATTTCCTGGTTTGTCATCCAGTGTTCTTTTGCTCATACAGAATTCTATCCCATATAAAAATTACAGTTAGTCCTCATGTCTACTTAGAATGCTCTTACGTGTAAGAATTTCTCAGACTTTTCCTATTTTTGATGACTTTGTGAGAGTTTTGAGGCATATTGGGATAATATTTTGTAGGATTTCCCTAGATTGCGATTTATCCCATGTTTTTCTCATGGGTAGACTGGGGTTATTGGGTTTTGTGAGAAAAATCACAGGGGAAACATGCCATCCTCATCACATCAAATCATGAATGCATACTATAAAGATGGTTCAACACCTGGATGAGTTAGTGTCTGTTATGCTTTTCTTTGCAAAGTTACTCTTCTCTAATTCCATACTGCATTCATGGGAGGAGGTCATTATATGCAACCAATAATAGTGAGTGGGAACTTATGAGTTATGCCTCAACCTTTGTGAGGGCAGAGCATCTGCACAAATTATTTGGGCTCTTTCTGCATGACAGATTTATCTGTTCTCCTCCATGTATTTATTTGTTCAATTATGTATATCAGTGGCATGGCTTGGATATTTGTCCTTCCCAAATTTCATGTTGAAATGTGATCCCCAGTGTTGGAGGTGGGGCCTTATGGGAGCTGTTTGGGCCATGGGGGTGGATACCTCCTGGGTTGGTGCTGTCCTCTCGATAGTGAATAATTTCTTGTGAGATCTGGTTGTTTAAAAGTGTGTGGCACTTCCCATCAGTTCCTCTATTGCTCCTACTCTTACCTGCCATGTGACATACCTGCTCCTGCTTCACCTTCTGTCCTGAGTAAAAGCTCCCTGCAGGCTCCCCAGATGCTGGTCAGATGCCAGCACCATGCTTATACAGCCTGCAGAACCATGAGTCAATTAAACCTATTTTCATTATAAATTACCCAGCCTCAGGTATAATTGAGGTAACCTTATTATAGCATCATGAGAACTGCCTAATATAATCAGTATGGACTTACAGCTTTTTAATTTCTTCTTTGAGTTATAATCCAATACTACATTATTTCTGCCCAAATTGTTCTAGCTTTGGCAATTGGAACCTCCATGTCTCTTTGACATAGCCCCATCATTTTGTGTGTGTGTGTGTGTGTGTGTGTGTGTGTGTGTGTGTTTAAGACTTCCTGACTTCTAGATACTACAAGTTGCTCCATGTTGTATATTTATTGTCTTAGTCCAAGTGTCAGCCATTTATCTAAGGATCTCAGTTTTTTTAATTGGTGAATGTTATTAGTAACCAAGATTTGATCACTAGGTATGTGGACAGCTACTGGTGTTGCTTTTCTGCCCTCTCAGTTGATGGAACAAGAAAATATGTGTGTGTATATTCACATGTACACACATAACTTAAATATTTCTGTTTGTCTTTATTTATACTGAGATAATCTACGTTCCTAATGATTTTTCCAATTCTAATCCAATACCACATGGATCCTTTTAGACTTCTTGCTTATCTGTAGCCTCCCACACCAACAGTGAGAAATCTGTTTCCAGTCATCTACAATCCATTTATTTATTTGTTCAATTCCATTAAATATATGCTATAAGTGTTTGGTAAAACTTTACCATGAATCACATTTTTTTTCTTTTGAAATGGACTCTTGTTCTATCGCCCAGGCTGGAGTGCAGTGGCGTGATCTCGGCCCACTGCAATTTCTGCCTCCCAGGTTCAAGTGATTCTCCTGCCTCAGCCTCCCAAGTAGCTGGAATTACAGGCATGTGCCACCACACCCGGATAATTTTTGTATTTTTGGTAGAGATGGGGTTTCACCATGTTGGCTAGGCTGTCTTGAACTCCTGACCTCAAGTGATCTACCCACCTCGACCTCCCAAAGTGCTGGTATTACAGGTTTGAGCCACCGTGCCCAGCAACCCTGAGTGTAAGAATATTATGGACAGTGCAACCATAAAAGAATCTGCAGGTCCTTTCTATAAAACATAAAATATCTGAAATATTTATATTAAAAATATTTTACCTATACAAACTTAATCTTGAAAAGTCTGAGCATCTTTCTGGGTCAGCAACTCTTCCCATGCAACTCTTAATAGTCTTGAGCTATTAAGTAATTGTGGGTTTTGCCATTAAAAGTTATGGCAAAAGCCACAGTTACTTTTGCACCAACATAATAACGAATAAAAATGAGCATACCAAACAAGTCGAATTATTTCTACCACTTTTATTTTTATAATGTAAAATAAAAAATGTTTGATTTTTTGCAGCTTTGTGGAATATCTCAAAGAGGACTGTAGAGGTAAAATGCATCATTAATTTTCATTTATTTATTTATTTATTGGTTCTGCTCTTGCAAAGGCAAAATCAAAAGAATATCGGGAGATTTGGCTGCAAGAATGAAATATGCTCATGGACATCTAGGAAATGATGACTTAGTTACATATTCAATCAAAGTGACAATAAAGTATTTAAAAATAAACATAAATATGTTAATACAAGTGAGAAACCTTGGTTTTTAATTTTTAATTTTAAAAATGTTATATAATAATCAAGTACCTGATAAAGTCACCACAGAACAGAGAAAATTATTCTGGTGAGTTTTGGAATCTCTATGATACCAGCATGTTACACAGAGTATAAAGAATACTTTTCACTAGCCGTTGTCAAGATTTATAAGACCAATTTACTATTTTAACAGGGAAAAGACAAAACCTAGATTTGGATGAACACAGTTTCTTGCAATAAATGATTCATGAGTTTCTCTCTCCAATTTATAACATAATTATCTTGTGAATTAGCCCATAATTGGAGCAATTTTTCCAAAATTTTAACATATTTCATAGCCTTTTTCAGACCTAAGTATTATAAATCAAGGAAAATGGGAAATGACTTTCCCCTAAATCCTCTACAACTTGCTAAAAGCATTCAAGTTTTGTCCTTCACTATACTCATTCATATTCTAGATAATTAAGACTTCATTTTAGGTTAAAACTTCTCTTTCTTTTCCTTGAAAAAAATTAATTACATAAACATTTTTAGTATTTTTCTATTACTATTGCTTCACTCTAGAATAGCCTCAATCACTATTAATTGTAAATTTTAATAAAGTAACAACTTCTATTTCACAAAGACTGGAGGGTACAATGCAAATTGTCCTTAAGCATTTTAAGCAGGTTAGAAAAGCTTAAGAATAGACATACAATGACTTTCACCAGCTTCATCCATCCTTTTTATAATTTATTAAAGTGGCAAAAACTGCAAGTTTATTAATTTCTCCCAGTTATAGCTCTCTATGGCATGTAAAAGTAAGAAGCAAATATTTATAAACTTCCCACTTTGTCTGCTTTCATAAATACAGTAGTGTCCACTTATCCATAGTTTCAGTTACATGCGGTCAACCACAGTCCAAAAATATTAAGTGGAAAATTTCAGAAATTAACAATTTATAAGTTTTCAATTTTGCATCATTCAGAGTTGCATAATGAAATCTCACACCATCTTGCTCTATCCTGCCAGGATGTGAATCATCCCTTTGTCCAGAAAATCCACACGATAGATATTGCCCACCTGTTAGTCATTTAGGAGCCCTCTTGGTTATCAAATTAAAAAAAACACATAGTTATATTTAAGGTTTGTTACTATCTGCAGTTTCAGGAATCCACGGAGTGTCTTGGAATGTATCTCTGGTGGATCAGTGGGACTACTATAGTTTAATTGAACACAATCACACTCATTCATTTTCACATTGTCTATAGATGTTTTGCACCACTATTGCAGAATTAAGTAATTGCATTGAAGACCTTATCGCCCGCAAAGCTTTATATATTTACTATCTTGCCCTTTACAGGAAATGTTTGCCAACTCTTCATTTAAGTATTCAAGGTTTTTACATTTGTTAATTCAATTAGCCAAGGATTTTATGTTGTTACTCGTAAATCTTGGAAATTATGTTCAAAAGGGTATGCAGTCTGTTCTGCTCTAACACTTATTCAGGAAACATGGATTTGTTCCAAAACATTTGATATAATAGGGAACAATTTGAGCATAACACAAATTTTGCCTTTGCTTATGTATAATTTCTTCTGCAAAAGATAGTACCTGAATAAAGAAAAATACCGCACCTAGCTGAACAGAGCTGCATACTAATGCAAAGAATACACACACACACACACACACACACACAAACACACACACACACACCTCAAACATCTATCAGCTACCTCAGTTCACTGTATGTGAGCTGTGAGCCACACATTCCCATCTGGTGTTACAACTTTCCAACACATTTCAGACAACCCTTCTTCTACCAATTCATAATAATCACAAGCTGCAATCTTTTTGATGCCCACTTCCTCAAGCAAAGTTCTGGCCTTTTTCAAGGAAAAAAGTGGCAATTTATTATAATATTTATGCATTTCTTAATAATTTATTATGTGGAAAATAGTGCTATCCTTTTAAAAGGGTCTTTATTTGTGTGTATATGTATGTGTGATGGACAAAGTTTTAAAGTTTTTGTATCCCTAACTCCATTTTTCTCATCAGTCTCTATCTTTTTATAATCTCTTTCTCTTTCTATTTCTTCTAATTTTTGACAAAATATTTATAGTTGGACAAGTGTTTCACCAAAGAATGTATCTGAAAGGTGTATAAGGACACTCAACATCACTAGTCATCTAGAAAATACAAATAAAAATCACAAGGAAATGTGATTATAAAAACATTTTAAAGGTAAAACTTAAAAAGACCAGAAATGCCAAGTGAGGGCAAGATGTGGAGTCACCATAATGCTCATTAATTGGAAAGGAGTATAAAATGATTAAACATTATGGGAATACTGTTTACATATATCTAGCATATGACTCAACAATTCTTCTAAGAATATTCTCAAGAGAAATGATTACTTAGGTCTACAAATATACTTGTGCAGGAATGTTAATGAAAGACTCTTTCATGATAGTCCCAAAATGGAAACAACTCAATTTTTCTCAAATTGGAGAATATAATAAAACACTATTCAGAAATTAGAAGACAGAATTACTTATGCATACAGTAACACGGAAGAATCTTAGAGATATTTTGTCTTGTTAAAGAAGGGAGATGCAAAAGTGTACATAGTGTATGGCATAATTTCATTCATGCCAAGTTCAAGGTTAGGCAAAACTAACCTATAATAGAAGTCAAATAGTGATTATCACTGGAGGATGAAGAATGTTTTATACTTTGATCTGCATGGTGGTCAAACAGAGGCATGTAGTAGTCTGATCTCATGCTGCTATTAAATACATACCTAAGGCTGGGTAATTTATGAAGGAAAGAGGTTTAATGGACTTACAATTCCATATAACTGGGGAGGCCTCACAATCATGGTGGAAGACAAAGAAAGAACAAAGGGACGTCTTACATGGTGGCAGGCAAGAGAGCGTGTGAAGGGACACACTTCTTTATAAAACCATCAGATCTCATGAGACTTATTTACTGTCATGAGAACAGTATGGGGAAACTGCCCTTAGGACTCAGTTATCTCCATCTGGCCCCATCCTTGACATGTGGGGATTATTACAATTCAAGGTGAGATTTGGGTGAGGACACTGTCAAATCTATCATTCCACCCTGGCCCCTCCCAAATCTCATGTCCTCACATTTCAAAACCAATATTGCCTTCCCAACAGTCTCCCAAAGTCTTAAATCATTTCAGCATTAACTCCAAAGTCCACAGTCCAAAGTCTTATCTGAGACAAGGTATGCCCCTTTTACCTATGGGCCTGTAAAATCAAAAGCAAGTTAGTGGCCATGCACAGTGGCTCACACCTGTAATCCCAGCACTTTGGGAGGCCAAGGCAGGCATATTACTTGAGGTGAGGAGTTCAAGACCTGCCTGGCCAAAATGGTGAAACCTTGTCTCTACTGAAAATACAAACATTAGCCTGGCATGGTGATGCACACATGTAATCCCTGCTACTTGAGAGGCTGAGGCAGGAGGATTGCTTGAACCTGGGAGTTGGAAGTTGCAGTGAGCCAAGATCACACCACTGCACTTCAGCCTGAGCAACAGAGCGAGACTCCATCTCAAAATAAAAAAAATTAAAAAAAGGCAAGTAAGTTACTTCCCAGATACAATGGTGATATGGCCAGAACAAAAGGACTACAGGCCCCAAGCAAGTAATGGGAGAGTCATTAAACCTTAAGGTTCCAAAATGATCTCCTTTGACTCCGTGTCTCATAACCAGGTCATGCTGATGCAAGAGGTGGGCTCACATGGTCTTGGGTAACTCTGCTCCTGTGGCTTTTCAGGGTACAGCCCCATTCCTGGATGTTTTTAAAGGCTGGCATTGAGTGTCTTTGGCTTTTCCAGGAGCATGTTGGAAGCTGTCAGTGGATCTACCATTCTTGCATCTGGAGGACAGTAGCCCTCTTCTCACAGATCCACTAGGCAGTGCCTCAGTGGGGACTCTGTGTGAGGGCTCTGACCCCATATTTCCCTTCTGCTCTGCTCTTGCAGAGGTTCTCCATGAGGGCTATACCCCTGTAGTAGAGTTCTGTCTAGACATTCAGGTATTTTCATACATCTTCTGAAATCTAGGCAGAGGTTTCCAAACGTCAGTTCTTGACTTCTGTCCACCCAAAGATCCAACACCACATGGAAGCCGCCAAGGCTTGGGGCTTGTATCCTCTGAAGCAATGGCCTGAGATGTATCTTGACCCCTTTTAGCCATGGCTGGAATGCAGGGCACTAAGTCCCAAGACTTCAAAAGCAGCAAAGCCCTGGGCCCGGCCCATGATACCATTTTTTCCTCCTAGGCCTCCAGGCCTATGAAGGGAGGAGCTGCCATGAAGACCTCTGATATGCTTTGGAGACATTTTCCCCATTGTCTTGGCTCCACATTACTTATGCAAGTTCCTGCAGCCAGCTTAAATTTCGCCTTAGATAATGGGATTTTCTTTTCTATTGCATCAACAGGCTGCAAATTTTCTGAGCTTTTATGCTCTGCTTCCCTTTTAAACATAAGTTCCAATTGCACCCCTACCTTTGTGAATACATAAAACTGAATTCTTGTTTAACAGCACCCAAGTCACTTCTTGAATGGTTTGTTGCTTAGAAATTTCTTCTGCCAGATGCCCTAAATCATCTCTCTCAAGTTCAAAGTTCCACAGATCTCTAGGGCAGGGGCAAAATGCTGCCAGTCTCTTTGCTAAAGCATAGCAAGAGTCACCTTTATTCCATTTCTCAACAAGTTCCTCATCTCCATCTGAGATGAGCAGCACTTGGTCAAAGCCATTCAACAAGTCTCTAGGAAGTTCCAAACTTTCCCACATCTTTCTGTCTTCTTCTGAGCCCTCCAAACTGTTCCAACATCTGCCTGTTACCCAGTTTCAAAGTTGCTTCCACATGTTTAGGTATCTTTACAACAGCACCCTACTACTCGGTACCAATGTATTGTATTAGTCCAATCTCACAATGATAATAATGACATACCTGAGACTGGGTAATTTATAAAGGAAAGAGGACTCACAATTCCACATGGCTGGAGAAGTCTCACAATCATGGCAGAAAATGAAGGAAGAGCAAATGGACATCTTACATGGCAGCAGGCAAGAGAGTGTGTGTGGGGGAACTCCCCTTTATAAAACCATCAGATCTCGTGAGATTTATTCACTATCATGAGAACAGTATGGGGGAAACCACCGCCATGATTCGATTAACTCCACCTGGTTCTGCCCTTGAAGTGTGCCGATTATTGGGGTGAGATTTGGTGGAGAACTCAGCCAAAGCATATCAGGTATACATACAGAAAATATCATTCAGCTTACACACTTATTTTGTACATTTTATTGTATGTAAACATTTTAAATTATACCTCAATAAAATATTCAAAATCAAACAAAGATCACATCAAATACCATTTTTTTGATAAAATCTCGAGACTTTTACAGAAAATATTTTCCCCTTCTCAATAAATCATTTTAATATTTTGTTTAGACATGTTTTGGGCATTTCCTCTTTTTATATTTTATCATAATTACTCTCATAAAATAGTAAACTCATTGAGTAGAAGTGATTTTATGTATTATAAGACATGTAAAGCAGAGCTTTGTCCAGAGGGTACATGCAGTACACTTTATGAAATCAAAATGGATTGAATGGAGGAAGCAGGTATGCATATCACTTCCAATAAATATAACATCTGGCAGTTCTAAGAACACCTTTAGATATAGTATGACTGTGTTTATGTAAAGATTCATGTAAGCAGATACTAATATGTGCATAAACCTAATGTAAAATTATTTCACTGATCTTTCATTTTAAAAGTATGATGAAAATAAAAATTATTTTACAGAAATAATTTTTTGTTAATGGTGCAATTTAAAAAACATGAACACACAAGTGTATTATAAAATTCATACACTTAATGTTTAATTTAATGAATCTTCAATTCACTAAGGCCATTTTTCAATGATATTCAAAACATGTTTTATTAAAGGCACATTACAAATCAATGAGTAACTAAAATAACCTGATATTCCAGAAATCTTTGATATAATTCTCCTATTGTCCTAAGATGAATGCAGACAGAGATTGATTCTCATAAGGTTCTAAATTATATACATTCTTCTATCTTTCTCAAGGCAATAAAAATTCCAGGGAGACCAAAAACTACTCCGTGGTTTGGGGCTTTCCAAAATAATTCTAATGATACCATAGTGAACTAACTTTTGGGATAGCATGGATATATACTGAGACTGTGGTAATACCAATATTGCAAGTTATTAATGTCTTTAAAGTTCCCTAGTAGATGAATTCAAACATTTCTGAATTTATAGAAATTGTTAAGAAAATTCCCACATATTGGTTCAATAAATAAATGATCCTAATTGTTTTTAAGCACAACCCTCCATGCTCACTTTAAGCACTGCCATTTCTCTAGCTGTTTCATTGTGAAGATGCAACAATGAGTTTTTCTCTGAGCTGTATCATGGAGGCTCAATTGGTATTGCTCAATATCCCAAACAAAGCATAAACAAATCTAAACACTAAAATTTTACTCTTCTGTCAAGCTCAGAAGACAATAATAAGTGCAGAATGTTTTTGTTAAAATATTTTTACCCCAGCTAATTTTGTTTTGAGTAATTTAAATGGAGAAACACAATTCTCTTCTCATTTAGCTTGTTTAAATTATCTAATTGACACCCTCCCTTCTGATTATAAATCAGAAAAACAATCAGCCGGTCTCCTTACCAGTGTTGATTTTATTTTGTGTTAAGTGGAAGCACTTAAAGACCTAAGTTACAAGTATATTTATATTCTCAATTACTTTAGAGTTTCAATTAGGTGAATTATTGTCAAATCCACTGTTGTCAGGCTACCTGACAAGCATAAATGTAGGTAGAGTTAATTTTAAAATTCTGTAGATGGAAACCTTTGAACTAAAGGTTTAATGAATCTTCAAATGAAAGTTGAATAACTTTTCAACTGATTAAAGCATATGGGGCCCACTGTGGTGGCTCACACCTGTAATCCCAGCACTTTGGGAGGCCGAGGCAGGTGGATTGCCTGAGCTCGGAAGTTTGAGACCAGCCTGGGCAACATGGTGAAACCCTGTCTCTACTAACAACAATACAAAAAATTAGCCAGGCGTGGCAGCATGTGCCTGTAATCCCAGCTACTTGGGAGGCTGAGGCAGGAGAATTGCTAGAACCCAGGAGGCAGAGGTTGCGGTGAGCTGAGATCATGCCACTGCACTCCAGCCTGGGAAAAAGAGAGAGACTCCATCTCAAAAAAAAAAAAAACAAAAAAACAAAAAAGCATATGGAAATAAGCTTCAAATTAGAAGTATAGTATTATTCACTGATAGTAGAATTACTAGTAATTTCTCCTTAGAGGAACTGAGTACCCATGTGAATTCAGGTACTCAGTTAAGAAGAAAAAATAAACTCTCAATCAATTTTCTATGCCTGATTTAGGTTCCAAATACCACAGATTCCAATGGACAGTGTAAAACATGAAGATGTATCTTTACTCAAAATATATCCCGTAACTTGAAACAGTATTTTACTGAATTCTGGATACTGGTCCTTTTTCTCTTTTTATGCATCCAGGCTCTCTGTAAAATACACACTACATATATACAAGTGCAGTTCATCCCACCTTATACCAATAGGGACAACTAAGAACTGTTGTTCAATCAAAGTTCGTTTGTCTAAAATTTTTTTTTTTTTTTTGAGACGGAGTCTCACTCTGTCGCCCAGGCTGGAGCTGGAGTGTAGTGGTTCAATCTCCGCTCACTGCAACCTCCGCCTCCCGGGCTCAAGCGATTCTCCTGCCTCAGCCTCCCGAGTAGCTGGGACTACAGGCACGTGCCACCATGCCTAGATAATTTTTATGTTTTTAGTAGAGATGGGGTTTTACCCTCTCTATGTTCACCCTCTCTATGTTGGCATTTTCATAAAAATGCCCATAAAGTACAGGAGAATTAAATAATTCTTGTAAACAGTAATATCATAAAATTATATAAGGTCTACAGCCTTATATAATTGCTTCTTCCTAGCATTCTAGATTCATAAAAAAAACACAAAAAGAACAAATGATCCTGAGTTACAGTTTTTAATCGTTATTTCTTGTAATGGAGACACTGAAGACTCAGAATTTATTAAAATGCAGTAATTTTATTTTGATAAAACCCAACAAATATGCTTCTAATAGTGGTTTTTCCTATTGAAAGACTAAGTGTTACATAAATATGATATTTAATATAGTACATATAAGATTCCATATAGTAAATATAGAATAAAAAATACAAAGATTGCTATAGCATGTGATCTGTGGATTACTCAAGGATAGTGATTTAAGAATAATTAGCACATATGCTTTGTGAAGGTTGCCTATAAAAATAAAAATTGGAAGATGTAAATTTTTTCAGCAATAAAATTATACTGGGAAAAATTTGTATGTTCTTCAATAACTTAGAAGAATTGTTGAGCTCTCCTATAGTTTTTGGGCACTTTATAAAAATGACATATCAAGAATCAATATTTATATTTGTTAAAAATATTGAACAAGTCAGCTTTGATTGAACAACATCTCTTAAAGGTCCCTGTTGCCAGAGAATTGAATGAGCTGCACTTATAGGTGCATGTTGTGTATTTTACCAGCTCTGGTTTTACCAAGAGCTTGGAGATATGAAAAAAGTAAAAGGACCACTACCCAGCATTCAGTAAGATAAACTAGAATGTCCACAGTGTCTTTTCCTCACTGAATAATTTTTATCTACATATCTCAGATTAGGTAAATTATTCTTTTAGATTTAACTTCTTAACAAACTTAATAAAATCAAAATTTAAAAAACTATACAGTAAAATGTGCTTGTTTCCTAAGCTTCACATACTATGTCTTCTTCAAACTACATTTTTAATCTATTTCTTATAAAATAACAAATTTTTTTAAAATCCCAATTTTTTGAATGTGTATGTACTTACTGGATCCAATAAATACTGTTTAAAACGTTCTCTTTAGATGTTGTAATATACAAGATACCTACTTGCATACTTTGCCTTCTTAAATGTTAACGAAAACAAAGAGGAGAAGATATTTGGCCAAATGGTGTGCATAGTGATCACATTTCATTTTCAAAATAGAAACTTTTAAACTAAGAATCAAGCTGATATTTAGCATTGTTAGCTAACTAATTTGTTAATGGCAAAATTTGTAAAAAGGAAATCTAATTTTGAATAGGAGAGACGTGAATTAATACAATTTGTTTCATGCGACAGATGGATACTATTTCAAACCAGAAAACAAATCTAATTTTCTCTGTGATTTAAAGATAATTCAGAAAACAATCTACCAAAAACTAAGCAGTAAATCAAAAAAATCAAAATATAATCTAACAGCTGATGAATGTTTAGTGCAGGAACTGACCCTGGGAAAATCATTATCATAACTTTCTTGACCTCTGTGGGGCCTGTTCACACAGTACTATATATATCACCTTAAACATTTATTAAGTGTTTCTAGATGCCTGGCACTGAGAAAAAGAGCCTAAACACAAAAGCAGTGTACTCAGAAAATTGGAATAAGAATAGGGGTAGCCTTTTTTCTTTCTCTAATTATAAAGAAGTTATTTTTGCTTTAAACTAATTTGCAGAGATATTTACAACTAAAAAATTGACTCATGACTATTATCCAGAAAATGATATTTAGTAAAAAATTAGTCAAGCCCGTGTTTCTTCCATTTAAACCAGTAAACCATTAAATTGTCTTGCCAGCTAACTAGACACTAGAAAGACATAGATATGCTTACGTAAATCTGTTCATTTTCAACACTAGAAAATTCAGTGGAGAAGTATTAATCATTTTCTACAGAAATGCTACCTATCAATAGGAAGGAAGAAAATAGAGGAAAAGTGGGGTTGAGTAAAGATGAAGTGTATTTGTGTGTATGTGAAAGAGACAGAGAGAGATTAGCATAATGCCCAGGGCTTTAATCATTTTTTTAAATTTTACATGTTTCAGAATAACTCTGATGTCAAGGTAAATAAAGATATATTTCAGTAAAGAAAAGCCCACCAACATCTACCTGTCTAAAAATTATCCTAAATTCAAATCCAAGTCATGATTTGGCTGCTGCTAAATCCATTCACACGTTTGTACAGGGATTTCAGGACCTCTGATTTTCCTTTTCCTCATCTCCCTGCCTTGGTCATTTCTACGAGTCATATTCCTACCAATGTATGTCTACAGGGAACCTTCCATTATTTAGCAATTGTATGTCTATGATGAGTTGTAATCCCATACTGTAAAAAAATGAATACTCCTTGTTTTGATGAAGGTCCAGTTTTCATGCCAGAGACTTACGAGACAAATAGCAGCAGCTGATTTACAATTCTTTACCAGTTGAGGCCCCTTACACATTCTTTTTCAGTTGCTGATCTAATAATGTATCCTGTGGACTATTTTTTCTTTTTCTTTCTTTCTTTCTTTCTTTCTTTCTCTGTCTTTCTTTTCTTTCTTTCTTTCTTTTTCTTTCTTTCTTTCCTTTCTTTCTTCCTCTCCTTTCTTCCTCTCTTCCTTCCTTTCTCTCTCTCTCTTTCTCTTTCTTTCTTTCTGTTTCTTTCTTTCTTCCTCTCTCCTTCCTTCCTTTCTCTCTTTCTTCCTCTTTCTTTCTTTCTTTCTTTCTTTCTTTCTTCCTTTCTCCCTTCTTTCTTTCTTTCTTAACTTCCATGCTTCTCTGTCTCTGGGTTTTTTTTTTTTTTTTTGGTTTTTGTTTTTGTTTTTCAATGTCCATCTTATTTTCTTCCCACCTTAGTCTTCCACTTGAATCTTCTCCTTTGACTGGCCAGTGCTGATCAAGGTGGAATGTGGACTATGGAGACAGGATACCAGGAGAGTTGCAAAGTGTTACTTTCCCAAGAGACAGTTTTGTTTAGACAAATGTTTAAGTACAATTTTCAGGCTTCATGTTGGTATTAATAACTGTCTCCTTTTCCTAGAGTGAGGCCACTAGTAAGAAATTGTTCCTTTCTCCATTCATTTATGAACCTAGCCTTAAAGTATCCTTTCTGATGACTCAATAGAAGACTTGTGAACTTGGCAGAAACCATTGGGATGCATTCTATAACAAATGATGGAATCTTTTAGTGGTCATTATTATAATACTGAATAGCGTTCATAGAATCTTGAGAATTTTTTTTTGTTTTTGTACCAGATGCTGGTTTATATTCCAAAATTCATGAAAGAGAGACTATTGAGGAAAAAAATACATTTCATATTTATATCTACTTTTATATATGTATGCATCTATGTATCATTCTTTTATATATGTATGTATATACCCATTTCTATATATCTATCTCTATTGTTTGAAATTCATTGTGGGGGTCTTATAAATGCTGTTTGATTTTTAGATCACAAGCCCTTTGTAGCAGTCACCAATTTGAATTAGTACCAGCTTCTTTGAAGGCTATTCAAAAAAAATTCTAGTACTTTAGTATTTAGCATAGACTTTTAGTATTTTAGTTTTTAGTAGAGAACTGTTCCTGTTCATAGCATGAATACTGGGATAGATAAAGCAGTGGTTAACTTTGTCTAGTCAAATAATCTTGATTTATATGTATATATGATGTGTGTTAATTATTTTTTACTCCAAATTTTACAATTTAAAGATAAATCATTACGGCCTAAAATATAGTAAATCTTCATTGTACAAGTTTCCAGCCAGTCACTAAAGTTCAAAAAGTTATTACCATGAAAAATGTCTCATAATATTCCAAAAATCAGTTATTTAAAACATAGGCAGTTCATTGAGAATGGATTGCAGACAACGATATTCAAACTAAGCATTAGCAGTCATTACAGACTCGAAGTAGGTTCATAATATGTGATTAAGTAGGAAAAGCTCTTTATCCCATTATCAATCCTTTGAGGCATATTAAAACAATAGAAAAAGTAACCTGAAGTGCTACAAACAATGTGTGTACGTGTGTGTTCAGCAGTAAAGATCGAATATGATTTTGTGGATGTATATGTTAGGGGTTTGCCTGGCATACAAAGTAAGTTTAAGTTTGGTGGTATTCACAGACTATAAACCTTCATAAAATCAGTGGTGCAAGCAGTAGTACCTCAAAAGTCTCAAGGGAATTGGTGAACATATATAAAGCAGTTACAGATGATAATCTGAAAACTCTAATTACAGGCTTACTGCAGTGTGAAATCTTTCATATTAAAAATAATGCCACAGTATATATTTACTGCCAATATATCAATGGTATGCTCAAATGTATCAATAAAATTATCAACAGATGGAACCTATCCTCTTAATGTTTCGTATTTGTTATCCAAAACCACAGTTAACCTTTTAACATAGAAACTGAACATGTTTTTTTCACCTAAGGAGCTGCAGAAAAATTTATTATTTCAATAATAGGCACTCATACCTTTTCTTTCTGCAGAAGTAGTTCACATAAGCACCTCAATGTGATCAAAATCATATATGTGTATGTGCTATGGCTTTTTATTTTTTCAAACACATGTTGGACGCCTTGGCCAACATAGGGGAGTGTGACACAAGCTGCATTCAAACAAGCTGCTCCTGTGTGTCTCTCTAGGCTGAGGTAGCATGTGTTCATTTCCCAGAGATACAAACCGTGTGGAGTGGAGGGAACAGCACCCCTGGGTATTCATTATTCTGGGTGATCACTTGAGAGTAGCCAATTTGAAACCACCTTGGCAGTAAGAAAGAAACCAATGTGATTTGAATAGAAGGTGCTGGCTCTTGAGCTTCTTTTTGCTGAATGTCATTAAACATGGATGGACTGTAAGTGTCTAAAATGGGGGTGCTTATCATGGAGAAACAGTGGGCTTGTTCGGCCACACAGAATGCTTCGTACAATTTTGTTCAGCATAAAAAAGGCAGAAGGGCAGCAAGCAATGCAGAAAGTGACAAACCATTAAGCTAATCCTATAAAGATCTGGCCTGTCAGGCGGCACATTTCCTGAATACTTAGAAAGCATGAGAGAGGCTTATTAATGGTTCATCACAGTTTTTGCACTGCTTACATTGCTAATATGCAAACACTGCCCTTTTTTAGTTTTGATTTTCAGCACATTAGGATGTCACTTCCATGGCTACTGTATTTTTTTGTCCTCCTGGGTAATTGAAGCATTACCATAGAAGACAATGATTGATGATGTCTTTAAAGGTCTAAAAAAGCACAGGCTATTTTTGAAACTGTGCCATGTCTATATAAGGAGAGAAGAAGGAACAATCTAAATGCTACAGTATGGTAGAGCAACAACAACAAAGCCCTGAGGCTTAGGTAGTCATCAAGGGTACTTTCATTTTTGGCTCCCACTCTGCACCCTTTTCTTTCCCTCTTTGAATTTACAGACTACTGCTGGGTTAGGGTAGAGAATGCTCTGGTGTGTGTTAGATGCTCAGTGTAATTAGACTATTGCGCTAGGAAGATTTGGCTCCACACTTCATTCCCTGGAGCTGTAAAGCTGTTCTTGCCTTTGAAAGCTGCTTGGCTGAGTTGAAAACAAGCAATAGTGATGATGATGGTGTGATTAGCATCATTTTGCATTTAACACAACAGCTTTCTGCATAGTATTTACAGTACTTAGAAACTATTATCATGTATACAAGTATCTTCCCGTATTGATTATTTGTCTTTTTCTTCCCCTTATCATCTTCTTTCAACTTTCTATCAGTGTGGATTCAATCCAATGAAAATTTAGTATGCATCTATAACACCTTCTTAGGCACTGGGAATACAAAACCACTTATTTATGTATTTTTATATTTCCTGTACAAATTCAGTCTTGTAAGATACACACATTGTAGCATGTAAATTTTATTCCAAAATATGGATTTTCTTTTCTTTTTTCTTTATCTTTGTGCAAATGAATAATAAAGGCAAAGAAAAAGAGGATTTTTATTTATTTACAATTTTTTTTTTTTTTTTGAGATGGAGTCTCACTCTGTCACCCAGGCTGGAGTGCAGTGGTGCTATCTCGGCTCACTGCAAGCTCCGCCTCCTGGGTTCACGCCATTCTCCTGCCTCAGCCTCCCGAGTAGCTGGGAATACAGGTGCCCACCACCACACCCAGCTAATTTTTTTGTATTTTTAGTAGAGACGGGTTTTCGCCATGTTAGCCAGGATGGTCTTGATCTCCTGACCTTGTGATCCGCCCGCCTCGGCCTCCCAAAGTGCTGGGATTACAGATGTGAGCCACTGCACCTGGCCTATTTATTTAAATTTTTATGAGTATTTAGTAGGTGCATATATTTGGGGATACATGAGATATTTTGATACTGGCACACAATGTGTAATCATCACAGAGAGGATTTTTTTTTTTTGAGGGACAGGAGAGTTAAAGGTGTAAACTCTAGGTTGGTTTCTGTCAATTCCTCTCTAGTCATTCAATCATTTTAAAAGACTCAAAAAGTAGGATCTACTTTAAATCATGTAAATTGGCCCCAAATATTTGATCTAGTACAAATTTAGCACATAACAAATAAATAAATAAAGCCCTTAAATCTAACCAAAGCAGTAGGAAATAGGTTACCAAAACTGTTTTTCCCCCCACAGTTGGAGTAATTTGGTCATGCAAACTTAGCCAAGTTAGTTAAATTTCTTAAAATTCTGTCCCTGTTTTATAAAATGAAAGAATACTATTTGGGCTGACATGATCATTCTGCATATTAAAGATAAGTTACAGACCGCAGTGTATAGCACATTGCAAGACCTCAAGAAATTAACATAATGCAGTATATGAACAATGCAAAGAAAACCAACAAATCAAAATATCCCTTTTGAAATTGGACAGAAATTGGTTTCTGCTCAGCATTTTTTGTTGGAAGACCCTCTTATGATGCTTCTAAATCTGTATTTTTTTTCTTTTTTTGGATATGAACTTTTTATAAACAAGAATGACATATTTAATTCATTTATTGATTTTTCCATATATTTCATGCATAATAGAACGTGGATGTGCTTAATAGTATAAAAGAAAATTAGGATACAAAGAGAACAGCTGAAGAAGAATTAAGTAAATTGCCTAAGATCACACTAAAAAATAATACAGAAGAAGAGAGAAAAAAATAACAGAGAAGAATGATTGAAAAGAATAGAGGATGAGAATATAGGTTCTAATACCTTGTCAGCTGGTCAACATTAGTTCTCAGATTAGAACAACACTTTCACTGAAAGATGAAGGAAAATTATTCTTCTCTGTATAATAAAGTCCTTGAGGGTGGCTTCACAACAAATTAATGTAATGTTAACATGTAATGTATCTAAAAATACCACTCCATGTTTCTAGTTTCTCCCTGGGGACCGTTCATGTGCTAATGCTCCTCCTCTTCACATATCTCTCCTCTCCCCACTTGTTGGCCACGCATTCTTATATCTCATTTCAACAACTAGTACATGACACCATATGGAATCCAGGACATGACACATGATGTCAGCCCAAACCTCTGACCTTCAGAAAGTCAAAGCTGTTAGGAAAAAAGACTTCCCAGGATCAAACCTCTCTGGATTCAAATACATACATGATTATTATATAATTTTCAAGTCTTGGACATGTCTTTCTATATCAGTTTCTCTATAGGAATGTTACCAGCAGATTAACATTAATTTCCAATTGCATTTGTTTTCCTGTCCAGGCTCTGAAACTGAAATTAGATTTTTATACAATCCAAGCCAAGCTGATATAATACACTTTTTGCATTAAGAGTTTTGCTTGACTGTTATTATACCATGTTTTACATGACAATGAGAAGTTAATTTGACTCCATTGTGATGTGCTTTTAGGCTCTGAACTTACTACATAATGAGGTACAATTTCTCCTTAACCTCAATATACTGACCTGCTGAGCAATATCCTGGATATCTCCAGGGCACCTGTCAAGAATGCTTTATTTCATATTCCACCCCCAAAACAAACATACACCAAAAATATTCAAACTTAAGAAATGTTCATGATACTGGAGAGGCATCACTAGGTTGTCTGGGAAAGGAGAAAAAATAATTATAACAATTACTATATACCGTCTTCAAGCATTATAATATGTTTTTCATTTTGTGAGATGTGTTGGATATTAAATCCTTTCTTACAAATCAGTTAAGAGGTCTTTTAATCCCTATTAATCTAATTTTTACACTGATAGGAATTGGATGACTTATAATAAATGAGGGATCAGAACAAGAATTCGGTTCAATAGTTAAAATAATTTTTAATTGATAGAAGGCACTAGTGAATAACCAGATGACTAAAAGTTTCTGGCATATCTGGAGATACCCAAAATAAGATCCTTGTTAATGCACTTAACTGTGTCCCCCTCAAAAAGCCATATGTTGAATCCCTAAACCACAGTAATTTAGAATATGATGACATTTTGAGGGAGGGCCCTAAAAGAGGTGATTAAACTAAAATGAAGCTCTTAGGGTGGGGCCTAATCCAATCCTCCGAAGAAACCACCCCTACCAACTCCTTGATCTTGGACTTCTAGTACCCCAAAATGTGAAAGATATATTTCTGTTGTTAAATTACCCAGTCTGTGGTACTCTGTTTTGGCAATCCTAGCCATAGTAAATCAGTTATTAATATGAGCTTCTTTATCAATATCTACATGAGTTGTTCCCATTAGTTACCTCATTCCTCAAACTGTAATGCAGACAATATGCCAAATAGCATACTTATTAATTGATAAATCTAATGTCTTATTTCCAAACTTTGATGTCTCTGCTTCATTTTGCATTGTCGATGATCCCTTATATTTCTATTCCCTTTGCTTCAAGACACAATTTACTTCCTGTTTTCCAGCTTTCTCCCTGACTTCTTACTAATGGATTCCTCTCTTCACCCATTACAGGCAAGTATTTCTGGGATATTGTACTCATCCTCTTTGTCTCCATGTTCTCACTAGAGGAAATTTTTATACACGTATACGTACAACTGTCTTCTAAATGCTGAAAAACTCCAAGTTTTGTCTCCATCAAACAGTCCTTTGAATTTGATAAAATACTTTATTATTATGTAATATTTAAACATATATTTATGTGATAGACATAGATTATTGTTAGTCATAATAATAAAACAAATATCCATGAATTCATGCCCCTTCCTAAGACAAAATATTACCATGCTTTTCTCCAATCCCACCTTCCTACTTTCCTATTGGGAAATAACCACTACCCTAGATTTTGCATTTGCATGCATCATTACCATACCACTTGAAAATATTTTTTTAATCTATTTAGATAATTCTAAATAAAATATCGATTTGGTTTTTTGT
This sequence comes from Pongo abelii, assembly GCF_028885655.2. Taxonomy (NCBI): domain Eukaryota; kingdom Metazoa; phylum Chordata; class Mammalia; order Primates; family Hominidae; genus Pongo; species Pongo abelii. The sequence continues at coordinate 142,192,557 of NC_071990.2, forward strand.
TTGTAATTATGGTGTCATATTACATGTGGTCTTGTGTGTTTTATTTTTTCATTTCACAGAGTTGTTTCTAAGATGCAACAATGTTGCACATAACTGCAGTTTGCTCTTTTTACTGCATTCTAATTTTTTTCCAAACACCTGAACTACATATCTAGAAGAAACAAAACCCAAAAATGTTACCATCAAGCCTGCTGCTCTTAAATCTAGAACCTACACAATATCAAAAAATATAATATTATCCTTAATATTTTTTCTCTTTCAATATATTTTCAATCAGTCATAAATCTGGATGATTTAATCTGTATGATGTTGTCCTCTCTTCACCCCTTCCAATGCCAGGTGTGAGTCCAAGGCATTAGCAGCTTGTGTCTGACTATTGCATTCACTTTCTAACTCTTCTCCATGCAAAACTTTCCCCTCTTCCCCAGAAATCCAGGTCACTCTCAATCTTAACTTTTGATCATTATTTGCCTTTGCCTGCAGGACACACTTCAAACTATCTTATATGGTATTCAAGATTTTTAAATCAATCTTTTAGGTGTCATAGTGAGAAATGCTACTTCCTCTTCTACTTCTTTTTTTTCAGAACCACATATTTAATTTGTGGGAAAAAAATGGCAGCACACATTGGTTCCTGGTTCAAAGCACATACTAAATCATTAACAACACCACTCCACTAAATTATTAGTGTAATCTCTTATCTCTGAAGCTATATATGACTGATCAACAATCCATTTAACATTCTATAAGGCTGGCTACATTGGGGATCTGGAGTAAATAGTGAGACTAGAGAATCCCATGAGCATTACTAACTACATTGCCTTACTTCTTTTGTGATTAAATTAGCTTATTAGTAAGAAATCCCATGACAGAATATCATTATAGTGAAGGAGATATTCAAGGAAACCACTCTTTGTGTTTCTGTCAATAACTCCATGGACAGGAAGAAAGATTATGATCCAGAATAAGTGCTTATTTCAGTGAAGACAAATTGCTGCTCATAGAGGTTTCCGATGTAATCAACCCATCATGTGAAGGAGGAGGGTGTCTCCTGGAGTAGGTTTTGTGTTAGAAGGTCAGAGTTGGTTTTGCACTGACCAAGCCATGACTATATTCTGGCCTATCAAAGTGAAAAGTTTATAATGTGAAACTAAATACAACCTCTTATCAGTCTACCATGGCTACTTTGTTCATATAAACCTACTTACAAGTATAATGCTGCTTTCTGCCAAAACCCAACAGACATTGCTGCAATTCACTTACTGGGGCATGAACAGGCTCCATACAACATTCAGCACAACCTCAGGCACTTCCGCTGCATTGGATCTGTTGGGTTTTAAAAGGTACATGATAGAGTCACTCACATTACTGCTGGAACAAGCTAGACACCTATCATATTCTCTGAATTTCACTGAAACTTGGAAGAATATGTACTAGTTTGAGTCTCTTACTTAGTGGTAAGAGTTATTAGGTGCAGTGTCCTGTGCTTATAATGAGGAGTATCCTATAATGACTCAGACACTGAATTCCAGAGAGGTCAGACACAAAATAGTACCTACTGTGTCATTCTCTATGTATAAAGTTCAAAAACTGGCAAAACAAGTGGTGGTTGAAATCAGGATGTGGTTGGCGTTGAGGAGGATGAGAATTTGTAAATGGGAAGATCCATAAAAGAGCTCTGGGATTCATATAATTTTCTATTTTTTTATTTGTGTAATTGGCACATGGGTGTGTTCACTTTCTGATAAATACATCAAGTAGTTTACTTATGATTTGTGCTTTCCTTTAAATATGTTATACTTTGATTTTTAAAAATTGCTTAAAAAACTAGATAGCTCTCATGGAAGGGCTAGAAAAGAACAAGCTCCCCAATGCTCCCCAAGATAAGCATGTATTAACAATATTCCAAGATACTCACACAGGCTGGCTTAAGGGGAACTAATTTTCCAATTCCTGGAAAATCTCACAATCATCCTGCAAAAATAACTTTTTGGAGAAATGTCCGGCATAGCTTCTATTGCCTCCCGTCGGTAGACTGGGGCCCTGCACAGAACTTCACTTGAAAATCAATCACATGTGAGTTACGTGATTTGCAAAACCTAGGTCAATGCCTTTAGCTGCAAAAGAGGCTTTGAAATGTATGTTGAACAATCTTTTGTTTTGTTCATGTTTATTTACTCTGTGTATTAGTCTATTCTCACACTGCTGATAATGATATACCCAAGACTAAGTAATTTATAAAGGAAAGAGGTTTAATTGTCTCACAGTTCAGCATGGATGGGGAGGCCTCACAATCATGGCAGAAGGTGAAGGAGAAGCAAAGTCACATCGTACTTCCTAGGTTCAATGGGGGTTCAGGCATTGGGTAAATACACGTGTTCTAAATGAAAGAAATTGGCCAAAACAAAGGGGCTACAGGCCCCATGCAAGTCCAAAATCCAATAAGGCAGCCATTAAACTTTAAAGTTCCAAAATGATCTCCTTTGACTCCATGTCTCACATCCAGGTCCCACTGATGCAAGACATGGGTTCCCATGACCTTGGGAAGCTCCACCCCTGTGGCTTTGCAGGGTACAGCCCCCTCCCAGCTGCTTTCATGGCTGTCATTGTCAATGGCTTTTCCAGATGCATGGTGCAAGCTGTCAGTGGATCTACCATTCTGGAGTCTGGAGGACAATGGCCCTCTTTTCACAGCTCAATTAGGCAATGTCCCAGTGGGGACTCTATGTGGGGGCTCCCATCCCACATTTCCCTTCCACACTGCCTTAGCAGAGGTTCTCCTTGAGGGCACCACCCCTGCAGCAAACTTCTGCCTGGACATCCAGGCATTTCCATACATCCTCTGAAATCTAGGTGGAGGTTCCCAAACCTCAATTCTTGACTTCTGTGCACCAGCAGGCTCAACATCACATGGAAGCTGCCAAGGCTTGGGGCTTGCACCTTCCAAAAATACTGCCTCAGCTGTACCTTGGCCCCTTTTGGGCATGGCTAGAGTGGCTGGGATGCAGGACACCAAGTCCCTAGCCTGCATGCAACAAGGGGGCCTTGGGCCCAGCCCAGGAACCAATTATTTTTCCCCCTATGCTTCCAGGTCTGTGATGGAAGAGGCTGCGGCAATGGTTTCTGACATGCCATGGAGACATTTTCCCCATTGTCTTGGTGACTAACAATGGGCTTCTTGTTACTTATGCGAATTTCTGTAGCTGGCTTGAATTTCTGCCTAGAAAATGGGTTTTTCTATTCAATTGAATTGTTATGCTGCAAATTTCCCCAACTTTTATGCTTTGCTTTCTCTTGAAAGCCTTGCTGCTAAGAAATTTCACCAGATACCCTAAATCATCTCTCTCAAGTTCAAAGTTCCACAGACCTCTAGAGCAGAAGCAAAATGTGGCCAGTCTCTGCATAGCAAGAGTGACCTTTGCTCCAATACCCAACAAGTTCTTCATCTCCATCTGAGACACACAGACTAGATTTTACTGTCCATATCACCATCAGCATTCTGGTTGAAACCATTCAACAAATCTCTATGAAGTTACAAACTTTCCCACATCTTCCTGTCTTCTGAGCCCTCCAAGTCTGTAGGAAGTTTCAAACTTTCCCACATTTTCCTGTCTTCTTCTGAGCCCTACAAATTGTTCCAACCTCTTCCTGTTACACAGTTCTAAAGTTGCTTCCACATTTTCAGGTATCTTTACAGCAGCATCCCACTCTACCAGTAACAATTTACTTTATTAGTCTGTTCTCATGTTGCTAATAAAGACATACCAAAGACTGGGCAATTTTTAAAGGAAAGAAGTTTGATTCACAGTCCAGCATGGCTGGAGAGGCCTCACAATCATGGCAGAAGGTAAAGGAGGAGCAAGGCATGTCTTACATGGTGGCAGGCAAGAGAGCATGTGCAGGGGGACTCCCGTTTATAAAACCATCAGATCTTATGAGACTTATTCACTATCATGAGAACAGCACAGGAAAGACCCACCCCCATGATTCTATTATCTTCCACTGGGTCCCTCCTGTAACACATGGAAATTATGGGAGCTACAATTCCAGGTGACATTTTGGTGGGGACAAAGCCAACCACATTCTGCTACATTAAGAAGTCCTTTTACCAAGAAACTATGCTTTATTCCTATCTGTTATCTCCATGTTTATTATCACACCTAGCTTTCATTTCATAATCACTTACTAAGTACCCCCTATCTATAAGTCACTGAGGTAGCTATGAAAAGAAACTCATGAATGAAAAGAAATTCCAACACATGGAGTCTCATATTCTAGATGCAGAGTGTTAAATTACATTAAATTTGGTCCAAAGCTGTCTCCATAGGTAGCAAACTGCAATTGAACTTAGTATGTTGTATTAGTCTGTTTTCGTACTGCTATAAAGATACTACCTGAGACTGGGTAATTTATAAACAAAGGAGGTTTAATTGACTTAGATTTCTAGCATGGCCTGGAAGGCCTTGGAAAACTTACAATCATGGTGTAAGGTGAAGAAGAAGCAAGTATCTTCTTCACAAGGGGCCAGGAAAGAGAGGCGGTGAAGAGAAAAGTGCCCCTTATAAAACCATCAGATCTCATGAGAACTCACTCACTATCACAAGAACAGCATAGGAAAAACAGTCCCCATGATCCTATCCCCTCCCACATGGTCCCTCCCTTGATGCATGGGGATTACAATTTGAGATGAGATTTGGGTAGGGACACAGGGCCAAACCATTTCATTCTGCCCATGGCTCCTCCAAATTTCATGTTCTCACATTTTAAAACACAATCATGTTGTGATGGTTAATACTGAGTGTCAACTTGATTGGATTGAAGGATGCAAAGTATTGATGCTGGATGTATCTGTGAGGGTGCTGCCAGGCAGAAAAATGTGAAAAGGCAAGACTGGCCTAGCCTCCAAGACTATACCTTTCTCCCATGCTGGATGCTTCCTGCCCTCAAACATCAGACTCCATCAGACTCCAGGGTCTTCAGTTTTGAGATTTGGACTAGCTCTCCTTGCTGCTCAAACTTGCAGACAGTCCATTGTGGAACCTTGTGATCATGTAAGTTAATACTTAATAACTCATATATATGTGTATATATATACACATATATATGTATATATATACATATATATGTGTATATATATACACATATGTGTGTGTGTATATATATATATATGTGTATATATATGTATATATATACACATATATGTATATATATGTATATATATACACATATGTATATATATACATATGTGTATATATATACACATATATATGTGTATATATATATCATATAAGTTCTGGCTCTCTAGGGAACCCTGGCTAATACAGATTTTGGTACCAGGAGTGGCTTGAGAGGAATAGAATATTAAGGATGGAGTTCTTTCATTGGTTTTGGGGTTTCTGGAGTTGGGTGCTTAATATGATTAGACCCAAAAATGTGAAGGACTCTACTTCTAATGGTATGGAGAACACCGATATTCCTTGGCATGAACTGTTTAGAGAGTTATGTGAAATAAATGCAATTGACACTCCTGATTCACCGCTCATGAGAGGCAAGGAGTTTAGTGACTCTATACATAATACCATTGACCATATGTGGAGAACCAAGGAACATAATGAAGCTGGTTAATTGCTCCTAAGTTCAGTGAACAAAGTGATGAAAGAAAACAACCAACTCAGGTATCTTGTCTCCTGGCTTCAGAAGCAGATACTGAGTCTCAAATCTGCTAAGATTGCCCTGAGTGAGAGTCTTATCTCCTAGAGTGAAAGAGCTGAAATTGTGGAAAAACAGACACAAGGTCTTATCATGTGAGTGGCTGACCTCCAATGAAAGTGCATGCACAGCCTCGTCAGGTGTCTACTGTTAAAGTGAGGGCATTGATTGGAAAAGAATGGGACCCTGTAACTTGAAATGGGGAAGTGTGAGAGGACTCTGATGAAGCCAGGGACATGGATGAAGCTTTTTTGCAGATGGAACAGCTTCCCCATCACCAGTAGTGGCACCCCTGACATCCTTGTTTGCTTCTAGACCTATAATTAGACTAAAGTCCCGCTGGGCCCCTAGAGGTCAGGTAGAGAGTGTGACCCATGAGGAGGCGCACTACACTCAAAAAGAACTGCTTTAATTCTGTAACATATATAAACAGAAATCTGGAGTACAGGCATGGGAATGAATATTAAAGGTTGAGATAATGGTGGAAGGAACACAGAGTTGGATTAGGCTGAATTTATTGATTTGGGCCCACTAAGTAGGGACTGTGCATTTAATGTTGCAGCTTGGGAGTTAAAAAAAGGTTCTAAGAGTTTATTTGCTTGGTTAGCTAAAATACGGATTAAAAGATGGCCCACTGTGAGTGAGCTGGAAATGCCTGATCTCCCTTGGTTTAATGTAGAGGAAGGGATGAGAAGGCTTAGGGAGATTGGGATGGTGAAGTGGATTAGTCACTTTAGACCTACTCATCCCAGCTGGGAGGGTCCAGAAGATATACCCTTGACCAATGCCTTGTAAAATAGATTTATGAGGGTATCTTTGAAGAGCCCTGTAATTGCTCTACTCTGTATGTCAGATCTAACAGTGGGAACCACAGTCACTCAACTACAAAATTTAAATATGATGAGAATAATTGGATCCTGAGGCAGCAGGGGCCAAGTGGTGGAACTCAGCCATCAAAGGCAAGGTGGGCATAGCTATTGTAATGGACAGCAGATACAAAGCAGCAATCATACTAGTCTGACTCATGTAGAGCTCTAGCATTGGCTAATTAATCATGGTGTTCCTAGAAGTAAAATTGATAGGAAGCCTACTGCATTCCTACTTAATTTATACAAGCAGAAAACTTCTAGGTCAAATGGAAAAAAGGCTAATTTGTACTATGAAAACAGAGAATCACAGCCCCTCAATCAATTTCTAGACTTGAGCCAATTTACAGACCCAGAATCCCTTAAATGAAAGGAGGCAGGGTCCTCTTGAGGAAGGACCCCACTACATAACCAATAATTTATGCAGTAAAACTTTTTCCCATCCTTTGCCAATGAGATCTCTGGCCTTTTACCAGGGAATCTGTGCATTGGAAAAAGGGAAATGATAATACATTTTGGGGACCACTGGACACTGGCTCTGAGCTGATGTTGATTCCAGGGTACCGAAAACATTATTGTGGTCCTACAGTTAAAGTAAGGGCTTATGGAAGTCAGGTAATTAATGGAGTTTTAGCTCAGGTCCAAGTTACAGTGGGTCAGTGGGTCCTTGGACTCATCCTGTGGTCATTTCCCCAGTGCCAGAATGCGTAATTGGCATAGACATACTTAGCAGCTGGCAGAAAACCTACATTAGCACCCTGACCAGTAGGGTGAGGGCTTTTAGGGTGGGAAAGGACAAATGGAAGCCATAAGAGCTGCCTTTACCTAGAAAAATAGTAAATCAAAAACAATATTGCATCCCTGGGGGGATTGCAGAGATTAGTGCCACCATCAAGGACTTGAAAGACGCAGGGGTGGTCTTCCCACCACATCCCCATTCAACTCTTCTATTTGACCTGTGCAGAAGACAGATCAATCTTGGATAATGACAGTGGATTATCATAAGCTCAACCAAGTGGTGACTCCAATTGCAGCTGCTGTACCAGATGTGGTTTCATTGCTTGAGCAAATTAATACATCTCCTGGTACCTGGTATGCAGCCATTGACTTGGCAAATGCCTTTTTCTCCATTCCTGTCCATAAGGCCTGGCAGAAGCAATTTGCCTTCTGCTGCCAAGGCCAGCAGTATACCTTTACTGTCTTACCACAGGGATATATCAACTCTTCAGCTTTGTGTCATAATCTTATTCCGAGAGACATTGATAGCTTTTTGCTTCCACAAGATATCACACTGGTCCATTACATTGATGACATTATGCTGATTGGATCCAGTGAGCAAGAAGTAGCAAACACACTGAACTTATTGTTGAGACATTTGCGTACCAGAGGATGGGAAATAAATCTGACTAAAATTCAGGGACCTTCTACCTCAGTAAAATTTCTAGGGGTCTGTGGTATGGGGCCTGTTGAGATATTCCTTCTAAGATGAAGGGTAAGTTGCTGCATTTGGCCCTGCTACAACCAAGAAAGAGGCACAACGTCTAGTGGGCCTATTTGGATTTTGGAGACAACACATTCCTCATTTGGGTGTGTTAATCCAGCCTATTTATCAAGTTACTTGAAAAGCTGCCAGTTTCGAGTGGGGTCCAGAACAGGAGAAGGCTCTATAACAGGTCCAGGCTGCCATGCAAACTTCTCTGTCACTTGGGCCATATGACCCAGCAGATCCAATGACGCTTGAGGTGTCAGTGGCAGATAGCGTTGCTGTTTGGTGCTTTTGGCAGGCCCCCATAAGTGAATCACAGTAGAGGCCTCTAGGATTTTGGAGCAAGGACCTGCCATCTTCTGCAGATAACTACTCTCCTTTTGAGAGACAGCTCTTGGCCTGTTACTGGACTTCGGTGAAAACTGGAAGTTTGACTATGGGTCATCAAGTAACCATGTGACATGAACTGCATATTATGAACTGGGTCCTTTCTGACCCATCTAGCCATAAAGTGGGTCTTGCACAGCAGCATTCCATCATCAAATGGAAGTGGTGTATATATGTGACCAGGCTTGAACAGGTCCTGAAGGCACAAGTAAGTTACATGAGGAAGTGGCTCAAATGCCCATGGTCTCCACTCCTGCCACCCTGCCTTCTCTCTCTCAGCCTGCACCAATGGCCTTATGGGGAGTTCCCTATGATTAGTTGACAGAGGAAGAGAAAAATAGGGCCTGATTCACAAGTGGTTCTGCAAGATATGCAGGTACCACCCGAAAGTGGAGAGCTGCGGCACTACAGCCCCTTTCTAGGACATCCTTGAAGGACAGCGGTGATGGGAAATCTTCCCAGTGGGCAGAACTTCGAGCAGTGCACCTGGTTGTGTACTTTGCATGTAAGGAGAAATGGCCAGATGTGTGATTATATACTGTTTCATGGGCTGTAGCCAGTGGTTTGGCTGGATGGCCAGAGATTTGGAAGAAGCACAAATAAAAAATTGGTGACAAAGAAATTTGGGGAAAAGGTATATAAATGGACCTCTCTGAGTGGTCCAAAACCACTCAGATATTTGTATCCCATGTGATGTCTCACCAATGGGGACCTCAGCAGAGGAAAATTTTACTAATTAAGTGTATAGGATGACCTGTTCTGTGGACACCACTCAGCCTGTTTCCCCAGCCACCCTGTCATCACCCAATGGGGTCATGAACAAAGTGGCCATGGTGGCAGGGATGGAAGTTGTGCATGGACTTCAATTCACCAAGGCTGACCTCGTGTGGCCACTGCTGAGTACCCGTGCTTGCTGGTTGTGCTCTCTGAACCTCTCCTGGTGTGCCCCATTCATAATTATTGTGCCCCATTCACAAGTTATTCTTTGCTCAAATAAACTCTGTCAAATTTAATTTGTCTGAAGTGTTTCTTTTAAGAGGAGACATATATCCAAATAACTAATTAAAATAATATGAAAGATGTCAAAATAAAAGTATAAATAAAGGTCTGTGGAACACAAACAGAAAGCACTTAAGTAGCCTGAGGTCAAGGAAGGTGTTATAAAGATACTCAATAAATATTTGCAGTAAGTACATGACATTTGTCAAAATATTTAACTTCTTTAGTTTGCAGAGAAATCTACCACTCATTTTAGGTAAAATGTAAAAGAAATAAAATGAAGAAGAATATTATACTTGGCAGCTATAAATCAATATAATTACCTCCTAGATATACATTTGGTTTCTTGCTTATTGGGTTACGGTTTGAGCTGAATCACTTCTACATTTCTTAAACCGCATAAATATTAAAAATATGAGTAGATATACAAGGTTTTATTCATATGGATATTCTGTTTATGTATACCTTCAATATGTGTGCATACGTATATGTACATCTACATCTATCTACCAATTAATTTATCTATAACATATTTCAGAGTGCATTGATGTGAATATACTGAGATCAAGTGGTCTTTCTGTAAAGCAGATTCTGTTTCTGGTAGTTATGGGCCAGGTGATTGAGGCCAACCCTCCTACTGAGGACAACTCAAAGAGCTGGATGAAATTATTTAAAAAATCAGCTTAAGAGCCTTGAAGAGATTGAGGAATCTGTAGGCCAAAATCTTAGGAAAGAGGAGATAACCCCAAATTTTTTGTACTTTAAAGGCATTTGCCAATCAGTAAGAAAAAACTGTGAAGTTGAAATACAATTACATTGGCCTCTGTGAGTGGAAAGCTCAAGCTTTATGAAAGTTATGAAATTGATTTATAAAGGAAATAAGTTTATAATATAACATTTACAACATAAACTTACGAAATACAATAATTTTAATTATACAAGAAATTAAGCTCAGGCATTAAACTGCAGCCCTAAAGGGATAAACCTTTAAAGTAAAGAAATATCTGAAGTAAACCACTATGAATTTACTGCTCACCTTGGTTTTGCATCACTTGGAGAATGAAGGAAGTCCGAAGCCTTCAATATGGATTAAAGTGAGACAGGTAGTATTTCCTATCCCCTAAAAGAAGCAAAAATATTGTCTTCCTTGAAGGAGGAGTGAATTTTTTAACCTTATTTTCCTTCTACTATATATTTTAAAATAAAATAAATGAACATCTAACAAGCAAAAGTAACCAGGCTTTTATAGAAACAAGAAATCATGAATAAGATATGGAAAATATAACAATATAAACAAATTGTTTCAGAAAATTACATCTTGAATGTATCAAACAGGGAATACAAAACAATTGTCATTCCCATAGTTGATACAATAAAAGGAAATCTTGAAAAAAAAATTTTAAGGAACACGGAGTGCAGATTTCAAAAGGAACCAAATAGAAATTTTAGTATTGAAAAGTAAAATAGCAACAGTTATAAACTCAATGGATCAATGTCACCCAAGATTAGAAATAGCTAAGGAGAGAAATAAGGAGCTAAATAGGTCAGTGAGAATTATCCTTTGGCCTCTGAAGCTGCAGAGGATGAAAAGTACAGAAGTACAGTTAAGAGAAACAGAACACTCGGTGAGAAATTCTAATTTCAATGACGACAAGTTGCTGATCTCTCCTTGATGTAAGGAAGAGTCATATACAATCAACCTGCCATATAAGTTAAATTAATCAAATCATCTAAATTAATTAAGTCAATTAAATCAATTAAACATACATAGTTGATTTAAATGAAGAAAGAGAGAAAATGGAGCAGTAAAATATTAGCAGCATTTCAAGAATTAAGTCTGGATGTTACAGATTTTTAAAAGATATCAATTGATACACTCAAAATGCCTAAGATTTCTAAGAAGGAATACAACTAGAAGTTGTATTAGAAAGACTACAACTAGAAGTTGTATTAGAAAGACTACAACTAGAAGTTGTATTAGAAAGACTACAACTAGAAGTTGTATTAGAAAGACTACAACTAGAAGTTGTATTAGAAAGACTACAACTAGAAGTTGTATTAGAAAGACTACAACTAGAAGTTGTATTAGAAAGACTACAACTAGAAGTTGTATTAGAAAGACTACAACTAGAAGTTGTATTAGAAAGACTACAACTAGAAGTTGTATTAGAAAGACTACAACTAGAAGTTGTATTAGAAAGACTACAACTAGAAGTTGTATTAGAAAGACTACAACTAGAAGTTGTATTAGAAAGAATACAACTAGAAGTATCATTGTCAAACTACCAAAAAAAAAAAAAAAAAGTAGAGAGAAATATCTTGAAAGCATCTTGAGAAAAACAAATAAAGATTTTTACAAAGGCTGGTTGACTTCTATATCAACAATGGAAACTAGAAGCCAAAGCATAGTATCAACATGATGAAAAAAATTATCTTTCATGTAGAATTCTATACCCATCAAGACATACTAAGGAAGATGGCTAAATGAAGATTATTTTTTAGTCCAAAAAAAAACCCCAAACTTAAAAACATTGTTATGCAGAAGGAAAAATATCTTGTTTATTCATTTTTTAGGCTTACTACTTATTTTACTAACATTTTAAGAAAAAACAAAAATGGGTACTCAAAACAAGAGTAAATCCAAATCAACTTAGAATGTATACAATAATATTAATAAATAATATTTTCTAAAGTCTTAAAATAGATGGAATTAATGTATATGGCACCAATATGATATAAGTTCGAAGGGCAGTAAAATAAGTTTTATTCACACTTGGGTAAGTTCCTTGGACTGTTGCAGATGAGGCTAAAATATGCGTTAACATCATATTTTTATAAGCTAATGATGTTTGATGCAATTTCTAGGATAACTACTAAAGGGATAGAAATGGAATGTATACCGTCCAAACAAATCTAAGTTAAAATTGAGACAATAAAACACACACACACAATTGGAAAGAACTTTCCAATTGATCCTTTTCCGTTTATTTGGTTATTTATATTTCTATTATTAGACCTCCAATGAGTATTTCAATATGTACATTTATTTTTTTAAAAAAGGTCAATGCATTTTATTTAAAACAATGAAAAAGATTTTTACATTTACTATATTTTATTATATTTGATTATACTTTCATTGCAACTTACATCTCTAGTTATTTCTTTATTTTATTATAAAACTGATATCTATATCACCTTGCATATGTAAGGAAAGGATGAGGTTAAAGTACCCCCATAAAGAATCATTTAGTATTTCTTTTTATCACTCTTATCTTTCTATTACTCTTATTCTTATGTCACCCTACATGGAGTTAAGCATAGTTGAGTTACCAATCAAATACTTATTAGCCAAAGAAGTTAATATTAAGTTAGAAACTCTCTGCTTTCTTTATTTATTTATTCAGTCAGGCATTTATCCATTTGCAAATTAATTCATTTATTCAAAGTTGTTTAAGTGCCAACACCATTGTAGGTATTAGGTGTTAAGATATAATAAAAATAAAACAAGAAATTTAAAAGTCTGACTTTGTGGCTATTGCATTCTATTAAGAGACTCAGACAAAATGCTTTGCAGATGAACAAATAAAGTATAGAGTGTGTTAGCTGGTGACAAGAAAAAAAATAAAGCAATGAAGGTAGGCGTCAGTGTCAGGGATAGAGTAATTTAGATAAGGGGAAAGACAAGTCTTCACTGAGCATTAGACAAATGTGTCAAGATCTGAAGAAGGTGAGAGAGTGCACCATGATATTATCTAAAGAAAGATTGTTCCTGGAAGAGGAAAAGGTGTTTTTACCCAGTGATGTTTGCTGTGTAAGGGTCTGTTATCACATCAGATCCCAGAAAACTAGAAATGACTCATCCATTGAATTAAGTTAAGCATTTGACATAACATGATTTCATTATGTAGAATGATTTTAAATGCATTTGAGTCATATTTCGTTATTAGAATTAAACTTATGTTTGTGTTCTATTTTATCAGTGATATTGTAGTAATATGGTAAAAAGAAAAGTTTTGGAATACTATTCCAGTCAGCGTAATTCTGAGGAAGTTGTTTGAAAATGGCAGGTTACATTTCCTCACAACAGTGTCACTACTGCTACACAAATAAAAAAAATCAATTTTTAAAATATGCTGTAATCTGCTACTTCACACTAATGCCATATGGTCATCATTTTATAATTAATTGATAAATTAGCATCCATGTATACAAGTATATTGGTATTCTAACATAATATTTATTTTTGCAGAAGTCATTATAGTTTCCAAATGATTTTACATATTTGAGTTTTATAATGCTCCTGCAAGTAAAGTGACATCTGTTTTTAATAGATCTCCAGTGGAAATTTCAGAAGATGTAGATTGCCCAGTTTGAATGTAAAGAGAAAGTATCAAATCAGAGCTAGATACTCATGCTCTCACACATTATATGTAGTGTTCATCCTAATAGTCCTTGTTATGTACATATTTTAAAAGAAATTTCTCAAATACAACATATCTGAATATGAAAAAATGCATTATTTTTATTTGTGAAGATTATAAGGTTTTTAATTTCTGTCCTCGTTAGAAATTATCCTAGTTACTAGAAATAGAAAAAAATACACATTTTTCTTTTTATGACAAATGGGATGATTTAATAGATTACATAAAATGTGAAAAATGTGACATAAAAATGTGCACAAGCTGTTAGAATGAGTATTTACTACTTAAATTTAGAGTTTTATAAGACAAACATTTATAGATGCATGATGTAGAACTTGTTAAACCCCATCAGATTTCAATGCAGAAGGAGGGCATTCACACATCTATGTTTGAGTGTTACATTTTTTTATTTTAAAGTTGCTTTGGGAAATGAATATTTGTGGGGGGTTTTTCCCATTAATGAAAGATAAGCAATTTTGTGTTCATCTTGCCTCGTTGATGTATACTTTCAGATCTTAAGCCTTTAGTGATTTTCCAGAGCCTTAGGACAAGACATGTATCTCAGTTAATTTTTGTTTCCATAAGAGAATACCTGAGACTGAGTAATTTATAATGAACAGAAATTTATTGTTTCAGAATTCTGGAGGGTAGGAAGTCCAAGTTTGAGGGTCAGCATCTGGAGAGGATCTTCTTGCAGTGTCAACCCATGGCAGAAACAGAAAGACGAGAAAAGGCTAAACTTGCTATTTTACAACGGCACCAGTCTCACCCATGAGGATAGAGCCCTCACAGCCTAATCACTTCTTAGGGTGCTCACTTAATACTGTGACAATGGGAATTAAATTTCAGCATAAGTTTTGAAGTGATCTAACATTCAAATGATAACAACCTACTAACCTCGATACTTCATCAAAAGGTGAATGGGGGAAACTGTATTAGAGAATGTGATGGTTAATACTGAGTGTCAACTTGACTGGATTGAAGGATGCAAGGTATTGTTCCTGGATGTGGCTGTTAGGGTGTTGCCAAAGGAGATTAGCATTTGAGTCAGTGGACTGGGGGAAGACGACCCACACTCAATCTGAGTGGGCACAATCTAATCAACTGCCAGTACAGCTAGGATAAAAGCAGGCGGAAGAACGTGGAAAGACTGGATTGGCCAAGTCTTCTGGCCTCCATCTTTCTCCTGTGCTGGCAGCTTCCTGCCCTCGAACATTAGACTCCAAGTTCTTCACCTTTTGAACTTTTGGACCTATACCAGTAGTTTGCCAGGGAGTCTTGGGACTTTGGCCACAGACTGAAGGCTGCACTGTCGGCTTCCCTACTTTTGAGGTTTTGGAGCTCAGACTGGCTTCTTTGCGCCTTAACTTGCAGGCAGCCGATTGTGGGACTTCACCTTTAGATCCTGTGGGTCAGTACTCCTTAATAAACTCCCTTTCATATAAATGTCTATCCTATTAGTCCTGTCTCTCTAGAGAACCATGACTAATACAGAGGAATAAATGTAACATCTTCTGCATTCAAATTTTAGTACAATAATTGATAAACCAACCTAAATTTTTCCAAAGGTTTATCAGTGAAAATACACAGTGTTTTAGTTCCCTTTGGCTTCTGTAATAGATACTACAAACTTGGTGGTTTAAAACAACAAAGATTTATTCTCTCAAAGTTTAGTCTTGATTTCAGCTTTTATTTTAGGTTCAGGCAAGGTTGCGTAGAAAAGAGAATATTTACACAAATTTAGACACACACAGAAGAAGGGAAGGCAATATAACCACAGTAATGGGAGGCAAAAACTGGAGTGATGTAGCCACAAGTCAAACAATGCCCACAGCCTGAAGAGACAAGGAAAGGATTTTCACCTAAAGCTCCAGAGGAAGCACAGACCAGGCAACAGCTTGATTTTGGCTCAGCGAGAATGATTTTGAATTTCTTCATTTTCTTGCTGGTGCCCTTCCGTGAAACTAGTAAATTCATTGTTTAGCTCACGTCTTGCATTAAAAACAGAAAAAATTACTCTTCATGAATTCCAACATTCAAGTTTGTACAGCTAAAGCTTTCTCAAACAAACTACAGATATAGACTTTCATTAGAAGGGTTAAGTTGCATTTGGTAACTGCATAAGTACTGATTGGCTTCATATATTATGAATAATTTCAAATATATCTTTTTACACAATAAAAAATATAGGATTTTCTTTGCTTTCTTTTTCCTGTGAATAAATTTTATTATTCCAATGTTATTTTTAAGATAATTTTATTTTTAACCATTTTCAATAGCCCTGGAATAATTGGCTTATTAATAATTATTTTGTTGAATTTTTGTTTGAATGTGGAAACCTACTGAAGTCATATTCTAGTCTGACATAAACTTTTTAAAAATACCTCTAGTGATGGACATTCTACCAATATTTGGAGAGGTTTATTCCAGTGTTTGATTACACTCAAAGTTTTTCTTTTCATCTAAACTACCATAACACATTTGTTACTATAAAAAGAACCTTCTGATCCATGAAATTGTACTTCATATAATGTACATAAAATGTAATTAGCTTTTATATAAATGCAAACCATTACTAAATTATTTCTGTTTCCTTTCACTCCATAATACAAGTTTTATTTTTTAATACTTCTCTCTGTTGGGTTTATTTTTCTTCTTTTATTATGTTGGGTTTCTCTGTTTCTACTAATATTGTGCACCTACAAGTGTCTAGTAGGTATTTATTAATTTATAGAATGCTAAGCTTGAAAAAGGTTTTTAAAGGCTATTCATCATAGTTGACTGCAAGACCACACACTTTATGTCAAGTTCAGAAGAGACATTTTCTGACCACATATTGGATGTTGGGATGCTGGCCATCACTCACCTTCACTAAGAAGGAGAATGGATTCTTTTTTTTTCCTCTCCTGGGTACAATGAAATTTTCTTAAATTCTTCTGGGTTAATAATTCATTTAGAATATTCTCACATCTGCCTTGGGGGAAAATATTGTGCTTTAAAAAAAAGCCACTTTTTAATTCTCTACAGATTATAGTTTTTATACGGCAAAAGAAATTGGTGTAAACACCACCACTTTTCCTATATGAAAAACATGTAGTGGCTGTCAAATATAGTTCACTTTGTGTATGTGTGTTTGAAAATGGAGTTAAAGTTTTATTTTATACCTATGTCACAAATCATTTATTTGCTTCGCTTTAGCTCATAGAAACATCAAGTTAAAGTGCATATTAAAATAGGAAACAAAGCATGTGACCATATGATGATACAATTGCAACCTGAAAAATCCTTTCCCATGTTGGTTGGTCATATAATATTTTTCAGCTTTCTTTTTGAAGTTCATATATATTGTCCTCTCATCTGTCACAAAAAACTTCCCTTTAATTGACAGGAAGGAAAAATAATAACTTTAAAAAATGCAATGTGTATTATGCAGTTTTTTCAGGTTGTGTAATAGCCTTAAACACATAAACTTCACCTTTAATCTCCAATCTGATTATCATTAAGATACCCTAGAAAATAAGAAGCAAAAAATTTAAAATCATATGTGCCATTACTCAGGCAAACATCTAATATCATCATTTTCATCAGTAGTTTTCTAGAAAGTGAGTTCAAATATAATTTATAAATATACAAATACACTAAGGAACATGTTCTAGATATTTACAAAGTAAATGCATAACCACCTGATTTTAATATGACAATACATCTTTTTCCTTTTTGCTCAACTCCAAGAGTCTTATAATATTTGGGAACATTATAAAAATGTAGCATCATGAAATTAACTCTATAACATTTATATGAATTAATAGCTTAAAATGAGAAAGCATTTACTTTTATTACAAATACATAGAGAGAAAATAAAATTAATGGAATCTCTGTGATTTAAATTCATTTTTAAGGATTTGAAATTAATTCTCCCTTTTCACATATTTTACTACTTGAATGTAGTACAGGAAAATTAATTTCTTTGCTACTGCACTCATGAAAATAAGTAGAGGAAAGAGATGTCAAACTGAAATAAAAACAGGATTCAACTGGGGGAAGAAGATATTTCTTTTCCTTTCCTTTTCCCCATGTATATATATTTTCAGCCACAAATTAATGAAGTGCCCCTGTAAGGCATGTGAATAGGGACAGAGGGGACTCAGAGAACAGGGGTGCCTAAGTACTCACTTGCCAGTTTCTTCAGAGTTCTGGATGTTCTTTAAGCCTTCATTCAATCAAAGGACTGGAGGTCTTACTATTAACTGACATCAGGATAAGTTTGGTTTAGACTGTTGTCTAAAAACTAATGCCTACACGTGTTTCAAAAGTCCTTGTCTCAATCCGAAGCCAATCTGTAAAGGCTATGTATTATATGATTTCAACTCTATGACATTCTGGAAAAGGCAAAACCACGGAGGCATTAAAATGGTCAGTGGTTGCCAGGAGTTTGTAGGGGAGGGAGGGATGAATAGGTAGAACACACATGAGTTTTAGAGCAGTCAAACTTCTCTGTATGATACTATAATGGTATTAGGTTGGTGCAGAAGTAATTGTGGTTTTTGCCTTTACTTTTATGGCAAAAACCACAATTACTTTTGCACCAACCTAATAGATACATGTCATTACACATTTGCCCAAACCCATAGAATTTACAACACCGAAAGTGAACGTAATGTAAATTATGGACTCTGGGTGATAATAATGTGCTAATTAGATTCCTCCATTGGGGGAATAATGTACTACTCTGGTGGGGAATGTTGACAGTGGGGGAGGCTATGCTTGTGTGGGAGAAGGCATATGAGAATCTCTTTTATCTTCTGCTCAATTTTGCCATAAGCCTAAAACTGCTCTAAAAAATTAAGTCCATTTTAAAAAATGTATCACTTCTATATATGTTTTCACTTTCAGTTGGCTTTATCTTCACTATATTTTTGTGAAATTCCTAGATAAATCAGCTTAAACGTTACAGCCTTACTATTACTGCCTGCAATTCTATCTACTGTTGTATTTCATAGAAAAAAATATATATATAAAAAACAAGTCACATTTCTTATGTGAATAGATCCCATGTCTCACGTAAGTAGATCTCATGGCTAATGTTCTTCCTTGATTCTCACAAAATTAATGTTTTAGCTCCATGTTCTTTATAGTTCATATTCACTTTATTTTCATCCTTCATCCCCAGTATCAGTGTTACAATGACAAAGTTAAAAGTATGAATTTGTTGTTTCCAGCTTGCCTTCCTAGCCTACGCAGATGATATGAACTTGATATATTGCCATAATTATCCTTACTTTTAGTGAAATGATTCCACTACTTTTACAGCGAGCTTGCAAGTTTCTCTAAACATAGAATTTGTTCTATTGACTAAAAGTGGTCCCCAGACACTGTTTTCTGTGTATTTTTATATCCTTCACAGCATTTGGTTTGCTGCTAAGAGTGATAAGATTTTTTGCACGAGGGTATGTGCTACAATCAGAAGAAAACTTAAAAATATATAAAAAGACAATCCAGTACTATTTTAATGATTTCCAAATCAACATAGAAAAAAAAGTCAAAATAATATATGGAAAATATTCTTTGCTCTGAGAATATAGGAGAATATGCAGGAAACTCTGTGGCCCTCTGAAGTGATCAGTGAGTGTCTAATGCATTATTGTCATACAAACACTCCTATTATCCTGTAGTTCACAAATTCTAATTGTGTCCTTTCCTTTCTATGGTGATAAACACTACTGTGAATGATTCACTACTTTAATATTCTTTAGCTAATTTTGAACTAAGATCACTATTCTTGGGAATTTGGGGAATTTGGGAAATTTGGGGTTCTGATGAGTAATTCTAACTTTATAATACATCTTAAACTACTGTAAAATCCATTTATACTAAAGATCAAAGACACAAAAGATGCATTGTTTCTGAGTGTATTAAAAGCTTTAGATGTTTAAATATTACATTCAAAGTTCAAAAATTTTATATTTTCGGTGAGAAACATATACTTAAAAGCTATTGTAGTAAAATATAGATGTGTGGATAGATAGATGGATGACAGATAGACAGATAGAAAAGCATACAGAGTTATGATTAAATTCTGCTTTACATTCAAATGACCCATGAGGGAATTTAACTTATTAATTTGTTTTCCCTTTATTCATATTTTAGGCTAAAAATACATTACTAGTAAGGTAGATGGGGTTATTCCTAATTAAGACACAAATATAGTAATTACAGTTTATATGCTATTATCCTGAATCTACACTGGATGAGTTTAAACAGCCAAACAGCCATTAATTTTACTGTTCAAAGAAATTCTCATAATCTTTTTAAAAAGTCATATAAAATATTCATTTCTAAATGCCCTATGGTGATTTCTGAATTTATTTAAAGTGGGCTGTTGATAGCTCTTTTTATAAATAAGCAATTACACTGAATATATCATGGCCCATCACATTATACATTCTATAATTTCATGGATGAAAGGCCTACAGCTGATCTGCATAAACGCAGTGCATATCACAGCAGGTGAAGGGTTTGATTACACAGGATAATCAGTGTTATTATTTATAGTAACTATTTGTATCTGCTATTTATTAAATCTCTACAAGTCAGGTATCTATTTCTTCAAGAGACATATTCAAAGAATATTTATGATAAGATATAGGCTTTTTGAATATTTTACACAATGGCCTGAATATGGCCTTTTACATCTGAGTTCCTAGTTTCAATTTCTGTTAAGCTACTCAAAATTAGGTTTTAAATAACATTGGCTTATAAGGCATTTTGGAAGTTATGTGCTTTATATATTGAGTAGTAAGAAGGATTTTCAAATTTAATTTATTCATCTAATTCTTCTAATTTTGATGAGGTCAATTTTGGTACCCTACCCCTACTTGCTGCGGTAAATTGCATTTCCTTGTCCACTTATTTTAAATTATTCTCTTAATAGTATCTATGGAGCTAGGAGCTGTGCTGTGTACTGAGGATAGGAAGATGTCAAAGAGACAAAAAGCTCTTATTACTATTATATATCATTCATCTAATTATAGTAGTTTTTCATGCTATGAAGGAAAAGATACAAAAATAACATACAATAATGAGAGCTAATCTCGTATAGGTAGTGAGAGATATTTGACCATATGTGTAAGGACTGTTCAAAGTCCAGGGAGGGTGGGTGTATATATGTATATGTGTGTGTCTGCAGGAGGAGGAGAATGTTCAAGGAGAGGGTCATTGTAAAGAGAAAGAACAAAAGGTACAAATATCCTGAGGCCACAGTTTGCTTAATAACGATCCTCAAAGGAAGAAACAGTGAAAAGAGGCAATATTTGAAGAGTTAATTGCTGAGCACTTTCCAGACACATTTATAGACATACAAAACTAAATGTATACCTAAAAGAAAAACGTTTATACTTAGTCACACTTTAATGAAAAGGAAGTACACCAAAGACAAAAAGATATTTAAAACAATGAGAGAAAAAAAAACAAAGACAACTTTGAAAGAATGACATACTGATTGCAGTTTGTACAACATCAGCAACAGAAGCCATGAGATATCATCATAAGTTCTTCACAATTTTGAGACAAAGTAATAGTAAATCTACAATTATTTACTTAATAACAAGAAAAAAATCCTTCAATAACAAAAGCAAAATAGAAACATTTAAAGATAAACACAAATAGACTTTATCGAAAACATATATTCCATGAAAAAACACCAAAAACTTACTGATATGATTTGAGTCAGTATCTCTGCTGAAATTTCATGTTGAATTGTAATCCCCAATGTTGGAGGAGGAGCCTGGTAGGAGGTGATTGAACCATGAACCAAGAACCTTTCTGTTCTTGTAATAGTGAGTGAATTCTCACACGATCTGGTTGTTTATAAAAGAGTGTAGCACTCCCCCCTTCTCTCTCTCTTCCTCGTTCTCCAGCATGTTAACAGGTGTCTGCTTTCCCTTCACCTTCTGCATAATTGTAAGTTTACTGAGGCTTCCTCAGTCATGCTTTCTGTTCAGCCTGGAGAACTGTGCGTCAATTAAACCTCTTTTCTTTATAAATTACCCAGTCTCAGGTAGTTCTTTATAGCAATGCAAGAATGGACTAATACACCTATTCCTCAGGTGGAAGTGTAAATTATCCAAATGAGAAAACTGTAATATAAGGAAAATATTCAGAAAATAACTGGCAAATATTTAAGCACATCAAAACAATAATATAAAATCATAATCAAACTGAAGTCTGTTATTATGGGGTTAAAGAAAGAACAGAGCTACAGTACCATACATAACATTTTTTGTATGTGTGTGTTCAACCATCCAACATGTTTTTAATAAGCTAAAAGGAAAAGAATAGCATACTCAGGTATTTACTATTTCTGTTCCTCTGTTATTGCCAATGTTCAAAGATATCTTCTTTACTGTTTATTTCTTTTCTGTTTAAAAAACTTCCTTTAGCCATTCTTTTAGAGTATGCTTATTGGTGATAAATTCTCATAGTCTTCCTTCAGCTGGAAAAGAATTATCAAAAAATTGTGCATAATTTTATAGTCAAATTACCATAACAAGTTAAAAAAAGGAATACTTAAAAATGTTCAATTGGGAGGCCGAGGTGGGTGGATCATGAGGTCAGGAGTTCAAGACCAACCCGGCCAAGATGGTGAAACCCTGTCTCACTAAAAATAAAAAAAAAATTAGCCGGGCATGTTGGTGGGCACCTGTAATTCCAGTTACTCAAGGGTGAGGCAGAGAATTGCTTGAACCTGGGAAATGGAGGTTGCAGTGAGCCAAGATCACACCACTGCACTCCAGCCTGGGTGACAGAGCAAGACTCCATCTCAAAAAAAAAAAAAAAAAGGTTCAAACAGCCCATAAGAAGGCAATAAATGTGAAACACAGAAAACAACAAACAAAATGAAGGAAACAAACAGGAAGCAGGTAATAAAATAGTAGGCCTAAATTCAAACATACTATACATGTGCATGCTAATTGCATTAAATGTAAATCGTCTATACTTATTAATTAAAAGTAACAGATTAGTAAAATGGACCCTTAAAAAATGACCCAGCTTTATGCTGTCTACAAAAAAACTCACTTTAAATGTAGTGATATGAGACTTTAAAAACAAAAGGCTGAAAAAAATATACTATAAAAATTATAATCAAAAGTAAACTAAAATGACCATATTAATATCAGGCAAAGTGGATTTTAGGGCACAAAGTAAATACCATGAACAAAATAGAAAATTACTTAATTATAAAATTAATGGTAATTAATGATAAAAAGTCACCAGTATGATATAACAATCCTAAATATATATTTACAAGAAAAAGACTTTAAAATACATAGGAAAAAAACTGATGAAAACAGAATGGAGGAAAATAAAAATTTTAAATTAAAATTGAAGACATCAAAACTTATCTCTTCATAGTTAATGCAACTACTAGACAGAAAATCATCAAAGATATAGAACACCACCATCAAACAATGAAATCTAACTGGCATGTATAGAATACTTCTCCCCAAACAGCAGAATGCATATTCTTCTCAAGTTCACATGCCACCTTCACCAATATAGATTATATACTGGCTTATAAAACAACATGTTTAAAAATAATAAAATTATATAAAGGAATAAGAACATTTATATTTAGCTGGGAATTAAACAACACAACTCTAACTAATTTGTGTTATGGACTGAATTGTGTCCCCCTAAAAATCATAATTTGTCTGAATCCCTAGTACTTCAATATGTGACTGTATATGACAATAAAGCTTTTAGAGATGTCATAAGTTAATGACAGATGTCATTATAAAGATGTCATAAGCTTTCAGGGTATGCCTTAATCCAATCTGACTGGTGTCCTTAGAGGAGACAGGTATGCTTAGAGAGACACTAAGGGTACTTATGCACAGAAGCATGGCCATGTAAAGAGGCAAATCAAGAAGGCTGCCATCTGCAAGTCAAGGAGAGAGGCCTCAGAGGAAACTAAGCCTGCAGGCATCTTGATCTTGAACTTCCAGCCTCAAGAACTGTGAGAAAATCAATTTCTTTTGTGTAAGCCACCCAGTCTGTGGCATTTGTTATGGCAGCTCTAGCAAACTAATATATGCATTAAAGAGCAATTTCTAATGTTTTTAAGGAGAATTAGAGAATACATTAAAGTGACTAGAAATGAAAATGCAACATCTCAAGATTTGTGGAATTTAATTAAATCAGGGTATAGAGGGTAATTTATACTACTCAGTGCTTATGTCAGAAAAGGGGAAAGATTTCAAAACAAAAACCTAAGTTTCTATTTCAAGAAATTAGGAAAATAAGATGAAAATTTACCCAATGTAAGCAAAAGAAAGAAAATAAAGAAGAAGAAATCAATGCAATGAGAGAGAGAATGAGAGAGAAAAGAGAGAGAATGAAACCCAAAGTTGGTTCTTTGAAATATTCAATAAATTTTTCAAATGTCTGGCAACTCTGACTAGAAAAAAGAGGACAAGCAGATGACCAATATCAGGAACTAATGGAGGAGATATCACTACAGACCCTATCAGACGTTAGGGTATAATAGGGGAATGCCGTAAACAATCTTTACACATAAATTCAAAGGATTATCAAAGTAACTCGGTTCTTGCATATGAAAACACTTAATTTTAAAACTATAATCCCTTATAATTTTCGGTAGTCTGTTTTGAACACAAAGCCTAGAGGCCATTTTTCTCTATTTTGTGTCTTCCCTCCAATAAAAAACAAACAAACAAAGAAAAAAAACAAACAAACTGAGAGCAGTATTCTGAAATCTTAATGGGGTGGATATGAGGAGTGTGAATAAAGGATTACAGAGAGGGAAAAATAAGCCTAGTTTACTTAAATTTTTATTCTATAACTTTAAAACCCTTCTGCATTGAGGGGCAGAAGGACCTATCACTTTTCCTTAGTGTATTCAATTATAGATGTAGATACATGCATCCTCCACTTTTTCCTTTGAATCATAAGCAGATAGATATGTAGAATTTTCAAAAAATTTTTATACCAGTTTGCCAGTAATCTCCTTTGTAATAGGAAAAAGGAGGTTCAAGGGAAGTGGCCCTGGTGACTTTTAGAGAGTCCGTTCTTTCACCAATCACTCTCCATACCTTATGCTCCTCAAGCCATCACATTCTGGTCAAATGCATCTTTCTGTTCTTCTGGCTTCCAAGAAAATCTAAAGGGTGGGGACTTATGTTAAAGATGTGTATTTCTCTTCCTCTTGTACATCTTAGAACATGCAAAGAACCACAAAGTTGTTCTATACATATAAGCTATATATATTAGGCTATAGGCTTGAGAGGTTAGAACAGAATCTTTTGCAGGACTGGGTGGAGTTTTTCCTTCTCATTTTTCTAATTTTTTATCTAATCATGCTTAATTTAATTTGTGTACAGAATGTCTTCTTCTGGGTCAAACAAGGACGGGGATTTATATGTTCTGCAGTTAAAACAGTTTTGAGACCAAGACCCCATGAAACATATTCAACTCAATAGATGTCTCCTGTTATAGATTTTAGGGTAGGATATAGAGATACAGTACATTTGCATATGTGAAAATTAGAAATTTCAATGTAAATATTAGCTCTAAACACCTTTAATAATGCACAGATAAGCAAATGGCAAATAGTACTCTTCGTACCTCTTCCCAGGTCCTCAAAATTCCACATCTAAATAACCAGGAAGCTTTTAGAAATGTGCCATTATGGAGACATGTTTTAAGTATTTCGGTGCTTACAAATGTGGAAATAATAATAATACAAAAAACCTTGCATTGAATCAATAATCAATATTTGTTTCTTTAACCATTAGCCATACCAACGTTTAAAAAATATTCATGCAGCTAGATGGCAGATAAGACTTCTGGCTGTAAGTCCTGACTGAACATAACTTGTATTATAATGCTATCATTTGATTAATATATGTACATAAACTATAGATCATGACAATTTTTGTTGACATGGAATATAGCAATCCTTGGGATAAAGGGATTCCACAAAACCATGGCCATTTGTTCCTCTTCTTTGTATGTTCCCCTCTAGTGTGATGCTATGGCTGTCAAAACCAACATGAAAATCAGTCCCAGAAATAAAAGCATGCTTCGTGCACTGAAGTCTGGCTGAGATATTATATGGTTCATGTTTAATTATTCCAATCATTCACTATTTTTAGGGATTACACTTGGCTCTGTAATCCCATTCCAGATACAGAAAGAATTCTAACTATAAGTACAACAAAAGAAAAAGCAAAGAGAATGGTTGATATAGCTTTAGGTGCCAATCACCATAAAGTCAATTCGATGCTATAAAATACCTTCTAAAAGCTACATTTTCCACATATAGTGCTTTTCTGATTCCTAAGCAAATATTTTCAAGGAAAAGGAACATCACTCATTTTCAAAGAAATCGTTCAGTAACCAAGTCTTATGATCTATTTTCATCAGTGTGAACAAATCAGAGCATAAACAAAATAATGGACATTACATGAGGCTCAGAATATTATTTTTCATGTAGTAATATCCTATATGTATGTATTCTAGTGATTGTTTATACCTAGCTTTGGCAATTCTAATATTCTTTCTACCTCTTGGGATAATTATAGGTCAGCAAAATCAAGAATACCCACCCTGAACTTTTTTCACTTATCTGTCATACAGATCATCTACATTCAATGCATTCAAAAGGTCAATGCCCATTGAAAACTCAGACTATTTTTGGTGATATGTACATATAAATTGTTTTACGATCCAGATTCATCTTTTCTAAGATAGCATGTGCTCTGAAAACATTTTGCAAGTCTTTTCCTGTATGCAAAAATCAATTAAATGTTTATTGTTCACTCTATTTCATATTCTATTCTTGTTGCTGAAAACTAAAAGTAGGAATAAAAGCATGGCTTTAGCATCAGAGAGCTTGTAGTCTAGGTGGGCAGAAACTCAAACGACAACTTTAAAAGTAGCAGTGTAGGTGACATGGTCAACGTATGACCCTGGAACTAAAAAAAGCTGTTAAATGGGAAGGCTTATTCCTCCCTGTGCCTTCCACTATAATTTTCCTGAAGAAAGAATGTGGGGAGGCTGAGACAACTAGGAGACTCAGTAATTAATTAGGCAAAAACTGGGGACATTTCCAAACATAATATTGTATTTGTTTCCTATCGGCGTTGTAGTCAAGAACCAAAATCTTAGTGGCTTAAAACAATACAGTCTCTTTCTCTTAAAGTTCTGGAGATCAGAAAGTCAAAATTAATTTCTCAGGGTTAAAATCAAGGTCTCAGTAAGGCTAGATCCTTCTGGAGGCTCTAGGGGAAAAAAAAAATCCAATTTCTTGCTTTTTTCAGCTTTTAGTGGCCTTATGAATTCCTTGACCTGTGGCCACTTCCTTTATCTTTAAAATGCATTCCTCCAATTTCTGTTTCTATCATGTCATTACACTGCATTTTTTGAAATTTGACTCTTCCTAGATGGTTGTGATTACGCCAGGACCACAGGTTAATCCTGGATAGTCTCACCATCTCAAGATCCTTAAGTAAATCACATCTGCGAAGTTCCTTTTGCCATAGAAGGTTAACATTTGCAGGTTCCAGGAGTTAGGGCAGGCACATATTTTAGGACCATTATTCAGTCTACCACACACACTTTGGCAGGTAAAGACATACAGGGAATTCTAGATTTCTAGAAAAGGTGAGTTTGGGATGCAATTTGATGAATCTGAGGACGTAGCTGGTTACTGCCTACGTTCTTAAAGTGAAAATCTGTCACCACAAGTTGAAAGATTCATTTCCCTCAGTAGGAAATGAAGCACACCAAAGGCGACATTAGTATCCTACAGACATGATTTTTCAAATGTCTTCACCTTCATAATGGACTAAAACATATATAAAAGTACAGTTTGAATCTTTTCAAGGTTTGTTGATGATTGAGCTCTGCAATTATAAACTCATATATTTAATTCCCATGCCTCTTGTGTTTATCTTTTTGGCTTTGTGGTACACATTTAATTAACAAAAATTCAATGGAACTTAAAACATAAATGATGTTCCTGCCAAATGAAGATTAAATTATATCATGGCTAGTTGAACAAAGGAACTTTTACATAGGAGAAATGTGTTCATAAAGTTGAGTCATCACATGGCACATGGTGTATGTAATAGAGATATAATGTGCTCAGCAAAAGCACACTGCAGTTAATCAGCTTATTTAGCTCTGTATGCTCATTGTGAGCAGCTTTTTCATTTAAGAAACACTTCCTCATTTTTTATATTAACATAACTTATTTGAATTCCTTTAATTTTTCCCATTCATTTTAGATAAAGTTGTATAAAAGCAGTAAGAATAAGAATATCGTAAAATTATTCATGTTTGTACCATTCAACTGTGGGTTAGTAAAATAGTCACTACCTGAGCTTTATGAAAGTTTTTCTAAGTTTTAAAAGTGGTATATTACTCAAGTTTAAGAAAATTATAGTAGTAATTGCTTACATTAGAAAAAAGAAATCTCAAAAAAATAAGATCAAAATATACCCAAACTAAGTAGAAGGAAGAAAATATAGAGGATAGTAGGAATTAAAAGAATAAGCTCCAAAACCTGACTGCCTGGTGTTGATTTTTCCCAGTTCTGCTATCTATAATTTCTAAGACCTTGGGCAAAGTACTGAATCCCTCTGCTGTGGTTAGAATGTTTTTGTCTCCTCCAAAATTCATGTTGAAACATAATTCTCAATGCAACAAGAGGTGTGACCTTTAAGAGGTGATTGAGTCATGAGGGTTCCCCATTCATGACTAGGATTAGCATTTTTATAAAAGGACTTGACAGAGGGAGTTTGACTCTTTTTGTCCCTTCTTTTCTTTTTTATTTTAGGAGGTAAGGACAAAGTGATTCTCCCTTCTGGAGGATGCAGCCAAGTGCTGCCATCTTGGAAGCACAGACTAGCCTTCACCACACTCTAATCCCATCAGAGCCTTGATCTTGGACTTGCCAGCCTTCAGAACAGTAAGAAAATACACCTGTTATACATTACTCAGTCGCAGATATTTTGATATAGCAGGGCAAATGGACTTAGACACCCATTCTCCATGTCTCAATTTTTCAATTTCCTCAATTTTCTCATACTCAAATAGAGTAAATAATAGTGCCTACCTTACAGGGTTGTCATGAAAATTAAGTGGAAAGTTTTAAGAAACTTAAAACACTTAGAAATTAAATGAAAAATGCTTTGAACAATGCTGACACATAAGCTGGATCAGATTAGGGCAATCATATGTTCCAGTTTGTCCAGCATATTCCAGCTTATAACTTATTGTGGAGTTTTCATTTTTCAATGAAGTAGTAGTATTTATAGTTGCATCAAAATAAGTCTAAGTTGCCTCATCTAGGAGTCTGAAAGACATGTTTAGGGAATAGAACTTTACTTTTACATCTGGAAGAACACCAATGATTCAGCTCCGTTTTGTTTTGTTTATTTTCATTGAATAGTAACTAACATCTTCCCCTCAAAGACAAAATATGGTGTACTCTGTGATAAAGTATCCAACAATGCCACACCAGCCAGCCACTTGTTACACTAGTTAGGTATATCATGGACTATGACAAACATTGTGAAATGTAGTAAACTGTTAGACTACAAGTGAGAGGATTCAATAGCAAATATTAAAATTATATGCTGGCATAATAGAGTATGTGTAGGAAAGAAAAGCTGGGCTATCCTATATTAAAACATAAGGTATAGTATAAACTCTTGCTATCACAGTGTTATTATGAACACTAATATGGTTTGGCTCTGTGTCCCCATCCAAATCCCACCTACAATTGTAATCCCCACATATCAGGGGAGGGGCCTGGTGGTAGGTGATTAAATCATAGGGGCAGACTTCTCTCTTGCTGTTCTCATGGTAGTGAGTGAGTTCTCAGAAGATTTGGTTGTTTGAAAGTGTGTGGCACTTCCCCCTTGCTCTCTCTCTCTTCTGCCACCAAGTGAAGAAGACCTGCTTATTTCCTTTCTGCCTTCCATGATTGTAAGTTTCCTGAGGTCTCCTAGTCATGTTTCCTGTTAAGCCTGTGAAACTGTGAGTCAATTACACATCGTCTCTTTATAAATTACCCAGTCTCAGAGAAAATTACCCTGAGGCAAACATTATATGAAAGATAATACATTATGTTAAAAGCTTAAAAGTTATATTTAACATTAAAAATTTCATTAATGTGTTGTCAGTTGGTGATAATCACAGAAACTATGAAAATTCAACATTTAGTCATAACAAAACCAATTATCAATAGAAAATTCCTTAATGTTACAAAGTTATCTATAAAAAATGAATGTAGCACATAAATTTGTAATATAAATGCATTGAAGGCATTCAGAAGCTAGACAAACTGTTCATATTGCCTTTCTTTTCAACATTATACTCAATGTGTAAGGCAGCTTTTGGTAAGAAGAACAAATAAAACTAAAATAGAATATGGCCAATATGTAAAGATATAATTATCTATGTAGAAAAACCAAAATAAATGACTGACATATTATTTCAAGTAATCAGTGAAATTTAGCAAAATTTTCAAAACTGACATAAGTCATAGTACAAAAATCAATTTCATTTATATATTCCTGCCTCAATCAAGTAGAAAACGTAATTGTGAAAATAATATACAAGAGGATAACAAGTGTAGCTCTCATTTTTACCGTAAGTTATTTATAAATCCAAATGAATTCCAATTAATATCTCCACAGAATTATTTTTCTGTCACTTCCTCTGTTCCTTTTAGAGAGTAAAACATAAGAGGATGATTCTAAATTGATATGGAACAGCAACCAAACCCTCCTAAAGAAGAAAGACCTGGGGATGGAGGGGTGGGATTTACCTTACTAGTTATCAACAATTATTATACAACTGTATTTAATAACACAATAGGGTATTGATATCGATAGAAAAATCAAGTGAAGGGAAAGACCTACCTGCACATTGACATTTGATTTATAACAGAGTTTCACTCAAGAGTAATTGAAAAGAATAGACTTTCAAGAAATTCTGTCATACATTGGTTAGCTATATGAAGAAAATAAAAAATGTGTCTCCTGATGCATAGTAGATACATGTTTATGGTGAATTGTCTAGGAATGGAGAATATGGCAGATG
This sequence comes from Pongo abelii, assembly GCF_028885655.2. NCBI lineage: Eukaryota > Metazoa > Chordata > Mammalia > Primates > Hominidae > Pongo > Pongo abelii. Next base: position 142,223,558 of record NC_071990.2, read on the forward strand.
TTCACAAAGAAGGAGATACAGTTCTTTGACCTACACTCCCAAGAAATTGAGTAGTGCCTAAGTATGAATATTTGAAAATATTTGTTTGGAAATTAGAGAAAGAACAAGCTTCATGATATTAGGGTAAAATCACCTATTTAAGAGCCTTATAAACATTTTATAGTATTTTAATTTTTTTGAAGTTAAGTGTTAGTGCTTTACTTTGGTACCCTCTATGAGTCTGCTAATATCTTGGACAAAAGAAAAAAGTCTTCCTATTTTTTAGAGGTGAACTTCATTGTTAATTGTTATGTACTATTTTAGGTACTGAAAAGACTGAAAGTGACAAAGAATAGATATCTACAGTTTTTGTCTGTTTGTTTTTTGTTTTTGAGACCGGTTCTCACTCTGTTACTCAGGCAGGAGTGCAGTGGTGTGTTCACGGCTCCCTCAACCTCCAGGGCTCAAGTGATTCTCCCACTTCAGCCTCTTTAGTGGCTGGAACTACAGGTGTGCATCACCACACTTGCGAATTTTTTGTACTTTTTTTTTTTTTTTTTTTTTTTTTGTAGAGACAGGGTTTCACCATGTTGCCTAGGTTGGTCTCAAATTCCTGGGTAATCTGCCCACCTTGGCCTCTCAAAGTGCCGTGAGCCACAGCACCCGGCATGATAGCTCCAGTTTTTATTGAGCTTATTCAAAAACGTAATCATAGTAACTACAGGTAAAATTCAAATACAATTTAGTTTTGATATCTAGATGGCATTCTTTTGTGAATATCTGTAAAAACATGTTTGTGTCTGTATGTGCATTTATTTTGGGAGTCTTAAAAGCATTTATGCATCAATGTGATAGCACAAATATTCACTGATAATACTGCATTAATTGAGCACTAGTCCAGCTTGTGTAAAATGGCTGGTGGTATTCTGTAATCACTAATACAGTCTTCCCTCTAGAAAGTCAAATTCAATGACATTCTGTACATACTGCAGTTTTAAAAGTATCACTCCACTCTTAAGACATTAAAAACTGCATTATAAACATTCATAGTTGTGATGTGACTTCAGTCTGGAAGTACAAATGTACAAATGTATTCTTAGATTTACTCAAATGTTTACATATTATTTTATAATGACTAGAATGGACTATAGTAGGTCCCTTGACTCTGTGGCTGCCTTAAATGGACAATTTCTAAATTATTTTAACATTCCAAAGGATTCTTTGGCTTTTGAACTATCCATCTAATTTACTTCTAAAATGAGAACTTGAGACAACTCAGTGTGTCCAGGCAAATCTTTGTATCTATTTATGTTTGTATGCATGCACACATCTTAACATCTGTATCTGCTGAATATCAGTCCTTTATGTTTTACTATTGCTGTTTCTACTGTCTGTTTCTTTTCTTTCTTTCTTTTTTTTTTGTTAATATAGGATAAAGTGAGCCCTGGAAATACGTGTTAGGCCACAAAATACACAAAAGTATATAGCGGTTCAAGTTCATGAAGGCTTGATCTGTGCCTCACTTTATGGTGTTTTTCTGAGTGTAAAAAAAGAACAAATCATAGTTCTTTATTCCTTCCTGCCCAAAATAAGTAAATAAATAAAGCAATATGAGATGGCAAGATAATACCGTTGTACGTTCACATAGAGAAGAATTCCTTAAGCCTATTATCACTGATTACTTCAAGTACATTAAGAGTAAACCACTTGGCCGGGCGTGGTGGTTCACGCCTGCAATCCCAGCACTTTGGGAGGCCGAGGTGGGCGGATCACGAGTTCAGGAGATCGAGACCATCCTGGCTAACACGGTGAAACCCCGTCTCTACTAAAAATACAAAAAGTTAGCCGGGCGTGGTGACGGGTGCCTGTAGTCCCAGCTACTCCAGAGGCTGAGGCAGGAGAATGGCGTGAAGCCGGGAGGCGGAGCTTGCAGTGAGCTGAGATCGCGCCACTGCACTCCAGCCTGGGCGACAGAGTGAGACTCCATCTCAAAAAAAAAAAAAAAAAAAAGAGTAAACCACTTAATGGTAATGAAAACAAAAGTTACAAACTGGAGAAAATACACACAACACACAGAAGCGATCAATGTAAGTATTCAGAATGAATGAATAACTGAGATGAATCATGTAAAAAGACAACATCTGATAAAAATAACAAAATGGATATATAGGCAGTTCACATGATAGGAAAACCAAATAATCAATAAGCATGTGAGAAGATGTCCAATCTTAATTTGTTGCTAGGAACACATAAATTCATAACATGATATATACCATTTTGTGCATACTAGACTGGCCAACACAAATGGTCTGACAACACCAAGTGTTGGTGAGGATACAGAGTAAGGAGAGCACAGAGGCACTGCTGTTGGAAGTGGATATCAGTGACCGACTTAAAAAATTTTGACTTCAGAGTCATGCACCTAATAACCATGTTTCAGACAACCACAGGCAGCATATAGGATGGGGGTCCTGTAAGATTATAATGAAACTGAAAACTTCCCACCCCCAGTGATGTAGCCATTCAAGTGTAGTGCAATGCATTAGTTACATTTGTGGTGATGCTGGTGTAAACAAACCTACTGCACTGCCAATGTAATAAAAGTGTAGCACATACAATTATGTACAGTACATAATACTTGAAAATAAGTGACTATGTTACTGGTTTATTTATTTAATATACTATAATTTTTATCATTATTTTATAGCATACTCCTGTTATTTTTTTAAAGAAACTTAACTGTAAAACAGCCTCAGGCAGGTCCTCCAGGAGATATTTCAGAAAGCATTATTGTCATAGGAGACAGCAGCTCCATGCATGTTAAGACTTTCCAGTGGGACAAAAAGTGAAGATGGAAGACAGTGATATTGATGACCCTGACTCTGTGTAGGCCTAGGATAATGTGTGTGTTTTTGTCTTAGTTTTTAACCAGAAAGTTTGAAAAGTAGAAGCAAAAAACTGAAAGATATGAAAAATCTTATAAAAATATAAAGAAAGAAAATATTTTTTGTACAGCTGTATGTTTGTGTTTTAAACTATTACAAAAGTCAAAAGTGTTAAAAATTAAAAAGTTTATAAAGTAAAAAATGTTACAGTAAGCTAAATTTATTATTAAAGACATGTTAAAATAAATGTAGTGTAGCTTAAGAGTACAGTGTTTATAAAGTCTGCTGTAGTGTACTGCAGTGCCCTATACCTTCGCATTTACTTACTACTAACTCACTAATACACAGAGCAACTTCCAGTCCTGTAAGCTTTCTTCTTGGTAACTGCCCTACATACATGTACAATTTTTCATCTTCTATACCATATTTTTTAGTGTACTGTTTCTCGTTTTTTGTTTGTTTGTTTGTTTGAGATGGAGTCTCACTCTGTTGCCAGGCTGGAGTGCAGTGGCACAATCTCAGCTCACTGCAACCTCCGCCTCCCGGGTTCAAGTGGTTCTCCTGCCTCAGCCTCCCAAGTAGCTGGGACTATAGGCGCGTGCCACCATGCCCAGCTAATTTTTGTATTTTTAGTGTAGATGGAGTTTTACCACGTTGGCCACAATGGTCTCGATCTCTTGACCTTGTGATCCGCCCGCCTTGGCCTCCCAAAGTGCTGGGATTACAGGCGTGAGCCACCGCACCTGGCCTGCTGTACCTTTTCTATGTTTAGATACACTAATACCTGTCATTGTGTTACAGTTGCCTACAGTATTGAGTACAGTAACATGCTGTACAAGTTTGTAGCCTAGGGGCAGTAGGCTATACCATATAGTCTTCATGTGTGATTCGCCATACCATTTAGGGTTGTGCAATAAACTCTATGATGTTGCCACAACTAATGACCCATTTCTCAGAATGTATCCTTGTCAATGAATACTACATGACTGTATATAGAATATTTGAAGATATTAATACTCTATGATCCGAGAATTCCACTCCTGTGTATGTCCACCAGGAGATAAGTGGAAGAAAATTCTCAGTAGCCTATGCAATAGCAAAACTTTGAAAACAATCAAAATACTCATCAATGTTAGAATAAAAATATATTACAGTAAAATCATGTTAGAAAATAGATATGTATTCATGCAATGATGTAAATGAATATTGAGAATATAAAAGATGAAAAAATAAATTGTAGCAGAATATCTATTCAAAATTTCTTTACAATTCAAAACAAAGTGACATTTTGCTTAGAAGTTTGAAATTTTATAGTAAAAGCAACAAAAAGGAAATGGAGAAAATAAAATTTGGGTTGCTAGATTGGGGAAGAAAAGAAATTGGTAAGGGCACACAAGAATCTACAGTGTGAGACTACTGACTTTTTTTTTTTTTTAACATTTATCTCACTACTACTGCACGTAGGTGTTCAGGCTATCATTATTCTTTATACCTGACAACAGATAGTTTATAAATATTACATTGAATCCACTCACTATTTAATAAATTCTTAAAATATTTATTCTTCAAAACCTATTTTAAGCATTAAAAGAAAATAATACCCCTTTCAATATTCTGCCATAGAAACAGGCAAGCTCTTGTCTGTTCAGGTTTCTTGAATGCAGGAATCCCATTTAACTTTTGCATACCCTTGATAGATCTCAGAGTATATCTAAGGCATTGTGTTTATTTTAACAATGTCAAACAATTAAAAGAATTCTCACAGATAAAGCTCTTCTTTCACTTAGCAATTTATTCAACTATCCAGTATGTACTATTTTTAAGTTCCTTCTGTATGCTAAGCATAAGGAAGGTTAATGCCCTCTCACTGTTTACAATTTTAGTAGCAGTCATAAGAGTAGTCCAAGACAGCTCTTTTGCAAGGCAGTATGAACAGAGCGCTGCCTGAGGAGCAAAAATGCAGGTGCTCTAAGAGTTGAAAGGTGGAAGAATGGCTGCTGGAGTAATGATGCAGCTGTTTCAATACTGTTGCTGCCCGGGGAATTTTATATGCCAATTTCTAGGGTTAGGATCAAGAACTTGAAAGAAGGTCTCAGGAAGGAAATTGAATGTCATAATAAGAAAATGACTGCAAGTGAGACTTCTTTTAAACAACAGCTGTCAGATCCTCTCTGGTGAAGCAAAACACTGCCTGAGACAGATGGGATGGTGTCCATCATCTCAACTATGAGTTTAATTTAGATTGACATTCTGACCCCATTTAACTATGCAGGCTTTGGTAATGTGTCCTAAGTTCAGGCACGGCACGCAAGATGCTGTGTATTGTACTAACATAAGGTGGCAAAATTGTTTATGCATGTGTTTGTGGGGGTTGGTGGCAGTGTGTACACGTATGTGTATGTATGCATGTCTGTGTTTGTGTGATACAGGAAAGTATGGAAGTAGCTAGGAGTATGAAATAAGAGTGGGACTCTCCTTACAGGGAGCGCTTATCAAATAAAAATGCCACAAGCGCACTGGGCTAAACAATACTTTTTCGTTCTAATCTTTCCCTTGGGGAAGATCAAGCACTGCTAAGTAGTTGATTTCCTGATATACTGATCAAACCCTAAGCATTTGCCTAATCTGTAGACCTTCATATCAAATTTCCTGCTGGAGAGCTCCATATGGTTTACCAATAGACATTTCACACTCCACATGTTCAAAAAAAAGTCCTCACCTGTTTATTTTTATTTTTATTTAGACAGAGTCTTGCTCTGTCACCCAGGCTGGAGTGCTGTGGCACGATCTCAGCTCAGGGCAACTTCCGCCTCCTGGGTTCAAGCAATACTCCTGCCTCAGCCTTCTGAGTAGCTGGGATTACAGGTGCCCGCCACCACACCCAGCTAATTGTTTTGTATTTTTAGTAGAGACGGGGTTTCACCATGTTGGCCAGGCTGGTTTCAAACTCCTGACCTTGAGTGATCCGCCCGCCTTGGCCTCCCAAAATGCTAGGATTACAGGCATGAGCGACTGCACCCGGCCCTGTTTTTTTTTTTGAGACGGAGTCTCACTCTGTCGCCCAGGCTGGAGTGCAGTGGCGCGATCTCGGCTCACTGGAAGCTCCGCCTCCCGGGTTCACGCCATTCTCCTGCCTTAGCCTTCTGAGTAGCTGGAACTACAGGCGCCCGCCACGACGCCCGGCAAATTTTTTCTACTTTTTAGTACAGACGGGGTTTCACCGTGTTAGCCAGGATGGTCTCGATTTTCTGACCTCGTGACCCACCCACCTCAGTCTCGCAAAGTGCTGGAATTACAGGCGTGAGCCCCGTGCCCAGCCAGTTTTTAAATTTGACTTCACTCACCTCAAAAAATTAATGCCAGTGTCATTAATGCCAGTTCATCAGTTTCTTCAGTTGCTCATCCTTGAAACATACAGAGACATCTGCAACAACTTGTTTTCACTCAACACTCAGGACTAGTTACTGAATTATGCCATTTGCCTCTGTAACTTCATCATTCATCTTGTCTTGGTATTTTCATTGACGCTGCCTGGCTTTATGTTCTCATGATTTTTCTCATTTTATATATAGCGTCCCATTTTCCTACACCTCTATCTTTTTATCCAATCTCCTTCACATCTCTCCAAGATATTTTGTCTAAAAAGTAAACCAAACTCTTTGGGAGGCCAAGGCAGGTGGATCATGAAGTCAAGAGTTTGAGACCATCCTGGCCAACATGGTGAAACCCCGGCTCTACTAAAAATACAAAAAGTAGCCGGGCGTGGTGGTGGGCACCTGTAGTCCCAGCTACTCGGGAGGCTGAGGCAGGAGAATCGCTTGAACCCTGGAGGTGAAGGTTGCAGTGAACCGAGATTGTGCCACCGCACTCTGGCCTGGGTTACAGAGCAAGACTCTTTCTCAAAAAAAAAAAAAAAAAAAAAAAAAAAAAGTAAACCAAACTATATTTTACTCCTGCAGAAAATCCTTCAATAAAAGTATATGGCTCTCAAATTAAATACCTGGCACTTTCCCTTACACTCAAGGCCATCCAATATAGCCTACTCTAAATTTCCTTTTGTCAGGTTTTCTACTCTGTAGTTCAACTGTTTAATTTATAAATATACAGAATATTCTATACGTTGCCATCTCTGATTTTCTCAGTGTTCCTTCTATGTGGAATTCCTTCACCTCATACTTATCTGTCAAAGTCCCATGCATACCTCAAACCGTCCTTTTATAAAGGCTTTATTTTTTCTAGGTCACAAAGCCATACATTCCCTATTTTTAAAATGTTTCTTTTTTTTGTATTTTTTATTGGCCACTTAGTTATTCTCAACTTCTCCATATGTCAGGCATAAAATGAGACAGAAATTGAAAAGATAACTATGACAGAGTTGTACACACACATGTCATCAGTATTAGATGTATTACTTCAGTATAAAACAGTCAGACATCATAGTTACACATAAAAGATTAGCTTATTTTGAAATAATAGTAGTATCAGTGAGGCCATGATACTCTCTTTTAGTCTAGGATTACATTTCTTTAAATCTTTCTCCTGAGAAAATTTCAATACTTCTATTTATTTTTAACCTTCTCTCTCTCTCTATATATATATAATAAAATATATATATATATGCGTATGTGTGTGTCTGTGTATGTGTGTATATGTGTATATATAGGTGTATCTATATAGAGATATAGATATAATATCTAATAACAATACACACACAACCCTTCAGACATTTTATTGTTATTGTTATTAGATATAGTGTCTAATATTACACATATATATCTCTCTATATAGATATATATTCTCTCTATATATCTCTATAGATATAGAGATATATATTCTCTCTATATATCTCTATAGATATAGAGATATATATTCTCTCTATATATCTCTATAGATATAGAGATATATATTCTCTCTATATATCTCTATAGATATATAGAGATATATTCTCTCTATATATCTCTAGAGATATATAGATATATATTCTCTCTATATATAGAGATTACACACATACCCACATATATATAGACAAAATCTCTAATAGCAAGACATACATGCAACCCTTCAGACATTTTATTGTTATTAGATATAGTGTCTAATATTACACATATAGCACAAGCCTAGAAGAAAGCAATAGTAATAGCTCATTTATCCATGTTAATTAAAGAAGTAAAATCATTATCTAGCAAAATATGTTGAATTTAACAAACTGCATCCAGAAAAAATTCTCTAGTTTACCATTTCTAGAGGAGGATGCAATTTTTGTTCTTTTAAGTTTTGTTCTATGTGTGTGGGGTTTGGAAGGGAATGGGGGTGAAGGCGTGGCTGAGGGAATAAAAGCCTTGAGAAAAGAGGACTTGCCTTGCTCCTTATGCTGGAGATATGTCCAGGAGGTACCACGGTTGGTAGTGCTGCCTACAAAGGATGTTACAGTTGAATTTGTCACGTTCATTTCTTAGGCAGCCCTGTTCTGGTCTAGCCCAAGCTCTCATGTGTCCCTTGGTCATGCTATTTGAGGTTTCATAGTAAACCTCAAATTTACTGTGTAAATTTACATAGTAAACCTCATAGGTTTACTATGAAACCTCAAATAGCATGACCAGGGGACACATGAGAGCTTTTCATTGATTGCATTCCCACAAGCATATTTCCATCACAAGTGGGGCATGTATCTCTTGTTTGGTTTGTTTTTAGTTTCAATAGCATATAACTTGCTTACTTCACTTCTATGGATACTACCTGTGCCACTAAATAGGTCCCCTTAAACCTCTTGCAAAAAAGAAGAAAGTATTATTTACTCTACTTTTCTCTTTTAACCCTGAAATGAACATACACATTGCTAAAAATATTTATGGCATTTTATTGCTACTAATTATGAAAAAAAAAAGAAACAGCAGGAAACACAAAATAGCAAATGTCAGTCTACATTTAAAGCAACCATAATGAGGACTCTCCCAATGTTTTTTCAACTTCCTTAGTCTATGGACCATTTTCAGCTAAAAAAAATTAATGATAAGTACACTTTAATTCTAAGTATCAGTTTTTATAATATTAGCTAAAAACGTATCAACAAAACTTATATATGTTTTGATATAAATGTATACAATAAAATTTATATGTAAAATAAGATATAAACTTATTTTACTTATAACTCTGAAACTCTATTAAATTTCATTTTCAAATAAAATACTAAAGCTTCCTACCAAATCAATAAAATTCAAATTAACATTAATTTAATATGCCATAGATTATAATTTTTATAAAAAAATATACCAATGAAATTAAAACTATGAAGCGATACTTTCTCACTTTTATCATTTTTATTTTGACCCTTTTTAAAATTATAGTAGTTATCATTGCCTTTATTTTTGCCTTTAAAAAACTCATAATTTTAACCATCAGGGAATTATTTTGAAGATCCAATGAATTTAATCATATTCATAAAAGGCAAAAAAATTTGGAGTATGAAGTCCTTTATTATATATTTAGTATCATCATTACTTGTTCAAAATTAAATCTATACAACACATCTGCCAGTGAAATAATTATGACATTGACTGCTACAGTACAGATTCTGTTGAGTTCTTCAGAGTTGAAAGACCATGTGCTATTTGGTGACAATTTCCCCACTACTATGCCTTATGTACATGGCTGTAAAAGCTTTATTTGTACAGCTTGCCATGATGTAATTTGTCCTTTACTTGGGGCCAATGCAAATGCAAACTCCAGGACTTCAGTAAAGCAGTGGAACATGGGTATAAATTGGTCATACAAACAATCTTTGGTATGCTCATATATATGGGTGTAAGATTGTCAAAATAAATGTAGGAAATTCAAAATTCTCTTAAAACTAAGAAGTCAATCTCCAGAAATAGTAAGAGTGATAATTCTTTCTTTTATATACACTCCTTGGCACTTTTTCATGTTCTAGTTCAATTAAGATAAAAACAAAAAAGTTGTAAAATGCTAAGTCATTCAGGATTTCTCCAGATTCCAACATTATTTATGGCTCAAGGTAGATCCAAATAAAAATGAGAGTGTTACTGTTTTACACAGGAAATATCGACTTAGGTCATTTCCCAACAGTTACACAATCCAAAGTAAATTGAATGGATCTTAAATATTTAAAAAATATATTCATTTGAGGAAAAAAGAAATGAAACTTAAGACTTAGAGGAGATCTGAATTTATTTGCTAATTAGGTAATGAACAATTCATTTGTTCATTAAAGTTTTCTGGAATATTTATCCTATGGCATGCACTGGAACAGTTTTACCATTGTGTAGTTACATCTACTTTGATTTCAGTTCTCTGGAAGTGTTACTATAGATAATGACCAGGTGGAGCTTTAAGTTATTTGTAAGCTTTATATTCTATAATTCTAATTACGTTGTACTGTTGTATTGCCTGTTTTATCCCTCTGATTTTCAATAAACTGTAAAGTCTTTGAATGTTATATGTATATGTATATGTATATTTATTCATACATATGTGCATACAATCACAACCAAAAGAAGTAAAAAACCACAAACCTCCGTGAATTTTATTTTATTTTATTTTATTTTATTTTTGTAGAGATGAGGCCTCACTATATTGCCCAAGCTGGTCTCAAACTCCTGGCCTCAAGAGATCCTCCCACCTCAGCCTCCCAAAGTGCTAGGATTACAGGTTTGAGCCACCATTCCTGATCAAATTTTAGAGTCAATGATAGAATAATATTCACTCTATGAATACTCAATAAATGTTGTATTTAGTAAAGATGTATTAATGATAGAACATGAACTTTCCAATAAAAATTAATGCAGAGAAGAATGCTCATTTTTATTTTACTTATAATAAATTTAATACCATTCCAACTTAGATTTCTTTCTAGCTAAAAGGATATCATAGTAATCCATCATAGTAGTCTTACAGATTAAAGAAAAGATTACTAGGGTAAAAATAAAAGCACCAATATTTTTCTAAGGGATTTTTATGTACATTTTCCCTTATGTCCTAATGTGGACAACCATCCCTACTTATATCAAAATTTAATTAGCAAATCATAGGTTTAATTATCATCAACTACCTGTGTTTCCACAATAATTCATTTCTGCTCAAACTATATCATGATATATCAGGCTATGATTTTGACTATTGCCAAAAAGTAAAGTTTGATATTGTATTGCATACACTTTTCCCAGACAGAAATAAGAGGTAATGCATGAGGATTATGGTAAAAATCATCATGTTCTAAAGCTACAGATAAAGATGCATGTAATACAGGCATACAAGAGTAATCCCAGAATTAAGAACAAGGTAAAATAATAAAAATTTGGTAAAGTTAAAGAAAAAGAAAACTCTTATTAATATTATTTCTATAAGGTATTTCCTGCAATCAAGACCTTTATAAACTAGCATTGGAAAGGGATGGCCACAGTTCATATCATCCTTTCCCAAACATGTTTCAATCAGGCTCTTTGAGGCCTTCTGTTTCAAGGAAATTAGCTCTGATTTAATAGTTTGAGAAAAAAAACAACAACAGTATTCACTGTATCTTCAGGTTAGCTCCACACTTATGAAGCAAAGGCATGAAAAGTAGGATTTGAGTAGGATTTGACAATATTGAATGAAAACATTAAAAGCAAAAACCAAAAAAAGCAAGACATTTATTCAGTTCTGACACATACTCAACTTTTAGATGATAAGAATAAATTTAATCTTGGAGTCCAGATAATTTAGGTCACTTATGTAGCTTACTTTAGTTTGGCTAGATGTTGGCTTTTGGTTTTTTTGTTTTGTCCTAAAACAAAACATGGGAAAAAGAAAACATGGAAGTGGTGTTTACAAACTTAGTTGCTGACAAAAGGCTGAACTTGAGGTATAGATTGGATCATTTAGCAGATGGCTTCTTAAAAGCAAGGTCTTGTTTTAAAATTATTTTAAAAGTATATCTTTGGCAAGAGAGGTGAGAGAGAGGATAGATCTGTGCAATAAGAAATCAATCTGTTGCATTACTGTTTTCAGCCTCCAGATGAGTTTAATTCTTAATGCTTTCTTCATTGCCACCACCTTACACTTTTCTGTTCTCTATCTGGCCTTTGAAAATTTAGGTTATTATCTTAAAATTTTCTTCCTCAGGAATTTGTCTTTCTTGACTTCATTAACTTACTAAAATTAGTTCTCAGAATTAAATATGGCCAGTAAACCTTGCAGGGCATATGCAAATTTACAGGCACATATAAAGGCATTTTCACTGGTTATACGAAATTTTCAAAATACCAGTAAGTAATTGGTTCAATTAATTCCTATGAAAATTGATCTGTTTTTTTCCCATTGTTCCAAAGCTTTAAGTAAAGAACTCGATTTTAAAACATTTGTCAAATTTGCACACCATTTAACATAGTCAACATTATTTCCCTCCCCCATAAGCTGACACCAACTAAACCTATAAAAAATAATATATAGAGATAAATTATAATGGTGACTATAGAAAAAAGGGGGAATTTAGCAATTTCCAAATTAATGAAGTGTGAAATCAAACTTTATAACTCATGTCAAAATCTGGTTTGTCTTAGATTGATTTGACTTCTGTGTATATATACGCTTTGGTAAAATTAAACAGGTAATCACAAATTCTGCTCTTACTTTTTCATATTGCAAAAACCACAGTCCAAATGAAGTAAATCAATAAAATAAACTATAAAATAAAGTTTGTGTATGGATTACAAGCATTCAGGACATAGATATATGTACTAGTCAGGGTTCTGTCTCTAGAGGGGCAGAACTAATAGGAGATACACATATACACACACACACACACAAAGGGGAGTTTATTAAATGTTACCTCACAGGATCACAAGGTCCCAAATAGCCCATCTGCAAGATGAGAAGAAAGGAGAGCCAGTCCAAGTATCAAAACTGAAGAACTTGGATTCCGATGTTGGAAAGCAGGAAGCATCCAGCATGGAAGAAATATGTAGGCTGGAAGGCTAGGACAGTCTCTCTTTTCACATTTTTCTGCCTGCTTTACATTTTAGTCACCCTGGCAGCTGATTAGATGGTGCCCACGCAGATTAAGGATGGGTTTGCCTTTCCCAGCCCACTGACTCAAATATTAATCTCCTTTGGCAACATCCTCGCAGACACAACCATGATCAATATTTTGTATCCTTCAATCCAATCAAGTTGACACTCAGTATTAACCATCCCAAGTCCACCCCTTGTCAACTTGAACCCATGCACATCTCCTGAGATCATACATAATCTTCAAATAAAAACAATAATAAGGTCATAATTATGCCTAACATAAAACAATTATCCTTTGTACAACTGGAAATGCACCAATCCCCAACCCACATACTATTATGTAATGTTAACAATACATAAATGCTCATATGAAGTCAGTATGTCTTATGTTACATGATAAAGCAAAAAGGAAATAAAATGATGTTTTCTTAGTACAAGTGTACAGATGCACAAACATGTTTTTAACAAAAGAAGCTGGAAATACTCATGACAATTACAGTCCTTGTTTCTGGAGCTGGTCATGTGTTTGCAGCTGGTATTGATGACTACCTTCTGCTACTACCCATTCTGTATTCCCTTTGCCTTCAGCATGCATGTCAGCAGGTCATGACTTTTTCCTGGTGGACTGACCCAAACCTTCACTCCTGAGGGGTCTGGGCCATTTGTAGTCCTGCCTGGATTGGGCTGTTGTAGTTTCCCATTGACTTTAATCACAAGGCATAGTAATATTAAGAGATGTCCTAATGGATTTCCTGTATTCCATGCATACTCTTCCTTGCCTCCATTGTGGAGTAGTAGGCTGATTTCATCTTGATAGTCCAGATCAATCACCCCAGCCAACACTCTAACTCCCTTCTTAGCCTGTTGACGTAAAGGTAGGAGGAGCCCAAAGTGTCCAGGTGGCGATCTTAACTTCCATGTAATTGGAATTGTCATTGTTTCTCCTGGTGGCAACATTCCTCCCTCTGAAATGAAGACCTCTAGGCCAGCAGAATGTAATGTGGCAGGAACAGGAAGCAAAAATTTTGCTAGTGGATCACTAGGGGTGATGGTGAGTGGTGCCACTTCCACTTCTACCCCTGCATTCCTGGATCTGTGAATCCTGGCTGTGGAAGAAACAGTACAATATATTGGACGCTGATTCAGAACATACACAACGTTCTGGAGAACTTTGCCCCAGCCCTGCAAAGTATTGTCACCTAGTCAGCATTGTAATTGTGAATTCAAAAGGACATTCCGCCATTCTATCAATCCAGCTGCTTCAGGATGATGGAGAACATGGTAAGACCAGTGAATTCCATGAGCATAAGCCCACTGCTGCACTTCTTTAGCCATAAAGTGAGTGCCTTGGTCAGAGGAAATGCTGTGTGGAATACCATGACGGTGGATAAGGCATTCTGTGAGTCCATGGATGGTAGTCTTGGCAGAAACATTGCATGCAGGATAGGCAAACCCATATCTGGGGTCAGTGTCTATTCCAGTGAGGAAAAGCCTCTGCCCTATCCATTATGGGAGAGGTCCAATATAATCAAACTGTCAGCAGGTAGCTGGCTGACCACCCCGAGGAATGGTGCCATATCAAGGGCTCAGTGTTGGTCTCTGCTGCTGGAAAATTGGTCACTCAGCAGTGGCCATAGCCAGGTCAGCCTTGCTGAGTGGAAGTCCCTGTTGCTGAGCCCATGCATAACCTCTATCCAAGCCACCAGGGCCACTTTGTTCATAGGTCCATTGGGTGATGACAGGGGTGTCTGGGGAAAGAGGCTGAGTGATGTCCACAGAACGGATCACCTATCCACTTGATAATTAAAATCCTCCTCTGCTGAGGTCACCATTGGTGAGCAATCACATGGGATACAAATATCATCACAGTTTTTGACCAGAGAGGTCCATCTACAGATCTCTTCCCCAAATTTCTTTGTCACCAATTTTCCAATCATGCTTCTTTCAAGTCCCTGACTATACAGCCAAACCTTTGGTTATAGCCCATGAATCAGTATATAAACACACACCTGGCCATTTCTCCTTACATACAAAGTACACAACCAGGTGCACCGCTTGAAGTTCTGCCTATTGGGAAGATTTCCCTTCACTGTTGTCCTTCAGGGATGCCCTAGAAAGGGGCTGTAGTGTTGCAGCTCTCCACTTTCTGGTGGTGCCTGCATATCTGTCAGAACCATCTGTGAACTAGGCCCTATTCTTCTCTTCCTCTGTCAACTGATCATAGGGAACTCCCAATGGGGCCATTGGTGCAGGCTGTGGGGGAGAAGGCAGGGTGGCAGGAGTGGAGACCATGGGCATTTGAGACACTTTCTCATGTAACTTACTTGTGCCTTCAGGACCTGCTCAAGCCCGGTCACGTATATACCACTTCCATTTGATGATGGAATGCTGCTGTGCATGACCCACTTTATGGCTACATGGGTCAGAAAGCACCCAGTTCATGATAGGCAGTTCAGGTCACATGGTTACTTGATGACCCACAGTCAAACATTCAGTTTCCACGAACGCCCAGTAACAGGCCAAGAGCTGTCTCTCAAAAGGAGAGTAGTTATCTGCAGAAGATGGCATGGCCTTGGCTCCATAATACTAGAGGCCTCTGCTGTTATTCACCTATGGGGGCCTGTCAAAGGCTCCAAATAGCATCCCTATCTGCCAGTGATACCTCAAGAACCATTGGATCAGCTGGGTCATGTGGCCCAAGTGGCAGAGCAGCTTGCACTGCAGCCTGGACCTGTTGCAGAGCCTTCTACTGTTCTTGACCCCACCCAAAACTGGCAGCCTTTCGGGTCACTCGATAAATGGGCCGGAGTAACACACCCAAATGAGGAAGGTGTTGCCTCCAAAAATCCAAATAGGCCCACTAGACATTGTGCCTGTTTCTGGGTTGTAGGAGGGGCCAAATGCAGCAACTTATCCTACACCTTAAAAGGAATATCTTGACAGGCCCCATATCACTGGACCCTTAGAAATTTTATTGAAGTAAAATATTTTACTAAAATTCCCTGAATTTTGTCAGATTTATTTCCCATCCTCTGGTACGCAAATGTCTCACCAATAAGTTCAGTGTGTTTGCTACTTCTTGCTCACTGGATCCAATCAGCATAATGTCATCAATATAATGGACCAGTGTGATATTCTTACAGAAGTGAAAAGCAATCAAGATCTCTCCAAATAAGATTATGACACAAAGCTGGAGAATTGACATACTCCTGAGGTGGGACAGTAAAAGTATGTTGTTGGCCTTGTCAGCTAAAGGCAAATTGCTTCTGGTGGGCCTTATGAACAGGAATGGAGAAAAAGGCATTTGCCAAGTCAATGGCTTCATACCAGGTACCAGGAGATGTGTTAATTTGCTCAAGCAATGAAACCACATCTGGTACAGCAGCTGCAATTGGAGTCACCACTTGGTTAAGCTTACAATAATCCACTGTCATTATCCAAGAAACATCTGTCTTCTGTACAGGCCACATGGAGAGTTGAATGGGGATGTGGTGGAATCACCATCCCTGTGTCTTTCAAGTCCTTTATGGTGGCACTAATCTCTGCAATCCCTCCAGAGATGTGATATTGTTTTTGATTTACTATTTTTCTAGGTATAGGAAGCTCTAATTGCTTCTGTTTGGCTTTTCCCATCATAATAGCCCACACCCTACCAGTCAGGGAGCCAATGTGGGTGTTCTGCCAGCTGCTAAAAAGTCTATGCCAATTATGCATTCTGGCACTGAGGAAATGACGACGAGATGAGTTTGAGGACTCACTGGACCAACAGTAAATCAGACCTGAGCTAAAACTCCATTAATTACCTGACCTCCTTAAGTCCCTACTTTAACTGGAGGACCACAATGATGTTTTGGGTCCCCTGTAATCAACGTCAGCTCAGAGCCAGTGTCCTGAAATATCTGATCATTTCCCTTTCTCCAATGCACAGTTACCCTAGTAAAATGCTAAATGTCTACTTGAGGAATGGTGGGAGAAAGATTTTTTGCGTACATTGTCAGTTCCTCAAGAGGAACCAGGCTCCCCTTCATTCAAGGGGTTCTGGGTCTGTAAACTGATTCAAGTCTGAAAATTGATTGAGGGGCTCTGATTCTTTGTTTTCCTAATTCAAATTAGTCTTTTTTCCATTTGAGCTAGAAGTTTTCTGCTTATATAAATTAAGTAGAAATGCAGCAGGCATCGTATGAATTTCATTTCTAGAAACACCGTGATTCATTAGCCAATGCTAGAGCTTTCCACGAGTCAGACTATTCTGATTGCTGCTTTGTCTCTGCTGTCTGTTATGACAGCTATGACCATCTTGCCTTTGACAGTTGAGTGCTGCCACTTGGCTCTTGCCACCTGAGGACCCAATTTTTCCCATTGTATTTAAAATTTGTAGTTGAGTGACTGCAGTTCCCACTGTTAGATCTGACATACAGAGTACAGCAATTACAGGGCTCTTCAAAGATGCAGGTGCTACTCTCAAAAATCTATTTCACAAGGCATTTGTCAAGGCTATATCTTCTGGACCTTCCCAGCTGGGATGAGTAGTTCTAAAGTGACTAATCCACTCTGCCATCTTAATCTCCCTAAGCCTTTGGATCCCTTCCTGTACATTAAACCAAAGGAGATCAGGCATTTCCAGCTCACTTACAGTGGGCCATCTTTTAATCCGTATTTCAGCTAACCAAGCAAATAAACTATTAGAACCTTTTTTAATTCCCCAAGCTGCAACATTAAATGCAGAGTCCCTACTTAGTGGGCCCAAATCAATAAATTCAGCCTGATCCAACTCTAGGTTCCTTCCACCATTATTCCACACCCTTAATATCCATTCCTATGCCTATTCTCCAGATTTCTGTTTATGTAAATTAGAAAATTCAAGCAGTCTTTTCAAAGTGTAGCATACCTCCTCATGGGTCACACTCTCAATCTCACCTCTAGGGGTCCACGAGGACTTTAGTTACAGGTCTAGGTGCAAACAGGGGTGTTGAGGGTGGCTCTTGAAGAGAATTAACATTATTTTGCCTGGTAACTGCCTCAGGGGAGGCCATCACTGTTGCCTCAGGAACTTCAGAGTTCAACTCCTCAGACAAAAGTGGAAAGGCTGATGGCAGCTTGAGTGGGGAGAGGATGTTGCCACTACTGGGTATGGGGAAGGTATTCTTCTGGCAAAAAATGTTGATCAGCATTGACAAACTCAGCATCCCTGGCTTCATCAGGGTCCTCCCACATGTCCCCATTCCAAGTTGCAGGGTCCCATTCTTTTCCAATTAATGCCCTCACTTTAACAGTAGACATCTGGTGACACTGTGCATGCCTCTTTCATTGCAGGTCAGCCACTTGCAAGATAAAAGCTTCTGTCTGTTTTTCCACAATTTCGGCTCTTTCTCTACAGGAGATAATACTCTCACTCAGGGCAATCTTAGCAGATTTGAGGTTCAGTATCTGCTTCTGAAGCTGGGAGTTAGAATCCTTGAGTTCGTCATTTTCTTTCATCACTTTGTCCACTGAAATTTGGAGCAACCAACCAGCTTCATTATGTTCCTTGGTTCTCCACATATGGTCAAAGGTTTTATGTACAGAGTCACTAAACTCCTTGCCTCTCACGAGCAGTGACTCAGGAGTGTCAAATTCATTTATTTTGCATAACTCTGTAAACAATTTATGCCAAGGACTATCAGTGTTCTCCATACTATTAGAAGTAGAGTCCTTTTTTTGAGCATTCTTGGGTGTAATCATATTAAGCAGCCAACTCCAGAAACTCCCAAACCAATGAAAGAACTCCATCCTTAATATTCTGCTCCTCTAGAACCACTCCTGGTGCCAAAATCTGTATTAGTCAGGGTTCTTTAGAGGGACATAACTAATAGGCTAGAAATACATATTATCTATCTATATATATATCTTTCCCTCTCTCTATATTTCTATATATATATCTATATATCCTCCTATATATAATATATATAAAGATGTAGGCTGGGAGTCTAGCCCAGTCTAGTCTTTTCACATTTTTCTGCCTGCTTTATATTCTAGCCACACTGGCAGCTGATTAGATGGTTCCCACCCAGATTAAGGGTAGGTCTGCCTTTCCCAGTCCCCTGACTCAAATGTTAATCTCCTTTGGCAACACCCTCACAGACACATCCAGGATCAATACTTTGCATCCTTCAATTCAATCAGGTTGACACTCAGTGTTAACCATCACAATGTATTACTGACAAACTTAAATGTATACCTACCACTACTTCGAAAGCAACAAGTTCTGTCCTCAACAGCCAATCATAATTTTAACAATTTGGTAGACTGACTTAAGCTCTTACAAATGCAAATATAGTTGATCATATTCTTTTTTAATCTAAAACAATTCACTTCACTGTTAGCAAGAATATTTAAATAAGCTAATTGTCTTTTTTAAGCAGTAATTAATTTTGCATATACAATATCCAAATCACATTAGTTTTATACAGAACACTGCTTTCAAGAGATCAAAGGATTTTTCTAATGTAATTTTTAGCAATGTTTGAAAAACCCACTCAATTTTATAGTAACTAATCCTATTCTAGTTTGAAGGATAGAAAATACCAGTTAAGCATAACTTAATTGCCTCTCCTTTTGTTTGGTTAACTCTATAACACTGTGGGTTACCCAGACTAAACATGAGGCCTAGGGTACTTGTTGAGAAAAATAAAATAATATAAACACAATCTAACTTTTTTTTGATGCTTCTTGAACTCAGCCTCTCCTGTACCTTTATGCATCAAGGGTGTAGATGGGCACCAGCCTCTGCCTCGTCTCAGGTCTTGGGACAAGGTCTGGGGGTAAGAGAAGCTGAAAGGAGATGAGCCTTGGAGGAACAAACCAAATCTCAGTCGAAAAAAAATCTTTAGCTTTTTAATTTTAAAATATATCCTCAGTTCCTCTTAGAATGATAATCTTTTTTTCCTCTTATCATTGAAATTAATTATAAAAAAGGTAACTTTTGGGGGAACAGTTGTATGAAAATCATCAATAACACAAATTTTCGTCATCAGAAGTTGAACAACTAAAGAAAATGAGAAACATGTCTCTTCTGAAATTGAGGTCAAAAAACTGACTAGTTCATTAATTTGATCATTTTAACTTTAAAATATTTAAAATATTATAAAATTTTAAAATGTAAAGTGGGTGTTCAAAAATCTTAATTCATAAGGATGTTGTAGAAATGAAAAGCAATTATATGAGAAAATGTTGGCAGAATGGCTGGCACCTAGTCAGCACTAGGTAAATTGTTGAATGTTATTACTAATGAAACACATATTTGCTGGACAATTTCACAATTTATCTTGGTGAAAGGTGTTGGGAATTTCTGTGCAAATGGAACTTCTTTTTAACATATAATGGGTTTAAAATCATGGAAGGAGGTATATTTAAAGTCAGATTTATTTGCCATTTAATAAAAGTAAAAAAGTAAATATCACCACAGTTGTGGTGGCCAAGAAGAGGAAAACAGAGAGAGAGAGAGAGAAAAAGAGAGAAACAGAGATAGAGAGAGAGGGAGAGAGAGAGAGAAACAGAGAGTGAAAAAGAGCAAGTGAGCCAAACAGGTGTGGAGGCTCCTGCCAATATGCTGTATTCCAGGCTGGAGGCCACTTGGAATCTTGAACCCCAACATGTTATTTTACAAAGAGTTTTTAAAATATGCACAACCAGTAGATTTCCCAAGCACTTCCATTTTCAGCACAATCCACTTACAAAAACCTGAAGAGAAAAGAGTTAGGTATAGTCTTTTAGTAAAACTAAAAATAGCAACTAATAAAATATTAACAAGAACAAATCTGTGTGAAATGCAAAGAGCAATCTTTCAGTAACACAGGCAGCTTTCCATGGTAAAAGAAAATGAACAGAAAACAAAAATTCATGGAAATCAACAGTACTATAGGTACTCCTGAGCATCTCTATACCAACATTTTTGTGAATTAAAAGAATTTTTCCTTTTTCAAAGTATGAATTCATGATGTATTGAGTTTATTATTTTTGCCATTTTTGCAAAAATTAAAAGACAAATGTCTTATGAAGACATTTCTTACTTTTAAAGACAATTAAGTATTAGAATTTGAGTGTTTTTTAAAGTTTGTATTCCTTAACGTAGATGGAGAAATGATACATCGAGTTAAAGTTAATCTCTCTTTGTGCCTCTTATAAATTCGGCCTTTTATCTACATTGTCTCTAATCCCCTAATAACATAAATTAATTATTCTATCTACATTTTATAGATGAGCAACCTGAGGTTCAGCGAGATTAAGAAGTTTGCTTCTGCATATTTTAACAAATCAAATACGTAGTATTACACCATAATGTTTGTGGCATTAAAATATATATTAATTCCAATGTGTATTGTTGTTTTTACTATGGAAATGTAAGTTATTTTATTTGCTTTAATCATCATTAGTCAACATAAAAACAGATTCAAATATTAATATCTGATGGTGATATTAATTTTTCTAGATAATTGTAAAAGAAAAATAAAGTTAGTTCCTGATTTGTTCCATTGAATGTTTATTTTATTACTTTATAAAAATGTTATTATATCTCAGTTATATAATAATATACTCATCATAGATTACACAGTGACCAAAAAGGAAAAAGAATGACCCTAAATCCATTAGCCTGTCATGATGTCTGTTTTCTATATTGAAAACAGTTTTTATAATAATTTGGAATCTGATCTTTAAAACTGAACAATATGTTATGTACATTTTCTCTGTCAGTTTGTGCTCCAGATAAGTAGTTTTACATTTTAGAAGAATCCTTTGTACAAACAAGTATGAAGGGGACCTTGAATAGGTACAACAATAGACCTAGGCCTGTCCTGGTTGAAGCGGGGGAAAGCAGAGGTGTGCCTACCAGGGTAGCTTCTCACCCTCACTCCCCAACAGCCCCTTGAAGCTCCTCTGTGGAACTGGGCTTCCATGGAGAATGCTTTAAAAATCCTTCTTCTGCATAATTTCCTCTAATGATGTACTATGATTCCATTTGACTGGATATCCACTAAATTATTTTAACAAAACCAATCACTGTTTTGGTGTGGGGTTTGAATAATAAAAATCACAACAAAAATCATTATTGAACAGAAAAATAATAACAAATGTTTAATAACCACTTTCAAAAGAAAACCTAAATTAATGATTAAAGCATCCCTATAAATAACCATTGTTACTACTCCCATATCTCAAATGAAGAGACTGTAGCATAGGAAGGCATATTAATATGTTTAACATTACAAATCTGGTAAGTAAAGGAGTCAGAATCAGGAATTAATACTATAAATAAAATATCAATAATTTTTTGTAGCTAAGACCTATTTAGATATAATTTATTATATCTTAAGCAAATATCTAGAAATACAAGCCATTCTTAATATATGAGAATACTGATTTCCTATATCCAATCTTAATGGATATTTATATAATAACACAATATGTTATTATTACCGTAAAATATTTTCCAGCTTGATTGGTGAAGATGACATATTATTATTTTATGAAATAATAAATATGAATTGAACATAATACAAGAAAAATATTAAGTGAAAACACACAGTGTAAAGGAAGCATATTAAGTTCCACAATACGTTATATCATGTAATCTTTATAACTGTCAAATCTAGAACTCACACTCATAAGTGTTCATCTATGAATCCCATGCCCTGAACCATTAATGTTTTATGAGTTTTTTGATGAATAACATTGCACATTTTACTATGTTTATTATCTAATTACATTTTAATTTTATGATTTGCTAATTTGTCTCTAGATCATTTTTTATTTGAATTTTTAAATTCTTATTGATTGCCAATACTGCTCATGTATGAAAATTAAGTTGTGGAATATATAACAAGTGTAGTTTTTACTTTTCCTTTTGCATTTCAAAAAAATAATGGTTTTTTTTGGCATAACCATTTTAGATTTTCACTTTGTCAAAACTAGCTCTCTCTATATTCTGTAATGGTGCACGTTGTTGTTATGATAAAATTATACAAATATGTCTCATGATTTCATTTGACTAGATTTATGATTTTGCTTTTTAAATTAAATCATTTATATGAAATTTATTTTGATATGTAGTATGTAGTAATGGCTTAGTTTAAAAAATGATTTCCTATTTGTATACATTGTACTGGGTATATTGTCTTTTTGGTTTTGTTCCATTTTCAGTTTTGTCTATTCTAGCACCCGTAATGTTTTATTTACTATATTTTAAGACTACAATCTATTATCTACTAAGGAAAACTGTACTTAGTAATTGTTTCAAAATGTTCTTGTCCATGCTTTTCTATGTCATAATTCCAGATGAAGTTTAGAATCAATTTGTTAAATTATAAAAATTTTTCATTAGCATTTTGATTAAAAATTTTATTTTATTCTATTTACTTATTATTAAATTTAAGTTCTCAGATACATGTGCAGAATGTGCAGGTTTGTTACACAGGTATACATGTGCCATGGTGGTTTGCTGCACCCATCCACCCATAATCTACATTAGGTATTTCTCCTAATGCTATCCTTCCCCTTGCCCGCCACCCTTCAACAGGCCCTGGTGTGTGATGTTCTCTTCCCTGTGCCCATGTGTTCTCATTGTTCAGCTCCCACTTATGAGTGAGAACATGTGGTGTTTGGTTTTCTGTTCCTGTGTTAGTTTGCTGACAATTACGGTTTCCAGCTTCATTCATGTCCTGCAAAGGACATGAACTCATTCTTTCTTATAGTTGCATAGTATTCCATGGTGTATATGTGCCACATTTTCTTTATTCAGTCTAACATTGATGGGCATTTGGGTTGATTCCAAGGGTTTGCTATTGTGAATAGTGCCACAATAAACATACATGTGCATGTGTCTTTATACTAGAATGATTTATAATCCTTTGAGTATATACCCAGTAATGGGATTGCTGGGTCAAGTGGTATTTCTGGTTCTAGATCCTTGAGGAATCGCCACACTGTCTTCCACAATGGTTGAACTAATTTAGACTCCCACCAACAGTGTAAAAGTGTTCCTATTTCTCCATATTATCTCCAGCATCTGTTGTTTCCTGACTTTTTAATGATTGCCATTCTAACCAGCATGAGATGGTATCCCATTGTGGTTTTGATTTGCATTTCTCTAATGACCAGTGAGGATGAGTCTTTTTTTTTTTTTCATGTTTGTTGGCCACATAAATGTCTTCTTTTGAGAAGTGTCTCTTCATATCTTTCACCTACTTTCTGATGGGGTTGTTTTTTTTTCTTGTAAATTTGTTTAAGTTCCTTGTAGATTCTGAATATTAGCCCTTTGTCAGATGGATAGATTGCGAAAATTTTCTCCCATTCTGTAGGTGGCCTGTTCATGCTGATGATAGTTTCTTTTGCTGTGCAGAAGCTCTTTAGTTTACTTACATACCATTTGTCCATTTTGGCTTTTGTTGCAATTGCTTTAGGTGTTTTAGTCATGATATCTTTCCCCATGCCTATGTCCTGAATGGTATTGCCTAGGTATTCTTTTAGGGTTTTTATGGTTTTAGGTCTTACATTTAAATCATTAATCCAGCTTGAGTTAATTTTTGTATAAGGTGTAAGGAAGGGGTCCGGTTTCAGTTTTCTGCATATGGTCAGCCAGTTTTCCCAACACCATTTATTAAATAGGGAATCCTTTCCCCATTGATTGCTTTTGTCAGTTTTGTCAAAGATCAGATGATTGTAGATGTGTGGTGTTATTTCTGAGGCTTCTGTTCTGTTCCATTGGTCTATATATCTGTTTTGGTACCAGTACCATGCTGTTTTAATTACTATAGCCTTGTAATATAGTTTGAAGTCAGGTAACGTGATGCCTCCAGCTGTGTTCTTTTTGCTTAGGATTGTCTTGGCTATACAGGCTCTTTTTTGGTTCCATATGAAATTTAAAGTAGTTTTTCTAATTCTGTGAAGAAGGCCAATGGTAGCTTGATGGGAATAGCATTGGATCTATAAATTACTTTGGGCAGTATGGCCATTTTCACAATAGTGATTCTTCCTATCCATGAGCATGGAATGTTTTTCCATTTGTTTGTGTCCTCTCTTATTTCCTGGAGTAGTAGTTTGCAGTTCTCCTAAATTTTAAAATAATATTTTAATCTTGGAAGAGTGACAGCTTTACATAAGGGTTCACTTTGATGAATACTATCCTCAAGGGACACATTCTAAGACCCTCAGAAGATGCCAGAAACTGAACCTTGTATACACTATGTTTTTTTCCTGTACATACATATCCACAATAAAGTTTAACTTATTAATTAGGTACAGTAGGATATTAGAAGCAATAACTAGTAATGCTATAGAATGACTAAAACAGTATCCTGTGTAAAATTTCATGGATAGAAGATTTGTTCTTACTGCTAATTTTAGCAACATCAGCATATGATTTTTTTCCTTATTGAGAACTTTTACCTTTTCATTTAAATGAAGTACTTGATGGCTTCTTTTTGACATATTTGAATTGCCAGAATCACTACTTTTGCACTTCAGAGTCCTTATGAAGTAAAATAAGAGTTACTTAAACACAAGCACTTCAATACCTGGGACAGTTGATCTGATAACCGAGACAGCTACTGAGTGGCTCATGAGGAGGCAGTGTTTACAGGTGAATCCACTGGACAAAGGATGTGTCACAATTCAAGGTGGGATGGAGCAGATGGCACAAAATGTCATCACACTTCTCAGTACCATGTGCAATTTAAAACTTATGAATTGCTGGCTGGGTGCAGTGGCTCACGCCTGTAATCCCAGCACTTTGGGAGGACGAGGCAGGTGGATCATGAGGTCAGAAGATTGAGACTATCCTGGCTAACATGGTGAAAACCCATCTTACTAAGAATACAAAAAAATTAGCCGGGCGTGGTGGTGGGCACATGTAGTCCCAGCTACTCAGGAGGCTGAGGCAGGAGAATGGCGTGAACCTGGGAGGCAGAGCTTGCAGTGAGCCGAGATGGCACCACTGCACTCCAGCCTGGGCGACAGAGTGAGACTTTGCCTCAAAAAAAAAAAAAAAAAGTATTAATTGCTTATTTCTGGAATTTTCCATTTAATATTTTTGTTATCAAAATACCTGGGGTTTGGTATAGGTCCTGCCATTTGCCGCATAGAAAGTCAATGACTGAGATGATGAGTCTGCCAAGGTAAAAGGCTTTATTCAGGTGCTGCAGCTGAGGAGATGGGAGATCAGTCTCAAATCCATCTCCCTGACCAACTAAAATTAGGGATTTATATAGCAGGGGAGAAATAGAACTATGTATGGGAAAACAGGAATTCAGGAAGGGTAAGGAAGCAGTCCTGATGAATGAGGGGCCTGGCATCTCATTGGATGGGATAATCTGGGAAGTTTCGATTCTTTAACACTTTTTGAGAGGCCTAGGGGTCCTTTACTGAGGAAGGAGCTCAGATAAAACAAATGTGAGTTTTAAGCTTTAAGACGAGAGTGGTCAATTTCTATGTTTATTAAAAACAAACTGTGTATGTATGGGACTATTGGGTCAGTTTCATTTTTAGCCTATAGTTGATTATAGGTAACTGAGGAGGGACTAAAGGCATACCTAAGAGATAGTACAGGTTTGGTTCCAGACCACCACAATAAAGCAGATAGCACAATAAAGCAGGTTATACAAATTTGTTGGTTTCCCAGTGCATATAAAAGCTATAAGTGCATCATACTGTAGTCTATTATATGCAATAGCATTATGTATAAAAAATACATGCCTTGGGGCATGTGACTTAAGCCTGTAATCCCAGCACTTTGGGAGGCTGAGGCAGGTGGATCACCTGAGGTCAGGAGTTCAAGACCAGCCAGACCAACATGGTGAAAAGCCGTCACTACAAAAATACAAAAAGAAAAATAAAAATTAGCCGGGCATGATGACAGGTGCCTGTAATCCTAGCTACTCCGGAGGCTGAGATGGAAGAATCACTTGAACCCAAGGGGCAGAGGTTGCAGTGAACTGAGATCGTGCCATTGCACTCCAGCCTGGGCAACAGAGTGAGACTGTGTCTCAAAAAATAAATAAATAAATAAAATAAAATACATGACTTATTTTAAAAATACTTCATTGCATTAAAACTCTAACAATTATCTAAGCCTTCAGTAACTCCTATCTTTATTCTGGTGGAGGTGTGCCTCAATGTTTATGGCTGCCAGCTAATCAGGCTGGTAGTTGCTAAAGGTTGAGGTGGCTGTGAAAATTTCTTAAAACAAGATAACAATGAAATTTGCCCCATTGATTGACTCTTCTTTTTAAAAAAATATTTCTCTGTAGCATGTGATGATCTTTGATAGCATTTGCCTACATTTAGAACATCTTTGAAAATTAGAATCAATTCTCTTAAACCCTGCTGCTTTATCAACTAAATTTATGTGCTATTCTAAATCCTTATTATGATTTCAACAATGTTTACATCTTCACCAGAAGTAGAATCCATCTCAAGAATCCACTTTCTTTGCTCATCTAGAAGAAACAACTTCTCATCCATTTAAGTTTTATCATGAGATTGCAGTAGTTCAGTCACACCTTCAGGCTCCATTTCTAATTCTGGTTCCTTTGCTATTTCTACCACATCTGCAATTACTTCCTCCATCATCCTTCAGGTATGGAATCCATTTCTTCCAAATTCCTGTTGATGTTGATATTTTGACATCTTCCCCTGAACCATGAGTGTTCTTAACAGCATTGAGAATAGTGAATCCTTTCCAGAAGGTTTTCAATTTACTTTGCCCAGATTCATCAGTGTAATCACTATCTATGGCAGCTATATCCTTATGAAATGTGTTTCTTAAATAATGAAACTTGAAATTTGAAATTACTCCTTAAGCCATGGGCTATTGAATGAAAGCTGTGTTAGCAGGCAAGAAAACAACACTAATGTTTTGTATATCTCCACAAGAGCTTTGGGTAACCAGGTGCATTGTTAATGAGTAGCAATATTTTGAGTGGAATATTTTTTCTGAGCAGTAAGTCTCAACAGTGGGTTTAAAATATTCAGTAAACCATGATGTCATCCAGACTT
This sequence comes from Pongo abelii, assembly GCF_028885655.2. Lineage (NCBI taxonomy): Eukaryota > Metazoa > Chordata > Mammalia > Primates > Hominidae > Pongo > Pongo abelii. Next base: position 142,251,454 of record NC_071990.2, read on the forward strand.
TGTTATTCTATTTATAGAGCACAGGAAGGATAGATTTAGCATAATTCTTCAAGGCCCTAGGATTTTCAGAAGGTAAATAAGCATTATCTTCAACTTAAATTCACCAGTTGCATTAATCCTTAGAAAGTCAGCGCCTGTCCTTTGAAAATTTGCAGGCATCGACTCCTCTTTAGCTACAAGAGTCCTAGATTAGATGGCATTTTCTTCCAATAGAAGGCTGTTTTAGCTACATGGAAAATCAAGTGTTTCATGTAGCCATCTTCATCAATGTCTTAGCTAGATCTTATGGGTCACCTGCTGTAGATTCTACATCAGCACCTGCTGCTTCACCTTGCACTTTGATGTTACAGGGATGGCTTCTTTCCTTAAACCTCATGAACCAAACTCTGCTAGCTTCAAACTTTTCTTATGCACCTTTCTCTCCTCTCTCAGCCTTTATAGAAGTGAAGAGAGTTAGAAACTTGCTCTGAATTAGGCTGTGGCTTAGGGGAATGTTTTGGCTGCTCTGATCTTTTATCCAGATTATTCAAACTTTCTTTGTATCAACAATAAAACTGTTTTGCTTTCTTATCATTTATGTGTTCACTGGAGTAGCACTTCTGATTGTCTTCAAGATCATTTCCTTTGCATCTACAACTTGGCTAATGGTTTGGCACAAGAGGCCTAGCTTTAAGTCTATCTTGCCTTTCAACATGCCTTCCTCTCTAAATTTAATCATTTCCAGCTTTTGATTTCAAGTGAGAGACATGTGACATGGCTTGACTGTGGCCCCACCCAAATCTTATCTTGAATTCTAGTTCCCATAATCCCAACATGTCTTAGGAGAGACCCAATGGGAGGTAACTGAATCATGAGGGTGGTTTCCCCCATGTTGTTCTCCTGATAGTGAGTGAGTTCTCATGAGATTTGATGGTTTTATAAGCGGCTCTTCCCTTTTTGCGTGGCACTTATTCCGGCTGCCTTGTGAAGAAGGTGCCTTGCATCTGCTTTGCCTTCTGCCATGACCGTGAGTTTCCTCAGGCCTCCCCAGCCATGCTGAACTATGAGTCAATTAAACCTCTTTCCTTTCTAAATTACCCAGTCTTGGGATCTTCTTTATAGCAATATGAAAATGGACTAATATGGCTGGGCGTGGTGGCTCGCACCTGTAATCCCAGCACTTTGGGAAGCCAAGGCGAACGGATCATGCGTTCAAGCGATGGGGACCATCGTGTTCAACATGGTGAAACCCCGTCTCTACTAAAAGTACAAAAATTATCTGGGCGTGGTGGCACACACCTGTAGTCCCAGCTACTCTGTAGGCTGAAGCAGGGGAATTGCTTGAACCCGGGAAGCGGAGGTTGCGGTGAGCCAATATGGCGCCACTGCACTGCAGCCTGGTGACAGAGCGAGACTCCGTCTCAAAAAAATAAAAGAAGAAAGAAAAAAAAAAAAGAAAACGAACTAATATAACATGCAAACTTTCCTTTCGTTTAATCACTTGGAGGCCACTGTAGGGTTATTAATTGACCTAATTTCAATATCGTTGTGTCTCAGAATATGAATTCTGAGAAGGAAAGGGATGAGAGGACAGCTGGTTGGTGGAACCCCCAGAACACGCATGATATTTATTGAATAAGTTCACCATCATATGGGGAAGGTTCCTAGCTCCCCAAGACAGTTACAATGGTACAATCAAATATTACTGGTCATAGATTACCATAGAGATATAATAATAATAAAATTTGAAATATTGAAATAACTAATAAAATGTCACAGAAAAACACAAAAAGAGCATATGTTATTGTAGTACCAATAGATTTGTTTAATGCTCAGTTGCCCCAAACCTTCAATTTATAAAATTATAATATCTGCGAAGTACAATATAGTGAAGCACAATAAAACAAGCTATGCCTCTTCTGTACTTCACACATTATTTTTACTTTTATCTCTCTTAGTAAAATATTACATTCCCTATTATATATCTAATGCCTATTTCTGCTAGTTTTTTATTTTTGCATGCTTTAGATAGCATTTAAGACTTTTACACTTTTTTAAACAAATCACCTCACAAACTTGATTTACTTTATTTTTCCTTCTTTCCTTTCATTCTTTCCTTTCTTCCTCCCTTCATTGCTTTCTACCTTCTTGTTTCCTTACCTTCTTATACAATTTTCCGTGGATACTCTTAAAGGCAATAATTATTATTTACAGTAATATAACGTGTTTCTTTTTCTTGCCATATTACAATTCTTGAAGCTTTGTACTACATATATTGATCATGGGGCCACCCTTTCCCATCTTTCCACAGCAAGGGAAAATTTGCCAACTTGACTCATAACCCTCCCTGTCAGAAAATTATATAATCTTTCTTAAGGAGTGACATGTAATTTTCACAATTCAGTGCAACCAATCTTTGGGCTTTCTGAAATCCTATCTTGCTTATAGTTGTAACAATAAAAAATAATATTCTTTCCCTTTTGAGTTTTAATGGGGGGTAGCAGGTAGTAAACATTCAAAAGGAAAGAACAGTCCAATAGATTGGCAAATGTATAGAAAATTATACTTATAATATTAGTAAAATATCAGTTGGAAAATTCAAAGCAGTTTAATTTCTAAAACTACCTTGGTTCTGAGTGCTGGTCAAATATTAAATATTCATATTGATATCAGGCATTTCTATATTCCTTGTATATTTATTACAAATTATTCTATAATTCAATTCATTATTTTTTGATACTAACTTTGGATTTGAAATGGATGTGCTTTATTATGTTAGAGCTTTATTTTTGCTAGCTGCACACTGAGGATTTATTGGGTCCTACTATGATAACTAAAAGGATTTTCTTCTTTGACCTATGTACATGATGCTAAGCTTCCAGAACATTGTATCATTATGGAAACCCTGAAACAAATTTTGTTTGGTTCTAGGGCATTATTCTTTAATGTGTTGCAGGAATCAATTTGACACTAATTTATTTAAGATCATTGACCTCCTATTCATAAGTAAAATTGAGCTCTGATTTATTCTTATGCTCTGCTTTTTGGCTTTGGCAGTGTTATGCTATCCTTGTAAAATAAATTGGAGAGATTTTCACTTCTGGCCTTGATGAGGTAGCTGGCACTATATTTGTCTTCCCACTATAGGCAAGTAGAAAACAAATAAAACAAAACAACAAATATAAACAAACATTTTCTCACACCAGATCATGGGCAATGAAGGATTGTAACTCTTGAAAGGAGAGGAAATGCCTGACATTCTGTCTGGAGAAATTTTCTGAACCTTTACACATGAAAAGCAAACACAAAGCACAATGGTTTCACTGAGCTGAGAAAAAAAAAATTGGAGTTTAGGAATGCTGTGACAGCTGGAATTCGTAAGCCAGTATCTCAATAAGTAGCTGTATAGATAGATAAAAAGCTCTTTAAATCTGCATTTAAGTCTTCTTGACTCTTTTGCCAAATATCGAAGCTCCTCTTGCAAAGTAAGACTATCCCAAACAGAGCAAGAAATAACTACTAGAGATCTGTAAGCTAAAGCATTATTAGAGATAATACATAGCTGAGAGATATTGGAGATAGCATCAAAGTGGAGAGAGCTTGTGGAACACACAGGACATCCAACAAATGAGCCAGAAGGGAAGCAAAAAAGAAGTTACAGGACTAAACTAGTCCCATAATAATGGCTACTTTAGACTCATGACAACAAAAATTAGAAACAAGCGTCTAAAGGACCAAGCTTATTAAAGTAACTGAATGACCTGACTAAATATACCCTGGCCGGGCACAGCGGCTCATACCTGTAATCTCAGCACTCTGGGAGGCCAAGGCGGGTGGATCACCTGAGGTCAAGAGTTCCAGACCAACCTGATCAACATGGTAAAACCCCATCTCTACTAAAAATACAAAATTAGACAGGCATAGTAAGGGTGCATGCCTGTAATTCCAGCTACTAGGGAGGCTGAGGCAAGATAATCACTTGAACCTGGGAGATGGAGGTTGCCGTGAGCCAAGATCACTCCACTGCACTCCAGCCTGGGCAACAAGAATGAAACTTTGTCTCATAAATAAATAAATAAATAAACCAACCGACCAACCAACCTCAATACTCATGAAGTTAGGGAACTAAATCCAGATACTGAACAATGTAAAAATCAGTAAGTTCAGTATCCAAACAAAAAACTAGACATGAAATAAAGCAGAAAAATGTGAGCAATAACTAGGAGGAAATAAATCTCAGAAATGGAAGAGACAGTGGGATTAGCAGATAAAAACGTTAAAATGAATAATTTGGAAAAGATACACAAAGCTGGAGAAATTCCAGCCCATTATTTCAAGATTTACTATCAAGTTACAGTAGTCAATACAATGATTTTGAAATGAGGATAGATAAATATATCAATGCATCAGAATAGAGAATTCAGTAATATGCCCACATATGATGGTCAACTGATTTTCTAAAATTTTATTTTACTGTAGTAAGAACACTTAACATAAGATGTAACAAATGTTACCCTCTTAACAAACGTTTAAGTTTACAGTGCCTTGTTGTTGATTGTACACGCAACGTTGTACAGCAGATCTGTGGAGCTTATTCATCTTGCCTAACTGAAACATTATACCTATTGATAATAACTCCCCACTTCCCCCTTAACACAACCCCTGAAAATTACCATTCCATTCTTTGATTCTATGAACTTGACTATTTTAGACACTTTATGTAAGTGGAATCACGCAGTATTTGTCTTTATGTGACTGACTTACGTCACTTAGCATCATGTCCTCCAGGTTTATCCATGTTGTTGCATATTGCAGAATCTCCTTTTTCACATCTAAATAGTATTCCCTTTTATGTATATACCACATTTTCTTTATCCCTTCGTCTGTTGGTGGACATTTATATTGTTTCTGCATTTTGACTACAATGAACATGAGAGTGATAATGAACCTTCACACTGTTTTCCATAGCAGCTGCACCATTTTTGCATTTCCACTAACAGTGTGCAAGAGTTCCAATATTTTTACATCTTCAATGACACTTGTATTTTGTATTTTTGATGATGAACATCCTGACAGGTGTGAAATGTTGTCTACAGAGTGAAAAGACCACCTATAGAATAAAATATAGAATAAAAGAATATATTTGCAAACCATAAATCTTATAAGGGGCTAATCTCCAAAATATATAAAGAACTTCTACAATTCAATAGAAAAAACTGATAACCCAATTAAAAAATGAGGTAGGGACTTGAACAGACATTTCCCCAAAGAAGATGTACAAATGCCTAATAGGTATATGAAAAAATGCTTAACGTCAGTGTCACTTGTCATCAGGAAAATGCAGATCAAACCCAGAATGGTTGATTGATGTTTAAAAGCAGGTGCTGAAATAACTGAATAAAGAGAAGTCAATCTTTTCAACTAATGATAGTAGGAGATATATATGTCTATATGGTGAAATAATGAACCTTGATGCTTAAAGGATCGTATACCCCCATATTAACTCAAAGTGGAGATGCACAGACACACACAGACACACGCACACATACACACACACACACACACACACACACTCTAAAACTCTAGATGAAACATAGAAAAAAATCTTTATGACCTTGGGGTACCTTTCTTAAACAGGGCAGTGAGAGGAAACATTATAAAAGAAAAAATTGATAAATGAGATTTGACTAAAATTAAATGCTTATCTTATTTGAAAGACATCACTAATTAAATGAAAAGGCAGAGACTGAGACTAACATGAGGAAAGCAGCTGGCTCAAGTGTCTATGTGATTTCATATATATATGACACAAACACATTCCTCTTATACAGCTTATTTAGTTAAGCATTCAGGAAAAGGAGATCAGTGATTAAAAGATATATTAAAGTCAGAATGAGAGGAAAAATAGAAGAAAAGAACAGGTTTAAAAGGAATACAGAGAGAAGAGATATGGACTATCCCACACTTAGGGGTGACATAGTCATTCTCTCCTGTGACACAGGTTTCCTTATATTCCCATGAGTCACATCTGTTGCAGATGACTTTTAGATGCAAAAATAAAGAACAATGAAATTTTAAGACTGACCCATAGTTGAATATTGACATTTCAACATAAAGGTTGTGTAGGACATCTGCCTAAGAAAATCTTGGTAGAGACAATTTTAACTCAATTATGGTTATTCTTCATTCTCTGTTTTACTTCATTGCTTTCAAAATGAGGAAGTGAGACATTATCTTCCTCCTCATCAAACATATCAAGCACCTACAAAGTATAAAAGATGTTTCATATATGAGATCTAGTGTAACTGCTAATTACAACTCTGATGATTTAAAAAGACAATGAAAAATGTCTAGTCTTTCTTAAGATTCCGTTTCTCCTCTTACTGCTTTTTCTACTTTGAACGTCAGAGAGACAGACTATAAAATTATTTCAGTAATTATACCTCACAATGAAAACTATACCTTGAGATTCTGACCTCTCATTCTTGGGAAAATAGTATTGAAGTGTAATGAATAGATATATTATAATATCAAGAAACCTTTTCTATATGAACTAAAAATACTTCAGTGATAGACTTATTTAGGTCATGTTAAACTTATTTCTTTTGTTATAAAGGATTAAAAATTCAAGAGTGTTTCCCAGGGACTCTTTTCTTAGATGTGATTTAAAATGTTATATATTTCCATATTTGTGAAATAGTTTAATAACTGCTTAGGGGCGAAACAATGAGCTAAATGACTCTATGACAATATCCAAATTTTCTCACTCTTCTTAATTACTTTTGTAATGTCAAATTTGCATATGTGAAAGATAAATTCTTGCCATCATTCATTTAATGTCGAGATCAGTAAATGCTAATTATGGCATATATATATATATATGCCTGATATATATATTTATATATATATATTTCAGATATATATATATATCTGAAAGACTTCAAACTAGAGTTAGTCTGCTAAAATCTGTAAGGCTTAGAAAGGTGAAATAATCACAAAATAGTCTTGGTTTATATGTTAGACACTTTTTTCTTTCTGTACATCTTGTTTTAAAACGTTTAGGTTTGAGTGTACATATGTAGGTTTGTTATATAGATAAAGTCATGTCCCAGGGGTTCATTGTACAGATTGTTTTATCACTCAGGTACTATGCCTAGTACCCAATAGATGTTAGCTATTTTGTTAAGTCAAAATCTCTTGTTTAAAGGCTTGTTTTAATTTGTGGGACTAAGCCTAGTACCCAATAGATGCTAGCTATTTTGTTAAGTCAAAATCTCTTGTTTAAAGGCTTGTTTCAATTTGTGGTACAAAGCCTAGTACCCGATAGATGTTAGCTATTTTGTTAAGTCAAAATCTCTTGTTTAAAGGCTTCTTTCAATTTGTCGATTTTCACAAATGCAATTTAAAGTTGTTTTCTTTTAATTTACAGTGACTATTCTAATATAAGAAGAGAAATCTGTTTAATCAACACTTAAAATAATATTTTAATGACTTATTTAATATTTAAGAGAATGAATAATTCTTTTAAATATCATTAATTTGGGCTAATTTATCCACTACTCTTCTCAAAGCAATGTCTATATTGCAAATGAAACCAATAATTAAGTTTTACCTTATAGTCAATGAGTATGTGTAATTAATAAAAATGTTTTAAAGAAGAATGACACTTTTTATATAACTTTAGTTATATTAACATTCTTTTTATCATTTATGGTTCTCTTCATTCGTTCTGTGGATTCCAGTTACTATCTGGGGTCATATTCTTAATTTAAAACTTCCTTCTACCCGCCACCTTTTTGCTATTATTGGCAAATGTGTCGCATTTCTGTATGATACAGACACAAAGATATATTATATCCTATTTTTTTATTTAATTGCTTTTTAAATCAATTAAGAGAGTAAATAATAAAAATACATGTGTATACTGTCTTTTATAATTACGTAATTACCTTTTCTGGTGCTATTTATTTGTACATGCATTCAAAATACAAGAGCATTTCAAAAAATTGCTGGAAAGACAGAAGTAAAAGATAAAAATATAAAACTTTATTTCTCAACATAAATGTCATCAAATGAAAGACAATTTTGTAATTGATGATGCTAGCCATTTGGTACATCCCTAAAGAACTGAGGGTCCTGGGAATTTAACCATGTCAATGTCATCTCTTTTATATTATGTTACTGAAGAAAACTACATATCCTTCACAGATTTTTTTTAAGACTAGGAAATAAAAGGAAATCAGAAGAAATCAAACCAGAAATGTAAGGTGCATTCCTCATGATTTCCCATTGAAACTTTCACAAAATTGCCTTTTTTGATGAGAGAAAGGAGCTGGACCATTTGTAGTTGTGAAGGACTCTCTAGTGAAGATTTCCCGCGCATTGTTTGCTAAAGTTTCGTCTAACTTTCTCAGACCATTCTCAAAATAAGCAGATGTTATCATTCTTTGTCCATCCAGAAATTCAATAGGCAAATTGTCTTGAGCATCCCTGAAAACTCTTGCCAAGATCTTTTCTCTTGACTGGTATGCTTTTGCTTTGACTGGATGACTTCCTTTTTTTTTTTTTTTTTTTCCGAATACTTTGTGTTTTGTCTTCAGAATTGTACTGGTAAAGCCACGTTTCACTTTCTGTTGCAATTCTTTGAAGACGTGCTTCATAATTTTGATCTCACTTGTTTATAATTTCTGTTGATGCCCTACTCTTGTCTGAAGCTGATCTGGGTGGTTTTGGTAATCATCAAGTGGAAAATTTGCTCAACTCTATTTTTTTTAATGGAAATTGCGTAATGTGAACCGATTGAGATGTTTGTGGTGTTGGCTATTTCTGCTGTTAATCATTGATTCTTTTCAATTAGGGCAAGAACAAGACATAGTTTTTTCTCACAAGTAAAGGTGGATATCTGTCTATGTGGGCTTTTTCTTCAATGTCATCTTGTTGTTTCTTAAAATAAGTTATCCATTTGTAAACTGTTGATTTCTTTGAGACATTGTCTTCATAAACTCTTTGTAAAATATCAAGGATTTCATTATTCTTCCACTCAAGCTTCATATTAATTTGATGTTTTTTTCTTGCTTCAATTTTGACAGAATATATATTGCTCTGATAGGCGCTTTTTTTCAAACTAATGTCTTATTTTTCTTAGTTCTCAAACTTGATCCTGTTCAGATATGTTATAAAAAGTTAGTACGAGTTTATTTTGTGGAAAAAAATGAAATCTATGCACTGTTTTTTTCATAATATGCATTTTCATGAACATTTTGAAGTCCTCTCATACTTAATTTTGGCCTGAAGTATTTTCTTTAATATTTAACATGGGTCGGCTAGTATCAAATTCTCTGTTTTTATCTATCTGGGAAAGTGTTTCTTTGTTTTTTTTTTTGTTTATTTTTTGAGACGGAGTCTCGCTCTGTCCCTGAGGCTGGAGTGCAGTGGCACCATCTTGGCTCACTTCAAGCTCCACCTCCTGTGTTCACGCCATTCTCCTGCCTCAGCCTCCCCAGTAGCTGGGACTACAGGCGCCCGCCTCCACGCCTGGCTAATTTTTTGTATTTTGAGTAGAGATGGGGTTTCACTGTGTTAGCCAGGATGGTCTCAATCTCCTGACCTCGTGATCCACCCACCTTGGCCTCCCAAAGTGCTGGGATTACAGGCGCGAGCCACCACACCCGGCCGGAAGTGTTTCTTTTACCTTCGTTTTTGAAATATAGTTTTGCTGCATATAGTATTTTGGGTTTTTTTTTAATTTTTTTTTTAACTTTTGGGCACTTTGCATATGTTAACCCATTGCTTTCTAGTCTTCATAGTTTCTGATGATAAGTAAACTCTAAATAATTTTATTGTGGTTCACTTGTGAGAGGTCAGTTTTCATTTATTGCTTTCAAAATTTTCTCCTTGTCTTTGGCTTTCAGTAGTTTTATTTTGATGTTTTTATTTGTAAATTTGTTTGTATTTATCTTATGTAGAGTTTATCGAGATTCTTGGATGTGCAGATCATTGTTTTGTAATAAATTTCTGGAGTTTTCAGCTATCATCACTTTGAATATTTTGATCTCTTCTTTTCTCTCCTCTAGTTCTGTTAGTCCCATTATGCATATTTTGTTGTGTTAATAGTATCTCACATTTTTTCTGAATCTTTGTTGAGTTTTCTTCATATTTTCCTTCTTCAAATTGCATGATTCTTATTTTCTTGTTTTCAAGTTCACTAATTCTTATTCCTGCAGTTCAATTCTATAGTTAAGCCCTATTGTGATTTTTTTATTTCAGTTATTATAGTTTTTAACTGCAGAATATCCATTTGGTTCTTTTTAAGATAATTTTAAGATAATTTATATGTCTTTATATTCTTTGCTTGAGGAATAATTGTCATCATACTTTACTTATTTAATCACATTTTTCTTTATTTATTGAATATGTTTATAATGCCTGCTTGAAGTCTTTTTATGATAAATACTACATCTAGTCATTCACAGGCAGTTTCAGTTGTATTTACTTTTTTCAGTTTATGGGTCATACTTTTTTCTTTGGCTATCTCATAAATTTTGTTGGAAACTGGACATTTTAGATAATATAGCAACTGTAAGTACTACCTCTTCATGCTCCCCCACCTGCCACTTGTTATTTGTATTTGCTTGTTTGTTTAGGAACTCATTAGATTATTTTAGTGAAGTCTGTTTTACTCTCTCAATAATAGGCCTTTGATGTTACTGCCATTGGGCACCTAGAGCCACTTTGGGATGATAATTGTTTTTGCAGGGTTTTCTTTTCTTTAACTGTCTCTTTCTCTGGCCACATCCTACTAACTGCTGGCTGAGTGTTCCAGAGACATAGACTCCTCTGTATTCTAATACAATCAAATGAAGTTTCTATAAAGAAACTTTCAAAAAATAGTTATGGTGATTAGTATTTGAGATTTAGTCTGATCCCAAGAAGGTTCTCTGGCAAATGAGGCAGCCAATAATTTAGCCTTTATTTTTAGTGAATTCATAAATCACTTTCCAATCTTCTTTCACCACAACTTCCATTGCTTTAGAAGGCACACTTAGGCTTTGATTTCTCCACATACCATTGCAAGTGGAGTTTGTTACTTTTGGAAGAGATCAGAAGCTGTTTGTTTTATGACTTTCTTCTCCCTTCCCACCTCTTACACTCACCACCCACTCTACCAGGCACCAGTCTTTAGTAAAATTATTGGTTCATATTTCTGGAGCTGGGGTTAGGGACAATGGTGCATATCTCTCTGAGTGACATCCCTGCTCTAGGAACTAAGTGCTAGATGTAGCAGAGGAGAGAGGCAGTAGCATCAGGTCTTCTCAGCTTGCATCTAGAGAATGGAGCCACTGCCTTATGAGCCTGGGAAATGGTCATTAGAGACTGAGAATTCTCAGTAGTGCAAGGTTCAAGATAGAGCTTCCTTCCACCTGTGGGATCTGGACAGAAAAAGGGAGCCAGAGTAACCTCTTACCCAGAACTAGGACTCAGCTACATGTAGAGCAGGATAAGAAATGTTGACAGCCTGACTGTCCTGGGAAGGTAGTCCTCCTACTGGGAGGTGGGAGAGAGGGGCCCCTGAGTTCTTTGCTGCATCAGTCTGTGGTGGAGTTTCTAGCTGACTGAGTTGGGATGGGATAGGGAGGAAGCAATCTAAGTTCAGATACCATAGACTTGACTATTAGTGAATGTTAGTAGATGTCCTTGAATAGATACTTCTTCATTGGCTGTGTGCCCTTAACACCATTCCTAGACATTTTAACTGGTGCTTTTATTAAATAATAATTTTCACTAACTTCACTAGGAAGTGAGTCCAAAAGCCTCCTTATGCAGTCATACCAAAGACTCTTCATCAATAAATGTAGTTTCTTCTCTTTCTTTTACATTTTTGAATAATTTTACTTTTTTGAGTAATTGCCTCTAATGTCTCACTAACTTGGTCTTTTTTAAAAATATGGCATGAGTCATTTGTCACCACTCATATGGTCTATATCATTAACTCCATCTTCCTTATTTATTTGGAACAATACATTAAATGATTATATTAATTAAGAAAATCGAATAGCTTTATAAGCATCAAAAATTAATGTCAGCATCATTACTAAGAATAAATGGTTAAAATGCAGTAATATCCTTGTTTTAGAGGTTCATAGAGGCAAATACGTTTCCAATAAATGTTTAACAGTCTCCATTAAGCTCTCTTAGCACAATAAAATCACTTAATATTGCTACAATAATTCGTCTTCTAAACAACAGAGTGAGCACAAGTAGGATTGATCACTTGCCCAGATTTAGTAATACAGCCCCAACATTTTGATGATTCTCACTAAAAACAGAAGTCACCATCATACACCCTGTTGCATAGAGAATAATAATGTCAAGAGATTATCAATTTTTGGATACTCATATTATTTGAGACAATACCATATCAAGTATTAGATGAACTATTTCAGCCCAAGTACCCATAGAGAATCAACACACTACCAAAAAATATTTTTCTGTAGCTAACCTAGCATGAAAAGCACAGAAATAAAATAACAATCCAAGCTGGCATTGTTAGTGCTGCAGTCACTTGGATGATTATGGGCTTTTGAAAGATGGACATATTTTGACCATTTCAATCATAGAAGATATGGTCGATTGACTTGTAGAAGGGATAGAAATGAAGTTTCAGATTCACTGTTCTATTGTTACCAAACTATAGGACAAAAAAGCCATTTATGACTAATCAGAGTTTTGAGATTATTTTATGTACACTTGAGTTGCAAATAGTATATTATTATGGAACTTAACTGAAGCTACTTTTGCAAAATAAGGTTTTGAATTTTATGTAGAAGAATAGATAAAGTTGCAATAAAAGCAAATTCCCTAATAGTGGCCACCTCTTTCCTAAAGCAAAATGGATTTTAAAATCTCTCTTTGCTTAAACCGAACCAATGCCAATTAGTCCCAGAAGTAATAATGTAAGTTCATATTAGTTTTGAAGCCGAGGTAATTTAGAGGAAAACATCAAAAGTCCAGTGGATGTTGATAATATTCTTTCACTAATGACTTAGACGTGCACTGATGACTCTCAGCGAAATGATGCAGAGCAGTTTTCTGAATCTACAATATATCGCACAGAATACTCTTCAATATTTCACCCAACTTTATTTTCTGTTGTTTTTTTTTCTGAGTCTTAGTATTTTTTTTTTGCATATTGTATTTTTATTTATCTGAAAAACTTTGCATCTTTTCTAAGAGATGTTTGTACCTCTTCTGGAAATGTTTTGTTATTTATAGCACCTTACAACCTTTAAAAGTTGGAAGAATTAACTTGAGAAATTCTTCTCTTTAGTGGCTAACGGCCTGGATTTTTACCCCCTATCATGAACAAATTAACCATCTCTTTGAAAACCAGGTAATGATTTTTTAAATGTGCAATTTAAAATTTCAAACCATATTACCATTTTCCTCCCAGAAGCTTCACTGTCAGTGACTTAGTAAAACCATCATTAATCACAAGATAAGCTACAGTCATGTGGTGATTGTAATTTGGTCCCACGGAACCAAAGACAAATGATATGGAATACTATTAGCAATGATAGCTTTAATGCAGACATTCATCATGGACTCAGGTTCATTTGATGTGACTTTGGGATAAAAATAGGAAAATTGCCCTACTATTGAAAATTCTATTATTATTAAATCATAATTTTGGCAAAATTATACAAAATAAAAGTACTAGAGTTTGTGTTTTTTTGTTTTTCACTATCAAAAGACAAAATTTCAGGAGCTTTGAAGAACCCAAATGCAGTGCAATTAGAATAGTGAAAGCTGATCAGTTGTTATCTATCTAATTGCTAATAATATAATCTAAAGTTTTGGCAAGCTATCTATTTATAGGAGTCGCAAGACTGCTCCAGCTCATCAGAACAGGTAGACTGCTAACAGAGATTAAGAGACACACACATGCACACATACACACACACAGACAGATTCTTTCATCAGTGACATATTTTATTGGTCATAAATGTCTTTAATACATTGTATTATAATCTCTCAAAGCAACAGAATGGATTTTTTAGGAAAAGATCCTTGTCACCTAATTAAGTTCTATTCAGTTGTCATATTAAAGAAGTTATTTAGATTTGCAAGGACCTACACAATTACTATTACATACTTTCCCTGTAGGAAATCCCTGAGATGAAATGAATGCAGAATTGAAAGTGTGATTGCAGTTCACAACTGAGAATAAATATTGACTATGGCCTGCAGCCTTCTCCTAAGGAATATTTGAGTTAAGCTTTAATTCTTCATGTGAAAAAAAAATCAAATCTACTACAGATGCTTCTTGACTGACAATAGGGCTACCTCCTGATACACTCTTTTTAAATTGAAAATATCACAAATGGAAAGAAATGCATTTAGGTCAGGTGCAGTGGCTCATGCCTGTGACCTCAGCACTTTGGGAGGTAGAGGCAGGAGAATTGCTTGAGCCCAGGTGTTTGAGACCAACCTGGGCAATACAGTGGGATCCCTTCTCTACAAAAAAGTTTAAAAAATAGATGGACATGGTGGCATGCACCTGAGGGCCCTGCTACTCAGGAGGATGAGGTGGGAGGACTGCTTGAGCAGGGAAGGTTGAGGCTGCTGTGAGCCATGATCCTGCCACTGGACTTCAGCCTGGGTGACAAAGTGAGACCCTGTCGCAAAGAAAAGATAAAGAAAATGCATGTAATGCTGGCAACACAGCAGTTAGACCATGAGTTAGGAGGGTTCTATTTATAACTTTTTGACTTTAAAATGGCCCAAAAGCAAGAAGCATTCAGTAGAAAGTGTAACCCCATTTTAAGGCATAAGGAGCTCCTTGATTTATGGTGGGATCACATTCACAATAAACGTAAATTTGAAAATTTTTAAATTGAGCCATCCTAAATAGAGGACCATCTGTAGTTTAGGAATAAATTCAGACAATGCCATTGCATTCTTTCTTATGGTATTTTATTTCATGTATTCTGAATACATCTGCCATCTGGGCCTACCTGTGTAGCTTCTTCAACTACACCTGACTCTGCCTCTATAAACTTAGTTATTTTCTTCCAAGTGTTCTTTAGTTGAATTATTCTGCTATACTCTATACTCTCAACAATTAAAGGTAATTCTGTGGCCCACATCAAGTAAATCTGCTAATAAATCATAAATCATCTGCAAAGTCCAAAATGATGTCTGGCTCACCAAATCTTCTGGTCTTTGACATTTGGATTCAACAGGAGAAATAAAAATGATGCTAATACTTTATTTTCTTAAATATTTAAAAATATGTAAATTCTGTGATTCAGAAAGTGTCTCAACATTTCAGTTGTATTGGTGCTGTATATCTGCATACAATGTTTCTGTTTAATTTTCTATGGACCTATTTATATTGGATTTGGTTTAATTTTATCTTTATTTTGCCTGCTGATTTCCTTGGTTGGATGGAATATTCTTTTTTTCTTTTTTACAGTCGGGGTCTCACTCTGTTACCTAGGCTGGAGTGCAGTGGTGCGATCATACCTTACTGTAACCTCAAATCCCGGAGCTCAAGTAATCCTCCCACCTCAGTCTCTTGAGTAGTTAGGACCTTGTCTCTATAAAATATTCAAAAATTAGCTAGGACTATGTTGCCCAGGCTGTTCTTGAACTCCTGGCCTCAAGAGATCCTCCTACCTCAGCCCAAAGTGTTGGGATTACAGGTGTGAGCCACTATGTCTGGCCTGGAGAGAATAGTCTTTAGTTCTTGGGGGCTCTGAAGGATAAATGCTACATTTTCTTCAATATATATCTTGATATATGCTCCATGATCAATTCTCGGCATCATGAAAAGATTGTTTCAAACACCTACACTACAGAAAAATTCATCTTTTATAAATTGAAAATGGAAACATTTCCATGGCAAAAGAACCTTGAATTGAAGGTATCTGATTTGGAATTTGCTTATAGAATCTGGCTGTCACAGGAGTATAAAAGATTAGCTCCTACAAGCCACAAGTTTCTCGTGATAATTGCAACAAATTGACTGCAGACTGACTGCAGACATGCTAGACTTCAGATTTTATGATTTTTAACACAATATTTACTTTTTACAAAATATATTGTGGGCACTGTATTAGCTCGTTTTGCCAGGGCTGCCATAAAGAAGTACCACCAATTGAGTGGCTTAAAAAACAGAAATTTATTTTTCACAGTTCTCAAGGCCAGAAGTTCAAGATTAAGATACCAGCAAGATTGGTTTCTACTGAGACCCGCTCTCCTTGGCTGCCATCTCTCTATGCCCTCACATAGTCTTCGGTCTGTGTGTGCACATCCTGTTCTCTCTCTCTGTGCACACACACACACACACGCGTGTGTCTTTCTGTGTGTCCAAATTTCCTCTTCTTTTAAGAGCATCATCAAATTGGGTTAAGGCCCACCCTAATGGCCTCATTCTAACCTAATCACCCCTTTAAAGACCCTATCTCCCAATACAGATTGAAATGCTTGGGACTAGAAGTGTTGCAGATTTCTGATTTCAGATTTTGGAATATTTTTATACACAAAACGAGATATCTTAAGGGATGAGACCATACTAAATATGGAATTCATTTATGTTTCATAAACAACATATAAACATAACATAAAGGTAATTTTATACAATATTTTACATAATTTAGCATAGAAAACACAGTTTTGACTGTATTTTACTGAAACCCATCACATGAGGTGAGGTGTAGAATTTTCCACTTGTGGCATCATGTCAGCCTTCAAAAAGTTTTGGATTTTGGAGCATTTTGGGTTTCAGAGCTTCAGATTAGAGATGCTCAACCTGTACAGTGACATTCTGAGGTGCTGAGGGAAAGGGCTTCAACGTATGAATTTTGCAGGGATGCAATTAAGCCCATGACAGGCACCTACAAAGTAGCAATGGGAATTTAGCTCCGAATAAAGTAGACAAAAGCTCTGCTATCTTGGAGTTTATATCATTGTACTTAATGTGTCTAAATTTTCAATTTCCTCATCTGCACAACAACTCAGATTGTTGCTGTGATTATGTTAGATAATGGCAGAGAGCAATTAAGATAGTTCCTGGTGCATAGCAAGTCTCAATAAATCATCATGAGAATTGTAACAATAAAACATGGTGATAAGCATGGGCAGGTTAGATTGAGGAAATCTTCACACTCCTGCTCCCTGGATTTGAAATGAGGTAGTTGCCTTCAGGCAATGACACTGTTGCTGCCCAAGTGCTTTATTCATAGGGCATGAAACATTACTTCACAAAGTCTTACTAAATTATTTGACTTCATCACTACAACTACAAGAGTCATTCTGTTTCTGTAAATGATATGAGGATATGTTATCTCTTAAATTCTTTTTGGTTTGCTCTTAAAGAGGGATGTAAGTTTCTAGTGCTTTGTATCTAATTCATTGTGCTTGGGTCCAAAGTAAATTGGAACAACCGCCTCTGGTTAACTCTGTTGCAAATTCCTGAGAAATACATTTTCAATATTGTAATATCATCTCAGCTGAAAGAATTGCTTCAACATTGATTCCTTTGGTGACAAACATGTTCTTTCTTAAAAGCCTTTTCTTCTTTGTGTACATTCATTTATTCAACAAATATATATTTTGTGCCTGTTATGTATACAGGCAACGGTCTTGGGCTGGGAATACAAAAGTAAACAAAACAGACAAAAATCTCTGACTTCAAGTAGCTTACACTTAAGTGTGGATTGGTAGAAGTTTTTCTGTGGAAAATACACTATTCATTCACAACTCTCTACTTCTAAGGAACATCATCCATCACTGTAATTTAGAAAGCATGGTGACCTCAACTGCAAAGTATAATGGCGTATTTACACTTTTAGTACGAACTTTTATCCTCAAATCCTAATTTAAAATAAGCACTATTGCAAATATAATTTTTTGTCTAGACTCATCCTGCTTTAGATATTTGAACATGACAAAATTCCTTGAATTTACTTTTAGGCAATTATCAAGTCACTTCATGCTAAATCAGGGCAAGTGTACATCTTAAATATCACTGAATTCCCATTTCCACTTAAGCTGCTCCCTTTCGTTATCTTAGCTCAGTTAATTGTCATTTTACTCATGAATTAATCTATTATACACACTGCAAAAAAGATGCTTTTCTGTTTCAAAATTGTCAGTTGGCTTTCACCTTTAACAACCCCCTGCATGCTACATGCTACTATAGGTTCAACAAGATACAGCTTCTTTCAGTTCCTCAAGCAAGACAATGTGCAATCCCAATACTCAGCCTTGTTTCAAACAAAAAATTCCACTAGAATTCATTGGTAGATTCTTTTCTCTTTTCAACTTTTTTGTAGTACTGTTTCTGCATGTCTGTTTCACACACTAGACTACACTGCAAGCTAATAAAGGCAGAGATTATGTATGCCGTATTCATCTTTGTATTCTCAGTTGATAGAATAGTTTCTTCCTCCTCCCACTTGTTTTATTTAAATAACTTTACCCAGTCATATTTTGCGTATCATATAATTCACTCTTTTCAAGTGTACAAGTCAATACATTTTAGTAAGTATATGAAGTTGTGAAACTGATAGCGACAGGAGACAAATTATTAGGCAGACAGGGACGGGTCCCTGGTGAAACTCGACCTTCAAACTGAGCACAGTTTAAAGCCAGAAAACCAAACTGCCAGTTCCAGTTCCAGAGTCTGCGACCGCGGTGAAAACTTCCAACCCTTTCCCCGTTTACTCACTCTCTGTCTCGATTGGTTCCTTCTGAATGATGCCTTTTAACCAATCAAATGGTGCTTTATCAAAGACCCACCCATGAAACACACCTTCACAAATTTAAAACATTGAAATCCTACAAAGTATGTTCTCAGGCCATAAAGCAAGTAGAAATTAGTAACCTAAAGAGAGATGGAAAATTCCTAAATATTTGAAAGCAAAAAATACACTTGTAAATAGCACATAGATCAAAATGAAATTTCAAGAGAAATAAAAATAATTTGAACTAAACAAAAATACATGTTACTAAATATTGCAGGATACAGCAAAATCAATGCTTAGAGGAAAATGCATAGCATTAAATGCACATGTTCAACAAAAGAAAGACTTAAAATCAATAGCCTAAGCTTCTACCTTAGGAATGTAGAGGAAGAATAGCAGACTAACTGTACAACAAGTAAAAGCCATTAAATAATAAGTATTGGAGCTGAAATCAACCAATTCACAAGAAGAAAACAAAAGAGAAAATCGATAAAGTCAAAAGCTGTTTTTTTGAAGATATCAATAAAATTGGTAAACATCTAGCCAGACTAACCAAGAAAAAAAACAAAGAAGACACAAATTACCAGTTTCAGAAATGAAACCAGAAATGGGGTATTCCAACTGATCTCATACAAGTGGAATTTATTCTGTGAATTATTACCCAACCAAGTGAGATTTATTTCATGTATGCACAGCTGACTCAATTAAAAAATTTAAAAATACTAACAATTAATACATAAAATCTACTATATCTACAGGCTGATGAAGGAATAACATATGACCACATCAATTGACTCACAAAAAGCAACACCCGTTGACCAAATCTAACACCCATTTAGGATAAAAATTTTTGGCCAATTAGTAATAGAGTGGAACTTCTTTGAATTAATAATGAACATCTACAGAATACTAGAGCTAACAATATAGTTAATGGTGATGTTACCAAAACAACAGGGGTTTGGTCAAGGTCCTGCCGGTTGTTGCACAGAAAGCCAATCACTGATACAATGAGTAATGCCAAGGAAGAAGGCCTTAATTGGTTGTTGCAGCTGAGGATATAGGGCCTCAGTCTCAACTCCATTTCTCCGACCTACTAAAACTATGGGTTTTTATAGCAGGGAAAAAATATAACCATATGTAAGAAAGCAGAAACTAGGGAGGGTCAAGGAAGCAATCATGATGAATAGGGGTCCAGCATTCCATTGTCTGAATGTGGTGATCTGGTGAGTTTCAGTTCTTTGGTACTTTTTGTGAGAGGCCTGAACATCATTTCCTGAGGAAGGAATTAATATAAAACAAATGCAAGCTTCAAGCTTTAAGACCACAGTGGTCAATTTCTATGTTTATCCATATCTATGGGACTATTGGGCCAGTTTCAGTGACAGATTAGACACTTTCCTTCTAAGATCAGGAATAAGTCAAGAGCATCCTCTCATATAATTCCAGTTTAACATAATTCCAGAAGTTCTTGCTAGTGCAATAACAAAATGAAATTAAATGTATACAGTTTGGTGATATGACCTGAATGTTTGTGTCTCCTCATATCTCCAAATTCTAATGCTGAAGTCACTCCCAAGGTGATAGTATTAACCTTGAGAGGTAAATCCTTTGGGAGGTGATTAAATCATAGGTATAGAGCCCTCATAATTGAGATTTGTGCCTTTATAAAAAAGGTCCAAGAGAGATCCCTTTTCTTTCACCATGTAATGTTAGAGTGAGAAGAAGGCTATCTATGAGAATGTGAACCCTCACCAGACACTGAGCCTAATGGGTCTTTGATCTTGGACTTCCCAAACTCCAGAACTGATGAAAAATAAATTTCCTTTATTCATAAGTCACCCAGACTGTGGTATTTTCTTATAACAGCCCAAGTAGACCTAGACAGTTGGAAAGGAAGAAATGAAACTGCCTTATATACAGTTGAAATGGTTGTCTGTGTAGACGACACCAAATACTCTACAATAGCCTCTCGGGATTAATAAGCAAGTTTGTGGAATATAAGTCTGTATTCAAAAACTTCCCTATATATTATCAATACACTCTTAAACTATTGATGTTTTTAACTAAAAAAAAAAAAAAACTATTTACAGTAACTTCCAAAAAGGGAGTATCTAGGTATAAATTTAACAAAATATTGTTTAAGTTACCTATTCATAAAACTAAAAAAAGAATAAAATATGTAAAAGTGGAGTGATGCTCTG
This sequence comes from Pongo abelii, assembly GCF_028885655.2. NCBI lineage: Eukaryota > Metazoa > Chordata > Mammalia > Primates > Hominidae > Pongo > Pongo abelii. The sequence goes on from NC_071990.2 coordinate 142,272,383, forward strand.
TGTTCATAATTATTACCATATGATGAAAATGTCAATTCTTCTTTAACTGATGCACAAATTTAACACAATACCTGCCAAAATCCCAGAAAGTGACTTTGTCAATATTGACAAATTACTTTTCAATGTTATATAGAAAGGCACAGTACTTAGCATAGCCAACATAATACTTCAGAAGAACAGAGTTGGAGGACTCATATTGTCCTATTTCAACCATTTACTGCAAATCTATGGTAATCAAGAGAGTATCATATTGATGCAAAAATAGACACTTAGGTCAATGGAACAAAACAGAGAGCTCAGAGATAGATTCACAGATAGGGAGCTCAGAGATAGATTCACAGAAATATAGTCAACTGATTTTTTTGATGAAGGCATGGAAGCAATTCAAAGGTAAAAGGAAAGTCTTTTCACTAAATGATGCTGGAACAATTGAATTTCCATATGCACAGATATCAACCTAGGCCTATACCTTACATGTTACACAAATTTTATGTCAAAATGGATTATAGAACTAAATGAAATGTGAAAATATAAAAGTTCTAGAATGAAAAATTAAGAAAAATATCTATGTGGTTGGGTTTGGTAAATAACTTTTAGATACACCATCAAGATACTTGAAAAAAAATAGTCAATTTGAGTTGCACTTTTCTGTATTAGTCCATTTTTGCATTGCTATAAAGAAATACCTGAAACTGGAAAATTTTTAAAGAAAAAAGATTTCTGCAGTCTGTACAGGAAGAAGCATAGTGGCTCCTGCTTGGCTTTCTGGAAAGGCCTCAACAAACTCACAATCATGGTAAAAGGCAAAGAGGAAGCAGGCATGTCTTACATGGCCAGAGCATGAGGAAGAAAGAGGGGGGAAGGTGCTGCACACTTTTAAATAACCAGATCTCATGAGAAATCTCTCTTTATACAGTACTAATGGGGATGGTACTAAACTATTCAAGAGAACTCTGCCCCCATGACCCAATCATCTCCTACCAGGCCCCACCTCCAATACTGAGGATTAATTACAATTTGACATGAGCTTTAAACTGGGTGACAGATCCAAATCATATCATTTACTAAAATTAAAAAGCTACTGTTAAGAAAAAAAAATCCTACCTTGTGAAGATACAAAGAAATTGTAAGACTCTACAATGACAAATTAGATAACTTGTGCTAGTTTTTTTGTTTCTGTTGTAACAAATTATCAAAAACTTAGTCACTGCTATAGTTTGGATGTTTGTCTGCCAAACTCCATGTTGAAATTTGATCTTCAAAGTTGGAGGTAGGGTGTAATGGCAGGTGTTTGGGTTATGAGGGCAAATCCCTCTGAATGGCTTGATGCCGTTCTAGTAGTTAATATCTTCCTCTCTTATTATGTGACCTCTTCACACACAGGCTCCGCTTTACCTTTCACCATGAGTAGAAGCAACCCGAGGCCCTTAGTGGAAGCAGGTGACGCCAGCCTCATGCCCCTTATAGGCCCCTCAAGCCTGCAGAACCAGGAGCCAAATAAACCTATTTCCTTTATAAGTTACCCTGCCTCCAGTATTTCTTTATAGCAACAGTATTTCTTTATAGCAGCACAAATGAACTAAGACAGTGACTTAAAACAATAAAAATTTATCTTACATTTTGAGAGATCACAAGTTCAAAAATGGCCAGCAGGTATGCATTCCTTCTGGAAGCTCTAGGGGAGAATCTTCCCTTTTTGAGCTTCTAGAGGATACTTATAGTCCTGCATGACTCCAACCTTTACTTTCAACATCACATCTACTCTGATTCTGATTTTCCTGCCTTCCTTTATTAAGATCCCTTAAGATTACATTGGGCCCACTCAGATAATCCAGGTTAATCTTCCCATCTCAAAAGCCTTAACTTAATCATATTTGCAAGGTCATTTAATGTTCCAGTGATTCAGGTGTCAACATATTTGAGGGCCTTATTCTGTTTAAATAACCCAAGTAAGAGTGACCAATATATCTAAATAAAACAGCTTACTTTAAAAAAGATATAGAAAAATCATATAAACATATGAAAAAATGCTCAACATTTGTCATTAGAAAAGTACAAATAAAAACAATGAGATGGCATTACATACCTGTTAGAATATATGAAATTTAAAAAGGCAGTATCAACTGCTGGTAAGGATGTGTAGCAACAGGATGTGGGCATGTGTAGCATTCATTGCTGGTGGGGTACAAAACAGTATAGGTATTTTGAAGAGAATTTGGTAATTTCTTACAAAACTGAGCATAGCCTTACCACATGTGCACACAAAAATTGCACATATGCATAGGTGTTTATAGCAGCATTATTCATAATTGCCAAACCTGGAAGGACCCAAGATATCTTTTAACAGATGAATTAAAACAAACTGTAGCAACCCATACTATAGAGTGCTATCCAGCAATAAAAAGGAGAATCATCAGGATACACAAAAGCATGGATGGATCTTAAATGCATATCAATGAGTAAAAGAAGTCAATCTGAAAAGGCTACCGAGTGCACAATTTCATTCATATGACATTCTGGAAAAGACAACACTACAGAGAAGATAAACAACTTGGTGGTTTCTATTACATTTTTGGTCAGGCTTTTGTCTACCTCAACTGCAGTCACTGTCTTGGGCTATTGTGATGTCACCAACAAATTACTATTGTTTTCAGTAATGTCCTGGGGAAAGGGTTTTTGTTCGTTGGTTTTTGGCTGTTTGTTTTGCAGAGCTGAACCCCAAACTGAATAATTACAAAGCCCTGGGAATAAAGATTTTTTTCAGAAAGGCTTTTGTCTTGTCATACTCTAGGCTGTGCTCTGAGAATGGGGTTTTCAACAAAGCTCCAAATGGGAGCTTGGCTGTAGGTGGGCTACCTTTTATGCCTACCATGCCTCTGATGTGGGGAGTAAGGCAGGATGGGTCTATCCCCAAGTTAAAATGTCACAGACCATGCTATTCTGACTGAGGTTTAGTAGTAGTTCTTGAATGGGTGCTTTCCATTCATTCCGTGAACTGGATTAATTTCCACAGTTCTGAAATGGTTGCTTTTTACTATTTTGCCAAATTTTATTGCCTTTAGGGGTACAGCAGGTTCACTCAGGTCTTAATTTCGCCCTTCCAGAAGGCAATGTCTAACAAGCATAGATCTTACCCTCAATGCATTAATATCCCAGCTGGGGTAGAATGATGAACACAGCCGGGGAGCAGTGGTACAGTAAATTGAAGTAAGAACCTGTGGAAGTGGGAGTTAAGTGCCAGTATTAAATATTCAGATTTTGCCCCATAAGTAAGGGAAAATCATCAATATTTAGAATTGAAGGAGTAACCTGGAAAATAAGATTCGTCAATAAGTATTCTGGAAATTGTAGATGAATTATTGAAGAATATTTTGATAAAGGCAGGCAAGTTGGGAGACTTCTAAAATATGTAGAAGTAAGCTAAAAATGTCATGAGTTATTTGGGTCAATAGAAATCTAAGAAATTGCAATAAACTTTTATTTTTTAAGGATCATGATGGAATTTTAAGATTTGCTAATATGTGAGGCAGATAAAAGGCTAAAATCAGAAATGCTTTAAGTTTTTAAATTTGAATGACTGGAGAAATTAATCCATTGATAGAAATAAGAGATTAGTGTTAGGAGGAGGAAAATTTGTTACATTGTTTGAATTTAAACATTGATGGAACATGCAAAATCGATTTATTTTTTAAAATTGGAGACAGGTAAATAGAATTCAGTTTAGAGGTTAAAGTCTGCTAAAACAGATTTGTAAATAAATTTCCGATGAGTACATTTTTAAAAAAGAGATATGGTATTTACAGAGAAGTACGTTATTAACATACAAAAAATACAGTTTTGAAGGTGGAAATAGAGTCTGCGAGACACGGATTGTGGACGATTTGCTGAGTGCTATCAAAGGTGTGACAATTTATTAGAAGGATGCTATTTAGAACTTGTTTAATATAGTTGAAAACAGAAATAACAAGTGGATAACCAAAATGGGAGAAAAGGCTAGAAAACATGCAACACAACTTTTAAAACTTAAGCAGTTTTCAAACCACTCTAGTATTATCTTTGACTGGATCCTGGACAGAAACGACATTAATGGCAAAACTTGTGAAATCCAAATAATGTTTTAAGTTTAGTTAATCATCGTAGTAAGAAAAATAATCTTACTGTTATCTCTTGCTAGTATGTAAACACCTATCTGCTACAGATAATTAGAGCACAAGTAGAACCTCACAGATGAGTCAATGAAGAATTTAGTGTTAACAAATTTTAGGAAAACAGTTTCATTTGAGTTCTCCTATTGTTTTCTTTTCTTGCAGGTAGTGATGTGACATGTAGGGAAGGAAGAATTGAAGTTACTTCAGCTCTGAAGAATCAGAGCTAAAATGTTTATTTCATCAGGCATGGTAAATGTTTTGATAGGCCTCTGGAGAATGAAGCAGTCACTTTTTAAGTATGTTATTTTCTGTGGCAGTAGCACTGCATGTACATGGAACACAAGTTACTGCTTTTACTAGGAAAGGAAGTAGTGTTTTTGATGTTGCCATTAGATCTATAATTAGAATAAAAACATATAATCGTAAATATGCTTGGTTTGAATCTATTTTTATTCAGAATAATAAATATGAAAATTTTTTATTTGCATTTAACTTGCTGCCAGTTGACTGTGTTCATAATTTTTTGTTCAAATATCTATGTTTTCTCCAGTTTATCATCTTATTATAGATAAGACATTTTTACATACAATGAAATGAGCTACTGAACAAACAAGCTATTCCCAAGTTCTGACTAATGTAATTCAATATAGACTCTCAGTTCTATTACATCATTGCTGTATTAGTCTATTCTCACACTGCTAACAAAGACATACCCAAGACTGGGTAATTTATAAAAGAAAGAGATTTAACAGAATCACCGTTCCACATGGCTGGGGAGGCCTCAACAATATGGCAGAAGGCAAATGAGAAGCAAAAGCCTGTCTTACATAGCAGCAGGCAAGAGTGTGCTCTTTATAAAACCATCAGATCTTGTGAGACTTATTCACTATCATGAGAAGAGCATGAGAAAACCTGCCGCCATGATTCAATTACCTGCCACCAGATCCCTCCCACAACACATGGGGATTATGGGAGCTACAATTCAAGATGAGATTTGGGTGGGAACACAGCCAAATTATATCAGTCACCATGGTATTTTATATTTTAGGTAATAATATTATTAATAATATTGATATCAACTTAAAAAATATCAAATATTATCTTCCTCTATTACATTATCTGAAGATCTACCTCATATAGGTCATAATGTTCCTTAAGTATGGTCTTCATTTTTCCCAAATAAGCAAATAGTGAACAATGTTGGTCTCATTTCATTTGATTGTATTTGTAGTTGACTGTCCTCTCAAGTTCCCCTTAAAATACATATTCACAAATTATTGGCTTTAAAAGTAATTATAATAATGCCATCGCTGAAATTTTTTGCTACTTAAAAGCAATATAACGAACAAAACATAGGTTCTTAAATACATGCTTTTTTTTTTTAAATTCTTGAGATGCAATTTCTAGAATTTGTATTTTTACCATTTGCTAAGTGTACAGTACAAAAATAGTCTGCTTCTGTGAAGAAAACCTCTGCCAAGAACTTTTTGTTTTATCTTTATGATGAATGTAGATCCCCATTAAAAAGCACATTTTTCATTTCAAATGTTGAATAAGATGATACTTAAAATAATTCAGTTGGTTAAAATTAGATGCTAAGGAAGAAAAAAGCACACACACAAGAGAGAGTATTTTCTGGTTCTATAATAGTTTCATTTGATTATAAAATATAACTGTTAATCACTTAATATATAAAAAGCCAACTGAGTCTTGACATTCATGTTTTGAGTAATGCTTCTTTCTTCATAAATACAAAATAATATTAAACACATTTTTTCAATAACATTGTTACATATTAAATTAACCCACCTTTACTTTTAGTGAATGAAAAAAATACTTAGTAGTATGACTTAATTTTCTTCCTGCTACTAGTACATGATTTTCTTATTTCAGTCCACATACTGCCTGTCTTAAAAGATAACTCACGATATAATTCCATCAAAGAGGATAGTATAAATTCTCTAAATGTTTGTTTTAGATTTAACCATAGCTTTCTCATTACATTATCTATCCAGCTCTTCTACTGAGGGATTTTGATCTTCTACTCATTGGAGGAAACTTTTCCATAAAACCGAAAGCATAACTCCTATCTGAAATTGTTTATTTCTTCAAAAACATTTATTGTATACCTAAAACATTCAATTCATTAATAAGGAATCTAGTGATAGGGTTGTTTAATGGGTGAAAAATGCACTTTCAGCTTCAAACCAATTGAATATTGTTGTGGTATGAATGTGTCCCCCAAAATTCATACATTGAAATCCTAATCCCCATGACGGTATTAGAGAGTGGGCTTTGGGGAGGTTATTAGGTCATGTGGACATAGCCTTCATAAATGGGATTAATGTCTTTATAAAAGAAGCCCTAGAGAGACTCCCTGTTCTTTCCACATGTGAGGATATAGATAGAAGGTGCCCTTTATTAACTGAAAAGTGGGCCCATATCAGACACAAAGTCTGTCTTAATCTTGGACTTCCCAGCCTTCAGAATATTAAGAAATAAATTTTGTTTGTTTATAAGGCACCCAGTTTATGGTACTTTGTTATGGGAGCACAGATGGATGGAGACAGACCTATAATAGCTAGATCAGTATTTTTTAAAGCATGATGCATGCATGAGCCTCATTTAGGACTACCTACAGGTGTTTGTTAATAATGATTGCTATGGCCTTACACTGGGCTTAATAAACCAGCATACTTAAATTCAAAACCACTGCTGAGCATGCCGCTGCATGTAGAAAGGTGTGAGAGCCACTGAGTTAGAAAGAAAAATGATAGATAGTAGATAATCTATATTTAAGTCATTTTCTGATCACAAGCATTTAAAATAGATTTGATAATAGTCTGTAAAGAAACATCATAGGAAACTAGTCCTGCTACATTCAGGCACCTCTGCAAATTTCCAACACATCTAATACTTAGTTCCTTGTGCTAATCCTGTTTCATTAAAATATTCTTAAAGAAATTTGTTTGCATATTACTATTGAAGTGGTTCCCAAAATATCTCTATTGAATTACTTCCTTTTTCAAAGTATTTTAAAAGAGCAATGATGTATTTTTCTCAGCACACTAACCATGAAGACCTGTTTTATATAATCAAGAGTGTTTTAAAAAAATAAATTATGTTTGCCTAGCTTCACCCAAATCCATCAGCCAAGACCAGGCACTTAATTTGCAAGTTCTAGTGCAAAATACATATGTGCAACTACTTGTTCATTATTTATTATTCATTTCAAAGTTATGGTATCAGAGCATTAGCAGAACCACAGGGCCCTATAAGACTGCACAGGTTTTTAATCCATAAAGTTGTCCTTGTCAATAGAATACTCATGTGACTTCTACTAGAGAATGACCAAAACATGATTTAGAAAAAGAAAAAAAAATTCAAGACTTCTTAAAAAAAAATAAGATATTTGGCCCAGCGCAGTGGCTCATGCCTGTAATCCCAGCACTTTTGGAGGCCGAGGCGGGTGGATCACAAGGTCAAGAGTTTGAGAACCTCCTGGCCAACATGGTGAAACCCCGTCTCTACTAAAAATACAAAAATTAGCCAGGCGTGGTGGCGGGTGCCTGTAGTCCCAGCTACTCTGGAGGCTGAGGCAGGAGAATCACTTGAACCCAGGAGGTGGAGGCTGCAATAAGCCAAAATTGTACCACTGCACTCCAGCCTGGTGACAGAGTGAGACTCCATCTCAAAAAAAAAAAAAAAAAAAGATATTTATATAATATTTATGTTGTTTAACACCTAAAAATTTTAAACAAAAGTAAGTCCTTTTTTTGTTTTCTTTTGTTTTGTTTTTTTAAGACAGAGGCTTGCTCTGTCGGCCCAGGCTGGAGTGCAGTGGCATGATCTCAGCTCACTGCAACCTCTGCCGCCCGCGTTCAAGCAATTCCCCTGCCTCAGCCTCCTGAGTAGCTGGGACTACAGGCCCGCACCACCACGCCTGGCTAATTTTTGTATTTTTAGTAGAGACAGGCTTTCACCATGTTGGCCAGGATAGTCTCCATCTCCTGATCTCGTGATCCACCCGCCTCACCTTCCCAAAGTGCTGGGATTACGAGCCACTGCGACTGGCCAAAAGTGAGTCTTAAGTTATATAATGCTACCTTTAGATTGTATTAATTTTATTATTTATTTATTTGTTTATTTATTTTTCTGGTGAAAAATATGTATATTTAGAATTAGCCAGCTAGACTCAGTGTAAATGATGCCAGTTTTATAGGACAATTTCTTGAAGAAAATCACTTATGACAATTGATTACTTCGGTCAATTACTTATTTTAAAATGAATTTTCTATCTTTCAACCCCTTTTTACTCAATTCCAAACTTGTTCTGACCAAATGAATCTAGACTTGTAGAATACTGTTCCCATATAATAAATATTTAATTTGGCAGAAAACAGAAATAGGTGATCCCGAGGTAGATCTTTGGCTTCCAGTTAATATGGAGCTTAATATCTCAGATCCAATGTTCAATCTCTTAATAAACACAGACCAAAAATGTGTAAAACAGGAATACTAATGCAATACAGCCAAATTAAGCGGTATTTAACACAGTTTCCTGCTATTTTTCTTCTTTTCCCATCATAAACACATTTTTAAAATTCCACTGTTTCTAAATACATATTCCTCTCACATGTTCCACATGGAGACATTTAAATAACTATGTAGTATGGGTAAAATAGAATAACCTTTAAGATCTCTGCCAGCTGGCACTGAAATGAACCTTCAAAATCATTGTTTTCCCTTCTCTGAAGGACTCCCTGAGGATTACATTGAAAACAATTCTGTCTTGCTGTGTAACATAGTTCATGCATCAACTCTAACCTACAGTGACACAGAAGAATTCCTGCGGTGTATTACCCTGAATAATCCACAATGAACATTCAGAAGACAATTTTAACATTCATGTTCTACATATATAACATGTATGTTGGGATCAAGATTCATCGATGTTTATCAATGTATGCTATAGTGGATAATAGCTTGGGAAAAATATATCTGGTAGACCTAACTAAATATATGACTGCATGTAATAAAATTATATGCAGTCATATAGTAGTTCAAACAATTACATCAATAACTTACACTAGCACTTACTTTACCATATTAAGTATTATGGTTTAGAGAGAAAATGGAAAGCATGCTGTGATGTTTAAAGTATTCTACTGGAAACATTTGTTAACTTTTGCCTTGTATTCACAAATTGATGTTTTCCTTGTCATTATGTCTTTACAGCAATATTTTATCTGATACTATGTCATAGATTAGCCTTCATTCTTCAGATAAGTGACACTAAGATACTTTATGTTATCTATGATTTTTGAAACAATGGACTTTGAGTAATTATAATAAAAAATTAAAATTTTTCTTTATAAATGTAAACAGCTATAAAGATGCTGTTTCTGGCATATTAAAAACTTTTTCATCTCCAAACAAAACTACTACATTAATTTTTAAAATGTAGCCAATTAAATCTAAATACCAAAGTGTTTTGTTAGCTACTATCATCCATTTATAAAATCCTGAATGACTGCCTCCCTACCAGACAGAATATTTACATTGTATCTTTTCTTCTTATTTTTGCACTTAAATTAACTTACAATGACTTCATCCAAAATAATACACATCATTTTAAAAGATCATTGATTACCCAAGCATGTAGAAGTTTAAGAATAATCTTCAAAGATCAATTTCCTGTGGCCATAAGCTTCAAAGGGTTAAATTTCTTTCAAATTTTTTTTATTTCAATAGTTTTTTGTTACATGGATGTATTATATAGTGGTAAATTGTGAGATTTTAGTCCACCCCATCACCCCAGAAGTGTATGTGGTACTCAATATGTATTTTTTTATCCCTCATCTTGCCTCCCACCCTCTCTCCTTTCTGAGTCTCCAAAGTCCATTATATCACTTGGCATGCCTTTGTGAATTCATAGCTTAGCTCCTGCTGATAAGTGAGAACATAGAGCATTTGGTTTTCCATTCCTGAGTTACTTCACTTAGAATAATAGCCTTTAGTACCATCAAAGTTGCTGTGAAATACATTATTTTGTTTATTTTTATGACTGAATAGTATTCCATGGTGCATATATACCAGATTTTCTTTATCCGCTTATTGGTCGATGGACACTGAGGTTGGTTCTATATCTTTGCAATTGTGAATTGGGCTGCCATAAACATATGTGAGCACATGTCTTCTTCATATAATAATTTATTTTCCTTTGGGTAGATACTAAGTAGTGGGATTGCTGGATCGAATGGTAGACCTATGTATTTGTTTGTTTTCATGCTGCTGATGAAGACATGCCGAAGACTGGGCAATTTACAAAAGAAAGAAGTTTAATAGACTCACAGTTCCACGTGGCTGGGGAGGCCTCACAATCATAGCAGAAGGTAAAAGGCACGTCTCACATGGTGACAGGCAAGAGAAGAGAATGATCGCCAAGCAAAAGAGGTATTCCCTTATAAATCCATCAGATCTCATGAGACTTACTCACTACCGAAGAAGAGTGTGGGGGAAACCACCCCCATAATTCAATTATCTCCCACTGGGTCCCTCCCACAATATGAGGGAATTATAGGAGGTAAAATTCAAGATGAAATTTGGGTGGGGACACAGCCAAACCATATCAATCTACTTTTAGTTCTTTAAGGAATTTCCATACTGTTTTCCGTAGAGGTTGTACTAATTTACATTCCCACCAGCAGTGTATAAGTGTTCCCCTTTCACCATATTCATGCCAAAATCTGTTGTTTTTTGACTTTTTAATAATGGCCATCCTTGCAGGAGTAAAGTGGTATCTCATTGTGGTTTTAATTTGCATTTTCCTGGTGATTAGTGATGTTCAGCATTTTTGTCATGTTTGTTGGACAATCGTATATCTTCTTTTGAGAAATGTCTATTCATGTTATTTGCCCACTTTTTGATGTGATTATTTGTTTTTTTCTTGTTGATTTGTTTGAGCTCCTAGTAGATTCTGGATACTAGTCCTTTGTCAGATGCATAGTTTGCAAATCTTTTCTCCCATTCTGTGGGTTGTCTGTTTAATCAGCTGATTATTTACTTTGCTATGAAGATTTTTAATTTATTCAGGTCTGATTTATTTATTTTTATTTCTGTTGCATTTGCTTTTGGGGTCTTAGCCATGAATTCTTTGCCTAGGCCAATGTCCAAAAGAGATTTTGCAAGCTTATCTTCTAGAAATGTCATGGTTTTAGGTCTTAGATTTAAGTCTTTGATCAATTTTGAGTTGATTTTTGCATAAGGTGAGAGACAGAGATCCAGTCTCATTCTTTTACATGAAGCTAGCCAGTTTTTGTAGTAACATTTATTTAGGTGTCCTTTCCCTAATTTATGTTTTTGTATGCTTTGTTGAAGACCAGTTGGTTTTCAGTATTTGGCTTTATTTCTGTATTCTCTATTCTGTTCCGTTGGTCTATGTGCCTACTTTTATATCAATACCATGCTGTTTTGGTGATTATACTCTTACAGTATAACTTGAAGTCAAGTAATGTGATGCATCCAGATTTATTATTTTGGCGGAAAAAGGCTTGGGTTATTTGGGCTCTTTTTTGGTTCCATATGAATTTTACGATAGTACTTCTAATTCTGTGAAAAATAATGTTGCTATTTTCATGGGAATTGCATTGAATCTGTAGAATGCTTTGGGCAGTACAGTCCTTTTCACAATATTGATTCCTCCAGTTCATGAGCATGAGACATGTTTAAATTTGTTTATGTCATCTATGATTTCTTTCAGCAGTGTTTTGTAATTCTCATTGAAGAGATCTTTCACTTCCTTGGTCAAATATTCCTAGGTATTTTTTTTGTCACTGTTATAAAAGGGATTGAGTTCTTGATCGAATTCTCAGCTTGGCTTTTATTGGTGAAAATTAATTTTGCAATCTGAGACTTTACTGACCTCATTTATTAAACATAGGAATCTTTAGAAGAATCTTCAGTGTTTTCTAGGTATACAATCATATCATGGGTGAATAATGATAGTCTGACTTCTTCTTTTCCAATTTGGATAAAGGGTTAAAATATCTGCTGATTATCATGAAAATTAGAATTAGTGTAAATTGATTAAAGCATCATTAGTATATTGTAATTTCTGATAATAATGTTTTTACACTATTATTAAAATAGTTACTGTAATGTTTTTGTTATAATGCATCCATGTATTCATTGATGAAATTTACTTATTTTTCAAGTAAGAAATGTTTAACATTATTTCTCTTACTATTTTTACATTTTCTGAGCATAAGCACTGAGAAATCATATATATATATATATACACATACACGTGTTGCAACCAATGTCACTGCTGTAACCTCCTTCTGGATTATGTAAGAAAAATGATATAGTGTAGACTTAGCAAAACATATTTTTAATCATCTATCAGCTAACAAACTCAAGTTTTCAAATTAAGACACCATCAGACTTGAAAAAGAATACTTTTTGTTGTCCAATGTCAACATAAATATTACATCTACCTTAATATTATCTGACCTCTCAGACTTGGTTATTTTATCTACTCTTCTACACCACTGCAATGCTCTATCTTTATCAACACATATATGTCATCTAATAAATGATCTGTCCTCCTGTTTAAATATTAAACTTCTTAAATACAAGGACCATGTCTTATTTATATATGTGAAATGAATAAAATAATGAATTAATGCAAGCCTATTTTACTACACACATTTATAAAAGCTCAAAAGTGACACAGGAAGTATTTTAATGCCATAACACTCTTTATGTTGTTAATTTCTTTCTAAAATGAAGTTATTTATTTAGCATTAAAATATACCATATCTATTCTTGATTACATGCTGCTAAATTGAGATATATAGCTTTGAATTTCAGAGGTCACTCATTTGTAGTGGCTTCTGATTTTAATTGAAAAGCAACATTACACAAATTTATTAGATAACAGCATGTTGTTGTGATTAAGATAATAGATCCTGAGGTCAGACAGATTTCCTGCCAAGGACTATCTGTGTAAGCTTGGGCAAATTACTTAATCTATGTTTCAGTTTCTTCATCTATAAACAGGCAATAATAGCAGCAGCCACCACATCAGATTGTTTTAAATATTAAAGGAGATAATAAAAAATTAAGTCATTAACTTGTGTTTGCCTGGCAGATTGTAAGTCTTTAGTAAATGTCTCTGTCACGTTGGGCTGCCATAACCAAATATCACAGATGGTGGCTTAAACAACAGACATTTATTTCGTATAGTTCTGGAGGCTGGAAAATCCAAGATGAAGGGGCTAGAAGATTCATTTCCTGGTAAGGTCCCTCTTTCTGGCTTGCATACCTTGTCTGGTTGTTTCCGTATCTTCACATGGTGGAAAAAGAGAGAGAAAGCTCTTCCTGTTATAAGGACATTAATCCTATTAGGAGAGTTTGGCCCTCAAGACTTCCCAAAGGCCCCACCCCCAAACACAATCACATTAGGGCTCCAACATGTGATTTTTAGGGGAACACAAACATTCGGTCCACAACAGTAAATAATACCTATTCTACTGTTATTACATTTACTATTACCACCACCATCACCACCATAACTAATGTGAATAGTACTTCATTTTACCTCATGTGTATGGCCAATCCTGCAAGCACAAACAAACCCAGCAGAAGATAATGTAATTGTGGCTAGAAAGGTAAAAAGAAACATAATAAAATTGCCCATATAGTGTATACGGTAAATTATAGCACCAAATAGCAATATAATTCATGAGAACATCTACAGTAAAAAGCAGGTTGAGTGACTGAAAAATTGAGCAAGCCAATGAGATGAGGCATAAGGTGAATCTTGAAATAAAACCTTGCACTTAATACCTGGCCTATTCTCTGTGCAATTACGGCCTTTGAAATCTTAGTGTAATTTTGCATCAATGTTGTAATAACAATATTCTCTTTGTAGGGCTACTGATCTCTAGGGAAAGTGCTAAAAATAAACTTCTCTTTCCTTTTATTTCCCCTTCTTTCTCTTTTTTTTTTTTCCTGTCTTTAAAGTAAATGTGACTTACAAAGGCAGGTTTGTGGGGCTGAACCTGAGGCTTGTGCAAATGCACATGTGTGGCAGGGGCTAATAGAGCATTATATCAGCACCTAAGGGCTCAGTTCCATTTTCTCTCTTCTCATTTGAGATTCATCACTTGTTTATTACAGAAAAATGAGCTCAAAAAGTTGAAAGATATATAAGTTCCATGAAATCTCCATTAGAGCAGAGAATTTATTTTGTTCCTGGCTGTAACCTTAAAACCTGGAAGAGTAGCTGGCACATATGAAGCATTCAAAAAATTTCTGTTTCTTTAATAATGACATAACGTTTTATTTGTGGGTTTTACATGTATCTTGTCAGGCTTTTTAATGATCTAATTTATGAGATGAAGAGCTATATCCAGAACTGAGTATGAAAATGTCTCTAAATAATCAATCAATTCATTCATTGATTTACTCATTCTTATCCACTTATTATTAATCACTTACAATGACAATGCCAAAGCTTTTGTGCATAATTACCATATTTTTCAGTTATTCACAAAAAATAACCTATTTTTATTATAGGAATAAATGGTCTATAACTCAAACTTAATTATGTTTGATGAATTGCAACAGGTAAAGAAAGAGCATTTAACTTTGAATATTCAATCTTTCTCCATTATTCTTAAAAGGGATTCATTACAGTCTGAATTAAATTGGTTGGCAATAACATTATTATCACTGCATATGCATTTTTTTTTTCAAAGAACATCCTCTAGATTCACTTGATGCATGGAAAGAACCTATGATATCTATTTTCCTGGTTTTAGAAAGGCCTAAGTCTTTCCAGGAAAGATAGAAATTTAATTACAAGTAGTTAAGTTTGCCTCTACTTCAGGGTTCTGGGTCAAATCATTTTTCAAAATATAGTTTTAATTCACTTAATTTTTAAATCGATAAATAAATAATTTTATATATGCATAGGGTACATAGTGATGTTTTCATATGTATAACACACGGTTATCAAATCAGGATAATGAGCATATCCCTCATCTCAGAAATTTATCATTTCTTCGAGTTGGGAACATTAACTATCCTCCTAGCTATTTGAAGCTATACAATATATTATTGTTAACTATTGTTAGTTAACTATAGACATCTGTTTTAAATAATTATTTGTGTAGTTTGAACATATATTAGAACATTAGCTGTACATTGTTTTAAGAAGAATCAAGAAATTCACCCCTTAGAGAAATAATCATTACTTGGTTTTTAAAATTTTATGACAAATAACTTAAATATAGTAAACATTTGATTGACACCTAGACTAACTTTTACAAGATAAAAAACATTTTGCAAAATTCCAGAATACGCCCTTTCAATCAATAATCTTCCAAAGTAAATGCTATTTTATCTACTACCATATATTGGTTTTGCCTGCTTTTGAACTTTATGCAAATGGAATCATACACTGTATTATTTTATGTTTAGCTTCTTTCATTCAACACTGTGTGTTAGATTGATCCATGCTATTATGCATAGACTTGCTTTGTTATTTTTGTTTTGCTGTTTATAATTCCATTGTATAAATATACCTCCATGTATATATCCATTTTACTATTGATAGATATTTACATTATTGTAGTCCAGGCTATTATGATATAGCTACTATAAACATTTTGTGCATAGTTTTTTTGTTTTGTTTTGTTGTCGTTGTTGTACACATGCACTGATTTCTCTATATATGTACCCAGGCTTCTAATTTCAGGGTCATATGTGTTTCATCATAGAAACTTCTGCCCAACAGTTTTTCAAAGTGATGTACTGATCGGTGTATGCTCTCACCATCAATGTACAAGATTTCCACGTTGCTTTACATCTCCATCAACATTTGAAATAGCTAGGTACTAAATGTTTGTGTACCCCCAAAATTCATATGTTGAATCTCTCATCCTCAATATTGGAAGTAGAGCAAGATGGCAGGTTAGAAAAGCTCCACTGATCATGCCCCCTACAAGTCCACCAAATTAACAACTATCTATACAGAAAAAAACACCTTCATAAGAACCAAAAATCAGGTGTGCAGTCAGTCCCATGTTTTAATTTCATATTACTGAAAGAGACACTGAAGAGATAAAAAAACAGTCTTGAATTATCAACAGCACCCCCCACCCTGCAAATCCCAGCAGCTGCAGCATGGTGTACAGAGTGTCTCTGGGTGCTGGGGAGGGAGAACACAGCAATTGAGAGGCACTGAACTCAGTGCTGTCCTGTTAGAGCAGAAAGGAAATCTGGACCAAACTCAGCTGATGCCCATCCACGGAGGGAGCATTTAAACCAGCCCTAGACAGAAAGGAATCACTGATCCCAGTGGTCCAAACTTGAGTGCTTGCAAACCTCACCACCAAGGGCTACCACACTCTGAGTCTCCAAGTAAACTTTAAAGGCAGTCTAGGTCATAATTGTAACTTTTAGGCAAGTTTTAGTGCAGAACTAGAACCAGAAACAGTGGATGAGGAGGCATGCGACATACTGAGATGGCAGCTTGGGCAGCCAAGGATGTGCTGATATCACCTCTCCTCTAACCCCAGGCTGCACAGCTCAAGGTTGTAAAAGATTTCCCTTCATTCTGCTTGAGCAGAGGAGAGGGAAGAGTGAGGACTTGTCTTGCATCTAGAATACAAGCTTAGCCACAGCAAGATAGGGCACTGGTCAGAGTAGTTCCAGATGACATTTCTAAAGCACCCTGGGCCAGAAGGAAACCCACTGCCTTGAAGGAAAGAACGTAGTCTTGGCAGCATTTATCACCTACTGACGGAAGAACCCTTAGACCTTGAATAACCAGGAGCAATACCCAGGTGCTACATCAAGGGCTGTATTAGTCAGGGTTCTCTAGAGGGACATAACTAATAGGATATATGTACATACAAAAGGGAGTTTATTAAGGAGAATTGACTCATACATTCATAAAATAAAGTCTCACAATAGGCCATCTGCAAGATGACGAGCAAGGAAGCCAGTAGAGGATCAGTCCGAGTCCTAAAACCTCAAAAGTAGACAAGCTGGCAGTGCAGCCTTCAGTCTGTGGCCAAAGGACTGACAGGCCCTGGCAAACCACTGGTGTAAGTCCAAAAGTCCAGCTGAAGAATCTGAAGTCTGATGTTCAAGGGCAGGAATCATCCAGTATAGGAGAAAGATGAAGGCTGAAAGACTCAGCACTTTTGCTCTTACATCATCTCCTGCCTGCTTTATTCTAGCCACACTAGCAGCTGATTAGATGGTGCCCATCCTGATCAAGGGTGGGTCTGCCTCGCCCAGTCCACTGACTCAAATATTGATCTCTTTTGGCAACACTCTCACACACAGACCCAGGAACAATACTTTGCATTCTTTAATCAAGTAGACTCTCAATATTAATCATCACAAGGGCCTTGGTGAGCTTCTGTGACTTGCTGGCCTCAGCAAGTCTGACTCAGCACATTTTGAGCCACATTGCAGCTGCAGTGGCTATGGCACAAAACTACTTCTGCTTAAGCGAAGCGGAGGGGAAAGTAAAGGGAACTTTGTCTTGCACCTTAGGTACCAGTACAGACACAGGGGATAGGGTACCAACTGGGCTATTGGGGTCCCTGATTCCAGGACTTGACTCTTGGACAACATTTCTGGACCTGCCCTGGGCCAGAGAGGAGCCTAGGGTAAATACTGGGCCAGAATGCATTCACGACAACCAGACTTCAGAGACCTTGGGCCTTAAGAGACCATCAGCAGTAGTCTGGTAGTACTCCCCATGGCTGTACTTATCAGTGGTGGTGGCTATGGGGTGAGGCTCCTCTGCCTTTGAAAAGGGGAGGGAAGAGGGAGAAGGACTGTATCTTTTGGATTGAGTCACAGATCAGCTGCAATAAAATAATACCAGGTAGATTTTTAACATGGTTTGACTGTGTCCCCACCCAAATCTCATCTTGAATTATAGCTCCCATAATCCCCATGTTTCATGGAAGGGACCCAGTGGGAGGTAACTGAATCATGGGGGCGGGTTTTTCCCGTGCTTTTCATGTGATAGTGAATAAGTCTCATGAGATCTGATGGTTTTATAAAGAGCAGTTCCTCTGCACCTGCTCTCTTGTCTGCCACCATATAAGACATGACTTTGCTCCTCTTGTACCTTCTGCCATGAGTGTGGGGCCTCCCCAGCCATGAGGAGCTGTGAGTCCATGAAACCTCTTTATCTTTATAAATTACCCAGTCTTCGGTATGTCTTTATTAACAATGTGAGAAAGGAGGGACTAATACAGTAAATTGGCACTGCTGTAAACATACCCCAAAATGTGGAAGCAACTTTGCAACTGGGTAATAGGCAAAGGTTGGAACAGTTTGGAGGGCTCAGAAGAAGGTAGGAAAATGTGGGAAAGTTTGGAACTTCCTGGAGACCTGGAAGGCTCAGAAAACAGGAAGATATTAGAAAGTTTGGAGCTTCCTAGAGACTTGTTGAATGGTTTTGACCAAAATGCTGATAGTGATATGGACAATAAAGTCCAGGCTAAGGCAGTCTCAGATAGAGATGAGGAACTTATTGGAAACTGAAGCAAAGGTGATTCTTGCTATGCTTTAGCAAAGAGATTGGCAGCATTTTGCCCCTGCACTAAACTTCTGCAGAACTTTGAACTTGAAAAAGATGATTTAGGGTATCCGGTGGCAGATATTTGTAAGCAGTAAAGCATTCAAGAGGTAACTTGGGTCTTCTTAAAAGTATTCAGTTTCATTCTTTCACAAATATATGTTTTGAAATTGGAAGTTTTGTTTAAAAGGGAAGCAGAGCATAAAAGTTCAAAAAATCTGCAGCCCAATAATGCAATAAAAAAGAAAAACTGGGCCAGGCATGAAAGCTCACACCTGTAATCCCAGCACTTTGGGAGGCTGAAGCAGGCAGATCACAAGGTCAGGAGTCTGAGATCAGCCTTGCCAATATGGTGAAACCCCATCTCTACTAAAAATACAAAAATTATCTGGGCCTGGTGGTGGGCATCTGTAGTCCCAGCTACTGGGGAGGCTGAGGGAGAATAGCGTGAATCCAGCCTGGGCGACAGAGTGAGACTCTGTCTCAAAAAAAAAAAAAAAAAAGGCTGGGTGCAGTGGCTCATGCCTATAATCCCAGCATTTTGGGAGGCCAAGACAGGTGGATCACGAGGTCAGGAGTTCAAGACCAGCCTGGTCAAGATTGTGAAACCCCATCTTTACTAAAAATACAAAAAAAATTAGCCGGGCTTGGTGGCATGCACCTGTAATCTCAGCTACTCGGGAAGCTGAGGCAGAGAATTGCTTGAACCCAGGAGACGGAGGTTGCAGTGAGCCAAGATCGCACCACTGCACTCCAGCCTGGGCGACAGGGTGAGACTCTGTAAAACAAACAAACAAACAAACAAACACTGATTTTCTTAGGAGAAATTCAAGCCTGTGGCAGGAATTTGCATAAGTAATGAGTAACCAAATGTTAATCACTGAGACAATGGGGAAAATGTTTCCAGGACATGTCAGAGGTCTTCACAGCAGCCCCTCCCATCACAGGCCTGGAAGCCTAGGAGGAATAAATGGTTCCCTGGGCCGGGCTCATGGCCTTGCTGTTTTGTGCAGTTTTGGGACTTGGTGCCCGGCATTCCAGCTATGGCTAAAAGGGGCCAACATTCAGTTCAGATTGCTGCTTCAGGGGTTGAAAGCCCCAAGCCTTGTTGGCTTACATATGGTGTTGGTCCCATGGGTGCACAGCAGTCAAGAAATGAGGTTTGAGAAGCTCCGCCTAGATTTCAGAGGATGTGTAGAAATGCCCAGATATCAGGCAGATGTGTGCTGCAGGGGCAGAGCCCTCATGGAGAACCTCTGCTAGAGCAGTGCAGAAAAAAAATGTGAAGTGCAAGAATCTGCACAGAGTCCCCACTGGGGCGCTGCCTAGTGGAGCTATGAGAAGACAGCCACCATCCTTCAGACCCTAGAATGGTAGATCCACTAACAGCTTGCACTGTGCACCTGGGAAAGCCGCAAACACTCGAAGTCAGTCCAGAAAGCAGCCAGGAGGGGGTCTGTACCCTAAAAAGACACAAGGGTGGATCTGACAAAGACCATAGAACCCACCTCTTCCATCAGCATGGTCTGAATGTGAAACATGGAGTCAAAGGGGATCATTTCATGGCTTTAAGATTTCACTGCCCCACTGGATTTCAGACTTGGATGGGGCCTGTAATCCCATTGTTTTGGCCAGTTTCTACCATTTGAAACATGTTTATTTACCCAATGCCTGTATCTAGGAAGTAACTAACTTGCTTTTGATTTTATAGGCTCAAGGGCAGAAGGGTCTTGCCTTGGCTCCGATAAGACTTTGGACTGCAGACTTTTGAGTTAATGCTGAAATGAGTTAAGACTTTGGGGACTGTTGGGAAGGCATGGTGGTTTTGAAATGTGTGAACATGAGATTTGGGAGGGGCTAGGAGTGGAATGATATGGTTTGGCTGTGTCCCCACCCAAATCTCATCTCAAATTGTAGCTCCCGTAATCCCCACATGTCATGATAGGGACCCAGTGGGAGGTAATTGAATCATGGGGGCAGGTGTTTCCCTTGCTGTTCTTGTGATAGTGAATAAATCTCATGAGGTCGGATGGTTTTAAAAAGAGTAGTTCCCCTGTGCAAGCTCTGTTGCCTGTCACCATGTAATACATGCCTTTGCTCCTCTTGCACCTTCTGCCATGATTGGGAGGCCTCCCCAGCCATGTGGAATTGTGAGTCCATTAAAACTCTTTTTAAGTTACTGAGTTTTGGATACGTTTTTATCAGCAGCATGAGGACAAACTAATACAAATTATAAGTTTTTCACTTCAGTCCCTGTCTCTTGGTTGGCATTTCTGGACCCATTTGGGGCTTGGGGGATCTTGCCATTCTGAATGGAAGGACACAAGCCTGTCCTTTGTCTCCTGCTGATTGTAGAGCCACAGGGACTGGGTGAACATAGGCAGTAGCCAGGAAGTGGTTACAGCAGGCCTTGGTGAGACCCAGCACTGTGTTGGATTCAGGTCATAGTAGTGGTAATTACAGGGGTGATTGTGTTACTCCACTCCCAGTTTTAGGTGGCTCAGAACAGTGAGGGAAATGCTGTATGTGTGGGATAAAGTAAGAAAGAGAACAAGAGTCTCTGCCTGGTAATCCATAGAATTCTCCCAGATCTGGTTCAAGACCATCAAGGCAGTATCTCTAAAAGTCTGCAAGAACCACAGCATGACTGGGTTGTGGTGCCTCCTAAGGAAGACACAGCTTAGATCAGAACATCCAAATCTTTTCAAATATCTGGAAAGCCTCCCCAAGAAAGATGGCTACAAATAAGCCCAGACCACAAAAACTACAATAAGTACCTAACTCGTTTATGTCCAGAAACTGAAGAACATCTATTAGCATCAACCCAATTCAAGAAAACATTACCTCACTAATGGACAAAATAAGGAACCAGAGACTAATCTTGGAGAACAGAGATATGTGTCCTTTCAGACAGAATTTAAAATAGCAATGTTGAGGGAACTCAAATAATTCAAGGTAACATAGAAGGAATTCAGGATTCTGTCAGATAATTTTAACAAAGATCTTGAAATAATTAAGAAGAATCAAGCAAAATTCTGTAGCTGAAAATGCAATTGGCATACTAAATAATGCATCAAAGTCCTTTAATAGCAGACTTGATCAAGCAGAAGAAATAATTAGTGAGATTCAAGACAGGGTATTTGAAAATACACAGTCAGAAGAGATAAATGAATAGAAAACAATGAAGCACACATATGAGAATCAGAAAATAGCCTTAAAAGGGCTAAGAGTTAATGACCTTAAAGGGGAAGTAGAGAAAGAGATAGGAGTAGTAAGTTTACTCAAAGGGATAATAACAGAGAACTTCTCAAACCTAGAGAAAGATGTCAATATGCAAGTACAAGAGGACTATAGAACATCAAGCAGATTTAACCCCAAAAAAGGCCACTTTGAGGCATTTAATAACCAAACTCCCAAAGGTCAAGGATAAGAATGGATTGTAAAAACAGCAACAGAGAAGAAACAAATACATATAATGGAGCTTCAGTATGTTTGGAAGTAGACTTTTCAGTGGAAATCTTACAGGCCAGGAGAGAGTGGTATGATATATTTAAACTGCTGAAGAAAAATAACTTTTACCCTAGAATATTATATATGGAGACAATATTGTTCCAACATTAAGGACAAATAATAACTTTCCTAGACAAACAAAAGCTGAGGAATTTCATCAATGCCAAGCCTATCCTACAAGGAATGCTAAAAATATTCTTTCAATAGGAAAGAAAATAACATTGATGAGCAGTAAATATTCACCTGTGAAAGTACAAAACTTACTGGTAATACTAGGTACACAGAAAAACACATAATATTATATGTAATTGTGGTGTGTAAACTACTGTTATCCTAAGTAAAAAGACTAAATGGTGAACCAATCAAAAATAAATACTACAACAACTTTTCAAGGCCTAACCAGTATAGTAAGATATAATTAGAAATGACAAAAAGTTAAAAAGTGGGGGGGGGAAAAGTTAAGGTGTAGAGTTTCTATTTCTTTTCCTTTTGCAAATTTCTTTGTTTATGCAGATAGTGTTAAGTTGTTATCATATTAAAATAATAGGTTATAAGGTAGTATTTGCAAGCCTCATGGTAACTTCAAACTAAAATACATACAATGAACACACAAAAAATAAAAAGCAAGAATCTAAATCATATCCTGAGAAAATCACCTTCACTAGAGGAAGGTGGGAAGGAAAGAAAGAAGGAAGAGAAGACCGTAAGACAGCCACAAACCAAATAACAAAATGACAGGTGTAAGTCTTTACTTTTCAATAACAACATTAAATGTAAATGGATTAAATTCTTCAATCAAAAGACACAGATTGGTTGAGTGAGTAAAAAAAAAAACCAAGATCTATTTATCTGGTGCCTACAAGAAACATACTTTACATATAAAGATACACTTAGACTGAAAATAAAGGGATGGAAAAAGATATTCTATGCCAATGGAAACTGAGGAAGAGCTGGAGTCTCTATAACTATATCACAAAAAATAGGTTTCCATAAAAAAACTATAAGAAGAAACAAAGAAGATTATTATATAATGATAAAGGCACCAATTCAGCAAGAGTATATAACAATTTTCAATATGTACCCAAAACTGAAGCACCCATATATATAGCAAATATTATTAGAGCTAAAGAGAAAGGCCCCAATATAGTAATAGCTGGAGACTTCAACACCCCACTTTCAGCGTTGAACAGTTCTTCCATACAGAAAAACAACAAAGAAACATCATACTTAATTTGCGCTATAGAATAAATGAATCTAGTAGATACTTACAAAACAGTTTATCCAAGAGCATCAGAATACACATTCTTTTTCTCAGCACATGGATCATTTAAGGACAGACTATATGTTAAGTCACAAAACAAGTCTTAAAACATTCCAAAATTTAAGTAATATCAAGCATTTTCTCTGACCACAATTGAATAAAACTAGATATTAATAACAGGGGGAATTTGGGAAACTTTACAATTACATGGAAATTAAACAATATGCTCCTGAATGGCCAGAGGGTTAATGAAGAAATTAAGAAAGAAATTTAAAAATTTCTTGTAATAAATGATAATAGAAACACAAAATACCAAAATCTATTAAATATATCACAAGCAGTACTAACAGGGAAGTGTAGCTATAAGTACCTATATTTAAAAAAAGAGAAAAAACTTCAAATGAACTATCTAACAATGCATCTTTAAAAACTAGAAAAGCTACAGCAAACCAAACTCAAAATTAGTAGAATAAAAGAAAGAATAAAGAGCAGAACAGAAATAAATATGTATATAAAAGACCGATGAAACAAAAATTGTTTTTTAGAAGATAAAATTAACAAAGCTTTAGTCAGACTAACTAAGAAAAAAAGAGAGAAGAAGCAAATAAAATCAGAACTGACTGAAAAACAAGACATTACAACTGACACTGTAGAAATTCAAAGGATCCTTAGTGGCTACTGTGAGCAACTATGCCAATAAATTGGAAAGTTTAATAACAGTGGACAAATACCCAGCTACATACAACTTACCAAGACTGAACCAGAAAGAAATCCAAAACCTGAACAGACCAACAACAAGTAACAATATTGAAGCTGTAATAAAAAGTCTCCAACTAAAGAAAAGCCAGAGACCTAATGGGTTCACTGCTGATTTTACAAAACATTTAAAGAAGAATTAGTACCAATTCTGCTCAAAATATTCCAAAAAGTAGAGAAGGGGGGAATACTCCCAAACTCATTCTATGAGGGCAGTATTACCCTAATACCTAAATCAGACAAAGATTTGGCCACATCCAAAAAAGAAAACTACAGACTAATATTGCTGATAAATACGGATTCATAAATCCAGAGGAAAATACTAGCAAACCAAATACAATACTATATTAGAAAGATCATTCATCATGACCAAGTGGGATTTATCCCTGGGATGCAAAGATAGTTCAACATACCTAAATCAATCAATGTGATATGTCATTAAAATGGAGAATAAAAACCATATAATCATTTCAATTGATGCTGAGCAAGCATTTGATAAAATTCAACCTCCCTTCTTGATAAAAACTCTAAAAAAACTGGGGATAGAAGAAATATACCTCAAAATAATAAAAAAAAATACACAGCTAGCATCATACTGAATTAAGAAAAATTGAAAGCTTTTCCTCTGAGATCTGAAACACGACAAGGATGCCCATTGTCACCACTGTTATTCAACATAGTACTAGAAATCCTAGCTAGAGCAATCAGAAAAGAGAAAAATATAAAGTGCATCCAAATTGTAAACAAGTAAGTCAAATTTTCCTTGTTTGCAGATATGATCTTGTATTTGGAAAGATCTAAATACTCCACAGGAAAGCTCTTAGAACTGATAAATTCAGTAAAGTTTCAGAATATAAAATAAACAGAAAAATCAGTAGCCTTTCTATATGCCAACAGCAAACAATTTGATGAATAAATCCAGAATGGAATCCCATTTACAATAGCTACAAATAAAATAAAATAACTAAGAGTAAACTTAACCAAAGAAGTGAAAAATGTGTACAGTGAAAATATAAAACATTGATGCAAGAAATTGAAGAGGACAGAAAAAAATGGAAAGAAATTTAGTATTTATGGATTGGAAGAATCAATATTGTTAAAATGTCCATACTACCCAAAGCAATCTACAGATTCAATGTAATCCCTACTAAAATACCAATGTCCTTCTTCACAGAAATATAAAAAAAGCTATCCTAAAATTTATATGGAACCACAAAAGACCCTGAATAGTCAAAACTACCCTTAGCAAAAAGAATAAAACTGGAGAAATCACATTACCTGATATCAAATTATACTACAGAGCTATAGTGACCAAACAGCATGGTACTGACATAAAAACAGACACATAGACCAATGGAATAGAATAGAGAACCCAGACACTAATTGACACACCTACAGTTAACTCATTTTTTGACAAAGCTGCCAAGAGCATTCACTGGGGAAAAGACAGTCTCTTCAATAAACGCTGCTGGGAAAACCTTATCAATGTGAAGCAGAATGAAACAAGACCCGTATCTGTTACCATATACAAAAATAAAATCAAAATGGAGTAAAGACTTATATCTAAGTCCTCAAACAATGAAACCACTACAAAAAAATTTGGAGAAAATTTCCAGGACATTTGTCTGGGCAAAGATTGTTTGAGCAATACCCCACAAGCTCTGGTAATCAACACAAACATAGACAAATAGGATCACATCAAGGTAAAAAGCTTCTGCACAGCAAAGGATACAATCAGTAAAGTGAAGAGACAATCCACAGAATGGGAGAAAATATTTGCAGACTACCCCATCTGACAAGGAACTTACACCCTGAGTATTTCAGGAACTCGGCAATTCTATAGGAAAATGTCTAATAATCTGATCAAAAATGGGCAAAAGATTTGAATAGACATTTCTCAGAAGAAGACATACAAATGGCAAACGATCCTATGAAAGAGTGCTCAGCATCACTGATAATCAGAGAAATGCAAATCAAAGCTACAATGAGATATTATCTCACCCCAGTAATAATGGCTTATATCCAAAAGACAGGCAATAAATGCTGGCAAGGATGTGAAGAAAATGGAACCCTTAAACACTGTTAGTGGGAATTTGTTTTTATTTTTATTTTTTTAGAGGGAATCTCACTCTGCCCAGGCTAGAGTACAGTGGTGCAATCTCAGCTCACTGCAACCTCCGTCTCCTGGGTTCAAGTGATTCTCCCTCCTTACCCTCCTGAGTAACTGTGATTACAGGCGTATGCCACCATGACTGGCTAAGTTTTTGTATTTTTAGTAGAGACAGGGTTTCACCATGTTGGCCCGACTGGTCTTGAACTCCTGACCTCAGGTGATCCACCCACCTCGGCCACCCAAAGAGCTGGGATTACAGGCATGAGCCACTGCACCTGGTCAGGAATTTAAATTAGCAAAACCACTATGAAGAATAGTTGGAGGTCCTCAGAAAACTAAAAATAGAGTTTCCATGTGACCCAGCAATCCCACTGCTGGGTATATACCCAAAAGAAAGAAAATCAGTATATAAAGAGATATCTGCACTTCTATGTTGGTTGTAGCACTGTTTACAACAGCTAAGATTTGGAAGCACCCTAAGTGTCCACCAACAGATGAATGGATAAAGAAAATGTGGTACATACACACAAATGAGTACTATCCAGCCATAAAAAAGGAACGAGATTCTGTCATTTGCAACAACTTGGATGGAACTGGAGATCATTATGTTAAGTGAAATAAGCCAGACAACAGGGAAAATCATTGTGTGTTCTCACTTATTTGTGGGATCCAAAAATGAAAACAATGGAACTCATGGACATGGAGAGTAGAAGGATGGTTACCAGAGGCTGGGAAGTCATGGGGGCTTGGGTGAGGGGGAGGTGGGGATAAATACAAAAACAATTAGTAAGAACTACTATTTGATATCACAACAGGGTTACTATTGTCAATAATAACTTTATTGTACATTTTAAAATAAATAGTTTAATTGGATTTTTTTGTAACTCAAAGGATAAGTGCTTGAGAGGATGGATACCCTATTCTCCATGATGTGATTATTTCACATTGAGTGCCTGTATTAAAATATCTCATGTACCCTATAAATATATACAACTACTAGGTACCCACAAATTTTTTTTAATTAAAAATTTTGAATGCTCAATGTGATGGTATTTGGAGACAGGAAATTTGGGAGGTGATTAGGTCATGAGGGTAGAGTCCTAATGATAGCGTTAGTGTATTTGTACTATTATTATTTTTTTTTTTGAAACAGAGTCTGGCTTTGTCTCCCAGGCTGGAGTGTGGTGGCCCGGTCTCGGCTCACTGCAACCTCCTCCTCCCGGATTCAAGCGACTCTCCTGCCTCAACTTCCCAAGTAGCTGGGACTACAGGTGTCCACCACTATGCCTGACTAATTTTTGCATTTTTAGTAGAGATGGGATTTCACCATATTGGTCAGGCTGGTCTCGAACTCCTGACCTTGTGATCCATCCGCCTCAGCCTCCCAAAGTGCTGGGATTACTGGCGTGAGCCATTGCACCCGGCCTAATTTATTAGTAATCTTATAAGAAGAAATTGAAGAGAGCTTGCTCTCTCTCTCTCTCTCTCCCCACCCCTCTCATCCCCGCTATGTGAGGAGACAAGGAGAAGATGGTCATCAGCAAACCAAGAAGAAGGCCCTCACCAGAACTCAACCATGACACCACCTGGATCTTGGACTTCTCAGATTGCAGAACTGTGAGAAATACTGTTATATAAACCACCTGGTCTGTGGTATTTTTGTTGTAGCAGCCCAATGAACTGAAACAGAAATTGGTACCTGGAGTGGAGTTGGAAAAGGGGGTGGCTCCACTCACAGTTATCCCTAGTGACACAATTGCACAATTTTTGCTTCCTGTTATCTCAAGTTTATGCTCTGTTGGCCTCACAATCTTACTCCCAAAGAGAGGAATACTTCCACCAAGAAACACAACAAGAAGCCCTTTGGAATGGAAGTTAAGACTGATACTTGGCTTGTTTGGGCTCCTCATGACTCTGAATCAACAGGCAAGAAGAGGAGTTATTGTCCTGGCTAAGGTGATCTGTCCAGACAACAAAGGGGAAATTATACGACTGCTCTACCATGAAGGTAAGGAAGAGTATGTCTGAAATACAAGAGATCCCTTCGGGCATCTCTTAGTATTATCATGCCCTGTGATTAAGGTAAATAGAAAACTACAAGAATTCAATACTAATGGCTTAGATGCTTCAGGAATAAATGTTTGCTGGTGGTCAATAAAGGGGTTCATGCCACCAGGTAATGAACCACTACTGGCTGAGGTGCTAGCTGAAGGCAAAGAGAACACAAAATGGGTAGTAGAAGGTAGTTGTAATACCAATTATGACCCATGACCCAGTTACTGTAATTGGGTTTGTGTGTGTGTGTGTAACTCTTAAGTATCTTTTTATTTTCTCTCTTCTTCCCTTATCACATAAGATATGTTGACTTTTTATCATAGTATTTGATAATTTTGCATTAGTGTTTAAATTATATGATGCCAAAGAAAAGAGTAAAGATCACTCAAGGATTTTGCCTCCACTTCTGGGGAATGGGTGGCATGTTTTGGATTGTATTGTGGATAGTTGTATCATGTTAAGTGAAATTTTGACCTTGTTATTACTTTCATAATATGTATGAAAGTATAGAGACTAAGCATGGTTTAAGGGCATGTGTATGAGTGCCAAGTTTACAAGAGGCGGACTGTTATGATTAATTTTATGTGTCAATTTGAGTAGGCCACAAGTTGTGCAAATATCTGGTTAGATATTATTTCTGGATTTGTCTTCAGAATTTTTCTGGAAGAGATTAGCATTTAGGTTGGTGAACTAACTAAAGCAGATGGCCCCAGTGTGGGTGGGTGTTATCCCATTCATTGACAGTCTAAGTAGAAGAAAAATTGGAAGAAGGTCTCTGCCTGACTGCTTGAGCTGAGACATCTATCCGATTTGCCACTGATGCTCTTGGTTCTCAGGCCTTCGGACTCGAACTGGAATCTACACCATCAGCTCTGTGGCTCTAAGGTCTTCGAACTATACCACTGGATTTGCTGAATCTCCAAGTTGGACATGGAGGATCATGGGAATTCTCAGTTTCCATAATCAGAAAACCAGTATACTGTCATAAATCTCTTTGTGGATATATGATTCTAGGATATTTCTTTCTGAGATATATGTGATATATCCTACCTAACCATACTACTGGTTCTATTTCTCTGGATAATCCTGAGTAGTACAGAATTATGCATTCTTTAAAGGTTAGCCGTTGTTGTGGTTACCTGTTGATACCACATTATGGCTTTAATTTGCATTTCTCAGGCAAGTAATCATGTTGAATACCTTTACACATATTTATCAACCGTATGTATATTTTCATTGTCTAATAAGTGCCTTTTCATGTCCCTTGCTAATTTTAAGATATGGTTTCCTATTATATTACTGATTTCTAGATATATGATTTTTTGATATAATATTGCAAATATTTTCTGCAAGTCAGCAGCTTGTCTTTTCACTCTTAATGGTCAGTTTTGCTCAACAAAAGTGCTAAGTTTAATTATGCAATCCAATTTATCAGTCTCTTTTTTTTTTTTTAAAAAAAAGAGACAAAGTTAGTGCTTTTGTGCCCTAGTTGTTAATCTTGGCCTACCCCAAGATTATGAAGATATTTTTCTATGTTTTATTCTAGAAACTTTATTGTTTCACTTTTATCATAGGTCTGTGATCCACCTTTAATTAATTTTTGTAAATGGTATAAAATAAATGGTCAAGTTTTAATTTTTTCCTATGTGGCTATCTAATTGACCCAGCACCATTTATTGAAAAGCCCACCACCCTTGCTGTCACTGAATTCTACAGTACTCTTGAAATGGATTATATAATCATATATTAGTGAGCCTTTTTCTGGATTACCTATTCTTTTCCATTGATCAAATAATTTATCAGTGTGCCAATAGCACAATGACTGAAATTTTATAGTAATTATTGATATCTAGGTAATTTAATTTCTTCGGCTTTGTTCTCCTTCAAGATCATCTTAAATAATGTAGGTACACTGCATCCGTATATGAATTTTGGAGGAAATTTGTGAATTTATATACATGCACATGCATGCATACAAACACATACCTCTTTGGAATAAATACAATTATAGACATAAAATGAAGCTTTTAAAGCTGATGCAGAAAATTTAATGCTATCCTCTTTAAAAAAAGCATTCACCAACATTTTGGTGTATATTCCTTTTTATGATCAGTTATGATCAGTAGAGAACTAGACACATTCTTACTGTGTTTCCTTTTATCTATAAAAGTTCTTTAACAATATCTGCCTTATTCCTCAAAATCTATTTCAAGATAATGAATCTTCTTATCTTTAAACATGTTTAATTAATTTGTTAAATTATTATGTATTACATACATGATAAATATCAAGTATAAATGGTGTGGAATTAATATTTTTAAAGATAGATATATTAATGATTTTTTGATGGCCAGGGTAACTTTAAATGCGATAGAGAAAGGAAATTCATTCTACTGAATTTTTCCATGTGTTTAAATACATTGACTTGCATGTGAAATAGTTTAAATAATACAAGTTAAATCTACTATTGCCCATCTATAAAACGGGATACTGAGGGAATTATAGAAAAGTTTGTATAATGTGATTCAGCATATTTAAGACAAGAGGATACATGCAGGTAAACATTACCCATACTTATCTATAAGATGTCAAAAGGAAGATTACAGGTAGTTGGATTATTTCACTCTCTGATTTACATACTTCAGTGCTGTTTGAGATTTCATTATATTGTTTTGGTTTTATTAATAGCAATATAACACATATTTGTAAGGATGTCTTTACAAAGATGTAGTTAATATCTCTCAGTATAAAAAGAATTGTGTTGGTACTGAAATGGTTTCTTATGAGGGTGACTGTGAAATCCTTCAGGGAAAATATATATTTTCTTTTTGTTTCCTAAGGCCTAGCCCAGTATGTGAACAAAATTAGGTATTAATTAAAAAATTGATGATCTCAATTCAGAGAGGTTGTATATTATTTTTGGACAGTCTATTATGTTAATTGTAGAGTAACAGAATTTCTGTGAATTTATACCCAACTTTAGATATTATGTTCTTACATTATTTAGCATCAACTAATAGTTAAAATTAAATATGGTGTCCTAACAAATAGCTCTTAGGGAAAACATGGAACAAAAATTTATTGAAATATTATGATATGTTTGTTCAAATACTGTCCATTCTCTCATTTATATAATCAACTCATCAATTAACTGACTACGTTATATTGTATATCCTAAAGTTAACTGAATGACTTTGGCTTCAAAAGGGAGCAGAGCAAAGTAAAATTTGAGGGATAATGTTTACTAGGTTTAGACAAATTAGTGAAGATGTAGGAACAAGATGAAGGGTGTAAATGGTATCTGAAATAAACACAGGTCATTGGGAGACTGGTTCACTGTTGACAGACCCTTGGTTATTTTTCTATTATCATGGAAAAGCCTGGAAGTGATATTGGCACAAGTATCATTGGGTGATCTAGTGATTCCCATCAAGATATAAGGCATAACATGTGTTCATTACTCCACTGGTCTAGTTTGGGTAGTGACATCTTAACCCAGCTTCCAGAGATGGTGTTTCCTTGTGGAAGCTCCTTATTGAAGTATTGGGCTAGTTGTTTACCAGAAGTTGGTGCTTTGATACCAATGAGAAATAAGGAAGAAAAGTCATACTATAATAATTTCTATATTACTAAGGCCTTAGTGATTTTTGAAAATATTGTTGGTGCATATTTTTTCTCTTGCAACTTTGGCATGGTTCACAGCCTCAAAGTTAATGCTTTTATTGTTGGTGATCAATACAGATTTTACTACATTTTCTTAAGATTTATGTTACTGTCTTACATGGGAGTAAAGCATTATTGTGGTTTATGCAAAAACTCTGTTTTCTTGTTTCTGGGAATCTTATTGAGGAAATTATATAGTCCCCTGGGCAGATAATTTTCCTTATATTGAAAAGAATTAACTTTTTTTTTTCATTTACTTTAATGTAGCTGGGTAGCTGGGTTGTTAATTTGTAGCACATTGGTGGAAAAAGCCACAGCAGGAAGCTTTTGACTCTTACTGAGATATGTAAATTACAGTAATAATCTTTGCATTAAAAGTGATAAAATAAACTTAATGGGTCCAGTCCCACAGTTCTTATTCCGAACCACCTCACCAAAAAAGGAGAAAGAATTTTATGAATAAAACTGAAAATATTCAACTGAATTT
Organism: Pongo abelii; assembly: GCF_028885655.2. Lineage (NCBI taxonomy): Eukaryota > Metazoa > Chordata > Mammalia > Primates > Hominidae > Pongo > Pongo abelii. The sequence continues at coordinate 142,304,993 of NC_071990.2, forward strand.
AGTAAGACTGTTTCCATAGCTTGTATTCCTTCAATTATTCTTAGAAGTTTTATTTGAAAACACAATGGAAAGATTCAAAGAATGCTGACCTTTTCCTGACCTGAGGTTTTGTCTCACTATTAATAGGAGTTTTAAATGAATAAATATCATATGCATATAAATATAATAAACTAGAAGTCTATTTCTCTTTAACAAAAATTAAGAGACATACATGGCCTTATATACTGTGGGGGTGAATGGATGTTCAAATAGCAATATTTCTTTCTCTTACTGATTGCCACCCTCTCTGAAATTCTCAATAGCCACGAGGGTTTTTTAAATAATATACTCACTATGTCTCCATAAGATCCCTGTTAAAATATAAGCATGTTGAAGAACATGGACACAAAAATACATTATTATCCATGTTAAAATTTTTGAATGACTTTCTTCTCAAGGCTTGTGAACAGAGCCTTGCAAGAAGTATGAATACATACTTCTTGTCATTGGCACATGGAAAAGAGAAGAAAGGGAGACATTAGGTGTATGAACTATTGTCCAGATGTAGGCAGCAATGAGGGAAAGTGTGTCAAAGTGCACAGGCCAGGGAAGGGAGCATGATTTATGTCATGAAATACCATTCCCCTGCTGCACAATTTCATCTTGAGTTTGCCCTATTCATGACTTTTCAGTGTCAACAACAAAAACACAAAGACCAATAATATAATAGAAGTAGTGGAATATTTAGAGTACTTACTACGTATTTTTTGAAATTCTTTGAAAATATTCACAGAAATTATCTTGACTTACAGGAACAAATGAAGATATATGAGGGAAATTACAGAATTAGTAGCATGAAGCTGAAGTTTCCCAAAGAAGGCATTATTTTACTCTAACTGAAATTTACCAGCCAAATGATCATATTCTATGGAAACTTAGTACTATTAAAAAACCTACATTTTTACATGCACTGTTAAAATTTTACCTGCTTAAAATGTAGCACGCCTAGCAGTTTTTCCAGTCCCAGTTTAATTTCTGTCACAATAACGGCTCTTAACAGATTATTGTGCTTGAAGAAAAATAATAAGGGAAGAAAGTCCAAGACGAATTTTCTTCTCTTGATGTTTAGAAAGGTATATTTTGAAGCCCTGCCCTAGTGCATGAAAGGTAAATGGCTTCTGTTTTTAATGAGAATGCCAGCAAAGTCAGAACTGGCTCAAGCCAAGTTGCTGCACTGGTTGTTTATGGCTGTTGTCTGCTCTGAATGGATGGGTGTGTGCTCTGATTGGTTGGCAGTTGTTGTACCAGTTGTTATATACAATATTTTGAATAACACCCTGGAGAATAACTGACAGAAAACTTGGAAGTAATTGTCATCTCATCCAAAAATCCAATTATGTAGAAACTGGTATCATAGTTGTGGGAAAGCTGTTATATGGATCCAGTATGAGTAGCAATTGCCCACTTTACTGTTGCTCTCTAGAGAAATACTAGCTCAAGGGTGCCCAAACGCTTAGGAGAATAAATCAAAATACGTATCAAGCTTTCCACACTTGGTACTTGCTTATAGTAATCAATATCTTGACATATTAAGGCATATGAGGATATTTTCTCAATTATTTTGTAATTTTTACATTTTCTAACAAAGCAACAGTTACTATCCATTTTAATAGATGAGAATCTAAGTCTCTAAGTTTTGTTTATATCAGTCTAGTGAAACAAAGTGATACTTCACCCATAATCACTATTCAAAAGTTTATTGAACATCTATTAAGATGCAAATTTCTATGATAGACACTATGAATGGTTTAAAAAAAGACAATATATTATTGCTTTACAACATCTTTTAGTATATGAAGAAATGTGTGCAATGTCTTTTGATTTAATTCTACATTTCCTTAAGGGGTGGCTTGCCAGAAAAGCATTTGAATTCTTAAAAGAAAGTCCTAGGCAAATCATTAGGAAACACCTCATGACTAAGAATAATAAGAAAACTGAAATGCATTTATTGAATAAATGTTTATTGAATGTAATAAGGAGAAACATTGTCTGCTTTGAAACAGAAATAAGTCTGATGAAACCTCAGTCACACCAAGTAAATTCAGCTCAGAGTACCATACTTTGAGATTCTCAGAGGAAAAGCCTCCTAGCAAGAGGCACGGGTGAGGGTAGGGTTGGGGAGCCTTGAAAAATGAGGCTAGAGAAGAAGGCAAGGTCCAGGTGAGCAAGAAGCTTGTATGGATGCTATGAAGGTTGAGCTTTAGCTTATATGTGCAAACACCAACAGATTTTGAGTGTGGAGGGAGGTGGCCTAGTTATATTTTATTTTTAGATAATAGTGGACTATGGAACTGAGTGTAGCAGCCCTGATGATGGGCATACACTAATTAATTGGTCATTCCTGTAGTCTACTTATAGGTGGTGCAAATTTAATGTAGACTAGTTTTAGTTAGCAATATTTTATCAATATACATTTTTTTGGGTGGGAGTAATCAACCTGGCCATGCAAATAGGGTGAAACTAGTTTTAGTAGATCTAATTCCAATGACTCTTTTCAATAGAGACCTATACTACACGTTTTCTCTCAGAGGCCCACCCATTTTTAACTGGGAGGCAGAAGGTATACAACATCAACTAATAACTAATGCTCTTCACAGAACCTCTGGGACACTCATTGAGTCTGCTTTCTTTGCAGGTCTTGCCTCATCACTGCCATGACAGGGGGGTCCAATGTGAGGATTCTGGTGTCTATGCCAAGCATCTCTTTTCCAACGTAGATCTGATTTCTTAACATAGCCAACAGCAAGTCAACATCAGCTTTGCAGAGAAAAGCAGATATTAAATGAACATAAAATATTATTTGGTGGTTGTAAACAAAATACGTAATTGTAAGTATAAAGCTTTTTCTAATTTTTAAGTCAAGAAGTTATCCGTAATTTTAATGGTTGCTCCATTCTTTGAACAAGCATATAAATTACAAGTTTGTGACTGTAATAGTTAACATTTATTGAGCATTGACCACGTGCTACACATTGTCTTATCCACTTTATGCATATGTTGTCTCATGTAATCCCCCAACAACTCCTTGGGTTAGGTGATATTTTTGTGCCCATTTTATAGAAAGCAGAGCTAAAGTTTAGAGACCTGCCTAAGTCACACAAGTATTGCATCATGCATACTTCCTCTCCTTGTGGGGCGTTTGTTTGAATATGAGACTCCTTAGTAACTTTGGAGTCTAATGTCAAGGGTCAAATTTCTCTCCTGAAATCATTTATGCATTGCAAGATTGACCAAGAAGTAAAAGCTGAAGTAGGGTGTTTAAAACAATGCAATGAAACAGTAAACTAAAAAATAGTGAGAATTAATTAATTAATCACAGAAAGACAGTCACAGCTGCTTTGGATCATGCTGGATTTATTTACCAGAAGTAGCATAATTATTTAGAAGAGAAAGCAAAAGCAGAGACATTGATTGAAACTGCAGGGGGAATTTTGGTAAGCAGAATATAATTGCTCATTATTTTTATTTGTATCTTCCCATTTCCTTGTTTCCCTTTCCCTTTGTTCTTTAATAATACTCAAGACTTTGCATGAAAACACATTCTTTTCATTACTTGTATATTTAGCCTGGTCCTCCAGCTTGTCTCATTCAGAAGTCATAATCAGTTTCTAATGTCATTATAATTTCTAGTTGGGGCATCATAATCATGAGAATATGACATTTGTAGAAGCAGATGAACCAAGAAATAAAACACTTATTTTTATGCAAATATTCCAAGCATACACTAAAAGAACAATAAATTAAAAAAGATAACTCTGTCACTATTGTGGGCTTCTAAACTAAAATCTTCTATGACAATTCAACTGCTTTACACAGGTCCGATTGAAACTTGATTTTAATAGTACACACAACAGTACCCTTTTTAAGCCAACATTTGTCCTCATACATTTATTCACACTGTAAACAAATTATAAAAATATAGGGTTTTAAAAATATTAACATTTTTATTTATACTTGGAGGATGAAATGAACATTAAAGGATTTTTTCTTTCCAATCACCTCAAAAATGAAACAAAAGATAATTATATAAAACTATTTTGTCACCTAATATATGTCTGAAATACATTACTTAAATGGCAACAGGCTGTTGATGTAGTTTCTCAATGTTGCATGTTTAATGACAACTCTGCTTTTTACCAGAAACAGTAGAAACATAAGATTGTTTTACAAAATATCATTTGACAAACATATGGAGTATTCATCTGCTCTATTGTATTTCATTTTAAAGAAATATGTGAATGCATATATTTTAAGTTTTCCAAAATCATTGAATTCAATATCAGATATTATTTAGATTGATGTCAACATACTTTTTTTTCCACAAAGCATCAGATTGTAATTATTTTTTACTTTTCTAGACACATGGTCTCTGCAGCAAATAGTTGACTGTGCTGTTGTAGCATGAACCTGCCATAAACCACCCATTAATGAATTTGCGATGTATTCCAATCCAACTTCTTTACAAAAATAAAATGGGGGCTGAATTTGGCCTGACGGTACTTATTTGCTACTCTGGTTTAAGAATGTTTTTCAACAAGTAAACCTTTGCAAAATAAACCTTTGTTAATATTTATTTTATTTACTATAAGATTGTTCTTACACATTAAATGAGAGTTATGATAAATTACAAAAGAGAAACTATTACATAAAACTTATGACATTTTTGCATGCAGAAAGATCAGGCTAAAATGCAAATACGTTTTCTAGTAGAAATTGTGGTCTGACTCACAGTACATTATGTTGCCTGATGATTTCAAAGATAAAAAGAAACTATGTACTCCCAAATTCTTACTAACTTAGAAACATTGTGTCTCTTCCAGTCAGAAAACTGGGCTTATACTTTTTCTGTTGGTAAAACATTCTTTTCTCACCTCTTGTTTAAAACAAAACAAAACAAAACAAAACAAAACTTTGGAAAACTAAAATTCCACTGACCTATCAAAATGATCTTAGATCTCATGGTAGTACAACCCAGTGTCAGAAATAAAACATGGTGCAACCAAAGCTAGAGGCAGGAAGAATCCTGGTACCAATAGGAAAGTCATGCTTAGAGAGGTCATGCTTCTTACTATATTCTATTGTTTAAAATAGTTTTGAAAAAGTGGTAAGAGATGATTAACTAAAAGATCTAACCTGCAGAGATGGCTCTGAGCTGGGAAGAGGGCAGGAATGAAACATATATTTCAAATTAGCATCTAGAATGAGATTTTATAAGCTGTAGTGTCTTTTTCTTTCTTTTGTTTTTTTTTTTTTTGAGACAGAGTCTCGCTCTGTCACCCAGGCTGGAGTGCAGTGACGTGATCTCGGTTCACTGCAAGCTCCGCCTCCCGTGTTCACGCCATTCTCCTGCCTCAGCCTCCCGAGTAGCTGGTACTACAGGCGCCCACCAGCACTCCTGGCTAATTTCTTTTTTTTTTTTTTTTTTTTTTGTATTTTTAGTAGGGATGGGGTTTCACCGTGGTCTTGATCTGACCTCGTGATCCTCCTGCCTCGGTCTTCCAAGGTGCTGGGATTACAGGCATGAACCACCGCCCACGGCCTGTAGTGTCTTTAATATCTTAGTTTGCTTGGACTGCTATAGCAAAGTACCACAGACTGTGTGGCTTAAACAAGAGAAACGTATTCTCACAGTTCTGGAGGCTGTGAAGTCCAATAACCAGATGCCTGTAGATGTTGTCTCTGGTGAAAGCATGCTTCCAGACTTCAGCTGCCTTCTTGCTGTGCCCTCACACAGGCTTTCCTCAGTGTATGTGTGAGGATAGAGAGATCTTGTGTTTCTTCCTCTTTTAAGGACATTGATTTTTATAAGGGCACCACCTTCATGACCTCATCTAAATATAGTTACCCTCCAAAGATCCAACCTCACAATACCATCACATTGGATGTTAGGGCTTAAACATATGAATTGTGGGGTGACACATTCAGTCCATAACATGTAACTTATCCAGTCTTAATTAGAAGGCTTAATATTGGAGCTTTCTAGCCAAAAACAGGTAGTCATCATGTGGAGAATACCTTGACTTGACTTATACTTTTCAATACAGTAAGAATATAACAAATGGAGTTTATTTTATAATTTTCCATTAAAACTCTCTCATTATGTCTTGATAACGCTGTTACTTCTGTCAAGAATATGGCTAAATGTTAAGAAACTTATTATTGAGTAGCCAGAGTGTCTCCATAGGCTAATCATTGGGACTGAATTAACCTATGAATTTAATGGATTAATTAAATCTTATAATAAACATTTTGACAAAAATTATGACATATAGGAGTGGCAGCACCGTGGTTGCAACAACAAATGCCTTACAAATGGTGGCAAAAGGGAGCCAAGAAGAAACAGATTGATCCATTTTCTAAGAAAGACTGGTATGACATGAAAGCACTAACTACGTTCAATATAAGAAATATTAGAAAAACGCTTGCCACCAGGACTCGAGGAACCTAAATTTTATCCAATGAACTCAAGGGTACTATCTTTGAAGTGAGCCTTTCCGATCGGAAGAATGATGTTGTATTTAGAAAGTTCAAGCTAATTATTGAGGATGTTCAGGATAAAAACTGCTTAACGTCCATGGCATGAATCTTACTTGTGACAAAATGTGTTTCATGGTCAAAAAATGGCAGACCATACCTGAAGTTCATGTCAATGTCAAGACTACCAATGGCTATTTGATTTGTCCATTCTGTGTTAGTTTTACAAAAAAAAAAATACAGCAATCAGATACAGAAGACCTCTTATTCTCAGCACCAACAGGTCTGCCAAATCCAGAAGAAGATGATGAAACTTCCCACCCAAGAGGTGAAGAGAGATTTCCTGAAAGAAGCAGTTAATAAATGGATCCCATGCAGCTTTGAAAAATACATTAAAAAGGTCATAAAAAGATTTGCCAATTTATTTATACTCTCAATGATGTCTTCATTAGAAAACTCAAAGTTTGAACTGGGAAAACTTGAAGGTAGTAGTTCTTGAAAAGCTGATAGATATGAACTGGCCAGTCCAAGAATCTGTTTAAAATTCAGATGTTTAATAGTGACAAATTCCTGTATGTGAAGAAAAAAAAAGGATCATGATATTGCTTTCTATATAATTTTTTTCTGTTGTATTATAAGAAAGATACATCCCTTTTCCTATAGATAAGACTTTTGATTGTTTTTCTGTTTGGGAATATTAGCAATCTATTTTCTGCCTCAGCAAACCTATTCATAGACCTCCTATTATCAGACATTGTACTAAATTCTTCTTTGTGTCCAAAGTTTTTAAATTTATTTCCTTGGTATTTTAGTGCATATACACATTGTATAAAATAATGACCTTTTAGTCTTCTTCCACTGTAGCTCTCTTATTTCTGTTTTATTCTAAATTCATGAAACATAACTTTCAAAAGGAATCTTAAAAATAGTGATAATAACAGACATCTTCCTCAAGTTGATAATTTTAATAGATATTGATATTCCATCATTCATTATAATGTATTTTGTTTAAAGTGTATTTACTTTGAAAATAAAACATCTTTTGTTAATTTTCCTTATAACATTTTTGAATACCAATTTGTGTTGTAGCTTATCCAATCAAGTTGGTCAAACTGCATGAGAATGAACTGTATTTATTTAACTTACTTATATTATAAATTATTTAAGTAGTTTGCTTATATTGATTGTCTTTATACTTCTTTTTGAAAATTAGTACACTGATAATTGTTAACTCATGCTTCTATTTCTGTGCTAATTATTTATAGGATTCCTATCTATTTTTTCATACTATGATTTATGTAGCTTCTTATCTCTTATGACCTGAACAGCTTGTAAAATGCCAATTAATTCATTTCTGTGAGAAAATAAAATAATTCAGTAAAAATTAATAAACATTTTTATAAGTTTCTCAATGTTATTGTCAGTTATTGATTCACTGACTTCTCTGTGTAGTATATAAAATCACATATTTATTTAGAAAATCATCCATTTCATTGATGTTTTCAACTTTAGCAAATTAATCATGAAAGCAATTTTGCACAATATATTATATTTATGTTTTTATTTTCTTTATTTACATTAACAGGTTTCCCTGGTTTGTTTATTTTGTTAATTTTTTTACAGGGGTAAACCTTGGATGTGCGAATGCTGTTACTTTTATTAGAGTGTTATAATGGAAATAAAGTAGTTACATAATGAATATAATGCCACAAAGAAGGCATAACTTAGAATTTGCACTCTTGACTCACTGCTATTTTATTTGAAGTATTAGTTTTCTGTTGCTACTGGAACAAGTTACTACAAAGTTAGTGCCTTATTGTTTTACAAGTCTCTAGATCAGGAGTTTGACATAGGTTTCACTGGGCTAAAACTAAGGTGTCAGCATCGTTCTACTTCTTTCTGGAGTTTCCAGGGGACACTCTGTGTCCTTGCCTTTTCCAGGTTCTAGAAGCTTCCCACATTCCTTGACCTACATCCCCCTTTAAAGTCAGCAATGGTGAGTCAAGTTCATCTCACCTGGCATCAATATGACTGTCTTCTCCTGCCCCATCTTCCACTTCTAAAGGACTCATAGTGATCAGATTGGGTCCACCAGATACTCCAGGTTAGTTAAGGTCATTACCCTAATCACGTCAGCAAAGTCTCTTTGCCACGACGTAACATTTAGCAGGATTCAGGTGGGAGAATTAGGATTGGACAACTTTGGTAGGCTATTATTTTGCTTCCCACATCTGTTTTCCTTGTCACTCATGTTTTCAGGTTCAAATCAAGTTGCACATATTTTTAAAAGAAATTAATGTACACGAATCGGATTCTTATCTGTGATTGACTTTCTTTCCTTTTTGTCAAATTTATCTTTTAATTGGTTTCTAAGCATATTCCAAAAAGTGGTTTAGCTTTCCATGGTTGGCCAGGGATCTATCTACATAAATTATTGCATTTGGACACAATTTGCATTAATTCATAAATATTCCCTAAGTTAATAAACAGATTGTGTTGACAGAATTTGTTTGCCTGAGTTGGTCATCAATTTAATCAAACTAATTACTCTATTAGTTTGGTAAATAGCCATATTTGGAAAACATTTTTTACTGCCACCTAAGTTAAAGGAAAAAATGAACAGGACATAAGATTATGAGTAAGGAAGAATGAAATTTTGTTATCAGCTTGTGAATACTCTAGAAAAAATATGCTTGTCACTGTTTCATTTAGAAGTTTCACAGTATAAGTGAGACCATGAATATAAAGTAGTTTACTAAAATTATTTTTTAAGTAACTACTGGTTGGTACTTTAAAAAAATCTGCTGTCTGAACTAAACAAAGGTATTTTTATAGATGCCACATAAATCTAAATTTCTTAAAATGCTTAGAAAAATTATATGGAGTGTTTCTATGAAATTGGGGTTTTTCAAGAATCAATGATTGTTTTCAGTTTCAAAGAGCATTTTCTACCAGTTGTCATCAGAGGATTTGACAAAAATTTATCAGCCTCTGAATATACCTTTTAGTCAAGTTCTAGGAGTTTTCTCAGTAGTATTATGTTATGATACAGGTTTTTATTAATGTTTATTTTGTTTTATGTAGTAAAGCAAATTTCTTATTATTTCACCTCTAATAGTGCATGTAGACAGATCGATAAATGGATGATGAGTGATAGATACATAGATGACAAATTAATAGAAGACAGATAAAGGGATACAGATTGACAGATACTTGTGTGAGTGTTAAAAATGTTCAACTTACATCCATATTCTATGAGTCATATTTGAGATAATTATGATCATCAACTTAATCTATTTGGTTTTCAATGTGATGGATATAGTAATTTGATCATTATAGTATGTATACTTGCATTAAAACATCACATTGTATGCATAAATATGTACAATTATTATGCATCAGTTCTGAATAGAAAAATAAATTAAATATAATATTCTCAAGGTCTTTAAAAATAGCTGCTTAATAAGAAAGATCTGGTAGAAATGCAAAATAATTCAGTCACTGTGGAAAAGAGTTTTGTGGTTCTTCAAAAAGTTAAACATAGTTATGACATGATTCCTCAATTTCTCTCTAGTGTATAACCACAAAATAATTGAAAACAGGTACTAACACAAGTATATGTACACGCATTTTCATAGCAACATTTTTCACAATACTCAGAAGGTAGAACAGCCCAAATGTCCACCAATGGAAGAATTGATAATCTAATTTTGATATACCTATACAATGGAATATTATTCAGCCATGAAATGTAATGAAGTACTGATATATATGGTACAAACTGTAACATGAATGAACCTCCAAAATTGGTTAAGTGAAAAAAGCATGACACAAAATTTACACATTTTATGATTTCAGGTACATGAAATATCCAGAATTGATGAATCCATAGAGACAGAACACAGATTGGTGGTTTCCAGGGGCTGGGTGCAGGAAGGAATGGAGAGAAACTGATTGATGGGTAACGGTTTTACTTTCTAGTGATGGAAATGATGGAAATGTTTTGGAACTAGATACCGTACTTTAAATGCCACTGAATTGTTAATGTTTAATTTTGCGGTATATGAATTTCACCTTGATAAATTATTGTTAAAATTAGTAAAAAGGTCTGTGGTTCAAGATATACAACTTCTCATTGAGGACTATGAGGACTAGGATATTTATGCTCCTAGGTTCACAGCTCTGGTAGGGACTTCTGCTCCCTAGTCTTCACCTGCTTAAGCTACATCTGCAAGAATCTATCATTTCTTCTTTGAGCATTCAGCTTCAATGGCTGAAGGTAGGTGTTTTGTTGTCCCTCAATAACAGCTGCAGAGCCTCTATAAATCCTTTAATCTTCCTCGATGAAGTCTGTGCCCCAGCTGAGTGTAATCCTCATCCGAAGCATACTGAAACTCAGAAGAGGTGCCGTTGGCCCATTTGCCTACATACTGAACTTTAAAATTTATTCTGCTACCCACATACAGGGCATAGAGATGCTCTGGTACATTGTCTATTTTCCAGACTTCATCAGTGGGTATTATGTCACAGATGTCCTCTGTTTTCAGATTCCAGTACAGATGAAAACTCTACTCCTTCCAGAACTTGGAGACCCATTTCTAATCCAAGGGAAAGACAAAAATCTGTTGTGACTGATCACATATTTCTGTATCCTCTGAGTACTAACCACAAGAAACATTTTTAAAGTAAAACATTAAGATCTAACTCTTTTCTTTCATTCCAGAATTTGAATCTCTTCCGAGGCAATGTGTAACACTTATTGTGAAAGGAATAAAGAATAAAAAGAAAAATGTGGCAATATAAACCACATATGTTAAGACTTAAAAATCTTATTCTTAAATGAGTACAGCTTTGTATACAGGTGTTGGTTTCCTAGGGTTAGGTTCCCAACACTTTAGTATTATCACAAAGATGATCTCAAAACCATTATATTATCCGTCTACTTTCTGTACCTATTATACTGGTAATAGGAAGTAGGAGGCCAGAAAGTGGATAGACAAATAGTGCTTTTCTTTGAGCAGCCCTCAGAAAATACACCTAAAGCAACAACACATTGTTCTGTGTATGTTTACCTATCTATCCCAAATAACTACAGAACATAATTCTATTGATGTAAGATCTATGATCTTAGCACTCCATGGTTTGGTCAGACATCCTGATTGATGATCAGAGGCATTCTGTTAATGACTATTGATCAGGGATTCTGTGATAGTTTATTTAAAATGCCACAGATTCTTTCTCTTTCAGTCATCACATATTTACATTGGGATATTGCAGATCTTCCCATCACATGGCTTCTATTTCTTCACCCCTTGAATCTGGGTTGTTTGTGAGACTTGTGAGACTTGCTTTGACCAAAAGAACATTAACAAATGTTAAACAAGCAGTGACTTGAAAAGAACTTGCACGTGGAGCTTGTTCTCTTGTGGTTCTTGGAACTCTTTCACATCCATGTGGACAAGCCTGGACTCATGTGCTGAAAGATGAGAGACCACATGGAGAGAGACCCCACAGATCCCAGCCTTTCCAGACAAGGTTATGATAAGCCTCCCAGCCCCAGCCAATCCATCAACTCACTGCATATGCCTGAACAAGCCTAGCTGAGATCAACCAAGCCTGGCCGAGACTTGACGAATTACACAGCTGAATCCAGCTCAAATAGCCAACCATAAAATTATGAGCTAAATAAATAGTTGTTTCTGGCCACTGTGTATTGGGTTGTTTTCTTATGTACCAAGAGATAACTGATAAACCTACTAATCTTTCTGTTTTACAACTTACCATTTCATTATAATTCCTCAAGAAAAATATATAAATCATGCCAGCTCATTTGTTGAGGTGTCTTGCTAAAAGAAGTATAAACTTCTGAAAAAGAAATCTTTCAAGGTTTGTGTGATGGACTAAATTGTGTCCCCTCAAAATTCATACGTTGTAGCCCTAACCATTCATGTGAGTGAAATTGGAGATTAAGGAGGTAATTAAGGTTAAATGAGGTCACAAAGGTGGGATACTAATCCAAATTTACCTGTGTCCTTACATCAGGGATGCATGTGCACAAAGAAAAGGCCGTGTGAGGACATAGCAAGAGGGCAGCTGTCTGCGAGCCAACGAGAAAGGCCTCAGGAGAAACCAAATCTGCCAATACATTGATCTTGGACTTCCAGCATTCAGAAATGTGAGAAAATAAATATCTGTTGTTTAAGCCACCAGTCTATGCTATTTGTTATGGTAGCCTTAGCAAAGTAAGATAGTTTGTTTTACTGCCTTCTTTTTGCAGATAAAGCAATTATATCTGATAGGTATTATGTAACCATATTAGTCCCATAGACAGTTGTTTTTGGATAAACATAGAAATTGACCCTTCTGTTGTTAAAGCTTCAAACTTGTATTTGTTTTATCTGAGTTCCTTCCTCAGGAAAGGATATTCAGTTCTCTCAAAAAAGTATCGAAGAACTGAAATTCACTAGATCACCATACCAGACAACTCCTTGCTCCTCCCTAGTTCCTGTTTTCTTAAACATTGTTACATTTCTTCCCTGCTATATAAAACCCTAGTTTTAATCAGTCAGAGAGATGAATTTGAGGCTGAACTCCCATCTCCTTGCAGCAGCACCCGATTAAAGCCTTCTTCCTTGGCAATACTTGTCTTCTCAGTGATTGCTTTCTGTGCAGCAAGCAGCAGGACCTAGACCAAACCCCTGGTATTGTGGTAACAAACAACACACATGCACACACACAAACATGCAAATGACTGATAAAAGAGATAAAAGAAAGGAAAAGGAAAGCAGAAGGAGGAAGATCATCCATGAATCCATTGAGAATAGAGACTGATGATCTATTTGGTTTCTTTCTTTACCTAATTCTTTATCATTATAGCTTTTGTATATAATGCTAGCTTTCTACCACATCATGTTAGATCATTTACCCATTATGTGATCTTTCTTTTAAATGTTTCTATTTTTTTCATTAAATGAAATAATTGTTAAAGGGGTGACTTCAATTAACTTCCAGGCCTTCTCTATAGTGTTGCAAAGGCCCATATTGTACATCTAGGTTAAATTTTCCTGTCTTTTGTTATTTAATTATCTAGCATGGGAGCATCAAATAGGGATCTGAAAGTGACTATCTGTTTTGGGTTATCCTTGGAAAAATAACATGACAAACAAAGGTAGATTAGCCCACAGGTAACAAAATTCAAATGAGACAACTATCCTGTTCCCCAAATCAAATATTTCTCAAAAGCAATCAATGGTTAATTAAAAGTAGTGAAAACACATTTAATAATCTTTGCTAATGAGTTTGAACAAACACTTGGATTGATTAAAAACTAAATAATGAGCATGCTAAAACTCTTGCATTCATCAATAACTAAACTGTTTTTAAAGTTAAGTACCAAATTTGTGTATTTTTAATGTTGCATCATTAAGTAAAATTTGTGTTTAAAGATTTTATACAACTATATGTTTTTATTTTTAACTTAGACATAGCTATTTTCCTAACAGTTCTTTTTAACAAGTCCATCAAGATTTAAATAGCAAAATTCTATTAAAAACTGGGATGTTCACATGTAAACCCGGCACACCTTTTTAGGTAAATTAGTCTGAAAGCTCAAAATACTCATATGGAATACTTTAGTATTGTATTTTCAATATTAGCATTTAGTTTAAATATGCCATGCATAATATTTTACTATATGGCCCATCCTGTCATCGTTTTTATATTCTTCAATTTTTTTTATGGTACACAGATGTTTTGCCTCCCCTATTTATGCTATGCCAAGGTATTTTTGAACTGCCTTATATTTAGAATACCACTATAGGAGAATATGATTTATCAACTGTTCTGCAACATGTATGAAGTACTTGACTTATTTTTAAGGATTTTGAGCAATGAAAACTTTTATTTTTAAAAAAGTTATAGAATGATACATAAAACTTAACATTTTGATCATCCAATAAAATCTGCTTTCAAGAACATTGTTGATGATATTGCGGGAGTGTCTTGAATTGTTCTCAGGAGACCATGGCTCATTTTCAGATCTACTATTTGCAGCATTTTTAAAAAAATTCAGATGGGGATCTTTTATTTTACTAATCTTCTAGATAATAACTGACAGATGTATAGATCTGGAGTGCCTGGGTCCTCTCCCAAATTTGAGAAAGAACTTTGGACATGTTATATTTGAATTCTCATGGAAGACAAGAAAGGAAAGCCTTAGATAACCAATTAGATATGAAGTGGTAAAATGAGTTTCACCACTCTTAGAAATATTTAGTGACAGCTGAGGCAGGTGGATCACGTGAGGTCAGAAGTTTGAGACCAGCCTGGCCAACATGGTGAAACCCCATCTCTACTAAAAACACCAAAAACTAGCTGAGGGTATTGGTGGGCACCTGTATTCCCAGCTACTCAGGAGGCTTAGACAGGAGAACTGCTTGAACCCAGGAGGCAGAGGTTGCAGTGAGCCGAGATTGTGCTATTGCACTCCAGCCTAGGTGAAACAGCAAAACTCCGTCTCAAAAAAAAAAAAAAAAAAAAAGGAAAGAAAGAAAGAAAAGAAAGAAAGAAAGATAGAAAGAAAGAAAAATATTGATTTAGTGACAATAGGAGACAATTGAGTAGAATGGAAAGACTGAAAATAGTACAAATTTGGGGAAAAAATTCCAGGGTTTGTTCATAGGCCCAGCTCCTATGTGTGTGACTTTATGAAAAAAATACTGGTGAGTTTTAAGTTCTTCAATTATAAAATGGGGATAAAACAATTCTTCTTTTAGAGGTATAAAATAGCTAATGCCTGCAACTTAATAAGCAACTGCAAACTTTCATACCATCTTGGTAATATAGAGATTAAATTTTCATGTTGAAAAATTTAAGAATCACAAGAAGTGACAAAAGCAGTACAGAGAGTCCCTGGACCCTACACCCACGTTTTTACAATGATAGTGTTGCGCTTACCCAGAAGTCATTTCAAAACCAGGACATCAACATTGGTACAAAATGATTAACTAAATTACAGATTTTTTCAGAATTCGTAGGTTGTTACATATACTTTGTGTGTGTGTCTGTGTGTGTGTGTGAGAGAGTATGTGTGTGGTCCAGGAATGTAGTACTATGAAATTTTACTGTATGGGTAAATTCATGTAATCACCACTGTCAGACTGCTTGATCACTACAAAGAAACTCCCATTTGCTACCTTTTTATGTCACATCCTTATCCCAGTCCTAACTCTTGGCAACTTCTATCTGATCACTTTCCATCACTGTATTTCTGTCATTTCAAGAATATGATATAAGTGGAGTCATGCAACACTATGCAATTTTTGAGATTTTTTTCACTGAGCATAATGTCCTTGAGTTGATTCAAGTTTTTATCTCAATAATTTATTTGTTTCTTATATTGCTGAGTAGTTTTCCATTGTATGACTGTACCATGCCTCCTTAAATCCATCCATATCGATTCACTGAAGGACACATGGGTGGTTTCTAGTTTGTGATTTGCAAAGAAAGCTGCTGAGTACATTGCATAAAGATTTTCCTATCCACAAGATTTTATCTTTCTAGGATAAACACACAGGAGTGTGATTACTGGGTTGTATTATGAATATGTTATATGTTTGGCTGTGTCCCCACCCAAATCTCATCTTGAATTGTAACTCTCACAATTCCCATATGTTGTGGGAGGAACCCAGTGGGAGGTGACTGAATCATGGGGGCGGGTCTATCCTGCACTGTTCTCATGATAGTGAATGAGTCTCATGAGATCTGATGGTTTTAAAAATGAGAGTTTCCCTGCACAAGCTCTCTGTTTGCCTGCTGCCATTCATGTAAGAGGTGACTTACTCCTCCTTGCCTTCCACCATGATTGTGTGGCCTCCCCAGCCATGTGGAAGTGTAAATCCCATTAAACATTTTTCTTTTATAAATTGCCTAGTCTCAGGTATGTCCTTATCAGCAGCACGAAAACAGACTAATACAGCTTGTTTAACATTTTATGAAACTGGTTGTTTAACATTTGAACTTGCAAAAATTAACAAGTTGTTTAACATGTTTAACATTTAAACAAACAGGCTGTTACAAAACTGTCAGTGGGACTGTCCATTTTACATTTCTGGCAGAAATGTTTGAGTGATCCAGTTGTAGATTGGTATTGTATTAGTTCTTATACTGCTATAAGGAAGTAACTGAGACTGAGTAATTTATAAAGAAAAGAGGCTTAACTGGCTCACAGGTCTGCGGCTGTACAGGAAGCATGGATGGGAGGTCTCAAAAAACTTACAATCATGGCAGAAGGTGAAGGGGAAGCAGGCACATCTTACATGGATGGAGCAGGAAGAAGAGAGACAAAGGAAAGTGCTACACACTTTTACATGACCAGATCTCACAGTAACTCACTCTCTCCAGGACAACACCAAGGGGGGTAGTGTTAAACCATGAGAAACCACTGCCATGATCCAATCACCTTCCACCAGACCCCACATCCAACATTGGGGATTACAATTTGACATGAGATTTGGGTGGGGATATGGTAGATCCAAACCATATCAGGTAGTATTTTAAGTAATGCAAAATATAAAATTGTTTTTTATCTCAGACTTTTTGGACAAAGACAACTTGGTCATAAAATACATTAAAGAAACACTGCATATCTGAATGATAATACTAAGAATTGAGAAAATACTTGATTCACTTTTATGAAAAAGTTTGTTTCCTTAATGAGTGATGGCTAAATTTATACACAATTCAGCTGCTCAGAAATTTACACATTAGTTTCTATATTAAGCAGACCACATTCTTATTTTTGTTTAAAATAGACAAGAGACTTTATTGTATAGACTCCCCCCTATGCAAACCAAGATTCATAGGCTCTTCAGAGACTCCTGCAGTATGGTCGTTCATTAACAATATAAGGACAGGAGGACTCTATCTGATGAGAAAGCATTAGCAAGATTTGATTTGGAATGTAATACAATCCCAGCAGCTGAATAAGAGTTACTTTAAAATAGTTCCTATTAAAGAAACTACGTGTTCTTTAGAACCAAGATAACATCTTGTGTTATCTTTACAGTGAAAAAATGACAATTCCCAGGGACATCTTTATTGCAGCAGTAGGCTGCTACATTCATTCTTCAAGAAAGCCATTTTAACATATGCAACTAACTTATTCCAAAATCAACAGCAAAAAAAAGTTAAGGTAATTGTTATTTTTTCAACTTCATAAATTACAAAACCATAGGCAAAAAAAAGAATTGAACAAGGGTAAGATAACCAATCAAATAATGTTAACCTAGTCAGAGTTGTTCTCCACATTTTAGTGTCATTTATGGTAGTCAACAGAGTCAACTATTGTAATTATTAACTTCTTTGATGTACTTAAAATACTTTAGGCAATGGAGATCATCCTTTTATGGAAATCATTTATTTTAAAACTTCCTCTTTATAATTCCATGTATTTTTTCCAAATTTACTTTGTTTTGTCAGCTAAAATCTAAATGAACAGAAATAGAACTACTTTTCATCAAAATAAACAATTATATATATCTGGGAAATCTTTCTCCTATAAAGTTAGAATAAAGACTCTTGAGAGTCATTGTAAAATATAGTACATTTATAGCCAAGAAGGAGATAAAAATAGAGGAAAATAATACTGCTCTCACTGATCCTAGAGGGTAGGCATGGGTGGAAATGAGTCAGAGCCACTGAGGTGCAGTCAGTAATTGTTTGCTCTGCACTCTACTGATGTTGTGAACTAATTCATTATTTTTTTTAAACTGAACTTAAATGTTTCCTTTGTAATCATGCTGTGCCTATAATTTATTAGTTCTTTCCCTTTAAATTTTATTTGTACCCTGGGAATTGGAAGTAGAAAGTCTCAACAAAAAGTAACAATCTTCTTTGACATGCTCTTAATGGCAATAATCACCACAACAACTTCAAACAAGGAAGGTTTTTTCCCACCATAAAGGCAAAGATACCAACAATATGTTTTCATTTATATTGTGCACCTTCAAGGTAATCAACAGAAATAAAACAAATGCATTCATTTTCCTGGTTATATTTCCCAAGGCAAGTTTATTATTACATCTCAATAGCTATAAATTATCCATGTAAAACCAAATATAGATATTATTATGCACCAGGGTGCCTTTATATGAGCATTATAAATGATTTGATGATAGCATCTTACACCTAAATATTTCTGAAGCAACCATAGTAAAAGTGTTCCTTTCAATACCATGATACTCAACAGAAATTAGACAGTTAAAGGAACATTGTAAAACATGGATTTTGGTGCAAGCTGTTTATCAGGCATACTTTGAGGATGAAGAAAGCCCCAGTTAAGTGTATTTGTCTGCATACTGTAAAACACTTAAGATCAAATTCAGGATTGGGTGAGCTATCCACAATTACTGGCGTCAGCAGTTTAAATATAGTTCTTGCTGAGAACACCTTCATGATACGTGTTCCAAACCCGTGCATTTTGCCAGGTAGAGGCAATAATTGGTAACTGTCAATGCTACCTACAAACACCATGTTCCTCCAAAAATAACCCAGAATGATTAGCTCTCAGCAATTGGCTGCACTTTTGCTGACTTCTTGTGAGTGGTTTTTCACACACAGTCATAGATAAACCCACTGTAACCTAACACAGCTGATGACTCATTTCATGGCTTTCTGCTTGTCTCTTTCAAAGCTGTATGTTGTTTCTGTTTTAGAAAGAACAAGCATCTATTTTTAAAGGAAGGGTGGGTTTGCTTTATTATTATTCAGAAAAGGACCAATCTGGCATCCTATCATCTTATTCTGTGACATGCAGAACATTCCTGCGTTTTGTTCCATAAATACAGAAAAGTTTTATTTAAAGGAACAATGTCAAAATGACCTTCAAGCCTATCTATAGACTTTTGTGTGCTGCTAGAGTAAATGCAGAATTCAAATTGAGTTTCCCTGCAAAATGCATTTTGGAAGGAGACATTTCTAGAGATTACAGATGGTTCAAAAGCAATTTAATGCTGGGTACACTTGGGGTGCTATCTGATTCATGAATAATGAGGACACTCACTTGTTCACTGGATATATGGTATTCAAACAGAACTCAATGAATATTTCTTATGGAGACGGTGTCAGCTGGAGTAGTTATGTATGGGGGATTTGCCATAAAAAGGTTCAAAGTTTGAGTTAATGTAAAATAAGGTTAATTTTCTTTTATATTAAAAAAGATACATTATTTTGCTCAGGAATGTGGTAAGAAATGAACACCTGCCAATGTCAAAAAGTGAGTATTCATAAAATATGTTAAGTAAAATATTAGTCTTTACTGTAGTCCTGTAGAAATAATTTTTTTCTGCTCTATATTTTACCAAAACAACATAAGTTTTCATTTTTTAATTCAATGGCCACATATACAATTGCCCACAAATAGAAAAGTTGAACAAGATTATGTCAGTTAGTCATCAGGCAAGTTAGTGACCAAACCATTCCCGCCCTTTGCTCTCAAGCCTATAATCTAAATCAGAGTTTTTACTGACTGCATGTTAATGTCATAAAACCAGTTGTAGTCTTCTTACTCCACACGTGTGTGTACAAGTCTGAATGCATTCATTTTTGTTGTTTGTTTTTGTGTCCTGTTTGATCCACGTTGAAGACATGTCCTTTTGTTTCGGTGTCTGTTTGTTTAATTTGTTGGCTTTATATTTGATTGTTTCTTTAATATGCCTGTAAAGTAAATGGTTATTTGCAAATAATAAATAACCATATTATAAATATTTTATATTGTGTCTCCTGCTGCTATTATTAAGTACTTATTCCTTAATGTAAAAACTTCAAAGGAAATCTGGACCACTGAAGTTACAGGCAGAGGTCCAGTTTCCATCAAAATAGAATGCCTCTAACATATATTCTACCAATCTGATTACTTAGCTATTATAATTTTGTAGTACAAATAAATCCTTCCCTTCAAAAATATTACTTTTTCAATGAGGACTTCCCACTTACAATTTTACTTAAATTGCAATTCTTCTGCCAGTTTCCTTCATTCTGTTTATCTTGCTTTATTTTTGTAGCACTTATTTCTTTCATAAATATTATGTAATTTGCATATAATTATGTTTATGCTCTATCTCCTCTAATTAGAATATACATTTCATGAAGGCAGTGTCTTTTGTCTGCTAACAGAATAGTTTCTGAAAAACAGAAGGTGATTTTAAATACTTGCTGAATGAATGAAAGAGTACTCACTAGGGTTCTGAGATGAAATATTTTATCTCTAAGTCTTGCCATACAAGTTTATATGACATCTATCTTTTGCCCTTTTATTAAAAAAAGAAAATCTTAAATAAGATTTCTTTTTAGAGATACTGGATCTTTTTGGAATTTTATGAAATACTCTTACAGATTTATAAAACTATAGTGTTTTGGTTTAGATATTAATAGTTTTCTGGACAGAAAACTCATTTTTTAGATACTACTTGTAAAGCATACGTAATACAAATTTGTTGTATTTTTGAAACATAGATTTCCTCTTAGACACTTTGAAAACCTTAAAGACTTCATAGATTCCACATCAACCTTGCCAATACTGTGAATCTCTGGTAAATAACTGTGAGACACAATATAAAATGTTTATAATCTGGTCATTTATTATTTGCAAATAACCAATTACTTAATAGGAATATTAAAGAGACAATCAAATATAAAACCAACAAATTAAACAAATAGACATAGAAACAAAAGAAAATATCTTCAATGTGGATCAAACAGGACACAAAAACAAATTGCTAAATTTTACTCTCTCTCTATATATATATTTGTTTTTGAGACGGAGTCTTGCTCTGTCCCTCAGGCTGGATTGCCGTGGTGCAATCTCGGCTCACTGCAAGATTGCAGTGAGCTTGCAGCGAGCCGAGATCGCGTCACTGCACTCTGCCTCCCAGGTTTTACGCCATTCTCCTGCCTCAGCCTCCTGAGTAGCTGGGACTACAGGCGCCCGCCACCACGCCCGGCTAATTTTTTGTATTTTCAATAGAGATGGGGTTTCATCGTGTTAGCCAGGATGGTCTTGATCTCCTGACCTTGTGATCCGCCTGCCTCAGCCTCCCAAAGTGCTAGGATTAAAGGCACAGTGCCCGGCCACAGTGCCCGGCCAAGATGATATTATATATTAATAAAAATTCCAAAATAACTTTTCCCTTAAAGAAAAATAAATTTTATATTAAAAAGGACATGATTGCTGAGTAGATCCATTATATAAGAGGCAGAAGAAGGATTTGGAGCCAGATAAATAAAAAACACAAAGCTATAATTTGTGTAACATGCAAACTAGCCTAATATTGCATGAAGAATTCCAACCAGTGGTAGCTTAGGCCCAGGGACACAGAGAGAAACAAGGAGCTATGAGGAATATTTTTGGGGTGATGTAAAAGTTCTATTACCTTATTTTTTAGTGCTATTTTTGTGAGTTCCTATACCTGTCAAAATTCAAAAAGTTATACACTTTAAATAGATGTAATTATTGTACATAAATTATTCCTAAGCAAATTGATGAGCAAAACGAAAAATATCTAAAGATTTGTTAGACAAATAAAAGTTATAAGAACTAATCCCTAAAGAGCCATACTAAAGGGCATACTAAAAAATATTCAAGCATAAAGAAAATTATCTCTGTTGGAAAATCAGAGGAATAAAGAGCAAATCTAAATAAATATTGACTGTATAAGCAATGATTATGTCTTGTTTCTTTTAAAGTATATACCCAATTAAATATAGGACTTCAAAGGCATACGATGTGTGAGAAAGTGACTTGATTTAAATTGTTCTAAGTTGCTTACATTGCCCAGGAATAAGCCAAAAGTACACATGAATAGTATACATAGGTCGTTTTTAAAGGTATGTTGTAATCTCTTGGCTAAGCACTAACACTATAATGAAAGAGTAAAAAATTCCTAAAATAATAGAGGAGGAAATATAGTTAAGTACATACACATACAAACACATATGCACACATGACTGTCCTAAAGAATAAAGGAACGAGGGGGAAAAAAAAACAGAGCAGGGGGGACAAATAAAAAGTAAATAGCAAGATGGTAGATTTAAACTCAAACATATACATAATTACCTTCATTTTAACTCAGCTATTGTGCAAATTAAAAGACAATGGCTATCAGAGTGTGTGCACACGTATACACTCACACAAACACAAATACACTGAAATATATGTATAAAGAAACACATGATAAAGATAAAATATTAATTTCACCAAGAACATGTAAACATCCCAAGGTCTATAAGCCTATAACATATTCTCAAATAGAAATAAAACAAATATTTACAAAACTGAAGGGCAAATATACGGTGATAGTGAGAGATTTTAATAAACTTCTCCCTGTGACTGATAGACAAAAAAATTAACAAAAATATAGAAAATTTCATGTAATTAGCAAATTTGACTTACTTGATAAACGTGAAACATTGTAAATATACACAAAGCAAGTTGCTCAATAGTTTCAATTGCACATGTAACTTTTTAAAAAATTGACTGTACCCTTCACCACAAAGCAAGTTTCAATTAATTATAAAAAGTAAAATTATTTCAATATGTTTTATGAGTACAATAACTCAAACTATAAATCAAAAAAGATAACTCAAAAAATCATAATTTGGAAATTAAGAAATGTACTTCTACATAAGCCATAGATCAAAATGAAATCAAAATGGGAATAATAATAGTTTAGATTAATCATAATAAATTACTACACATCAGAAGTTATGAGATATAGAGAAGCTATACTTACAGGAAAATTTATGGCTTTAATGCTTATTTAAGAAAACAAGAAAAGCTAACTCAATGACTTAACTTCTTAAATTAGAAAAACATCAGAAAATTAAATGCCAAAATATGCAAGAAGGGAAAAATAAAATTAAGCATATAAATTAGTAAATATAAAAGTGTTGTAAAATAGAGTCAATAGAGTAAAAATGTGGTTCTTTAATGATTTTGTCTGATGAAAGTGATCAAGAAATGAGAGAAGGTACAAAAAATCAGTGTCAGTAATACAAAAAGAGGATGTTACCACAGATCTTGAAGATACTAAATATTCTAAAATGTTAGTACATACAGGATGTTCACATAAAATTGAAAGATTCAAAATTTTAAAGCTGTCAAATATCCCCAAATTTAAATGAGCTAAATGCAATTCCACTCAAAATTTCATTTTTTTAAAGAATTTCACAATGTTATCAAGAAACTATAAATAATCAAGAAGAATCAACTCATTCTTGAAGGAGAAGATCATGGTGGAAAATGTTGCTTTCCTGGATATGAAAGCTCATCATGAAGCTATATTAAATAAAATAGCATGGCATTGACTCAGGATATATAGGATATATATAAAAAGACCAATAGAACAGGATAGATCAGAAATAGACTTGAGAATATTCTGATTAGTTTATTTACTAAACATATGGCAATGTATTGAAGTGGCATAAGGATAAAGATAAAGGATAATATTTTCAATAAATAATATTGTATCAATTGTTTAACCATAGAAGAAAATAACGTAAATTTACTTTTTCTTATCACATAAACAAAAACTTTTCTAAATGGATTTTTATATAAATATAAAAGAGAAAACAACACATCTTTTAGACAATAATATAAGAAAAAATCACTATACTCAAGGTAAAAATTTATTAAACATAGTATGACTATGCAATTCAATGTTCTATCTGGAACAAGTTTTGACAGAGAAAGGGAGGAGCTATTAACAAATATCCTGAGGCATGAACCAAGAATGTGTCATGCAAACAGGATAAGTGCATTGCCACATAAACAGGACAAAGAAAGAATTAGTAATAAAGAAAAAATTAAAACATTGATTTCTGTTGTAACTAATAATACATAAATTAAGAATCTCAAAATGCAAAACAAGGTATATAATGGGAAAATATACTCATATCCTGCTTTTACAATAAATTTTAACTAAGACAAAAGTATCCAAGCAAATAGAAAAATGTCAAGGGAGTTGTACAGAAACACTGTTGGTGGGGATATCCAATGGTCAATAAACAAGTTAAAAGCTCTACTTTGTTAGTGGAGCAAGATGGCAGAATAGAAGGCTCCACCAATCGTTCCCCACAACAACCCCCTGGGCAAGGACAACAATGTAACAACTATCTACACATACACACACACACACACACAAAGCACCTTCATAAAAACCAAAATCAGGTGAGCACTCAATCTGGTGAGCTGGTTTTAACTTCATATCGCTGAAAGAAGCACTGAAGTGGTAGAAAAAACAGTCTTGAATTATGATTCCACCCATTCCCCATCCCCTGTCAGCCACAGTATGGTGCAAGGGGCGCGTTTCTGTGCACTAGGGAGAGAGAGCACAGCAATCAGTGCTGTCCTGTTAGATCAGAAAGGAAACCCAGAGCAAACTCAGCTGATACTCGCCCACAGGGGTAGCATTTTAACCAGCCCTAGCCAGAGGGGAGTCTTCGATCCCAGTAGTCTGAACTCCTTTCTACAAGCCTCGCCACTGCAGGCTAAAGTGCTCGGGGGTTCTAAATAATCTTGAAAGGCAGTCTAAGCCACACAGACTGCAATTCCTAGGTGAGTCCTAGTGCTGAACTGGGCTCAGAGCCAGGGGACTGGGTGAGTAGGGCCTACTACCTACTGAGACATCAGTTGAGCCAGCTAAGGGAGTGCTGGCTTGACCCCTCCCCTAACCCCACGTTGCACAGCTCCTGGGTCCAAAAGGGACCCCTTTGTTTAACTTGAGGAGAGGAGAGGGAAGAGTGGGAAGGACTCTGTCTTGCATCGTGGATACCAGCTCAGCCACAGCAGGATATAACACAGGTCAAAGTCATGAGGCCCCTATTCCAGTCCCTAGATCCCAATGAACATTTCTAGACACACCCTGAGCCAGAAGGGAGCCCATTGCCTTCAAGGGAAGGATGCAGTTCTGGCAGGATTCAGCATCTGCTAACTGAAGAGCCCAGCAGTGATACCCAGGTAGTACATTGAGGGCCTTGTTTGAGACTCTCAGACTTGCTGGTTTCAAGTGAGACTCAGCACATTCCCAGCTATGAAAGCTATGGGACAAGACTTCTTCTGCTTATGAAAAGCAAAGGGAAAAGTAAAGGGAACTTTGCCTTTCTGCTTAGGTACTAGCTCAGCCACAGAGAGGTAGAGTACCAAGTAGGCCCTTGGAGTCCCTGCCTCTAGGACTTGGCTCTTGGACAGCATTTCTGGACCTGCCTTGGGCCAGAGCAGAGCTCCCAGCCCTTAAGGGTGAATCCCAAGCCAGGCAGCATTCACTCCAAGCCAACTGAAAAGCCCTTGGGCCTTAAGGGAACATGGGCAGTAGTCTGGCAGTTGTCCCCATGGGCCTGTGGTGGTGGAGGCCACAAGGTGAGGCTCCTCTGTCTTTGGAAAGGGAAAGGAAGAGTGGGAAAAACTCTCAAAACAAAATGCTTTTAACTTGCTCATATGTCATTACTATTTTCTATCAATATCTCAAGTAAATAGGACTGTGGGATCTATGTATTTATAGAGTGTTGATTTTAACCACTAATTAAATGTGTTTATTAAAACCTACTTGAATATTAACCTAGGCACTATTATTTTGAATGGGGATTCAAATGGCATTATTTTATAGCAACTCATTAAATATTTTAATATTATGTAAATTTTTAAATGCTTATTAAAAACAGTGTTAAGGCCTGAGATGATAAAAGCTATTTAACAATTTGATATGATTCTACAATAAATATTGAAAGCCTTGTTGATTAGAGAGTAGTACATGAACAAAAAAGAAATGAACTACCTATGCATGACTAGTAATTTATTATACTTTGATCTACCTAGTCATCTCACATATGTTTGTTAATAGTTATTGAATCCAAGATAAGATTGTAATTGGCTTAGGGCAAACCTGAGACACGTGTCCTTTGTAAAGATTTTTGGCTCCCAAGAAAAAAAGTCCCAGGTAAATCAAATCATCAAATTATATTTCTACAGTTTTAGAAAAATGAGGATATTTCTGAAAGAACTGGGAGTTTTTAAATAAGTCAAAGTCATTCTGACCATAATTATATGACATCTCAAGGTCATCAAATATGACCTATAATGGAGATAATCACCTATTTAGAATCTATGACATAGGTCCCCTATGTGCAAATTCAGTGATTAAAAAACTTACCATGTATCTACACTCATGTAAGCTAAATGGTAGACTTCACATGGAAAGGTTAAAATGTAAGATTAATGCTACACAGTAGCTGATCTTGAGGCACCTTAGGGACATGTGACATGGAGAAGAAATTCAAGAACAGATAGGAAACTGTCAGTAGCATTAGTGCTGAGTTGAATCTCTAGGTCCAGGGTTCAGGCTGCCTTATTTCTTTAAGTTATCCTTTCTCATTAGGTGATTGAGTTTGATGTTTCATATTCTAAACCAGAAAATATCTGTATATCTAGAAAGTAGTCTATGCTTATCAATAGTTTTAGAATAGCTTTGGCTATTTTGTCCAAATTTCTTTTCCTTTCTTTCCTTTCTTAGAGACAGAATCTCATTCTGTTGCCCAGGTTGAAGTATAGTCGCATGATAATACTTCACTGCAGCCTTGAACTCCTGGACTCAAGTGATCCTCCCACCTCAATCTCCTGAGTAGCTAGGAATACAATTGGCATAAGTGCAACCATGCTTGGTTATTTTTATTTATATATTTTTTATTTTTGTAGAGATAGGCTCTCACTATGTTGCCCAGACTGGTCTGGAACTCCTGGCCTCAAGCAATCCTCCTACCTCGGCTTCCCAAAGTGCTAGGATTACACATATGAGCCACCTTGCTCAGTCCAAATTTCTTCAGTTTCAAGGATGTACAAGGATAATCCTCTAATGCATTAGTCTCTTTTATTTTAAAAAGTAGTATTTAGAGTATATTTATTTAATGTAGACTCAAAGGGAGAGTATAGAAACATAACTTGGATGTCTATGAACAAAGATGATTCTTTTTAGGGACAAAATTGTGTGGTGTATAATGAGTTGAATTTTGCATGGAAGTTTTATGCACTAACCCACATATTGGGATTATGGTAACTATACATACACTTAGTCAAGCCAATATTAGTCTTTTAAAAGGCATTTTAAAGACATTGAATTATCTCATTTTTTTAAAAGTATTTTATTATAGCCAGAACACAACATGAGATATGCTCTCTTAATAAACTTTTAAGTATACAAAGCAACACTTAACTACAGGGGCAGTGTTGTACAGCATATCTCTAGAACTTAACTCATCTCTCATTACTGTAACTTTGCCTGTTGATTAGAAGCTCCAAATCCTTCCTGCTTCTGCCCCTGGCAGTCACCATTCTGCTCTTTGATTGTATACTTTGGCTATTTTAGGTATGTGAAAATTAAGGACAGATCCTAAGCTGACCTGGTAAACGAAGATAGCTCTTTTGAGCTCAATGTACATTGAGTGTAACAAGACGGAAGGAGGGAGGAAACCACTGCCCATTTGGAATTCCTTCAAATTCACATCTCTCCAAAATGGTAAATTCTGTCTTTATTTAAATGACCAACCTTTCTGATTGTCAACTCTGTATTTTCATTTTGTAATATTACTACGGCAGAGGCATTAAAAATATGGAAATGTTCTCCATTGAGTAGAATTAGTTACCAAAAATGATGACTAATAATTATCAGCCTCCCAAAAGACATGAACAGATACTTCTCAAAAGAAGACATTTATGCAACCAACAAACATATCGAAAAAAACTCAACATCACTGATCATTAGAGAAATGCAAATCAAAACCACAATGAGATACCATCTCACGCCAGTCAGAATGGCGTTTGTTACAAAGTTGAGAAACAACAGATGATGGCAAGGCTGCAGAGAAATAGGAATGTTTTTACTCTGTTGGTGGGAATGTAAATTAGTTCAATCCTTTTGGGAGACAGTGTGGTGATTCTTCAAATACCTAGAACTAGAAATACCATTTGACCCAGCAATTTCATTACTGTATATATACCCAAAGGAACATAAATCATTCTATTATAAAGATACATGCACATGTATCCTCATTGCGGCACTATTCACAATAGAAAAGACATGGAATCAACCCAAATGCCCATCAATGACAGATTGGGTAAAGAAAATGTGATACATATACTCCATGAAAGACTATGCAACCATAAAAAGGAATGAGACCATGTCCTTTGCAGGGACATGTACGGAACTAGAAGCCATTATCCTTAGCAAACTAATGCAGAAACAGAAAATCAAACACTACATGTTCTCACTTATAAGTGGCAGCTGAATAATGAGACCACATGGACACAGGAAGGGGAACAACATACACTGGGGCTTGTCAGGGGGTGGAGAAGGAGCAAGGGAGAGCATCAGGAATAATAGCTAATGCATGATGGTTTTACTATCTAGGTGATGGGTTGACAGGTGCAGTAAACCACTCTGGCACGTTTATCTATGTAACAAACCTATACATCCTGCACATGTATCCTGGAGCTAAAATAAAATAAAATAAAATATTATCAGCACCCAACAAAATTATGACTGATTCCTTCTATATTCTGTGGCCTTGTCCCAAATGAAAAGTAGGGGAAATTAACCTTTGACCTCTCTGGCCTCTTCTCTGTGCTTTTATTTCCTTCTTTAGTGATACTTCCCTATTCCTTAGGCACCCAGTGATTTTATAATCCTTTCCATCCCCTCTTTATCTATTAACCTCTGCTCTCAAGAAAAGACCCAAATTGAATTTATACTACATTCCAAGAGACTCATTTAAACATTTTGTGTTATCTTTCCCAGGGAGACTTGTATTTTATGACATTCAACTTAATCAAAGAATAAAGCTTTAACAGTGGCATCAGTGACATGATGGATGAGGCATCATTTTGAAGTAATAATGGTTTTCCCAGTGACTCAGAAATAGCAGTATGTTCAGATTCAGCATGCCCGTTCATGAGGTGAGCACTCCATAAGCCATGCAAAACTGTTGTATGGGAAAAGACATGGGGGAAGGCAGGAAGTAAAGGTCAAAGAATGCACACTGATTGTGACAGAAACATGTATATTAAGAGACTTGTAACACAATGGGAAACAGGTTTAATTCAATATTGGAATGTTTCCCTTCTACATGAATATTAAGAATAGTATATCATAAATCAAACTCCAATATTTACAATTGTCAATTTATAACTCAATCACCTCTCTCTTTCACATGTATCTCCTTTTAAAAAATAAAGTTTTGTTTTCAAGTTCTTAAAATAGTACTGGAATAGAATTTCCCAAAGGATTACTATTTAAAATCTAAACTTCCTGGTTGGTGTGTTCTCATGATTTTAGAGCAAGTCTAAAAAAATCTAACCTTCCCTGTTTTCACACAATTTGCAGAGCTCTGCAGAAATTGCACATCTGGCTCTTTGCCTGTGCACCTGAAGTTATCTCAGGAGAAATTATACAAATTAAAGACAGACACAGAGAAGGTCTCTTTTAATTCAAAGGAAAAGAATATATATTCAAGACAAGCAAAAAAGGTAAGAGAAAAGGTAAGGGACTGTAGTGATATTAAGCTAGGAAACTAACAAAATTATGACAATATAAAATAAATGATGTGAAAAGAACAACAAAAACAATATAAAGTAGAAATGAAAATATATTGTGTTGGCTCAGGAAAATATTTAAATTACTTTCTTTCTTCTATTCCGTAGGTGGAAGTTGGGCCTTTGGTCATTAATTCTCTCTCTCTCTCTCTCTCTCGCTAATTTTTGCAAATAGGGAGAACTTGGAACATTTGCCAAAATTTTTATTTTGTACTTTATTTTGGCTACCTGTTTATTCCATAGAACTATGACTTGTCCTGGTGATTCAGGCTTACTCCTTAATTTCTGAACTGATTGGCAGAGAGTCAGGGATATACACATACATTTTATATGTGTGTGTCTATATATATATATATATAGACACACACACACATATACATATACACACACATACATACATATATATATATACGCACATACATATACATATGTGGGAGATTATATCTATATATATATCTATATCTACATCTATATCTATCCCTCCCATGTTATTTCCTGCTTTTCTACTACTTGTTCCACTTTCATCAGGTCTTTTGAAACTAAAAATAAAATTATCACCTCACAGTAAGTATCATGTCTTCTGATTCAGGGGTTGCACACTGCTTCAAGGTGGTAATTGTTAATTATTCAAGACTGACTTCTTGTAATCTTCTAGAAAGACAGATGGACTTTTAAGACTTCATGAACTCTAAAGATATGGCAGGCCAGGATCCAAGGCCAAAGGTATAACACCTCCGAAAGCTACGGTTATGAGTCTTGGAAGTCAGCCCTTGGTTGTATCAGAGGAAATACAGTTCTCCCTAACCATGAATGCTGAAGAGGAAGAATCAAGCTGGAGGGTAGGATTATGCCATATCATACTGCTTTTGGATCTCAGCACACAGGATGCCAGGGGAGGGTAATGTTCTTATCATGAAGCGTGGCATCAGAGGTCCAAAAGAAGAGAGCCATAAAATGTGTACTGTTCAATGTTGTGTGCACATCTAGCATGAAACATCTTTTGCATCAATGACCAATCTGAGTACTTACATCTTAACTCTAAGGTGAGCTTCCTAGTGCATACACTAAAACACATAATGCCTGGTTGTTCCTAGATACTTACTTGGTATAAAATTTAATTTTTTCTAAAAATGATCTTATATGATAGCTTTTTTTTTTTTTTTTTGAGACGGAGTTTCGCTCTTGTTGCCCAGGCTGGAGGGCAATGGCATGACCTCAGCTCACTGCAACCTCCGTCTCCTGGGTTCAAGCGATTCTCCTGCTTCAGCCTCCAGAGTAGCTGGGATCACAGGTGCCCATCACCATGCCCAACTAATTTTTTGTATTTTTAGTAAAGATGGGGTTTCGCCATGTTGGCCAGGCTGGTCTCGAACTCCTGACCTCAGGTGATCCACCTGCCTCTGCCTCCCAAAGTGCTGGGATTACAGGTGTGAGCCACCACGCCCGGTCATATGGTAGTTCTTTACTGTCTTTACAGCATGATAGCTGCTTAATACATATTCAATATTCATTGAATTACAACATTCACTGAATTGCAATACTTTTTCTTATTGTTCACTCTGTTTTCCGATTTTTCACATACCCATCCACATCCCCAATGCTCACAACTAGCCGCAACATGAATAGTTTAAATCAATGAAGTCCCTGAAATAAAAAATTATGAATAATCATTATTTTTGTCATTTTTATCATTGTTTACATCCAATGAGACAGAATTCTTTATTACCAAATTCTGTTCACGTTATAGCCACTTCCTTCTCTGAAACTTCATTATCACCATTATAGCTTCTGGTATGATCAGCTAATTTCACCATTACAACCGTCACTTACCTGATCCTCCTGAAAAGTGTCTTGACCTAACCCTAATACAAAGCATTAATTTTTTAATTTTTCTTTTATGGGAAATTATTTACATTTAATTATAACACACATATAGTAAAATGTACATATCATCAATACACACTTCCATGAAGTTTAACAAAGTGAATTAATACATATAACCACAATAGATCAAACAAAATATTTAAACTTTCAGATAGCCATACTAATAGCCTAAATGCAAATCTCTCTGCATAGCATTTCAAAAACTGTAGAGATGAACCACAAGAACAAAATGAACACACATTCTACATCTTCAGCATAGCTAAAAGATAGAAAACACGAAGAATTAATTTAAATAGAAAAAATAAACAGTTTCCAGTAGAGCTTTTCCTTGCACTCTTACCATAAGCATTTGATCAGTGTTCAGAGTAATATTTATACCCGTGTTTATATCAGTAAAAACATAAAAGAATGATAATAAATGAACCACAAATGTAACTCAAAAACAAGAGAAAGAAAATGATATAAGTATAAAGAAATCATAAATAAGGAAACAAGAAAAACGCAAATGATTATACCAATTGATAAACCCAAATTTTAAAAAACCAATTTAATCAAGAATAAAAGATAGAAACACACAATATAAAAGAAGAAAAGAAAGGATGGGAGAAATATAATAATATAGATTCTCTACTTTTAAATATGCTTGAACAACTAAATGCAGTCAATTATTTCTTGGAAAATGCAGTTTATCAAACTTGATTTTATGAAAGAAAGAAAACTTGCACATGCCAATTTTGGCTAAAGAAATAAATAATTGTGCAGAAACTATAGTACATCTCCTCAGTGGGGAACTACACAGATGTAGAAACCATGAGGAAGATATTTATGAACTGAAGTAGAGTGAGTTCATAAAAAGCAAAAAGCAAAAAGTATATCTAGTTTTCTAACTTTTAGATAAGAATAAAGCAGAAATATAAAAATACAAATGTAACTATTATGCAAAGAGAAACATAGGAAGCATAGATTAGAAATCAGTAGATCAATGGGATGGGAATGAGGTTGAAGGAATCAAGAGAGTAACTACAGAGTTTTTTTTTTTTTTCAGTGTGGCTTTAAATTTTTGAACCATGTTAATGTTTTACAAAAACTAAAAATCAAATGAAAAGAAAAATTTCTATCATAGAATATGAACGGGGCTAAACAAATATGTTTATCCTTGATTCTATTAATGTGATGTATCGTGTTTATTGATTTGCATATGTTGAATCCTCCTTGCATCACTGGGATGAATTTCACTTGATCCTGTTGAATGACCTTTTTAATGTATTGTTGAATTAGGTTTGCCAGTATTTTGTTGAGGATTTCTGCATCTATGTTTATCAGTAATACTTGTCTGTAATTTACTTTTTTTTTTGTCTTTGACTCTGATGAACATCTGTTTGTGTTTTTAAATATTATAATAGCATAACTTTGTCTCTTCATTCAAATACTTACGCTTTATGTTTTTCTTATCTTCTGTAACTGTTTGAAATTTTTAGTACAGTTTTGAATAGAAGTGTGAATTGAAGACATCCTTGTCTTTTCTCAGTCACAAAGGGAATTCTCTCGACATTTCACAATTAAATATACAGATGCTCTTCATCTTATGATGGGGTTATATCCTGATAAACTTATCATAAGTTGCAAATACTGCAAGTCAAAATGCATTTGTTACACATGACCTGATAAATATCATAACTTAGCCTAGCCTACCTTCAGTGTGCCCAGAACACTTACATTAACTCACACTTGGGCAAAATCATCTAAAGAAAAGCCTATTTTATAGTAAAGTGTTAAATATTTTATGTATTTACTGAATAACGTACTAAAAATTGAAAAATAGAATTGTTGTATGGGTACCCCAAGTATAGTTTCCACTAAATGCATAATGCATGTGCACCACTGTATGTGCCAAAAGTCATAAATAGCAACATTGTAGGTCAGGGACCACCTATATTGGATTTACTATTGGGTATTTTTATACAGTGTATTTTAAAGTTAAGGAAGTTCTCTCCTGTTCCTGGTTTCTTGATATTTTTAAAGTGCACATACTAAGTTTTTAATACTCTGTTTATCTATTATTAGATGTTTTGCAGAATTTAATTTGTTTATGGAATAATGACATTAATTAATTTTACTCATCAATTTAAAGTTACATCATTGGATACCTAATTTGGTCCTGATGTGTTTACATTTTATATATATATATATTTTTATATATATATATTTATATTATATATATATTTTTATATATATCTTTGTATGTTTGGTTTGATAATATTTTCAAATATTTTATTTATTCTGAGAAAACTGGGCTATAATTTTACTCATCTATGGACTTTATTTTTTGTTATTTTCTGGAAGTTTTCTCTATGGTTGAAATGTTCTTTTACTTGCACGTTGCTGGAACACACATCTGTTTTCTCTGATGCAATAGTTGATGTGCTGTTTCAATTTCTTTTATGGTTATAGGCATGACTGTTATTAGCTGGTACACACTACTGTGACTATATTGGTTTTTGATAGCCAGTGTTCTTTGTGATTATCTGAGTGCCCATGTGGCTAACCTTCTAATTGGTTGATAGCTGTGCTATATCAGTTGTTAAAATATTTTTTAATATTTCTGTGAGTTATAAGACTATAACTGCATGGGGCTGATTTAATAGCCCTTCTCTGGTCATGGCAGATTAACATTATTGGCCTCTTCAAAATCCCTTTCTTGTATCACACATTTATTTTCATTTACTCCTATTCCCCTCCCTTTAGAGGGAACATTCTAATGCATTTAATGTGTACTTATTTGGTTTTCTTTATTGCTAAAACAAATTTTGAATTGTTTTATATGCATTTTTAATTTACATAAATTCTATTGTCTTACATGTCTTATTAAGTATATCTCTTACTTACTCCATTCATCACCATACCTTTAAGATCTATCATTCTTCATGTGCTTGTGGGCGCGTTAACCTTGTTGCTTGTAACTGTGTTGCTTCGAGGTCCTGAATAATACTCTAGGTGTGGATTTATTGCATTTTACCTACTACAGTTCAAGCAATAATTCCCCAGTTTGCCTGTAACATTCTACTACCACAAATAATGATGCAATAATCAAGCATCTTCCTACCTGTCCCTTGATACAGCTCTGTAAGACTTTCTTTGGGATATATACTCTAAAGAAGAACTGCAATGTCACAACAAATGGGTACATTTAATTTAATCACCCGATGCCAGATTGCTCCAGTGAATGCACAAGCCTGCCTTCCTACAAGGAATGCAAAAAGATTACTATATCCCTATGATATTCAGCTTTCTAGTCTTTAACATTCTAAGAGATGTAAAATAACATCATATTGAGTTTGCTTTTGCTATTTTGTGCATGACAAATAGTTTTTTATATTCAAGCAACTACTGGTAAATTAAATATATGATCTAATAAATACTTGAAGTCTGTCATCTAAGATTTATTATGTGAACTTAAAGACAGTAAAGTCAAAAAGAACTATACCAATAGCATTGTTTTAACCCTTATATTGGAGGAAATATTTTAAGTATGGTTGTTGATTCACACAGTGTACAAATAGCATTATAGCAATTTTTGATAAAAAAAGTCTCTCACCTTAAGAAAGCATTAGAAAAAGGTAACATTCAACTCTATATTTATATATGTATATATGAATACGTGTGTATATACATAATATGTGTGTATGACCTAGTTGAGGAGTACTTTTATATACAATTCTGTTTTAGCTACAAAGAAAACAGACAGCTTGTACCCAACCAATTTATCATCAGTATAATATAAGTAGTTAAGAAGAATAAATTTTTGGACGAACTTTAAATGTATACAGAGAAACTGGTCTCCAAAAAGTGTGCCGCTGCTGTGCCTCACACAGTCAATTACACACCTATGCTCTGTCCCAAAGTGTCACAGAGTCTCCAGCAAGAGCAATAGTAACTCAGAAATTCCAAAATCAGGCTGTAATAGTCAAGGTTCAGTTAGGAAGACTGAACCATGGTAAGTCTTATGGAACAAAGGAATGATTATAGAAATAGAGAAAAAATGGAAACCAAGGTTTAATATAGGGAGTTCAAGGATCAAAGTCACTGACCAGTCCTCCTGAGGCCACACATGTTTAGCCATGAGAGTGGTGCTGTAGAGGAAAATCTGGGCAGAGTGTAAGGAAACCTAATGCCTCTCTTTCTAGCTCAGGGCCTGCAATCATTGTTGGGCGGCTGTGGCAGAAATTAGGATGAATACTGAGTGAGTTCTTGCTCTCTTGGTTCCTTCAAATGCTGTTTTATAAAAAGAGCCTGACACCTCCCCTCTCTGTTATTTCCTCTCTCAACATAGGATCTCTGGACACATCAGTTCCCCTTCACTTTTCACCATGAGTGGAAGCTGCTTGAGGGCCTCACCAGAAACTCAGCAGATGCCAGCGCCATGATTCTTGTACATTCTGCAGAACCATCAGCCAAATATACACCTTTTCTTTGTAAATTACCCAGCCTCATACATTCCTTCATAACAACACTAAATGGGCTAAGACAGCTGCCACATCCACTTCTTGTCAATTCGGCATTCCATACCACTCCTTGTCCAACTGAAGACAATGGCAAAATCATACACACCTACTACAGTTATCCTTCATAATATAAAAGCCACGATAGCCCTGTATCCATCCTCAATTGGGGACTGACTGTGCACACGTGCCTGTGCACGTGTGCGTGTGCACGCACACACACACACACACACATAAATATAAAATTGAAAAATAAATACTTATGATTCATTTCAGTAATGAGTCATAGGGTGGTATTTGATATTTGTAATTTCCAGTTTATATCTACTCCATTATTTCTTTTTCCATATAAATCATTTGAACTGTTCATGGAATAATGGAATAATGCAAAACTTTTATTCCTTAAGGATCTATGACATTAGTAGTTCCTTGCCTGTAAGAAATGTTGTCATTTTCTGTTAACTTTTCTCATAGAATATAATAATTTTAAGACATTGCTATGCATATTCCTTGTGCTACAAACTACTCTAGTCTCCCAGTTCTGTAAAAGTAATACAATTTTCACTTGACAGTCACAATCAATTATACAGTCTTCAGATTAACCACCTTCTTTACCTATTGATTCACTGGTATAATAATTATAAAGTGGTTAAGTGAAGTCTTAAATTTTAGTTTAATGGAGTCATTGCTGTGGTCCTGGTGCAAGCATTGCCCTTTTGGGAATAAGTCCTATGAACCGGCAAGGCCCAAATTTGAAGGGACAAAAGCCAAAGTTTTGCTCGTGGATTATTAGAGTTAATAATGACTGAAAATATTCTCATTTTGTCTTTTGATTTCAGACTTGTACATCTTTTCTAGGAAAAAATAGTAAAATATATTAATTTCTAATATTTAGCATATATCTTGGATCATACTACCCAGGCCCTTCAATGTGTTGTCATCTAGATGTTGTAATAACTTAGTCTTCAAAATACTTTCCAACCATTCTATCAGGCCAGCTGCTTCAGAGTTAGGGGAAATGTGGAAGGACCAGTAAATAAAGTGCACATTACCGAGCCCAAGTGTAACCCTCATTTCAACTGCCATGCCATTTTGTCATGAGACCTTTAAGAACAGAGGTGTCTGAGCAAAGAGTCTCGCCAATGTCCACAGAACAGATTATTTTCTCCAATTGAAAATTAAGATTCTACTTTTAAATATTGTACTTTTTTGACCATTTACAAAGGACACAGATATTTCCCCTCTTTGACTATTTAAAAATGCCTGTGCACATAGCTCCTCTCTAGCCTCCCCTTGTCACTCATTTTCTGCTGTTTCTTCTAAATCTCAGGCTATTCAGTCAAACCATTAGATACTTGCTCTGAATAGCATAGAGCCGTAACTCTAACCATCTGTACTTTCAGGCAAAATGGACTATCAAGTTCATGGCATATTTCTGTCCATTGTGTTACTTTCCTATAACCACTGTCTTTTAAGACTAATTCTCATAAGAACCATTGTGTTTTTCTATTCAAATCTGAATGGAGACTGTAGGTTGTGTAGAACCATATACAAATCAGGCCCAGTGTTCCAGATCCTCAGTCAACAGGTCACAAAGAACTCTACTTGAGGTTTTAGGCATTGGTTGCAAGAAAGGAGGCAACATAACTGGAGTAGGAGTATGAGAATATGAGTCACTTTCTTATGTGATGTCCTTGTGCCTTTGGGAACTGCTGGTGCCCAAACTAGTATCTAACACTTCATGTGTTGGTGGGGTTTTGCTGTGCATAGCCAACCTTAATGCTTGGTAGCTCTTATTATATCTAGTTTGTGACAAGCATACTGGGTTCCATGGTAACTTGGAGATGTGTGTCTTCTTTTTTATTTTTGTTAGTCTTACTATAAGTTTATTAATTTGTTAATACCAAAGTTATCAAAGGGAAAAAATTAAAAACATCGGTTTAGTAAATTTGTTGATGTTTTTAAATAATCAACTCTTGATTTCATTAAACTTTTTCTATTCTTTTCCTGTTTTCGTTTTGTTTCTGCTCTTTGTTGTTTTCTTCCTTCTGTTTGATTTGGATTTATTTTGCTCTCCTTTTGCTATTATCCTGAGGAAAA
Organism: Pongo abelii; assembly: GCF_028885655.2. Lineage (NCBI taxonomy): Eukaryota > Metazoa > Chordata > Mammalia > Primates > Hominidae > Pongo > Pongo abelii. The sequence goes on from NC_071990.2 coordinate 142,343,621, forward strand.
AAACTTAAATTACTTAAGATTTTTCTTCGTTTCAAATGTAAATATTTAGTGCTATAAATGTCCCTCTCAGCATTGCTTTGGCTATGATCCACAAACTTTGATATATAATATTTTCATTCATTTCTATGTATCTTAAAGAAATTTCTTTTGTGACCTCCTCTTTGACCAATGGATTGCTTAAGAGTGTGTTATTAAATTTCCAACTGTTTGAGGATCTTCTCGTTTTATTTCTGTAGTTAATTTATAGTTTGACTCTATAATGGTCAGGAAACATTTCATATGAGTTCAATTTTTTTAAGTTTGTTAAGGTTGCTTTATGGCCCAGAATATGGTGTATTTTAGTACATTTTCCATAGGTGCTTGGAAAGAAGGTGTAGTCTCTTGCTATTGCCTAAACTGTTTGATTTACATTCTATTGTTTCATTGCGTTATTCATTTCTTCCATATCTTTGCTAATTTTCTGGCTAGTTTTTTTAACCAAATGCTGAGAATGGGATGTTGAATTCTTCAGTATAATTACGGATTTGACTATTTCTTCTTTAATATATATTGGTTTATATTTCGTGTATTTTGTTTCATGAATTCTGTTGTTTGTTACATACACATTTAGGATCATTATGTCTCCTTGTGGACTTATCTTTTTATCATGTAATGTCCCTTTTTGTCTCTAGTAATTTTATTTGCTCTGATGTCTATTTTATCTGAGATTAATATAGCTACTGGTACATTTTAAAGTTCACATTATCTGTCTTTTTTGCTTTTATAATTTATGTCTACCTGTATTATTAAATTTGCAGTACATTCTTATATATAGCATATAGTTGGGGTTTTAAATAAATCCACTGTTAATCTCTCTTTCAATTATTGTATTTAGACTATTAAAATTTTAAGTAATGATTAATATGTTAGACATTACATCATCCATTTTTGTTTTCTGTTTTTTTCTTTATTATTATTATTTTCTATTGATATACATATTAGTCAGTTCTCACGCTGCTATAAGGACATACCTGAGACTGGGTAATTTAGAAAGGAAAGAGGTTTAATTGACTCACACTTCTGCATAGCTGGGAAGGCCTCAGGTAACTTACAATCATGGCAGAAGGGGAAGCAAACACATCTTTTTTCACATGGCAGCAGCAAGAAGAAGTGCCAAACAAAGGGGGAAAAGCCCCTTAGAAAATCATCAGATCTTGTGAGAACTCACCCACTATCATGAGAACAGCATGGAGGAACTGCCCCATGATCTAATCACCTCCCAAGAAGTCCCGTCCCCAACATGTGGGGATTACAACTCAAGAGGAGATTTTGGGTGGGGACACAGTAAAACCATATCAATATATAATACATGTACATATTTTGGAGATACATATGATAATTTGATATAGTCATATAATGTATGAAGTTCAAATCAGGGTAATTAGGATATCCATCACCTTAAATATTAATCTTTTCTTCATGCTAGGAATATTTGAATTATTTTCTTCTAGCTATTTTGAAATGTACAGTAATGTTAACTATAATCTCCTAACTAATCTATACAACACTAGGTCTTATTTTTTCTATCTGACTATATATTTTTACCCATTAATCAACAGCCTCTCTTCAACTCCTCCCCTCCCCCTACCATTCTTTGGCTTCTGGTAACTATTAATTTTCTCTCTTTCTTCATGAGATCCACTTTTTAAGATATCACATATGAGTGAAAACATGCAATATGTATCTTTTTGTGCTTGGCTTGTTTCATTTAACATAATTATTTCCATTTCCATCCATATTGATGCACATGACAGTATCTCATTCTTTTATAATGCTAAATAGTATTCCATTGTGTGCATATATTCCATTTTCTTTATTCATTCATCCACTGATAGGCACTTTAGTTCATTCCATATTTTGGTTATTATGAAGTTTTTCAGGAAGCATGGAAATGCAGATATATCTTTGATATGTTGATTTTCTTTATTTTAGATATATACTCAGGAGTGGAGTTGCAAAATCATGTGGTAGTTCTACTTTTAGTTTTTGGAGGTACCTCCATACTATTTTCCATAGTGACTCTACCAGTTTATATTTCCATCAACAGTGTACAAGGATTCCCTTTTGTCTGCATTCTTACCAGCATCTGTTATTCTGTGTTTTGTTGGTTTGTTTGTTTTGAGATGGAGTCTCGCCTCGCTCTGTTGCCAGGCTGGAGTGCAGTGGCGCCATCTTGGCTCACTGCAACTTCTGCCTCCTGGTTTCAAGCGATTCTCCTGCCTCAGCCTACCAGGTAGCTGGGACTACAGGCCTGTGCCACCATACCCGGCTAATTCTTGTATTTTTAGTAGAGATAGGGTTTCACTATGTTGGCCAGGATGGTCTCGATGTCTTGACCTCATGATACATCCACCTAGGCCTCCCAAAGTGCTGGGATTGCAGGCATAAGCCACCACACCCAGCCTGTTTGTTGTTGTTTTTTTGTTTTTGAGACAGTGTCTGGCTCTGTTGCTCAGGCTTGATATTCCCTGTTTTAAATAAAAGCCATTTTACCTGGGTAAGATGTGGTTTTTATTTGCATTGGTAATATTGACCATTTTTAATATATCTGTTGGCCATTTGTATGTCTTCTTTTGAGAAATGTCTATTCAGATACTTTGCCAATTTTTTGATCAGTTTTTTTGCTATTGTTTGGGTTCCTCACATATTCTAGTTAGTAATCCCTTGTCAGATAGTTTCCAAATATTGTGTCTTCATTCTGTGTCTCCACTTTGTTGGTTGTGTCTTTTGCTGGGTTGATGCTTCTTCACTTGATATAATCCCATTGGTCTATTTATGCTTTGGTTGCCTGTGCTTTTGAGGTATTACATACAAACCCTTCCAGGCCATTGTCCTGAAGAGTTTCCCCAATGTTTTATTTTAGTTGTTTCATAGTTTGGGGTCTTATATTTAAGTCTTTAATCCATTTGAGTATGATTTTTATATGTGGTGAAAGATAGAAATCTAGTTTCATTCTTCTAGATGTGGATATCAGTTTTCACAACACCACTTATTGAAGAGACTCTTTTTCACCAATATATGCTCTTGGCAACTTTTTTGCAAAGTATGTGACTGTAAATGCATGGATTTATTTGTGGTTCTCTAGTCTGTTCCATTGGCCCATTTGTCTATTTTTATGCCAGTACCATGTTGTTTAGGTTGCTATAGCTTTGTAGTACATTTTGAAGTCAGGCATTGTGATGCCTCCAGCTTTGTTCTTTTTGCTCAGGATTGCTTTGGCTATCCAGGGTCTTTTGTGTTCCATATAAATTTGAAGTTTTTTTAATTTCTATGAAGAATATCACTGGTATTTGGACAGAAATTCATAGAATCTATAAATTGCTTTGGATAGTATTCCCATCTTGATAATATTATTTTAATTCGTGAGCATGGAATATGTTTTCTCTGTGTTGTTTCCAATTTTTTTCATCAGTGTTTATTATGGTTTTCTTGTATAGATTTTTCACTTCTATGGTTAAATTTATTTCTGGATACTTGATATTCTTTGTAGCTATGGGATATACTTCTTAATTTCTTTTATAGATTGTTCATTGTTAGCATATATAAATGCTACTGATTTTTGTATATTGATTTTAGTATCCTGCACCTTTGCTGAATTTATTTCAGTTCTAACAGTTTTCTGATGGAGTCTTTAGGTTTTGCTAAATATAAGATTATGTCATCTGTAGACAATGTGAATTTGACTTCTTCCTTTCCAATTTAAATGCCTTTTATTTCTTTCTCTTGCCTAAATTCCCTGGCCAGGATTTCCAGTATTATGTTGAATAAAAGTGATGAAAGTGGCCATGTTTTTTTAGAGAGATGTCTTTCAATTTTTTCTTTCACTGTGATGTTGGTTGTGTGTTTGTTCTATATGACCTTTATTATTTTGATGTATGTTTTTTCTATACCCGGTTGAGTGTTTTTTTCTAAAGGAAATGCTGAATTTTATCAAGGGCTTTTTCAGCATCTACTGAAATAATCACAGGATTATTTTTTGTGGTTCTGATAATGTGATGTATCATGTTTATTGATTTGCATATGTTGAACCATACTTGCATCCCTGAAATGAATAATGCTTGATTGTGGTGAATAATCTTTTGATGTGTTCTTGAATTAGGTTTGCTATTATTTTGTTGAGAATTTTTGCATGTGTGTTTATCAGTGATACTGGCCTGTAGTTTTCTTTTTTTGTTGTTTCTTTGTCTGGTTTGGGTGTCAGGGTAATGCTGATCTCGTAGAATGGTTTGGAAGTATTCCCCCCTTTCTGATTTTTTGATGCAGTTGAGTAGAATTTGTACTAGCTCTTTAAAAGTTTGGTAGAATTCAGTAGTGAATTCATCAGATCTGGGGTTTTCTTGAATGAAAGACTTTTTATTACAGCTTTGACCTCATTTCAGTTTAGTGGTTTGTTGAGGTTTTCAATTTCTTCATGGTTCCATCTTGGTTGGTTGTGTGTGTCCAGACATTTATCCATTTCTTCTAGGTTTTCTTATTTGTTGGCATACAGTGATTCATAACATTCTCTATTCTTTGTATTTCTATGGTCTCAGTTGCTTTGTCACCTTTTCTGTTTCTGATTTTTTTTTTTTTTTTTTTTTTGAGATGGAGTCTAGCTCTGTCACCAGGCTGGAGTGCAGTGGCGTGATCTTGGCTCACTGCCATCTTTGCCTCCTGGGTTAAAGTGATTCTCCTGCCTCAGCCTCCCAAGTAGCTGGAACTACAAGCGAATGGAGCTAATTTTTTTTGTATTTTTAGTAGAGACAGGGTTTCCCTGTGTTGGCCAGGATGGTCTCGATCTTCTGACCTTGTGATCTGCCTGTCTCGGCCTCCCAAAGTGTTGGGATTACAGGCATGAGCCACCGCGCCTGGCCCTGTTTCTGGTTTCATGTGTTTGAGTCTTCTCCCCTTTTTTCTTATTTAGTTTAGTCAAAAGTTTGTTGATTTTGTTTACCTTTTCAAAAAAATCAACTTTTTGTTTATCTTTTGTAATAGTTCCTTAGTTTTAATTTCATTTATTTCTGATTTGATCTGTATTATTTCTTGCCTTCTAGTAATTTTGGGTTTGCTTTATTCTTGCTTTTCTAGTTCTTGAGGTATATCTTTAGTTTACTTAAAGTATCACATAATTTAAAGTAGTTCTACTTTGTTGATATAGGCATTTATTGCTGTAAACTTACCTCTTAGTACTGCTTTATTTGTATCTCATTGATTTTGGTATGCTGTTTTTTCATTTTCATTTGTTTCAGAAATTTTAAATTTTTATTCATAATTTCTTTACTAACTCATTGGTCATTTTAGAGCATTTTGTTTAATTTCCATGTGTCTGTGGTCTATTCAGGAGAATTATTTATGTGCTGCTGAAAATAATGTGTATTTTGCCACAACTGGGGGAAAATTTCTGTTAATGTCAATTAGCCCTATTTGGTCTAGTGTATAGATATTTATTTGTTGATTTATGTCTGGATGATCTGTTTATTACTGAGAGTGGGGTGTTGAAGTCCTCTGCTGTTACGCTATGGCAGTATTTATTTCCCTTTAGTTTTGTTGATGTTTGCTTTATAGATTTGAGTGATACAGGGTTGGGTGCAGAGATATTTATATCTTCTTTCTGAACTGACCACTTTACCATTTTATAGTGATCTTTTGAGCTAATTTTTTATATCTTGTACATATTTGTTCCATTTCATTCTTTTTTCTTTTTTCCTCTGACTGTGTATTTTCAAATAGCCGATCTTGGAGCTCACTGAGTCTTTTTTCTGCTTCATCGAGTCTACCGTTAAGAGTTGTTTATGAATTTTTCAGTTCAGCAAATATGTTTCTCAGTTCCAATATATGCCCTTTTTTTATATTTCAATGTCTTTGTTAAATGTCTCTGATAAATATCTGACTTGCTTTTCTGTGTTATCTTGGAGATTACTGAGTGTTCTTAAAACTGCTATTTTGAATTTTTGGTTAGAGAGCTCACATATTGCTATGTTGTTGGTATCCATCACTCGTTCCTTGCTTTGTCTGTTTGAGGAGTGATGGTTCCTGGTTTGGTGTTGTTTCTTGTAGATGTATGTCTATGTCTTTCCATTGAAAGTTTAGTTATTTATTCCAATCTTCTCTGTTTTTTTTTTGTTTGTTTGTTCATTTTTGTTTTTGTTTTGTTTTGTTTTTTGACATGATTGCTTAGAGGTTCATTTTAATTTTAAAATTTCTTTCCAGCTTAGTTTCTGCCCCCTTTTAAGCACTAGATGACTTCATAAGCCCTGGTTTGCCTCAGCTCTAGTAATGGATGAGAGCTCTGCCCATCTCAAATAAACAGATCTCAAAGGGGATATCCCTGCAATGTGGGACAGCTGCCTAGGAATTTGTGCCCAGAAGATCCATGAAGTGTACCTCCCTAGTGTGGAGGTGCTGAACAGCCACTCTGATTTGGTATCTCCTTTGGCTGAGTTACAGAGCACAGTTTCCTGGATTGTGAATCGTAGTCCTTCCCTTCCCCTTTATTTTTGGCTTTCTCAGAAATTTTTCTCCTTTAGGGACTCTTAATGCTTCCTGTGGGTGGAGGCAGGGACAGGTCTCCTGTCAGAGAACTCAAGATGGTAGAGAAACTTATTTTCACTTTGATCTCACTTTTTCTAGTATAGAAATTGTGAGTTGGGGAGAATTTTTCCACACACTCAGTGCAGGGCTGATTGTGGGGAAGGGGGTGCATAATGGATATGGAAGTCAGATTCTTCTACCATCTGTTTGGAGTTTTTTTACTTGTCTGTGGCCCCAGGAACTGTTTCATCCTCCTGTTTGAGTTCTGGGATATTGCTGGCAATAACCTCTGTGCTGTATATTTGTTTTTTATTTTTTGTGAAGAAGAAGTGAAGCCAGATTGCTACTATGTTGCCATTTTGGAACCAGGAGTCTGCTGTTCTTTCTGGATTATCATTATTCTGTTTCTCTTTCTTTGCTTTCCCATTGGATTCTTTCTTATTTTATTTATACTGCTTTAAACTAGATCTCTTTTTATAGCTTTCTTAGTGGTTGTTCTGGATATTACAATATACATATGTAATTTATTACAACGTACTCATATTGAAGTATGACTATTTAAGTATTTAAATTTTATTTATATTTAGGTTTCTTTCTCTTTGCACTTATGTAATTGTCTGAAGTATTTCCTCTATGTTTTTGAGCTCCACATTAGATGGTGTTATGCTTTTTACTTCAGTCACCAAATATGACTTAAGAAGTTCATGAGAAATAAGATAATCTAGTATATATATCCTTATTGTTACATATTTAATTGTCCTTCTATTTTTTTAAATTCTCAGCTTTACTCTTTTATATTTTTCTATTTGCTGAGAGTTTTTGTAGCCCTTTTTAAAGAGTAGGCATTATTTTACCCTTGTCTGAGAATGCCTTGATTTCTCTTTCATTTCTTAAGGATATTTTTGTTAGATATAGAATTCATGGGTGACAGATCTCTTTCTTCACACCTAAAAAATGCCAATTATTTCTGGCCTTCATGCTTTAAGAGAAGTTTATTATCATACAAATCAGAATTCCCAGATAGGTGATGTGCTCTGTGGTTACTTATATGATGTTATCTTTCTCTTTAGTTTTTAGCAGTTTAATTATGCTGTGTGAGTAAATTTTGGGGGGTGTAATGTATTTGGAGTTTGCTCAGCTTCTTGAATCTGTAGGTACATGTCTTTTGCCAAATATGGGGGTTTTTCAGCTATTTTTTAACACATTTTTCAGCCATGCATTCTTTCTCTTCTTTTTTAGAACTTTGATATTATGAATGTAAGATATTTTATTATTATTCCCAATGTCCGTAATACTTTGTTCATTTTTTTCTTTAAAGTATACTTTCTCTCTGTTGTTTGAATTGAGTGAAATCTTTTGATCAGTTCTCAAGTTCAGTGATTCTGTCACCAACACTCTATTATGGAACTCACCCCCCAAAGGTTTTTTCTCCTCTTTATTTCTGTTATTATATTCTTTCAGTTCTATAATTTCTGTCTGTTCATTTTCTTATAACTTTTATTTCTTTGCTGAGATTTTTAAACTTTTTATTTGTTTCAAACAGATGCAGAATTATTATTGAAGCAATATTATGGTGGCTGCTTTGAAATATTTCTGAGATATATGCTGAAATATTTATGGATTAAATAACATTATATATGGAATTGGGTCCAAAATAATTTGAGGGAGTGTGGGAGGGATATAAATAAAATAAAATTAGCCCAAATTTGGCAATTGTTAATGCTAGGTTATCAGTACATGGCCATGTTTTATCATATTATTCTCTCCACGTTTGTAAGCATTTAAAATTTTTCATCGTAGGAAATGACGGGGAACCCTCTGAAATGCACATTGTCCTAGTAGAAAATATTATTTTTTATTCTTACAAATATTATGTATAATTGTTGTAAAGATTTGTGGATACCGTAAAAGAAGTTGGTCTTACTTGTATCTATTTCTCCTTTTTTATTAGAGAGAGAAATCAAATGCAAATAAGCAGTGAACTCTACATTTGAAAATATAGCTTATGACCTAGTGCTGATTGGAAGGGGAATTCATCTAGCCCTAAAAAGTAATTTTTATAATAAATATCTCCTGTATTTTGCTCATCTGGGATTTGGTGTCCCTAGGGAATCAAGACCTTAAATTCACATGAACATCTCTTAGAAATAAAATAATGTCATCCTTATACATTACATATATAAATCTTTCTGTGTGTGTATATGTATGTAAAAATGCATGTATACTTTAAATAAAAATATCTTTGTAACCCATCACTAGATTTTATGTGGAAAATTTGTCTTTATATTCTCCCAGTTTCGTCTTTCTTTTTTCTTTTATTAATTGGTACATTCAATGTTATTTTGATACATGTAGACAGTTGGCATACATGAACCATCATTTTCAATACACGCTGGGGATACTCTGTCTTTGTAACTTAAGTATAATCTGTCAACTTCTATATATTTCTTTTGTGTTTGTGACAAGACATCAGAAATCAGAAAAATCATGGTATAATACTTCCCTTATGAAAGATGTTTTTACTGTTTTACATATGTATATACATTTTTAATCTTCATCTTACATACTTTCGATAAATATTTAATTGTTGATTATAGAAAACTGTATTCTAATATTAGTATTGATGGGAGAGAAAGATATCTTTTCACATAACTATTCTGCAAGTGAGTGATGAAGCAATTGTTAGATCACAGGCTTTAGTTATTCTGCCATATGTACAATGGTTAGGTGAAGTATTGCATCCTCATCCCTGAAACAAGGTATTTCTCCAGAGAGTAAGACTTCAGACTAGGTCGTGGAGGAGAGGATGCTCTTCCTCCTGGTGTTTACCAGCCCAGCTCCAGGGACAGAAAGATATTGTGCACAAGCAAAACAGAGGTCATACAGCAGTGAGTGAAGTTCATGCAAAGGTCAGTAAAGAAAACTTGCTCTGGGATAAATTAATCAAAGGATCTTCAGGGAAGGTTATTTTTAAACTCAATCTGACTATCTACATCCCAGCACTATAAGCAAGTAGTGGTTTCCCACTTAAAATATTGAGTGCTTGTATTTATACATGTTCAAAATAACCTAGCCTAAGTGAAGTGTTCTTGAAAATAAATTTAAACTTCCTCATTAAAATACTAAATTTGCACATCTATCTTGCTCAAAAGAGAATTTTAGCTGCCTTATGGTAGAAATTATAGATGAGAGATTATATTAGTGAGCACATTTCTAAAAATACCTTTTGAGTACAAATATAGCTTATTAAAAAGTGAATGGAATTAAATTAAGTACCATGCTGCAACTATAATATTTTTATACTATGTGTGAAAAAACAAACTATAGCAAATTTATATGTAAACCTCTAAGAAAATGAGATAACAAATAATAACTTACAGAGTTCTCCAAAAGTAATCATTATCAGAAAATTCTTAAAAAATAGTGCACAAAACAACTTATTAGAAACACAGTAAGACACAGTGCCAGGTGATAAATCTTAGTACCATTTCTGACAGGATAATTTTGCAAAAATCTTATAACAGTTCTACATGGTTTTAAAAATATTCTTATATATCAAATAGTTAATAAGACTTTCTCATATCACTGAAATACTTAGAATATTAATTATTGTTATACTTGATGTAGGTTATGTCAATAACAACAAATCAATAATAACACAACTCCTACCTTAAAACATTATGTATGAATAAATCAAGCTGTATTCAGTCAAAGATGAGTGCTTTCAGTTTTCTAAGCAATCATTTCATTCACCAATACCTTGATTTGTGCTCAGTGTAGGAATAGGATAGGCAGTTCCTGTTCAGTCTCCTTTTGGTGATTGTTGATAGAGCAGACAGAGGGGGTTTCAGAAAGCTAAATATGTACTTGAATTCTAGCTCCATTTTTGGTCTCTAAATGCATTACTATGCCCTCATTCATTGGATTTGTTAATGACCTTTGAGAGGAAAAGCAGCATTTCATTGCACAACAACAAAAAATCAAGGCACAGAATACAAGTGTGTGCATGGCAAAGAGACTCAGATCACTATGATACCACACCCATTCCTTTTCATTTCCTACAAGACTAGACTCTGCATCTATTTTTGATCAAAGAAATAAAAACAATAATGCAAAATTATGCATATAATCATTTATACAGCTGGGTTTGTTTTAAGGCTTTTTAACCTCCAGCTTGTTATCTATGTCTGCAAACTGACTGGCAAAGGATAAAGCAAGTATGGCAACATAAATTCAAACACTCTGCTCCTTCCTGGAGATCTTTGTAAACAAAATCAATATCTGTAGAAAAATATTGAATTCTTGTGTACTTAAATTCAGAACTTCAGAGATACTCAATAAGGTATTCTGAACTCAATAAGAAAAACTGCTAATGCTCTTAGAATAGATAAAATTTACATTTTCTCTGAAAAATATCCCTAGGCTTTCTATGAAACCTGGAAAATAGTATCATTTATTTTCAACGTATCTGATTTGGTGACTCTGTAAGATAGATAGATAGATAGATAGATAGATAGATATTTTTTTTGAAAACTAGGATGCTGTTTTAAATGCACATGAGTATTTGTTTGTACCCTCTACCTAGATACCTATTTGTTTCTGTATTCAAGATACTGTATTTTTGAAATAAGGATAATGATTTTTCTATCAGGACACATTGCTGTAACACATTCCTAAATAATGAGTACTGGCAAGACAGGTATTTAGTTGCCAGTCCTTCAATGGAGGGTCTATTAGAGATAGACATAGATAGGTAAATAGATATAGAGATATGTAATAATTATAATAGCTATTATACATTGTAATACATGTGTGCATGTGTGTGTCTGTGCTATTAAGAATCCATCTTCTAAGATTACCTAGAATTTAGTAACTCAGCTAGTGAACCTGAAATTAAAATGTCGAATATTTGTAGGAAATTAGAAATTCTGCAGTTTTCTTCTTGTGGAGTTTTGTTATTGACAGGTTTCTTATTGAATGACATCTATTAATTATGATTTAGTTATTTTTAACTTTACAACATCTTCAGGTAGCAAAAGGGAGTTAATATTGTGTTTGCTTTAATTTTATGCTTGCATTTATTAGCATCTTGGATGTCACATGTTTTTACAATTACTAAAAATAAAACTATTCTGCTTAAAGTGCTTCTGCTGTCCACTGTTCTTGGGTACCATCTTGTTTTTAAATTACTAATTGATCTCTTGCTTTTGTGTACTCAGAACATTCAGAATGTATTACCTAATAAATTTACATAAGATTCTCACATATGATAAACTATATCTTATATATCAACATAGAAGCATATAAATAATAATTCTTACCTTTTAAAGTCTGGCGATTTGGATATATTTCAGAATATATCTTGTCTAAGAATTCGAAAGCTAATTATTCTGTAAAATTGAATAGTGTTTCATAACCAATCTTAGGTTATCATAAATCACTTAAAGAGATTTCTTTAAGTTCATGAAGAGAGAAAGTCAAATGTATCATGAGATGATTTTAAAAATAGGCTTAAAATGAAGCAGCACAACAGTGCAATATGTTATAAATTAGAATAGTAATTATTCAACATCCTTTTAATCTCACATACACACACAAATTCCTCTATTGCCTCTGCGTTGGCTGACAGATGCCACATGGAATGTTGGTTTTTTTTGGTGATATAAGTTATACCTGTATCTTCAGGGTAGATTAAAATATCATGTAAATATTTATTGTACACACACTCAAAGCCTTGAACTGTCTGCATGCCTTTGAATGCTCTATTGTGTGCCTTTGGCCCTTTAGTCTTGGTAGATCTTAATCTTCTTATCATTAAAATTTAAAAAACTGTATACATCATAAAATAATTGACATCTGGTATCTATCACATATAGTGCTTATTATAGTATATATCAATACATATTAAGTATAATTAATACAAATCATAATAATATTAATATTTATTATAAATTATTTTATGTCATTATCTAGACCTTATATTTTCAAAAGTCATTCTCTTTTCTTGGTATCAAAAATAGTAGTCTAAAATCTCTTTTCCTGAAAAATCTTCCTTAAGCCAATGTCAAAGATTTCAAACATAGTTGGAATGCCATTGTATTCAATTATTGTGGAATGAGTCACACTCACAGATGTGGTGGGAGCCAAAAGTCAACTGTATTGACAGAAGTCATTAACACTAATTTGCTTTCTGCCACTGATTTGCTTGCTGCCCCTTGCCTAGTACTTTCCAATTAATTCTAGGCATTATCTATGATGCTATTTTGCACTTTATTTTCTACTTTATCTTCCAGCCTAAAACGATGCACCTCAAAATTAACAATTACTATTTTTTTCAGGAGCAATTAAAATGATAAGAATAACTGAGCTTAAATTTCACATGACATTATAGATGTTTTATCCTTTGAGTATAAATAAATGTTCCTGGTTAAGTAGGTTTTAGAAAAACACAATAAACATTTTCAAACTTTTTTTTTTTTTGAGACGGAGTCTCGCTCTGTCGCCCAGGCTGGAGTCCAGTGGCGCGATCTCAGCTCACTGCAAGCTCCGCCTCCCGGGTTCATGCCATTCTCCTGCCTCAGCCTCCGAAGTAGCTGGGACTACAGGCATCCGCCACCACGCCGGGCTAAGTTTTTGCATTTTTAGTAGAGACGGGGTTTCCCCATGTTAGCCAGGATGGTCTCGATCTCCTGACCTTGTGATCCGCCCGCCTCGGCCTCCCAAAGTGCTGGGATTACAGGCGTGAGCCACCGCACCCGGCCCATTTTCAAACTTTTAAGTAATAATTCGCATAAAACAAATTAAATGATTCATTTCTTAAAACCAGTAGAACATTAAACCTAAAAAAAAAAAAAGATATAGCTCCCATTCTTCTAATTTACTGCATATTAGATTAAACATATCAAATTCTCCAACCCCAAATTTGGCAAAACTATTAGCCTTTTTCCAATTAAATTATTTTTACAAGGAAATAATGTGTTATCTTTGGTTTTCTTTACTTTCTGCAAATAAACAAACAAACATATAAAACAACAAGACAATCCATACTTTATTGTATAGTAAATGGGCCACTTAACTATTCAAAACTTAATTATTTGATGTATCAAATAAATTACATTACAATTTGGAAATGGGAAGCTAAAAGGTCAATTTCAGAGCTTTAAATCTCTAGGCATAGGTTACTGTGAATTAAGACAGCCTGGGCTTACCTTGAAAGAAAATCTCAGGAATAAGTCTAGAGCAGTTGCCAGACTTTAAGGTTATATTTTCTTTCCAGGGTAGCATTTTCCTTGAGAACTGCTGACTTAAAATCTTTAAAAGATAAAGCACAAGCCCATGGTGTCTTGTATTAATCTTTATTAGTGTTTTTCACATACTCAAAAATATTAAAAGGCATTTACAGTATGACAGAATGAGGAGCTCCATCAACCCACACTCCAGCAGAAATGGTGAAAATTACTTAAAAACAATCATTTAAAGTCTCAGGAAGTGATATGAGGGACATATAGACAAGATATTTATGGAAGAAAATCTACTAGCATTTTGTAAGAACAGTGAGAATTGAGGTATTGGAACTGAGACTTTCTTCCTACTCATCCATTTATATTAAGCAAAATAGAAACATCACTCTGAAAGAGGAGAGTTCCCTGACTCCCCTCTGAGGACATGCAACAGGATTGTGACTTGTCTGTTAGGTCGCTGCTGCTGCTCAAACCCCTTACAGGAGGTGGAGCATACAGACGGGCTGGTGTAGGAGCTGGAGTGAGCACCCCTAGGCTTCAGCCCCATGGCAGCATCCAGGTATGAGAGGCTGTGACTCCCGAAGCCCAAATGGGCATGTGTTACAGTTCACCCTTTTAGCCTTGCCATCCACGGATGGCTCAAGTATTAACCAGCTCAGTGGACCATTTTTTGAAAGGGCAGAGGGCCGGTGTGACAGCTTTCTGTATCCTGAGCTCTTGTCCAGTATCCCGGAAGAATTGTGTCACACGGACTTGAAGGATGAATACGGGGGTTTTATTGAGTGGTGGAGGAGACTCTCAGCGTGTTAGATGGGAAGCTGGAAGAGGGATGGAGTGGGAAGATGGTCTTCCGCTGGAGTTTGGCTAGTCAACAGCCAATCTCCTCTCTGACCATCCCCAGCCAAAGTCCACTCAGTGTTCAGATGTCCCTTCTCTTCTCTCTGCCACACCATTCTTCTGTTGATATGCTCATCTCCTTCTCTACTTCTGGAGCCTGGGGTCAGGGGTTTATATGGGTACAGGATAGGGGGAATGGCAGGCCAAAGGCAGCTTTTGGGCTTGAAAACGGAATGCCTATCCTCATTTTAGGGCTACAGGTATCCAGGCTTGAGGGTTGGGCCTGTGCTGGGGAACCACCCTCTTCTACCCAGTAATTCTCTGTCTCCTATCTGTGTCAACTCCAAATGGGTGCAACCAAAAATAAAGGTCTACCTCTTCCCCTAGCTTCCCGTTAGAGTATTATTTTCCTAGGAAAGGCAGGACATGCGCACTTTGCATCCTGAACCCAGCTATATGTTACTGAGACTATGAGTTTAGCCAAATGATGGTGGTTTCTTCCATTCATTCTAAATTATGAGATATAACCTCTACCTTGGGCATGGCACTACTGAGATCCTGGGGCCCTTGCTTTTGTTCCTAAGATAGTGATTTCATATCAGAAGACTTAGCAGGAAGATCTAAGGCTACTTTCCCTACTCTCCACCATGGAACACTCAGTTACTAAAGCAAGGTGTCACTCAGAGTGAAGAACACCACTGTCTCCATATCAAACCCCAGAGATGTGTCTCAGAGATTTTGCCTGGAGGCTGGAGAGAAGCATGTCCTAGAACACATAGCTCTTAATCTTCTCTCAAAGTAATTCTTTTTACATGCAATAGAATGTGGAGAAATTCAAGTCTAAGAGTGCTCTCAAACGCAAGAGAGGTTGTAGTGAAAGGAAATTGGGAAGAGATTACTGGATTCATTTGACATAGACAAAACTTTATGCCAGATACTTTGAGAGAACCAGAAAAAGAAATAAGTGGGAGGAGCCCACTTGGGATCAGAAAAAATAAAATCTCAAACAGTGATCTCACAAATTGTCCTTTCCAAGGAGCCTGAACTTGATTGGCTTTGTCTATGGATCAATCTATGATTCAGAATATTGCTGAAAACTATAGAGCAATCAACTGGCAATTACTGGAACAGAACAGCTGAATGAGGTCAAGGAAAGAGTTCAAAGAGAGCTGTCAAAACCACTGTTATACCAGAATGACTATGAGATAACCAAGGCTATGCCCTATATTACTTTCCTAGAGCTGCCGTAACAACGTAACACAAACTGAAACAACAGAAATTTATTGCCTTGCAGCTCTGGAGGCTAGAAGATCAAGATCAAGGTGTTAGTAATGTTATCTCCTTTGTGGTTTGTGAATGAGAATGTATTCCATGCTTCCCATCTAGTTTCTGGTTGTTTGCTGGACATTTTTACCTTCCTTGTCATGTAGAAGCATCACCATAATCCCTATCTTTATCTTCTTGTGGTTTTCTCCCAGTGTGGGGGTCTGTCTCCAGATTTCCTTTTTGTTTGTTTCTTTTTGTTTTTGTTTTTGTTTTTTTGAGACAGAATCTTGCTCTGTCGCCCAGGCTCAAGTGCAACGGCGAGATCTCAGCTCACTGCAACCTCCACCTCCTGGGCTCAAGCGATTCTCCTGCCTCAGCCTCCTGAGTAGTTAGGATTACAGGTGCCCACCACCAGGTCTGGCTAATTTTTTTGTAGTTTTTAGTAGAGACGGGGTTTCATTATGTTGGTCAGGGTGGTCTCGAACTCCCGACCTCAGGTGATCCACCCACCTCGGCCTTCCAAATTGCTGGGATTACAGGTGTGAGCCAACATGCTTGGCCAATTTCCTCTTTTTATAAGGACATTGGGCACACTGGATTAGGAGCCCATTCTACTCCATTATTACCTCATCCTAACTTAAAAATTACATCAGCAATGACTCTGTTTCCAAATAAAGTCACATTCTGAGGCACTGGAGGTTAGCGCATGAGCATATACATTTTGAGGGGACACAATTCAATCCATAACTGCCCTGATGAGGCATAACAGGCATAACATCAGAGGTTTAAGTGGGGAGAGGAGTAGGTGCCACTAAAAAAACCCAGCTAGTAATAAATAAGCAATAAGCAAATACAAATAAACCTGGGAGAAGGTTACTCAGAGTTGCTATAATGTATTCTGTAAAATGTTCACTTTCCAAAGATCACAAGAAATATATAATGAGACGTGCAAAAACAAAAAAATGGCAGGCAACAAAAACTGCCTATGAGAGTAAACAGATGTCAGATTTAACAGTAATAGACTTCAAAACACCATTATAAATGTGTTCAAAGAATGAAAGAAAGGCATGGTTAAAGAATTCAAGGAAGATATGAGGACAATATCTAATCAAATAGAAAGTATCAATAGAGCAATAGAAATGAAACAGAAGTAAAAAATTCTGGACTAGAAAAGTATAATAACTGAGTGAAAAAATGTAGAAAGACAGCTCAGCAGTAGAGGTGAACTGGCAGAAGAAATAATTAGCAAATTTGGAGTTAGACTGATAGAGATTATTCAATCTGAATAACAGAAAAATGAAGAAAGGAATGAACAGAGGGCGTCTGGGAAATGTGGACATTATTCATCACATTAGCATAAGCATAGTGGGAGTACTAGAAGGAGAAGAGAAAGAAAAGAACACATAAAATATTTTAAAACTCACTTAAAAACTTCCTAAAGTTATTGAAAAACAATAATCTACAGATCCTTGGAGCTCAACAAACTCCGAGAAGAGTAAATGCAAAGTGATCCACAAACATATCACAGTAAAAATGTCGAAAGACAAAAAAAAATTTTTTTTTTTTTTTGAGACAGAGTTTCCCACTTGTTGCCCAGGCTTGGAGTGCAATAGTGTGATCTCGGCTCACCACAATCTCTGCCTCCCAGGTTCAAGCAATTCTCCTGCTTCAGCCTCCCGAGTAGCTGGGATTATAGGAATGTGCCACCACGCCTGGCTAATTTTGTATTTTTAGAAGAGACGGGGTTTCTCCATGTTTGTCAGGCTGGTCTGGAACTCCTGAACTCAGGTGATCTGCCCACCTTGGCCTCTGAAAGTGCTGGGATTACAGGCGTGAGTCACCGCACCTGGCCAAGCTCTTGAAAGCACCAAGAGAAGAAAAGAAAAGCCCGAAATAAAAACTCATCCCTTACAAGAGAACTCCAATAAGATTATCAACTGACTTCTCATTAGAAACAAGGGAAGCCTAAGGCAGTGCAATAGCATATCATATACAAAGTGGTCATACACACAGTCAACCAAAAGTCTGAAGCTATATTTCAAAAATGAAAGTGAAATAGAAATATTACCCGATAATCACAAACTAAGAAAATTTGTTTTTAAAATAGACACCTTACGAGAATCACTAAAAATACTTTTCTCAGGCTGTTAGCCCAGACAGGAATTTAGATCCATACACTGACACAAAAAACAAAGAACCCTAGTAAAGGCAATTACATAATTATAAAAGACAATATGAATGCATATTTCTTCTGTCTTTGCTAAATTGATTTTAAAATGAATTGCTTAAAACACTCAAGAAGAAATAGATAATCTGAATTAACCTATATTAAGTGAAGGCTTTTAATTAATAATCAAAACACTACAGGTCCACAAAGAAAGCTCAGGCCTAGTTGACTACACTGCTGAATTACACCACACATTTAAAAAAGAATTAATACCAAATCTTTGCAGGCTCTTCTAAAAAGTTGAATAGAAGGGAGTACTTCCCAGCTCATTCGATGAGTTCAGTATTACCCTGACACAAAAATTAGATAAAGACCTCGCAAGAAAAGAAAAATCACAGGCCCATTTTAAAATTACTTATTTTCTTGCTATGGAGTTATGTGAGTCCCTAATATATTTTGGATATTAATTCCTTGTCAGATATATGCTAACAAAAGAAGAACAGCTATACTCTGAAAATTATAAAGCATTATTCAAAAAATTAAATACCTAAATGAATTTAAAAAATCCAATGTTTATGGACCAGAAAACTTAATATTGTTAAGATATCAATATTCCTCAATTTGATCTGCAGATTTAACTCAATCTCTGTCAGAATTCCAACGGATTGATTGGTAGAAATGGACAAATTGATTCTAAAATTTATATGAAATTGCCAGGGACCCAAAATAAACAAATTTTTAAAAGAACATAATAGGATGACTTACACTTCCTGATTTCAAAACTTACTATGCAGCAACAGTAATCAAGACAGTGTGGTAATGTCATGAGGACAGACATGTAGTTCAAAGGAATAGAATTGAGACTCTACAAATAAACCCATGTGTCTATGGTCAACTGATTTTCTGAAAAAGTGTCAAATTCCATCAATGGAGAAAAAGTCTTTCAACAAGTGATACGAACCACTAATTTGTCTCTAATAAAAACAAACAAGCAAACAAAACAAACAAAAAACAAGTTGTACTAAGAAAACTGAATAGTCACATGCAAAATAATAAAGTTATACTCTTACCTCCTACTGTATAAAAAAATTAACTGAAACTAAATCTATGACCTAAATGTTAAGAGCTAAAGCAATAGAACTCTTAGAAGAAAAGCAGAGTAAAATTTTCCTGACCTTAGATTTGGCAGTGCATTCTTAGAAATGAAACAAAATGATGAGAAACCAATAAAATTGATAAATTGATAAATTGAACTTTATCAAAATAAAAAAATTTGTGTTTCAACAGACATTGTTTTCCTTTAGCTTTTATTTTAAGTTCAGGGATACATGTGCAGGTTTGTTATATAGGTAAACTTGTGTCATGCAGGTTTGTTATACAAATTATTTCATCACCCAGATATTAAGCCTAGTACCCATTACTTATTTTTCCTGATCCTCACCCTCCTCCCAGCCTCTACCCTTGAGGGGCCCCAGTGTGTGTTGTTCCCCTCTATGTGTCTGTGTGTTCTCATAAGTTAGCTCCCATTTATAATCAAGAACATGCAGTATTTGGTTTTCTGTTCCTGTGTTAGTTTGTTAAGGATAATGGCCTCTAGCTCCATCCATGTCTTTGCAAAGGACATGATCTCATTCTTTTCATGGCTGCATAGAATTCCATTCAACAGACATTATTAAGAAAGGGAGAAGGCAACCCGCAGAATGGGAAAATATTTGCAAATCATTTATCTGATCTGAAAGTTTTATCTATATTAAAAACTATTACAACTCAATAAAGTAAATAAAAAAGTCAAAAATCTCATGAAAAATGGGTAAAGGATCAAAATAGAAATTTCCCCGTGGAAGATATATGAAAGCCAATAAGCACTTGCAAGTATTTCATGTCATTAATCATCAGGGAACTGCAAATAGTGAAAAGATGGGAACAACCCAAATAAATATTTATCAGTTGATCAATGAATGTAAAAAATATGTATATCCTTGCAATGGAATAACAATATATATTATAGCATGAATGGAGCTTGAAAAGATTATACCAAGTGGAAGAAGCTAGTCACAAAATAATACATATTATATGATGTCATTTATATTCAATGTCCAGAGTAGCCAAATTTATGAGACAGAATCCATATTAGTGTTTGCTTAGGTTTGAGGAGCTAGGGTAATGTTGAATAAAGGTGTGGGGTTTCTTTTTGAGGTGATGAAATTATTCAATAACTGACTGAAGATAGTTGTGCATATTTGTGAAAACACTAAAAAAATTGAATTGCACACATTAAACGGATGAATAGCATGGCATGTGATCTGCATCTAAATATAAATGTTTGTAAAAAGAAACTGAAAAAAAGTAACTTTTTTGATAGACTCATTTATAGGCCTATAACCATGGTTAACCACATATATTTATCTACATTGGATGCTAATATTTTTATTATAACAGAAATCCTGTTTATGATATATTTTCAATTCCCATCACTTCCACTCTGTCAAGCACAATCTCTTCATAAATTACATCTTCAAAAATATATGACACTAGTATTATTGTGTATTCATTAGGAATGTAGTCAGGAAATGGGACTTACATATCTAATATCCTACAAAACATTTGGTTGGTGCAAAAGTAATTGCTTTTTTTGCATTACTTTTAATAAGATCAACTGTGGTTCTAGTTGTGTCTTTGCTATTTACCATTTGTAAACTTTGGAATGTCATTTATCATTTCTAAGACATAATTTCATATCTATAAACTTGATACCATGTATGTATCTTACCACCTTGTTTTATTTTAGAGACAAATGGGACAGTGTGTATTTAAGGATTCACCTTGGGCTTGATGGATAATAAACATTAACTGTCTACCCACATTATCCTTTAAATGTTAAAGATGTCATAGCCATCTTTTTGCACAGATTAGATAGATAGGGATCCACAAAAAGGATGATTTTGTATTTGATAACCTGCTTTTATTAGTGTAAATATAAGATGATTTTTTAAAAAGTTCTTTATCTCCCAGCTACTCAGGAGGCTAAGGCAGGAGAATCCCTTGAGCCCAGAGGTGGAGGTTGCAGTGAGCAGAGATCACACCACTGCACTCCAGCCTGGATGACAGAGAGAGATTCTGTCTCAAAAAAAATAAAAAATTATTTATCTATGAGATGTTATAACTCAAATAACTATGAATTACAACAGAAACTTTTTTGTTTTTGCAAAATTAGAAGAAGTAACTTGATTTAATTCTCACATTTATGATTAATCTCTTGTGTGAATGTCATAATGATCAGTCGTTAAATTTCAGTTTTCTGAATAGTAAACTGAGCAACTGAATATAGCTGAAGATGAAAAATAAAAATTTATGACTAAGTGATCTTTTTTAAAAGTATATATTCTCATCTAAAGTTTAAACATTATTTTATAAATATTAGATTTTTGCCTCTGTTGTTATGAGAAGTGTTTCCTTAATCTAGTAACTAGATAATGATACTCAAGTAATTTTTCTCCCACTTCAGAAAATAAATGTATGTGTATTTGCTATTTCCCTGACAGTAATGCAAAATCTTTGTAAAATCTCAGTAATTTGTAGGCATTGAGGATCAAGTCAGTCTGAATTACTGGGAGAAAACATCAATTATTTCTAAGCTTAGTTGGACCTGCAGTGATGAATAAACATGGGTCTGGAGTACTTAAAAATGAGTATATTGTATTTCAAAGGTTAACTATTTTTTGACCTTGTAACTTGATATTGATTGGCTTAGAAAGCTTTGTTCTTCTTATATTGTAGGACAGTGAACTTTATTCTAGCACATGTTAAATAATCACAATCAAACATATGCTATATTTTTCATGTTTATTTGGCTAGCATTGAATTAGGATTCCTTTAGTTTCAAATTTTAACACATACAGCTATAAACTGCTTCAATACAGTAGGAGGGCAATTGTGTTTTATTACATACCTCTTGACTTCTTGTCTCAGTTGCCTCTCCTCCTCTCAGTAAATGTTAGTTGAAGGTAATTCCACCATTAGAGCCCTCTCAATGGCAACATTCTTTATCCTGTAATATTAATGGGGCCCATAACTATGACACATAACTCAGACTTTTTATTTCAGCAATTTTCTATCCTATTTACTTTAACTGGCACCCCTAGAGTTACAGGGCTTTATTGGCTTAGTTTAAATGTGCTATTGTTACTTATGGGTTAAGCAGGTAGGCTGATTGCATTAATAAAAATTGATAAGCAGGCAGGTTATCCTTCCTAATTTATTTCCATGGCAACAGACAAGCAAACCTGCCTTGTTTCTCAGGAGCAGAATGCTAATAATCAAATGTGCCTTACTCAGATGAATATATAACACAGTTTACTTATATAAATGTCTTGACATTGTGTGTTTTACTGAAGAAAAATACACATTAATTCTGCATCTAAGTTACATGATGGATATGCTCAGGAGAATGAAAAAATGAGAATGTTCCCTCGAAACATCAGAATTGTTCATTAAAGTAATGTATTTTAAATAGTGTGTACACTGAACAATTTAATTCTCTGACATTCACATTGATTATTTCAGGAGGTGCTTTTATTACAGAAAAATGTCTTAATGCATAGTTATTTTGACATCTCAGAAAATAATGGGTCCCACACAAGAGTTCAATTAAGCAATAATCCCTGGGAAAATGGTCATTACTAGCAGTTAATGATTGGTTTGTTAGTTAATGGCCCAAGGCAAAGCTGAGGGCGGTTAAGACTCTAACAAACGAGTTGTGAATTGTAGCAATGGCTTGTGAATTGTAGTAGTGAAGGATTTTAAAGGATTTTTCCCCTGGTTATAAACCACCTTTAATGGTTTATGATAGCAATAATGTGCTTTTTAAGACTGATTTTAACATTGGACAGTCTGAATTACCTGATATTTCTAGTAAACTGACAGCTGATTTTCTACTGATATTTCCTAGTGCTATAAATTTGTAGGTGTGATATCTTTTTAGAATGAAGGTACCTATACCCATACATTTGTTCATTTGTTCAAAATGAATGCAATGTTAAGCTCAATACAAATAGCATTCTTCTTTAGTGGTTTTCTAGGTTACAAATATTACATGCATTCCTGGTAGTGATAATTGTATATTTTCTTTAGGTTTCTTGGCTAGCACGTTTTGACCTGTGATATTAGTTTAACTTTATCTTGAAATGAGATCACCCACAGAGTTTTTACTTGAAAGGCTTTAAGATTACAGAATGGGCTCTTGAATTTCCCACACCCCCACAGCTCCCAAAGGAAGAAAATACTAGTGGCCCTCCTACTAGCTTGCAACCACATTTTCATGTGTTCATGAGTAATTTAACAGAATAAATGTGCTATATTCAGAATTTCTTTACCTAACATCAGTGATATCTTATCACTTCTCTTTTTTAATCTGCAGGAAATTAGACTTCATTAGTCTGGGTACTTGCCTCACAAAACTACATGTAATGAAACTATAATAGCTTCTGGGATCCAGGATGGCTTCCTCCGCTTTCAGAAAAACACTATATTCAGCTTCAATTAAGTCTAGGCCTGCATAACTGACAACCACAACCAGTCAACTGGTGAATTGATGGGAGGATCAAACTGATAATTTGGCTCTCTAGATATATTTTTGAAAAAAAAAATTAATTGATTTCTTTTAAAATGAGTTTTTTCAAATCCATTGAGTTACATTTTGTAGGTATCAGCTAGAATTTGGAATTGACTTCAATCAGAGGGGTCACGTGGAGGAGGGATTAATCTAATTCTATATACATGCAATAGGCACATATTATCAAATTAAATTATTTGATTAAAATTCTCCCATAAAACCAGAGTATCTTATTCAAGTGTTCTACCACTTACATATAGGGATTTGCCTTTGTGCAAAGAACATCCCTTGGGAGAAATATTTTGATCCAAAACAAAATAACAATCTCTCCCTTTCTTTTCTCTGTCCCCCAACCTCTGTGCACATGCATGTGTGTGCACACACACACATCTATGCATTTATTCAGCAACTAACATTTGGTGAAAGAAATGGTATATTCTTAAATTTACACATGAATAAAATGAGAATCATACAAGCTAAACTGACCTATACACTGTCACACAAAAACAAGTAGCAAATCTGAGATTTAAAGCATTGATGTTGTTAATTCAAGTCATATGTTTGTTCATATTACATAAAAACATCAAACAACAATTAGAATTAAATTGGAAAACTTGATGTTAAACACAATAAAAACAATCTTTTAAAAATAGTGTAATAGTTTGAAGCTAGTATTTTATGATTAAGAGCCAATGATTCTTATTACTAAAAGAATACTTACCATTCTAATGTGTCATTATTAAAGCATTTTTCCCTCTGAGAATAATTTAGTTTTATGAATATTCTAAACACTTCAAGAATCTCCACATGCTCCATGATACATTTTAACTTCAGTATCAAATGGAAATCAATTAAGGCTCAATAAATTTAGCTTTTATCTGAGGTCAGAATTGGCCCCAGGGAGTCATCCAAATCCTACATAGTGTTGACATCTAATTTTTATGTGCAGACAGAAGTAAAGATTTGGGTACTTGAGGATTCGTCAATTTATGCTGCATTTTCCAATCTTATTCCTATTCACTAAATTTATTATTCATTGGTATTGTTGTTTCTTAATAATGCTTATTTGTGTTCGGAAGAAACAAAATACTTGACATTAGAAAAAGAATTGATGATACGTAAATAATGACTATTAGCCCAATAAAGACATGCTGTCAGCAGAATATCTTCCATCTCTTTCTAACTTAATTGGGAATGCAATGCAGTGTGTACGTTATGTTGCTCCAATTAATTCAAATCATTCCTAATTGGGATCTCTTAAATAACTCCCTCCTGGGTCTAGAGAGGAAATTGAATCAAGCATTAAATCAGGAAGTCATCTTTATCTTTAAATATATTGTTATTCATAATCAAATATGCTGATATTGATGTTGCCAAAGATTAAGAAAAAAATCTTTTTTAGTACCTTGTAATTAAGGAAGTACTAGTTAGTCAAAATCGTGGTTAACTGATAGTGGTAAAAACCAATGAAATATTAAATGCATATTGATTACTGTGGGCAAATGGAATTGCTTACTTGAAGTATTTAGGATACAGAACTAACGATGAAAATACAAACCTATAGACAACAGGAGCTGATTTAATAACCACATGAGTAAAAATAGGTCTCATTACTGTGAATGATGTTGTAGAAATAGCAATATGTAGGAGACAGTATTCAGGGCAAAACATATAATGAGAAAGGAAGTTCAGTGTTGAAATAGTAATAATAATTCTGTGACGAAAAAAAGCAATGCCTTCCCAGAGGGACCCACAGTGGGAGAAAAAGAAATAAAGAAGAATGCATAGTCCATAATGGAGGGCATTCCTAATCTAACGCTCAGAGCACACCTGGGAAATTAAATTACCTTCTAGGTACCATATTTTCAAAAGGTATTGAGGAAGATAAAGGCTGTAGAACTGATGCCATAAAATAGTCAGGCAAAGGACCTGTAATTATTTGGTGTAAAACAGAAAACTGGGGTGAGATGGTCACTTTTAAATATTTAAAAATTTGTAACTTGGAAGAAATACACTTACATTATTCTTCCCTGCAATTCAGTTAGGAAACAATCCATAGGAATTAAATGGAGGCAAATTTAGCTCAATGTAAAGATATTATTTTTACCATTAGTAAAACTATCCCAAACAAATTCATGTAAAAGTTTAATGATGCAGTATGCTATAACCATTTAAGATGAAACCAAATAATTTCTTCTATCCCTACTGATTTCTTGCCATACTATCTTACGTCTTGAGAGCTTTACCTGCTGAAAGAGAGGTTTTTGGGAGTCCTGAGCCAGCTTGGAGAAATTTAACCAGAGATGACACAGAATGGCCATTATTTCAGCATAGCCCTTAAACTCCAGGGATATGCTAAGGTTGCTACAGCATGTTTGGGTAAGGAAGAAGGGAGGTAAGCTGAGGCAGAGTACCTACTTCAACCAAATATGTTTATGAGCACAGCTTCTACCGTGGCTTCTGTCAGTTCCATTTTGACTGTTGCAAGTCACTTCACCTCTCTGAGCTCAATTTCCTAAGTACCAGATAATGATGGTATTAGCTGATGTCGTGACTATTTGAGTTGGCTTGGGTGGTATCAGATGAGATATTGGTTGATAGGTAAGAAAGTTACTACATGTGACTGTGAGTTTACACATCTGAGGGTGTGCACAGGCTTGCTGGCTCTTCACTAGAACTATGTTATTTTCTACCTATGCACACAGATGTCTCTATTTCCCAGCATCCATGTGGCCTGAAACTGAGTTCTATACAAGAGAAAGATGGTATGTGCTATCCTCAGGTCTGGTCCATAGATCCTTCCCACACGATCCTCTTTGCTTTTTTTTTTTTTTTGTCCATTCTGGCTAGATAGGATGGACCCCTGGGGAAATTTGGAAATCAGGTGTCAAAGATTGAGCCTCCGGATGCAAAGAGTCATTTGGAGGAGAATAGCAACATTCATTTGTGGATTTATGTGAGCCAGAAATAAAGTGCAAATTTATCAATTCACTGATGTCTCGGAGTTGCTGTAGATGTTGTTATCCTAACTAATATGGAAATGAGTTAGAATGTGATATTGCCGGCCAAAACCTAAAAATGATAATCTTGACCTAGGCACTGGGGTGCAGATTACAAGGAAATTGATGTTGGAGTATGGGAAGATGGGGACCTATGTTATGTGACAAAATATTTAGTAAGTAGGTTGCCTTTGATGACTTTTAAATTGGACCGTGTTCATGCTAAGGTCTCAGCACTGAATACAGAGTTCGGAAGAGATGTGCATATCACGCCATTTCATAAAATTTCTATTATACAAATACAATAGAAGTTAATAACGTCTACAGCAGAGATAGTAGTAGCATTATTAGGATGTGATGGATTTTGATTATTAATTAGATTTGTTTTTAATATAATTTAATTATGTGTTTATTTTAAAATAATGACTATGACTAACAATTGGCTCACACAATTACTGAAAATTAACTAGTCAGTTTTTGTGATCTGATGTGAATCAGCTCAAGCACATAACTATATCTTCAACTTCGTAAGAATAAGAAATGAATTTTATCTGTTTAAAACCACTGGTATTGTGGGGTTTATCTGTGACCACAAGTAGCACTGAGCTAACGAATGCACGGGCTACATTCTTCATTCAGAAGGGGCATGTAATTTCAACTTGTTCACTGCTCCACTGGGTGATAGGGAGTCCCTGCTTTACAACATCTTTAATCTCTGAAATCTAAGGATCTTGTCTGTAGGTGGTATTTCTCCGGGCTCTAATAGAAACTTTCTTGCCTAAGTGTGTATAAGATGGAAGTGTGATTGTCAAAATCCAAGTTTAGTAGCAAAATTGACATCTAGTAATGTAGAGTTAGATGCTTTTTCATTATCACAAAGCAACAGGACCACAATGCTTAAATTCTGTGAATATTGTCCACATAGATAAATCAGGGGCTGCTGTAGTAATCTCAGAGCAGCTAGCAAACAGAGGAAGAAAGTTAGTTTACACACCAGACATATGTCCCTGAAAGATTCATGTCTAGTAGTAGGTGTACTATGACACTGAACAATGTAGCTTGATATAATCTTTGAGAATTTCTGTAACATTAAATTCTGAAGTTAAATCAAATAATTTTCACATTAAAAGTTATCCCTCTGGCCCTGGCCCGTTAAGTCCTGACCATGAACCCGCTTATTAATATATGGGAATCAAACCCAGCCAGGTCATAAAACCAAGCTATACATAAGAGTAAAAATTCTAGGTAATTCTCTTTGCCTTATTTTCTCCTTGCCTCTGTCTTCCCTTCAGTTTTGAAAATCATTATCTGATTATCCTTCACCTCCCAAAGTAGGATAATATTTCCCATTGCATTTTTTACCCCACCCAACTCCCATCCCTGTGTAACCATCCATTGGAAGAGGAGAAGAGGATGGCCTAAAGATTTGCTCCTGTCTTCTGCGTGCTCTCCACAGGAGCTGTGCCTGGTCCTGTTGTCATTGGAAGCTCACACTTTTCTCACTATATTAAGTAAAAAACAGCTCCTGTTGGCATTTTCTCTGATGAATTCTGATATGGTGTTCCCAGTGATAGTCCCCTTCTCTCTTCAACTTGCTATTTCCGCGTTTCCAGAATCAATATGCATATCTTGGATGCTTCTCCTGCTTTCTGGTAGGTGTCCAGTAATTTAATGTGCAGATCCTCACTACCAAAGGCTTCTAAGCAAGTGGCTGCTCACTGAGACATTGATACATGCCTTGGATAACCTTGCAGGGCAATGTTTTCAACGTTCCTCTTAACCCTTCTCATAGCAATGTCCATTCTTAAAATAATCCTGAATTTTTTTTCAAATCTACTTTAAAATACTTTTTAGATAGGCATCTAAACTTCTCAATAAATCTGTAGTTTCGGTACTACATCATATTTAGCCTAACCTTTAAAAATTATACAGTTGCTTCTCCCAAAGAATTTACTTTCTTTGGGGTGTTTGTGCAGAGAGCTGGGCACATGGATAAACTTTTAAATTATCTAATCAAATCTGGCTTGGTTATCTCTTCAAGTTTGAGAAAGACCACCCCACTCAAAGGATTTTTTTTTTTAAATTCTGGTTTCTATAAATAGGTGCTGATTTTCTCTCCAACATTTACCAAAATCACTTCCCAAGGAAATTCCAACTTATCTAATTGTAGGCATACTATACTGGGTAAATCTTAATTCTGTGTTCTATATAGAGTGTGTCTTCTCTACAGAGTTTCTGTGCCACTAGGAATATATTTTTTGACAAAGTGTCTCTGACTTTACTCAAATTTCTCAATTTGACTAGCAATTTGTCCATCGTAGTAAGGGTGCTCTTTTGCAGCCGAAAGTGCTGGGCCATGGGAAGGCCATTCCAACGAGCATGAATGTTTACAATTACTGATTACTGAGGACCCTCTCCCTCTTCCCCCTATATAATATATGGACAGCATATAAAACCATGGGTGTAGACAAGGTAAATTTCTTACTTCCTGGAGACAACTGGGCATCTATTCATAGATATTTGCCTTCTGGATTGCAATGGTGTTATGCCACCTGCCTCTGGGAGTATTCAAACAAAATTGATAAAAAGACCCATGGGTCTTCCTGAAGCCAATTTGGGGCCATTCTGCTTTCTCAAGAATGATTGCTTCCTTCTTACAGAACTGTTCTTTGGGTGGCCTTGGACCAACCCAGTTCCCCGTTTTGCTTGTAGGTTTCAAGAATAACTAGAATGTTCTGGGAATGTAAAATCCGGAGGTAAGGAGGAAGTGGCTGGAATACTATAGGCTCTGTTGCAGTTCCCTCATCTTCCCAGAACAGGGTGTTCTTCAACAATTTAGTCCAGTGGTTAACGTGACCCTGAGGTGTATAACTTGGGGTAGGCTGCCATTGAGAGTCCCTCCACTGTGGTGTAATTGGGCATGCACAGCAGAGACTTGATCCACCCTGGGTAGCTTTCCTGAGCCTTGGGAGACTGGCTTGTGGTGCATCCTAGGCTTCTTTTGTCCCTCATTGCCTATCTGTAAGTGATAAATCTGCTTCCTATAACTTGTGCTGTATGTGAGTATTCTGTTTCACTGGACTCAGACAAATTGGTAATCAGCGCACCGGGAACTTGCTTCACATTTCTCAGCATCAGCGTTTCGAAAGCGTTTCTCTACTAACTTGTTTCTCAAAAACTTTTATCTCCCAAAGAGCAATCATTCTCCCCATCTCTTATCACTTTCTGGTCAGCCAGATCATTCGGATTCCTCAAATCAGATTCAACTCAAGTCTTGTGTTCCCTATTAAAACTTTCAGAATACGAAGCATTGAAATGGTAGTGGGTCAAGCTGAAGAGTTTACTCCTATTTAATTGAATTCTGGTGTTTATTTGAAATAGGTTTAGCTCAGTGATTGAAAATCAAACTTTATTTCAAATACGCCTTTTGCTTAATGCTGCAGAATTGCATTTTCAATGTTGGAGAGAGGTTTATAGAGAAGAAGAACCATGTCTAATGGGTATTAAAATGCAATTTCACAGACATTCTTGAAACAGTTCCTCTAATAATATTACTTCGCACTTAACTAATTTATTTGTTTAATGTGAAGTTAGCAAGAAAACTAAAATCAGAAAAATAAAAATAAATCTGGGCCACTTCCACAAAACAAATATATACAGGCACACAAAATTGGCTTGCATTTTTGGATACAAGTAGATTTTTATCAACATATTATTGCCACACAAAGACAATCACGGCTGTTTGTTTTTTAATACATTATTTTGAAAGGTAGGTCAGCATCACATTTCCTGCAAGGATTTGTTTTATTAAGTCAGTGATTGTAAGAGGGATTAAACCATAAGGGACTACTTCCTATATATAGGCCACATATTCATTTACATAACCTTTTCTGACAGTGGGGAACTTAAACAAATAATTTGGATATTTTTACACAAGGAAAGTAGTCAAGCAGAAACACAGGGAGATAAATATCCTCTAGAATTCCAATTCCAAAATGGAAATAAACAAAACAAAATATTTCCATGAGTTGTAAGTAAAATCATCTCAATACTAGCCAGTAGGTAGTTGGAATTGCTACATTACTTTGAGTCAGGGAAATACTAGGATGATGCCTAGAATTGGAAAATAACAGAATCTTTTCTTCTTCTCTAATGATATTAATTTCCTACACCAGAACATGAACAGAATGATATTCTTGACAAATGAATAAGAGAACTATACTCATTTTCACTTCAGCTAATATGTTCTATGGTGCGAAAAGTGGGGAGGTGATAAATCAGGCCACTTATACTATGAGTCCAATGAAAGTATTGTTTTCTAACTTCAGCCATGTTCCCAAGTGGCCAGGATCATGGATAAGAAATGGATGTTTTATAGTACACAAGGCTCATACGGGGGGCAATTTTACTTTCATTATCCAGATTCTGTACACATTCATCTTTAGCCTCCACTTCTACAGATCATATTTTGAAGAATTTCATTGGCCCTCTAATTCACCTTTTTGTTTACATGAGAACTTTTTTTTCTCAGCATTACTAACAGAGTGTTATTGTCTCTCATACTGAAGATTATTATTAACTACACAAGGTAATATATTTAATTACAAGAAAATATTAAAAAATTAAAACATTGAGCTAAAATTCATCAATATGTCTACATTTCTCATAACATTGACTACCCACTATTCCAGTTTTTCTAAGTTCCTTTATAGCTCCGACACCCTAAAATAAACATTTTTAGAAATGATCTCCTTAGCAGAGAGAATACAGGCTCTATTGTTTTCATAAACCAAGATACTGTATTTTCACAACTGTACCCAAGATCTTTGTTTGCTCTTTTAAACACATCACA
This sequence comes from Pongo abelii, assembly GCF_028885655.2. Classification (NCBI taxonomy): domain Eukaryota; kingdom Metazoa; phylum Chordata; class Mammalia; order Primates; family Hominidae; genus Pongo; species Pongo abelii. The sequence goes on from NC_071990.2 coordinate 142,375,143, forward strand.
TTGTTTGTAGGTATTGGTCTTGTGGTCTTCTAAAATCTCTAGGCCTTTTTAAGGCAGTTTTTCTTTTCTAGGTCTTCCTTTACTATACGTATTAGTCCATTCTCACACTGCTGTAAAGAACTATCTGAGACTGGGTAATTTATAAAGAAAAGAGGTTTAACTGGCTCACGGTTCCACAGGATGTACAGGAAGGATGGCTGGGGAGGCCTCAGGAAAATCACAATCATGTCACAAGGCAAAGGGGAAGCCTGCACATCCTACATGGCTGGAGCAGGAGGAAGAGAGAGTAAAGAGGGAAGTACTGCACACTTCTAAACACCAAATCTTGTGAGAACTCACTCACTGTCATGAGAACAGCCAGGGGGATGTCTGCTGCCATAATCTAATCACCTCCCAGTAGGCCTCCTCCTCCAATATTGAGCATTACAATTCGACATGAGATTTGGGTGAAGACACATAGCCAAACCATATCACCATACTTAGAAATTTATCATTGATTGAGCATGTTATACTTTTCAATTATAGTTTTAATGAAGAGGTCACATAGACTTCCATTTTTCATATGTACTATGTTCACTGTCTGTTAAAGTTGTGTGTCTCTTGACTTTTTGATGATTATTCTTTGTATGTCTTCCTCCAAAAGACACAACGATATCCATTTAATCTGGAAGTTTTGATCCACTGATTAAGAATCAACCTAATTGTCCTATAATCTAAGCTGAATTTCAGTCTAAACAGAGACTGTAACAGATTATTAAAGGGGAAAGAAATTTAGAGACCATTTAATCAAATACCATCTTTGAAGGCTAGAGAAAATTAGTCTCAGATAAATGAAATGGCTTTCTTTATATAGTTAAGCATTTGTGGAAAGTGAGCTATAACATATTTATTTGTAGTACTCTCTATATCAGGGAATATTTTCCCATATTTATAAACCAGATTTGTGAACTACAGTAATTAATTGTGGTTATTAAATTCAACTAACTTTTCTAGATTATAGGCTGCAGCTAATCAAGTTTTTATTACTATCACAGTCTCTTTAAAAGAAGAAATGATGCAAATACTTTATTTTCACCTGCTAATTATTATGTTTGTTAATGAAATAAATGCATTATTTCCTGATGTTAGGAGGGAGTTCAAGAATACCAGTTATAATTTTTTTTAGTATTTAGAAATAAATAAGTGTACTCTGGGGTCTGTATCAATCTCAGAACATTCTGAACTTAGAAACAGCTTTATCACAATATTGGCTGCTGGCTTAGTGGTTGGAAAAATTGTTTCTTTAAAGTTGAAAGAAGAAGCAAAGAAAGTTCATGATTTATTGATCTGTTTTTCTTGCTAGCTTGAAATAAGAGAATTGGTACCAATTCTCTATGCATATATTGATTATTATGTAAAAGGACCTGTAAGAGGGGCAGTTGAATACTGTTGAAAGTGGCTAAAAATGTTTCCGGACAAACCTTATGAGATTTTCATGGGGTTAATTTTATTTGAACACTACACTCTTGTTTTTGTTACTTTTCAAAGAAAAGGGAAGGCTAATTTAAGTCAGATACTGCTCTTTTTACTGTGAATACAAAAGGATCAATGATCTTAATGGGTTGATGGTAAAGCCTCCAAATTGAAAACTACGATAGCTGATTCACATTTCATAACTAGAATCTAATTCTCATAAATTCTTAAAGTTAATGAAATTAAATATTTAATGAATGAAGTTCCACTCAAAAAAATGTAGAACCACCATGCCCATACTTCCTTCATTTGAATCTTTCTTTGCATTGCTTTAAATCTAAGTCTTACAGACATTATTAACTCAATATCTACGGGGGGTATATAAAATGATCATTATCTTATTTTATAAATGATTAAAGCCATAGTAGTTATTTTTAGGAACTATTATAAGAAAACATTCCCAACTAGGAGAATAGAAATAAAATGCAGGTTTCCATCTGCATTTTCAGTTTTTAAAATCTCTTGATACATTTACAGATTTAAAAAGCATAAAAGTATATGAGGTACAGTTGAGTGGTCAGAAGATCACAGTGATACATAAAATAAATACGAACCTAGTAACTACAAATAAAGAAAAGTACAGTTTGGAATTATTCCCTCAAACACTAAAGTGACATTCTTATTGATGATGCAATTTTATTTTGGTAAAATTTCAAACAACAAAGTATGCTCTTTTTAAAATTTACTTTATAGTTGTTTTCTGGAAAATTTAAATTAAAACAGTACAAAGTATTTTGTTTATAAGTAAAAGACAATTTGGTTCTTGGTTCAAATAATACAGAGTCTTCTCACTCGACTTTGCATGAATAACTGACAAGAGGTCAAAAGAGTTCAAAAGGTCTTGCAGAGGCTGAAAAGTTTTTCTTCATGTTATATGATGAACTTATGCACTGCAGGACATCTGGTACCCCAACCATCCCCCAGTGAAATGTGTGTGGTTGCTCCCAATACACTTTTACAACCAAAAAATCCATATACATTTCTAAAGCATCATTTGATGTGGCTCCACTCCTCATAAAAACATTGGTTATATGGTATGCTATAGATTAGATACAATATGGTATATGAGTAAACATACAGAGGTAGTCACTACCAACTTATTAGGAATAGAACTGAGACCTTAAAGTAGAATTGAAAGAGAGGAAATTTTCAGTATAAGAAAAACTGAATACCCCAGAATGTAGTATGCTCCTGGTATGGAGGCAAGTGAAGCAAAAATGAATCACTTAGTAATAATTTGCAAAAAGTAATTCTTCCAGTGATTAATTAATTGAATGGCCACATTTCCTAGAACCAAGTATTATAGTAGAATTTTTCCAATTGAGAATTTTTGAGTTATCAATCCACAAATATTTCTATATCAATTTATCTTTTTCTGACATCACCCAGTTGTCATTTTATTGGATAATAAAAATTTCTTGCATATTTTGTATTGTGGGTATTGTTCATGTCACAAGATCAAAGATTTTATCAATGGTAGGATATCTTTCATATCCACAATGTTTTATCCCCCCCTTGTTTCTCTTAATGTTTAGATTTAGAAATATCTTTACAAATTTATGATTTGCAAATATGCACACACTTGAGGATTATTGACGTAGTTTAAGAGGAATTCTTGAATTTAGCTGTAAATTGATTATAAGATCACTAACATTTCAACTAAATTTCTCTTCTATTATAATTTCTTCCTTGCAGTGTTCTTGGTAATTATTTATGTGCAGTTGTCTTATATCCTCCTTTGGAATGATGATTGAGGAGTGTGGCTATGTCTAATTTATTGAATAATCATATTTCCTAAAATCTGTAGCTCCTTGTCATAGCACTTATGAATGCTCAATGAATAGTCTTGCTTGACTCACTAAACTTGATCGTGAAGCAGATTTGGCAGAGACTATGTCTATGTCTTTCTGTTAAGAAAATAATCAGTCAGGTCTGGCAAACTGTGAAGGGAAGAACAAATGAGACTTCAAGTTGAATGATTGTCATCATATATAAAAACTAGCCAGCCGACCGCTCTTTTTCTTTCATTTTCCCACTAGTTGTGTGATTGTCACATCACTGGACCGCTCAATGAACCATTTAAATAAATTGAGTGGTTAATTTCAGCAAGTATCTGATTGATTCAAATCTTTTTATTTACTTTTTATTCCACAAAATTTAAAGGATGCTGGAACTGATCACGTCATCAGATAAATTTAGCCAGACCTACATCTAGCCTGGGTCTTTGATGTCAGATCACTGAGAAACAAAAAGGAAAATTAAAGGAACCAGGGGCCCTAAAAGAATGGTCAGTGGTACCTTTCTCTTTTTCTTTCTGCTGATTCCTCCTTCTTTTTCCTACATTCCATTAACACTCTCCTTTTTTTTTTCTCCTCCTGCTGCTTCAGCATGTTGAAAGATAGTAAGCTATACATAAAATCAGATGCGCTATTGTGAACCCCTGCCAAGGATGCTGGATGAGACACACAGCAAGGCCTGGAGCGGTGGCTCACGCCTGTAATCCCACCACCTTGGGAGGCCAAGGAGGGCGGATCACGAGGTCAGGAGATCGAGACCATCCTGGCTAACACGGTGACAACCCATCTCTACTAAAAATACAAAAAATTAGCCAGGCATGGTGGCGGGTGCCTTTAGTCCCAGCTACTCAGGAGGCTGAGGCAGGAGAATGATGTGAACCCAAGAGGCAGAGCTTGCAGTGAGCCGAGATCATGCCACTGCACTCCAGTCTGGGTGACAGAACGAGACTCCGTCTCAAAAAAAAAAAAAAAAAAAAAAGAGACACACAGCAAGGGAGAATAATGAAAAGCTTATGTCAGAAGAAAGCTTTGTCATTGTGTGTAACTGACCATTCGCCTGCCCATAAAGCACCACAGAGACACTTAAGTAGTATTGGGTTATTTTATTCCTAAGCATTGTCAAAATCACTTTTTCTCCTAAGAGGCTAGCAACTGAGGAAGTAAACAAGTATTTACTGAACTATTAAGATTATAATGATTCTTCTCCTCAAAAACATTAAAGAAGAAAAAAAATGTATTGTGCCGAAACAGAAAGGAGTCCAGGGAGGACAATGAAAAAAAGTTGTTTGTTTCCCTGTTTGCTTTTTTGTCTGTTTACATGCCCAAATGAAGCAATTTCAATGTGTTTCTTAATGTGGAAAGGGTGATCAAATCCATCTTATTTTACTCACTTATCTCTCTTACCTGCCATTCCTGAAATTTTGCACATTGTAAATATAAGTAAAAAACTGAAGTACCGATTGAAAAAACTAGTCTTCAAAATATAGTTCTTAAACACACTTACGTCAAGAAACTGAAAGGTGAATGGTCTGACAGACATTTTTATAATCTCATTTTTTAATGAAGAAGCAAAAAAGCAATCTTTGAAAAACAGAACAATATAATTTTAATTCATTTTGCGTTAATGGCTGAAGACCAGAGGCAAAATAAACCAAACAGGAAGAGAAAATAGTACATATGGGTAATATGACTTGGATAATGCTACTAAGAAACCATAACTTTTGACTTTAATAACTTTAATATGATTCAATTTTCAATTTTAACATTATAATGACTCACAATCCTAATTATTACTTCTTTTCTGCATTTCACATTCTTTCTTCTTGGGATTGTTGCTAACACTATTTCCTGGTTAGCACATTTACTTTATTTTTGTCTCTTTTAAAAACATGCAATCAACATTTCAGCATAATAATTTTCCAGCTGTATTTTGCATTCTTTGCTCAGAAATGTTTTTAGAAAGAATGCTAAAACTCTCAACATTTCATGCACTAAAAATGTTTCAGGAATTGTATTTCCTCAAATTTTTCATATGCATGTATAATTTATTTTAAATGGACAACATTATCAAAATACTAAGCATATTAAAGAGCATATCTTGTTCTCTATGTCTCAGTTTTCCTAAAACTTAGATTCTTTGTAAAGAAAGATAAGCTTTATTGCCTGTGTCATAAGAAATAATCATATGCATTTTTTGAAACCAGAAATAATCATCAAATATCTTTAAAAATTTATCTGTGGAGTCTATTAACTAGTGATTCTCCATCAGATTTTCCTTTTCAAAAAATTGTTAAGGCAAACGTGTTAAATGTGTTTTTATTTAAATAGCAGAAATGTCTGTTACACCAAAATCTTACACGGGACCCCATTTATGAAAAAGATCCAAATAGACTTGAACTGAATGGGTCAGAGGGCTGTGTTCTGCTACATAATTTTCTACTTGCCTCTGCAGCAACTTGTGGAGATCCAAAATTAACCCAAGTTTCCGCAAAACACTGTTGGAAAATCAGAGTCAGTTGCCAAACTTAAAAGCATTTTGCATTTCCTTGGCTTATAAACCAAGAAAAGGAGCTTTGCTTTCCACTCCTGTGCCTCAAACCACTCACCAACCCACCCAATCCATTCTAGGCTTCTACAACAGTCTGTATTTATCTCTCACAGCTCTCGACATATTTCAGACTTTACTCTTTATATGCTTCTTTCCAGCCAGTTTGGCCTCTCCGTTAATTCACAGACTATAATTCTCAAGATTTTTATATCCTCATTTGCTAACATTATCTTGGGCAAATACTAAGTACTCAGGAAACATTTGCTAAATAATGAATTGAAGAACCAACAAATGATCATTTAAATAAATATATAATTTAAGAATAAATTAAATATACACTGATCAGTAGAATAAAAGGTATAAAATAATGTTTAATAATACCAATTTGCCATTAATAATCTATCTGCATCCTATCTAACCTTTTTCCACATCTGTAGCCTCAATAAAGAAGCTTCCCTCCTTATACCTAAACAAATCCCTTTACCTATTGCATTCTGGTATCTTTCCATGTTCTCAGGAAATTTTTTGCTACAGATTGTTCTTCCTTTCTTTATTTTCAACCTTCCCTCCACTGATTATTTCCCTTCAGAAAGTAAAAATTCTCAAGTTTATCCAAAAAAAAGAAATATCTTATTTTAACTCCATCATCACTTCATCTCTTACCATTCCCAGTCAAATATGTTAACAGTTCATGAAAAATATAATCTACTCTGTTTCCACCAATGTTTTATGTATTCCTCAATCTGCTGCCCATTATCACTACAATGTGTCACTTTTGCCAAAATAAAATGAATAGTAACAAAAGTGATGATGATAATAACAACATGTTATGGTTTCCCATGTACCAGGCATTGTTCTAATTAGTTACATGTTTTAATTTAATACTCCATAAGAACTGACACTGAAATACACACAGCTTAACTAGATAACACAATTATTAGTGGTAGAGTCAGTATTTGTGTCCAGTCAGTAGGCTTCAAAACCCACACTTTATAACTGCTAGACTCCAGAGACTGTCACCAAAAGTTATTAAACAATTCTGGGACTTCTTTCCCAGTCTAACATTATTGATTGAATATTTCTTCCTTCAAAAAATATTCTACTTCCTAACTTTTGGTGAGATGTTCTTCTGATTACTTTTTTCTTCCTTTGGTTATTCTCTTAATGTTTTTTCTCCCTGAACATTAAATGTGGGTATTTCTCAAAATTATATCCTATGTTCTCTTTTCTTATTCCACCTACTTTTTCTTTGAGAGCTAATTCCTTCCAGTGGCCTCAATTACTGTCTCTGCATTAATAACTCAATAATCTTTATCTCCTATTCATTTCTATTTACAAAACTAAAGATATATATATAATAACCTTTAAATATTTGTACTTTGATAATCCATGGTCCTCAAATTCTAAATGTCCAAAGCTGAGTAATAGACACCAAAATTTAAATGATCATGTTTAAAATGTTTAAAAATACACAGAACTAGCTGAAACATTTCAAGAAAGAATGAGAATGTATGGAAAAACAAATGAAAATTATAGAGATGTAAAATGGAGAAAGAGCATCATGTTTGCTACTGGCTCTTAGAAGAGACAGAGGTCCTAACCATGGTAGTGTCAGATGACCCTTCAGCCCGAGATACCTATCACTAACTGGGTATTATCTGACCCACAGCCAAAAAGTTGTTCAGGCACAGCAGGAATATATTATCAACTAAAAATATTTACATATAAGAGACTAGGCTCAGGCATGTCTGAAAGGTACAAGTAAATTGAGCAGGTAGATCATACTTTCTTGATACTGACTCCTGCTACACTAACCTCTCCTTTCACCATTGTCTAAGCCTTCGTGTTCTTTACAATTAGTTGAATGAGAAATTAAAACTTGAGCCTAGTTAAAAGATGGATCTACATGATATGATCCCATCCAGAAGTAGATGGCTGAGAAATTACAACCCTCCCCAGGGGTGATTCTGAAGCAGAGTCATAAAGGAAAATCCTTCCAGTGGGCAGAATTTTGAACGGTACAATTTTATTTTACTTTCATTGGCCACTCTATTTGGCCAGGAATAAAAATGTGCTCTGATTCACAGGCAGTTGCTAAGACTTTGGCTGAAAGGTCAGAGACTTGGAAAGAATAATATTGGAAAATTGGAAATCTAGGGAAGAGGTATGAGGATAGAGCTTTCAGAATGAGCCCAGATTTGAAGATATTTATATCTCATATGAATAAACACTAAGGAACATCCATTGTAGAGAAGGCTGTCAATAATCAAGTGGACAATGACACTGTGAATATCAGTAAACTTCTTTCTCAGGCAACCACAGTATTTGCCCAATGGGACTATAAACAAAGTGTCTATACTGTCAGGAGTAAGGCTACTAATGAGTTTAAAAATACCTTCTTCCTCTTACCAAAGCTGACGTTGCTACTACTAATGCTAAGTACCTAAAATGTCTCTAGCAGTAACCAGTGCTGAGACCCAGTTATGACACCATACCCCAGGAGTACCATCAGGCACCTGATGGCAGGTTGATTACATTGGACTTCTTCTTCACAAAGGGAGCAGAGATTCCACCTCTCTGAGTTATGCACTTATTCTGCATACAGACACAGATTTGCTTTATCTCCCAGTAATGCTTCTGCCAGCTCTGCCATCAGCTGACTTACGGACTACCTATCTACCATCATTATATGCTGCATAAAATTGCTTCTTATCAAGAAATTTATTTTATAGAAAAAGAAGTGAAGCAATTGGCTTATGCTCATATAGTTTACTTGTATTTGCACATACCTGAGAAGTCACTGGCTTAATAGAAAGATAGAATTGGCTTCCTGAGGACTCAGTTATAGTGACAGTTGGAAGACAATGCTAAACTCAATCAGAAACCATTTTATGTTCCTGTCTCCTTTATTGCCGGAATACATGGGTCTGAGAATTAAGGAGAGGAAGTGGGAAAGACTCCTCGCTAGTGTACCTAATAGTCTATTTGTGAAAATTTTGGTTCTTGTATCAAGAACTTTGAGTTCTGCTAGTGTGGAATTCTTTTTTTTCCTAAAGGAAGACTGCTACTACTCAGATACACATTGTTTCCATTGAATCGACACATGAGAATGCTTCCTGGACATTTTGTGCTCCCTATGTCATCGACTTAACAAATACAAAAAGTGGTTATTCTTCTGGTTTATTATATTCATAATTATATGAATATGATTATATATTATATTCATAATTATATGAATGATTATATATTATATTCATAATTATATGAATATGATTATATATTATATTCATAATGATAATGATTATGAAGCTGAAATAGATTTGCAGTTTTACAATGGAGGCAAAGAGGAATCCATGTGGAACTCCTGGGAGTCTCTAGGGATACCTCTTGGTACTTTCATATCCAAAAGTAAAGATTAATGATAGAATAAACAAGCAAAGAACGTAGGACTTTTGAAAATAGCCCTTTCAGAATAACAGTTTGGGTTACCCTACCTAACAAAATCTTGGCCAGCTGCAGTATTTTTCTGAGAACAAGGGAATATGGCAAAGCTTGTAGAAGAAAAGTCATAAATATTAATAACAGTCATGACCAGTTATTAAAATGTGAACTATAGTTAATTTTACAGTTTCTCCTTGTTACATGTATATGTATTAGATTACATTAATTATATTCTCTTCTTTCCCATTTTTCTTTTTATTTTATATACAATGTATTGGTGGATAACTTTATAATGTAGTCTTTAGATAACAATATTCAGTGGGATTGTGACTGAATTTGATTAGTGATGAATATAGCAAATGATGGGCTGTTAGGACCATGGGCCTCATCATTCTGGTGAAAGAAAAAGGACTTTGCACTTACATAAAGGATAACAACTTTTTATTAAATGGAATTATAGAGTTGTTTGCTTGCTGTATGGAAACTCACACTACATGAAGGATGTATCTGGAAGATGAAGAGGTGAAGGGATAGATTATGCCCATTCTGAAAAATGACTCTCATCTCATCATTCTCTCTTCTTTACCTTTCTTTGTGATACTAGAACTGAATCTAATAGACATTCTTCCTTTGCTAGCTGGTTTAAGACATTCCTGGAAGGACACTGTGAAATGAGACAAGTAGAAAAGAGCTTTCTTCTTCTATCTGCTGTGCTGCTTTTCAACGTGACAGCCAATCCAGAAGCATGTGGCAAGCCTGGTGGCACTCACACCAGTGGTTCATACGGACAAGCTGCGGTCAACATTCAGGATGTTTTCTCATCACCTAGCAGGCTACTGCTGTACAACACCTATGACCATGGTCTCTGGAAAGATCTTCACTACCACGTCCACTTACTTCAGCATATTTCTTTACCACTAGCAGTCTGCATGTTCTTGCCCTTGCCAAAAATACCTGAATCTCTATTAGCAGGGGACCTCATCTAAGTTCTTAGTTCCTTCCTGATTCACACTCTCTTAGCTCTAGAAGTGGTAGTTGTTTCCTGCATTTGTGACTTTAAAACCGTTCAGTATTCTTTTTTACCCCTTTCCATAGTTAACAAATATGTATACTGAATTTTTCCTGCTTTAATTACTAATATATTTTCTATTCCCTAACTGCATCCTGACTAAAACAAATACTAAAAGATTTTCTCAGGCAGAAATAAAAAGATTCCATAATGGAACACACGAATCAAGAAATAAATGAGAAACAAAGGTAAAAGTAAATATAAATATGAAAACTTATTGACTGCATCGTCATGTCTTCTGAAGTTTATAATATGTAACGAAATAAAATGCATGGCAATAATATCACAAAGGGTAGGAGAATTAATTCAGTCAAATGATTCTTATATTCTTGCATTTTCCAGGAAAAAGTTAAAGTACTAATTGCATTAGATTTTAATGTCAAGATGAATAATGTAATAGTGAAGATAAGCCCTAAAACTATAGTATATCTAAGTATAATTAAAACACTAATGGAGAAGAAATATTGAATAATAATGGTACTAATAATAACAATGCTGGTCATTACAGAAATAGCTGATAAAGTAGTGGAAAACGGGCAAACATATGAAACAAAAAATCAAACATTGACAGGATGTTAAATATAAGCTAGATACAATAATTATTATATTAATGGTAAATGAATTTTGAAACTCCAAATAAAATACACATATCATCACATTGGTTTAAAGTAAAATCAAACCCAATTTCATACTAATTACTGCACAAACTAAGATACAGAATTTTACAGAAATTAAAGAAAGAGTAAAAAAACAGAACAAACAAATATTATCCAAAATAAAGCTGACAGTTTCAATTTTTTTAAAAGGGATATTTCAAAATGATAAAAAATTTTAATTCTAAATTTTCATGGACTTATTTACATTCTCCTAGGATATATAAAGCCAAACTTGATAGAATTTTTAACTAGGAGAACTAGATAAATCAATTGTCATACTGGGAGAATTTAAAATGCCACTGTCGCTATCTGATAGAAAAAAAAAGATCTATAAAAATGGTGCTTCCTATAGATATTTTATAGAAACCCTTTATCAACTTAAAGACATTCTTCATGCCTTAGCTATCCAAGCACTTTAAAAAATCATTATACATAGTGACTTCTGCTGAATAAATTTTCTGTATATTTTGAGATGATAATATTATTTCCAACTTTAATGATTTTATGTAGTAAATTAATGTTTTTTCACTGATGTTAAACCAACCTGGAATTCCTTTTATGAACTCAATTTGATTGAAATGCATTGTTTTTAATGCATTGATGAATTAGCTTGTTAATTTGTTTATGGTATTGCATCTACACTCATAAAAGTGATTGATCAATATTTTTCCTTTACTGTCTTTGTCTAATATTACCATTCTGTTTGTCCAATAAAATGAATTAAAAGGTGTCCCTTCTCTTCTCTTTCCTGGGAGAATTTGTGTAAAATTATAATTTTTATTTCCTTCCAGGTTTGAAAGAAGTTCTCTAAGAAACTTTCTGGGACTGACACTTATATCTAGAAATATTTTCAATAACCAATCGCACTGTTTAAATGATTATAGAACTATTCAGTTTTGTATTTCTTTTTGATTAGATTTTGGTGAATTTGTTCTATTATGATTAATATGTTATAGTTTTATATTATGATTAATATAGTTTTCTATTATGTTATTTGCACTTATCTTAATCACATTCTACTTTGAGTTATTCTAAATTCTTTTTCTTTCTTTTTTTTTTTTTTGAGATGGAGTCTAGCTCTGTTGCCCAGGCTGGAGTGCAGTGGCATAATCTCAGCTCACTGCAACCTCCACCTCCCGGGTTCAAGTGATTCACCTGCCTCAGCCTCCCGAGTAGCTGGGATTACAGGTGCCTACCACCACGCCCAGCTAATTTTTGTATTTTTAGTAGAGATGGAGTTTCACTGTGTTGGCCAGGCTGGTCGCAAACTCCTGACCTCAGGATCCGCCCACCTTGGCCTCCCAATGTGTTGGGATTACAAGTGTGAGCCACCGTGCCTGGCCTCTAAACTCTTCATGTTGTTGCTTAACTCACTAATTCTGAGCTTTTCTGCATTCTATACATTTTTACCTAGTATTTTTATTTGATTCAATTCTCAATATTTTCTAAATTTTATTATGATTTCTTCTTTAGTTGATGAGTTTATTTGTAATACAGTATAATATTCCTAAGGTGCTCAACTGGATGGACACAAATTTAAATTTATCTACATACCACTAATTTAATCCATGTAACTACCACTCAGACCAATAGATAAATGATTTACAGTGTCCCATAAGTTTCCTTAAAGCCTCTTTCCAGTTGATCTCATGCCTCAATCTCTCCCCACACCAGTATACACTCTTTGGTATCTAACTTTTTTCATTTATTATCTCACTGCTGAGATTCGTCCATGTTGTTTCACGTACCAGTAGTTCAATCTTGCAGCTGCAGAGTATCACGTTGTATGAATGTAGCACAATTTATTGATCAGTGTTATTGTTGATGAATATTAGATTATTTCCAGCTCTTTGGCTCTGAGGTATTAATCTTCTATGAACATCATTGTTTATGTATTTGGTAAATATGCACTCTTTTCTCTTGGAAATGAAATGGAATTGTGGAATTCCACCTGAACTGGGAATTGAATTGTAGATCTTTTGGAATATAGAATGAGAGTAAATATATATTGTGATCAGATAATTTATTCTATATGTCATAAAAATTCCTTGTCATTTGTTGCTGCTAGCTTTATGAACTATTACATTATCAGTTTTCATGAATGTTTTTTGAATAGTCTTCAATTGTGTGTATTTCCTACTTGATGAGTGACATTAGTTCTGTCCTGTTAATTATGCTGGTAATGTCTGCTGTATTCATTCTGATTATTTTTGTCAATTTCATCCATTTCTATAATGTGTATTTAAAAGCATCCACTCAATTTTTAGATTTGGCCACATTTTCTTAAAATTTTGGCAAATTTTTCATTAAATTAAGTTATTTAATAGCTGTATTCAATTTTAGAATTGTTCAACTTAGATGTGAATTAAATCTTCATGTAGTAATCCTTTTTATCTTTAGTTATCATAATTTTGTGTGGTTTTTAATCTGATATTAATTTAACTACAACAGCATCATCTACTTAGTTTATGCTTTACACATATATTTCTAACTTTTGAAATTTAATTTTCCATTCCTTTACATTTTAGGCTTGACTCTTGAAAACAGTATATCCATATATTTCATATTTACAACAGTCTCAACTTCATTTTTGAAAGAAGGTTATTTCACTTATTTCGCTTTCATTTAACGTGATATGCTTACATTTACATATATTACAGCACTCATTCTCAATCACTTTTTACCTTGGAGAAAACCTTGAAAATATTTACATGTCTCAGGGAACCTCTGCAAAAAAAAATTGTTATATCTACATTGCATATTATATTAGCATGAATAATAAATTTTAGATACATTAGTCCAATAATAGTTGCCTCTTATTTTTTGAATAGAGAATAATCTATTTTCTGCAGATCTGTTTACGTTGGACAACTTATTATCATATCATTTTTTGTATATTTTTCTCTACCATCTACTAAGGTAATAGTATATATTAAAAAAACTCAAATTTTTCTTCCTTTAAAAAAAATTTCACCTCCTACTTATTTTTTCACCTCAATTCAGGTTTTTCTGAAAGACTTAACATAGAGTTTTACTATACAGAGTTCTAATAAGGATATTACTATAAAGTATGTGAAAAAGTTTTCTTTTTTCTTTTCCCCTTATTAAAACCAGAATTAACCTGTCAGCCAAACTTTCTTGAATAAAATCTGGTATTAAGCTTAATTTACCTTTCTGCCCATTAATTTCTTTCCTTCCTTTTCAAAATGTGTAACTCATAAAGAAAATATATAAATGGTGATTCTAATTGGATATTATTTGATGTTATTACAACATGAAATGGGTTGATATGGTTGAATGATAAAACTACTAAAACTGTAAACCAAAGACATATGATTAAAATTATGGCCTAAAATATAATTTAACATATCTTTGGAAAAAATATTTTCTGAGTGATATGTTTAGACTCAATATATCAGTTATCAAACTGTTATGCACATGTGTTGGTTACATAAACTTTTTCATAACTCTATATATGCCTAAAAGTTATTTTGGAATCAAATACAAATAATTAAATTTATATGAAAACTGTGCTTACATTTCTTTGCTAAATAGTGACTCAATGCTGGTTCAAACTTGCAATAAACACACATTAGTTTCATTTTAAACTGAATGAGACAATTTCTGTAGTTGCTCCCAATGCCTTTTTAAACAAGTAGAAGGCTGCATACACATGTTAGAAGTTAAAAAATGCATCAAAGTATTCAGTGCCTTCTGACTGGAGGGAGATTCTTTTTCTTCTATAGAAATGTAGAAGGTGTCTAGAGGCAGAATAGTAACTCTAATCTTGATTGTGTGGTCACACTGCCCCTCGTTAAGTTATTCCTCTTTTTTTTTTTTTTGAGATAGGATTTCGCTTTGTCATCCAGGCTGGAGTACAGGAGTGCAGTGACATGGTCTTGGCTTACTATAGCCTCAACTTCTCAGGCTCAAGTGATCCTCCCACCTCAGCCTCCAGAGTAGCTAGGACTACAGGCACACACCATCGTACCTGGCAAATTTTTGTATTTTGTATAGAGACAGGGTTTCGCCATGTTACCCAGGCTGGTCTCCAACTCCTGAGCTCAAGCAATCTGCCTGTCTTGGCCTCCCAAATTGTTGGGATTACAGGCATGAACTATGGCTCCCAGCCTCTTCCTCTTCTTTCAAAGTTAAGGTCTCAGGCTGAAAAGAAATTTCAGAGAAAGTGTTTATTATTCTGCTATATACTTTGAGTTGAGAGGGAAGAAAAGTACTGTTCAGTATTACTCTGGAGTTCTCTAGATGATTTTCAAAAAAGTTTGGGCTTTGCTCGTGTCATTTCTCAGTCTAAGCCCAGGTAGTGGTAAAAATATTTCAAGATTCTCTTTTGTAAGATTTTTTAAATGCAACTGATATTTCTAAATATGTGATTTTTCTCATTTAACTACAAAAATCTTGCATTTAAAGTAAAAAAATATATATATCCAGATCCTTGCAAAGACTTGTTAAACTAGATCATGTGATGAAAATGTCTGCCAATTAAGTTGGTTTCTGCAGCGATTTTTTGTCTTTAAAGTGCTCAGCAAAATTCGGCCTACATTTTTTTTTGACAGTGCTTCTCTAATTCTTCTTCAGCTGAAACATCCTATCGGGAACTTTCTCCCTCCATTAAGCCACTGAATTCCTTTTTGCAGCAGGAGGGGGTGTGTGTGTGTGTGTGTGTGTGTGTGTGTGTGTGTGTGTGTGTGTGTGTGTGTGTGTGTGTGTGTGTGTGTGTGTGTGTGTGTGTGTGTGTGTGTGTGTGTGTGTGTGTGTGTGTGTGATGTTTGCCCAGGTTTTTATACATTTTTAAAAGATTCTTAAGCAAGCTGGTTTGGGTTTAATAAAATTGACCATTTTTTGTGGTATTCCTGAACTTTTATTATTATACATTTTTAAAAAGATTCTTAAGCAAGCTGGTTTGGGTTTAATAAAATTGACCATTTTTTGTGGTATTCCTGAACTTTTATTATTTCCTTTCCATGACTTTCTTTACACTAGCACCAGTTTGTGAACAAAGTATTGTTTGATGACAGTATTTGGACTTGGGCTTACTACAAGAGGTAAAATCTTCAAGGAGCCAACTATTGATGGAGTACCTAGTGCAAATGCTAATACAACCCATTGAAGATAGAACTTCTGTTTCAGATATAAAGATAAAACATTAAATATATCTAGTCCTTTGCTTGTTTCAGACCACTCTTTGCACAGGGAATGTTACCGCGAATTTTATTATAAATTACAAATATTACAAATACTACAGAATGCCATTTATTGGTGAAATCTATTCATCAACTTGGATATTAGGGTTCTGGTTTTTCAGTTTATGACACAAAACCTCTTCAATATATTGTAACATATCATCAATGCCTTGATGATCATACTCCTTAAAAGCAGAAACTTTTCAAATTTTTCTTCAGCATCTTTTCTCAGCAATTATCTCAGTGTATTTTCACATGCTGGCATTATTAGGTTTTGACCATTTGTGTGACTTTTCCAGACAATATTTTCTGCTGATACATAACTTACATCCTTTTCACAGGATGTACTTTTCAACAAACATTATATTTTAGATTCTAATAGTTATATAGAACAATCAGTACCATCATTTATCCAATGACTGTGATTTGAAATTAGTGTCTTTAATTTTCCTGGAAATAATGTTGCATTTTGAGTTTGTCAGAGAAGACAGAAAGGCATATGCCAGGTTGGACTATCAGCTCAAGTAAAATTCACTGAGAGATAGATTTTGTTGGAAAAGGAGATTTTATGTGTCCCTTTCCACACCACTACATGGCTCAGCAGAATGTAAGCCTTCATCACTAACGTTATCAGAATTATCCATTGGTACCAGCCTAACATACTCCTCTTCCATTTCATACCTTATCTTAACAAATTGTCACATTGAATCATCAGACACATTCATAAATCCAAGGGCTAATAAGATACAAAATAGAAGGGTATAATATAAAATGAAATGAGAAATACTGAAAAAAATCACAATATGATTTACCTCTAGCCTATAATCCAAGTTTTGTAATGTTTTTCAGGAGAGAACTTGCATTTGATTACCTGAGACCAACTGAACTTAATTTCTTGCCTTAAAACTTTTCTTAACACATAAGCAGTGTTCCAGTTAACTCTGTTACATGTGGCAGATTGTACTTTTTAAACATAGCCACATATTCAGAATGCAATCTTCTGTAATAACTAGCTAATGTTTATCATCACATCATTCTGTTCCTTTTACCCAATGCCAAGAATGAGAAAGCCAAATTTCTTTGCTGTCACTTCTGAGGAGTAGGGGCTTAATATCTATTTAATCACTGTTTTTGAGGACTAATCTTATGAAGAAGTCTCTTATTTGATGTTTCCCCACAGTGTGTCATATGCTATATTGTATGCAGTCTGCAAAGAGGAAGAGTTGAACTTCCATTTTTCCACAGAAATTGTTGGGGCTTGCATTAGGTTGTTCTTGCATTGCTATAAAGAAATACCTCAGACTGTGTATTATATAAAGAAAAGAGGTTTAATTGGCTCAAGGTTCTGCAAGCTTTACAGGAAACATGGTGCTGGGATCTTCTTGGCTTCTGGGGAGGCCAAAGGAAGCTTACAATCATAGTGGAAGGTCAAGGAGCCAGCAAGTCACATGGCCAGATAGGAGCAAGAGAAAGACAGAATAGGGGGAGATGCCACACATATTTAAATGACCAGATCTCATGTGAACTCAAAATGAGAGCTCCCTTATAACCAAGGGGATGTTCTGAGCCATTCATGAGGGATCGGCTCCCATAATCCAAATACCTCCTACCAGGTCCCACCTCCAATGTTGGGGATTACACTTCAGTATGAGAATTAGGCAGGGACAAATATCCAAATTATATCAGGGCTAAAAAGGTTCTTTTCATCTTTTTTAAATTAAAATAATTTTTTGGCATTGGTGAATTTCTTATCATCCCAGTGATGCTTTAAAAACTTGTATATGTTTGTGTCTTTGTCCATCTGTGCTGCTACAACAAAATACCATAGCCTGGTTACTTTATAAATAATCGAAATGTATTTCTCACAGTTCGTGAGGCTGGGAAGTCCAAGATCAAGGCACTGGCAAGTTTCGTGTATGGTGCAGGCCATTCTCGCTTTCAATAACGACACTTTGTTGCTGTACCCTCCTAAGTAGGCAAATACTTGTCCTCACATGGCTGAATGGTCAGAAGGGCAAGAGACTTCCTTCAGCCTCTTTTATAAGGTCTCTAATTTCATTCATGAGGACTCTGCCCTTCTGACTTAATCACCTCCTAAAGGCACTACCTTTAATACTATCACAATGCAATGAAGTTACAACATACGAAGTTTGGAGGACACATTTAGAACACAGCAGTTTGTTTCGGTTTCAGCATATCTGTTATTTCAATCCATAGGAATTTCCATCATATTTTTAGGAATAAAAATTCAAAAAGATCTTTCTATAAAGCAAGTATTTTAGTGTCGTTTCCACTTGAGTTCCATAGCTTGAAACTATTGTTGATGATATTACTCTTAAAGTCTAAACTCCTTTACGTGCATTACCAGGTCAGCTGTGATTTGGCCTCTGCCTGCCTCTCTTGTCTATTTTCTCCTTCCCCTTCAACGTACTCATACTATTCCAGCTTTCTAGGCTTCTTAAAACATGGGTTCCATTCCTTTGTTCTTCTTTTTTTTTTTATTTTTTAGTGTACTCCTACATAACCTCCATGTGTTTCTGCAGCACATTTTTTTTAGCAGAAACCCTTATCCAGAAGCTCTGCTTCCTCATTCCTCAACCCCTTCTGTCTACTTGCCGTCCTAAAACTTCACCTCTTACAGGATACAGCCAAACTGCATCATGTCTGCCTTGTTAGTTAACTGTCTCCAAAGTAGGAAATATACCCCTGGAGAGTGAGTTCACTGCATATTTGTACAGCATTTTTCCCTAGATCCCAGCAACAAGCCATAAATATAGAAGGAATTGAGTGTATGTACAACAAATAAATGAAAGCATCATAATATTATATTACTTATGATGGCCCAAAGAATGAGAGAGTGCGCGTATGTGGTATGTAAGTGTGCATGTGTTTGAGACGCTTAAAATCATTGTTCTTGTAAAAATGATTTCAAGGAAGATTTCCTGTTATAATTATTGACACTGAAACCTTTTAGCTATCTTTTCTGGCATGTAATTTAAGCAATTTGTTCTGTTTCTTGATTTAAAGTTATAATTATCATTATTTGAATTACTTGCTTTGTATCAGTTTTTACAGTATTCCTATTGTCATAAATTTAGACAATATAAATATTTATGTATCTTATTCCATGTTTTATGTCCATTTTTATTAATCTTTGGGGCCAACAATTGTAGTGTGTTCATGCCCATATTATACAATTCTAACTGCTACATTGAACAAACATAACTCATTAGGACGCAACTATTCAAAAAAACTATTCTTTTTCACTGTGGCCTGGAAATCCACCATAATATGTTCTTCCTCTTTTCTCTGGGAGAAATCTTAGATAGTCTTCATAACATTATTATTATGCCATTATTCTGGCACAATAAGTCTAACAGTCACCCTTATCTGAGGAAAATTCCCATCTTGTTAATTAAATTGCGTTTTGTAGTTGAGCCTTCATTTTCACCTCCCCAAGCAAAGGCCTTCCTCAAGCTACAACCGTAGTGAGAAGAAGGAATGTTGTCAGTTTCCTCTCTCTTTCCCCAATACTGTGCTAATGCTATTGCTACACTTCTTCACTTTCAGTCCCCAATTCCCATCCCACTCGGTTGCCTGGAGCTCCCCGTATGCAACAGGGGTGGGGAAGAGATGAGTAAGAGATAGTATATCAAATCCACTTTGAGTATCAAGAACATTAGATATCTCTATTAGTAAATGTGATAATAGAGAGTAAGAAAGATATAGAAAGGTGGGAAAGAAATTTCCTTGTGGAAATTTATATTTATGTATGTCATATTTTTGCCTAGTTTTGGCAGGTAGGAGTTTTCATTAAAGTCACCTCAAGTCTCTTCTTCTCTCACTTTTGCTTCCCTCTGACAACTGGCTTTATTATCAGTAAAAGATTTTCACTCAGCAGCTCCCATATCTCACAGCAGAAGTATTTGCCATCAAAGATAGGATCAGACATGCTACACTTGGTCCCATGTCCCAAAATCACAGTAGTCTTATACACATTGCAAAGGGTATAAATCTTAGAACCAATAAGTTGTGAGGAGGAAAATATAATTTTAAAAATGTAACTTCCATTGAACCACATATTTGGAGAGAAGAAAAGTGTTACTGCACAAAAGAGCTAAGTGAGATGTGTTAGGAATTTTAAGTGCAGAAGTCATTAACCGTTGTATGGTGATGGAAGTAAAAAGGAAATGCATTCTTTTAGGAAACAGTACCACATTTGGGGGTAGAGGTTTGTTGATTTTGTTTGGTTTTGATTAAACTTGTAGAAAAAAAAAACAATTCACACTGGCTTTCAGAAGACTAAATCTTTATGAAACATGATTTCGTTGAAATACATAAGAGATCTCAGTCATTGAAATCATTATTTTGATTTTAAAAAAAAGTATTTGGAGGCTGGGTATGGCAGCTTATGCCTGTAATCCCAGCACTTTGGGAGGCGAAAGCAGGTGGATCTCTTGAGGTCAGGAGTTCGAGCCAGCCTGACCAACATTAGCCCCAGGCGTGGTAGTGGGTGCCTGTAATCCCAGCTACTCGGGACGCTGATGTAGGAGAACTGCTTGAACCCAGGAGGCGGAGGTTGCACTGAGCCGAGATCGTGCCACTGGACTCCAGCCTGAGCAACACAATGAGACTGTCTCAAAAAAAAAAAAAAAATTATTGGAGTGATTTTGATCAAACTTACAAACACCTACCTAAATACCTAGACAATAAGAATCTTGTATTTATAATGCACAACATCTAGCCTTTGAGCAGTCTTCAGCATGGGTGGAGTCAATGGCTCAGCATTGTCATTAACAGCAGGTCCCCTTCTCTCCTGCTCCAGCCTTGACATTGGTTTTTCTTAAAAGATGGTGGCAATTTGGCTACAGCCATTTCAGCTAGTCCATAAAATGCAAAACTGATTCAGAGGCTGTGAAGAGCTTAATTTTGCTATGGTTCTTACTTAGACATGAAGAGATAATTTTAGAGAAACCCTCTCACTTCCGTTCATGCATTTGGCCAGAATTTGTTTATGTGTCTGTTTCTGATCATGCAGTAGCAAATGGTTTACAATTATTATGTTGTCCACATTCTTCTTGTCTGAGGTTACATGGACATTGATGAGTTAAATAAAATATGTGCTATTAAAATAAGAAATCTTTGAACTTTAGGCTGGGAATTTATTTTTTGAGTTCTTGTTTGAAAAAGTTATTAACTGATAAAACACACATTAGAATAAAAATATAAATATCAACCCTGACCACCATTGTTTCTATTGACTTCATTATTGGATTTTACTTCTATTGTGAAATAAAAAGAGAATTGGCTTTAATGCTGGTGTAAAAATAATAAGTTGTCATTTCCCAGTTTTAGAATTTTAACTGTGCTTTGTGATGTTGAGTCATTCCTAATGACCTTTCATATTACAAATGCAGCAAATATTCCAATAAATAAACTGAGCATCTGCACTTTGACTCATAAAATCATAAAAGCCAAAGTAAATTCTGAGATTAAAATGTCAGTTATCTAAAATTCTGATAGAAATTTAACCTACGAGTCATTTAAAAATAGCCAAAACCATTTAATGCCTACTTTTTACTATTAAATATATTTCATTTTATAGGTCACAAAAAAGTTTATGTTTAAATAAAATAAAAATATCAATTTTTAATTTAATCAATTTAATCGACTTGCTATCTAAACTGCTTTGCTTCTTTTAGGAAGTTTGTAAGAGAAAAAGGAAGTTGGCATTAGTAGATTCATCATCGAACACAGTATATGAAAGCTTGGTTATCATCTAAAGCTGAATGATTAACAGACATGAGTTTTTCCTGTACGCTAGCAATATAAATAAATGGTAGAAATAGTGTTTCATGATTTTGACAGTTGCTTCTGTTAATTAACAATTCATAATTTCACATGAGTAAATATTTTGGCTATTTAAGTTCTGCTGTTCACCTCTGTAACCATCTCTTGAAAATCTTTCCTAATGCTTTAAATGAATACATCTGAATAAAATAAATAAACCAGAAAAAAAGTCCCAAGGATCAAATTGTAAAATACATTTGTATATTAATAGTTAATAAGAAAAAAGCATTCCAAAAGCACGTAATTTGTATAGAACACTGTAGTATAGTGTGCTTTATACCATTTTATGTAATCTAATGGAGATAAACAGCTATAGGTCCAAAGGTGTTAACATGGCCAGAAGATGGTGAGCGGCCTGCATCTAAAACACAGGAGAGTGAAAATTTTTCTTATGCGTGAGTCAATTCATGAAATCTACTTTCCCACCATTCTATTTCCTTAACATTTTCAGTTTCTAAATTTCCAGTTTAGTGAAAGGCATGTTTTAATAGAGTATATTAACTTTTTTCCATGTACCTCAATGATGAGAATTAGAACTCTTTATCAAATAGTAGAAACATATTTGGATGCTACTGAAGTCAAATATTTAGTGAACTTAAAATTTGTCATGATTTACAACTACACTATAGAAAAACAGGATTTCAACAAGCCATTACGAATTGTCCTAGAAGGGTTTGGAAGTCAGACATTAACTCAATCTTAAAATGAGTTGGGAAGTGCAAGATTAGGTCAATTTAAAAAAAAACTATAGCACTAGTTGGAGTTGTTATATTGGCAAGTTGGCAGAGAACTGAGAAATATAAATTATATACAACTGATTTTTATTATTAGTGGCTGATACATTCTATAAATTTGCCGCAAACACAGAATCAGTCAATATTGAACCATTGTTCCTACGGGAAATACAGGTTATGGTCCCTCAAGCCTCTGGTTACAATATTTTTATCAACTGATTAATGCAATACATGACCTTATTTTTTTGTGTGTCTCTTTGTCTAAAGACAACTTATTTAGTATATATTGCTGATTTATAAACATTGACCTTATGTCTACAGCCCTGGAGCTCATTCTAGAAAGAAGTTAAGCTAACACATGTATTTTCTCCATAAGGCACATTCTTTTGTCTTCCTGTGTTTAGAAAAAAAGGGCCACCGTTTAGCAATATCCTTGGGGGACATTTTAAGCTGTGAAATCACCAATAAAAAGCAAAAATAAATGCCTAAAGTATGGCACTAAATAGATCACAAAAGGACACTTGTTTATTGTTTGTGAGCTGAAAAAGGCAAGACATCACTTTGAACTCAGCTGGAAATGTGTTTGTTGGACAATTCACTGGACTTATCTGTTTATATCCACAAAATTGATTTTTGTATTACAAAAAGTTTTACCAAGTAGACAACTTCACAAGTAGGGAATTTGTAAGTAATGAGGATTAACCTGTACATAAAAGGGAGGCAGAAAAAAAATGGTCATAATTTTTAACCTCCAGATTTTTAAATTCAAACTCATTACTACTAACAAAGATTTACAAATAGATTATTTACAGTTCAGCAACAATGCAGAAAAACAAAAATCACTCTATGTATTGCTCTACTTGCATAGACTTAAACCCCTATGTAGAGCTTAGCCAAGGTGATTTGAAAACTCAGGTTTTCAAACTTTAGCAAGCATCAGATTTCATCCAAAGGCCTTATTAAAACACGGACTGTGACACCCTCTTCCCAGGCCTAGCCTAGGGCTTGAAAATTTGTACTAGCCAGGTGACAGTGATATTCAGGAACTATATTTTGAGAACCACTGGATTAGATCAAGTATAGATCAGGAAGACCTTGTAAATCTACAGGACTTTGGCTCAAAAGAGACTGCATGGGCCTCTTTGGCCCTGTTCCTTTAGTTTCACACCTCTCATGAGATTGTGTTGCTCTCATGTCAAATATAGGAAAGTTAAGTAAAAATAAAGGAAAGGTCTGCAAAATAAAGAGCTATTCTATCTCAGTCTTGGAGCAGAATCCACCCTCCCTACGTTTCCCCAGTGCATGGGGCTTGTGTCACTTGGATGGTAGCCCAATTTTACTATATTAGACTCATGGTGGTGCTGAGAAATAGTCCAAAAAGGAAATGAAATTTCAAAGTTACTAAATAGTGGGAATTCAAAGCTGAAGAAAAGCCAAAATTAATATGCCATATGAACTCAAGAGGCTTTAATCTCTCCCGGACGCATTAACATTTCTATTTCTAAATATCCTAACACTATGGACTTTATAACAGTTCTCAGTTTAAAGGGTTGAAACACAGACTGAAGTTCTCATAATCAGGTATATAAGAGGGTACATAATTAAGTGCCCTCTTATATTATTGTAATTAAATTATATTATGATTTTACCTTGGAAACATCAACAATTCAATTAAAAAGATTCCTACAAAGAAATCATTAGTGCATATAATGTCAATACTGGAATTCCAAGTGAATGACAAGAAAATAGTTTATTTCTTACTAGAGCAAAAAATGTGACATGCAACCCCTTTTGGAATGTCTATTTGTCTTTAATAAAACTGATGTATGGTTAGCAATATAGTATTACATATGATTTTTTAAAAATATTTTCTTTTATAGGTCAAAGCCAGAAATGTACAAAGTATTACATGATTTTATTAGTATGGTCAGTTTTATAAAAATAGATTTTCAATATATAAAGAAATCACTCAAATCTTTTATGATGAATGGAAAGAGACTAGAAGAATCTCTGTAAGAAGTTCTCTGCTTATTGTGTCAAAATGCTTACAAGAATGGTCAAATCTGAAGATACTGTCAGGGTTTTTTAAGTATTTCAAATATGCTCAAATTTTTAGAATGCACAATTGGCAAATGTCTTTTGTAGCCTACATCAGTGGTGTTTGTTCACTACTTTTACTGTAGAAGTGTCTAGCATGTACTTCTAAAGACAAACTATGGAGCTTAAAGAATAGACAAAACATATTTCTGACAGGACATGGGAATCTCAGGCTCTGGGTTTGAGCTGCTTATTCTGGTTATTTTACTTGGGCTGTTTTTTCTATTTGACCAGGATGATAAATTTCCTAAGAGCCTTCTATCAGATTAATAGCAGAGAACCTGAGTCAGACTGCATGCATTTAAAAACCACTCCTGACTTTTACTTTATGGTTATCTCAGACCAGTTTATTTACATGTTTCTATCTCATTCTCTTTATCTGCAAATTGTGGGTGATAGATCCTACTTTGCAGTGATTAGAAAAGTACCTAGTGTATAAATAACACTCAATATCTATTAGTATAGTTCTATTTTATTTTGTCCTAAATTGATTAATATTTCTTTTTTCCTTGTTTTTTTTTTCAAATATCCAGTTTCAGATAACTATCAATCTTAATTCTCAAAATAATGGATTAAATTATTTCTCTTGAAGAGAGAGGAAAAAAAAATCTGCTCAGGCCATATATCTTTCCCCCAACTGAACTTGCTAATTTTCTCTGTAAGTTTGGGTAAGTTGATTTTTCACAGCACTGTTACAGAAACCACTTATTGCACTGCAGAGTATTCATGGAGCAGTTCAGCTTCTAGTGCTATTAGGGTACCCAAATTACAAGTCACTATAACTGTGACAGTGCACCTGCAAAACACTTGGCCTGCTAAATTACCTAGATCCTCTTCCTCTAATAGAATGTAAATAATTTTATAATAGTTTGAAGAAAACAAAAGCCTTTTTTGTCACCAGAGTCAATCTGACAAAGGTAATTTTGTCTATTACAGGGTTTTGCCTTCAATGTGAACTGATCATATAGCTATGTCATTGGAAGTTAATATCATGCCAACAAAGTCAATTTAAAGAGGTAGTTGTGTAGCAAACTCACCCAAGAACTTATAAGTACCAATAGTTGGCATGAAAAATACTACAGAATAAAAAATATATTAAAATATCCTAATGACTCAGAAGAAAATAAGTAGTTCTGTGGGTTATTTTGTTAAAGAATCAAAAAAACTGATGGACTAGCATCATAAATAAAAAAAAATATACCTAGACTGTGAAATAAAAGAAAAGACCCCTAAAGAGAAATCGGAATTAGGTGAAAAGACAACTGGTTAAGTTTAAATGAGAAATGTGGAATAACAGAAAGATTGTAAAGAATTTAAAATATAATATTTTGTTTAAATTGTATGTGGAGAGCAGAAAATTAAAACATAGACATGGCCAAAAATCCTGTCAGTAATGTAAGGTAGAGAAAATAGATAAATATTAAAATAATGAAAATATTAGAATGTAATTATGAGTGACAGAAAGTGAAGACCTACACTAAGCATTGTAGGTGCTCTGAGAAATAAAAATATTTGAAAGAGAAGCATCTTAAAATCTTTAATCAGTGAGCAATTATAAAGATCTTTTTCAAATTATTTTGTAATAATCTCTAGTTGAATTGTAGCAACAATATGAACTAGGTAATTATATGTCATGGAAATATCAAGGTTCATTTGTTGGGCTAGTATATGGGCAACTTACAGAAATACTAGAGGTGTGGTGAAAAGAAGGGGTAATAATGATATTAGCCACCTTTGTGCAGGATCTGCCTGTGCCAGACATTGTTCTGAGTACTTCACACACACTGAAATATTCAGTTTTCAAAACAACACTAATCCTCAAAATAACTATATTAGTCAGGGTTCTCCAGAGAGCAAGAACAACCAGGAGATATACAGATATGTATATCTAGAATGAGATTTATTATAAGGAATTGGCTTATGTGATTATGGAGGCAGAAAATTCCTACAGTCCACCCTCTGCAAGCTGGAGACCCAGGAAAGGTCATGGAATAAATTACAGCCTGGATCTGAAGGCCTGAGAACCAGGAATTCTGACGGTATAAGTTCTAGCTTAAGGGTAGGAGAAGACTAACGTCTCAGCTCAAACAGTCTGGCAGAGAGACATAATTCACCCTTCCTTTGCCTTTTTGCTCTATTCAAACCCTCAGCAAGTTGGATGATGCCCACTCACACTGGGGATGGCCAGCTGCTTTACTCAGTCCACCAAGTCAAATGCCCAATCCTTCCAGAAACACCCTTATCGACACACTCGGAAATAATGTCTAACCAAATATGTAAGCATCTTGAAACCAGTCAAGTTGGCATATACAATTAGCCTCACCTACATTTCAGATGAGGAAACTAAAGAAAAGATACGATAAGAAATTTGAGTAAGGACTGCCTAGCTTATGAATGGAAGAAGCTTGAATTTGTACCTGGCTTCTTGGGCTCCATCATTCATCCTTCTGATCAGAACTTGAACAAAATATTACAAGAGGGCACGCATTTTTCTATAGCATCCTCTGGCATCTGAAAGAATGTTTGACACATAGTAAGCCCTCACTAAATGTTTTCAGAATGAATAAATACATATTTTTACATCAACTTCATTATTATATTTTGAACAATTTATTTCACTTGCATAATCAATTATGAATGTTAAAACACTGAAAAATTGTACCCCTCACAAATTCTCTATACATTTGAACAGATTTTGTTTTGTATATTTGGTGCTTTGTTAACAAATGGCATAGAAGTTTGTGACTATGAATTGTTCCATTAGTTGTTCCTTTTATCAAAGAGATTGATGTCTCAAAATTTAATTTTAGAGAAATAAATTGCCATCATTTATTTTACTTTATCCTAATTTATCTTAGTTTTTTTTATTATTAAATCTCTTTTTAAATTATTTGCACACTTCTTTTAAGAAACATATTGTTGGACTTTGGTTTTAACCTAATCTACAGCCTTAAGTTTAACCATACATCCTAACTAATGTGCATCTGTTGCATATTGGTATATTTCAAATAATTTATTTCTCTTTCTCTTTTTAAGGTATTATTTTTGTACATTGTTGTCTCCTTTTTAACACTATCTTTGACGTAAAATTTAGTTTTATTAATAGCTGTCTTAACACTTTAGGACTACAAATGAAAACAACATTTCTATAATTATTAAAGTGTAAAACAAAAGTGTAATAGCTTGATTTTTCCCTAAAAGAAATTAGGAAAATTGAATGATCCTATTTCCCAGTGTCTACTTCTTATTTTTGTTAAAGTACCGAGGTTATATCTTGAAATTAATATTTTGCATGTTTTCTGCTCAGAAATTCATCTTTTCCATTAGGCATCTATTTTCCTCTACAAGTATTCACCTACTGTAGCAGGGCTTCAAAAAAAAAAACTCTCTCTTTATGCTTCAAAACTTGAGTTCTGACATGAGCTTCTGACAGTCAAAAGGGTCCACCACAAAAGGAAAAAAGCAACAAGTTCATGCCCGATCAAAAATTAGAAAGAAAATAGAGGGGGGAAAACAGGACCTTGTCTCTGCTCAGAGAAGGCTAGACAAGCATCAGCTACAGCAGAAGGGAGAGAAGTGTTGCCACATGACTTTGAAGAGGGACAAAGATTAAAGACCAAATGACCAAACTTTGGTGAAACAGAAAAATGATTTTTTTCAAGGAATATCCCTCTATCTTGTGATGAAATACGACTTTATTTTCCTATTCACCTATATTTTAAACTCTTTGCTAACATAATCCTTAAATTGTATAGCTATTCTCTTTCTATACAATATTCTTTCTTCTTTCCTCACTGTCTACTTCCTTTTTTCTGTGCTTTTCTACTTAAAAAAGCTTGTCCTCACACAATAAAACAACTCTAAATTTGTCATGAGAAGTCAGACATAGGAAAAAAAATAGAGGAAAAACTTCAGAAGCCAAACAAGCCATAATAAATTGAATAAAATCCAGAAGTGAAGGAAAATATTTGCAAGCTGGATTACAGTAGGGAATATCATCTATTCAGATCAAGCATTATGAAAAAGATTATAAAATAATTGGCTAAGGTTAAAACTTGGAAGATGCCCATGGAATGTGGGACACTGGATTTTTAAAGTAAATGAAAGGCTCAGGATATGGTCCAACATGAATACAGCAGACAAAGCTGAAGTTTAAGAAGCAGTTCAACATGTTCCGCAGTGTCTTGAGGATATTTCTGCAAGTATTTAGCATTCAGCTTCCAATTTTGAGGCAGAAATTCATCTTATTCATATTCAGTCATCATATCCACGCCTTGTCTTTTGACTTTCACTTTCCTCAATTTGATATAAATGACTATACCAAAGGAAGATATATATTAAAGTACCTAATACATAAATAGATAATATATAATAGGAAACATGAAGTATAACACACAAACACATATGTCTATTACATATTTACATAATAACTACATAATTATACAGAATTAATTATACTATGTTGTGTTTAGGAACAAGTTGCATAATTATTAGATAAATATGAGTGTTTAATATTTTAAACGCTTTTGACATTTTAAATGCCTCTCATTTATAAAAATATTAAGCACATTAAATTTACGGATCCAGTGTGCTTGTCAGAAATTTATAATTAAGTTTAGAGAATATAACTTGAAATATATGAGATTTTCTATTTGAAATATATGAGAATATGATTTAGTTTAGTTCTTACTCCTTCCTTCATGCAGAAGTGCACAATATTTAACAATACTTAATTTACTAAATATATATAATTTTAGTATGAGAATTGTATATATGCCATGTCAAAAATTTAACTGCTTGTAACAGTCAAATACATTAAATTTGCATTTGTAGTTTACAATATTTAAGGTCATTTGTTGTTTCCTTTTTGCATACTCAGGAACATCACTAAAGCAATTCTCTCTTACACTATTTGTTATCCATTTTTTCCTTTCTTCTTTTCATCCTGAAGTATTTACTTCTTCCACACGGACAAATATTCCTCACTTAACTTCCAGGTCATGACACTTACCTGTCTTTTTTTTCTTTTAGACACCTGTTCTTTTAATTTTTATGTACCCTAGTACCCAGTACTCAGAATTATCCTCTTTTCTATTTATACTCATTCTCTTGATATTCTCCATATAATCCTGAGCCAGCTTGCCAACATTTTGGGCCTCGGTTTTCCATCTGTAAAATGGAGGTAACTGTACCAATTTTATTTAATTGTGTGAAATAATGAAATTAACACATACTTAGAAAAATGTTTAGAATAGATTCTGGTTCACTATGAGTCATACATAGGTTCTGCTGTTATTATTACTGACTCATCAGTCACCCAAGCTCCAGGCTTAAAACACCTTTTATAGATTGACCACTACCAAATTTCTATCTCTAACTCAGACCTCTCTCCAACTCCAGACTCACATATGAAATTTCAGGATCAACATTTCCATTTGAGTGTCTAAAGGGCATCTCAAACATAGTAAGTTTATAATTGAACTCATACATTTCCCTGCTAAACCTGTTGCTATCTTAATCTTTCTTAATTAATTGCAACTGCAGCCTTTCAGTTGTTCACACTCAAAAACTTGGAGTCATTTTTTTCTCTTTCTTTTAAATGCTACAGCCAATCCATGAGTAAATCCAACCAGATTTGCCTTCAAAATATATTTAGAATCTCACCCATTCTTATTACTTTTGCTGGACCACTACGCTGGTCCAAAACACTATCATCTACCACTTGGAATATTCTAATAGTTTCTCGTTAGCAGAGATAAGGAAGAGCTTGAATTTGGCATAACATTTTATTTCATTTTTATTGCACCTCATTGTATTTTGCAAAAATATCAATCTACGATAAATTGAAGAAAAATAAAAAAATTGGGTCCATCACTATAGACCAGTTAAAAAGCACTGATACCACGTATGGTAAAAAGTGGTAGATAATTCATATGGGAAAAATTAAGTGGAAATGAGAGTAAGGAATATGAGCATCAGAAGGCGGAGGCTATAATTGAATTTATTTTTCCCTTCATGTTCTTGTTTTAAAAATTATTTTAAATACAAAAAAGCTGAAAGTAGATTAGTACCCAGGTGCATTCAACTTTTATTTAACAATTGTTAAGATCTTGCTTACTTGTCTTATAATTGTCTATAAATAAACCTATGCATCATTTTTATGTAAATATAAAAATAAGTTGCAGATATCATGACACATAAAACACTTGGCATCCATTTCTAAAAAATGAGGTCAATCTTTTTCCAAAGGTACAGTGCCATCATCACACCTAAGAAAATGTCAATAATTCTGTAATGCCATCTTTTATTAACTGTCCTGGCACTTCTAAAACTGAATGTTAGGAAAAAAAATAATATATTATTCCTGAAATCTTGGGTCAGAAGGAGATCTGAATTTGGAGGCAACCTTGCTTTAATACAGTATGGAATTTCATTTTAAATTTTTTTTACATTTATAAAAAAATGTTTAATGTAATCTTAAAATAAATGTGTTCAATTGCAATGATAAAAATTTAGAAATGATTTTTCAAAGGTGTACAGGCTGTTAAATCCATATATTTTAAATCCTAAACATTACTATAAGGTTATTCCATCCAAAGCATTTTCTTCACACTTTTCTATCAGTAATGTAATATAATTCTTTAGTTCATTGAAGAAAACGCACATAAATATGAGAACTCATTTCACATTATATAGACAAGGTTTTCACATATAGAGATAGTGCAATTTCACTCCCTAATGTTCTTAAACCATTTCTTCAAGTTCTATCCTAAAATGATTGTATATATATTTAAAGTATATAAAGGCAAATAGTCAATAATTCATCATTTTAAAGCTAGATGACTATTTCAGAATGTTAGTTCATCTTTCTGATTTTAGTCAGTTTATATTGAAAATATGTGAAACTTTTCCAGAAAGTCAATTTTAGTCTGCAGTTGGTATTACTGTATACATTTCTTTTTACTGAAAATGACATATGCATTTTAAAAATCTGTTAAATGGTAGGGATGTACATTATTGACAGAATCATTCACATGGTGGGGATGTTTTCCCCTCTCATAGAAAAAACCATGGAGTATCTAAAACATTTTGCCCTGTGCATACATCTACAGATCTCCTGTCTTCTCAACTACAGATTGGGTTGAGCAGAACACAGATAATACAGAAGTACATTTTTTTTCCAGATTAAACTAGGGTAAGTACAGAAAAACATATGTCTGTATATAATTATAATATAGAACTTTATATTTATTTGAAACACGTATATGCCAAAATCATCCTGCAGATGTTCAAGAAACTTGTTTACTAATTTGGTCATTCACTTGTATTTTAAAAAAGAATATAATCTTAAGTTTTTAGATTGCTTAACATTTAGAATTTCTTTTCATTTCTAACTGCTTTCTGAATGAGGAACTCTTAATTTGAAGGATTGTTGGCAGAACTGACTCAAGTACATCAGCTCATGCACAATATGTTGTTCCTTCTCTGGAACTGCACATATTGTTTTTCTTCCCCTTGTGGATGTTTATTTGAAGGATGAATAGGTCACTCTTAGCAGGAGAGCTAGTCATGTGACTGCCAGATACTGAAGACAGATGAGTCAGTTCCACGCAGACTACAAATTATGCATGCTGGATAAATCTATATTCATATTTGCATTTGACCTAAGCCTCAACTTTAAAAATAGATTTAACAGAAATTATACAGAAATTCAAAAATTGTTTTGCTAGGAAGCAAACAAGTTATGCAATACAATTTAAAAAAAGAATGTTCCCTCTGCAAGAAAGAGATCACGTTAGCGATGAAATACTATATGTCAGTCTGAGCTTAAGCCCAAATTCAAGAACATACTGTACACAAAACTTCTGAAATCTATTTATCCGATGTGTGACTGATAGCTATTGATGCAGCTTGGAGACCGTAGGGCGGTACTGACTCCCCATCATTTGTCATTATAAAGTATTCTTTGAATGGAAAGTTGTTTGCCTTTCATGGTCAGGGGAAAATAGTCCTGGTGGCTGGGTGCTAGTTAGAGTATAAGAACGTGGGCTAAGAAGGCAAGGAGCTGGTTTCAAATCCTAGTTTGGTCGCTCAGTTGATTCCATATATCTACAAATTATAACTGCATTAGTTTACTCAACTGTAAAACGTGACATGACTAATAATGATACCTGCTCCATAGGACAAAGCTAAGGTGTGACTCACCTGACAATCTTTTAAAGGATTTAGCATACGGGTACATACTTACCTAGGCCGTAATACCTGTATTTTCTTCTCTTTCGTACTTTCTTTCTTTTCTTTTTTTTTGAGACAGGCTCTCACTCTATCATCTAGGCTGGAGTGCAGTGGTGCGATCTCAGCTCACTGCAGCCTCGACCTCAAGCCAAGTGATTCTCCCACCTCAGCCTACTGAGTAGCCAGGACTACAGGCATGCACCAGCACACTCAGCAAATTTCTGTATTTTTTGTAGAGACTGGGTTTCACCGTGGTGTCCAGGCTGGTCTCCAACTCCTCAGCTCAAGTGATCTGCCAGTCTTGGCCTCCCAAAGTGCTGGGATTACATATGCATGAGCCGCTGCTGCACTTGCCCTGTCTGTCCCTCCCTCCCTCCCTGCCTCCCTTCCTTCGTTTCTTTCATTATTTTTGAGACAGAGGCTTGCTCTGTCACACAGGCTAGAGTGCAGTGATCCAATCTCGGCTCACTGCAACTTCCACCTCCCGGGTTCAAGCAGTTCTCCTGCCTCAGCCTCCCGAGTAGCTGGGATTACAGGCAACGGCCACCATGCCTGACTAATTTTTGTATTTTTAGTAGAGAGGAGGTTTCACCATGTTATCCAGGCTGGTCCTGAGCTGGGCTCAAGTGATCCACCCCTCAGCCTCCCAGAGTGCTAGGATTACAGGCGTGAGCCACTGCACCTGGCCTGATTTTCTTTTTAATTAGGTCTTTGTATATGTACTGTTGCACCACAAGCCTATAGTGCACACAGACTGTGATTTTTGTAAAATTTTTTATGCATTCTAAGATCTCAGGAACATTTGTCTCGCCTCTTTTCCCAATATACAAGAATTTGAAAAATAAGCCTCCTTTTAACAAAGATCTGCAACTAATTTTTTAAAAAGAACCCTGAGAAGAACAAGGATATAATGCTAAATACTGCATCATATCTAAGTAACAGCAAGTTGATGGTGTATGAGGACTAAGTTCTGATTTTTTTTTAATCTTGTCCAGATTCTTTTCTAAGGAGTCTGGGGAGTCATGCCTTACAAACCATAAATTCTCATCAGATGGGTTTTATTTGACCCTATATATCGTGACTTACTTTTCAATCTGACTCTGGCATAACTTTATAAGACAAGCAAAAAATATTTAACCCCCAAATATATTTCCTTGCCTTACCTTGAAATTGACCTGCAAAGTCTCTTGTGGGAAAAATCCACATTGTATAGAAAATCCCTTTTCCCCCTTGTTTTCCTTCCTCTCTTTTTAGATCCAGAAGATAATCAACTAAGAGCCAGGCACCCTTTTAGGTCTGATAAGAAACAATTTACAACCTGCTCTCTCTCTGAAGTCAGCTATCTGAGAGATTCCTCTGCACAATAAAACTTGGTCTCCACAATCCTTTATCTTAACCTGAACATTTCCTTTGATCCCAGGTCTTCAGATAAACTCAACCAATTGTCAATCAGAAAAGATTTAAATTTTCCCTCCTTTCTGAATGAAACCAATGTATTTTTTTTTTTTTTTTTTTGAGACGGAGTCTCACTCTGTTGCCCAGGCTGGAGTGCAGTGGCGCAATCTCGGCTCACTGCAAGCTCCACCTCCTGGGTTCACGCCATTCTCCTGCCTCAGCCTCCCTAGTAGCTGAGACTACAGGCACCCGCCACCACGCCCGGCTAATTTTTTGTATTTTTAGTAGAGACAGGGTTTCACCATGTTAGCCAGGATGGTCTCGATCTCCTGACCTCGTGATCTGCCTGCCTCGGCCTCCCAAAGTGCTGGGATTACAGGCTTGAGCCACTGTGCCATGCCAAAACCAATGTATTTCTTAAATGTATTTGATTGATGTTTCATGCCTCCCTAAAATACATAAAACCAAGCTGTACCCCGACCACCTTGGGCACATGTTCTCAGGACGTCCTGAGGGCTGTGTCACGGGCCATGGGCACTCATATTTGTCTCAGAATAAATTTCTTAAAATATTTTACAGAGTTTCACTCTTTTCGACAACAAGTAGGATCTGAAAATGTATCACCTTGGTATTCTCTTTTTTAAAAAAACTGGTAGCCCCCATTATTTTATTCTGAAATCTTTGAGAGGATAAGCAAATTTGAATTTTAAAAAGAAACAATAAAAAATCTGTAGGAGCAAGCTTAAATTTGAATGTTTATAATTTTTATAATTATATATTTCATAATTATGAATTATTAATAAATATTTTGGAGGAATTTACATATTTAACCCTTACAGTAACATTTAAATTAGGGGTTATGATTCTAATTTCACAAATGAAAAAACTGATGACCAATAGTTCAAGGCTGTTTTTCAGGTTTTCACAAGGAGTAGGTGAAGGAATCAAAATTAGAACCAGCCTACCGAACAATATTGCTTTGTGATAGAAAGAAAAATGTTTAATCAAAATTGAGGACTTGACTTTTCTCTCTGATACACTACAGGCACCTCGGGGCAGGCACTGAGGCTGTTTATTAACTCAGTCTTTTCTGTGAAGCTATTGAGCTATTGAGCTTCATGGAATAACATGAGAACCCATTTATATTTGTGTATATTCCAGTAAAGATACTGGTTAACATAGAGCATTTTGATATTATCTTCTGATCTATCCCCAGAGGTATGGAGGCTAGTGACCCTGAATAGATAGGTCTTTCTATGTTAATTATCAGAAATGATGCATGCCTTTGGAGGTTTTAAAAATCTATAACTAAGAGGATATACAGACTGGAACTTTGTGTTCTTGATTCTGAATTCTGAGAATACTCACAGTTAGTTGAGAGATGGTAGCAGCTACGTAGGAAGGGATCTTGTAGGGAACATTAAACTGGAATAAATAGTTTTAGTCACATTATCTTGTTATATGATATTTCTTTCTGTTATCTGTTATAAATACTATCTAGCTCTACTATATTTCTTTCTGTTATCTAAGTACTCTCTTTAAGTACTACAGAGAAGATTCAGCTGGGCTGCAGGAAGATATTTTTAGAAAGTCATTAATACATACTTGGGTTCACGAAAGTGAACCAAAAGAGAGAGTTCAAGAGTATTCCCTTCATTGCCCAAAGTGGAAAATCTGAAGGTGACTTTCTAAGAAAACTACAAACTACTTCAACTGTACCCAAAGGCATATAGAATAAAATACACCTGTGTAACCGTACCTTGCCCAGCTTATAAAATAAAACATTACAAATGGTAATGAAAACCATGGTATTCGCCATTCCATAGACCTAGTTCCTCCTCACAAGGTAACCATTACATTGAACTTGATATTTATTATTTCTATGCATCTATTTTTTACCTTACTGCAGATATTTGTTTTCTTAAACAAGATATACAGCTGTTTAGCCAGATTATATAATTTTAAACTTCGTAGGAATGACATTATATTCCACATATCCTTCCACCTTTTTCACTCATATTTGTTTTTGAGGTGTATCCATGTTGATACAGGATAAGTTGATTCACTTATCTGTTATATTTGTGGATTTAAAATATATTTTTTCTTGAGTCAACATTTAAAACTTTTAATATTTCTTGTTTTACAAACATTGCTGCTTTGAACATTTTCTACATCTCAATATACAAGAAATCTACAGGCTATCCAGCTAGAATGGAGGGGTATTACCATCCTCAAATGCACTAGAGAGTTTCTAAATTTGTCTTTCCACCTGATTGTAGCAATTAACATTCTCATGGTATAACACAGCCTTTTTGGCAGAATTAGATATTGTCAATTTCATGGACACAAAAACTACCTCATGGTTATTGTAATTTGGGTTTTTCTGATTATTAGTGAAATTCTATTTCTTATTTTTTGATTATTGAGGCTGTACTTCTATAAATTATCTCAATATTATTTGTTTATCTTGCCATTTATACAGCGGACAGTTTTCTTAATGATTTTGAAGTATTCCTGATATAATCTATACCATCTGTTGAGAGTTGCATACATTGCAAATATCCTATCCTACCTTCTAACTCATATTTTAATATTTTTCTTTTTTTGCACAAGCATTTTAACTTTTAAGGTAGTCGAGCAGTTTTTAATTAAAAAAAATCTTTCTCTACTCAAGGACAAAAAAATTATCTTTTACCTACACCTTGTGTAAATCAAGAATGCTATTTTATTTTATTTTTTCATATACAACCAATTGTTTAGGCCTTTCATTTCAGTCCGTTATTTCCTCATGTTTGTCTTATGTCATATTTTTATATATGAAATGCCTGTTTTTTTGGCTTTATCTAATTCTGGTGATCTCATTATCTATTATGTATCCCTGAACCAACTGTACAATATCCTAGTTGCATAAATTTATGATTTCTTAATATCCATACTGTTGACTTTTATAGTCTTCAGAATATTCCTATTACAAGTACATAATCTTCCCATATAAATGTTAGAAATAACTGGTCAAATTAATGATTGGAAAAATTTCTAAACTTAAAGATCAACTTGAAAAATATATATGACTTTAATAATATTTAAAATATTAATAATATTCAAAAATATAAATGACTTTAATATATTGCTTCTCTTATCCATGAACATTATATGCCTCTTCATTTTCTTTAATCTCTAAAATCCTTTAAAAATTTTATTGAATTTTCACCATCAAGGTCATTCATTTATTTTATATAATCCATTTCTGAATACCTTGTATATATTTTTATTGTATATTCTAAAGTTTTAGATATATTATCCATATGTTGCTGAGTTATAGAAAAGGAATTGACATTTATACATTGATCATAAACAACAATCATATAATGACATTATAAATTGATCATAAACATATATTAAGTACAATAAACTGTCTATATATAATCCATAGTAAACTATGGAGATTATATATCTTATATAAAATTTAAAAATATCGTTTACCTGTGTTTGTTTTATTTTCTTATTTTACGATTTTACAAAGGTATCTGGTACAAGGTTTAATAGATGCAATGACACTGGGTATCCTTGTCTGATTCTTATTTTTTAAGAGCTGGACATATTGGTTCACAACTGTGATCTTAGCACTTTGGGAGGCCAAGATGGGAAGGTCACTTGAGCCCAAGAGTTTGAGACTAGCCAGGTCAATATAATGAGACCCCATCCCTAATTTTTTTTTTTTTCTTAATTAGCTGAGTGTGCAGCACATTCCTGTAGTCCCAGCCACTCAGGAAGGAGGCTGAAGTGGGAGGATCATTTCCACTCAGGAGGTTGAGACTGTAATAAGCTGTGATCATGCCACTGCACTTGAGCCTGGGTAACAGAGTAAGAACCTTCCACACACACACACACACACACACACACGTACCAAAAAAAAGACAGAGAGAGAAAAGAAAAAAAAAACTTTTTGACATTTTAACTATATTAAAATGTTCAGTGTAGGCTTTTGTTTATATCCTTTACCAAAGTAAGAAAATTTTTAAGTATGTTATCTTGTTTTGTTTGTTTGTTTGTTTTCTGAGATAGAATCTCGCTCTGTCAACCAGGCTGCAGTGCAGTGGCGCAATCTCGGCTCACTGCAACTTCCACCTCCCACGTTCAAGTGATTCTCATGCCTTGGCCTCCCGAGTAGCTGGTATTACAGGCACACAGCACCACGCCTGGTTAATTTTTGCATTTTTAGTAGAGACAGGTTTTCGGCATGTGGGCCAGGCTGGTCTCAAATGCCTGACTTCAAGTGATCCACCTGCCTTGGCCTCCCAAAGTGTGCTGGGATTACAGGCATGAGCCACCATGACCGGCCTATGTATGCTATTTTGTAATGATTTTTGTTTTTTAAATTATAAAGTTGGTTTTGAATTTCATTGTGTAATTATTCTGAATCTTTTGAGATAACTGTATGCTTTATTTTCTTTCATTTCTCAATGTGATAAACATATATATATATTTCTAAAGGTAAGCAATCTTTGCTTTCTATGTTTGCTTATATTTTGCTGGATTTGGCTTACTTATATTTTGTTTAGAATTTCTGCACTGCATTCTATTTTAATGAGTAAGATGATTCTATAATCTTTTTCCTATTGTCTTGTCAGAAATACAATAAATCAGCACTATCTTTTTGTTAAATATTTTGTGTGAAATTCATGTACTAAACTATCTGGAGGAAAATGTTTTTTTCTGTCTCTTTCTCTCTCTTTTTTAAGTTTAGATTTGTCTACTGATTGAATTTCTTCAATATATTTTTATTATATAGATGTTTGTTAATTCTTCTTAAGTTAGGTTTCCTTAGTTATGTTTTTCTAGAAAATAGCCCATTTTATCATATTTCTGAATAATTGTCAAAAAGCATTTATTCACTTTTTAATTTTTTACTATATTTAGAGGTTTCTCTTAATTTTTATTTTTAATAGTTTTTGTCGTTTATACACTCTTATTTTCTTGATCTATCTCAACAGAGTTTTATCAACTTTATGTGCCTTATCAATGATTCGAAGGCTGTATTTTTTTACCTTTGTTGTATCTTTCTTTGTCTTTATTCAATTTCTGCTCTCTTCAAAAGCTGTTGTAATAGTTTTGTGGCTTATTCTATAACCTTTCTTTTCAAACTTTTAAAATTAGCTATTTACTTCATTTTTCTTTCTTCTTAAATTTTAATATTCAATTCCATAAATATTATTTACCATTTATTTCCACTGGATACTACTTGTTTACTCTGTATCATTTTCATCAATATTTATTTCTAAATGTTTTATTATTTCCATGATAATTGCTCATTTGTTTCATGACTTAAGAGCATATCTTTTCATCCATATCCCTACAAAGGACATGAACTCATCATTTTTTATGGCTGCATAGTATTCCATGGTGTATATGTGCCACATTTTCTTAATCCAGTCTATCATTGTTGGGCATTTGGGTTGATTCCAAGTCTTTGCTATTGTGAATAGTGCCGCAATAAACATATGTGTGCATGTGTCTTTATAGCAGCATGATTTATAGTCCTTTGGCTATATACCCAGTAATGGGATGGCTGGGTCAAATGGTATTTCTAGTTCTAGATCCCTGAGGAATCGCCACACTGACTTCCACAATGGTTGATCATTCTCAGTAAACTATCGCAAGAACAAAAAACCAAACACCGCATCTTCTCACTCGTAGATGGGAATTGAACAATGAGAACACATGGACACAGGAAGGGGAACATCACACTCTGGGGACTGTTGTGGGGTGGGGTGAGGGGGGAGGGATAGCTTTAGGAGATATACCTAATGCTAAATGATGAGTTAATGCGTGCAGCACACCAGCATGGCACATGTATACATACGTAACTAACCTGCACATTGTGCACATGTACCCTAAAACTTAAAGTATAATAATAATAAAATAAAATAAAATAAAAAATAATTTCAAAAACTACAAAAAAAGAGCATATCTTTACATTTTCATTAAGTATCATTTATATTTACTTCTACCTCAATTATGCTGTTGTCAGACAAAGCATTTTTTTTTTCTTTTTTGAGACGGAGTCTCACTCTGTTGCCCAGGCTGGAGTGCAATGGCACGATCTCCACTTACGGCAACCTCCGCCTCCTGGGTTCAAGCCATTCTCCTGCCTCAGCCTCCTAAGAGGCTGGGATTACAGACATGCACCACCACGTGTGGCTAATTTTTGTATTTTTAGTAGAGATGGGGTTTCACCCTGTTGGTCAGGCAGGTCGTGAGGTCCTGACCTCGTGATCCACCTGCCTGGGCCTCCCAAAGTGCTGGGATTACAGGTGTGAGCACTGCACCCGGTCAACAAAGCTCTCTTTATGACGACTATTCTTTGAATTCTGAAACTTGTCTTACGTGCAACCATGTGGTGTATTTTCTTTAAAATTCCATGTGTGCTGAGAAGAGCGTGGATTTCTAAATTAGATCTGGGATCCCATGTATTCTCTAGTCAAGCTCATTACTAACGTTATTTAAGGGATCTGTATCCACAAAAGTAACGATCAACCTGCCATTGGGAAATTCCCACAATATTGGTGAATTTGAAACTTCAAATAAAGCAATTAATTTTTGCTTTATATATATAAAAGTCTCTTATTTTTGTGGTGATCAATTTAGAATTGCTATTCTTTCCCAAATAATTATATTTTTATGTATGCAATTACTTTAGTAATAGTTTTACCTTGTAATCTACTTTATCTGATCTTTTTAAGTTTAATGTTATTTTCACTTATTGATTAAAATCAATTTCTTTAGCTTAAAATTTTATATCCATGTTTTTCAAGCAAAAAGCATTTGGACGGATTTTTGTAATTCTATCTAAAACTTTACAAATTAAGTTCATTTGCACTTCCTGTAACTACTAATATATTTGAATTTATGTTAATACATTGTTTTGTTCTTGCTATTTATTCTGCATTTTCCATTTTCTTTCCTTACTTCATTCTATTTCTTCCTTTTGGTATTAATCATTCTTCTCCATCTAGTGTTTTGGACATCACACGTTACATTTTAATTATTTCGATTGTAAACAAATCTTTTTTATTTTTATTTTTTAATTTTTATTTTTTTTGAGACAGAGTCTTGCTCTCTCATCCAGTCTGGTGTGCAGTGGTGCGATCTCAGCTTACTGCAAGCTCCGACTCCTAGGTTCACACCATTCTCATGCCTCAAGCCTCCCAATTAGCTGGGACTACAGGTGCCCGTCACCACGCCCGGCTAATTTTTTGTATTTTTTGGTAGAGACGGGGTTTCACCATGTTAGCCAGGATGGTCTTGATCTGCTGACCTTGTGATCCACCCGTTTTGGCCTCCCAAAGTGGTGGGATTACAGGTGTGAGCCACCGCGCCCGGCCCAACATCAAATCTTTAATATTTTAGCATTTTACAGTTTCTATATTTCTATGTCTTTTCTCTTGAACAATACTAGACCGTTAGAAATCTTTAACTTCAATTTACTCTTATGCAACCTGCATATTATTACAACCCAGTGTTTTAGTCCTACCCTATTTTCACCTGCAAGATTGACAGTTTTGATTCTTATTTTATTTAGTCAAATTTTGTTTAGTTTTACCAATGTGTTTACTT
Source organism: Pongo abelii (assembly GCF_028885655.2). NCBI lineage: Eukaryota > Metazoa > Chordata > Mammalia > Primates > Hominidae > Pongo > Pongo abelii. The sequence goes on from NC_071990.2 coordinate 142,417,294, forward strand.
ATTCCTTTTTCAGTTAATTGTCTCTGTTACATCTTAGTCTTTCCACCTTCCTTCTGGATTTAATTTCCTCCATCCAAAGTACATACTTTGGAAGTTCCTACATAAGGGTTTTTTAGTAATAAATCTCTGGTTTTGTTTTTCTGACCGGATAAGGTCTTTGTTTTGTCTACCTTCTTAAATTATTTTCTACATTATTATAAGAATTCTATGTTGACAGATATTTCTGTGTCATCAATTTCAGGATATAATTTTACATTTCTGGATATTATTATTGTTGTTTTAGGAGCATGCTATCAGTCTAAAATATTTAAGGGAAGAGTACTTTTCTGGCTGTATTTAAATGTTGTTTTTGTCTTTGTGAATTTTGAAGTTTTACAATGATTTATCTAAATGTAGAAGTTTTAAAAATTTATTTACTGTTGGCCAGGCGTGGTGGCTCATGCCTGTAATCCCATTACTTTGGGAGGCCAAGGCAGGTGGATCACCTGAGGTCCAGAGTCGAGAAGACCAGCCTGACCAACATGGAGAAACCCCATCTCTACTAAAACTACAAAATTAGCCAAGCGTGGTGGCACATGCCTGTAATCCTAGCTACTCAGGAGGCTGAGGCAGGAGAATTGCTTGAATCCAGGAGGCGGAGGTTATGGTGAGCTGAGATCATGCCATTGCACTCCAGCCTGGGCAACAAGAGCGAAACTCTGTTTCAAAAATAATAATGATAATAATAATAATTTACTGTTTTAGAAATTCCTAGGAACATATATTGTATAAATTCAAATCCCAGATTTACATGAAGATATGCTTTTTTGGCTAAAAAGATGAGATATGATCATTTTTAACCCACTCTGATTTCAGACCATAAGTAATAATACTTTGTTGTCGTACTTTTACTTTGGACTTTTTTGTATTCCACCACTGAATTAAGGGAATTGCACTATGAATACTGCTATTTTATACAGGAGTCTAAGCTACAGCTCTTCAACTTGCCTGGTTGGTCTTTTTCTATAAACCTCTTAATACTCAAATGGTCTCTGTTTCCAAGATTGGCAATAGTGTCTGATTACCCATTATATTTTCTGCTCCCTCTTCGTTTTTCCACCCCTAGGATTACCTTGTGTGTTAAAAGGTTATTTATTATATTATACCCATGATTTCTAGGTGTTGTTTTTTGACATTTTTTCAGGGTATTTATTTTGGTACATTGCAGATAATTAAAGTCCTCTGCATTTAATTTTAAGATAACTTGCAAGTGTCTTGCTTATGTCATCATGGGTAATCAATTTAGTTTTTATAATGCTTTTATATTGTTTCTTTCTTTCCCTAACACTTCTACCTAACTTCACCTAAAAAAAAAAATAGTTATGTGAGGATGCTTGTAAAGAGTTTCAAAGGAAGTAAAATGGTAAGGAATGCTTACACAGAAAACACACTTTGAATGTTTAGCCTATGTCACTGACACAATGGGACTTATTAAATACTACTTAATAACTACAGACTAAACCAATTTGTCACTCAGTCAATTAACTTGAATTTCATACTGTGAGATGGATTTATGTGAAGATTTATGTGATGATGGAGCTATCACCTGGGAATAAGAAAAAGTTCTTACCCTGAACATAAGTTCTTATTCTGATTGACTGAATTTACTTTAAGATGCCAGAATTTCTAGTATAATTTATGGCCTAAGTAGTACTTTGGTTTAAAAAAAAAAGTAATGTATTTTTAAAAAACATAAAGACAGTTTAATATATAATGAAGCTCTTCGATTTTCCCATATATACTGAGTAACCTTATTTAATTATGTATCATAATCCCACTTGGTTATGGCAACTTTTGAATGAAAAGCAAATAATTAGAAAACATATTTTTGCCATCAAAAACATATATTTGTCATTTTTATGGCTCATTTTATAGAGAAGAAAGAAGACACTAAAGTTAGCTGACCTTAATCATAAGATGAAACTAGGCAAAACACTAACATGAAGAATATGTTTTAAATCATATTTAACCTTAAAATGTGGTCAAAATTATGTATTTTCTGTATAAAATACTTACTTTGTATATGTAAAATCTTTGATGATATAATAATTATATGACATAATATATCTTATCACAGAAGATATGTTATATGATAATAAAATAATTATCATATTATAATATAATAGAATATAGAATTCTGGAGAGATAGTGATAGTTTTTAGTTTCTACAGATTCTCCCACAAAACACTAAGCAACTACAATAATAAAACCAAAATGTTCACATACAACAATAGATATATATGAAGAAATAGGCAGGGAAAAAAAAAAAACCATCACCAAGACCTCTGTGGTATCATCTTCTTTGCAAGAAAACATAAGGGGAAGTTAAAGTGGTTTCTTGTGCCTTGAAAGCTAAAACCCATAAATCACTCTAAGACAGTCAACAGATGATTTAGAAAGACAATTTAAGAATCAGTTGAAATGAGATTTGCTAGATTTACATTGCATTTATGTGCAAGAAGGAAATGTGAGTGAATATAAGTAAACCTCATGTTACTGAGATGTCTGGGCCCTATGAATTGATATTAACCAAAATGAAATTTCCTTTCAGAAAAAACCCTACACTGTGGTCAATCCCTTAGGGCAGAAGCTAAACTGACAAAACTGGAGACAACCCAAAAATCCACTAGTAGGCACTGGCTGAATAAAGTGTGGCTCATTTACGTAATGGAAGAATACACAGCTATACAATGAAATAAGGAAAAACTACATAAACTACTATCAAATCTTCAGGATACAAAATAATGTGAAAAAACAAGCAAAGAAAATGTATACTGTTTGGTGTTATTTATCTACATAAATGGTGAGTGGTTACAAATACATTTTTATATTCTTATATTTTTTAATAAAAGTCTAAGTCATAAACTGATATTGCTACCTATGTAGAGGAGAGAGAGTACAGGATGAAGAAGATCAGGAATAACAGCTAGACTTTTTTTAACTTTTATTTTATTTTCAGAGGTATGTGTGGAGATTGGTTCTAGAGATAAATTGCATGGCACAGAAGTTTGGTTTACATATTATTTTGTCACACAGGTAACAAGCATAGTAGCAAATAAGTAGTTTTTCTATCCTCTTCTCCTCCCAACATTCACCCTCAGCTAGGCCTGTGTCTGTTGTTCCCTTCCTTCTCTCCATGTACTCAATGTTCAGCTCCCACTTGTAAGTGTGAAAACGTAGTGTTTCGTTTTCTGTTTCCTGCATTAGTTTGCTTAGGATAACGGCCTCTAGTTCCAACCATGTTGCTGCAAAGGACATGATCTCATTATATTTTATGGCTGTGTAGTATTTTGTGGTGTATGTGTACCACATTTTCCTTATCCAGTCCACCGTTGATGGGCATCTAGGTTGAGTTCATGTCTTTGCTATTGTGAATAGTGCTGCAATAAACATACACTTTCATGTGTCATTATGGTGGAATGATTTCTAATCCTTTGGGTATATACCCATTATTGGTCCAAGATGGCCGAATAGGAACAGCTCTGGTCTACAGCTCCCAGCGTGAGCTATGCAGAAGACAGGTGATTTCTGCATTTACAACGGGTTCATCTCACTGGGGCTCATTGGACAGTAGGGGGCAGGACAGTGGGTGCAGCCTACAGAGTGTGAGCCAAAGCAGGGCAAGGCATCGCCTCAACCAGGAAGCACAAGGGGTCAGGGAATTCCCTTTCCTAGCCAAGGGAAGGGGTGACAGACGGCCCCTGGAAAATCAGATCACCCCCACCCTAATACTGCGCTTTTACAACAGTCTTAGCAAACGGCACACCAGGAGATTATATCCTGCGCCTGGCTCAGAGGGTCCCATGCCCATGAAGCCTCGCTCATTGCTAGCACAGCAGTCTGAGATGGAACTGCAAGGTGGCAGTGAGGCTGGGGGAGGGGTGCCCGCCATTGCTGAGGCTTGAGTAGGTAAACAAAGCAACCGGGAAGCTCGAACTGGGTGGAGCCCACTGCAGCTCAAGGAGGCCTGCCTGCCTCTGTAGACTCCACCTCTGGGGGTAGGGCATAGCCAAACAAAAGGCAGCAGAAACCTCTGCAGACTTAAATGTCCCTGTATGACAGCTTTGAAGAGAATAGTGGTTCTCCCCGCACAGAGTTTGAGATATGACAACGGACAGATTGCCTCCTCAAGTGGGTCCTGGACAACTGAGTAGCCTAACTGGGAGGCACCCCTAGTAGGGGCAGACTGACACCTCACACGGCCGGGTACCCCTCTGAGACGAAGCTTCCAGAGGAACGATCAAGCAGCAACATTTGCTGTTCAGCAATATTTGCTGTTCTGCAGCCCCCGATGCTGATACCCAGGCAAACAGGATCTGGAGTGGACCTCCAGCAAACTCCAACAGACCTGCAGCTGACGGTCCTGACTGTTAGAGGAAAACTAACAAACAGAAGGGACATCCACACCAAAACACTATCTGTACATCACCATCATCAAAGACCAAAGGTAGATAAAACCACAAAGATGGGGAAAAAACAGAGCAGAAAAGCTGAAAATTCTAAAAATCAGAGTACCTCTCCCCCTCCAAAGGAACACAGCTCCTCACCAGCAAAGGAACAAAGCTGGATGGAGAATCACTTTGACGAGTTGAGAGAAGGCTTCAGATGATCAAACTTCTCCGAGCTAAAGGAGGAAGTTCAAACCCAATGCAAATAAGCTAAAAACGTTGAAAAAAGATTAGACGAATGGCTAACTAGAATAACCAGTGTAGAGAAGTCCTTAAATGACCTGATGGAGCTGAAAACCATGGCACAAGAACTAAGTGATGAATGCACAAGCCGCAGTAGCTGATTAAATCAACTGGAAGAAAGGGTATCAGTGACTGAAGATCAAATGAATGAAATGAAACAAGAAGGAAAGTTTAGAGAAAAAAGAGTAAAAATAAATGAACAAAGCCTCCAAGAAATATGGGACTATGTGAAAAGACCAAATCTACATCTGATTGGTGTACCTGAAAGTGAAGCAGAGAATGGAACCAAGTTGGAAAACACTCTGCAGGATATTATCCAGGAGAACTTCCCCAACCTAGCGAGGCAGGCCAACATTCAAATTCAGGAAATACAGAGAACCCCACAAAGATAGTCCTCGAGAAGAGCAACTCCAAGACACATAATTGTCAGATTCAACAAAGTTGAAATGAAAGAAAAAATGTTAAGGACAGCCAGAGAGAAAGGTCGGGTTACCCACAAAGGGAAGCCCATCAGACTAACAGCAGATCTCTTGGCAGAAACTCTACAAGCCAGAAGAGAGTGGGGGCCAATATTCAACATTCTTAAAGAAAAGAATTTTCAACACAGAATTTCATATCCAGCCAAACTAAGCTTCATAAGTGAAGGAGAAATAAAATCTTTTACAGACAAGTGAACGCTGAAAGATTTTGTCACCACCTGGCCTGCCCTACAAGAGCTCCTGAAGGAAGCACTAAACATAGAAAGGAACAACCAGTACCAGCCACTGCAAAAACATGACAAATTGTAAAGACCATTGATGCTAGGAAGAAACTGCATCAACTAACGAGCAAAATAACCAGCTAACATCACAATGACAGGATCAAACTCACACATAACAATATTAACCTTAAATGTAAATGGGCTAAATGTGCCAATTAAAAGACACAGACTGGCAAATTGGATAAAGAGTCAAGACCCATCAGTGTGCTGTATTCAGGAAACCCATCTCAGGTGCAGAGACACATATAGGCTCAAAATAAAGTGATGGAGGAAGATAAGCAAATAGAAAACAAAAAAAAGGCAGCGGTTGCAATCCTAGTCTCTGATAAAACAGACTTTAAACCAACAAAGATCAAAAGAGACAAAGAAGGCCTTTACATAATGGTAAAGGGATCAATTCATCAAGAAGAGCTAACTATCCTAAATATATATGCACCCAATACAGGAGCACTCAGATTCATAAAGCAAGTCCTTAGAGACCTACAAAGAGACTTAGACTCCCACACAATAATAATGGGAGACTTTAACACCCCACTGTCAACATAAGACAGATCAATGAGACAGGATATCCAGGAATTGAACTCAGCTCTGCACCAAGCAGACCTAATAGACATCCACGTAACTCTCCACCCCAAATCAACAGAATATACATTCTTCTCAGCACCACGTCACACTTATTCCAAAATTGACCAAATAGTTGGAAGTAAAGCACTCCTCAGCAAATGTAAATGAGCAGAAATTATAACAAAAGGTCTCTCAGAACACAGTGCAATCAAACTAGAACTCAGGATTAAGAAACTTACTCAAAACCGCTCAACTACATGGAAACTGAACAACCTGCTCCTGAATGACTACTGGGTACATAATGAAATAGAGGCAGAAGTAAAGATGTTCTTTGAAACCAATGAGAACAAAGACACAACATACCAGAATCTCTGGGACACATTTAAAGCCGTGTATAGAGGGAAATTTACAGCACTAAATGCCCACAAGAGAAAGCAGGAAAGATCTAAAATTGACACCATAACACCACAATTTAGAACTAGAGAAGCAAGAGCAAACACATTCAAAAGCTAGCAGAAGGCAAAAAATAACTAAGATAAGAGCAGAACTGAAGGAGATAGAGACACAAAAAAACCTTCAAAAAATCAAATGAATCCAGGAGCTGGTTTTTTGAAAAGATCAACAAAATTGATAGACCGCTAGCAAGACTAATACAGAAGAAAAGAGAGAAGAATCAAATAGACACGGTAAAAAATAATAAAGGGGATATCACCACCAATCCCACAGAAATATGAACTACCATCAGAGAATACTATAAACACCTCTATGCAAATAAACTAGAAAATCTAGAAAAAATGGATAAATTCCTCAACGTATACACCCTCCCAAGTCTAAACCAGTAAGTTGAATTCCTGAATAGACCAATAACAGGCTCTGAAATTGAGGCAATAATTAATAGCCTACCAACCAAAAAAACTCCAGGACCAGATGGATTCACAGCAGAATTCTACCAGAGGTAGAAGGAGGAGCTGGTACTATTCCTTCTGAAACTATCCCAACCAATAGAAAAAGAGGGAATCTTCCCTAACTCATTTGATGAGGCCAGCATCATCCTGATACCAAAGCCTGGCAGAAACACAACAAAAAAAAGAGAATTTTAGACCAATATCCCTGATGAACATCAATGCAAAAATCCTCAATAAAATACTGGCAAACCAAATCCAACAGCACATCAAAAAGCTTATCCACCATGATCAAGTGGTCTTCATCCCTGGGATGCAAGGCTGATTCAACATATGCAAATCAATAAACGTAATCCAGCATATAAACAGAACCAAAGACAAAAACCACATGATTATTTCAATAGATGCAGAAAAGGCCTTTGACAAAATTCAACAGCCCTTCATGCTAAAAACTCAATAAATTAGATATTGATGGGACGTATCTCAAAATAATAAGAACTATTTATGACAAACCCACAGCCAATATCATACTGAATGGGAAAAAACTGGAAGCATTCCCTTTGAAAGAACTGGCACAAGACAGGGATGCCCTCTCTCACCACTCCTATTCAACATAGTGTTGGAAGTTCTGGCCAGGGCAATCATGCAGGAGAAAGAAATAAAGAGTATTCAATTAGGAAAAGAGGAAGTCAAGTTGTCCCTGTTTGCAGATGACATCATTGTATATTTAGAAAACCCCATCATCTCAGCCCCAAATCTCCTTAAGCTGATAAGCAACTTCAGCAAAGTCTCAGGATACAAAATCAATGTGCAAAAATCACAAGCATTCTTATATACCAATAACAGACAAACAGAGAGCCAAATCATGAGTGAATTCCCATTCACAACAGCTTCACAGAGAATGAAATACCTAGGAATCCAACTTACAAGGGACGTGAAGGACTTCTTCAAGGAGAACCACAAACCACTGCTCAACAAAATAAAAGAGGATACAAACAAATGGAAGAACATTCCATGTTCATGGATAGGAAGAATCAATATTGTGAAAATGGCCATACTGCCCAAGGTAATTTATAGATTCAATGCCATCCCCATCAAGCTACCAATGACTTTCTTCACAGAATTGGAAAAACCTACTTTAAAGTTCATATGGAACCAAAAAAGAGCCCGCATCGCCAAGACAATCCTAAGCCAAAAGAACAAAGCTGGAGGCATCACGCTACCTGACTTCAAACTATAATGCAAGGCTACAGTAACCAAAACAGCATGGTACTGGTACCAAAACAGATATATAGACCAATGGAACAGAACAGAGCCCTCAGAAATAATACCACACATCTACAACCACCCGATCTTTGACAAACCTGACAAAAACAAGCAATGGGGAAAGGATTCCCTATTTAATAAATGGTGCTGGGAAAACTGGCTAGCCATATGTAGAAAGCTGAAACTGGATCCCTTCCTTACATCTTATACAAAAATTAATTCAAGATGGATTAAAGACTTAAACGTTAGACCTAAAACCATAAAAACCCCAGAAGAAAACCTAGGCATTACCGTTCCGGACATAGGCATGGGCAAGGACTTCATGTCTAAAACACCAAAAGCAATGGCAACAAAAGCCAAAATAGACAAATGGGATCTAATTAAACTAAAGAGCTTCTGCACAGCAAAAGAAACTACCATCAGAGTGAACAGGCAACCTACAAAATGGGAGAAAATTTTCGCAACCTACTCATCTGACAAACGGCTAATATCCAGAATCTACAATGAACTCCAACAAATTTACAAGAAAAAAACAAACAACCCCATCAAAAAGTGGGCAAAGGATATGAACAGACACTTCTCAAAAGAAGACATTTATGCAGCCAAAAGACACAGGAAAAAATACTCACCATCACTGGCCATCAGAGAAATGCAAATCAAAACCACAATGAGATACCATCTCACACCAGTTAGAATGGCAATCATTAAAAAGTCAGGAAACACCAGGTGCTGGAGAGGATGTGGAGAAATAGGAACACTTTTACACTGTTGGTGGGACTGTAAACTAGTTCAACCATTGTGGAAGACAGTGTGGTCATTAGTCAAGGATCTAGAACTAGAAATACCATTTGACCCAGAGATCCCATATCTGGGTATATACCCAAAGGATGATAAATCATGTTGCTATAAAGGCACATGCACACGTATGTTAATTGCAGCACTATTCACAATAGCAAAGACTTGGAACCAACCCAAAGGTCCAACAATGATAGACTGGATTAAGAAAACGTGGCACATATATACCATGGAATACTATGCAGCCATAAAAAAGGATGAGTTCATGTCCTTTGTAGGGACATGGATGATGCTAGAAACCATCATTCTCAGCAAACTATCGCAAGAACAAAAAACCAAACACCGCATGTTCTCACTCATATGTGGCAATTGAACAATGAGAACACTTGGACACAGGAAGGGGAACATCACACACTGGGGCCAGTCGTGGGGTGGGGGGAGGGGGGAGGGAAAGCATTAGGAGTAATACCTAATGTAAATGATGAGTTAATGGGTGCAGCACACCAACATGGCACATGTATACATATGTAACAAACCTGCACTTTGTGCACATGTACCCTAGAACTTAAAGTATAATAAAAAAAGAAAAAAATATATATATACCCATTATTGGGATTGCTGGGTTGAATTGTAGTTCAAGTTTTTTGAGATATTGCCAAACTGCTTTCCACAGTGATTGAATGAATTTACATTCCCATCAGCAGTGTATAGGTGTTCCCTTTTCTCTGGAGCCTCATCAGCATGTTATTTCTTGACTTTCTAGTAATAGTCATTCTGACTAGTATGAAGTGGTATACCATTGTGGTTTTGACTTCATTTTTCTAATGATTACTGGTGTTGAGCATTTTTTCATATGCTTGTTGGCTGCATATATGTCTTCTTTTGAAAAGTGTCTGTTCATGTCTTTTGCTCTCTTTTTAATGGGGTTGTTTTTAACAGCTAGACTTTTTTCATTTGATCTTATTTTTCAGATTTCATACTACAACCAGGTACATATTTTACACAACTACAAAACAACTTTAAATCAGCATGAAAATATATGTAAGCAAGTGAAAAATTTGCATCAAGTTTATGGCTAAAGAGACAGAAAGGCATTATTCCAAGTGACCAAAAAACATAATAAATTGTAATATCTAGTAGGGATACGTAAACTAAGAGCAAAAATAACTGCAAAATATTCTACAGCTATGTTCAGAAAACAAATTTTTGGTAACACTGTTTGTGTTGTTATTCAGAAACTATTATGTCTACAACCAGCCTTCCTTGTTCATAGGTTTGGCTTTCACAAATGCAACCAACTGAGGATCAAAACCTGCAGATGAGGAGGGCCAATTGTACCACTTCGTTTTATATGACAGACTTGAGCATCCTGGGATTTTGGTATCCTCTGGGGTCCCAGAACCAATCCCCCATGGATGCAGGTAAATTACTGTATATAACACATAAACCAAGTCATTATGTAAAGCCATCAAGAGACTAGATGTTTTAACCAAAGATGAAAGAGAAATTAATATAAAATGGATGAAGTTAGGTAAAAAATGAAAATAGCACATGTGATTCATAAATATATGTATGAATCTATGATGTACATTCTGTTAAAGAAACATTTTCTCACTAGAAAGAAAGCCAGTTACAGAGAACAAAAAATGGAACAAATTAGTAGCCATGAAGAGCACAGAACAAGCTCTGTGTCTCTGTGTCTCTATGCACCACAAGAACTCACGTTCTTTGGCGATATGGCTAATTTCAGTTCTGGGGCAGGAAGTGGAAAAAATGTCACATCATAAGTTGAGGAAGCCACCAAGAACTATTTTAATCTCACCAAAGAGACTCAATCAACCTGAAGGGGCTCACATTTATAAAATATAGTTTGGACTTTGATAAAATTGTAGCATATTTAATGTACTTTAAATTGGATTGAAGTTTACAAATTGTAAATTCAAAAATGATACTAAGGAATAAAAACAAACAAAAACTTCTTTAGACATATTTAGAAGACACTACAGAACAAAGTTATTGTCCTGAGAACTGGTAAATGTAGGGAAATAACTAAACATTTCCCTGCCTTCTCTGTATGAACTGCACCTCAGGATACCAAATAATTGAGAAAAGAAGGTTTCTTTATATAGAAGCAATTCAACTAATAAAAAGAGAAATGGGCCGGGCACAGTGGCTCACGCCTGTAATCCTAGCACTTTGGAAGGCCAAGTTGGGCGGACTGCCCGAGCTCAGGAGTTCTTGACCAGCCTGGGCAGAAGGGTGAAACCCCCTCTCTACGAAAATACAAAAAAAAAAAAAAAAAAATTAGCCGGGCGTGGCAGCCTGTGCCTGTAGTCCCAGCTACTTGGGAGGCTGAGGCAGGAGAATTGCTTCAACCCAGGAGGCGGAGGTAACAGTCAGCTGAGATCATGCCACCGCACTCCAGCCAGGGCGACAAAGCGAGACTCCGTTTCAATAAAAAAAAAAAAAAAAAAAAGAAGAGAGAAATGATAAAACTAAAATATCACCATTTTATAGACATGTACTGAAAAAAAAAAACTAAAATATCACCATGTTATAAACATGTACTGAAAAAAATGGATTTCAGCAAGTATTCTCAATGACCAGCGTAACCTCCAAAAAATAGAAACAATTACGCTGGTGCAACAGTAATTGCAGGTTTTATCATTACTTTCAATGGCAAAACCTGCAATTACTGTTACACCAATCTAACAGATAGCATATGGCTCTTGGTGGGTTTACAAACCACCATATATAAAAAAACCCTTTCTAAGACCTCTACCGTGAATCGGATCATAACCTCTAGATCTATCTACCAGTTCTACCAGTGTTAGGGACACAGAAGCATGTTTTTTTTTTTTTTTTTTTTGCTGTTTTCCCTTAGGTTCTGGGAGGACCCAATGAGCAAAAAAACAGAAACTGAGAAATTACAAAACCACTATAGAACCTGTGGCACAATTTCTTCAAAGCAGTCTTTTGAAAGAAAAAGAAAATAAGAGGAAGTTACAGAGTAAAAGAAATTTAAAGACGTATTTACTAAACACAATGTTTGGATCTGAATATAAACAACTTATATTAAAAATTAATTGGGCGTGGTGGCGGGTGCCTGTAATCCCAGCTACTTGGGAAGTTGAGGCAGAGAATTGCTTGAACTCGGGAGGCAGAGGTTGCAGTGAGCCAAGATCATTCCACTGAATTCCAGCCTGGGCGACAGAGCGAGACTCTGTCTTGAGAAAAAAAAGATTAATCAGGAAAAATTGAATATTGTCTATTGGATAACTTTAAGGTGATTATTATTGTTGAGCTTTTAGGGATGAAAAATTTATTGTGACTACCTTTTTTAAAGGTGCGCCTATCTTTTAGAGAAACTTATTGAAATATTTTTGAGTTCAATTATGTTATGTTTGGAATTTGCCTCAAGATAATAGAGAATAATGGTGAAAGTGAATAGGGGTATAAATGTATAAAACAAAAGTGGTGATGATTATTACAGCTGGGTAATGACTTCACAGGGTTTCATTTTACCATTGTCTTCTTTGTATGTGTTTGAAAGTTTCCACACACAAAAGCTTCATCTCCTTCAACATAGGCCTTAAGTCACACTTGTCACCCTACATTTTTCTGGCCTTGGCATTTCTTTCCACTTGATTATTTCTCTAAGCATAAGAATACTCCAAGAAAAGCCATGTAGCTGATAGGTAATTGAGCTGATCATGTTTTTTGAACCAGAATCAAAACTTAGTCTTTATTGTCCTATCCGTGGCTCCAGTTAGAATAAGAGCTTCACAAGGACAAAAGCCACATATTTATTATTATAACATCAAGGCTTATCCTAGTATATGGAACTTTCAGCTATTCAATCAGTGCTTTAATTAAATAGAGAAAATGCAGCCACATCTATGCACAATTATTTTCAAAAGGACATCTTGATTAGTTTATTATACCCTTTTTGCTATTACTATATTAAAGGATCGTAATTTGTCCAGTTACTCAAACTCTTGCATATTTTGAAAGATTAGGATCATGTCTCAATAGAACTCATACTGTATTGGGGTTTTAAAAATAATATCATATTTGTTTTAGGTGAAAGTATGTAACAATCTTGGCAACATATATTGGTCAGTACTCAGTCCTCACTAGCCAAACTGAATAGCTCTCAAATAATGTTGTATTTCCTTCTGATCAAGAAACCAATAAAATCCTTAGATAATTGACTAGGATGATAATGGGCAAGAAACTCAACAGCTTATACATAAACATTTGGCTGAGAAACTTAGGGAGCCCTCACAATGAAAAAATAACATATTTTAACCTCCAAAATATATAATTTGATTTTAATTGTAACTAACAAGACTGAATAGAATGTAGAGTATTATGTTCAAAGAAAACACATGTTAAACAACCAGAGGAGGTAAGTTGTATTCAATAATGAAAAAGGAATTAAGTCCGTTCGTCTACACCAAGCAGATGGGACAGAGCCCTAAAGAGTAAAAATGAGTAAAAGTGCCTACTTGACAAGAATAGCCCCAGAATAGACATTACGATATCCTCTCTAAATGGCAATACTCTAGATCAGCCAAAAAACTATGAGACAGACAGACAGAGAGAGAGAGAAAGAGAATTTGCTCATTAGCGGACATAAGAATTTATGTACCCTCCATAGTTAATTTTTGTTGAAATGACTACTTCAGTGTTGTCCTTGCATGAATATGCTTGGTGTGTTTAATGAGTGTGTAAGGCTCTGAGGAAGGAATCACTTTTGGATATACTGACAATTATCACATTTCTAGAACTGCCTTGGTATCTTCATCAAAGCACTTCTATACTGTAACAGTTCTGCTGAAGTGGCCAGTTTACCCTTCCAAATAACCAATCATACTGCTTTAATGCTAGTCACCGGAGCCACAACCCCTGAGTTATAATCCTGTTCTCTTTGGCTTATGAGCTGTGTGTCTTATTTTGCCCATTTATCAATCAAATTATTAATAAAGGTTTCTTCATAAAATTGTCAGTTACAATCACCATTTTTTTTTTTTTTTTTGAGGCAGAGTCTCACACTGTCGCCCAGGCTGGAGTGCAGTGGCGTGATCTTGGCTCACTGCAAGCTCCACCTCCTGGGTTCACGCCATTCTCCTGCCTCAGCCTCCTGAGTAGCTGGGACTACAGGTGCCCGCCACCACTCCCGGCTAATTTTTTGTATTTTTAGTAGATACGTGGTTTCATCGTGTTAGCCAGGACGGTCTCGATCTCCTGAGCTCGTGATCTGCCCGCCTTGGCCTCCCAAAGTGCTGGGATTACAGGCGTGAGCCACCAAGCCCAGCCTTATCACTGTTATTCTTTTATATCTGTGGCACCCATCACTTCCACCCTTCATGATTCATTTAAGCCAAGTCAAATAAAAAACCTTTTAATATTTTGCTTTTATGTGAATTATTTCCTGATACAAATATTTATCAATTATCATTGCCATATTTTAAATGCCTTTTTATAAATATTTTTTAAAGTTTAGAAGGAACCAAAATAGTAGTAAAAAATTGGGGTAAATTAGCAATTTAAAAGTGCTGTCATCTAAAGAAAAACAATTCTCTATTTTAAGGGAAATCTTATTTTAGAAGATATTAATTATTCTGTGCTTATTGTACACGCCTATCTGAAATTGTGTAGTATGTATAATATTATTAACCTCATTTTGCAAATAAAAAACAGGCTTTGAGAGGTAAAGTAACTGGCCTAAGGTCATACAGATTAGTAAGCGGCAGCTAAAACTAGAGGCAGGCTCGCTACTTTCAGTCGTTAGAACCCTTTCCCATCAAGTTGCTTACAACATACCACAGGGTAATTCCAAAAGTAAAAGTACAGAATTATAAAAATGTACAGCCATGCATATAGCAATAATGTTAATTTAGGAATTTGCTATGGATGGAACTGCTGAAGCCCTAACCCCTAATGTGATGCATCTGGACACAAGGCCTTTTGAGGTAATTAAGGTCAATTTGGTCTTAAGGTTGGGTTCTGATCTCCTAAGACTGGCGTCACTACAAGAAGAGACACCGGAGAGCTCTCTTTCTCTCCATCTCTTTTCGTCTCTCTCTTGCAAGCACTCCCACCAGCTGCCCACAATATGAGGACGGTGAGAAGACTGTTACCTGCAAGCCATGAAGAGAGTCCTCACCAGAAACAGAGCCTGTCAGACCTTGGTCTGAGACTTCTAGCCTCTAGAACTTTCTGAAAATAAACTTCTGTTGTTTAAACCATCCATTCTATGGTATCTTCCCACGGCAGGCTGAGGTAATACAGAGCTTTACTGTCATCCTCAGAAGCATCAACTGGATTTGTATAAATTATGATAAAAAAACTTGAACATTTCACACAGATTAAATGCTTTCACTTTATTTCTCAGTTTTATACTTGCGCTTTCTTTAGACTCTTCAAATTGCATGTCCTTCCTTATGTTCCCTGGGCATTGACTTATTAGTTCCTGGGTGAAATTTAACAAAGGCTATGCCACAGGTCTAGGATTAGTCATTTTCACAATCTTGGATTTCTCAATAACTATGACTACATTCCCCTTAAATATGAGTTCCTTAGAAAATCTGTTTTTATTATTTGGACATAGTGCCTGGTGATAATAGACAGCCTATGCTTTTTTGTCTTTCCCCTGAACTAGAATTCAAATGAAGGATATGCTAAACACAGCTGTTGCTGTGTATAATGACATTCAGTATGTGGATGCTGCATCCAGATTCCATTTTAAGGCAGCCATCTGTCCTTTAGCAGGCAAAATAACAGAAGATTTATACCTTAATAAAACCACACACATAAGTGCACCCTACACTCCTTCATGTGCCCTCCATGTAATTTCACATTCGTCAGTGAATTTTCTGTAGTATTTTTCTAGCTTTACAACTATTTGAGGTGAAATTCTGGACCTGCTAAGCCTGAGCACAAGGGTTTTAGCATAATATATTTGGACTCATGATTTTCAGTAAATCTTCATAGATTGACATGAATGTCATGAAACTTAAAAGATTAAGAAACATTCTTTCTCTATTTTTCCTGGCCTGTACAGACTAATATTTGTTTAGCACTGCAGAGCTTATAAAACCTTTTCCCTTCTTATTTAATTTATATATCCAGACCTACCTGCAGAGTTGCTCAAGGTCAGAAAATCCATTAGCAAAGAAGCCAGGGCTCAAAATAATAGGTTCTTTCTCCAAATTCCTTGGTTTTCTCATCACCCTGCACAGTCACCTATTAAGCTATGTACTGAATTATTCCATATTATTTTACTTAATTATAGATATTGGTAATAATACTTTATTGAAACTTTATTTTGTGCCATGCATTTTTACTTTATATTTTGAATAAGTTATTTTGCTTAATCCTTACAACAACCCGATGATGTAGATACCATTTTTAAAAATATACTCTCTAATATAAGAAGTTATAGAAACAATTGTCTACATGCGGAATATATGCCCACATTCTTTCTCAAATACAAATGAACAGAATCACTTTATTTTTCTTTTTGTAGTAAAGAAAATTTAATAATTTTTTAAAGTTAGTGTAACAACTTTACTATGTTTTAAAAAGTAAAGTTTTAAAACTGTATAAACTCAGAATACTAATTTGTTTATTAATTAATTTGCATTTTTAAATGATACTGTCCTCTTCTAACTTCCTGTTAACTCTAGTTAATATTTGACTTTTCTACTTGACTTTCATAATTCTGAAGCATAAAAGTATAAAAACATTGGGTAGGAACTATTTCTCATCTTCCATACAACAAACATTTCAACTAGTTGACCTTTTACTCAGTAAGTAATATTGAGTGTCTATCCTGTGCTAGACACTGTTATGAACACCAGAACTAAAGCAGAGAAAACACAGACCAAAAAACCTCCCCTCATACAGTGTCTTCTCTAGTGGAGTCATCGATTATTTTCATGCATTACTATTCTCTTATCATTGTATGAAAAGCTGGCATATCTTTCTGTTGGTGATCTGGAAGGTCACTGGGTCATTTATAAACATGTGTATTTTAGAGCCCTGCTACTCAAATTGTAACCTACAGACCACCAGCACTGACATCATTTTGTTAGAGATGCCAAACCTCAGGGCCCACAACAGATCTACTGAATACAAATCTACATTTAAACTAGATCCCAGGGTAATTTTTGTTCACACTGAAATTTAAGAAGTTCTACTGTATAGGTATTCGATAAATGTTTTTACCTGAGATATGTTTATCTCTAGGTGGTCCTCAAACCACCCTTTGTGATGTACAAATGCATATCAAAATGTGTCTTCAATTTGACCATAACACATGCATTTTCAGTCTCTCTTACAGTTGCAAAGAGCTAACAACTAATAATTTTTTTATTGAATGAATAAAAAATGATCAAACAAATTTCACTTAAATTATATATTTAAAAAATAACTTCAATTAAGTTAGCAATTTTGAATTATGCAATTTATTACAATGGGGAACAATATACTCTGTTCACGTAAAATCCTTTTTTTATCTATACACTGTAGAACCTGATATATAATGAATGCTAAAGCTGTCAAAAGTTACGTATTCCCCTAAACTTAAAAATATAGATATCTGTTATGTTCCTGTCTACCTGTATTTCCTGACACTGTTAAAAAATAAAAAGGACAAGCTTTTTTTAAACTAATATATCACTGCTTCTACAGAAATTGACGTACAACCCACAGAAATATATTCGCTGTTTGCCTTACCTTTTGTACTCTACATACCAAGCAAACAAAATTTGCACACACTTGCACTAGCAGCTTTGCATCTATCTATTTTTAGGACAGACAGCTACATCTTTCTCTCTGCACTACAGGGAAACTGAACATTTGTGGGAAAGTGTAGGTGCATTAATCCTGTTTAATATTCCAGGACTCACACAGACAATTAATTGTGTACTGAAAAGGCAGACTAATAAATTTTTCTTCTTCAAAACACGGTAAATAAGTTTGTTTAATTGTATATTTCTCACAAACTGTTGTAAGATCAAATAGATAAATCAAATAAATTAAATTGTGAAAATGACCAATGTTTGAATGTCATATTCTTTCCTTATTATATTTTTTCTTCCATGTATAATTTGCTTATTGTAATCAATTTTTGAAAAGTTGAAAAAAAGTGCAACAAAATGTATAAATTATATGTGTTCTATGATTCTGCACCATGAAAATACATGTAACTTTTTATCTGTGGCATAATTCTGAAAACTTTTAAGTGTAAATCTGTTTTTTTAACTTTTTATTTTGTAATAAAGACCTAGAGAAGATAGCAAAGAGGGGAAAAGACAGTCCCATATATCCATCACCTGGTCCCATCTTAGCTTTCCCTAATACTAACATCTTCATAACCATGGTACAATAATCACACTTAAGACACTGGCATTGATATACTGCTACTGATTAAGCTACAGACATTATTCAGATTTTCTCAGTTTTTCTACTTATGTGTTTCCTATTTTTATGTTTAGGATCAAATCTAAGCTATCATATTATGTATAGTTGACAAGTATTCATTGTCTCCTCTAATTTGTGACATTTTCTCCATCTTTCTTTGTTTTTCATGGCCTGGCTTTTTTTTTAAAGAATACTTGCAGTTGTGTAATTAAATGTCCTTCAATTTATTTTTGGCTGCTGTTTTCTCGTATTAGATGTAGGGTATGCATTTTGGGGAAGCATAGCATAGAAATGATATGCCTTCTCCTTCCCTTCTTCTTGCTTTGTTTCAGAGAACACATGATAATCACTCTGTCTTACTACTGGTAATGTTAACCTTGATATCTCAGTAAAAGCAGCATCCATTAGGTTTCTCCTCTCCACTGTAGAGTTGCTTTCTTTAAACCTGCTGTACTCTATTTATTAGAAGTGAGAAAGTAAGTACACAGCCCATAGCCAAAGAGAGGGAAATCAAGCTCACCTCTTGAAGGAACCATAAAAGTCACCATAATAATTAGTAAATATTTTAGAGAAGAAGCTTTGAGGACATGCAAATATCCTATTTCTTCTTAAAGTTTCTTAAGTTTCTTCCACTAATTCTAGTAGTCCTCTCTTGCATGCAGCATTGTTTACTGTGATGTTTTTGGGGTGATTTTTGTACTCCTTCACTCCTACATGTATTAGAATTCTTCTGGAAGTTAAAGTTGCTCCTTTCTCCTGACTTATTTATTGATTTATTTTCTTATATCGCTATAGATTCAAGAGAATGTTATTCTTTGAGTTATAATCCAAGACTGTCATTATGTACTTTATGGCTCAAATTGTTCCTGAGTTAATCTGTGGGAACTTTTTCCAGTTGACTTCTGTGTGGTGGTCCTCCTGCTCCTCCGCCTCCTTCTCCTTCTCCGCCTCCTTCTCCTTCTCCACCTCCTTCTCCTCCTCCCCTTTCTTCCTCCTCCCATTCTCCTTCTCCTTCCCCTTCTCTCTCCCCTGTCTTTCTCCTTTTTCTCTCCTCTTGTGAATTAGTATATTTTTAAGACTCTACCTTACCTTCTGGCTTGGCAACTTGTTTTGGGTTTGTCTTGTCTTTCCCTGCCACAACCCTAGCACCAATAATTTCTCCAAGAAACCCTGGTTCAATTAATTAGAGAATTATATTTAGAAACTATAATATGGGTTCTAGGTGTTTTCTTTGCTGGTGGGGAGCCTGCTTCTAGGCTCTCTGTGTATAGGACTAAGAAATGTATATATGTATACTAAGTCATGTATATACACATATCTGTGCCTATTTCTGTATCTATGCATATATTATAATAAATGTGTTCATACTGATATCTCCAAGTTCAGCCCAACACTAACATCTATCGTTCCCCTTTGTTTATTTACAACCTCTTTCTCCTACAGTAAAATAAATGTGGCTCCCATTATCTATATTATATTTAAACATTTGTTCAACAATAATATGTTAAATATAGTAGTTCAGAATTGCTAATCTATACCCTTCAGGCTTTTTTTTTTCCACAAAGGCACAGTATTTGGATGCAATTATACTTGCCTTTTGTCTTACGGTATCTAGTAAAAAAAAAACAAAAAAAACCCACACCATTTTATGAGTTACTTGAGGTAGCTCTTTTATTCTCCTCTTGCTTCATTGTGATTATATCACACATTAGCAATATAGTTAGATATATTGGCCAAAGTCTGTATTTCATATTAGGTTTCTCCTGTCAATTGTGCTTATTTCTCAAAACTTTGCATACAGTAAAATTCACTCTTTTGGGTGGATAGTCCCGTTATGTTTGACAAACGCATTGATATATGTGTCTACCATCACAATATCATACGGAATAACTTTATTATCTCCAAAAGGCTCTTGTGTTGCTTCTCTGTAGTCAACTCATCTTCCCACACTCAATTCTTAGCAATCACTGACTTGTTTTCTGTCCCTATAGTTTGCCTTTTCAGAATGTCATATAATTGAAATCATACAATTGGGGCTTGTTCCTTTCATGGTAAAATGCATTGAAAATGCATCTATGTTGTGTAAATCCATGTTAATTATTTTTCATAGCTGAGTAACATTCCACTGCATGGATGTATCTACGTGTGTTAATCATTCATGTTTTGAAAGTCATTTGGGTTGTTCCCAGTTTCAGTTATGAATAAAACTCCTATAAATTATTGCATACAGACTTTTGGGTGAACATACTCACTAGGTTAATGTATTAGTCCATTTTCACACTGCTGATAAAAATATACCCAAGACTGGGTAATTTATAAAGAAAAAGAGGTTTAATGGACTCACAGTTCCATGTGGCTGAGGAGGCCTCACAATCATGACAGAAGGCAAAAGACATGTCTTACATGGCAGCAGACAAGAGAAAATGAGAGCAAAGTGAATGGGGGAACCTGTTATAAAACCATCAGATCTCATGAGGCTTATTCACTACCAGAACAGTATGAGGGAAACCACCCCCTCGATTCAAAAAACTCCCACCGGGTCCCTCCCACAACATGTGGGAATTATGGGAGCTACAATTCAAGATGAGATTTGGGTGGGGACACAGCCAAACCACATCAGTTAAATAACTTGTGGTGAAATTACTAAGTCTATGGTTAAGTGTATAACTTTATAACAACTATAAAAACCACCAGTCTTTATTCCAAGGTGGCCATACCATTTCTCCATCCCTTGTGAC
This sequence comes from Pongo abelii, assembly GCF_028885655.2. Taxonomy (NCBI): domain Eukaryota; kingdom Metazoa; phylum Chordata; class Mammalia; order Primates; family Hominidae; genus Pongo; species Pongo abelii. The sequence continues at coordinate 142,438,481 of NC_071990.2, forward strand.
AATATATGAGAGTTCCAATTCTCAGCACCTTGAAAAACTCTTATTTTCAGGTTGGTTTTTGTTCTTTTGGTTTTAGACATTATAATATATGAATAGTAATATTTCAATATGGTTTTAATTTGGATTTCCTTGAAGATTAATGACTTGGATCATCTTTTCATATGTTTATTTGCCATCCATATATGTTGTTTTGTGAAGAGTCTGTTCAGATTCTTGCAAATAATGTCATAGGAACTGTTTGTTTTATAATGGTAAGTTTAACAATTCTTTATATTCTTTTAGCCTATTCTAGAGAGAATTCCTTCATCAGGCATAAGGGTTGCAAATATTTCACCCCAGGTTTTGGCTTGTCTTTTCATTTTCATAACAGTATCTTTCACAGAGAAAAAGTTTTTAATTTTTATACAATCTGGCTTATCATTTTTAAGGATTCTTCTTTTACTTTCATATCTAAAATGTCTTTGCTGAATTCAAGGACATAAAGATTCCCCCTATGCTATCTTCTAAAATGTTTGTAGGTTTACATTTAGACCTATCTTTCATTTGAAATTAATATTGTACAAGATGTGAGATAAGGTTTTTAAGGTTTTTGTTGTTCTCCACTGAATTACCTTTAGAACTTTATCAAAAACAAGTGCATTTTTATTTGTGTAACTCTATTTCTGTACTCTATGTTCTTTCTAATAATGTATGTGTCTATCCTTGTGCTGATATGTACCAAACTGTCTTGATTACTGTAGCTTTATAGAAGTCTTAAGATTAGAGATGACAAACCTCCAATTTTATTTTTCTTTTTTAGTACTGTTTTGGCTCTGCCTTAATATAAATATATTATAACTAACATAAATGTTAGTGTCATGTTGTTATATTTACAATTTTGTTACTAGGATGTTAATTGGAATAGTATTAAATCCATAAGTAAAATTAAGGAGAATTGACATCACCACATTTTTAATCCTCTAACTAATGAACAATTTACATCTCTTAATTTATTTGTTTAATTTTGTTAACTAGTGTCTCATAGTTAACACAGATACTGTATTTTTTGTTAAACTGATAACTTTTATTCTTTATTTCAAAGTTTGATTTTTCATTGCTAATATGTGAGAATATAATAGACATTTATATTCACGTTGTAACATAGAAAAGTGTATTTTATTTTTTCTTTCCTTATTGCATTTTCTAGGACTTTCAGTAAAATGTTTATAGGAATGGTAAGAAAGGAAAATATTGCTTTGTTCTCAAACTTGGGGTGGGGGACATTCATTATGTTAACATTAAGTATTATGCTCGCTATAGGTTTTTTGAAAATTTTATTAGCTTAATATCATTTTCTTTTCTTGATTAATAGTTTCTATTATGAATGGATATCAAGTTTTGTCAAATATTTTCTGCACCTATTAAGATTAGCATTTGGTTTATCTTCATTCATCTATTAACATGGTGAATACAATTAATAATTGCCAAATATTGAAGCAAATTTGTATTCCTAGATGAACCCAGTTGTTCATTATTTATTTTTTATTTTTTTATTTTTATTTTTTGAGACAGAATCTCACTCTATCCCACAGGCTGGAGGGCAATGGCGGGATCTCTGCTCACTGCAACCTCCACCTCCCAGGCTCAAGCAATTCTTCTGCCTCAGCCTCCCAAGTAGCTGGAATTACAGGGACCTGCCACCATGCCCGGCTAATTTTTGTATTTTTTCGTAGAGATGGGGTCTCACATGTTGGCCAGGCTGGTCTTGGAATCCTGACCTCAGGCGATCCACCCACCTCAGCCTCTCAAAGTGCTAGGATTACAGGCATGAGCCATCACACCTGGCCCACATTTTTTGACTTGGTCTAATAAAATTTCATTGAAGGTTTTGTCTACAGTCATTACAGATATTGGTATGTAGTTTTCTCATTTTGAAATGTCTTTTTCTGGTTTTGGTAATATGGTAATGGTGACCTGGTAAAAGGAGTGAGGGAGCATCTTCTGCTCGCCTGTTATATTAGAAGAGATTATGTAGAATTAGTATTGTTTCTCCATTACATGTTTGGTAGAACTCACCAATATAACCACCTACGTTTTCTCTTTTGGAAGGATTTAAATGAATAATTCAATGTATTTAAAGCATATACATAAAGTTATTCAGGCTATTTATTTATCCTTGAGTATGTTTTGATAGTTGTGCCTTTCAAGGAATTTTCTTTTCACCTAAATTGTCAAATGTCTGGGCATAGTGTTGTTCTTAATATTCCCTTTGTAATGAGCAGAGATGATACTTGTTTTATTCATGATATTGTATCCTCTTCCTTTTCCTTTTTCTTGGCTAAACTGGTAGGCTTATCAATTTTATTGATCATTTCAAACAACCAATGTTTGTTTTCATTTATTTTCTCTATTATTTTTCTGTGTTCAATTTCTTAGGTTTATGTGTACTACATTCATTTTCTATTTGCTTTAGGGTTGAATGGTGCTTTTTTTTTCTTTAGTTTTCTAAAAAAGAGTATTATATTTACTGATTTTCAAATGTTTATTCTTTTCTAATATATGCATTTAATGATATAAATTTCCTTCTAAACACTGCTTTTACTGCATCTCACACATTGTTACATTTTCATTTTCATTTAGTTCAAAATATTTTTAATGATCTTGACACTTCTTCAACCCATGAGTTAAGTGTGTTCTTTAATTACAAAATATTTTGCAGTGTTCTACCCATCTTTCTGTTACTGATTTATAATTTTATTCAATTATGATTAGAGAACATAGTTTGCAGATTTTTTTGTATTTTAAAATTTTTAGTTTGTTTTAGAAGTTAGAATGTTATCTGTCCTGTGCATGTTCCCTGTGAGCTTCAAATTAATGTGATTTTTTGGTGTTTGATGGGTGAAGTGTTTTGTAAATATCAATGATGAAATGTTGGTTAATAGTGTTTTGAGGTCATCATGCCCTAATTTTCAGCCTACTTCTTTATTAAATACTGAGATAGACATATTGCATTTTCTACCTACACTTTTGAATTTCTCTATTTCATCTTTCAGTTCCATTCTTATCTCATATTTTTAAAACTCTTTAAAAATTAAAATTGTTATGTCTTGTTGGAGAATTGACCTTTTTATCATAATGTTCCTTGTTACCTCTGATAATGTTTCTTGTTTTGATGTTTACTTTGTTTGATATTAACATAGACACTCTAATTTTCTTCTTCTCCTTCTCCTTCTTCTTCTTCTTTTTTTTTGAGACAGGGCCTGCAGTAGTGTGATCATGGAACACTGCAGCCCCTACTTCCCAGGCTCAAGCTATCCTTCCATCTCAGCTTCCTAAATAGGTGGAACTACAAACATGTGCCACCACATCTAGCTATTTTTTAAAAAATTTTTTTGTAGAGATTGGGTCTCACTATGGTGCCCAGGTTGGTCTTGAACTCCTGGGCCCAAGTGATCCTCCTGTCTCAGCATCCTAAAGTGCTGAGACTACAGGCATGAGCCACTACACCCAGCTATAATTCTATTTTTTATTATTTTGTGCATTGTGTACCTTTTCTAATCAATTTGCTTTTCATATTTTTACATATTTATACTTACTATGGTTTTCCTGCTGAGAGCATATACATTTTTATCCCATTTGACGATCTTTTAATTTAAACTGGTGTGTTTAGAACATTTGTATTTACAGTAAATCTGATATAGTTGGATTAAAATATACTAATTTGGTAGCTACTTTTTATTTGTTCCATTTGTTCATTGTTAGTTTTTTCTTCTTTTCTCATGTTTACAGATTAACTGAGCATTAAGAAATTCTAGCTTGCTTTGCTCTGTTGGCTTACAGTACTTTATTAAATTTATTAGGGTTTATAATATGCATTTTAAATTAATCTGACTCTATGTTTCTATAACATTGCACTATTTTATGTATGATTTAAAGACCTTACACTAAATTTTTTCAATCACCCTCCCCTATCTTTGTGATGTCATTGTCAAATATTTAAATTTTACTTCTATAAACATAGAGTACATCATTTGTTTTTTTCTCAGTTTTTGTTTGTCTAGGACAATATTTATTTCTCCCCCATTTTGAAAAACACATTTTGCTGGACACAGAAGTTAGGTCTGAGCATGTGTGTGTGTGTGTGTGTTCATTTAGCACGTTTAAAAGGACACTTCATTGTCTTCTTGGTTGTGTGGAATGTTTGAGAAGTCTGCTGTTATTTTTAACACTGCTTTTATGTAGGAAATATGTATTTTTCTGAATGCCTAAGAAATGTTCTATTTGTCTTTGACTTTTGGCAGTTTCAACATAGCACAACTAGGCGAGGTTTTTGTTTGTCTTGTTGCTGTTGTTTTATTTGTTTGTTTTTATTCTGCTTGGTGTCCTGAGCTTCTTGAATCTGTTGTTTGGTGTCCGGCACTGATTTTGCAAACTTCTCAAAGTGTAATTGTTTTCAGCCCTTTCTGTCTTTCTTCTCTTTCTGGGTGTCAACTATGTGCATGTTAGTATATATAATACTGTCCTACAACTTTTCCTCTTCGCTTTTTTCTTTTTCCTTCTCTCTTTTCACTCTTTGTGTTTTATTTTCAGCAATTTCTATTACAGTTATCCTCGGGTTTACTGACTTTTCTCTTGATTGTGTTGAATCTACTAATGAGTGCTTCAAAGCCATTCTTCATCCCTGTTACTGTGCTTTGACTTCTAGAATCTTCATTTGCTTCTTTCTTACAGTTAACTGATTGCTGAAAGTATCCTTCTGGTCTTTCATACTTTATTCCACTTTCATTAAAGCTTTTAATATGTTAATCACAGTTACATTACATTCTCCTTCTGATTGTTCCAACATTTTTGTCATATGCTTCTAAATTTTTAGTTGACAGTCACATGTCTTGTATGGGAATTTAGAGACTGAGCATTTGATGTTTAAAGCATACTTCTTCTGCTAAACCTTTATTATACTTGTTTGCATTAACCTTTCAGGAATTGGGCTGAGTTTAAAGTTTGTTGTTGTTATGTGTATTCTGAGTAGAACACAGGCTAAAGGTAATTTACTTAATCATATAATTTCATTTCAATTCCTGTTGTATATAATGTGATTTATTTCAAATTAGTAAGATTTATGCAAACTGCTTTCTTTTCTTTTGTGAAGGATGTTTTCTTTGTAAGTGTAAAAAATGTGTTTCTGAGTGAGTACCTTTGGGGGTGTTCACAATGTAGATTTTGTACTTATCCTGAGATATCTGAAACAATCATACTAAGTTATTGTATTCAGATAAAATAGGTCCACCAAAAATTTAACTGTTATACTTTATTTATGACATTACACAATTTTCTAGTAGGTAATTTGAATGTTTATGATTCATGCCCTAAAGGAAAATATTTAAATGGAAGAAAATATTTTAAAATAATTTAAGTCAATTAGTCTATAATGCACAAAGCAAAACCTTCTTTATATACCTAAATTAGCCAATATTTTATTAAACTGTAGTAGAATAATAGCCTATACCATTATGTCAGTTGTAAAAATCTGATTTTGCTTAATAAATAAAATATCTTTTAGAAAATGCATTTGACTATATCCTTGAATATGCAAATTATCTTGCAAGGTTTATTATTCTTTCAAAAAATTATCTTTATTTAAGAACTATTGTTAAACGTTTCCTAGGAGTGCTGTTAAAAAGTGATGGGAATTAAAAACAAATAATCCTCAGGGGTAAAATATTCAAAGAAGTAAGACATTAGCATACTTCACATTTTAATTGTTTTCTGTTAAGTATTAGTGATTAGTGCCACTGAATCTGAATCTAGGTCAAAGCCTAAAAGATTTCAGATGTAAAAGACAAAAGGGAAAAATAACTGAACTAATGTTTATTTAGATATCCCAAACATTTAATTTTTAAATATAATGAATGTCTATTAAAATGTATCTAAAATGGAGCAATGAAAAATGTAAAGAGAATTAAAACAATTTTACATTCTCCTTCATCACCAGTAACTTCCACCAATAACACACTATGCCCTATATTTTGGACTGCCTTTAAAAAAATGTTTAACATTATTATGTTATGTGTTTACATGGACAATCAACAGTTTAGGCTGATTGACAGGTATGGCAATGCAAAACAAAACACTACGTGATTCACACAATGCTTGTTTGCTATGGGTTCTAATTATTTTTCAGGCAATAGCTCTAGGCTAAATTTTGGCCAAGTTGAAGTTTGTTTTCAATTCCTTCATTTTCCTAGATACATTTAAATAATAAAATTGTCTTTATAATCATAATTAATAATCATCACTTATATTTTAAGCCCTGGAATTAAAAAACAATTAGCCCCAAATAATAAACTTTCATTGTTGAAACTGCATAACAGTTTAAGACCAGAAATATTTGGACATGCAGTCTCTATAGAGTCTCTTTCATTTTACCACATAGCATGGATCTACCTCTAATTAATATCATTGTAAATACAGTAATGCTGAAGTACTATTTTACACATATGAAGACACTTCAAGATATCTTGGAATACAATTGTTTTTAGTTGAGACAAAAAATTCATGTTTCAATACCATGTAGACAAAAACAGTTTACATAAACATAAACATTTACAGCCACAATGACAAAATAAATCAAACTAAATATTTTGTCCAAAGTTTTTGGTTTGGAGGATATTTTTGATAAAAATTCCAACTAAAAATTGCTTACTGTCAATAGAATCTTTTAAAAAGATTGTGAAAACTGGGTATATTTGAGTTTTATTCAACTTTATTAAAACACAATACTATTAGCTTTTTAAGGTAAGAATGCTAGTTGAAGTATAATTGCAAAAAGCCCAGAATTAATTTATCTGATAAATAGTTTCCATATATAAACAGTTTGAGTAATAAAAAATGAAAACAATAGCTTAGAAGTATTGAAGTCCTAGTATAGTATACTAGAGAGAAGTCCATTGGTTACATTTTGGGGTTTTAAAAAAGCAGTATTTGTCAAGCACAAGTGAATAATAATTATAATTAACATTTGTCATGTCATATTTTTCAGGATTAAATATAAGATTGAGCTGACCTTTGAACAAAAACAAACACATAAACAAAACCATTTGGAGCCTCACAGATGAATAATCCACAGAAAAGAATGATGCTGATACTCCTGATCAGAATGCCACTATAAATCCAAAGGATGTATATCCTGAACTGAATACAGAGATCACAGCAACTGTCAACCAAATAAACTAAATGGCAGTGGTATGCGAGATGGGGATTGGGTTGTGTTGTGGGTTATGGGGATATAGGAATGAACAAGACAAACAGTAAACTTGTCTTTAATAAACTTGTATTCTAATGGCAGGAAACTAAATTATCAAAGAAACTATTCAATCATTTTAGGTACAGTGTACCATGACAGGCACAAATAGGATAATGTGTTAGAGAGAGACTCAACAAATGAGAAGCAGCTTGAACTAGGGAATGAACAAGATTCTTCTAGTAACTGATGAGTTTGATCTAAATGACAAGAAGAAAACACTCATGAAACTGTTACAGGAATTTCCTTAGTTCGGCTAAAGACAGGTTTCTTCTCCATTCCACAGCCATGAAAATTTAGGCTCGCAGATGGTTTAAAGGGTGAGCAAAGCAGGGTCTTACTGGGTGAAAAGGGGAAAAAAAGGGTGGGGGAAACAGGGATCCTCAGCAAGGCCAGAGTCCCCTGCTAGAGAATTTCCCACTTGCTGTTGGAATCCCAGGTTCTACACAGGAAGAGGAGGGGCCAGGCAGGCCATGCTGCAAAGGGCATGAGCTTCCCGAGGCTCCACCTCAGTGGGCAGGCTGGCTGGAGTTTTTCCGAGGACGTGAAGTTTCTCTGAGGACCCCCTCCCACTTGGCTGTCTCATTCCCCCCTCTAAAGAAGTATATCTAACTGCCCTTAGATTAAGGATAAGGATTAAGACCAATCTTAACTGCTTCCTGCTGACAGGGGCCACTGTTTTGGGGAAATGGCAGTCAGAGCTTTCCTAGAGGCCTATTTAAGGGTTCCCAGCAGGAGAGGCCATTGTCAGAGCCTCTGGTTGCATGACTGTTTGGAGTCTGATGGCCTGAAGGCAAGGACAGACAAACTGGGTTATTAGAAAACGTATCACAACGAAACAAGGGGAGGGCTAATGACAGCTCTAAAATTCTGAGGTATTTTACCAGTTTACACAGGGAGAGAGAGGCCAAAAGCACAACTGGTAAAACAAAACAAAACAAAACAAAAACTTACTCTTTTGCTGTCATGTTGGGCTTTTGGGTTCCAGTCCCCTGACCTCAATCCTAAGCCAACCAGTTTAAGTTTTGGGAAATTAACTCTTTCTAGTTTGGAGAATGCATCAGAGGGGAGTGTCTCATAATACGGAAACATAATTACCCATTAGTGAAAAGAGAACTGAGGAGGAGAAAGGAAAAAGAAGGCGTTTTTTCAAAGGAGTCCTAGGGGTTCAGGATGCATTTGAAAGGGGTACAGACTGAAGATGAATGGCTACCCATCTAGAAAGAGGGGAGCAGCATCCCTGGTTCCCCTCTCTTCCTAGCAGATACACAGGGTACGTGAGGGAGACAGAGAAGAGTGTCATCTTTCCATCTTCCATCTTTGCATCCCCGAGTTCCAGTGACCTTGGCAGGTCTCATCATGAGTGCCAAAGTGGCTTGCACCCATGAAGCAGGGAGGTCCTAGCGAATAGGAAGTATCTGCTCTCACCTATGTCTCTTTCCCACCTACTGTCAGTAGCCTTGGAGTTCCCTAGACTTCATTTATGCCATGGATATTAACGTGGCCTTTATCCATGAAACAGGAAGCTTGGGGTTGGCTTAATTGGCAGGAATCAGCCATGCTCACCTGCGCTGTGCCTTGTAACCTCTGTTGTTATCTGCCTCTGGATCTTTTAGATCCAGTTTTCTTTCCTAGGGCTTTGACCTAAAGCTCAGAATTGAGTTTGGGACAAAAATGTGTCTTGGGGCAGTTGCATGGACTCCTTATCATAAGCCGAATGCTAAGCTGAAACTGTGGAACTGAGTCCTCCTCCAACAAGGGAGACAAAGGGATACCTTGTGACATAACCTAGATAACTGGTAGCTACAGTTATGCTTGCTAGGATTTGGGGGCATGGTGCTTTGCTTTGGTTAGTTCCCTTGGTCTTACTTTCCCAAAAAGGAAACCTCTGGGTGATGGGCACCCTATTTATTCCATCACCTGGAAGGATTTGCAGGATAATTGCTCAGAATTAGAATATTGATCCTCATTTTCACATTTCCCACCCTCTTGTTCATTCTGAGCTGCAGCCAGAGATTGCTGGTTGGTTCACAGGAACAAGCAGGGTTAGTCTAAAAATGTAGGTAAAAACTGAAAAACAACTGGTGAGTTTAGAATTTAATGATAATGTATGATAAATTTTGATACATGATTTCTCTCTTTCTAGTCCTCATGTTTGTTAATAAAAGAAATCATCATAGGACTGAGTGGTTTGCATTTAGTTTTATACCTGGCCTGATTATCTGCATAAAGTGCAGCAAGAATAATCATTTCTACATAGGCCTTTTAGATTGGCTTTCATGGAATTCTGTTCCACAAGGAATCTCAGATAAAACCGTTTAAAGCCAAGCATGGGTTTGTATCCTTAAATACTTGTGCGTTGAGCAATCCTCTCCTCTTAAGGTCACAAGATAAACTTGGAGCTTCTAGACCTGTTAGAAAGTGACATTCTTTACTGACCACAGGTCAGGAACTCTGTACAGGGATTGTGCAGACGAAGGTATGAGGCCAGTCTCCCATGGGGCTTTTATTGGCTCTGTAAGTAGAGTTTGACTCCTTAAAGGGAAGCATACCCTTCCAGTCAAAGCCTTGGTAACCATTTTTTCCAACTGTGTCCTGTTGCAAAAGAAAAATAAATTCTTATTGCACTGATGCAAACAGCTATATTGCCATAAGTTAAGAGTACTCACAGATAGGTTCTAAATTCTGGAGGAACCAGGCAGAGAGAAACAAACATGTTCCAAATTTTGATCACAGAAGTATATACCTTATGTAATTATTAAAGACCATAAATCGTTCAAAATAAGTTCACTTGACTCTGAAAAAACAAAACGAGGATCAGAAATATTCCAAGCAAAGGTTCAAAAGGTTGCTTCAGCTTTCTAAGTTCAGTTCATTTAGTTAACTCTTGTTTTACTGGATATTCATGAACATTTCAGCTCTTCATGAATCCTATACATTTTCCTTTATTTCAATGTTAAAATTTCTAAAGTTATCAGAAATCTGATTGTCTCAAGTGCAATCAGAAATTATGCTTAAGAGCACCTGTCAGTGTCCTATAGCTCATTATAAACCATCTTTTGAAAAGGATTACAACATGACAACAATTGTCTGTGAATAGCAAAATATCCACAGTAGTTACAGTTAGAAACATGATTGACAAGTTTGGTTATCTCAGTGGTTTACAATAACTTAAACATAAAAACCTTAATTATAATTCATAGCATATACTCAGACATTAGAATTTTAGAAATCCCATACAATTTTGGCAGGTATATTAGCATTATTCACCAAGATATAACCTAAAGAAGATTGAGCATCATTTTGGCAATTCCATGTACCTAAACATGTTAAATAATCCTGTTTAACCTCCCTTTTCTGAACACTTCAAGGGTCCTCTGAAGCATTCAAAAAGCCAGGTGCCACAGAAGACAATTTTGAAACTGAAGTTTTATTTTGGGAAGGCTGCTAAATACTTGAAGTTTAAAACACTTGATATTAGAAAATAGAATTTCAGATTATCGTAGGTTATTTATTTTGCCAAAATGATGACTCAGAAATTTTAAAGAAACAAAGACCTTTTATAACCCTTTACAAATTTTGTTAAAGAGCAGATTAGAACCTTAGGAAAACCTTTTTATGCTTTTATTTCAATGCTCAATTTACAGAAAAACCATATAATACCCTTTTTAAAATTTAGTCAATATGTTCACACAGAGAATCTCTTCTGCAAGATTATTTTCCACAATTCTTCTACCACTTCTTTGAACTTTCAACTTTTTCCTAAATTAACTCAAAACAATCCTTCGACCCTAGGCAAAGATTTTTATTTCCATCCCTTCTTATAACCTTTTACTAAAAAACACATTTTACTGTTCTTACACACCTCGCATGTAAATCTATTTTCAGTAGTTTCAGTCACATGTTATAATGGTAACCCTTAACAATTGTTAACTTTAAGGTAAATCCTGGTAAGTTGCTTTAATTGTGCTAACTGGAGTCAGTGTTTGCCTTCTTAGTTAAGGGCACGTTTAGTTTCATACATCTACAGGCCTTACCGATTGTGAAGCAGGCAAGACAGACAGTTCTCAAAACCCATGAAGCAGTTTGTAACCTCAAAACGCTTAGCAAACTTGCATCTGACCTGCATTTTCCCAGTAGTCTTTAGGGCTGTTTTTATTTCTGAAAGATTAAAGTCATGTGAACTGAAAGGTACCACAGCTTTTAACTTCCCTTGAAAAAATACTTGATCCAAACACTTCTTCCTTTAGGCCAAATTATTAGAGCTTTTTTTAACAAACATCACACATAGTACATACACAGCCAGCCAGAAGGAAACCCAGTCGCTGGGTGGGGCCCTATAAGAGATAGGGCTAGGAAAACATGCAGATATCTAATCTGAGAAGGCTCATTCCCTCAAGCGGGATTGCCAAACAAAGCCTTGCCAAGCAGTTACTGGCCATGCCCCCAGGATGTAAAGCAAGATGCAGGCTTGCAACCTAACCATACAGACAGGCAAAGCACACCAGATTGGCCACAGCCCGAGACTAGCCCCACAAATCCTTTTTCACAACCAAAACTTTACGAAGTGTACAAACAGTGATAGTTGGATAGTTGGGGGGGCCTGGTTCAGTAAAAACATCTTCTAAAAGGGGGAAAAAAAAAACTTTAAAGGTTAACTGCTGTTGGGGTAGGAAAGGGGAAGAAAAAAAACTTTAAAAATGCCTGGGGAAGAACGTCTTATTCTTATGCAACTGGTTCCTCCACCAGAGGTAAAGCTTAACTACTATCTGATAAAGCTAAACCCTTTGGCCAGGGAAGGCGAAGGCTTCGGTGGCTTGTGGTTGGGAACCAGCCAGCCAGCTGTGTGGGACCCTTGGGCCATGCGTCCCAGCCACAGCAGGGCAGGGAACTGCTGCTTAGAAATGGGTCCCAAAAAAGGAAGCAAAAGGCCATGAAAAGGCCCGGGAGCCACGGGGGTGGGGGCATGGTTTCCCCCACCCTCAGAAGTCCGAGGATGTAAAGACTTAGAAACAACAGTGAGAGATTTTGAGCCCCCATTTTACTCACCACTTTTGGAGCTCCCACGCTGCACACCAAAATGTCACAGGACTTCAGCTAAACATGTGGTTCTTGTCCGTCCCATGGCCACAAAAATTTACGCTCACAGATGCTTTAAAGGGTGAGCAAAGCAGGGTTTTACTGGGTGAAAAGGGAATAAAAAGGGGAAACAGGGATCCCAAGGAAGGCCACGATCCTTTCCTAGAGGATTTCCTGCCTGCCATTGGAATCCCAGCTTCCACACAGGAAGAGGAGGGGCCAGGCTCCTCCTCCCTGCAAAGGGCATGAACTTCCCCAGGCTCCACCTCAGTGGGCAGGCTGGCTGAAGTTTCTCTGAGGACCCCTCTCCCACTTGGCTGTCTCAAAATCAGGAGGAGGAGTGGTATGGGCAGAAAAAAATAGAAAGTGAAAAATATAAAAGAATTCCCTAATCTCTAAATGTTAATAAAGTTAGCAAAGTGAAGATTTCAGGTGTTAAACTTGACTTAGTTTAAGATTAATTTAGTTTTATGTTTAAATCTCTTAGAAATATCTAATAATTTGTCACAGAAAATTTTTCTTACACATTATTTGGTTACCTTTAATAGTTCTAGGTATTCCAGCTCTATCAGGAACTTAGGCTTAAAATGTTTATTCTGACTTCCACCATGAAATCAACATTATTTTCACCTTAGTCTTCCCTGGCATAATTATTCCATACAGTGAGTCACTTTACATGATTCAATTTGACTGATCTCTATGGTTGTTTTTGTTGTTGTTGTTGTTTTTACTGACCCAAGCTTTACTTTATTTCCACTCCTTCTAGTCCTAAGTATATCTAGTACTTGAAACTTCATAGATGGTTTCCATTAACACACAAACACCCTGTATACAATGTAAAAATTAGTTAACTGTTTGCACAGAGATCTCGGAGGCTTACTCATGAATAGTTGTAGATCCTTCTCTAGAATTATCTTCAGTCATCATCCATTTCTAAGGATTTTTTTCTTCTGAGTTACTAAGAAATTTAAGTTTGGGGATATTGAAATAAATATATTAAACACACAATTCTACAAATATTATAAACTCTAATATTGAACACATAATTTCTGTGGAAAATGATTAGTAAGTAGGAACAGAGTTTCTTAACTGACATATGAAATATTTCAGTATAAATGAAAATAGAATAGAAAAGTACCTAGAATAGTCTTTTAAATTTCATTTTGACCCAATTTTCTTGGCTATTCATTTAGTTTATTAAAAGAATCAGAGTGTAAAGAAAAAATGTAACCTTATTAGTTTGTGTCGATACAATTGAAAGTGCTCAAGTATTTACAAAGACCCATTTCCTTTCAGTGAGTTCTGATCCTCTGTCCTGAAACTCCTTCAGAACTCTAGTCAGTGACCACTTACTTTCATTGATTATATTGATACAGTTGTAATATATACATGAAATAGGTGAACTTTGGCTTTGCCAATGGGATAATTCTACTAATTTCAGACAAGATTTTAATACCATTATTTTACATTAATATTTTACTTTCAAGATTATATCTGCTGAGAGTGATTATACTATAAGTGAAAGAATAATCATTATTAACAGCACTTTTGAGGTTTGGACTTCATCTTGTGACATCTTCCCTCCTTGTAATTATAGTTTTCTTGTCTAAAATTCTGACTAAAAGTAGTAACCACTAAGATAAAGCAGAATTAACTTCTTCTTGAGCTTCAGATAAATGATTCACTGTAATTTCCAGATTTTAAGAATTGAAGAAGTATCCTGCAGTTCTTGATGACACCTAAGGACACAATCTTGCCTTATTTATTAATCCCAATACCTGACTACTCATAAGACTTTCCTGGATCTAATATATATATATTAATTATGGTAATAACTATATCAGTTCTTTTTATAGGAGTTCAAGAGCCTTGCACATGAAGCTCTTTTCATTCTAGGAGGTTGCTCACTCTCTGTTTTCTTGTGAGATGTAAGATCTGTATTATAAATTTTAGTGGTTGATGAGAATTCAGTATATGTAGTGTCACAATAAAATGGCATAAAAATAAAAGTTAAAGAAACTTGGTTTCTTCTATCATTATTTTTCTATGTTACCTTTAACAAAATTCTCTAGACTTTTTTGAGCTTTGAGATATCTTGCCTTCTTGTCATTGTGGCTAGTGAATGGTCTTCTAGGTTTCTACCTGAGCTTTCTATGCATCAGTCTGGTTACTATGCAGATGTGGTGCTATTTCGGTCATGACACATACAAAATTACTTGAAGAAACTAGAAGACCTAGCTGGAAAAAAAAACAGTAATTATTAACTTATGGGTTTCCAGACTTTATGCCACTCATTGCCTATTTCTTCCAGCAATATTTTCCACATTTAGAAGAGAGAAATATAATCTTTCATTAACACAAGTTCATAGGTGTAACACTCTCCCTGACACAAAAGAAAGATCAATAAGAGAAAAGCAAGCAGAAGGATATAAATATGTGTGCTTCCCATCACACTGGAGAAAAGTAACTGTCTCTAAAAGTAACTCTCTCAAACCAGTGGTTTAGGAGCTTTGTTTAAATATTTTAAAAAACAGCAGTACATTTTATAGCAGAGAAAAGAGAAAGATGAGAACAGCTTCAAGCTCCCAAAGACAGGAAAATTATGAGAGGGTACTAAAGTTTGCTTCATTATTACTCTGGCTTGGTTGGCACCATTTCTGAGCTGATAAAATCCCTACACCCTCTTCAGTAAAAGTAAAATTTGCATCCTGCCTTTAAAGCAGAAAGGGGATAGGATAGAGAGAGGTTGTGTTTTCTTTCTTTCTTTCTTTATTGCTTCTTAATCGCCTTTGGCTAAAAAGATTTACATTAAAGAGACACAATTGGGTAAAATATTTTGGTTTCCTTCATTTCTAAACATATTTTCTCTTATCAAGTCTAAACAATTATAATCCTCATTAAAAATAATTTCAATCCTAAAATCCACATTTCATTATATATCTACAGATTAAAAAAAAAGTTTTATGTTTTACCATTTAGAATAGGAAAAAAATGGATAACTTTGACACAGGATTTTTCTCAGTCACTTTACAAGTTGGGGACCTCTGGCCAGTGATGTCCCTGCCCAGGCCTCACTCAGCCACGCTACCTGCCTAAGAGATAGCCCACCTACTCAGCTCACTTTGCCTGTGCCTGGCTTGCACACTGGCTCAGCCCGTGGCTTGCCAGGTGTACCCCAGCCTGCCCATGTTATGGATCATGCCCATATTTGGCAGTTCCCAAGTTCTTGTCCCACATCCAAGAAGAATGAGGATACATTGCCAATTGAAGGGTTAGGAGGACAGAGAAGAATTTTATTAAGTAACAAAACACATCTCAGCAGAGAAGGGACATGATGGTGATCAACCA
Source organism: Pongo abelii (assembly GCF_028885655.2). Classification (NCBI taxonomy): domain Eukaryota; kingdom Metazoa; phylum Chordata; class Mammalia; order Primates; family Hominidae; genus Pongo; species Pongo abelii. The sequence continues at coordinate 142,454,187 of NC_071990.2, forward strand.
CCCAGAGTCAGGTGGTTTATCTCCCAGTGTGGCTGAGTCCAGGGCTTTTATGGGCTCAGAAGGAGTGTGTGCTGACTGGTTTGTGAGTATGCAAAAAAGGTTAAAACAAAGGCACCACTCAAAGGTGGGCATGACAGTGTAAAAAACCAATTAGGGAAGCGTAGGTATATGTAAAATAGGTGAGGGGTGAGAATTAACCAGAGGAAAGCAAGCTAAATGGGAAGAAGGTTTCTCAATCAGGTCCATGGATTTGACTTATAGCTTGGCTTTTAGGCTTTAAACTGTCCTTGGCTTGGAGGTGGAGTTTCACTGGGGAGTTTCACCCTTATCTACCTAGGCATTTGACTGCCTCCTGCCCCTATCAACTATGCTAATTCACTTCACCAAATTTGACATTAAATAATACAATTTATTTCTCCATCCATAATGTCCTACTAATTTTGTCATTTTTAAAACGTACTTTTAACATACATGACTTCTTATATATGTGAACAGATATTAACACAGGTATATTATAAATCATTCAGATAGAGACCTCAGCCAAACCTATAGATTAAACTCCTCTAAAGTGAATTTAAAAGCCATTGCATGTAGTAAATATGGTTAAATGTCACTAAGTTAAAATTAAGAATAACTCTATCAAATTATGTTTTGAGAAAGTGAAAAGAGAAATTACAGTCATGAAGAAGATTTTTTCCCTTGTAAAGCAAATAAAAAATTAATGTGAAGAATGCATGAATATAAAATGTTGGTGCAAAAATAAAAGGAAAATAATACTACGTAAAAAAGAGAAAACAATATTGAGTTAACAAAAAGTCAATGGTTCTCATTAGTAACCAAAGGTATTTAAATTATGTGATTTACACAAATAAAAAGTCTGACAATACTAAGTACTGGGAAGAATTAAGAACTTTCTTTTTTTTAAGCAAATAAAAAATTAATGTGAAGAATGCATGAATATAAAATGTTGGTGCAAAAATAAAAGGAAAATAATACTACGTAAAAAAGAGAAAATAATATTGGGTTAACAAAAAGTCAATGGTTCTCATTAGTAACCAAAGGTATTTAAATTATGTGATTTACACAAATAAAAAGTCTGACAATACTAAGTACTGGGAAGAATTAAGAACTTTCTTTTTTTTTTCATTGAGTAAACATTTATTGATTGTCTACTACATCTCTAGGAACAAATGAATGAATGAATGTGTGAGTAAATGAGCAACCTGGCAACCTAAGGCCATCTGCTTGGGAGTATTCTTTTTGTTAAATTTATTCTGTAGTTGATTGCCTTACCTGTTTTGGATAGGCTAGGCACTACATATCTAATTGCTATTGCTGTGAATTCTAATTTTTGTTGTTGTTCAAGGCTTTGCCAGTTTCCTGGTTTTTTTTTTTTATTACACTTTAAGTTTTAGAGTACACGTGAACGATGTGCAGGTTAGTTACATATGTATACATGTGCCATGCTGGTGTGCTGCACCCATTAACTCGTCATTTAGCATTAGGTATATCTCCTAATGCTATCCCTCCACCCTCCCCCCATCCCACAAAAGTCCCCAGAGTGTGATGTTCCTCTTCCGTGTCCATGTGTTCTCATTGTTCAATTCCCACCTATGAATGAGAACAAGCGGTGTTTGGTTTTTTGTCTGTGCGATAATTTACTGAAAATGATGATTTCCAATTTCATCCATGTCCCTACAAAGGACATGAACTCATCATTTTTTATGGCTGCATAGTATTCCATGGTGTATATGTGCTACATTTTCTTAATCTAGTCTATCATTGTTGGACATTTGGGTTGGTTCCAAGTCTTTGCTATTGTGAGTAGTGCCGCAGTAAACATACGTGTGCATGTGTCTTTATAGCAGCATTATTTATAGTCCTTTGGGTATATACCCAGTAATGGGATGGCTGGGTCAAATGGTATTTCTAGTTCCAGATCCCTGAGGAATCGCCACACTGACTTCCACAATGGTTGAACTAGTTTACAGTCCCACCAACAGTGTAAAAGTGTTCCTATTTCTCCACATCCTCTCCAGCACCTGTTGTTTCCTGACTTTTTAATGATTGCCATTCTAACTGGTGTGAGATGGTATCTCATTGTGGTTTTGATTTGCATTTCTCTGATAGCCAGTGATGGTGAGCATTTTTTTCATGCGTCTTTTGGCTGCATAAATGTCTTCTTTTGAGAAGTGTCTGTTCATGTCCTTTGCCCACTTTTTGATGGGGTTGTTTGTTTTTTTCTTGTAAATTTGTTGGAGTTCGTTGTAGATTCTGGATATTAGCCCTTTGTCAGATGAGTAGGTTGCGAAAATTTTCTCCCATTTTGTAGGTTGCCTGTTCACTCTGATGGTTTCTTTTGCTGTGCAGAAGCTCTTTAGTTTAATTAGGTCCCATTTGTCAATTTTGGCTTTTGTTGCCATGGCTTTTGGTGGTTTAGACATGAAGTCCTTGCCCATGCCTATGTCCTGAATGGTAATGCCTAGGTTTTCTTCTAGGGTTTTTATGGTTTTTGGTCTAACGTTTAAGTCTTTAATCCACCTCGAATTAATTTTTGTATAAGGTGTAAGGGAGGGATCCAGTTTCAGCTTTCTCCATATGGCTAGCCAGTTTTCCCAGCACCATTTATTAAATAGGGAATCCTTTCCCCATTTCTTGTTTTTGTCAGGTTTGTCAAAGATCAGATAGTTGTAGGTATGCGGCATTATTTCTGAGGGCTCTGTTCTGTTCCCTCGATCTATATCTCTGTTTTGTTACCAGTACCATGCTGTTTTGGTTACTGTAGCCTTGTAGTATAGTTTGAAGTCAGGTAGCATGATGCCTCCAGCTTTGTTCTTTTGGCTTAGGATTGACTTGGCGATGTGGGCTCCTTTTTGGTTCCATATGAACTTTAAAGTAGTTTTTTCCAATTCTGTGAAGAAAGTCATTGGTAGCTTGATGGGGATGGCATTGAATCTATAAATTACCTTGGGCAGTATGGCCATTTTCATGATATTGATTCTTCCTACCCATGAGCATGGAATGTTCTTCCATTTGTTTGTATCCTCTTTTATTTCCTTGAGCAGTGGTTTGTAGTTCTCCTTGAAGAGGTCCTTCACATCCCTTGTAAGTTGGATTCCTAGGTCCTTCACATCCCTTGTAAGTTGGATTCCTAGGTATTTTATTCTTTTGGAAGCAATTGTGAATGGGAGTTCACTCATGAGTTGGCTCTCTGTTTGTCTGTTATTGGTGAATAAGAATGCTTGTGATTTTTGTACATTGATTTTGTATCCTGAGACTTTGCTGAAGTTGCTTATCAGCTTAAGGAGATTTTGGGCTGAGACAATGGGGTTTTCTATATATACAGTCATGTCATCTGCAAACAGGGACAACTTGACTTCCTCTTTTCCTAATTGAATACCCTTGATTTCCTTCTCCTGCCTAATTGCCCTGGCCAGAACTTCCAACACTATGATGAATAGGAGTGGTGAGAGAGGGCCCCCCGTCTTGTGCCAGTTTTCAAAGGGAATGCTTCCAGTTTTTTCCCATTCAGTATGATATTGGCTGTGGGTTTGTCATAGATAGCTCTTATTATTTTGAGATACGTCTCATCAATACCTAATTTATTGAGAGTTTTTAGCATGAAGGGTTGTTGAATTTTGTCAAAGGCCTTTTCTGCATCTATTGAAATAATCATGTGGTTTTTGTCTTTGGTTCTGTTTATATGCTGGATTACATTTATTGATTTGGGTATATTGACCCAGCCTTGCATCCCAGGGATGAAGCCCACTTGATCATAGTGGATAAGCTTTTTGATGTGCTGCTGGATTCGGTTTGCCAGTATTTTATTGAGGATTTTTGCATCAATGTTCATCAAGGATATTGGTCTAAAATTCTCTTTTTTGGTTGTGTCTCTGCCCGGCTTTGGTATCAGGATGATGCTGGCTTCATAAAATGAGTTAGGGAGGATTCCCTCTTTTTCTATTGATTGGAATAGTTTCAGAAGGAATGGTACCAGTTCCTTCTTATACCTCTGGTAGGATTCGCCTGTGAATCCATCTGGTCCTGGACTCTTTTTGGTTGGTAAGCTATTGATTATTGCCACATTTTCAGAGCCTGTTATTGGTCTATTCAGAGATTCAACTTCTTCCTGGTTTAGTCTTGGGAGGGTTTATGTGTCGAGGAATTTATCCATTTCTTCTAGATTTTCTAGTTTATTTGTGTAGAGGTGTTTGTAGTATTCTCTGATGGTAGTTTGCATTTCTGTGGCATCGGTGGTGATATCCCTTTTATCATTTTTTATTGCGTCTTTTGATTCTTCTCTCTTTTCTTCTGTATTAGTCTTGCTAGCGGTCTATCAATTTTGTTGATCCTTTCAAAAAACCAGCTCCTGGATTCATTAATTTTTTGAAGCGTTTTTTTGTGTCTCTATTTCCTTCAGTTCTGCTCTGATTTTAGTTATTTCTTGCCTTCTGCTAGCTTTTGAATGTGTTTGCTCTTGCTTCTCTAGTTCTTTTAATTGTGATGTTAGGGTGTCAATTTTAGATGTTTCCTGCTTTCTCTTGTGGGCATTTAGTGCTATAAATTTCCCTCTACACACTGCTTTGAATGTGTCCCAGAGATTCTGGTGTGTTGTGTCTTTGCTCTCGTTGGTTTCAAAGAACATCTTTATTTCTGCCTTCATTTCGTTATGTACCCAGTAGTCATTCAGGAGCAGGTTGTTCAGTTTCCATGTAGTTGAGTGGTTTTGAGTGAGTTTCTTAATCCTGAGTTCTAGTTTGATTGCACTGTGGTCTGAGAGACAGTTTGTTATAATTTCTGTTCTTTTACATTTGCTGAGGAGAGCTTTACTTCCAACTGTGTGTTCAATTTTGGAATAGGAGTGGTGTGGTGCTGAAAAAAATGTATATTCTGTTGATTTGGGGTGGAGAGTTCTGTAGATGTCTATTCGGTCTGCTTGGTGCAGAGCTGAGTTCAATTCCTGGGTATCCTTGCTAACTTTCTGTCTTGTTGATCTGTCTAATGTTGACAGTGGGGTGTTTAAGTCTCCCACTATTATTGTGTGGGAGTCTAAGTCTCTTTGTAGGTCACTCAGGACTTGCTTTATGAATCTGGGTGCTCTTGTGTTGGGTGCATATATATTTAGGATAGTTAGCTCTTCTTATTGAATTGATCCCTTTACCATTATGTAATGGCCTTCTTTGTCTCTTTTGATCTTTGTTGGTTTAAAGTCTGTTTTATCAGAGACTAGGATTGCAACCCCTGCCTTTTTTTGTTTTCCATTTGCTTGGTAGATCTTCCTCCATCCTTTTATTTTGAGCCTATGTGTGTCTCTGCACGTGAGATGGGTTTCCTGAATACAGCACACTGATGGGTCTTGAGTCTTTATCCAATTTGCCCGTCTGTGTCTTTTAATTGGAGCATTTCGTCCATTTACATTTAAAGTTAATATTGTTATGTGTGAATTTGATCCTGTCATTATGATGTTAGCTGGTTATTTTGCTCGTTAGTTGATGCAGTTTCTTCCTAGCCTCAATGGTCTTTACAATTTGGCATGATTTTGCTGTGGCTGGTACTGGTTGTTCCTTTCCATGTTTAGTGCTTCCTTCAGGAGCTCTTGTAGGGCAGGCCAGGTGGTGACAAAATCTCTCAGCATTCACTTGTCTGTAAAGGATTTTATTTCTCCTTCACTTATGAAGCTTAGTTTGGCTGGATATGAAATTCTGGGTTGAAAATTCTTTTCTTTAAGAATGTTGAATATCAGCCCCCACTCTCTTCTGGCTTGTGGAGTTTCTGCCGAGAGATCCGCTGTTAGTCTGATGGGCTTCCCTTTGTGGGTAACCAGACCTTTCTCTCTGGCTGCCCTTAACATTTTTTCCTTCATTTCAACTTTGGTGAATCTGACAATTATGTGTCTTGGAGTTGCTCTTCTCGAGGACTATCTTTGTGGGGTTCTCTGTATTTCCTGAATTTGAATGTTGGCCTGCCTCGCTAGGTTGGGGAAGTTCTCCTGGATAATATCCTGCAGAGTGTTTTCCAACTTGGTTCTATTCTCCCCATCACTTTCAGGTACACCAATCAGACGTAGATTTGGTCTTTTCACATAGTCCCATATTTCTTGGAGGCTTTGTTCATTTCTTTTTATTCTTTTTTCTTTAAACTTCCCTTCTCGCTTCATTTCATTCATTTCATCTTCCATCACTGATACCCTTTCCTCCAGTTGATCACATTGGCTCCTGAGGCTTCTGCATTCTTCACGTAGTTCTCAAGCCTTGGCTTTCAGCTCCATCAGCTCCTTTAAGCACTTCTCTGTATTGGGTATTCTAGTTATACATTTGTCTAAATTTTTTTCAAAGTTCTTAACTTCTTTGCCTTTGGTTTGAATTTCCTCCTGTAGCTCGGAGTAGTTTGATCATCTGAAGCCTTCCTCTCTCAACTTGTCAAAGTCATTCTCTGTCCAGCTTTGTTCTGTTGCTGCTGAGGAACTGCGTTCCTTTGGAAGAGGAGAGGTCCTCTGCTTTTTAGAGTTTCCAGTTTTTCTGCTCTGTTTTTTCCCCATCGTTGTGGTTTTATCTACTTTTGGTCTTTGATGATGATGATGTACGGATGGGTTTTTGGTGTAGATGTCCTTTCTGTTTGTTAGTTTTCCTTCTAACAGACAGGACCCTCAGCTGCAGGTCTGTTGGAGTTTGCTAGAGGTCCACTCCAGACTCTGTTTGCCTGGGTGACAGCAGTGGTGGCTGCAGAACAGCAGATTTTCATGAACCACGAATGCTGCCGTCTGATCGTTCCTCTGGAAGTTTTGTCTCAGAGGAGCACCCGGCCATGTGAGTCAGTCTGCCCCTAGTGGGGGGTGCCTCCCAGTTAGGCTGCTCAGGGGTCAGGGGTCAGGGACCCACTTGAGGAGGCAGTTTGCCCATTCTCAGAACTCCAGCTGTGTGTTGGGAGAACCACTGCTCTCTTCAAAGCTGTCATACAGGGACGTTGAAGTCTGCAGAGGTTACTGCTGTTTTTTTGTTTGTCTGTGCCATGCCCCCAGAGGTGGAGCCTACAGACGCAGGCAAGCCTCCTTGAGCTGTAGTGGCCTCCACCAAGTTCGAGCTTCCTGGCTGCTTTGTCTACCTAAGCAAGCCTGGGCAATGGCGGGCGCCCCTCCCCCAGCCTCGCTGCCACCTTGCAGTTTGATCTCAACTGCTGTGCTAGCAATCAGTGAGACTCTGGGGGGGTAGGACCCTCTGAGCCAGGTGCAGGATATAATCTCCTGGTGCGCCGTTTTTTAAGCCTGTCGGAAAAGTGCAGTATTAGGGTGTGAGTGACCTGATTTTCCAGGTGCCATCTGTCACCCCTTTCTTTGACTAGAAAAGGGAACTCCCTGACCCCTTGCACTTCCCAAGTGAGGCAATGCCTCGCCCTGCTTTGGTTCGTGCACGGTGCGCTGTACCCACTGTCTTGCACCCACTGTCTGGCACTCACTAGTGAGATGAACTCGGTACCTCAGATGGAAATGCAGAAATCACCCATCTTCTGCGTCGCTCACACTGGGTGCTGTAGACCGGAGCTCTTCCTATTCGACCATCTTGGGTGACCCCCCAAATTAACAACTTTCTATAAACTACTGCATACCACTATGAATTAGTTAACCCATACTGGAAAATAGATATCATTGTTTATTAATGTTAAATGAATGTATACCATCCTATGACTTGTCAGTCTCATATTGTGTTATTTCTTTAGAGAAATCAGAAGAATGTTCATGGCAAAAAGTGAAAATAAAAACCAAAACAGGCTGGGCATGGTGGCTGACACCTGTAATCCCAGCACTTTCGGAGGCCGAAGTGGGCAGATCATGAGGTCAGGAGATCGAGACCATCCTGGCTAACACGGTGAAACCCTGTCTGTACTAAAAATACAAAAAATTAGCCAGGCATGGTGGCAGGCACCTGTAGTCCCAGCTATTCAGGAGGCTGAGGCAGGAGAATGGCGTGAACCTGGGAGGCGGAACTTGTAGTGAGCTGAGATTGCGCCACTACACTCCAGCCTGGGCGACAGAGTGAGACTCAGTCTCAAAAAACAAAAACAAACAAAAAACGAACAAACAAGAGCCAAAAAACAAAAGGGGGAATGGAAAGTGACTCAAATGTATATCAATTATAAAATGTATAAATGAATTGTGTTGGATAAATGAATTGTGTGATAACACAAAACTGAAACGCAATGGAAATAAAATAAATAAATCATAGGTACAGATATCAACATATATGAATAAAGAAACAATTTTGAACAATTTTTTTTCCAAAAGAATCCCTATAGTATAGGGCCATTTATATAAATGTTAAAGCAGTCAACACTAAGTAATATATTATTAGCAATAGACACCTAGGAGATAAAACCATCAGAAAAAGCAATGGATAGAATAAGATAAAATTCAGAATATTGATATCTCTAGTGAGAAGGAAAGGAATGTAATTGAAGGTGAGCACAGAGGGTTGGTAATGTTCTAGTTCTCAAGTGGTGACCAAGTGAGTCTTCATTTCATTACAATTCTCTGAAATGTATATAGAGTAAATGTTCTTTGATGTATGAGCTTTCAAATAAAATGTTTAAGAATAAAACACATGAAAAATAATAATATAACAGATATAGGATAAAAGCTACAGCAATTTAAATTCCAGAAAATCATCTCTCATACATAAAACAAACTGGATTTCAGTCACATCATTCATTATGGATGTATCAAAATATTTCAAAGAATATATTCCAAATAAGTGAAACATTTATCAAAGGGTTTTAAAAAATAACTGATAAAACTTTACAATTACAACAATTTTCTAAATTTTTCACATTGTTTTCTATCACAATAACTTTTAAGTCATTCTAAGGTAGACATTGGTCTTACAGTGAAAACACACACACACTATATAATATTTATCAGAAATAAGAGAAAGTTTTAAAATCTCAGGATAAAATATTCTTTTTATATACATTTTTAGTATTTGGACACTGACAAAACATATAAAGAAGTCACAAAGTAGGAGAAATGGCATTTTTGTTTTAATATGATCCTATAAAAATAATGTCGAGATACAGCTTATGTAAACAAAAATGTTAATTGTACTCAACTGTTGTTGTTTAATGGCAGAGCATTTTAAATCCAAGTTCGCAGTTGGTAATTGTTTTTATGCAATGTCAACTGACTTAAATTAACATCAGAATTACATAGTATATACCCAAAAATTAGATAAGAATTGACTATCTTTTTGAGGTGAAATGTTTTGCATGAAAATCACAACAGTAAAATCTGTGGAAATGTTACATTTCAATGGTTTTTTTTTTAAAGTTTAAGCTTTTATTTTTAATTATTAGAGAATTGTTCAGAAGGGAATAAAGTTATTACAATTAATTCTTTAAAGAGCATATTTTGCTTAGCAGTTGACAAAAATATGTAGATGTAGAACGTTAACTTGCAGGCAATTGGAAAAATATTGATTTTAATAATATGTCATTTCTAATGATAAGAAAATCACATTAAATTACCACATTGTATTATACAAGATTAGCAGGCATAGTATGTAAAAAAATGACTACATGACAATTTTCAATATAATAAGTAATCTATTTCTGACCTTATTTCTCATCAGAGATTGAGAATTCTCTAGGGAAAACTCATCAGATCGGTTAGTTGCATGAGTGCTCTGGACATTAATGAGCATTTATGGTCCATTGAAAGTATAATTGGTTGGGCGCTGTGGCTCATGCCTGTAATCCCAACACTTTGGAAGGCCAAGGCAGGCAGATCACGAGGTCAAGACATGGAGACCATCCTGGCCAACATGGTGAAACCCCTTCTGTACTAAAAATACAAAAATTAGCTGGGCATGGAGGCACGCACCTGCAGTCCCAGCTACTTGGGAGGCTGAGGCAGGAGAATTGCTTGAACCCGGGAGGCAGAGGGTACAGTAAGCCGAGATCGCGCCTCTGTACTCCAGCCTGGTGACAGAGCAAGACTCCGTCTCAAAAAAAAAAAGAAAAAAGAAAAAGTAAAGAAAGTATAACTGTTATTAGATAAAAAAAATAAGGAAAGGGGAACAAGGTTTTTCTACATTATAAAAGTAAATAAGAGCTGGATGTGGTAGCTAACACCTGTATCCAGCACTTTAGTAGGCCAAGACAGGAGGATCTCTTGAGCCCAGGAATTCAGGCCAGCCTGGGCAACATATAGAGCCCCTTATAATCCCAACTGTTAATATTTAGGAGGCTGAGTTAAGGGGATCAGTTGAACCCAGGAGTTTGAGGCTTCAGTGAGTTATGACTGTGCCACTGCACTCCGGCCTGGGTGACAGAGAGAGACTCTGTCTCAAAAAAAAAAAAGTAAATAATATTTAACATCAAATTTATTCATCTTTTCCTCTACTTCAAGAATACATTCAGCCTTCATCTTAACTATTGATATTTTTCAATCACAAACAGAAATCCAAGTACATTAATATTATTATAGTGGTAATACATTTATGTATATAACATTTTGTCTCCAAGGAAATTAAACTTATTTTTTAACCTACACTCTTGCTTTAAAAAAGAAAACACAAAAAGTACAAAACAATAACTTTTAAGGAGGAATGTAAAAATTCCTGCATACGGCATCTTTGTCTGAAGTGAAGACGCAGTTTCAATTTACAAAATAATCCATGTATGTTACCATGTCCCTGAATATACCTCCTCCATTACTGCTAGATCCCAACATTTCTGGATTTGTTAATGGTGATACATTGGTGCTTCAGGCTCTCATTGTATTTTTTCAGATGAAAATTCAATATTAATTATTTTTCTTGCCAACACAGTGCTGATTTTTTCTTGAAACTCCTAAATGGAGATAAAGGTAAATGAATGTTGAATAAAATTGAGAAGGAGGCACAAAGAATCTTTTTCTTCTTCTGAATCCAGTCAGGTTTCTTACTTCACGGAGAGTGAACATGCATCTGCAGGATATACTTCACTAAGTGACACAAAAAATATTAACTGCTATTTCTAGCCTACATATAGTGAGGGGATGTAATTTCAAGGGCATTTTCCATAGAAATGATAATAGAGTTTTCAGATGAGTAAAATATGTGGGTGGCAATATCATGGCTGGAGTTTCGGTAATTGGGAAATCACAGAGAATTATTGAAAATCTATCTCTGGATAAAAAGAAAATACAGACAGCTGAATCTGAAAGAGAGAAAGAGAGGATTTATCTCAATTATGCGAATGGAATACAAGGAAAATCTTTGTACTTTAAAAAATCTCAATATAATGCTACATGCAAAGCATTTATTTTGGTACAAATAAATATAAATTTTTATAAATTATTTGAATAGATTTTTCAATAGTAAACATTGAAACAAATGCATGTAAGCAATGTATGGATATCTCTTTAGCATGCATGTCTGTGGCAAGCAGCTACTATGGCCCTTTCCCAAATGTTATGATTTCCTAAAATATGTAGTGCTGATGAGAAAGCCTCCAGGGAGTGCTGAGCAGATACTTCAGATTTGGGTCATAGTTTTTTTTCCCCTGAACTTCCAGGACTAGAATAACAGATTCCAACACATCATCCAACTCATTGATCAGCAATTAAAATATAGATTGAATCAGTTCTGTTGGTCTATAGCTAACTACCCTGACAACTAAACAGTGGGAGTTGAAGAAATGCAGCATTGTTATTAATGTTATTATTGTTTTCACTGCAATATATCATAGTTACATCTGCTTAAAATAGCAGGGGAAAATATTAGCCATCTTTAATAGGATTGACAATGCTGCAAATAGGAAATTAGTTAACTAGGTTTCAAGGAGAAATATTAACAATCACTTGTAACTGTTGTAAACAAAGATACTTGGGAAATCTAAAGTAGTGAAACATCATTTCCATGCAAAAGAAACAAAAAGACGAGCCTACTTGTCCTTTAGAGTGCAGGAAATAAGCTATATCAATACCATTCTTTTTTTCTCAACAGATTCACTCTGTCTGCCAGGCTGGAGGGCAATGGCACAATCACGGCTACCACAGCCTAGACCTCCCAGGCTCTACTGCCCTTCTCACTCAGCTGGGACTACAGACATGTATCACTGTGCCTGGCTGATTAAAAAAAATCTATCGGCCGGGCGCCGTGGCTCACGCCTGTAATCCCAGCACTTTGGGAGGTCGAGGCGAGCGGATCACAAGGTCAGGAGATCAAGACCATCCTGGTCTAACTTGGTGAAACCCCGTCTCTACTAAAAATACAAAAAATTAGCCAGGCGTGGTGGCGGGCACCTGTGGTCCCAGCTACTTGGGAGGCTGAGGCAGGAGAATGGTGTGAACCCGGGAGGCAGACCTTGCAGTGAGTGGAGATCGTGCCACTGCACTCCAGTCTGGGCGACAGAGCCAGACTCCGTCTCAAAAAAAAAAAAAAAAAAAAAAAAGGAAAAAAAAATCTATCGTGGAGATGGGGCCTCCCTATGTTTCCTAGGCAGGTTTGGAACTCCTGAAGAGCAGAAAAATATAGATAATTTTCTATGTCCATTCTTCTTCATTTATTCTAAGCCTGAGCTTTTACATACTTTGAAATCTAAGAGTCAATTTTCTTTAATGTACTTTGGAAAGAGGGAGTTATCATATGTGTGCTCTTCAGTCATCCATATTGTCACAGGATCCGTAGGCTGTCACTTTTCCAGCTGGAAACCTCTGTGGCCGATGGCACATTTACCTGAGTTTTGCTCGGGCCTGCTGGGCTTGTTCTGCCAACTTGGCCTGGCATTGTGGTGAGGAGCACCACCAGCCTGAATCCCATGCCTGCCAAAGGTGAGCCAGGCACAGAGCAGTGAGGGGTGTGTGAGTGACCACGAGGCCCAACCCCAGTGCTCAGCCTGGTGTGCGAGCTGCAGCGGGGCAGACAGTTCCAGGCGCCAGCACAGGAGCTGGCTCCATGCGAGGCTGTGGCTGGGCCAGGCATACCACAAGTGGCTTCCACTGCAGGCACCAAGGACCATGGTGGCACCCAGAAGCTTGGAGATGACAGTAACCACAGAGTCCCAAAGAGGGTGTCACAGCCCTGGCTCGAGGATCCCCTAGGTCTGGGATCCCTGAAGGGCCGCAGCTCTTCTCTCCTTCTCATCACCCATAACAACTGAGTAGAAGAAGGACATGTTTCAGCCCTGTTTGTGTTACAGCTCTTTCAGTCCTGTCATTTGGCAGGTCCCAAGTTCTCATCCCATATCCAAGAAGAATGAGGTATGCGGACAACTGGAGGGCGAGCAAGGTGGAGAGGAGCCTCACTGAGTGACAGAACAGCTCTCAGGAGACCCAAAGTGGGTAGCTCCTTTCCTCAGGCAGGTCATCCTGACAAGTGTTCAGCCCTCAGTGGAGAGGATACTCACAGTAACTAACTTCCTACCACAGGCAGGTCATTCTGACGTCTGTCCAGTTCTCAGTGGAGAGGAGGCCTGCAATGGGTAGCTCCTTTCCGTAGGCAGGTCATTCCAAGGAGTGGCCAGCTCTCAGTGGAGAGGAGACCCACAGTGGGTAACTCCTTTCTCCAGGCAGATCATCCCTACATCTGTGTTAGTCTGGCTAGGTCTGGGGTTTTTATGGGCTCAGAGGGGAGGAACTCCATGCTCATTGGTCTGTGGGTGGCCATGAGTGGGACCAGAAAAAGCATCATAAGTTCTCACTCCTGCTGTGGACTCCACTGGAAACTGATAGCCCAAGCCCCAGGCTTCAGGCCATCCCTGGCTTGAAGGTGAGGCTTCACCAGACACCTGCCCCTTCCTGCCCGGGAGTCTGTCTGCCTCATGCCCATCAGCAGGTAGTCCATGGTGCCCAGGCTATTCATTTTGAAGGACTCCTGCAGGCCCATGCTGAGCTGCCATCAGCCACCACTCAGCCTCCCTCTTGTGCTCAGTGCCCAAAGTCTGGAGGGGGGAGAAGTGACAGGGGGCTGGCTTGTCAGTACTGCACTGAGTGCTCACATACCCAGCCAGGTGATGACAAGCATGGGTTTAACCTCAACTTTGCTCCAAAATCAGAGCAGGCACTGGGAGCAGGGAGAGGCCAAGCAGCAGGAGCAAGCACTTCTGAGGCTGAAGGGGCGGGGGGGCCTCCTGGGTCCCCAAGAGTGTGGGTTGCCCTGGTCCATAGCCATGGCTGAGTGGGTGCAGCTGTGCCTGGGACTGTGTGGCTCCTGCCCTGCCAACTTGAAATGGGGTGGGGCTCCTGCCTGTTCCCAGGTCCCCTGGACTCCCTGGAGCCCTGGCCACCCCTTCCCTGCTGCAGCCGGTGTCATTGCAGCAGTTGCAGTGGGCCACTGCTGCCATCAATATCACAATTACTCTTCATATTATCTCTCAGCTTTGTTCAAGGGAGGGATATATCATTACTTTTGCATTCTTTTGGACAACAGACCTTCTTGTGTGAGAGGCTATCTCTGTGTTATTTAGTCTACAATAATAGTATGGCCTAATCAAAAGTGTGCTTTGCTGCTCTAAGTCCTGGTTCCTTCCAATATTTTCTGTAAGGAGTGAGAAGATAAATTTAAGTATTATTGTTGGTTGGCTGAGAAGTGACATTTGCATCTACCACAACAGCGACAATAACAATAACAACAACTATCCACATACAAGCAGACACAAATATGCACACACATTCACTTAGACACACAGACCCTCTGAGAACATTGACAAAACAAAACAAAACCCAAAACTAATGAAATCTAAATCTATTGGATGGAAGAGAAATTTGGTCTAATTTAATCAAAATCTCAAAGTCAGCACAGTTGCCTTGGCCAGGGAGGGGAGAGCATTACATCATCATGCACAGCAGAGCTATTCATGGATGACCTCTTATGTTTCATATTCAGTTCTTGGTCTTATTGTGGACCCACTGGAAAGCCACACATACCTGGAAGATTACTCCATAACTTGGAGCAATAGAAAAATTAAAAGTCAAGCTTATCTTTATTTTTAGGCCATACAATTTACATATATTAATTGTATAATGCAGTGCTGTAAAAGCAAGGAAAAATGTTCTTTCCATCACAGAGGAGAGAAAAATGAACTCTTCCTAAGAGACATGTTTCAAAAATTCCATCTAGGCCTTGAAAAAGGGTTAGAAATTGAGAAGAATATATCATAGGGAAAATGATGAATCAATGCCAAGAGATATGATACAGATGGCACCTTTCAGAAGTATCAAGGCATCTGGAGTAGATGGAATGAAAGTTTAGAGGCAGGGAGTGGTAACAGCACCAATGAGAGATGATGTTGCAGACACAGATTGTGACCTCCTACAAAAATACGTTTTCTCTTTTAATTCTTATAATTGGTATGGTTGAAAAATAAACATTAGCCATAGCTTTAAAATAATTGAGTCAGAGAGTTTGGTATGTTTTTGCAAATGACTCGATGTGAACATAACTACAGTTTTCTTGCTCTTTAAAAATTACTGATCATTAACAATAGGCTCCCATTTTTTACTTATTATTCCTTCATTTGTTCACTTTCTTTAAATTCTCATTTCGAAGAAATGGGGAAACAATTTACTGAGCTGAAGTTAAATTCCATAACAGATGACCTCAAAGGAATTAGTCTTATTACACAAAATTGCTTTGGGTAAAATGGTGCAAAGGTCTCATTCATTTCGATGAGCTGCTGCTTATTAAAAATAAAATGCATTTATAATATAAACAATCTCCTTTTTAACAAGGGATGCTGTTATATTTAAAATTTCAAGAAATTATAACACTTATTTGGAAGTTACATTCACTATTCTTAAACAATCCTAGGTTCTATTTTACTTTAAATTCAAATGTTATTGTGAATATTATTTATGAAATTCTATTTTACATATAGTGAAGAGGCTTGATAAATTAACTGAAAATTACACCACAGATTTTTAGAAACAAATTGTCCTAAGCAGTGTCAAACCAAGGGTGGAGGGGCAGGACCAACAGAACAGTTTTACTCTGCTCGTGGGAAATAAGGGAGTGTGTTTTAGGAACAAAATTTAAAACAGCAATAAAACTGACTAAAATTGGTCTGCATTATATTAACCTCATGCACTGACAATTCCAAATATTGTCAGTGACTAAACATTACTCCCTGAAAATCTTTTGTTGCTCTGTTAATATATTTGCTATGATTACTGCATACACACAAACACACACACACATAATATTAAGTATTTTATATATATATATATATATATAAAGTTCAAGAAGAAGAGAAGAGGAGAAATGGAAGGTAGAGAATACTCAAAGAAATAATGATGGAGAATTTATAAAAATTGAAGAAACCTATTAATCTTCAAATTGTAAAGACCCATAACATACTAAATAGAGAAGATTGTGCAAGGGTTGACACATATAGACAGCATAGTGAAATGTAAGAACATCAAAGACAAAGAGAAATTTCTAAATTTCTAGAGAGATCAAAACAGAATAACTTCAATGGGAAATGTGATTTAAAAATCAGAATTCTCAGTTGCAACAATAACTGCAAGAAAGCATAGATTTACCAATTTTATATTGCATGGAGTAAATTATAAATTTTGTATCCAGAAAGAATAACATTTAAGTGTAAAATAGAAATATTTTTAGTTGTGATACCACACATGGAAAATTTCATGAAAAGGTTTGAATGTTTGACTCTGTTACATAGAGCGTTAAACAGTGAGATTTCTCATACAATTATGCAAAAAACAATACATAAACATATCCATAATGATATTTTCCTAACATTTATTATTTATTATGTGCAAAGGACAGGCAGAACACTTTCATATATATTACATATTTAAACCTCACCACAACCCTATGAGATCAGCATTATTATCATCCCCAATCCACAGACACCCAATTTGGAAATGAAATTCTAGTTTACATCAATATAGATTAGAATGAAAGAGGATGAAGAAAAATAAACTGTTATTTGAAATTTTGTGAAGGTACACACTGGCCTGGTCATAAAATAAGCTATTGTTCAGTTTTAGAAAACAATAAGAATATTAAGGATAAGTAGAGATCACAACTTTTTTTTAAAAAAGTACAGAATAACTTTTAAATCAACAGGAGAAAATTTGATCTGCCACTGGAAATTAGCAAAGGATAAACTCAAGAAAAAAGTGAAAGACAATAGTTTTAAGTTAGGAGAACTATGTCTTAATATCAAGCTGATTGCAGTTATTTTAAATGGGTTAGCCTCATTAGTCGAAAGACAGATATGTGCAAATTGGCAGCCCCTCCCTGAAAAAATTCAGCAATATATTTTCTATATGGCATACTTAAAAATAATGAGGCAGGAATATTGAAAATAAAATAATGGAAAAAGTTATACCATGTATGTATTAACTGGCAAGTACTAGAATAGCAAAATAACATGAGATAAAATCAATTTAAAGTAAAAACTATCAATACAAATTGAATTTGCATACTGCAAATGTAACAGTAGATCAATTCTTATAACAATGACATTATAAGAAAAGCTTAATACAGCCTTGAAATAGACAAAGACAAGAAGTAAAAAAGGAAGAAATAGATAAATCAACAATTGAAGTTATAAATTTTTATGTCGTTGAAAATTGATAAATTAAATTTAGAGAAAACAAAATGAGATATGAATAAAGTAATTAACAATCTTGATATATACAACTTTATACATCATAGAATCTACATTATTTTTAAGCATATGTGTAATATTTGCCCCCTAAAACACATCATATTCTAGCTTCCAAGAGAATCGTCAGTAAGTTCCAAAGAATCAATTTCATGTTTTCTAACCACATATGGGAACTCAGAAATTAATAATCAAACTACTACTAAAAACTCTATCGAAAAACTACAAAACATAACACTGAATACATGAGAAATAGGTAAAAGAGGGGTTAAACCATGGAAGAGAGCGATGAGAGTCAGACTCCGCTTTTGGACAATGGCAAGTTATAAGGAGAATACCAGTCCCTCGTAAATGGGCTTCTGTTTGGGGCAAAATCTCTGTCTTGGGTGAAGGAAACACAAGAAATGATCAAAAATCATGTTACAGAATCTAGGCATAGGATAAACCTTGCACACTGGTTCCCACATAAGAAAGCGGGTTCCGGGAATCACAGCCACATGGTAATCTCAGTATTCCAGACCCTTCTGTTCTCGAGAGGCTCTGAATCCTGGGTCTCATTAGCTGCAAAATCACTTGTGGAGACTTGCTAGAGAACAGGAGTCAACAGGTATCAAATTTCAAAGAGTGAAAATGTGTCCTCTGAATTGATCTGGGAATCAGAGTATTCCTCATAGTGCAAAACCCTCAGTAGACTCACATGTGACAAGTGAGGAAAAGCAAAGGCCAAGGCTACATCAGTGATGCAATATCTATCCTGCAGTCACAAAAGGTAGATTTACACAAGGAAGAAGAAAGAATCAGTGCGCACTGAGGCATATTCACTCTTCTTTATAAGCAATAGCAAAGAGAAAAAAAGGAGAACACTAAATTCAACGAACATTTTTATCTATTATTAATTTGCCCTACAATTTTGCTGTGCTTTCAAGTTTCATGGCAATCAATGAAATAACTCCTTCTTGATTTAGTGCAAGCCAAAGGTGCAGCAGTCCTGCAGCATATGTGCGGAGAGGCTCTTGTTCTTAGATCTCCACTGGTGTCAGGCAAAAGTACCTTTTTCACTTTTCAATTGGTGGCTCCAGCATTAAAGGATAAAGGAAATAAGAATTTTCAGTAAGAGTATCTACGTCGTAAGGCACCATGCAAAATAAAGTGTAGTATTCACTAAATAGTTATTAAAGAAATAAGACCTTTTTTCCTAGAGAGGTAATGAGTAAAGAAGTAATAACTGTGCCAATTATTACAGCCACATAACAACTTAACCCCAAAATTAGCAGTTTAAGACAACAATTTTATTTTGCTCAGAATTTTCTGGGTCAGGGATTTTGAAACAGTTCAGCTAAGTATTCTTGAATTCTTTCATGGAGTTTCAGCCTGATGTTGATTATGATCAAATTATCT
Source organism: Pongo abelii (assembly GCF_028885655.2). Classification (NCBI taxonomy): domain Eukaryota; kingdom Metazoa; phylum Chordata; class Mammalia; order Primates; family Hominidae; genus Pongo; species Pongo abelii. Next base: position 142,473,192 of record NC_071990.2, read on the forward strand.
AAAGGGTGATTTGGTTTTGTATCCAATCGGGCCTATTCTCAGGGTTGGCAGTTGATGCTGGTTATTGGCTAGGTGTGTTGGCTGATATTTCTACATGTGGCTTCTTCAGGGTGGTAGTACCAGAACAGTAAGAATTGTTACATGGTGGTGGCCTCACCAAAAATAGGTGTCCCAGAGAACCAGGAGAATGCTGCATCACTCTTTATAACCTACTTTCAGAAGTCACATAGTGTCACTTCCATCATCATTTATGGGTCAAAGCAGTCACAGGTCCACCAGATTCAAGGAGGAAAACAAACAAACAAAAAAACCCACTTCTTAATGGTAGGAGATGTGTAGATATTTGATTTTTAGACATGTTTTAAAACTTTCAACATGACTAATACCTTATTTGGCAATAAAGATTATTCTAAATGCAATGTCTACAGACTTAATTCTTAAAATGAAATATAGAGGTGTTAAATGAGTGAATATTCCACTATTAATATGAAAATGTCTAATAGCCAAAGACCACATTTGCTTTTAATTATACTTTTTGCCACACTATAAAATAGGTATGAAATCAAGAGAAATTTTTATTTGATTCAGGGAACACCAGAAAAAATGTGTATACTAAAGTTTCATGTTTTCCTACCTAAAATATGAAGTTTAAACATTTATAGAAAATTAATCATGTAATTACCTGCTATGTAGACTCAGCTTTAAATGATTGTTAATTTTTGCTTAAAAGGTCAACGTACCCCAATAGGAAAATAAATCTAATTAGTCAGTGTGTAAAAATCAATTATCCGTATGAAAATATCTTCAATTATAGTAGTAATTATGGAAAGTTTTTATATCCAAGGCAATGATAAACAATGGAAGAAATACTACATATTAAATAAAAATTCAATATGTGTTACTTTTTAAATGTGACATTTAGAATGTTATTAGTTAAATAATAGAGGTTGACGTAAAATGTCTGCTATCCCAAAGGAAATGCCGAGGGATACCTCCCTGCTACCCGATGCATTGCAAAAGAGGACAGCATGCTCTTTAGTGCTGTTATTTCCTCTATTCTGAAAAAAAAAAAGGAAAACACCTTGGATTGATTCTAGGTGACAATTTCTATTAGTCATTGTTTACAAACTATAAAAGAAAAAAATTACTTACAGATTCATGTAATTTCATTGTATTTGCCATACAAGTTCATCTGTTTATTAAATGCTCTATGAACACACAGAGCTTTCTTTTCATTCATAATTGATTAAATTTGTTATGTAGAGACAGATTATTTCTGAAATTATTACTGGCGTTTCATAAAGCTCTATATGAGCTTTCACATTTCTTTAAAAAAAAATCTATACTTCTTTATGCCAGTTCAGTCTTTAGAGGAAAACAGTAAGGGTTCAAGAGTTATTATTTCTCTCTTGTTTGTCTAAAGACTCCAGGACTTTTTTGAAAATGAATGGAGTCATAAACCATATCTTTGTCCTCACTTTTTAGCATTTCTCCCTCAATATCTAATATGCCTTGAAGTGAAGATGCTACTTCTGTAAACAGAATATGGAATTCTTTTGTGAGTAGTGTTTTTGTTCTGTGTAGTACTAGTGATAGAAACACTTGGTTTGAAGCCAAAAGATACTATTTTAGGCTTAGTATAATTTTCCAGCTGTTGTTGAGGAAAGCATGTTATACTTCCCCACCCATTACACTGACATACTCATCTATACATTTATATTTTGCTGCTTTTTCAAATCAGTGATGCAGCTGCCACAATATGCCTCCTCCTTCCAGCAGGTGGTAGATTATTCTCTGTATAAAATGACATCATTCCCTATCTTGCAGAAAACATGCCCTCTGAGCTGAGGAAAGGGCAGAACCACTGTGAAAAACAAAATTTAGAGGAATTTATCACATTGTATTTAGTGAAACCATATTATATATTTTAGAGAATTAACAACTAAAGGCAATACAATCAAATTATTAATGGCATTTGAGGAAGAAACAGTAAAATATAAACAAAGATTTCAATAATTTAAGTAGGAGTAACACTTTGCCTTCTTTAGAATCAACACTAAGGGAAACATAATTAGTTTGTGTGGTCCTACTGCTATTCTACTTCTTCCCCGACAGAAAGACAAACACTTATGTTATACTTAAGATAATTTCTGAGCTTATGAGGCTATATTTAGCTGACGATTTGGTTATATGCTTTACTAAGCAATACCATAACAAACATTTTCATTACAGCTACAATGGCTCAAAACATTTTTGCTCCCAAACAGAAACCTATTTAATAGTCAATAAAAAGGGCTTTTGGCCGACATTCAATTTTAAAATGAAAAAGGCGTATTTCATATTTGTTTTCTAATGAAGATAGAGTAGGAAATGATGTATAAAAAACACAGAACCAATTGGGCTATCCAGTAGTTTACTTTAGAGATGAGAGTCTATAAAAGAGCAGGTGATACCATAATATTTACCATTTTTAATAGATATTTTAAATTATCTGACATAGATATTCAGCATATTTTTCATTATCTTTGAAGGAAATAAAAATATTTTACACCAAAATATATTTTTTTGAAATATTTTAAAATGGCTCCCTCTTAGTCATCCTGACAGAAGTAGCTTTGGAAAGGTGTCTTAAGCGGGAAAATTGTGTATCTATAAAGATTCTCCATTAATCCATCCATACCCCCTCCCCTTTCTATCTCTTTCCTCAGACCCAGGAGAGATTGAGAGTATCACACTTTTTAAAGTCTGAAAAGAAACATTTACCATCTAGTCTCTCTGAGGGAGGTTTCATCCAAGTAACAAAGCCACCTTTGCTAGCCAAGCTTCTCTCTTTCTCTCTCAACCTGTCTTGCCACTAAACCCGATTTACCTTTTTCTGGCCATACTCTGAGTCTGCATTTTTTACTGTGGCCTCAGGATGATACATAAGTTCCTGTAATTCATTGGGAAGTTGGGTTTTCATTCTGACGGCTCCTGTGTATTCTTGTTAAATAAATTTGTATGCCTTTTTTTCCTATTAATCAATCTGCCTTGTGTCAGTGATTTTCAGAAAACCTTTAAGGGGCCAAGAGCCCATGACCCCCACATATTGTACATATTTTATGCACAAATATACATAAACAAAACCATGTTGATGTACACGAAACAGTATTTTCCTTTCTACGTATGTTCATTACTTAGTTATTGTAAACCAGAAAGTATCTAGGATAGGTCTCTGTCAATTTAGAAGTTTATTTTGCCAAGGTTTAGGATATGCCTGGAAGAAAAGAACACAGAATCACAGAAACAGTCTGTGGTCTGTGCTTTTCTCCAAAGAAGAACTTCAGGGTTTGAATATTTAAAGATGAAAAGTGGACTGGAGGGAAAGAGGTGAAACTATCTTTGCAAAAATTATAAGAGAAAATTATGACAGGAAAAGAGACCTGACCTACCTGACTCCCTGTTGATTCTAACTTCCAGGCTGTCCTGGTTCATTCCTGAGAGTAGGCCAAACTAACTGTGGGAGGAACTAATTTTGCCATTGAAAGTATTGGCAAAAACTACAATTACCTTTGCACCAACCTAATAGTTTACAGTTTAACTTTGAAACAAAGACAATAACAACCCGTTCCCAAAATGAACCCCCTTCCTGCTTGGGGACTAGACTGCCTTTGCAGAAGTAATAAATTAGCCACAAGTTGAGAAATTATGGTTTAGAAGTCATGCAACTGGAGGCTACAAGATTCTGAATGTCCCCAAATTGTTCCTGGGGATAAACTCATTATTGTAAAACTTGAGATCAGAGCTTGAGATGTTTTGTAGACACTGTACTTGATGAATCAGCTGGCACCACCCAGATGGATAAACTGGGTCAGCTGGTGTTGTGCCCCCTTCTCCACCCGGGGAACTGACTCAGTGCAAGACATCTTTGACATCCTGGAAGTTCATCTTAGACCCAACCTATCAGCACTCACCACTTTCCAACCCCCTCCCCACCAAATTATCCTTAAAAATCTGCATCCCTGAGTTTTTGGGGCAACTGATTTGAGTAATATTAAAATTCTAGTCTGCTGTACAGCCAGCTCTGCATGAATTAAACTCTTTCTCTATTGCAATCCCCCTGTCTTGATAAATCTACTCTGTCTAGGCAGCCGGCAAGGAAAACCAGTCGGGAGGTTACAGAGGGAGGATATGGTAATCCACATATTTCAAGGGAAAAGGAGCAGGTAGGGGAATAGTCAGTTATGTATTCATCTCACACATTTTAGATAAGATAAGGTGAACATAGAGTAGCTACCTTTGGAGATGTTTAACCTTTTATTTGTACCTATCTGCCTAGAAACAAAAGAAAAGGCAGTTTCTTGCATGACTCAGCTTTCAGCTTAATTATTTTCTTTTGGCATAAGGAATCGGGGCCCCGAGTTTTTATTTTTCACTCACATTTCCTTTAAATGTCATAAAAGAATACAGTAAGGAATCAATAGTTCTAATCTCTACTTTGTTAATGTTTATCAGTTCACCTTTTTTGTAAGGGAAAAATATGTTGTATCATTTATGTGGGTTATAGAAGAAGCTGGACTTTAAACACATTGAGTAATTATAGCTTGTATATATTACTTCATAGACAATAAAGTATACCTGGGTTATGAAGAAACTTAAAGTTTTGAGGTGAAAGAGATAAGTTCAATTCATCCTACAAATTAAATGTCTGTGTCAATAAGTAGCTTGGGAAAGGATTGGCAAGCCCTCTAAAGCAAAGAAACAAATTCTTCATTGTGAAGGACTACCTATTACCAGAGTGGATAGTGTGGTTTGTGCTAGAAAGCTATTGACTTATTTATTATATCCTTCCTGGAAGACAATACAAGGTGTCATGAGGAAAGTGTTTCCAATATTGAATACTTTTCTGTCCTAACAAGATGAGCCCAAGAAGGTGGAGATAATAGATGGCAGTTATGTACTGTAGGGAGAAACCTTTTTTAATGACTTAGCACAAAGTAGTCCCCAGTGAATCTCTTAAATGAACACAGAACGAAGAAGCTATGTACCACATTTTTAGAAAATAAAAAAGTAACACCTCTCTCTGCTAAGCCAATAATTAGCATGTGAAGTCAATGTTTATATTGCTTTCAAACTTCCAGAAATGCTGTGGAAAGATTAAGCTCAGAATTAGATAACATTAGGTAGCAAATTGATAACAGATACTGTATGTTTTTAGAAGTGATGCTTACGTTGTGTGCAGAAATGTTTAAAAATGTTTTTACATTATAAATTTTATTCTAGTAGCTAATGTAACATAGTCATACAAAAATAAGAATTATAAGAACCTTCCATGATTCTACCAACCAGATATAACCCTTATTATCACAGTAGCATATATCCTTCCAGTCTTTTTTCTGAACATATGTTGCTGGAATCTCAAATTATTGGGATCCATAACATTTTATATTTTTCCCCAATAATGCAATAAGTAGATAATTTAAACAAACCCAACTCTCATCCCTACTTATACACAACTCACATACTTCTTTGTTGCTGAATAGCACTTCCAACATTAGCATTTTGGACTGATTTTATACTTTTCAGGTACCTTTAGTTACTAGACTGTTATAACTGAGAAATAATTATTTGAATTCAATATTGATCCAAAGCTTTGGTATTTGTCTTTCAACATAGGCAGATCAATGACTCCAGTCCCTTAGTGTAGAGAAAGGTCAGTCTTGTACTGAAAAGCTTCTTAATTTTTCCTTTTCTATTTGTTCCTCAGGGTTTGTCACCATGGAGTGATAAAGGTGTCAGGTCCCAATTGTCAGTTCATTGTTGGCTATGTGGATTTAGAATACATGGTACTTAGCAATTTTTGAACCTAGCTGTGTGCTTCAGGCACAATTCTGAAACAATAGGACAAGTTTTGCAAAGCTATACATACACAAACACAGCCTTAATTTTTTATAAAAATGGGACTTACTATACAAATTCTTTGTAACTATTTTTAACATGTATTATATCATAACATTGTTCTATATTGAGCACCATTAATAAAACTTTCATCTTTTCTACATTACAATGATAACACATACTTCTCTTAACAACTGAAATGACATACAAATATTCCTTGATTTACAATGAGGTTATATCTAGATAAACCGGTTGTATGTTGAAAATATTGTTAAGTCAAAAATGCATTTAATGCACCTAACCTTTAAAACATCATAGGGCAGCCTAGCCTACCTTAAATGTGCCCAGAACACTTACATTAGCCTACAGGTGGGCAAAGTCATCTAACACAAAATCCCTTTTACAATATCTCTTGTAATTTATTGAATACTGTACTGGAAGTTGTAAACAGAATGGTCGTTTCAGTTGTTTACCCTTGTGATTGCACAGCTGACTGGGAGCTGTAGCTCACTGCTGCTGCCCGGCATCCTGGGACTGTATCCTGCAGATAGTGAGAGAAGAGAGCAGCATTCAAAGTATGATTTCTACTAAATATGTACTGCTTTCACATCATCATAAAGTTAAACAATTGTATGTCGAACCATAGTAAGTCAGGGACCATCTGTATTGCAAAATGCATAAAAGCCATGCTAGTTATCGTTCTCTACTTCTCTTTCTCGTCTCATTGAGATAACCAATGCTAATAGCCTAAAATGCTCACTTTCAATCCTTTTTTGTTGTTCATGAATATATATATACAAGCATATATATTTACATATATTATGTCCACTATTTTCTTTGTTATTAAAGTAGAATCATATGATATACACACACTTTTGCAACTTTCTTTTCCCCTGAAAAAGTGACTCCCCATCAGTTGGAAGAGAAAGATTTAACAGCTTTCCAAAACAATTGTCTATAAATACAGATACATGTAGACAAATACAATTTTATTTAAATTAGGTTTTTTTTCATGGATGCACCCGTTTCCTTCCCTCTCTTCTCTCAGGCAGCCTGTGCCAAACAAAACAAAACAAAACCCTCAGGTATATAAATCTTTTCTTTTTTCACATAATCTTCCATACGTTTTTTCCCTCTTTCACTCACACACCTGCATAAGTGTATAAAATACAGCAATTGATAACTCGAAACACTCTTTTCTGCATATTACCTTTAAAAAAATCAACAGTAAGTCTTCGAATGGTGATTGAAAAGACTCAGTTCAAATATACAGCTTCTCCTCAGATCCTTGGGGCCATACCAAGATGGAACACATTTATGGGGCCAATATAAATCTTTCTCCAAGGTGTCCATTAACCCTCGGATCTCTGAAGAGTAAACAATCAGCAGACTCAATTCAGACTCTGCTCCAAGGCTTTCCAGATTGTCCCCTAAAGCCTCCAGGTTACCAAGATCTTGTATTTCTCAAACAGTGTTTCTCAAACATTTGCTTCAAATCCCTTTATATTCTTGTTATTCAGGACCAAAATACTTTTATTTTTGTGGGCAATATCTCTGAATATTGATCACATTAGATATGAAAACTAAGAAACTTTGAAAATATTTGTTCACATTTAAAACAAAAATAATAAATGTATTACATGTAAACATACTACATTTTGAAAAATATTAAGTAAATTAATGCATAATAAGACTATATGCTATACACAGGTGTTGAATGTGGCTATGGAAAGTTTTATAAAAATGACAGATGAATAACAACTCCTTTTCTGTTCATACACCTACATTAACTTTTTTTTTAAATGTAAAGGTGTATTCTGTATTACAATTATACCTGGATAGAAAACATCAGCCTTGACTATTATGGAAAGAAAATAGAGATGACTAAGACTCCAAATATTTGATGAACTACCTGTTGTCATCAAAACGTTCTGAGAGAAATATAAAGTTGTCCCATCACAAGCACATACATGCTATGCATTACAACAGGACCTGTGTTGCAAACTCTTTGTGGCCTCTCCTCAGACATACGTTCATAAATTAGATGGTTCTGGCTCCTTTACATGTGTTTCACTTAGAAAACTTGCCACTTCTTTTTGAAGAGTACCTAACAACTATGAACCTATCTACTCCCTCACTGGAAGCTTCTTCCCATAGTAAAAAAGGTGATTTGTTTCCTTAGCTTTGACTCATGTTAACTCTGTGACCATCTACCTTTGAGTGAAGGCTGGAGAGAATGAGTAAGTGAGTGAGTGAGTGAGTGTTTGTGTGTGTGTTTTATAGGGAGATTGCTGGCAAGGAGCTCCTCCTAGAGGTTAGGGAATGCATCTCCCAGTATGTGAAGTTACAATTGTTTTAAGAAGCTAAATACAATGTCAAGTGTGCATATGCTCTGTTAGTATAGATGTCTATATAGGAAACCAAATTTTTTTTCTATGTGTGTAAAAATTTTGTCTTCAGAAGTTGTGTCTTCAAACATTTGGGGTCTGTAAGAAAGTCACAGTAAATAAAAGTCATCTTGATCAACTGTGCCACTTTATAAGTAAGAAAAATAATAACAATCATTTGAAATCTATTGGCTATCAGAATTTTTGAAATCTTGGACATATATCCCCCAAGCACAATGTTCCACCTTTGCATTTTCAGTGGCGAAAAATTTTAAATTGAAGTTTCTTAACTAGAACTTATGACAGAGATATTTAATAAATAAATTAAGATTTAAAGAATTCTTACAAAGACAGTATAGAGAGTTCCAGTATATCTCATGCTCAGTTTCTCCTATTAACAACTGAAATTAAAATAGTACATTTGTCATAGTTATTGAACCAATATTGATACAATGTTATTAACTAAAGTTCATTTTAGATTACTTTTTTAGATTCCCTTGGTTTTCCTGGTTTTTTTTTCATATAAATTATTTATTAACAGACAAGGCCCACATGCCAATTTCTTCTTGGACACACCCACAGCAGGGCCACCGCAGCCAGTGGTCTTGGCGTGCTTGCCTCAGACATGAAGGCCCCAGAAGTGGCACAGCCCTCTATGGGACTGAATCTTCTTCAGTCACTCCAGATCTTCACGGACCTTGTTTTCCAGACCATTGGCCAGGACCTGGCTATATTTTCCATCCTTTACATCTGTCTGTTTAAGGACCAGTCTGGGATCTTGTACTGGTGTAGATTTTGTATAATGGTGATCACAGGTTCCACCTCATCCTCAGTGAGTTCTCCTGCCCTCTTGGTGATGTCAATGTCTGCTTTCCTCAACACCATGTGAGCATATCTTCAACCCACACCCTTAATGGCAGTGATGACAAAGGCTATTTTCCACCGCCCATTGATGTTAGTGTTGAGTACTCGCAAAATATGCTGGAACTTCTCAAGGATCACTACGGATATGGCAGAAACACAAGTGGAGGTGTGGAGGCCACCTGTGGAATAGCTAAATTTTCCTTAACGTCCTGTTTCTGTCCTAAAATCCCATCTAGCATACCACATTACAATTAGTTGTCCTGTGTCCTATGTCTTGTTTGTGATAGTTTCTCAGATGTTCCTTGTTTTTGATGACTAACAGTTTTCAGGGTTACTGCTCAGATATTTGGATATTTGGTAGAATATCCCTTAGCAGAGATTTGTCTGAACGCTCTCTTGTGGTTAGAATACACTAGATGTTCTGGGCAGTACTATAGAGTTTTATTTGGCCTCAGCATAGTAATCACGTCAGAGTTCCTGGCTCATGGCCAAGTTTCCCAAGCGATGGTCTTCAAGTAGAATATGTTTAGCAAAAGGTGATCAGGAAGTTCAGAGTTTCTAAGTGCTCAAGGGTGCTTTAGAACATGTACATTTTCAGGAAGTTTCTGGACCCACATAAATATTGTATTTGTTCCTAGTTCCTAGGAGGCTATTTAATAATATGTATATGGAAGGACAATCACCAAGAAAGTTAACCCAATACCCTACAAAGATAAAGTGGCTTTACTGATAGGATGCACATTCAACCCAATTTGACAGGGACATTTTCAAATTCTAGCTGTTGTCCCATTGTCATTTTTAATAGCCTCTGCTCTTAACTTAAAAATGTTGTAGGTTATATACTACGTTTCATCATGGATTCATTTCCTACTGCTGCTGTAACAAATTGTCACAAACACAATGACAGAACACAGTTTTTTTTTATTGTACAGTTTGGAGATCAGAAGGTAAAAGTCAGGTTTAACAGGCTGAAATCCTGATATATGCAGGACATCAGGAGACTCTGTGGAGAACCCATTCGCTTGCATTTTCTCCCTTCTATTGGCTGTGGCACTCATGCAAGGTAAGATATTTACAGGTTTGAGGTATTAGGGTGTGGAAATCTTTGGAGTATCATTATTCTGATTACCATACACTGTAGTAACAAAGAGCAAGTAAAAAGTTAAAAAAAATCAGTTTTGAGCCATGAAGCATGTGGGTTTTGGGTATGAGACTTAACTCTGAGAATGCATTTAAATGTAACTCATTACCCCTCCATGAATTTTTATCATTCATTTGCTGTTCAGATATAAAAAGATAAATTCTAATAATGTACGATAACTTTTGGTGATAAAATGCTGTGAGAAGGCAAATAGCATAAATTTATGACTGTGTTTGTTTATTAGCTACACCCCCCTCTCCTAACATTGCAATATGGACCAAGCAAAAGCAGGTGAGTTTATGTGGCAAAATCATAAAATTTCCAAACAGAGTTTCTTGAGAGTTTCAAGGTCTCAATATTACGTTATTGGTTTTCTGCCTTACTCATTCTGTGACATCCTAATAAATTAGACAACTTCATAGAGTCATTGCTTAAAGACAGCTTGGTGAATTTGTTTGGAGTGACTAAACAGAGAAAGAGTTGCCTGTAGATGTGGCAGTGCAGACAGTGGTAGTGGACAAACAAGTAATACAGTAAAATGGAATCCTTCTAAACATTTGACTTTTAAAACTAGTAGTTGATTTCTAACACATTGCCAAGGACATTTCTAATAAGTGTAACTCAATTATTTCCATGCACATTTTAGATAAAAATAATTCAGTATCCTTCATGGTTAGATATTTATTCATCCATAGCTGAAGGCTGCTTTAATCTGTGATAGCATAAAAATAGCCACAAATATTTTGACGCTTCTTCTAATGAGAGATGAGGTCTGTGAGTCCTCCCTTGAGTTGGGGCTAGGCTCTGACTGTTTTAAATAATGTAGTATAGTGAAAATGATGCTATAGCGGTTTTGACTGCAGATTTTAAGAGGATGAGCAGCTTCATTCCTTTTGGTGCATTGACCAACCATGTCAAGGTCTGACTGACCTGAGTCCTCCATGCTGCGAGGAAGCCCTAGCTAATATTAAGGTCATATAGAACAAGGGGAAGAGAGAGGGAGAGAGACAGAGAGAGGGAGGGGGGTGGGGAGGAGGGAGGGAGAGAGAGAGAGAGAGAGAGACAGAGAGAGATACCTTGCTAGCTCTCAGCTCTTTCTGTTTACTCCAGACATGCAAGTCATTGCAGTATCCCGGTTGGGATGTTTTTGTGGATCAGAGATGAACTATCTTTGCTGAGCCCAACTCAAATTTCTGAGCCAAAAATTGAAAAAATAAGAAAACGATTGCTGTTCCATACAAAACTTAGATTTCAGTGTGTTATATTTTACAGCAGTCATTAATAACTGCATACTCAAAGTGTACACCTTCATTCTTAAACAACTTGGGGGAAATCTCCCTATTAACTGTTTTCTATCCACCCTTCAAATTTTGGAGTTCCTTCAGTTGGCTCATACATGGTTTGTAATGCCTGGCTGATCTCTTTCAATGGATACTTTGCTTAGAGTATCTGCTTAATTATTCATTCCAGGTTAAACCCAGACTTAAAATTTGTGTTATGTTTTACACTTTCTGTATATGCCAAAGGCTGACTCTTGTACATGTAAACTGACCTCTTGATCCCAGAAGTCTAACTGTGAGTTAAGTAGAGACAACCACTGATGCATTTGGGATAGAAAATTTTGATTTTTATTATGGCAACCTGACCTAAGGGGCCATTAAAAAAAAAATCTTAGAACTTTTATCATTTATTTAACGCTTGCTTTACAGAGTACATAGCATATTTAAATTTGAAAAAAAAGTTTTCATATTTCTATTGTTTTCAGAGTATTAAAATACACAAAAAATTACCATGTGCCAACTACTTTTCTAACCACTTGAGTTATAATAGTGAGCAAAAAAGGGCAAAGATCCTGCTCTCATCAAATTTTACTTTTAGTGGTGAGAAAGAGAAAATGTACATATAAACAAACAACAAATATGTAAGTGATATGTCTGGCCATTTGGTCCTTTATGGTAGCCACTGGACACATATAGCTATTTAAATTTAAATAAAATTTAGTTGTAAATTCAATTTAAAAACTTCAGTTCCTCAGGCACACTAGCCAACTTTCAAGAGCCCAGAAGTCTACTATATTGCACAGTATGGATTACAGAAACTTTCCATCATCACAGAAAGTTCTTTTGGTTGGACTAGAAAAGTAATGCAGGATAAGGATAAGTGCTCCCAATAATTTCAAATTCAAGAGGAACAAAAATATTTCTGAGTGTCTTTTTAGAGCATTATATAGATCTCTTTATGTGCCTCATAAATATCATAGTTCTCAAGAGATGATTAATTTTTCTTAGTTGAAAGAAGAAGGTGAATTTGTTGTTCTTCAGTAGTCATTAAGGGCACAGTTTAGAATTTCTTCATTTTTCTTTTTTAAATCCCTTTACAAGAAGGGAGAGGTAGTATATTAATGATAGTCTTTGCTACTTCTGCTGTGGTTTGAATTACAGAAAATGTTTACAGATGCTATGAAAGAGCTCTGGATGATTAATGAATATTAATCATATTTAGATTAATGAATATTTATTGTAAGAAAGAATGTTACAGTAACAAATCAAATAATACTGAAGACTAAACTTTTGCCATATTAGGATTCAAATTTGACTTTCAAGGAAAACATAATTCATACAATATTTATTTCAGGAGATAGAATTTTAATTTAGTTAAATATTATTGAACAAAATATATCAAACTTCTGCCTCTGGCTAATTGGATTTTGATTGCTTTTTAGTTATCATCTTCTGTCTTTGGTTCATCAAAAAGGTCTATATCTGCACTCAAATTTTAGTGAAATAATTGTTACACATACATATTTCTAAGTTATGATCATGTTATATTACCATTTAAATATATTTTAGGTGAAATGTTAATGAAGTGGAAAGGCTTACCACTGTGTCAGAGAATAAAAAAATTTAACATGTAATACTACGTTAGAGATTAGAGAGAACAAAAATATATTGATGAGAAAAATTTAACACTATTAGTGATAGAAAGCTATACCAAACTTTGAATAAAAAGGAACTTCTTCAATCATCAGATAAAAGTAGCTACAAAAATCTCCCAGTAAATAACTTATTTGATGTTAAATCAGAAACAATACATTATTGTTCAGGTTTTTTTTTTTTTTTTTGAGACGGAGTCTCGCTCTGTCGCCCAGGCTGGAGTGCAGTGGCCCGATCTCGGCTCACTGAAAGCTCTGCCTCCCAGGTTCATGCCATTCTCCTGCCTCAGCCTCCCAAGTAGCTGGGACTACAGGCGCTCACCACCACGCCTGGCTAATTTTTTGTATTTTTAGTAGAGATGGGGTTTCACTGTGTTAGCCAGGATGGTCTCTTATCTCCTGACCTTGTGATCCGCCCACCTTGGCCTCCCAAAGTGCTGGGATTACAGGTGTGAGTCACCATGCCCAGCCCTAATGTTCAGTTTTATAACATTTATTCTACGTATTATGAGAGGTCTTAGCATTTTTATTTTCACAAAGAAAAGAGAGAGGCGCAGGCAGGGCATAATGGCTCATGCCTATAATCCTAGCAGTTTGGGAGGGTGAGGTGGGAGGATCACGTGAGGCCAAGAGTTCAAGACCAGCCTGGGCACATAGTGGGACCCCATCTGTACAAAAAGAAGAAGGGAATAAAGAACAAGAAAAAAGAGGTGTAAGGGTTAGAAAGGAAGCAAAACAGCTATTATTATTCACAAATAATATGCAATGTGATTATTAAGTTCAATACAAATAGTCACCAGGATTTCTGTTCAACAACAAGAACATCTATTTTTGGAAGTTTCATTTATGATGGAAATAATATTATGGGATAGTTATGAGTAAAAGTAAGAAAGAAAGAAAAAAAGAAAAAATGATACATGTAAGTTTTATGAAAAATATTTAAAAATGTTGAAAGATATTTAGAAAGTTCCAAATATGTGAAAGAAAATGCTATGCTCATAGACAGTCATCTCCCATAAAGGTATATATTGTCCTAAACTACTTTACAGAGTCAACGGAATTCCAATAAAAAAAGCAAAAAACTTGTACAAACAAGGACACACATTACAAAATGGAGGAGAGAAGCTACAAGAATAGTTAAGGCATACTTAAAAAGAATAAGATTGGCTGGGGAGGGGAGCATTTTCTATGTGGGAAGATATATTACAAAATCTTAATAGTTAAGAGTATCTGTTTTGCCTCAGCAATAAACAAACACAGCAATGAAAAGGATGGAGAGAGGAGAAACAGACCTAACCATACAGAGATTAAAAACTAAAACTTTTAGATTCAGGGGGACATGTGTGGTTTTGTCATATAGGTAAACTTGTGTTACAGGGGTTTGTTGTACCGATTATTTCATCAAGTAGGTACTAAGTGTAGCACCTAACAGTTCTTTTTTTTCTGATGCTCTCTCTCCTCCCACCCTCCAACCTCTGATCGGCCCCAGTGTGTGTTGTTCCCCTCTATGTGTCCATATTTTCTCATCACTTATCTCCCACTTAGAGGTGAGAACATGTGGTTTTCTGTTCCTGAATTAGTTTGTTAAGGAAAATGAAGTCCAGCTCCATCCACGTTTCTGTAAAGGACATGATCTTATTCTTTGTAATGGCTGCATAGTATTCCATGGTGTATACGTACCACATTTGCATTATTCAAGCTGCCGTTGATGGACATTTAGGTAGATTCCATGTCTTTGTTATTGAGAATAGTGCTGCAATAAACATGCCTGTGCATGTGTCTTCAAGGTAGAATGATTTCTATTCCTTTGGGTATATACCCAGTAATGGGATTGCTGGGTTAAATGGTATTTCTGGTTTTAGCTCTTTGAGGAATTGTCACACTGCTTTCCACAATGGTTGAACTAATTTACACTCCCACCAACAGTGTATAAGTGTTTCCTTTTCTCCCCAACATCGCCAGGATCTGTTATTTTTTGACTTCTTATTTATAGTTATCCTGACTGGTGTGAGATTGTATGTCATTGTGATTTTGATTTGCATTTCTCTAATTATCAGTGATATTGAGCTTTTTGATTGCATATATATCTTCTTTAGGAAAATGTCTGTTCATGTCCTTTGATCACTTTTTCAGGGGATTGTTTGTTTAATTTTTTTTCTTATAAATGTGTTTAAGTTCTTCATAATTGCTGGATATTAGATCTTTGTCAGATGCATAGTTTGCAAATATTTTCTCCCATTCTGTAGGTTGTCTATTCACCCTCATACAGAATTCTGATAGATTACTGATGTGATAATGTTTATTAGTCAGAATATTTGGAACACCTCAACAAATAAGCTCTGAATATTAGTTATCCACATGAAAAAAATGAAATATTATACCTATGCCTAAAATCAAACCCAGAAGAATTTTAGAACAAAATTCTTATTCTCTAAGATAGGAATTAATTTCTTAAACAAAGCACAAAAATCATGTCTTCAAAGGAGAAGTTTAATGAATTTTTCAAGTATAACAAAAATAAGACATAATCATCAAAATAACTATAAAGTAAAAGACAAGCTACACCCTAGCAGAAGATGTTTGCAACATATAGCACAGGAAAAGAATTATTATTCAAACTACATAAATAATTCCTTCATGCCAATAAGAAAAAACATATAGAAACCACATAGAAAAAACAATTGGCAAATATGTAAATGGAAAGAGGAAACATGGACATATTTTTATCTTATTTCTTCATAGGAAAATATAAATTAAACCTATAATGAGATGTCATTGTAAAGGACTGGGTTGGCAAAAATTAAAATAAACTAATAATACAAATATTGTCATGGATACAAAATAGCAGGAACTTTAATAAATTGCTGGTAGTTTTTAAAATTATTATAAATACTCTGTAAAACCATTTGACAATATATAATAAAGTGGAATACATGCATATAGTAAGACAAAATAATTTTATTTTTAACTGCGTACTTAAGACAATCTGAATATCCACAGTATAATAGACAAACGTGTTGATATATATACAGTGGTATATTATATATGAAAATAAATGAACTTCGGTTACATATATCACCATAGATAACACTTCAAAAAAAGAATGGGTGAAAAAACATGTCTAGAGAAGTATTCATGCTGTGATTTCATATATATAATTTAAAAAAGGTTATTCATATATTTTTTAGAGATAATATAGATGGACAGGTAATATGTATGTTTTCTTGCTATTTTTAATCTTTGTAAAAATATGTAGTATGTAAAGAAAATATGTATGTTATTTTTACTAGAATTGAGGTGAATTTCATATTTGTTAATTGCTTGCCCAATACCCGGTACAAGACTTCTTGATAATCATAATTATAAAGCTAGATATTATTGTTTTAAATAGCTATTGCCTTAGCATCTAAGACATACCAAAATGGTGAATTTTCTTTGGTTTGAAATATAGGACAAAGAGAAATTCCAGAGAGATAGGCTATTATTTGGGAGCATCTTTTTACTGAAGAAGTTGGCTGTTTTGGGGGCAAAATACTGAGTGCTTTCAACAGCTTCCTAGGGCTAGGGATCCACTGGTGATGGAGATTTTGGAAATCATCCTCTGCCTTGGGTTGAGGCTCCCAAAAGGTGCCCTCACATAAGGTAAGAAAGAATAAAACCAAGAATAACCCTGCAAGCACTACCATCTGGGTTGCACCCTCTGGATGCCACAGTAGCACTAGCATGGAAGTGTCTCAAACCACTATAACCCAGGAACCAAATAGAGACACACAACATTCTCTCTGGTAGAAGAAAACATAATTCTATATCTGACATTACTGCAACAAATAACTTTGTAAATACAAAGACAAGGTGCAGTAGGGGATAAATGAGAACTAGTTTGAAAAATAAAAAGACTGCAAAAGCATATCTACAGGGATACCTGAGAACAAATACGCTTACTATTTTTAAACACACAAAAGCCCAATGTAAAAATTTTATAATGAAAAAGGAGACAATATATTTGGAAAAACATGTTAGAACTGAAAAATAATTTAGAACACAATGAACATATTTAAGAGTAGATTAAACAAAATTAAATAAGTAATTGGTACCTGGAAGGACAGACAGAAAGAATTATCTAAAATGAAATATTAAATGAAAAAATAGATGAAAATACAGAAGAAAGTATATAATATCTTTAAGATACAGGGAGAAAGACTGGCATACAATTTAATACAAATCACAGTAGGAGTGAAAGGAGAGAGGAAACCAAAGACACTATATTAGGAATAGTAGCTAAGATTTTTCTAAAACCAATAGGACATCAGATTCAAGGAAGCTGTCAAATCCAAAATAGGACAAAAATTATTGTACACTACTACACTGCATAGCAGACACACAGAAAAAATCTTAATGTAGCTATAGTGAAAGAAAAACATATTTTGTAAAGAGCAGTTAGTCCAATAGTTAACTTCTTGACAGCAACAATGGAAGCCAAAGACCGGGAAATAATGTTTTCAACTGGGGCAGAAAATAATCACAAAACATAATGAGATATCACTACCTATCCATTACATAACTAAATTTTAAAAGACAGAAGGAATCAAATATCAGTGAGGATATAAAGCAACTAGAACTCTCATACACAGTTCATGGGAATGTAAAATGGTACTTAGAAAACAGTTTAACAGTTTCTTGTAAAGTTAAACTTATATATAATTTCTTGTACATAAAACTTACTTGGATTTCTCAGTGTTTCTGAAAAGAAACCTAGCCTCCTGAGACATAGAAACAGAAACTTACATGGTAGAAAGTTAAGATCGTTTGCTTTGGCTTCCCCTAGAAACATTTTTTACATACTGTAAGGATTAGATTTATTTGTTCCCCTTATGACAGAGATAATTTGTCTGATTCAAAAAGATAAAGACATATTTTCCTTAAAGTCAAATGTTTACATCCAGGGATAGGCCCCTAGCTTAACTGTTAGCACACCACAGAGACTGGTAAGTAATCTTCCTAGATATTTGTATTTCAAGAAGGAATTTGGCTTCAGACATTGAACACATTTCTAGTTCTTAAAAGTTAAGATGTTTTGGTCTATCTGGCCCTAAGAGAGACTGCATTTACATACTAAAGCACTGGAGTAATGAGAAGACTTTTGCAGAGACCAGAGGGATAACCTTCTCCTGTGTAAACAGAGAGAAGTCATTTTATTCTTATTCCACACCTATGAAGCATCTAGCCACTTGTGTAGGAAAAATTTCCATGGGCTCTTGTTGTGTTGCCTCAGGGATAAGCCTATAGAAAGGCAAGGAAGGACAATATACTTATTAATCACTGTGAAGAAATTAATAAGAGATGTTTTTCTGATTCAGAACACTTTGTGTGCCCATTGAGGATGAAATTAATAAAGATGAGTGTTAAAAACCCAATAATCATATAACTCAAGAATTCTATTCATAGCTGTTTTTCCAAAATAAATGAACACTTGTGTTCTACAAGGACTTCTGAATAAATGTTCACAGCAGCTATGTTCAAAATGGCCAAAAACTTCTAACAAACCAAATGCCAACACAGGTGAATGTATAAGCAAATTATGGTATATCTGTATGATGGAATACCAAGAAATAAAAAAGAATAAATCAGTGATATACACAATGGTATGGATAGATATCATGAACATTGAGCTGAGCAGAAGACAGATACTATAGAGTACGTTCTGGGTAACTATTTTTATGTAAAGCTTTTTTTTTTTTTTTTAATCTAATCTTCAGTGAGAAACAGATCAGCAATTACCTGGAACTAGGAGTGGAAGGTGAGGATTTACTGGGAAGAGGAACAAGAAAACATGTAGGGTGAAGGAAGTTTTTGATATCTTTACTCTTTTGGTGGTTTCATGGACATAACATTGGGCAAAATTCATTGAAGTGTACGTGTAAAATGGAAACATGTATTGCATGTAAATTCTACCTCAGTATAGTTGACTTTAAAATTCTGTAAGGGTTGTCATAGGGTAGACGTGTGCTAAGGTCCTTATTATTCTGGAAGAAAGTTATTGCTTCACAGTAGTTTTTATTTGGTTTTGATTAATGGATTTTATTTTTAGAGCAGTTTTAAATTTACAGAAAAATTGAATAGAAAGTATGGAGTTCTCCTTACACCTTCCCCACAATTTTCCTGATTATTAATATCTCTCATTAGCGGGTGTTTGTATAATCAGTGAACAAATGTTGATCCATTACATTAACTAAAGGTCATAGTTTGCATGAGAGTTTCACTCTTTGTGTTGCACAGTTCGAAGGGTTTTGACAAACATACAATGTCATGTGTCTATGGTTACAGTAGTACACAGGATAGTTTCACTACCCTAAAATTTACCTGTACTCTGCTAATGTTTTCCTCTGTCCCTTCCTGCAAATCTCTGGCAACCACAGGTCTCTAAAATTTGGCCTTCTCCAGAATGTCACAAACTTAGAATTATACAGCAGGTACTTTTCAGATTGGCTTCTTGTATTTAAAAATATGCATTAGAAGTTTCTCCATATATCTTCATGACTTTATAGCTTATTAACTCATTTCTTTTTAGTGCTAAACTATATTCCATTGCGTTGGTGTGCCACTTTTTTTTATTCACTCACCTGTTGGAAGATATCTTGATGGCTTCAAATTTTGACAATTATGAATGAAACTGCTATTCCCTGTTATGTGCAGGTTTTTGTGAAGACATAATATTCAATTCATTTGGGTTAATATTGAGGAGAACGATTGCTTGATTATATAATAAAAGTATGTTTAGTTTTGTAAGAAACTGCAAACTGTTTTCCAAAGTAGCTGTGCCATTTTTCAATCCCACTAGCAATGAAGGAGATATCCTGTTGCTTCACGTCTTCAGCAGCATTTGGTCTTTTGAGTGTTTTGAATTTTGGCCATTCTAATAGGTAGGTAGTGATATCTCATTGTTTTAATTTTAAATTTTCTAGTGACAATGATGTTGAGTATCTTCACGTGCTTATTTACCCCATATGCCTTCTTTGGTACAGTGACTGAACAATAGCTTTTTTATCACTTGATGTCAGAAGTTATAAGTTCTAGGCTAACCAATAAAATAACTAAAATAGAGTATATAACTGATAGAAAAAAGTGGAATGATTAAATAGTATACACTTAATTCAAAATATTACAACAAAAAAGAGTAAAATGAAAAAAGAATACAGAAGCAAATAGAAAAAGCAGAATAATTTTTGAAACAAATTCAAAGATTATCAATAAGTTCAACAAATATGAAGTTATTAACTAATCCAATTAAAAGTCAAAAGAAAGCAGAACAAATGACAATGATATTCTTTCAGCAAGAGACAATATAAAATATAAGATTAGCAATAACATTAAAGTAGATGATGGAGGAAGATATGTAAGTAAATAGTCATCTAAATAAATCTATTGTAATTATACTTAAAATCACAAATCATTATTAATTTAAAAAACCCTTTGTAATAAGATTTTTTTTCAGTCCATCAAGGAGAAATATAGACTTATAAACTCCTTTTTGTTTTCAGATAGGGTCTTGCTCTGTTGCCCAGATTGAAGTCAGTGGCATGACCACGGTTGACTGCAGCTTTGACTTCCCAGGCTCAAGTGATCCTCCCCACCTTAGCCTCCCAAGTAGCTGGAACTACAGGCATGTGCAATCTCGCCTGGCTAATTTTTTGACTTTTTGTAGAGATGGAGTCTTGCTATGTTGCCAGACTTGGTCATGAACTCCTGGGCTCAAGTGATCCTCCCAGCTTGGCCTCCCAAAGTGCTGGGATTACAGCCATCAGCCACTGTTCCTGGCCCACATACTCTTAATAACATAACCTCAAACTAGATAAAGCACAAGCTGAAGGACCTAAAAAGAGAACAAGTTTGCTACAATAATGGAAAAATTAAGAAAAATACCACAGGAACTGAAAAACATAAAAAATCAGAAAGGTTATAGAATGTTAAAAGCAACAATTAGTAGTGTTACTAATTTACCCCAATTGATAAATTCTTAAAACAGAAACAAAACAAAGATGCCTATTACTTAGTGATATACGCAATGATATGGACAGATATCATGAGCATTGAGCTGAGCAGAAGACAGACAAACTATGCTTGTTCAGTATTGTACTGAGAATATTAGACATTCTAATAAATCAACAACAATACATATAGGGAATAAAAGATTAAAATAAATGTAGTTTGTCTAACAAAACACCATAAACTAGATGGCTTGTAAACAACAGAAATGTACTTCTTTTTTTTTGTTTGTTTGTTTTTCATGAGATGGGGTCTGGCTCTGTCACCCAGGCTGGAGTGTAGTGGGCGCCATCTTGACTCAGTGCAACCTCCACCTCCCAGGTCCAAGCAATTCTCCTCCCTCAGCCTCCTGAGTAGCTTGGATTACAGATGTGCACCACCATGCCTGGCTAATTTTGTGTGTGTGTGTGTGTGTGTGTGTGTATTTTTAGTAGAGATGGGGTTTCACCATGTTGGCCAGGCTGGTCTCAAACTCCTGACCTCAGGTGATCCGCCCACCTCGACCTCCCAAACTGCTGGGATTACAGGCGTGAGCCACCGCGCCTGGCAGAAATTTGCTTCTTAACAGATCTGGAGGCTAAGAAGTCCAAGCTCAAGGCACCAGTGGATTCAGTGTCTGCTGAGGGCTTAGTTCCTCATACATGGTGACTTCGTGGACATGTCCTCATGGTGGTAGGGATGAGGGTCTCTCTGGGTCTTCTTTCATAAAAACGTTAATCTCACTCAGGAGTGTTGTGGCCTCATAGTCTAATCACTGCCCCAAAGCCCTACATTCTACTACCTTCACCTTGGGGATTAGAATTTCAACATATGAATTTTGAGGTAACAAAAACATTTAGACCATAATGCATATATATATATATGTGTGCGTGTGTGTGTGTTTGTATTGAAGAACCAGTTTTGTGTGTGTGAGTGTGTGTGTGTTTACGTACGTGAATTCTCTCCAAGGCCTTTGTAGATTCAATATAAATCCAGTTAAAATTCTAACAAATAGGTATGTCTGATGTCATTTTTATAAAGCTGCTTTGAAAGTTAAGAAATGCAAATCTCCAAGAATTGCCAACAGACTCAAAGGAGAAGAAAATGGAAAAATTAGTTTACAGTCCCACCGACAGTGTAAAAGTGTTCCCAGTTCTCCACATCCTCTCCAGCACCTGTTGTTTCCTGACTTGTTAATGATCACCATTCTAACCGGTGTGAGATGGTATCTCATTGTGGTTTTGATTTGCATTTCTCTGATGGCCAGTGATGATGAACATTTTTTCATGTGTCTGTTGGCTGCATAAATGTCTTCTTTTGAGAAGTGTCTGTTCATATCCTTTGCCCATTTTTTGATGGGGTTGTTTGTTTTTTTCTTGTAAATTTGTTTGAGTTCATTGTAGATTCTGGGTATTAGCCCTTTGTCAGATGCGTAGGTTGCAAAACTGTTCTCCCATTCTGTAGGTTGCCTGTTCACTCTGATGGTGGTTTCTTTTGCTGTGCAGAGCTCTTTAGTTTAATTAGATCCCATTTGTCAATTTTGGCTTTTGTTGCCATTGCTTTTGGTGTTTTAGTCATGAAGTCCTTGCCCATGCCTATGTCCTGAATGCGATTCTTCAGGAATCTAGAACTAGAAATACCATTTGACCCAGCCATCCCATTACTGGGTATATGCCCAAAGGATTATAAATCATGCTGCTGTAAAGACACATGCACACGTATGTTTATTGTGGCACTATTCACAATAGCAAAGACTTGGAACCAATCCAAATGTCCAACAATGATAGACTGGATTAAGAAAATGTAGCACATATACACCATGGAATACTATGCAGCCATAAAAAATGATGAGTTCATGTCCTTTGTAGGGACATGGATGAAGCTGGAAACCATCATTCTCAGCAAACTATCGCAAGGACAAAAAATCAAACACCACATGTTCTCACTCATAGGTGGGAATTGAACAATGAGAACACATGGACACAGGAAGGGGAACATCACACACCAGGGCCTGTCATGGGGTGGGAGGAGTGGGGAAGGATAGCATTAGGAGATATACCTGATGCTAAATGACGAGTTAATGGGCACAGCACACCAACATGGCACATGTATACATATGTAACAAACCTGCATGTTGTGCACGTGTACCCTAAACTTAAAGTATAATAATAATAATAATAATAAAAAGAAAATGGAAAAATTTACTCTACTGGATGCCAATATTTACTAAATATCTATAATAATTAAGATGGTTTATACAGGTACAGGAATAGACAAATACATGAATGGAATATAAAAAGAGATATAAGAACACAAAATGAGACTGAATATGAATGGAGAGAAAGACAGTGCTTTCAATAAATGTTGCTGGGAAGAAAATGGCTACTAATGTGGAAAAAAAAAATGGCTACATATTGGAAAAAGAAAAGACCAAGTCCTTTACCATACATTACACACAAAATCACAGATGAAGTACAGATTCAAATGTAAAAGGCAAAGCAATCAATGTTATATGTGATGATTAATATTAAGTATCAACCTGATTGGATTGAAGGATGCAAAGTATTTTTCCTGGGTGTGTCTGTGAGGTGTTGCCAAAGGAGATAAATATTGGAGTCAGTGGACTGGGAGAGGCAGACCCACCCTCAGTGTGGGTGGGCACCCTTGAATCGACAGCCAGTGTGGCTAGGTTAAAGCCAACTTGCTGAGTCTTCCGATCATCATCTTTCTCTTGTGCTGGATGCTTCCTGCCCCTGAATATGGAACTCCAACTTCTTCAGCTTCTGGACTCTTGGACATACACCAGTGATTTGCCAGGGGCTTTCGGGCCTTCAACCACAGACTGAAGGCTGCACTGTCAGCTTCCCTACTTTTGAGGTTTTGGGACTCATGCTGGCTTTCTTGTTGCACAACTTGCAGACAGGTTATTGTGGGACTTCACTTTATGATCATGTGAATCAATACTCCTTAATAAACTCCCTTTCATATATACATCTATCCTATTAGTTTTGCCCCTCCAAAGAACCCTAATACAATATACACATTAAAATAAGACCAAATGTTAATGAGCACATAGTAAGGATTTATTAAACAACACACAAAAAGAAAGCTATACATGTAGCATCTACTCTGTGTATATGTATATACACACAGGATATATGTGTGTGTCCACTCTGTATGTATATATATACACACAGAAAAAAAATCATATATTTGTATAGAGGATAAAATTTACAATATTTTTAAATGGCTGCATTGTTTGAAAGAGTCAAAACTGAAAAAAGTGAAAAAGCATGGCATATTCAAATATAGATTATCATACAGTCACTAAAATGAAAAACAGGCAAGATGTCTAATATATTTTTCAATGATAACATTGAGCAAAAGAAGCCAATCTACATAAATGTGCACACTTCATTTTTAACAACGGATAATCATCTAATAAAACTACAAAGAAATACAAGAAAGTAATGATAACACAAACCTTTGTAATAAAGCCTGATTCCATTTTTCAGGTTTGATTGCTGAGAGCATTGAAACTCCCGCCTCTCTGTCTTTCCATCTTGCCCTGTATCTGAGCAAGCCAATAATAAAGTTCACATGCTCACTCCCTTAGTGCCAGGGAAGTTCCAACCACACAAGGCTGAAGCTCTGTACAGTGTGAGGACTCTCATCCTAGCCCCATCACCTAACTACAATAAAAGACAAAGCAGTCACTTGTCCTTACTCTCTCTAACTTTACAGACCTGTTTGAGAGCCTCCTCTGCTCTCCCAGGAAAGCCTCACTATGAGTAATAAACCCCTCTTTTTGCCATGTGGGATCATCAGTCTCAAAATCTGAACCATATATTGGTTGGAGGTTTGCTCCTACTGCACACTCTTACGTGCTGTAGCCCTCAAATTGCCTTTATAATGGTTATCTCTGGGAGCTGGGGAGGAGAATGCTATCAGGCAAGAGCACACTGGACTCTAATTGGGGTACACGAATGCTTCTTTTCCAACATTGATAAAATTTGCATTTATGCTTTATATTGTTATATGTATGCTTTATTCTTCACAATTAATACAAGAAAGATAATGCAAAGGGATAACAAACACGACACCTGAGATAGTTGTTACTCATCACAGCAAGGCAGATGGCTACCACTGAAGAAAGGGACACACAAGTCTTGGAAATTACATTTCATAAGCTCGCTGGTACGTCCACTGGTGTATGATGATGATGAAAATGATTATGATTATTAGAAGAATACATGAGTATTATGCATAGTATTAAATATTTTAGAACAAAACTTTGTTTTTAAGAATGAAGCAAGATGTTTTGTTACAAAGCATAAAAAGCTTATAAGGAAGTAACTGGGGATTTTGGGGAGTAAAACTGAAGGTACGATTTGGACACCATAATAACATTTGTGATTTTACGTTTTTTTCTATATACTACAGAAGAAATAATATTTGAATGGAAGTTGCACATCATTTTTGCTATCATTTCTAACAGAGTAAACATGTTTAGTATGCTCATTTATTACTACCACAGAGAAAGGGACAACTAGTTATCTCAAGTTCTAGGAGGGTGAGACGGGAATACTCATTTTCCAGGATGAGGTTATAATTTGACACCGAGGAAAGCTGAGTTTGACACTGAGAAACCTTTTCTCTAATCAGAGATATCTAGAAAGTGAGTAATATAATTAGAATTAGATTATGAAAAATGTTTATTCATAAGCTTCTGGTTTGTGAACTTTTCTTTTGGTTCTGTGTTATGTAAGAGCCAGACAGAAACACAATGCTTTTTGTTCCCTCATAGTAGTCTTTATCTCTTTATCCCCTGTATTACATTTCTATTTTATTTGGTAAAGCTTTTATTTGAATTATTGTTTCTATTTTAGTAAAAGAAAAAGGTAATGTAACAAAAATTATGATTGGTGTTCAAATTTTAGATTCAATTTTACTCTCATAAATTTAAATTCTCCTGTGTGCTTCTTTATTAGTTTGCACATTTGAAAATGTGAAAGCTTTCCAGACTATGTTTTAGTGTAAGAATATCTTTTAGAAACAATGTGTGCTTTCATAATTCCTTTCAGAGAGAGCAAAATATAAATACATAAATCACAGAAACTAAACTTATACAGGCTGCATGTAAAGAGCCAAATCAAAAAATTGTGTCACGATAATATTCCAAGCAATTAATTTGTGTTTTTTTCTTAATATTTAACCACCCCCTCCCCATTAAGTTAGTTGAAAGTAGAAGTTTCCAGAGGACAACCCCTCTTCTGGCTTTTGTTTTAGATACAT
This sequence comes from Pongo abelii, assembly GCF_028885655.2. Taxonomy (NCBI): domain Eukaryota; kingdom Metazoa; phylum Chordata; class Mammalia; order Primates; family Hominidae; genus Pongo; species Pongo abelii. Next base: position 142,499,710 of record NC_071990.2, read on the forward strand.
GAGATTTATGGGGCAGAGTTGGCTAAGAAAAAGAGGTACACGTAGATTAGTGACTTTGGTGTTGGGGTTTTAAAGCAGTAATTGAGATTTCCACAAAACCAGCAAGGAAGTTTTGGTTTCAAATTAAATAAAGACTGTGATCCATGCTCCACCCCCTGCCTGATCACTGGAATTGGAGACAAGATTTCAGATGAGAATGATTAGATAACACTATCAAATAGGAAGACAGGCTCTTGGGCACCAAGACTTCCAATCAGGGAAAAGATTACAAAGGCTAAGCTTTTCCTGCCTTCCTGGGCCAAGCTGAGTTAGGTTAACATGCCTATTTGCAGTTACCCACCTGGGCCAAAGACCAAGCCTCCTGGAATACCCTCCTTTGATTTGGAGCCTTGCCCACTCTGTACATCAAACTCTTGGGTAGTGTGGGAGTAAAATCGACATTCCTGCCAAACTAATGGGAAAATAGTGTCTTTAATTCAAGTTGAATACTATTTTTGAAATATAATGGGCTGGGCACAGTGGCTTACTCCTGTAATCTCAACACTTTTGGAGGTAGAGTGGGGAGGATCACTTGAGGCCAGGGTTTCAAACCAGCCTGGACAACAAAGAGAGACCCTGTCTCTATAAAAAATTTAAAAATAAGCCAAGCATGCTAACACAAGTTATAGTCCCAGCTACTTGGGAGGCTGAGACAGGAGGATCCCTTGAACCCAGGAGCTTGAGGTTAAAGTGAGCTGCTCATACCTGGGGATAGAGTGAGACCCTGTCTCGAAAGAAATAAGAGAGAGGGAGAAAGAAAGAAAATGTATCACTTCTTGCACACCTGAGTATGTGCACCTAGAATTATGTGTGTATACTTAGAATTATGTTTATTTTGCTGAATCATGGTCTTCTATTTGGTCTTCTAATAATTTTTTTTTTCAAAGATGTTATATATTCATTTGTCTTTTCCTAATTTTATTTAAATAAAGCAAGACTCACTTGATATTCATATAATGTTACAAAAAAGGCTTGTTAGAAACAGTAAATTGGCATCATGGATAGAATTGTTGCACTATTTTTTTCATGTCTTTTATTAAACTCAGTGAATTCAGTCTGTTTCAGACACTGCCTGCAGCTTTTTGGAAAAAAAGACACATGTTTTCATGCATTTTATATAATTTACATTCAGCAAAGATTTAAAAAGTAATTGAGTACAGGTTCATGAAGAAGTTTATATATAAAAAAAGAGTAGACAGAGAAAGTGGTTCCTGCTAGTAATTTAGAGAAAATCATGTGAATTATGTCTTTAGAACAAAATTTAATGAAATTGTGCTAAGATATGGTTTATCTAAAGTATTCTGCATAATTTTAAGCCCATGAATACATAAACACAATTATGATTCCAAGTTAAAATGTTCTAGTGTCAAACATGGTACTGCTGCCAAAATATTAACAGAAAACAGAATATTTGGCACATAGAACCTATCGGTATTTTTGAATAATGCTAAAAATTATGGGAAATAGACAATATTTTTCATCATGTAGTAATGTTGGTATTCAGTTTTTGAAATAACAGAAATACAAAATGAAAATGAGTTATCATAAGCTTTCTCTGCTGAAGTTTTAGTGAAAATTATACTGAAAGAGTTCTCCATATTATAAATACTCCAGAAGCCTCAGCTTTTAACACACCAATGAACTCTGAACTGAAATGTCTGGCACAAAGACCTTGACTTTTAGAAGAGTCCTTAGTATATGAATTTTACTGACTTACATTTAAAACATCGACCTCATACTTCTTTTTCTTTTTCAGGATTGAGTTTATAATTGCAACAGATGAAACAACTTAGAAAAGTAGAGGTAGCTGGCTTTTCGCTAGAAGCATGCATTCTAACAACAGCCAGCAATGAAGAGCCATAACTGAAAAACAGACATGAAGGATGAGAACAAAGAAAAAGCACTGATACAGAATTACAAATGCACAGCAACATTTGTAATTTAAAGTTTAAGGAAATAATTTCACACTCTGCCATAGCATACATTAACATCTTACCTTGTAATCAAGCAGAAATAAATTACCTTAATAACTCTAACTCGTCATGTAGAAAATTTTAGAAAAATTTGATATTTCCAGGAAAATGACATATAAATCTCCAAATTTGAATTAAATAGCTTACATATTCCTCTAATTCTTGAGAATCATATATTTTTTGAGTCAAATGTGCTATGAGAATCTAAGTATATGGGGATGTTGTTTTTGACTTGCATTCAGTTCTTATGTCTCTCATGATAGGAACTAAGAAAGGTTCCTATATGTTTCATGTTCAATGCTTTTTACTTTTGTTTCGGCATTTAAAGATCAAGAAGAAAGAACATAACTTGACAAAAAGAATGATGCTGGAGAATGGTCTAGACTCATTCACTAGACCATTTATTCACTTTCATTAAAATACATTCTATCATTAAATATATATATGTTTTATGGAACATTATTTAAAATATCAGGAATATATGGACACTTCTGTCCATCTTGAAGGATGTTTAACAAGTCATGTGGTAAACTGAATGCCTTCCCCAAACTGTCCGCACCATGATCCCTTGAATCTGTGAATATATTAGGTTACATGACAAAAGGGATGTGCAAATATAATTAAGTTTATGAACCTTAAATAGGGAGATGATCCTGGATTGTTCTGGGGGCACCATATAACCACATAAGCCCTAAAAAGGAGAGAACATTCCCTGGCTGTTATAAGAGAGGAATGGCATTAGAATTCAGAGAGATTCAAACCATGAGAAAGACTTGCTATTTTGAAGATGCAGGGACAGCATGATGAAGAACACAAGTGGCATTAATTTGCTGACAAAGGCTCCTGGTGGACAGCGGGACCTCAGCCCTGCAACTCGAAGAAAATGAATACTGCCAACAACCTAAGCAGCTTGGAAGCAGACTCTCCCAGAGCCTTTAGATAAGAGCCCCGCCCCGCTGACACTGATTTTGGCCTTATGAGACCCAAAATAGAGAAACTAGCTGAACACATCTCAACTTCTGACCTACAGAGCTATGAGAAAAATGAATGCAGATTGTCTTAAGTCACTAAATGTGTGGTAATCTGTCATAGCAGCAAAACAAATATAAGCCATTACACATTTACATTTTTTTTTAAAGACAGTCACATTTCAGTGATGTGGTTACTTAAACTGTGTGGAATACTCAATAAGGCCAGAAAAATTACTTGTTCTTCAGACTGTGGTACCCAAGGTATATAGTTTTTCACCGTGACCCTGTATTGATTCTGTTTCTACAAATGAGAACAGAAATATTCACCATAAAAAAATCTCATAAAGAAACTCAATGACAGATAAAAAGGAAAGACAATCATAAGTTAATTTTACTTAGCATGCTATGAGGTTAATGTCTAGAGACCTTGTAATGATACAACTCCATATCAATACTGTCAGTAGTAGTTACATACATTATAATCAAATGATATCAGATAGAAGAAAATAGTTTAGTTAAAAGATATTTGAAAATAATGGGAAATGTGAATCCAGAATAACTAAATATTAAAACAAATTTATTGACAAAATCATTCTATTTTAGAATACATGTGGCTAAAATGTATATACCTCCTGAATTTCCAAAGATAGGTGTTTATTTATCTGTCTCTTTCTGCTCCTCACAAACACATGCAACACACAATCCACTCCATTTGTGTTTTATTTTTCTTCAGAATTGTGTCAAAAAAACTTTACACATACATGGAAAAAATAGGCATTAAACTGAAATTGATAAATCAGTTTATTTCCTGCAGAAAAAAAATCATAGATCATGGAGTAAGACAATTTTCTTTTCATTTCCTTTCTCATTCTATTCTAGATGAGGTTTAAAGAAAATATTGGATAAGTTATATCATCTATTGAATATTTCAGATCCTTCAATCCTATCCATGTATATTAAAGTAGGGGATTGCACCGTGTATTGTGTGAGTGTTTCCATGTTCTTTTCTCATGTAGTTGATCACCACAAATCAAGTACTGTGCTCTTTTCATTCTGCTAGGTTTTGTGCTCATAACAGTATTGTATAATAGTTGTTACAGCCCTCTTTCCTTCAGATAAAAGAAAAGTTTTGTAAAATTTAGAAATTTGTCAAAGACCCTTAATTAATCAGTGGTGGAACTCATATTTGAATCCAGAATCATCTTATTTCAGAATATATGCCTTTTCATCTATGAGTAGGTATATGTCTCATAGGAGAGTCTTAAATAAGCAAAATTAAATTATCCTTTTCCAATAAAATCCTAAAGTTTTTATAGTAAAGCAAGCTGTTTTATGCAATCAATTCTAATCAACTGATTAGCAAAGTATAGAGAAAACATTACCTGGTGTCATTCATGGTAAACAAGTTATGATGCATTTCCTAAAATCCTGAAAAATAAAATAATCTCATTAGTGTGTTTAAGGCATTTTAAATCCCAGTGATATAAATCCATTTTGTATAATTTCAATTAAGACATTACAAGTTCTCAATAAATAAACATTAATGAGTGTACATAACAAATATTCTCATCAATTCAGTTTATTACTTTTATATGTATTAAGATAAAAGTGTAAACACTTATTCTTAATGAACTTAATGAACCTTTTAAAAAATCTGTGTAGATTTCTTATGTGTGTGTAAAACCTTATGAACCAGTTGTTGATATGCTAGAAATAAAATATAATTAAGTAATGAATTATATTAATATATAAAATATTTCCACATCTAGAGTTAGCAGTGTAACTTAAAATTTGTTTTTCCACCAAAAGGGACCAGCAAGAAGCTTACAGCAAAACAAGATAGTAGGGTGTCCTGGAAGCCAAGAGAAAAATAGATCAAAGAGTGAGATGTGGTCAATATTTCAAATGTCATCAACATAGTGAATAATATAAAGACCAAGGAAGAGCCATTGTATTGAGCTACATGGAGCTCATTGGTGACTCTGACAGTTTCAGTTGTAGGGTAGATTTGAAAACCATAATAGAGAAAAGTTATGAGAGAATGGACAAAGAGGGATGAATAGGATATAGTTAAGTACGGGCAAGACCCTGGAATTTTTCTTGTAAGATACTACAGAATAATTGGTCAGTGTATGGAAAAGGCAGGATGAAGAAACTTTGTTTTTCTAAATAAATTAATAATTTAAAATGTATTAGAAAAATACTATGTTAAAAGCTATGGTGATTTTTAATTTTTATATTGTTTATATTTTTAGTAAAATATTTCCAATTTTATGTACTTTATTTTATTTTATACTTTGAGGCAGGGTCTCTCTATGTTGCCCAGGCTACGGTCTGAGCAGAACAATCATGGCTCATTGCAGCCTTGACCTTCTGGGCTCAAGTGATCCTACTACCGCACCCTCCCAAGTATTTGGGACTATAGTTGTGCACCACCAGGCTCAGCTAATTTTTAATTTTTTGTAGATATGGGATCTCACTGTGTTGCTCTGGTTGGTCTTGAAATACTGGGCTAAAGTTATCCTTCTCTCTTGGACTCCCAAAATACCAGGATTACAGGCATGAAACACTGTACCCAGCCCTCCAATTTTATGTACTTTAAGTGCAAGTGCATTTTACATTTTAGTTTTTTACACCACTGTCAGGAGAAAAACTATGTAAAAAGTCTTGATTGAATCAACATCATAATTGACTTTGCTCAATTAAAAGTAAATAATTTTAGAAAAACTATTTATAATAAAAAGTATTTTTATTTTCTTTTTTATCTAAACATTGCTTCAGGGGGTGCAGGCCCCAAGCCTTGGTGGCTTACACATAGTGTTGGGCCTGTGGGTTCCCAGAAGTCAAGAATTGAGGTTTGGAAGGCTCAGCCTAGATTTCAGAGGTTGAATGGAAATGCCTGGATGTCCAGGCAAAATTCTGCTTCCAGAGCAGAGCCCTCATTGAATATATCTGCTAAGGCAGTGCAGAACGGATATGTGGGGTCAGAGCTCCCACCAAGAGTTCCCAGTGGGGCACTGCTTAGTGGAGCTGTAAGAAGAGGTCCACTGTCTTCCAGACCGCAGAATTGTAGATCCACCAACAGCTCGAACTGTGTCCCTAGAAAAGCTACAGACACTCAACATTAGCCTGTGAAAGCAGCAGGAAGAAAGCTGTATCCTGTAAAGTCACAGGGGTGGAGCTGCCCAAGACCATAAGAAACCACTTCTGACATCATTGTGATGTGGATGTGAGACATAGAGTCAAAGGAGATCATTTTGGAGCTTTAAGATTTGACTGCCCCACTGGATTTTGGACTTGCATGGGGTCTGAATCCTCTTTGTTTTGGCCAATCTCTCTTATTTGGAATGGGTGTATTTATCCGATACCTATACCTCTGTTATATCTTGCAAGTAACTAACTTGCTTTTGATTTTACAGGCTCATAGCCAGAAGGGACTTGTCTTGTCTCAGATGAGACTTTGGACGTCAGACTTTTGAGTTAATGCTGAAATGAGTTAAGACTTTAGGGGACTGTTGGGAATGCATGATTTTGTTTCAAAATGTGAGGACATGAGATTTGGCAGGGGCCAGATGCATAATTCTATAGTTTGACTCTGTGTCTCCATCCAAATCTCATCTACAATGTAATTTTCATAATCCCCACTTTTCAAGGGAGGGAGCAGGTGGGAAGTGATTGGATCATTGGGGCATTTTCTGCCTTACTGTTCTCATAACAATAAGTTCTCACAAGATCTGATGGTTTTATAGGGTTCTTGCTCACTCCCTCTTACCTGCTATCATGTAAGCCATGACTCTTCACCTTCTGCCAAGATTATAAGTCTCCTGAGGCCTCCCCAGCCATGCAGAATTGTGAATCAATTAAATTACTTTTCTTTTTAAATTACCCAGTCTCAGTTGTCTTTATATCAGCATGAGAATGGACTGATACACTACTGTGCTTGCGTAACTTTGAAGTTGCCTTCCCAGTGGAATTAAATTATTGTTCAGGTCAGGGTACCAGAAAATGTAATCTGAAAATCTAGAAATTCCGGAAGTCTTCTAGGAGGTTAGATGGATTCTAGCTTTGAGTACCTGTCTCACATATGATTATAGCGTGAGTGTTTGAGGTAGGGTGTGGGAAGAGCTCACTAGAAAAGAAGAATTCCAGAAAATGATAAACTGAATTATTAGGAGTATCACTTACTGGTATGTTGTAACTAACAAAAATCTAAAGGATGAGTGTTGTGGCACCAGGTGATAGTGAGCTACAGCAAAAGAAAAAGAAAGGAAGAAAAATCTCTAAGAAATGAGACAATCTGGGGATCAGTAGATCACACCAAAAATGTAGGATTCTGTGTGATATATGCTATATTTACAGAAGATTCAAACTTTGATGGCATTACTACAGGACTTCAAGTCTCGCCTACAATGTTTACACTGCCTCCTACCATATTTTAACATGCTTTCTTAGATAATTATGTATCTCATATATATATATATGTATATACACATACACACACACACACATATATATATATATAGTTGATCTTCTGTATTCATGAGTTCTGCATCTGTGGATTCAACAACTAAACATGGCATTAGCATTGTATTAGTTACATGTAATCTATAGAAGACTTAAAGTGTACATGAGATTGTCCATAGGTTATATGCAAATATCACACCATTTTCATATCAGGGACTTCAGCATCTGAGAATCTGGGTACCTACAAGGAGTCCTAAAATCAATCTCCCATAAAAACTGAGGGATCAAGGTATATATTTGATATAAATACATATACACACACACATATATAAGTATATAATTTTAATCCTATTATACAACATACAATTACATTGCTGATTATATCAACTCTAAATCTTAAGAGGCATTTTACAGCTTGCATACATTATCTTACACAAGTTCATAGGTATTAATTCCAGTTCCATACATATTTCATTGTATTTTGATCAAGAGAAGGCATTGTGACAGCAAATAGGGAACAGAAATAGCATTGATAGCCATTATCCCAACCAGCTTACTTTCTAATTGAGAGACAAACTTAGTCCACAGTGATTGTAATACTAGGAAGAATATGATAAATGTTATGAAAAACATGATAACATTTTTTAGTCAAAGTGATAAAATAAAGGAGATGGTACGTTATCTGAATGTTGAAAGAAAGATTTCAGAGTGTTAATGTGAGAAAAGACAACAAAGTAAAGAATATGATAAGAAAAAGTTCAGAAGTAGGAAAGCACAATACATTTGTGAAATATTTAGAGTTTGGCTGGAGCATTGGTTGGAAAGGAGTAAGGAATAAAGTTAAAATTGTAGGGTAGGATCATACTGTGGATCAGCTTTAATGTCAAGGTGATTCACTGTGTAATGTTTCTCTAAGTACCAGTAGATAAAGTAAGTTTATTTGAAGCATGTTAATCAAAATTTACATTTGCTCAAATGTTCACTGAAGAGAAATGTACTCTATATTTTTGTAGTGTATATGTCAATTCTTATTACTTGGTATGTCCTAACATGTTATATGCCAGATTTATCTTATTTCCAAGTTCAGAAGTACATCTATTTAAAGTAGAGTGTTTTATCTCTTGATTAGCTAGGATGACATTTTGATCACAAGATTTTTTTTCTCTCTTTTTTTGTATCATGGATTGTATTCATTAAGATTTTACCAGGAGAAAGAAAGAATGTAGTAAACAGAGTAAAATCAATTATAACTCAATTCAGCTCTTGAAATTTTCTAGAATACTTGTACAACATAAAAATCATAACCCTAGAGATTTCTTCTTCTTAGAGTATATATATTAACTTGAGCTGTTCCGCTACAGCTTTCTTATAATAGCTCTTCCACCCACGATAGTCCTTATTAAGACTAAGATCTGAAATACTGTAGGCTTAATTCTCCTTCAAATCATGGAAAAACATTTTCTCTTTACATTTACAGAGCACTCAACTGAATTCTGTATATTTTATTTCCTTTTGACGCATAACTCCAAAAGAAAGGAAGAAAGATGTCCCATGCTTTCCATAAAAGAATGACTCAGAGTTAAAGCTGTCTTCTAAGTAATATTACATAAGTAATTTTTTCAAAAATATATTACTTAAAATATTAGTCCATCTGTTTGAAAAATTTAAGGCAATAATTTTAACACATAGGAAATTAGTATTTATCTATAAAAATATTGTATGCAAAATTGAACCAATGCTGAAATAGAATAATAAATCAACATCCCTGAAAATAAATGAATTGCTAATCCAAATGCCCACTTCCTTCTTCTCCTTACCTCAGAGATTTCTGAACAAGATAGATGTGTTTCAGGTTAGCATTACTAGACCTTTAAGATATTTCTTCTGAATTGTACACAAGATGCTTCAGAGAACACGAAGAGAAATTCCCCCTTATCATTTTTAACAACCTTATTGAAGTGACATGCAATAAACCACAACGACTTAAATCATACAATTTAATAAATTGTGACATTTGTTTATACCCTGAAACAGTCACTATAATCAAGATATTGAGCAAATTTATCTCACCACAAGTTTCTGCTGTCATTTTGTAATTCTTTCTTGCATCTCTTTCCTAGATTCTTTCTGCAAATATTGATCTGTTTTCTGTCAATACAGATTTGTTTGTATTTCATGGAATTTTAAGTAAATAGAATTACGCAGTAAGTATTCTTTTGGGGGTCTAACTTCAATTCTGGATCATTATTCTGATAGTCATCCATGTCGTAGCCTGTATCAACAGCTATTTAATTCTATTGCTGAGTAGTGTCCTAAATGTGAGGATATACTACAATTCGGTTTGGTTTTGTCTTAAATTCATAGATAGTCATTTTGCGTTGTCTCCAGTTTGGAGCTTTTATGAATAAAGTTTCTATGGATAAGTGTTTTACACAATTACCCTATAAGGGTTTTTGTTTATTTATTTATTTATTATTATTATTTTTTGAGATGGAGTCTCGCTGTTGTAGCCCGGGCTGGAGTGCAATGGCGTGATCTTGGCTCACTGCAACCTCTGCCTCCCGGGTTCTAGCAATTCTCCTCCCTCAGCCTTCTGAGTAGCTGAGATTACAGGCACCCGCTGCCATGCCCAGCTGATTTTTGTATTTTCAGTAGAGACGGGGTTTCACCCTGTTGGCCAGGCTGGTCTCAAGCTCCTGACTTCAGGTGATCCACCCACCTTGGCCTCCCAAAGTGCTGGGATTACAGGCGTGAGCCACCGCACCTGGCCTATTTTTTTTTTTATTTTTATACCTGTAATTTATAGATGAGGAATTGAGTCTTACATATGTAACAGGTCAATTCTTCATCTATCAGTTAACTAAAACTATTCAATTAATAAAGAAGGAATAGTGATTCAAAATCATGTCTAACTTCAAGAAACATCCTTTACTATTCATCTTCATTGAACCAGTGAAAATAAATTATCAAATGTACCTTATATTGTGAAATGTTTAGTCAGGTCATGATACTGCTGGGAACAGAAGGACATCATTTCAACTGTGGTTATTCTTAACTTCTGAGACAGATTAATTTTTCACAGCTCCCAAGATTCCAGTTATTAAATATAGAATGCAAAATATGTCAGCATTATGGTTTAAATTAAATTTTAAAGTGCAAGAAACTGTACCAAATAAATATATCATGAAGTACCATCATTTAGTCTCAACATTAATGGCATATTTGGGGTGAATAAAACAAAAATGACCAAAAGAAGTTTACATTGTCACTATGTGAGAGTAGAGGAATAAAGGCAAAAGGCAGTCTTAGAAGAAACTAAGATTTTGCATGTTTCTATATAAACATTTCCAATGATTTCAGGCTGCAGATATTAATGTGACCATAATAGATGTGTTTCTCATATATATTTTTCCTAGCAATATGTTACATTTCAGATAAATTTCCTGTTTAGGAGTGTGAAATATTATGCAATTATTGGAAGAATAACAAAAGTGTGAATGTATACATTGAGTCTTGTTTTGTTTTACAGTTTATTCTTATACTTTTTGTTATATGTTGTTTGCAGATACTTTATTCCCTGGGAAGTACACAAAATGGAGTTATGGATGTCTATCTGGGATAGTGTATTTGCCTTTTAGAACGATAGGTTTGGTCACATTAAAGTAAAATTCATCAAGCCTGTTTAGAAAAGCCAAGAAGAGAACCCTGGAGACCTTTTAGTCACAACTAAGGATGTGATATGGATAAAAGGATATAAAGAAAGGTACAAAATAGAATTCTTTCCTTAAGATTAAGCCTCGTTATAATCAGGTATCATAAGCAAGTGTTTCAAACCAAGAATCAGACTTTCTATCTAAGAATGTGAGGGATTAGCAATCCTTGGAAATCAAAGTGGAAGAAAGGTGAACATTAGTGAAGTCTGACAATAGGGCTTAGATACTGGACTGAAGTAATGAAAGACCATTTGGAGAATGGGAGTGAAGTCAGAAACTCTGGCACTGAGAAGAAGAGGCTGCACAAGAAAAGGTCCAGAAACTAGAGAAGTGCCAAAGGATATATGGATGTCATTTCAATGAATCGAAAGTACGTGGTAGAAACTCAGTTTCAAGAATATTTTGGAATAAGGCAAGGACACAAGACTTGGGGACTCAAGATCTAAGTGCGGCTAGCAGTCAACTGTTGATTAAGTGACCCCAAATCATATATTATCTGGCTAAAAAGAGAGACAATCCTTAGGAGTCAGGTCCAATAATTTCTAAATTTTTAAGAAAAAATCAATTGTGACAATCTTGAAGCACAAATACTGCAGAGACAAGGGTTTAATCTGTCCATTATGTCCATTATGTGCATAGTTCTAACCAAGATAAAAGGTATCTCTGGTATCCCCATGCTCAATTATTCACAGATTCAGGTTGAATTAATGAAACTCTATACAGATCTAGGGTTCTGATCTTGTATAAAATCTGCTCTATTAACTGAGATTCTCAGTGCCATATTTGAAATTATTGGAATGTCACATATGCAAGAATCACATTGTTCACATGAATAGAAATATCCATGAAAAACCTCTGCATTTTATAAAATAACTAAATAATAAAAAGAAATAGAAGCAAAGCTAGAAGATTTCTATTCTAGGTAAGAAAATCATATCTGAGAGTATGGCAGGATTACTTTTTTTTTCCTAAGCAATGCTCAAGGAAGAGAAAAATGGGTAAAGAGGCCAATATTTATTACATGCTTTTTATGAGCCATAAATACACAATTATCTCAACTGTTTCTCACAAAAGCCACAGTGCATATTACCACCATATTACGTATGAGTATCCTGAAGAAGATATTAAGTATTTCATCACATGGGTGACAAAAAAATACAGTTCAATTTTAAAATGCATTTATATCTTTCTAAAATTTGACTGCTTTAAAATATATCGGACTGCTTGCTTAATTATAAAATCGACTCTAACTGGATCATAGCCATTTCTATAACTAAGATCACAGAGCATATAATAATAACTATGAATATGTCTCTGAATAATCAGATGCAGAATGTACTCCCATATTTAGTAATATGTTTATGCATCTTTCATTTAGTGCTAATAGTTTCCTTACTAAATAGTTCTTTGCTTGGTTTCTTAGTAGTGGTTTTAAATACACTCTAATTTCCTCTGATTAAATATGAAGCTCCTTTATAGTAAGACCATAGGCAATTTATTAGTAGTTTACACAGCACAAGAAATACATTTTTAATTATATTCTATTGGATGCATCCCAGTTTCCCTTTTTCAATATTCTTTACTCCTTTTCCTATTTGTGTCATTTCTCTTAATCTTTTCAGACAGTTAGTATAATAGAATTTTGTATCAATTGACATATATTGCTTATGATTAAGTAATATTAACATTAGTTATACATTTCTATATCTTCTGATAATCATGAATTCATTTTGCTATACATATTTATGGACAAAAACTTCATGTTACACATTCTTCTTGATAACAAACATGACCAAACTCCTGGATATAATTCAAGCAGTCTTATTTTACTTGATAGATTCCTGGTTTTTTAAAATATGATTTTTGGACAACTTTCATCAGAAAACCTAAAGGGCTTGTTAAAAATGGACACTTCTCACTCCTATCCTAGACTGACTGAATTAGAATAAGTCGGAGCAGAACACAAGTCTGCAGTTTTAAAATGATATGGAGGAATTATTCTGTACCCAAAAGCTTAGAGCAAATAATCTGGTAAAAGCCCCTTAAGGTACTGACCCTTCCTGAAGTCAGAAACTTCTCTGAAGAAGTTTATGTAAGTGGTCATGTTGGAGAAGCCACATGGCAAGGGACTGTAAGCAAGTTCTCAGAGCTGAGTAGCCTCTACTTAAGAAACTAAAACCTTCAGTTCTGCAGCCACAAGTAAATGGATTTTGCCAACAAACTGATGGGGCTTGGAAGTGGATCTTTACTCCATCAACATCTAATGAGGCTTCTGCTGACACCTAGATTGCACCCTAGTGACATTCTAAAATAGAGGATAGTTAAGCCCAGATAAGCCATGCCTGACTTTTGAATGGTAAAAACTGTGACATGATAAATGTGCATTGTGTTAAGCCATTAAATATGCTTAAAAATGCAAACATAGAAAATGAATAGAAACATGTATAGCTAACCACATACGTTGTCACACTGAATACAATACTCCTATAACGTAGACACATTTAATATCTATACTGTGGAGGAAAAATAATTTTTAAATAAAATATTATATCCATGGTCATATAGCCAATAAGTAGGAGAAGTAATATTTAGTAACATTTGATCCAAAAGTGCATAAGTCTGGGACCCATTCTCATATAAGACCATTAGGAGACCAAAAGATCAATATAATATGAGACACTTATGGGTGAAGATTTCCTAAAATCACTAATATCCTTCCTAAAAATTCTAAAAATTTTATGCTTCTGTATCAGCAGGCCAATGAAGCGTGTATTTGTAGATTTAAATAAGCACGAATACATATTACAATGAGAAATTAACATCTACGTCTGTCATCAACTTGCTGGTAGGCAAGCAACTATAAGTGGCTTTTCTAATCTGTGTTGAGATCAACGCTGTGTAGGAGTAAATCCAGGCTCTTGCAAAGTGCAGAGTATGTCCATCAGGTAAAACAGCAATGGATACTAGCTAGTAGTTATTTTCTAGGCCCATGTCTTAGTTCCAATAAGGCAAACCTGTCTGAGTAAAGTAGAAACTCAGCAGGTAGATTGGGATCTACTGGCCCCCAAACATCTTGCCAAGCTATGTAGGCTGACAAGTGCTAGCCTAGAAGTCATGCAGAGTAAGTTCTCATTATGGAAATACCCGAATGAGACTTAGGGACTTGCAGTTTGTGGACTTGTAGGGCCCCTTGGCTCAAAATCACCCTCTACCCTCAACCCTACATACAGGTCCTTTAGGTACTCTAGGTAATAAACTCTGATCCATGGACCAAATCTCACTCAACACTTGTTTTTGGATGGCTCATGAGTTAAGACAATTTTTAAATTTTTTTTCTTATTTCTTTTTTTTTCTGAGACTCTGTGATATGGTTTGGCTGTGTGTCCCCACCCAAATCTCATCTCAAATTGTAATCCCCACTTGTTGGAGGGGGGTCCTGGTGGGAAATGACTGGATCATGGGAGTGGATTTCTCCCTTGCTGTTCTTGTGATAGTGAGTTCTCACAAGAGCTGATGCTTTTAAAGTGTGGCACCTCCCCCCTTGTGCGCTCTCTCTCTCTCTCCTGCCAGCATGAAGATGAAGGTCTTGCTTCCCCTTCATCTTCTGCCATGTTGTGAGTTTCTTGAGGGTTCCCCAGCCATGCAGATCTGTGAGTCAGTTAAATCTTTTTTCTTCATGAATTACCCAATCCCAGGTAGTTCTTTATAGCAGTGTGAAAATAAACTAATACACTCTGTCAACCAGGCTACAGTGCAGTGGCATGATCATGGCTTACTGCAGTCTCAACCACCCTGGCTCAAGCAATCCTCCCAACTCAGCTTCCTGAGTAGCTGAAACTACAGGCATATACCAGCATGCCTGGCTAATTTTTAAATTTTTTATAAAAACGGGGTTTCATGATCACGATATTGCCTTGGCTGGTCTCGAACTCCTGGACTCAAGTGATACTCCGTCCTTGGCCTCCTAAGGTGCTGGAATTAGAGGCATGAACCATGGCAACTGGCAAATATTTAAAATAGTTTTTTATAATAAAAAAGAATATTATCTTATGACATGAAAATTATATTACATTCAAATTTCAGTGTCCACAAATAAAATTTTGTTGGAACACAACCACACTTAATTTGTTTATCCACTGTGTATGGCTATTTTCCTGCTACAATCACTGTGTTGAGTAGTTCTGAGAAATCTGATGGTCCTCAAAACTGCAAATATTTGCTATGTGTCCTTTTCCAGAAAAAAAATTGTTGACTCTTATTCTAGATCATCTCTGGTCAGAGACTGGGGCCAAACTGTATTTGTAGACTTAGTTTTCATTTGTTTAGGAATCGAAAGGGGTATAGTCAAGAGGCTAAAATCCTTTTTACTTCTCGTTTGGAGGAATTAAGGTAGAGAGGTAAATACACCAATTATAACTTACACGTTTAACAAAATATGCAATTTTAAAGTATTCGGGAAACTCTCCCTCTAAAACACACACACAGACACACATATACACACATGCAACACACATGCACAAAGAAGTGAAAAACTAATACATATTCTAATAGTGAGTTCAAGTGAGAATAATGTTAGCTCATGAATATAAATTATGTTGAATTTATGTGATCAGTAAATTGACATTACCGTATTTACTATGTTTTCATGGAAAATACTCTAAACCTGAAAAAATTATTCTGAATAATTAATACATCCTTAGAAAAAACACATGTGAATATTCTGTACAAATGACTTCCTCCATTAGGTTTGAAGAATACAAATTTTCCACCATTGGGGGAAGAAATAGAATCATACTAATATTTGAATGTCTATACATCTCCATCTTTAGTGGTATTTAGAAAAAGTCATTTGTGTTCAAATATTCCCAATGGTAGTTTTTGCTAACTAGTGAAAGATTGCTTAAGAAAATCATAAACATTATACATGACTATATATGTTTATCTATCTAAAAACTCAACCAAAATGCAACCAAAAATTAGTATGTTCAAAAGACACCAAAAATTTCCTAAATGAACATTTCTTGCTGTTAACATAGGTCTACAAGCTTTTGTAATTTTCCAAGTGACATTTTTATAGATTTAAAAAATTATTGTTGGTCTCTCTCAGTCCTTTAAAACAAATATTTGTTGTCTGTCATGGAACTGAGTCATGGAATTTTTAACATATTTTTTCCAACCTCCCCAAACAACATTGACTCTTAAAAATATACCGAAGTATATCTGTAATTATAAAAATTTGATACTAACATAAGGCCTAAAATGCATTTTTTAAAATGATTATTTTTACTGAGACAAAAGGAACTTAAAATTCAAAATGAAATAAAAATGAACTTAAATTAAAATTGTTGAAGATATTTTGATAATTTAAAATGATTTTAGTAAAAAATTAAGCGGAGGTTGATTTCCTATGTTGATATCCCAAGTAAAGTAAATTTTGTGTCACCGCACACAAAAGAAAAAAAGATTTTGCTTTGTCTCTCAAACAAATCCTCCATACACTACGAATGTTCCTGAAAGACAAAGAGGTTCATTACTTAAGAAGAAATAGCTAGTCTTGAAGAATTGGCTTGTGGTAGATGAGCTTCTGGGAGTTTGTGAAGATAATTCTAACATGAATAGTAATGAGTTTAGATATGGTATTTGCTGACTACAGTGAGAATACAGAGAAAATCAAGGAAGGTTCCAACATCATCAAAGCTCTATGGATTCATGATTTGAACTTCCAATTATCTCTTTTATTTAAGGGCAAAGCCAAATTGTGCAAATTATAATCCATATTCATTACTGTTCTCTAGGAAAATGATTGAAATCCCAGCCTCCTCTTTTGAATGACTTCCTTTTGTCACAGAGATATTCTCCTGGAAAAGTCATGTCTTACTAGAAGACAGTAATTCACATAATGTCCTCACACACATAAGAAGATCAGATTTGGCCCTGGGAAAATTATAGTTGTTTTGCTGGAGAAAATATTCCGCCTTATTGAGTTAACTTACATTTAGAAAATGGTAACAACAATGAACCAATTGGGTGGTTGAGGCTTCAGAAACCACTTTTGCTATGCAGATATTAAAATTTGGGGTAAATATTCACATAGCATGGTCACTGTTATCCAGAAGGCATAAGAACACTTAAATGTGCGAGATATAAGTTTATTCCTTAGGATTTGTCTTCTGCCTTTGTGCATACATTAATACTGGTAAAGTAAGGTGAAGCATTGCTTATATAATCATTTAAAAATGTTATAGATACTGTTTCGAGCTTCAGTTCATTTAATTAGACAAATTTTTTCATTTACTCAAGTGAACATTACAATCTCAATTCCAGTCTCTATGTTTTAAATATACAATGGCACTATGTGCCAAATGGTTTTGAATCATGTTCTAGATACATGATAATTTTATTCTAGTGACCTAAGCAATTCTAACTATTTTGCAGTGTAGTAGAGTAAAGGCTTTGGATTCAATACCATTTTTCAAGGGAAGTAAGAAAATCTGCTTTGCATTTAAGACTATGATGTAATGTCTCACATTTGCAGATTATTTAAAATGAAAAACAGGTTTTCACCACTTGGAAGCTTATATTTTCAGTGGTATTCATGACAGGCAAAGCATATTTGAGGCAAAAGTATATACATATATATATATATATATATATATATGTAACTTTCAACTGGTGGGCCTGATCAGAGCAGGTGACATTAAATAATTAACAAGTTCTCTTTCCTAACCACAAACCATGCTTTAATTAATATCATTCCTTAAAATAAGGGGTTGTTTACCAATGCTGCCTCTGCAAGCTGATTGCTGCTCACAAAAAAACCTCTGAGACATGACTATGCCCAAGGGATTGCTTTCACTTCATTGTTTATAATAACTACAAACAAAGAGCTGCAAAAGCTCATCTCGCCATGAGGCATCCTGACAATCTGCCAGTTTAGTCACCAATAATAATGAGACTGGCACCAGCAATAAACTCAGTGCTAATCTAATGAGGGCCTGTTTCATTCCCCCATTGATATTACAGCAGCTGCTAAGCACCCGATGTTTAGGACATACAAACAAGAGGTGTGTCTCCAACTAGTTGAAAGATAATTACCCCCACAATATGGCCTTGATAGCACACACAAGCAGCAGTGCCATCTTATTTTTCTGCAACATTTCCTAGAGATAGAATATCTTGTCAAGAGTACAAAACTAATGAGGTCATCTGCCTATGCGAAGCTTGAAAAAGGCTCAATTAGTTGTTATTGTTGCTGGTGGGGTTTTGTTGTCACTGTTTTGCTTTTTTTTTTCCTCCAGTCATCCATGCAGATAAGAACATACATGTGATTTACGAACTTGTGTATATAAGGACCATGTGATGTCACTTCCTTCACTTAGTTCCTGGGGTGAATGCAATTATGAACAGATGGGCAAATGACATGATTCCACTGCTAATGAACTTCCCTACTGAGGAAGAGGACAGTGCATTACCCTTTTGTACTTCAGACTCTTAATTATCACTTTTTTTTTCCAGTGTGAATATTACACATGCAAACATCTTTGAATTTAAGTCATGTTGATGGAGCATTATGGACATCATTAACTGCCTCTGTTCTGGTTGGGAAGCAACAAATGCTTCTGAATGCTGCAGAATAAGACATCTAGTATGGGCGGAATTGTCGCACTGGATTCTAAATTCATCGCCTGTAAGTGAGGAGATATCTTGGTAAACATGTCATTTCTTTGTTAAGGAACAAATGTCAGAAAAATCCTTTCATTCTCTATGTTTTACAAGAGAAGGAAGGGGAAAAATGTAACTAAAAGCATTCTGCTCAAGGTGGGGACATTTTGTGCATGCTTCAGTGCATATGTTAGAAGCTAACTGATCCTTTAATTTAGCCATAGTTATAATCAAGTACAGTTATCATTAGAAATTATTCATAATGCACTTACAATTTTTTAAAACAGGTCTAAAATCTTTCCTGACAAGATATCATAATTACCCTGTCAGTAGGCCAAGAGAATTGGGTCATTTCCATAGTATTCAAAGAGGGGTGTTATGAAACCTGGGCCACATCCTTATCCTACATATCTAAAGGATAGAGGGTTCTATAAACATGTATCTATTAATGAACATTCCTCATATACCTAAGCAAATCAGATTTATGGGCCTATTTTAGACACTCTAGATAATACATCAATTTAGGAAATGGCTTGGTTTGCCTGTGTTAAATTCAAGCTCAAATCTAAAGCTTTGAGTATTTGAAGCCCTGGGATGAAATTCTGTGGTCTTGAATATTAATGACATACTACATCTTATGTTCCTCAGATTTAGGATTGACATTTATCAAATACAAATACAGAACACTCAATTACATTTGAATTTCAGGTACAAATATTTTTTAGTATAAGTGTGTTTCATGCAAAATTTTGGACATACATATACCAACTTTATATCTGAAATTCATATTTAATTTAGTGGCCCGTACTTTATCTGGGAGCCTTACCCAGAATAAAAAGAGTATGTTTCCTTTTTCAGGTTGGTTGTCTAATTTTTAGTGTTAGCATCACCTAGAATTAAAGAGAAATATCATTATTCCTTAATTGTTTAGCATCAGTCATTTATTTTGGGATTTTGTAGGTTTCTAGATTACTCTACTTAACTCACCACATTTTCTTAATTTGAGCTGATTATTAGCAATTCCTCAATTGGAGAAGATAAAAATAAAATGAACAAGAAAATTTCTTTGTGGGGACAATGTAGAAAATGAAGTCTAGTTTGCTGCAGATACAGAAGAATGAATACTGGGAGGTGAATCATGAGTTCTGATGTCACCATACTCATTTATTGTGCGTCCTTAGACAAATCAATGAACTTCTCTGAGACCTTTCTTGTTAATAAAATAAAATAAAATAGGTTAATTTAAAACATTTTAAGATTTTAATGATTTTAAAATATTATTTTTTAATTATAGTAAATCCACCCAAAAGATATTTTGTCCCATTTGGCCTTAAAGATGGCAGAAAAACATAAGCTGTTTGCCTCATCTCAAATTGTTTAAATCAGACAATAAAAAAATTATTGTACATTTTTTCCTGTTATATGCTATGGAACTGATAATATAAGCCATTGTGTTCTTTTTCCATTTCTGTAATAACAAAGTACAGTGGGCCCTGTGTGTCTGAAGGTTTCCCATCCATAGATTCAACCAACTACGGATCAAAAATATTTGGAAAAAAAAAAACACCAAAAAAACAACAATTCAACAATAAAACCAATACAATTTAAAAAGTAATACAGTATAACGACTATTTACATAGCATTGAAATGGCACTAGATATTACCGGTAATCTAGAGAAGATTTAAAGTATACCAGAGAATGTGAGTAGGTTATACGCAACTACTAAGCATTTTACATAAAGACATAAGCATTTATTGATTTTGGCATCCACAGGGATCCTGGAATCAATCCCCCATGGATACCAAGGGACAACTGTACCACAAATTTAGTGACTTGAGACAACACACATTTATTATCTGATACTTCCAGAAGTCAGAATTTTGAAATGGCTTTCACTGGGCTAACATCAAGGCTTTTGAAGAGCTTAGTTCCTTCTGGAGGTTCTAGGGAAAAATCTACTCCCTTGCCTTTTCTGGCTTTTAGTTGCTGCCTGCATCCCTTGACTCATGACTGCTCCCTTCATCATCAAATCTGGCTGGGTGGCGTCTTCACATCTCTCTCTGACTCTTGATTCCCCTGCCTTTCTCATACAGGGACCCCCTGATTACCTTAGGCCTACCTGGCTAATCCAGGATAATTTTCCCATTTCAAAACTCTTAATCACATCTTCAAAGTCTCTTTTGCTGTAGAAGGTAACATATTAACTGGCTTTGGAAATCAGGGTATAGTAATCTCGGAGGGCCATTATGCTACATATCACAGGCATTTATTCACAGATTCAGTCAAAACATCCATTATTCATTTCATTTATAGTTACTAAACACCAAGGGTTTTTCAGACAATGGACTTGCTTACAAAGAGACATAGATAATACATAGAATTTGTGCCCTAAAGAATCTCAATGGAAGAGAATGGCAGAGAAGCTGACAATTAAATTATGGACAATTAGGGCTAGAAGTCATGTGATGACATTGGAAGACACCTAACTCATTCTGAAAGACGGAATGTTGAAAGAAATACTATCAGAAGGTGGGACTATCTAAGATAAGTTATGGAGGGTAACAGTGGGCTTGGGCAGGAGATTCACTAAAAGAGAACAGCATGAGCAAAGGCAAAGTCACAAGTAGGTTTCTTAAAGATAATAGTAATTAGATACAGGCATATACACTGTGGAGAGGTCAGTGGTGATCAATGAAACAGAAGCTGAAATCAAAGCCCTAGATCATAGAGGGCTTTATGTATGTTAAGGAGAAGGCACTGCAAGCACTGAAACAATTCAACCGGAGAAGTACATGATCAAGTGTGCCTTTAAGGAAAATGAGTATTGTGTGAGAGTGAGTCAGCCTTATCTACTAGGATACCAGTAATATAAATATTTCTGTGGAACACATATGAGATTGACACTATTTTAGGCAGTGGTAATAAGTATGGAGAGAAGAAGATGTATTTCAGTGAGACAGGCACAATTGTATTTCAGGAGCAACAGAGTATAAAGATTAAAAACCTTGTCGAAAAGCTTTTCCATACTTTTTTGGTTAAGTAAAAAGAGTTTCCATTTGTGAAAATATAGAATACAGAAGGAATATATTGTGATGTAAAGATGATAAGTTTAGTTTTTATTAGTTTAAAATTAGGGTGCTAAGAAAATTATGAGTTGAGTTGTTTGGTAGACAATTAAATTTATAGTGTCTAATGCTCTTTGTAAAAGTCAGTGTTAGAAATATAGATTTGAAATTTACCTAACTACAGATGGTAGAAGCCATGACAATAGATGAACTATTCCAGGAAACTAAGAGTAAAAAAGTCAAGAAAAATGAATAGAGGGATATGATGAAAACTATCTAAAGGACAGACAGAGTCCATAAAACAGATTGAAAAAGACAAGCCAGCTGGTTAGAGGAAAAATAAATCGAGACTAAGTCATGAAAGCTGCAGTAGGAGGGAGTTTTAAGGACCATACAGTGATCAAATCAAGTATAATAAAAGCTAATAAATATTTAATGTGATTTAGAAAGTAGAGGCCGTTGTTGACCTTGCCAAAAATAAGACCTTATTTATAATAAACAGATAATAAAGTTGAGGAGATGATATAAAGGATGTTACATGCACACACGTGCATACTCACATGCGCAAAATATATAATCACATGTAGTTGGGTTAGCCTATAAATGAAGTGACCACTTACTTCTTCCTCTTCTGACACCTTTGCCTGATCTTCCACTTTCAGCACTGTGTTGCATTTATCAAGTGGCTCAATGGACACAGATTTAAATGAGCTGTTTTCTCTTTTTCCCTGTCATTTCACATTATGGTAAATTATTTCCTCATTTCTGAAAATCATAGATGTATCTGCTACTGGGAAAAGCATGAAAAACATAATGCACTTGCTACTTTCAAAAATATTCCTTTTAGTTAAAAACACTTAAGACAAGACATGAAGCTTCAGTGAGAATTTTTTTATTATTTTTTGACCCAAGGATTTTCTAAAACTAAAACGTTAGAATTTTTTCTATGCTTTTTAAGTTTTTAATTCTTTTATTTCATTAGGTTTTTGGGGAACAGGTGGTGTTTGGTTATATGCATAAGTTCTTTGGTGGTGATTTCTGAGATTTTGGTGCACCCATCACCTGAGCAGTGTACACTGTACCCAATGTGCAGCCTTTTATCTCTTGTCACCCCCACCCTCTCCCCCGAGTCCCCAAAGTCCAATGTATCATTCTTATGCCTTTGCAACCTCATAGCTTATCTCCCACATATGACCGAGAACATACGATGTTTGATTTTCTGTTCCTGAGTTACTTCACTTAGACTAATAGTCTCCAATTCCATGCAGGTTGCTGTGAATGTCATTATTTTGTTCCTTCTTATGGGTGAGTATATATAGATATATATATATACACACCATGGAATACATATATATATATGTATACACACATTTTCTTATCTGCTCATTGATTGATGGACATTTGGGCTGGTTCCATATCTTTGGAATTGCAAATTGTGCTGCTATAAACATGTGTGTGCAAGTATCTTTTTTGTATAATGACTTCTTTTCCTCTGGGTAGATACCTAGTGGTGGGATTGCTGGATCAAACTGTAGATATACTTTTAGTTCTTTAAGGAATCTCTACAGTGTTTTCCATAGTGTCTGTGCTAGTTTGCATTCCCATCAATAGTGTAAAAGCATTCCCTTTTCACCACATCCACGTCAACATCTATTATTTTTTGATTTTTTGATGATGACCATTCTTGCAGGAGTGAGGTAGCATCGCATTGTGGTTTTGATTTGCATTTCCCTGGTAATTAGTAATATTGAGCATTTTTCCATGTGCTCATTGGCCATTTGTTTATCTTTTTTTGAGAATTGTCTATGCATGTCCTTAGCATTTTTCTTTCTTTTCTTTTCTTTTTTTTTTTTTTTTTTTTTAAACAGAGCCTTGCTCTGTTACCCAGGCTGGAGTGCAGTGGCGCAATCTCGGCTCACTGCAACCTCTGCTCCAGGGTTCAAGCCATTCTCCTGCCTTAGTCTCCTTAGTAGCTGGGATTACAGGTGCATGCCACCACACCCACTCAGCCCACTTTTTGATGGGATTGCATGTTTTTTCTTGCTGATTTTTTTGAGTTCTTTGTAGATTCCGGATATTAGTCCTTTGTCGGATATACAGATTGTGAAAATTTTCTCCCACTCTCTGGGTTGTCTGTTAACTCTGCTGATTATTTCTTTCACTGCACAGAAACTTTTTAGTTTTGTTAAGTCCCATCTACTTATTTTTGTTTTGTTGCATTTGCTTTTGGGTTTTTGGTCATGAAGTCTTTGCCTAAGACAATGTCTAGAAGGATTTTTCCGATATTATCTTCTGGAATCTTTATGGTTTCCAGTCTTAGATTTGGGTCTTTAATCCATCTTGAGTTGATTTTTGTATAATGTGAGAGATGAGAATCCAAAATCATTCTTCTACATGTGGCTTGCCAATTGTCCCAGAACTATTTGTTGAATAGCGTGTCCCTTCCCCACTTTATGTTTTTGTTGGCTTTGTTGATGATCAGTTGGCTGTATTTGGCTTTATTTCTAGGTTCTCTATTCTGTTCCATTGGTCTATGTGCCTATTTTTACACCAGTATCATGGTGTTTTGGTGAATATGGCCTTATACTATAGTTTGCAGTTGAGTAACTTGATGGATCCAGATTTGTTTCTTTTGCTGAGTATTGCTTTGGCTATGTGGGCTCTTTTTGGTTCCATATGAATTTTAGGATTTTTTTTCTAGTTTTTTGAAGAATGATAGTGGTATTTTGATGGGAATTGCATTGAATTTGTAGGTTGTTTTTGGCAGTATGGTCGTTTTCACAATATTGATTCTACCCATCCATGAGCATGGGATGTATTTCTATTTTTTGTGTCATCTATGATTTTTTTTCAGCAATGTTTTCTAGTTTTCCTTGCAGAGGTCTTTCACGTCCTTGGTTAGATATATTCCTAAGTATTTTATTTTATTTTTTATTTTTGCAGCTATTGTGGAAGGGACTGAGTTCTTGTTTTGATTCTCAGCTTGGCTGCTATTGGTGTATAGCAGAGCTACTGATTTGTGCGCATTAATTTTGTGTCCTGAAACTTTGCTGAATTCATTTACCAGTTCTAGGAGCTTTTTGGATTAGTCTTTAGGGTTTTCTAGGGTTAGCAAGGTTTGAGCCTAAGTTCCAAACCTGAGGACTCTAGAAAATTGGATTATATCATCAGCAAACAGAGACAGTTTGACTTCCTCTTCACTGATTTGGATGCTTTCTTGTCTGATTGCTCTGATTAGGACTTCCAGTACTATGTTGAATAGAAGCGGTAAAAGTGGAGATCTTTGTCTTGTTCCACTTCTCAAGGTGAATGCTTTAAACTTTCCCCTGCTCAGTATAATTCTATGCTAAAACAAAACTATGCTAATATTATTCTCTCCTCTTTAGAATGAAAAGTTTAAAAATAAGAAGTCATCATTTTTAAAGAAGAAATAAAGAAGATCCTCAACAGCATCTAGATCTATTTGCTTTAGAGTCAGAAAAATTCTAATGTTGTAATTTTCCTCAAGATATTTGCTGTGTGAGCATTGCCATTGAGGATTTTTTCACTGATAGAGGTAAAAGACATTCTGTATTTTTAAGACAGTTGTTCAAATTTCTATTAAAAAAGCAAAAAGAATATAGGAGAGACACAAAATTTATAAAATTTTCAATTGACAGTCTATATTTTAAAATAAGAATGGGAAGTCATGATTGAGACTTAATGCATTTTTAAGCTTTTAAATCATAACAGAAAAATGTCAAATGGGATGTGAAAATTGTCAAACTTTGTTTCTGAAAAAATCATTTACATAGTCTTCGTGATAACATTACATATAGTTCTCTTTCCTTTCTTTTTAAATATAAGCCTCATTAAAAGTAAATCCAACATTCGAACTCTGGAATAGCATCATAATATGTAAATTGATTAAAAAAATTTTCATCTCACAGATATAATACTTCTTTTTGGCAAATGCAACTTTCAATGTTATAAAATATTCATTCAATTCTCATAATTTACTATGAGATAGGCATAAATATTATACCTAATGTGAATGCAAGGGATGTAATAGGCTTCTCGAATGGAGGAAATGAAGCATGGGAAACTGAAGTAATTTGCCCCAAGTGACACATGTGTTCATTGCTCTACGCAGGACCACAATGGTAAGATTTCTGGAAACGCTCTCTCTTACTCTGATTCCTGAATTGAATTTTGTATCGTCTGGTGTCTTAGTTTAATTTATTTGTTTATTTGGATTCAAATTGGTGAGATTCTAGATATGAAGTAGACTTTTTGTGTATGTATGTGTGCGAGTGTGTGAGGAATGGAGGTGGTATGGAGGCGGGGCGGAATAGAATGGCAAATAGATTCTGGTGGAACCTCTTTTGAGATAACTAGCTTGAGATAAATAGATGGTGCTTTTTCTTTTTCTTTTCTTTTCTTTTTTCTTTTTTTCTTTCTTTTTTTTTTTTTTGAGACAGAGTCTTGCTCTGTAGACAGGCTGGAGTGCAGGGCGCAATCTCGGCTCACTGCAAGATCTGCCTCCCGGGTTCACGCCGTTCTCCTGCCTCAGCCTCCCAAGTAGCTAGAACTACAGGCACCTGGCACCATGCCCGGCTGATTTCTTTGTATTTTTAGTAGAGACGGGGTATCACCATGTTAGCCAGGATGGTCTCGATCTCCTGACCTTGTGATCCACCCACCTTGGCCTCCCAAAGTCCTGGGATTACAGGCGTGAGCCACTGCACCTGGCCCCACTTTTTCTTGTTTAATCCAATTTTCTAGAGTCCTCAGCTTTGGAACTTAGGCTCAAGCCTTGCTAAGAAAAATCTTAATATTTCTCTCTTTTGGCATATATATATATTTTTTTCCGCCATCTTTCAGACACATTGGGAGGCATTTGCCTGTGACTTGCCATATGGCACAGATTTAGGCATCTCTTGGATACTGAAGTCAAATGTTACCTAAAAGTCTCCAAATATACCCCAAATTCTAAAGTACACTTAGGAACTATTAAGAGGATAACTTCCATTCAAATTAGACACAAACTCTAGATGTAATGAAATAAAATATTGATAAATTCAAATAAAAACTTTTCCATGGCCAAAAAATTACCAAATAAACAATAAAAATCAAATGATTATGAGACTGACGCGCTGCCTACTGCGCTAACGAGGAAAAGAGGAAGTCAAATTGTCCCTGTTTGCAGATGACATGATAGTATATCTAGAAAACCCCATTGTCTCAGCCCAAAATCTCCTTAAGCTGATAAGCAACTTCAGCAAAGTCTCAGGATACAAAATCAATGTACAAAAATCACAAGCATTCTTATACATCAATAACAGACAAACAGAGAGCCAAATCATGAGTGAACTCCCATTCACAATTGCTTCAAAGAGAATAAAATACCTAGGAATCCAACTTACAAGGGATGTGAAGGACCTCTTCAAGGAGAACTACAAACCACTGCTCAAGGAAATAAAAGAGGATACAAACAAATGGAAGAACATTCCATGCTCATGGGTAGGAAGAATCAATATCATGAAAATGGCCATCCTTCCCAAGGTAATTTACAGATTCAATGCCATCCCCATCAAGTTACCAATGACTTTCTTCACAGAATTGGAAAAAACTACTTTAAAGTTCATATGGAACCAAAAAAGAGCCCGCATCGCCAAGTCAATCCTAAGCCAAAAGAACAAAGCTGGAGGCATCACACTACCTGACTTCAAACTATACTACAAGGCTACAGTAACCAAAACAGCATGGTACTGGTACCAAAACAGAGATATAGATCAATGGAACAGAACAGAGCCCTCAGAAATAACGCCACATATCTACAACTATCTGATCTTTGACAAACCTGACAAAAACAAGAAATGGGGAAAGGATTCCCTATTTAATAAATGGTGCTGGGAAAACTGGCTAGCCATATGTAGAAAGCTGAAACTGGATCCCTTCCTTACACCTTATACAAAAATTAATTCAAGATGGATTAAAGACTTAAATGTTAGACCTAAAACCATAAAAACCCTAGAAGAAAACCTAGGCAATACCATTCAGGACATAGGCATGGGCAAGAACTTCATGTCTAAAACTCCAAAAGCAATGGCAACAAAAGCCAAAATTGACAAATGGGATCTAATTAAACTAAAGAGCTTCTGCACAGCAAAGGAAACTACCATCAGAGTGAACAGGCAACCTACAAAATGGGAGAAAATTTTCGCAACCTACTCATCTGACAAAGGGCTAATATCCAGAATCTACAATGAACTCCAACAAATTTACAAGAAAAAAACAAACAACCCCATCAAAAAGTGGGCAAAGGACATGAACAGACACTTCTCAAAAGAAGACATTTATGCAGCCAAAAAACACATGAAAAAATGCTCACCATCACTGGCCATCAGAGAAATGCAAATCAAAACCACAATGAGATACCATCTCACACCAGTTAGAATGGCAATCATTAAAAAGTCAGGAAACAACGGGTGCTGGAGAGGATGTGGAGAAATAGGAACACTTTTACACTGTTGGTGGGACTGTAAACTAGTTCAACCCTTGTGGAAGTCAGTGTGGCGATTCCTCAGGGATCTAGAACTAGAAATTCCATTCGACCCAGCCATCCCATTACTGGGTATATACCCAAAGGACTATAAATCATGCTGCTATAAAGACACATGCACACATATGTTTATTGCCGCATTATTCACAATAGCAAAGACTTGGAACCAACCCAAATGTCCAACAATGATAGACTGGATTAAGAAAATGTGGCACATATACACCATGGAATACTATGCAGCCATAAAAAATGATGAGTTCATGTCCTTTGTAGGGACATGGATGAAATTGGAAATCATCATTCTCAGTAAACTATCGCAAGAACAAAAAACCAAACACCGCATATTCTCACTCATAGGTGGGAATTGAACAATGAGAACACATGGACACAGGAAGGGGAACATCACACTCCGGGGACTGTTGTGGGGTGGGGGGAGGGGGGAGGGATAGCATTGGGAGATATACCTAATGCTAGATGACGAGTTGGTGGGTGCAGCGCACCAGCATGGCACATGTATACATATGTAACTTACCTGCACGTTGCGCACATGTACCATAGAGCCTAAAGTATAATAATAATAATAATAATAATAATAAAAATAAAAAAAAAGAAAAAAAAAAAAGAAAAAAATCAAAAAAAAAAAAAAGAAAGCATAAAAAAAAAAAGAAAAAAAAAATCAAATGATGACAAGGAGAAAATATTGCAGAGAAAAAAATTCTAAAAATGGAAGAATTTTAGGGCAAAAAGTCTAAACACCTGACAGAAAAAATGAATAGAAAATTTGTAAGAAAATCAGTATAAAAGTGATTCTCCAATGCCAGAAGAGATATTAGCTCTACTCATATGAGAGAAATACAAATTAAAATTACTCTCTGCTAGGGGGAAGTGGCTCACACCTGCAATCCCAACACTTTGGGAGGCTGAGGTGGGAGAATCACTTGAGCTCAGGAATTTGAGACCAGCCTCGGCAACATAGTGAGACCAGGTCTCTATAAAAAAATTTTAAAAATTAAAGAATCATCTGGGTGCATGGCACCTCACTGTAGTCCCAGCTACTGGAGAATAAAAAGTCAACGGTAAAACTAACTCAAAGAATAAAACACTTTAGTTAGGTAACACCATACAAATTAGTGTAGACAAATGATTACTGTAGACAGGGATCCTGAGGCAGGACCCCCAGAGGTCCAGGCTACAGGGAGCTATAATTGTGCCACTGCACTCCAACCTGAGTAACAGAGAGAAACTCTGTCTAAAAAACAAACAAGCAAACAAAACACCACACACACACACACACACACACACAACTAGATGTCATCATGTTGGCAAAAGTTAAAAAACGTTTTGTTGGTGAAGCTGTGGAGAATCAGGCATATTTTACAAATGGGAATGCAAATGGGAATACAAACAGGTCTTGTGAAGTAGAAATCAGAAATATCTAGCAAAGGTGCATTTATGTTTTATCTTTGACTCAACAATTCCACTACTAGAAATTTACTCTGATGAGTAAAGTATGAAAATACGAAGTATGAAAATACTTCTGCACAAGATTATTCATTGCACTGTTTTGTAGTTGCAAAATATTGCAAACAATGTAAATGCAAACATATAGGATACTGGTTAGTTGTGGTACATACACAATGAAGTACTGGATAGCTTTTATAAAAGAGCTCTTTGACTATAAAACGATTTCTCAGAATTTTTTAGTGAAAAAAAGCTAAGTGTAAATAATATTGACAACCTGTTATTTCTACATAAGAAAAAAGAAAATATATAAAATAATCAACCTACTTTTGAAAGAAAAAGCATAGGAAAGAGACGTTATAAACTCATGAGATTTGGAATAGGAATACGCTGGAAGGAATTAGGGGGCAATATGATTTTCTGAGTATACGTTTTCTGTACAGTTTTACTTTTGGAGCCACTTTAATATTTGACATAGATAAAAATAAATAAAAATTAAAAATTGGGGGCAAAAGGGCCTAAAATATAATATAAACAAGTTAAGCAAATTGTATTTCAAATATACATATGTATTTCAAATAAGTAAATACCTTCTTTTATCAGAAAATAAATGTTCAAGGAAGATGGGGCAGGAGCAAAAGACAAAGGAACCAGGCTGAAGGTGCTTCCACTGGCCAGATCTCAGACAATGTAAGCCTTAAAATAGATAATGAAATTAATGGATGCTATGGTTTGAGTGTTTGTGTACCACCCAAATTTACCTTGAAATACTAGCCCCAAGGGGGTGGTATTAAGTGGTGGGCCTTTGGAAAATGATTAGGTCATGAATGGCATTAATGTGCTTATAATAGAGGATCTAAAGAGACTCCTCACCTCTTGCAACATGTGAGGACACAGGAAGAAGGTGTCAGCTATGAACTAGAAAGTGAGTGCCCTCTAGACCTCAAATTTGCTGGCACCTTGATCTTGGACTTTCTAGCCTCCAGAACTGTAGGAAATAAATTTCTGTTGTTTATAAGTTACTCAGTCTAGAGGAGCCCGAAAGGATCAAGACAATGAATTATAACCCATTGAATGAAAACGAAATCTATGTGTCTTTAGTGATGTCAGTTACTAAGTATACAAGGGCTTAGGGCAGAAGGAAAAGTTCTTTATATACAGTATAATGCCAATTACTAAATGCAAAAGGAATGATGGAATTAAAAAATCACCATTTGAAAAATGTTATCAGAATAATTGATTCTGATACAGATAATAAATGGGAGTAAATTCGTGGGTAAGAATTTAATAAGGGAGAGGGTATTTATGTTATTTCAAAACATATCTCCTCAAATATTCATTAATACAAGAGAACTTTACCCTGCAGAAATCTGCTGACTTCACTTAATCAAGTAATAAGAGTTATTTCTAGTAATTGAACAAAGCAAAATCACTTGCGTAACCTTAACTTAATATAAAGGAAGCATCAGATAGATATAAATAGGGGGAAATTCTACAAAATAACTGTCCTGTAGTCTTTAAAATTTTCAAGGTCATAGATGGATGAAGAATGACTAAAGAACAGTTACAGATTTTAAAAATACTAAATAGATTAAAACTGAAGGCAACATGTGATTTGGGATTATATTATGGACTTTTTCGGTGAAAGACATTATTGAGACAATTAGCATTGAGGTCTGTAAATTACATCATGAAATTGCATCAATTATACAATTGAAGTACTTATAATTAAGCTATTATACAAATATAATAGCTAAATAAGTATGTATTTATCCTGTTAGAAAATATACACACGCATCATATCTGCAGCTTACTCTCAAATGGTTTAGAAAAATATAAAATGTCCTTGTAAAAAAGAAAATTCTTTTTTTTTTTTCAGAAGAAAGGAGAGAGGAGAGCAGCTCCTTGTGAGAGACAGAGAGAGAGACAGAGAGAGATGGACAGAGAGAGAGAGAGAGACAGACTGAGAGACATAGAGAGAGATAGAGAGAGAGACAGAGGGACAGAGAGACAGACAGACAGACACAAACACACACACGTCAGAACAGAAGAAAGGGGAGAGGAGAGCAGCTCCCTGTGAGAGAGAGAGAGAGAGACAGAGAGAGAGATAGATGGACAGAGATAGAAGGAGAGAGAGACAGATTGAGAGACACAGAGAGAGAAAGAGACAGAGAGAGAGATAGATGGACAGAGATAGAAGGAGAGAGAGACAGATTGAGAGACACAGAGAGAGACAGAGAGAGAGAGAGACAGAGGGACAGTGAGAGACAGAAAGACAGACAGACACACACACGTCCAAACAGAAGAAAGGAGAGAGGAGAGCAGCTCCTTGCGAGAGAGACAGAGAAAGAGAGAGAGACAGAGAGACAGACGGAGAGACACAGAGACAGAGAGAGAAAGGGGGAGGGGGAGAGGGAGGGATGGAGAGGGAGGGAAGGAGGGAGGGAGAGGGAAAGAGAGACAGAGAAAAAGAGAGAAAGAGAGCCAAAGAGGCATAAAAAGAAAATTCTAAGAGAAAATATGGTGTATGTTAATAATTGGAGAATATGGGTTAAAGGTATACAAGAGTTTTATGTGTTACTTTTGCAAGGTTTCTGTAAAATCATTTAAAATTAAAAATTTATAAAAAATGAAAATATGAAAGTTACAAAATATAAATATTTAACTCTTGACAGACAACTTTAAGGATAGACAACATGGCTGAAAGCTTATGAGCAAGTAAGTACTCTGGAGCCAAATTGACCTAGAGATAGAATACCAGCTCTAGCATTTATTTGTTGTAATATCTTGGGCAAGTTACTTCAAAGGTTTTGTCTCAGGTTCCTTATGTTTAAAATAGAAGTGTTTTACATGGGGGCCATTAGGAAGATTAATTGAATAGGTATATATATGTCACTCTCAGACAGAGGCTGGCACATAATGAATACTGTATAAATGCTTGCAAAATAAAATGAAATTTATTTATTTTGATATCTATCATGAAGCAAAGAACAAAATATTTATTATATGTAATATATATCTTCAATATGGTCCAAATAGGAACCAAAGTACATCTTGTTGAGAAATGAATTCCTTTTCAAGATAGTGCATGCTGCATTAATTTTAAAAACAGGAAAAAAACTAATGAGAACTAAGACAAAGTAAGTAATAGCACCTAAGACCCATAAAATGCCTTGGTTGAATCAGGACCCACCATTAGTGTAGTCCAAATTAAAAATTGGCATTCCTTAGTTTTATGAGTAGAATAAAATCTAAATACCAATCTATATTTGGACAATACTTTTAACAGTAAAAGTTAAGGAATGGAGTTCTGAGAAAGATAGATTAAAGTAGACAGACGAATTTTTTTCAGAGGTTAACAAATGAACATAAAACCACAATATATATTGAAAATACCATAAAACAGCTAAAAAAGAAGTTCTGAAAGATAAGCATGAAATCTGTGTATTATATTGTTTATTATGTATGTTTTGGAGGTGTTTAGTCTGGATGTAATTTGTTTATGGATGTTTAAAAACTTTGTATGCTTGTTTAGAAGCATACATATGCATGTATGTGTATGTATTTGTATGCTATTTCTGTGTTGCTTTTATATGGAATCAATAAAATGGTTAAATAGATGCCTAACATTCAAAGGAAACATAGGGAACATTAGCTGAAAAATGGGAAAGTTTAAGCAAAGATGAAAGGAATGCTTTTGTAACTTCATCACTTGAAAGGGAAAGAAGAAACAGGAAAGGTATGGAGTGGTTAGAAAGATTCTAGGGAAAGTGCCCAAAGACTGTATGCTGATCTCCAAAAGCCAGGAGACTAGGGCAAGAAGCAAGCACTGTGGATGGCAGCACATCTGCATTCAATCAATTCTTTTTTATAAAATGCTCTGTTTCTCCTCTCCTTCTGTGAAATCACCCTTCTAAGAGCCCTGAGGCAGTTGGAACATGTGTGCTTCCTCCTTACAAACTTCTGTTGGCATCAGGAGCTATGTTTCTGTTAATTTAACACAAAACATAAAGTATACATAGAAAAAGTTTACCTCTTTTTTTCTATTGTTTGGAATAATTTCAGAAGGAATGGTACCAGCTCGTCTTCATACCTCTGGTAGAATTTGGCTGTGAATCCGTCTGGTTCTGGGCTTTTTTTGGTTGATAGGCTATTAATTACTGCATCAATTTCAGTACTTGATATTGGCCTACTCAGGGATTCGACTTCTTCCTGGTTTAGTCTTGGGAGGGTGTATGTGTACAAGAATTTATCCATTTCTTCTAGATTTTCTAGTTTATTTGCTTAGAGGTGTTCATAGTAATCTCTGATGGTAGTTTGTATTTCTATGGGATCAGTGGTAATATCCCTTTTATCATTTTTTGTTGTGACTATTTGATTCTTCTCTTTTTTCTTCTTTATTAATCCAGCTAGTGGTCTATTTTGTTAATCTTTTCAAAAACCAGCTCCTGGATTCATTGACTTTTTTAAGGGTTTTTCGTGTGTCTATCTCCTTCAGTTCTGCTCTGATTTTAGTTATTTCTTGTCTTCTGCTAGTTTTTGAATTTGTTTGCTCTTACTTCTCTAGTTCTTTTAATTGTGATGTTAGGGTGTCAATTTTAGATCTTTCCCACTTTCTTCTGTGGGTATTTGGTGCTATAAATTTCCCTTTAAACACTGCTTTAGCTGTGTCCCAGAGATTCTGGTACATTGTGTCTTAGTTCTCATTGCTTTCAAATGACTTATTTATTTCTGCCCTAATTTTGTTACTTAGTAGTCATTCAGGAGCAGATTGTTCAGTTTCCATGCAGTTGTGTGGTTTTGAGAGTTTCTTAATCCTGAGTTATACTTTGATTGCACTGTTGTCTGAGAGACTGTTTGATACGATTTCCATTTTTTGCATTTGCTGAGGAGTGTTTTACTTCCAATTATGTGGTCAATTTTAGAATAAGTGCAATGTGGTGCTGAGAAGAACATATATTCTGCTGGTTTGGGGTGGAGAGTTCTGTAGATGTCTATTAGGTCTGCTTGGTCCAGAGCTGAGTGCAAGTCCTGAATATCCTTATTAATCTTCTGTTTTGTTGATCTGTCTAATATTGACAGTGGAGTGTCAAAATCTCCCACTATTATTGTATGGGAGTTTAAGTGTCTTTGAAGGTCTGTAAGAACTTGCTCTATGAATCTGGGTGCTCCTGTATTGGGTGCACACATATTTAGGATAGTTAGCTCTTCTTGTTGCATTGATCCCTTTACCACTGTGTAATGCCCTTCTTTCGTGGTTTTTTTTTAATCTTTGTTGGTTTAAAGTCTGTTTAATGAGACACTAGGATTGCAACTCCTGCTTTTTTTTTTTTTTGCTTTCCATTCACTTGGTAAATATTCCTCCACCCCTTTATTTTGAGCCTACATGTGTCTTTGCATGAGATGGGTCTCATGTAGACAGCACACCAATGGGTCTTGACTCTTTATCCAATTCGCCAGTCTGTGTATTTTAATTGGGGCTTTTAGCCCATTTACATTTAAGGTTAATATTGTTATGTGTGAATTTGAGCCTGTCATTATGCTGCTAGCTGGTTATTTTGCTCGTTAGTTGATGCAGTTTCTTCATAGTGTCAACGGTCTTTACAATTTGCTGTTTTTGCAGTGGCTGGTACCAGTTTTTCCTTTCCATATTTACTGCTTCCTTCAGGAGCCCTTTTAAGAAAGGCCTGGTGGTAACAAAATCAGCATTTGCTTGTCTGTAAAGAATTTTATTTTTCCTTCATTTATGAAGCTTAGTTTGGCTGGATATGAAATTCTGAGTTGAAAATTCTTTTCTTTAAGAATGTTGAATATTGGCCCCCACTGTCTTCTGGCTTGTAGGGTTTCTGCAGAGAGATCCACTGTTAGTCTGATGGGCTTGCCTTTGTGGGTAACCCAACCTTTCTCTCTGGCTGCCCTTAATATTTTTTCCTTCATTTCAACCTTGGAGAATCTGACAATTATGTATTTTGGGGTTGTTCTTCTTGAGGAGCCTCTTTGTGGTGTTCTCTGTATTCCCTAAATTTGAATGTTGGCCTGTATTGCTAGGTTGGGGAAGTTATCCTGGATAACATCCTGAAGAGTGTTTTCCAACTTGGTTCTGTTCTCCCTGTCAGTTTCAGGTACACCAATCAGACATAGGTTTGGTCTTTTCACATAGTCCCATATTTCTTGGAGGCTTTGTTCATCCCTTTTCATTCTTTTTTCTCCTATCTTGCCTTCACACTTTATTTCATTAAGTTGATCTTCAATCTCTGATATCCTTTCTTCTGCTTGATTGATTCAGCTATTGATACTTGTGAAACTGGAAGCACTCCCTTTGAAAACTGGCACAAGACAAGGATACCCTCTCTCATGACTCCTATTCAACATAGTATTAGAAGTTCTGGCCAGGGCAAACAGGCAAGAGAAAGAAAGAAAGAAAGGGTATTCAAATAGGAAGAGAGAAAATCAAATTGCCTCTGTTTGCAGATGACATAATTGTATATTTAGAAAACGCCATTGTCTCAGCCCAAAATGTCCTTAAGCTGACAGGCAACTTCAACAAAGTCTCAGGATACAAAATCAATGTGCAAAAATCACAAGCATTCCTGTACACCAATAATAGACAAACAGAGAGCCAAATTATGAGTAAACTCCCATTCACAATTGCTGCAAAGAGAATAAAATACCCAGGAATACAACTTACAATGGATGTGAAGGACCTCTTCAAGGAGAACTACAGATCACTGCTCAAGGAAATAAGAGAAGACACAAGCAAATGGGAAAACATTCCATGCTCGTGGATAGGAAGAATCAATATTGTGAAAACGGCAATCCTGCCCAATGTAACTTATAGATTCAATAATGTCCCCATCAAGCTACCATTGACTTTTTTCACAGAAGTAGAAAAAACTACTTTAAATTTCATATAAAATCAAAACAAAGCCCATATAGCCAAGATAATCCTAAGCAAAAAGGAGAAAGCTGGAGGCATCATGCTACCTGACTTCAAACTATACTACAAGGCTAAAGTCACCAAAACAGATATGTAGGCCAATGGAACAGAATGGAGGGCTCAGAAATAATGCCACACATCTAGAACCATCTGATCTTTGACAAATCTGACAAAAAACAAGCATTGGGGAAAGGATTCCCCATTTAATAAATGGTGTTGGGAAAACTGGCTAGCCTTATGCTGAAAACTGAAACTGGATCCCTTCCTTACACCTTATACAAAAATTAACTCAAGACAGATTAAAGACTTAAACATAAGACCTAAAACCATAAAAACCCCAGAAGAAAACCTAGGCAATACCATTCAGGACATAGGCATGGGCAAAGGCTTCATGACTAAAACACTAAAAGCAATGGCAACAAAAGGCAAAATTGAAAAATGAGATCTAATTAAACTAAAGAGTTTCTGCACAGCAAAAGAAACTATCATCAGAGTGAACAGGCAACCTACAGAATGAGAGAAAGTTTTTGCAATCTATCCATCTGACAAATGGCTAATATCCAGAATCTACAAGGAACTTAAGGAAATTTACAAGAAGAAAATGAACAACCCCATCAAAAAGTGGGTGAAGTATATGAACAGACACTTCTCAAAAGAAGACATTTATGCAGCCAACAAACATATGAAAAACAGCTCATCATCACTGATCATTAGAGAAATGCAAATCAAAACCACAATGAGATACCATCTCACACCAAGTAGAATGGTGATCTTTAAAAAGTCAGGAAACAACAGATGCTGGAGAGGATGTGGAGAAATGGGAACACTTTTACACTGTTGGTGGGAGTGTAAATTAGTTCAACCATTGTGGAAGACAGTGTGGCGATTCCTCAAGGATCCAGAATCAGAAAAACCATATGACCCAGCAATCCCATTACTGGGTATATACCCAAAGTATTATAAATCATTCTACTATAAAGACATATGCACAGGTATGTTTATTGCAGCACTATTCACAATAGCAGACTTGGAACCAATCCAAATGCCCATCAATGATAGACTAGATAAAGAAAATGTGGTACCTATACACCATGGAATACCATACAGCCATTAAAAAGGATGAGTTCATGTCCTTTGCAGACACATGGATGAAGCTGGAAACCATCATTCTCAGCCAACTAACACAGGAACAGAAAACCGAGCACTGCATGTTCTCACTCATAAGTGGGAGTTGAACAATGAGAACACAGGGTCACAGGGAGGGGAACATCACACACTGGGGCCTGTCGGGGGGGTGGGGGCTGGAGGAGGGATAACATTAGGAGAAATACCTAATGTAGATGACAGGTTGATGGGTGCAGCAAACCACCAAGGCACGGGTATACCTATGTAACAAACCTGCACATTCTGCACATGTATCCCAGAACTTAAAGTATATATATATAAAGTTTACCTCAACTTAGTTCAACGATTTAATAATATTGATCTGAAAATCTTGCCTTCAATTGCTGGATTTGAAATCTGCCCAAGTCACTAGTCTGTCTAGCTATATAACCGGTGGAAAAGGTGAAAACTGCAATAAAATCTATCTGATCTCATTCATGGTTTATGAGCCCTCTTTTACAAACCTTACACTTCGTATTTTTTTTTCTCTTCACCTGTTTGTTTTTTTTTTTGGTGGGGGATCGAGTCTTGCTCTGTTGCCCAGGCTGGAGTGCAGTGGCACAATCTCAGCTCACTACACCCTCTGCCTTCCGGGTGCAAGAGATTCTCTTGCCTCAGCCACCTGAGTAGCTGAGATTACAGGTGTGCACCACCACACCCGGCTAATTTTTCTATTTTTAGCAGAGACAGAGTTTCACCATGTTGGCCAGGCTGGTCTCATACTCCTAACCTCAGGAGATCTGCCTGCCTTGGCCTCCCAAAGTGCTGGGATTACAGGCGTGACTCATTGCACCCAGCTTTCCCACCCGGTTTTATTTGAAAGTTTGACTTTTTTTTTTTTTGAGATAGAGTCTCGCTCTGTTGCCCAGGCTGAAGTGCAGTGGTGCGATCTCGAATCACTGCAACCTCTGCCTCCCAGGTTCACGTGATTCTCCTGCCTCAGCCTCCTGAGTAGCTGGGATTACAGATGCCTGCCACCACGCCTGGCTAATTTTTGTATTTTTGGTAGAGACGGGGTTTCACCATTTTGGACAGGCTGGTCTTGAACTCCTGACCTCGTGATCCACCCTCCTCAGCCTCCTAAAGTGCTAGGATTACAGGCATAAGCCACAGCGCCTGGCTGAAAGTTTTGACTTTTGAAACTTAGACCATGTTGAAATTTTTTTTCTCATATCTCCTATATTTCGTCATTCCTGTATTTCAAGTGTGGACATGGCATTGAAGATGCTAAAATAATAAACTCTTTTTAAAGTAAAGGTTTTCTTTAACTTTCCTCTTGAATTTTTGTAAGTCAGTTTATGATAGCCCCTATCTAAAACAAAAAATTTCTATTTTCATTAAAGTCATTGGTTCTAGAAATGATTGCAGGGCTTTATCCTTATCAT
Source organism: Pongo abelii (assembly GCF_028885655.2). Classification (NCBI taxonomy): domain Eukaryota; kingdom Metazoa; phylum Chordata; class Mammalia; order Primates; family Hominidae; genus Pongo; species Pongo abelii. Next base: position 142,539,089 of record NC_071990.2, read on the forward strand.
TTCTAATCTCTGTGTTCCTATACATAGGGTTAATTTTTTTTCTTTTTTATTTGTCTTGCTTGAGATTTAATTAGCATACTTGTTCTATTTCTCCCACTATCTGTTAAACTGTTTTGCTAGTTTTGTATTCATAATTTCCTCATGACATCCCTTCTCTGATATCTTATCACTAGCTCTGAGTTTACAAGATGATTCCTCCTTGATTTATCTCTATCTGATTTTATTTTGTATTTGTTGCAAAGTTCCCCGAAATATAGACAGTCGTTTACAATATTTATATAAATATTTTGTTTGTTCCTTATGACACAATTTCATCTATGCAATGAATATTCTTGAGCACTATCCCTCATTCTGGTGTTCCAAATAATGGTAGGTGCTTGTGATACAAAAATTGAGAATATACTCCAGGATTGTTCTCCAAAAGAAAGTGAAAACATGTGATGAGTGTTATTTTAGGGGTTTTAGCAAGAAATGCATGTGCAACAAAGAAAGAACACTCTACTGTGTCTTTAAGCATAAAATTTAGTAAGGTATTTACAGACAATGCCAGAAAAATAGAGGAATAATATTTCATGAGATGAGGATATTACGAACAAAAATGCAGATGTGTGATAGATAAAATTTGGGCATTTATTGCACATTTATAATAGGTGAAGCTCTGGTCATGGAAGACATTGTCCAGACTGAGGTTAGTGTAGAAAGAAGAACAGTGAAGCCTGAGGCAGTGATCTCTGAAATAGAAAGAGAATCATGATAGTCAGATACAAGAGAATTTTCTGAGAGATGACAGGAAAACAGAACCCAATGAATCAGTGAGGTGAAGAAATAAAGGGCTAAAGTATGTTTATTGAACCTGACAATTCTGAGGTTATTTATGTGATCATCAGGATGATTTTTAGTGGAGTAAAGGGAGCATAAACCAGATTACTGGGATTAGGAAGTAAAAAAAGTAGAGGCAGAGATCTTTCAAGAGGCTTAGATTTGATAGAGTAAAGAAATTGGGAGAGTGCTATAGGGGAATAAAAAATCAAGAGAGAGAAATTGTTAATATTAGCAATACTTGAACATGTTTCTGGATGGAAGAAAATTTGCCGGAAAGGTGAGTGTTTGAATATTACAACTGCTGCTGCTACTAGTAATATTATAAGAATTACAAGAGAATTCGCAATTCCATTTGAGAGGACATTAAGCAAAGATATGAGAGGGAGGAGCATTTTCTTAAATCAAGTTATCTAGCATTTGCTAACATATTGCATATGTGCATGTTTATAGGAAACTTCTGGAACAATGTCTAAACCCAAACAATGACGAATAGTAGAACATCCAGACATCATAATTGGCAAAAGAGGAAGTGTCTTGGCAAGAAAGCCCTACTTGCAATGTCAATTATTATTTATTCCAACAATTTCAGACACTGAAATTTTGTTTCAGAGATCAGGGCCCTCCTAATCCTGCATTACTTTAGCCACCTAACTTCCACTGAATAACTTTCTTTTGTAATCAAGCCAATTTATTTATTTCAACTATTTCCTTCTGCATCCCTACATTAATTTTTATTCTTCATCCTTATATCTTTATCTTTGCTTCTCATATTCTTCCTTCACTCTTTCTTGAAATCCCTCTCTTCTTTTGCCAGCAAGTTCTGCAGTATTTCTAAATAAATTCAACTCTATTGTAGTAAGTAATTAGAAATGTGTTATATGTAGTCACTCTTCCTAATTGTCTTGTTTTCAATTTGTGGATGGAAGAGTATTTGTCCTTTGAGCAGCGAGAGAATCTTAAGCCTCTTTTTTTTGCAGGACTTGTAAAAGTACATAGCTGAAAGCTAGAGATATACTCCTCATTTAATAAGCTGCTTTTTAATTGAAAACACAATATTGATATTATATAAATGGTCACCACCTATTTTGCCTGCTATTAAAATGAAGTATTTCTTGTTTACTCCTTATTATATTGCTCACTCTCTGATTTTCATCATCTTCACTCAAATGATACCTTTTCAGTGTCATTTCCCTTGACCACTTTATATGTAATCACAACATCTATGCACATATTGCTACGCTCCTATCCCCTCCAAATTTTCTTCCTAAAGTATAAAATCATTTATTTATTTTTTATATTCTATATCCTGAATTATACTGTTAATTACATGAATGCCAAGATTTTAATTGGTTTTATTTAGTGATGTATCTTCAAACACCCAGAATGAAGCCTAACATGTAAAAGAAATTCAATAAATATAAACATACCCAGAAATTTATGGTTAATCTTATTACCAACCTTTCTTTCTTCCTTTGCAGCTCTACATTCTCTTTTTCTTATTTTTGTCCTCTAAATTCAATATTTTCACAAGTGGCCTGCATTAGTCCATTCTCATGCTGCTACTAAAGACATACCCGAGACTGGATAATTTATAAAGGAAAGACGTTGCATTGACTCACAATTCAGCATGGCTGGGGAGGCCTCAGGCAACTTACAATCATGACAGAAGGGGAAGCAAACAGGTCCTTCCTCACATGGCAGCTGCAAGACGTGCCAAGCAAAAGGGGGGAGAGCCCTTTATAAAACCATCAGATCTCATGAGAACTCACTCATTGTCACGACAACAGCATGAGGGTAACCATCTCCATGATTAAATTACCTCCCACTGGGTCCCTCCCAGGACACATGGGGATTATGGGAGCTACAATTCAAGATGAGACTTGGGTAGAGACGCAGCTAAACCATATGATGGCCAAACTACCACCTCAGTTTAATATATTTATATAAAATGCTATTGTTCTTAAGTATCTCACCAATGCCTGAAAAGATATTTGTGATGCTCTATTAATTCAAACAGGTAGTATAAGAGAAGTTTAAACTAGAAATAAAGTGGAAACACACTTTTTGGAAACTCTTCTCTTAATGAGACTTGAAGTAAGTTAGGAAACAGCCTTAATTCCTTAGAGCCACTCTGGTTCCATTTAATGTATTACAAGTTCAGTGGTTAAATAGTACCTTAGTGGAGGGAAGCTGAAACAACTTTTTTAGTCTAATGGCAAGAGCTAATTTATTTTTTCTTTCTTTAAAGCTGTGAACAAAGTAGGTCAGAGTGATGGATTAGAGCCAAACATAGTACCTTGGCTTGTCATAAAGGGAAAGTTCTGGTCCAGAATTATACAGAATCTGTACTTGTAGTGCTAAATTTGTGACTATGTAGAGTTAGTGACAAGACTTGTGGGAAAGGAGAAATAAAAAGAAATAAGAAATGAGTCCCTTAGAAAATCTAATCTGAAAAGAAAATGACTTTTCTAGAGTTTATAAATTAGGAGTTCTCTGATGCCTAAAAGTCACACATTCTTCATTCACTGAGCATGCTACAAGTTAGCATGAGCTCCTGCCCTGTCTAGAGCTTGCACAGATATGCACCAAGCTTGTCATAATGGAGAAGTATCTTTGACTTGCATTAACCTCAATGGATCTTGATTCATTGTCCGAGAAAACTGATAGTGTAGCATTCTGGATTGATGTCTAAAATAGATGCCGGCACACTGCCATGACTAGCTCTGTCTTTTGTTTGACTGGTTTCAGACAGATTCCAATAGGTTGTCGAGGAATAGACACGATGAGTCTTGAGACCTGGTTCTGCCAAGGAACAGGAAACCAGAACTCACGGGAGGCTGACTTTGAATTCCCCCACTTGAGCAATAAACACTCAGGAATGTGTTGAGATTGTTTTGTACCAGTAATTTCACTTGGTGAGCAGGCAGGCACATAGCCAGCTGCAGAAAAATCCAGCATAATGAAAAAGAACCAGGAGAGTATGAAAACTCTCTAAGTTTGGCAAATATTATTTCTCAGATCTGGTGGAAACTTTTTCTAAGAAGGCATTATCTGCAGCTGTGTACCTCCTTTAGGGCTTTGGGAATTTGGTAGGCTCACATGACTGGGAGTATGCCACCAATGTTTCTCCTTGTAGCTGTCTTGGTTGACAGAGGTTTCTATATCTTCTGTCACTAAATAAAATTTAAAAAAATTATTTCACCCTGCAAGTTGACATCGCTGCATCAGTCAGTTCCTACCTTATTGTAACAGGCCCTTTCACTCCAGATCACACAGCAAATTAAAGGTGAAGTCAAATATATAGGTGCAATTTAGTTTTATTAAACTCCAAACTACTTGTCCACACTACATTCCTTCCTATTCCTGTCATCTTCTCTGAATCCCAAAACAAACAAATCATTAAAAACAAAACTAAGTTAAACTAAAATTTAAATAATTGTAACTTAAAAAGGAAGCACACAAGATATTTAATATTTTTTGGACTTATGTTTTGAGGCATAAACACCAGCCAAGGCTAAATAAATGGAAGACCTATTAAAACTTATGTGATCCTGGTGAGGCAAAACGTTCCTCCCCCAGGCCCATTTCTGCTCATGGGAGGATTGAAGCATGAGCATCCACAGATCTCTTGAGCTCCTACTGCAGCTCCCTCTGTCCTCTCATCTTTGTCACTGCTTTTAGCAGTGAAATGTCAAGAAATCCATTTTTTGACAATGATGCAATTAAATTTAATTGATAAAAGTAAGATAAAAAAGCCACACTGTTTGGAAATTTAACACCTCATTTTATAACATCTATTAAGATATAATTCTTGCAGCATAAAACTTGGCTTTTAAAATGTATTAAAAACTAAATTTTAAATAATGAATATATCTCAAAGAGATCACAAGCATAAGTAAAGCATGTTTTAAACTGAATGATAATAAAATCGCAACATTTAAAAACTGGGGCAATACTGATGAAATATTTAGAGAAAAATTTATAATCTTAAAGACTTTTAGTAGAGAGAAAGAAATGTTTACTATCAGCTATCAAGTTTTCACCTTAAGAAGCTAGAGGAGGGGGGAGGAGCCAAGATGGCTGAATAGGAACAGCTCCAGTCTACAGCTCCCAGCGTGAGCAACACAGAAGACGGGTAATTTCTGCATTCTTATCTGAGGTACCGTGTTCATCTCACTAGGGAGTGCCAGACAGTGGGCGCAGGTCAGTGGGTGAGCACACCGTGCACCAGCCGAAGCAGGGGGGAGGCATTGCCTCACTCCGGAAGCGCAAGGGGTCAGGGAGTTCCCTTTCCAGGGGTAACAGACAGACGGCACCTGGAAAATCGGGCCACTCCCACCCGAATACTGTGCTTTTCCGACGGGCTTAGGAAACGGTGCCCCAGGAGATTATAGCCCGCACCTGGCTCAGAGGGTCGTATGCCCACGGAGTCTCGCTGATTGCTAGCACAGCAGTCTGAGATCAAACTGCAAGTCGGCAGCGAGGCTGGGGGAGGGGCGCCTGCCATTGCCCAGGCTCGCTTAGGTAAACAAAGCAGCCGGGAAGCTTGAACTGGGTGGAGCCCACCACAGCTCAAGGAGGCCTGCCTGCCTCTGTAGGCTCCACCTCTGGGGGCAGGGCACAGACAAACAAAAAGACAGCAGTAACCTCTGCAGACTTAAATGTCCTTGTCTGACAGCTTTGAGGAGAGCAGTGGTTCTCCCAGCACGCAGCTGGAGATCTGAGAACGGGCAGACTGCCTCCTCAAGTGGGTCCCTGACCCCTGACCCCTGAGCAGCCTAACTGGGAGGCACCCCCCAGCAGGGGCAGACTGACACCTCACACGGCCGGCCAGGTACTCCAACAGACCTGCAGCTGAGGGTCCTCTCTGTTAGAAGGAAAACTAACAGAAAGGACATCCATACGAAAAACCCATCTGTACATCACCATCATCAAAGACCAAAAGTAAATAAAACCACAAAGATGGGGAAAAAACAGAGCAGAAAAACTGGAAACTCTAAAAAGCAGAGTACCTCTCCTCCTCCAAAGGAACACAGTTCCTCACCAGCAACCGAACAAAGCTGGACGGAGAATGACTTTGAAGAGCTGAGAGAAGAAGGCTTCAGACTATCAAATTACTCCGAGCTACTGGAGGATATTCAAGCCAAAGGCAAAGAAGTTGAAAACTTTGAAAAAAATTTAGAAGAATGTATAACTAGAATAACCAATACAGAGAAGTGCTTAAAGGAGCTGATGGAGCTGAAAACCAAGGCTCGAGAACTACGTGAAGAATGCAGAAGCCTCAGGAGCCAATGCGATCAAATGGAAGAAAGGGTATCAGCCCTGGAAGATGAAATGAATGAAATGAAGTGAGAAGGGAAGTTTAGAGAAAAAAGAATAAAAAGAAACAAACAAAGCCTCCAAGAAATGTGGGACTATGTGAAAAGACCAAATCTACGTCTGACTGGTGTACCTGAAAGTGACGGGGAGAATGGAAACAAGTTGGAAAACACTTTGCAGGATATTATCCAGGAGAACTTCCCCAATCTAGCAAGGCAGGCCAACATTCAGATTCAGGAAATACAGAGAACGCCACAAAGATACTCCTCGAGAAGAGCAACTCCAAGACACATAATTGTCAGATTCACCAAAGTTGAAATGAAGGAAAAAATGTTAAGGGCAGCCAGAGAGAAAGGTCGGGTTACCATCAAAGGGAAGCCCATCAGACTAACAGCGGATCTCTCGGCAGAAACCCTACAAGCCAGAAGAGAGTGGGGGCCGATATTCAACGTTCTTCAAGAAAAGAATTTTCAACCCAGAATTTCATATCCAGCCAAACTAAGTTTCATAAGTGAAGGAGAAATAAAATACTTTACAGACAAGCAAATGCTGAGAGATTTTGTCACCACCAGGCCTGCCCTAAAAGAGCTCCTGAAGGAAGCGCTATACATGGAAAGGCACAACTGGTACCAGCCACTGCAAAATCATGCTAAAATGTAAAGACCATCGAGACTAGGAAGAGACTGCATCAACTAACGAGCAAAATAACCAGCTAACATCATAATGACAGGATCAAATTCACACATAACAATATTAACTTTAAATGTAAATGGACGAAATGCTCCAATTAAAAGGCACAGACTGGCAAATTGGATAAAGACTCAAGACCCATCAGTGTGCTGTATTCAGGAAACCCATCTCACGTGCAGAGACACACATAGGCTCAAAATAAAAGGATGGAGGAAGATCTACCAAGCAAATGGAAAACAAAAAAAGGCAGGGGTTGCAATCCTAGTCTCTGATAAAACAGACTTTAAACCAACAAAGATCAAAAGAGACAAAGAAGGCCATTACATAATGGTAAAGGGATTAATTCAACAAGAAGAGCTAACTATCCTAAACATATATGCCCCCAATACAGGAGCACCCAGATTCATAAAGCAAGTCCTGAGTGACCTACAAAGAGACTTAGACTCCCACACATTAATAATGGGAGACTTTAACACCCCACTGTCAACATTAGACAGATCAACAAGACAGAAAGTTACCAAGGATATCCAGGAATTTAACTCAGCTCTGCACCTAGCGGACCTAATAGACATCTACAGAACTCTCCACCCCAAATCAACAGAATATACATTTTTTTCAGCACCACACCACACCTATTCCAAAATTGACCACATGCTTGGAAGTAAAGCTCTCCTCAATAAATGTAAAAGAACAGAAATTATAACAAACTATCTCTCAGACCACAGTGCAATCAAGCTAGAACTCAGGATTAAGAATCTCACTCAAAACCGCTCAACTACATGGCAACTGAACAACCTGCTCCTGAATGACTACTGGGTACATAATGAAATGAAGGCAGAAATAAAGATGTTCTTTGAAACCAACGAAAACCAAGACACAACATACCAGAATCTCTGGGATGCATTCAAAGCAGTGTGTAGAGGGAAATTTATAGCACTAAATGCCCACAAGAGAAAGCAGGAAAGATCCAAAATTGACACCCTAACATCACAATTAAAAGAACTAGAAAAGCAAGAGCAAACACATTCAAAAGCTAGCAGAAGGCAAGAAATAACTGAAATCAGAGCAGAACTGAAGGAAATAGAGACACAAAAAACCGTTCAAAAAATTAATGAATTCAGGAGCTGGTTTTTTGAAAGGATCAACAAAATTGATAGACCGCTAGCAAGATTAATAAAGAAAAAAAGAGAGAAGAATCAAATAGATGCAATAAAAAATGATAAAAGGGATATCACCACCGATCCCACAGAAATACAAACTACCATCAGAGAATACTACAAACACCTCTACGCAAATAAACTAGAAAATCTAGAAGAAATGGATACATTCCTCAACACATACACCCTCCCAAGACTAAACCAGGAAGAAGTTGAATCTCTGAATAGACCAATAACAGGAGCTGAAATTGTGGCAATAATCAACAGCTTACCAACCAAAAAAAGTCCAGGACCAGATGGGTTCACAGCCGAATTCTACCACAGGTACAAGGAGGAGCTGGTACCATTCCTTCTGAAACTATTCCAATCAATAGAAAAAGAGGGAATCCTCCCTAACTCATTTTATGAGGCCAGCATCATCCTGATACCAAAGGCTGGCAGAGACACAACAAAAAAAGAGAATTTTAGACCAATATCCTTGATGAACATTGATGCAAAAATCCTCAATAAAATACTGGCAAACAGAATCCAGCAGCACATCAAAAAGCTTATCCACCATGATCAAGTGGGCTTCATCCCTGGGATGCAAGGCTTGTTCAATATACGCAAATCAGTAAATGTAATCCAGCATATAAACAGAACCAAAGACAAAAACCACATGATTATCTCAATAGATGCAGAAAAGGCCTTTGACAAAATTCAACAACCTTCATGCTAAAAACTCTCAATAAATTACGTATTGATGGGAAGTATCTCAAAATAATAAGAGCTATCTATGTCAAACCAAGTATCTCAAAATAATAAGAGCTATCTATGACAAACCCACAGCCAATATCATACTGAATGAGCAAAAACTGGAAGCATTCCCTTTAAAAACTGGCACAAGACAGGGATGCCCTCTCTCACCACTTCTATTCAACATAGTGTTGGAAGTTCTGGCCAGGGCAATTAGGCAGGAGAAGGAAATCAAGGGTATTCAATTAGGAAAAGAGGAAGTCAAATTGTCCCTGTTTGCAGATGACATGATTGTATATCTAGAAAACCCCATTGTCTCAGCCCAAAATCTCCTTAAGCTGATAAGCAACTTCAGCAAAGTCTCAGGATACAAAATCAATGTACAAAAATCACAAGCATTCTTATACATCAATTACAGACAAACAGAGAGCCAAATCATGAGTGAACTCCCATTCACAATTGCTTCCAAGAGAATAAAATACCTAGGAATCCAACTTACAAGGGATGTGAAGGACCTCTTCAAGGAGAACTACAAACCACTTCTCAATGAAATAAAAGAGGATACAAAGAAATGGAAGAACATTCCATGCTCATGGGTAGGAAGAATCAATATCGTGAAAATGGCCATCCTTCCCAAGGTACCAATGCCATCCCCATCAAGCTACCAATGACTTTCTTCACAGAATTGGAAAAAACTACTTTAAAGTTCATATGGAACCAAAAAAGAGCCCGCATCGCCAAGTCAATCCTAAGCCAAAAGAACAAAGCTGGAGGCATCACACTACCTGACTTCAAACTATACTACAAGGCTACAGTAACCAAAACAGCATGGTACTGGTACCAAAACAGAGATATAGATCAATGGAACAGAACAGAGCCGTCAGAAATAATGCCACATATCTACAACTATCTGATCTTTGACAAACCTGACAAAAACAAGAAATGGGGAAAGGATTCCCTATTTAATAAATGGTGCTGGGAAAACTGGCTAGCCATATGTAGAAAGCTGAAACTGGATCCCTTCCTTACACCTTATACAAAAATCAATTCAAGATGGATTAAAGACTTAAATGTTAGACCTAAAACCATAAAAACCCTAGAAGAAAACCTAGGCAATACCATTCAGGACATAGGCATGGGCAAGGACTTCATGTCTAAAACACCAAAAGCAATGGCAACAAAAGCCAAAATTGACAAATGGGATCTAATTAAACTAAAGAGCTTCTGCACAGCAAAAGAAACTACCACCAGAGTGAACAGGCAACCTACAAAATGGGAGAAAATTTTTGCAACCTACTCATCTGACAAAGGGCTAATATCCAGAATCTACAATGAACTCCAACAAATTTACAAGAAAAAAAAAAAACCCATCAAAAAGTGGGCAAAGGACGTGAACAGACACTTCTCAAAAGAAGACATTTATGCAGCCAAAAAACACATGAAAAAATGCTCACCATCACTGGCCATCAGAGAAATGCAAATCAAAACCACAATGAGATACCATCTCACACCAGTTAGAATGGCAATCATTAAAAAGTCAGGAAACAACAGGTGCTGGAGAGGATGTGGAGAAATGGGAACACTTTTACACTGTTGGTGGGACTGTAAACTAGTTCAACCCTTGTAGAAGTCAGTGTGGCAATTCCTCAGGGATCTAGAACTAGAAATTCCATTCGACCCAGCCATCCCATTACTGGGTATATACCCAAAGGACTATAAATCATGCTGCTATAAAGACACATGCACATGTATGTTTATTGCGGCATTATTCACAATAGCAAAGACTTGGAACCAACCCAAATGTCCAACAATGATAGACTGGATTAAGAAAATGTGGCACATATACACCATGGAATACTATGCAGCCATAAAAAATGATGAGTTCATGTCCTTTGTAGAGACATGGATGAAACTGGAAATCATCTTTCTCAGTAAACTATCGCAAGAACAAAAAACCAAACACCGCATATTCTCACTCATAGGTGGGAATTGAACAATGAGAACACATGGACACAGGAAGGGGAACATCACACTTCGGGGACTGTTGTGGGGTGGGGGGAGGGGGGAGGGATAGCATTGGGAGATATACCTAATGCTAGATGACGAGTTAGTGGGTGCAGCGCACCAGCATGGCACATGTATACATATGTAACTTACCTGCACATTGCGCACATGTACCATAAAACCTAAAGTATAATAATAATAATAATAATAATAATAAACAAGTGGGAAATTATAAAAAACAACAACAACAACAAAAAAAGAAGCTAGAGGAAAAAAAGCAAATTAAACTCACATAAGCATAAAAGTACAAATAATGAATCTAAGAGCAGAAATCAATAACGTAGGTCAGAAAAACAATAGTCTAAGTTAACAAAGCTAAAAGTTGTTTTAATGAAAAGATTAATAAAATAGAAAAGTACCTTGATATACTGATTTGGAAAAAAGAGAGACAGAATACAAATTAACAATATCATAAATAAAAGATTTACTACAAAACATACTATAGGTATTAATAAACACAAGATTTTTTTTAACATGTCAACAAATCATGTCAACAAAATCAGCAATTGTGATGTTGTATGAACTCCCCAAAAAACACAACTTACTGGAACTGACACAAGAAAAAATTTTTTAAGAAAACTATGTAACTGTATATCTGTTAAAGAAATGACTTTACTATAAGTCATTATAAAATGTCCCACAAAAAATTCTAAGCCCTGGTGGTTTTCCTGGTAAATTCTATCAAACATTAGGAAAACTAATATCAATCATACACAAAACACTTCCAGAAAGCAGACGATAGAATAAACTTCAAAATTTATTTTATGTTGTCTGCATTATTCTGATACAAAAAAAATAGAAGCGTTACAATAAAGGTACAGAAAAATAATTATTATGGATACAAATGCAGAAACTTTTCATAACATATCAGCAAATTGAATTCATCAATATATAAAAAGAAGATAAAATAAGGTAAGATGATAAGGTAGTATAATTCATTGCATGACTAGAATGACAGAGAACAAAAACATACAATCTTTTCAATAGGTGCAAAAAATTCACTTGGCAAAGTTCAACATTTCCTAATGAAAAGTACAAATAAAAGAGTACTCCCTGAATTTGATAAAGGGTATCTATAAAAAACAAAACAAAACAAAAAACTAATGCTAACATCTTACTTAATGGTAAAGTATGGTACGGTTTCCTTCAAAGATTGGGAGTAAGACAAGTATAGTCACTCAACTTTTATTCAACAGGGTACTGGAAGTTCTAGCCCACACTATAGGGCAAGGGGAAGAAATTAAGAGACTGAAAAGACAAAAATAAACTGTCATTTTCACAGCTGATATATCATATATGATAACTAGAAACTCATAAGGAATCTTCATAAAATTACTAGAACTAATAAATAAATTAAACAAAATTATTGAATACCAGGTAATGTCCTCATCCCTACATGTAAGAATTGACTCTTCCCTTGGGGTGCCATAACTTTCATGGCCTCTGTGACATTCAGTACCCTTTTTTCCTATATGTCTTTCCTCTTCTATGAACTCTTTGAAGTGAGCATCTATGTTTTATTAGGCTTTGCTTTTCTGGGACTTGGCATAATTTCTCCCTCAGGGAGACACTTAATAAATGTTTATTTTAAGAACAAATGGGTAAGTTAATCTGCCACTTAACTGTGCCTGATGCCTTTGCAAGTAATTTTTACAATTACACTTTGAGTAGAGTTAAAAACAAAAAATTTCAACAAATGTAGTATAAACATCCGATTGTCATTATTAATAATTCATGAATTAGGCATCATCCCATCTAAATAAAATGTGGTCTGTTGGGCATGTCAGAAAAGTTGGTTTTTGAAGGTAGGTTGAGGAGGAACAAGGAAACAGAATAATAGCAAAAAAATGGATTGGTTAACATTAGCTTGCTTCGGTGACTTTCCTCGCAAGGGATAAAGCAGAGGGGACTTCCTTTTCATGTTGGTTCAGGTTGAGTACGCCCTTTCTGATTGGTTGCTGGGAATCTCCTGATTTTAGGAAAAAAAAAAAAAAAAAAAAAAAAAAGGTCTTTCTGGGGATTTTCCTGCTTGCTTGCTTGCTTGCTTGCTTGCTTGCTTGCTTTCTTTTTTCTTTCTTTCTTTTTTCTTTCTTCTTTTTTTATACTTTAAGTCCTGGGATACATGTGCAGAGCATACAGGTTTGTTACGTAGGTATACACGTGCCATGGTAAAGTTATAGTTTGATTGCATGGCACTTAGCTTAAGCAACTTGATTTTGATTTGGTCTACTGATGCCTAGTATAGTAGCTCAGTTCACAACAATGACTTCTTATAATTTTATTGAACAGTTTGTGTTATTACCTCAATTTTTTGAAGAAGATCTTGAAGCTAAAAATGGATTTTCAGCTAAAAGTTCATCAATTAGCTTGGAATTAACAAAATGAAAGCTTCCTAATTAAGGCAACAACTTTCTACTATAAGTTGTTGCCTAAATCAATAGATTGTTCTGTTGTCTTTTATATTATAAACTGCTGCCTAAATCAATAGATTGCCTTGTTGTACTTTGGAAATTAGTTTACTTCTGTTTTTAGTTTGAAATGAAATAAATTTTCTTTGAAAAAAAAAAAGGAGGAAACCTGAGTAATGAATAGGCAGCTTCTCCATCAGCAGACCCAGCTTTGTTTCTTGCTAGGTTCGTTATTCCTTATAGGTCATCGTGTCCACAAATAACCTGATAAGTTTTTCTATTCTCCACATACCTGGGAACATACCATGAGATTTCACTACAAATATTTGTTTTAAATTAGTCCACTAACCTCCTTAAAGCTCATTATTTTTAATACAATTCTAATATAAGCTTTAAACTCCATAATATTGTTGCCAATTTTCTTCTTTTATTACTGATATAGGAAGAGATCCCTTTTATACCTTATTTGAATATTTGTTTTATTTAAAGGCAACAGAATGTGAACTTGCAACCTCTTCCTCATTCTCTTCTACTCTGTGGATTCCCCTGCTTTTTGCAAGAAGTAGTTCGATAAATCATGCCGTGGAACTATATCAGATATTCTCTCCACATAGTTATTTAGTTACTCTGTTCTGCCTTTAGACTATCTTAGAACACATTTCTGAATAATTCCTAATTAGTTATTTTTATAGACATATTAGATATTTTCTTTGGGCAGAAATATTGTAGGAAATTAAAATACAGTTCAACCAGATTGTCTCTTTTAAATCATTTATTTTGTATGGCATCATCACCAATCCACATACACACACTTAAATAATTTTCAGATAATTTAGACCTTTTGCCTTCAGCATTACAGCTCCCCATAGATTACTGTCTAATTTCACAGATAGTTAAGCCACACACTGAATCCTGTGCACCTTTGGCGAAACAGAAATCAGTGGGTATCTAATAATTAGAGACTAAAGGGCTTCAACCCCAGCATTGATTCGTTTTCTTATTATTTCTCTGAGCCTGTGAAAGCATTTGATTTTTGTTTCTGGGTTACATTTGCTTATAGAAAATGGAGCTATCTTTCCCTTTATGAAAATAGACCCTATCCAATTCTGCAGGTTGCTTGGTGTATGCCTAAATGAGACAGAAACTTCACTCATAGCTCAGGCATTTTATTTAAACTTGTATTGTTTTTTCATATCATAGTAACCAACATGTATTTTATGTTTCCCCTATTGCTGCATTCAACAGTCAAAAGTCTTTAAAACTATACGTGTTTAGGATCTTAGCACAGTGGTGGTATTGAAGGCCATTAAAGCATTCAAAAAAATATGCTTAGCAATGGGAACATTGGGCTGAGAAATAGAGACAAGTAGGATTCTCTCACCTTGTATGAAATAATCTAAATTGCCTATTAGGGCCAGAGAAAGAGATTTCTGCTGTAAATTTCACTTGTCTCTCCATTGATCAGGAATAAAATTCATTAAATGTCAGTAATTTTTACTAGAATTTGATTTGTTTTTGGCTTTTTAGTGACTAGCCTTCCAGGTTTTCCTTTTTTTTCTCCAGGTTTTCACTTTAGTACTTTTTGTCAATCAATGTCAAGAAAAATAACTAAATAGGAAAAAAATAAGGTGACAAAAGAATAGAATAATAACAAAAAATAAACATATTCAGTATTACAGGGGATGGACAGCAATAATTGATATGGCGATACAAATTGGTAAATAAGAGTTAAGTTAGACAAAAAAAGTCATTTTTAAAAGGCATTTGAGGTGCGGAGTTAGGACATAAAATATGGAGAAGATGAGAGGAGGAGATGACAGATTTTACCTCTGAAAATTGGCATACACTCATGCACTGCAGAAGGACATTGCAGTCAAAGACTAACCGCATATATCACAGTGGTCCCAGAAGATTACAATACTGTATTTTTACTTTATCTTTCCTATGTTTAGATATTAATTATATCTAAATGATAGACAAATATGTACTAATGTGTTCCATTGCCTGCAGTGTTCAGTATAGCAATATGCTGTACATGTTTGTCGCATGTTATAAAAATAAGCAATACCGTCTATTCTAGGTATGTAGTAGGCTGTATGTACCTCCTAGTATGTTTGTGTAAGTATACTGTATGATGTTTGCAAGGTGATGAAATTGCCTAACGACACATTTCTCATATGTATCCTTGCTGTTAAGTGACATGTGACTGTATTTTAAGTTAAGGGATGCATGGATATATTTGTGAACTCAGAAGGTTATGAGCAGAGTGGATGAGGATTCCTTGAGGGAAGAAGAGTCAGTGATGGAAGCAAAATGAAAGAGAGAATCACTTAATACATGTGATGAAGAAATACCAGCTCTAGTTTACAAGACAAATTGTGTTGCCTCTCTGGGGAAAGAGCAGCTGCTCCTTCCTCTTTTAAATTTGGCTTATATAGTACTTTGTATAGCAAATTTAATTTATAGCATTGCTAACATTACTTTGTGGGGATGAGTTCTTCTGACATACTCTAAATGATGAGCTCTCTTCTTGATAAGATTTAACATTTGCTTATCTAACTAACATAAAGATTGTTGTCCATTTAAAGTAAATGCAAGTTGGGACTTGAACATTGGCCAATAAACAAATTTACCACCACCAACTCCACACTTCTTCAAAAAGCTTAATATATCCAGTTTCCAGCTCAGTATTAACAATGGAAAATTTTAAATTAAATACTGGTATAAAACATAAATCATGTGTGCTATTTTTAAAAAGATTATCTTTGGTGCTGGAGTATTTGGATACCATGTTTAGAAATAGGACTGTTGTGCTTTCTGGTTATACATTGAAGAAGATGAGTTTTTTGGAAATCAATATTCAAACTTAGAGCTTATCCTGTCCTAAAAAAAGAAACAAACATAAGAATAAATGACCATCTTCTTTCAGAAACTTAGTCTTGCTAACGTTAATGAAGGCATTAATTCTCTATAAAGTAAATAAATTTACAATGTGAAATGGGGGCTTTTCTCTCAAATATGTTAAGATTCTCTTAATACACTGTTCATCTGTGATACCTTTATTCCAGATTATGCCAGAATTATGTCTTCAGTAGTGAATTCATATATAAAATAATTTGCACACACAATTGTTCCAGACCTGGATAAAATGAGTGATGATGATTTTATGAACCCCTTCACCTTTTCCATCACCTTAATACCTTGTGTCTTCCTGATGAGTACTTCACTTTCCAGACTTATGTCACTACCTTGCACACCTGGGTAAGGTGATTAATCATATGAACATAACTAGAAACAGAAGGACAGATATAGGTATATCTTGGGTATGGCTGTGTGTGTATGTATGTACATATATGTGTATATATGTATACACACACATGCACACACACATATGTGTATACATACACATGTATACACAAATACACATATGTATTTACATGTAAATATACATGTGTGTATATACAAATAGATATGTATATATACAGATATACATATATGTATGTACATACACATACAGCTATTCCCAAGATATAGCTATTTCTATTTCTCTCCTTCTCACAAAGAGAAACAATTATGCTGTGTTCAACACTTTCAGTCTAAATTATGCAAAATGTTTAAAGAAAGATAAAGACTTGCAAAGTTTAAATTTACTGGGTAGATAGCAGTTACATTTTAACAACTATCTCCAGGGTAGGAATCCATTGACATAATTATAATAACCCTAAATCAAAGGCCAATGGCTGTTTTTGTTACCATTAGACTTTTCTCAGATTCAGCTCCTTGGACTCTTCCAGAACCCTTACTATAGTTGTGGAAATCTCTTAAGACCTAAATACATATTAATGGCTATTCTTTAGGATGTATCAGAGTCACTATGTGAGTAAAATCTGCTCTTAATCAGGAAAGGCTCTGCTTTTTCAGGAAAGTTTGATAATTGCCTAGGATAAATGCAAGTAATTTGGAGGGAGAGGTGGAATAGCATGGGCAAAGGCACAGAGATTAAAGAAAGAGGAACCAGGAAAACAAAACAAGCAAGTTTGTCAAGTCAGATAGATTGTGTATCAGGGAAGAAATATACTACTATTTGAATTTGAAGGAGGGAGGTGGAAGAGAGACGTTGAAGAAATCTTGAAATCCCTTAACAAGGATTTGACCTCTTTACCATTTCAAGGCACCTTATGTGCTTGTGGTGCACTATTTGTAAATGTTATAATCACCCTTAGATAGATGCCAATGGAAAGATCTACTGGCAAGAAAGGGAGGAAAGAACAGCTATTTTTAAATCATTATTTCTATTCTGAAAATTTGGTTGACCTTTCTTCCTGCTATGAATGCTTACATAGTTTTATATAACAATTGTATTTATAGCAAAATGGGATGATAAAACATAGCTTATGATTTGTTATAATAAAAAGAGCTGTGAGTCCTACTGTTTATGTAGGACAAGTGCTGTGGCACGGACATTGCCTGCTGTGGCAGTGACATTGGAAGAAAGCAATGCAATGGGGCAAAAACATAACAAAACTATTCAGAGCCTCTACAGCCTTTTATAATGAGATGTTGTTGCATAAACAAGGAAATAAGGGGACAGGAGAGGTTGTCTCATATTCTATTATAAATATTGATGGTAGTTTGTGATGAGTGGTAGGGCATATGGCAAAAAGATAAAATAGGAAATGAAATCAGCTTTAATTTCAACAGGCCAGACCTCTGGAATTAAATATCAAAAGATAAGATTCCAGTTGGGCGAATGCTTTTGGATTTTGTTTATAAAGAAAGAAAAGCCTTTTAAAATGTGAAGACAAGCAGCTTAACACTTTTTTCGTCTAACTTCCCTCCTTATAAATTGTGACTGTGGAGATTTGAGTCCTATTATTCTATAAATATAGGAATTATGATTATATGTGTAATTATGAGTTTGTAAAATTTTACTGACACTTCAGAAACCACTGTTTCAATCAAAATATGTGTTAAAGATTGCAATGAAATGAACATTGAACATGAAAACTAATTTGCAATACCTTGCATTACCCAACACATAGACTGTAATTTTATATATATTATTTTATTGCTATGATTGTTATCAATGTATAGCTGGGACATTTGACTTAATTAAATCAATGTTCTAATTATGAACACAAAGCAAGTGAGTAGCATGTTGAGTCTGATATCCCTTCAACATCACTATACCATTCAGAATGAATTTATAGTAAGAATCCAGAATGGATTTTATCAAATTCAGAGAGATAAAGAGACAGCTAAAGGATGAAGGGCTATATGAGAATGTCAGTTAACTTTAGAGATAGTAGAGAAAAAATACAGTGAAACAGTTATAATCAGCTAAGGGCTGCCATGTTAGTACTTAAAATATATTGAGCAAATTAAGCTTCTGTTTGAGTTGTTTTCAAGTCAATAATCACTGTGCTGTTGTTCTCCATACAAACAGCTCAGTTACACTCAGCAAGCTTAACATGTGGAAAGATTGACAAATGGTAACAGTAGCAGTCAATCAAAGGCAAAGCTGTCAAATAAAGAAGGAATTGTTTCCAAAATCAGAATATCAAAAAGACAAGGCTCTCAGAGAAAGGAGATTACTGACCATGGCAACACCCACACAAATATTTTATTGTATTTGCTTTCCAACTTCATAAGATTTTAATGAGCTGTGGAAAAACAATAGGTTTAGATTACACTATATTGAAGCTACCTTCAGCAGCTGTCTCTGGCCTTGAATGGCATTTAATTTCACAATAAAATATTTCAAAGAATATGAGCACATGCATGAAACTGCTGATTTTGAAAATGCCAATCAAACTAGCATATGTCATTTTTTTAATGCCTATGAAACGTATTTATCTAAGTAGTATAGGGAAAACAATTTTTTTTCAGGCAATCAGAGCTCCTTTATGAGAAACATAAGCTGTAAAAAAACAGTCAATAATTGGGAATGCTAAAAGTATTTTTATGGCAGCATGTTTCCCGAAACTAATTTAAAAAGCAAATAATATTAATAAAAACATTGTGTCATTTTATTCTGCTGTATCCTATCTGACAAATAACATAGTAAATGTTTTTAGAATTAAAAAAATGAGAAAGTAAAATATCCTGCCCCATTTTTGGAAACAGACCAATGACTTTCCTTGTTAAAAGCACATTTATTTACATGAATCTTATTAAATGTCCTCCGGCCCAGTTCTAAAATAACCACTGTCATGATTATATTTCTTTCTTTTTTTTTTTTCATTATACTTTAAGTTCTAGGGTACATGTGCACAACGTGCAGGTTTGTTACATATGTATACATGTGCCATGTTGGTGTGCTGCACCCATTAACTCATCATTTACATTAAGTATATCTCCTAATGCTATCCCTCTCTGGTCCCCCCATCCCATGACAAGCCCTGTTGTGTGATGTTCCCCTTCCTGTGTCCAGGTGTTCTCGTTGTTCAATTCCCACCTATGAGTGAGAATATGCGGTGTTTGGTTTTTTGTCCTTGTGATAGTTCGCTGATAATGATGGTTTCCAGCTTCATCTATGTCCCTACAAAGGACATGAACTCATCTTTTTTTATGGCTGCATAGTATTCCATGGTGTATATGTACCACATTTTCTTAATCCAGTCTATCATTGATGGACACTTGGGATGGTTCCAAGTCTGTGCTATTGTGAATAGTGCCACAATAAACATATGTGTGCATGTGTCTTTATAGCAGCATGATTTATAGTCCTTTGGGTATATACCCAGTAATGGGATGGCTGGGTCAAATGGTATTTGTAGTTCTAGATCTTTGAGGAATCGCTACACTGTCTTCCACAATGGTTGAACTAGTTTACAGTCCCACCAACAGTGTAAAAGTGTTTCTATTTCTCTACATCCTCTCCAGCACCTGTTGTTTCCTGACTTTTTAATGATCTCCAGTCTGGTGTGAGATGGTATCTCATTGTGGTTTTGATTTGCATTTCTCTGATGGCCAGTGATGATGAGCATTTTTTTCATGTGTCTGTTGATTGCATAAATGTCTTCTTTTGAGAAATGTCTGTTCATATCCTTTGCCCACTTTTTGAAGGGGTTGTTTGTTTTTTTCTTGTAGATTTGTTTGAGTTCTCTGTAGATTCTGGATATTAGCCCTTTGTCAGACGAGTAGATTGCAAAAATGTTCTCCCATACTGTAGGTTGCCTGTTCACTCTGATGGTAGTTGCTTTTGCTGTGCAGAAACTCTTTAGTTTAATTAGATCCCATTTGTCAATTTTAGCTTTTGTTGCCATTACTTTTGGTGTTTTAGACATGAAGTTCTTGCCCATGCCTATGTCCTGAATGGTATTGCCTAGGATTTCTTCTAGAGTTTTTATGGTTTTAGGTCTAATATTTAAGTCTTTAATCCATCTTGAATAGATTATATTTCTAATATGCTAAAGAACAACATTTAGTTCCTGTTTTAGAAAGAGAGAATACTGCAGTTTTGAGTTAATTCCATTAGTCTACATTAACAAAATAAAAAGATTATTAAGTATAGTATTTATATATATATTTTAATATATGTTATAATGGCTTCCATAATTTCAGGAAGATATAAACATAATTATAAAGTTAGATTGAGTATTTGTGCTGTTTTACAATACCTATCTTTTCAGAATCATCAAGGTTGTTAATGAATTTTTGAAGTTTAAATAATGAAATACATTTATAGCCATATTCCTTAAAGATCTTTCTAAATCATTGGAACAATAAAAATCAGTTAATTTTGACAAACTTTAAGGAGTATTGATTCTTATGGAAGAAAGAAACATGAATATCTTAAGGGAAACAAACATATTTTTGCATGAAAACTCAGTATCTTAAGGGACAAGAGGAGGACTAATTAATTTGGGGTTTATTATGTACTTAGATGAGATTCTATGCCAACTTATTTACCCAATTTGTTTCACGTAATAGTTGCAAACACCCTACTAGATCAGAATATTTTTTCTGTTTTTCAGATGAAGAAACTGAGGTGCAAATAGATAAGGTTGCTTGTTCAAGGTCCAACAGCTAAAAAGCACTAGAGTTCATGCTTACTTAATCTTAGTTCATTCTGACTCCAATTTCTGTTTTCTTCCTAGTACACTATAGTATATTTCTCACCTTAAAAATTTTGTAGGCATCTGGCAAATTTGGAAGCTGCATCACTTTTTTCACCATATAAAAGTGATAAAAGTTCCTTGGTCAGAAATACAATTTTTTTCATGTAACAGTTCATGTAATTCTAATTATTTCTTTTTCTCATAATTTTCACAAAAAACAAGGCAAATATATCACACAAGGTATTTTATTAAGAACGAGGAAACATTCTAGAAAAGTTAAAAAGTAATCCATTTCACTTCCAAAAAAATACTAGAAAGATGTTAAATACAAATAAAAGGAGAGATACAGTAAAGATAAGCAAAGAAGTCATGAAATTAACAACGATACAAACCACAACTATAAAAATATAAATTATGGATTAATGCAAAGCTAGTTCTTTGAAAATATTATTAAAATTCTAAAACTTTAGTCTAACTGATGATAATAAGGCAAAAGACAGAATTTATTGATACTAGAAATAAGGAATATCAGTTCAGATAATAAAATAAAGGAATGATATATTTTTATATTAATAGATTAGGTAATATAGATGAAATTGTCAGATTATTTGAAAGATACAAAATATCAAAGCTCCCTCAAGACCAACTAGATAAACTAACAGCCCAGTATCTATTCAGAAAGTGGAATGTGTAGATAAAAACCTCTCCACAGGAAAAACTCAAAGTCCAGGTAGCTTTCTTTTAGAAATTTATCTAATATCTAAGGAGGAAATAATATCAATTCTATAGAATATTTCCTAGCAAATATAAGAAAAAAGAATCTTCCCACTCATTTTATGAAGCCAGCATTGCATTGATGCAACAACTAGACAAAACTTAACAGGAAAAAAATATACACCAACCATATTTCTCATCAACATAAATGCAAAATCCCCTAACACAATATTAACAAATTGAATCTGGCAATACAGAAAAAGAATGATATGTCATGATGAAGTGGAATTTACTTCAGGAATGCAAGTTTAGTTTAATACCTAAAAACAATTAATCAAATAACCATATTCAGAGGATAGATTAAAAAAAGAAAAGCCATACTATCATCTCAATAAAGACATTCAACAAAATTTAGCACTTATTCTTGATAAAAACGAAATAGGAGAAACTTTTCTCAACCCGATAAAGTAAAGTTGTAAAAAAATCTTGTGCTAACATCATATGTATGGTGAAAGATTCAATCATTTACTCCTAAATCTGGGAAGGAGGTAGGGAGGTCAACTCACATCACTTCCATTCCAAACTATACTGGAAACCCAAACAAGTACCATAATGCAAGAAAAAGAAATACAAAAGAAAGATATAGATTGGAAAAAATAAATCATTATTTGTTTGCAAATGGCATGACAGACTCTGTAAAATTACAAGGAAGATTATAAAAATGTGAATAAAAATAGGTGAATTTAAGAAGATTGCACAATAGAAGGTGCATACCCAAAAATAAATCTATGTAACAGCAACACACAATTTCAAATAGAGACAGAACATATTAACATTCACAACAGCATCACAATTGCATCAAAAATGTAAAATACTAAGTCATAAATTTAATGAAATACGTATAAACATGTATACTGAAACATGCAAAATGTTACGTAGAGAAATCAATGAAGATTTAAATTAAAGGACTGATACACAATGTTCATGGATCAGAAGACTCAGTATATCTGAGATGTCAACTATCAAGTCAAAGGAATCCAAATCCCCATTAGGCTTTTTGTGTGTGTGATAGAAATTGAGTGGCTGATTCTAAAAACAGAAATTATAATATATATTCAAGTTTTATCTGTAATATATATTTTATATATATATACACATACATATATATATATATAGAACCTTCATCTAGAATATATACCTAACAACACATACATAACTTAACTAGAAATAGATCATGACTCCAAATATAAAATAAAAAGCTATAAAATTATTAAGCTCTAGAAGAAAATGCAGTGGGAAATCTAGTAACTGTGGGTAGGCAAATATGATTTAAATTGGACCCAACACGTAAGAGAAAAAATGGACAAATACAACTT
This sequence comes from Pongo abelii, assembly GCF_028885655.2. Lineage (NCBI taxonomy): Eukaryota > Metazoa > Chordata > Mammalia > Primates > Hominidae > Pongo > Pongo abelii. The sequence goes on from NC_071990.2 coordinate 142,562,437, forward strand.
CATAAAAATTAAAAAGTTTTTTCTTCAAAATATATGTTTAAAAATAAACTGCAAACTCATAGTCTAGAAGATTATCGCAAAACTTGTAAGACAAAAGGTATGTATCCAGAATCTATAAATAAATCTTGTAAATTTACAGGAAACCAAACAACCTCATTGAAAAATAAACAGACAATTTGAACAGAGACTTTACTAAAGAAGATATGCTGATGACCAATGAGCACATAAAAAGACATATAATATCATTAATCACTGGAAAACACAAATTGAAACTATAATGATACACTGTTACACATACTCTTAGAATGGCTAAAATTAGAAAGACTGACAATACCAAGTGTTGGTGAAAAAGTAGAGTAATTTTAACTCATGCACTGTCAGTGAGAATGTAAAATATTACAAACACTTGGTAAAACATTTTGGAAATTTCTTATACAGTTAAAATATATTTTTCATATAACCAGTAGTTTCACTGCCAGGTATTTATTAAAGAGGAATAAAAACAAAAAAAGTCCCCAAATATTTAAGGCTGCTTAATGCATAGTAGCTTCACACTGGAAAGAAACTTAATAGTCGACAATTTATGAAAATTGTGGTATATTTAAACTGTGCTATATCTGTGTTGAGCAACAATACCCAGAATTAAAAATAATTACCTACTGATACATGCAGTGACATGGATTAATAACAGGAGCAATATACTAAAACAAATAAATGATATAGAAAACATGAGATATTTTATGTTTACATTTACATAAATGTCTAGGAAATGCAAAACTAGCAGATCATTTGCTGTCAGAGTCTGGGACGTTAGGAAAGAGAATTGACTGTGAAAGGGCATGAGGTTACTTTTTAGAATGTTGGAGGTGTCTTATGCCATAATTTGATGGTGGTCACATGACTACAAATATATCTCATCAAATTTTACACTTAAAATTTGGGTGGATTTTATGGCATTTATATTATATCCTAATAAAACTTATCTAATATAAAAGTATGTTAGCCAAGGTCACATATTTTGTAAATGGTAGAAGCAGTTCTTAAACCCAGATATGCTGCCTCTGAGTAAACTATGATATATATTTCTGAAAGTTAGTACTACTATCAAATACAAAGGAGTCCACTGAACACGGTGAACATGGGCTCTTCCAGTTGAGAGGAAAAAAGTGAATTGAAAGTATCATTTTTCTCATGATTCTCATTACAATTAATATTGTGCTATAATAATAAAAGAGGTACATACCACATAGATATGATAGGATTTATGTGAATGGGGACATTTATGGGTTAAATTGTGTCCCCCACCAAATTTAAATGTTAAAATCCTAACCTCTAGTGCCTCACAATGTGGACTTATTTGAAAATAAGTCATTGCTGAAGTAATTAGTTAAGATGAGGTCATACTCATGTAAGGTAGGTCCATAATTTCATAGAACTGGTATCCTTAAACAAATGAAACATTTGGAGACAGATCTGCACACAGGGAGGACACCATGTGAAGACGAAGGCAAAGATTAAAGTAATGCAGAGGCCAGGGCATGCAAAAGATTGCCAGTGACCTCCAGAATCTAGGAGAGAAGCATGGAACAGATTCTCCCTCACAAACTTTAGAAGACACCAACCCGGCTAACACCTTGGTTTTGGACTTCTAGTCTCCAAAATTGTGAGACAATAAATTTCTATGTTTAAGACACCGAATTTGTGGCATTTTGTTATAGCAAACCTAGCAGACTAATAGGGATGCATGAAGTTATGCAGTGCATAACCTGCACTGATATAAGTGGTCTCCCAGCAGGTTGCCAAGGCTTAGGTCTAGGTCATATACACGAAACTCAGTAAACCCTTAATGCTTTTTCAAAGTTAATTTATTTTGAAAATGAGAATAAATGTGTAGCTCAGACTATATCTTGAATAATACTTTTGTATTATAAAAACATTGTTCATCTTGAATTGTAGATCTTTCTTAAAGGATGAAATTTATTTTATTCTTTTTTTCCTCCATCACTGACATTATTATGCCTGTGAAAAATAACCAACTCTGATGTCATTTAGCATGATTTTCCGATAGTATCAATTTCAAAAGTTTCAATTTACTCACTAAAAAGTTTTGTTAATCAAGGACATGGTTCATACAATTATGAATATTGGAGTTACTGGGAGAACTCCAGATGTTGTTATCAATTTTTCTAATTCATATTTTTGGCATACAGCTTTAAGATAAAACATTAACGTATCAATAGTAGTTTATTATAATTGTTATTGCTTACTCTTAACTACATACTTAGATGCTTAGTTAGTTAAATTTGTTTATTCAGCCAAGAAATTTCACTACATACAAATCTGATTTTCTCTACTTACATAGAATATATTTGCTTGTGTGTAGATATGAAGCAGCTTTGTTAATTTTGATTTTGACTATTTTTATAAGCATCTGTGTAAATCAGGAGATGAATTGGGTAGGATGTTAATCTGAGTATAACACCAAGTTTGGCGCAAGGGAGCAAAGTAACGGATGAGTGACGATCAAGGTGACTAATGAAAGCTATGGAGAACTAAAAACTCTGGTGGATACAATGGCCCAGCAGAAGTCACTGAAGATTAACAATTAAGTTGCCCAGAGAATCTCTGGTTTGGGTAAGCCAGAAGCATAAAAACAGATCTGATCTGTAGTTTGGGACCTACTCATTCAATGAAGGTGGACAATATTACCATTGCCAATTCTTTCATATATATTTGTTAGTAACCATTTAATTGAACAGATAATATTGTAAACCTGCAAGAAGAAATCTTAGTTTTAAATAGACTAGAATATAAGATGGAAGGTAGAACAAAGATATGGAAACATGCTTTAAAATGCTTTTGTTTATATATGAAAATGACATTACTCCCTTTCAGCCCAAATTAATTTTAGAGGAAATATATATAGCACATCATAATTCCATCTCAAGTCATTTTTTTGTTGTTGGCCATTGGGATAGTGAAACAACTTAGTTACTAGGTAACACAGAATAAGTCTTTGAGATAAAAATAAAGTCAATAGTTCTACTACTAATAAACCTTGGCTTCATTAGTTCTACTCAAACCATAGGTTACAGAATGGAAAAGATACTAGATAACAATTGAAAATGTAATAAGTATTATATCTTACAAGTAAGAATTGTTTTACAGGCTAATTGCTAATTCTATAGCTTTTAATACCCAAGGAACTATAATGAAGATCTTTAAATTGCCATATCCTTAAGCTGAGATTAGAACTGTTCAAAGGAATACTTTCATGTCTATGTCAAGTCCAATTTTCTCCAACATTCTTTATCTCCCTATGTTAGATTCAACTGGTGTATTCCTTTAATCTATACAGACAATGCATTTATAAAACTTACTTGACCTTAAATCATATAGTTCTCAGTTGCAAATGTTAATGCTTCCACATATGTTAAAATCCTCTTCTTATCCAGGCTGTAAGGCTCAAAAGCAGACCCTGTACTACACTTCTTTTGTCTCCTCTGCCAGTTTCAGTTCATTCCCAGGCATATCATAAGTATGCTGCAGTAATATAAATGCAGAAATTGGCACCATATGGGCTGATAAATTCTCACAAATTGAACTTACCCAGGTAAAGTGTTTCCAGGTTAAGAAACAAAACATTACCAGCACCCTCAGAAACATTCTCACAACCCTATCAAGTCGAGACTCAATCCCCAAGGAAAATCAATATCTTAACATCTAATGGGGTTTATTGTGTACTTTTTGGAAATGGAATTATACAAGATAGAGTCTTTAAATTTGACTTATCTCTTTCATTATCATTGTAAGAATTGCCTGTATGTTACGTGTAGTTTTAGACTGCTCTTTCTCATTAATGTATAATACAAAATATTTTAGCTCTTCATTTTACTGTTGATGGGATTTTCATTAATTTCTAGTTGGGGACTATTATACTAAATGTAGAGCTAAAATGTAGTGATTTGTTCATTGCTGTTTGATTACACTGCTCTGAAGTCACTCAGTTCTAAGATCTGAAAAACAAATGACAAATTGGTCATATTACATGCGCCAATATCTATTTTACTTTTAAATAAGCGCTTTTTAATATTGGGAAAGTATATTTTGAAAATATTAAAATGGAGTATGTGGGCTGCTTTCTCAAACAGCCACTTTTATTTAGTCCAAATTTTCAAGTTATCTATTAAAACCTAGTCTTGCATCTTAGATTAAAATATATTGTATTAAAATATAATAAAATATATTAGATTAAAATATATTAAAATGTAATAGATTAAATATATATTAAAATATATATATTCTTGCTAAGAAGCTGCCATGTCATATGGAAATTCATATGTTGAAATTCTATCCTCCAATGTAACAGAATTAAGAGGAGAGAGGTAATTAGACCATGGGAGTAGAACCCTTCACAAATGGCATTATTGGCTTTGTAAAGGAGACCACATTTAGCTAGCTCCTTCTATCATGTGAGGATCAAGCAGCACAAAGTCACCATCTATAAGGAACAGGTCCTCACCAGACACCCATTTGCTGATAAACTGATCTTGGAATTCCCAGCCTCCAGAATTATGAGAAATAAATGTTTATTGTTGATGCAATTTATGGTATTTTTATTATAACAATCTGAACAAACGAACCTAGAGGCATTTGAGGATTAGTATAGATGTTCCCACTTGACAGCATTCAGAAATAAAACAAGCCTACAGAAAGAATAAACCAACATGCGCCCTATCCCATTCCCACACACCACCCAGTCTACTCCCCATAAAAATCTCAGCATGACTATTGTGAAAAAATATGTGTATGTCTACATATACATATAAACAGACATATATGAACATATGTGTGTATGTCTACATTTTTAATAGACCTTTTCTAAAGAAGTTTTAGATTCACGGCAAAAAAGAGCAAGAAGTACAGAGTACCACATATGGCCTGACCCTCCACCCCCATCCATGCCCACTGTCAACATCCCTCACCAGAATGGTAGGTTTATTACAATCAATGAATCTACATTGACAAATTATCTGCCCAAGTCCACAGTTTACATTAGTGGTGTTTACTCTTGGTGTTATAAATTCTATGGGTTTGGACAAATTTATAACTACATATATCTACTTCTACAGTATCACACAAAATAGTTTCACCACCCTACAATTCTCTGTGCTTTACCTGTTTTTCCCTCCCTACCAGCTCCTGACAACCATGGATCTTTTTACCGTCTCCATAGTTTTGCCTTTTCCAGAATGTCACATAGGTAAGATTCTACAGTATGTAGCCTTTTCAGATTGGCTTCTTTGGCTTAGTAATATTCATTCAAGGTTGTTCCATGTCTTTTCATGACTTGATAGCTCATTTGTTTTTAGCACTGAATAATATTCCATGGTCAGAATGTAACACAGTTTAGTTATTTATTCACACGCTGAAGGATTTCTTGTTTGCCTCTGAGAATTTGGAATAATGAAAAAGGTGCCATAAACATCCGTGTGTAGGTTTTTGTATAAACATAATTTTTCAACTACTTTGGATAAATAGCAATGAGCTCAATTGTTGAATCATATGGTTAGAGTATATTTAGATTTTTAAGAAACTGCCAAACTGTCTTGTAAGGTGACTGTACTATTTTGTATTCCCACCAGCAATGAATGAGAATTTCTATTGCTACACATCCTTGTCAGCATTTGATGCTGTCAGTGTTGCAGACTTTGGTCATTGCAATAGATGTGTAGTGGTATCTCATTGTTCTAATTTGGATTTCTCGGATGACGTGTGATCTGGAGTATCTTTTCACATGCTTATTTGCCATCTGTATATCTTCTTTGGTGAGGTATCTGTTAAGGTCGTTAGCTCATTTTAAAATAATTTTTTAAAATTATTATTATTGTTGAATTTTCACGGTTCTTTGTATATTTTGGATAACAGTTCTTTATCAGTTATGTTCATTGTAAATACGTCATCCTAGTCTGTATCGTATCTTCTCATTTCCTGACAATGCCTTTTGCAGAACAGAAGTTTAGAAGCTTGTAATTTTAATGACGTTCAGCTCCTTTATTTTTTCATAAATCGTGCCTTTGGTGTTGTATTTAAGAAATCATAGACATCCCCAAAGTAATCTTGATTTTCTCCTATATTATCTTCTAGGAATTTCACAGTTTTGAATTTTGCATTTAGGTCTGTGATGGTACTGCTAAAGTCAACTACCATTTGAGGTAGGTGCTAAGAAGGGTATAAATTCTGTGTCTAGATACTTTATTTTTCTTCACGTGGATGTCTAGTTGTTTGAAGCATTGTTTGCTGAAAAGACTATTTTTTTCATTGTAGTGCCCTTGCTCCTTTGTAAATATAATCATTCAGTTGATTATATTTGTGTGGATCCATTTCTGGGCTCCCTATTGTGTTTTATTTATCAATTTGTCTACTGTTTGTTTGTTTTTACCAATAACACACTGTCTTGATCACTAGGACAGTGATAAGTAAGACAGTGTCACTCCTCTGACTTTGTTCTTCTCCTTCAATATTGTGTTAATTATTCTGTGTATTTTCCCTCTCCATACAAGCTGTAGAATCAGTTTGTCAATAACCACAAAACAACTTACTGGGATTCTGATTGGGATTATGTTGAATCTATAGGTCAAGTTGGGAAGAACTGACATCTTAACAATATTGAGTTTCTCTATCCATAATCCTGGAATATCTCTCCCTTTATTTAGTTCTTCTTTGACTACTTGCATTGAGGTTTTATAATTTCCTTTACACAGATCTTGTACATACACTGATTTATTTTTGAGTGTTTAACCCGCCTTACATATCTGGAAAAGTCCCACTTAATCCTGGTGCATAATTTTTTTTTTCTGTTGTTAGATTTCATTTGCTAATATTTTGTTGTTGATTTTTATGTCTAAGTTCATGAAAGATATTGGTTTACAGTTTTCTTTTATTGTAATATCTTTACTTGGTCATTTCTTGGGTAACACCATCCTCGTAGAATGTGTCTGAAAGTGTTTACCTTTGCTATATTTTCTGGAGAAGGTTGTAAAGAATTGAAAGCATTTCTTCCTTAAATATTTGATAGACTCACTACCTGGTTCTGGTGTACATCTGGTAGTTTGTGTCTTTCAGGCAAATGTTCCATTTAATATAAACTGTTAAACTTGCGGATATAGCTCTATTCGTCGTAGCTCTATATTTTTCATAAGATTAGCACAGATGAGCCTTTTAATTTTTTTAATTGACATGGACTCTCTCTCTGTCTCTCCCCTCCTTACTTCTCTTTTGATTTCCACTGCAACTTTATTTTCTTTTTCTGTTGATTCATGTTTTATTTTATCTTCTTTATCTTTCTTTCTCTAGTTTTTCTAAGATTAAATTATTTTTTAGATTTTTAATGTATATTTAATCCTATAAATTTCCTAGTTAGCAATGCTTTCAGTATATTTTCATTTTCAATTAGTTTAATTAAAACCTTCTCTTGAGATTTGTTTAGCCAATTTTTGTAGCAGCTTGTTTTTTAATCTATACGTAATTGCAGATTTCTTCAAGCTATCTGTTTTTTATTTCTAGTTTAATTTTGTTTTTGTCTGAGAATATACTTTATATGATTTGTTTTTATTTTTAATTTGTAAAGTATGTTTCCTGGCTAGAAATGTGATCTATCTTGGTAAATGTTCCATTTGAGCTAGAGAATGTGTATTCTGCTATTGCTGGATGGTGTATTCTATAAATGTCAGTTAAGTCAAGTATATTGATGGTGCTATTCAGGTCAACTTTATTTTTCCTGACATTCTGTCTGCTTGGTAAATAAATTACTGGCAGAGAGATGTTGAAGTTTCCAACTATAATAAAGAATTTGTCTATTTTTCCTTGAAATTCTATTAGTTTTTTTTGCCCATGTATTTTGAGACACTACTGTTAAATTCATATATATTTAGAGCTGTTATGTATTTTTAAAAAACTACAACTTTTATTATTGTGTTACATTCCTGTTTATCCCTGATAATTTTCTTTGTTCCAAAGTTTGTCTTGTCTGAAATTAATACAGCGACTTCAGCTTTTCTTTAGGTAGCATTAATATAGCATATATTTCTCCATCTCTTTTTTTAAACTGTCTTTATATTTAAAATACGTTTCTTGTAGCCAACATATAGTTTGGGTTTTGAAATCAATTCTGACAATCTGTCTTTTAATTGATGTCTTTAGGCCATTCATATTTAATGTGATTACTAACATAGATTGAATAATATCTATCAGGTTCATGTTTTCTATTTATTTAATTTATTTTTTGTTTCTTCTCCCTTTATCCTTATTTTCTACCCTTTCTGACTTAATTTAAGCTTTTATAAGATTCTATTTTATGTCCTTTCTTTGTATGCTTCACCTTTTAAACAGTTTTCAATAATTGTTATGGAATTTACAATATACATTTCCTACTAACCTAACTATACCTTCAAATAATATTATGTACCTTGTTGGGTAAAGTGGCATTGTTCTCATTCATTTCACTTATTCATATGTTATATTCATCAAATATATTATTATTAACATAGCTTTCAACAAACAGATGTCTTTTAAATCAATTACAAATGAGAAAAAGAAAATACTTCATTTTGTCTGTATTTATTTCTTCTCTAAAATTCTCCCTTTAGAGAGAATAAATAATATTCAAATATCTTACCTATATCATTTTCCTTCTGCCTGAAGAACTTGTTTTAGATTCTTGCAGGAGAGTTCCTCCTAATGAAATTCTTCTGTTTTTGTTTGTCTGAGAAAGTATTTATTCTCCACTTTTGACAGATAATTTCGTTGAATATAAAATTCTAAATTGGTGGCTTTTTTCTTCTTTCAATCACATAAATATTTCTCACTCCATTTACTACTGCCTTTCATAGTATCTGATGAGAAGTTCACTGAAATTCCTATCTGTGTTTTTCTATAGGAACTAACGTTGTGCCCCTTCCCACTTTATGACTTCTTCCTTTGGTTTTTGTTTTCTACAGTTTGAATATGATATACCTAGTTCTGGTTTATTCATTTTGTTTTTATTTATTCTGTTTTGTTTTGTTTTCTTTAGGGGGAGTTAGTTACAGTGTTTGGTGTTCTCTGTTCTTTGTATCTTTCGTTAATATTGAAAAATTCTCAGTCATTGTTACTCTATTTCTTCTGCTCTCTTCTATCTCATTTTTCTGGTAATCTCATGTAACGTGTATATTACATCTTTTGAGATTGCCGCACAGCTCTTAGATGTTCTGTCCTGCTTTTGCCTTCTTTTTCCTCATTGCATTTCAGTTTGAGAAATTCCTTTTGACCTATGTTCAGGTTCACTGATTCTTTTCTTGGCCACATCAACTCTACTAATGAGCCCGTAAAAGGCACACTTCACTTATGTTAAATTGTTTTTTAACTTCTTGTATTTCTTTTGATTTTTTCTTAGAGTTCCATTCTCTATTCTTGCATTAACCATATGTATTTCATGTTGCCTACTGTTTTTCCCTTAGAGCACTTAACATGTTAATCATGGCTGTTTTAAATTTCAGTAATTACAACATCTGTGTCATACCTGAATCTGATTCTAATCTTTTCATTGTCTCTCCAAACTGCTTTTTCTTGTATTTTGGTGTCTTCTAACTTTTTGTTTAAAGACTAATGTGGTGTCTGTATTAGAAACTGATGTGCCTATGCCTTTAGTGTGAAGATTTATGTTAACGTGCATAGGAGCCAGACTGTATTTAATGTTTGTTGTATCCTTAGGTACCAGGGGTTTCAAATTCCTCTAGTGTACTTATTTTTGTCTCCATGCTTAATTCTTGGCATCCTTATATATTCCTCCTCTCAGAGAATTTGAGTCTTGTAACTCTGTTAGCTATAATGATGCTGAAGTTTTGATTGTATGCTGGTCAAGTATGGAGCATTCAATAATTTTCCAATTAAATCTTAGTTTTTCAGTGTCCTGTGTCTCTGAGATGTGCTTAATTTTTGAATAATGTTTGCATATGCTGTATAGAGATGAATAAGTTTCTTCTTTTTCCATGTAGTTTTTTTTTTAAATTTTATTATTATTATACTTTAAGTTTTAGGGTACATGTGCACAACGTGCAGGTTTGTTACATATGTACACATGTGCCATGTTGATGTCCTGCATCCATTAACTCTTCATTTAGCATTAGGTATATCTCCTAATGCTATCTCTCCCCCCTCCCCCGACCCCACAACAGTCCTGGGAGTGTGATGTTCCCCTTCCTGTGTCCATGTGTTCTCATTGTTCAGTTCCCACCTATGAGTGAGAACATGCGGTGTTTGGTTTTTTGTCCTTGTGATAGTTTACTGAGAATGATGGTTTCCAGTTTCATCCATGTCCCTACAAACGACATGAACTCATCATTTTTATGGCTGCACAGTATTCCATGGTGTATATATAGTTTTTTAGTACCATTGACTGAAAAATATCCTTTTTCCCTTGAATTTCCTTGCCGATTTTGGCAAAACTGAATTTACCTTATATGTGTGGGTGTATTTCATTTCTTTCAAATTTTTCATTGATTTATGCCTATATTTATGGCAGTACCATGCTGACTTAATTAGTGAGGATTTATAATGTCTTAAAATCACATAGTACACTGAAAGCTCAACAACAAACCTTCACATGTACTCCCTGAATCTAAAACAAAAGTTGAAAAAACAAAACAAAAAACAAAACAGGTAGTACATGTTATCTGATTTTGTTTGTTTTCTTGTTAAAATATGTTATGATTTCTACATAAATTTCTAAATTATTTGTAATTCTTAAAACGCTTAGTGGGATTTTTATTAGGATCATATTAAATTTGTACACCAACTTGGGGAGAACATCTTAGCTGTATTAGTTTTCAGTGGTATATCTATGTTTTGGTGTATCAATTTTTTTAGACCTTATTTTCTCTCAGTGATATCTGGTAATTTTCATTGTATAGATATTTATATATTTTAACGAAGTTTTTCTAAGCATTTGTTTTGATGTATTGTGAATGAAATTGTTTTTAAACCTTATTATCAGGAAGTATGTTACAAGTATATAAAAATACAATTTATTTTTATATAACAAACCTACATCCTGAGAGCAGTGACCTTGCCAAATTCACTTCTAATAAATTTTAGTTGGTTCTTTAGGATTGTCCTCATAGGTAACAACCATGTGATTTCCAAATAAAGGGATCTTTGAGACATTGGACATTACAACATACTAATTATTGGAGTCAATGTCGAAGAAAGAAAATGATCTAAAATCCATGAAATCCACATCACACCTGTCTTCTGCCTCTCAAGGAATCAAAAGAGATATTTAGCCTATGATTTTGTACCCAGTCTTACTGCCCTCTCTCACACAAATCTTGTTGAAAACATCATCTAAAAAATGTTTTATTTAATGAAAAGATCCAAGTTCTAATTTTGTTATCTCAAATCAGCAGTATTTCTCTTGTTTTCTCGAATGTTTGTTGTTTCAGCATATTATATTAATATATCAATTCATTATTTGGACAATTTTAGTGATGAGAGCATGTGGCTTCCCAGTGGAGCTCTCTATTGAGGTAGTCTTACTCTTGAAGACCAGGGGAACTAACTAGTGGGCAAACTTAAAATCCAGTTTTTAATTGCCTATAAATAGAAATTTTGGCCATTGAAAAATATATTTGTTGTTCCTATTGAAACATATATAATAATCCCTTATTTGTTTACTTTTGCATACCTTAGCATACATACTATTATTGTGTACACATTTCTCAAAAAGAGTATCCCATCGGAAAATTCAGGCATGGTCTTTTTAAAAAGTAGGATTTTCTAAGTGACAATAACATTTAGAAATTTTAAAATCCCTTGGGATATACTTTTGTATATCATTATGGATTTCATTATGAGTTATAAAAATCCAAAATTCTAGAGAGATTTAATGTGTTCAGGAGTTTAAATTTCTTTTATTGCAGATAGTTACATTTGCATAAAAGTTAAGTAAAGCAATTTCAGTTCTGTTGAACAAAGGGAGGAAAAATCCATGGTGAATAACCTGTGATGATAGTCTTTTCTACAATTTTGACTTTATCTTTGCTCCTCAGGAAAAGGAGCTTAACAGCTTTTTGTCATAACAGAAATCAAACACTAAGCACTTCTTTTCATATATAGCAAATGATAAAGGAAAGCCCATAGAAGATTTAGCTGTAAGAAGACTGATACCTGTTCACTTAGTGTTGTTTTGGGTATATTATTCTATTTTGCTAAGATTAATCTCCCAACCTGTGTAACCATTGTGCCGACTATTTATTTGATAAAAGATGGTATAGTTTGTGAACCTGAATTTATTCTTCCTTTTTTATATCCTTATTACGGTCAACATATTAAATAATACAAATGTGTACATGAATATATATTCAACATTCTAGTGGGAATTATACATAAATAAGAGAAAAACATATTTGCCTTGGGAAGGAGACAAGATTTTAGGTGGCAAAAGATATTGAATGTTTATGCTGGATATGGTTCTAATAATCAACTTGTCCCTTCGATTCTCCAGTCTTTTTACCTCTATTGAGAGTTGTGTTTATGTCTCCTTGACAGACAACACAATGTAGGGGAATTAAGTGAAAGGAATCAAGTTCTTTCTGATATCTAAATAATATCCTATTCTCTTAAACATACCAGAATATCACTAGTGAATATGTTACCATACTTTCCCACCAGTAAAACACCTGTGTCATCAACTAGAATCCCAGGAGAGAAAAAGGTGCTATACACTGCATTTTAGTATATTTTACAACCTGTTTCTAATCTGCCATAAAATGTGTGACCATGTGTTTTCATCTTTTAAAACAATTTAAACATTAATTTGTGCAGTAGCAATAGAAAAAAAATAAGACAATTTCAACAGACTGATTGTGTAGGTCTAATTACCAAAGCATTACAAATCCTGTGAAAATGCATACTGGTCTTATTTATGAAACAAAGGGCTCATATTCTCAGAGGGCTTTCTAGTGATTAGTACCTCTCCTCAGTCTCTATTTTGAGAAAAAAAAAACAAACAAAAAAGGCAGACTGAGGTAAAATCGGTATAATGGGCTTATTTTCACCCATGGTCCTTTCTCTTCCTCACTGTAATCTTGACGAGCCTTTTAGAAACATTTGATCCCAATTTCCTAATAAGCAAGTAGAAAGGCTTAAGCTTGATGTGTCTAACAATAACCCAATGCAAAAATTACATTCCATAGGTTTTATTTTCATTAGATACTGTACCTTCTTTTACAATTTTCATGTCAGTGTTTTCCTAAATATTTAATTTTTTTAGGTTTTTTTCCAAGTAGAATTTATGAAATAAAACGTAATACTTTTTTTCCATATGGAACAGTCAGAGAGAACATAGACACACATTAGACAATAGACATGGGCATGGGAGAAAAGAAAACAACAGTTATTCTTCAACCATAGATTTGCTTGTCATTTCTTTCAAAAATTTTTCTTTCCTTTAGAGAAATCTAATTTTATGCATGAAAGCATATTCCCAATTTCAAGAGAGGATGATGGTATCATAATCTGACCTACCCAAGAATTTACAGTTTCCTCCACATTTCCTCACCTGCTAAGGTAATCAGCATATGTTTCTCTCTACTTCCCAATCAGTTGATTAAATTATTGAACAGTATTTGACCTATATTAGGTAGCATTACATTCATTTGGGATCTTGTAATGTGATTTTGTATAATTATTGTTCATTTCAGCAATTCATTGTCTTTTTTCACAGAATTTGTGTCTATCTTAATTTGCATCTCACTATTTAAGTGAAATTAAAGTCTCTCTAATACATGTCACACTGACTTGAAAATCCATATTCTTTAAATACAAAACACATTTCTCTACTAATGTCTAAACTTATTATTTTCCCCACCATCCTACACTACTTAAAAGGAGCCCAACATGGGCAGGATTAAAATAGTTTTCATTATCATAAAGAAGCCACCACATATAGGAAACCGTCTAAATAGCCCATGAGTAGGGTCTGAAGGTAGAAAAAGGAGATATTGTGCAGGTGAGAAATGCCTAGTTGTGTAGTTGGGTAAACTCTTAGGAAAGTGGTGAGCTGTGGGTCAGCTGCAGGGCATGGCATGGGATTCTGCCTTCCTACTGGGGTCTCTATAAAGTCATGGGCATAACTCAGGGAAGAGGCAGGTCTGAATATTTCTGAGAAACAAGAGCTTCCCTTATTAATCTGGCGAAGCCACAGCTGACCCTCTAGGGGCTTAAAGTTTATTTGCTTCACTTCCAGAGTCTGAAAGTTTATAGAAGCATATCCCTAGAGTTTTACTATCCTCGTCTTCTGCTTTACACATGATATATTAGACATCAGTGTGTTCCTTGTACCACTTTGTCTATAATGTTTCCAGTTTTCTTAGGAAAGTTACACGGGGTTTTGGAAGCTTAGAAAATATAACTTCCCTTCCATGCTTCTGTCCATAGAGGCATAACAAATTTATAAAATATGAAACATGTCATTTCTAAAATATTCCTAACCTGCTTCCTGGTGTCTTTGACTGATGAGACGGTTCAACCGAAGCTGAAAACACTTGACATATTTTTATGCCAAATTTATAATAAAATGATATTTTTCTAAGAATTAATGTATCTCAGCTGGTAGAATTGATTAGTATTCATAAGCATTTTCATTGGCACTGCTAACAAAGATAATTAATATGCTTTCAACAGATGCCACTTGTGATGCCAATGAGTGAATAAGGACTTTCCTTTTTATTCTAGACATACAGAATAAGTGCCAAAAAGTGCTTTTGTACCTTTGTGCCTTTGCTTGCCAAATAGATCAGAACTGTTTTTTTAACTGTCTCCACACCAAATTTAACAAACTTTCAGTAAAAAATTTCTTGTTGGGTAAGGGTGGAGTTCTGATTATGATGTGAGAAAATAATCATGTTGCACAGTTTAAGAAAATACAAATTATTTACACATAGAAAAGTAAAATGCCTTGATGATAAGAAAAACATTGGTTTAAAAAACCCTCAAATTTCTAGCTTCTTTAAAAAGCCATCACTCTGTTTTTAAACACTCAATTCTTAGAGGTATTTATTGGCTCAGAACACTCAATGTACCCTCAGGTAGACAACAACAAAAAATAAATTTAGACACAAAAAGTAGTAGATTTCCATGGTGGTGTTTTCCAATGTATTCTTTTATTTGTGAGCTGCCCCACTTCAATCTGTATCATAATCATAAACCCAATTTCTTATTGGCTTCCTCAATGCCACCCAATCCCATGTTCACTTTGGTGAATGATAGAGTAGTGGGCCCATCACCAAAGGTGGTCTAGGTCCAGTCATTTATGCAGATCCTAGACCCTTGTCATGGTTTACAATTGAGAGGCACATATGTAATTCAACCTGGGATAAAGAAAGCCCCTCCCTGGGATTATCAGATTTAGAATCCAAAACATTGAGCTACTCTGCATTAAGTGAAATTGTGAATGTAAAGTTCTGGAGTTATCTAGAATTCTTGCCAAGTGAACTAGAAAGAGAAAACCGATGCAGCTGATAGTGTCACCTGCAACTAAGAGTACTTATTAATACAACAATTTGCAAAGATTGCTGATAGGAAGAGGCGAGGAAAAGCAAGTCCTAAAATATTTGATTCCAAGTTTTTGATAGTTTGTATAGTTTATTTAAATATCGTACCTCTGACTCATATCTATATTGTATTTTTTCATTTTTTTAATCTTAAGCTTGGTGAAGTTATGCTTCCATCACTTGAAACTAAATTAGCATTGAAAACACAACAAACTGAAAATATTGCTGATAAATATCCCAAGTTACCAAAAGCTTTCCTAGAGTATATTTTTAAGTGTTTTTCAAAATCCTTAAGCCCACCATTATCACCACTCCTTCCTCAACACCCACACATACCAGAACATTTCATCTTTTGGATCATTTTTGTTTTTAATTGATTTGATGGAAGAGATAAGGTGGAGTCAAATTGTACAAAGTCAATTCTGAAGTTTCTTAACCATTATTGAAAACAAATGATACCTTTAAAATAGAATATGGCTAAAGTAACGTGAGGTTCAACTATAACTCTGCTGTAATTGTACAGTGTCTGAAATTTTTAAACTAGTATCATTTAATAACTCATTTGCTGTTATTTATAAATACTTACTAACCATTTATTATGAGTCAAGCACTCTCTTATGTGTTTTGATTATAGAAGTGATTAAAACAATTAAAAAGTTCTTTTTAAATGGAGCTTACATTTTAGCATAATCCTAACTTAAATGGACTTCAAACTACTTTTAATATTTTTAATTAGTACAATAAAGTTTGAAGGAAACAGAATATATAGTTAGTAAATGGCATGAAATTTTATTTCTTTTCATCAGTAGTTTTGTGAATACTTTACCAGATGTCATGGTAGATTTGAAAATACTTTCAAAAAGGTTTCAATCTGTTGAGACTCAAAAATAATTTATAAATTATTTTTTATTAATTATTTAACATTTAAACATTTTCTATTAATTATAATTACTTTCTATGAATCATAGTACAAAACCCAGATCAAGCTAATATCATGACATCATCTTGCATAAAGAAAACAGGACTTTAGTTGATTTCTAATAACATTATCATCCATAAGATAATATGAATATACACAATTAGGCATTTTAATTATTCTAGATACGACATTTTTAAAGTGAGTAGCGTATAGTAAGTTGTGAAAAGTTAGCAGGTACTTATTTTTAATCTTATTTGTATTAATACTTTTTAAAATGAGAAATGTACCTTCAGAATGGCCTTATTGATAAAATTATCCTCCTTTTGACATGTTCTTAATTGGTATTATAGCTAATATCTTAAACTTACCTTGGAAGTACACATACTTTTAATTATCTTTAAATAATGTGGGATCTTGAAAGAAAGAAAATGAAAATAAACCTTTTTTTTTTTTGTGGTGGAGTCTCACTCTGTCACCCAGGCTGGAGATCAGTGGTGAGATCTCGGCTTGCTGCAACCTCTGCCTCCCAGGTTCAAGCTATTCTGCCTCAGCCTCCCAAGTAGCTGGGATTCCAGGTGCCCACTACCATGCCCAGCTAATTTTTGTATTTTTAGTAGAGATGGGTTTTCACCATATTGGCCAGGCTGGTCTTGCCCTCACAGGGCAGAGAGTGTAAAGGCAAAGGATGCTTCCTTCAACCTCTTATAAGGTCACTAATCCCATTCATGAGAGTGGAGCCCTTATAACTTTATCATCTCCTAAAAGTCTCCCCTCTAAATACATCATATTGAAGTTTAAATTTCACCATATGAATTTGTGGAGACACATGCAGGCCACAGAATAGAGTATTTGAAATTATAAAATTCAGACTTTTCTTATCTTTTTTGATCTTTAGGCTGTTTTTTATCCTCAAAATACCATGGTTATATAAACACGGTATTGTATGTGCAATAGACTGTTTGAAGAAAGTTTAAATGTCTTGTGGTTTTATAAAATTTATTGATCAGAGAGGAAAACCAATTATTTTTGATATTGTATTTTTGAAGGTAATGTTATAATAGTTGCTTTGTAGTAGTTTTATTTTTCCAGAACAGCAATGAAAGCTATCTGTTTATAAGCTGGTTACCATACTCCCATTTCTATATTTATATATTGTATTCTACACATTTTAAAAGAAGACATAACTGACTAAAGCACAATTAACTTGGAGAATAGGAGCCTCAGTAGCCATATTTGAGTATTGTCAAAAGATACAGCATCCTATAGATCTTCTTTCTTATGTTTGAAATACCTATGATCACATGTATTCGTTAGTGCTTTTCAAACCTGACTGATATTCACTATTCTAGAAAGATAATATTACCTTTCTTTTGTTTTCTGTTTCTAATTTGAATGTCTACATCATGTTTCTAGAAAGTTTGATTTGGTTGCTCTAGAACATAGCTCACAAATTGGAAAATAATTCATGCTCATTAGGAACACATTGACTTGAATCAACTTGTCAAGTCAGTTTAATGACATCAACTGCTATGATAGTTCCTGCCAGCATGTTTTAAATTGAGAACAAATAATCATACTATGAGGCAACAATCTCTGTTGACTGATCATACATAAACAGAGATTAGTGTTAATATAAAATAAAACTTCAATGTATGCCTTCTGAGACATTGAATAGGTCCAAGGTAATCTTAATGCTGCCTATTAATTAAGAATAAATAGTAAATAGTATAGTATAAGTTTAGAAATGCTGTTTTATTCTCTGTAGTATATCCCTACTTCTTCTGATAATATTCCATTTTGAATAGGAAAAGAATGAAACTAGGTAACTATTCAGAACTTCTGCTCTTCAGATCAACATGAAGTAACAGGGACTGGAATTACCTTCCAACATGAAAAAACTAAGAAAACAGAGAAATTATATGAAACAACCTTTGTCAATACATTGGCTATGAAACAACTAAGAACAATGATCTATGGGAGATATAAGACAAAAGATATAGGCTCTATGACTGTCCCAGCTTACTGCCTGGATAAAATTTTCAAACCCTAGAGCAACGAGGGGGACGCCAGACAGTGCTCTGAAGTCCCCTGGGACAAGAAGACAGAGCTGAGATAAAGAGGAAATCAAGGTGGCTAGAGTTCCCCGAGAACCAGAAAAGAGAGTGCTACATAGGCAGAGCATTTCAGAGATCATGAGTCCTAATTTCGTATTCCACTGAGTACTGATGAGCCAGCTCATGCATATGAAGAAACTACCTGAGTTGGGATAGAGAACCACTCAAAGTAATTACAGGGGAAAAATCCCCAGAACTCATACAAATATGTAGAGATAAAAATTACATTTTCTGCGATTGAAAAAATCACTTATAGAATTACCAAAACATTAATTATTGCTGAATAAAGAGTAGTCAACTTAAAGAGATGGGAAAAAAATCTACTCAAAATGAAACACATTAAAAAAATGACTAAAATATTGACAGAGCAACAGTAAACTATGGGACAACTTCAAGTAATAATTGGAGTATACTCCAAGTACACTCATATTTGGAATCCATGAAAGAGAAGAAATAAATAAATGTTTGAAAAATTAATGGACAAAAATGTTCCAAATTTCATAAAAACTACAATCTCACACATCTAAGAAATTCAATAAATTTTAATCACAAGAAACATGAAGAAAAATACACAAAGTCATATCATAGTCATAACATTCAAATTATAAACTAGTCATCTTGAAAAAAATCTTAAGAACAGCAAAGACACCTTATATACACAGAGAAGCAAAGATAAAGATGACAGCTGATTTGTCATCAGAGAGAATAAAAGTCAGATTTCAGTGATGAAATATCTGCAAGGTGCTAAAAGAAAAAAACAAACATTATTAAACAAAACAAGAATTACTCACCTAATATCACCTAATAATAATAGCTTTCAAAATGAAGGTAAAAGAAACACTAATCAGACAGAAAATCTAAAGAATTGATAGCTATCAGATCTGCACTACAAGAAATATTAAACGAAGACCTTCAAGCATAAGAAAAACGGTACCAGAAAAAATCTGAATTTGTATACAGAAAAGAAGACCACTAGAATTGGTAACTACAGGAATAAATATATAAGCTTTTTCCCTAATATTTGAGATATTTAAAAGATAATTGGCTGTTTAGATGGAAATAAAAACAACATTATATAGGGCTTATCACATATTCTGAAGCAAGATGCAAAACAACAGCACAAAGGCCAAGAAGAGAAAATTGAATTATACTGTTGTGAGATATATTATGCCTGCCACGGAACATAGACTATGATAAATTAAAGACCAATAATATACAAACTAAAGTTTGTTTCAATATAACCATTAATATAAAACAATGAAGTGTTACAACTAATAGATCAGAAACAGAAGAAAAATGGAATCATAATAAGATTAGAAAAGAAGTAGAAAAAAGGAAAAAAGAACAAATACAGATTGAACAAATTGAAAACGAATAGCAAAATGACAGACTTAAATTCAATTATATAAAATAACATTAAATATAGGTGGCATATGCACACAAATTAAAAGGCAGAGAGTGTCAGAATGTGTAACAAAGAAAATCCTAACTATATACTCCCTTCTAGAAATATCCACTTAAAATATAAAGACAAATAGCTTATAAGTGGAAGAATGGGAAAAGATATTTTATGTTAGCAGTAATCAAAAGGAAGCTAGAGTGGCTATATCAAAATTAGACAAATTAGGTTTCGAAATGAAGAAATTATCAGAGATAAGGTCATTTTATAATAATAAAAGTGGTCAATTAGCCTAGAGGGCATAATTTAAATTTTTAACACACATGAGAGAAGTCCAATATACTTAAAGCTAAAAATCGTAGAACTGCAATAAGAAACAGATAAATCCATAATATTGGTTGGAGATGCTATCATCCTGGTCTCAATAATTGAAAGAACAAGTAGACAGAAAATAAGTAAGCATATAGATGATTTGAACAATGCTATTGTGTCCCATCCGGGTCGCCAAAATGTGTCCAAAATTGGTTCCTTCCAGTGGGTTCTTGGTCTCGCTGACTTCAAGAATGAAGCCGCAGACCCTTGCAGTGAGTGTTACAGGTCGTTCTTAAAGATGGTGTGTCCGAAGTTTGTTCCTTCAGATGTTCAGGTGTGTCTGGAGTTTCTTCCTCCAGTTGGTTCGTGGTCTCGCTGACTTCAGGAGTGAAGCTGCAGACCTCCTCAGTGAGTGTTACAGCTCTTAAAAGTGGCATGTCTAGAGTTGTTTGTTCCTCCTGGTGGGTTCGTGGTCTCGCTGACCTCAGGAGTGAAGCCACAGACCTTCACAGTGAGTGTTACAGTTCATAAAGGTAGTGCAGACCCAAAGAGTGTGCAGCAGCAAGATTTATTGTGAAGAGCAAAAGAACAAAGCTTCCACAGCGTGGAAGGGGACCCGAGTGGGTTGCAGCTCCTGGCTCAGCTGGCCAGCTTTTATTCCCTTATTAGGCCCCGCCCATGTCCTGCTGATTGGCCCATCATGCATTTACAAATCTTTAGCTAGACACAGAGCGCTGATTGGTGCGTTTTTACAGAGTTCTCATTGGTGCGTTTACAAACCTTTAGCTAGACACAGAGCGCTGATTGGTGCATTTACAAACCTTTAGCTAGACACAGAGCACTGATTGGTGCATTTACAAATCTTTAGCTAGACACAGAGCACTGATTGGTGTGTTTACAATCCTTTAGCTAGACAGAAAAGTTATCCAAGTCCCCACCCGACCCAGGAGCCCAGCTGGCTTCACCTCTCACTATCAACAACTTGATTTGTTAAAATTTTCAGAACACTCCACCAACAACACCAGAATACATATTAAGTATGGATACACTTTATCAGGAATGGAATTCAGCTTTTTGAAAGTCATTGTTGAGAGAATAGAAAGATGAACTACAGACAAATGAAATATTTGCAAGGCATATATTTGACAA
Source organism: Pongo abelii (assembly GCF_028885655.2). Classification (NCBI taxonomy): domain Eukaryota; kingdom Metazoa; phylum Chordata; class Mammalia; order Primates; family Hominidae; genus Pongo; species Pongo abelii. Next base: position 142,583,920 of record NC_071990.2, read on the forward strand.
AAGACATGTATCCAAAGATATAAAGAACGCTGTAAATTCAACAATTGCTAACAACACAGTAAAACATGGACAAAAGATTTAAACATACGCTTGACCAAAAAAGATAAACAGATAGCAAAAAGCACATGAAAAAATGGTCAACATAAAACCAAATACTTTTCCTTTGCAAGTAAGTGGATGAACAAATTGTGACTTTTCATAAATGGAATAATATTCACTAATAAAATGTAATGAAAAATGAATATCTACATTAACATGGATTAATTTCAGCCTAATTATGTTGATTCAAATAAGCCAGAATATAGTGTATTATTCCATTTATATGTTCAGTAAGTAAAACCCTAACTGGTATATATTTGGTGGTAATATAAAGATCAGTGATAGCATATAGGCTGGGATATCCCTTGGGCATGGAGAGGAATAGGAAGGATGGATTACAATGCAGCACAAGGAAACTTTGAGAGGAGCTAGAAATATTCATCATCTTCATTATGGAAGTGATTTCACTGATGTATATACATAAGTCAAAGCCAAACAGTAGACTTTAAAAATGTATGATTTATTGTGTGTCAATTATACCTAAGCAAAGCTGATTTTAAAAATTGGCTTGGAAAACTCATGACTTAAAATCAGCACAGTAAACAAGAAAATAAATATCTTCTTTTCTCTCTTCTTTCTTGTAAGACTCTTACCCAACAATGAAACAAATCCTGGGACCTTAAGATAGCTCTCAGCACAGTTTTATGCTCAGATCAATTTTGCTCAAACTGCCTTCCAGCTACAAAGGACCTGCTGCTTTGAAAACTTATCTTCCCCAGTCTTTTCTCCTACTGCAAATATCCTCATGAACAAGAAAATTATATTTGGTTGATGAAAGATGTTATCCTTATATCGAATAGGAAGTTTTGGATTTTAAAAGAAACACAATTGTGTGTGTGTATTTGTATGTGTGTATGAGTGTGAATAAACTGTATATTTACTTTGGTTTGTAGTTTATGTGTGCATTTATTTGCTTTTTACGATCACAGTATAGAAAAGGAACTTGTACCTGGCTTTGAAAGAAACATAACTTTTAATGAGAGCTTGACACCCTTAAAATTCTTTGACTGGAAGGCAGCAGCTAAGAGTAAATTTTTTAAACCCATTAGTAATTAGGGTGAATGTCTGTATTGTTATCTCATTCCCTTTGTCACTGTTTCCTGTTACAAAGTACACTTATAGTTAAGGAGCTATCTTTGAAACTTTTGTTTATATAGACACATTCAAAGTAAGTTCGGAAAAATGAATTACCTATCTTTACTTATCTTTGAAATTTTTGTTTATATAGACATATTCAAAGTAAGTCAGCAAAATCAATCGCCAATCAGAAAATACTGCTCATAATCTACCAAAAATGTAAAAACAATCAAACATTGTTTAAATAACTTTTAATTTTAAGCATTTAATTTTATATTGACTTGCAGTTGTAATTTTTTGGCTTAAGAAGACTCCAAATCTTAACAGAAATGAACTGGTTAATGTTACCAATTTAAGACTATCACATTAATGCGTTGATTGCATTAAGAGAAAAATATCACCATTTAATTATTTTTGAATTATATCTAAAAGGTGATTATATAACTGTATGTCCGTTGTGTGATATATGTATGTGCATGCCTATCTATATTTTTCTCTTTTTTTTGAGACAGGTTTCCCTTGGTCACCCAAGCTGGATTCCAGTGGCATGATCATAGCTCACTGCAGCCTTGATGTTCCAGGCTCAAGTGATCCTCCCACCTCAGCCTCCTGAGTAGCTGGGACTACAGGTGTGTATCACCACGCCTGGATAATTTTAGTATTTTTTTTGTAAAGACAGGGTCTCTGTATGTTGCCCAGGCTGGTCTTGAACCCCTGGGCTCGAGTCATCTCCCTGCCTTGGCCTCCCAAAGCATTGGGATTGCAGGCATGAGCTACAGTGCTAGACTCCTTTTTTAAATATTATATTTTCCTGTTATTTTTGTCCATAACTTCACTTTCAAATCACTTTCTAGTTTACCTATAATTGACAGAATAAAATATAGCTTTTTTTTTTTTTGTCTTTTGGGAGAAATTTCCTGTGCTTCTCAGGACTTCCCATATGACAGAAAAGTCCGCTTATTTTGTATATAGAATTTTTAAAATAAGAAAAAAAACAAGCAGTGATAATATTAATACAGTATAGTGACCCTGCTTATGGCTGAATTTTAAAATATGAATTCAGAGAAGTTGTGAAATGAGGTCACTGCCCATGAGCCCAGGGTATTTTATGTGCTCTTTCGGCAGCAGTGGGGAGATTGCTTAGGTAACTTTCCTTCCCAGTGTTCTTGCTTTCTAAGATCCTTATTAAATATGCTATTAAAGCCCTACTTTGTAGCTTTCATTTTTACTGTCTTAATGGTTTCTTTTGTTAAACAGAAGTTCTTGATTTTAATGTGTTCCAATAAATGTGGGTTTCCTTAGAATTGTGACTTTTGCATTCTTCAAGAAAATTATTTTCCTACTCCAAGATATATTCTCATATATTTACAGTGTTTCACAGTTCATTATAATATTTGCTATAGGTTTCCACAGATGCATTTTATCAGATTAAAGAGTTTTCTAGTATTCCTAATTTTCTAATTAGATTATTATAAATGCCTACTTACAAATTGTTGTTGAATTTTATCACCCTTTGATACAATTTAAGATCATTATATAACTTTTAAAAATTTATTTTAATTTGATGAATTACATGTTGGTATTATAATATTAAAGCCAAACTGCAATCATGAAATAAACCAAAATTGGTTATTTAGTATTATATTTTTGTATATTACCAGGTTTTTTTTTTTTTTTTTTTTTTTTTTTTTTTTGCTTAAGAAGATTCTAAAACTTACTAGAAATGACTGGTTAATGTTATCAATTTAAGATAATCACATTTAATGAATTAACTGCGTTAAAAGAAAAATAACCATTTAATTATTTTTGAATTCCATCTAAAAGATGATTATGTAACTTTATGCCTACTGTGTAATATATGTCACTCTATTCTTGTCATATAAAATTCACTTTAACATATATATAGTCGTTATAGTTATTACACAAACTCTATGAGGAAATGTTACTTTTTTTTTTGAGAGGGCGTCTCACTCTGTTGCCCAGTGGCGTGATCTCGGCTCACTGCAAGCTCTGCCTCCCAGGTTCATGCCATTCTCCTGCCTCAGCCTCCCAAGTAGCTGGGACTACAGGCGCCCGCCACCACACCCGGCTAAGTTTTTGTATTTTTAGTACAGACGGGTTTCACCATGTGAGCCAGGATGGTCTGGAGCTCGTGACCTCGTGATCCGCCCACCTCGGCCTCCCAAAGTGCTGGGATTACAGGTGCAAGCCACCGCGCCCAGCAAGAAATGCTACTTTTATACCCATTTTGCAGATGAAGAAAATGAGGAATGGGGAAATTTAAAAACAAGCAAAATATCTTCCAGCTAAAAATAGAGGTTGTTGGATTTTGGACATTTCATTACTAAGTATAAAAGGCTGTGTTTCTAACGGCACTCCACCCCAACCACACATCCCAGAAATGATCTATATTCTTAGCTTGGTGTATCTCTCATGATTCAATCAGGAAACAGAAACCACATCAATTATTTTACAGATATAATTTAATGTAAGTGTTGCTAACTGGACATAAAGCATTAAGTGAACAAGTGAAAGGGATGGAAATGAATGAAACATAAATGCACGGAGAAGAGACCTTCAGAGCTGAAGCTCAGACTTCTGAGAAGAGCTACTCTTCGGCTGGCATAGGGTCTCTAAGCTTAGACAAAGTTCTCTACCAGTCTATGAACCAGATGTCCTAAGTGTTGTGTGCAGGAGGGATCAGGGGAGAAGCCAGCTAGTGCGGCAAAATTCAAAATATGAATTCTCTTGTTCATATTAAATGTAATACAAAGCTTTGGGGGAGGGAGGGTGTTCTGCTTTATCCTGTCATGTTGTGGTTCACCTATTTTCAAAATACAGCTTCAAACTTGCTTGGTGTCATATAAGCAATGTGGTAAAGAGAGAATGGGTGGAGAAGATATACCCACTGTGAGTCCATACCACACACATCAATTCTGCTCATATTTCTTGTGTGAGAAATGTCCCCATAACCCCACCTAGTTGCACAGAGACTGGAAAAATAATTTGCTCAACAAAATAAAAAAGAAAATTGATTTTGTGATTCTTTGAATTTCAATTAATTCTCTGAAACAGCATGTTAGAAAGTGGTAATTACTATTGAAATCAGAAAAAGAAGAGCAGGATGAGGGGAACAGGGCTTGAGGAGGTGATTCTGACACTATACAGACCTCACCGATAAGGGGAAATTTGAAGAGACAGGTGAGGGAAGTAAAGTGATACAGATGTTAGCAATACAGATTTTTTGTTTGTTTATTTGTTTTTTGAGATGGAGTCTTGCTCTGTCACCCAGGCTGGCATGCGGTGATGTAACCTCAGCTCACTGCAACTTCTGCTTTCCAAGTTCAAGCAATTCTCCCACCTCAGACTCCCCAGTAGCTGGGACTACAGGCACGTACTACCACTCCAGGCTAATTTTTGTATTTTTAGTAGAGATGAGGTTTCACCATGTTGGCCAGGAAGGTCTCCAACTCCTGACCTCAGGTGAACTGCCCACCTTGGCCTCCCAAAGTGCTGGAATTACAGGCATGAGCCACTGTACCCAGCTGCGATACAGATATTTATGTGGGAAAAGGGCTTTCTTCCACCAGAGGAAGTTGGCAGTGTAAGATTCTTAGGTACAGAGAGTGACTTGATAATATTTGAGACACAACAAGGAGGTCAAGTGGCTGGAGTAGAGTCATTTAGAGCAGTGAGAGATCAGTCAGAGTGGCAGCATGGGGGCAGATCATGAAAGGGTTTAGCTTTTATTCCAAGATCATCTGTCTTATATTTTCAAAGCATTACTCTGGCTGCTGTATTGAGATAACTAGCAAGAGGTGCAAGGGTCAAATTAGCAAGGCTAGTTAAGGGGTATTGCAGAAATTCACAAGAGAAGGTGGTGGCTCACACCAATTAAAATTGAGTAGATTCTATGCTGAAGGTAGAACCAAAGTTATTTACTCATCATAAATGGGGCACAGAGGAGAGAAGCAAAGGTGACTAAAATTTTAGACTCAGCAATCCAAAAAAATGATGTAAAGATGTGTGTGAGTTAACTTTGTAGAAGAAAATTAAGGGTACCCCGAAAGATCACTATTGTTATTTGTAGTTACTCCCTGTTCCCAACCCCAGCCCAATAAATCATTAATCTACTTCCTGTGTCTGTAACTTTGCCTTTTCTGAAAGTTTTACATAAGTGGAATCATACAACGTGTCCTTTTTATCTAATGTATTTTACTTAACAAGTTTTTGAGATTTTTCTATGCCGTAGCATGTATCAGTAGTACACTTCAGAATTGTATTTTATTGTTTATCCATTTGCTTATCCATTCATCAATTGATGGCTATTTAAAATGTTTCTACCTTTAATTATTATGCATAATGCTACCATAGACATTTGTGTAGAAGTCTTTGGGTGGATATGTTTTCATTTTTCTTCTGTAACATCAGAGTGGAATTACAGGTTGTATGTTAAATTTATGCTTAAGAAATTGCCAAATTGTGTACCAAATTATCTGTAACATTTTACATTACTACTAGTATTCTTTAAGAGTTCTAGTTTCTCCACGTCCTCTCTAACACTGAAATCGTCTTTCTTATTATAGTCTTTCTACTAGATATGAAGTAGAATCTTACTGTGGTTTTTGTTTGTTTCTTTTTTGTTCTTTTTTGGTTTTTTAGAGACAAGGTCTTGCTCTGTCGCCCAGGCTGAAGTGCAGTTCAGCTTACTGAAGCCTTGATCTCCCTGGCTCAAGTAATCCTCTGGAGTAGCTGGGACTACAAGTATGCACCACCAACCCGGCTAATTTTTGAAGTTGTTTTTTTTTTTCTTTGTAGAGACACACCATGTTGTCTAGGCTGGTCTTAAACTCTGGGGCTCAAGTGATCTGCCCTCCTCAGCCTCCCAAAGTGCTGAGATTACAGGCATTAGCAACCACACCCAGCCCTTACTGTGGTTTAAATTTGCATTACCTTAATTACTATGACTTGAGCATCTTTTAATGTATTAGCCCTTTATATATCTTTCATGAAATAACTATTGAAATCTTTTTCTATTTTTAATTGGGTTATTTGCCTTCAGATTATTGATTAGGAAGAATATTTTATGTATTCTGGGGACAAGTCCTTTATAATATGTTTTGTCAATATTTGCTATCATTCTATGGCCTATAATTTCATTTTCCTATTGATGTCCTTTGATGTGCAAGTATTTTTAATTTTGGTGAAGTCCAATTTATCAGCTTTTCCTCTTATGGATTAGGCTTTTGGTACTGCAACTAAGAAATATTTTCCTAACTGGAAGTCACAAAGATTTTCTCTGGTTTTATTCTAAAACTTTCATAGTTTTATGTGTAGGTCTATAATCCATTTTGAATTAACTTTTCTATATGGTGTAAGTTAGGGGTTGAAATTCTCCCTTTTGCAGGTGATTTTCCAGTTGCTTTGCTACCATTTTATGAACATACTATTTTTTCCCCAATAAGTTGTCTTGACATCTCTGTTGAAAATCAATGGACTATAAATGTAAAGGTTTATATCAGGATTCTCAATCTTGTTTCATTGATCTATATCTCACTTGTCATGTGTACCAAGCTATCTTGATTGCTATAGATTTATAGTAAGTTTTGAAATTAAGATGTAGAAGTCAGCCAGAGAACTTTGTTCTTCATTTTCAAGATTGTTTTGGCTACTCTATGCCTGCTAAAGTGAGACAGAGATTATATTGAATCCATAGATACATTTGGGAAGAAGTTGTTATTTTGTGCTGAAAGAGTAATTGTGCCCATTCACTCATGGTTGCTTGTAAATTACTGAGATCTGAGTTAACATATATTAAATTCTTAGAGGGTAAGGCTCATTCCAGAAACTGGATACCAATAGCAGCTGATACTTCCTAGAGTGAAGCATATTGCTTCCTGCTTTACAGAATTTATCAATTTTTCTCTGAGTTGATTCATAACTTCCCTGAAGACTGCATAACCTCCTTCATATGTCCAGAGGGGGACAGCTTGATACTCTCCATCATATTTTGAAATTAAGGTACCATCTCTAACTCTCTGATGATTTTCAAATACTATGTAAAATACTAAGAGGTTTCCTTGAAGCTAAAAGGATTTTATTTTCCTTTTCTTCGTTTTCTGTTTAAAAATCATATAGTCATGTGACTCATAATAAAGTTTTGGTCAATGATTAACTGCATATATGACCATGGTCCAATAAGATTATATGTTTAGATACATGCATACTTAACATTGTGTTACAGTTGCCTACAGTCTTCAGCACAATAAAATGCTATGCAGGCTTACAGCCAGGGAGCAATAGCCTAGGCTACCAAATAGCCTAGGTATGTAGTAGGCTAGATGGTAGGCTATACCACCTAGGTTTTGTCATTATACTCATTGATGTTTATACATTGAATAAATCACCTAAGGATGCATTTATTAGTATGTATCCCTGTCATTAAGTGATGCATGACTGTATTTAAGCAACTAGTTTTTTTAATATGATTGCTTCTTTTTAAATATATCTTCTTCCTAAGCCATGACTATTTTCCATAAGAAACAATCTGTTTACACATTCATTCAGTGAAATCTCTCCTAACTCCAAATAATTTGTATGTTTAATACATAAAAGAATGAATCAACACAAATAATTTTGTTTTTACAGAGTCAAAGATCAAGATGGAAAAAAGACATTATTCATTTTATCTTTCTGTTTAAAGACCAAAACAGTGTAGACAGGTAAGGATTCCTTTAGTTTTGAAAGGCCTCCAGAAAAGAAAATATTATTACTTTGTTAAAAATAACAGAATAAAAAATATTTTTCATTAAAATAGTGTGGGATTTTAACAATTTTATTTCTATATTGAACAATATTTTTAAACTGTATTTAATAGTGTACATGTGGGTCAGCACAAATTTTCTCCCTCCACCTAAAAAAAAAAGAGAAATGGTCAAAATCATATAATTTTTAAAAACCCAACAAAACTATTCATCTGTTCTAAGATCAAAAAGACTTTTACTGGACAGGCAATAGAGAAGCTCTGTTTTCTAACAATTATATTTTTCCAACCATGTGGATGAAGTAATAGGGAAGATGCTGTTTCAATTTCTCCATCTCCTTTGGAAGTGGTTCTTGAGTAGGAAAAAAAAATAAAGGAGTAGTACAGATAATTTACTGACTGGAACTTTCTTCCTGAGGAATATCAGACATTCCCCTCCATCTCCTGAGTGATTTCATATAAATTCAATTTGAGAGTTAATAAAGAAACACAATAGAATGTGGGTTAGCCAGGTTCTTCTAGAAAGTTTTCTCTTCTAGTTGTACTACTTGACAAGTAGTTTAATAAAGTTTATTCCAAACTACAAAATTTTCAATCTCATATCAAAAATTCTTATTTTTAGCTAAATAATTATTTAGATGGTGACTAATCTAATTCAAACTGCTTTTCCTAAGTTAATAATATACGGAGAATAGTAAAAATAATCACTATAACAACAGATTATTTTTATAAGTATATATCTATTTTATAAATATTGGAGGGTTGTGGTTTATAGTCAGAAACGTGACTGAAGATATGATTTTGGTTCATATGATTTGGTTCATGGAGGTGTTGATTTATCCATGCTCTGTGGTCAAAGTCTGGCTTTATTTAGCACATCGAGATGTACCATTTGAAATGCCCGCATCCATTGTAGAACTGAATAGTAGGAGATTCAAGCCTTACTTAGATTCTACATTATATCTTTCATATTTCTTACTAAAAGTTGCTTTCTAGGACATCCAACTATGAATGACCTTTATAATGCGTACTCCAGGAAGGAATAATCTCATAGGCAATGTTTATACAATTTATAGTAATATTTCAACCAACAGACCCCTCTGAGTATGTTGGTATAATTTGGCTATTACAGCTTAGCCAGCTTTTTTCTCTTCAACACTTTATTTGTAAGAACTGTAACTACTGTACTTACAAAAGTCATACCCTTTCTCCCCTCAAAACATGCCCTCTTTATCTATTTTAGGTTTCTTTTCACAAGAAAGCAAGAAACTGTAAATTGCAAAACAGTATCTCTTCTCCTTAGAAGAGTTAGGTCCTGGGCAAAAATAAATAAACAAACTAATAAAATTCTCAAATTTAAAACATTTTAATACCTGCTCGACAGTATTGGGAAATTTTCTTAATCTAAAAAAAAAGAAAAAACACAAGAAATTCAAGTTGGAATAAGTGTGAAGAAAAGTTACAAACTCTGCTCTGTATCATTATAAGCAATATTAACTTTGTTATTGGATAAAGGATTTTGCCAAATTAGAAGGAAATTTAAAAATATTTTGTCCTTCAATTTTGGCACGTCTCTGAAAATAAAGTCATATTTTGAACAACAATCATCTTGGCCAACTATTACTAATAGAGGGAGTATTCACAATGGGAAAATGTACAGGCTTGATTGAGATTCAGATTATTGTGGGGAAAGTGAAGAAAACCTAATATGACATTACATGACTTTGGTACCAAAATCTTATCCTTCCATCTAAACTTTTGAAATTTAGTGAGATTTAATAATACAATCACCATAGCTAATCAAGATCAATGATTAGTTAGATGATCAAGATCATCTAGGGCATTGTAGCTCTAGACTAAATTACTTAGGTTTGGGAAAACATAATGCAGGGGGAAGCAGATAGGGCTAGTTCAAACCCTATGCATAGAGTTGGGTTTCTAATAGGTGGTGGAGACTGAAAGATGAGAGGAGTTAAATTAGTCATTTGAGGTACTTTGGTGGAGAAGGAATTCAGAGTGGAGGAACCAGATTCAGATTGAGAATATTTACATAAATTGAACTCATTGTAAAAAGTTGGACTTTATAAAGATATCTCCTTTTGATCTAGAAAATGTGACATTTTACATGTGTATTTAAGTTTGTCTCCATGTGTTTTAGTCAGTTTAGGCTGCTATAACAAAATACCGTAGACGGGGTGGCTTATAAAAAACAAAAATTTATTTCTCACAGTTCTGAAGGCTAGATGTCAGAAATCAAGGTGTCAGTATGGTTAAGTTCTGGTAAAGGCTGTCTTCCAGATTCCAGACTGCTATCTTGTTATATCTTCACAAGACAGAAAAAGAGTAAGAAGGCTCATTGAGGTCTCTTTGAGAAGGTCACTAATCTCATTCATGAGGGCTCCGCCCTCATGACCTAATTAGCTCCCAAAGGCCTCATGCCCTCCTACTGTAACCTTGAGTGTTAGGATTTCAACATATGAATTTTGAGGGACACAAACTTTCAGACCATAACATCCTGTTTTAGTCCCACAGTATACAGTAAAGAATATCATATATGCTATTATCGTCTTGTGTTCTGGTCTTTATTAAATTTAAATAATTGAGATGAGTAACCTGACCCATCTTCTTCTGATGGCATCTGTGGAAAGGGAGCATTTCCTTTCAGGTGACATATCTAGAAGTTCTAGGTAGTGATTAGAGCAAAATGAGTAGAGATCCTTAGGAGACCTGGCAGAAATGATGATTTAGTAGTCATTACATTTGATATTCTTGTATGTCATTGGGGTGTGTATGAAAAGAATAAAGCATGTGCTCAGATCTAGGTTGAAAGCAAGTTTCTTATACAGTGTTTAAAATCCTGTGCTTTAAGTAAAATTACTTCCATTTTATATCTAAGCAAATGAGTTTCACCAAACTTAAGAAACTGACAAGATACAACTATAAAAGTTGCTGTCAGAACTCAAAACCTCTTTGAGTATTAACTTTGTTCTCAAAGCTATATTTTCATAACTGTAATAATGGCCATTTGTCTTTAGAGGCTGAATTCACTTTATATATTTTTGCTTAGTTTGTTAATTTTGTTAAAATGAAAGTAAAACCATGTTATTAAACAGAATATTTTAAAATTTAAGAAAACATAGAATGTAGTAACACCGAGACTGGTGGATATTACACTTCTATACCTGGGGATAAAATTTCAGTCATTTTGGTAGATGCAGGGATCTGCTAACCAGATAATCTGTAAAGAAGGACCTGCTGCCCCAGCTGCTGGGAGTGCTGTCAGGCTTTGGCTATTAGCACCTTGAAGAATTGTCTCAGCTTCGTAAAGCTTCCTTGCCCACATCCATGGCCTTCTGAGGAAGCTCACTTCTGGTGACCAATTCAGGTGTAGGTTTGGAGGCCCAGTTACTTGGTTTGACCCGGGACAACCCTGAAGGCCACTTTAGGTTCTGTTCTTCTCATGGAGTTGACAGAGGCTTTCAGACAACATTACAAACTAACTTCTCTCTCTTCTCAATCCCGCTTCTTCTTCTTTCATAGCAAAGGTGTTGATCTTAATGGCCTCCCTCAAAAATATCCTGAACACTAAATTTGGCTTCCAGACTGTTTCCTGGGTTTTCCAAACAGTGAAAGTTTTTGATTGGAGTATCCCCGGAAAGCAGGTGAAAAGATGTTGTCTTGGAGCTGGATCAGCAGGACCTTGGCTGGCAATGAGGAACTCATTATGGTGGTAGGTCAAGAACAGTTACCCTTGGCATAAAGTATTTCTACAATTGTTCAAATTTTAATGGTTAATTAGGATTATATAATGGTGGAAAATAGCTATCTCACTAGATAATTCGCATATTTGAAAAACATAGAGAAAATAGAAATTATAAGAACAATGGAACTTGTTGGCTCTTGCCAATATTGCTAAACTAAACTGGAGATCTAGAAAAAATAATGAAATTCCGAGATGAGTCAGAGGCAGTTGACATTCAGCATGTAATATATTTCCCTTGCTTGAAAACACCTGGGGACCTCTATGTATGCATCTACATATGAATCTCTCCGAATCTGTCTCCACTTTCTCTCTTGGTTGCTAAATCTATACTTAGGGTTAAATTGTAGCAAAACTCAGCTGGAGATATTCAGGGCCTGAGAAGAAAGGAAAGGGAATATACCACTAAGGAGCTGCTTGACATAAAAGCACGCCCCAGCAGTAGTTGAGGGAAAATATATGCGACTGCCTTCTAAAAGGATTTGAAAAAGAGAGACAACAACATGAATTTGGAAAGGGCATGTTTACTGATTCAGATTCATTCTTTTGAGATTCAGGATTCATCACCTAAAAACAACTCACCCCCAGAAAAAAAGTAAACTTATTATTAGTAGGTCTGATAAATATGTAAAAATGATGATTTATGCTCAATGAAGGCATATTGCTTCCAATGTCATGTTAGTTGATGAAAGAAGGGATTAAAAGACTCAGAAGAGTTATTATGCAAGAGGTATATACTGTAAGGCTGGAACCATCAGATGTTCTATGTGAAGGCCTAGTGGTACATCATATAATGAGATCACATAAAATACACTGGTGAGAAGAAGCACTACCCCTAGAATTTCATCATTCCTAAGGTGAATTCCTTCAGTAGGTTGATGTTGATAGTAAGAGAGACTGTTACAGACCTAGCCTTGTAGTTTACAATGGGGATAATAGGCTCATAAAATAAGAAAGGCAAGGTGGTAACACTTAATTGTCAGAAGCTAGAAGATATACAGAAGCAAAGTTAGTGTGGCAGCCAGGGGAGACTGACCTACAGGTATTTATGAAAATACATTTATGAGGATGGTTGATAGAATACAGGATCCCTGTGGGTAAATTAGATTGACAGCCAATAAGCACCCTTCTCAACATATACTAATAAATAGATCATGACTGGATGATCAGGAGACCAATGGCTGTTGCCTCAATAAAATAGTCAGGATCTCTTGTCTTATGTCTGGATATTAGCCAATTTTTGAACTTGGAACATATTGATTTCATCAGAGTCCAGGTCCCCAAAAGGGAGGACCCTATAACACCCTGCCATTTGTACATGGTCATAGTACCTGGAGTCCTTTGCCAAAACATGGCCATTTACTTAGATGACTGAACATTGGGGAAGGGGAAATATCCAAACAGTTAAAGGACTGTTGAACCCAGAGCTGAGGATGGTACACAGTTGACTATGGTACACAGTTGACAAAGGTACATGGAAATGAAGAGCTTCATTGTGTTCCCTCCGTTAGTTTAGGACGCTAAGCAATAAATGGAGTCCTGGCTAAGGTCCAGATCATAGTGAGTTTGCTATGCCCACAGAGCCAGTCAGTAGTTGTCACTGTAGCTCCAGAATTTATAATCAAAATATGCATACTTGGTAGTTAGTATGAGCCCCATATTAATTTATGACTTGTGAGTAAAGAGAAGTTGAAGTTTCTGAAATTACTCCTGACACATACACACATAACCAAGTGAGTAAATCAAAAACAATATTATATCCACTATCACATCAAGAAGCTATAGTCTTATGAAAACTACAAAGGCATAGATGGAGTACCAGTTTGTTGGAAATACCTTACAATAATGAGACACTGTCTTCTAAGACATAATATATACCTAAATCAAAGATATTGATGTGGTTATTTTCTCATAAGTAAAATATACAGATTTGGGAATTAAGGGTTGGAAATAGGAGTAGCCTATTGCCATCATTCCAGTGCCTTACCTCTAGACCATTTTCTCCCTGTCTCCACAATTCTATGTTCAGCATGATTAAAGTTCCTAGTTCCCTGTGGGGGAACACTTCTACCAGGGAACACAAAAAAGTCCCATTGAATTTTACACCTTGGCTATTGCCTGGAAGCTTTGGGTTTCTCCTGCTGAAGGATCAAATGTAAGTTAAGGAATAACCATTTTGGCAGTGGTAATTGACTTTTATCATCATAAGAATGTTGTAGCACTGTTACACAATGGTGCAGGCAGGAATATGTTTGGCACACAGATCATCCATGCCACTAAAACCAATAGAACTATTACCTGAGGATGAAAGGACTCTAGAATGAATAAAGGAGAAGAGAGATAATAAGTATTAGTTGTATCAAAATCACTTGTAGGAAGGAAGGCCATAATTTGTCCCATTTATCTTTCCATTCTAGGTTTTCCCCAGACTGAACACATGAACTACAGGAAAAGCTGTCCACCAAACATCTGTGAAAAAATGAATCTGATTGCGATACAAGGGATGAACTATGGTAGATCCAAATGCATCCCCCATACACATCCCCAGGTAAGCACTTATGGCGCCATCTGTTGGGAGGGCTCTCAATAGACAGCCTTCATCTCTGAGTTCCTCAGGGATTTCCACAACTGCAGAGATCTGTCTTGCCTAAGTCATGCCCTTCTAGGGGAAGCCTATATCTAATGCCTGTTTCAGGTAAGGGTTATTCAAAGATCTAGTTATTTGCTCTCAGTGTAAGACCATTCTGTGGGATCCCTTACTTCCAGAGCTCTCCATGAATTTGGCTGAAGCCCTCAGGCCTGTTCTGTAGTGCAACCTTATCTCTCTTTCCAACCATGCTTCCTCCCTTTCTTTGCATAGGTTTTGATGTCATGGCTATTCCTTAATATTCATTCTGAACATTGCATTTTGTTTCAGGGTCTGCTTCCTGGAAAGCCCAACCTGTGACTGTCATTTAAAAAATGTTCTTTATTTTTTGTCCAGTTACATTTTTTTAAATTTACAAAAAAAAAAAAAAAATCTAAAATCAAATTAACATCCCAGATTCGGTGAATATTTGTGTTGTTTGAACAGGTATTTTCAGATGCCTACTCTGTGCCAGAAAAAAGTGAACTCTGCAGGGAAGATGACAGACAACATCTTTTCCTTTGCTTAGCCTAGAGTCTAGTGGAATATAAATAAACTAAACAGTAATCACACAAATAATTATAATTATTGTAAAAGTGAAAGAGGAAAAACTGTAGAATATCTCTCTATTAGTTCAAAATGAGTTAAGGTTAGATTCTTAAAACAGTAACATTATTAAAAAGAATAATTACTGGAAGGAAAAAAAGTAATGGAGGGACAGAGTCAACAAACACAGAACATAGACAAAGTCTGATAAAAACAGCAACAGTAATTACAGCCACAATCAACAACAAATTTATGATATCACCAAAGGAGGAGACAGTCTTTTAAAAGCTGTCTTCCATCTGTTCCTACCATAAAGTAGAGCTTAGCTCAAGAGAAATAAAAAAGATTCCAATTCAGTTCACTTATGAAAACTTCCAAGCAATGTTGATTTGTCATGCTGCAAACATAAAAGTAAACATTCCTTTGTAACTTTTTTTTTCTCGCTCCATTCTTATTGATTTCTACTGAGAGCATTTTTCTTGCACATTCTGAGGCTCATTTTTGTAGTTTTATGTTCAATCCCTGGTTACCCACATGAAGGCAATACCTTTTTATGCCAGTGAAAATATCAACTACATCATTTGTGGTGCTTTGCATGGACTACATTTGGAAAGTGAGAGGAAAATGTGCCAGAGAAGATAAAACGCAAATAAAGCAAATCTGCGGAAACAAAACATTTGCATAAAAGATCCCTTCATTTTATCTGTCACATAAAAAGTAGCTATGTATGAACAAATGATATAAAAATGAAAAAAAGATATAAAAGTGAAAAAAGAAAAACAACGTTTTCATCAAATTTAGTTATTTTTCCATTTAATTTAAAAGGATATTAATTTTTGGTAGAATGTCAGGATTCTCCATGACCACTCAACCGAGTTGAAAAAAAAAAGGTAAATAGCAAATGGACAACAAAAATATGTTCAATTTATATTAAATATAATAAAGAATTTATACTATTCTTACATTAAATAAAACAAGAATATTTTAAAATTTTCAAATATTTGGAGAAATTTTAATATACCAAAATAAGGCATTTGTACTTTGAGTTATTCAGTGTCAACATTTCTAACAAATCAAAATTTTATGTGTTGAATATCTCTTGGGTACCATTTAAAAATACTGATGCCAAAGATATGAGTGTTGCCATTGTAAAGGAAATTCAAAGCACTCAATGAATTGTAGGGAACGCTTTGAATTTTAGATTGACACTCGACAATTTCATGACTCCTGTTTTTTTCCATTGTTCCTGTCAATGTAATTATCTTACTATTATATTTAGTCCAAGTCTCCTGTCAAAACTAGCCCTATAAAATTTCTACTGGCAAGTCTGAGTCTACTTGCTTTCTGTCCAGCCCAATTTGCTTTTTTTTCCCCCCAGCAATTGCTTTAAATATTCTAGCCAACTGTAATAAGCTGTTCTTTTTCTTTGCAGGCTGCTACAAGCTATTCTTATTTACAGTACCCATTCTTGAAAACTACTCAGTGGTTTTGGGATCCTGCTTTGGTTTTAACAAGACTCTATGTTTCTGTTTCTCATTATTGCATTTTCATGTCTAGATTACTCAAGGGTTTAAACTGAATTATTCCTTCAATTTCAAAGACCAGTTTCTTTAAAAAAAATTGTGAGCTTAGGGGCAAAGAAAGGCTTTTATAAAAAATGATTTGGGAGAAGTGAGAGAGATAAATTTTTATTTTATACATTTTATAATAAAGTATACATATATTGACCATTATAATATTAGCATTATAAAACTAATACATTATAATATTAGTGTCATAATATGAATATATTATGATTAGTACAATAATGTAGATTTATAAAATTTAAGGTAGAGACTCCAGACAAGAAATGCTTATTAGCTTTGTTTGTAGAATTTATAAAGAACTGAATCGTTTATGGAAAGAACTGAGGCCAGTGGCAGTGGCTCACACCTGTAATCCTAGCACTTTGCAAGGCCAAAGCAGGTAGATCATGAGGTTAGGAGTTTGAGACCAGCCTGGCAAACATAGTGAAACCTCATCTCTACTAAAAATACAAAAAATTAGCTGGGCGTGCTGGTGGGCACCTGTAATCCCAGCTACTTGGGAGGCTGAGGCAGGAGAATCGCTCCAGGAGGCAGAGGTTGTGGTGAGCTGAGGTGGTGCCACTGCACTTCAGTCTGGGTGACAGGGTGAGACTCTGTCTCAAAAAAAAAAAAAAAAAAAAGAAAAAAATTAATTAAATAAATAAACAGAGAAATCAGAAACAGGTCATTCAGCAGGATCTTTAGGTTATTTATTATTATTATTAATAATTATTATTACTATTTTAGAGACAGACCCTCACTATGTTGCTCAGACTGGACTCAAACTCCTGGACTGAAGCCATTCTCCCTCTCTGCCTCCCAGGTAGCTGGGATTACAGGTCGCTGTGAGCTGAGATTGCGCCACTGCACTCAAGCCTGGGAGACAGAGCAAGATTCCGTTTCAAAAAAAAAAAAGAGAAAGCTCTGAATAATTACCTTTTAGTAATCATCTCATAATTTTTGAGATAAACTTTTTAAAAGATAATGTGTTTTTTAAATGAATATCTGTTTATAAAAATCAATTATAGTCAATTTATTTCCTGAAATACCTGGAAGAATAATTTATACTCTTGTAAATTAGAAATTTCCTCAACATAGTGTAATGGAATCTTATTTAGAAAGTAAAATCAAGTAAGCGTGTTTAACATCAGTTTTGTTCAGAATAAAAATATTTGGAAGGAGCATAAATAATAGGTAAGAACAAAAAGAAATTAGATGTATTTCACTAGGGCTGGCATTTCATGAAATAATATTATACAAATTATAAATTCTGATAGCATTAACCTCATCAGTAATATTATAATATGAAGAATATCAATCAGGAGATTGTATAAAATTTAAATAGAAATTAAATCAAAATTAAAGGAAGAAATATCCTATGAAAATCTTTGCAAAGAACATGATTTTTACTATTGGATAACTTTCTAGCTTCTCTGCTCTTTTTCTCTTCTCTTACAGCAGAATACTGTCAAATCTAAAGAAATAGTACCTAAAATAGCAAAACAGATCCATGTTTCATATATTATATCACACCCAAAATCACATGGCACAGTTTTACAAGCAGAGATAGGTTTTATTGGGTGGTAAAAATCTCATCTGTAGTTTTTAAAGCTACCTACAATATTTGGTAGTTGGCAGTTCTGATATTTTGCAGCAAAAACAATCAATATATATGAAACAGTTACAAGAAATATCAAATATTTACAAAATATTCACCAAAGCTGAAAATAATTATCCCTTCTCTCAAGGCCACAACCTATAATAATTTTCATAGCATCCAGTTATCATTTGTCCTACAGTGGGTTGTTTGTTACCTTTGCACAATGTATTAGTCCGTTTTCACACTGCTATGAAGAAATACCTGAGAGTTGGTAATTTATAAAGAAAAGAGGTTTAATTGACTCACAGTTTTGCATGGCTGGGAGGGCCCCAGGAAACTTACAATCATGGTGGAAGGTGAAAGGGAAGAAAGGTGTCTTCACAGGGCAGCTGAAAGGAAAAGTGCTCAGCAAAAGGGGAAAAACCCGTGATAAAATCATAGTATCTCATGAGAAGCCACTCACCCTCATAAGAACAGTACAGGCCAGGTGCGGTGGCTCATGCCTGTAATCCCAGCACTTTGGGAGGCCGAAGCAGGCGGATCACGAGGTCATGAGTTTGAGACCAGTCTGGCAAACATAGTGAAACCCCATCTCCACTAAAAACACACACAAAAAAATGCTGGATGTCGTGGCAAGTGCCTGTAATCTCAGCTACTTGGGAGGCTGAGGCAGGAGAATCACTTGAACCCTGGAGGCAGAGGTTGCAGTGAGCCGAGATCATGCCACTGCACTGCAGCCTGGTCAGGCAATAGTGCAAGACTCCATCTCAAAAAAAAAAAAAAAAAAAGAAAGAAAGAAAAAGAAAAGCATAGGGGTAACCACTCCCATGATTCAATTACCGCCCACCAGGTCCCTCCCATGTCACATGGGGATTATGGGAACCACAATTCAAGACGATATTTGGGTGGTACACAGCCAAACCATATCACACATAAACATATTTTATACTCCTATCTAAATTGAGACGAGATTACCTTGTACTACTTTATACTTCTCTTAGCTGCTATTTCTCTATTCACTGTATATACATATTTGTTTCACTAATTCATCTGTATTTAGTTTTCTCAGGGAAGCTCAGAAAAGATGAGATTTTTCTACTAAATAGTTTGTAAACCAGTGGAAAGAAGTTAGATTGAAAGACTTAAGATCAAGAAACACTTCCTGGCCAGGCATGGTGGCTCACGCCTGTAATCCTAACATTCTGGGAGGCCGAGGCAGAAAGATTGCTTGAGCCCAGGGGCTCGAGACCAGCTAGGGCAACTAACAAGACCCTGCCTGTATAAAATAATAAAATAACAAATAAATAAATAAATAATAAAAACAAGAAATATTCAGTAACAATAAATATTCAGGAAGGGAGAAGAAGAAAAAACGAGAAAAATCAGAAGAAAATCTAAGACAGGGAGTTTTAAAGAGGACGAATACAGAACGACTGGCCTATTATTTTTTGCTTTAAGTACTTCAGATGTTTGGTTAAATAAATAAATAAATCCAGTAAGCAAAATAATTTTTATAAAATGCAACATCAACCTTTTGTGCCTAGTTTAAAACTTTTAGTTTTTTTTTTTTTTTGAATCTTTCCTGTTGCTAGAATGCCTCATTTCTATATTTGAGTGTTTGATGCATAGCATGGGACTTATTTAAGAATGGTTTGAATACTCTCTTCTTTAGAGAATAGAGTGAAAGCTATTTTTAGTAAAATACACAAATGGAAGAGAGTAGAAACAACTAAGTGTAGGAGATCATGGAGTCAAAAGACATTCATAATTTCTGTTTTCAGCTTCTTTCTTTCTTTCTAGATCTATTATAATGGCTAATGTTGATTGAGTACTTAGTGCTAGGCAGTGTTATATTCATATGACATTTATCACCCCACTTAATCTTCTCAGTCCTTCTGTGAGTTAGATGTTGTTGTTATGCTTATTTTATAAATGAAGGAATAATTGCAGAAATGTTCAGCGTCTTGCCTCTTGCCCAAGGTGGAGCCAGAACATATGATTTCATGCCAAGTAGATCACTGCAAATTCTCTCTAATTATTGTTTGAAATATAAAAATCAGTGCAATTAGCTGAGCTCATATTGATTACACCTAAAGAGTATGTTACATGCCAATGATATATTTTTGGAAATTTTCAGATTAAGAACATGCCAAGAACTCAGGGTGCCAATACACTATGTCCTCATTCCCTTCTCTGAAAGTGAAAGTCAGGAATGGGGGGGGGGGGACATGCACCAGCTGATTTCTACTGTGACAGAGTTTAGGGAGAGCAAAAAATATTGTCTCTGAAAATAGTTTTACAAATGTGAACTCATGAATTCTCAAATTATTACAATTAATATAAAGATTTTTAAAAACATATCTCTACAAGTGGAACAAAGACATGATGATAATGGAATGTCATAGCAGGTTGAGTAATATCCTTATGCATCACAATTATTACCACAGCTTAAGTGTAATTAAAAATCAGCCTTTCCACCCGACAGAAGGGCCTTACCTACAGAACAAAGCAAGTAATATATATATTTGTCTTGGGCGTTCTGTGGACTTTCCATGTAGCACTTGAGGGATTCCAAAAAATTGTTGTAATACACAGTACTAAAATTTGTGAGTATAAAAGGTATTCTTATAGAAGTTTTGAAACTCTGTAAAGAAAAAATAAGATGGAGAGGAGGAAGGAAAGACTTTCTATGAATTGAAAATAAATCATTGTAATTCTTCATTCCCTTTTATGGTACAAACATACATTTATTTCATGATGAAATAGGAACCATTCATCTAAATGGAACAGATTTCAATATGTTGCTATAAATATAAGAAAAAAATATAAGGGTTGGCAAAAAGATCCCAAAGCAAAGCCTTATCAGCTAAAGGAATTGGATGAACAGTCGTATAGTCAGTCAGTGAGGCCCAGGAAAATATGTGCTTCAAATGTGTAAATAAATACATCATTCCCATTCTTCAAAGCCTTTGGCTACCATAATGATTATCGTTCACCACCTGTCGTCATTGGGAGAATAAAAGACAAGTTTTCATACAGTCATAAAGATGAGTGTTTGACAAAGAACCTACTCGCTTATGCTTCTTATTTGCTTTCTTTTCTTTTAATATGAAAAGAATAATTCTTGTTATTTTTATACATAATTTTTAATAACTTCTGCGGATTATAATGACAATTTTAATAAATTTTAGTAGGTGCTTACTCTAACATTCACCATTACAAGACCTTTGAAATGAAGTTATGGGATTTATATCTACTTCTTTTTGGCTGAGTCTTGAAGTTATCAAAGGATATAGATTTATTTTTGTGCTGGTTTGAACATTGCCAACCTACAAATTATCTACTCTATGGCTATAATTAGTCAATGATGTGAATTCAAGTCAATATTTCTTGTTGTATTAGAATCCGTTAGATTTGTATTTTACAAAATGCAATTAAGATATAGCATGAAGTCATTGTGATTAATGAATAAATCTGTAACATAGATAAAAAAGAATATGGTACTTAAATATTACTGGTTTGACAATTTATTTTCAAAATGTGTGTGAAAAATCTAGTCCATGTTTATGAATTAGAATGCATTTATTTGTTATGTAAAACATTGTAGCAAGGTTATGATAAACCCCTGAATAAATTGTGATAGTGTATGCTTTAAAATACTAGCATAAATATCAATAGCATAAATACATTATTTTTATAGAATATTGAACTATTATTTTATAATTTATATTTTAAATGTTATTTAGGAATATGGAAGCATTATTTAAATACCCTTGTTTTAAAAAGATATTAGCTCTTGAAAGGGCTTGGTACAATGGCTAATATTTTAAAATATATTACTACAATACCTCTTTTAAATGTATTCTTGTTTGTTTTTTAAAAGAGTTAATAATAGATACATGTGGTCAGGCAGCTTATCTAACTCAATTTGATAATTTTAAACTTGTTCAATTATGCTTACAATTTTCTTATTAAATATGTATTAGTCATGATGTGATATAAAAATTAGATTTTAAAATATTAAGAAAAATTCAAGCTGCATCTACTTGTGTTACTTATAAAAGAGTTTATGTAATTGAAAGCAAATGTATCTTTTTTAAAAGATGAATTTCCCATAGTTATGCATAATTTATTTCAGGGCCTTATTTCTCTGTTTTTGTCCCTTTTATGGTACAAACATACATTTATTTCATGATGAAATAGGAACCATTCATCTAAATGGAATAGATTTCAATATGTTGCTATAAATATAAGAAAAAAATATAAGCGGTGGCAAAAAGATCCCAAAGCAAAGCCTTATCAGCTAAAGGAATTGGATGAAGAGTCGTATAGTCAGTCAGTGAGGCCCAGGAAAATATGTGCTTCAAATGTGTAAATAGGAGCGAACATGAGCTATTTTAGCTTTCCTTAAACCAGTGTGAGAAGAAAAACTGTTCAATTAACTGTGTTACAGGGATTTTTGTTTGCTTCTTTCTTTCTTGAAATATCTACTAAGGGAACTAAAGATAAAATTATAAAAATCATTTGAAAAATTTCAGGACATTATATTTCATTCTTAGTGGTATCTACAATTGTTGTCAAAAATGATAAAAGAAAAAAAGCAAAGAAAACCAAACCAAACATAAAACAAAGAAACACAGATATTCACAAAAATACTAAAGATCAAAACAAAAGCAAAACAAAGCCGTCACAGCATTTAAAGGATACTCTGCTTTCTTTTCGGAGGAAAGAACCTTGTTCTTGGTAGCAAAACAAATTTGATTTTTCCGTAATCACACAATAATGACCTTTCTGGAAAAATAAATCAAAGTTCAGTTAAAAATGGAAATACTATTGCCAAGAAATAATTGTGGTTAAATCTACTATTGCATATTATTCAGTCGTTCTATTTTTCATATTTTCTAATCTGATTTTCGTAACTCCCTGTGTTGATACACTGAAATCTTGAAACAACGTAACTATTTACCACATTATATATTGCTTCTGGCAAAGATCCATTGCCACAGCACTGACTTTTATTTCCTTTTGCCATGGTAACTCCTCACTGTCTCCTTCTGCTCAGAATGAAGGTGAATAACTGAGCATTGACTTCCAAATACAATCAGAGCATCGGCAGCAGATAGGCCTGAACAAGCTTCTTTAGGACTGTGTGTTGACTTGTGTTCAGCCAAGTTTTGGACAGTTGAGAATATATATCCTGCCACATCTCACTGCTCAACTAATTTCTCTTCTTTGGCTGCCACTGCTTATAACTTCCTATGCCAACGAGTTTCAGAATTGCTCAGTCTCTATGGATAAGAAAAGCACCAACAGTACGTGATAATGGTGATAATGAGCTAAGTCTTTTATATCTAGCTTTGAATTTAACCACCAGGGCCCTTTGAAGAAGATGTAGTGAGCTACATTTTACAAAGGATGTGAAATATCATTCCCAGATTTATATAGCCATAAGGTGATTCAGCTGGAGTTTGAAGTTAAATTGGCCCAACACTAAAGCCCAAAACCATGTCACCATACACATTGTTTGTCAGCAGGTGCCATTGCATATTTCTCTGCTATATAATGACTATCTCAATCAGGGGTCAGAAAACATTTTTCTATAAAGAACTTGATAGTAAGGATTTTAGGCTTTGCAGCCTACCTCTGATTCTGCCATACAATATTGTTATTTTGTTGTTTTATATAAGCTTTTAACAATGTAAAAATATTCTTAGTTTGGAGTCATACAAAAATAGACTATGGGCAAAATTAGGCCAACAAACCGTAGTTTGCCAAACCCTGATCTGGAGGAAGTACACATGTAATGGATCTCTTAGATCTGGCACTTTGCCTAGTACCTGCTTAAAAAATGTGATGCTTCCAGAAACTGTGCTTCCCATTCTTCATTTTCATTGAGGCTTTGGAGAATGGAAAGCACTGTTTCTGAAATATATATAATCTTCTAGTAATCTAAAAAATGTTTTAAAACAACTCCATTGAATCTGGGTACTCCTTCCTCCGTCTTCTCTTCTATGTGAATCTATGTGCCCATTCCTTCCTCTTGAATTTGTGTTCTTACCAAATAAATTATTTGAGATACAATAGGACTTTGATCACACATATTTTTAATTAATTTTATTATTATGAATATATAATAGTTGTACATATATGGGTACCTGTGATACTTTGATACAAGTAATGTGTAATGATCAAATCAAGGTGACTGTGATATCCATCACCTCAAGCATTGACCATTTATTTGTGTTAGGAACATTCCAGTCCTACTCTTTCATTTATTTTGAAATATACAGTAAACAATTGTTAACTATAGTTGCTGTATTGTGCTACTAAACACTAGATCTTACTCCTTCTATGTGACTGTATCTTGTACCCATTTTCTAGCCTTTTTTAACCCTGCCTTCCCACTAACCTTCTCAAGCTCTGGTAACTGTCACTCTACCCTCTATCTCCATTAGTTCAATTTTTTTTTTTTTTTTTCCAGCCCTTACATATAGGTGAAAATGTGGGATGTTTGTCTTTCTGTGCCTGGTTTATTTTAACACAGTGACTCCAGTTCCATCCATGTTGTTGCAAATGCCATCTTTTATTCTTTTTTATGTCTGAGTAATATTCCATTCTGTATATGTACATTTTCTTTATCCATTCATCTGTTGATGGACACAGGTAGATTCCATATCTGAGCTATTGTGAATAATGTTGCAGTAAATGCTGGAGTGCAGATATCTCTTTGATATACTGATTTCTTTCTTTTTTTTGGATATATACCCAACAGCGAAATTGTTGGATCATATGGCAGCTCAATTTCAGCTTTTTGAGGAACCACCATACTGTTCTCCATAATGGCTGTACTAATTTTCATTACCACCAACAGTGTATGAAGTTTCCCATATTTCCATATCATTACCAGTGCCTGTTATTGCCTGTCTTTTTGATAAAAGTCATTCTGGGGTGAGATAATATTTCATTATGGCTTTGATTTGCATTTCTGTGATGATTAGTGATGTTGACATTTTTTCATATGTCTTTTGGCCACTTGTATGTCTTCTTTTGAGACATATCTATTCAGGTTCTTTTGCCCATTTTTTAATCCAATTATCTAAGTTTTTTTTTTTTTTTTCCTGTAGAGTTGTTTGAGCTTCTTATATATTCTGGTTACTAATTACTTGTTACATGGGTAGTTTGCAAATATTTTCTTCATTCTGTGGGTTGTGTATTCACTTTGTTGATTGTTTCCTTTATTGTGCAGAAGCTTGATCAGATGTATTTATATCCTAAAAGAATGCTATGGATTTTCTCCACTGAGCATACACACACACACCATAGTCTCACCATATGTCACCAGCAGATAATAGATTTCTCCTTTCATTTTTCTGAAATTGCATTTAGCTATGTGAATCTATGGATGTCCTTGGAGATTTTACTGTAATCTAAGGAGTGTTTTACATTTTGTCCTAGGGAGTTCAGATATATTCTATCTAATTGCATTAATTCTTACTATAATGCCAAATTTTACATACTATTCTATTACTTAGTTATTTTGCTATTCTTTTACATTTTTGGTCAAAATATCAATTGCACATTTACGGATAATTTATACTGGGTTAAGCTGCTTAGTAAAATTCTTTCATGTTTCTTTCTTTTATGCTCTTTTCTCTTACACTTAGAAATTATTTGTTAGTCATTTTCTAATTTTAACAGTAATATTTGTCTATTGTAGAAAATACAAGAAAGGTAAAAAGAAAATAATACATATCATACATAATATTATCAAACACAGATAATGACCATGAAATATTTGATGTAATTTTGCTATTTTTATATATAGCTCTGTACATAGTATTTATACCCTATATACATTCACAGATGTATGTTCACATGATTGAGCTTATTAATGGGTTTATACATGTTAAATGGATAGGGTTTGATTATCTAATTGTGATTATATAGTACATAAGATTTTGTACCTTTTTAAATTTAAAAAAGTATAAAATTTCTTATTGTATTAAGATATTTGAAAACCTCATTATTATCATCTACATAATAGTCTACAGTTAACCATGTGGCATTTCATTCCAGTTTCATAATTATTAAATCAATTTCTTACTTTTAGATACTTACCTTATCACATTTTCTCTACAATAAATGTTTCTGCAGTAAATGTTTATTACATAACATTAAACATGTTTTTATTTCCTTTGATTTTTAAACATTTTTAAAAAGCAATTGCTCAATAAAAAGGCATAAACATTTTTAAGCCTTTTCTTCCTGATATTCTTGATATAATGTTCAAGCTGCTTTTAAGAGTTGATACATTATTTACTCTAGAGTGCTTAAAACCTCAGGCTTTTTCCTCCAGAGAGATAAAGAAGAAATGTTTGTTCCACATGTCATCGTGAACCAGAATGCCACTTATAAAAGTTTCTGGTGTGTCACTTCAAGTTTTTCAGTTATTCAATGTCTGTTAGATTTCTTTCTTTGTGGAATCTCATACAGCTGGATGATTGACAGTCACATGAAATCAACAGAGAATTTTAATATTAAACATTCACATTACTTATAAATGATTTGTTTTTTGTTACTGCTATAACTAAAGCCTTCTTCATAGTTTTTTTTTTATTTTTCTAGTTTCCCTTTTTGACTTACACACTTTTTTTTTTTATTTTAAATTATTGAGACAGGGTCTGGCTCCATCTCCCAGGCTGGAGTGCAGTGATGCCATCTCGGCAACTTATATAGCTTTTAAAAAATAACTTCTCATTCTTTTAATTGTAGAGATTTGAAAAACACATTTTGTATTTAAATACACGATTGATTTTTTATTATCACAAATGCAAGTTGTTCATTAAATTACCCCACCATATTTGAAATAAAACAATTGCACATACTTGTGTATCTTATTATCCCCATAATGCATGGATTTTCTTGATATGTTCTGATAATTTATTAATAATAGAGTATGATTTTGTTTTACATATATACACATACATATACATATATATATAGAGAGAGAGAGAGAGAGATTTTTCGAGGCAGAGTCTTGCTCTGTCACCCAGGCTGGAGTGCAGTGGCATGATCTCCACTCACTGTCAGGTTCAAGCAATTCTCATGCCTCAGCCTCCCAAATAGCTGGGATTACAGGCATGTGCTACAATGCCTGGCTATTTTTTTGGTATTTTCAATAGAGACAGGGTTTCACTGTAAGTCTGGTCTTGAACTTCCAACCTCAAGTGATCCACCCACCTTGGCTTCCCAAATTGCTGCGATTACAGGCATGAGCCACCATGCCCAATGAAGAAATATATTTTTAATAATTATTTTTATATTTACCATATTTTATAACTGTGATTAATGATCTGAAATATACATTACATTTATGATTTCATTTCTTATACACTTTTTAAAATCTCTACCCCACCTCACAGGTGTTTTTGCACAGATGTTTTTGCACAGATGTTTTTGCACAGATAAGGGAACCTGCACAGGGTCTTGCTTGGGCATGCCCACAACAGACTGGAGGCCCTCATGCACTGGAGGAATGAGATGGAGGCACCAGGAATTTGGGCCTTAGGCAGGGAAGGAGCTTGGCCTCTTCAGCTCATGTATGGTGGCCTGGTATTCAATTTGTGAGGTGGAAGCCTGCTGGCAATGTGTCCGAAATTGGTAGGTTCTTGGTCTCACTGACTTCAAGAATGAAGCCGTGGACCCTTGTGGTGAGTGTTACAGTTCTTTAAGATGGTGTGTCCGGAGTTTGTTCCTTCTGATGTTTGGACGTGTTGGGAGTTTCTTCCTTCTGGTGGGTTCATGGTTTTGCTCGCCTCAGGAGTGAAGCTGCAGACCTTCATGGTGAGTGTTACAGCTCATAAAGGTGTGGACCCAAAGAGTGAGCAGCAGGAAGATTTATTGCAAAGAGTGAAAGAACAAAGCTTCCACAATGTGGAAAGGGACCTGAGCGGGTTGCTGCTGCTGGCTCTGGCAGCCCGCTTTTATTCCCTTATCTAACCCCACCCACATCTTGCTGACTGGCCCATTTTACAGAGAGCTGATTAGTCCATTTTACAGAGAGGTGATTGGTCCGTTTTACAGACAGCTGATTGGTCCATTTTGACAGGGTGCTGATTGGTGCGTTTACAATCCCTGAGCTGGACACACAGTCCTGATTTGTGCATTTACAATCTTCTAGCTAGACGTAAAAGTTCTCCAAGTCCCCACTAGATTACCTAGACACAGAGCACTGATTGGTGCATTTACAAACCTTGAGCTAGACACAGAGCACTGATTGGTGCATTTACAATCCTTTAGCTAGACACAGAGTGCTGATTGGTGCATTTACAATCCTTTAGCTAGACACAAAAGTTCTGCAAGTCCCCACCGGATTAGCTAGATACGGAGTGCTCATTGGTGCATTTACAATCCTTGAGCTAGACACAGAGTGCTGATTGGTGCATTTACAAACCTTGAGCTAGACACAGAGTGCTGATTTGCGTGTTTACAATCCTTTAGCTGGACACAAAAGTTCTCCAAGTCCCCACTAGATTAGCTAGACACAGAGCACAGATTGGTGCATTTACAAACCTTGAGCTAGACACAGGGTGCTGATTGGTGCATTTACAAACCTTAAGCTAGACACAGAGTGCTGATTGGTGCATTTACAATCCCTGAGCTAGACACAGAGTGCTGATTGGTGCACATACAATCTTCCAGCTAGATATAAAAGTTCTCCAAGTCTCCACCTGACTAAGGAGCCCAGCTGGCTTCATCTAGTGGATCCCGCACAGGGGCCATGGGCAGAGCTGCCCGCCAGTCCCACGCCATGCGCCCACACTCCTCAGCCCTTGGGTGGTCGATGGGTCTGAGTGCTGCAGAGCAGGGGGTGGCACCCGTCGGGGAGGCTTGGGCTACACAGGAGCCCATGGTAGCGGGGGCGGCTAAGGCCTCGTGAGAATTCGAGTATGGCATGGGCAGGCCAGCAGTGCTGGGGGACCCAGCAACCCCTCCACAGCTGCTGGCCCAGGTGCTAAGCCCCTCACTGCCGGGGGCTGGCCCGCTCCGAGTGCGGGGCCGCTGAGCCCACGCCCACCTGGAACTCACGCTGGCCCATGAGCGCTGCACACATTCCCGATTCCTGTCTGTGCCTCTCCCTCCACACCTCCCCGCAAGCAGAGGGAGCCGGCTCCAGCCTCGGCAAGCCCAGAGAGGGGCTCCCACAGTGCAGCGGTGGACTGGAGGGCTCCTCAAGCTTGGCCAGAGCAGACCCCGAGGCCGAGGAGGTGCTGAGAGCAAGTGAGGGCTGCCAGCACATTGTCACCTCTCAGCGAGACCCCTCTCTTTGCTAAAAGATCCTCTTTAGTTTAATAAATTCCACCCTCCTCACCCTTCAATATGTCTGCATACCTAATTCTAGTCGTCAGACAAGAACCCAGATTTAGTTGAGCTAAGGAGCAAAAAATCCTCCATCAATTTTATCTTTGAATTTTCAACCTACAGAAAAGTTGTAAGAGTAGTGCAACTATAAGTGAATTACAGAATTCACTAATTGTTAACATTTTTTCACATGTGCATTCTCTCTGTGTGTGGGTGTTTCTTGAACTATTTGAGGGTAATAAATGTCTTCTCCTTTAAGTGCTTTAGCATATATTTCCTTAAAAGATTATCTGATGTAATCATAATTAAATCATCATACTCAGTTAATTTAACTATGTTAAATACTAATATATAATAGTCAATATTTAAATTTCTCTGATTGCTCCAATAATGTTACTTATAGCTGTTTGATGTTTTTCTTGTTTGTTGTTTAATCCAGGAATCAATCAAGAATTATGCATGCACTGGATTTAGTGGTTAGAAGAGTTTACAAATTCTCATTTATTTTAATTTAACTATTCTATCTTTTATGTCATTAATATTTTTATATATCCAGGCCAATTGCTTTATAGAATATCCTTCAATTTGTCTTTGTCCATTGTATCTTCATAATTAGATACAGGTTAAAGAGTTTTGGAGGAACTATTACATAGGTGATTTATCTGTTCATTATATCTCATCATGGTTTACACTGATGTCAATTATGAAAATACTGAGTTTGACCCCTTTGGTTAAGGCTAAATCACAAAATTTATCTATTATTGGACACTTTCTCCACTTTATTATAAATAACTAATTTATAGTTTAATCATTTGAATCCCTAAGAATATCCCATTCCCCAATAAATTTTCATATAATATTTTAGTCTCCATTTATATTTCTTCCCTTAATCATCTATTCCCAGGGTGAATACATAAAATGATTTCTCAATTATTTAATTTATTTTATGTTTCTTAGTTGCTATTTTCTGTAAATAAAAGCTTTTACCACAAGCTGATCAACACATTTTATTTTCATGATTTTTATTGCCAATTTAGACTCACAGACATTTTTATGCTTCTATAAATTATTCATTGTGTCATTTAAATTATCCCTGTATGAGCCACTGAGAGACACTTTAGCTGGATACTAGCATCTTTTGACAAGTTCACATAAGTGCATGTGTACTTCTTCCATCCTTGGAATAAACGATAGTTCAGGTTCTTCTTGCACTTTTCTGCCCCAGACATAAAATCAGACATTTCTCTAAGGAGCCCAGGACTTTTTTGAGTCATTAATGGCCACTGTATTTTTAATTTTTACTCTTTTCTTAGGGCACAGCTATGGTTTTATATATATATAAAATATATATATAATAATTTCATTTTGATATCTCAAATCCCAACCCAATGGAACTGTTTCTCTTTTTATACAAATCCATGTTTTTATCTTTCTTCTACCATGGTGGAATATGTGGTTCTCCAAAAATGTTAATATACTTAATATTTCACTTAGGCTTGCAATATGCACAAAATAGATTCACAATTATAGCACTAATGCCTATGCCAAAAAATCAATTTACTAGATAAAGTTCAAGATCACTTTGTAGTTTGTTTCTTCTTCCTCTTTGTATGTCTCAACTGTTTACAATCAGTGTTCAAATTTTTCTTGGACTATTTTTTTCCTCCTCTGAAATTATACTCTCGATATATGTTTCATTTGTTTTCTTTTATTTTCCACTTTAAGAATTTTTCTCTATATTTTTTGAGTTACTTTTAAAAATCAAATGTGTTGGAGTAAAACTTACTTCTGATATAACCATTTAAGGATACAGTTTGATAACTTTTGTTTTTTTGTGGCTATTTTTTGGATCTCTGGTTATGCAGTACTTTCTTAAAAACTTGAAAAATAAAAATTGTATATATTTACTGTGTACAACATAATGTATTGAAATATATATACATTGCAGAAAGGCTCAATTATGCTAATTAACAGTAACAGTATTTATCTTCTTTGATGGTGAAAAACTTAAAATCTACACCCTTAGCAATGTTCAAAATACAATATATTGTTATTAACTATAATTATAGACATTTTTATGCCAAGTAGCTGGGATTACAGTACCATGATGCTTGACTAATTTTGTTTTGTATTTTTTTTTTGTATTTTTAGTAGAGACGGGGTTTCACTATGTTGGCCAGTCTGGTCTTGAACTCCTGACCTCAAGTGATCCGCCTGCCTTGGCCTCCCAAATTGCTTAAAACACTTGAAATCTACACCCCTATCAATGTTCAAAACAAAATATATTGTTGTTAACTATAATCACCATGTTGTATAATAGATACCTTGAGGATAATTTCTATTTAACTGAAATTTTATGTCCTTTGACCAACATCTTCCCAACCCAAACCGCCACTCCGTTAGTCTCTTAGGAACCACTATCCTACAGTCTTCTATGAGTCCAAAATTTTTAGATTCCACATATAAGTGAGATCATGTGGTATTTGTCTTTCTGGGACTGGATTACTTCATTTACCATAATGTCCATCAGGTCCATCTATGTTTTCACAAATCACAGGAATTCCTTCTTTATTAGGACTGAATGGTATTCCACGTGCATGCCTACCACATTTTCTTTATCCATTCATCCACTGATGGACACTTAGGTTGATTCCATATCTTAGCTATTGTGAATATTGCTGCAATTAACATGGAAGAGCAGTTATCTCTTTGACAGACTGATTTCATTACCTTTGGATATATGCTGAATAGTGGGATTTGATGAGTTTTGACAAATACATATACCCATGGAACCATCAATACAATAAACACAGAATATTGATGTCCACCCAGAAGTTTCCTTCTCTTTTCTTGTTAATCTGCCCACCTCTAAATTCCTGGCTCAGGGCTATACCTGATCATCTTTCTGTCTCTACAGATTAGTTTTACTTTTAGAATTTTACTTTAATAAATTCATGCACTATGTGTATACTTGTGACTGGCTTTTCTTCTCTCATACTTTAGTTTTAGTTTTTTAGTTTTTGTTTTTTGTGTTACACAGATCAGTAATTTGTTTTTGTTTTTAAACAGTTTCATTATAGGGCCATGCCAAAATCTTCTTATTTGAGTTTTAAGCCATGATGTATATAACTATTATGTACAAATGTATCTATGAGAATTTATAAACAAGTACTTTCTGGACACACATTTTTATTTCCATTTGGTAATGAACTAGAAGTAGAAAAGTTGTATCATATGGTGAGTGTATGCTTACATTTATAGGAAACTCACAATTGTTTACTAAAATGGTTTTCAGAACTATGTAATTTGTGGGGACCAGGACACAATGAATATTTGGAATTACTTGTCAAAAAGTTATCAAAAATTTCAGGATGGTGACAACACAGTTTTAAGCCAAACACAAGACTCTTCTAAGCCCTATGTAACTGCATAGGTTGCATGCACACAAACCAGCCCTTGTGTTTATACCATGTTTCATTATAACCAGCAATGTATGTGAGGCCCGGTTGCTCCACATGCTTGCCAGGATTTGGTAATGTTGGTCTCTAATTTTGATCATTTCAGGGGTTAAGTAGTAATACCTAGTTGTGGTAATTATGTATATTTATCTGAAGAAAAAGGATACTATTAACAATCATTTTAATAGCCATTTGCAAATGTATTCTGAAGTAACTATTCTTAGCTGTTCCATATTTTTACTGAGTTTTGTCTTTTTATTCATTTTTAATAGTTATTTTATAATCTGAATACACATGTGAAATGTCTATTGAAGATTTTTTTCATAATGTGTGGCTTTTCTTATTTTAATTAGGTATTTTATTTTTCAACTTTTATTTTAGAATCAGGGGGTACATGTACAGATTTGTTGCAGAGGTATATTTTGTGATGCTAAGGCTTAGAGTATGAATGAACCTGTCACCTAGGTAGTGAGCATAGTACCAAACAGGTAGGTTTCTTCAACCCTTATTCCTCTCACTTCCTTCCCCTTCTTGTAGTCCCCAGTGTCTATTGTTCCCATTTTTATGACCATATGTACCCCAATGATTAGCTCCCACTTATAAGTGAGAACATGCAATATTTGGTTTTCTGTCCCTGTGTTAGTTCGCTTAAGATAATGGTTTCCAGCTGCATCCATGTTGCTGTTGTGAATTGCACTCCAATGAACATGGAATTGAGTGTGTTTTTTTAGTAGAAAAATTTATTTTCCTTTGGGTATATACCCAGTAATCAGATTACTGGGTCAAATGGTAGGTCAACTCTCAGATCTTTGAGAAATCTCCAAACTGCTCTTTACAGTGGCTGCACTAATTTGCATTCCCACCAACAGTGCGTAAGTGTTCCCTTTTCTCTTTAGCCTTGCCAACATCTATTTCTTTACTTTTTAACAAAAGCCATTCTGACTGGTATGAGATGATATCTCATTGTGGTTTTTATTTACATTTTTTAATGGTGAGTAATGATGACCATTTTTTCATATATTTGTTGGCTGCCTGCATGTCTTCTGAGAAGTGTCTGTTCATGTTCTTTGCCCACTTTTTAATGGAGTTGTTTATTTTTTCTTGTTGATTTGTTTAAGCTTCTTATAGATTCTTGTTTTCTTTATGGTTTCTTTAGAAAAACAAAAGTTTATTTTGTTTTTGTTTTAATAATGGAATTCAACATTTTTCAATTTTTTTTTTTTTGATTGGGGGGTAACATGCTAAGACGTGTGTTGGAGAGCTTATTTTTTCCATGAATTATCTTGACACCATTTCCAAAACAACTGGCTATGTGGAGGGTCTATACCTGTAATATGTACTACTTTTTTTGTTTGTTTTCTAATTTATCCCTATGAAATACCATGCTGTTTAGACTATTTTTTTAATTTGAAAATTATCAACTCATACTTGATTAAGTCCTCAAACTTTCTTCATTTTCAAAATTGTATTGTCAGTTGTAGGCAATTTGGTTTTGCAAATAGTTTTACAATCAGCTCACCAATTTTTATAAAAAGCTTAATGAAATTTTGAATGTGACCTATTGTTAAATCTGTAGATCAGTTAACCCTGTAAATCACTGAGTTTTCCAATTAAACATTGTATATTGTTCTATTTGAGTTTATTTTAAAAATTTATCTCAGCAGGCCAGGCACGGTGGCTCACGCCTGTAATCCCAGCACTTTGAGAGGCTGAGGCGGGCGGATCACGAAGTCAGGAGATTGAGACCATCCTGGCTAACACGCTGAAACCCCGTCTCTACTAAAAATACAAAAAAAATTAGCTGGGCATGGTGGCGGACACCTGTAGTCCCACCTACTCAGGAGGCTGAAGCAGGAGAATGATGTGAACCTGGGAGGTGGAGCTTATAGTGAGCTGAGATCGTGCCACTGCTCTCTAGCCTGGGTGACAGAGTGAGACTCCATCTCAAAAAAAAAAAAAAAAAAAAAAGAAAATTTCTTTCAGCAATATTTTATAGTTTTCAGTGTGCAAGTCTTGCAGATATTTTGTTGCAATTATCTCTAATTATTCATGTTTGTTAAACTTGTATAAATCAATTTTTAAAATTCAATGTTATAATTTTTTAAATTGTAATTTAGAAATGTAATTATTTAGGGAAATTGATCTCGTATTATGTGATCACATTAAATTTATTTATTAGGTTTAGTAGCTCTTTTTAATTATTCAGAATTTTCTATGATCACACAGTGTATCTGCAAATATTCAAAGTTAACTTCTTTTAATCTACATGTTTTTAAATCACTTTCTTGTCTTATGGCACTGTCTAGCACTTAAAATTAATTGAAATAGTAAGACTCATTGACTAGCCATATCTTGTTTCCTCTTTCACATTAAAGTATAATGCTATTGTTATATATTTTTCCTTTTGGTAAAATACCTTTTATTAGGTTGAAGATATTCCTGCCTATTCCTAGTTTGCTTATAGATTGCAATTGAAAGTTGTCACTGGTGGTGAACTGCAATGTAAAACTGGAAGACATAAATTTAAAAGCTGGTGTGTATACTAACTAATTTAGTAACATGGGAAATTTTAATTATATTGACAATGAATCTAGATGTCCATTGCTTGAGTGAGTGATGTTGTAGAGCAGAGGTCAATAAACATTTTCTGTAAAGGGCCATATAGTATATGTTTTAGGCTTTGAGGGTTACATAAAACCTCTGACCATATTTTTCTTGTTTTCATTCCTTTATTCTTTTTGTTTGGTTGTAAGTTTTTGTTTCTTTGTGCAATCCTTTAAAAATATAAAACTATTCTTGACTCTCAGGCCTTCCAACATGAAAGCCAGGACAAATTTGCCCCTGGGGCTTTAGTTTGGTATACTCTGTCCTGGAGATAGATAATGAAAAATTCCTCAAAGCTATAAATCATCAACTAAATGTTAAGTGTGAAAGCCAGAGGGTTTCCTTGGCAGTGTATGTTCCAGTTACTTTTGTAGCATAAAAAATTTTCCAAAAACTTAGGAGTATAAAAACAATCATTTTATTATGCTCCCAATTTCTGCGATCTGAAATTCAGAAAGGGCACATTAGGGAGTGTTTTCCTCCTCCACAATATTTGGGAATACTGAACAGCTGGGAGTAATGCTAGGCTTGAGTTCTGGAATTATCTGTGGGTGTCTTCACTAATATGTCTGGCACCTGATCCGGGTTGGCATAAACATTTGGATCATCTCAAAATATTGACTATCCATGCAGACATGGTCTCTCTGTTGACTGGCTTTCCTCACAGCATAATGGTCTCAGAGTAAACAGACTTGTAAAATTGTTGCTTAGGATGCCAAAAGTTAGTATCTCAGTATCTGAGGAAGCAGATGCATTGTTCAGCTTAGCCTCAGAAGTAGCCAAGTCACTTCTGTTGTACTATATTGGTTGATGCAGACACAAACCCTGTCAGATTCAAAGGAATTTGATGTCAATCTCATCTTTCAGTGTCAGGGTGTCCAATAAGTTTGCAGTCTTTTTAAAAAATTGCCACAATCGACCCTCGTGCAATAAATTATTTATAATCTTTACATTTGCAAAGTATACTCACTGACTTCTAAAATCTCCCATAATTCATTTCATTTTGAATTCAGGTTCAGGCTGAAGTTCCAGGATAGTATCAACTAAATAGGCCTATATGCAGATGATACTCCTTTAGTGTAATGTTTAGGATGTCCATCATGCTTGTCTGAAAATCTGTGCATTGAAGAGACAAGATATCCACGCCATATACTCGAACATACTATGGTAAGACAGGCAAAGATGACTGCAATCAGGTTACCTATTCAAATGATGGAGAGACGGGAAGCAGACAGCAATGACTAGTCCACACCAATTCTGAAATTAAACAGGGCACATGTTGACAGCTCCTTTGTTAGGAATCATTTATGTTCTCTGGAAGCGATTCTTCGGAGTTCTTGGTTCTGTCTTTTGAGCTCTTGGTTACACTATTTTAGTCATCTTTCCATTTTCTTTACAGTTGCCTGTAATTGAGGCAAAATTCCATGTAATTTGGGGATCTAAAGGTCTATTTTTTATTTTATTTTATGTGATCTCTATGCCCTTTTGTACAAACAGGTATAATTCCTTTAAAATCTTTTTTGGTTTCTAGTAATCAATTTATAATCCACTCCATTAGACAAAAGCCACACGAATTAATCTCTTTAACATGAGCTTGTGTGTATTTTCGGCTCAATGTAATGACACTGAGTGACAATGTCCCTAATATTCTCAGAAGCTCTATTTTCTAATGGGGGTTAAGTAGTCATGCCATTTAGGTTATTCAAAGTCCCTTCTTTTATTTTTCTATCTAACGAAAAGCTTCCATGAGACACCACCTTATATTTTTCTAAGAATCTTGCAGTCGCATTCTATATTTTATCTGTTCCACAAAACCATTTCTTAATTAGATGTTCTTTTGCTAACAAGAGGAAATAGTAATTTATATCTTCTCTGAAATTAGTTTCAAAATGGAACAGTTCTTTTTCACCTTGGGTCATTCTATCTGTACCTTATCATATAAAGCTAAAATAATGAGTTGGCATTGCTAGCATTTTGTTTGGAAACATCCTTAACCGAATCCATGTGTTTACTATTACATTTTCTATTTTCTACATTAATGCAGATAAGAGTTTGGCTAATCTTCTTCCCATAACATAGCAAGAGTTTCCTTTCCTCCAGCTTTTAATCACACTCTCCACTATAAGCCCACAGCAACAGTTTCTTCCAGGCTGTCAGTCACTTCATAACTTCTAGCATCCCACCAGCATTTACTCCCAAAGATAAAGCCATATATTTCAGTTGCCAAATTATGTTGTAGTAACTACTCCTGTGTAACTAATTACACCAAAATTTAGTTGCATGAAACAACCATTTTATTACACTGGCTCATGGACTCTGTTGGCCAGGAATTGTCAAACAGAGGAGGCCTATCTTATCAATGCTACAATTTTCTGAAGACTTGGCAGGGAGTGACTCAAGAAGTGGAGGAGGCTATGATCATCAAGAGGCATTTCACCCATATGTCTAGTGCCTGTGTTGAGATGAATAAAAAATGTTTCCAACTGAGACTGGTGTTCAGAGTTCTTTTACATAGTTCATCCATGTGACCTTATACGGCAATCATACACCTTAAATGATGACTCAAAGCTCCAAAATGAGTGTCCCAGCAGAGAAAACAGTAGTCATGCAGCATCATTTCTGTTGAGTCTATTGGAGAAAATAATCATAAGCCCAGTCAGAATAAAAGAGAAGTGCATAATTCCCACATCCAATAAGAATGGTGTCAAACTATTGTGGTCTTTTTTTGAGATAAGGTCTTGCTCTGCTGCATAAGCTAAAGTGCAGTTGCACAATCATATCTCACTGCAGGATGACCTCCCAGACTCAAGTGATCCTCCCACCTCAGTTTCCCAAGTTGCTGGGACTACAGGCACGTGCCACTATGACCAGCTAATTTTTTGTTTTTTGTAGAAATGAGCTTTTTCTATGTTGCCCTGACTGGTCTCAAACTCCTGAGCTCAAGTGATCCTGCTGCCTTTGCCTCTCAGCATGCTGGGATTACAAGCATGAGCCAACTTTCCCAGGTTAAGGTCAATTTTTTATAATTGCCATAGCATCTAAAGAGATTGTCATAAGAGTAGAGATGCTCCAGAGCTCAAATTTTCAACTTGGCAGATCAGTCCTGCCAAGTGAGAACCCTGAATGGGAAAGAACACTACCCTATCATATGGGATGAAGACCCAGATACCATGGTTTGGGTCACTTAAAAACCTTGAGTCCTCCAAATTTCCCAAATCCTCTGAGCCTAGAGAAATCGTCCAGCTCACCCTGTTAAAGAATAGTGCTCATTTCTTCTCACCTGCAAAACAACGCATGCCTACCATCCCAGGATCTACCCCATCTTCTCTAATAACTGGGGTTAAACCAAACATAAACTAGGCAGAGACATGCTAAGCTTTTTAAGGAAATAAAAATCCTATACATGGAAGGAGCTAGAGAAACTGAACAACATTTATTAGCAAGAGATGGGAAATTACATACGGGACTAGATTCTGAGAGTGCCGAATACACAGAGGTAGACTATAAAGAAGAGTGTATTGCTATGGGAAGACTTACCCCAGATATAGCACTTACAACCTGACAAGGATGTTGGGAGACAGAGAAAACATGCTTCTAGGATAGTTCTTGGAAGATAACAAAAGCTAGGGCACATTCTATGTGAATTTGGAAGCTTTAGAGCTGCTGGAGCAGAGAATAGAAGAGATCACAAGGCATAGAGAAGTGGTTTTGCAGGGCAGATATATTACATAAGTTCAAATAGCAGAGGACTGTGGTCAGTAGGTAGTCCCAGAAGAGGCACTATTGATTACAGTAAAAATCAATACACTGATGAGAAGGGCACCAGCATGATGAAGAAGTTCAACAATGCTTTCATTCTATAAGTTAGAACTGGCACAAGGCAATTGAAGAAATAAGACAGGAAAAGGTGAGAAGGGAAAGAGAATACTTTATCATTGGAATCAAGATGGACACAATCATTGTGCTTCATGCAAAGTAAAAGTGGCAGCCTGTGAGGCCTGACAGGCAGAAAGGTATTGAG
Organism: Pongo abelii; assembly: GCF_028885655.2. Classification (NCBI taxonomy): domain Eukaryota; kingdom Metazoa; phylum Chordata; class Mammalia; order Primates; family Hominidae; genus Pongo; species Pongo abelii. The sequence continues at coordinate 142,623,400 of NC_071990.2, forward strand.
ATGGTCAATAGAATATGGCATCCCTAGAGGCAAATAGATCGACATCCACGAATGGTATTACTTATTCTATTCAACAAAAAATAAATCAAGGATGATGATCAGGAGGTTACAGCCATCAGTTCCAATCAAAGACATTATTCATTTCCCAATTTCTGAACCTAAGCCAGCTTTTGATACAGAACCCATTGCTCACAGTGAGATCATGACTCCAGTATCAAGGTCTTTCAGCATTATGACAATTGTGTATATTAATAAGTCTCTATTTCTTCCCAATAGGGATCTGTAACAATTTAGTTGTCTAACTACATATTGGGGAAAGAAACACACAAAAATATTTCTAGGTATTTTTGGTAAAAGGATCTGAATTAATGTTGGTGTCCAAAGACTCAAGCACCATTAGCCTCCAATTTAGAGTAGGGGAGCACATGAGCCAGGTATCTAATGAACTACTGACCAGTGTAGTTTATAGCATCCCACCATGCCCAGGGACTTGCATTTCCTCCATCTCTGATTGTGTGGATGTAAAATATATATATTTGGTAGGTGAGACCATGCCTTCATTGGTTTTGTGACCTATAGTTAAGAAACTATAGTAGTGGAGAAGGCCTAATAGAGCTGATTCTGCTCCCACGTCTGGCCAAGAATGAAAATTATTGTTTACATCATATTCTGAAAGGATGGTAGAGATAAATGCTGCCCTTAAGGACCTGAAGGATGCAGAGGTGGAGTCTCCACTAATTATCTATTTAATTCACAGTTTTGTCCCTACATAAACCAGAAATATCCTGAATGAAAAAGTACAATATTTCATACTCAACTACACAATTGAAACTATCTGCCAGAAGCAGCATCTTTGCTAGTGCAGATTAACACATTTTGAAGTACTACGTATGCAGTCTATGCAGTCATTAATCTAATGAGTGCATTTCTACCTACTCCTAGCAAACATGACAATCAGAAGCAGTTTGCATTCACCTGGAACGGCCCACAGTCTATATTTTAGTCTTTCCCCAAACCTATACCTTTGCCATCTAATCATATAGTCTAAATTTGGATCAATTGTACTTCTTTCAAAGCAACACATGGTCTGCAATATTGATGAGGTCATTCTATTAGGGCTAGTTAGTCAAGAAGGGGCTATTACATTGAATGCCTTGGTAAGACACATGGACTTCAGAAGATAGGAGTTAAACTTTATGAGCTTTACAAAGATTCACTAACATTATCAGATGTCCATTGGTCTGGGATATGCTATACCACCCCCTCCTCCCTTCCCCAAATAAATGATGACATTTGACTCATCTCATCAGAAAACATAATGCCTGTTAGACCTCTTTGGTTTTTGTAGACAATATATTCCATGCTATGACATAGTTCTAGTTTTATGCCAGCTGGCATAAATGGATTTCAGCTTTGACTAGAGCCCAGAGCAGAAAAAGACTCTGCAGTAGGTCCAGGGTGTAGTATCCTATCACTTGTGCCATGCAACCTAGCAAACCTTAGAGCATTAAATCCATCTGTGGTAGAAAATGATGCTACATAGAGTTTATGTAGATGCCAATAGGAAAACCATGACAGGCACATAGTTTTCTAGAGCCATACCATGCCGTATGCAGGATACAAATCATATTTTCTAAAATCACAGATAATTCTGACTTGTTTTTATTTCTATTGCCTGCTGGACCTTCACCAGCATCACTATCCAAGGATTTCAGTGTATTTTTCAGTAACATGAGATCCCACATAAAATGATACCCAAACTTCACAAAGGGAGGTGAGGGACTAAGCATTTGACCATATAATATACTAGCTGTATCTTCACATAAGCCTACCTAGAAACTGTTGGCCCGAGAGAGGAGTAAAACAGATTTTCCAAAGCACAACTTGGAGACTATAACCTGTGAAAATGGGGGCATCATACTCTTAGACACAGTGTAACCTCAAAATGAGCAAACACCATATGGTACAATATCCCTTGTAGTAGAATACTTGAGTTCAGGATCAAGGAGTACAAGCACAGTTGCCTGCATTTAATATCACTCTCAGGGGACCCATTTGTGGAATCGTACTTACTTTCTTTCCGGGCCTTGCAGGTTTAGAGTCTTCAGTCTTTAAGGGATAATTCTTCAGCTAGGGGACATAGAATGAAAGACAACTGGGGACTTCAAGCTGATGATTATATTGTGTTATCTTTCATAAAGTAGATTATCACAGTCTTGATTAGTTGATATACAGGCACTGATCTCCCAAAGGCATTTAACTGAAAATCAGTGGGCATTCACTTTAAATGGACAAGTGTAAATGTTGAATGTCTTGCATCAGGAATATGTTATTTTCTTACCCTCTGTCATATTAAACTTATACAGGCCTCAATCAGTTGGACCCACTATAGAACATAAATCTAGTGAAGGCTAGCAATAAATTAATATTTAATGGATTGGCTGAACAAGAATTCATACAGGAAGACTTGGTAGTATACATATGCTCTGGAAAGTGGGAAATAATCCTTAAAAATGTGCAGAAGCTTATTACATCAGTAAGTATTTGTCTAATCATCTGGGACATGCTAGACTATCCCCTCCATATTAACAGACAATTTTCATCTTGCACCTCCAACCAGAAAGAAGAAACCACAACCGTGGATGGATGGGATTCTTCAGGCAGGATATTCCACACCTATGAATTTTGCTGTGATTTATATATGAGATGACATTAATGTCTGCCAGTGTTGATTGGGCACAGATACAGAAAAAGAACTGGTAACAGATTCAGACTGCATTACAAGGAGCACATGTGACCTGGCAGACCCACTGCCATTAGAAGTATGCATGGCACCAAAGCATATCTTGTGGAGGTTATGGCAAGTCTCAATGGAATACTAACAATGAAGAAACCGAGAATTCCTGAGAAAGACTCTGCTATCTACAGTGGAGAATTTTTAAATACACTGCTGGCAAATATATATGATATACCCATGAGTTCATTTCATTATGATACTACAAAAAACCCATCAGTCCTATTAGAATTTGTCAGTGATAGGCTCATTACTCTGAAAATTAATAAAGGAAAAAATTACTTATCCTGCATTCCCTAATAAAATTTGATTGCAAGAAATAGTTAATAAGACAGCTTTAATGTACTTTTAATAGAAGAATTCCAGCTAATAAATAAAAAAGAGATAATCAAAATAGAAATATGCTAATAGGCAATACATTATAGCATAATAAAAACAATGGGTGTAGGCAAAAATCACCAATGGATGCTAAAACTATTACATAAAATATTAAAGAAATGTATAATGATAATATCTGGCTAACAATATATTAAGATCGTTGGATGCAGGAAATTAGGGTTTACATGCATCATGGTGTGATCTAATAGGGTACAAAGCAGTACCTATGAAAGGTTCTTGCTCAAATAAAATGACACAAAAACATCCTGAATCAAATCAAGCATCTAGGCCAGGCGAGGTGGCTCACACCTGTAATCCCAGCACTTTGGGAGGCCAAGGCAGGAGGATTACCTGAGGTCAGGAGTTTGAGACCAGCCTGACCAACATGGAGAAACCCCATCTCTACTAAAAACACAAAATTAGTCGGGTGTGGTGGCACATGCCTGTATTCCCAATTACTTGGAAGGCTGAGGTAGGAGAATCCCTTGAACCCGAGAGACAGAGGTTGAAGTGACCCGAGATTGTGCCATTGCACTCCAGCCTGTGCAACAAGAGCGAAACGAAACTAGTCTCAATAATAATAATAAAATAATAATAAAATAAAAAATTAAAGTATCTAGTTTATAGGGAATGTGGAGTTAGAGAAATAGGTTAACACCATGTCAGGGGAATCAATAAAATCCACAGTGAAGGATATCCTACAGTATGGATGACCTGGTTTCTCAATTAAATTGTGTATGTACATATACACACACGTGTGTATGCACAAACATGCACAAACACACACATGCATGCACACACACACACACACACACAGAACTTACCATAGAGCACAAAAGAGACAGGTGGAATAACTAAATGTGGGGTAGTCATGCATGGACTTTATATAATTTGTGTGGTTTGAGAAAACCAACTGTAAAAATTAGCTTTGAGACATTTGGAGAATTTTTATTATAGATTGTGTATTAGATAATATGAACGATTTATTATTCATTTATTTTGTATGGTAATGGTAAATTTTTATTTTAAAATAGTTATTATCATTCAGATATAAATATGAAGAATTATCGATAACATGACTTATTTTAACATATTCCTAAGAAAACAGGTGTATCTGACAGATGAGAGTAAGTTTGCAGAAGGTAAGGAATTGTTGAAGCTCAGAGAATGGCATATGGGCATTCAGCATACCTTTTTTGCTTTTCATGCATGTTTAACAGTTTCCAAAAAAAAGCAAAGAGAAAAAAAAAAACACTTGCCAATTTGGTAGACCAACATGTAAAGACAAGTATTAATTTTTCAATAAAAATTGAAAAATATAAAAATAGGCTATATGCTCTCTAACATTTACTAGTAGAGCGAAAATTTACTGTTTGTTAACAAGAAGCAGTGGTGTTTCAAACTCACCAAAGAGTATAGGAACACACCAATATATTTGCTTTATAAATATGAACACATTTTCTTATAGCGTGCCTTCTGCAGACAAGGACTTTACTAAAGTTACTATGTGGATAAATGGAAGATTCTCTTCTGTACACCACTCAGAGATTTATCGGTTTTGAAATTGCATGAGTCTTCACATCTCCTATCTTATATATCCCTTAGTTCAATCTTTCATTTAACTTTAAAGTTTGGGTTTTTACTGAAATTAACTAGATAGTGTATCTGCCATGTTATCCACTCTTCTCACTCCCACCCATGGGTTTTCACATCCTCACATCTCCTTATCTAGCATCAGCAAATCCTATAAATAAGTGTCAGCAGGAACTGCAGCAGTGATTTCTGAACATCCCTGCTGATTAAGCAGAAATCAGCCTGATTCTTAAATTGTTCTTATCAAAATGAGAAAGGTCATGCAAAACCCATGCTGCTTAAAAGTCTTGAATCAGAAACTGGAAATGTAGGCCACGCTTTCAGAAATGTGTGGTTTCCAAAAAGCTCTGTAGATTTAAACTATGTTGAATCTAATTGACACACTACTTAATGATATTAGAAACAAATTGTTCTCCTCCTGAGTGGCCCTAAGGCTTCCCACCACACAATCTGTGGCAGTCTTTAATTTGTGCATACAGAAGACCCTCCTTGTGTTTCTACTCAGCCAATGAATTTAAGGGTATTTGAGCTCAATGCTCCTTTTTAAAGATATTTTTTCTGTTTTATGCTTGTGAGTCCTTTGTCTGCTTCCGCTACATTCACTTTCGCCAAGAAACTGTACTTCAATATATAAGCTAGAGTTTCGTTTGAGCTTGTGACCTGCTTCATTATCATTTCAATGTCTTTGTCACCTCAATATCCCGGCACAGGCATAGAAAAATGCACAGATCTAGACTAATGCAAAGATAGAACGGTGTTGGCCGTGTTTGCTTAGGATGTGGCAATTATTTTAATACATGACTGGTTTTGTCTTCTTTGGATTAACATGACTACTTTAAATTCTGGTAGAAAGTGTTGTTTGATTGAAGAAGACTTTTCTTTTCATGGCTACAGAATACTTGATAAAAAGCAAAATGCATGTAGGGACTTGAGTTAATGAAAAGAGTTCTGAAAAATAATAATGGTAAATGAATTTGTGAGAAGCAACAGCTCTTTATCTTATTCTAGTGTTTAAATATCAATAACCTAGGACAAGAAGGCAGCAGGGAGAAGAAATACAACTACACTGCCAGAAACACAAAACATTTTTTAGACCTTTGTGAATGCTACTGTGTGTGTCTCTCATATGTTCAAGTATTACTATTTGTTGTTTGTACTGTCAGGCTAATTCTCCTTCAGAAAATCTCAGGTTGAAAACATATAATTGAATCAGAAAAGAACAATTGCCAATTAACACTGAGTATTATGTGATAATACACACAGCAAAATGCTTAAGTTAAATTTGTAATCCTTAAAAATTCCTATGGATTAAGCAGTGAATAGGCAGTCATGGGTGGTATGTGGAATTATATAAATATGAATATAATTGTGATGATACAAGAACAACACCTGGAGAAAAGAGGAGAGAAAAGAGGAGTGCCAAAATGCAATAGTAATTTATTCACATAAGAGAGAGAATTTGTCTGAGCTATTAAGTACCAATAGCAGTAAATTCCAAGAACAGTGAATCTTCAATTAATTTCCCTCATAAAGCCTTTGAAGGGCCTCCGGGCTCATTCAGATCATTAGAATTGCTTTACAGGCCCTAAGCAAGAAACCCTATTTGCTGTTAATCTAAGAGAAAGTTTGCAGCTGGAAAACTGTAATGAGTATATTCCTAAAAAGATTCAGAAGAATTGATTATTTTGGTCTAAATTAGTAAATATCTTAAAATCTTAAACATTAAAGCAAATAGTTTCCCATATACAAATACTTTTAACAATTTTTCCACAAACTAGTCAACAGAATCCAACCAACTCAATTAAAAAAGTCATGCTTTTTGTTTCTGTTTATTTTTTATTCAGCAAGGTGACCTGGAAAATGCCATATATGATTGAAGCAGATACATTATTTTGTAAAAGACAAGTGTTTACAATTTTTCAAAAAGCTAGCATCGAAAATCCTCAGAATTGATGGTGGATAGAATTGCCCTTACATCCATTCTTTTGCCCACTGTGATTCCACAACACACACTTCCTTTCTCTTTCTTTTCTTTTAGTTTCTGAAGTACAGTTTTTTTTCCAAGCTCGACAACCCCTATGAACTTCTGACTTATTCTTGCTATACTTCCCTGTGCTCCTTTGAGACTTTATCAATTTTTTTCTTAGTTTAAAAACATTTCTCTATGCTAGATGTCTCCATTCTTCTTAAGAATATGCTTAAGCCTCACTTCCAAAAAGTGCCCTTCCTGTATTTCTACAAAGACCTTGATTTATTCGTCTTGCCTCCATCCTTCCATTTCACTGACCAAGAGAAAGCTCTAGGTCTGACTCCTCTAATTCAATGCTTTATTTCACTTATTCCTCAAATTTTTGAAATCTGGTTTGATTCCCCTTCATATAATCAGCAGCTTTGCTCATCCTATTGAAGTATGCATACCCATTTCTATTGGAGTTATGTTAAGCCATTGATAAATAAAACAGAAATGGCAAATTGTCTTAGGGCACTAATTTTATGTGAAGATGTTTTTCTGAGGGAAATTTATTTTAATTGGGTAGTGGTACTGGGTTAAAAAGCAGTTCTCAAAAAGCCATGTCCTTCTACGTTTTGATTTTTCTTGTTATGGCTTTTTTTCTAACTTTGTCTTGAAGTCCCATCAAGAGTAGCCATAAACCAAGATAGCCACTTTTTAGGGGAGCCCTGTCTTCTAGGAAAAGATCTTATGTAGTGAGAAAGAAATCAATTATCCAAGAAGATTTAACAACCCTAAACATGTCTGTACCCAAAAGCAGATCATCCAAATGAAGCAAAAGCTGTTAGACAAAATCTCCGATGCAGGAGAAGTCTAAAAAATTTTCTTGGAGTCTCTTGTCTCAAGAGGTAGTGCAAAACTCTCCACAACTTAACTGTGGCTACTAATTGTGACTTCCTTTCAAAGAGTACAGTATGGGAAAAAGAAAAAAAAAGGTTTTTTTTTTTTGTTTGTGTGTGTGTGTGTGTGTGTGTGTATAGAAACCTACAGTCCTACCTCAGCCAGGTTGTCAAAGTTGGCATAAACTGTGGTAAGCATGCTGGTAGCATGTACTATGATGTTGATAGTATTATGTGATAAAAATTGACCTTACATCTGTAGTCTTCCTTCCAAAACACATAACCCAATATAATCAGGAGCAAAATAGCAGACTAATCTCAGCTGAGGTAAGTACGACAGAATACCTGAACAGGAATTTTCAAAACTGTCAAGGTTATCAAAAACAAAGAGTCTGAGAAACTATTACAGCTAAGAAGAGAGTAAAAATATGTGATGACTAAATACATTGTGGTATTCTGAGTGGTACTCTGGTACAATAAAAACATTAGGCAAAACTAAGAAATTTAAAATATTATTTTTATTTGATATTCTTTAATAATATACTAATATTACTTCATTAATTTTAGCAAGTATAATAAACTCATGTAATATTTTAATAATGGGGGATCAGTGTGCAGGGTATATTGGAATTATCTGTAGAATCTTTAGAATTTATTTAAATCTAAAATTTGTATAAGTTACAGGGTTTATATGAAAATGTCTTCCAGTAAAATATATATAGACTGCTTCATCCTTGTTTATAGAAATACAATACCACACGATTTTTTATAGAGATATATAAAGTTTTCAGTCCTATATTTTGGAAACTCTAAAATACGTTTCTCAACCCTCTAAACCAAACATATATTTTCCATAAATGAAAACACCTCACAACATTTATTACATTTTAAAATTATGATTGACGGCTCATAATCCCATTGAAATTCAGAGATGTATAATGGCTTTCCAAACTATCTTTCTACCTTTCTTTACCATTGCCCGTTTACTTTCAACTACATTCTTTAGTAATTGTGTACATTCCTAAGGAATTCTATTCTGTTCCACCAATCCATGTTTTAAATTCCAATGAGTTCCCATGGCTCAATGTTTATTTTTCTTGAGTTATTAAGAAGTAAACTCTGCTTTCTCTGAAATGCCATGGCCTACTGTTTATATTTTTTCATTCACATGTATTCATGCTTTAATTTTCAATAATAGTTTTAGTATATTTCTTTGCACTTAGTTACTTTATTCTTTGCTTCCATCTCAAATGTCACCATGAAACGAACTTTAGAAACCTCTCTAGGAGTTCACCATCTTTGTGCCTCTTGGAGCACATATAACAGTATCTTAGAAATGATTGCCATTAAGTATGGTTCAATTTAATTAATTCAATTAATGATGAATGCAAACTTTAACTATAGTTTTCTTTAACATGTGAAAACATACAACATAAATGCACTATTAATATACATATATACATGCAGACACACAGGTTAACTTTATCACAGTGATAAAATAATTATATTTATAATTATAAAACTTAATATATGTAATTTATCCTGAATAATAGTAAGAAAATCCTGAAGCTTGGTTTCAAGCAGGGGTAACATTTGATTGCTACTATCCCAGGTAACTATGCTGCTCGTGTTTTTCCCAGTTAAACTAATTTTCAGCTTGAACTCTTAAGCAGGTATCTTTTCTAGAAAAAAAGAAAATAGAGCTTCTTTTCATTTGATTCAGGGTCATAATAAATAGAACTACACTCTTTCTACTGAGGATAGAAGAGTTACAGCATATATGTTATTCTCAGGTAGTAGCCAAAGCAGACCATTTTACATAGGGTTCTATGTATTTAAGTTTTCCTTAAGAAACAGGTGAAAACATTCTATATGGAATTGCATCAAACCTAAAACTAGAGGCTGAATATCGAAAAATATTACGCCTTTCTACTTTTTACTGTCACTACCTATATAGTCTTGAAAAAGAAGTGCATGGGACAAAACGCAAAAAGGGAAAAAAACAAGCCAGTTGTGGAGGTAGCCCCAGCTACTCTGGAGGCTGAGGCAGGAGACTCCCTTGAACCCTGGAGGAGGAAGTTGCAATGAGCCAACATCGCACTACTGCACTCCAGCCTGGGCAACAGAGGGAGACTGACTTGGGGTGGGGGTGGGGGAAGATGGGGGGAAACATGTACATGGATAATCTGTCTTTTTAAAAAATTGATCTCTACTTCACCATTTTGCTTAGTCTTACTTCACTCAGTATGTTTATTTTCACAAATACATAAAAAAATGTAAACAGCAAGTAAAAGGGTTTAATGGCTCATTGTTTTTGCAATAAAATTTAGTAACTGAAGTCAGGAGGCACCATGGATTTACAAGGGCAGGAGGCTGACTAAGTGATGAATTCAATCACTATTTATCTTTTGAATTAAGAACTTTTATTTCTCTGTTCATCATGTCCATGAAATAGATCAGAAGGTAATATTGCAAACAGTATTTGTGAGGATCTGGAGTGAGATTGTTAAGGAGAGATGAAGTACAAAAATAGACTTGTATAGATAACATTCATTATAATGCTGCCATTCTACCAAATAGCTAATTATATCAAATTTTGTTTCAAATAAATATTTTCTGGCTCAAGATTTTACCGGTTTTTATTATTGTGAAGATACCTTGTGAACATAAGCCACTTTAAAATAAAGTATTTGAACTTCTATATTATGATTGACTACATATTATTTTCTTATAGAGACAAACCCATAACTTTAAGAAAACTTTTTGTTTTAATAGTCATTTCAAGTAAGTTGTTCAATTAGTTTAGTATTAGACAATAAGTGCATTTGGAACATCACCCATACATTATGTAAGTGTAATAAAATATAAATAAAAGAGACTTTGGAATGACAACCAATTTTAAATGTTACAAGAAGTAAAATGCAAACATTTTAATTTTTCAATCTCTAAAAAGGGTATTGTTCAAAATTGTAAAAACATGATTGAAACAATGTATAATATCTTCCTAGAGAAAAAAGCAGAAGTATATTCAATAGAAGTACGGCTAATTATGCTACAGTGCTAGAAATTTGCTTTTTTCCATACCTTCATAAATGATTTCCAGATGGTCTAAATGTGCTCATAGTACTTTTGTAAGATCTTACTTTTTAAATTAATTATAAGTGTTTTGGTGAGATATAAATACTTACATTTCTTCACAAAATTCATGTTGATATTTAAAATAAGTAACTCCTCACATACTTATGTCTATAATAAACACAGCTGTAAATGTGGTATTCCATGTGCTTTGCTAATATTTGCCATGGAATTAGAATGGAATACAGTTTCCAAAATCCTCTTGGATTATGAAGAAATTGGGCTTAGCATTTGTCATCAGAATCCAGTGTTTCGAGTTGTGTCACAAAATTGACTTCATAGTTGTTGGGGTTAGGGCGTGGGGAAGAAATAATCTTTCTGATTGCCCGTTTTGTCTGAACGGCAGATTTTGATGTTATAAACCTGACTTGAAATGGGAAGATCAAACATGATTATACAAGAATATTTTAATAAGTGTATCAACAGGCAAATGTGGAAGAGAGAAAAATGATTAAGTGTTCTTCTTTGGATTGAATATTTGAATCTTATGTGTAACACAAATAAGTGGATTTTAGTTCTTTCTGTGCCCTGACATTTTGTATATTAATTAGTTATCTCCCATTTCATGGGATTTGTCAGTGTGTAGATGGCTTTACAGTGCTTGAGTTGTACACTTCTAATGCAGGAGCTTGTTTGTGTTTCATACTTTTATACTTAGAGAGAAAAAAGTCAAAGGAAAAGAGTATTACTTGAGGCGAAAAAAGTGACCAAATAAAGGATAAATTCAAAAAATAAAAAGAATTTTACAAAATGAAAATAAATGAAAAGTTTTTGCTTTGATCTAAATCCATATATTCCTTTAAAGTCAAGATTTATTATGAACTAATTATAGTCTTCAAAGAAAAGCCCATTTAATTTATAATGTGTTTCTAGCTGCTTAGATCTGAGATAACATACTGATGTAATAAGTATCAAGGAGACAGAAAAATACCTAAAGGATGAGTTGCAGTAAAAGGTAGGTCCAAAGTCTCAATTAAGTAACCACATTTACCCAAAGTCCTAAATATTGACAGTTTTATGTATTAGAAATATAAATGAAATTCAAGGTGAGATTAATATGGCTTATATTCATAGTAATATATTTTCTACTGTATTATAAATATCTATGAAGAAGTACCATATTTAACAGAAAATCTATAAGAAATATGATTGGAAGGCACATTAACATTTTATTAACTACATCTTTTAGGTCAAGCCAAGAATAAGTTGTCAAATACTGACTATGTAAGTATAGATTTTAGATGATGGAAGAGAAATGTAAAAAATTATTTAGGAAAACAAGCTATTAACAGAGATGTCATTTAGAGAAAAGTATAGTTAGTAAACATACGGAGGGGCAATGATTGCTTTTGTAATTCTAAAGACAAAAATAGTTCTAAATTTTCTGCATTGGTAAAACTTGTGTTCTAGAGATGGGATAGTGTTGAGAGATATTTTAAATAATTAAATCAGTGAGACTTGGTAATTAATTGAAAAATTGGGTTGAGGAGGAAGAATTCAAGGATGACTCCCAAGTTTCAAACCTGGGCTGCCACGATGATGCCGATGTTTTCATCTGAGATGGGAAATACTGAAAAAAAAAATGAGTGAAGGGAGAGATGTTTGATTATGAGATTGATCTTGAACACAATGAGTGTGAGATGTCTTTGAAATATCCACGTTGAGATCCACATCAAGACAGTAGCTTATTTATATAAGAAATGCAGGCTTGTCCAGTGATCTGGTAAATCAAGATGAGAAAGTTTCCAGAGTGGTACCTTTTACTTTCTTTGGAAGGCAAGAGAATTCACCTTCGAAGAGTAAGAAAAAGTGAAAGGGGAATTGGAGCTTAGAAGAGAGCTGAAGCAGTTTAAAGTTTATATTCTTCAAAAGACTGGGAAAAAAACTGAACCAGAAAACGAAAAGATTGACAGATTTCAAAGCATATTTGAGGTTGATGATAGTGAATTTGCAGTGGTCTAGATCTGCCTCTTTGTAAAACTTTTTTAGCAATAATTGGCAGTTCAAAAGCAAGAACAGAGGAAACAGCAGGGTTTTTGACAATAAATGTATATTAGTCTGTTCTCATGCTGCTAATAAAGACATACCTGAGACTGGGTAATTTATAAAGGAAAGAGGTTTAATTGACTCACAGTTCCACATGGCTGGGAAGCCTCACAATCATGGCAGAAGGTGAATGAGGAGCAAAGTAACATCTTGCATGGTGGCAGGAAAGAGAAACATGTGTGGGGAACTCCAATTTTTATAAAACCATCAGATCTCAAGAGACTTATTCAATACCACGACAACAGTATAGGGGAAATCGCCCCTCTGATTCAATTATCTCCACCTGGCACCACCCTTGACACGTGGCGATTATTACAATTCAAGGTGAGATTTGGGTGGGGACACAGCCAAGCCATATCAAGATGTATAAAGTTAAGGAACATTAAAGTATTAAAAAATGTATTGTTGATGCAGTGGACAATAAAATCTGTTCTGCATAAAGGGGAGAAAATACAGAGAGAATTGTTTTACTATGACACAATAGAGGTATTATTAGAGAAGATATCTTTTTAAATCTACTAATGATCATGGTACAGAGATTGAACAGTGTGTTGGAAGAAGAGTAGGCTGTGGTAAAAGGTCTGGATGCCTGAATTGGTAATTTAGAAACAAGAAACAATTAGGCAAGTCTCCAGGGGTGGACAGACCTGCTAGGTCTACAGAGGAATCTGATGTTTTGGTCTGAATTAAAAGGATGGAGACTTGTTAGAATTGTGGGAGGTAAGGTAAATACATAAAATCAATAGAGTGTATTTATGATGCAAGAAGCAAGTAATATCTTGTATTACTTAAACTTTTAGTTTCTTATGTGTTTATATATATATGGCTCAAACGCACTTAATATATTTGTAAAAATACACCATTTAAAAATCTAACAGTAACAGTATTTATCTTTGTAATCACAATTGAGGATGGGAAATGAAGTAGTATTTCAAAATAAATTAAATAAAGTGTAATAAAGAAAGGTAAGTAAACCCTAACAACAAAGAAACAGAAAATATTAGAATCACTCACTAAATGTGGTAGAGATGATAAAATTGTTAAATTGTACGCACAACAATTTGAAATAAATGTTTGTGTGAATTAACCTGGATACCAATGATAAAATGCACAAGTAGGTTAACTATGTAAGTTCTTTCCAGCATTGCCTCCTTAGTAGATTACTATCTCAGATCCATGTTTGAATTTAACAACCTCACAAAAGAAAAAAAAAAAAAACAGGTCTTAGATAATGGTGAATTTTTGGCAAAGGGAGAAAGGATTATAATAGTTTTGGCTAAATGAATGTGAACCTGAAAGTTAAAAGAAATAAAATGCAAAGAAAATGAAACTAAATAATTGGGATGAAAAGATGTCATGAATTGTAAATGAGATTTGCTTTGAGGTTCTGACTCATGCATGCAAAGCTTTCTATGAAAGCTTGAAATATTAATAAAATAGACTATATTTTACTTATGAAAAAGTCTATTTTTCTTTCTAATGCCATTTGGATAATTATGAAAAGGACAGAGTAATTTTTATATTCTCCTTTGAATTGTAAGGCTTTGATATTAGAACAAAAATTTGGTTTTGGAAACAAATCATACATTTTAATTTTTCCTCTTTTATAGTGAAGGTAAAGGCAATGGGTTAAGGAGAAACTCAGAAAAGAAAGAGAAATTGATTTATAATCTTGTACATATATATTGAGAAGTGAGCTCTCATTTTCATTAAACAAAAAAATATTTCATTCAAAGCAGCCTTATTCTTTATTCTAGAAAAGCTCAGATGAATCAACTTTAATAGATTCCCCAGCCACCAAAAAGAATCTCTAATCACAGAAAGAGGAGACATTTTTCTTTTCATATTACTCCACTCCAATTCTCCAAATCCTTTACATACACACATATACACACCTGGGGAGGTATGTGTATGCACAGGTAAATGTACATACCCACTCATGAGAGCGAGGCTCAGAAAAAGGTATTAGGAAACTAAAAACGTTCCTAATTTTCTGAACTTGAACTGTAAGTTAAATGCCCACCTTGTCATTTGATGGAATTGCTTTCATTAGTAAAATATTTGCCTAAGGGATCTGCCATCACAAAATACTAACTTTTAAGTATGTATTACATGCACAAATTTATTTAAAACCACTTATCAGTCACTCTAATCAGAAAACACATTTTTCTAGTGAGATTTCAACTGTTTTACACTTGGTGTGTGTATGCACCTGTCACAGGTTAGGATGTTTGCTGTAGAGATAATATGATGTCTTTGTACTCTCCTGAATGATTGTTACTGGAACTTACAAAGAGAGATACTATGTGAATAGAGACATTAAGTTTCTAAGAACAAAACATGCCATAAATATTGCAGAATATTTTTTCTGATGTTCCTGAGGGAGCTAACATTTTTAGAAAATTGTTTTTACAAAAAAACACTTTAACAAATTTTTTGCTAATTGAATGGTTGCAATGTTTCTACTCAACTTCTCTTACATCCTCAGAATCCTCCCTGTCTATGCCAATCTTCATTTCATTCTCTTCCTTCAAAAGTGTAATATGTTAAGAACATAGAACCTAAAAGTTTTTGTTAAAATCTGAGCATTTTGTGAAAGGCATTAGAATTTATTCTGCGTCTTCATTTGGATTCTGTTTGTGACATCCTGGCAAGTGGTTTCCTTGCTTCTGCTTGATTCAATTCCTACTAATAATCTTCTTTCAACGACTCTAATAATTAGGAAACAAAGTGTCACCTATATCAAAATCTACCTTTTAATAATATCCATTATTTGGTGCCAGCTTTGTATTCTAAAGCCATACAGAGTAGATTCAGCTCCTCATCCTCAAAATCAATCTGTCCAATCCTTTGTAAGTGTATTAGCCTGTTCCTATGCTGCTGTGAAGAAATAGCCAAGACTGGGTAATTTGTGAAAAAATAAAAAGAGGTTTAATTGACTCACAGTTCCTTATGGCTGGGGAGGCCTCAGGAAACTTACAATCATGGTGGAAGGGGCCTTTTCACAGGGTATCAGAAGACAGAATGAGTGCCAGCATGGAAATTCCACATGCTTATAAAACCGTCAGGCCTTGTGAGAGAGACTCACTCATTATCATGAGAACAGCATGGGGGAAACTGCCCCCATGATCAAATTACTTTCACCTGGTTCCGATTTGATCCATGGGGATTATTAAAATTCAAGGTAAGATTTGGGTGAGAACAGAGCCAAACCTTATCATTCTGCCGTAGCCCCTCTCAAATCTTATGTCTTTGCATTACAAAACAATCATGACCTTCTAACAGTCCCTCAAATTCTTAACTCATTCCAGCGTTAACCCAAACTCCAAGTCCAAAGTCTCATCTGAGAGAAGGCAAGTCCCTTGTGCCTATGAGCCTGTAAAATCAAAAGCAAATTAGTTACTTCCTAGATACAATAGGAGTATAGGTGTTGGGTAAATACACCTGTATCTAATGGGAAAAATTGGCCAAAACAAAGGGGCTGCAGTGTTGCAGCTGTAAACCTGGCTCTAGTCTTTTCTTCTGTCAACTGATCATAGGGAACTCCCAATGAGGCCACTGGTGCAGGCTTGGGAAAAGAAGGCAGATTGGCAGGAGTGGAAACCACGGGCATTTGAGCCACTTTCTCATGTAACTTACTTGTGCCTTCAGGACCTCCTAAAACCCAGTCACATACATACCACTTCCACTTGATGATGAATGCTGTTTTGCATGCCCAACTTTATGGTGAGATGGGTCAGGAAGCACCCAGTTCATGATAGGCAGTTCAGGTCACATGATGACTTGATGACCCATATGCAAATGTTCAGTTTCCACCAAAGCCCAGTAACAGGCCGAGAGCTGTCTTTCAAAAGGAGAGTAGCTATTTGCAGAAGATGGCAGAGACTTGCTCCAAAATCTTAGAGGCCTCTGCTGTGATTCACCTATGGGGGCCTGCCAAAGGCTCCAAACAGCATCCCTATTTGCCACTGACACCTCAAGCATCATTGGATCTGCTGTGTCATGTGACCCAAATGGCAGAGCAGCTTGCACTGCAGCCTGGACCTGTTACAGAGCCTTCTCCTGTTCTGAACCCCACTCAAAACTGGCAACCAGTAAATGGACCAGAGTAACACACTCAAAAGAGAAATGTGTTGCCTCCAAAATCCAAATAGGCCCACTAGGCATTGTAACTCTTTCTTGGTTGTAGAAGGGGCAAAATGCAGCAACTCATCCTTCACCTTAGAATGAATATCTCAACAGGCCCCACACCACTGAGCCCTTAGAAATTTCACTGAGGTAGAAGTTCTCTGAATTTTAGTCAAATTTATTTTCCATCCGTTAGCATGCAAATGTCTCACCAATAAGTGCAGTCTGTTTGCTATTTCTCCCTTACTGGATCCAGTCAGCATAATGTCATCAATGTAATAGGCCAGCGTGATATCTTGTGGAAGGGAAAAGCAATCAAGATCTCTGCAAAAAACATTATGACACAAAGCCGGAGAAACGACATATCCCTGAGGTAGGACAGTGAAGGTATATTGCTGGCCTTGCCAGCTGAAGACTGATTACTTCTGGTGGTCCCTATAGACAGGAATGGAGAAAGACATTTGCCAAATCAATTACTACATACCAGGTATTAGGAGAGGTGTTAATTTGCTCAAGCAATAAAACCACATCTGGTACAGCAGCTGCTATTGGAGCTACCATTTTGTTAAGCTTATGATAATAACGGATTTATCTGTCTTCTTCACAGGTGAAATAGGAGAGTTGAACAGGGATGTGGTGGGAATCACCACCCCCAAAGTCTTTCAAGTCTTTAATGGTGGTACTAATCTCTGCAATCCCTTCCGGGATGTAATACTGTTTTTGATTTACTATATTTCTAGGTAGAGGCAGCTTTCATGGCTTCCCTTGGCCTTTTCAACTATAATTGCCTTAATTCTACCAGTCAGGGAGCCAATGTGGGGATTGTGCCAGCTTCTAAGCATGTCTATGAAAATTATGCATTCTGGCACTGGGGAAATGACCACAGGATGAGTCAGGGGATCCACTGTAAGTTGAACCTGAGCTAAAACTCCATTAATTACCTGACATCCATAAGCTTCTACTTTAACCAGAGGGCCACAGTGATGTTTTAGGTCCCCTGGAATCATAATATGCTCAGAGCCTGTGTCCAGTAGTCCCTGACATGTCTGATCATTGCCCTTTCCCCAACGCATAGTTACCCTGTTGGTATGGTTTGGCTGTGTTCCCACCCAAATCTCATCTTGAATTATAGCTCCCATAATTCCCACGTGTCATGTGAAGGACCTGGTGGGAGGTAATTAAATCACGGGGGCAGGTCTTTCTCATGCTGTTCTCATGATGGTGAGTAAGTCTCACAAGATCTGATGGTTTTATAAAGGGGAGTCCTCCTGCACACACTATCTTGCCTGCCGCCATGTAACACATAAGCCTGCTCCTCCTTTACCTTCTGCCATGATTGTGAGGCCTCCCCTGCCAAGTGGAACTGTGAGTCCATTAAACGTTCTCTCTCTTTATAAATTACCCAGTGTCAGGTATGTCTTTATTGATATGAGAACAGACTAATACAGTCAATTGGTAATGAGTAGTGGGACGCTGCTATAAAGATACACAAAAACATGGAAGTGACTTTGGAACTGGGTAACAGTCAGACGTTGGAAGAGTGGGAGGGCTCAGAAGAAGAAAGGGAATTGTGAGAAAGTTTGGAACTTCCTAGAGACTTGTTGAATGGCTTTGACCAAACGCTGGCCATCTCAGATGGAAATGAGGATCTAGTTGGGAACTGGAATAAAGGTGATTCTTACTATGTTTTAGCTAAGAGACTGGTGGCATTTTACCCCTGCCCTAGAGATCTATGGAATTTTGAACTTAAGAGATATGATTGAGGGTATCTGGCAGAAGAAATTTGTAAGCAGCAAAGTGTTCAAGACATGACTTAGGTGCTGTTAAAAGCACTGAGCTGTATGTATTCACAAAGACATGGTTTGGAATTCGAACTTATATTTAAAAGGGAAGCAGAGCAAAAAAGATCAGAAAATTTGCAGCATGACGATGTGGTAGAAAAGAAAAACCCACTTTCTGGGGAGAAATTCAAGCTAGATGTAGAAAATTGCATAAGTAACAGGGAGCCAAATGTTAATCAGCAAGACAAAGGGGAAAATGTCTTCAGGGCATGTCAGAGAACTTCTTGGTGGCCATTCCCATCACAGGCCCAGAGGCCTAGGAAGAAAAATGGTTTTATAGGCCAGGCCTAGGGACCCCCTGCTGTGTGCAGCCTAGGGACTTGGTGCCCTAAGTTCCAGCCACTCCAGCCATGGTGAAAAGGGACAAAGGTACAGCTCTAGAGGGTGCAAGCCCCAAGCTTTGGCAGTTTCCATGTGGTGTTTAACCTGCAGGTGCACAGAAGTCATGAACTGAGGTTTAGGAACCTCCACTTAGATTTCAGAGGATATATGAAAAAGCCTGAATGTCCAGACAGAAGTTTGCTGCAGGCACAGGGCCCTCATGAAGAATCTCTGCTGGGACAGTGAGGAAGGGAAATATGGGGTTGGAGCCTCCACACAGAGTCCCCACTGGGGCACTGCCTAATGGAGCTGTAAGAAGACAACCACTGCCCTCTAGACCCCAGAATGGTAGGTCACTGACAGCTTGTACTGTGGTAGGTCACTGACAGCTTGTACTGTGGTAGGTCACTGACAGCTTGTACTGTGCACCTGGAAAAGCCACCTGGAAAAGCCACAGACACTCAACACCAGCCCATGAAAGTAGCCAGAGTGAGGTTGTACCCTGCAAAGCCACATGGATGGAGCTGCCCAAGGTTGTGTGAGCCCACTTCTTGCATTAGCGTGACCTGGGTGTGAGACATGGTGTCAAAAGAGATCATTTTGGAACTTTAAGGTTTAATGACTGCCCTACTGGATTTTGGGCTTGCATGGGGCCTTTAACTCCTTTGTTTTAGCAATTTCTCCCATTTCTAATAGGGATATTTCCCCATTGCCTGTACCGCCATTGTATCTAGGAAGTAACTAACTTGCTTTTGATTTTATAGGCTCACAGGTGGAAGGGACTTGACTTGTCTCACATGAAACTTTGGACTTGGACTTTTGAGTTAATGCTGGGATGAGTTAAGACTTTGGGGGACTGTTGAAAGGGCATGATTCTGTTTTGAAATGTAAGGACATGAGATCTGTGAGGGGCAGGAGAAGAATGATGTGGTTTGGCTGTGTCGCCCCCAAATCTCATCTTGAGTTGTGGTTTTCATAATCCCCACGAGTCACGGGAGAGACCAAGTGGATATAATTGAATCATGGGGGCTGTTTTTCCCATGTTGCTTGCATGATAGTGAGTTAGATCTCACAACATCTTATGGTTTTATAAGGGGTTCCCCCCTTCTCTGGGTACTCATTCTTCTCCTTCCTGCTGCCATGAGAAGAAAGACATGTTTGCTTATCCTTCTGCCATGATTGTTAGTTTCCTGAGGCCTCTCCAGCCCTTTGGAACTGTGAGTCAAGTAAATATCTTTCCTTTATAAGTTACCCAGTCTTAGGTATATCCTTATATCTGTGAGAATGGACTAATACAGTCCTGTAATCCCATCACTTTTGGCAGCTGAGGCAGGTGAATTGCTTGAGTCCAGGAGGTTGAGACCAGACTGGGAAAAATGCCAAAACCCCATCTCTACTAAAAAAAATACAAAATATTAACCAAGCATGGTAGTGAATACCTGTAGTCCCAGATACGTGGGAAGCTGAGACAGGGAATCACCTGAGCCCAGAGGGTCGAGGCTTCAGTGAGCTGAGATCATGCCACTCCAGCAAGGGGAACTAGAGTGAGACCCTGTCTGAGAAAAAGAAAAAAAAGAATGCTGATATTAGGTCATCAATACCTCAATGCTTGTAAGTCTTTTGCTAAGAAATTTGCTGTTATACTTCTGGGGTTCCCTTTGTATGTAATCTGAACTATTTCTCTAGTTGCCTTTAAGATTGTGTTTTAGCATTGCCCTTGGACAGTCTGGTAAATATATGCCTTGGTGATGTTCATCTTATATTGAATCTCGCAGGTGTTCTCTGACTTTCTTGTGTATGGATGTCTGCCTCTTTCCCAAGATTAGGAAAATTTTCTTGAATTGTTTTCACTAACATATTTTTCAGGTTATTTACTTTTCTTTTTCTCTCTCTGAAATTACAAAAATTTGTGTGTTTGATCACTTTACATAATTTTATATTTCTTGTAGACTTTGTTCTTTTTAAAAAATTCTTTTCTTTAAATTCTGATCTGATTGTGTTAGTTCAAAAGTCTGGTTTTTAAACTCTGAAATTATTTCTTCTGCTTGGTCTAGTCTATTGATAAATCTTTAAATTACATTTTGAAATTAATTAAGTGAATTTTTCAATTCCATAAGCTCTCATTTCTTTTTAAGACGTCTATCTCCTTATTCATTTCCTAGAATGATTTAGAAGTTTATTTGTAGGCTGGGCACAGTGGCTCATGCATGTAATCCCAGCACTTTGGGAGGCCGAGGTGGGTGAATCACCTGAGGTCAGGAGTTCGAGACCAGCCTGACCAACATGGAGAAACCCCGTCTCCACTAAAAATACAAAATTAGCCGGGCATGGTGGCATATGCCTGTAATCCCAGCTACTCGAGAGGCTGAGGCAGGAGAATTACTTGAACCCAGGAGGCAGAAGTTGTGGTGAGCTGAGATAGCGCCATTGCACTCCAGCCTGGGCAACAAGAGCAAAACTCTGTCTCAAAAAAAAAAAAAAAAAAAAAAAAAAGTTTAGTTGTGTAATTGTCAACCTTGTCTTCAATCTCTTTGAGATTCTTGGCAATCTATGCCTTTAATTCTTTATCTGTCATTTCTGAGTTTCCATTTTGGTTAGGGACCATTGCTGGAGAGCTAGTGCAGTCCTTTGGTGGTGTTACTATATTTAGATATTTCATGGTGCTAATAATCTTGTGCTAATTCCTTCTCATCTGGAGACATTAGCATTCTACTTTTTGTGATCAGTTTCTTGCAGATAGGATGTTTTTTCTTTCTTTTCCTATAGTATTACTGATTTTTCTTCTTCCCTTCCCTGACTCAAGTGATGTGACCATAAAGAATTCTTGGTAGGTTCTTTTGGCTTTGCTTCTATAGCTCCATGCACTTCTGTCAGCAGTTTTTATACTGGGCTGTGCAGTTCAACCTATGAGCCAGTAGATACTGCTTACAGGTAACAGCCAGCTGTGGCCAATGTGACTGGGTATATACTTCATCCTTGTTTACTGGTAGAAGCTCTCTGTTGTCTCAGGCAGTGGGCTGATTCCTGGAGTTCACAGTGGTTTGAGCTCCGTGTTCAGTCCCTGGGAGGTAGGAACCACCATGGGCAGGGCTGGACTAGGCTGGTCCATTCATAGGTCCCCTGATGGCAGGCACAAGCACCAGTGCCAAGGGAGAATCTAGTGGGCAGCCACCAATTCCCAGAAGTTTGCCTAGCTGTGGATCTGGAAATCTCACTTTGTCTCAAACTCTCTGCATGGAAATGTGGGGAAGTCTAAACTCCTATTCCAGAAGAGTGAGTTCTTGTGATGGCTGGAGATCTGCCTAGGCATGGAGTGGAAAGGGCCCTCTTGCATCAAAATCTCTGCATAGGAAGGGTAAAATGATTCCTATCAGGCTGGGCATGGGGGGCTAGGAATCATTTCACCCTGCAGAGCCAGGCAAGCAGTTGCTCTGAATGCCTGGAGATCTGCCTGGGCATGGAGCAGAAAGGGCCTCATTGCAACATAATCTGTGGGGAGGAAGTGTGAGGGAGTTCAAGCTACTGAACCAGAATAGTGGGTACTCTGAATACCTGGGAATCTTCCTGGGTGTGAAGCAGAAAAGGCCTCCCTGTACCACAATCTCTGCACGAAAGTATACGATGTGTCAGGCTGTTGATCCAGGTGAATGAATTGTTTGAATGCCTGGAGATCTACCTAGGCATGGAACCAAGAAGGCCCCCGTGCACCAAGTTGTCTGCACAGGAAGGGTGAAGAGGCTCAGGCTGCTGTACCAAGTGAATGAGTGCCCTGTATGCCTGGAGAACTACCTGAGCTTGGAATGGAGAGGGCCTCACTGCTCCATGATCCATGTCCATAAATGTGCAGGGCATCTCAGGCTGCCGGTGCAAGCAATCAGGCACTTCTAGTGCCTAAATTTCTGCCTGGGGGTGGATCAGAGAGGGCTCTTCTGTACTGTAATCTCAGGGAAGCAGGCTGGGGAATCCAGCAATGACACATGCAGACTGGTTCTGGGTCACCAAGCTGACTCTGGCTACAAGTCTCGCTGCCCAGAAGAAATTGCAGCTATAGTAGCTTTCTTCCTGCCCTAGGCTTGCAATAGGGAAGAGCACAATTCCAGTGCCTACTACTGAGGCACTTTTTGCAGTTTTGTGAAATCTACCACCCCACTCCAGAACAGGCACTCCAATCTTTGGCTCAAGACAAAAGTGCCTATGCTGGCACACTGCTGGGTCACCAAAGAACAGCTGATTCGGTTAATTAAAAGTGGTGTTCTGCTCTCAGTCCTGGGTTTGGGAAAATGTCTGCAGCTTTTCCTGGTGTCTTTCCCTACAACATCTCCAATCTTCTCCCCAGGTTAGCTCTAGGGCTTGGGAAAAACTAAGTGATCTCCCTCGGCCTGGGTTACTCAGATCTCCACTGGAAAGGTGAGTGACAGAGGTAGGCTTTCTGCCTCTCTCATGTATAGGGGGCTTCACTCACTTTTATCAGCTTGATGTTGTCACAGAGGCTGTTTGTTAGCATTCTCCTCTCTGAGATCTGGGGTGTCCTTCATGATTTTTGTGGACTACCATTTTTCTTCTTGAATTAAAACTCACAGAGTTTATCTTAATGCTTTTAATCATAATTGAAAGCTTCTAACCCATCACCGTGGAAAAAA
Source organism: Pongo abelii (assembly GCF_028885655.2). Lineage (NCBI taxonomy): Eukaryota > Metazoa > Chordata > Mammalia > Primates > Hominidae > Pongo > Pongo abelii. The sequence continues at coordinate 142,647,126 of NC_071990.2, forward strand.
AAGCCACCTTTTATTGTAGATTCTTACTAATTTCTCAAATTATTGTGCCATGTTGGAAGAAAGGTAGTTTTACTTCTTTTTAAATTTCCTGTCTTTTACTTTTCTATTGCCTTGTTGCAATGGCTAGAATCTTCAGCAAAATTCTAAATAGAGGACATGACTTTCTAATTCCCTTGCCCATTATTATGTTTTGGACATAAGAGTTTATTACGTCAACCTGGAAGGTTGAGATCATATTTCTTATCAAACTTTCAATCACTCTTTTGAGCCTCCATTGATGATTTTCTAACTCTGCTATTTCTCCTATATTTATTAAATGATATAATAGAATACTTAATATAAAAATATATAATATATAATATATAATAAAATATCTTACTTACATATTTATTATAATATAATTTATAATATTCATATTATTATGCAATATAATAATATATTTAATAATTTATATAATATTTATTAATTGATATAATATTGATTGATGTTTTATGGTAAACAATAACTTTATTTCTATTTATGTACATTACTATGGACTCCTATATCTTTATTTTACAGTGGTAAAAACTGTGAACCAAGAAATTGATGTAAAAACCACCAGCACTGTGAAACACTGGCATTATGTGCCCGATAAGATGCAGCTAGAAAGATACAACATCACTTCTGCAATATTCATGCAAAAAAAATAAAGAGTAACTAAATGTAATTGTGAGAAAACAACAGGGAAAATCAAGTGGAGAGACATTTTGCAGAATAACTTCATCACACAATATTTAGGTCACAAAACACAAAGAAAAGGTTATTAACGATTGGTGAACTTTAAAAAGAGAATATATGGCAATTTTTATAACTCCTCCAAGTGGAGGAGGTTAGGAAAATGGCAGCTAGGAGGCAGGATTAAACTGCAGCTCCCACTCAGACTGACAGAGCAGTGTGTGGAGACTCACATCGTGAATTTTTGCTCCAGGAACTACAGCAGGACCATACCAGGAAAGCTAAGAGAATCCACAGATACTTTGAAGGTAGCAGGTTGCACCTGCAGGCCCTGGGAGACAGCCGAAAAACTGTGAGTGCCAAAGTGTGAAGGGGGGACTCATCCACCCCTGAACACACACCCTCACTGGGGAACCTGAAGGTCCAGACCACAGGAGAAGGATTTGGCCTTACCTGGAGCTGAGACAATTTTAAAGAGCCAAGTGAAATACAAGGGTAGAAGAAACAATGGAGGGAGCCCTGTGGGCTCTCTCAGTCCCTAGAGAAACCATTTCTGACTTTGTCTCTCAGAGCTTCTTAGGGAGGGCTGTCAGAGGAACTGGGAGAAGACCACAGGGAGGACAGTTCCAGCTGATTTTTGTAATAATTTTGACCTAATGTGAAGCTTCCTGGACAGAACTCAGGGGCGGGGGTGAATCCAGAGTGCAGACACAGCACAAAAGCTGCAGCAGGTGGGGAGGCATGAAACCTGAAAGCCCGGCTTGCTTTTACAACCAGGAGTCTGGTAGCTTGTGGCAGGTTCTCAGCCCTGGTCACCTGCTGCCTGGAAACAAACTTGGTGCTGTTGGGGGGCAGGCATGTTGGGAGTGAGACTGGCCTTCTGGGCTGTGTGTATGAGCCAGGTGAGGCCTGTAACTGCTGGCTTTTCCCCCACTTCCCTTGTGATCTGTGTGACAGCAGAGGTAGCCATAATTCCCCTGGGAACATAACTCCATTGGTTTGAGAACCACACCGCAATCCCCACAGCAGCCACAGCAAGCCCCATTCAAGGACAGTCTGAACTCAGACATGCCTAACCCTGCCCCTACCGGATGGGATGGTCTTTCTCTACCCGCCCTGGTAGCTGAGGACAAAGGAAATATTCTTTTGGGAGCTCTAGGGCCTCACCCACTGCCTGATCATCCCTATACTACCACAACTGATGCTTTCTTGAAAGCTCTACTCCTGGCAGGAGGCTAACCAGCACAAAACTAGTGCAATAAACAAAACTACAACTAAGAACCCTCACAGAGTACATTTCACTGCCCTGCCACCTTAATTGAAGCAGTTGCTGCTATGTATGGCAGAAAGACCTGAAGATGGTTCGCATCACAGGACTGTGCAAACACCCCCCAGTATCAGCACAGACCCTGGTAGCTCTGCTGGATGGCTAGATCCAGAAGAGAAATAACAATCAATTACAATTACAGTTTAAACAATTATAGTCAAACAATTACAGTATGACTCTCAGGAAGCCACATCACTAGGAAAAGGGAGAGAGCACTACATAAAGGCAGCACCCTGTGGGACAAAAGAATCTGAAAGGCAGCCTTGAGCCCCAGATCTTTTCTCTAACATAGTCTACTCAAATGAGAAGGAACCAGGAAAAGAATTCTGGTAATATGATAAAATAAGGTTTTTTTTTACCACCTCTCAAAGTGGTGAACTTTTGGCAATGTTAAAGAACCTTGTTTTTTCATATTGCTCACCAGCAATGGATCCAAAACAAGAAATCCCTGAATTGCCAGAAAGAGAATTGAGAAGGCTGATTATTAAGCTAATCAGGGAGGCACCCAGGGAAATAGATAGCATAAAAATAAACAATCACAGCTTCTGGAAATAACGGACAAACTGAGGGAAAATGCAAAATGCACTGGAATATCTCAGCAATAAAATCCAACAAGCAGAAGAAATAACTTCGGAGCTCAAAGACAAGGTTTTAGAATTAACCCAATCAAACAAAGACAAAGACAAAAGAGTAAAAGCAAAACAAAAACCAAAGCCTCCAAGAAGTTTGGGATTATGTTAAATGACCAAAGAATAATTGGTGTTCCTGAGGAATAATGGATAAAAAACCACCAACTAAGAATGAATAAAAATCCACCAACTAAGTATATGCTGTCATCAGGAGACTCACCTAACACATGAGGACTCACATAAATTTAAAGTAAAGGGGTGGAAAAAGATATTCCATGCAAATGGACAGCAAAATCGGGCAGGAGTAGCTATTCTTACATTAGACAAAACACACTTCAAAGCAACAACAGTTAAAAAAACAAAGAGGGACATTATATAATGATAAAAGAACTCGTCCAACAGAAAAATATCACAATTTAAATATATATGTACCTAACACTGAAGCTCCCAAATTTATGAAACAATAACTACTAGACCTAAGAAATGAGACAGACAGCAACACAATAATAATAAGGGACTTTAATACTCCACTGACAGCCCTAGACAGGTCATCAAGACAGTAAATCAACAAATAAGCAATGGGTTTAAATTTTACCCTAGAACAAATGGACTTTAAAAATATGTACAGAACATTCTTTACAATAACTATAGAATATACATTCTGTTCATTAGCAGATGGAACATTCTCCAAGATAGACCATATGATAGGCCACAAAACAAGTCTCAATAAATTTAGAAAATCAAAATGATATCATATCAAGTACTCTCTCAGACCACAGTGGAATAAAATTGGAAATCAACTGTAAAAGAAACCCTTGAAACCACACAAATTATGGAAATCAAATCACCTGCTCCTGAATGATCATTAAGTCAACAATTAAATCAAGATGGAAAGAAAAAAATTCTTTGAACTGAATGATAATAGTGACACAACCTATCAAACCCTCTGAAATACAGTGAAGGTGGTGTTAAGAGCAAAGTTCATGGCATTAAATGCCTACAACAAAAAGTCTGAAAGAGCAGAAACAGACAATCTAAGGTCACACCTCAAGAAACTAGAGAAACAAGAACAAACCAAACCCAAACCCAGCAGAAGAAAAGAAGTAACAAAGATTAGAGAAGAACTAAATGAAATTGAAACAAAAAATACAAAATATAAATGAAACAAAAACTGGTTCTTCGGAAAGATAAACAGAATTGATAGACCATTAGTGAGATTAACAAAGAAAAGAAGAGAAAGGATCCAAATAAGCACAGTTAGAAACAAAACAGGAGATATTACAACTGATACAACAGAAATACAAAAGATCAGTCAAGGCTAATATGAACATCTTTGCACACATAAACTAAAAAACCTACAAGAGTTGGATAAATTCCTGGAAATATACTACCCTCCTAGATTAAACCAGGAAGAAATAGAAACTCTGAATAAACCAATAACAAGCAGCGAGATTAAAATGATGATATGGTTTGGCTGTGTCCCTACCCATATCTCAACTTGAACTGTATCTCCCAGAATTCCCACATGTTGTGAGAGGGACCCAGGGACGGGTGGATAATTGAATCATGGGGGCTGGTCTTTCCTGCACTATTCTCATGATAGTGAATAACTCCTGTGAGATCTGATGGGTTTACCAGGGATTTCCACTTTTGCTTCTTCCTCATTTTTCTCTTGCCACTACCATGTAGGAAGTGCCTTTTGCCACCCACCATGATTCTGAGGCCTCCTTAGCAATGTGGAACTATAAGTCCAATTAAACATCTTTTTGATCCCAGTATCAGGTATGTCTCTATTAGCGACATGAAAACAAACTAATACAGTAAACTGGTACTAGTAGAGTGGGGTGTTGCTGAAAAGATACCCAAAAATGTGGAAGCGGCTTTGGAACTGGGTAACAGGCAGAGGTTGGAACAGTTTGGAGGGCTGAGAAGACAGGAAAATGTGGGAAAGTTTGGAACTTCCTAGAGACATGTTCAATGGCTTTGGGAAAAATGTTGATAGTGATATGAACAATAAGGTTCAGGCTGAGATGGTCTCAGACAGAGATAAGTAACTTGTCGGTAACTGGAGCAAAGGTGACTCTTGTGTTTTAGCAAAGAGACTGGCAGCATTTTGCCTCTATTCTAGAGATTCATGGAACTTTGAACCTGAGAGAGATGATTTAGGTTATCTGGCGGAAGAAATTTCTAAGCAGAAAAGCATTCAAGAGGTCACTTGGGTACTGTTAAAAGCATTCTATTTTAAAAGGGAAACAGCATAAAAGTTTGGAAAATTTGCAGCCTGATGATGCAGTAGAAAAGGAAAATCCATTTTTTGAGGAGAAATTCAAGCAGGTTTCAGAAATTTGCGTAAGTAGCAAGGAGCCTAATTTTAATTACCAAGACCATGGGGAAAATATCTCCAGGCCATGTCTGAGACATTCATTGCAGCCCCTGCCATCACAGGCCCAGAGGCCCAGGAGGAAAGAGTGGTTTCATGGGCCAGGCCCAGGTTCCCTGTGCTGTATGCAGCCTAAGAACTTGGTGCCCGGTGTCTCAGCCACTCCAGCCATGGCTGAAAGGGGCCAATGTAGAGCTCAGGCTGTGGCTTCAGAGGATGAAAGCCCCAAGCCTTGGCAGCTTCCAGGTGGCATTGAGCCTGTGGGTGCACAGAAGTCAAGAACTGAGGTTTGGGAACCTCTGCCTAGATTTCAGAAGCTGTCTGGAAACAGCTGGATGCCTAGGCAAAAGTTTGCTCCAGGGGTGGGGCCCTCATGGAGAACCTCTGCTAGGGCAGTGTGGAAGGGAAATGTGGGGTCAGGGACCCCCCACAGAGTCCCTACTGGGCCATTGCCTAGTGGAGCTGTGAGAAAAGGCCCACCGTTCTCCAGACCCCAGAATGGTGGATCTACTGACAGCTTGCACCATGTGCCTGGAAAAGCTGCAGACACTCAATGCCAGCCCATGAAAGCAGCCAGGAGGAAGGCTGTATTCTGCAATTCCACAGGGGTGGAACTGCCCAACACCATGGGAACCCACCTCTTGCATCAGCATGACCTGGATGTGAGACCTGGGGTTAAAGATCATTTTGGAGCTTTAAAATTTGACTGCCCCACTGGATTTTGGACTTGTATGGGCTCTGTAGCCCCTTTGTTTTGGCCAATTTCTCCCATTTGAAATGGCTGTATTTACCCAATACCTGTACCCCCATTGTATCTAGGAAGTAACTAGATTGCTTTCTATTTTCTAGGTTCATAGGTGGAAGGGATTTGCATTGTCTCAGATGAGACTTTAGACTGTGAACTTTTGAGTTAATGCTGAAATGAGTTAAGAATGGGGGACTGTTGGGAAGGCATGATTGTGTTTTGAAATGTGAGGACATGAGATATGGAGGGGTGAGTGTCGGAATGATATGGTTTGGCTGTGTCCCCACCCAAATTTCAACTTGAATTGTATCTCCCAGAATTCCCACGTGTTGTGGGATGGAGCCAGGGGGAGGTAATTAAATCATGGGGGCTGGTCTTTCCCATGCTATTCTCCTGATAGTGAATAAATTTCATAAGATCTGTTGGGTTTATCAGGGATTTCTGCTTTTGCTTCTTCCTCATTTTTCTCTTGCTGTTATCACATAAGAAGTGCCTTTTGCCTCCCCTCATCATTCTGAGGACTCCTTAGTCATGTGGAACTGTATGTCCAATTAAACTTGTTTTTGTTCACAGTTTCAGGTATGTCTTTATCAGTGTGAAAATGAAATAATACAAATGGTAATAAAAAAAAATTGCCAACAAAAAAAACATCTAGGACCAGACAAATTCACAGCTGAATTTTATTAAATATTCAAAGAAGAATTGGTACCAACCCTATTGACACTATTCCACAAGAAAGAGAAAAAGGAGATCCTCCCTAAATCATTTTATGAAGCCAGTATCACCCTAATACCAAGACCAGGAAAGGGCATAACAAAAAAGAAAAGTACAGACCAATGTGAAAATCCTTAACAAAACAATGGCTAACCAAAACCAACAGCATATCAAAAAGATAATCCACCATGATCAAGTGGGTTTCATACCAGGGACGCAGGGTTTGTTTAACATCGGCATGTCAATAAATGTGATATACCACATAAAGATAATTAAAAACAAAAATTACACAATCATTTCAAGAGATGCAGAAAAAGCATTTGACAACATCTAGCATCTTTCACCGACTAGAACCCTAGCAAAATTAGCATAGAGGGGATAAAACTTAATGTAATAAGAGCCGTCTATGACAGGCCCACAGCCAACATAATACTGAATGGGGAAAAATTAAAAGCATTCCCCCTGAGAACTGGAACAAGACAAAGTTGCCCACTTTTACCACTTCTATTCAACGTAGTACTGGAAATCCTATGCAGAGCAATCAGACAAGGTAAAGAAATAAAGAGCATCCAAACTGGTAAAGATGAAGTCAAACTGTCACTGTTTGCTCATGATATGATTATATACATAGAAAACCTAAAGAATCACTGAAAAAGCTCCTAGAACTGGTGAATGAATTCAGCAAGTTTTGGGATACAAAATTAATGTACACAAATCAGTAGCTCTGCTATACACCAACAGCGACCAAGCTGAGAATCGAATCAACAACTCAACCCCTTTCATAATAACAGCAAAAAAATAAGAATAGTAAAATACTTAGGAATATACCTAACCAAGGACATGAAAGACCTCTAAAAGGAAAACTAAAAACACTGCTGAAAGAAATCATAGATGACACAAATAACTGGGCACACATCCCATGCTCATGGATAGGCGGAATCAATATTGTGAAAATGACCATACTGCCAAAAGCAATCTACAAATTCAATGCAATTCCCATGAAAATACCACCATCATTTTTCACAGAACTAGAAAAAACAATCCTAAAATTCATGTAAAACCAAAAAAGAGCCCAAATAGCCAAAGCAATACTAAGCAAAAAAAAAAAAAAAAAAAAAAGCAAAAAAACAAAAACAAACCTAGAGGCATCACATAACCCAACTGTAGACTATAATGTATATGAGACCATAGTGACAAAAACAGCATGGTACTGGTACAAAAATAGGCACATAGACCAATAGAATAGAATACAGAACAGAGAAATAAAGCCAAATACTCGCAGCCAACTGCTCTTTGACAAAGCAAACAAAAACAGAAAGTGGGGAAAGGACATCCTATTCAACAAATGGTGCTTGGATAATTGGCTAGCCACGTGTAGAAGAATGAAACTGGATCCTCATCTCTCACCTTATATAAAAATCAACTCAAGATGGATCAAAGACTTTAATCTAAGACCTGAAACCATAAAAAACTATAACATTGAAAAAAATCCTTCTAGACATTGGCTTAGGTAATGATTTCATGACCAAGAACTCAAAAGCAAATGCAACAAAACAAAGATAAATAGATGGAACTTAATTAAACTAAAAAGACTCTGCACAGCAAAAGAAACAATCAGCAGAGTAAACAGGCAACCCGCAGAGTGGGGAAAAAATATTTGCAATCTATATATCCGACGAAAGACTAATATCCAGAATCTACAAAAAACTCAAACAAATTAACATTAAAAAAAAAAGCAGACAATCTTATCAAAAGTGGTCTAAGGACATGAACAGGCAATTCTCAAAAGAAGATGTACAAATGGCTAACAAGCATATGGGAAAATGCTCAACACCTCTGATTATCAGAGAAATGCAAATCAAAACCACAATGCAATACCACCTCACTCCTGCAAGAATAGCCATAATCAAAAAATAAAAAATAATAGATGTTGGCAAGGATGTGGTGAAAAGGGAACACTTTTACACTGCTGGTGGGAGTGTAAACTAGTACAACCACTATGGAAAAGAGTGTGAAGATTACTTAAAGAACTAAAAGTAGATCTACCATTTGATCCAGCATCCCAATACTTGCACAACCATTTTTATAGCAGCACTGTTTGCAATTGCAAAAATATGGAACTACTCAGCTGAGGTTGCGGAGGCTGAGGTTGCAGTGAGCCGAGATCACGCCACTGCACTCCAGCCAGGGCAACAGAGTGAGACTCCACCTCCAAAAAAAAAAAAAAAAAAATGGAACCAGCCCAAATGTTTATCAATCAATGAGTAGATAAAGAAAATGTGGTATATATATACCATGGGATAATACTTTGTCATAAAAAGGAAGAAAATAATGGCATTCACGGCAACCTGGATGGAACTGGAGATTATTATTCTAAGTGAAGTAACTCAGGAATGGAAAACTAAACATTGCATGTTCTCGTTCATGTGGGAGCTAAGCTATGAGGACATAAAGGCATAAGAATAATACATTGGACTGTGGAGTCTTGGTGGAGAAGTTGGGGGGTGGTGAGGGATAAAATACGGCAAATTGGGTACAGTGTACGCTGCTCAGGTGATGGGTGCACCAAAATCTCAGAAATCACCACTAAAGAACTTATTCCTGTAACCAAACACCACCTATTCCCCCAAAACCCATGGAAATAAAAAGAAAAATAAATAAAAAAGAGGATATATGGCAATTTCTTTTTGAATCCTTAAATTTAAAAAAATGACAGTAAAATTTAAAATAAAAAGATGACTTGAATACATAAATACATTTCCATGAGCTGAGAAAAAAATTTATTTAGAATTTCTAATACCAAAAAAAAAAAGGATAGAGAAATGCAAGTGCCATTTTTGGTATGGAGTTAAACTCTAAAATTATTCTTGTATGAGTAATTTATCGATCTCTCTTCTCTGTCACAGCATCCCTGCATCTCTCTTTCTTTGTTTCTCACTCTCTCTCTCACCATATATAAGTACACATGCATATTCATGTATATATAAAATACTTTGTATTTTAGATTTCATATCTATATTTATATATGTGTTATAGAGATAAAATCTACTTTTTGACTACAGTAATCTTTCATACAATCTACTTTTTTAAAACTCTGTTTCAGCTGAGATATAGTACTTATTATATATTATTGTATCAGATCCTTAGACATCTGACTGAATTTTACACATACACACATTTGTAATGTTCTCAAAGTACTTTTGTGTATCACAATTAACCTGTGATATTTGCCTAATAGATATATCATTTGAGAGTAAATAATAAAGTATTACCAATGTCACGAGCTATGAGTTTTCATTCTGAAACTTCTAGCACAATAAACTACTGGACACCCATTTTCCCTTTAAAAAAGATTTCCCTTTCATTTTTAGTTGACATGTAATAATCGTAAAATTTTATCTTTTTAGCAAGCTTGACCAGCTAATAGAACCAATATTTTAAATGATTTCAGAAAAATTTATTTTATTTTTGATTACTAGTCCAAAGAGAACCAAACTTTCTTTACTGTTTCAAGTGGAAAATTTTATAACCAAACATTACTTTTAATTGTAATTTCAACTTTTATGTTTATTTGTGACTATAGGGAATAGCTATCTGTATATAAACCATCTAAAGCAAAATTGTCAATAAATGGCTGACAACTACTTTAAATTCAAAGCAGTAGAGACTATCCAATAAAATATTATACAATGAAAATTGGTTTGCATAATACATTGAACAGGTAGATATCTTAAAGTGTTCATTTCCTTTCAAAATATAATATTTTAAGTTAGTAAGATGAAGTTGAAAATAATATATTTAAGTATGGAAACATTTTGCTTCTAAATGCTGAATTTCAAACAAATGTGACAAGTATGAGAAACTATCAAACCTTTTTGCTAGTCAAGAATTACATGATAGATGTGTCAAACAGGTATTTGCTGAAAACAAAACTGCCTTTCAGTGGAGTCTTATTTGCTCAATTACATTTAGTTTATGTTCCCGCTACCTAATGTTACCTGTTTAGCACAAAGACTCTCTAGGCCTAAATTTTAAGAAGCAATCTTTAAAATCTACCATGATGATTTTTATTTATTTGTAAACATTTTTTCTATTATAATTAATGACTTTTCTGTGACGTATGTGGGACAGCATGTTACCCTTAGAAATATGCATTTACAATGCAATTACATCTCATTAAGTCCTTAAGTTCCAAACCTTATGTGGAGTCTTATTTCTTATCTTTCCTCATTCTAGGCATACATTTGTTTATGTGGTATTTATGTTTCTTTAACTTGAAATTTAATAAAATGGGTGCTAAATTAAAGAAAGGAAATGTCACCTACACTTTCTTTGAAAGCAGAAAATAATGTATTCCACTGAACAGCTGGGGAATTTTCATGCTTTATGTAAATTTGTTCAAAAGTAACAAAAGTAGAGAAAATGTGATTGTATAAGACTATTTCAAAGTGCAAATAAATGCAAATTGTCTATACATTAAAAATGTGTGCGTACACTTATTTTTAAACATTCATTGCACAATCTTTAACAGAAAACAGGATTTTTATGTTTTTGCTGCATAACTATAGGAGATCCAACAATGATATGTAGTGTGCTCATTTGCAAACAGAATAATGACATGAAATCCATAATTTGAATACACAAAATACAGAGCAATATGTGATAAGGAGAAAGACCCATCAGAGTTAGGTGTTCTATATAATGTTTTAATCTTTCAGGAAACAGAAATAGCATTTTATTTTCCATCTTAGTATTTAATACTTTTACCAGCAAGAGTATCTCTTTCCAAATGGAAAAAATTTTGAGAGTCCCATTAATCATTATAAGTTTAATTCGTGAAATAAATATTAAATTTATGTGTCCTTCATGTCTTATATATCATCTTTTTTATTTTATAGATATGAAAATAATGCAATGATAATTCATTTCAAATGACTTTTTAAACTGAAATCTCTAAATGATATTCAGCATTATGTTCTAGATTACCTGTTTTTGAGTTATGTGGTATATACATATCACAACTGGGTAGCTTACATATACTAATCTATATCATTGTAACTGGAATATGCATTTTTGTTTATGTAGGTCTTAAAGTTCTCTATATTGAGTTTTCTTGGGGTAGATGTTTATAAAAAGCTAAAATATTACCTTGGAAATATTAAAAGTCATAATTTGTCTTCAATATATAGCATTTCTACCATTACATATTGAGATTCCAAATATTAATATATTAATGTGAGATCAGATGAACTAAGCAGAGTAGATAAAATTAATATTGTATACATTTTTCTTTTCCAAACAACAGACGCTACCATCCCATATATCAATTTTTGTTTTAATTAATTTGAAATAATCGATGTATTTTTAAAAAATGGTAAAAAACTGCATGTATTTGCTCTTTCTGTTCATTTTTATCATAAAATGATGTAAATTTTTATTTTATGTTATCAAATATATAACCCTTGAGTCTAGTAATTATATGTGAATTATTTAACCATTTGAAACATAGTTTAAATATTTAAGAAGTAGGATATCATACCAACTGAACAATAAAAAGGAAATGCTTAAGTAACACACCAAAACTCAACTCATGTCACCCATGAACTGTTCCTGTGATTTGATACGAAATTTCTATTTCATTGGCACACAAATAAAAGAGTAGCTCACCAAATAAATACACATATCCTAGATTAAATGTTATTTCGTCTGTGATGCTTTCCCCAAACTGAGTTTGCCAGTTCAAATTTTGTTTCTAAAAACTTTAACTGCGGCCTGGTGTTGTAATTTGTCTGTTTACAGATTTGTCTGTGTCCCTGGATTGTGAGCTCTTTCAGTACAGGGGCCAGAAACAAAGTACCAGAGACCAGGGATCATGTTTAATTTGCTTGTATTAATTCAATATTCCCTGCCAAAATGATCTTTCCAAAACACGGATCTAATGATTTTATCCTGCTGCTTCAAATACATTAGTGATTTTCCATATAACTGCAGGGACTTTAGCATGAAGACTTAATTATCTGGTTCATTTTAATTTTTATCCTATCTGACATTTGTCTTTTGATTAAGTATTTATGTTTAATGAAGCTACTTATATACTGGCATATAAACCTACAATCTTATTTGTTTTGTATTTATCTGTTTTGTTGTAATTTTTTCTCCTTTCTTATTTTGAGGAAAGAATTTTTTATCATTTCATTTCTCCCTCTATTAACTGGTTAACCTCATCTCCACACCTTTGCCCGTGGTAATCGTTAACTTTATAGAACTAGCATTAGCACATCAAACTCTCATGCTGTTTCATGCTTTCACACATTATGCCTGAGATTCAATCTTCAAAATACCCTCAAACTTCATATGATACAAGAAGTTCTTCACTACCCAAGGTTTGGTCAGTATGAAGGAAACACTACAGTCTCTTTCACATCTACCCTTCATATTTGCTCCATTCTTTAAAGGTCATAGCTGTCTGAGAGTTTAATATCACTTCAGGTTCTTTCTATATATTCTAAATTTAAAAAATTAAAATTTGGGAGGTATTTATGTATTTTGTTATAACATTTATCTGTTAAATCTCTGGTAAATATTATCTATCAATTCATTTTTGTATTTAACTTTTCTTTAATATATATTTTATAGTATTAAAGTTTTCTTAAGGGTAAATTATAATTGTTTTCTTTGTTGCTACTAAGAATACCCCTAGCAATTTAGGTAGGCCCACCTTACCCTACATTTTCTTCTAATGGCTGACTACATAGTCTATATATATAGACTATATATTCTTCTACTATATTGGTATGTAGTATTGTTTTACATTCACAATTTTAATCTGTTGAAGTTTTGTTGTAAAGAGGAATTTAATAATTTTTAGTAGATACCTAATTTTATCCAAACCATTTACGAATAGCTTATACTTCCCTCCACTGGTATAAAATCTAAATCTTTTTCATTAACTACATTCACACATTATATTAGTTTCTTTCTGTAATTATACAATTTCATTTGTAAAATTTACATTAACATAAAATATCACTACTTTCTCTGTTAGATATATCCCTCTTCACTATGATTTAGTTTCAAAATCTTTCTTGGTTGCTAATGACCTTCCTCTCTTCCACAGAACTTTAAAATCAATGTGTGAAGTTTTGTATTAAGAAAGTCCTTTTGGAGTTGTGATTAGTATTGTAATGAATTCATAAATTTACCTGATAACAATTGCTATTTTTATAATATTAGGTTTTCCTTCAAGAAACATGATTTAAGTGCTCCTTAAGATTTTTTAAACAAGACAAATATGCTATGTAGAAATAAAAAGATTGACAATTTTGATTATGTTGATAAAAGTAAAAAAGTACAGAAATTGGATCTATCTACTTATCTTTCTAGATAAATTATATATTTAATAACATATGAACAGCTATATACAGATATCTATCTATAAATGTAAGTGAACACATAAATATATATAAATTTATATGTTTGTAAATTTAAATTGATGTAAATACATTCATCATATATATGTATATGTGTGTACTTTTTTTTATATATACATGCATCGTTAATGATGGGAATAGATTCTAAGTAATGTGCCCTTAGGTGACTTTGTAATTGTGCAAACATCATAGCGTATATTTATGCAAACCTAGATGATATAGCCTATTGCACACCAAAACTATATGAAATAGCCTACTGCTCCTGGGCTTAAACCTGTACCACAGGTTATTTTATTGAATGCTTTAGGCAATTGTAACACAATGGTACGTTTTTGTGGATCTAAACATATCTAAACATAAAATAGGCACAGTGAAAATATGGTATAAAAGATAAAACATGGTACACCTATACAGGGAAACTCCATCATAATCTTATAGGACCACTGCTGTATGTGCAGTGGTAACATACACAGTGGTAACAATGACCAGAACATTGTTATGTAGTGTGCTATTGTTTATTTTCAAGATTATAGTGATCCTACATAAAAAAGATGAGAAATATTTTCTTTTTCTCTATTCTTCAGAAGATTTTGTATAACACTGTAGTGAATTATCATTTGAAAGTTTGTAGAAAATTCTCTTAAGCACCATCTAGGAAGGGTATCTTCTTTATACCAAGATTTGTAACCACTGCTTCAAGTTCATAAATAAATATACAACTATTCAGAATGCGTATTCCTTCTTCAGTCAATTTCAACTTTTTTTCCTTTCATTTAGTCTTTTGTGTCTAAGCATTTACCCTGTTTGCATAAATTTTTTGTAATACTTCTTGTATTTGTAGTTATGTTCACATTTTTGTTTATATTTATTTCTTTTTTGTTTCATTTGGTCAATCTTGGAAAATTTATGCTTTGTACATCTTTTTAAATTTTCATATGGCTTTGTTTATCTCTAATCTATTTTTCTTGTCTCTATCATTGATCCCTGCTATAATTTTTTAATCTTCTGTATATCTTATTAGGTCTATTGTAATTTTTGTTTTTTTTCTAATTTCTTATATATCAAGTTGGTTTTCAGCTTTTTTCAATATAAGCTTACAAATTTAGATTTCACTTGAAACATTCATATTTACTACATTTCAAGTTTTTGATTTTTTTCATTCTGTTCTAAGATTTTTATATTTCCATTATGATTTGCTTCATGATCCAAACTATTTTAAAACATTTTTACTGTTTAAAAATATGATATTTTTACAACTATTTATTATAGTCTGGAGTACTAATGATTTAATGTTTAAAAATATGATAGTTGTACAACTGTTTATTATAGTTTGGTATACTAATGATTTTTGTGAATGTTTCTTACGTGCATGGGAATAACGTTGAATGTAGACATCTACATGTAGCCATTAAGTAAAGCATGCAAACTCTGTTCAAATCTTTTTATTGATATTTTGTCTCCTAGATTGATCAATAATTGAGAAAGATGTGTTTACTTTTTCTTATAAGCCTATGGCTTTTTTTTTTTTTTACCTATTTTGAATCTATTTTATTAGGCATTTTATAATTTTAGGTTCTCAGCAAAACTAAGAAGAAGGTACAGAGATTTTCCACACATCCCTGCTCACACACATGCATAACCTCTCTCAGGATTAACATTCCCCATTAAAGTGGTAGGATAGTTACAACTGATAAACCCATGTAAACACATCATAATCATGTAAAGTCCATGGTTTACATTAGGGTTCACAGTTGTTGTTGTACATTTTATGAGTCTGATGAATAGACATGTATCAATCACTACAGTATCATACAGAGTATTTTCAGTGCCTAAAAATCCTCTGTGTTCTGCCTATTAATCTCCTGCTGCCAACCCGTTACAACAACTGATATTTTCATTAACTTTACAGTTTTGCCTTGTCCTGGATGTCACATAGTTGAAAGCATACAGTATGCAGCCTTTTCTGGTTCACTTATTTCACTTAGTAATAAACATTTAAGATTTTGCCATGTCTTTTCATAGCTTGATAGCTCATTTCTTTTTAGCGCTGATAAAGACTCTTTGCCTCACCATACATTGGTCAGACTCCTGAACCTTCTTTTAGTTCCATGTGTGCACTTTCTTGTAAAATCCAGTTTTAGCAAGAACTCCCTACTCTCAATATTTGATCACCCTAAATATATGATCAGGTTTGTCATTCTCCACCATCTCCCAATGTCATATCTAATCACTCTGGCCTGTCTTCATCAAGAATCCAATTTGGTCAGTGTAGCCAGAATTCTCCTTACCCCTCATGTTTCCTCGTAGTAATTTTCCATCCACTGAGCCTCATTCTGCTTCTTGGCTATAAATTCCCAATTTCCATGCTGTATTTGGAGTTGATCCCAATCTTTTCCCCTACCACTGCAAAATCTATTGCAAGTGGTCCCCATATGTATTGTAATGATTCTGAATAAAATCTTCCTTGCTGTGCTGTGACAATTATTGAATAATTTTTGCTTTAACAGTGCTAAATAATATTCCACTCTCTGAATGTTCCATAGTATATTTATCTATTCATTACTGAAGGACAATTTGGCTGCTTCCTAGTTTTGAAAATTATGAAGAATGCTGCTATAAACATACGTGTTCAGCTTTTCATATGGACATAAAATTTCTACTCATTTGGGGAAATTCCAAGAAGTGAAATTGCTGATTCATATATTAAGAGAATGTTTAGTTTTATATAAAACTGTCCAACTGCCTTGGAAAATGGCTGTAGCATTTTGCATTCCATCAGCAATGAATGAGAGTTTCTGTTGCTCCACATCTGCAACAACATTTCGTAGTATCAGTGTTCCATATGTATGCCATTGTAGTGGCATCTAATTGTTTGTTTGCACTTTCCTCACGAAATACGATGTGGAACAATTTTTCACATGCTTATTTGCATTTTGTGTGTATGCACACTCTCTCTCACACACACATAGGTACAGTGTCTATTAAAAGTCTTAGGTTCATTTTAAATAATTTTTTATTATTGACTTTTAAATGTCCATTTTATATTTTGGATAAGAAGCCTCTATAAGATGTGTCTGATGAAAATATTCTCTTCTCATTTGGGACTTGTCTTTTTATTTTCTTGACATTATCTTTTTTATAGCAGAAAATTTTAATTTTAATAAGTCCAGCTTATCAATCATTTTTTTCATGGATTGTATTTTTGATGTCAGATCTAAAAGGTCATCACTGTACCCAACATCATCTAGGTTTTCTCTTATATTGTCTTCTAGGAGTTTTACAGTTTTGTGTTTTATATTTAATTTTATGATTCATTTTGAGTTAACCTTTGTGAAGAGTATAAAGTTTGTGTTTAGATTTTTTTTTTTTTTTGCATATGGCTGTCCAGTCACTTCCACATCATTCTTCGAAAAGACTATCTTTGCTCTATTGTATTGCCTTTGCTTTTTGTCAAAGATCAGTTGAGTATATATGTGAATCTGTTTTTGAATCTATGTGTTACATTAATCTATTTGTCTATTCTTTCACCAATATTATACTTTCATGATTACTGTAACTTTAGAGTGTCTTAAAGTCCAGTAGTTTCATTCCTTCAGCTTTGTTCTTCTCTTTCAATGCTGTTTTAACCATTCTGAGTCTCTTTTTTTTCTCCAAAAGAACTTCATCATCACTTTGTTGATATACCCAAAATAACTTGCTGACATTTTAATTGGTATTGCATTAAATTTATAGATTAAGTTGGGAAAGACTGACATCTTGATGATATTAAGTCTTTCTATCCATGAACATGGGATATCTCTCCATTTATTTAATTCATCTTGATTTTGTTCATCAGACTATGTAATACTCCTCATATAGATTTTGTACTTGTTTTTGTTCAGTCTAGACCTAAGCATTGTATTTTTGTGGTGCTAATGGAAATAGCATCGTTTTTATTTTCAAATTCCATCTGTATTTGTTTATGTGAATGTAACTATATGTAATGATAGGGCCAGTACCTCAAAATGTGACTATATTTGATGATAGGGTCTTATAGAGGTAAAAAATTAAAATTAGGTCATTAGGGTGAGCCCCAATCTAATCTGACTGGCCTCTTTATAAGAAGAGATTAGAATACACAGGAAAACACCAGAAGTATGTATACACAGAGGTTTTTTTTTTAATCACATGCCAGATAGTTAAAAATTTATATCATGCACATATTAAATTTTTATCATTGTTTATTTTTACTTATTTGGAATAATTTTTGTTCATTTTATTATTGTTTTAGAATATTATAGTATTTTTCTTTAATTTGAGGATTTCAAAATTTTATTACAATGGATTTTTCATATAGTCTCACAGGGTTTCATATATTCTCTTCTGTACTTCATATGCCCTTTTTATCTGAAAAAAATATTTTTATTCATTTTAGCATATTTCTTCCACACTTTTCTAGATTACTCCTTTGATTTCATCCATTTCTGTGCCATTTTTCAAGAACCACGGTTAACTTGTTATTGAAACTTCTAAATCTATCTGCCTGTTTCCTAAATTGCTTTCTGTAGATTTTAGCTTTCATTTCTACATTCTAGGAGAATATACTTTCAATAAAATCAAGTGCCCCATTTAGCTACCTTATTAAGGATTTTGTGAGATAATGTTTCTTTAAATATTCTCAAAGTTTTATTATATGAAGAGGTTTACACTCACATTATTAAAGGTTTAGAAGTTAAAAGCAGAGTAAAGTGTGGAAACTCTCCTAGATCTAATCTCCATACGCTTAGGTTCCTGACCTTGAGTCAAACAAGCTTACCAGTTAACTTTGTATTCCCTGGTAATATTTTATACACAGACTCACACTGTATACACTCTTTAAAAAAACTCTTATTGTAGCATCCTACAACCATGATCTATAGAAAAGTATATTTTTATTGAATATATTTAGAAAATTTCCTATTTTAATATTTAGGAATTTTTTTTCCTATTCTTTTTTGTGGTGACATGTTATTCCATCATATAAGTAATTAATTTCCTGAGTCTTGATGGACTTCAGAATATTTTTAACCTTTTTGTATTGCATACAAAGCTGCAACAATAAATAAGCTTGGACTTACGTTATTTTTAATCTTGATGAATAAATCTATAATACCTTTTGAGAAGTGCTATTGCTGTGTCAAAAGGCATATTCACATTTAATTATGCAAGGTATTAGAAACTCTTGAGAAGACAATTTAGAAAACTTATGTTTTCCTACAATTAAACCATGCTGTTAAGACTTACAAAGTTATAAGTAACACTAAATCCAATGTAATATAAACTCTGAAAGTGCATTAAGTCTTGTGATTTTCTACCTATGTATCACTGACAATAAAGTACCTGATGTATAACAACTGCTTAATCAGTATGATGGAATAAATAAGTACATGATGTAATGTGCATTTGTGGGTTTTTCCACTTTGCATTCATTTTCATTTCTACCATTGACTATCAATACCATCCTGATTTTGCATTGAGGAAATCACTGTTTCTTCAAACTCCGTCAGTGGGGTTTAGGATTTCTTCCAAATCCAGTTCCAGGAGTGACAATTGGAGTAAAAATATAAACAATAAAACTTGCCATTACACAACGTCCCATGATTGATTCAATGATAAATACTTGATGCAATCACATCCAGTGATAAATTGTGAGAGTTATTTTTAGATGACAATAATTAAGATATGCTTTTTTCAGGGCAGTATTAACATCCTTGTGCACATTCCTGGAAGGTGTTCTCTTAGCATCTCTGTCTATTCATAAAAACAGATTCCTGGCTGGGTGTGATGACTCACTCCTGTAATTTCAGGACACTGGTATATCAAGGTGAGAGAAGAGCTTGAGATCAGGAGTTTGAGACCAGTATGAAACATAGTGAGACCCCAACTAATATGGTTTGGCTCTGTGTCCCCAACAAAAATCTCATATTGAAGTGTGATCCCAAGTGTTGGAGGTGGGGCCTGGGGGGAAGTGATTAGATCATGGAGTGGGTTTCTAAAGGTTTAGCACCATTCCCTTAGTTCTGTCTCATGATAGACTTTTCATGAGATCTGGTTGTTTAAAAGTATATAGCACTTCCCCCTTCTCTGTCTCTCTGTGAGATGTGCTTGCTTGTCCTTTGCCTTCTGCCATGATTGTAAGTTTCCTGAGGCCTCGCAAGCCATGCCTCCTGTGCAGCCTGCAGAACTGTGAGTCAATTAAACCTCTTTTCTTTATAAACTACCCAGTCTCAGGTAGTTCTTTATAGCAATGTGGGAAAGGACTAATCACCAACTTTACAAAAAAAAAATTAAAAAGCAGTGAGGCATTATGGCATGGGCGTGTAGTTCCACATACTGAGGAGGCTGAGTTGGGAGGATCACTTGAGCCGAGGAGTCAGAGGTTGCAGTGAGTTGGGATTGCTCCATTGCACTCCAGCCTGGGCAACAGAGCGAGACCATCTCTTAAAACAAAAATGAAAACACAAACAAACAGGGTAACAGATTTCTATCTGAAAAGAAGATTACACATTACAGAATAAGAAAAATGGGTCTTATTGAAAATCACTAGGTGAGGGAGTAGCTACCTAAATAGGGTAGTAGAGAACAGGTTTTGAAGCAAAAGCTTAAGAGCCTATTTTCTCAAAGTAGTTGAACAGAAAGACAATTACTCAAGTCCAGAGTTGCGAAATAATTGGTTAGTTACTGATATGGTTTGTCTGTGTCCGCGCCCAAATCTCATCTTGATGGTAACTCCCACGGTTCCTACATGTCATGGGAAGAGCCAGGTGGGAAGTGATTGAATTATGGGAATGGGTCTTTCCTGTGCTGTTCTTGTGATAGTGAATGAGTGTCATGAGATCTGATGATTTTTTTTTCTTATACTTTAAGTTCTAGGGTACATGTGCATAACGTGCAGGTTTGTAACATATGTATACGTGTGCCATGTTGGTGTGCTGCACCCATTAACTCGTCATTTACATTAGGTATATCTCCTAATGCTTTCCCTACCTCCTCCTCCCGCCCCATGACAGGCCCCTGTGTGTGATGTTCCCCTTCCTGTGTCCAAGTGTTCTCATTGTTCAATTCCCACCTATGAGTGAGAATATGTGGTGTTTGGTTTTCACTCCTTGCGACAGTTTGCTGAGAATGATGGTTTCAAGCTTCATCCACATTCCTACAAAGGACATGAACTCACCCTTTTTTATGGCTGTATAGTATTCCATGGTGTATATGTGCCACATTTTTAAAGGGCAGTTTCCCTACACAAGCTCTCTTCTCTTGTCAGCAACCATGTGAGACGTGCCTTTCACCTTCCACCATGATTGTTAGGCCTCACCAGCCACATGAAACTGTAAGTCACATAAAACTCTTTCTTTTGTAAATTGCGCAGTCTCGGGTATGTCTTTATCAGCAGCATGAAAACAGCCTAATACATTAAATTGGTAGCAGTAGAGTGGGGCACAGCTGAAAAGATACCTGAAAATGTGAAAGCAACTTTTGAACTGGGTAACAGGCAGTGGTTGAAACAGCTTGGAGGGCTCAGAAGAAGGCAAGAAAATGTGGGAAAGTTTGGAATTTCCTAGAGACTTGTTTAATGTCTTTGACAAAAATGCTGATAGTGGTAGGAACAATAAGTGCCAGGCTGAGGTGGTCTCAGATAGAGATGAGGAACTTGTTGACAACTGGAGCAAAGGTAACTCTTGTTATGTTTTAGCAAAGAGACTGGTGGCATTTTGCCCTTGACCTAGAGACTTTTAGAACTTCAAATTTGAGAGAGAGATGATTTAGGGTATCTGGTGGAAGAAATTTCTAAGCAGCAAAGCATTCAAGAGGTGACTTAGATACTGTTAAAGGGATTCAATTTTATAAGGGAAGCAGAACATAAAAGTTTGGAATATTTGTGGCCTGATAATGTGAAAGGAAAGATAATCCCATTTTCTGAGGAGAAATTCAAGCCGGATGCACAAATTTGCATAAGCAATGAGGAGCCAAATGTTAATCCCAAGACAATGGGGAAAATGTTTCTAGAACATATCAGAGGTCTTCATGGCATCCCCTCCCACCACAGGCTTGGAGGTCTAGGAGGAAAAAATTGGTTTCACTGGCCAGACCCAGGATCCCCAGGCTGTGTGCAGCCTAAGGACTTGGTGCCCTGCATCCCAGCTGTGACTAAAAGGAGCCAATGTACAGCTCCGTCCATGTCTTCAGATGGTGCAAGCCCTAAGCCTTGGCAGCTTTCACGTGGTGTTGAACCTGCAGGTGCACAGAAATGAAGAAATGAGGTTTGAGAACTTCCATCTAAATTTCAGAGAATATAGCCTGGATGTCCAGGTGGCAGTTTGCTGTGGGGGTGGGGTGCTCATGGAGAACCTCTGCTAGGGCAGTGCAGAAGGAAAATGTGGTGTTTGAGCCCCCACACAGAGTCTCTACTGGGGCACCGCCTAGTGGAGCTGTGAGAAGAGGGCCACCGTCCTCCAGCCCCCAGAATGGTAGATCCACCGACAGCTTGCACCATGTTCCTGGAAAAGCCACAGACACTCAACACCAGCCCGTGAAAGCAGCTTGGAGGGAGGTTTTACCCTGCAAAGCCACAGGGGCAGAGCTGCCCAAGACCATGGGAACCCACCTCTTGCATCATCTTGACCTGGATATGAGACATGAAGTCAAAGAAGATAATTTCAGAGCTTTAGAATTTGACTACCCTGCTAGATTTCAGATTTGCATGGTGCCTGTAGCCCCTTGGTTTTGGCAAATTTCTCCCATTTGGAATGGCTGTATTTACTCAGTGTATTTACTCTCATTGAATCTAGGAAGTAACTAACTTGCTTTTGATTTTATCGGCTCATAGGCAGAAGGGACTCGCCTTGTCTCAGATGGACATTGGACTGTGAACTTTTGAGTTAATGCTGAAATAAGTTAAGATTTTGGGGGATTGTTGGGAAGGCATGATTGGTTTTGAAATGTGAAGGTATGATATTTGGGAGGGACCAGGGGTGGAATGACACGGTTTGGCTGTGTCCACACCCAAGTCTCATCTTGCATTGTAATTCCCATAATTCCCACATGTCATGGGAGGATCCCAGTGGGAGGTGATTGAATATGAAGGCGGATCTTCCCTGTGCTGTTCTCATGATAGCAAATGCGTCTCATGAGATCTGATGGTTTTAAAAAGGGGAGTTTCCATGTACAAGCTCTCTTCTCTTATCTGCCACCAAGTGAAAAGTACCTTTCACCATGATTGTGAGGGCTCCCCAGCCACATGGAACTGTAAGTCCAAAAAAACTCTTTTTTTTTTTTTTTTGTAAATTGCCCAGTCTCAGGCATGTCTTTATCAGCAGTGTGATAACAGACTAATACAGTTACTACTGCTAAAAATTGTCTTTGTTTCAAATAGTATTTTAATAAGAATTTGCAGGAAGAATATAATAAAAGAAAATAAAATAGTAACTTTTATACATCTGCAATAATCTTTCTACCAGCAAACCTTTCTTGTGATGTTGTAGTATATCATAGTATTTTTTACTGATATCTGCATTTAAAAATCTAGAGTTCTGTAATAAAATACATGAGTTATATAAATTGTGAGAAACATTAATTGAGATTAATTAGGAAGAAAAGGAATAATGTGTAGCCTCTAAAAATGGAAATCACAAATCACAGCAAATGGCAGAATAGAAACAAGTTTGAACCTTATAATTATGATCTGAGAGTGTCTATATATGAATTTTACCAAAATATTAACTGCATAAATAATAATATGAAGAATAACTGTTACTTAAGCACTTATGTGGCAGGCACTGTGATGTGTAATTTGCATAGACTACTGTATTCAATTTGTAGAGCATCAGGATGCAACCATGGAGAGCCACAGGGCCCAGGCGGAGAGCCACTGAGGAGTCGTCCTGCTGAACAGTGGGGTTAACTTTGTCCCCTCAGTGTAGCTGGAAGGCAGAGTGAAGAGCAAAGAGGATTATTCTGGAGCCTTAAGGATTAATGTTGTTTGCTCTATTAAGTTTTGGACTTACCTGGGACCTCTCACTCTTTTCTTCTTTCCCATTTCTCCGCTTTTAAAAGGGAGTATCCATCCCTATGCTTGTTCCACCACTATATTTTGGAAGCACACCACATGGTTGGTTTCACAGCTGAAGGAGAATTTGTGTCAGGATGAAACATACCTTGAGTCTCATCCATATCTAATTTAGAGAACGTATAGATGAGACTTTGGGCTTTAGATTTTTGAGCTAGTGCTGGAATGAGTTTAGAAGTTTGAGGCTGCTGGGAGGGGATAAATGTATTTTACATATGAGAAAGACATGAATTTTTGGGAAGCAGGAGCAGAATATCATAAACTGAATGTTTTTGTCCTCCCTGAATTCATATGTTGAAATTCTAAACCCCAATGTGATGGTATTAGGAGGTGATTTATTTCACAGATGGCTGAGTTATGAGAATGGAGCCCTCATGGATGGAGTTAATACCCTTAAAAACGAGATTCCAGAGACCTCCATCATCCACAGCAAAAGACACAGCAAAAAGTTGATAGTCTATGATCCAGGATACAGGTCCCCACTAGACACTGAGTCTATCTGTGCCTTGTCTTGGATTCCTCAGCCTTCTTAACTGTGAGAAATAAATGTTTGTTGTTTAAGCCACCTAGTTTTTGGTATTTTGTTATAACAGCCTGAACAGGCTAAAACAGCCTCCTATGAATTTTGTTACTCTCTTCAATATCATGCATGATGACAATAAACTGAGGTACTATGTCATTCACCAAAAATCTATCTGCTTGTAAGTGATGAGTCCAGGCAGTCTGACTTAAAACCCAAGCTCTTAAACAGCACATTAACATGAGGAGGTAGGACGATAAAGTGCTTAAGGAAGGACTAAATACATATAGTTCTTTAGATGTGTGTTAGCAGAAAAATAATGCCTAACAAACAATAAAATCCAAGAATATTTGAGACAAATACAGAATGGAGAAAGAGAATTTAAATT
Source organism: Pongo abelii (assembly GCF_028885655.2). Lineage (NCBI taxonomy): Eukaryota > Metazoa > Chordata > Mammalia > Primates > Hominidae > Pongo > Pongo abelii. The sequence continues at coordinate 142,672,057 of NC_071990.2, forward strand.
GCACATAATGAGAAAAAAATTTACAATAATTTTATTGAAATTCTGGAGGTGCAAGAGACCCATTGACTATCTACTTAATATCCATTTACCCCATTTTTCTTAGGAAAAAAAATCTTATAATTTTATTCATGTTGACTATTCCTCTCTTAAGTTTGGGTAGAAATCTTTAACAGTTTAAACCTCACTTTCCTTACAAGCAGGTGGCTTAGGAGTGGCTATACCAACCCATCATCTGCAAATGAGATATGACAAAGTTTGCTAGGTGATTCTGGAAAGTATTTTCTTTCCCTCATAAACAGACACAGAGAAAGATGAATTAACTTCATCCTCTGGACAGAATAATGTCTGCATGAATCCCTGGAACTGCAGATCCCATCCTGTGAGAGTGAATTGAAAGTTCAAGTACAGGTGCCAGAGGGAGAAATGGAAAGAACTTGAATCTTTCATGATATCATTGAACTTCTAAATTAACAACCACAGAGCCAAGTCTGCCTCCAGACTTCCTGTTAAATATCATAAATCCTTATTGATTAAGCCACTGAAGTTGTTTTTTAAAATTTGTAAGCAAAATTATTCTAACTGAGACAGTTATTGAAAAGTCCCTGTAGGATAAAAATAGAAATTAGTATGGATGTTATAGAAACCCAGTTATTAAACATTTTCACATTCTGCTTAGTATTTTATCATCACACTTTAATTGTAACAAATAAAAATTATTAGGACAAAATGCTTTCAGTATCAATGGTGAACTAAGTTTTCCTCAGCATCATTATTTTCCTTGAGAGTTTTATATTTCATAATGATAAATTCCCTATAAATAGTGTTTTCCATAAATATTACTTCAGTAGTTTATAATAAAATACAAATCAAATAAAATCTCATAAGGTAACATTGCTTTCAGAAAAAATATATGGAACATATCCTTGGTCTCTTACTTGAAATTTGATGGGTAAACCTACTTTTTACAAGAATAGATTTAATATAAAATTTTAAATTTTTCTACTTTAATTTTATTCAGCTGATACAGAAAGGTTATAATTTACGAACATAAACTAACATAGCATTACTCTTTAACTCTCTATAAATAATACTTTCTGAGATTTTTACTAATTGACAAAATTACTTGTAAAATCTGTACATATATAGACTTCTATAGATGTCAAACACGGCAGTTATACAAGTACTCAAAGACTGTAATTTTGAAAACTGTCTCATTCCAGGAGGCTTATGTAGCTTAGCTTTCATCTTAGTCAATACCGTAATGTATTGAGAGACCAACAATGATAAAGGCAAAGAAAATGGAGTGAACACAATGGCTGGAATGGATGCACAATGATAGTATTGATAAAGAAAATGAGTCATTTTTTTCAACAATTACAGTAGACAACATAACAGTCATAATTGAATGAACATCACACAGTAAATGAAAAGCAGCTATGGACTATTCCAGTTTTGATTCTAGGAAGAATGAGTAATAATATTCTCAGGAGTTAATGGGGCATTCACTGACTCATGAAAGTTTAGCAAGTAGAAATGAACCATTCATTTAGCATCCAAACCAATCTGAAGTGGTACTTGTGGATAAATAGAATCATCCATCCATGGGACTCAAATAAGATTTAATATTGACTTTAGTATATACTATCAAAAACCATCCAGGTGAATCATGGCCTATTACTTCTCATAAGAAGGAAAACTTGAAAAACCTTAACAGAAGGAATTGGCAAAGCAAATGTCTGAATTGTATCTCACACACTTGAAGATTTTCAGATATGTAAGCATATAAAAATTATTTAAAAAGTGTAACCATGCACTTATACTATTTGCTTGGGGAGTTAAGTTTATCAACATTCTGCTTATCTCCCCAGTTTTTATGTTAGATGTATATGTGAAATCATCCTGTCTTCCTTCTTCCATCATGCACTTCTAAAAAGTATAACCTTTCTATGATTATAAATTAATATATTTTTATAAAAAATAATCTGTAATACATAGAAAATTAGAAAGAAGTTTCAAAACTACTTGGAATACCATCTAAAGGTAACACTCACAAATTTTTCTTTATTTTGTTGACATATATGTACACATTGCTTTTTAAATAATGATGTTTCTTAAAGAGCTTCTGCACACACACACACACAAAAAAAACCAAAAAAACTCTTATAAGAGTGAACGGACAACCTACAGAAAGAGAGAAAATTTTTGCAATCTATTCAACTGACAAAGGTTTCATATCCAGTCTCTAAGGAACTTAAGCAAATGTACAAGAAAAAACACAATCACATTAAAAAGTGAGCAAAGGACAGGAACAGACACCTCTCAAAAGAAGGCATACATGCAGCCAATAAACATGAAAAAAAACACAACATCACTAATCATTAGAGAAATGCAAATTAAAACCACAATACGATACCATCTCATGCCAGTTAGAATGGCTATTATTAAAAAGTCAAAAAACAACAGATGCTGGTGAAGTTGTGGAGAAAAAGGAACTCTTTTACACTCTTGGTTGGAGTTAAATTGGTTCAACTATTGTGGAAGACAGTGTGGTGATTCCTCAAAGACCAAGAGACAGAAATACCATTTAACCTAGCAATCTCATTACTGGGCATATACCTGAAGGAATATAAATCCTTCTGTTCTAAAATTACATGCATGCATATGTTCACTGCAGCACTATTCACAATAGCAGACACAGAATCAACCCAAATGCCCATCAATGATAGACTGGATAAAGAAAATGTGGTACATATACACCATGGAATACTATGCAGCCATAAAAAGGAATAAGATCATGTCCTTTGCAGGAACATGGATGGATTCGGAAGACGTTATCCTCAGCAAACTAATGCAGGACCAGCAAACCAAACACTACATGTTCTCACTTATAAGTGGTAGCTGAATGAAAAGAACACATGGACACGTGGAGGGGAACAACACACACTGGGTTCTGTCGAGGGGGCTGTAGGGGAAAGGAGAGTATCAGGAAGAATAGCTAATGAACAATGGGCTTAATACCTAGGTGGTGGGATGATTTGTGCAGCAAACCACCTTGGCACACATTTCCCTATGTTACAAACCTGTGTATCCTGCACATGTACCCCTGAACTTAAAATAAAAGTTGAAAAAAAGTAAAATTAAAATAAAATAGTGGTGTTCTCTCTATATATTTTAAATCATAAATATACTCACTGCATTAGTCTTTCTCTAATGGCTTTTTCTAAGAACAAATTTATCACCACACCTTGAAATCTTGTAATGTTCACAGACTATAAGAGCGATTTTGTAGTGATAAAGAACAAGTTCTTAGGTAGCTAACAATTACACAAATTGTCAATTACCAAATAAATGCTCCCAAATCTTCACTCATTTTGCTTACCAAGTTTTTTAGCTTTAAAATTACAAATAATTCAGAAGATATTTTTATTTTTGCCATAAATGAGAACAATCCTGTGTTTGTGTGTGTGTGTGTGTGTGTCTGTGTGTATGCATATGTGTGTTTACACCTTAGCATAGGGTTCTGTTAATCAGTATTTCCTCACCAAGAAAAATGATCAGAGTCCAGAGTTAATTTCTCCCAGCAGCTGAACTGGAATGGCTTTTTCTGAAAGGGGGCTCACTTACTCTTCTTGTACTGCTTTCTGGTTCGCTGCACAATTTCATGCCTCAATCTGCATAAGAATGCCACCATGGCTGCATGCCTGAAATAGCAGTGGAAGAAAGCTCTGACATCAGCTTCTCTCCCTACTGAAAGTGTAATTGTGAGTTGGAAAAACTGCCTCTTGCTGAGGGCTGGCTCCATGTGTATATTTCTCCACCAGCCAACAACAGACTTTGAATGTCCCTGCTGGTCACAGCTACACAGAAACCTACAAATCCCAAGATTCCATTTATCAAAATGTTTTTTCCTGACTAGAAATGTGCTTCCGTTTCCTCCTGTGGTTCTCTGTAATTCAATGATCACCAAAGCCAGAAACCTTAGAGCCATTGTCCATAACTCCTGCCTTTTCTTACCCATGTCTAATGATTCTGTTTCCAAAATGACTTTCTAATCTCCTCTGTTGTCTCTTTATTTCTTTAAACAAACAAATAGTAAATAAAAATGAGCTACTATATGCTTAGTTTCTATGTAAAAAAGGATTTGAAAAAAGATTACCGATTCAATAAATTGTATCTCATGTATAACTCCAATTAATTAAAAAATTAGGTTTTTTTTCCTCCTTTCTCATGCAGCTGATCTGAAATGAAATCTATAATACTTACTGAGGGAGTTGGAGAAAAGAAACAATTTGAAAAAATTTACAATATATTTAGAGAGATAAAAATAAAAGCAAGCAACACAAGAACATAACAGAATACAGTTATGATTCTGTCTGCTGTGGAGGATGTGTAGATAAATATGCACTAGAGGAGTCAGGAAAATCTTCAGCTTAGAGGAGGACTTTTCTGAGTCACGGAAGGTAAATGAGGATAGACTATGAAACATCAAGTGAGGAAGACAATATGAACAAAGAAATATGTGTGTATTTGTGTGTGTGTGTGTGTGTGTGTATTTTTCCAACATCTGTGTACTTGGCATCATAGAAACCATGATGAATAGAGGGAAAAATCTATATTGAAGATGCGTTTTTATATAGTTAGAAGGAGGCCACAGTATGACCGGACTTTAAAACAAAACTATTGCAATATGAATTAGGGACTGATATAAGTTATTTAACAAAGCATGGTTTAGGTAAGTAGAATTTAAGGAATATAGCAAAGAGTACTTGGTTTCCAGCAGATCAAGTATCACACATGATGGGGGCTTCTATTGAAATCATTTCATTATAAAATGATGTAGGCCTGGGTGAAGTGATGGGATGGGTAGATGGAAGAGAGCTAAAGCTAACTTTATGGCTGAAAAAAAAAATACATTTGGATGAGGTTAGTTTTGTAGAAAGGGGACTGGAGAAGAATGCAGTTATTTGCTAAACACGTTCTCTATTGTTAGGCAACAAATGGGAAAAAGAATACAGAACCATATAACTATCATCAGTAGAAAGTAGACTTCACACTTGGGTTTGAAGTGGAGGTATTTATCCAAGATTTGTCTTGGATTCATTTGATTAAAATGACCACTAAAATAACTCCAACATCTCATTTTAAAACAGTAATGGCTGTTAAAATTTACTGAATGCTTACTATGGTCGAGACACTATGAGAGGCATATTACATTCAATTTATTACGGCAAGCTGATAAAGTAGGACTATTATTTATTACAATGTTATTTATGACATGTAACAAATGAGAAAAATATGTATCTTTTTCTTCATATGAGTCTATTCCTCAAGCTATTATAGTATTGGAAATGTCTTTTCCTCGGTGTGGAAATATCCAACTATTACCCATCTTTAATCTCATAAGATCCAGTTCATATCATACCTTCTCCAGAGTTCTTTCTGCTTCCCAGACTAAAAGTAATTACTTCCCTCTAACATATTTTCACTTATACGCTCCTCTAACAGTAAGCATGATTACCCTTGCATTATTCTTTTAATTAATATCTATTACTGCCTAGCAAATTATCCCAAACCCAGTGGCTTCAGACAATAATAAAATTATTCTCTCTTAATTTCTGTGTGGCAGGAATTCAGGAGTTGTTTTGCTGACTTATTCTGGCTCAGGACTTTTCACGAGGTTGGAATCAAGATGTCATCTGTGGCTGTCATTATCGAAAGGCTTGACTGGGACTACAAAATCCACTCCTGGGATGACTCACCTGCATGGTTGTTGCCAAAGGGCTCAGTTCCTTACCACATGAGATTCTAAATGGGTATGTTTGAGTTTCCTCAGGATGTGACATGTCCTCATGATACGGTCCCTGAGAGCAAGTAATCTGAGTGAGAGAGGCATCCACAAGGTCTTTCATTTCCTAGTTGCAGGGTTACATACAGTCACTTTACCTTATTCTATTGAATAGAAGTGACCCACTAAGTGCAGCCTACACTTAAGGAAAGAAAAATTAGGCTCCATCTTTTAAAGGAAATGACAAAGAATTTATGGACAAATTTTAAAAGTCAACGCATTTTTTAATGTGTCCCTTTCTACACTATTGACCTCAAAGGAAGAATCCTCCTTGCTGTCTTTGTATCCCCCAAGATAGCTTTGTAGAGTGTATGTGCCTTGTGTCTATTGGTGCTCATGCACGTGATTTGATTTATGTGTACGTGTTTTTTTAAATTTAGAAGTCTAAAATATTTCAATTAAGTACTTTTAGCACAAAAACATTTGAAAGTAGTGTAAATTAATTCAGCTTTTGCTTGGAATATTTAATATTTTAATACAAGGCTTCTGAATATAATAGCTTAATAAATATTTTAATACAAGCCTTCAATATACAGTAGTGCATTATTGAAGAGAGTGACAACTTTTTACCTAAATGAAAAAGACCACTGGATCACTTCTTTTTCTAAACTAAGGAAACTAAATGCATAGAAAATTTGATAGTGAAGCTGTGTCAGGGCCAAACTGCTCACTTTCATTTTGAATGAACAGCCTTGGTCATTTCTGGTGGTTATTTTGCTCTTGGTGTTTAATAAAATATGTTTTAGTTAAATATCTTTTAAAATGTCTCCTTTTTTGAAGGACGAATGTTCACAGTTCAAGAGAATTAAAAACATGACTCTGCAAACCATGTCTCATAAGCAGTTTTCAATTGACAAATTATAGAGGTGAAAATAATAAACTTCTAAATGACTATTCTTATACTCCCTAAAGAGATAGTTTTGCATGGGCCATTCTAAATATGATATAAATGTATGATAATAATAGTAACTTTGTAAGTAAAAATAATGTAAGAAATAATGGCTATTTTGAGTAATTAATCACAGTTTTAACATTATTTGAATATAGAAATATTATTTTCTTTTATATGTTCTCATTCTGAGATTCATCTTTAAGTATTGAGATAAAACCAATCTTCTTAAATAGCTGGCTTAAAAAATTGTTTTATTTTTCAAATAATTTTGAATTCTTCTAAGAAGAATTATCAATTTAAGATAAAATTTTATTTACCAAAGCAAAGGTTTCACTTTCCAAATATTAAGTTTGAAGCCAGCATTGTTGGGAGAAAAGCTGAGTGTTGGGAGAGAAGCTGAGGCAGGGCTTGGAACATGCCTCACCACCTGTTTCTTTGTCTGATCACCCCAACAAGTATAATGTGTAATTTCTAAACTCCAACTTAAGCCATGGTTAAAAATCAATCAAAAACGAATATATTCAAAAATATTCTTCCAGCAGGGAACAATGGCTCATGCCTGTAATCCCAATAATCCCAGCACTTTGGAAGGCCAAGGAAAGAGGACCATTTGAAGCCAGAATATGGAGACCAATCTGGGCAACAAAGCAAGACCTCATCTCTACAAAAAAATAAAAATTAAACATTAAAAAAATTCTATATATACATATATAATTTGTATGTATTATGACATATAATTTATATGTATTATGTCATAATACATATATAGCTTAAATCTAGAAAATTTTAATACAATTACATTTTGGGGCATGTGCCATTAAAATGGCTAATTTCAGATCTTTATGTCACCTTGATTTAAAGGAAAAATATTATCTCCCTAAAGACCAATTGCTTTTGTATGCCAAGAAATGTGTGTGTAGTAGATGCTGCTTGGCTTTCCCAAAGCTCATTTTCCAGAAGTAAGAGAACTGACTCAGCCTATTCATGTCTCCACATTAATGCCATGCACACATTGAAGACAGTCTGAAGCAGGCTCAGACTGTTTGGCTGTGAAATTCATCATGAGGAAGTCCTCTGGCTCTTCCTGATGTCTCACAGCTCCAAGTCCATTCACATTCACCAGGAGCTATGTGGAAATTTATTTGAGAAAATACAAGAATGTCTCAATTTGAGCTCCATTGCTGACCTTGTGTGCAAGGGGAAAGCAGGCTTTGTGTGTTCCATTTTGAATATCCAGTAACTCAGCCCTTGACTAAGTCCCTTTGGTTACTTGCCAAGGAGCATGAAAATTAGCACACTCTCTAGAAAATCTTCAGGAATATTTACTTTTCTAAAATGAACTTTTGCTTATAAACCCATTTGATGAAATCAATCAAATGTATATACATCAGCAACTATTTAATAGGTATTTCTTCATGGAATAAGGAATCATGGTGTCAATTTGCTCATGTTGAGCATATCTATATTTTGACAATGGAGTCATTTCTATAGAAGCAACAATGGTGCCACATTTAAAAAGTTAGGAAGGTGGTAGATGAAAAGGCAATGAAAGTAGTAAACTATGGAATAAAGATACTATTTTATTACAATCTAAGTAATAATTAAAATAAAACCAACCAAAAGAAATGCAGAACCAACTATTAACATAAATACAAGACTCTATCTTGTGGAGAAAATAATTTCACAGTAATGGTTGGTTATACTATTTTTCCAACAATTGTACTGCTTTTGCAAGAATTTTATTTATATGATAGATAAAAAAATGAATAAATCTTTTTCTAAAAATGAATTCATTTCCAGTTATTTCATTTTTTTCTTTTAAATTACTAATGAATCTTTAAATTTCAAGGTTATGAAGAAATCAGTTTCATTCAAATAAAAAATATATCAATCAACTGGTACTTTATAACTTTGAAAGAGCAAGTTTATTGCCAATAAAAATAAGGACAACAAAAAGGTATACAAAATAGAAAGGAGTATGAAAAGACAAGAACTTTTGATAAGGCTAATCTGAGAAATTCCAGTCCTCACTTGAATAGTACTTTGAATACTCACACACATGAGATTATTGCAGTAACTACTGACAGAAATAAATATCTTCAAATGAAAACATATGAAATAATGCTTGATATTGTTTTGTGAGTCACACTAATTTTGTCAAATATATTGCTTTTTTGCCACATTTAAGCAGTAGGGTTCATTTTAAATGGCTAGTATTTTGTGGGTCTTTTTGCTTTTACTATTTTTTTATTGTGAACTTTAAAAGTCAAACTCTTTTTCAGGCCAACAAAAGCAAACTAATCTCATTAAAAATATCATTCCTCTTGTTCCTTCCTTTTATTATTCCTGTCCTGTTGGAATTTAGGAAAATTGATCCAAATACTACAAACATTGTTGTCAATTTCTTGTATTTATTTCCTTGCTATATCTCTAGAGTTTTCTAATGCCAAATATAAGGTTTAATCCGTCTGTATTATTTAAATAATAGAGTTTAAAAACTATTTATTGGAAAGTATTTTAAATCTCATGTAAATGGAATTCTACTGGAAGGCTTCTTTTTAAAATCATATTTAATACTTGGTTACACTTTATTTAAACACTTCTGGTTTCAGATTATCTTTTGAATGAAGCTAACCTATCACTAAGTTTTTTGTTATGTTGGTCCAAAGCCTGATGTTTTTTAATTTCAAAATTACTATAACTCTTTTCCTTGCTTCTTTCCTTAGTAAATTTCAAATTCCCCTTTTCTGGTAATTTGTGACTTCGTTTCTTCATTATGTAGACATTTTTGACTTCTTAAAGCAAAACAAAAGGAAAGAAAAAAGCAAACAACAATAACAAAACCCACTTCCCTTAATTCTGCATCTTTCTCTCTTTACAGGCAAATTTCTTAAAGGTTCAACCATCACTTCCACTTTTACACAGTACCATAACACTCATGAAAATTCCACTGTGCGTGTTTTCACAAGGACCTGATACAAGCTGTGACACTGCTCATTGTCTCTCTCCTTTTCTCAAAATGTGCAGTCATTAATAATTTTTCTCAGGATTTTTATCATTAACTTTTTCATATTGTTCCTAAATCAAAGTTTGTAATTCCAAATCCTTTTAAAAAATGCCAGAAGGCAATGAAATATTCAGAAGATTAAAAATGATGCTGTAATAACCAGAATCCACATAATCAAAAAGATTTGGGGTTCAATTTTCTTTCTAAGGTACCAAATGAAAGAGTATCATGTAGGTTTTTATCATGGCAATTTTTTTAAAGATATAAAATAAATAGAAATATTTGAATTACTTGTCAAATGCAAACTTGACCTTGTCCTGACACTTTTACAATATAACATGGCTTCAAACATTTAAAGAAAATAAAAATTAAATGCCATAAAGTTGTTTTTTTCTCTTCCTCTTTCTCCTTCTTCTCCTCGTTTCTTTTTCTGTTTCTATCATGGTTTTATTTTTTCTTTTCTGACTTTAATAAATTGATTTTATTAATTCACTAGGTTTTAGAGGGGCAGGTTTTGTCAATTGGCTTCATATCCACCACTTTGCCCCAAATGCCTTATTTTCATAATGTTACTTAATAAAACATTTGAATGCATTATTAATGCTCACTAGTGGAAAGAAATGGAATTAGAAATTGCCAAAGTGAAATCAGTAATTCCCCGCTAAACAAACAATTAGGTATTTTAGATATTGAAGAGATTTTTGAATCATAAATTTGTTGGCTTTTCTCTGTTAAGTATATTCTACTTTTGATAATTAACTTTTTATGTTAAGAAAACGTCTAGAAACAGAAATATTTGATTGAAGAAACTAATTATAATGTTATACTGGTCCTTGAATAGAATTTATCTTCTATGAAAACGAAGGTAGATTTCACATCCCCTTCTTTCACCTTTCATATTTCCCAACTGCAAGCAGACAATTCATATATTGAAGGTAATTATTTCCTTTGTAGGCTTCTTTCTGTAACAACTTGGAAATGACTACTTATTTATATTTTGGGTTATCCAACATACGATGCTATCAAGATGTGAGTTAAATTATTTAGTTACTGGAAGAGTGTGTGTGTGTGTGTGTGTGTGTGTTTGAGGTAGCAGGGAGGTGGGGATAAGGGGGCTATTTGTCTAGCCTTGCATTTGTTTTGTGAAGCAGACAACCAGAGGTGACTATTTTTTAAATCACAGCTTGTAGTGAGCTTAAATTATGTAAAAAGGTACTACATATTATAACGTAAATTATAAATGCAATATACTATAATTATTATTGTTTAGCATTATTTGATTAGGAATTGTACAGCTCTTATGAACACTGTCAGGTTCCATTTAAGTGTGCAATACTAATATAATTTAAAAAGCAGCTGTATTTGATGGTTTTTGTGTGTGTGTATGTAAATGCCCTTTTGCGATATTTCAAAATGGCCTCTAAAGCTTTGTCCTTGTCAATTTACTTTAACATTCTTTCAGAAGGTTCTGTCAAATTCTTACTAAGCTTTATTTCTCAGAAACCCAAAGTGGTATTATTTGGTCTCTAAGATACACAGAAGTTTGGCTATGGAAACAATTTCAGGTTTTATCTTGGGATTGCAGTCAGAATTTCTTGCTAAAATTCTCTATTTCCCCTCTATTAACCTCTTTCAATAATAAGTAAACACATAGCAAAGTTTTAATAGTTTTCGTTGGCTTTCATCTTGTGTTCTATCATTGTTAGCCTTTAAAATGTTTCAATCAATATTGAAATGTTTTTGAAATGTAAGCCATTTGTTGTTATTACCGAGAAAATTCACTGGAGCCCCTCCACTAGTACTCCTGACCTAAAGGTAGGTCATGCTGAAGAGATGGAGGGAGCTGAGTACCGTCATGGAAGGAGATGCAACTCATTAAAATAAAATATTGTTAGGGACAAGGATTAGCATGAAGTAAAGAGAAGATGGATTTACTGGGTTATACAATCATAATGCTTTCTCTTGTATATTAAGCATCTTGTCATGGGTTTATACAAAGGTTAACACATGAAACTTACATATTGTGCTTTTAAAAGTCTGATATTCATAAATAATGCTTCAATATATTGTAAAATAATTGAGATAACAGGATATCATATGCTTTTTGGTGTGCATTTGAATTTTTCTTCTTCACCTTATTGAGGAAGTTCCCCATTAGTCTTCTCTTTCTTCAAAGAGGATATTTTCCATTATCAGATAAGTAGTAAAAATCAGAATATATCATGAAATGTAGACATTGAACAAAATATTAGGATGATAAAATACTCATGTAACCATTGGAATTATATTTTAAAAACACTTTATCATGGCAGGGGTTAGCAGAGTAATTGAGACCAACTCTCCCAGTGAGAACTGGAAAAGCTAGACAAAACATTAAAAATAAAATCTGCACAAAGGATTCAGAGAGATACCAAGGAAGTTAAATTATGATTAATTAAGAAATACTTGTTTGTGAAAACCCATCATAAAGTGAGTGAAAAATATTTGAAAAAGTTGAGATTTACAACCACATACATGTGAAAACAGAATTTCTACAAATCAATTAGAAGATGATAATCAGTAAAATAATGGGCATCAGATTTGAATAGAAACTTTAAAAATAGCAAAGTTTGCTCAACATGTTTGGTTTCAAAGTAATACAGAATAACATACACAGATACTACTACTTCAATTAACAAAAATGGCTTATCTTCAGAAGTCTGCTAATACCAAGTGTAGGTGAAGAGACGTTCTTCCATAGACAGTATATGAACTGATACTGCCCCTTGGAAAAGCTGTTTGGTATTTTCTACTAAATTTAAATAAATGGGTATCTTACCACCTAATATTTTCATGTCTCTCTCTCTCTCTGTCTCTCTCTACACATACACACACACACACACACACACACACACAGACAAAGCAGAAATGCATGTACATGTCCACCAAAAAGTGTACAATGTACATAGAAAAATATATATAGCAACACAAGAAACAAGCTAATTATCCATCAACAGTGGAATAATTGGAAATGAATTAATAAATTATAAATTAATAAATTCATTTATATATTTATAACAGAATAGTCTAAACATTGAAATAAACTACAGTTATTTTAATAATATGAAAAACTCATAAACATAATGCTGAGTGAATGATGGTGGACAATACACACTGCATGATAATACATATGAAGATTAAAAATCTACTAAAGTTAGTTTGCTGGAGATTTGATTAGACATTTTACTGCTGTTGGATATTTAAAGTTTTTGCTAATCTTGAATATTTTGTTTTTAAATGATGTTATGAAAAAATATATGAAACTACTATTTTGTTATAATATTTGTTAATTTCAAGTGGAAATATTGGAATAAAAGAATTACAGTTTTGATAGATAAATTTTGTCAAAATACTTGATTTCTAAAGAAAGAATTTTTGAGTTCCTAAAACCTATTACCAGGATTGACGATTTTAAGTTTATTAATATTCCCTACTTTGGAATTTAAAAAATGAATATAACTATGACTATTATTTGCTTCTATTTGATATAAACATGAAAATGTTTATATCACATTTTAAAGAAAAATTAAACATTTTAAACAGCACTTAAGGGGTTGCAATAGTTAATCTCCCTTCCACTTCAAACCCTTCATTGTCTATGGTCAGTTGAATACTGTTAAAATCATGGTTGTCTCATTTTTTTTTAATAGAATTCTATATAAGCATTTAGGCTGGTGCTTTTAAAATTAACTGTGTAACAAAATCTTCAATTTCTTCCAAGATAATTTCTCTGTTTAAAGAATCTCCTGGCTGGGCACAGTGGCTCACACCTGTAATCCTAGCACTTTGTCAGGATGAGGCAGAAAGAGCACTTGAGGCCAGGGGTTTGAGACCCAGCCTGGGCAACATAAAGAGACAATGTCTCTAAAATAAAAAAAAATATAAAATTATATATATATATAATTTACATATATATTACATGTATATTACACCACCAACATGGTGGCATGTACCTGTAGTCCCAGCTACTTGGGAAGCTGAGGTGAGAGGACCACTTGACCCTGGGAAGTCAAAGCTGCAGTGAGCCATGGTTGCTCCACTGCACTCCAACCTGGGTGACAGAGCAAGACCCTGCATTAAAAACAAAAGAGAAAGGAAAAGGAAAAAAATGCCTGTTTTTAAGGGTCATATTATTTCCTGTTTTAAAAGTCATATTAAGTAATTTATATTTTTTTGGAAAATTTATGTTTTAGAAGAATTTGCATAAAGTTGAATAGATTTTTATCTTAAAATTGTTTTGATATCATATACCTGTTATTTCTGCACTTAAATTAGTAATTTTATAGCTAGTTTTATGTTTTTCCTTAATAAAGTAATATATCCCTCTGCTTTACTTTTATTTTTTGAAAAATCAATTTGAATTGTAATTATTTTGCCTAATGTATATAACTTAGTTTTCATCTATTTTGTTTATTTTAATAATCTATATCTTCTTTATTAATATATTTTTGCCTTCTCAATATGTTTTCAAACTTCAATTGTTAGAATATAAGTTTCACTGTTTTGACGCATTGTCTCTAGAGGAAAATGTGCATTGCTATTGGTTTGCTAGTATTTTGAATAATGGTAAAGAATTTGCTCAATAGCTGGACTAGAAAAGAGATTCTTGTAAAAAGGAATAATTAATTCACCATATACTTCCTACATATTTCTCCAGTACTGATTCCACATAAGATTCACAGGTATAAAAATGGCACAGATGATTTTAAGATTGGGCAGAAAATTGTAAGCCAAATGAGCTTATTTTGGAAATGAATCAGTCATTTCCACAAGTGAAAATTTGTTTTTGTATATTTTTTGTTTGTTTTTGAACTTGAAGAAAACTCTGCAGGATCTCCCATGTCAGAAGTCACTTAGAAAAGCTTTCCAACTAAAAATATGACTTATTAAAACCATTAATTGCAATGTATGTCCAAAATAATTTTTAAACATTTAAATGTGATTGCATAGAGAAAAAACATTGTCAGCCAGATAAGTCCTAATATATTAAATGAGTGAATATATATTAGATTTCCATATCAAAACATTATAGAAAAGAAGACAAGTTTTAATATAAGCAAAATATAAAATTATATTTACATGTTTTTCATCTGCTCTTTTTATCTACTCAGCTATCAACATATAGATTTTTAGTACAAAAAATTTTAAGTTTTCATATTTTCACTGTTTCTGTAACACTCTTCAAAATTGATGCCTGGGTCATTCTTATTTTTATGATGCTTTACAGAAAGAAATAAAAGCATTAGGGTTATTTTTCATTAGCCAGAGTTTTCAGAACTAAAATGGAGCATTTTAAAAGATAAGCTTAAGAGAAAAAGTAGAATTTTTACTCAGGTAGAAACTGTCTTAAGACTCGGGATTTATTCCATGTTTGTCAGGATTCCAACATTCTTTTCTAGATGAGTTGACTTTTATAAAATACTAATTTGGATTCAGGCCAGAAACTTTGGAGGTTATTTGTATTAAATATTTGGAAATCATATTTCTTATTACATTTCTATTTTTTAAAGATGAGAAAGTATTTTTTGGCCGCACGAGCAAGCTCTCAGAATGAACTCTCTAGAAACCCTGCCAAATTTATGTTAGAGCTGTATCCAAGTAGAGTAGTAAAGACAGCTAGTGGTTTTTATTATCGTTATTATTATTATTATTATTATGAGGAAGGGGGAAATAATTTGTTTTCATTTCATTTCTTGTTTCTATAATTTAAGAAATTCCATAGTAATAACAACAATTAATATTATTGTTAAAGAAATTAAATGTCTCACAAATGAGAAATTTCCAAGTCATGTCTCCAACAAAAAAAATTGATTTGGCAAAGTTATGTAATGAAAGGATTGAATTTTAATCACTTGCTATGAAATAGTAATATTTGAATTTATATATTTTATAATAGAATTACTGGAAAAATATATCTCTGGTGTGTAACTCAGGAAACACTAACATTATCTGCACAACTTGATTTGATTTCTGATTATGTCCTTAAATTTAATATTTTACTTTACTATCTGACTACATAATTTGTGATTTGCTTTTACTGCTTCACAGATTACAGTAGAAAAATGTGATAATGTCTGTCTGATTCAAAGTATTTTAAACAGGAATATTTGTAAAATGATGTAACATTAAATTCTTCTGAGCATTATAGTGTAACAATAAAATATAAATCACCAATGTATTAGTTATGAATTTATCTAAATATATTTAATTATTATTAATTATAAATATGTATTTATAATGACCAGGCATGTTGGGATCACTGTACAAAATACAATGAACGGGTGGTAAAAATACAAAGAAATCACTGCCTTCAATGTTTCTAAACTCAGAGTTAGATTGGATTGTAAAGAAATGTAAACACACAATAGATTGTTAATATTTGAAAGTGGCACATTCATAAATCAATTCAAATATTAAGTGTTTTGGATTCAAAAATAACAGACAGTACTATAGACAATAAAGAGGAATGGAACTTATAGTTATTGACTGAATGTTCTTTGAGATGATGGGAATAATGAGGTAAATTGTGTAGCAGTGAAAGAAATAATAAAGTATTATGGGAAGCCTGGCTCCATGAAAAATTGAGCAGTGTTCTGAGGTTTACAAAAATTTGAGTAGGTGGTGCCCATGTGAGTGGAGGTAAAAAAGTTTACTGTGAGCTCAAGAAATAAATAACTTGGTCTTAATTGAATATAAGCTTATTGGGGATGTGGGAGATAATGTGTGCGAAACTCTTGGAACGTTAAGTAATTGTGGTTTTTGTAATTACTTTTTTTTTTTTTTTTTTGGAGACGAAGTTTCACTCTTGTTGCCCAAGCTGGAGTGCAATGGCGCCATCTCAGCTCATGGCAACTTCCATCTCCCAGGTTCAAGGGATTCTCCTGCCTCAGCCTCCCGAGAAGCTGGGATAACAGACATGCGCCACCATGCCCTGCTAATTTTGTATATTTAGTAGAGACGGGTTTTCTCCATGTTGGTCAGGCTGGTCTCGACCTCCTGGATCTCAGGTGATCTGCCCACCTCGGCCTCCCAAAGTGCTGGGATTACAGGCGTGAGCCACCGCGCCAGCCTGTAATTAATTTTAATTGTAAAAACTGCAATTACTTTTGCACCAACCTAGTATGCCAGGCCTTCTGAGGGAGACAGTAGAGCCTAACTCTGGTCTTTGAGCTACAGTATCAGGGTAATGGGTTCCAGTATCCAGTCCTGTTATTTACGTTTGTTACTGAAATCTGTGTAAACAATAAGAACTATGATTTATTGAAAACTTATTACATACCAGGCACAAATCCAAGCTATTGCATATACGAATTTAATTAGTTCTTACAAAAACTTTATTAAATTGGTGTAATTATTACCCACTGTATTATAAAGATAAAACTGGGCACAGGGGGATTATGGCACCAGAATCTAGGCCATTAAACATTGCACACTGTTCATCTAGTTTTCTATTTCCTTAGACATGAATTGCAAAATATTACTTATGTGTTTCTGTGACAATATAAATATATTTATATTTATAAATATGTGTATGGACATATACATACTTGCATTTATACATATACAAATAATAATCACTTACAAATGTTAGCAGTCACATTAAAATAATAATTTATTTATTTTTTGAGACAGGGTCTCACTCCATCATCCAGGCTGGAGTGCAGTGGCATGATGGTTGTCTACAGTCCTAGAAGTTTAGGGGATTTAAAAAAGTTGAGTTAATAGAGGTTTAGTCTGAGGGGTCATTTATAGTTAAAGTCATATTAGTTTAGGAATATAATACGTGGAGTTCACGCCTTTCAGAGAGGAATGCTCGAAGTATTATGTAAGTACTAGGACAGACATTTAGCTGACGTAAAAAATAGGAAGATCCTATTTGGTCAGAGAACATTAGAATTTTTAGAAAATAACGTTAATTGAGGGGTGGTGTTGAGGTTGTTCATGATTAAAATATGATTATTTAGGGCGCTGACTAGATTGTGTTTTAGTCTCTTGTTTTTGGAGTTTGGCAGGAGTACGTTTTACCTAAGTTAATAATAAATTCAGAGATCAGGGGAGGGGGGTTTTGCGGATTTAATTGGAAGTGGTCTTTGAAATAGTGTGCGTAAACGTGGGTGAGTAAACATGCATGCGTAAACGTCAGTGCGCAAACGTCTATTGATTAATTTGGTATGTCCTTCAAGCATGAATGAATTAGCACCTGTTGGTGTGTTGATTCGGAATGTTCAAGGTAAGTTCAGCTATAGCTGATTCGGCAGTTACCAGGCTTCCGCCATGCTGAGTCACAGCACCCCCAAAGTTAAAAAATACCAAATGCATGAAAGTGCTCCTATGACTGGTTAATAGGGTAGTAGTCACTAATCCATCGAGATGTCTTATTTAAGGGGAACGTGTGGATGATCTCGATGTTGTGGCCCTGAAATAAGAACCAGGTATAGTTTCAGTGTGGTCACCCCCAAGTGTTAGGGGCTTGGAGCTAGGAGGGAAGAACCTCCCAAGCGGGATGATGATTTCTCGAAACTTGGTGGTTGAGAAACCAGGGTTGGTAGGGATACCCGTGTTGATGAGAAATATCTTGACTTAACTGTGCTATGTCTGTTAAATAAATGTATGTACTATGTAATATTAAGGATATCTAGTACTGGTCAATATCTATGTGGGTTGAATTGTATTGTACAGTTAATAATAGGAATGTATGGTAGTTGTTTAAGGGATTGGTAATACTTGCTTGATATGCGTGTGGAAAGAATCTTTCCACACTGCAGCCTCACTACAGCCTCAACCTCCCAGGCTCAAAAGATCTTCCCATCTCAGCCTCTTGAGTAGCTGGGACTACAGGCGTGTGCCACCATGCCTGGCTAAATGTTTTTGTATTTTTTGAAGAGACGGAATTTTGCCATGTTGCCCATGCTGGTCTCAAACTCATGAAGTCAAGCCACCCACCCATCTTGGCTTCCCAAAGTGCTGGGAGTACAGACATGAGCCACTACAACCAGCCTAAAATAATTATTAATAGTTAATTCCCCAATTAGTTAATTCCCCAATGGGCTTTTTTGGCTGTTGAATACTAAGAAAGGCAGTGTAAACGCTAGCCTTAAGTCATTGGGAATAGATTGAATAATACTTTTAAAACACACATTTACAGTTTGTGAAGACTCACATATCTCTGGTTTACTAAATAAAGAGAAGGAAATAAAAGAATCCAAAACAGTTAAAGAAAATTATTGTCCTTTCCTAAAACAGAATATATAGGGCTAACAAGAATGCTAACAGAGAAAATACAGTTGGTGTAAAATGTAGATGTAACTTACAAGAAGGATGAGAAGATGTGGGAGGTAAAAGAAGAAAAAAATATTCTTGACTTAAGTCATGATAAAAATAAAGCATTAGTACCTACAAATCACATAGTAGCAAAACTCTTGTATTTTGGATGAAGACTATGGTACAGTTTAAAGTAGGTTCAGTTTGAAATGGACAAACATCATTTTCTAGGAAATGTATGGTAAATAATTTAAGTCAATGAATGATGAAGAGAGTTATTACAGGGGATGATTAGTAATGGAGTTATGAAAATGGTAGCTATTCATAAAGTTTGTAAGATGTAAATAATAAACCTCTAATAACTTAATGCATGCATGCGTATTATGTGTCAAGCACTATCAAAATGATTTTGTATAAATTATGCCACTGAATTCTCATGATCCTATTAATAGGAATTAATTTATCCCCAGTTTATAGATGAGTAAATAATTTAAGCACAAAGTTTTTTTAAAAACCTGCACAAGATGTCGAGTACCTAATACAGTGACTAGGTCATAACAGACAATAATGAAACTAAAATGTCCAATTATATTTATATAGAAATTGTTATTTTCATTAACAATAATAAATATTTTATAAGTAGAGAAAATAGAAAGAATATCTGCTGGGAGCTAAAAAGAAAGTCTTCTCTATAAAATTGACTATACAAAGCCGAGAGGATAAGCATAAGCCAGCCAACAATAATTTATGAGTTTGCTGTGAGTTTGAGGAAACACTAAATGTGACAAGAGAGGGAGAGGGAGAGGGAGCATTTTTTGGCAAATTCTAAATTATTTTTTCTTGTGCCTGGATCCATTTAAAATGTTTTAAACAGATATTCTCAAACTATGGGATACATATGAATACTTTTTATTTATTACAAAAGAGTGTCTAACATTACAGTTTCACCAGCATAAAAATACATCAATATAATGAAGATAAACTGGCCACTGGTTATAGGTATATTGCAGTTATTATCAAATAATAAGCAGCAGGGTGAAAAATATTTTAAAAAATAATAATGGAGTGTTGACTTACACGGGGCCTCACAGAGAAAATGGGTTCAGAGTTACCTTGCTGCCATAACAACTATGAAGTTGAAAACATACTATTTTCAGGTATTTAATAAAACTCAGCACAGGACTCTCATATTGGAGAGAAAGGAAATACACAAGATGAGCCCTGAACTCTCTCCAGGTGTTTGCGTAGTGACATAATCTTATTGCTACAAGGAGGAGAACTAAGTACACCTCTGAGTGAAGGGAGCAGTTATTGTAGTTCCAGCCTGAACATATGGCCAGAATTTCTGGAGTAGTGTTCTGGAAAAAGGAGAACTACACAAAGAGGGTTTCAGAAGTCTGTGTGGGAATTTACCTTGGTCTTTGGCCAAGGGCTGAGCTACTCATGCAGAAGGAAAGAAGACTAGGTATTAACAGAAATGGCCTCTGTGTGGGTGTGAGTTGAACAGAGATACTACAGGACATGCAATTCTGGGAGACATTAGAATTCTGGAATAGCCAAATAGTAGCAACCTCCCTGAGCACCAAAGATAAAAAATTGAGACCCAAGGAAACCTCACCTTAGGAGTAAGAGTCATTTCCATGCCCTAGAGTAAAGGTCACATGTAAAATCCAAGGGTAAAACAGAAATTGATGTGTCCAAACAAAGAATAAACACAAGCTCGATGAATGCAAAGTATCTGTCAGTATTTGCAACAGTTTGTTAGAATAAATCTCAACCCATAAAAAGAAGTGACATAATCCCGAGTCTCTAAAATATATAATCCAAAAATAAAAGATTTCTAAACACGCAGTGTAGCAGGTGAATGTGACTACAAAGAGGAAGTGGGTGAAAGGCAGTAGAAATAGATACACAGATGCCCCAACTTCTAGAATTATCAGACAATAACTTTTAAACAGCCATTATAAAGATGTTCAATGATTTAAAGCTAAAGATAGCAAAAGTGAGTGACTATTTGAGAAATCTCCGTAGAGAAATGAAAACAACAAAAAAGAACCACAAGGAAACTCTAGAATTTAAAACTACAATCAATGTATTAAGACAAAATATTCATTAGATATCTGTAGGATATTTTTATTCAAATATTAGTCATTTGTATTTTCAGTTTTTTAAAAAATCAGTCTGTCTAGAGATGTATTAATTTTATTGATCCTAAAAAAAGAAATTTTGTCATTATTGATTTTATTTATGCTTTGTTTAGATTTTGTTTTATTGACTTCCTCTCTTATATTTTGATATGGTTTGAATCTGTGTCCCTGCCTAAATCTCATGTCAAATTGTAATCCCCAGTGTTGGACGTGGGGCATGGCGGGAGGTGATTGGATCATGTGGGCGGATTTCCCCATTGGTGCTGTTCCCATGATAGTGAGTTCTCGTGAGATCTGGTCGTTTAAAAATGTGTTTCATCTCCCCTCCGACTTGGTCCTGGTCCTTGTCCTGCAGTGTAAGACGCCTGCTCCTGGTTTGCCTTTTGCCAGGAGTAAAAGATCCCTGAGGCTCCCCCAAAGAAGATGCTGCCATGCTTCCTGTACAGCCTGTGGAACCATGAGACAATTAAAAGTCTTTCGTTAAAAACTATCCAGTCTCAGGTTATGTCTATAGCAGTGGGAGAACAGACTAGCATGCATTTATTAGTTACATCCTTTTGCTTAATTTTTTATTTTCTTTCTGTTTTTTTAAGGTGGAACCTTGTGTCACTGATTTAGGACCTTTCTGTGTATTCCATTATGAGTATTAAATGCCATAAATCTCCACATAAAAACTGTTAACTTTTATGTATCACATAAATGTTGATATGTTTTCTTTTCATTTGTATTTGATTGTTCGGTTCAGAATTTTGTCTAATTTCACTTATAATTTTAATTTTGAGCCATGGATAATTTAGAAATATATCATTTAATGTTTGTTATGCCTGTAAGACATACTTTGATTGACTTCAGTTCTCTGAAATTTATTGTGATATGTTTTATGGCCTTAAATATAGTCTATTTTGGGGCATGGTCCATAAAACCTTAGAAACACTGTATTTTGTGTAGTGTTCTATAAATGTTAATTGCATTAACTTTCTTAATAGAATTGTTTATCTTTTAATATTTTTATTGATTTTTCTGGATTGATTAACATAGTAGATGACTAGGGAGACAGAGTGAGTAATTTCAAAAAATTTATATACATTTTTCAATCTAAAGAAAAGAAAAAAATATACTATAAGCATAAAAAGAGCCTCACTGTGCTGTGAGAAAAGAATCAAGTGCTAGCAAGCACTGGACCATCCATAAAATTTGAGTCTCAAAGTGAAAATTGAAATATAGTGTGACAGAAAAAATGTTTAGATAAAAACTGAAAATTCTTAGTTTGGTGAAAATACTTTAATTAACAGATCAAAATATCTCAGTGAAATCCGAACAAGACAAATATAAGGAGAACTGTATATATGAATATCATAGTATGATGCTAACGAAGATAAAGGGAAAATCTTTAAACAGCCAGAGACAAAAGACACATCAGGGAAGATCAATGATGGGAATGATGGCTGACCTCCTTTCATAAACACTGACAGAGAGCAAAAATAATTTTGAATAGTATCTTAGAGTGCAGAAAGAAAAAAATAGTCAATCTCAAATTCTACAACTATCACAAATATCCTATAAAAACTAAGGTAAATAAAACTATATATATATATATATATATTTTTTTTTTTTTAAGAGATGGGTCTTGTTTTGTCACCTAGCCTGGAGTGCAGTGGAGTGATCATAGCTCACAGTAGCCCTTAACACCTGAGCTCAAGAGATCCTCCTGCTTGAGCCAAAGTTATATTGTAGATAAACAAACATTGAAAGCAATCATTCTGAGTAAACATATATTACTAAAATTTTTCAAATAATTTTTGGGCTGAAAAGAAATAACCTGAATTGGAAACTAGTGGCCGGGCGCGGTGGCTTACGCCTGTAATCCCAGCACTTTGGGAGGCCAAGGCAGGCGGATCACAATGTCAGGAGATTGAGACCATCCTGGCTAACACGGTGAAACCCCGTCTCTACTAAAAATACAAAAAAATTAGCCAGGCGTGGTGGTGGGCGCCTGTAGTCCCAGCTACTCTGGAGGCTGAGGCAGGAGAATGGCATGAACCCAGGAGGCAGAGCTTGCAGTGAGTGGAGATCGTGCCACTGCATTCCAACCTGGGCGACAGAGCTAGACTCCATCTCTAATAATAATAATGATTATTATTATTATTATATTTTTATAATAGATTTTATTACATATAAATGTGAAAAATATGTGTCATCAATAGCTAAAAAAAAGTGAGTTCAATTGGGATTTATTGTTGCAAGTTTCTTACTTTTTACAGAAATTGGCACCTTGTTTTGGATAAGTTAATATTTAAAAACAAATACTGGCCAGGCACGGTAGCTCACACCTATAATCCCAAAACTCTAGGAGGCTAATGTGGGAAGATTGCTTGAGCCCAGGAGTTCAAGACTAGCCTGGGAAACATAATGAGACCTTGTCTCTACAAAAAATTAAAATTAAAAAATTAGTTACGCATGGTAGTACACACCTGTAGTCCCAGCTTCTCAGGAGGCTGCAGTGAGAGGATTGCTTGCATCTAGGATGCCAAGGCTGCAGTGAGCTCTGATTGCACCACTGCATTCTAGCCTGAGTGACAGAACAAGGCACTGTCACAAAAGAAAAAAGACAAAAAGAAAAAACCACAAGTACTAAAAGGGCATCAAAAGTATAGCCAAAAAAGCAATTGAGGAAGTAAAATGAAGTACTAGAAAATATTTAGCTAACTCAAAATAAGGCAGAAAAAGAGAAACAGAGGGAGAAGAAACCAATGGGAAAATTTGTATAGATCATAGAATTAAAAACAATCACACTGTTAATTACATTATATTCAAATAGGATAAATATCTCAATTAAAAAGGCAGAGATTGTAAAACAGGATAATAGAAAATTAATACACAGTGTATGCTGATTACAAGAAATATAGTTTAATAGTAAGCACAAAGACATTGAAAGCAATAAGATAAAAAATGCTATAGCATGAAAGCATTAGGCACAAGGAAGTCATTGTAGCTATATAATTTTCTGACAAATAGGCTTTGAGACTGGGACTATTACCAGAGAAAAATGGGGACATTTGATAATGATGAAAGGGTCAATTCATCAGTAAGATATAACAATATTTTTGTACTTAATGACAGAGTGTCAAAATACATGAAGCGAAAACTGGCAGAAATAAAAGGAGACAGAGACAAATCAACATACATAGCTGAATATTTTAACAACCCTTACTTTGTAAATGACAGAGCAACCAGACAAAATTTATTAAAGATAAAGAAAATTTGAAAACAGCTCAATACCAATGTATTTCAAGCTCACATGGGAAATGATCAAGGTGAATCATATACTGGACAATAAAATATGTCAAAATGTATTTTTTAAAAATGTAGTATTACACATAATATTTTCTGCCAAAGTAGAATTTAATTAGAATATCTGGATATTTGAAAGACCACTGCCAGATTACTAAATAACTTCTGGATTAAAGATCTATCAAATTAAAGGGAAGTTTGAAAGTAACTTAAAGGGAATGAAAATGAAAATAAAACATATCAAAATTTGTTGATTGCTGCTAAAGTGGTGCATGTATGGAAATGTACAGTTTAAGAACTCATATTAAAAAAGAATAAGTGTTTAATAATCAATTATTCATGTTTCCCTGTAAGACTCAAAAAAGATGAAAAAATTAAACCTAAAGTATATAGAAGGAAGGAAATCATAAAAAGCCAAAATTAATTAAAATAAAAAGAATAAACGTGATAAAGTCATTAGTGTTAAATGTTCATTTTTTGAAAGCATTATCGATGTGAGAAATCCTCAGGAGACTGTTGTAGAGAAGAAAAATAAAAAAGAGAGAGAAAACACCAAATATAATATTAGGAGTATACGAGGAATATTACAACAAGTCCAAAGGACCTTAAAAGAAAAAAAAAAGACTGTTAAGAACAACTTTATGCCAATATATATTATAATTTAGATTAAATGGACAGATTCTTTGAATAACATAACACCAAACTGACCAACGAAAAAAGTAGAAAATCCCGGTAGCTCTTTATCTATGGAATTAAATTCTTAATTAAGAACTGTCCCACCAAAAGAACTTTAGATACATGTTGTTACACTGATGAATTCTAAAAATATTTTAGGAAGAAATGACACAAATATTATACAGTCTTTTAGAAAATAGAGGAGGAAATAAAATCTACAAACCATCTTCTGAGTCCATCATAAACTTCATATTAAAACCTGAAAAAGACTTTTTAAGAAAATTATAGACCACTTCCTAACAAATATTGACACAAAATACATTAACAAGATATTAACAAATCATGTACATTGATATGTAAGAAAGATAATATCTCATGAACAATTGGGGTTTACTCTAGGAATGCAATGTGATTTCCACGTTTAAAAATGAATTGATATAATTCACCACATTAACAGAATAATAGAAAAAACCTATTATTGTCTCACCAGATTCAGGAAATGCATTTGACAAAATCAATACATTGATTTAAAAAAATTTCTGCAAAGATTAAAGGAGAGCTTCCTTAAAATGATACAAAGAAGGTACTAATACCTTCAGCTAATTTTACACTTAATGGTATAATGGAATATGGATAAAGGCAAGGATATCTCTCTCTTCACATCTTTTCAACATTGCAGTGGAAGTCCTAACCATGCATGCTGTAAGAAAAGAAAAACTAACAGAGGCATAGAAATAAGAAAATAAAATGTAGATGTTTATTCCCAGTCAACTTGAATATTTTTGTAGAAAGCCCTAAGAAAGCCCCAAAACAACTTACTAGAAGTAAGAAATGAAGTTAGCAAGTTCAAAAGATACAAAGCCAAGTTTTAAAAAATCAAGTAACTTTCTATATAGTTGCAGCAAAAAAAAATGAAATTGGAATTAAAATATAATCACAATTATATTTAGAACTGGATTACAAATGTAGTTTAAAAAATTAGAAAAATGTGTGCAACATTTCACTGTAAACTAAAAACATTGCTGAGAGAAATAGAGACGTAAAAAAATGGAATTATATGTCATCTTCATGAATTGGAAAACTCAGTATTGATAAAGTATCAATTATCCACATATTTATTACAAATTTAAAAGCATAGTAATTAAAATTCCTACAGAATTTTATGTAGAAATTAAAGAAGATAATTCTAAGATGTATGTGAAAATTGAATGACTTAGAATAGTTCAATTTTGGAAAAAGGAATAATGTTGGGAATTCAGACTTTTACCCTAAAGCAACAGTAATGAAGATAGTGTAGTACTGGTACATTACATAGATTAATCCATGGAAAGGAGTAGGAATTCTAGAAATATGATGTACACATATACAGTCAATTAATATTCAACAAAAGTGCCAAGGTAATGAAATAGGAAAAGGAAAGTATATTTAAGAAATGGTTTTGGAAAAACTGAATTAACATACGGCAAAACCTGAGTGTCAACCCCTAACTCAGGCCATACACAATTAATTCAAGGTAGATTATAGGTTTATGCATAAAAACTAAAACACTAAAGGTTGTGTAGGAAAACATGGAGATGCTGTTTTCAATCCCGAGATAGATAAAAGCACAAATCTTAAGAGGAAAATCTTAAAAGGATAAATTCTACTACCGTAATTATAAAATTCTCATCCAAAAACAACATTAAGGAAAAACAAGTGTCCGGGCATGATGGCTAATGCCTGTAATCCCAACACTTTGGGAGGCTGAGGCGGGCAGATAAACTGAGGTCAGGAGTTTGAGACAAGCCTGGTCCAACATGGTGAAACCTCATCTCTACTAAAAATACAAAAATTAACCAGGTATGGTGGTGGGCACCTGTAATCCCAGCTACTCAGGAGACTGAGGCAGGAGAATTGCTTGAAACCGGAGGAAGATGTTGCAGTGAGCCAAGATCATGCCACTGCACTCCAGATCTTGGGCAACAGAGTGAGACTCCATCTCAAAAAAAAAAAAAAAAAAAAAGAAAGAAAAGACAAGTAGCCAGTAGATGCATTGGCTCATTTCTGTAATCCCAACAAATTGGGAGGCCGAGATGGGAGGATCACTTGAGGCCAGCAGTTCAAGACCAGCCTGGGCAAGATAGTGAGACCCCATCTAAAGATACAAAAGAAAAGAAAAACCAAGCTCAAAAGAAGAAGAAATTATTTGCAGTACACATGTCTGATGAGATTTGCATATGAATTACATAAAAATCTTCAAATCAATAATTAAAGAGCAAACAAATTTATAAGAAGTTGCAAAAACTTGCACATTTTATAAAGGAAAATCTATAAATAATGATTAAGTACATAGAAAGATGCCTACCATCATTAATGGTCGGGCATGCAAATCAACATTTTTCCTGTATACAAACAAACAAACAAACAAAAAAACAGCTCTTTGCCAGTGCTCATTTAATTTTACATAAACATGCTCTTTGAGGCTGAAGCAATGTGAAAATAAAATGTAAAAACTGTTCTTGGAATTATTTTAAACAGAACTAACAGCAGAATCATCTGAATCATCAAAATTGTCTATTTCAGAAAAATCATATATATCAAATGAATCTTTGGCCAACTGTTGGAGAACAATGTTAACATAATGTGTAGGAATGCTGCCTTTTTTAGAATTTGACATTTTCAGTGATGGAGAATTATTATACTTTGCAAATGAAAATGCCACTACTAAAAACAGAAAGCTATAAATAGAATGATGTCTTTTGTTTCTGTAGTCAATATATTAGAGTGATGCAAAAATAATAATAAAAGTGAGACACTGCGTGGTCAAGTTATCTTGGGGTAATGCTGGAGCTGTAAGTGTTGCCAGCCTGTATTCTGGGGCAAATGGAAAAAGGGTTAATACTATAATTACAAACACACTGGAATGGCTAAAATGAAAGAGAGAAAGAGAGAAATTGAGATATTAACACCAAAGTTGGCAATAATATGGAGTATCTTGAACTCTCATAAATTCCTGGTGAGAATGTAAAATTGTGCAACCACTTTGGAAAACAGTTTGGCATTTTAAAAAAAGATCAAATATGCATCTACCCCATTATCCAGTAATTCCACTTTTAGGTGTTTAATCAAGAAAACTAAAAATGTGTCAAGAGAAAGATGGTTTTATTGATAATAACCAAAACAAAATTATAACTAATACTCATCAAAAGGAAAGTAAATGACCAAATTATGACTATTATATACTACTACTCAAAAATGAAAGGGAATAAACTACTGATACATGAAACAAAGTGAATGAAAATTAAGAAAAACTACATTGACGGATAAAATCTAGATTATGAGTATACATATGGTATGATTCCATTTATATGAAGTTAAGTAACAGAATTTATTCAACATTTAAGAAACCATAATAGTGGCTGCTACTGCTATATTGGCAATAGTGGGAAGGAGAGGCATGAGCAAAGTTTCTGGCATGATGTACATGCTTTATAAACTGATAGGGGTTTGAGTTACAGGAGGGTATATATGTGTCAACATTAACTGCGTTTTGCACTTAAAGTCTGTGCATTTCACTGTACGTAACCTAAACAAAATAAATAAATTGGACTTACATCTCTAATATGGTGGTTTCAGGCTTTTCGTATTATGGAGATAACATTTTAAAGGCAATAGGGCTATTATAAAATAGATTGCCAAATTATTGTTTTGCCAAAAATAGCGTTTTAAAAAATGCATGAGTACACAAACAAACACAAGCTCATATACCCACACACATTCTGAGAAATCTTTGCTCTTTCTAGGAAAGTTTTTGAGAGGGTTTTTATCCTTTTACATATAAAAATGTAAAATAGAGTACTGTCATATAATTTAGAGAGCAACATTTCTTAAATACAGTTGACTTTTGAACAATGCCAATTTGAAATGCACAAGTCTTTCTTCCACCACTGCCACCCCTGAGACAGCAAGAACAATCCTTTGTTTTCATCCTCCTGCTCCTCAGTCTACTCAACTTGAAGATAACAAGGATGATGACCTTTATGATAACACACTTCCACTTAATGAATAGTAAATATATTTTCTTTTCCATATGATTTCCTTTTCTCTGGCTTAACATGTAAAGTACTACATATGTTAATTAACTGTTTATGTTTTTGGTAAGGCTTGTGGTCAGCAGTAGGCTATTACTAGTTGAGTTTTGGGGGAATCAAAAGTTCTATGCTAATTTTCAACTGCACGAGGGTAGATTACCCAAACCTCTGTTTAGAGGTCAACTGTATTATGTGTAAATAATATATTTATTCATGTTCTGCTACTATTTTATATATAACAGCTTGGTTTCTTTCTGCATTGTCTATAAATGATATTTATCTCTTATCAGTAATGATATAAAAGGTTGTGTTTCTTGGCTTCATTGTCTTTTGAAAGCCTGGTAGGATGCTAGCAATGTGCCTTCCAAGATCTGACTGAAATCATAAGGCCAATTTTAAGAGAGAGAAACTAATCTCAGTCAAATTGAGCCTCATACTTCCTTCCCCAGGAGTTCATCTCAGTTCAGGAAACTTACATGCCATGTTTCACTAATGCAGACTGTGTAGGGGAGTGATCCCGACAAATGACAGTGTGATGTGGTTAAGGTAATTTTTATAGAAGCTGACATATGCAAAGACATCCATCATTTCATCCAGCTTTTGGACAGTGACAATAGGACACCCAGGTCACTGCTGTGATCTCCTCACCATGACCACTCCCAGCGCTTGACTTCTTTAGTTCAACTTGCTTTCTTTGCTACACTGTCATATCTTTCACTATTTCATCCCTGATATTCCTTTTCCCACCTCACCAAACATTATATAAGGGAGCTCTTCCTAGTTCAAGGAACTTGAACATCTTTAAACTAGCATTTAATCCCCTAATTTTTGGAATTTACTCTCATTTTGAAATTCAAAGGCCAAAGATTTACTTGACTTCTTTTCTTCCCTGAATTTTGGTATGTCACCCTTTCTTTGAGGCAGTGAGCATGAAGTATCCTATCTTACTGAGCTGAGGAGGGAGACAGAGTGCAATTAATTAATGTCAAAATGACCGCATAAAATTTTAAAACAAATCTCGATTAATATGTTGAAATACTATTGTATCACAAGATACATCACATATAAACTTGAAATAAAGCTTTAACTCCTAATCAGGGGATATAAGTGTCTGCATGGAGGGACCCTTATACTCCTCCAGCTACATGTTCTCTTCAAATACTCAATTTCAGCCCCATGAGTCTTTTTCAGTCCACAAATACACCAAGTGATTTACTGCTTTCAGGTTCTTGGCACATCCATTCCCTTGCAAGGAATGCTCTCCACCTCTCAGGTATCTTAGCAAATTCCACATTCCTCCTCGATTTGGAAAAGAAAAGAAATATTACTGAACTAATCTACACCACTTGTACCCATTATCTTTTCCTTCCACCATGATGGTATTAATGGAGATATTAATAATAAAATTGTATTCAAACAGAAGTAACAGAAGTAGGTTAATTTGAATTAATCTGAAAATATTTAAGGTCATGAAAGGAACTTCCTTTTGGTTCAGGAAGGGTCCCATCTGAAATAGCTAAGATGCTTGACTGCCTGTGTCTCTTAGGTCATTGGGCACTTAGGGGTCTTCAGTTGGAATATAGAGAAACAAACTTCCTCTTCCATTAACTTACTACATTAAAAATCTGCCAACATTTTCATCTGGGCAGTCGATCTTTGATATCTGCCAACGATGGCTCTTTTTTCTTAGAAGTTTTCTCCCATTGTATGATATGTCCGCGCCCTGGCCTCTTGCCAAATCAGCCTCCTCCACATGGTGAAGGAGAAAGCCTAACCTGAACCTAAACAGACCTTTTGTCTCTTGGGACCAGAAGTGAATGTTCTTTCAAGTCACTGATAAAATACTACTTATATAAAATGGGTTTCCATGGAAATTTACTCAAATATATGATTTCTGTATGTATACTGTAGACAAAATGAACATAAAATCACAACATTAAAACATTGCATATGATTTAGTGTCATCACTTGACTTTAAAGGAAATTATACACTTATAATATATCAGAAAGTGTTGCTATCAGGTCAATTTTTCAATTACAAATGTGGGAAGGAGTATACATTTGTAAACAATTAGGTGTATCTCATCCATGCTACCAACTGTGTATTAAAATGTGTAAATATATTTTATTAGAATGAGGTATCTGATGAAAATACTCTGATTCTCAATTAAGAATGTAGAGTATGTTTCAGATCGTCTTTTCTAGGATCAGAGGTTTATTCATCTTTGGAGGAAAAGGCTGAGGACCAGTTTTTTGATTTACAGTGAAATAGGTAGAGCAGTAACAGACATTTTGGGGGCTTCGAAATTTTCTGCTCAATGACACAACTCCATAAGAACAGAGCCTCATACATTATTGGGATAATTTCATTCAGAGTTTAGGTTTATTACACAGAGGACAACATACTGGATATAATCCTTAGGAAAACGATAGCAGTCTGGCCTGTCTTATGAATAGATGGGAAAGTGGGTCAGGAGCAATTTACTAATTCACTCAGCAGTAAAGATAATTACTGTTTTTAATGATAATGTACTACAGGCAGATCTAATTGGTTCATGCCTCATGTTTAAACTGTTCTAGCTTAATAAGTGCAAGAACATTATATTTAGTTTGCTAGGTCTAACAGCACTCGATACTGAAAACTGACCTTTAAGTGATCCCCTGTGCTGTTCTGTACTATTTATTTTGGATTATTGAAAGTCTTAAATATTTTTAGCTAAAATGTGTACTTGTATTACGTATTTTCATAGGCCTTCATTTCCTTTCTGTTCTGCCCATGATGACATACAGAATATATTAAGAAAAGTATGGTCTCAAAAAGCACACACTGTAAAATTAAAAGTAAAGGACTGTTTAAATTATGTGAGTCAGAGAAATCGGTTCAGAAAGAATTTGAAGCTTCTTCAGTATGATCTCTTTCTGCAGAATTCCATTTTTTCTGGTCAGTCATTTCAAATGAGTACTGTTTGGTATAAACTATTGTATTTATGGCATCAAAAATGTCATGTTTGGGGCATGTTTATACTCATTTAAAAATAGGTAATCTTTTGAGTTTCTTCATTGTCCTGCTAGACAAACGGTTTGTCCTTTACAGCAATACTTGTGTGCTTTCATCTTGTTTAATGTTAGAGTGTTAGAGGGTACTTAGAGAAACCCCAAGATTCTACCCCAGTGTCATCAATCCAGTTGCAGAGCAGAACCTAGTTGGCAAATGAGATTCCCTAGCTACTGGGACTATTGGCAGGAAAACTTTACCTGTCAGACTTCTTCATGAAGATTGCTCCCAGATGAAGGAAACTGTTCCACCCAAGGTCATGGCGTCTTCCTGAAGCAGCACATGTCCTATAACTGATCAATATGCATGATATTGAATGCACAAATTATTTGCCCCAATTTAGGCCAATTCAGCAGGTCCATCTTAGCTTCATGCTGCTATGATATTCAGATGTCTTTTTGTCTTGTTTCTTTATGGCTATACGGTGGCCCATGTTCTGCCTTCTCCCAACCCTTCCACTCTTACTCCAAGAAAGGTATTGGCAGTGAGAACACTCCCCAATTAACTGCCCGAATGAACATTTTTTCCATGTAAATATTTCAGAGGCCAGAGACTGAGCATGGTGGCTCACACCTGTAATCCCAGCACTTTAGGAGGCCTAGGCGGGTGGATGACCTGAGGTGAGGAGTTCAAGACCAGCCTGCTCAACATGGTGAAACCCTGAAACCCATCTCTAGTAAAAACACAAAAAATTAGCTGGGCAGGTGGCAGGTGCCTCCTAGCTACTCGGGAGGCTGAGGAAGGAGAATTGCTTGAACCTGGTAGGCGGAGGTTGCACTGAGCCGAGATCGTGCCATTGCACTCCAGCCTGGGTGACAGAGCGAGGCTCTTTCTCAAAAAGAAAAATATATATATATTTCAGAGACTGCTTCCAGATACCTAACCTGTGAAGCTACCCAGGTTGGCTGACTGCTTTTAACAAAGCTATTGTCCTCAATACGTATTTCTTATTCATCATTTATAGCAGTAGTTTGGTCAAAACTTGTGGAAAAACTCTGTAGCAAAATGTGAAACATTAAATTAACTTTCATAGATTTGAATGTATGTGTATCTTTCATCTATGATAGCCATACCACCTAAAGCTATGTAGGAAAATGTCTATTTTAATTTATATTTCCAAGGAACTATGATCCATGATTTATTTATATCTAGAATGTTAATTTAGATTTTTCCTTGAAAGTTTTACTGAAGTCTAAAGTTAAGTTGAATTACTAACATATAAATCAGAAATAAAACTTACGCACACATTGCACACATCTTTTACATTAGGGCCTAAGGAAACTAGGCCATAATGGCCTTATTTCTGACTTAGTATGTATTGTTCAACAAAGTTCTTAATTATCTATGAAATCAAGGATACTATTACATGTCGCTTGCATAGATTTTAACAAAGAGAGAGGAGACTGGGCTTTTGAGTGGAAACCCACGTTGGATTTGAGATTTAACCAACAGAGTGATCCTAGATGATAAAATGTATTATTCAACAAAGTTCTTAATTATCTATGAAATCAAGGGTATTATTACATGTCGCTTGCATGGATTTTTAACAAAGAGTGAGGAGACTGGGCTTTTGAGTGCAAACCCACATTGGATTCGAGATTTAGCCAATAGAGTGATCCTAAATGATAAAAAGTTTTAATAATAATAGTTCTGAGTTTACATGCATTTTAGGGGAAGGAACATGGAGGCACTGTAATTTCTGGAAGAATTCCTAAAATTTCTGAATCATTCTTCAAAATACAGCAAATAAAGTACTTAGCTGAGAGGAAACTTGCTAGTTTCTCTTGTTTCAACTATTTACCTTCAGTCAATTTTCTATTAATTTATAAAATGAAGTGTGATTTCTAAGGTTAATTTTGCTTTAAATTTACATGATTCTAAGTTTGACTAGATTAAACAAGGAGAACAGTGAAATACGAAATCTATTTTGGATACACACTAATGTGAATGTAATGTGAATAGAGAGCACTGGCAGAGCTTATAAATCAATGAAGGGTTTATTTTTGAGCCATTGGATTAATTCAATAAACACTTTTTAATTACCATGTGCTAGGTTCTGAAAATGGAAGATGAGTGAATGAATGTAATCTTTGTTCATGCAGAGTTCACAGTCAAGGTCAAAGTAAATAAATTAATTATGGGAAATAAAGGAAGCAATAAAGCTCTTAGTAAAATTTTGAGCTTTGAATATATAGTCTTGGTGATTTTTCTGATGGTATTAAGTACATTATTATTATCATTTGATATTTATGCTTACTCCATATGGAAAAATATGATAGTGTCCCTAAATTTAACAAAAACGCTTACTGTATCTATTCTCCAAAAGAATCTTAATACTTGTTTTCTGGTTTCACCCTCTAACATTTATTTTCAGGAGAAATAGTCCCCGATTTAGTTGGCAGAATTCTGGTAGAATTCTTTTCACCTCCTTTAGAGGTAGAGCCTGTGGCTGAAGTTTACTTCTAGCTGATTAAAGGACTCTATTCCTTAATCTCAGTGAGAGTGTAGGGATAAGCACATGATTCAAACCGAATATAACCAATCTGAATATTGCTTCAGCGACTAGGAAGAGTCTCTGTGTTTTTTACTCAATCTCAGGGCATTCAAGACTTATTGACTCCAAGTCACCTTGCCATTAGAAGTGAAAAGTATTCTGAGAGTGAGGCCCTAAATCATGGAACACAGAGGACAAAGTTGAACCAAGTTTTGGAGAAAATTAGTTCTTATATTACCATCAGATTTAATTGTTAAAATAGTGTAAAGCAAACATTAATTAAAATTTGGAGAAAACTACATGTATTTAAAAAGAAAAGTCTTAAGTAAAAAATACTGTCCCTTAAGTAATGGGCATAATACATGAACACACAATTTATAATAAAAGACTATCAAATTGTTATTAATTTTTTAATTTATATTTTACTAGCATAAGTTTTGACTATTTTCTGTCATTGGAATTAAAATTCCAAAATAGAGTGGAATTCTGGCTTGAATAGCTTATGACTATGTTTTAAGGTCTTAGAATCATGTTAGTTGGAACACAGTAGATTTTCAATTAAAAAAATAGGTTGGATGAATAAACAAATCATTCAGGAAATACAAATAAACTAATGAGATAACCTAATTTTTAAAAGCTGAATATAAATCTTGTCGTAAATAACGTAGGAACTAATAAACTCTCATAAAATTTTGGTGATATTGTAAATTTATAGTGCCTTTCTGAAAAGCAAATGGGCAGTATTTACCAAATCCAAACCTTTCACTCTATTAAACCTAGAAAATCAAGGAAGTCAGTTCTATTATATTCTATATTTTGTAAGCAAAAAATAACTATTTTTAAAAACAAACCAAAAAAACCTCACTTTCCTGATAGAATAGTTACATAACACATAACTATTAGTTTTAAATAATAGAAAAACGTTTAGGTAAATTTAATCATCCATATCATGACATTCTATATAGTTGTTAAAAAGACTATGGTAGATATATTGACGTGAAAAGATCACTGAAATGTATTGTCAAGATGAAAAGACAAAGATTAAAAAAAACCCAAAAAACTATACAGTATAAACCTATTTATGTGAAAACAAAATTCATTACATATTTGATCTGTGTCAATGTGTCTTTCTATTTTTCTATTTATTCATCTATATATCTATGTTTATAAGCATGTGCTTGTCTTTATATTTATCTGTCTAGTAAACTATATATTCATTATGCAAAGGAAACAAAAACCCCTAAAATGGCACACATTGATTGCATGTTTAGATTGGAGGAGGCAAATATTGGAGTAGAAATAGAGGAGATAACACTTTTTACCACATGCATATTGATACGGTTTGGATTTGTGTCCCTGCCCAAATTGTAATCCTCAATGTTGAAGGTGGGGCTTGGTGGGAGGTGATTGGATCATGAGGGCTGTTTCTCATGAATGGTTTAACACCATCCCCCTTTGTGCTATTCTAGTCATAGCGAGTGAGTTTTGGTGAGATCTGGTTGTTTAAAAGTGTGTAGCACCTCCGCACTCTCTCTCTTCCTCCTGCTCCAGCCATATGAAGTGCCAGCGCCTGCTTTGCCTTCCGCCACGATTGAAATCTCCCTGAGGTCTCCACAGCAGCAGAAGCTGTTAGGCTTCCTGTACAGCCTGCGACACTGTGAGCCAATTAAACCTCTTTTCTTTATAAATTACCCAATTTTAGGTATTTCTTTATAGCAGTGTGGGAATGGGCATATATATATATAATGACAAACATTGACTTTGAAGTAGTTCGTACTAAAATGAAAAATAGTCACATTTCAACTTTTCTTTATTTTCCTTTTTCCCCAATTTAAATTTAAAAGTAAGATTTACTGTCGAAAATGCAAACTTGGGGAGGGCAGAAAGATCACATACAAGGCTGCCACTTCACACCTGGATTGATGCACCGCGGCCGGGCAGCGGCGCTCCTCACTTCCCAGACGGTGCAGCGGCCCGCCGGGCAGAGGCGCTCCGCACTTTCAACTTTTCTTTTTACTTCTTTGACTATGAAAAAAGTTGAACATCTTAAAGTCTATTTGCATATGACACTTCCTTGCCACTTATTTCTTATTTTTAAGATTTTTCGAGTTCTTTTTAAAAATCATTTTTTATTAATATTTCTTTTTATTTATTTATTCTTATAAGTTTGCTTGTTTCTCTTAGTGGGGGAACAAATATCATTTAAACACGTTTGCTAGCCAAAGTTGTACCTGTTCATTTTCACCTAATACAATTTCTAGTGTCTTTGCGGCTAGTTCTGGGTTTGTAGCTTAGATATGCCACTTAGTAATTAGGAGCATAAAGAAATGTACTTAATTTCACTCAATCTCACTTTCCTGATAGAATAGTTAGGTAACACATATTGTAGGAGGATCAGCTAAAACGGCATATGGAGAGTGCTCAGGCTGCTTTCTATCACATGAAATTACAATAAAATTGTTTTAATTCTGAATTATTTTTGGCAATAATTGTAGATTTCTTAATACTTTTATATAGTATAAAATTTTATCAAATTTCATCAACCTGTCTAGTAAAAATATAAATATCCTGGGACCAGATACTGTCATTCATTATTTTTATTTCCTAAAGCATTAGTGCAGACCCTTCCATGTGGTAGGTACTTAAAGTATACTTATTGAATTTAATTGAAAGCCTATATAACTTGAGTGAGTAAATCTGCACTGTTGTAAAGAAAAAATTAAATCAATTACAAGTATATAAATAAATTAACTTTACTGTTTTCTTGGAAATTTTTTTTAAGAGTTTACTACCTACAAGTTCATAGAGTTACCACTCCTGAAATAATTATGTTTAAGTGCCCCTTTTAAAAGCTGCATTCACTCTAGTTTGAGTTACAAGAATATGATTATTCTAGCTTTCAAAAGAAAGTTTTTGAGCTTCAAGACTAATAGGCTCTTCTAATTAGAAAAAAAAAAAATCACCTGGCCTCCTACTTGTCAACAGTTTGAGAGGTCCCTTTTTAGTATGAGCCAAATGGTAAGATTTCTTAACAAATCATTTCTATTCTTCGTTTTAAAAAATTATAGTTTTCTCCAAAATGCCATCAGAGTACTTGTTAATAGAACACTGCCCTTAATCTTTGAGTAAGAAAACTATTTTTAATTTTTTTAATTTTTAATATTTGGATAGTCAGCACACAAAATGTCTGTACAGGCTAATGTTCTTGAATGAAAGAGAAAGAATGAAAAGAGAGGAATACTAAATATAATAGAGGAACACATTAAATTACCAAGCTTTCCTATTTCTCCACATCCTCTCCAGCACCTGTTGTTTCCTGACTTTTTAATGATTGCCATTCTAACTGGTGTGAGATGGTATCGCATTGTGGTTTTGATTTGCATTTCTCTGATGGCCAGAGATGGTGAGCATTTTTTCATGTGTTTTTTGGCTGCATAAATGTCTTCTTTTGAGAAGTGTCTGTTCATGTCCTTCGCCCACTTTTTGATGGGGTTGTTTGTTTTTTTCTTGTAAATTTGTTGGAGTTCATTGTAGATTCTGGATATTAGCCCTTTGTCAGATGAGTAGGTTGCGAAAATTTTCTCCCATTTTGTAGGTTGCCTGTTCACTCTGATGGTAGTTTCTTTTGCTGTGCAGAAGCTCTTGATTTTAATTAGATCCCATTTGTCAATTTTGGCTTTTGTTGCCATTGCTTTTGGTGTTTTAGACATGAAGTCCTTGCCCATGCCTATGTCCTGAATGGTAATGCCTAGGTTTTCTTCTAGGGTTTTTATGGTTTTAGGTCTAACATTTAAGTCTTTAATCCATCTTGAATTGATTTTTGTGTAAGGTGTAAGGAAGGGATCCAGTACACTGTTGGTGGGACTGTAAACTAGTTCAACCCTTGTGGAAGTCAGTGTGGCGATTCCTCAGGGATCTAGAACTAGAAATTCCATTCGACCCAGCCATCCCATTACTGGGTATATACCCAAAGGACTATAAATCATGCTGCTATAAAGACACATGCACACGTATGTTTATTGCGGCATTATTCACAATAGCAAAGACTTGGAACCAAGCCAAATGTCCAACAATGATAGACTGGATTAAGAAAATGTGGCACATATACACCATGGAATACTATGCAGCCATAAAAAATGATGAGTTCATGTCCTTTGTAGGGACATGGATGAAATTGGAAATCATCATTCTCAGTAAACTATCGCAAGAACAAAAAACCAAACACCGCATATTCTCACTCATAGGTGGGAATTGAACAATGAGAACACATGGACACAGGAAGGGGAACATCACACTTCGGGGACTGTTGTGGGGTGGGGGGAGGGGGGAGGGATAGCATTGGGAGATATACCTAATGCTAGATGAGGAGTTGGTGGGTGCAGCGCACCAGCATGGCACATGTATACATATGTAACTTACCTACACATTGCGCACATGTACCATAAAACCTAAAGTATAATAATAATAATAATAATAATAATAATAATAAAAGAAAAAAAATTACCAAGCTTTTTTTTAAAAAAACATATAAACTATACACTATATTAAACATTATGGGAGCTACTATTTTCTTTGAAACCACTTCCTGTTTTTGCATGTAGAAGAAAAACAACAGAGTTTGTTTTTTGGCGGACATAGGGAGAATTGTGATTTCCCTTTACTATTTGTGGAAATCAGAAAAGACACCAACTGTTGTAATTTTTTCCACACATGGTTAAAACTTCTGAATATAAGTTGAGGCTTCAGAAATTATATCCAGAAATGACTAAAAAGACTTCAGCTTATCAGTAATTATCAATAATTATTGAACTATTTTAAGTTTATTTAAATACATAGGGCTTATAGAGATAGACACGAGTTACATACATGCGCGTGTGCACACACACACCCACACACACACAGATTTTTCAATGTGGACGTTCCCCTGTTACCCGAATTGTTTTTAAATTTTAGTTGCATTACTTCAAACAAGCCTGCAGTTGCCTCCACAGCTCTTCACAGCAGTTTATTATTATTTACAATAAAAAAGTTGATATGCTGTCATTTGTGGAATCTTAACTCTCGGGCAGGAAAGTAGACATATAAAACTTTAAGACTCAAATTAGGTGTTTTAAAACCTAATTTAATGTAGCTGCAAAAGTGAAGACAGATTTAACTGGAACTCAGATTAAATCTCTTTATTTTGTTTGTCAGTATATAGAGCATTGGCAGATAAATGAAAGTCTTTGATATTCTCCAAACTTGATTCAATGCTATTTACTGGTATTTATTTAAAATTATGGAATGAAGTATTTTCTCTTCTTCCATATGATTGATCTTCCATACTATAAAAGTTCCACCTTTATTCCCCCTAAAATGTACTCTACTGTTATCTCTGATGAGTGAATCTGATTCTATTCTGCCAGGAATATCAGTAATAAATGATGGGCTAAGGTGGATGTCCTCCCAAGAGGAGAAAAAAGAAAACAAAACAAAAAATAAAAGGCCAATGAGTTTTGAATTGACTCCATTAACAATAGTCATGATTGCTTATACAAGGGAAAAATATTGTTATAAAAGAGCCTATTAAAATGCCAGGAAATGTCTCGGCAGTTTAAATACTCTTTAATTTTTAAATGGTATACTAGCTAGCAGAGCTGTAGTAGATTGAATTAAGCTTCATTATTGATTCCCCTAGACTTTGTTGGTGAGTTGCCCATTTAAACATATTATCAGATACTTAATGAGTAATTATAATGCTTTGAAGAACATTTACTTCATTTAGAATGGCTAATAACATCATTCAAATGAGAGAAGGTGTCAGGACTCAGTAAGTGAAAATGCTAGATGCAGGCATAATGTCCATTAGAACAGAAGCCAAACAAGTTTTTTAAACAACATTTTGAATAAAATATTTCACATCTACAAGTCTTTTAACAATTGAACTGCATCCTAAACTGTAATTACAAAGTCAATTAAATAATTATCATTAAGAACATCCATGATATGGAGATATACTAGAAAATCCTGTAAAGGGTTCAACTCTTCCATAACTTCAATCTATGATGGTACATATCAAGCATTCAACTCTTTCTTGTAATGTCATGACTTTTCACTGTTTCTTGGGAGTGCTTTCAGCATCAATAGTGGCCCTTTGTATGGGTACAGTGGTGTTATTCAAGGTTTACAGTATTGCACTAAACACAATGAAACACACACGGTTCTTACAAAAGAACCATGAGAGAACAATTTTTACTGCAATCTGCAATTTACTGGAGAGAGGAACTGCTCAAGCAGTGATAATTAGTATCACAGAGCATTTTTAAAAATTTTTCATTTATTTATTTATTTATTTTTATTTCAACAGTTTGGGAGGTATAGGTGGTTACTGGTTAAATTGATAAGTTATTCAGTGGTGAATTTTGAGATTTTAGTGCACCCATCATCTGAGCAATGTACACTGTACCCAATATGTAATCTTTTATCCCTCACTGCCTCCCAATCTTCCCCATTCCAAGTCCCCAAAGTCCATTCTATCATTCTGTGTGTCTATGCATCCTCATAGCTTAGCTCCCACTGATAACTGAGAACATACAGTATTTGGTTTTCCATTCCTGAATTACTTCCATTAGAATAACAGTCTCCAGCTCCATCCAAGTTGCTGCAAAAGACATTATTTCATTCCATTTTATGGCTGAATAGTATTCCATGGTGTGTGTGTGTGTGTGTGTGTGTACCCGCTCATTGGTCAATGGGCACTTAGGTTGGTTCTTCACAATTGTGAACTGTGCTGCTATAAACATGCATGTGCAAATATCTTTTTTGTACAATGACTTTTTTTTTCTTTGGGTAGATATCCAGTAGTGGGATTTCTGGATTGAATGGTAGATCTACTTTTAGTTCTTTAAGGAATCTCCATACTGGTTTCCATAGTGGTTGTACTAATTTACATTCCCACCAGCAGTGTAAAAGTGTTTCCTTTCAAGCTTATCCACGTCAACGTTCTTTTTAAAAAAAAAAAAAAAAAAAACACTAATTATGTTCATTCTAGCAGGAGTAAGGTGGTATCTTATTGTGGTTTCGGTTTGCATTTCCTTGATGATTAGTGATGTTGAGCATTTTTTTATTTGTTTGTTGGCTGTTTGTGTATCTTCTTTTGAGAAATATCTATTCATGTCATTTGCCCACTTTTTGATGGAAGTTTTTTTTTTCTTGATGATTTGAGTTCTTTGTATATTGTGGATACTAGTCCTTTGTCAGATGCATAGTTTGTGAATATTTTCTCCTCCTCGGTTGGTTATCTGTATACTCCGCTGATTATTTCTTTTGC
This sequence comes from Pongo abelii, assembly GCF_028885655.2. Lineage (NCBI taxonomy): Eukaryota > Metazoa > Chordata > Mammalia > Primates > Hominidae > Pongo > Pongo abelii. Next base: position 142,714,142 of record NC_071990.2, read on the forward strand.
TGTGCAAAAGCAATTTTAGTTTAATGAAGTCCCATTTATTTCTTTCTCTGTTTCTGTTGTATGGCTTTTGGGGTCTTTGCCTAAACCAATGTCAAAAAGAGTTTTTCTGATGTTGTCTTCTAGAATGTTTATGGTTTCAGGTCTTAGCTTTAAGTCTTTGATCCATCTTGAGTTGGTTTTTATATAAGGTGAGAGATGGGTTTACAGTTTCATTTTTCTTCATGTGGCTTACTGGTTTGCTCACCACTATTTATTGAATAGGGTGTCCTTTCCCCAATTCATGCTTTTGTGTGCTTTGTCAAAGATCAGTGGACTGCAAGCATTTGACTTTATTTCTGCGTTCTCTATTCTCTTCCATTGGTCTAAGTGTCTATGTTTATATCAGTACTATGCTGTTTTGGTAACTAGAGCCTTATACAATACTTTGAAGTCTGATAATGTGATGCCTTTAGATTTGTTCTTTTGCTTAGTATTGCTCTGGCTATGTGGGCTCTTTTTTGGTTTCATAAGAATTTTAGATTTATTTTCTATAGTTCTGTGGAAAATGATGGCATTTTCATGGGAATTGCATTGAATCCGTGATTGTTTTGGGCAGTGTGGTCATTTTTACAATACTGATTCTTCTCATCCGTGAGCATGGCATGTGCTTCTATTTGTTTGCATCATCTATGACTTATTTCAGCAGTATTTTGTAGTTTTCCTTGTAGAGACCTTTCACCTCCTTAAATATATTCCTTAGTATTTTATTATTCTTTTGCAGCTATTGTAAAAGGAATTGAGTTCTTGATTTGATTCTCAGCCTTGTCGTTGTTGGTGTATAGCAGTGCTACTGATTTCTGTACATTGATTTTGTAACCTGAGGCTTTACTAGAATTGCTTATCAATTGTAGGAGCCTTTTGGATGAGACTTCAGGGTTTTCTAGGAATACAATCATATCATCAGTGAACAGTGACAATTTGACTTCCTATTTTCCAATTTGGATGCCCTTTATTTATTTTTATTTTTTTAATTTTTTTCTAAGGAAAAAAATGTTTCTACAGTTTACTTCAAAGTTACATGTCAAGACTAGGGAAAAAGGAGAAAAAAGAAAAAAAGGTTTTAAATGCATTTTGAAGCTTAACTACTTCAAAGTGTATTTTAAAGTTACAAGAGGACTGACTTCTAAGTATTAAACATTTACATTAACGTTTTGCCATTTAGTATACAGTGCTAATCATTTGCTTCTATAAATAGTGTCTAGATGTTGCACATGAATTCTCAGTATGTACAATGGAGCCAATCAAGAAAACCATGAAATAGATTGTGGATACAGAAAAAAAAAAATGGGGGTGTGGGTTTTAAGATATGAATCTTGGAAAAATTCAAGAACTAATAAAAACCACTTGATGGAGATGCCTGCTTCTGAATCAGTAACAGACAATGGGGAAGAAGACATAGAGGAAGCAGTGTCAGAAAACAAATTGATATTAGACAATCAGGCAAAAGAGTTTTAATTATTCCAGACTGCTTTGATTTCTTTCACAGGGTGCACCTTTTTATGATATGGGCACTAAAACTAGAGCAAATAGTGGAAAGATTGATACTGCACAGAAACATTTTTAGATAAATGAACAGGTAAAAAAGTCAGGGAGAAATTACCATGTTACACCCAGTATCCCTGCCTCTTCTGCCTCCCTTTCCACTTTCTCCACCTCACTCATCTCTGTCACCCCTGAGACAGCAAGGCCAACTCTCCTTTTCTCCTCCTCTGCATCCTACTCAATCCGAAGATGATAAGGATGAAGACCTTTATGATGATCTACTTCCACTTAATGAATAGTAAATATATTTTTTATGATTATTAATAACATATTTTTTCTCTATCTTGCTTTATTATAAGAAGAAATTGGTTGGTCGCAATGGCTCACACCTGTAATCTCAGCACTTTGGGAGGCTAAGACAGGTGGATTGCTTGAGGTCAGGTGTTCAAGACCAGCCTGGCCAATGTGGTGAATCCCCGTCTCTACTTAAATACAAAAATTAGCTGGGTGTGGTGGCAGGCACCTGTAAAACTCAGCTACTAGGGAGGCTGAGACAGGAGAATTTCTTGAACCCATAAGGCGGAGGGTGCAGTGAGCCACTGCACTCCATCCTGGGTGACAGAGTGAGATTCTGTGTCAAAAATAATAATAGTATATAATAATAAAATAATATATAATAAAAAATAAATAAATACATTATATCATACATATAACTTACAAAATACGTGTTAATCAGTTCTGTTATCATTAAGGCTTCCTGTCAGCAGTAGCCTATCAGTATTTAAGTTTTTGGAGAATCAAAAAAGTTATATGTGGATTTTTGACTGTACAGGGGATCAATGTCCCTAACTCTCATGTAGTTCAAGGGTACACTATGTAAGTAATTTATCTTTATGTGTATCTTAAAACATGGAGATGTAGTATTTTCTTTATCTCTCAGTTCTCAGGAATTTTTCATTTCCATTTAACTCTTTGTTTGACCTTCTTTGTGTCCTGAACTTAATCAACTTTTGTAAACACTTCTTGTGGATACTGGAAAGGGTATATTCTCTAATTATTATACACCATGCTCTATTAATACTTGTAAGGTCAACTTTTTAAATATGTTAATGAAATTTCTAGTTTTATCTATATGAGTTACTTGTTATTCAGAGAACTGTATTAATATTTCACAGTTTCATTGGAAGTTTCACTGCATTATCTGTATTCCTTTAAATTCTTGAGGACTTGGTATCAGGCACATGTTTTGGAGCAGTAATTTTTGGAGTGTCATTGGAATTTTCATTTCATAATCTGTATCCCTTTAAGTTCTTGAGGACTTGATATCAGGTACATATTTGTAACAGTAATACATTTCTAGAGAGTCATTGCTTTTATCATTAAACATTAATGTGTTTATCTAAAATATTTTGGGGGGTCTATTTTTTCTGATATTAAATTTCTATATTCTTACTTTTAGTAAACTTTTTTATTTAGGATTAATCTTAGATTGGCCAAAAAGTTGCAAAGATGATATAGAGCATTCCTTTATTTCTACCTTCTAATGTTAACATCTTACATAACCATGGTATGCTTGTTAAAACTCAGAACCAACAGTGGTGGTACATTACTTAAGTAAACTCCAAGTACTATTTTGATTTTTCCAATTTTCCACTAATGTCTTTTTTCTGTACTAGGAGCCAATACAGAATACCATATTCCATTTAGTTATCATGTGTCTTTCACTTCCTCTGTTTTGTGACTGTTTCTCACACTTTTCATGTTTTTATGATGATAAGAGGGCTAACGTGTATTGTTCAGATATCTATGGAATGTTCCTCAATGTAAGTTTGTCTATGTGTTTTGTATTTGGATTAGATATAGGTTTTGGGGAAGAAGACTCCCTCAGTTACAAGCCACTATCATTATATTTCTATCAGGGAGTACATGATATCAACATACTTTATCACTGATGATATAAGCTTGATCACTTAGTTAATATGGTGTTTGCCAGTTTTCTACAAAGGAATTGCTTTTTTCCCTTTCTGTAGTCTATTCTTCAGAGAATTGTTAACTCCAGTCCATACTCAAGGTGTAGGGATTAAGGTCCAACTCTTCGAGGGCAGAATATATATAGAGAAAATATAATATAGATAATATATGTATATTATATATATTCCATGTGTATATATTATTTTCTAAGGAATATTTGTCTCTTCTTATTTATTTATTCAGTTATGTATTTATATAACTATGGACTTATGTATATTTATTTTATAATTTGGATTATAAATTATCTACCTTGTTTTCATTATTATTTATCTGATATATTTGCCAGTATTTTTGTAAACAGCATAATTGGACATTCTAAAAATATTCTCACAAATTGTCTTTTAAATTGTGGGATAGCCTCTTCAAAATGTTTGTGGCAAAGTGAGATTTACTTCAACATATTTTCTGTTTCCTCTCATTACCCTCCATCATTACCTTAATAAATAAGCTAAACATTCTGTTCTTTATTCTTTAAGTGGATGCATGAAATAATAACATATATACTTGATGCCTCCCAAATTAGTCATTATTTACTATATTGTTTTGTTAGTAATTATTTTCTTATATTTACCACAAATTTGTAACATAGTTTTGCTGGACGTAGAACTCTAGGATAGCATTTCATGACATTATATCATTTATAAAATTTATAACATTATATTATTTGCTTTTGATCCATTTTTTGAGTAAAAAGAAATAAAACAGGTACTTAATAATTTTAATGCAGGCAAATCTAAGGCCATGTGTGAAATACCATTGCAATGAGGGATCTTGAAGAGGACGAGGGATTTTCATTTTCCTATGTAGCTTTCTTTATTCTTACCATTATTCCGCAACTGAGATTTCTACATGTTTAATGTGTTGTCTCTATCATTTTCCCACTCATTAGCCTTTAGTCCTGCCTTCTACAGGATTTAACAGCTCAAAATGATTCGGCTCTGATGAGTGGAGGAACACCAGGGTTCTTGGTCCTCATGCTGGTTTAGATAAAACAACAGGGACACATGTACCTGGACTGGTTTTAAGGAGTGGAGAGTTAAATAGGCAAGAAGGAAGGGAGAAGACAGAAGGAAGAAGCTACCCCGTACAGAGACAGAAGGAAGGGGGCTCCAAAGCCAAAAGAGGAGGTCCCCAAGTGCGGTGGACACCAGCCAGGTGGAGGAGGTGATGTATGGTTTGCACAGAGCTCAGGGGATTGGTTTGACCAGGCATGTCATTCACGTACCCCGCAAAAAAGCTGGCCCTCCCACCCTAGCCTTTTAATAAGAAAATGCAGGGTGCCATGGATGTTCTACACACGTGGGGATATGTGGGGGTGGCCATGTTGCCAGGAGCATGTGAAGAAAGGGCAAGAAGGCTGTGGGAATCGTCACGTTGGGTGGACCCAGTTTCTAATGGCTGGCACTTGCATATCAAAGGTTGCTGGCCTGGCTCTAAGAGCCAGGGCTTTACAAGAAACTTTTCTGGAGATGCTTTAAAAAATGAAAACTTCCCAAGGACCTCTTTTCGTCTATATCTCCTAAAATAATACCTTAATAATTCCTGTGACATTCCCCCCTGTGGAGATACCACACTAACTGCTGTTAGGGCATTTTGGGTGATGACTCTTTCTGGCTATTTCCTGCTGCAGAGGGGCATTGAATGCGAAACAACAGGTAGGGCTCCTCCTGGGGTTGATACAAGGGTCCTTGAAAGAATGGCATGTCCATGTGTGATTCAGGTTACAGCACCATTTGGAGTTTGATTGCTTCTAGGAGAGAAGAAACAATTTGAATTATAGTATTGAGCAATGTAACATTGTTTATGTAATGCGCAATAGTATTGAGCATAGAGAGCTCAAATGTTAATACAAGACTTATAAGCCAAAGAGGGCTTAATAAAGGGGCTAACCAATCTCATAAAGAAGACCGGAATTCATTAAAAAGGGATTGTAGCCACGTGGCGCTGAAGCCGCATTTTCCATGAGCCTGTCAATAATTTTGATTTGATCTTTAAGTACCTGTAGATTTTCCTCTACTTTACTAGAGGTGTTAATCTAAAAGCAGCATATTTCATTTAAAAGTGCATCACTAAACCCAACAAAAAGTCCTAGCAGACTCAGTGGTAGTAAAACTTTCATCCTTCCTTTTTGTCAACTATTATTCCTGCTATAAGGCTCATAATTAAGCAAAATACTTCTGCAATGGAAACTCTCTGTCCAATATTTCAGTTAGAAGGTGCTACCATGTATAACCCTATTGCAAACAGTAGAGTGAGCATAGCAGTTCCCACAAGTGTGGTGTAGTAGATAATTTCCATCTAAAATTTTACTTGCCAAGATATAGAATTCCCCTTTGGGGGTCTATGAAGCTCCTTGGTTTTATTTTCCCAAAGAAATCTCGGGGTTATGGGCACCTTACTTACTTTCATTACCTGGCAGAATTTGCAAGATAATTACCCAGAACTAGCATATTGATTCACATTTTTACATTACTCATCCTTTTTTTTTTTTTTTCAAGCTGCAGAAGATCACCACTTGATTCACAGGAATAAGCAGGGTTAGTCTAAAATGTAGGCAAAAAGCTAAAAAACAATTAGTGAGACCAGGATTTAATGACAATGTGTATGAAAAGTGTTGGAGCAAAACTTTTCTCTCCAGTCCTCATTTTGTGTAAAAACTAATTATGAATAAACTTTAGTCTTATACTAGTCCTGATTATTTGCATAAAGTGCAGCAAGAATGGTTTTTACATAGGCCTTTTGGATTGGCTTTGATGAAACTCTGTTCTATAAGGAATTTCAGATAAGACTTTTGAAGCCGAGCCCAGTTATGGGTTTGTATCCCCTAATACCTGTAAGTTGGGCGATCCTCTCCTCTTGAGGTCCCAAGATAAACTTGGAGCTTCCAGCCCTGCTAGAAATTGACATTCTTTACTGACCACAGGTTAGGAACCCTGCGCAGGGACTGTGTACACAAAGTATGAGGCCAGTTCTCCCAAAGGGGCTTTTATTGGCTCTGCATGTCAGGCTTGATTCCTTAAAGGGAAACACACCCTTTCAGTCAAAGCTTGGTAAAATAACCAGTTTTTCCAATTGTGTCCTATTGACAAAGAAAAATGGATTCTTATTGCACTGATGCAAACAACTATATTGCCCATAAGTTAAGAGTACTCCCAGATAGTCTCCAAATTTTAGAGGAACCAGGCAGAGAAAAATAAACATGCTCCAAATTTTGTTCATAGGAGTATAGCTTACTCAAGTATTAAAGGCCATAAATAGTTTAAATAAGTTTCCTTGACTCTGAAAACCAAAACAAGGATTAGCAATATTCCAAGCAAAAGTAAAAAAGTTTGCTTTAACTTTCTGAATGCAGTCCATTTAGTTAACTCTTGTTTTGCTTCATATTTGTGAACATGTTAGTTCTTTATGAGTCCCGTATATTCCTTCTCTAGTCCAATGTTACAATCTTCAAAGCTATTAAAAGCCTGGGCAAGAAGGCCATGAGAATCACCATGTTGGGTGGACCCAGTTTCTAATGGCTTGCATTTGCATATCAAAGATTGCCAGCCTGGCTCTAAGAGCCAGGGCTTTACAAGAAACTTTTCCGGAGATGCTTTAAAAAGTAAAAACTTCCCAAGGACACCTTTTTCTATCTGCCTAAAATAATTTCTTATAACTCCTACAACAATAATACTTATATGTGACTTTATATAGATGTAAACATTCAGAGTAAATAAATTGCATGGAATCAAAACAACTAAAAGTAGACCAAACACATTAATTATAATTGGGATATAGTAACCTCTGACTTCAGATGCTCTACTCTCTCTTTAGCTAACAGACCCTCACATAGTGTAAAATTCTTTTAATAAAAACCTGTTTATGTTTTATACTGGTTGGCATGAAAAATAACAGGTATAAAATATATATATGAGTTGTTGGGGATCAAGTTTAATTATGGTCTCATTCACTTGTTGATTCTGGTAACTCTTTGAGAAATGTATATAAGAAATAAGTAATAACTGACACTGAATAGACAATTCAGTCTGTGTCACGTAAATAAGTTGTCACACTGGTAGGGATATACTTAGAAACTACTGAATTCCCAACTGGTGAATCTATATTTTGCACATTGCTAGTGTTGCAGGGATGCTGGGAGCTTATCACGGTCCCAGTGCCCAGGGAATTTTTCTAATGTTGATAGTCTATGTCACCAATTTTTAAATGGAGGTTGTATTAGTCAGGGTTCTCTGGAGGGACAGGATTAATAGGATATATGTATGAGAATACATATACTATTATCATATATGTGCTCCTTTTCTTATGTATGTATGAAAGGGGGTTTATTAGAAAGAATTGTCTCACACAATCACAAGGTGAAGTCTCAAGATAGTCTCTCTCTGCAAGCTGAGAAAGAAGTCAGCAGTGGCTCAGTCTGACTCCAAAAGCCTCAAAAACAGCGAAGCCAACAGTACAACCTTCAATCTGTAGCCGAAGGCCCAACAGCCTCTGGCAAACACTGGTGTAGGTCCAAGAGTTCAAAGGGAAAAGATCCTAGAGTATGATGTCTAAGGGCAGGGGGAACAGAGGGAAGCATCCAGCACAGGAGAAAGATGAAAGCCAGGAGACTTAGCAAGCCAGCTTATCCCAACTTCCTCTGGCTGCTTTGTTCTAGCAGCACTGGCAACCGATTGGATGGTGCCCATCCACATTGAGGGTGGGTCTTCCTCTTCCAGTCCACTGATTCAAATGTCAGTCTCCTCTGAGAACACCCAAACAGACACACCCAGAAACAACACTTTACCAGCTACCTAGCCATCCTTCAATCCAATCAAGTTGACACCTAGTATTAATCACAATAGAGATCTCTTATAATAATGTGGGAGATTGAGTGTCCCTAGAATATTATTTTTTCTATAATATTTAAGTTTTTAATTTTTTGAGTCTGATAGCATGAACTATTTTGGGGGTAGAGAGGTATCAACCAAAGGTATTAATTGAAATAAGCACCAAAAATGCTGTACTGGTATTGCTTTCATTTTCTTTAACCATAAAGATCTTAAAATTGTCATAGGAATTAAAAGAACCTCTCCCTCTCTGAAGGTTTGCGCCTTCCGAAATAACCTAACAATAGACAGATTAACAGGAGAAAAGGCATACAAATTTATTGACATGCACGTATCCATGAGAGCCATACGAAATATGTGACTCATAGAAGAGCCAGATGGTGGAAGTATAAATATCCCATTTATAGGGGAGAGGGTAGTGGGGGCCTATAGATAATTTTAGAGCAGTAGTAAATAATTTTAGGAGAGATAAATGGGCCCAGGAGGGAGACACTATCCTATAAATGATTCTCTTAGGAATTTCAATGAGCCCAGAGACAGACAGTATCTTGTGACAAAGTCCATCCAGATGTGGTTACATTCCTGTCTTCTGGTAATAAAATTTCGGGGAAGGAGTAGAAGGCCATTGTGTTTTCTTTGGCAGATGTGATCTCAAAGCATAAAGGAATATTAAAGTAAAGCCTTTCCTTGTGCTTAGGGAGAAACAGAGGGTTTGAGACAGGGCTGCAGGGAAGGGGGAGGTCAGAGAGATCTTGAGGCTGCTTCTTTATTTCACCACGTCAATGGATCATATTCTGGGATATTATTTTCTGAGCCTTAAGATTGCAAACACCTAGTCCTAGCATTTCTTCTCCCCACTTGCTGCTTATTTTTCTCCTCAATACTTTTCACTATTGACATACTCTATCCTTTACTAGTGAAATGTTTGTTTTTGTGATTTTTATGATATAATAATAATTATTATTTGCTCTTTGTCCCCGGTTCCTGGCACAGAACTTCTAAAATTGTTGTAACTTCCTGAGTGGTAGGGGTGATTGAAATGTCTTTGTTATTATATCCACCCCCCGACCCAGCCCCCTACCCTGCAACCACCCCTGTTCCTGAAATAGCTCAGGAGCATAAAGATGAAAGGAGTATCTTTTGTTATTCATAACAAGCCCCTTTCAACCCTACCTGAGTTTATGTTAATGAGGTGACTTTTGGAAAGTACCTAAGAATACAGGCCTGGTTGCCAAGGGAACCAATCCTGTAATTAGCGGTTAGAACATTCAGCCCCATCCCCCAGTCTTCAGAAAAAGGAGTGGGGTTAGAGATTGACTTAATCACCAAAGGCCAATGATTAAATCAATCATGCCTTAATAATAAAGCCTCCACAGAAACCCTAAAAATGGGGTTTGGAGAGCATCTGGGTTGCTGAACAAGAAGGCATGCACATGCCAGGAGGGTGGCACACTGGAATGGAAGTTGCTGTGCTTGGGACCCTTCTGGATCTCACCCCATGTATCTTTTCTTCGACTGTTCATTTGCATCCTTTAAAATAGCATTTGTAGGCTGGCCGTGGTGGTTCACGCCTGTAATCCCAGCACTTTGGGAGGCCAAGGCAGGTGGATCACTTGAGGTCAGGAGTTCAAGACGAGCCTGACCAATATGATGAAACCCCCTCTCTACCAAAAATAGAAAAATCAGCTGGGTGTAGTGGCATGCACTTGTAATCCCAGCTACTCAGGAGGCTGAGACAGGAGAATTGCTTGAACCTGGGGAGGGGAGGTTGCAGTGAGCCGAGATCGCACCATTGCACTCCAGCCTGGACAACAAGAGCAAAACTCCATCTCAAAAAAAAAAAATTCTAATTGATAAATAGTAAGTAAACTGTTTTCCTGGATTCTGTGGGCTGTCCCAGCAAATTGTTGAACATGAGAAGGGAGTCCCATGAAACTCTGACTTGTAGCCAAGTTGGAAAGAAGTTGTGAGTAACTAAGGGATCTTCTATTTGCAACTGGCATCTGAAGTAAGGAACATTCTGTGAGACTGAATCCTTAATCTGTATGGCCTGGTCTAATTCCAGGTGGTCAGGGTCAGAATAGAGTTAAATTGTAGGACACTTAGTCGGTGTTTGCTGATAATTAAGTAATTGGTTGGTGTGGAAAAAAAAAAAACAAAAACACTGTTGTTTAGAACTAGAATGAAAACTTCGTGAGGACAAGAGTTTTGTCTGTTTTGGTCACTGTTTTGTGCATATAAGAAAGTACAAAGCCCACTATTATTCGATTAACTCATCTTTTGCATCCCAATTCCCTTTCACCAAGAGAGTGAGCAAGCCTGATTATTTCACCTGGAATCTGATAATTCCACACCTGTGGCATTAGGGGCAGGATTGAATGGAATATAGGGTTCCTAAAAGAATGGAGTATTCAACAGAGGAAAATAGAAAGAGTCTAGCTCGTTACCACTCTGTGAAATAAATTCTCAAGATCTTCATTTTATTAAAAAAGAAGGAAATGATCAGGGAGTTTGAGAAACTTATTCAAGTACCTAAAATAATTATCTGATTGTCAACTGAAGAATGACAAGGTTCATATATTTGAAAAGGAGGACTTTGTTTTTCATGAAGTGTTGTGGCCTGAAGAGTGGCCATTCTGGCAGACTGAGAAGAGTAGCCTATGGTCAGAAGCTAGAAACAGACACTTTGAGGCAGGGACAGAGGGAAGAGGAACTTATGCTGAGCAAGGGGACCAAATATATGTATTTAATAAGCTATAGGAAGAGTAATGGATATTTATGAAAGGAGAAACATATGCATGTGCAATTGAGCTTCATGATTCTCTATGGGATCCATGTTCAGAACATAGAGATGTTAGCATGATCCAAGGGTGGAGTTTCTGGCCCTCTCATGTCAAAAGATGAAGCAGAGGACAGGAAAGCCATTACTGATCATCCTCTGTAGACTGGCCAGACCCACTCCATAGTGGATGGTCTCCTACCAAGAAGAGATGCTAATGGGTTGTTTTGTTGGAACTGCAAAAGGAAGAGGCAGCAGTCAGGCAGTTGGTTATAACCAACGGTGGAGTCTTCTGAAAGGGCTAGTTTCTGATTAGCCCTTATCAAAGAAAACCTAATGGTGGTTATCGATGGAGAGGCTATAACAAGGTGTATCTGACTTCCCATGTTGTCATGGCTGAGAACTCAGTTTTCAAGGTTGCCTGGCCAAGAAAGGGTCCATTCAGTAGGTCGTGGGGCTTAGAATTTTGTTTTTACTTCTCAGATAGAAAATGAACATAAACCCAAGATTTCAGATTCAGTGATTTTTTTTTTCACAACTGCAACAACAGACTAGATAGAAGTTCTCTAAAGAACATTTCACTTCTTTTAAGATCATGCATGCTGCCATACATGGCCCAGGAATAAACTACACCATTCACTGAGGATAGGTCCAAGGGAAATGGCTAGAATTCTTACTATAAATTCCAGACTGGGAAAGAGGCAATATCATGTGGCTCAGGCCTCTTGGACAAGTGAAAAGATTCAATTTATTAAGAAAGTAGCAGTAAATTAGACTAAAATAAATGCATTGGGTATTTTGTCTTCAAGAGATGTTTTTCAAATTTAAATTTTGGAAATCTAGAGAAAGGACCAGGTGCAAATGGCTCATGCTTGTAATCCCAGCTCTTTGTGGGGCCAAGGCAGGCAGTCACTTGAGGTCAACAGTTTGAGACCAGCCTTACCAACATGGTGAAACCCCGTCGCTACTAAAACTACAGAAAACATTAGCTAGGTATGGTGGTGCATGCCTGTAATTCCAGCTACTTGGGAAGCTGAGACAGGAGAATCACTTGAACCTGGAAGGTGGAGATTGCAGTGAGCCGAAATTGCACCACTGTACTCCAGCCTGGGAGACAGAGCAAGATAAAAAAAGAAAAGAAATCTAGTAAAAGGTTTCTCTCTCTTTCTTTCTCTCATCCTCACATCTCTCTCACACGTGTGAGAGAGGCAAGACATGGTCTCAAAAATATATAAATATAAACACACGTGTGTGTATGTATGTGTGTGTGTGTATATATATATAGATATAGATACATAGTTTTTTTTTTAATTTTTTTTTTTTTTTGGAGACCGTGTCTTGCCCTGTCACCCAGGCCAGGCTGGAGTGCAATGATACAATCATGGCTCACTGCAGCCTTGACCTCTCAGGCTTAAGAGATCCTTCTGCCTCAGCCTCCTGAGAAGCTGGGACTACAGGTACATGCCACCATGCCTGGCTAATTTTTAAAATTTTTTGCAGAGACAAGGTCTCACTATGTTGTTCAGGCTGGTCTTGAACTCCTGAGCTCAAGCAATTCACCTGCCTTGAACTTCCCCAAATGTTGGGATTACAGGCGTGAGCCACTGCACCCGGCCTATTTCAATATTTTGAATACATTTCAGAGTTATTTATTTAAATTTACATACACATGCATTAGTCAGGGTTCTCTAGAGAAATAGAACTAATGCTATATACAATATAATATTTTATGTGTATTATATATTATAATATATATAAGAGAAGACTTATAGGAATTGGCTCACACAACTGTGGAGGCTGAGAAGCCATAATCTGCTGTCTGTTTGCTGGAGAACTAGGAAAGCCAGTGGTGTAATTCAGTCTGAATCCTAAGGCCTGAGGACAGAGGTCCCAATGGTGTATGTCCCAGTCCAAATCAGAAGCCCTGAGAACCACTGAGGTTGGAGGGACAATGGCGTAAATCCAGGAACAAGCCTGAAATCCCCCAAACAAGAAGTGCTGGTGTCTGAGGGCAGAAGATGTATATCCTCACTCAAAAATATAGAGCAAATTTTGCCTTTTCTCTGCTTTTATCTTCTATTCAGTCTCTCAGCATGTTGGATAATGCCCACGCACATTGGTGAGGACCATCTTCTTCACTCAGCCTACAGATTCAAATGCTATTTTCTTCTGGAAACATCCTCACAGACATACTAAAAAATAATGTTTTACCAGCTCTATGGCATCCCTTAGTCCTGTAAGTTGACACATAAAATTGATGACCTTAACATATTATGTAAGGACATAAATCAATTTAAAAAATAATGCCAAAAAGTGAGATAATATGTGAAAAACTTATTAGACCTGGAATATTTGACTACATATCAAACAAAAATATTAAATATATATATTATATAATATGAACCTTTTGGAAAAATATTTAATGTTTTTAATGATCACATCATTGACATTTAGCATGTATGGCATCACTCTTATTTTGTCATATTTAACCTGTTGGATATTATTTTTAACCCTCTACAGTTCTGACCACATGCATGAAAACTTTGTCAGAGGCTATTAATAATCATTCATCTTTGATGAACAATTGATGAGATGAAATAAACAAAAATTAGGGAGAGCTGCATTTAGTTGGATGGAGAAAAAAAGCCATTTAAAAAATCTGAATTATTAAACAGTTTTATCTTTTTGCTTGCTGGTATAATCCTACATCCTCTCCATTTGAGGTAATATTCTAGTTGATGAATGAAGGTCCTTGCCTTTTGAAATAATGAGTATCTGAAACAGTCAAGTCATTAGGAGTTGTCCTGAAGGCTGTCTGCCCCCATGGTCCTAGGACCACTCATTTATAACCTGCCAAAAAGTGGATGAATTTTGAGGATTTTAATCTAAGACTCAGAATATATAATAGGAAGGCAGCCTTCTTCTCTGTCAGTTTGTACACCCTGTGCCTATACATTAATTTCTATATAATTTAAGATTTCCAGGGTTTCAGTAGACAGTGTTAATGGTGTGTTGCTTCATTAGTGAGAAGATTCAAGGATCCCAAGTGCAAGAAGATATTTAATAATGGATATCACTAAATATCTACTTACATGCAAAAATATACTCCCTAATTGCATGGGATTACAGGGGATTATTAAGCCATCTTTTATATATCAATATTGGTGAACTATGCTTTTTATGTAGAAAATTGCTACATGTACTCCATTATTTATAAGCCATGAGTATTAAAATAGTCCTTAAACTACATCAGATGAACAAAATTAAAAAATGTATCTCATGACTTATTTTGGAGAATTTAATCCTCAACATTAAAGTTAAAGAAATCTGCCTGCTTTTGAGAATCAAAAAATCCTAAGTATCTTTCAATCTATACTTTATATAATTACTTAAAACTGAACAACAACAACAACAAAAAAGAAATAACAACTAAGACTGAGCCACTGTTAGCTTTAGCTAGTGTTTATATTACCATCTTATCTATTTGTTCTATCTAGAACTGAAGAACTCTTCTTGCATGGTAACTTTGAACTAAATCACTCGCAGGCAATTTACAAGGTAACTTCAGTGTCTGAGGCAGCAGTAAAGTTCCAGCTTACTGAATTTTGCCTGTAGTAAAGTGAAGATAGAACAGACTTGTTTTCTGTTCTAAATATAAACACAGCAGTTTTCCCTGTCAGCAGTTGCTATTCAGATGCATGTATGCTCTTCCACTTAAAATTCAGAGCCATTTTTCTTGCTATTATTGGGGCTCAGAAAATGACACCCCAAAGTAAAGGCCTCAGAAGCAAAGTATTTCTCTGAGGAAGGAATGCTGCACAGAGAAGTCAAGAAAAATCCTGTAAACCAAAAATAAAATTTTAAGCACCTCAGCAAAATGAGTGGACTGCCTCTTTGCCAAGGGGACTGCAGAAAAACCTGAAAAATCTAATTGCCAGCCATGACAGGTAGGGTGGTCAACACAACTTATTATACCCCCGATCCCTTTTGGAGTTTAGATACAACCGACCAGCATTGACATGCTGATCATAAGACGAACAAAACAGACTCTGCGTGGCAATAAGGTTCCACTTTTTTGACCTGAAGCTGATATAGCATCACATGAGAACATACCCTGAAGGAAATCAAAATATTTTATTCAAAAATACATTTTTCTGACATATTTAGAAATGGCCCTGCAAACCCTTCTTTTGTGGGGGAAATTTGCATCTGTCGAGAATCTCCATTAATGCAGCCTGGCCTTGTCTTTCTAGGTCTTTCCAGAATCTAGGAAAGATTAAATGAGAGTCTGACACATTTAAGGTTTGAAAAGAGACATTAACCATCTATTCTCACTGAAGGCTGCTATCTATGAGGCTTCATCTACATAGTAAGAACCATGGCTTCAGCAACCCCCTTATCTTAAGCAATTCTTTCTAATGACTCCAAGTCTTTAAATAAAGCTTGACTTTTTCAACCAATTGCCAGTTAGAAAAATCTATGAATCTACCTAATTGCCCCCGCAGCCCCTAACCCCCAGCACCTGCTTCAAGATATTCCATCCCATTAGGCTGAACCAATGTACACCTTCCATGCATTGATTTATAATTATATGTACAATTTCTGTCTTCCTAAAATGTATGAAACCAAACTCTAACCCAACTGTCTCAGACACATTTTCTCAGGACCTCTTGAGACCGCTCCCTGGGCTGCGGTCACTCATATTGTCTCAGAATAAGCCTCTTTAAATATTTTATGGAGTTTGTTTTTTCCATCAACAATCTGAACAGATAGGCCTTGCTGGGTTCTCTCCTCAGTCTGTTCTCATTAGATCATACCCTTTTTGTCCAATCACAGTTTTACACAGTTGTCCATTCTTCATCAACTCTAGGGATAAAGATAGTTTTCCTAGGGTCTTTGGTCTTCATTCTGAAAGCTTTCATAGTATGTAAATCTGTTATGCTCTCCTTTTATTAATCCATGTTTTGTTATAGTCATGTTGGCTGTGACCCTTATAATGAGGAGGAAAGATCACCCAACCCCTTTCCATCTTTACACTATCCTTAATCATTTTAGTGCATTAACATTCAGAATATTAACAAGGTTAAAGTAGAAATTAGTATCAAATTTTGTGACTGTTAATATTCTTTAAACTAATCTATACTTTTGGAAATCAGAATAGTAGTTATCTGGAAGGCACAGCCAGAATATGGGAGGTGCCAAAGAGGATTCTGTTTTCTGATATTAATTCATTCTTTGATCTGGGTCTGGATACACAGATGTAAATCATTAATCTGTGTGATCATCTGCTGTTCACTTTTCTGTGTGTACATATTACCTTACTAGTAAGTTTATATATAAAAAAAATGTTCCTTTGCAGCCACTTTTCCAAACAGAAGTTAAAATGACAGAGAAAATTAGATTTCTTATTCAAGTTAGATTATTCTGGGATATTTTAATAAAATAAAGGCAATAAGCTCTATGAAAGAGAAAGTAATATGGACAATACAATATTAAATGTCAACTGAACTGCTGCATTATTCTCTTTTTAATTTTTAAAAAGGATAAGGCTGGCATGAAAATAACCAGTGCTTGAGAATAACTTTATAATTTATGACCTTGTGCAAGATTATTGTCTGTTAAGTCTTTCTTAAAATAGATGCAATTATATGAAACAATTTTAAGAAAGATTTTTTTAGTCAGTAATGTTCTTTGTTAAGTGTAATTATATAAACATATTATTCTAAATAATTATATTATTTCATAATTTACAATGTTTTATATATAATATAATTAGAAATATAATATACTTAGATGTAATATTGTAAATAATTAGGATAACCTATTGTTATTATTACTTGTTGACAAAACTCAATTTTAGAATCTTTCTACTTTCTTCAATATTGACAGAATGTTTCATATTAACTTTTGAAAATGATTTATTAATTAATTTTGAAGACTAGGCAACTACATTAAGCCCTCTTAATCAAAATATTTTTAAAATGTTAAGCTATTTTTTTTGAGACAGAGTCTCATTCTGTTGCCCAATAGTACAATCATAGCTCACTGAAGCCTCAAGCACCTGTGCTTAAGCCATCCTAGTGCCTCAGCCTCCTAAGTAGGTAGAATTACAGGCATGCACCACCACACCTGACTAATTTTGAAAAATTTTTTGTAGAGATGGAGTCTCACTGTATTGCCCTGGCTGGGCTTGAACTCCTGGCATCAAGAAATCCTCCTACTTTGGCCTTCCAAAATGCTGGAATTAAAAGCATGAGTCGCTACACCTGGTCAAAGCTGATGATAAAATATTGAACTATTAATAACTTGATGGCAAATATCTTTATACGTTTATAATGTGAAAAAATTTAATGAAGAAAATGTGACTTGTTTGAGGTAATCATGATAAAGGAACATTCAAATGCCTCACATTCTATTATGATTTCTTTTTTTAATCTCAGCTTTGTTGAGGCATAATTGAATTATAAAAATTTTATATATTTATGGCCGGGCATGGTGGCTCACACCTGTAATCCTAGCACTTTGGGAGGCCGAGGCAGGCAGGTCATAAGGTCAGGAGATCGAAACCATCCTGGCCAACATGGTGAAACCCCATCTCTACTAAAAATACAAAAATCAGGTGGGCATGGTGGCATGCACCTGTAGTCCCAGCTACTCAGGAGGCTGAGGCAGGAGAATTGCTTGAACCTGGAAGGCAGAGGTTGCAGTGAGCTGAGATTGTGCCATTGCACTCCAGCCTGGTGACAGAGCAAGACTCCATCTCAAAAAAGAAATATATATATATATATATATATATATATATATATATATATATTTAAGACATACAACATGACGTTTTGATATATATATACACTGTGAACTTACTGCCATTATCAAGTAAATTAACATATTCATCATCTAACATAGTCACAGTAGGGGCCAAGGCCCTTGGCTCCTGGGGGCTCACTGAAAATGTCTGACGTGGCAGATTGATTAACAGGAGAAAAGGCATCCAAATTTATTTAACATGTATATTAAAGCATTCAGAATAAAGACCCAAATTCCTAATGAGGTACAGAAAATTATATGTCATCTCAAGGTTACAGAAAGAATGAGGGCTTGGATCCTGGTAAAACAGGTTATGAGAGATGGGAGAGGAGAAATTCTATTGAGGGGCATAAATGATTACTAAAAAGAGTGATTGGATCTGGAATAGAAATTAACATGTGAATAGTTCTCTCTGGAATTTAAATCATCCTTGGAGACAGTAATTATCTTGAAAAAGGGTCTGTTCAGGTATGGTTACATTTTTGGTCTTCTTTCCTGTCCTGGATAATGAAATAACAGGAAGAACAGGAATAATAACAAGAACAATGGTCTTGTTCCCCTTGGTGGGTCATCCTATCTTCATGTAGATGGGAAGGTCTCTTTCAGAGCCTGTTGATCTGTAAGAATTTTTAATTTAAAATAGTCATTATTCCAGAGAGCCATATTTTGGGGTAAAATGTTATAATTTCCTTCATTACCATTTGTGTGTGTGTGTGTGGTAAGAACATGTAAGATCTATTCTCTTGGCAAATTTGAAGTATACAATAGAGTGTTATTAACCATAGCCACCATGCTGTATTAAAGCTTCAGAATTATTGATCCTGCATAACCAAAAGTTTATACCCTTTGACTAACATCTTCCCATTTCCCTCTCCTCCAGCTCCATATCCCTTCCCCTAGCCTCTTCCCTCCCCAACCCGACCCCACCATTTTTCTCTCTGAGTCTGTGAGTTTGATTTCTTTAGGTTCCACATACAAGTGAGATCATGTAGCATTTGTCTTTTTGTGCCCGGCTTATTTCATTTACCATAATATCTTATTGAAACTGCACCTATAAACTTTATAAAATTAATCAGGGAAAGGGAAAGGGAGAAATAAATCATTTTTGCAGCACATTCAGTATAAATCATTAAGTCAGTTTACCCTCTGACCTGCTTGGTTTGGTGCCTATTGTCCTAGAATCATGTAGACTGTGTTGCAAGATTATAATTCTCCTTAACTGTTCTATAGATAATAACTTGAACACTTTGAAATGTTAAATTTTCTCTCTGAGTTATTACTTCAGGTCCTGCATACTGATGAAAGTACTGACATCAGCTGGTCAAAAGGATCCTGCAAGAAGCCAGCTCACCAAAGAATGCAGTTTCTATAGCCTGATGATTTCACCCTCCTTACACTGACTAATCAATGACTTCAATTTTCCAGCCCCTGACATTCCATGATCTCCTTAAAAAACCCAACCTAGAACTTTTTGGGGAGATGAATTTGAGGAGCTCCTCCTCTCTCCTCATTCAGTGTCCTGCAATCATTAAACTCTTTCTCTGCTGTAAACTTTGCTGTCTCAGCTTAATGGATATGTTATTGCACAGCAGGCATACGAACCTGTTGTTCCTATAACACTGTGATTCCTATCCATTAATCAGTCTTATTTATATTTTAAAAATAGAACCAACTCTTGCTTGAGGGACTTCAAGACAGAAATATCAGGGAGTTCCATATGATAAAAAAAAAAATGCATGCATTCCTCGTTCCAGCCATTCATTACTTTCTCACCTAAAATACACATTGAACATTTTTTTTCCAAACTAAATTCCTAAAATTGTCTATCTACATCAAAAACCCTCCCTAAGATAGGGTTTTACAGAGCAAATCACTTTGCAGAGGAACATCAGAACATGTGTTGCCTATCACCATGATAACAAATACTTACAGAAGAGCCAATGAAAAGCTATAGTAATTCAAGTGAAGTGGAGATTTTGAGTAAATGTCTAGATGGCTCATTCACAGCTCTGGGCTGAGTAGAGTTATCAGCCAATAAAAACTTGCTGCCTGGTTTCTTTGCTTTGTCATTCCATGCACCTACAGCAGTGTTAAGCTTCCCCTCTGTGTCGGACAAGCAGGTTTCACTGTAGTAGTCACTGCAGTGCATGCCTGGAAAGCCCATCTAGGGTGTATACACCAAACTGCTAGCAAAATAGGGCTGGATTGGAATTAGAAGCTTGATTTTTTTTTTTTTTTTTGTCCAGGGAAGGAAACAGTACACAGCCTAGAAGTTTTTTCATCTTCATTTAAAAATACAGATAAAATTTAGCTGCTAGAGCATTGCTCAATCCCCCACCATCTCAATGAATTCATACTGTGTAAATATTGTGATCTTAATAAATAAATACTGAAGCACAGCTGGCGCCTGTAAGATATCACTGTTGGGTTGCTGTGGCCCTGTTATCACCAGAGGGTGTTGCTAATTATTCTCAGAATTGAGGCCCTGGCATTCTAGGGGAAAGGAAAGCAGAGGAAAGTCAATAGAGGTTGAAACAAAAATAAAACGTTGTTTGTTTCAGTCCATAGCAAGGGCATTCCACCCTTGTGAAAATCAGAAACACATATCGTATATGTATGCAACTGTTTTTCTCTGTAAAAATGATTCAATAACACTATTTATTTCAGCCCTTGATTGCATTCCAGCTGATTAAAATTCACACCACTTGTTTGTAAGGGCAAGAGGAGATAATTGGGGTGTTCAAAGGACAGCACAGGAGAACCTGGATGTTTTAAATGAATGAGTTTACCAAGAGAAAGAATTTTTTTCCTTCCCCCTTGCTTTCCTGGCAGGTGTGTTAATGACCTGGCTTTGCACATTGCACACACAAGAGGTTCATTGCGTGTATCTGTCTTGACTTGAGAAAGCAGATGCTGTTTAGACATATGTCAAGTGGAAAAGAAGCTGCATATGAATTGCTACATTATTCTTTTGAAAATGTCATGGTTAATTTTTAATTGCTGGTAGCAAGGTAGACCTGATGACCACAGCATTCCACTCAGGTAGAGTTTGTGCTGGCTCATCAGATTATTGCTGCCTCTCCACTAATTTATTTGACTTTGAGCCCAACAGTAAGCAGAGAGTACTGTTAAAGAGCTTCTGGCACCGTGCTGTTGTGTTAAAGAACCTATTCTCATTTACTGCTCTCAGCATTTCATTGCACAACAGGGAGGTGCGACTTCAGAAAATACAAATTACCATAAGTAGAAATCAGGTTCTTTCTTTTAGTTCTTCCCACAACTCTTTTCTAGTCTTCCTCTTGGCAACTCTCTTCCACCATTGTTAAAAAGATTTAGAGTCTAAGACAAGATGATTTGGAGCCAGTTGTTCCTGTGATTCTCAATGGGGCATCTCTGTCCCCTACAATCTATTACAAGGCCTGAGACTGTTGGCAATCCCGTGCTGCTTTATTCAAGAATGCCTCAACTGGCAGCATTCTGGAGCTTTTCTAGCCCAGGGAAGAAAAGTGTTCAATCCTTACTGAAAGTGGGATTAAGAGAAAGCTTAAAAGACACTTGAATTGTTTCATAGTTCTTATTCTTGCCTAGATTGTTTAACCAAAATCATTCTCCATGTGATTCTGTATTCCAAATAAATTCATAAACCAGATAATAAAGCCATTAATGCCTGAAACAGATTGCATTTGTTTTGACTAATTCTATCTAAATGTTGTTTCTATAGTTGCCTGCTTGAGTCACTATATTAGCAAAGCGATATTCATTTCAATTAAACATGGAAAGCAGCACTCTCAGAAATAGCATCTTGCATGATTTTCAGGCATAACAAACACTGATATCAGGGGGACAATTCAAAAAAAGGCAGCTAACATCATTAACTTAATGAAATTATGATCACAATATGTGATATTTTGACAAGGCCAACAGTATTTCTACATCAGATCTCAAATGGACCAAACTATTGTCGCTAAAATTTAAATTATAGACCTTCCACCTCATTTCTCCCAACTCTCAATTTGATCTTGACTTACTCTTCTTTCAGGTTCACTTCCTTGGCTCTATTACCCTTACTTTAATCCCAACCTTTGGTTCCTCTGAACTGCACTCTTCCTAATTCTCAATAGCATTTGTTTGTTTATTTCTTATTTCAGTTGTTGTTGTCTTAAATTGATTTTCTGGACTCTAATTCCTCTCTCAGTCAGAACTCTTAGTCCGTCTGAGCCATAGGGAATCCAATATTTGATCATATTTCTAATTTTGTTATTAGTAGCCAGTATAACCTTGACTGTGGGAAGTAGTAATTTTGGGAATTTAGATGTATTCTAGTTCAAATGTTTTCCAACACAGGCATCACATATAAAATTGACCCACTAATTACCCCAATAAGTCTCTGCGTTAAATGCCTGCAAAGATAGAAATGCCATTACTTTCCAAATGCAACTCATATCATTTTGGAAAACCCTCATTATAGCAAATCGTTATTTATCTCGAGCCACTATTTTTCTCCCTGATGGTTCTCTACTCCAGCAACATGAAATCAATGTGAGGTTTCTTTGAATTAATCATCCTTCAAATATTAGAAAAGTATTTTGTTTCCATAAAACTATTTTCTTTCTGAGAAAACATCCTTACATTTTCAATAATTCTTCACATAATTTAATATTAAATTTCCTCTTCTCATCACTCTACAAATATTTCAGTTCATTAGCTTCCTTCTTAAAATTCAATTCCCAAAGTAAACACAATTAGAACGAACTGAGTATCCTTTTAAGAATTCTTAGTGTCAAGTATGCTTAGCATATAAAAGAAAAATATTTCAGGAAATAGGTGTTGGGACGCAGAAAAAAGACATGGCAATCTACTTGTTCTGACAGATCATCTACTTGTTCTATAATCTTGATCTCAGGTAAAATCTTCAACAACATCATTCATATCTATATAAGCGGATTGCCGTAAGAATTAGTAATTGCATGTAGTAGTAATTAGTTTTATATTAGGTACGTAGTAATGATGAAGATGTTGATAGCACAATTATCTCCTTTTGTTTTGAATCAAATATTTTTGACATTGATGTCTAATATCCAATTAGAGATTTTTGTTTCTTTGTCGTTTTGTTATATTTTTTAGCACTCATGTTGTATGAGACCAGAGAAGAGATTTCGTAACTTTCTGGATTCACAGAACCCTCAGTCTCTCAATATTTTTTTCACATTGATTACAGGACAAAAAAACCCCCAAAAACCTAACAGTTATGTTTAGTAAGTAGCAAGGTCCAAACAACAATTATTTTTGTTCTAAGAACACAGTATCCATTTTAAAAATAATAGACCTGAATTGAAAAAAATACATACTTATTTTATTTTTAATTAACCAAAATTACTTACTAGTGGGATGAATGCACAAGTCAGGCACTGTACAACTTTTCAAACGTTGGAGAGTACCACCCTCATTTCCTATAGTACTTGCTGTAGATCACAGCAAAAATCTAAATCTCACCTTTGTAAATATGACATTTTCAAAATGAATGTAGAAAAATCTAATGTCTAGTGGTTTGTGTGATATATCTGTGGTTTCCCCTGAACATTTAAAATATCCTGTGACATCTTCATGAATTTGTTTGTTAGAAAGGTCACAGGCAGGTATAGAATTACAAGGATTATATTTGTGAGTTTTTGTTTGGGGACAGGAAGGAGAGCTTAAGAATCATAGGCTTGAAGTTTACTAACATAGCCAGTTTGTTTTTTAATGTATTAGCTTTGATGAACACCAATCATCCCTGCAGAGATTTTTAATATGAACATAAGAATTTCATCACCCCACTGAGAGGTGACAAAGTGCTAGCAGCCCTCCCTCGCTCTTCTGCCTCCTTGGCCTTGGGTTTCACTCCAGCTTCGCTCAAGGAGCCCTTCAGCCCGCTGCTGCGCTGTGGGGGCCCCTCTCAGGGGCTGGCCGAGGCCAGAGCTGGCTCTCTCTGCTCGAGGGGAGGTGTGGAGGGAGAGGCACGGGTGGGAGCCGGGGTTGCAAGTGGCACTCATGGGCCACCGTGGGTTCCAGGTGAGCGCAGGCTGGGCAAGCCCCACACTCGGAGCCGCTGGCCAGTGCCTGCTGGGCTTGATCAGGGGAAGAGCTCCCTCTTGGCTGCCAGAGTGCCCGGGCTAGGTGCTGCAAGGTCCCCTGGCCAGTGCCATTGAGAGGTGAAGCCGACTGGGCTTCTGGATGCAGTGGGGATGTGGAGAACTTTTCTGTCCAGCTAAAGGATTGTAAATGCACCAATCAGCACTCTGTGTTTGGCTAGAGGTGTGTAAACGCACCAATCAGCACTCTGTGTCTAGCTAAAGGTTTGTAAATGCACCAATCAGCACTCTGAGTCTAGCTAATCTGGTGGGGACTTGGAGAAATTTTGTGTCTAGCTAAAGGATTGTAAACGCACCAATCAGCACTCTGTGTCTAGCTAAAGGTTTGTAAATGCACCGATCAGTGCTCTGTGTCTAGCTAATCTGGTGGAGACTTGGAGAACTTTTGTTTCTAGCTAAAGGATTATAAACTCACCAATCAGCACTCTGTCAAAACGGACCAATCAGCTCTCTGCAAAACAGAGCAATCAGCTCTCTGTAAAATGAACCAATCAGCAGGATGTTGGTGGGGTCAGATAAGGGAATAAAAGCAGGCCACCCCAGCCAGCAGCGGCAGCCCACTCAGGTCCGCTTCCATGCTGTGGAAGTTTTGTTCTTTTGCTCTTGGCAATAAATCTTGCTGCTGCTCATTCTTTGGGTCCACACTGCCTTTATGGGCTGTAACACTCACCACGAAGGTCTGCAGCTTCACTCCTGAAGTCAGCGAGACCACAAACCCACCAGAAGGAAGAAACTCCAGACACATCTGGACATCTGAAGGAAAAAACTCCAGACACACCATCTTTAAGAACTGTAACACTCATCGCGAGGGTCCGCGGCTTCATTCTTGAAGTCAGTGAGACCAAGAACCCACCAATTCCGGGCACACCACTACCATTAAATTTTTTTTGTAAAATAGAAGTAAACTTCCATCAGTTGATATATATATGGATCTTAATTTGCCACCAAATCTAATAGGTCATTGTCTACCTTCACACTTTATGTAGATTGTCAGTCATATTAAAAACCATATATAATCACTGTATCCCATGGTTACCTCTTAATTATGGTTGAACAGCAATGGACTTAGACACAGTATTCCATTAAGTGATTTGAGGCAATGTTACCCTTCATGAGGTATGATGCTTTACACAATATTTCTCATTATTATCCAAAAAAGATAAAACAACATCTTTTGACAATGTCAAGGCTGGCACTTCATATTCCTATTTTTATGGAATTGGGATTTATAAGATACTGTAGTTTTCTTTATGTTCTGTTTGCTTTTCTGAGATTGTGAACAATAATGCAGAAATGTATCTCCTGGGGTGTCTCTGGGGAATTCCTTGCATACTTATTAAGAGACAGGACTGCAGGCTGGGATCATCTTACAGTTGTTATGAGTGAAGTGTGTGAGCTATCAAGCACTACGCTTCTGAGACATGGAGAAGATTCTCTCCGGCCACCAATGTGTTTGGAATAGTTCATTAGTAGACACTATTCTCAGGTAAATTCACAATGAAGCTTCTTTTTCCCCAACTTGCTGATCCCTAGCTATACAACTGCCAGCACTGTGACTGTTTTTTGCTAATTTCTCTAGAATGTGTTATTTACCTCCATGTGGCCCCTTCAGCAAGGTAACAATCTAGTGGGAGAGCTTCCAAACTAACTTACAATGTTACTTTGTAGCATCAGTGGGCTTTTAAAATTTTAAATTTAATTTTTTTAACTGAAATACTAAAGAGTCAGTCCCAGAGATAAAAGGACAGCAACTCTAAAAAAAGTAAAATTTACTGCCTTGTGAAAAATAAAGAACAAGACAAACACATTATTAATAAACTATGAAAACATTTGCCCTAAGTGATATAAAAACGTTGTGTACTTTTACATATTAAATTATTTTTCAGTATAGTTTAAAAACAAACATGATAAATACCTCAAAAGATGTTTCAGTTATTTTTAAAGGTCTCTTGCTTAGAGTTTCACTCTTGAATCTGTATCTTAGATTGTAACAGTTGATTTTCCACATGATGGTCATTATCATCACCAGAATTTTTGAATGCTCCTAAATGCAGTGCTTTGAACATTTTATTTCATACAATATTTTCATTTGATATGAAATAACTGTTCTGTAGTATTAATTATATGACTATACTTATTTTATCTGATGAAATCTTCACTATAAAGCAATGTGTGTGCCATAGGTGCAGCCCTACCTCGATCACATTGCTTAGATCATAATACATGTCTCTCACATTATAGTTCTCTTTTCTCTCCCCAAACAAAAACTCACAAATAAAATTCCCGTAAATCTGTACCTATCTGTGACCTTTCTCAACAAGGTACATGTTCATATTTACAAAGACTTAATATATATTTTCTATAACCCCAGATTATTTTGTCACCCTTTTCACGTACCCTCCTCACATCCACATGACTCTCTACTCTCTTAAAAATTATGTAAAAGTTTCTAGCTGCATAAAGAGGAGCGAAAATTCCATCCTAGATGGTGAAGCAGGATATTTCCCTGATCCCGTCATGGGTGGGAAATGGAGTGCATGGGCGTCGGCAGGGGTGAACTCCACTTATTCACTGCTCCACCCCTTGTGGTAGGGGGAGCACAGGTGAGAGGGTGCAGGAGCCAGGGTGAGCACTGCTGAGCCCCGACAAGAGTGAATTTCATACCAGCCCTGTGGCAGTGTCTAGGGGAGGGTGACTGTGACCCCTGAATCACCAGAGGAAGTGTAACAGTGCCCTCTTAGCTTTGCCATCTGTGGACAGCATAAATGTTAACAGCTCAGTGGAGGATCAGTATGACAGCTTTTTGCACCCACACTCATGGCACCTGAGTTCTTGTCCAGCATCCAGTGAGAATGAGGTTGCACGACTGAACTGAAGATAGTAAATGTGGAGAATTTTATTGCCAGTGAATGTGGCTCTCAGTGGGAAGGGGAGTTGAAAAGGGGACAGCTAGGGAAGGTAATCTTTCCCTGGATTCCGGCCATCCCCGGCAGGACTCCTCTCTCAAACTTCACCATCAAGCTCTCCCTCTGAAGTCAAGCTGCTTCTCTCTTACATCCAACCATAGTCTCTGATGTCAGGCTGCTCCTCCTCTCTGCTGGCTGAGTTCTGGGGTTTTGATGGGCACAAGATGGGGGGCGGGGTGGGCCATGGGTGGTTTTGGAAAAGGCAACATTGAAGTTGGAAAACAGGGATGTAAGTTCTCACTTTGGGCTGCGGTTCCAGGCCTTTCAGCTTGAGGGTGGGGTTCTTGCTGGGCACCCTTCCTCTTCTGCCCAGAATTTCCCTGCCTTCTGTCCCTACCAATGATATACTAGTCTATATAATAGAAAAGGCAGATACAATATAAAAACAACAAAAATTGTACACAGTAAAGCAAACAAACATACAAAAATATATGTGCTATGAAGAAAAAACATTTGGTTACCATGATAAAGGTTCTATTGAACAGTTGTGTCAAGAAAGTTTTCTTGGAAAAACATTGGAAACACAGGGAAACGCAGAAAATAATAAAGAGGTGAGAGAAAGAAAGGAAGGGGAGGAGGGAAAGGGGAAATCAGGAATTGACAACAAACTGAACAAAGCTATGGTGGCATGGAAGCTGCTTTATTTATTTATGAAACTTAAAGCAGTTTGGTATGGCTGATCTCTAAACTCAACTGTGGGAATGTTTATGTGATGGGGTGGGGGTGGGTTAAAATAGGGAGGTTCTCGTTGGAGCAAAGCTGGAGAGGTAAGCCCAGGCCAGTTCATTGAAGACTTTTAATCAAGTAAGGAACGTAAGTATGTTTGGGATTTGGTTAATTATTCTAATAGCTTTGTTCAGGGCTGGGAATTGAGGCAAAAAAATCAGATGGGCAATTAGAGATTATTATAACCATAGGTATTCCCATGAGACATATTCCAGCTACTTAACAATTGCATGGTGTGGGGCAGGTTACTCAATTTTTCTAATCCTTAAAATTGGGAGAGTAAGGACAACTGGCAGGCATTGGGAAAGTTTAAAAGAGATAATGCAGAAGCATTTATTAACTCAAGACATGTCACATAATAAGCACCTAGGAAGGAAAAGAAGATGATAAAACCTGTTTAGAGGTAGATTATTTAAGTTATGGTGATTGGTTAGATATAGGCAGTGAAAGATAAGAATCTAGAACAGAGATCAAAAATTATACACTGTGTGCCAACTCTGCCATCTACCCATTTTTGTGAATAAAGGTTTATTGTAGGAACACAGTCATGGTCATTTATTTACACAATGTGTGCAGCTAATTTCTCACTACAATGGCAGAATTGAGAAATCATGATGGGGACATTATAGCTCTCAAAGCAGAAAATATTTACTCTCTAGCCTTTGCAGAAAATGTTTGTTAGTCCTGCTCTAGAATTGCCATGTATCATGTTGACAAATATTTTACAGTTACAAACTCAGTGTTCTCAATGATAATCTCTGAGATCAGCACACTCATCTTTGCACAATGCCAATTGGCCTTTATCCACATTTAACAGGTCTCCATAATCACTTAAAGTCCCCAAAATAACTTCATCTGTTGTCCTACAATCTGATTTTTTCAAGAAATAATTGTGACTTAGAGGTTTTTGATTAGGCTGCTGTGACCAAACAAACACATCAATCGGTCAGTCGTAATACTTTAATTCTGTCCCTGAGGGGTAATAAATAAATTAAGTTGTCAAATTTCTCCAGCCCAAAATGAAACAAACTTGAATATGCAAATGTGGGTAGGCACACTTTGTAGACTGCAGACTTCAGACTTAAAGGTCAGAGGTGGGAAGGAGGGAGAGAAAGAAAGAAGAAATGAGGAGGAGACAGGGGGAAATCATGGTGAGTGAGAGAGAGAGATGTGGGAGTGAGAAAGGAAACCTGGTGACCATAATGAGAAGACTGGAGGAAAAGCAGAGAAAGGGGAAAACATAGGCACTGGAAACGGACCTGGGGTAGAAGGCTTACCTACTTCACAGACTTCCCCTTACCTTGGATTGCAACCCTCTCTGTTAAAATGCTCATTTCATAGTCACAAGTACTCCATGGTTGAAAGATGAACTGACATGTATTCTCAGTCACTTGTGAATAACTAGTATTTACTTTTCAAAGAAATTTCGAATGATCCAACTTACGTAATGCTCAATTAGGAAATTTTAGAATCCATGTCAGGAAAATTGGAGTCATCCTAGTTCTCAGAATTCTATCACATCCCTAGGCCAACATTCAGTCTGACTAATGCAGTACAGCGTTTTCTAATGAAGGGAGATGGTAATGCCAAGGGAGTGTGGCATGATGGCCTTTGGATTCAGAGAAAGTTGAGTTTGTGTCTAGATCCACCACTTATGAGTTGTATTAGCTTAAGTAAATTACTCAAATTCTCTAAGCTGCAGCATTTTCACCTATAAGATGATGACAAAAATACCTCCAAAAGTGATGATGAGGCAAAAAAAAAAAAGATCGCATATAGAAAGCAAATAGATGGGTGTCTAGCAAGTAGTCTATGTTGAATAAGTTGTCTATGTTGAATAAGTTGTAAGTATCACTATCATTGTTGCAATTATTGTTACTAACAATAATGGCTGAATGTCTAATAGGAGAAAGTCTAACAATTCACCTCAAGAGACTTCCATATGCTTGAGTTTGGGAAACCTCAGTGATCAGCCTTTTGGAACAGAAAGGACATGCATTATTTTATGTTCTGCTGGAATCAACAATGCCCTTTCCATCTATGGTTGATTGTAACATCAGAAACTTTCACTTTTCTAAACCTGGCTCAGTTTTCTTATAAAAAGCAAAGCTGACTGACAAATGGTCGATTTAGAATATATGGCAAGCACCCCAAGGAGATATATAATCTTGAAAGGTATAGTACATTGATAAGAAATAAAAGGTTCTGGTGCACGGGAAGGATAGGAGTTTCAGATGACCAGAAAAGCAGAATTTTCTTCCCTTTGCAGATCTTCTCATTTAAGCAGTCTGCATGACTTCCTAGAAATTTACACCTCTGTAGCGATACAGCAAATGGAAAAGTGTTAGTTTCCAAATCTGTTCCCCTCTGAGGAACTCTCCTGCTGGGCTTAAACTGACTGTTCATTTTAGGCCTCATTTACTATTTAGTCTTCAGAGATGTTTTCAATATGAACAAGAGAAATGTTGCTTTAATTTTACGTGTCCTTATCCTATCATTGAATAAATCAAAACTTTGAAATCTGCAGAATTCGGAAACTGAATAAACACATTTACAGAGATTGAGCATTCATGTTCAGGTTTAATAGTTTAGTTCAATGGAATGATAGACTCACTTCCAAATATCCCCATGAGATATTTTATCATTGCAAAGTATTAAAATCCATTAGTTCCACCTCACCAAATACTTACTATGTTATTAACCCTACTCTACTTAAGGCAGATTTGATGTACCCAAAATTAGTAATTATCCCCAAATTTTGGCAAGTTAGTCAAAGAAAGGAAATTAAAAATCAGAGTCCTTGATTCCCAGGTGGTTGATTAGCTCCTAAGGCAGAATTACCTCTGATAGATCACTGTCCAAACTTCGAAACTTATTATTTAAAGAACATAGAAAATCATACAAATAAAATTAACAAGGCAAAATTGAATATGTTTTTAACAAAATAAAGCATTTTGGGGCTTCAGGCATTTACTGAATCGAAGGTAGGTTTGAGAGGTGACAACGTGCTAGCAGCCCTTGCTCACTCTCGGTGCCTCCTTGGCCTCAGTGTCTGCTCTGGCTGCACTCAAGGAGCCCTTCAGCCCACCTCTGTGCTGTGGGGGACCCTCTCTGGGGCTGGCCAAGGCTGGAGCGGGCTCCCTCTGCTCATGGGGAGGTGTGGAGAGACAGGCATGGGTGGGAGCCAGGGCTGCGCACAGTGCTCATGGGGTGGCGCAGGTTCCGGGTAGGCACCGGCTTGGTAGTGGGCCCCAGACTCGGTGCAGCCAGCTGGCACCTGCTGGGCTTGATCCAGGGATGAGCTCCCTCTGGGCTGCCAGAGTGCCTGGGCTAGGTGCCACAAAGTCCCACAACTAGTGCCATTGAAAGGTGAAGCCGGCTGGGCTTCTGGGTCGGGTGGGGACCTGGAGAACTTTTCTGTCTAGCTAAAGGTTTGTAAACGCACCGGTCAGTGAGTGCACTCTGTCTAGCTAAAGGTTTGTAAATGCACCAATCAGTGCTCTTTGTCTAGCTAATCACATAGGGGACTTGGAGAGCTTTTGTGTCTAGCTAAAGGATTGTAAATGCACCAATCAGTGCTCTGTGTCTAGCTAAAGGTTTGTAAACGCACCAATCAGCGCTCTTTCAAAACAGACCAATCAGCTCTCTGTAAAACGTACCAATCAGTAGAATGTGGGTGGTGCTAGATAAGGGAATAAAAGCAGGCCACCCGAGCCAGCAGCGGCAACCTGCTTGGGTCTACTTCTATGCTGTGGAAGCTTTGTTCTTTCGCTCTTCACAATAAATCTTGCTACTGCTCACTCTTTGCGTCCGCGCTGCCTTTATAAGCTGTAACACTCACCGTGAAGGTCTGCAGCTTCACTCCTGAAGCCAGCAAGACCAGGAACCCACCAGGAGGAACAAACAACTCTAGACAGGAGGAACGAACAACTCCGGATGCGCCACTTTTATGAACTGTAACACTCACCATGAAGGTCTGTGGCTTCACTCCTGAGGCCAGCGAAACCACGAACCCACAGAAGGAATGAACAACTCTGGACGCACTGCCTTTAAGAGCTGTAACACTCACCGTGAAGGTCTGCAGCTTCACTCCTGAAGTCAGCGAGACCACAAACCCACCAGAAGGAATAAACTCTGGACACATCTGAACATCTGAAGGAACAAACTCCAGACACACCATCTTCAAGAACTGTAACACTCACTGCAAGGGTCCACGGCTTCATTCTTGAAGTCAGTGAGACCAAGAACCCACCAATTCTGGACACATTTTGGCAACCACACAGGGACTATCACCTATCACCAAGAAGTGAGACTATTGCCAAGCGGTGAGACCATCGCCTATCACCAAGTGGCGAGACTATTGCCTATTGCCAAGCAGTGAGTACCATCGGACCCTTATCACTTGCTGTTCTGTCCTATTTTTCCTTAGAATTCAGGGGCTAAATACCTGCCGGCCAGTTAAAGGTGACTAGTGTGGCCGCTGGACTAAAGACATGAGTTTCAGGCTTTCTGAGAAAGGGCTCTCTAACAACCCCCAACTCTTCAGATTTGGGAGCGTTGGTTTGCCTGGAACCAGCTTCTGCTTTTCCTGTACTTCTGGGCTAAGCTGAGGGTCAACAGAGAGGAAAGCCATTCAGCCCCGGGGTCCCGACAACAAGTTGTTGACCCTGTAGCCATGAGCGGAACTCTCAAAGTCATGTCGCCCAAGTGAGACTTGCCCATCTATCCTATCTATCCTGACTCTTGCCTCCTGGGTCCTAATGCCTGTCAGGCAAACTTCCTCTCACCTCTCTTCTCCGAGGCTAGTCCTGCTTCTAAAAATCACTCCCTGTCTCTGGGGCTTTTCTAGTTTCTCCTATGAGAATGATTTCTGATATAAAATCCAGGACTCTGTTACCTTCTTTAGGCACCCGGGCTCACCAGTCAGAAAGACATAATTTTTGCCCAAAGCCCCATCATAGGGGTACTATCTGGAATTCTAGGATCCCTCCTCAGACTAGCAGGCCTAACAAAAGCTATTCCTGAAGCTAGGATATGGGGAGCCTCAGAAATTGTATCATTCCTATTCATATAAGTGAGGATAAAAGGTGTCACTCTTCCAACTCTGGAGATCCCTTCCCTCCCTCAGGATATGGCCCTCCACTTCATTTTTGAGGCATAACATCTTTGTAGGACATGGGTAAGGCCCCAATACTAACAGGAGAATGCTTAGGACTCTAACAGTTTTTTGAGAATGTGTCGGTAAGGGACACTAAACCCGATTTTTCTCGGTCCTCTTTGTGGTCTAGGAGGCCAGGTGAGGGTGCAGGTTTTCGAGATTCCATTGCAAAGGGCCACTAAATCTGACCTTCCTCGGTCCTCCTTGTGGTCTGGGAGGAAAACTAGTGTTTCTGCTGCTGCATCGGTGAGCACAACTATTCTAATCAGCAGGGTCCAGGGACCATTGCGGGCTCTTGGGCAGGGGTTGTTTCTGCTGCTGCACTGGTGAGTACAACTATTCTGATCAGCAGGGTCCAGGGACTGTTGTGGGTTCTTGGGCAGGAGAAGAAACACAACAAATCAAAACCATGGGTGGTTTTGTCTTTCAGATGGGAAACACTCAGGCATCAACAGGCTCACCCTTGAAAGGTATCCTAAGCCTTTGAGACCAATTTGACCCACAAACCCTGAAAAAGAGGCAGCTCATTTTTTTCTGCACTACAAACTGGCCCCAGTATTCTCTCTCTGATGGGGAAAAATGGCCACCTGAGGGAAGTATAAATTACAATACTATCCTGCAGCTTGACCTTTTCTGTAAGAGGGAAGGCAAATGGAGTTAAATACCTTATGTCCAAGCTTTCTTTTCATTGAAAGAGAATACACAACTATGCAAAGCTTGCAATTTACATCCCACAGGAGGACCTTTCAGCTTACCCCCATATCCTAGCCTCCCTATAACTCTCCTTCGTATTAATGATAATCCTCCTCTAATTTCCCCTGCCCAGAAGGAAATAAGCAAAGAAATCTCCAAAGGACCACAAATCCCCCTGGGCTATCAGTTATGTCCCCTTCAAGCTGTATGGGGAGGGGAATTTGGCCCAACCCAGATACATGTCCCCTTCTCCCTCTCTGATTTAAAGTGGATCAAGGCAGACCTGGGGAAGTTTTCAGATGATCCTGATAGGTACATAGATGTCCTACAGGGTCTAGGGCAAACCTTCGACCTCACTTGGAGAGATGTCATGCTACTGTTAGATCAAACCCTGGCCTTTAATGAAAAGAATGTGGCTTTAGCTGCAGCCTGAGAGCTTGGAGATATCTGGTATCTTAGTCAAGTAAATGATAGAATGACAGCTGAAGAAAGGGACCAATTCCCTACTGGTCAGCAAGCCATCCCCAGTATGGATCCCCACTGGGACCTCGACTCAGATCATGGGGACTGGAGTCATAAACATCTGTTGACCTGTGTTCTAGAAGGACTAAGGAGAATTAGGAAAAAGCCCATTAATTATTCAATGATGTCCACCATAATTCAGAGAAATGAAGAAAATCCTTCTGCCTTCCTCCAGCGGCTATGGGAGGCCTTAAGAAAATATACTCTCCTGTCACCCGAATCACTCGAGGGTCAATTGATTCTGAAAGATAAGTTTATTACCCAATCAGCCACAGATATCAGGAGAAAGCTCCAAAAGAAAGCCCTGGGCCCTGAACAAAATCTGGAGACATTACTAAACATGGCAACCTCAGTGTTCTATAATAGGGACCAAGAGGAACAGGCCCAAAGGAAAAGCGAGATCAGAGAAAGGCTGCAGCTTTAGTCATGGCCATCAGACAAACAAACCTTGGTGGTTCAGAGAGGACAGAAAATGGAGCAAGCCAATCACTCAGTAGGGCTTGTTATCAGTGTGGTTTACAAGGACATTTTAAAAAAGATTGTCCAATGAGAAACAAGCCACCCCCTCATCCATGTCCGCTATGCCGAGGCAATCACTGGAATTTGCACTTCCCCAGAGGACAAAGGTTCTCTGGGTCAGGAGACCCCAGCCAGATTATCCAGTGACAGGACTGAGGGTGCCCAGGGCAAGTGTCAGCTCATGTCATCACCCTCACTGAGCCTTGGGTACATTTAATCATTGAGGGCCAGGAAATTGACTTCCTCCTGGACACTGGTGTGGCCTTCTCAGTGTTAATCTCCTGTCCTGGATGACTGTCTTCAAGGTCCGTTACCATCTGAGGAATCCTGGGACAGCCTGTAACCAGGTATTTCTCCCACCTCCTCAGTTGTAATTGGGAGACTTTGCTCTTTTCACATGCTTTTCTTGTTATGCCTGAAAGTTCCACACCCTTATTAGGGAGGGATGTATTAGCCAAAGCTGGAGCTATTGTCTACATGAACATGGGGAACAAGTTATCCATTTTCTGTTCCCTACTTGAAGAGGGAATCGACCCTGAAGTCTGGGCATTGGAAGGACAATTTGGAAGGGCAAAAAATGCCTGCCCAGTACAAATCAGGCTAAAAGACCCCACCACTTTTCCTTATCAAAGGCAATATCCC
Organism: Pongo abelii; assembly: GCF_028885655.2. Classification (NCBI taxonomy): domain Eukaryota; kingdom Metazoa; phylum Chordata; class Mammalia; order Primates; family Hominidae; genus Pongo; species Pongo abelii. The sequence continues at coordinate 142,749,463 of NC_071990.2, forward strand.
TTAAGGCCTGAAGGTCATAAAGGATTACAGGATATTGTTAAACATTTAAAAGCTCAAGCCTTAGTAAGGAAATGCAGCAGTCCCTGCAACACCACAATTCTAGGAGTACAAAAACTGAATGGTCAGTGGAGACTAGTGCAAGATCTTAGACTTATCAATGAGGCAGTAATTCCTCTGTATCCAATTGTACCCAACCCCTATACCCTGCTCTCTCAAATACCAGAGGAAGCAGAATGATTCATGGTTCTGGACCTCAAGGATGCCTTCTTCTGTATTCCCCTGCACTCTGACTCCCAGTTTCTCTTTACCTTTGAGGATCCCACAGACCACACGTCCCAACTTACATGGACGGCCTTGTCCCAAGGGTTTAGGGATAGCACTCACCTGTTTGGTCAGGCACTGGCCCAAGATCTAGGCCATTTCTCAAGTCCAGGCACTCTGGTCCTTCAGTGTGTGAATGATTTACTTTTGGCTACCAGTTCAGAAGCCTTATGGCAGCAGGCTACTCTAGATGTCTTGAACTTTCTAGCTAATCAAGGGTAAAAGCTGTCTAGGTCAAAGGCCCAGCTTTGCCTACAGCAGGTCAAATATCTAGGCCTAATCTTAGCCAGAGGGACCAGGGCCCTCAGCAAGGAATGAATACAGCCTATACTGGCTTATCCTTACTCTAAGACCTTAAAACAGTTGTGGGGGTTCCTTGGAATCACTGGCTTTTGCCGACTATGAATCCCCAGATACAGTGAGATAGCCAGGCCCCTCTATACTCTAATCAAGGAGACCCAGAGACCAATACTCATCTAATAGAATGGGAGCCAGAGGCAGAAGCAGCCTTCAAAACCTTAAAGCACACCCTAGTACAAGCTCCAGCTTTAAGCCTTCCCACAGGACAAAACTTCTCCTTATATGTCACAGAGAGAGCAGGGATAGCTCTTGGAGTCCTTATTCAGACTGGTGGGACAACCCCACAACCCATGGCATACCTAAGTAAGGAAATTGATGTAGTAGCAAAAGGCTGGTCTCAGTGTTTATGGGTAGTTGCGGCGGTGGCCATCTTAGTGTCAGAGGCTATCAAAATAATACAAGGACAGGATCTCACTGTCTGGACTACTCATGATGTAAATGGCATACTAGGTGCCAAATGAAGTTTATGGCTATCAGACAACCACCTACTTGGATACCAGGTGCTACTCCTTGAGGGACTGGTGCTTCAAATATGTACATGTGTGGCCCTCAACCCTGCCACTTTTTCTCCCAGAGGATGGGAAACCAATTGAGCATGACTGCCAACAAATTATAGTCCAGACTTACGCCACCCGAGATGATCTCTTAGAAGTCCCCTTAGCTAATCCTGACCTTAATCTATATACCAATGGAAGTTCATTTGTGGAGAATGGGATATGAAGGGAACTTTATGCCATAGTTAGTAATGTAACCATACTTGCCCAGTTAGCTGAATTAGTGGCACTTACCCAAGCCTTAGAACTGGGAAAGGGAAAAAGAATAAATGTGTATACAGATAGCAAGTATGCTTATCTAATCCTATATGCCCATGTTGCAATATGGAAAGAAAGGGAGTTCCTAATGTCTGGGGGAACCCCCATTAAATACCACAAAGAAATTATAGAGTTATTGCATGCAGTGCAAAAACCAAAGGAGGTGGCAGTCTTACACTGCTGAAGCCATCAAAAAGGGGAAGCAGAGGGGAGAACAGCAGCATAAGCAGCTGGTGGAGGCAGCAGAAAGGAAAGAGAGAAAGAGACAGGAAGTCAGAGAAAGATAGAGAAAGGAAGAGACAGAGAGACAGTCAAAGAAGGAAAGAGAATAAGAGACAAAGATGGAGTCAGAGAGAAAGACAGAGATAGACAAAGAAAGTCAAAGAGAGAGAGGAAGAGACAGACAAAGAGAGAGTCAGAAAGAGAGAGACAAAGAAAAAGTCAAAGAGAAAGAGTGGTAGTAAAGAAAAAACAGTGTACCCTATTCCTTTAAAAGCCAGGGTAAATTTCTGTCTACCCAGCCAAGGCATATTCTTCTTATGTGGAACTTCAACCGATATCTGCCTCCCAGACAGTTTACAAGAAATAACGAAATCTATCCTTACTCTACAATCCCAAATAGACTCTTTGGCAGCTGTGACTCTCCAAAACCACTGAGGCCTAGACCTCCTCACTGTGGAAAAAGGAGGACTTTGCACCTTCTTAGGGGAAGAGTGTTGTTTTTACACTAACCAGTCAGGGATAAGTACAAGATGCTGCCTAGCATTTACAGGAAAAGGCTTCTGAAATCAGACAATGCCTTGCAAACTCTTATGCCAACTCTGGAGTTGGGCAACATGGCTTCTCCCATTTCTAGGTCCCATGGCAGCAATCTTGCTGTTACTCACCTTTGGGCCCTGTATTTTTAACGTTCTTGTCAAATTTGTTTCCTCTAGAATCGAGGCTATCAAGCTACAGATTGTCTTACAAATTGAATCCCAAATGAGCTCAACTAACAACTTCTACTGAGGACCCCTGGACGAACTTGCTGGCCCTTGCACTGGCCTAAAGAGTTCCCCTCTGGAGGACACTACAACTTCAGGGCCCCTTCTTTGCCCCTATCCAGCAATAAGTAGCTAGTGTGGTCATCGGCCAAATTCCCAACAGCAGTTGGGGTGTCTTGTTTAGAGGGGGGATTGAGAGGTGACAATGTGCTAGCAGCCCTCGCTCACTCTCGGCACCTCCTCAGCCTCAGCATCCACTCTGGCCGCACTTGAGGAGCCCTTCAACCCACCACTGCACTGTGGGGGCCCCTCTCTGGGGCTGGCCAAGGCTGGTGCCGGCTCCCTCTGCTCGCGCGGAGGTGTGGAGAGAGAGGCACAGGCAGGAGCCAGGGCTGCACGCAGCACTCACGGGCCAGCTTGGGTTCTGGGTGGGCACTAGCTTGGTGGTGGGCCCTGCACTCCACGTGGCCGGCTGGCACCTGCTTGGTTTGATTGGGAGATGAGCTCCCTCTGGGCTACTGGAGTGCCGAGGCTAGGTGCCGGAAAGTCCCACGGCGAGTGCCATTGAGAGGTGAAGCCAGCTGGGCTTCTGGGTTGGGTGGGGACCTGGAGAACTTTTCTGTCTAGCTAAAGGTTTGTAAATGCACCAATCAGCACTCTGTGTCCAGCTAAAGGATTGTAAGTGCACCAGTCAGTGCTCTGTGTCTAGCTAAAGGTTTGTAAATGCACCAATCAGCGCTCTGTCAAAACGGACCAATCAGCTCTCTGTAAAACGGACCAATCAGCTCTCTGTAAAATGGACCAATCAGCTCTCTGTAAAATGCACCAATCAGTAAGATGTGGGCGGGGCCAGATAAGGGAATAAAAGCAGGCCACCTGAGCCAGCAGCAGCAACCTGCCCGGGTCCCCTTCCACACTGTGGAAGCTTTGTTATTTCGTTCTTTGCAATAAATCTTGCTGCTGCACCATCTTTTGGTCCGTGCTGCCTTTATGAGCTGTAACACTCACCATGAAGGTCTGCAGCTTCACTCCTGAAGCCAGCGAGACCACAAACCCACCAGGAGGGACAAACAACTCCGGACGGGAGGAACGAACAACTCCAGATGCACCACCTTCATGAAATGTACCACTCACTGCAAACATCTGCAGCTTCGCTCCTGAAGTCAGCAAGAACACAAACCCACCAGAAGAAGAAATTCGACACATCTGAACGTCTGAAGGAACAAATCCCAGACATACCATCTTTAAATACTGTAACACTCACTGTGAGGGTCCACAGCTTCATTCTTGAAGTCAGCGAGACCAAGAACCCACCAATTCTAGACACAGGTTTAACTTTGAGTTTGTTTCATGAAAAGATGCATTTACGATTAAGTTAAAGTATATAAGAAAAGTCATCTTAAGTAGTTTATAACAATTTAATTGATTGGAACAAGAAGTATAAATGAAGGTAGCATCCATTTCTTTAAAGGTGGATTCACTAGTGCAATATGACGCTAAGTGATCCAAGATCAAATAGGTGGTTGGCCAAGAACAGATCCACTCATGTCTTGGTGGCAGTCATTAGAACCACAAAGTCTTTGTTTGCTTTATAAAAATAGTAAACAGCAGCAAAAAAAAGGGACAGATTATAATGAATAGCTGGTGGCAGAAACGGGGAATAAAGAGCTAAAGGCAACTCTCTATGGTATTAATTTGGAGGTCTTTTAGCCATGGTCACCTTGACTGGACTAGGCTCTCTTCAGAATTCTACTAGTGACTATTTCCAATTTCTAGTTAGAAATAAAACACAATAAATACCACTTTTCCAATCTCTCATTTTTACTCAAAAGTAGTTACTCTGCTTAAGAAAATGAAGAACAGAATCTTTTCCTGTAGGCTTGGAAAATCTATTATCTCTTCTTCAGTGTCAAGAGTTCAGTTTTCCAGCAGATTTTTCTCCATGTTACTTCTATTTTAGGATGAAAAATTTCAGTATAAAGAATAAAAAGCCAAGCAACGGTTATTTTATGTCTCTCCGTGGCTGGCTCAGCATTAGACTGATGTTTGGAAGAGCAAAACACATCTAAGAAGTACCCCCCCCCCGAAGACCACAGCTATTTATGAAACCGTACTATGTATTTTTATTACTCCTGCAGAGTGGATGACAGAGAAAAGTTATCCCACTATACTTGATGTGTGCTTGCACAGTGATTCTACCCCCAAAAAATTAGGCCCCAAAATGGTCTTGTGTCATGAGAGTGACATAATGAGGTCAGGGCATGGAGAGACTCCTGGGACTCCTCCCTGGAGCCAATGTTTAAGTTCTTTATCTTGTTGTGAACCACATATGTGATTGAATAAAGGAACGTGACACAGGTGCCTATCTAAAAACTGTCTTGGTGCCCCATTACACATGCTCTCTAAATGGTTCTTGTTTACTTGTCAGATTAGTCAAGATTATTGCTAAGGATTACAGGTCCTAGAATGTGTTCAACTACAGTGAATTTTTAGTGTGCTATGATGAATAGATAAAATGAAACAGGAAATCAGAAAAAATAGGAATTACACCCGGAGCAACTTTGAAGACAACTAAATAAGATTTACGTAACTACAAAATCAAATTTTTGTTCAAGAAAACTTGCTTTCAGAAGTTCCTGTTTTTTTTGAATCAGGTTGCTAAAATATAGTGTAAGCGACAGCAGTGAATGTAGAAGATTTTTAATAAATTAAACTATTTTTTTCTTGGGTCATATGCTGTTTTTAGATTCTAGATAATTGTAGATTCACATGCAGTTGTAAGAAATAAAACAGATCCCTTATAAATTTTACCCGTTTCCCACCAGTTATAACATCTTGTGAAACTGTACTATAATATCAGAACCACGATATTAACATTGATACAATCCATGAATTTTATTAGATTTTCACACTAGTGTATCAATATGCAACAATCTCAAATTAAAAAGCTTAATTAAAAAGATTAAATGTCTCAAAAAAGTAGTTTTACTTATAGTCATGTGTGTGTGTGTGTGTGTATGTATTTAGTTCTACACAATTTTATCACATGTGTAAGTTTGTGGTTCTACCACCATACCAAGATATACATGTATCCGTCACCATAAAGTTTTCTCATATTACCCTTCTATGAGGTTTAAGTTAAACTGGAAAGAATGCAAAAGTCCTACTTCAAAGATGGATTGAAATTTAGAAGTCGCAATAAACATACGTTAAGGGAAAGTGAGATATACACAGACATATTTTGCATTAAACATGGGAATTGCAAATATTACTTACTGGCTGTTACTAGATTTTACAGGGTGACTACCGATAAAAAGGCATTTTTCAAATCAATTTTATAGATGTGTATTTTATGTATGATAAAAGGCACTTGCATGAACTGATACAAAATAATGAGTTCTGACAAATATGTTAATCTATATAGTAACCATACAATCGAGATGTAAAACATTTTCGTCATCCTGGGCAACTATTGATTGGATTTATTTCACTTTATATTTGTTTGTCTGTACTAGAATCTCTTTTAAATAGATTCATACAGTATGTGGTCTTTTGTGTCTGGGTTCTTTAACTTATCATAATCTTGTTGAGATTTATCCATATTGCTTTATTCATACACACACACAAACACAAATGTGTATATATACATATCTCAATAATTTATTTCTTTTTATGGTAATATGTAATTGTTATATTTATAGGCCAAAATTTGTTTCATTTACCTGTTGATGCATATAGAAATTATTTAAAGTTGTTGGCCATTACAAAAAATGTGGTTATGAGCATTTGTGTTCAAGTGTGTTTGTGTACATAGATTTTCATAGTGTAGAGTAATTATTTAGACATAGGAGTAGTATGGTACATATGTATAACTTTATAAAATCCTTTCAGCTATGAGTTCCAGTCACGAGAGTTTCAGCTTCTCTCCATCCTTGTCAACACTTGCATTTGTCATTTTTTAAAATTTAAGCTTGGTATATAGAAGTAATCATTTTCACTTTAATTTAAATTGCCCTGTTAACGATTATTAGCATAACCTTATGTTCTTATAAGCCACTGGTGTTGTTTACTTTTGTAAAGTAGTTACTGTCCTCTCCTTTAGTAAAGTGTTTGCTCAAGTCTTTTGTCCATTTTTTAAATTGAGTTGTATATTTTCTTATTTTGAGTTTTAATAATACTATATATTTGTTTAACATGACTTGGTTTTTCCATTTAAAAATATTTAAAAGATAATTGATTCTTAAAGACAAAAATGTATAAATGTAGGCTGAGGTTTATAACAGATGTGGAAATTACATTTATGCTAACAATAGCACAATAGATGATAGGTGAAAATTAAGTCATATTGCTGTAAATATTTTACAGTTTATGTAAAGAGATATAAAGTTATTTGAAGCTAGACTACATATTGTGTGATTTCATTTATATAAAATGTCTGGAAAAGATATTCTTATAGACAGAATGCAAAATTTTAGTCACTTTTCCTAGGGGAGGGAAGTTGCAAGAAGAAATTGACTGCTAGTGTAATAAAGGGAAGTATTTGGGACAATGGAAATGTTCAAAAGCAAGATTATAGTGATATATGTTATTGATAATATGTTAGCTTGGGGTCAGTTGGCAATTATTAGACTGTTCCTCTGTATTTTGGTTCTTTTCCTTTTGGTCTTATTGTAGGATTCTTCCCTGTCTTTTGATATTAAATTATGCCATGTGACTTTCACTGGCCAATGGCATGCTATGTGTCATCTCCAGAGAGAAGTTTTAAGAGCCAGTGTAATTTACCATATTTCTCCCTGTTATAGTGAACTATTACATTACAGATGTGTCAGTGAGTGAGGAGGGATGGGACAAACTGACTCCAGCCAATCCTCAATAGACAGAGAAACAAGAAATAAGCTTTGTTACAAAAATCTACTATTTTGATGTTGTTACTGAAGCATAGTCTCATCTCTTTGAACAGAATAGTTGATTTTGTCACAAGTATTCATTAGATGGATGATTACAAACAAACAGATGAACAAATAAATAAGTTATAAATATTTGTATTAATTTGCTAGGGCTTCTGTAACAAAGTACCATAAACTGAATGGCTTAAAAGAGAGTAGCGTATTGTCTCACAGTTCAAGAGGCCAAAAGGTTGAGATCAAGGGTTAAGCAGAATTGATTCTTGGTTCCCTTCCTTCTTTCCTTCCTTCCTTCCTTCCCTGCTTCCTTCCTTCCTTCCTCTCTCCCTCCTTCCTTTTCTTTCTTTCTTTCTTTCCTTTTTCTTTCTTTCTTTCCTTTTCTTTTCTTTCTTTCTCTTTCTTTCTTTTTCTTTCTTTCTTTCTTTCTTTCTTTCTTTCTTTCTTTCTTTCTTTCTTTCTTTCTTTCTTTCTTTCTTTCCTTCCTTCCTTCCTTCTTTCCTTCCTTCCTTCCTTCCTCTCTCTCTCTTCCTCTCTTTCTTTCTTTCTTTCTTTTTTCTTGACATGGAGTTTTGCTCTTGTTGCCTAGGCTGGAGTGCAATGGCGTGATCTAAGCTCACTGTCATCTCCGCCTCCTGGTTTCAGGAGATTCTCCTGCCTCAGCCTGCCGAGTAGCTGGGATTACAGGCATGCTCCACCATGCCTGGCTAATTTTGTATTTTTAGTAGAGACAGGGTTTCTCCATGTTTGTCAGGCTGGTCTCAAACTCCCAACCTCAGGTGATCCTCAGGTGAGACGGAGTCTCAGCCTCCCAAAGTGCTGGGATTACAGGCATGAGCCACCACACCTGGCAGTTCTTTCTTTTTAAAAATTTTTTTGTGGGCACGTAGTCAGTGTATACATTTATGGGGTACATTAGGTGTTTTGATACAGGCATACAATGTCAAATAAGTGCATTATGGAGAATGGGGTACCATCACCTCAAGCATTTATCCTTTGAGTTCCAAAAATAACCCATTACACTCTTTATTTAAATTGAACAATTAAGTTATTATTGACTATAGAAATACTTGTGCTATCAAATAGTAGGCCTTATTCATTCTTTCTATTTTTTGTACCCATTAACCATCTCCACCTCCCTCCCACCTGCACCTCCATTACCCTTTTTAGCCTCTGGTAACCATCTTTCTACTTTCTATGTCCATGAGTTCAATTGTTTTGAGTTTTAGATCCCATGAATAAGTGAGAACAGGTGGTGTTTTTCTTTCTGTATCTGGCTTATTTCAATTAACATAATGATCTCCAGTTCCAACTAAGTTGTTGCAAATGGCAAGATTTCATCTTTTTTTATAACTGAATAGTACTTCATTGTGCATGTACCACATTTTCTTTTTGTATATTCATCAGTTGATGGACACTTAGATTGCCTCCAAATCTTACATATTGTAAAGAGTGCAGCAACAAATACAGGAGTGCAGCTATCTCTTTAATACACTTTTTCTTTCTTTTTGATATATACCCACCTGTGGGATTGCTGAATTACATGGTAGCTCTATTTTTAGTATTTGGAGGAACTTTCAAACTATTCTCTATAGTGGTTGTACTAATTTACATTCCCACCAACAGTGTATGAGGGTTCCCTTTTCTTCATACCCTCACCAGCATTTGTGATTGCCTGTCTTTTGAATATAAGCCATTTTAACTGGGGTGAGATGATACCTCATTGCAGCTTTGATTTGCATTTCTCTGATGAACAATGATGTTGACCATCTTTTCATATGGCCATTTGCCATGTATTTCTTTTTTTGGGAACTATCTATTCAAATATTTTCCCCATTTTTTGATTGAATTATTAGATTTTCTTTCCTATAGATTTGTTGCAGCTCCATATATATTCTGGTTATCAATCTTTTTTTTCAGATGGGTAGTTGGCACACATATTTTCTCCCATTCCTTAGGTTGTCTCTTCACTTTTTTGATTGTACTCTTTGCTGTACAGAAGCTTTTTAACTTAATATAATCCCATTTGTTTGCTTTTCCTTTGGTTGCCTGTGCTTATGAGGTATTGCTCAAGAAATTTTTGTCCAGACAAATGTCCTGAAGATTTTCTCTAAAGTTTTCTTGTAGTAGTTTCATGGTTTGAGGTCTTAAAGTCTTTAATCTATTTTTATTTGATTTTTGTATATGGTTAGAAGAAGGGATCTCACACCATCTCACACCAGTTAGAATGGCAATCATTAAAAAGTCAGGAAACAACAGGTGTTGGAGAGGATGTGGAGAAATAGGAACACTTTTATACTGTTGGTGGGACTGTAAATTAGCTCAACCATTGTGGAAGTCAGTGTGGCGATTCCTCAGGGATCTAGAACTAGAAATACCATTTGACCCAGCAATCCCATTACTGGGTATATACCCAAAGGACTATAAATCATGCTGCTGTAAAGACACATGCACACGTATGTTTATTGCGGCACTATTCACAATAGCAAAGACTTGGAACCAACCCAAATGTCCAACAATGATAGACTGGATTAAGAAAATGTGGCACATATACACCATGGAATACTATGCAGCCATAAAAAATGATAAGTTCATGTCCTTTGTAGGGACACCAATGAAATTGGAAATCATCATTCTCAGTAAACTATTGCAAGGACAAAAAACCAAACACCTCATGTTCTCACTCATAGATGGGAATTGAACGATGAGAACACATGGACACAGGAAGGGGAACATCCCACTCTGGGGACTGTTGTGGGGTGGGGGGAGGGGGAGGGGGGAGGGATAGCTTTAGGAGATATACCTAATGCTAAATGACGAGTTAATGGGTACAGCACACCAGCATGGCACATGTATACATATGTAACTAACCTGCACATTGTGCACATGTACCCTAAAACTTAAAGTATAATAATAATAAAAAAAAAAAAGAAGAAGAAGGGATCTAGGGATCTAGTTTCTTTCTTCCACATATGGATATTTGGTTTTTCCATCACCATTTATTGAACAGATTGTCTTTTCCCCAGTGTATGTTCTTGGTACCTTTCCTGAAAATGAGTTCACTCTAGGTGTGTGGATTTTTACTTTGTTTTGTTTTTTTGAGATGGAGTCGGAGTCTCGCTCTGTTGCCCAGGCTGGAGGGCAGTGGCATGATCTCGGCTCACTGCAAGCTCCGCCTCCCAGGTTCGTGCCATTCTCCTGCCTCAGCCTCCTGAGTAGCTGGGGCTGCAGGCATCCGATACCACACCTCGCTAATTTTTTGTATTTTTGGTACAGACGGAGTTTCACCGTGTTGGTCAGGATGGTCTCAATCTCCTGACCTCGTGATCTGCCTGCCTCAGCCTCTCAAAGTGCTGGGATTACAGGCATGAGCCACCACACCCAGCCAGGTGTGTGGATTATTTTCTGGGTTCTCTAGTCTGTTCCATTGGTTTACGTGTCAGTTGGTATGCCAGTGCTTTACTGTTTTGGTTACTACATCTCTGTAGTACCATTTAAAGTCAGGTAATGCAATTCCTCCAGTTTTGTTCTTTTAGCTTAGGATACCTAAGGCCATTCTGGGTCTTTTGTGGTTCCATATAAAATTTATTTTTTTTTCTGTTTCTATGAAGGATGTCATTGGCATTTTGATAAAGATTGCATTGAATACATAGATTGCTTTGGATAGTATGAACATTTTTGACAATACTGATTCTTCCAGTCCATGAACATGGAATATTTTTCATTTTTTGGTGTTCTCTTCAATTTCCTTCATGATTGTTTTATAGTTTTTATTATAGAGATATTTCATGTCTTTGGTCAAGTGAACTCCTGGGTATTTAAAGTTATTTGTGGCTATTGTAAATGAGATTACTTTCTTAATTTCTTTTCACATTGTTCACTATTGGAATATAGAAATGCAACTGAATTTTATGTTGATTTTTGTATACTGAAACTTTATTGAATTTGTTTATCAGTTCTAACAGTTTTCTAATGTAGTCTTTAGGTTTTTCCAAGTATAAGATCATATCATTTGCAAAAAAGGATGGTTTGACTTATTCTTTTCCAATTTGACTGCTCTTTATATCTTTCTTTCATCTGATTGCCCTAGTTAGGACTTCCAGTATTATGCTGAATAATAGTGGTGACAGTGGGCATCCTTGTTGTGTTCTAGATTTTAGAGGAAAGGCTTTAAGTATTTCCCCATTCAGTATGACACTAGCTATATGTCTGTCATATATGGCTTCTATTATGTTGAAGTATGTTCCTTCTAACCTTAGTTTTTTGAGATTTTTTATGATTAATGTATGTAGACTGTTATCCAATGCTTTTACAGCATCACCTGAAATTATCATATAATTTTTATCCTTCTTTCCATTTATATGATATATCACATTGATTGATTTGTGTATATTGAACCATCCTTGCATCATAGGGATAAATCCCATTTGGTCATGATAAATGATCTTTCTAACTATTGTTGAATTTGGTTTGCTAGTATTGGGTTGAGAATTTTTGCATCAATATTCACTGGAGATATTGGTCTTTTTGAAATGTATCTTTGGTTTTGAAGCCATGTCTTGAGCTCTACCTTGGCCCTTTTAGCTATGGCTAGAGGATCTGGGACCCAGGATACCAAGTGTCTAGGCTGCACACAGCAGGGGGGCCCTGGGCCTGGACCATGAAACCATTTTTCCCTCCTAGGTCTCCAGGTCTGTTATGGGAGATGTTGCCTCAAAGGTCTCTGAAATGCCCCGGAGACATTTTACCCATTGTCTTGGTGATTAACCGTTGGCTTCTCATTACTTATGCAAATTTCTGCAGCTGGCTTAAATTTCTCCTCAGGAAATGGACTTTTCTTTTCTATTTCATTGTCAGGCTGCAAATTTTCTGAACATTTATGCTCTGTTTCCCTTTTAAAATTGAATGCTTTTAACTGCATCCAAGTCACCTCTTGAGTGCTTTGCTGCTTAGAAATTTCTTCTGCCAGATACCCTAAATCATCTCTCTCAAGTTCAAAGTTCTGCAAATCTCTAAAGTGGAGCAAAATGCCACCAGTCTCTTTACTATAACATAATAAGAGTGACCTTTACTCCAGTTTCCAACGACTTCCTCATCTCCATCTGAGACCACCTCAACTGGAATTTCATGGTCCATATTATTATCAGCATTTTGGTCAAAGCCATTGAACAAGTCTGTAGGAAGTTCCAAACTTTCCCACGTTTTTCTGTCTTCTTCTGAGTCCTCCAAACTGTTCCAACCTCTGTCTGTTCCCCAGTTTCAAAGTTACTTCCACATTTTCAGGTATCTTTACAGCAGTGTTCCACTCGTGGTACCAATTTACTGTATTAGTTTGCTTTCATGCTGCTGATAAATACATACCTGAGACTGGATAATTTATAAGAAAGGGAGGTTTCTACCACTTTGGGAAGCCAAGGCAGGTAGATCAGGGTGTCAGGAGTTTGAGACCAGCCTGATCAACATGGTGAAACCCTGTCTCTACTAAAAATACAAAAGTTAGCCAGGCATGGTGCCAGACAACTGTAAACCCAGCTACTCAGGAGGCTGAGGCAGGAGAATCACTTGAACCCAGGAGGCAGAGGCTGCAGTGACCCAAGATCACAACATTACACTCCAGCCTGGGTGACAGAGCGAGACTCCAACTCAACCAAAAAAAAAAAAAAAAAAAAAGAAAAGGAGTTTTAATGGACTCCCAGTTCCATGTTGCTGGGGAGGCCTCACAATCATGGCACAAGGCAAGTGACAGAGCTCACATGGTTGCAAGAAAAGAGAGGAGAGCCAAGTAAAATGGGTTTTCCCGTATAAAACCATTAGATCTTGTGAGACTTATTTACTACCATGAGAACAATACGGGGGGAAATGCTCCCATGATTCAATTATCTCCCACTAGGTCCCTCCCCCAACACATGGGAATTATGGGAATTATAATTCAAAATGAGGTTTGGGTGGGGACAGAGCCAAACCATATCAGGGCCTATCTCTGCCTTTATCTCTGATAATATTTGCTTTATATACCTGGGTGCTCCAGTGTTAGTTGCATATATATTTAAAACTTTTATATCCTTTTGTTGAATAAACTACTTTACTTTTATTTAGTGACCTTCTCTGTCTCTTCTTATAGTTGTCTTGAAATCTATTTCCTGTAATATAAATATAGTGACTCCTGCTGTTTTTTCCCATCCCTTTATTTTCAGTGTATGTGTTTTCAGTGTATGTGTGCTTTTACAGTTACAGTGTGTTTCTGGTAGGAAACAGATAAATGGATCTTGTTTTTTATCCATTTAGCCAGTGTATGTCTTTTGATTGGAGAATTTAGTCCATTTACATTCAATGTTATTATTGGTAAGTAAGGACTTAATCCTGCCGTTTTGTTAATTTATTTGCTGGCTGTTTTGTGGTTGTCTCTTCCTTCTTTCTGTCTTTCCTATCTGCTTTTAGTGAAGGTGATTTTCTCTGGTGATATGATTTAGTTTCTTGCTTTTAATTTTTTGTGTCTCCATTGTATGTTTTTTTGGTTTATGGCTACCATGAGGCTCACAAATACTATCTTATAATCCATTACTTCAGCCTGATAACAACTTAACACTATTTGCATAAGCAAAGTAACAAGCTAAAAGACAACTAATAAAAATTCTATGCCTTAACTTTGTCTCCTTGCTTTTAAACTTTTTGTTGTTTCTATTTACATATTATTGTACTATGTCTTAAAAAGTCGTGGTAGTTATAATTTTTGATTGGTTCAGCATTTATTCTTTCTACTTAGCATAAGAGTAGTTTACACACCACAGTTACAGTGTCATAGTATTTTGTGTTTTTCAATTACCAATGAGATTTGTATATACAGATCATTTATTGTTGCCCATTAATGTCCTTTTCCTTCTGATTGAAGTACTTCCTTTAACGTTTCTTGTAGATCTCATCTAGCATTAATGAAATTCCTCAGCTTTTGTTTGTCTGGGAAATTCTTTGTTTATCCTTCTCATTTGAAGGATATTTTCACCAGATATACTCCTCTAGGGTAAAAGTCTTTTTTCTTCAGCCCTTTAAATATGTCATGCTACTCTTACCTGGCCTGAAAGTTTCCACTAAAAAGTCTGCTGACAGATGTATTGGGGCTCCATTATATGTTACGTGTTCTCTTGCTGCTTTTAGAATCCTTTCTTTATCTTTGACCTTTGGGAGTTTTATTATTGAATGTCTTGTGTTATCTTCTTTGGGTTAAATCTACTTAGTGTTCTATAACCTTCTTGTGCTTGGTTATTGATATATTTCTCTAGGTTTGGAAAGTTCTCTGTTATTATCCCTTTGAATAAACTTTCTGCCCCTATCTCTTTCTCTACCTCCTCTTTAAGGCCAGTAACTCTTAGGTTTGCCCTTTTGAGGCTATTTTCTAGATCCTGTAGGTTTGCTTCACTGTTTTTAATTCTCTTTTATTTTGTCTCCTCTAACTGTGCATGTTCAAATAGGCTGTCTTCTAGCTCACTAATTCTTTCTTCTGCTTGATCTGTTCTGCTATTAAATGACTCTGATGCATTCTTTACTATGTCAATTGCATTTTCAGCTCCATAATTTCTGCTTTATTTTTTAAAAAATTATTTCAATCTCTTTGTTAAATTTATCTGATAGAATTCTGAATTTCTTCTCTGTGTTGTCTTGAACTTCTTTGAGTTTCCTCAACACAGCTATTTTAAATCCTCTGTCTGAAATGTCATATAGCTCTGTTTTTCCAGGCTTGGTCTCTGATTTCTTATTTAGTTCATTTAGTGAGGTCATGTTTTCCTGCATGGCGCTGATCCTAGCAGATATTCTTTGGTGTCTGGATGTTGAAGAGTTAGGTATTTGTTGTAGTCTTCACTCTCTGGGCTTATTTTTAGTCCTACTTCATGGAAAGGCTTTCAAGATATTTGCAAAGACTTGGGTGTTGTGATCTACACTGTATTTGCTTTAGGGGGTACTCCAAGCCCAGTAATGCTGTGGTTCTTACAGACTCATAGAGGAACCAACTTGATGATCCTGAAAACATCTGGGAGAATTCTCTGGATTACTAGGGAGTGACTCTCGTTCTCGTCCCTTATTTTCTTCCCAACAAACAGAGTCTCTCTGTCTCTTCTCTGAGCTACCTAAAACTGGGGTTGGAATGACACAAGCACCTTTGTTGCCAACATCAGTATGACTGTGCTGGGTCAGATCTGAAGCCATCACAGAACTGGATCTCACACAAAGCCTGCTGTCACCACTTCCTGGCTACTGCCTATGTTCCCTCAAGGCCCTGAGGCCTTGCAATTAGCAGGTTGCAAAGCCAGCCAGGCCTGTACTCTTCCTTTCAGGGTAGTGAGGTCTCCAGGCCCTGCATGGGTCCAGAGTTGCCATCAGAATGTCAGGAACTAGCATCAAAAACCTTATAAGTCTACCTGATGTTCTATTGTACTCTGGCTGGGCTGGCACTCAAACCACAGGATGCAGTCTTTCTGAGTCTTCCCTCCCCTTTTCAAAGTCAGAGGACCCTCACCCTGTAGGCACTGCCACCCCAGGCCATGAGGAGTATTGCCAGACTACTGTTAATGTTCCCTTAAGATCCAAGGTCTCTTTCTTTCTTTCTTTCTTTTTTTTTTTTTTTAACATAAATATACTTTAAGTTCTAGGGTATGTGTACACAACCCAAGGTCTCTTAAGTCAGCTCATGGAGAATGCTGCCTGGCCTGGGACTCAACCTTCAGAGCAGTGGGCTCCCCTCTGGCCCAGGGTGGTCCAGAAATGCCATCCAAGAGTCAAGTCCTGGAATCAGGGAGCCCAAGAGCTTGCTTGATGCTCTACATGCCTGTGGGCTGTGCTGGTACCTGAAGCCAGCAATTCTCAGAGGCTCATACAAAGCCCCCAACATAGTACCTGGGTATTGCTGCTGGCTATTCATGGCCCAAGGGCTCTCGAGTTAGCAGATGATTAATGTTGCCATGACTGAGTCTTTTTCCTTCAAGGCAATAGTTTTCCTTCTATCCCAAGGTGTGTCTAGGACTGTCATCTGGGAGGCCTAGAACGGGGCTCTCACAACTCTGATTGCCACCCTGTCCTGCTGTGGCTTAGCTGGTATCCAAGATGCAAGACAGTCCTCCCCACCAATCCCTCTGCTCTCCTCAAGTAGAAGTATGGTATCTCTTTTTTTTTTTTTTTTTTTTTTTAGACAAAGTCTCACTTTGTTACCCAGGCTGGAGTGCAGTGGCAGTATCTCAGCTCACTGCAACCTCTGCCTCTTGGGTTCAAGCGATTCTCCTGCCTCAGCCTCCTGAGTAGCTGGGATTACAGGCATGCACCACTACACATGGCTAATTTTTGTATTTTTAGTAGAGACAGAGTTTCGCCACGTTGGGCAGGCTGGTCTTGAACTCCTGACCTCAAGTGATCAGCCCACCTTGGCCTCCCAAAGTGTTGGTATTACAGGCGTGAGCCACTATGCCCAGCCAGGATGGTATCTCTTTTGGAGCCAAACAGGGGCAACCTGGGGTTAGGGGAAGTGATACCAGTGGCATTCCTTTAGCCACCCTAGCTAGTGTCTCAATATGTCACATGCCCCCTCAGTCCACTGTCTCTCAGCCTAGTTCAGCACTAGGACTCATCTATGAGTTGCAGTCTTTATGTCTTTATGGCCTAGATTGCCTTTCAAATTTATCTGAAGACACAGAGTACTTGGGCCCTCAGTGGCGAGGTTTGCAGGAACTCAAGTTCCAGCCTCTAGAATGGGTAATTCTCCTGTGGCTAGGGCTGGTTTAAATGATCCCTCCTTGGTCAGGAGTCAGCTGAGTTTGATTCAATTTTCCTTTCCTCTTTAACAGTACAGCACTGTGTTCAATGCCTCATACCCACTGTGTTCTTCCTCCTCCAGTGCCTGGAGACACTCTTTGCACCATGCCACTGCTGCTAGGGGTAGGGGAGGGGTGGCATCAGTGGTTCAGGCCTGGTTTTTCTATATTTTCAGTGCCTCTTTCAGCAATATGAAGTTACAACCAGGTACTATGAGTACTCACCTGGTTTTTGGCCCTTATGGTTTTTTCTGTGTAGATAGTTGTTAAATTGGTGTCCTGGTGTGGGGAATGATTAGTGGAGCCTTTTTTTTCCTTTTGTTTTTTGAGATGGAGTCTTACTCTGTCACCCAGGCTGGAGTGCAGTGGCACAATCTCTGCTCACTGCAACCCTTGCCTCCTGGGTTCAAGCGATTCTCCTGTCTCAGCCTCCCAAGTAGCTGGGACTACAGGCACGCACCACCAAGCCCTGCTAATTTTTGTATTTTTAGTAGAGATGTGGTTGCACCATGTTGGCCAGGCTGGTCTAGAACTCCTGAACTCAGATGATCCACCCACCTTGGCCCCCCAAAGTGCTGGGATTACAGGCATGAGCCACCGCACTTGGCCTAGTGGAGCCTTGTATTCTACCCTCTTGCTCCACGTAGAATTGGTCCTTTCTGAGTGCTGTACAGAAGAATCTAGTCTTTTGCTCTTGGTGGTTTTCTGGCAATCTTTAGCATTCCTTGGCATGTAGAATCATCATCCAGATCTTGTCTTTATCTTCACATTGCATTCTCCCTGTGTTCATGTCTATCTTCACATTTCCCCTCTTCATAAGGAAACTGGTAATGTTGGACCAGGGGCCCATACTACTCAAGCATGACTTAACTAATTACTTGTGCGGTAACTCTATATCTAAATGAGGTCACATTCTGAGGTGCTGGAGGCTGTTAGGACTTCAACATATAAATGGGATGGGGGGGCAGAATTAATTATATAACAACATTCATAGAACACAATATAGACATTCATAGACTAATGAAAATTGGCTCTTATAAACCAAGAATTCCATTGTCTTGACTGTTTTCTTGTAGGTAGTGCTGCTTCATCTATAGCCTATAGCCAATAAAAACAACTTTACACAACATATTATTTACTATATTTTAGAACTCAGAACTATTATTTTTGCTCAGATAGGATTGTATTAAGAGATTATATTTGGATTATACAATTTAAAGAAGTAGCATTTAAGAATTTGCCTATATGTTACGTAGGTTTAAATCAAAGACTGGTTTTACAATGTCTGCAAGTGTCCTTTTGAAAATTTCTTTGCAAAACTGGAACTTGTGTGTGTTTGCGGACATGGTAAATAGTTCTGAGTTGGTATACTCTTTCAATTACACCTCCTGCTGTGGGCTTTATAGCTGTTCTTGCATAAAATCCCTCTGACTTGGGCCAAAAGAAAATGGTGGGAGTGATTTAGAGGAAAGTTTAGAATTTGAATCTTAAATTAATGTAATTACAAGAGTGAAATGATCTAATTTTTTAAACTTCCATTTCTCTGTGTTAAAGGCAGGGTTTGGGTATTGGTGTGCTTGTTTGGGTAACACAGGTGAATAAAAACAAAAGGATAAATAAAATATAGGTCAACTGGCAGTGCAATGTGTAAGTTGGCCTTGTGATTAAACAATGTTTTGTTTTGAACCAGGTCTGAAGCTTCTGGAGGTGCCAAGGAGGGATAATCAAAAGATCTTGAGATCATGGATGTCAGAACTAGCAGGAGAGAGTCATAGAGGTGTAGCAGGAAGGATCTAGGACGTGACTTCAAAAGTTTAAGCATTGTTTTTCTGATTTCATTTTCCCCCTAAAATGGACAGTTAGAGCTCTAATTCACTAAAGGTATCCAAGTAACTACATGTGGTTGAAAAGCATTAAGAAATTAAAAAACAAAAAACAAACAGAAACAATGCTTCTCCATCATTGTTTTTCCTTCCCACTGTTCAAGGATAGCAGATATTAATATGAATAAGTCATATCATAGAGCCTTGATTAGGCATGTTTACAAGAGGGGTGGTTTTCAAAGAAATTTAAAAATGCAGAAAACCACATAAAAGGTTCTAAAACCTAAAGTCAGGCAGTCATTTATGAGATTAATTGGGGAAACCTTTCTGAACCTCCTCCCTCCAAAAATTTCACAGAAGTATGGTGTTGATTGGCCCCTTGGCCTTTTCTTGTCAGTTTGGGAGCTGGCTTTAGGCTGCTGTCCTGGTCTAAGATAAACATGTGGCTTAGGCTTTGGGTCAAATTACCTCTTTCAGTCTTTCTTCCCAACACCCTGTTTCCTCTTACACGACCCACTAACCAGTCCAAGGCTAGTGCTCAATATGCTTCTCATCAGACTGGTGAAAGCCAAATGTACACACTGGTTTTGGAAGTCCTGAGAAATAGAGCAATAATTGCAACTCTCATGATTTCAAGGAGCTCCTGAGATCTCCCTGGAATAGATTTTAAAGTAATTTAAACAGAGCCCAGTACAACTTGTTCAAAATCTAAGTGGAATTTTGGACTAAGCTCAATAAAATAATAATATGTTATTTTAGTTTTCTTGATCCCCTGTCCGTAAACTCCCAGAAAGACTTTGGGTGGCAGATTTGCTTACTTGGGGCAGGATTCAGGCATTCCTCCCTTGTTAGGCCCATTATCGCCATTAAACTTATTCACATGCACCTCTTAATACCATGTCAACTTTATCACAATTTCTAATACTCACCTTGAAGTACTTTAAAAACTAATTTTAAAAATCTGATAAAAACTGGCAGTGAGTTATTCTCAGTTTTAGATGAAAATGTCAGTAGCAAAACTTTTACCAAATTAGTTCATTTACCATGTTCTCATTTCCTATTGTTCAAGGAAAGAATTTCCTCTGAAAACAAAACCAACCCAAATAATAGAGAGGAAAAGTTTAGCATTTGTTTGTCTTGTATTCTGATTGTTGAAGTTATTATTTTATCCTCTAATAAAAATAACTATAAATTTAAAGTAAAATTAGTCATTAGTTATTGCTTGTTACTTCTTGATAGGCTTATATTTTGATTTCAAATACAGAGCAACACATTCTCACTGAGGTTATAAGTAAGCCTGGATCTAGAGTTTTACGCACATAAATATTGTTGAATATATTAATACTCCTGAGTGTATGAAATATTATGTCTGTTTGATTTTCAATTTCAAAATTATTTAGGAAACTACATTATAAATGCTGGATATACCTTAAAAATCAACAGTGACTCATACATTTGTGTTTACATATATTGAATCACAAATAAATCACCAATGAAATTTCAAACTCAATACAATTTTTTTCTATTAAAACTACAAAAAATGGGCCTGGCGCAGTGGCTCATGCCTGTAATCCTAGCACTTTAGGAGGCTGAGGAGGGTGGATTGCCTGAGCTCAGGAGTTTGAGAACAGCCTGGGCAACACAGTGAAACCCCATCTCTACTAAAATACAAAAAAATTAGTCGGGTGTGGCAGCATGCACCTGTCGTCCCAGGTACTCGGGAGTCTGAGGCAGAATTGCTTGAACCCAGGAGGCAGAGGATGCAGTGAGCCAACATCACGCCACTGCACTTTAGCCTGGGAGACAGAGCGAGACTCCATCTCCAAAACAAACAAACAAACAAACAAACAAAACTACAATAAATGGCAATCCTAGTCTTGTTGTTCTTGAAATGCTATATCTATATTCCAAGATAAAATGCAGAATTAAAAAAACTTTATAATGGAAGTTTCTCAAATTGAAAGCGACTTATGTTTTTTCAAAAATATTTTAAATCTCTACTTATATGTTTAATATATTAGATTAATATTTAATATATCTAAGATATATGATTATATCTTATATCTAATATCTTAGATATTAAAAAAGATATAATCACAAAATTTTCTATCACTTTTAAAGTTTCAAGCGTTAAAATCATAGGCTGGTTTTGTAATCTCTGCAAGTGTACTTTTGAAACACTTCTGTAAAAGTAGGACCTGTGAGTGTTTGGGGACACGGGAGTAGTTCTGAGCTGGTATACTATAATTTTAAGTTAAATTAAAATTAAAGACACTGAAACACTTCAGAAATATATATATATATATATTTACATATATATCTATATACATATACACATATATATACACACACATATATCATGGGATATAGTTTTAATATGGAAAAATATTGTGCTAAGAATAAAACTGCTTATTCTCCCCTTCACCATTAATACATAATTAAAATCGAGCAATTGACCTAAACCAGTAGTTCTTAACTTTTTGGTCTCCAAGCCTATTCTGTGGTCTTCCAATTTATTGATGATCCAGAAAAACTTTTGTTGATTAAAATTAAAACTGAGCAATTAAATATATGTATATTATTTATTTATTTTAGAAGGAAAAATTACAAACGAACATAAACACAACATTGTTAAAAAAAGGATTTTATTTTCAAAATAAAAAAATATTTATTGAGAAGAGGAACATTGCTTTACTTGTTTTCAAATAATGTTAATGTCTGGCTTCACAGGAGTATGGGACCCCCGTCATTGCTTTGCACATTTCATTAGCTGTCAGGGCAATGCTGGGGTCCCTGCACCACACTTTGAAATCATTGGCCTAAACTCTCTGTGCCAGCACAAGAAAGCACTTAACATGATGGTGACAGAATTTCTTTTCTGTTCATCAATTTCATTTATGACTTTTCCTTCAGATAAATAAAACATTTCCCTTATTTTATTCCCCTTTTCATTCATTCATCCCTGTGTGTTTTTCAGAAATTGTACTGATTCCTAAAGATAAAAAATGATGATTTATGCCAATTAACTGTTATAATTTAGGTAAAGCATCTGGAAATGTACTGGCTGTTGGTAGCTATTCAATTAATGATTTGGTCTCACTATGGCCATGCATAAAATGGAGTAATAGAGCATAGTAAGAATATTTGATGATTATTTTCATGGAGGAAATCATTCTGTGAGTAAAGCTTAGGTGGAATAGGAAGGAAGACACCAGAGACATTTGGTATACCAGGTTACACATGTGAATCAATTATGGTAGGAATGAAGAGAACTGACAAGGACTGAGATACCCATGGAGGTAAAATAAAGAGAATAGGTGAACATATTGGGTGAAGAAGAAGAAAGGACAAAGGGTGGATTTGAATAGGGGTGGCCTAACCAGAATTATGTTTAATAGTTAAGACATTGAAAACAGAATATTCACTAAGCAGGTATTGCTACTCTTCCTATCTATTTAGGTCAGTTATTTATATTTAAGGTAGGGATTCTCATTAAACTGCCTTATTGAGTCATGTGCTTAAGAGAAGATAAGTGAGAGAAACAGAATAAAGGCAGGAGAAGAAAAATAAGCATGCATGTGTTCTCAATTGAATTCTACCTTAGCCTTGATGCACAGGGAAATCTGGGACACAAATTAGACCGCTGATTTGGTCTCAACTCGAAGCAAGGGGTCAATAGTTTGTACCTCTATGTCATTCCATCACTGTTTGCTTGCTGGTGAGCAGTTATCTAACATCTGGATGAGGAAGCTTGCATTAAACTGAGAGAATCCTTTGCACCATTAGTAATCAACACTCAGTTCAGCTGGGGGGAATGAGGGTAGCAATGAAGGGGGCTGGATGGTGTAACAACAGCATCCGTAAATACCACCCCTTGAATGACTCAGATTCACTCTCTTTTCTAACTAAGTTTACTTCATCCAGGCATCTTACTTGCTCACAATTTTTGGAAACATTTATAAGAAAAGGGTTTACAGCAAGAAATGCAACCAACTGATCCCGGTGGGTCAGCAGTTAGTCTTGTAGCATCATCTCAGTCTACCACAGCTATTAGATTTCCCTTCTGCTAGATAGGCACTACTCTCCAAATGGTTTGGTGAGTGGGGTGACTAAAGGTTTTGAGCCCCTATTTGCCATGACTTCATCAGGCTGTGGTTGCTGTTATTGCCATTTATAATTAAAAACAGAAATGACAGAAAGTAATAAAACGCTAAAAAATAAAAGACAGTAGGATACAGAAGCTGGCCTGAAGGAGCACTCACAGGCCACAGCTAGAACAATTTGAACAATGAAATGATAGAATTGGATTATAATCCAAACATTAAATATCAACAAGTCTATACTGATGTAAATAAATGATAAGGTAAATAAATAAATGGGGAAATGAGACAATTCTTACTTAAAGAAGCATTCCAATTAATGGAAGTAGAAGTAATAAAAATAGAAAAACACTGGAGAAGAGCAGCACAGCAATAATTTCTGCAGGCAAAATGAATTGATGAACAATACAATTAGTGGGTGAAAATGGCAGAAAAATAGGTATTTACATTGCCACAAAGTGTCTTCCTCTATTTATTAATTACCATGGTGGTTTTTTGAAACATATGTTTACCAATTTTTGATATTTCTCCCTCCAGGAGGTGAAGCATAATTATCTTCCCCTTGAAGATGGGCTGGTTCTAGTAATGCTTGTGTAATGAACAGTCTGGAAATGTAGAAAGATAATTTTACAGTGGAGAACTCTAACAGACATCACCTGAAACAAGTAATCAAGTTCAATGTCACCAGTAATAAGTAATAAGACAATTGATATCATGTGCTCCTTAATGTGATTCAATGAGAGGGGCATAACATCTCTGTGGCATTCTTCCCCAAAATCCACAAACCCAGTCAGATGTTCAGATGATCCCAAATGAGAAACGCTCTGCAAAATACCTGACCTACTTTTCAAGTGTTAAGATCATGGAAACGATGAACTGTCACAGAGTGGAGGAGAATAAGGAATTCATGAAAATTAAATGTGATGTGGGGTCTCACATTGAATTTCAAAAAAGAACAAACTAGTAAAAATCTACTAGTGACGAAAAGTAGTGAAATTCAATTAAAGTTTGTAGTTTAGTTGATAGCATTGTACCTATGTTAATTACTTAGTTTTGAGAATGGTATTATGTATGTAAGATGCTAATACTAGAGTAAGTTAATATGAAATATACATAGAAACTTTCTGTACTATTTTTGCAACTCCAGTATAAGTCTAAAATTATGTCAAGATATATAGGTTTTAAAAAAAATGCCATGCAAGCATAAATAGATGCTTCAGTGAATCATCAGAGTGCTAAATATATTCTGTGACGTCTCCTTTATATAGCAGTGATCCTACCCTCTCTTAAATGTCTGGGTCAATTGCCCCTGACAGTCTGCTGGTCTATTGACATGAGGAGCAGCAATCAGACTTTTATTTCCACGGAACACTTACTATGCTTTTTAGTAAAATATCAACATCTCTTAGATAAAGTCCTCTTGACAAACTGCATCTAAATTTTCAGCAAGAACACACAGTTCCCTAAGTGAGTCATAGGGAGTGACGGTGAGTGGAACCATACCAACTTTCAGCTCTTGGTTCCTGAACCTATGTATTCAACTACTGGTAACACTACATATGACGGCCAGTGGTTTACAGTGTATACCACATTGTTTATGATGGTATTCCCACTCTCAGAATGTCTTCTCCAAGCTGACACATTCAAGAGGCGCTTCCAATGTTTTATGAAGCCAGCAGCTTTTGAATGGTGCTCTGTATGTTAAAATAGTTGGTTCTATGTTCATGTTTCTCTTTCCACATTCTTTTCTATAAAGTATGCCCCTAATTCTGGTGTGATCTTATATAGGATTCCATATAACAGGTAAAAAAGGGAAATCCATACCTGGAATGTATTAATATTGAAAGTATCTGATATAATTAATGTACCACAAAATGACTGCTTGATCTCTTAAAGTAATGGTGTCATATCAAGGACTCAGCATTGTTCTTTGTCACTGGATGGCTGCACATTTAGCAGTGGCAGTGGACTGATCAGCCTTGGTAAAACAGTTCCAATGCAGTTGAGCTCATAGACAGTCTACGTTTCAGCCACTGTGGCTGCTTTACTTATGAACCCACTGCATAAGCGCTATGGTGTCCAAATAGAGGGGCTGGCTGACATCAGTTAGCCATGCCATTTTGACTACTTGGTTGTTTGGGGCATCTTCTCTAATGGATGTTCTCTTGCAAGCATTCGACTTTGATTAAAAAATATCCTCACACTTGCTGCCCCCTCCCATAATTAGAATCACAGGTCTTTTCCTCAGACATCCTTGTTTGCAATCTTCCAATATTGTTTCTTCCAGGCCTATTTCGGTTATCAATTTACTGCATCAAATCTCAAAATCTACCTATCTTTATTCTGCTTTGTGATACTCAAGCTGAAGCTTGTAAATACTTCTCCTTTGCCAGCAGGCACAATGTTAGTCTTTATCAGTTGAGAGCACTTCGGGGATGCTCTAGGAGGAAGGAGCTTTTCTTCCTCTGGCTCTGGTGTGCTCTCTTCTTTTTTGATTCTATGCTATGTGATGGCCAGCGACATGTGAAACACGCAGTTATACCTTCCCAGTGACGTTCACTCTGAATTTTCCTAGCACCCTTGAGGACAGCTTTCCAACCTGTTTTATCAGCAGTCCAGAGGGTGGAGTCTTAGAAAGTTTCGACAGCATTCCCGAGAGTGGTTTGCCAGCGAGTTTCAGCAATAACCTGCCATCTTAGTCAGTTTCCTCTAGGGTCGGATTGGCCCTCCAGTGGGCAGTTTCTCCTATGGCATTTCAGAGAATTTCTGCACCATGCAATACTTCCCAGCCACATCCTTTCCAATGAAGTTTAAATCTCGGCCTCTCTCTAGAACACTCTTCCAAGTTGGTTCTTTCCTTCCATGCTCTACCTCAGTCCTAGAGGTAGTGGCTATTCTTTGTATTTTCTATTTCCATATTCTATAGAGTTCAACTGTACTACTTGGTAATTAATCCCTGTTATTAGTGAATATTTTTATTAAAAATTCCCTGTGCAAATTACTAGTACATGTTCTGTATTCTGTCTTCTACCTTTGACTGATATGTGGCCCTTTACTATGTAGCAAATCTGTTTTTCACTACCAATAAGCCTATGCATATCCTTACAATGGGCTACTTTTAAGTTAAGAGAATAATCAAATGTACTGCCTAAAGCTTGACCTATTGAAAGAATTTTTCCCTCACCATTTTCTTTCAGAATCATATTAAAAGTAGGATATGGAATCTATATTTTACTTCAGCCCATGTAACAAGCTGATACTACCCACAGGCTGATCAAGCATGATGTTATTTTCTCCTTCATCAGCTCATCATGAGTGGTACCTATGTGACACTGGCATGGGTTGAGTAAGAGGCATTAGGTGGTAAATAACATGGGGCTCCAGACCAATTGTTTGTAGCTTGCTTTGCCCTTTATATCTTAGTTTTGCCCTTAAGCATTCTTCAAGCAGTAATGCTTCCATTTTATAATTGTTTTTAACTGGGCCTGCCTAAACATATGATTTGGTGGCCATGACAGCTAACTATGGGTAATTATGGCTACATGGGCACTCAAAGTACATGATCAGAGACTTTCTAGTAGGGACCTGTAGCAGCACAGGATCTATTTTCCCCATGTGGAGAGTTCTCTGCTAAAGATATCTCTTCTGCCAGAGTCTTATGGGTCTGTGTTGTGACACTTCTACTGTTGTTTGTCAGAGGCCCCACCCATCTTTTTAAACATGGATAACTCTAATAACATAGAGTCTTCTGGATTGCATATCCCAAAATACAGGGCTACTTATACAGCTGAACCTACAGTAGAGCCATTTCCTGCTTAGAGGCACAGTCAGTCTTTCAGGTTACCTGTTAAATGGGTCAAAGGAGGAACCCCACGTGTAGAATAAGCTGTTCAAACCCTAAAAGGGCTTACCAGTCATTATGTTTTTGTTTTTTTTTCTGGTAGAAAAAGTGGGAATTGCAAGGTATCCTGGAGTGGATGCCCCAGTACACATCAGACTATGTGACTTTCAAATATTTCCCAATGTAAGAGGTCCCTGACTTCTGAAAGTTTTTACCTCTCCCACTGTAGCGCATGTATCTTACCAAGGCATCCAGAATACTTAGCATTTTTTGATCATTAGGTATGAGTATCATAATATCATCAACATAGTAAGCAAATGTAATGTTTCCAGAATGTCTAGACTGTCCAGTTTTTATCAGACTCAACTATGACAGGACTTGAGGCAGTGTATACACTTGTCTGTTCAGGTGAATGACAACTTCTCTATTCTCCTTCCTGATGGCAATTGAAAGTAATACATTGTCCTTATCACGGAACTCTATACTGCATACAATAGGCTGTTTTAACCTACTCTAGAATTGACACCATATCTAGAACCACGGGTCCATTTAGGAGTATTAATTACTTAACTTTCTGACAATCAATTTTTGTCAAGCTAAGCTAATGAATTATGATGAATTAAATAGAGATATGATGAGTATCACAATATTTGCATCCTTACATATTTCAGGGTGGCAGGGAACTCTATCATTCATAGCAGGTATTGCTTATGGATATTATATTATATATGAATTGGCTTTGAGGATTTCTCCTTGCCCTTTGTCACTACAATAGTTATTACTCTACAGGTCAAGGAACAATTCTGTGCCAACTACTAAGCATGCCCATTCCACTTACGTATTTTAGACTGGAGAAGTGACAACTAGTTGGTTCTATATTTAGCTTTCTCTGCTTCAGTGGACTCACTATGAGGTGGACGTGGGCCATTATCCATTTATTAACTTCCTGTAGCTAACTAAGAATCCTAACAGGCTCATTATGAACATAGTATGAATCTCTGCATTAGCATTAATGCAGATCGCATATCCAACATCCCTGGAAGAAATTTGGATATTCACCTTTCCCCAATATGAAGTTACCATATACGTGGCTATAAGTTTGTCTGGGGAAGGACTGGAGAAATCACCAACATAGATACTTGCTATAGTGTTGCAGATTCTTCCTTCAGTCAGTGAATTTTGCTTTGGAGAATTGGCTCAATTCTGGAAACTGGTGAGGGATCAGTATTTCCCATTGGAGAAGCTGACTTCAGCCTTCTGATCATCCATCATGCTCAATTTCTAGCAGGGCCCAGTAGGAGGTCAAGATCTACTTTTCAAAAACTCTCTAGTTATCTGTTGAAGATGGTATGGCCTTGCCCTGAACTTGAGAAGGGCAGAAGTTTTCTTTAAGGAGCCCATTTGAAGTCTGAGCATTGTCTTCAAGCAAGGTAGGGGCTGAGTCTATCTTCTAACAAGGGAGAGTGAGACAGTTTTGCTTGCCTGGAGTGTCCCAAGAAATCTGTAAAATCAGGGCTATCAAGATATTCTCATCTCAAATTTCAGGGTTCCATGTCTTTCCTAACAGGGCCCTGATTTTGGCACAGATTTGGCAGACTGAGCCTCAGCCTTCTTTGAAAGTCTGCCACTCTCATAATGAGCTCATATACCTTGTTTTCAGCTAAGTATTTCCTCTGGCTACACAAGATGAATTCCCCTTTAAAGACTAGCAATAAAGTCCTCAGATTCTTACGTTTTTCTTTAAAATAATGATTAATGGCCAGGCGCGGTGGCTCACACTTGTAATCCCAGCACTTTGGGAGGCCAAGGCAGGCGGATCACCTGAGGTCTGGAGTTCAAGACCAGGCTAACCAACATGGAGAAACCTCATCTCTACTAAAAATACAAAATTAGCCGGGCATGGTGGCCCATGCCTGTAATCCCAGCTACTCGGGAGGCTGAGGCAGGAGAATCACTTGTACCCAGGAGGTTGAGGTTGAGATAAGCCGAGATCAAGCCTTTGCACTCCAGCCTGGGCAACAAGAGTGAAACCCCTTCTCAAAAAATAAATAAATAATAAATAATAAACATAAAATAAAATAATGATTAATAAAATCTAAATTACTGATTAAAAATACAGTTGAGCCTGTTTTCTTTTTTTAATGCATCAGTGGCACTTAGCAATAACATAATTCCACAGTTTTCTTAGTTACTATTTTCTTATACATCTTAAAAGCCAGACATTGCACCAGCTAGTGCCTGTCTTTCCCCCTGTTGCCTTCACCAACTCTCCTTTACTAGTGGTGAAAGTCAGCAACTGAAATCCTATAGCATGCCAGAGGCAATCAATACTCCACCTACCAGTAGAGATGCCATCCTTACTGTATTTTGGTCAGTTTATATTCCACCTCTAGAATATTTGTCATTGAGTTTACTTCCTAGGACCACTTCTGGCATCAGCTATCTTAGGTTTGGTACCCTAAAAACAGAGCCTGAGTTTGGGATTCGTGTGAAAGTGATGAATTACTGAGGCATACTTGCAGGGAAAATAAATTAAGGAAAACAGATCATAGGACTTCTCAGCCTCCATATTGTGTGAGCCAATCCCTCATAATAAATCTCTTTCCATTTATCTACTTATACTTTATTGATTGTGTTTCTCTTGAGAATGGTGACTAATACAGGCAGGGAAATAAAGCTAAGAAAAGAGGAGATCTCACCTAGAGACTATTCAGAATGGTCACATGGATTTCTCAAGCATGATCCCACCTAAGACAAGTGGATTCGCTTTTTTTCCCCCGTGTTTGTCAGTCTAGAGGGAGGGGAGGGTTGGAGAAGGGGGAAGAGAATAGAAAAGGGAGGTAACATTTTAGACATAGGATTTCCAGATTAAATACAGGAGCCTCAGTTAAATTTGAATTTAAGATAAACAATGAATAATTTTATATTATAAATATGTCTCAAATATTGCATGAAGTGTATTTATATTTAAAAGAAGTATATGTTGTTTATCTGAAATTCACATCTAATTGTGTGTCATGCATTTTTATTTGCTACATCTAGTAATCCTGCCCAGGCCAGGTGGCTTCTGTATGGTGAAGGGCAATTTGAGAAGGGACCAGCTGTAAGGCATGAGCTGCTATAACACTCACAGCTGGTGAAAGACCCTGCAGGGAAGGGAATCAAGCAGGGTACCAATGGCTTCCATACAATATCCTATTTAGGTTTTGGTGATGAGGATTATTAAGCTTGTAAAATACAAGCAGTTATTTTAATGTCATGATCCACTGATTGTCTTTTATTAGAAGAATCTTTTTAAAAGATTTTTCTAAAAAACATAAGCTCCAGAGAAATTTTTAAAATTGTACAAAATAATTGGACTAAATAAATACATAAAAGAATAAACTCTCTTGCCTTTCCACTGTTGAGGTACTTTCAAAGTCTTAGAAGAACTGGAACTCTGACTTCAGAGTCTTATACTTTTATATCATAAATGTATGTGAGTGTTTTATGTGGACGATTAGGTTGGAGGGAATATACTTGCTCATAAAATGATTACTGTCTTTAGTACTATAAAAATAATGGATAATTACCCCATTTATGGTTGAGAAACACTTGATAATTATTGTTTATTTTTATGAATAGTGTGCACTATAAAATAGCTGTATGTGAATGTATACAAATATTCACAGTGTGTGTAGTGTTAAATAATAATGAGCTGTATTTGGCTATTCATCATGAATTCATTAAAAAATTATTTGTAATACTAAATTAGAATAAAACATAATGGTAGGATTATAGAGAAAGTGGGTAAGATTTTCTCATATTAAAATTTGAATAATTAGCAGTCCCTTTTTCATAGGTCCTCTTCTTTGTGGACAAAAATCCTAGGCTTGGGATATTACTTCTCACGTCATTAGTATATATGTTTGTTTAAGATTTCTAGAAGTGCTTGACATAAGGACTTGTGTTAAAGTGATTTATTAAAATGTGATTTCATGGAAATCCACTAGGGAATGAAGTAGGACAGGGAAGGAAGTCAAGCAAGAGCCTGACATCAAGCAGTCTCAGGAAACGCTGGCTCAAGCCTGTCAAGGAGCGCTAGAGGCCACTGAGAACACATCTCAAGGTGGTACTGATTAGGGGCAAGGAGGCTTGGGTATTTACTTTCTGCATTTGACATTTATTGGTTAGAGACTGCTCCTGTGGGTGATAGACCTTCCCAGATACTTCCAGATTACTGTGCACACAGGTTAAAAACAAAGAATACGATTGTTGCAGGGCTTTCCCTTAGTTCAGCTAAAGATGGGGTCCTTGTCACATGACCATGAAACATTAGGCTCATAGACTACTTGAAAGGTGAGAAAATGGGATTTATTGGGCAAAAAGGAAAAAAGGGGAAACAGGGACTCTCCACAAAGGCAGAGTCCTGCTAGTGCACTTCCTGCCTTGCAGACTGAATTCCAGGTACCACACCCTGGAACACGAGAGAGAGGCCAGGCTCCTCCCCACTGCAAAGGGCAGGAACTTCCCACAGCTCTACCCCAGTGCACATTCCTCTCAGTGCACAGGCTGTTGGAGGTTCTACCAAAGAAACCTTTGAATCTGGCTGTCACAAGATGCCCTCAAGATGAATTCATATTTTTGTCTGCTTCCTCCTTAAAATTATATGAGCAGAAGCTTATGATATGCCAATCTTCATAAATTTTGTCATTAACAGGAATATCTTTTCTTTGTTAATATTAAAATACCAAAAGCCATTAAGGACCCTGTTGATCCTTTGACTTCCCAGCATCCCACCAGTTCCAAAGTTTTAAAATGGTCAAGAAAGGGAGGAGCATTAAAAGGTAACCATGGAGGCAATGACACTCAGCCTTAGCTCTAAGGTTCCTCTTAACCTGTGTAGTGTTGGTGTTAAATCTGCTTACAAGAAGGAAAGTGGAGATCATTAATTTGGGCTCAAAATACGTGTTTCAGGAAAATATAGTATAAAAAATATGAGTAAGAAATTGAGTCAAACCTATAGTTAAAGGTTAATTAATACCTGACAAGATCACAGAAACTAGCCTAACCAAGTACATAGATTTTTCATATTAGTTATTAATCTTTTGGCTTTTAATGACTAGAAATTTTATTTACAATAGCTTTGATAAGAAATTTACTGCCTCATGGAATCCAGGTCAGGTTAGAACCCCTCCATTTAATAATTTAATATTATGTGTAGCAAGAATGTCAACGGAACTTCAGACCGACTAGAAGTAGGAACTTAAACCGCCTCCGCACACTTGCCTTTCTTGTTGCATTTTTTTCTTCCCTTTTCTCTTTTCTCATTACAAATTGATCTCCAATGAAAGATAGATTAATCTTGTTTCAATGGTGGCTACAATCCTGCCATAATCCTTCCCATTCTTTACTATAATTTGGTGGATATTGCAATAGATGTGAGTAGCTCCCAGGAAGAGAAAAGAGAGGAATGTTAGGCTGAGAAGACAATAGGTACCTCTGCAATCTTCCCTGAATAAGTTAAAAATACTTTCTATAGAAGATTGGGGAAGTTTTAATAGTTAGAATTAAAAAAAGGAAATGAGAGGACAAATATTTTCTCCCTTCTTGAGTAATGTGAAGATGAAAAAAATATCACTGGGAATGGAAGTTCTATACTTTTCCCTAATGTAGTGTTACCCTGATTTTCTTGCAAACCATCTTTAAGGAAAACATATTAATTTCTGAAGAATGAAATTCTTCATTATTCTTCATTCATTAATACAGAAGAATGTCTTAAAATAAAAGAGCAAGTTAAATTAAAAACTGGAACACAAAACACTATGAATCTTATTTAAAAAAATAACTTACAAAGGCAAGAATACTATTGTCTATTAATTTAAAAAATATATATATATGGAAGAATGCTCTTCCCGCTCAGAGTAACACGAAAATACCATGATGTCTCCCTTAAAACTTGATTTCTATAAGAGTAACTTGATAATGGTAAAAGTAAAATTTTCACAAAGTAGTGGGAAAATTCTCTGCCTCCAAAAAAGCAAGAAAAATAATGGAAAGGAGCTCCCAGCTCCCTACTGGTATGGAAGAGTGACTTTTTTTTTTGGGGTCTGTAACAGATGAGAAGAGACATAGAGTTTAATGGTACTCAAAGAAAACTTGTGAACCATTCCCAAAGAAACTGCCAGAGAAAGAGATAAACATTGAGGTTTTGGCATTCCAGCTATTCTGCTAGAGATTAGAGAACAGGCAATTCTGTCATAATTATAGTTATTTTCCTAATAACATTAACCATACCCCTAGTATAAAGGGGGTATATTTGAATGGTCTATGATTCTAATTTTTGTTGTAATCATATCAGTACATTCATAACATCCATTCTATCGTATCTCTCAGTATGATATAATGACAATAAATATGTGGAATCTGAAGGTTGTTGAAGATCTTAAATGCTTAACATTTTCTGCCAAGGAAGAAATAACTTCTATTCCTGAAAGATGGACATCTCTAACATATGGCATTCCATATATTCTGAAGCAGCTCATTATACTGCTAAACAGTATTAATTTCTGGCATATTCTCACATAGAGCTGAAAATTGTCTCCTCAAAATTTTCACTTATTGGTTTGGTCTTATTTCTGCCCTCTAGAGATAAACAAAATCTGAACACTCTTTTATATATTACAGTACTCAAATATTTGCAAACAATTATTATAACCTGTTAAGTATTCTCCTCTCCACACTAAATAGTCTCAAATCCCTTAGCAAATGTAGAACTGGTTTAAAATATCCTCTACATTCTCAGAGCCTCTCTTTTTCTAAGTCATTAAACACCTAAGCTAAACAATAAAACAGACATGGCACACTCAGTGCCAAATAGAGTGGGATTTTTTCTTTCTGATTAATACAACTTAATAGCATGCAAATTATAAAATAAATCATAGTATGCTATTTTCTTTCACTGTCTCAAAATTATTTCTTTTTGGAAGTAGGCATGAATAAATAAATCCATATATTTTTAAAGTCTTGAAATTTTCCATATGTTTTTACATATAAAAAGATCTCTTATGTTTTTAAAAGAAAAATTTTGAAAACCAATTAAGGATTTCTACTTATATATGATTTTAGTCTCAGTCAACTGACTTCAGTCTATTACAATCTTTTTGTACCCTAAATCTACCATTAGTACATTAGTCCTCTCATCTAGCTTTATAATCTATGAATTCACTAAATACATAGTTTTTCAATATCAGATTCCTTAGTAGGTGCTGGTGATAGAATGTGAATGCCTCACCCTCACAGAGATTATATTACAGTGGGGGTGGGTTATGAATGTGGTCTGCATATCTAATTTTAGTTAATCTTCACAAGTCACAGCATTTGTTTCATATGCTATAATACACTTGTGAGTGAGTGACCATACAATTTATTTTTCAAATGGGTGATTTTAAGGGTAAAAAGGCACTATTAATTACATCTACGTAATAAGAATAAATTGTAATATGAATTATAATTATAACTGTAATTGTGTAATATTAATAAAATGGCAATATACCATTTATAGTAAGTGATTATCCTGCATTTAAGAAAAATTCTAGAACTCATTTCCCTTTGATCTATTAACACTAAAGCATTCTGAAAGTTTATTGTTACCCTTTATATCCAAGCAAAATGTAAGTCAATCCACAGAGAAAAATCATCTCTAGACATAGGAAAGACTTTCGTAAAACATGTGTATAATACATTAGCTAAAGAGTGTTAGAAATATGACTAATGTTTGTGGATTGTTCTAGATCATATATATATGCAGTATGTGAGATTTCTCATAGATCAGGCTGTTTATTATTATGATGTCTTTCTCATATTCAACTAAATATGTGGTGCTCTAATCTGTCATATACAGATAAAAATATCTAAGTTGAAATAACTCAAATAATATTATATTACTTGATTAAATATTACAACAATATTAGTGACACTTAAAATTAGTTCCAAGGTTCAGAAATTGTTTCACCAAATAACACAGTTAGTACATTAGAACAATTCACCCTTGAACAACATGGAATTGAACTGCATAGGTTCATTTATATGAGGATTTTTTTCGATAAAATTTCACCATGTGTGCCTGCCTCTGCTGAGTCCCCTTATACCTCCTTTATGTCTTCCGTCTCTGCCACTCCTGAAGCAACAAGACCAAATCCTCCTCTATGTCTGCCTCCTCAGCCTACTCAGTGTGAAGATGAAGAGGATGAAGATATTTATGATGACACACTTCCACTTAATAAGTAGTAAATGTATTTTCTGTTTCTTATGATTTCATTAATAGCATTTTCTTTGTTCTAGCTTTTATAGATTATGGGGATACAGTATATATAACATATACAATACACAAAATACATGTTAATCTGCTATATACATTGTTGGTATACTTCCAATCAACAGGCTATTAGTTAAGTTTGTAGACAGTCAAAAGTTACATGCAGATTTTTGACTGCAAGGAGGTTCAGTGCACCCAATATCTGCATATGGAAGGGTCAAATGTATTTCCATTTTAGCCTCTTGCATCTTGTATCTTTCAGCATAGTTCAATTATGCTGCATGAGCTGATAACATCCAATCTCAGTGATTTAACATTAGTGCTTTATTTCATTCAACATTTCTGTCTACATGCAGACCAGTAAGGATTTCTGTCTTCATGTTTATTTAGGACACAGGGTTCCGTGATTACCTGCACAGGGAAAAGTGACCACTGAAGTGATTTTCCATGGTAGTTAAATGCATGAGACAAGAGTCTCACAGGCTCAGAAGTACTCAATAATGCATGTATTCTTAAAATAATTCTGGGAAATAACTATTTAAAATCAACATAAATACTGATAAAATGAAATAATTTAATTGAAATGCTAGATCTCTTTCAAAGTTTTCATTAGTATTAAGTGTTACAGAGTACTCACAGTCATAAAATAGGATAAATATGCTTCTATTATTGAAATATGTGCTCAGTTCAGGGCTCTTATTAGCCTATCAATTGGTAGTTATTACTGACACTTTAAAATACAGTTAGTGCAATTTTTTTTGCTAAAATTTTCTATATATTATTGACAACTTTTATTTCTAAAAGCAGATAATTAGGTCATTATATGTTTAGCATTTTGATTTTTTGGAAACCTGTGTTGTTGAATGGATTTTGGCAAGGTGTCAGAGTAGACAGTGCAAGGAATCTATCTCTCAATGTAAACAACAAAACACTTGCAGAATCTGTATGATGTAACTGTTTTGAAACTCTGAAGTCTTTTTAAGGCTAAAAACTTCCAGGGGAATGCCTCTATGATAAATTTCAGTGAATTTCAAAAAACTTCAGCTCTCAGCATAGAAGTAGCTTCCAATCTAGCACCTGAAGCCCCATGACAGGCAGCTGTTCATGTATTCCTGGAGGAACCTGCATTCAGCTTGAAAGAGCCAGGATAGGCAAAAAATATCCTGTCCTTCAAGTATTGGGGATTTTTGCTCTGATCTCTGATTACTGTTTCTGATCACAGGGTTATAAGCAAAGAGGCAAGTAATCATTAATGGTGTACATCCCTGCCATGTTTTGTAGCAGAGGCAAAATTTTACCTCTACTGTATTAGGTTTAATCTGTTGGGGCAGGAAATAAAATGACAGATGTGTAGAAAAATATTCAAACGTACTTAGTATAAGTTTTATGTGACAAAGGAGCCCATATAAGGAAATGAAGACCTAAAGATATATATATATATATACCATATATATATCATATTTATATATGGTGTATATATATACACCATATATATCATACTATATATATGGTGTATATATATTATATATATAGTATATATAAGGTGTGTGTGTGTATGTGTGTGTGTGTGTATGTATGTGTGTGTGTATATATATATATACGTGTGCACCTTAATAAGAATGTTATTTCCTTCTAGTATAGGGAGGGCATCTTTCACATGGTAATTTCATCTCCTGACCTTAAAAAACAGCATGAAAGTCAGAGTAATCTTTTTGTGCTTCCTGTTTTTTAAACGCCTTTAACTAAAAATAGTCAACATATGACAGTAGGATATTTTGGAGTGGCATATAAACTCCATTAGTTGTCAGTCCCTCCCACTTTGGCTGAAGTGATTTCCAGGGGATTTGGGGTGTCAGTATTCTTTTTTCTTTCTATTTTTTTTTCTTATTTTCCTGTCTTGGATGCCAGACATTAAAATCTAGGACATTCAAAAACAATTAGGAAAAAATAGAAAAAAAAATAGAAAGTGACTGCACATGCCTAGGGAAAGGTATGGGCTCAGAAAAGACCTGAGACGACTGTAAATTTAAACCTCAGGATGAGCATTGGCATAAGGAAGGCCTAAAAAAAAATTTCAAAAACCTAAAAACAATAAACCAATATAACAAACCATGGGGAAGGGAGACAGCCTGAGCTTCAGAGTTACCACATTATCAGGTTCAAATATTCAATTTTCAACACAAAAATCATAAAATTTAAAGAGAAACAGGAAAGTACAGCCAATTCATAGGGAAAAATTAATCAACAGAAATGGTCCCTAGAACAACCTGTTGGAAGATCTACTAGACAAAGACTTTAAAACAACTATCTTAACATTGCTCAAAGAACTAAAGGATGATGTAGAGGAAGTAAAAGCAAACAAAACCTCACTAAAACCAATGTTTGAACAAAATGGAAATATAAAGAAGATAGAAAATCTAAAAGAAAACTAAGATTCAGGAAGTGAAAGAATGACATCATAAATGAAAAAAATACTAGAGGTATTCAAAGGCAAATTTTAACCAGCAGAAGATAGAATCGGTAAATTTGAAAACTGGATAATGGAAAATATTAAGTTTGAGGCAGAGAAAAAAATACTGCAGAAAGGATCTATGGAATTTGTGAGACATCATCAAATGAACCAACATATGCTTTGTGGGAGTTCCAAAAAGAGAAGAGAAAAAGGTTAAAGAGAATATGTGAAGAAATAATGGATGAATACTTTCCAAATTTGATGAAAGACCTGAACATAGACATCCAAAAAGATTAACAGATTCCAAGTAAGATGAACTCAAAGAGACTCACACAAGACATATTGCAATGAAACTTTTGAAAGACAAAATTTTGAAAGCAGCAAGAGAGAAATGACTTCACATACAAGGTATCCATAATGAGATTATCAGCAACTTTCTCCTCAAAACTTTGGAGTTTGGGGTTAAAAGTGCTAAAAACAAAAACAGAAACAAAAACAAAAACAAAAAACTTGTCAACCAATAATCCCATATCCAGTAAAATTCTCCTCAAAAGTGAGGAGAAGCTGACATTCTCAGATAAACAAAAGCTGAGGGAGTTTGTTACCACTAGTCTTTCCCTGCAAGAAATGTTCAAGGGAGTGCTGCAAGATGACTTAAAACGGCACCAGACAATAACTTGAAGTCATATGAAGAAATAAAGATATTAGTAAACTTAAGCACACTGGCAGTTATAAAAGTTAGTATTATTCTAACAATGGTTGATAAGTTCACTTTTGTTTTCTACATGATTTAAAAGAGACTAATAAAATTTCAAAAAGCAATTATTAGTGTAAAAGCCAGTATTATTATGACTTTTATTGGTAATTCACCATTTTGTCTTCTAAATAATTTTAAAAAACTATAAATTTAAAAATAATTATGTTTATATTTTAGGGGACAGAGTGTATAAAAATGTCTGGGGACATCAAGAACCAAAATGAATGTGAATGAAGCTGCTACAATTATTATTGTATAATAATATACAATAAAAAATTATTATATAGTATTGAAGTTAAGCTGGCATAAAATTAGGATATAACTTTAGGATGTTAAATTAAATGTAATTTCCATATTAACCACATAGAAATAAACTGTAGAATATATACAAAAGGAAATATGAAAGCAATTTAAATGTTTCACTGCAGAAAAATAACAAAACACAAAAGAAGACAGCAGTGCAGGAAATGAAGGACACATAAGCTACAAGCATATAAAAATGTTCTACCAAACACTGAAAGAAGAATCACCAGCAATCCATCTCAAACTTTTTCTAAAAATTGAGATGTGGGAATACTATCTAACTCATACTATGGGGCCAGAATTTTCCTCTGTATTAGTCCATTTTCACACTGCTACGATGATACTATCTGACAACAAGTAATTTATTTAAAAAAGAGGTTTAACTGACTCACAATTCTCTATGGCTGGGAATGTCTCACGAAACATTCAATCATGGTGAAAGGTAAAGGGAAAGCAAGTACCTTCTTCACAAGGTGGCCGCAGACAGAAAGAGAAAAAGGCTGAGGACATTCACCACTTAAAACCATCAGATCTCCTGAGAACTCACTCACTATAATGAGAACAGCAAGGAGGAAATTTCCCCCATTATCCAATCACCAGCCACAAGGTCTCTCCATTGACATGTGGGGATTACAATTAGAGATGAGATTTGGTTGGGAAGACAGAGCCAAACCATACAATTCTTCCCCTGGCCCTATCCAAATCTCATGTCCTTCTCACATTTTTAAACACAATTATGCTTTCTCAACAGTCCTCCAAAGTCTTAACTCATTCCAGTATTAACTCAAAAGTCCAAGTTCACAGTCTCATCTGAAACAAGGCAAGTCCCTTCTGCCCATGAGCCTGTGAAATTAAAAAAAAGTTACTTACTTCCAAGATACAATGGGGCTACAGGCATTGGGTAAATGTTTTCCTTCCAAAAGGCAGAAATTGACCAAAACAAAGGGGACAAAGGCCCCATTTATGTCCAAAACCCCACTGGGCAGTTATTAAATCTTACAGCTTCAAAATCTCCTTTGACTCCATGTCTCACACCCAGGGAACGCTGATGCAAAGGGTAGGCCCCCACAGCCTTGGGCAGCTCTGGCACTGTGGTGGTGCAGGGTACAGCCTCTGCGGCTGCTTTCACAAGATGGCATTTAATGCCTGTGGTTTTTTCATGTACACAGTGCAAGATGTCAGTGGATCTACCATTCTGTGGTCTGGAGGATGGTAGACTTCTTCTCACAGCTCCACTAGGCAGTGTCTCAGTGTGAGGCTCCAACCCCACATTTCCCTTCTGCACTATCCTATCAGAGGTTCTCCATAGGGCTCTGCCCTTGCAGCAGACTTCTGCCTGGATATTCAGGTGTTTCCATACATCCTATGAAACCTAGGTGGAGGTTCCCAAACCTCGACTCTTGTCATCTGTGCATGTGTAGGCTCAACATCATATGGAATTCTTCAAGGCTTGGGCTTGTACCCTCTGAAGCAATGACCCAGGCTGTACCATGGCCTCTTTACCCGTGGCTAGAGTTGCAGCAGTTGGGATGCAAGATGCCATGTCCAGGGGCTGCACACAGCAGGGGAGGCCTGGGACCAGCCCAGTAACCCATCCTTCCCTCCTAGGCCTCTAACCTGTTGTGGGAGGGGTTGCTGTGAAGATCTCTGACATGTCCTGGAGATATTTTCTTCCCATTTTCTTGGCTATTAATGTTTGGCTCCTTGTTACTTATAAAAATTTCTGCAACCAGCTTGAATTTCTCCCCAGAAAATGGTTTTTTCTTTTCTATCACATGGCCAGGCTGCAAGTTTTCAAAAATTTTATGCTCTGCTTCCATTTTAAGCATAAGTTCCAATTTCACCCCATCCCTTTGTGAGAACATATAACTGTATGCTTTCAGGAAAAGCCAGATCACATCTTTAATGTTTTGCTGCTTTGAAATTTCTTCTGCCAGATATCCTAAATACTCTCTCAAGTTCAAAATTTTACAGATCTATAGGGTAGGGACAAAATGCCACCAGTCTTTTTGTTAAAGCATATCAAGAATCTCCATTACTCCACTTCCCGATAAGTTCATCTCCATCTGAGATCACCTCAGGCTGTGTTTCATTATCTGTATCACTGTCAGCATTTTGGTCAAAGTTATTCAACAAGTCTCTAGGAAGTTCTAAACTTTTTCACATCTTCCCGTCTTCTTCTAAGCCCTCCAAACTGTTGCAACTTCTGCCTGTTACCCAGTTCCAAAGTTGTTTCTACATTTTCAGTTTATCTTTGTATAGGTACCCCACTCCTGGTACCAATTTCTATTTTAGTCCATTTTCACAATGCTGTAGAAATATTTCCTGAGATTCCGTAATTTATAAAGGAAAGAAGTTTAATTGACTTACAATTCCACATGGCTGGAAAGGCCTCAGGAAACTTCAATCGTGGCAGAAGGCAAAGGAGAAGCAAATACCTTCTTCACAAGGCAGCAGACAGAGAGAGAGCACAGGGAAAACTGCCACTTTTAAAACCATCAGATCGCATGAGAACTCCCTCACTATAAGGAGAACAGCGTGGAGGAATCTGCCCCCATGACCTAATCACCTCCCAACATGTTCTTCCCTCCACATGTGGAGATTAAAATTTGAGATGAGATTTGGTTGGGGACACAGAGCCAAACCATAGCACCCTGCTACCAAAATCAATGTCACTGTAAGAAAACTATACCAATAGCTCTTTAAAAATATAAACGCAAAATTCCTCAAAAGAGTAATATCAAACTGGAGTTCAGCAGAATATTAAAAGGATTATACACAATGACCAAGGAGGATTTATTCTTGGAATGCAAGAATGGTTCAACTTACTAAAATCTATAAATGTAACAACACATAAACAAAATAAATGAAAGAAAAAAACACATAATTATCTTGATTGATGCAGAAAAAGTCATTTGACAAAATTCAACATCCTTACATGGGGAAAAGTACCCAACAAACTATTTTTAGAAGGAAACTACCTCAAGTAATAAAGCCATATAGAAAAACATGCAGGGAGCATCATACTCAATGAGGAATGTCTAACAACTTTTTCTCTAAGAGGGAACAAGACAAGGCTTCTCTCTTTAATCACTTCAAAGTACTAGAAGTTCTAGTCAGAGACATCAGGCAACAAAAATAACCAAAATGCATTCAAATTGGAAAGGAAAAAGTAAAATTATCTCTGTCCATTAGATGAATGGGAAAAATATTTTCTGATATGGAATTAATATCCAGAATATATAGAGAACTTATAAAACTCTACAACAACAAAAGCAAACAACCCAATTCCAAAACTGGCAAAAAACTTGAATAGGCATTTCTCAAAGCAAGATAATGCAAATGTCCAATAAGTACATGAAAAGATATTCAACATCACTAACTATTAGGAAAATGCAGATCAAAACTACAATGAAATACCAGTTTGTAAGCATCAGGATGGGTACTATCAAACAAACCAGAAAATAAAAACTGCAGATGAAAACATTGAGAAACTGCAATACTTGGGGAAATTCAAAATGGTGCGCTCAGTATGAAAACCAGTATGGTGTTTTCTCAAAAAATTAATAATAAATATAATTACCATAGAATTCAGCAATTTCACTTCTGAGCATATGCCCGAAAGAGTTGAAAGAAAGATCTTGAAGAGATATTTTACACCTAATTATCTATAGCAGCATTATTCACAGCAGCCAAAAGATGGAACCAAACCAAGTGTCTATTGATGAATTAATGGAAAAGCAAAATGTGGTATGCATATACAATGGAACATTATTCAGCCTTAAAAAAGAAGCAAATTCTGACATATGTTACAACAAGGATGAAACTTAAGGTCACCTAAGTGAAATAAGCCTGTTATAAATACTGTATGAGTCCACATATATGAGGTACATCATAGAGACAGAAAGTAGAATTATAGTTTTCAGGGGCTAGGGAGAAGGAAAATTAGGGAGTATAGAGTTTTAGTTTTATAAGATGAAAAGATTTGTAGAGATGAATGGTAGTGATGGTCGCACATTAAGAATTTATTTAACACCACTGAATTGTACATTT
The DNA here is from genome assembly GCF_028885655.2 of Pongo abelii. NCBI lineage: Eukaryota > Metazoa > Chordata > Mammalia > Primates > Hominidae > Pongo > Pongo abelii. Next base: position 142,792,259 of record NC_071990.2, read on the forward strand.
GAAAACAGTTAACATGATGCAGTTTATGATATGTATATTTTACTATAATAAAATCTAGGAAAATAATGTATTTTTAATGGCCAAAAGAAAATTTGCTTCCTTTTTTTAGAATTAAAAGTATTTGACTATATGAGAAGTATACCACTTTATTTTTTCTCGAGAGAAATGCCAATAAAAATGGACCTCACATGGCTCCTGTTGAATGTATCTCTATTTATTTAAGTTTCCACAATCAGTCTGTTTTCTGTGCGTTCATGTCTGTGTTTATGTGAGGACATGTGTTTGTGTCTACAAGCAGAAGGCTTCGAGTTGAGAAAGCAAATGGTAAGAAAAACTGCATAAAAATGAATGTGAAGAAAAAAGGTAATAACTAGTTATGAGTGACCTATGTTGAAGAGAAATTAAAATGAATTTTCTCCCTAGATTTAATAAGTAATCATTTCCCATATAACAGTATTTGAATAAGTGATCAAACATATATTCCATTTTATGTGTCTTTGAAAACATAAGAATTACATTTCTGCTTTGGTCAGCAGCAGAAGACAAAATAATAAATGTAATTAAAGTTATGTAACCTATATATACAAAAGATAATTTGGTATAATAACTGAGGCTTTAAATTTATTTTCAAAACATAATACTGGATTTTAAATAAGACTAATTTCAATGTCTCCGCACAGCCTCAAGAAAATTGTTTTCAAATAAGTAAAAATATTATATGCGGCTGTGTTTCATTAGCACTTTTTTGCCACAAGGCATAATATTGAGCTAATATAAACATGAGCAACACATTTCCTTAAAGATAGGACACTTGCAGAGAAAAAAGCCTGCATTATAGATATATAATAGTTTGCTTCAAAACAGAATTCAATGTCATTAATTTCTGTTTTCGTCATATATAAACAAATTTGTATAGTAAGGAGTGTAATTGTAATGCATAGGAGTATACAAGACATAGAAGAGGATTTGCTATATACACACATTTTGCTATTCTTTACACTATTATAAAATGGTCTGTATATGACTTGCTAACTTAGACAAAACAGAATCTCTACTGATGGATGTCATTTCCCCCAGATTGTAGCTGATACCATATATTTATGTTTGACCAGTATTCTGGAGTATACAATTAGTGCCTACTTGTTTAGCAATCCATTACTTAATTGCCTGTAGTTTCATTTAACCGAGCTTTTTATTTCTGAATTATTGGCAGCACTCAGTACAATAAGAATCCTTTCTTTTAACCCATCTCTGTGCTGTTACAAACCTTTCATTCACTATTATACTTCCTTAAACAAGTTTAAGATCACCCTAGATCCCGCCATACTTGTTCATTTATTCTTCATTCCAAATCAATCTTTTAATATCTCTTCCTGAATCTCAATTTATAGTTGGCTTAGTTCACACTGAAATATTTTACCTAAAATGCTAGTGGAATTTCAAATATCTAAATATTAGAAAATTAATATCAACAAATACATGTTTGTTTCAACAGTGACATAAGAACATGTTTAAACTGTACAATAATGAAAAAGCAAATTTTCAAAATATAAGAGGTGCAACATAAGTGGTGGTTTTAGGAAATGTTATATTTTTCTGTGCTGATTTAAATTGAAACATTTAAAATCAAAGATATAAGCTCTGACATTGAGAAACCAAAAAAAATCCAACTATACCTAACATAAACAAATAGAGGATATAGTAAGATAACAATAGAAAACAATAAAATAGAAGACAGATTAATAATATAAATTTTTTTTAATTAAAGGCTGGTTCATTTAAGAAAAATCCAATATAACTAACCAATCAGATAAACAAGACAGAAAACACAAATTTACCAAAATTAATAATAAATGATGAGCATCGCTACAGATCTTCACACCATAAAAGGACAAGCAAATGGCAATTTGAAACAATTTTATGCAAGTAAATTCTAGTACTTGGATAAAATGAACAAATTCCATGAAAAACACAATTTATTAAACTAAACACAAGAAGAAATGAAACACCTCAAAAGACAGAATCAAGAGATTATAATACCCACTCTTAGAGAAAATTTAAAAAGAAAGAAACAAATAAAAACAAAAAAGACTGTATTAGTCCATTTTCATACTGCTATGAAGAAATACCCAAGACTGGATAATTTATAAAGAAAAAGAGATTTAATGGAGTCACACTTCTACATGGCTGGGGAGGCCTCACAATCATGGCAGAAAGTGAAGGAGGAGCAGAGGCACATCTTACATGGTGGCAGGCAAGAGAGGGTGTGCAGGGGAACTGCCCTTTATAAAACCATCAGATCTTGCGGGAATTATTTACTCTCACAAGAACAGCAGGGGAAAACCCACCCCCCTGATTCAATAATCTCCCACTGGGTCTCACCCAAGACACGTGGGAATTATGGGAGCTACAATTAAAGATGAGATTTGTGTGTGTGTTGGCGGGGAACAGAAAAACCATATTAAAGACATTTTATAACTTGTTTTGGGAGTTTGCACAAACTTGTTGTATTAGTTTGTTAGGGCTGCCATAACAAAATGTCACAGACTACGTGGCTTAAACAACATAAATTTATTTTTTTACAATTCTGGAAACAGAAGAACAAGATTAAGGTACCATCAGGGTTGGTTTCTTCTGAGCACTCTTTCCTTGGCTTGTAGAATGGTGGTTTTCTCCCTTTCACTTTAGATGGTCTTTGGTCTTTCCTCTGTGTGTGTCTGTGTTAATTTCCTCTTCTTATAAGGACATTAGGCATACTTGATTGGGGCCAACCCAATGACCATATTTTAAATTAATTACTGATTTAGAGACTCTATCTTTAAATACAGCCACAATCTTAGATACTAGGGGTGTGGAATTCAACCTATGAAATTTAGGGAGACACAATTCAACCCATAATACCTGTGTAACTACACCTCACAAAGATTTAACAGACAACCATATTTACATGGCAATTTTCATCAGTAATTGAGATGTCGAACTCCTGAACAGAATATTATGGAATCAAATTCTGCCATATTAAGTTACCACGTAGTGTCCAATATGGATTTATTCCAGTAGAGTATCTTTGTTTAGCTTTAAAAATTTTAATATAACTCATTATTACAATAAAAAGGAATTAAGCATGTATTCATATGAATAGATATGAAAAAATATTTGATAAATCTCAACATTCATTTAAGATAAAACCTAATTGTAAAACAGAAATAGAAAGGAATTTATTTTATAAAGACTACCAGAAACCACAGCAAAAAACATATATAATGGGGAATTATTGAAAGTTTCTTCCTGTCTGGAATGATGAACAATGCCCATGGTCACCACTTCTACTTCATATTTTATGACATTTCTATATTAGTGCAATGACAGATTAAAAATAAAACCATACAAATTAATAAAAATGTTGTAAAAAAGAAGTAAAATTTCCATTATTCATTGACAACAAAATTATAACTGAAACAATCTAAAATAAAATACAGAAAAAATATTGAAAAAAGTAAGTGAATCTATCAGTCAATGAATAAAGATTACTATACAATGATCAATTCCATTTCTATATATCTGCAATGAACATATAAGGATTTAAAAACTAATACCACTGGAAATGGAATCTGAACTCTTGAAATAGAAATAAACTGAAAAATATAGTATGCATAAAGTTTATTTTAAAAAAACCAAAATATTAATGACATGACAAATTAAATAAGAGATATGCCATGTTCATGTACTGAAAAAATTGATAATGAGAAATTGTCGATCTACAGGTTGATTGTAATCTCAAACTTAATTAAATATAAATAAATCAAGACAAAAGCTAGCAATCTCTGAAGTCTGAATATGTTTTAGCACAAGTAAATCTAATTATATATCAATGTGTTACAAACATACCCAGGGAAAAACGTATGTGAAGTGAAAAATAGTACTACAGTTTGTACTATATTCTGTCTTATATTTTTATATGGAAAAACAGCGTTGTAATAAAATATAAAGATATATACAGTGGTTTTAATTTTTAGTAGTAATATTTTTACTTTTAAATTTTGTAGTCATGTAATAGCACAAAGTTTTTGATTCTTGTATTTTGGGGTTCTTTTGTGTGTACACATTTAGAACAATTATATCTTTGTGGATTGATCTTGTTATTAGTATGTATGTTCCTCTCTGCTCCTGGTAATGTTCTTTGCTCTAAAGTATATTTTATCTGATGTTAGTGTACTCAGTCACTTGTGTTTTTTTGATAAATGTTTGCATGAGGTTTATTTTTCTATCTCTATTTTCAAACTACCTATTGTGTTGAAATTGAAGTGAGTTGCTTATGTAGTTGAGGTGTGGGATTTATTTTTAGTATTATTTTATCTACTTTGCCTTTCCCTATGCTACACTTTGTATTGTATTACAACAAATAATTGAACCATTTACTTTTAAGGTAATTTTTGATAATTACTGTTAGGGTTTACAGTAGGGTTCAATTATCTCATTCGTCTGTTTCTCTTTTCTTGCATCTCATGAGTCACTTGACCGTCTTTCACGGTTTCATCTTGACTTATTTTTATGTTTAAATGCATTACCTTGTACAGTTTTAAGAGGGATTGTTCTGATTATCACAATATGCATATGTTGCTGACTTATTAGAATCCACTGGTATTAATATTTTCATACTTCAAATGAAATCTGGACACATTATTTCCCTTTGCCCTCTCCACTTTAAAATATTATGATCTTGAATATCAGTTGGTGCTATACATTTCGTTTTAATCCTACATTTAATTAAAAAAACTCATGACAAGTCTATTTATTGTATTTACCAATATTCATTCTTTTCTGGGTTTTTTTTTTCTCTTTCTTCCTGATGCTCCATGCTTCTTTCTTGTATTATTTCCTTTCTGGTTAAAAACCATAATTTAATATTTTGTGGTAGTATGTCTGCTAGTGATATATGTTTCCTTAGAGTGAAAATGTCATTTCCCTTCATTCCTGAAGGATAATTTCAATGCATGCAGAATTTGCTGTTAATAGTTCATTTTTTCAGCACTTGAATAATGTGCCATTCCCATTTGGCCACCTGATTGTTGTTGAGAAATTGGTTGCTACTCAAATTGATGTGCCTCTGTAAGTAATGCATCATCTCTCTCTGAATGCTTTCAAATTTTGGTCCTTGTTTTTAGTTATCAGAAGATTAACTATAATCTGCCTTGGCATGGAGTTTTTTTAGTTTATTCTCTTTGGGGTTTGTTCATTTTCTTGAACCTATAGATTTATGCCTTTTTACTAAATTGGGGAATATTTCTGCCATTGTTTCATTGAGTACTTTTTTACTTCAGTCTCTTTCTTTGCTATTTTGGGATTCCAGTTATAGGAATGTTGGAATTTTTGGTTGCTGCCTAACAAATCTCTGAGACTGAGGCTGTGTTTATTTTTCTTGCAATCTGTTTTTCTCTCTGTGCTCAGATTGAGTAAACTCTATTGATCCAGTCTCCTGCAAACTAATTATATTCTCAGTTACTTCTACTCTACTGTTGAATGCATCCAGTAAGCTTTTAAAAGTTTTTTTGTGTTTGTTGTATTTTTAGGTTCTATGATTTGCATTTGGTTCCTTTTTACCACTTCTATTTTTCACTGAATATAATATTTAATATTTTATTGAATTTAGTATGATTTGTTTTTGAATACTTTTTATGACAGTTACTTTAAAATTCTTGTCAGATATATACTTAGCAAAATATGTACAAGTTGTATATGCTGAAAATTACAAAATAGATGACTGAAATTAAATAAGACAAGCAAATAAAGAGATATACCGTTTGCATGAATTGGAAGAGTCAGCTTAATAAATATTTTAATTCTTCTCAAATTAATCTATAAGCTTAACAAAATTCCTATCAAAATCTCACTATGTTACTTTTGTAGACATAAAAACAACCTGTTTTAAATTTTGTATAGAAAGAAATAAACCTCAGAATAGCTAAAACAATCTTGATAAATAGAATAAAGTAAAAGAATGACTCCATCCAACTTTAGTACTTATTTTATACCTATCATTATAATTATAGTTCCATATTGATAGATAGACATATAGATCAATAGAGCAGAATAGATAACTCGAAAATAGACCCATATAAATATGTCTGATTGTTTTTTTACAAAGGAGCAAAACAATTATATGGGTATGGATATCCTTTTCAATAAATGATGCTAAAATAATTGCACAGCCATAGGCAAAATAAAATAAAACAAACCTCAATTTAAGTCTCACATTTCATTCAAAAATCAACTCAAGATAGATTAGGGAATTAAACTGTCAAACAGAAAACTACAAAAATCTTACAAAAAATAGGAGAAAACCTTCTACAACAAGGACTAGGCAGAGGTTTTAGACTTGACACCAAAAACACGATCCACTACAAGAAAAATTAATTAAGTGGACACCTTCAAAATTAAAAACTATTAGGATTAATAAGTTCTGGAGAGTATTGCACAGCATGATGACATAGTTGATAATAATGTTTTGTATGCTTGAAAATTGCTAAGAGAGTAGGTCTTAAATGTTCTCATCACATAAAGCATACGTGATGTGATAGATTTTTTTTTTTTTTTTTTTTTTTGAGACGGAGTCTCACTCTGTCGCCCAGGCTGGAGTGCAGTGGCGCAATCTCAGCTCACTGCAAGCTCCGCCTCCCGGGTTCAGGCCATTCTCCTGCCTCAGCCTCCCAAGTAGCTGAGACTACAGGCACCTGCCACCACGCCCAGCTAATTTTTGTATTTTTAGTAGAGACAGGGTTTCATCGTGTTAGCCAGGATGGTCTCGATCTCCTGACCTTGTGATCTGTCTGCCTTGGCCTCCCAAAGTGCTGGGATTGGAGGCGTGAGCCACTGCGCCCAGCCTAGATATGTTAGTTAGCTTGATTTAATCACTTCACAATGTTAACATATATCAAAACATCAGGCTATATACCATAAATACATGTAATTTTTATTTGTCAATTACGCCTTCATATACCTGGGTGTATAACCAAACTAACAAATGAAAAAATTAAAAAGAAGAAAACCTATTGCTCTGTGAAAGAATCTGTGAAGAAGGAAAAAAGACAAACTACAAACTGGGAGAAAATGGTTGCAAATCACATATCTGACAAAGAAATAGTATCTACAGTATAAGAACTATTAAAATTCTTCATTAAAAATTCAACTTAAAATGGGAAAATAAACAGACATTTCATCAAAGAAAATCCACAAATTGTGACTAAGCACATGAAAATATACTTAATTCATTAAGTATTAAAATCAAAACGAGATGAATTTATATATTTAACAGAATGGATAAAATAAAAAATAATGACTGCACCAAATGCTAGTGAGATTGCAGAGAAACCAGATCATTCATAAATTCCTGGTGGAAATATAAAATGATATAGCCATTCTGGAAAACAGTTTGGCAGTTTCTTATAAAACTAAATATGGAATTACCATAGGATGACACTCAAGCGTTCATCCCAGAGAACTGAAAACTTAAGTTTACATTACAAATCTCTATATGAGTATTTATTGCATTTTTATTAATAGTCAACTAATAGCCCAAACCTGGAAGTACCACGGATATCCTTCAATATGCTAATTAAACATGCCGTGGTACATGCATACCATGGAATATGACTCAGCAATAAAAAGAAGGAATTATTGATACATACAACAATTTGAATGTATTTTTAGGGAATATGCTGTGTGGGGAAAAAAAGCAATCCCAAAGATTACATACTATATGATTCTATTTAAATAATTTTTTTTAAAGATAAAATTTTAGACACAGAAAGCCACTTAGTGGTTGCCAGGGTTTAGGGAGAGGGAGGAACAGGGGATGTAACTATGCTGACAGGAGGGCAGTCTGAGAATCCATGTGGTGATACAACTGTTCCTTACATTTAATGTGATGGTGGATACACAAATGTACATATGTGACCAAAATGTATGGAACTAACACACAAAGGGAACTTTAAGTAAAACCAGAGAATGTGAATAAAATGAGTAGATTGTAGCAATGTCATTCTTCTGAATGTAATACTCTATTCCAGTTTTTCAAATTGCTACCAATGAGGGAATCTGAGTATATGTGATCTTTCTGTGTTGTTTCTTACAAGTGTATGTGAGTCTAAAATAATTTTAAAATAAAGAATAACTTTAAAAATCAATGAATTCGTATTTACACCCACCCCATGATCATTATCAATCTCAAAATCTGTTAGTAGATCAACTCAATAATCTGAGTATTGACATTTTTAAAAAAAGAAGCAAGTAAAATGGCTTTCCTGAGTAATATTTTTTCAATGTAAGCAAGAAAACTCAGTAAATGATCTTTTTTCATTATAGAAGAATTTTAGCTTAGCTATTCTAATAGATAAATGAGCCATTAGTACTGAGTATTAAAATAGTGACATGAAAAGTTGAAGGTGTATTTAATAATGATCATATTGATAATACCTGGACTTATTGATTAATCTTGGCATCAATAATAGTGGAGAAATACACATTATGTGTTCTACAATGTGTTGTAATAAAAATGTTACAGAAAAATCTATGAAGCATTTTTGCCTAAAAATTTAAACCTGAATTTAATTGAATATTTATATACATGTCAATATACAGGAAATATATAGAATAAATAAAAATTAAGTCACAATGGAGTATTTGGCCGAATCCAGGATTTGGTACATTTTACAGAACAAATGTCCTAGTTTCTCTGTGAATATCAATGGCGAAAATATGCTAAAGAGATGAATGGGATTGTTACAGAAAAAAAAACAACAACAGAGCCCAAACAACCATTTTTTTGCATCCTAACTGAAACAAATCAATTATAAATATACTGTTTTGAGACTACTGTTAAAACTTGAATATATTCTAAGTATTTAATTTTTTAAAAAATTTATACATTTTATTTTTGAGGCAAGGTCTTGCTCTGTCACCTGGGCTGAACACAGTGATGTGACCATAGCTCACTGCAGCCTCAAACTCAGGCTCAAGCAAGCTCTCCCAAGTAGCTAGGGCTGCAAGTGTGCACTACCACACTTGGCTAATTAAATTTTTTTTTGTAGCAATGAAGTCTCGCTATTTTGCCCAGGCTGAACTTGACCTCCTGGACTCAAGCTTTTCTCCCACCTTGGCCTCCCAAAGTGTTGGGATTACTTGCCTGAGCCACTAAGCCTGTTCGGTATTAAATAATATTAAGAGTTTACTGTTAATGTATTAAACAATACCTATCATGATATTTATCTAAAATAAAATATAGCACATATGAATTCTGAAATATTTATTCAAATAATTTAGAGTAATTTATCCTAAATACATACAAATGTAAGGGTCCCAGATGAAATAAGACTGGTAAACTGTTAATTCTTGTTGAAGGATGATGAGCACATAAAATTTATTAGCATTTTTCTATCTTAGTGTATGCTAACATTGTACTTAATAAAAAGTAAAAGAACCTTTAAAATCATTATTTCCTAATTATCAAACACATATTAGACCCTTTTACCTGACTTGGGGTATTTATTTAATTCGTACAGAACTTGTATCACTAAACTATATATAGTTCAAGGGAGCAGTGGATAGAAACCCTTTTCATTCCTTACATTTCTTAATCTTACATGTATAAGCCCAACACAATACACACACACAGGCACGCACACACACACACACACACACACACACACACACACACACACACACACATTCAACCGTATACTCTGATGCCATTGGTGTATGCGAATGGAGACTTCTAATGTCTAAAATTATATCTTATGCTCATAATAGCTGAGTGTCAATAAATAAAACTTTTGACTAAATAAACCACATAAACTGAAAAAATGCTCAGATTGTTCTAACTCAAAGAATTTCCAGAAAGTAAATTTTACCATGTAAACAAATTCAATTCAAAAAAGAACAATGCCAGCAACAAAAAGCGCCCCCTCACCCTCCGCCACCACCATTTGTGTATACATCCAGTCATCATCCCTCTTAAAATCTAAACGCTTTCTGGAATTTTATCATCATAATCTTGGTTTGCATTTTTTGAATTTTATATAAATTGAATTATACAGTGTACAGTCCTGTCTCTGGCCGTTCTGCAAGAGTCTAATCCTATTTATGTGTGTAGCAATAATTTGTTTATTATCATTCCCTTATAGTATTCTATTCTGAAAATACATCGCATTTTTAATCGTTACAGTGTTGTCAGAAATATTGGTTGTTTCGAAATTTTTCCTATAACAAATAGTTTTCAACTGAGCATTACAATGCTCAATATTCTATGGTCAATCTTGCGTATGTTTTTTGGTGCACATATCGGTTGAGCATATACCTGAATGTCATATTTCTGTGTTTAGCAGTTTGAATGCATTTCTCTTATTTCAATTTGCCTATTATATATTGGTTCTTTCTGCCCTTTAATGTTTCTGAACATCTTTAAAGGGTTCTCTTCCTCACAGCATAGTATTGGATTTTTTTGTTAGACAAACTGTGTGTGTGTGTGTTTTTTTTTTTTTTTTTTTTTTTTTTGCTTCTAACAGGTGATTTCCAGAGTCCAAATTGTATCAGAGAGAGAAACACTTACCATATGATTTGGTCTCTTTATCTTTGTCATGCACACGTCTGATGCTAATCTTTATAAATGGATATATCCTTTTTTTTCGGTCTAAGTATTACTTTAGAGTTTAACAGAATTCCTAGAACACATTTTGGTTTTCCCAATTCTGGGATATTTTTCCTTTTGTGTCCTTGCCATCCTAATACATAGGTTGGAGTCATATTTTATTTCAGAGTATATACATTAATTATACATTTTAACATTTTTTCCTGCTCCAGTGCTTTTCTTTTCCATTATGGGAGATTCCAATTATCTCTATAACTGGAGATAGAGATCGGTCTTTTATTGCCAATTTTCTTTGGCCATCATCTTTTACAATATCCTTTTAAAAATATCTTCATTTTATTTTTTCTGCTTTCCGTCTCTTATTTATTTCATAATAATATCTGTGGCATTTATTTACTCTCTTGTGTTTTCTAGTTTAACATTCAATGTCAAAATCAATCCTTTTGTCATTTCTGACTTCCCTGAGTACTATCAGCTCTAAAGCTTCCCCCTTTTTAAAACAAACTATCTAACTTCTAAGTTTTTTGAATTGTAGTAGATGTGATTTTATTCATACTTTGATTACACTTCTAAACTACATTATCTTGTTTTTAATTATTATCTTAAAATTTTTTGTGCTTTCTGGGCTTTATTCTTCGTATCCAGCACAGTATTCTTTTTTATCTTATGACACATCTCTTCCTCTGACCAACGAGTCCATATTTTAGATGGAACTTCTACTCTGAACAATTTCTTCTCAGTGCTAATTTTTATTCTAAAAAGGTGCCTCATTTGACTAACATGAAAGTCCTTTGGTTACAGAACATTCTAACATTTTCAACCTTTCCGTAGTCTTCTTGTTTTTTTCCATAAATGGGAGCTTAATAAACCCTGACCTGGATTTGGCTGTGTTGCCAGATTATTCTGTTGAAATTAGCTCCGTGACCTCTCAGTTTGGTAGCAGCTAATGTTTCAGAGTTCTCTTACTGTCAGAACTGTAAATCACTTGGATTTTCTTTTAGGTCCTCCCAAATAGTTATTACCATACAGGTTTCTTTCTTTTGATGGATACTTTTCACTCAATTTTTTGTAAGTGTTCATGGCTATCTCATTTTTACCCAAATTCCTCAATATCTGCTTATGGAAATAGAGACTTAAACACTATGCCCCCACTGCCACTGCCTAGCCAACTCACTTTTTACTTTCAGCACTGAGAAATGAATGGCATAGTCTCCAATGATGGACGTAAGAATATAAATATGTAAGAATTTTACACAAAGGGTTGAATTTGCTGATGTAAGAAATTACACGTGATATTCGGAATCACCTATTTAAATTTCTCTAGAAAATGAATTATATGTAAGGAATACATTTAACATAAAGTTCAAAATATTTTGCAGCTAGATCAGAGGGATCTGAATGATGGTATAATAAATTTTTTCTTATTACCATTTATGTAGTTTTTTCAACATATTTCTTTAGTTATTGTTGTAAAGCTTCCTGCTGTGTTTTTGCACCGGATTGTGACAGATGTTTAATGAAAGTTGAGAGTGTTTTTATTCAACACCATAAGCTTTTCAGAAGAAAGACAGTATGCAAATTTAAATCATAAGTAACTGAAGTGAGAATCAGGATGCTTTCTCAAAAGAATACATAAGTAGTATGTTAAAAACAGATAAAAATGTAATGGGCTTAGATTTAAAAGATTATGAAATTGAGGAGTGCATAATTTCAAGCTGCTTTATTATTTCAGGAAAAAAAGTTTAATTTCATTTCACTAGAGTGCCTACCTAGACACAGGAGAAAGTAACTGTAAGGCACAGGTGAATGACTGTGCCAAGAATTACTATATAATTGGAAAATGTATGATTAGGGAGAGAAATAGATGCAGTTTAAACTGGTTATCATCCAAAATCATCGATGTTATGGGAGGATTGGTTAAGTGAATTATAAATTACATCCTTTTAATGGAACATTGTTTTTACAATGGTATTTTTAAAAAGTTTTAATACAATTGGAACATGTTCATGTTACATAATGTTTATGTGTGTGTATGTTTATATGTTTTGCTAAGGGAATGCTTACTTTCACATTTTGTTTCTTTCCAAGAGGACAATTTTTTATTGGTGAGCACTCCTGACCACCATTTTCCATTTTAATCATTCTTTTCGCAAGTTACATGTAAAAATTAAATATTATTGATTTATTTGAAATGAAATGATTGCTTATATTCTGCTCAGTTTTGCAGTTTTTCTTTGGGACCAATCTATTTGCCCAAAGCAGGAGTTATTTCTTAGATCAGACCTTCAATATTACTGGGGCACATCCTTCAGGTGGGGAAGCACTGCTCCAAAGTTGCCAATGAACAGGTGAGTAATTTTGTCTAATTTTAGGGTTTAGTTAGCAAATAAATTTGGCTCTCATACCAAATAGTCCAGTTTTTGGTTGGTAACATTATTATACTTTGTTTTATTTCTCTTTTTTTTTCACCCAGAAATTGTGCCGTGAAGGTTGGTACTATGTAATGGGTCATCACAAAATAATTTCACTGGTTCATCCAATAATTCACAAAATTTCAAAGACAAGAATTTGGAAACACACACACACACACAATTTAGAATTGAGATGATTCACATTGCAGCAAGTTGTAATTTCAGTTTATAAATCACTCATATTTCTACTACCCAGAAAAATATGAGTTATTGATCAATTATTTGAATAGTAATCCATCAAGACATGGGAGCAAAATGCATAGATGCCAATTTGTAGATCTAGAGAAAAGTTTAAAATGTTTAACTTCCAATGAATAATTAAGGTAATTATGCATAATTTAGGTACTTTACTCACTGGAACACAAGTTTTTATGTCCTAACTTCAGACAGAAAACTCCTAAAAATCCTACCAGATTAAATGCTGTTATAATAATAAAGGCATTAGAATTATTTTATCCAGTGACCAGCAGCAAATACCAATCCTATTATTTAATAACTATGAATGCATGAATGTGATCCAAATATGTGTCAACCACTTGACTTTAATAAAGTAAATTGGAATAAGGAATTTTCAATTACTCATTGAAGTGTATGAACTACTTAGAAATGTTTCCTTCAGCTTAACTATAGACCACTAAAAATATCACATAAAACTAATCTAACTTTGTTTTTGTTTTGTAGAAAGTGAATTATGATATCAGGCTTTTAAGAGAGATTTAAAAATAAACGGATAAAATATACAAACATTCTTATCAACTATGTATAAAATCATATATGTAAAGGTTCAAAGGAAATACGCCAACATATTAGTAGTGAACGACTGTAGGTAGTGGAATAATAGATTATGTTTGTTTTTGTATTTATATTTTTTATATATTTTGAAAACATTCCACATTGGGATAAGCAATATAATTGATTAATAAAAATAAATTAGCACTGCATAAACCAAACCCAACCAAACGTGGGTTTTTGGCTAGGTTTTGCAATTTTCAGTTTGTTGCTTTGACATTGGATAGCTATAAAATTAGGGAAAGCCATTCATTGAAATTTACCTTTTTTATGGAAAGACAAGGATTTTCATACAATTGCAGAAAATACATAGCGAAAACTAATTTTAATACCAGGACAATACACTTGTCATCCAGATGTACTTGCTTATTTCCTGCCAGAATGTTTGTCTATATCTTGCTCTGTGATCCATGAGAAAAAATGGCAATATGCTGATTATGATACAACAACAACATAATCAGCATATCTATAGATGGATAATTTGTTCACTTTGTTGCCAATAATATTTACACAACTGTAAGTTTTGCTATCATTTCTTTTTCTCTCACACATGAAAATAAGTGATCTCTTCTATATGTAGAATCTCCTTTGCTAGTAATTTAAGAGTAGATAACTATGTAAAGAATTATCAACAGTTTACATTAGTATCCTCCTTGATGTATTAAGAAGACATTTTTGAGATTTTTCAGTCTATAATTTCTAATAGATGTTGTATTAAAAATTGGGTGCATATTCACAATAGCAAAGACATGGAATCAACCCAAATGCACATTAATGATAGAGTGGATAAAGAAAATATGGTACATACACACCATGAAATACTATGCAGCCATAAAAAGGAACAAGATCAAATCCTTTGAAGGGACATGGATGAAAGCCATTATCCTCAACAAACTGACACAGGAACCGAAAACCAAACACTGCATGTTCTCACTTAGAAGTGGAAGCTGAACGATGCGAACACATGGACACATGGAAAAGGAAACAACACACACTGGATCCTGTCCAGCCCTGTGGGGCCATGGGGGCAGAGGGAGGAAGAGCATCAGGAAGAACAGCTATGCTGGGCTTAAAACCTAAGTGATGGGGTTGATCTGTGCAACAAACCACTATGGCAAGTATTTACCTGTGTAACAAACCTGCACATCCTGCACATGTACCCCAGAACTTAAAACAAAAGTTGAAGAAAATCAACTCAGATAAATTCAAAATAAAATGATTGGAAAACATATACAGGAGCTATCATGGGAGACAGATATTTCATAAAAGTATAAAGATCAATTTAAAAGGAAGTTTATGCTATTATAAATTTATACACTGTTTATAACTTGGCATCAGTTATATTAAAAAAGCTGACCAAAAGTACCGATAGACAAATCCATGATAATGTTTGAAAATTTTATTACACCTCATTCTATAAGTGATAGACAAGTTGTCAAAAAAATTATTAGCTATATATAAGATTTGAACAAGAAAATTAACCAGTTTGATCTAGTGACATATTGAACACTGCAATCAATAACCAGAAAATGCATATAGTAAATTTTTAAAAATGCACTGCTGTGTCATCAATATATCTGCAAAGTAACAAAAGTTTGAAATTAATGTAGTAAATGTTTTCTGATAACTATGAATTAAATTATCGTTCTATTACTGAAAGACAAAAATAAGTAAATGTTTGAATATTTACATGAAACAAAGTAACTCATTGGTCCAAGAAGATATTACAATGGAAATTAATAAATAATTTGAAGTTATTATTAATAACAATATGATCTATCAAAGGCTGTAAAATTCTACTACAAAATACTTAAAAGAATATTATAGTTTAAATGCATATATTAAAAATACTAAAAATTGAAAATCAATTACCTGTACTGTCGCCATGAAAGCTAAAGAAAAAGGAACAATGTAAGCTCCAAGAAACTAGGAAGTAAGAAATAATACAAATTAATGCCAGAAATCAGTGAAATGGAAAATTTTACAAAATGGGTACAAAAGGCTCACAATAATTAATCTGTTATTAATGTAATACAAAAATATAACAATATGTATATTTTAAAAGATGTGTTTCACCATGAAATAAAATCAAACACAATTTTTATAGATAATGTTAGTACAAAATTCTGACTTGGCAATCAACCACAACTTGGCTTTACTGAACAATACTCCTTCTTTCACAAGTCACTTTCTTTCCCTTTTGAGGATACATAGCTACAAAACAAAGACAGTAATATTGCATTGGGACAAATATATTAGAATGATTTTATTTTACTGTCATAAGTGACTTTTTTTTGCAATATTCTGTCCTTGATGTTAAGATTGTGATAGAGCCTTTTGGTAATGTCACCTCTCTCGTCTTCATTCCCTTTTCACTACCCTCTACTGTTTATCATCCTTGTTACCTGAAAACTGTATTAAGAGTCTCAACTACAGTAAGAGTTAGGAGTTAAGAAACTCCTTTCATATATGCTTATAGCATAAGTTTTAATAATATTTTCTTATCACAAATAAACAAATGTGGGATGGATTATATATTATATGGGATTGATTAGTAATTTGAAAACCAATATGTTTAGTCCATTTATTAAAATGGTTAATTTTTTCCTTCCCTATTTATCTGCAAAGATGTTTTAAAGCTAGTTAACTTCTTTGTTGTGCAGATCTTACAAGATGTATAAGTAAATCACCAATAAAGTAGAAAAGAACATAATCGAATACTGTATAAAAGAAGAAATCTAATCAGTCAACATACTTTGGAAGTATTTTCAATGTCTCTGATAATAGGGTACAAATCAATCTGCAAAGCAGTGCTGTGTCAAAGAAATAATTGTTCTTCAGAAGGTAAAACTTATTCTGTTTAATAGACGCACTCATATTTCTAATGTCATGAATTGGTAAAAATCTTTTAAATCAATAATCTGTAACACGGTCTAAAAACAGCTAGGTCCTTGGAAATAGTAATTGTACATGTTAAAATGGATTCAAAGAAAGAGTATTTTAAGTTATTTCCCAAAGATATTCATAAAATGCTTTATTTATAATATTAGATGAATAAAGTAGGTCTGAAATATAGGTTACCTCATTATTAAAATGTTAAAATATGTATACAAAAGATTGAAGAATGTAGATTTTAGTGAAGATACTTGGTGGAATAATGTATATTTTCTTAACAATTTGAAAAATGTTATTTTAATGTTCCATGAGAAAAATACTATATAAATTTTTTTATAAAACAAGGCAATATTATCTTTCTTGCAAGTTCTTCTGTATGTACCCACAGCCCTACTTAATACTTTTCAATTATACTATTCGTTCAATTTTGATATTATAATTCCGTCTAATGTATACATTGTCACTACTTAAATGTGAGCTCCCTATGTTGTGTAGGGTCCAAGAATCCAATGTACAGTAATAATAATAAATGACTAAATAATTTTAAACTGTATTAACAAATAATATTGATAATTAAGTTCAAAATATGCATACCTTTTATCCAGTTCTGCTAATTCAAATGATCTGAGTCTTATACATATAGTTGATTTGCCATTAATAAAAATATCATATTCAATTATTACTATGCCCATTGATGTTTATATTGGTTTTTCTCTGCTTGATTTATCTTATCACTATTTTAGTTTTATACATTACTATATATGATTATTATAAAACTACTGTCTTACAAGCACAAAATTTTATTTTTAGTACACTGACACCTGTTATTAAATTTAACACACCTCAGCATATATTCAACAATTCTTCTAGTTTTACTATAATACAGGATTTTAATATAAATAAATTTCCAAATTTCCCAAATATTTTAATTTTTATTAGAATGTTTACATTCTTAAGGTTTTAGGATTTTTAAATACCTGTTTCTTGATCTGTTTTTCTGTTTTGAATTTGGGTTTATTTTTATGCTTGACTGCTCCTAAAATGGTATATCATCAATATTTTTATACCAACTATAAATATGTTGTTCAAGTGTTAAGGTGATCAGATTTGAGAATTGTTAACTGCCTTTTATGTACTGCATAAGTACGTAAAGTACTTATTACATAAAGAGTACTGCATTTCACTCAACTTACATGGCAAGACACTATGTATATACCACAAGCAAAAGTAATAAATTTAAATTATTTTATGCATTTTCTATGGATTGTGGCTAGAATTGTTATTGAGTCTTCAAAATATTATTGCAAATTATTGTATTTACATGTGTGTGAACAGATAAGCAAATCTGAAGAACAAATAAAATTCAACAACTATATATCCGGACGTTAGATCAAGAAATAAAATATTTGCAACATGCAAAAGTTTCTTGTCTACCCAGCCATGTTCTATCTTCCATCTCTGTTCTTACAGAAAACCACTACCCAGAATTGATTGTTAATCATTGACTTATTTTAATTGAATTTACTATCTGGATATACATTGCAAATGAATATACTGATTAGTTTTACCTATTTTAAAAACTTATTTAAATGGAATTCCTCTGCTTGTATTTTTGTGTCCATTGTGCTGTTCCCTTTTAATATTTTTGAGGTTTATCCATACTGACTTGTGTGGCAGTTCATTTTTTTCCACTGCTGTATGGTATTATATGAATATTTTACCATGTATTACCATCTGTGCATTCCACTCTTGATAGGCATTTAAATTGTTTCCAGGTTTTGCAATTACAAACTATGTTATCTGAGGGATATGCTTTCATACACTATTTAAAAATCTCACAATGGGAAGTGGAGAAACGTGGGTTGAAGACAACAAAAATAATTTTATAGGTTTTCTCATACATAATCTCTTATTTTCTTCCTGGTATAAAACCACTAGAAATTTTTGATTTCACTTTGGTGTTTGCTCACTATTTCTTATTTTTCCAAACTCCTAGGATGTCATTTCTTTCTATTTTGACTCAGCATTAACAGCTTGAACAATTGATGTCTTTTCTATGGCCTTGCCCTGATACTATAACTGCCCATAACAAAATCATTTGTTGTAGCAGTGTGCTGGAGGTGGTTGTTCCCAGCACCCAAGAGTTAATTTTTTGGTCAATCCATCTTTATTAAGATGGTATTGGTAGCTTGAAATTCGTCAAGGCAAGAGCATTTGTGCCCTGAAAATCAGCCAAGGCTATAAATCAGGCCCCTCCCACACCAGCCATCTGTTAAACATTTACCAACACATCACAGTTTCTGGAAGTGGAAAGAACATGGAATATAGAGTTAGACATATTTAGGTTCTAATTCCAACAGTTACTAGCTATTCAACCTTAGAAAAGTATCAAAAACTCAACTATTTATTTATAAAACAGGAAAAATGTATTTTGTTTTAAAGGTGTTAATGATTAAATGTGAGAGCATATGTAATGCCACTAGCCAATCAGGTGGAACAAAATGTATCCCTCTAAGTGTTAACTTCCTTCCTCTACGTAATCAGTGAGGTTCAGAAAATAAATTGAAACTTTTTTTTTTCACTTTACAATACACAAGATCTGGTACTTATTTTCTGTATCCAAAAATACATATGTTTTCTTTTGGGAAATATAAAAGTAAAAGTCCGGTTTGTGTGCCTGTCAAGTATTAGTCTTCCAAAAATGGAAGAAACATTGGCATTAATTGTGGAAACTTGGTTATTCCAAAGAAATTAAATTTCTATTTACACTTATTTGTCAGAAAAATATCCCACATGACTTTAATTTTTTAATTGCTAAAATATGTCTAAGATTATAAACTTAACTTTTCTGTATGTGGTCAAAAATTATAGTTTCCTATTCTTATTTCATTATATTTTACTTAGAATATGTTTTAGAGACAGCTCTCAATTAATTATTCTGAGAAAACAATTGTTGATGACAGTAAAAGTCCTCATATCCCTCTCAACCCAATTAACTTATCATGTATTCCCAAAGCCAGATATAATGAACAAAATCCCAATAATCTTGAATTCTGATTCAATTGAGAGTGTTCTCAGAGTCATACAGGATATTATCCTATGGTTTGTATGTGATTGAATGAGGGTACTTCCAAGAGTGTGTTAAATTGTATTAATATATGTACTAATCCAGAAAATATTTTCTTTTCAGATGCAGCCTTGTGTAAGGCACTGTGTTAGGTATTATGTGAATTCAAAGATGAGTGAGGAATGTTCTCTCCTCTTAGCAGCTCACACCTAGTAGATAACGTGTGACATGGTTCCACTGAAACAGATAACGCCTTAGTGAAACGTTCTGATAGAATACCATAGAACTTGGAAAATAGAGCTATTTCCAGCTTAGTGCAGATACAACACTGGTGATGGTTGGGCAAGGTAGAAGTGACTTTTTAGGTTGCTCTTAAAAGATGAACGTGCTGTGAACTTGTGGTTTGACTGTATGGGGCAGGAGACAGGTAAAGGAGAAGAAGGAAGATTATAACTTAGTGATAGCAACTGCTAATTCAGGAAAACAGCTGTAGATTATGTAGGAAAACTAGCTAGGCAAGTGACAAACACATAACTAACTAATCTTTTTTGATACATGATTATTCTATGAAGTACTTAAAGAGCTTCATTGAACTATAATAATCTCTTTTAAATAGGCATTTTAATACAGTTTAAACAAAAACTGAGAAGAGTTTAGTACCTCATAATGTTTATTGGTAATCATAACATGCCACTTCCTAAAAAGTGTTTCGAAGGTATGTAATAGCATTAAAAAATATGATTTACACAAAATATGAAAGACCCTTGGTAGGTGTTGTTAGTACTGAGAATGTGAGATGAGGAGGGCTATGCCTTATTCAACCTGTGCCCCAAAGGCCTAGCACAGTGCTTGAAATCAGATCAGAGTTCAATACGTGTTTATTGACTCTCTTTTGAAACATAAATATTAAGTATAAACTGAAAAGTTACATATGTATATAATACGTATAAGGTATATTTATAACTTTTATGTGTACTATACATGTATAAATATATATCATATATATAAGTACATTTCTATAGAGAGTTAAAAGAGGGCTATGTAATCACGTTTTTGTAAATATTTGTCATGGTTAATTTTATGTGTCAACTTGAATGGGTCATAGGCTGCCCAGATTAAACATTATTTCTGGGTGTGCCTGAGACAACATTTCTGAATGAAATTAGTATTTGAATTGTGGGATTCAGCCAAGTAGAGTGCCCTCCCCAAAGTGAGAGGGCATCATCCAGTTCATTGAAGGACTGAACAGAACAAAAAGATGGAGGAAGGAGGAATTTGCCCCTTTGCTTCCTGCCTGCTGAGCTAGGACATTAGTCTTCCCCTGCCCTTGGACTGGGATTTACACCATTGGCTGCCACCTCTGATTCTCAGGCATTTAGACTTGATGAGACCATGAGCTTTCCCAGGTCTCCTGCTTGCAGACAGCAGATTGTGGGACTTCTCAGCATCTATAATAGTGTAAGCCAATTCTTATAATTAATCTCTTTCTATCTAACTATCTATGGATAGATATCCTATTAGTTCTGTTTCTATGGAGAACCCTAATATATGTTCTACCAGGAAATTCATAGATTCCCAATTTCTTAGAGCATATGAAGTTTTCTTGACATCTTTAACATTAAAGTGAACAAAACAGAAAACCACCACAACAGATGACTTGCTTTCAATAAATACAAAATCTCAAATCTCAACTTATATGTACACACACACACACACACACATATATATATATTCATGTGTCACTTAATGATGGCGATATGTTCTGGGCAACATGATCTTAGGTGATTTCATCCTTGTGTGGACTTCATAGAGTGTACTTATTCAAACCCAGATGGTATATAGTCTAGTATGCACTTATAACCTATTGCTCCTGGGCTTCAAACTTGTGCAACATGATACTGTCCTGAATGCTGTAGGCAATTGTAACACAATGGTATTTGTATATCCAAACATGTCTTATTATAGAAAAGGTACAGTAAAAATGCCATATTATAACCTTATGAGATTACCATTGTATATTGCCTGTCACTGACCAAAAAAACAAAAAACCCTATCTTATTCAGTGAGTAACTGTAATTAATGATTTTCTTCAATAGCATTCATTACCATTGATTTACGAATTTTGTTTTTATTGGATATGTGCATACTGCTTAATTATTAGGAATTTTGCCAGTTTATTCTCAATTTAAGTTTTTAAAAAATACAAGCATATTTATTAAATGTTTACCATATGTTCACATGCAGGCACTGATTACAGAGCTAAATGAAACACTGTGTTACTTTCAAGGTCCTTACAGTTTAGAAGGGGTGACAGTCATAAATAAATGACTATAATAAAAATATGATAAATGATAATTATGAAATTTTGTATAAAGTAGTATGAAAATTTACATAAATGAATAATAAATTTCCCTCAGTGTGTTTATCCTATTTAAATGTAACATTTTGAATGGTAAAAATATTAATTAAAATTATAATACAATTCTTTTTTCCTACAAATATTTGAAATATCCTATAAATTAGGAGATAAAATATATCCAACAATACAAACTCATCAACAGTGAATAATGATCACAAGTGAGGATGCTATTTTTTCCCAGAACAGCCTATGATATGATGATTTTTCCTAATTTATGACTTGCACTATAGTTCTAAGTCAGTATTCATTCTTTTCAACTTTGATGCTATACCAGAGAAGCTTATACAAAGTCCAAAAACGATATATCATCTCATGGTTTCAGAGCTTCTGTGGCTCCCCGTAAGAATTAAATATTGTTTATGAGCATTTTCATATTCATGAATTATATTTATTAGAAAGTTTTATTGCTTAATAACTTTTGGGTACATTTACAAAAGTATTATGACAATCTCTACTGTGGCAGCTTCCATTTAATAGACAGTATAAAACAAAACATGCTTAGGAACATGAAACACAAATAAAAAACTGTTCCAGATAAAATCTGTTCTAAATCTCAGGAATTTAAGAAGAGATTCTGGTATTTCAAAATGTATCTTGGCTGTGGAGAATATAGTCATATTTTTTCTGTCTCTCTCTCTCTCTCTGCCCCTTCTTTGGATACGTGGAAGGTTAAAAGCATACATAAGCCTACCACAGAGAGTCGAGAATAAAAGCAAAAGCAAAACCAATAGGCACTGGTTCAGTTTTTCAAATGAGGCTACATAATCACATGGGAACCAAGAGTGTTGGTTCATTGAGGTCAGCATGTGTTTGAAGCTACTCTACTAATCTTCAGCATTCCTATTTCAAGTGGAAATACTATACTACTACTTAAATGAGTTGATACCTTTTTCTTGGATGGAGGAATCTAGTCTACATCTTTTTTTCTTTTTTTTTTTTTTTCTGAGATGGAGTCTCACTCTGTTGCCAAGGCTGGAGTGCAGTGGTGCTATCTCGGCTCATTACAAGCTCCTCCTCCTGGGTTCACGCCATTCTCCTGCCTCAGCCTCCCGAGTAGCTGGGACTACAGGCATCCGCCACCATGCCTGGCTAATTTTTTGTATTTTTAGTAGAGACAGGGTTTCACCGTGTTAGCCAGGATGTTCTCGATCTCCTGACCTCATGATCTGCCCGCTTTGGCCTCTCAAAGTGCTGGGATTACAGGCGTGAGCCACCACACCCGGCCTCTAATCTGTATCTTGACTGAGGTCACGCAGAATGGGAGTGAGGGACACTGTTCATGTCCATGTTAGGAAAACGTTTCTTATGTCTCTGTCTGTTATGGGTTGAATTGTGTCTCCCATAAAAGGTATGTTACAGTCCTAATCCCAGGTAACTTTGAATGTGGCCTTATTTGAAAATAAGGTCTTTGAAGTTACAATCAAGGTAAGAGGGGCTATACTGGATTAGGGAGGGCTCTATTCCAATGAGTGATGTCTTTATAGCAAGAGGGAAGTTTTGACAGAGACATACAGTAGTATCCCCTATTTGCAGTTTTACTTTCTGTATGTTCAGTTGCTGGCAGTCAATTGTGGTCTAAAAACATTAAATGGAAAATTCCAGAAATAAACAATTCCTAAGTCTTAAATTGCATGCCATTGTGAGTAGTGTGATGATATCTTGCATCATCTGGTTTAATTCATGCTGTGTCACTCCTGGCCCATTAGGAACTTAGTAGCTGTCTCAGTTATCAGATAAATCACAAGAAGAAGAGTGAGTATAGTACAGTAACATTTTTTGAGAGAAACTATATTTACATAACTTTTATTATAGCAAAATGTAATATAACGTTTTCATCATGTTATTGTTAATATTTTACTGTGCCTAATTTATAAATTAAATTTTATCTTAGGTTTGTATGTACAGGAAAAAATAGAGTATATGTAGAGTTTGGTACTATTTGCAGTTTCCAGCATCTCTGGGGTGTCTGGGAATGTATTTCCCACAGATAAGGAGAGACTACTGTACAGGGAAGGCCATGTGAAAACAGCAGCAGAGATTGGAGCGATCCATCTACTACCAAGGAATGCCGAGAACTGCTGGAAACCACCAGAATCTACAAGAGACAAGGAAGGTCAGAGTCTTCAGAAAAAGTATGACCCTGTCAATTTTATATTTCTCATCCCGAGAACTGTGAATGAATAAATTTATGTTGTTTGTGGCACTTCTCTATGGAAGCCCTATGAATCTAGTATCATACTCATTTCAGAGATTAAAAACATTACAAAAAGAAATGCTATAGCTTTCCTTTCAGATAATTATCTGTACAAGGGATTGGCAGACTTTTTGCATAAAGGGCCAGATAGTAAATAGTTTTGGTTTTGTGAGCCATATGTTATCTGTCACAATTACTCAACTCTGCCATTGTTGCATAAAAGCAGTCACATGCAATCTGCAAATGAGTGAGAATGGTTGTTTTCCAATAAAACATTATTTGAGTTGTGCTCTAGACTCTGTCTTATACCACTTTCCTGCAACTTTCTCATTTTCATATAGATACTCTGATTTATTTCCCTTTGGCTTGTATACAGAAATGCTCATGTCTAGGATTTAGATTGTTATCACTTGGTACATATTACCCAGGTGTGATAGACAGGATAGTGGCTCATGAAAGACGGCCATGTCCTGATCCATGCAGACTGTGAATATCTTACCTTATATTGCAAAAAGGACTTTTCAGATGTGATTAAGCCAATAATCTTCTGAAGGCAAGGTTATCTTGGATTTATTTAGGTGGTTCCAATGTGATTAAAAGGGTCTTTATAAGGATGCAGAAGGACCACAGTCAGAAAAGACAAAGGCAATGTGAAAACCACCACCAAGAGATAGAAATTGGAAGATGCTACACTGCTGATTTGGTGGATAGAAGATGGGACCATGAGCCAATGAAGGTGACCTCTAGCAGCCAGAAAAGTTATGGAAACAGGTTCTCCTCAGAGCTCCTAAAAAGAACAGAGAGCTGTTCACCATTTCAGACTTCTCACATCTAGAACTTTAAGAGTAAATTTATACAGTCTTAAGCTACTAAACATGTGCTAATTTGTTACTAGAGCAGTAAAAAAGGCCATGGTTTTGTTTCTTCTATTCCAGCAATATCTTTTCGACTCTCCCTCCTCATTTCCATGCACTATAGTCACCAATAAGCAACATTCAGGGTTTATTGATGAACATGCCCCCATAGCAAGGCCTGCACCCTGGGAACCCTGCTTTACTGAAGGATTGTGAGAGAAATATGGATCATAACAAACACATACAAAACATTTAATCTTCTTGAATTGAGCTGTTTTGCTGGATTGGTGTAATGGCTGAATGGGCTTACCATGTATGGTAGAATGCACACATCTAATCCTGAAAAAGAACTTTATTCGATGTGTGATGTTCCTGGAATATCCTTAAAGGCCTGTGACAATGTTGGGCTCATGTTGACTGCTGCAAGCACAATCTCAGTTGGGAAAAACTATTATTCAGTATAGTTAATAGGTTTATAACTGAATATTCAAATTCAATTCTTACAGGATTAATATCAGAATAAGAAAACCTTGGGAGTAGTTCCTGAAAGAAGGGTTATCACAAAAATCCCTGGAAATTTTCTTCAATAGTGGCTTATAATTTTTTACAAAAGAAAAAGAAAAAAAACCTCAGTAGGGTAGACATCTCATAGAATATGCAAAATAGCTCTCCAGACATATGGTATTCCAAGTTTGTTCATATGTTTTCTGTTGAGTTTGGTATTGAATCTGAAGAAGGATTATTAGTCTAGAGTAAATTACTAAATCTCTAATCCTCCTAAATTAACCATAATGAGAATTTTACCTTTTGGTGTACTAGCCCTTCTTACTGGAACCAAACATGTGTCCTCAAGCCTGGCAGAGGATCTTCTCATTTCAGTTTCTTATTATTCCTTCCTTCATTACATAGCAGAATTTTTCAACTCTGTGTCCACAGCTGGAATCACTTCTCAGTCATGTCCACGGTGGACTCAGATTCCTGTGTTTCTACTTTCCAGAAGAAGCAATGTGGAATAGAAGATGGTTTATCTGAGAGAGTACACAAAAGGCACATCCACAAAATATATTTGCTTTACATTTTTAACAAATAATTACCTCATTAAAAAAGATAAAGCTACTATAATTATTTAAAAATGATTGCTTTAGTTTTTGATGATTACTGGATCAATTGGGATGAGGTGATATCATGGAGGCCTCATTTAAAAACCACAGATAGTGTGGTATACATCATAACAGAATGTTGGCTATGACTTGATATGGTTTGGCTATGACCGCACCCAAATCTCATCTTGAATTGTAATCCCTACAGTCCCCATGTGTTTTGGGAAGGACCTGGTGGGAGGTAATTGAATCATGGGGGTGGTTCCCTCCCATGCTGTTCTCCTGATAATGAGTGAGTTCTCACAAGATCTGATGGTTTTATAAGTGTCTGGCATTTCCCCTGCTGCACTTACTCCGCCCTGCTGCCCTGTGAAGAAGGTGCCTTCTTCTCCTTTGCATTCTGTCATGATTGTAAGTTCCCTGAGGCCTCCCCAGCAATGCAGAACTGTGAGTCAATTAAACCTATTTCCTTTATAAATTACCCAGTCTTGGATATTTTTTCATAGCAGCATGATAACAGACTAATACAGCAAATTGGTACTGAGGGAGTACGGTGCTGCTGTAAGGATACCCAAAAATGTAAAATCAACGTTGGAACTAGGTAACAAGCAGAGATTGGGACAGATTGGAAGGCTCAGAAGAAGACAGGAAAATGTGTGAAGTTTGGAACTTCCTAGAGACTTGGAGGGCTCAGAAGACAGGAAAATGTGGGGAGGTTTGGGACTTCCTAGAAACTTGTTAAATGGCTTTTACCAAAATGCTGGTTGTGATATGGACAATGAAGTCCAGGCTGAGGTGGCCTCAGATGGAGATGAGGAACTTGTTGGGAACTGGAGCAAAGGTGACTGTTAAAATGCTTTAGCAAAGAGACTGGTGGCATTTTGCCCCGACCTGGAGATCTGTGGAACTTTGAACTTGAGAGAGATTATTTAGGGTATCTGGAAGAAGAAATTTCTAAGCAGCAAAACATTCAAGAAGTGACAGAGCATAAAAGTTTGGAAACTTTGCAGCCTGATGATGAAGTAAAAAGAAAAACCCATTTTCTGGGGAGAAATTCAAGCCAGCTGCAGAAATTTGCACAAGTAAGGAGGAGCCAAATGCTAATTGCCATGACAATGGGGAAAATGTCTCCAGGGCATATCAGAGGGCTTCACGGCCACCCCTCCCATCACAGGCCCAGAGGCCAAGGAGGAAGAAATGGTTTTGTGGGCCCAGCCCAGGGTCCTCCTGTTGTGTGCTCTGCTAGGGCAGTGGGGAAGGGAAATGTGGGGTTGAAGTCCCCAAACAGAGTCTCCACTGTGGCACTGCCTAGTGGAGCTGTGAGAAGAGGGCCACCATCCTCCAGATCCTGGAATGGTAGATCCACCAACAGCTTGCACCATGCACCTGGAAAAGCCATAGACACTCAATACCTGCCATGAAAACAATGAAGAGAGGGGCTGTACCCTGCAAAGCTGCAGGGGTGGAGCTGCACAAGGCCGTGGGAGCCCACCTCTTGCATCAGCATGACCTAGATGTGAGCCATGGAGTCAAAGGAGATCATTTTGGAACTTTCAGGCTTAATGACTGCCCTATTGGGTTTTAGACTTGCATGGGGCCTATAGCCGTTTGTTTTGGTGAATTTCTCTCAGTCCTATATCCTCATTGTATCTGAGAAGTAACTAACTTGCTTTTGATTTTACAGGCTCATAAGTGGAAGGGACTTACCTTGTCTCAGATGAAACTTTGGGCTTAGACTTTTGGGTTAATGCTGGAATGAGTTAAGACTTTGGGGGACTTAGTCTTCCTTTGGGGGAAGGCATGATTATGATTTGAAATGTGAGGACATGAAATTTGAGAGGGGTTGGGGCAGAATGAAACAGTTTGGCTGTGTCCCCACTCAAATGTAATCTTGAATTGTAATCTCCACAATAAACCCCATAATAATAATCTGATGGTTTTATAAGCATCTGGCATTTCTCCTGCTGGCACTCATTCTCTCTCTTGCTGCCCTGTGAAGAAGTGCTTTCTGCCATGATTGTAAGTTTCCTGAGGCCTCCCCAGCCATGCTAAACTGTTAGTCAGTTAAATCTTTTCTCTTTACAAATTACCCAGTCTCGGGTATCTCTTCTCACAGTGAGAGAACAGACTAATACAAGACTCTAAAGGCACTGGGAAGCAGAAGTCTAAAGAGAAACATCAGAATGAAAGCAAACAGATTAAAAAGGAGTCATCTAGTGAAGGAAAGTGTTCCATCATTCATGCTTTTGGTTTCTGCAGATGCTTTAATGATGTAATCTGATAAATAATATTTACTATATTCCTACCTGTAAAGTGACAGATTTGCCTGATATACAAAAACTTTGTGGTTTATTATCTCACAGTTCTCCTTGTCTATTTTCAAGTAAATGATTGTGCATTGAACAAAACTCTAATTGTAAATGCAAGAATAAATAAATGGTTTTACTTGTATTCATGTCAGTAAATACATAGGGTTTATAAATTTACCAGTTCTTCAATCAGTGCCTAAGGATGACAGATATATTCAGCTATTCTTTGTTTGTTTCCCATGAGCTGTGTATATAAAATGCTTTTTGAGAAACTCAGACTTTCAAAACTGTTTATAAAATTTTAATACACACAAAAAACACAAATATACAGCTCAACAAATTAACACAAGGAGCATCCATACAATCAGTAGGAGATTACGATGCTTTGGATGTTTCCTTCCAGAGTCCTTCTAGCCACCGCTATCTTCATATTGTCATATGACATTATATACAAAATGTTAGTGGGAATAAATTGAGCTATTTATATTAATATTATTATTCAAAGAGTTGTGACAGCCTTGATATATAGACTTTATCCAAGGGATGGGCACAATATAAAGTTTTGCAAACCTGTTAGTTATTATAATTCATACTATTATCAATTAAACAGTAACTGAGACTATAAAGTTGAACTATGGAGAGTGAATTCTTTAAGATTAATAGTGTTTTTCTACTGTTTAGTGACTAGACTTTTGACTAGTACTAAGAGTATAACACTGTACCCACAAAAATAGAGCATTCAACCTTCTCAAATGGAAATACGTTTAATTTTTATGTTCCTTGTAAGAGTTTTCACAATTTAAGGTAATAATTAAGAAACCAAGGTTAGGCATTCCTGACATCAATGACTTAAAAGGCCTTAGGTGAAATATATTTGGAAGTCATTAATGCCAGAGATGTGTTCTAAACTTAGAGGTCATGGTTTCCTTAAACATGTGTTTGTTAATATTTATTGCTAACTCTACAACTACATTATGTACTAAAAAAGGAAATAGTATACATGCAGGGAGAATAATAGGAATGTGGAAATCTGAGATCAAAGCAGAATTATATTTTATATGTCACTCATAAGAAAAACATAGGAAGGACCTAAGATCTTTTTAACGTAATCTTACTGATCACCAGCAAAACTATAAAATAGGTACCATTATACATAAGCAAAACTCATTTTGCTCCTATGTATGTTAACAAATATTAAAAATGCAACTTATATATTGATAATCATTGGTTTCTTTAATTACTATAAATATGTGTCTATAGTCAAATGTTTTAATTTTTTTACCAAGATAAAACATAGAATCAAAATTTGCTATTACCACCAATTTTTCTGAATTAGAAATTATTATTTTAAAGTTTTATCTTATAATGAAGCATACATTTAGATATTATACCTCATATTTAGCAACTTTCATTTCATCAATCAAGAAAGCACATAGTCAGCCGGGCGTGGTGGCTCACGCCTGTAATCCCAGCACTTTGGGAGGCCGAGGCAGGTGGATCATGAGGTCAGGAGATCGAGACCATCCTGGCTAACACAGTGAAACCTGTCTCTACTAAAAATACAAAAAACTAGCCTGGTGTGGTGGCAGGCGCCTGTAGTCCCAGCTACTCGGGAGGCTGAGGCAGGAGAATGGCACGAACCTGGGAGGTGGAGCTTGCAGTGAGCCGAGATTGCGCCACTGCACTCCAGCTTGGGCAACAGAGTGGGACTCCCTCTCAAAAAAAAAAAAAAAAAAAAAAAGGAAAGCATATAGTCAGAATAAGACACCAACATGTTAAGAAAATCATATTTAATGTGTAGATGGTTTTATTCATTCTGGGGAATAATGTTTCAACATCTAAAAGTTAAATCTTCTTAGACTACTGGCCCATTGATCTTTTCTTATCTCTTGATCTCTTGATCTAAATACATATATTGGCTTCAAACATGTAAGTGTTTCGTTGGAAAATCTTGGTTCATGCCACGCCTAGATGATTTCTCTGATGAATTCTTCCAACACATTTAAAGAACGAGTAACAAAACAAATTCTACACAAAATCTTCTCCCCCCAAATATGAGAGGGAATGATGCCAATATCCTTGAAAGAGACCAACATTGCTGTGATACCAAAGTCTGTCACACAGAATACAAGTAAAGAAAAACACAGATCAGTACACCTCATGATCGTAGGTGTATGATTCTTTTAACAATTTTAGCAAAGTGAATCCAGCAATATATGAAAATGATATAGTTTGTTTTAATCTTGGGAATGAAAGTTTGCATTCACATTAGATAGTAATTAATGTCATTTGCCATATTAAAGACTAAAAAAAACCCCATATGTCAACTTAATAGGTGTTTTCTTAAAACGATCAGCATTTTATAAAATCCAACATCTAAAACTGAAAAAAAAAGTCACCAACATTGGACTAGAGGGGACTTAAATGGATGAGATACATCGTTGAAAAACCTACAGTGGACATCAATGGAAAGTAAAATACATAATGTTTTTCCCCCATAAGATCAGGAATAATTCAAAGATGTCCTCCATCACACTTCCAGTAAATATTGTTTTGTAGGTTTAAATAGTGTGACAACAAAAGAAATTTAAATCATTCTCATTAAAAAAGAAGAGTAACTTTTTATTCAAAAGTAACATAATCATAAAGGTAGTATCAACAAAACAAGTAAGAACTAATAAGTGAATTAGTTTTTTTTTTGCAGTGTTGTATGATAAAATGCCCATATGCAAATATCAGTTGTATTTGTATACACTGGCAATGAACAATTCAAAACTTAAGTAATAAGACAGCGGTAGGATTTATAGTAATATCAAGAACTATAATCTGCTGGAGAACAAAAATACTAAAACATGTAAGATGTTTACACTGAAAACTAGAAAATATTGCTGAAATTGAAGAATATCTAAATTAATTGAGATACATAATGTGTTCATGTATCACATTATTAAAGAGGTTAATTTTTTCAAATTGATCTATGGTTACATCATAATTCTAATAAAATTTCAAGCAGAATCATTTTGTAGAAATCAACATACTCATTCAAATAACCACAGGGAAATGCAAAAGATCTAAAATAGCCCAAACAACCTGAAGAAGAGGATGACACTGGACAACTATAATTATACTAACTGAGTTTAAGAGTTACTACGAAGTTAAATAATCAAGATTCTGATTTATTATAACACAAATAGGCAAAGCAATGTGAAAGAGAATAGAGGTCAGATATAGACTAACACATATGGTCAACTGATTTTCAAAAATTTCAATGTTAATTCACCAAAAAAAATAATTTTTTTCCATTAAATTTTTTCTTAGCTATCCATATAAAAACGAATTTCAATCCTGTATCATATCATATATTTTAAAAACTCAAAATGAATCTTAGACCCAAATATGAAGGATAAAATTTAAGATTTATCCAAGAAAAAAATAGGAACATATCTTTGTGACTTCAGGCTGGGCATAAAATGTTTTAGATGCAATACTGAAAGCATGATCTATAAAAGAAAAATAACTGGTTAACTGAACGTCATAAAAGTTAAGAGCTGTTCTTTGAAAGAAACTGCTAAAAAAATAAGCATGCCACTTATAGGGAGAAAATAATTGCAAATCATATATCTAGTAAATAAATTATATCCAGAAAGTATGAGGCTTATCAAATCTCAATGATAAGGTAACAATAAACCCAATTAAAAAGTGAATAAAATATTTGAACACTGCACACACACACACATGCACAAGGATTGAAAATAAATGCACAAAAATGCTTAGCATAATTATTCCTTGGAGAAAGGCAAATTAAAATCATAAGTAAATAGAACTTCAAATCTCTTAGAATGACTAAAATAAAATTTTAAGTGTCTAACTAAAAATATGTCCTAGCAAAGATACGGAGTATCTAAAACTCTCATAACGCTGGTGGGAATATAAGATAATACACTCTGGAAAATACTTTGATGTTTCCTTAAAGTTAAACATATACCTAACATAGGATCTAGCCATTCCATTACTAGGTGCTAACCCAATAGAAATAAAAGCATATTGTCATACAAAAACTTTACATGAATATTCAGAGCACCTTAATTTGTAAAAGCCCCAAACTGGAAGCAATCCAAATGTCAAACAGAAGGTGAGTGGGTAAACTATGGTATATCCAAACTGGAATACTGCATATTAAATAAAAGGAATGAGCTATTGGTACAATCAACAACATAATGAATTTCAAAATAATTATTTTGATATTTAAAGGCTAGGCATTTAGAGATCTGACTGAGAAGAAAATTGTCAGGCAAAGAACCAGCATACAAATGGACTGTATTTAAGGACATCAATTCTCTCTTTTTTTGGTGGGGGGACAGAGTGTCACTCTGTCATCCAGGCTGCATTGCAGTGGCATGATCGTGGCTCACAGCAACCTCTGCCTCCCGGGATCAAGCAATTCTCCTGCCTCAGCCTCCTGAGTAGATAGAATAAGTGATTTTAATAACTTTTCAGGTCCCTGGAAATCTTCCTTTGGAAGAGTCCACAACACATTATCTCAGTCTACTTAAAATTCAATTTAACGATATCCATATGTTTTATAATGACAGAGGGAAATTTATGTACTTATTTTGTATCTGTAGATATTCAACACCTACTAATATTCATTTGGCTGATAGCAGAGTTTTCCCTAGTATTTAAGGTCAATAAATTTCATTCTTTCTCACAGAAATCAACTGTTCTTCCAGGCTCTTGTAAAGGATATTGGGCAAAGGAACTCTTTTTATAGTGCCTAC
The DNA here is from genome assembly GCF_028885655.2 of Pongo abelii. NCBI lineage: Eukaryota > Metazoa > Chordata > Mammalia > Primates > Hominidae > Pongo > Pongo abelii. The sequence goes on from NC_071990.2 coordinate 142,825,777, forward strand.
TAAAAAAAAAGTAATAATTTAGGGGATAAGTTAACCCATTAGAAAGATGGAAGAAACAAGTTATTTTTTTCTGGAAATGGAGAATATGAGCAGCTGAGTTTTTTAAAGAGTTGTTAAAAATGCAAATACTTAAAACACACCCCTCCCTCGCACTTATTAAGCACTCAATAAATGCTATTTTAAAATGTTATGAGCTTTTGATTACACTCAGTGCTGTGTAATATTGAGTTCTATGTTCCCTCTCTCAGCTCATATATTTACTAGCTAAGCGACCTTCACACAACTGTATATTACTTAACAGTTTTTTTAATTGCGAAAGTAACATGATATAGTCAACTTATAATCTTAAAAACAAATATACAGCATATGGCAAAGTAGTTTAAATTTTTATTATTAAAAGCTAAAACTCAGTATATGGCAGAAGTTCATTTTTTTACTATTATCACATGTAATCTTTATTTTTTATTTTTATTTTTTTGAGACAGAGCCTCACTCTATTGCCCAGGCTCGAGTGCAGTGGCACGATCGTGGCTCACTGCAACCTCCGCCTCCTGGGTTTAAGTGATTCTCCTGCCTCAGCCTCCTGAGTAGCTGGGACTACAGGCATCCGCCACTACACCCGGCTAATTTTTTGTATTCTTAGTAGAGACTGGGTTTCACCATCATAGCCAGGATGGTCTCAATCTCCTGATCTCGGGATCCATCTGCCTCGGCCTCCCGAAGTGCTGGGATTACAGGTGTGAACCACCACACCCGGCCCATATTTAATCTTTATAGGCACTATCACATTTAACCCTGTGAACATCATGCTTTATTAGACCTATTTTAATAAGGAATGTGATGCATACAGTATGCAATTTTTTTTTCAAATTCATATAGCCAGCAAATGGCAGAATTCAGATTTAAAGCTTTCAGTATGACTCAAGCACCTATTACCTTATCCTTTGTAGATGACATTTTAAATTATTCAGCTAAATTCCAAAATTATAAGCTATTTTTCAATTAAGGACTTATTTACTAGATATGGGTGATCACACTACTGTGGAACACTTCTAATTTAAACTAATTTACAAGATGCTAATGTATGAATTTAAAAAATTTTATTTTGGGTTTGGTGGGGGTATGAATGCAGCATGATTCCATGGATAAGCTGGAATCCTTGAGTAGGAATTCCATATTTGAAAATCAACCCCAAATAAGAATCCTACCAAAAAGTTAATTAAAGGAAAGACAACAGAAAGCATCTGGTGGAATCTGTATTTGTTTGTATATTTGTAGCAAGAAATAATTTGGCAGTCAATATTCAGGTTGGGAAATATATTTTGTGCAAAGAATGATGTAACGCCAAAGATAACAAGGTAACTGGCAAACAGGAAAGTATTCTACTCTCTCAAAATACACTGGGAACATATTTCAGAATCAGCATCTTAGAAGCAGATTTCTTCTTGATGATTTGTGTATCTTGAAAATAAATTAGGAATGTACACAATATTCTATTACAGCACTTCAAACTTCTAATTTTAGCTTCATAAGAAACCCTAAAAGTCTGAAACTATTTGTCAGGTGGTGATACACTGAGTACTGTATTATATTCTCTTGGCAGTGTATTGAAATATTTGTAATTTTCATGTTTTATAGTTCCCTGAAATCATTAGCACACTTTCATTTTAGAGGCCGTGCTAAATTCAGCACTAGAGTCAATAGAAGGAGAAAATGAAAGTGAGGGGTAAGATTAATTTTAATAGTTGGAGAAGTCGACTGGGAAAATGATCTGTCAGTATTTTTCTAGAACACAATGCTCTATGTAATTAGATTGGTGGAATAAAGGGAGATAGAAAGCACAAAACAGAGATGTTCTTTGGGGAATAATTAGCTTCAAGAATGCAGTTAAAACTATGTGAGCATAAAAAGTTGCATAGTCAAATCTTGAGGGAAAAGAAGAAAGAATATAGAAAGATGAAGAGCTATTGAGAAGGACATCTCTATAGAAGTTGAGGGCAAAGGGTAGGCCTTAGAAGTAATAGAATATTTTTGTAACTAGAACTGAATCTTTAAACAATTGTTTTTGTTGTTGTTTGTTAGACTATGTGTGCTTATATTACATTAATCTCTTCTACATTTCATTTTAAATTGTGAAAGAATTCAGTACTTTGCTCACACTTTTGTTAAATTACAGAGCCCTTGAAAAGAAAACTTCATCTTTTAGTTGAATTTTGCATAACATAATGCTCATTACACCATTTAATATACAACACAGAATAAGAAAGTCTTGTAAGTTTTTAGGAAGATATTATTATAGATCACAGGTAATTTTATTTTTATGTATTGTTTGCCAAGTTCGGTTTCAAATTTTACTCTTTGCCTACTGACAGGTGGGTCACTTGCCATCTGCCCAATACACATCCTGTAGGAAGCTGCAAGTAATGCTAAGGGTCTGGAAATGTTGCCTCAGGTAGCCCACTACCAGAGTGTTGTGGTGGTTAATATTAGGTGCCAACTTGATTGGACTGAGGGATGCTTACATGGCTGGTAACTTATTGTTTCTAGGTGTGTTTCTGAGGGTGTTTCAGAGGAGACTGACATTTGCGTTGGTGGACTGGGAGAGGAAGACTCACCTTCAGTGTGGGTGGGGACCATCCAATCGGCTGCCAGTGCAACTAGAACAAAGCAGGTGGAAAAAGGTGGGATAAGTTTGCTTATCTTGCCTATGAGTCTTCTGGTTTTCTTTCTTTCTTCTTCCCATGCCAGATGCTTGCTTCCACTCCCCCTTCCACTGGACATCAGACTCCAGGTTATTTGGCCTTTGAATTCTGGGACTTGCAACAGTGATTTCATGGGGTCTCTCTGACCTTCAGCCACAGATTGAAGGCTGCACTGTTAGCTTCCCTGGTTTTGAAGCTTTCTGACTTGGACTGACTGGCTTCTCTCTTTCCCTAGCTTGCCTATCATGAGATTTCACTGTGTAATCATGTGAGCCAGTTCTACCTAATAACCTAATAAACTTCCTTTAAAGTGAATATATATCCTGTTGGTTCTGTTCCTCTGGAAAACCCTAATACAAGAGATTCTTTTTTTTTTTTGTTTCAGATTTTATGTTTAAAACCTATCTGAATCATATGTGTTACTATGATAATATATGTACTTTAATATAAATATTTTACCCTATATATGCACATTAAATCAAGGGGTATAAAGACACTCCAAATTTATCATATGGCCTTGCCAAACTTTCTGGAATATCTTGAATACTCAGATGTTAATCACAGTTTGAGAAGAATGATGACGTAGAAAGAGACTTAAAAATAGACGCAGGGGAGCTACTTCCAGTATGACAACGTGAGGAGCTCCATGAACCCATTCTTCAATGAAGTTGTTGAAAACTGTAAAAATCACAGCCATCTAATTTTCTGGAAATGGCCCTAAAGATATATAGTAAATAAATATGTATTTATGCAAGAAAATCAATGAAAACTTGATAAGAATTAACAGACTCTATGGTATCTGAACCAGGATCCTTGCTTTCCCTCCTCCCACAATGGAAACTCTACTTCACAGTGTTACAACTAAGAGCACAGAGATCTCTCCCCACCCAACTCCCGGTCAGAGTGATATCTTCCTGGAAGGGGAGAACACCAGGATTTCTCATCTTGTTCCCAGTTATCTGTTACTGAGGCTAAGTTTCAGGTGAGTGTGGTGAGAGGTAAGCACCGCTTTTTTTCCACCTAGCCCCCATATGTTGTTTGGAGGCTCTATCTTGGGAGTGGCACTGCTGAGAATGTGAGGACATCATTCCCACTTGCCCTGGCTTATGGGGTGCAGGTTTCACACCAAGAAACAAGCCAAGAAACCTGGCACTATTGTTATTTCCACCATCAATCACTCAACTCCTAAAAGGAGGGTGTCACTCAGAGAGAAGCACAGCCATTGCCCTCAATACCAACTCCACGGCCATGCCCAGGGTCATGGGGGTAAGGGAAACATACTGTAGAACAGAAGATTCAAAAGCCTTCTCCAAAAAACTTTGTTCTTTTGCAATAGAGTGTGGAGACTTTCAAGCCTAAGGGTACACTTAAAAAAAAAAAAAAGCTGGATAATGTAGAGAAAGGCAACTGGAACCAGATAGATAGCTTCATTGTAGACAGAGGCTAAGCCTATATAGACCTACTAGTTTGCTGGAGGTAAACAAGGAATAAATATCTAGGAAGAAACTTTCTGGAGTTAGAATAAATATGAGACATTGACCTCAGGAATTTTCCCTTAAAGAAATCAGAATTTATGGGATTGGTATGTGAATCAATATATATCCCAGGGCATTGTTGGGAAAAAAAAAAAAATAGAGCAATCAGTCTGTAATCAGTGGAGGCTAATAACTGGGTGCAGTCAGAAAAAAGAAGACAGCTTTGTCAAAACCACAGATATCCCAAGGTGTCAGTGGGAATATCCAAAGCCACATTCCCCGAGGAGCAACATCAGAGACTTAGCACTGAGTAGAGTATTCACTACAATACCCCAAACACATACTAAACAAGTAAAAAAGCAAATAACAAGAATAAGCCTTGGGGAAAGGGAAGGAGGTGACCACCACCCTGAGTTGCTAGAATATAACATCACAAATGTCCAGTTTCCAATGCAAAAGTATGAGACAACAGAAACAGAAAAAAATGACCCATAATCTGGGGAGAAACAACAGGCAACATAAGCTCCCCATGAAAGTGATCCAGATTTGGGGATTAACAAAAATTTCCATTATAAACTTGTTTGAAGAAGTAAAGAAAACAATGATAAAGTACATAAAGGAAGTTATGGTAATGGTATCTCATTAAATAAAGAATATCAATAGAGAGATAGACAGTATAAAAAGAACCAAATGGATATTCTGGAGTTAAAGTATAAAATAACTGAAATGAAAAATTTACTAGAAGGCCTTAATAGTAGACATAAACTGGCAGAAGACTTAGTGAACTTGAATATTGACCAATAAAAATTACGCAATCAGAAAACCAGAAAAATTAGTGAAAAAAATTTAACAGAGCTTCAGAGACATGTTGGTCACCTTTAAGTGCATTAATATACATATAATAGGAGAATCAGTGTGGGTAGAGAGAAATAAAGAATCAGAAAAAGAAATTAAATAATTGCTGGAATGTCTCAAATTTTTTGAAAAATATTAATCTATGCATCTAAAAATCTCAAAGAACTTCAAGTAGACTGAAGACAGTAACTTATAGTAAAGGAACACATGAAAAGAGTCAGAAATGATATATAAGAAAATTAAAATAATGAAATCTATAAATATATATTATACTTACTTATTTCTTCTTTGAATGACAAAATCATGTAAAATAATAATTATAACTGTATTATTGAATGCATAATATTCATAGACATAATTTGTAGAACAATAATACCTTAAAGTGAATACAGCTATATGGGAAAAAAATTTACCTATTTCACTGAAATTAAGTGAATGTGAATATAAAGATGTATCTGAAAAGTTAAGATACAGGTGGCAAGTCCTAGGTCAACCATTAAGGAAAACACTCAAAGAGTAAATAATTAAAATTATTAAAGTGTTACATTATAAAATATTCACTTAAAGCAAAAAAAGATATTAAAGGAGGATAGAGGAGCAAAAAAGACATGCCACATATAGAGAACAAAAGGTAAAATGGCAGACATAAATCCAGTTATATCCACAGTAATATTAAATCGGAATACATTAAACAATCCAATGAAAAGGCAAATTGCCAGACAGGATTAAAGCAAAATAACACAAAATAAGCATCAATCATATTCTGTCTACAAGAGACATATTTCTGATTCAAAGATGCAATAGTCTGAAAGTGAAAAACTGGAAAAGATATTTCATGCAAACTGCCATCACAAGAAAGATATAGTGGCTCTACTGACATCAGATAAAATAGCCTTAAAAACAAATTTTAAAAAGTTTCTAGAGAGATAAAGAGAAATATTTTATAATAATAAAAACATACATCTACCACAAGGATATAACAATTGTAAACATTTATGCAATTAACAACAGAGTGCCAAAATACATGAAACAAAAATTGACAGAAAATAAGCAGTAAAGACACAATTTGACAGCAATAATTGGAAAGTTCAATACCTCAATTTCAATAATGGATAAAAAATCTAGTAAAGATTAACAAGAAAATAAATGACTTCAACAACATTATAAACCAGCAGGACATCTTTAGAACACCATAGATGTCTGTGAAACCTGCCACCTAACAGCAACAGAACATAAGTTCTTCTCCAGTGAAGTTGAAAACTCACCAGGTAGACCATGTGCTCGGCCCAAAATAAACTTCAATAGATTTTAAAAACTACAAATGATGCAAAGTGTCTTCTCTAACCACAACTGAATAAAATTATATATCAATTAGAGAAAGAAATTTGGAAAACTCACAAACATGTGAAAATAAAACCACATATTCCTAAATAATCAATGAGTCAAAGATGAAACCAAAAGGAAATTTTGAAATTACTATCAGATTAATGAAAATAAAGAAACAACATGTTCAAACATATAGTATGTAACTAAAGCAGTAATTACAGGGAGATTAATAACTGTATATACCTTTATTTAGAAAGAATAAAGATCTGAAATCAATTTTCCACTTGCATGATGAGGACACTGGGAAAAAAAGAGAAGACTATGTAAAGCAAGCAGAAAGCATAATAGTATAAAAGTTAGAGGGGGAATTAATGAAATAAATAATAGAAAAACAATAGAGAAAATCAATTGCATTGAAAACTGAGTTTTAGAAAAAGATTAACAAATTGACAAACTTTATCTAGGTAGATCAATTAAAAAAAGAAAGTTCTCAAGTTACTAGATTTAGAAATGAGGAAGGTAACATTATAACCAACTTCAAAGAAATTTTAAAATGTTGTAAAAGAATACTATGAATATTTGAATGCCAAATAATTACACAACTTTGTTAAAATGGAAAAATTCCCAGAAAGATGCAAACTACCAAAAATGATTTTAGATTAAACATATAAGTTGGGCCGGATGCAGTAGCTCACATCTGTAATACCAGCACTCTGGAAGGCCAAGGCGGGCAAATGACCTGAGGCCAGGAGTTCAAGACCATCCTGGCCAACATGGTAAAACCCCATCTCTACTAAAAATTCAAAAATTAGCCAGGCGTGGTGGGACACGTCTGTTGTCCCAGCTACTCTGGAGACTGAAGCAGGAGAATCGCTTGAACCCAGGAAGTGGAGGTTGCAGTGAGCTGAGATAGCACCACTGCACTCCAGCCTGGTTGACAGAGCGAGATTCTGTCTCAAAAACAAAACAAAATAAAACAAAACAAAAATAATTTGTGTAGGCCTATGACAAATAAATAAGTTGAATTAGTAATCTGAATCTATCCACACAAGAATATGCCAGCCCCAGATGAGTTCACTGGTGAATTCTACCAAAAGTTTAAATAATTAAAAATTCTTTTCAAACTCTTCCAAAATTACAAGAGGGGAGTACCACCTTATTTTGTAAGGCCAGTAATACCGTGACCCCAATACTAAAACCAAACAAAGGCATCGCAAGAAAATTGCAGACTGGTAAGTATGAAAACAGATGCAAAAATCCTGAATAGCATACAAGCAAACCGAATCCAACCACATATAAAAAGTGTTATACAACATTATAAATAAATGAATTTATTCCAGAAATTTAAAGTTGTTTTACTTATTCCAAAGCAAATTAATGTAATATATAGTATCAATGGTATTAAAAAGAAAAACCACATGATATTCTAAATGGATAGATGATAAGCATTTGAAAAAAATCCAAAACCATTTCTTAATAGAAACACTCAACAAACTAAAATCAGAAGGAATGTTATTCAGATTAAGTAGACCTATGATAACCCATAGATAACATTATCCTTAATGGTGAAAGACTGTATGCTTTCCTGAGATCCTTCAGATCCCTAAGATTAGGAACAAGACAACAATGTTGTTTTTACCACTGCTATTCAACACTGTACTGTTCTAGCCAGGATAATTAGGACAGAGATTAAATAAAAAGCGTAAATAGTGGAAAAGAAGAAGTAAAACTAATCCTATTTATAAAGACACATAGTCTTACACACAGAAAATTGTAAAGAATTAATTTTTAAAAAACTGTTAGAGTTAATGCTAGTTGATGAGTTCAGCAAATTTGCAAGATATGTTAACAGACAATAATAAGTTGCATTTCCATATACTTGAAATAAACAATCCAAAAATGAAAGTATGAAAATAATTCCAGAATACTACTGAGCCAGAAAAGAATGAAGTAATGTCTTTTGCAGCAACTTGGATGGAACTGGAGGCCGTTATTCTAAATGACGTAACTCAGAAATAAAACCAAACACCACATGGTCTCACTTATAAGTGGGAGCTAATCTATGGGTATGTAAAGACACACAGGGTGGTATAATGGATAGGAGACTCAAAAGGGGGGAGATTGGGAGGAAGGCGAGGGATTAAAAATCACCTGTTGGGTACAATGAACACTACTTGGGTGATGGGTACACTAAAACTCGAGACCTTACCAGAATACAACTCATCCACATAATTAGAAACCACTTGTACTCCTAACGCTACTGAAATTTTAAGAAAGAAAGAGAATAATACCATTTACAATGATAGAAAAATACAATTTCTTGGAAATGCCTTTAACCAAAAAAAGAAAAAAAAAAGCAAGAATTGTACTCTGTAAACTGTGAAACATTGTTGAAAGAAATCGAAGAAGACTAATAAATGCAAGGATCTCCTACGTTCATCTACTGAAAGACATTTTTAGAATGTTAATACTTCCCTCAGTGATCTACATATTAAATGTAGTCCCTATCAAATTGATGGGGCCACCAGGCCGGTTGCGGCAGGGAGGCATGGCTGGGGCTGCATTATCAGTGAAGCCAAAGGGAGTTGCAGACAAGTGGGAGCCCTGCTCCTTCCGAGTTGGGGTGATACCACTGCCCAAACCATGGCTGTAAACCCTGGCCTCCTGTTCCATGGAGTAGGCAGGAGCCCCACTGTCCTCGGCAGAGCTGCAGCCGTCCAAGTTGTGGCTACAGATCTGAGCCTCCTTGTGGTCTTGGGGGGCTGGGAGCAGGCAGGATCCCTGCCATCCAGGTGCAGCTGCAGCCTCCCAATCAGCACTGCAGACTCCGGCCTCCCACTCCATGGAGGAGGCAGGAGCTCTGCCCCTTTGGGCCCAGCTGCAACCCCACAAACCATGACTGCAGACTCAGGCGTTCTTGTACTCTTGGGGTCCCTGGAAGAGACCCGTGTTCTCACAGGCTCGGAAGTGCCTGGCTTCTCCCTACTGTTGGCACCTGGCCGGGGCTGCATGCTCCAGGAAGCCAGCAAGAGCTGGCGACAAGCAGGAGCCCTGCCTCTTATGAGTAGGCTGGGCAGGAGCTCCCCTCCCAGGCGCAGAAAGCTGTGTCTCTGCAGTGTGCACCCTGCACCCCACCTCCACCCTCTACTTCCCAGTCCCGCAGGCTCCGGAGTGTCTGTTCTCACTGCTTCAGGCTTGGGAGTGTCTGCTCCCACTGCCTGACCTCTCTCTGCGCCCACAGCCCCCTCCAATCTAGGAACTGGGCTGGGGCTCAGCTTGGGCACTGCCACAGCCCTGCTGGGTATGTGCAGGCTCAGGGCAGTGCTGATATGCCAGGCCTTGGCCCCCTTAGGAATTTGGGGCCCACCAGTCTGAGAGGGAAATGTGAGGTGGGGCTGAGGGTGGCTCCTCACTGGCCTGCAGATGTCCCTTGTTACAAGCAGCCCTGGCTGGAGGCAGATAGGCTCCTCCGCGGAAAGGGGAGAGCCCCCAGTAAGGCCTCACCTACAGGCCAGGGAGGGCCTGAAGGATGGGGTCCAGGCTTAGTCCCACAGACCAGAGTGGAAACTTGTGGTACCTTTTCTGGGCCAGTCAGCAGGCACTTCCTCCCTCCCCTTAGAGGTCTATGAAAGCCCTGGACTCAGCCAGAGCAGGGCAGAGGACGGAGAGGTGGGGGGATCAACTGCAGAGAGGAGCAACCCTCTCTGCTAGGAGCTGGGCAGACATCGGACGGACCATCTGCAGAGAGAAGATACCCTCTCCAGGTCTCCTCCCTGCTGAGAGCTGCAGAGACAACAGGATGTCCTGGCTACAGAGAGGAGCTACTCATTGCCTGTCTCCTCTGAGCTGTTCTAACAGTCAATAAAGCTCTTTATCTTGCTCACCCTCCACTAGTCTGCATATTTCATTCTTCCTGGATGCAGGACAAGAACTCAGGAAAAAGCACCACCAGCCACAGAGGTTTCCAGCCAGAGAAGTGACACCCCAGAGATCCCATGACAAAAATACTACCTTGCTTGCTTTTTTAAAATAGAAATTGCAAGCTAATCCTAAAATTTATATGGAATTGCAAGCAATCCCAAATAGCCAACCAATCTGAAAATAAGAAATCACAATTCTCAATTTGAAAACTTATGACAAAGCAATATTAATTAAGACAGCATACTACCGGTGAAAGTAGACATGTATAAATAAAAAAGCTACAATTGAGAGTCCAGAAATAAACCCATGTGCCTATGGTTTAGCTGATTTTTGACAAGTGTGACAAGAGCATTCAATGAGGAAAGAACTATATTTTTAGCAGATGGTGATAGAACAACTGGATTTCTCCTTTGCAAAGCAAAGAAATTGAACTCTTACTTCACATCATATACAAAAAATAACTCAAAATGGACCACATTACTAAATTAAGAACTAAAGCTATACAACTTTCAGAAGAAAACGTGAGGCTTAAACTTTATGACCTAAGATTTGGCAATAGAATCTTAGAATTAACATCAAAAGCATGAACGACAAAAGAAGAAAATAGATGTTAGATTTGTTCAAAATTTCAAAATTCTATTTTTTTTTCTGGTGTACCTCAAGAAAATGAAAAGATCCATAAATGGGAGAAAATATTTGTAAATTATGTTTCCAATAAGGGGTTTTTGTCTAAAACATATAAAGAATACTTTCAACTCAATAATAGTTAAACAAATAATCTAATGAAAAATGGGCAAAGGATCTGAACAGGTATTTCTTCAAAGAAGCTATACATATATTCAATAAGCACTTGAAACGATGCTTATTAAAGTATACAATTTAATGTCCTTAGCCCCCACAGAAATGCAAATGAAAACCACCATGAAATCCCTCTTCCTATACACATACAGAATGACTGGTAATCATAAAGTTAGATAATAACAGGTGTTGGTGAGGATGTGGAGAATTCAGAAGGCTCATACATAGCTGGTTGGAATGTAAGATCGTATAGTCACTCTGAAAATCAGTTTGGCCACTTCTGAAATGGTTAAACAGATTTACCATTTGACTCACTGATTCCACTCTTAGACATATACCTAAGAGAATGAAAAGAAATTTCCCCTCAAAACTTGTACATGAATGTTAATAACAACATTATTCATAATAGTTAAATTGTGGAAAGAAATAAATTTCCATCAATTCATGAAGGGATAATCAAATGTGGTACATTCATACAATACAGTATTATTCATCCATGAAGAAGAGTGGGAATGGACTCCTGATACATGCTACAACATGGATGGACCTTGAAAACATTATGCTAGGCAAAAGAGGGCAGTTACAAAAGACCACATGTTGCATAATTCCATTTATATGAGATGTTCATAAGAGGAAAATCTACAGAGACAAAAATAATTTGATGGTTGCCTAGGGCTGGGGGAATGGAGGGGTGACAGATAAAAGTTATAAGGTTTATTTTTGAGGTAATGAAAATATTCTACAATGGACTTTGGTGGTGTTTTGCTAATATAGGCATAAAGGTATAAAAAGTAAAAGGGTGACCAAGAAAAGGTATAAGGTTTCTTTTCGAGGTAATGAAAATATTCCACAATGGACTTTGGTGGTGGTTGCTAATATCTGTGGATATTTTCAAAAAAACATTAAATTGTACACTTTAAATGATAAACTTTGTGCTATATGAATTATATCTCAATAAAACTGTAACTGAAAATTAGTCTTCGAGTAGAAAAGAAACAATATGCCCAAAGAGAGGGCAAACAGTTTATGTTTTTCTCTACTACTATGCTTTCTTGTTTCAGGCCTCCCTTCTTTCTGTAAAGACAGATATTTAGTACAAAAATTCTCTTAGTATTGGCAAGATTTTTGGCCAGAAAGGGCTCTTCAATGAAGACCATCAATAAATTGTTGTGGTCTTTACTAGATTAATGGATGTACTTTTCTTTCTACTTAAGCAACATTCCCATGACTAGGGCAAACAAGTCCATTTTTTTTCTTACTTAGAAATTCAGTAGAATGCCAGTGACTGCGTAAAATGGTAAAGTAACCTACAGATTTTGAACCTGTTAATTTTATAGAATGCAATGATACTTAGCAGAGTAAAGAATCCTAAGAGTATAGATGCAAAAGGGAGCCTGCTACCCCATCCAACATCTTAGACCACCAGAGCGGAGCTACTGGGAGAGCCAGGAGGATCTGACTGTAGAAGTCACATCAGTCCCTCCCAGATCCAACCCGAGTGAGGCACCATCCTCTGTTCCTTTATCTGATATTACTCATAGACTCATGCTTTATTTCACACTGGGATTCAAAAGGCTTCAGGAGAATCCAGGATTTTCCAACAGTGATTCAAACTGAAAGATGAACATTTATAACATTTATACTGTGTTAACTTAAGTAACATGATCTATGTGGGTTTTACTCCCACAGAGAAATGATCTGATTGTTTCTGTTAGAGTGAGTAAAATTTTGCGTACTACAGCTGAAGTGTGAAAGGCAGGGTGCTAAATGCAAACAGTGAGTGAAGCCTTGAAAGGAAAGAATATGCTGAATCTGTTAATAGAGTGTTGAAAATATACATGATGTATATTCTAGATTCCACACTAGGAAGATGGTCATTCCTGGGTAGTTTTCATTTTTCATTTTAGACCCTGCACAATGACTTCAGTTCCAGAGCGTATTTATTCTCCCAAGGAAACTATTTATCACATTGTTTTGGTTTGCAGTTTATTCTAAAATTATTTGCCATGAATACATAGCTATTCTATTTTCTATTTCAGGGTGATGGTATAGACTCAGAATACTTGTAGACTTCTAATACAAATCATCCCAGATTTTTAGTAAAAGTTCTTTTCTCTGGTATGCATATAATTGACTTTAATCTTTTTGTCTTCTATCAGATCAATGCAATCTCTTTTAATTGGACATTCCCTTTAAAGAATAAAGAGGGGACAAAAGGAGAATATAACATTACGTAATTATAATGTGTAGAAAGCTATGTCTTAGATAACACAACTCAATTTTTTAAAGAAATAAAGCAGATTTCATCTCCTTTCAATACTGAAAAATAGCTTCCTATTTAATTATTTTCCTGACAGATACTGAGAAGTACCTGGAAGGGCAAAAAGACTAAAAAACATTTTTTCTTTCAGAGTAGGAAGGGGGAAGTTCCCAAAGTGAAAATACTTGTATTTAAAAAATCAGATTAAACATTCTTTATGTGTCACATTATTGCTATTATGAAACCAGAATTTCACTGTAAGATATTTGAATTGTGTGCTACTTGATTGTGTTTGTCATCAATATTTCTTTCTTTAGCATCAGTATATTTTGTAAAATGATGGTGTGTTTGGAACCCACACTAATTGACCTATTATTTCTCCTATGTAGTCCAAAAGTGATGTGCAACTTAAAAAACAAACAAAACAACAATGGGGGAGCATGTGGCAACTAATTTTTTTTTAAAATAATTAAAGAACAGAGAATAAGGGAAACCTAAAAGAAGAGTTCTGGCAATCTTAACATTTGATTAGTTTCTTTAATATTGATTTAAAATAGCGGTTGATAAAAATAGGGAATGGTCACTTTTGCCTGTGTCTACTGCCTGTGTCAAAATAAACATAAGACACATCAGTAATCAGATGGTGGAGGGACTTAAAACATTAAGCTAAGCAATATTGTTATGTTCTGTAGGGAACCTAGGAATGCTTTTGGAAAGGAGACTGCAGTTTTCAATCAGAATAATAATATTTTTATGATCTTAAAATATTGACTGTATTACATATAGTAAAAACATTAATATTTTAAACACAAAAAAATTTAAATATTCTTGCTATTTTACCTGAATTTGATGTTTGGCAAATGGTCCATTCATTAAGTCATTAAATAGTTAATATTAAAATCAATTCAGTCAAAGCAATGTGTAAAAGGAATGAGCAAATAATGACATAGCCAGAAAGGATGTTGGGGTCAGAAAACAAAGAGATTTACAGAGTAATCAATAGCATTTGCATTCAACTTATTTTTATCAGGCATTCACTGTTTTGTTACATGGTTTATTTTAATATACTTTATTATAAATCTTAACTAAATTTGACTTTTAATGAAATTAGAACTCTGTAAAACCAAAAAAGAAAAAAAAATCTCATCTCTGATGTGAATTCACGAAAGACAATAGTGTCTTTTGGCATTTCCCCCGAGGTAATGATTTTATTTTGTTTGCTTTCATTTTCATCTTGTGAATGAATCTTTTATCTATCAACTCAATATGTAGATCCATCTACGGACAAGGTTTCAGCAGCATTCATATTTGATGAGGCTTACTCAAAGGAAAATAAAAAAATAGTTGTTTAAATTAAAGTAGCCATAAACATTGCTAAAATAAAACAGATTTTTCTGACGACTCCACATTTTTGCATGAGATGTCTACTAATCTTTATTATCCCTCGGTGGCTAACACAGAGCTGTGCATCTAGTCCATGCTCAGGAGTGTCACAGGATTGAATGAAAGTTTATAACTTGTTGAAATGTTAAAGGGATGATTAAAACAATGTACAAAAGAGATTTATAAAGTCTAAGCAGCCTTAAGTATGTCACTGAAAGAAAAAAGGAAGTCGGAACTAAAAATCTTTGAGATAATTTTTGAGGATTTGTAACTAGAAAATACTGCAACTTTGGCACTTTTGAAAATGTCCAAACATCCGGTCTGGTCCGGTAACATATAAATATGGTATATTGAAAAGATACAAAGTCACACAGTGGACAAGTTAATGATACAAAGAACATAAAGCCTAACTGGTTAACAGTCATTCAAGTCTTCTGCAATAATCAAAAATTTATCACAAGAGAGTATTAAATATTTGATATACACTGTAATCACTCAAATTCACACCAAACAAGCCACATTATTTAATCTACTATTCATCATTCTTTTTTTATTCAAACTGGATGGGAAGGTTGTAAACATCCAATAAATTTTGTTTACCATATGAATAGGATATTAAATCTAACTAATTAACTAAACATTAGCTGTAAATGTCAGTCTTGTAAGATAGGAAACATAAATGAACTCGGGCTCTTTTCAAATATTTAAACACATACCTTAGTTGCGGGGATAATGTTCTTGGTTTAGGTTCTCCCTCTCCTGTTTTTTTCATCTTTCTGAATTGAAAAATACAACACATCTGAAAAAAAGTAAACAAAACATAAATTTATGGCTTAACAACAATATAAAAAACATTCCTGTGCAATATTTTCACTAGCAAGTATTTCCATTAGCTCAATTCTATCTGTACTTGGAGATCATAGGCTCATTTTTCCCCAGAAGTAACTGTTACCCTGATTTTGGAAAGCAATCTGATGCTCTGTGCATAAACACATACTTAGTATTTGTGGAAGCAATTTCATTCCCATATATTTATCCAAGGATAAAGGAAACATGTGAACATAAGAAGACTTCTATGTGAATGTGATATGGGAGTGGGGCAGGAAAGTGTCGGTTAGAGAAGGACAGGGTCCCAGGCCAGGGCTCCACCCTAGGGGCAGTGTCCACGGACTTAAGTGAAACCAGGCGCTCCTGTTTTCATGCCCACATGCTGCATTTTGCACCTGGCCCTCCTGTGTGATCCTGTGCCCATTTAAACCCATGTGATGATCCACTCACGTGGCAGGCCTTTTCAAAGAGGGACAACCACTCCATAGGGTAGCAAGATCAGTCACACTATTCATTAAAGAAGACTTTCCTCCCAGGGCTCAAGAAGCGTGTAAACTCTACCAAAAGACACATCATTTACCTTGATAGGACTATAATTGTAACTCATTCATTCCACAAAGAGCTATTGAGCACTTTCAAAGTGCCAGCCCCTGTTTCATGCACTGGCATTCCAGTGGTAAACAAGAAAAAAAGATAGCAAAGGACATTTACCCTCAAGAAGCAAAAATGCTGGTCTGGCTCAGTTTATGCAAGTGCTGCCAAGAGTGAGCCGGTGCTTTTGTAGCACCATCTCTCCTTCTTATATATTTTTTATCCATAATAAAAATAACCTTAATATTTTATAATGATGGGAACAAAGTTTTTTTTTAAAAAAAATTAATAGGATTTCAAAGAATCAAAAGGAAGATATTAGAATCACCTGTATCCCCACTTCTCCGAGGTAATTCCTGTTAGTATTCTGGTACATTGTTTTACATACAATTACACATGCATATTGTCATTAAAAATATAATCTTGCATATTGGTGATGGATAGATAAATATGATAAAACAATGCAGCAAATGTTAGAATTATGGGCTCCAGGCTGATGGGTATATGTGTATTCACTGTAATGTTGTTTTAACTTTTCTGCATGCTTGAAAGTTTTATTTGTAATATTTTAAACAATGCTCAAAATCTACATAGTATCATTCTTCCAATTTTCTTTTATTTTTTCAAGATGTTTTTAATTTTATAGCTGCTTTGCATTTTTAGATACACTTTAGATTTTAAAATGATCTTGACAATTCTTACCAAAACAAGAACACAAATTTTTTGACATTGAATTGGATTGTGTTGACAAAAATTAACATATTAAAAAGTGTTAAGAACATGATGTAGTATGCCACTTACTTCAGTCTATTTCATTTCTCACAATAATGATTTCTATTTTTCTGTGTAATGCTTTTACACCTATTTTATGATTATTTTAAAGCATATTTTTTATTATTCTGTGAATGGTATTTGCTAATTTCTTTTTAAATTATTGTGGTATATGCAAATATATTTAATTTTTGTACACTTTTTATTTTGTAAGGTTGCTAAATTACTTTTTCTAGTAGTTTTTGTAGATTGTTAAAGATCATGTATGTACACAATTATGTTGTCTAGAAACAAAAAATAATTTTATTCCTTTCTTTTTAATATGGTGATTCATACTTATTTGTCATGCTTTATTTTGATGGCTAGGACCTCCAGTGCAATACTTAATTGAGATGGTAAGAGTGGGAACTCTTGTTAGGTTCTTAATTTGAGGCAACCAAACTTTCTGTATCTAGAAACATTTTCCATACTATAATGGCAACATATATATGTTTCTCATGTATATATATGAGAGAAAAAATATATAAGATATATATAGTCTAATATATATATATATATAGTTAGTTGCTGGTTGCATTTTTTTTCTGGATGGCATTTATTAGATTCAGAAATACCCTTCTACTGCATTAATGATTTCTACTATGAATGTTGAATTTTATCAAATAATTTTTCTGGATATGGTTAGTTGATCATATGGTTTTTCTCCTTTATTTGCTTAACATGAGGAATTATGTTGACTGTTTTTAAGTCAAGCCAATCTTGTATTCCTGGAATCTACTGATGATTTTTTATAAACTTATGTGTTAGAATGTTTGATTTCTTAATGACATTAATTTCGGCACCTAACTTATGAGCGATATTGGTCTATAATATTCTCTCTTGTAATGTTATTCTCAAGTTTTACTTTAAAATAGTATTCTTATAAAATGATTTGTGATACAGTCTTTTTGTCTCTATCTTCTGAAAATATTTTTGTAAGATTTTTATATCTGTCTTAAATGTTTGACAACATTCACTAGTAAAGACATCTGGGCCTAGAACTTTTTTTCTGAGAAGTTTTTCAGTTAAAAGTACTATATTTTAAATTGATGTAGAGCCATAAGGGTTTTCTGTTTATTTTTCAGTCAGTTTTGGTACGTTTTTTTTTTTTAATTTACATTTCATCCAAGTTGTCAAATTTATTGACAAAATATTGCTCATAACATATTCATTATTATTTTTCAATGTCTTTGGGATAATGATACCCTTTTTGTTGCCTTTATATAGAAATTTTCCTTGTCATCTTTTTTTCTTCCATATTTCTAGGGGTTTATCAATTGCATTATTTTTTCTTTATTTTCTCTATTGTTTGTATGGCTTTTAATTCAGTGATGTCTGCTATTCTCTTTATTATTTCATATCTTCTATGAATTGTTTCAGCTTCATTCCACAAATTTTGATACTTTGGGATTATTAATTATTCTAAAAGTTCTCTTATGATATCTTCTTTGATCCCTGGGTTATTTTGCTACTTATTTTTCATATTTGGGATTTTTAAAATATCATATTCTATTCTAATTTAACAAATTTTTTGGTCAGATACTTTACTTGTTTTATTCAAATCATTTTAAGTTTATTCAAACTTGGTTTATATTCTAGCATATGAAAAATATTGATAAACATTTTGTTTATTTTTAAAGAATGTATATTTTATAGTCATTAGTTATAACAATAATGGATTATCAGTTAGGTAAAGTGGTTTTATAATGTTGTCCAAACATTCTTTATTCTTATTTTTTATCTATTTATTTTATTAATTATTGAGAGAAGAGTATTAAAATCACACATATTTATAAATTTCTTTAATTCTCCCTTCAGTTTGACAAGCTTTGCTTCCTAAATTTTGAGTTGTTATTAGATTTTTGCCACTTAGGTTTCTGGTGTATCCTTGATGAATTGACCCTTATGTAACTGTGAAATGACTCTCTTTATATAGTGAATAATTATTATTTTTCAGGTCTGTTTTTTTTCTGTTATTAACATAGCCATTCCAGCTTTCTTGTTCTTAGTGGTTTGATATTATATATTATTTATTCCTAAATTTTCAACCTGTCTCTCTTTTTCTTTTATAGTATTTAATCTGTGCCTCTTAATAACATTATATAATTTGTTTTTTATTTCTTTCCAGTTTGATAGTATCTATCTTGGACTTTGGCCAATTTCCACTTAATATAACCATCACATATTTCAGTTCAATTCCACCCACTGGCTATTTGTTCCTGTTTGTCCAGCCTGCTGTTTTTATATTCCCTTCATTCTTACCTTTTAGCATATAAATAAATGATTGTAATATTTTATTCTAAATCACTGTAGTGAATACTATGGAGTACTGTTCAAGATCACATTTTCTGGGTCAAGGTATTCATTTCTTCATCTACCGGGACTCTTGACGGCTAAAGGCTCACCTCTGAGTCATTCATTAGGCTCTGCCTTCAGCAGGAAGCAGCTGCTTTGCCCACGTGTTTGCCCTCTTCTTAGGGTTAGCCAAAATCTAATGACCGGTTGATGCAGGAGTACACAGTTTTGTGCCCCTCCCTTATCAGCATTCAGGATATCTCTAAAGTGCTTTGGAAGTAGGCAGGGTCACTCCTACTTCCACCCTTTGGTTCTCTGACCCATAATCCCTATATATTGGTATAACTGTAGCATATTCTGTTTCTCAGTCAATGAGCTATTAGTTTTGCATTGATTTCCTATTTTTGTGGCCTTTGAGACACAGCTTTGACTTATTAATGTCTGATAACATACTTCAGCTTTGTTTACCCTTTCCCCTTTTTGTAATATTTTTGTAGAAATTTTAAACATGTGTCTTAAAATCATTTAGGATATTATTACATCTGTTTTATACATCAATATTCATTTAGTTTTATTCACATATTTGCTGTATTCTATTGTCTTTATTTCCTTGTACACGTTAATGCTCTCATGCATTGCCATTTTCATTTAACCCGAAAAATATATTTTCCTGTTTTATTTCATATGTTTGCGGCTGCTGACAATTTTTCCCAATTGAAATGTATTTATTTCACCTTATTTTTGAAGGCTATTTTAACAGAATGTCTAGCATAGTAGATATTTTATTTAATCAATTTGAAGATATGGTTTTATTGTCTGCTAGATACCACTTAATCTGGCTTTCTTTACATTTATTTTTCTTTAGATCGACACCACTTCCTGAATCTCTGGCTGGTGTATTCAGTTTTAGAATAATCTTAGAATTTAACCTTCAAGATGCTAGGCTTACTCTTCTGGCTTTATTTTTTCTGTTTTATTATTTGTAATATGGTATCTGTAGATTATATTGTGGTTATATTTAAACAAAGACAGCTGTGTTGCTTTCTTTGCAGTTTTTATAATATTTGCTTATTGCATTTTTTTCTGACTGTAATTTTCATTACAATGTTGAATATGTTGAATAAAAATAGCAATGTAGGGATAAAGGGAATGTATGTTTATTCTTAACTAAAAACAAATTTGCCTACGTTTTATTATGTAGTATGTTACTGGTATTATGTTAACTAGAATTTTCTCATTTCTGAATATCAGTTTAAGAAACTTCTAGTTATTAAAATCTTCCAGTGAATTTTATCATGAAAGACTATTGAAATATATTGCCATTTTTGTGATTTGTGTTTATCTCCATTAATCTGATAATATAATGTTATTTTTTAATGCTATTAGAACTTTTAGATAACTACCTTCTTTATTATTATATTTTATACGCAATGGACTTGATTTGTCTATACTTTGTTTAGAACTTTTATAATTATGATTAGGAGTGAAAAAAGATTATGATTGTTATGCTTATATTAATATAACATCCTCATTTAATTTGTTCTTACCATATTACTAAATTCATTAAATTATTTGAGAAGTCCCCACTTTTTCTACTCTACCACTTTTTGTACTACTGTGTGTGCTGAGTATAGATAGAAATGATCTGTTAACTGTGGTAGAAAGCATATTTCAAAGTATCTGACTGAGTCTGCATGACAAGATACTTTTTTAACGATTTTATGATCTATAATTTATGTACAATACAATTCACCAATTTTGACGTTACGATTGCAATAAACTTATCAAGTAGCATTACCACCACCACAGCTGTATTATAGAAAAATGCTCCTTTGCAGTCATTTCCTCCCTCTACCTGGACTCTGGTACCACTGCTCTCTTCTACCATTGTAAGTCTGCTATTTCTAGAACACGACACAAACATAATAAATTATTTACTCTTTCATGTATGGCTTCTTTCACTTGACATAATATTTTTGAGACTCACCCATGTTGTTGGATGTATTCAACTGGTTTTTAAAAATTGCTGAGTAGTATTTCATTATATGTATCTACCACAGTTTGTTTATGAATTCACCTGTTGATAGGCATTTGGGTGGTTTCCAGTTTTCGACTATCTTGAACAAAATACTGGGAACTTTAAAATAGAAGGCTTTGGTGAACATGTTTTCATTTATATTTTTGTGTTCAAAGTACACAAAATACTTTGAATTGACTTTTGAGTACAGTGTCAAGTCAAGTTTGTGGTTCACACTTTTGCATATGACAAGCCAACTGCTCCAGCACTATTTGTGACTGAACTAACTTGGCATGCTTGAAAATCAATTGACCACATCTATTTTGGTCTATTTCTAGACTCCTCTCTTCAATTGATATATGTTTCTTTCTTTATGCCAGTGTCATGCTGTTTTGATTAACGAAGTTTTCTAGTAAATCTTGAAATCAGATAGTCTAAGTTCTCAATTTTATTCTCATTTTCCAAAATTGCTTTGTCTTTTCTAACTCCATTTAATTTCTATATAAATCTTACAAATAGTTCAACAACGTACACAACAAAGCTTATTGGGATTTCGATTTGGATTATATTGAATCTATAGATGATTTAGGGAAATTAACATCTTAGCAATATTAAATCTTTCAACCCATGAGCACAGTATTTATTATTCATTATTTATGTCATCTTTACTTTCTCTCAGCAGTGCTTTCTAGCTTCAGTGTACAGACCTTATTCATAGTTTGATTTATCCCTAAATTCTTTATATTATTGAAACTATTGTGAATAGTTGTTTTCTATTTCAATTTTGAATTATTCTTTGCTGACATAGAGAAATAAAATTAACCACTTATCTAACGATCCACTCTTAAATTGTTTCAGATTTCTCATTACTTTGACATACTTCTGTAAAATTAAAATTTAATCTATATTTGCAATTTTTATGAGATGTAATTTGATAATATTCTCTCATAAGCTTTTATGTTTCCTTTATTTTTGTACTGTTTGTATTGTGATTTTTCACTTTGTCTCTTTTATAATGCCCCTTATTGAAGATAAAAATCTCAAAATAATTATGCTGAGTGAAATAAGCCAGGTATAAAAGAAGTTAACTACATGCTTTCATTTATATAAATTTATACAAAATATGAGCTAATTTATAATAGTGGGGAGCAGATCAAGGGTCACCTATAAGTAAGGGTAACGAGCAGAAGGGAGACTTTACCAAGTGACAGGAGGAACTTTTAGAGGAGGCAGATAGTGTTTTCTGTCTTGATCGTAGTGGAAATTTCATGGATTTATACTTTATAAAGTACAAAAAAGGGCAAGACTAATCTATCATGTAGAAGTCATGCTAGTAATTATCTCTGGTTGGTAGTACCTAAAAGAGAATGCATGGAGTCTACTGGAAAACCAGTAATATTATATTTTGTAATCTAGGCTCTAGTTTTATGGGTGTATCTAGCCTACAAAAATGTATACTTACTGTTTATGCACTATTCTGTATCTATGTTATGCTCTATTAAAGGGTTAAAATACACAGTCAATTTTTTTTAAACAATGGGTTCTGGCCCATTTTCCCATTTTTCTAGAAGCAATCATTACTGTGTCACTATCATTCTTATTTAATTTTGTAAATTTATATGTTCCTGCAATATGCAAGATGTACATATTCTGTGTCTGTACATATATAGTGTTATGGGATAAATTGTGTTTCCCATCCCAGAATTCATACGTTGAAGTCCTGGATCCCCTTATCTCAGAATACAGATATATTCAAAGATAGGGTCTTTAAAAATGTAATTAAAATTAAATTACCTCATTGGCTGGAGGGGGGGCCAAATCTAATCTAACTGTTGTCCTTATAAGAAGAAGAGATTAATACAGGCACACACAGAAGAAAGACGTTTTAAGACAGAGGGAGAAAATGGCCATCTACAGGGCAAAGTGAGAGTGCTTAGAAGAGATGAACTTTACTGACCCCTTATTCTTGGACTTGTAGCTTTCAAAACTGAAAAAAATAAAATTCTGTTGTTTAAGCCACGTAGTTCATTTTGGTACCCCTAGCAATCTAATATATATGCCTTATATAATTTATGCATATACTAAATAAATTTTTGCCATATTTATAACATGTCTAATTAAAATGCTGTTAACTAAAAGATTATTCATTTCCCTTAATTTTCATTACACTTTAGAACATTTACAACATTTACACAGAGTACATGGAAAAAAGAAAATATGTTATTTATAATTTTATCCTTCAATAAAATGTTCTCAATTTTCCTGTACCATTTTTGATTAATTTGAAGTTAAAACATGACATATTCTTTGGTCAAAATAATCTGACATATTTACATTTCAGTCTTCTTTAATTAACAGGGCTCAGATTTAGCTTTTAAAAATTAATATTATTTCAGCATACAACTTTTTGCTCTAGTGCCAGTCATGTCTCTGAAAGTAATTATCACCACTTAGTTTAGCATAGGTCTTAGTGTTACAAAAGAGACACATGTGACCAGTGAATGGTCTACTGTCATTTATGCAGTATAAAGGGGGCATTACAAAATCTCAGAAGATAATGCGTGTATGTTTTAGTTTAACAAAAGTGCTTTAAAAGAAATAAAAATAAAAAAGTTTATAAAATAAGGATATAAATAAAATATTTTTTACAGCTGTTCAGTGTGTTTATGTTTTAAGCTGTGTTATTACAAAAGAGTCAAAAGTTTAAAAATAAAAAGTTTATAAAGTAAAAAAACTATAGTAAACTAAGATTACTTTATTATTGAAAAAGAATATTTCATGTTTTTAATAAATTTAATGTAACCTAAGTATACGGTGTTTAAAAGGACACAACAGTGTAAAATAATACTAGGCCATCACATTCACTCACCACTCACTCACCGACTCTCTCAGAGCAACTTCCAGCCCTGTAGCCTCCAGCCACAGTAAGTTCCTTATTTGGATGTACCATTTCTTATCATATATCCTGTATTAACTTTTTCTATGTTTTGTATACATTTAGATACACAAATACTATCATGTTCCAATTGCCTGTGGTATTCAGTACAGTAAAATGCTGTACAGGTCTGCATCCTAGGAGCAATAGGCTATCCCATATAGCATAGGTGCAAAATAGGCTCTACCAGCTAAGTTTAAGTAGCTTCTATGATGTTCACAAACAACAAAATTGGCTAAGGACACATTTCTCAGAAGGTAGCCCTTTCATTAAGGGATGCATGACTGTATATACATTTCTAAGGCAATAGAAGCTTTCGCTATGTGTTTCTCACTTCTTTTTGACCCTCAATATAGCAATTTCAGCTTCCATATTTCTAATAAAAGTATTTTAAACCAATCTAGGCATTTGCTTTCATGTGCCTCAAAATTCTTCCAGCTTCTTCCCATTATCAAAATTTGAGCCAATTCCACATTAAACAATTAATAGTATTTATTTTTTAAAAGTTTTAGAATTACAGAAAAATTAAACAAATGGTAAAGAAAATTTCTACCCCCTCCGACCTTCCAAAAACCACAGTTTCTCCTTAAATAACAGATTGTGCTAGGGTTTTAAAATTAATGAACAGGTATTGACACATTTTATACATTATTATTTATTAAAGTCTATAATTTTACACTAGGGTTAAATCTTTGTGTTGCACAATTCTATGGGTTTTAACAGATACCTAATTTCATGTATCTACCATTACAGTATTCCTGCAAAATAGTTTCATTGCCCTAAAAATCCCTTATGCTACCTATTCCTCCATCTTCCCTCCCCACTGTGAGCCACTGGCAACCAGTCATATTTTTCTTTTCGTATAGTCAGAGTCATATAGAATGTACCATTTTAAGAGTGGCTTCTTTCACTTACCAATATGTACTTAAGATTCATTCAGGTCTGGCGTGGTGGCTCACACTTGTAATCCAAGCACTTTGGGAGGCCAAGGCGGATGGATTGCCTGAGTTCAGGAGTTCGAAACCAGCCTGACCAACATGATGAAACCCTGTCTCTACTAAAAATATAAAAATTAGCTGGGTGTTGTGGCATCCACCTGTAATCTCAGCTACTAGGGAGACTGAGGGAGAAAAATCACTTGAATCCGGGAGGCAGAGGTTGCAGTGAGCCAAGATCGCACCATTGCACTCCAGCCTGGGCAACAAAAGCAAAACTTCATCTCAAGAAAAAAAATTCTACCTCCAGTATGTTCAACAAATTACAGTGTAAAAACTTAACATACAGGATTAGTAATATATTAATACTTAATAAGATCAAACTCTTCGCGACCAGCTGGGGCAACACGGTGAAACCCCATCTCTACTAAAATACAAAAAATTAGCCAAGCGTGGTGGCGGGCACCTGTAATCCCAGCTACTTGGGAGGCTGAGGCAGGAGAATTGCTTGAACCCAGGAGGCAGAGCTTGCAGTGAGCCGAGATCGCGCCACTGCACTCCAGCCTGGGCGACTGAGCAAGACTCCGTCTCAAAAAACAAAACAACAACAACAAAAAAACAGATTATTCATTCATTTCACTACTGAGTAATATTTTATTGTAGGGACATACCACAGCTTCTTTGTTCATTCTCCTATAAAAGAACATCTTAATTGTTTACAAACTTTTTTCTGATTATGAATAAAGTAGCTATCAATATTCATGTGCAGATTTTTGTGTGAACATGTTTTCACATCATTTGGGTAAGTACTTAGGAGCAGGACTGCTGGATAAAATGGTAAGGCTATTTTATCTTTGAAAGAAAGTGTCAAATGCTTTTCAAAGTACCTGTAACATTTTGCATTTCCACTAGCAATTAATGAGAGTACTTGTTGCTTTATATCCTGTATAGAATTTGATATTGTTAGGTTTTTGTATTTTACTCATCCTGATAGGGGTGCAATGATATTTTCTTATTATAATGTGCAACTTCCAAATGAGGTTGAACATCTTTTCATATGCTTATTTTCCATCATATATCTTCTTTGATCAGGTATCTGTTCAGATTTCTTGCCCATTTTAATTGGGTGGTTTGCTTTCCTATTGTTGAATTTTAAGAATTCTTTTATATCTGGATACGAGTCCTTTATAGATATGTGTTTTGCAAATATTTTCTCTTAGTCTGTGGCTTGTCTTTCTCAATCTCTTGACAATGTCTTTCGCAGAGTAGAATTTTTTTTAAATTTCAATAAAGTTAGTTTCCTATCACATATATGACAAACTTAATGACTTACAGCAACATAAATTTATTCTCTCACAATTATGCAGGTCAAAACTTTGAAATCAGTATCACTGGGCTGAAATCAAAGGAATAGTAGGAATGTTCTCCTGCCAGAGGTGTTAGGAGAGAATTAATTATTTGCCTTTTAAAACCTTTCGTGGCTGTCCTCATTCTTTTCTTTGTGGTCATTGCAATCTCCTCATTGATTACATTGCCTGCTATGATTACATATTTTATATATCAACTTGTTTAAACTGTGGTACCCGTATGTTTTATCAAACACTTCTAGAATTTGCCATAAAAGTACTTTTTGGATGATAATAACATTTAAATCGGTAGACTCTGAGGAAAGCAGATTATCCTTCACAATGTGGGAAGGCCTCATCCAGTCATTTGGAGGCTTCAGAAAAAGTCTAGCCTCCCCCAAGGAAGAGGGAATTCTGCCAGCAATGTGCCTTTGAACTCAAACTGCAACATCAACTTTCCCCTCCCGGGTCTCCAGTCTGCCAATTTACCCTGCAGATTTTGGACATGTTAGCTTCCAGAACAGCATGAAACAACTCCTTAAGATCAATCCATCACTCTCTCTCCTCAGAGAAAGATAGATGATAGATAGATGATAGATAGATAGATAATAGATAGAAATATAGATAGAGAGATAACATGGATAGATAGATTCTCTGAAAGCACTAACGCATCTTCTCTTCTGTCTCCATCTGACTCTCTCTTACAAGGATAAATGTGATTGCATTAAGAGCCTATCCAGACATTCAGGATAATCTCCTCATCTCAGGCTCCTTAGCTTAATCATATCTACAATACCCTTTTTCTAAAGTAACATTCACAGGTTCCAGGGGTCAGCACGTGGATATCTTTTTTGAGTCTTTATTAAGCATACCACAGGTAGACTTGAGAAGTCTTTCTGTTAAAAACGGTAATTATATCTATGTCAAATGTAGGTGGGGAATGAAAACTGCCACATTTGTTCTGGATAAGACACACTTAAATTATAACAGAAGACCTAAGCATCTGTTTTCTGAATCTTTTAGTTCTGCTGATATGTATGCAAACTCATAATAATTTAAAATATTTTAATTACTTTAAAAGATATTCAATAAAATGTGGCTATGGAAGATAGAAAGATACATGATATGGTTTTAAATATACTTTAAATATAAAGTATGTTCACTTTAAAGTTTTAAAGTATATTTACAGCATTAGGTATGTTTATAATATTATCAGTAATAAATACATTTTTCTTGTTACATCTCATATTCTATGAATATTTTAAAATATTTAAATTTTAATTAGGTAGACCTGAACAATTAAATCAATTATACTATATAATAAAATTATTTTATGAAATGCATAAAGAGCATATATGGTTTTTTTTATAAGAACAAATTTTTAGTAATAAAGGAATTCAAAGGCTTCATAAACAAAAAAAGTAGTAACTGTGGAAGTGGGTTAGTCAATGACAATGAATTGGACAATCTGAGAGCAAGATCTGAGGGGAAAAAAGATTAGGTAGTTGAAAAAACAAATAAAATAGCAAAATTATAGATAAATCTCCACCTTCATTCTTGACTTATTTTCTTGAGAAATAGCCCCTCCCCATTTCGGTCTCAAACTATTTTTAAGTGAAAAGACAAAAATTTAAATGAAAGGACAGAAATTAAGACTGCCTGTTTCAGTCCTATTCATTTTATAAAACTGTCACTTCTGTTAAACAGGTGTTTGAATAAAAGTAACTATTTTGCATTTTGAGCGTGCATAATGTGCTTCCATTATCATTTCTTCTAAAGATGCAGATTTAATATTTTAATAATGTTACATTCTCTGGGTTCAGAACTCTATTAAATATTCTACTTAATAATTAAGTTCAGGTGATGTTTAATGCACTTACCTTCTTTTCATGTGGCCAAGTTACAACATCCTGTATTTAAAATCCTAATCATTTGTCAAATACTAGAAACGCACTAAAAATGTGTTTATTAGATATACATCAATTATTTTGTGGCTCCTTCTTTCCTAGGAAATGTACTTTGTTATGTTTTTGGTTTTTGTTTCTCTGGTTTGGTTTTTATTTTTCAAAAGCCTGAGAATTGATCAATAATTTAATATTTGGCATATATAAAAATGTTTATTTAAGCATGTTGTTGTGGGATCCTAGGGTAGTAACCTATAACTGGGAATGAATTTTAAAAAGCAGAGGCTTTTGGTAGGCATGCAGTCACCTTCATGTGCTTTTGGCAGTTCTAGGCATAATATTGAAAACTGGGTCTTAAATACATTGTAATATTATTTATAAATTGTATTGAATAAATGCAAATAGTAGTGTGTGCTATATACTGTTATTTAAATATCCTAAGAAGGCAAAGCAATAGAGGATTTCATGTATATATAATTAATAACACTATTGTAACAAAAAGTCAATTTACTTCTTCAACCGTAGCATATTTCTGTTAAGCCTTATTCAGTCTCATAAAAGATTATAGAGAAGATGAGACAACAGTGATAAGTTTATTCATTACCTCTGAAAAGTTGATCTAAGTAAAACAGATATCTAGATCAAATAACACAATGGATTCACCATTTTATTCTGCCGGGATTTGTGAGAAAAATTACTAAATGTTTTTGTATTAACATTTAAAAATATTATGATTAGTATGTAAAATAAAATTTTTATTTCAATTAGGTTTCAGATTTTAAAAGCAATATTCAGAGCTCAATTTGAATTGGTATTGGGCAGGAAGCCTGATGCCAGTTTTCCCAAATTCTAACCAAATTGCCTATGTAAACGTACAGAGGGCTCTCACATCTCTACCCTAAACAAAAGACTGCCAGAGCCGTCCATTGACAGTATGGAGTAGGATCTTCCTAGCAGCTTTAAATCCCATGAGGCTACATTTTGTGGTACAGGCTGTGACCTATTCACATTTTTCATATGACCCAAAGCAGATCTGTCATCCAGCAAGAAGGCTTTGGCTAACAGACCTTCAGTCTTTAGCAGCCATACCCCGGCCTTTCATCCCTGCTTTTCTCCTACACAGACATAGTGAAAGGTGAGTGTTCATCTACTCTCACCCACTCCTCCATTCAGAGAAAGAAACTTTCAGAAATAACTGGATGTGAAGGAAAAAACGGAAAGAATGTTAAGATGTCTAATAGTGATTCAGGGTTCCACATGCCCTTAATTTAGAAAGTTAAGTTACTTAGAATGCTAAAAAGAAAACTGAACAAAGGACAATACAGATGTGTGGATTGAATGCTGTTACTAGATCTAAAAGGGGCTGAGGCCTATTCACATTCACATGCTGAGGTTTTCTTCTTTTTTTTCTTTGCCGATTAAGGAAGGAGATATATCAGCCAAAATAAGGACAATAAGTAGTCAGTCAATATTTAGAAATTTGAAGCTCATAGCATTTTTTCTTTATCAAAGATGAGTAAATACAAAAAAAAACCCACCTCAAACAGAGCACACTAACGTTCATCTTAGAGAATTAATATTGTCTTACTATAAATTAAAAAAACTGGAACAACAACAACAAAAACCACAGACCATGAAAAGTGACATAGATAAGACAAGTAAGTATCCAAGTAAAATATGTGCCGTAATTAAAATCAGCCTTATAGGCAATGAAAGTGAAAATTGGCAGAGTGGTATATTAAATTATTAGATGATCAAACCTAATGTCTCTAAATAAAGAAGGAAAGGATGTTAGGATGAAGACTATGAAAGCACAAATAAGAGATAGCAAGGAGGGAGAACTAATACTTAAAGAACATATCATGCTTTTACTGGAAGAAAAATAAAACCATGGATGGTGGACATGGGAGGACATAAAATAAAATATTCTAAGCTTTAGAAGAGAATTCTATAATTAGATTTCTTTAAAGTACTACAGTTTAGATAAGTCTAATTAATGATACAAAATGAGCTAAACTACTGTACTTTTACATTCATTCTTGTGTTATTGCAGAGTACAAACCTTCCATAGACTGTCTTCATCAATGACTGAATATAAAAGGGACAGGAGAGTGAAGCACACCTATTATTAGAAAACAGAAAGCCTTTGTTTGCCTCATGTTCCTTGCTTAGTTAGGGAATCCCCAATGCATTTTCTAAAAGTTATTTAGAGTGCTCAGCAGTCTAGGATGTTCCCACCCAACCAGCTCTTCTCTTTCTTTCACTAGGGATTGAGCTTGCTTAGTGGCCTGAGTGCAATACCAGCCTACACTAGCTCCATCCCATCTCCTTTTACACAGGCATCTCTCCTAATAAAATCCTGGCATGTTTAATCTGCTCTTGATGTCTGTTTCTCAGAGGACCAGAAGTAAAAGAGATAAGTAAAATACAGCCTTTTAAATAAGAAAAAATATGTTTAAAATAGTAGAGAAAATTATTCAAGCTTAATCAATTATTCAAGTTGAGCATTACACTGATGAGATAAATTCATTTTAACTAATTGAATTTTCATGATAATAACAGTAATGCATATTTATTTTTGAGAACTCAGGAAACAAAGAAAATGAGGCAAAAACATCAACAACAACACAAAAAAAACCCCACAAGAGATTCATTAATTTGTTGGTGTATTTAATTAATCTTTTTAAATGTGTATTTCTTCTTAAATTTAAGTTTTTAATAAAAAATACATTTTCCTGAAAATATATTTAAGGACTAAGCAATAGGGAAAGTATGTAAGAATTAAAAAAAATAATGACCAAGAGGCGAGTTTTTATAATTATTGTTAATTTTAAAAATATCTTTTAGAAGGTTTAATAATCATTTTATTCTTGATGGTTTTTTCCCCAGCTTTATTGAGGTATAACTGACAAATACTAATTGTGTATGTTTAAAGTGTATCACATGATGTTTTTGATATAAGTACACATTGTGAAAAGATTACAATAGTCATACTAATTAATGTGTCCATTGTCTCACATGTTACCATTTT
Source organism: Pongo abelii (assembly GCF_028885655.2). Lineage (NCBI taxonomy): Eukaryota > Metazoa > Chordata > Mammalia > Primates > Hominidae > Pongo > Pongo abelii. The sequence continues at coordinate 142,857,189 of NC_071990.2, forward strand.
GTGTGTATGTGACTGATGGGAATACCTAAGATCTGTTTTCCTAACAAATCTCAAGTACAATAGGTCCTCATATAACACTGTTTTCTCCAACTTGTCTAGTTATAATGTCTATGTGAAAGGAAAAATCAGTTCTCAGCAGGGCCACTGTGTGGGTGGAGTCTGCCTGTATGCCCTATGTCTACATAGATTTTCTCCTGGTACTCTGGTTTCCTCTCACGTCACAAAGACACACATGATAGGTCAACTGATGCGTCTATATTGTCCCAGTCTGAGTGAGTGTGAGTGTGTGTGAGTATATTCTGATAGAATGGTGTCTTGTCCAGGGTTGGCTCCCGCATTGCACCTTGGAGTGCCAGGATAGGCTCTGGCCACCTGTGACTATATGATAATCATACAAATGAATGGAAATAAACAATGTAGTACCAAGGCACTCAGCAAGTTCAACATATTTGTTATTGTTTGTGTTTGAGCTGCATTGTGATAGAAGACATCCTTACAGTTTTTGCTTGGCAAACATTTGTTCCTTGATTTAACCCACTACCATTATGAAACCACTACCAATTCACTAAAAATTGGGTAAATAATTATCTTACTTGCTTTTATTAATCTTTCCTAAATGTACGTATAACTCACTTTTATTCCAATGTTTAACACTAGAAGTGTTTTGTGTCTTTATTTAGAAGTTAGTGAGGTTTTTATGGCCAGAAATATGTCATAGGAATTTAACCCTTGCTTATATCAATTAACCTATAGTAATATTGGTCTTGTTATATGTCATTTTGCTTAAAATCACAGTTTCCAAGAAACTATCAAGATATTAAGAGAGGACTTACTGTATACAACAAAGTTCTATTAACTACAGTCACCATGCCATACGTTAGATCTCTAGAACTTACTCATCTTGCATAACTGAAACTTTCTACCCTGTGAACATCTTCCCATTTTTCCAAACCTTCATCCCCTGGAAACAACTGTTTTGCTCTCTGTTTGATTTTTTTTTTTTTTTTTTAGATTACACATGAAAGTGAGATCGTACAGTATATCTCTTGATGTGCTTGGCTAATTTCTTTCAGCATGATGTCCTCCAGGTTCATCCACGTTGTTACAAATGATCAGATTTCCTTCTTTCTTAAGGTTGAATAATATTTGTATATATATTTTAACTCACATTTTCTTTATCCATATATCAATTAGTGGAATTATGCTGATTCTATATGTTGGCTTTTGTGAATAATGCTGAGAGTATATATATGTATTTTAGATATTGATTTCATTACTTTTGAATATATACCCAGGAGTGGGTTTACAGGATCATATGGTAGTTCTATTTTTAACTTTTTAAGGAATCTCTCTCTCTCTTTCTAAATAGATAAGTGGACAAGTAGATAGATAGGATTTTAATAGGAAATACACTGAATGTGTAGATTGCTTTGGGTGGTAAGGACATTTTAACAAAATAAATTCTCCTAGTCTGTGAACATGAGTTGTGTTCCCATTTATTTGTGTCATATTCAATATATTTTTATCAATGTTTAATAGTTTTCAGTATACAGATCTTTCACCTCCTTGGTTAAACTTAATCCTAAGTATTTCATTTTTGTGAATGCTATTTTAAATGGAATTGTGTTCTTGATTTCTTTTTCAAATAGTTTGCTGTTAGTGTTCAGAAATGTAACTGATTTTTTATGTTGATTTTGAATCCTGCAACTTTGTATCCTTCAACTTTTTATGTTGATTTTGTATCCTTTCAACTTTACTGTACCCTGCACTTGACTGCAAACTTTACTTGTTTGTTAAATCTATAAGCTTTTTTAGTGTAGTCTTTAGATCATTCTATATAGAAAATCATGTCATCTGCAAACAGAGACAATTTCACTTATTCCTTTCCAATTTCAATGCTTTTTATTTCTTTTTCTTGCTTAATTGCCCTGGCTGGAAATCCCTTGTATTGATACACCAAGAGAGAGTGGGTATTAAGACTTGTTCCCAATATCTTACAGAAAAAGCTATCAGCTTTAAATATTAAATATAATGTTCACTGTGGTTTCTCATATATAGCCTTTATTATGTCGTGGTATATTCCTTTAGTGCTTAATTTGTTGAGAATTTTTATTGTGAAGGATGTTGAATTTTGTTAAATGCTTTGTTTGCAGAAATTGAGATAATTTTATAAGATTTATCTTTCATTCTGTTATTGTGGAGTATTACATTTATTAATTTACATATGTTGAATCAATCTTGTATTTCAGGAATAAATTCCACTTGATCATAGTGTATGATTATTTTAATGTACACTTAAATACAGTTTGCTAGTATTCTGTTGCAGAATTTTGCATCTGTATTCATCAGAGATATTGGCCTGTAATTTTCTTTCTTATAGTGTCCTTGTCTGTCTTTGGTATTAGATTAATGATGGCCTAATACAATGGATTTGAAAGTATTTCTTCCTTTTTTTCATTTTTTGGAAGACCTTGAGAAGATTGGCATTAATTCTTTAAATGTTTGGTAGGAGCCACCAGCGAAGCAATCAGGCCTTGGGCTTTTCTTTGTTGGGAAGTTTCTAAACTTTAAAGTTTCTTCTAAACATTATTAAGACTAATTTTGTAGCCAATATATTATCTTTCCTGGGGAATGTTCTGTGTGCATTTGAAAAAAATGTGTATTTTGTTGCTGTTGGATGAAATATTGTGTAGATGAATAGTAGGCCCATTTGATCTGTAGTGTTGTTCCAGTCTGCTGTTGTTCAAGTCAATAAGGATATTGATTTTCTGCCTGGATGAGCTATCCAACTTTGTAAGTGAGATAATGAAGTCTCCTACTCTCATTTTATTGCTATTTCTTCCTTCTGTTCTGTTAATATTTGCTTTATCTATTTAGGTTCTCCAATGTTGGGTGCATATATCTTTACAATTGCTATATCCTCTTGTTAGTTTGACCCCTTCAACATCACACAATGACTTGTTTTGTCTCTAGTGACAACTTTTCACTTAAAATTTATTTGGCTGATTTAAATATAGCCACCCCTGCTCACTTTTGGGTGCCACTTTATAGATTATCTTTTTCCATCCCTTCACTTTCAGCCTATGTGTGTCCTTAAAGCTACAGTACTCTCTTATGAGCAGCATCTATTTAGATCTTGTTTTTCTTTTTTTTCCTTTTTTCCTTTTTTAAAATTTTATTATTATTATACTTTAAGTTTTAGGGTACATGTGCACAATGTGCAGGTTAGTTACATATGTATACATGTGCCGTGCTGGTGAGCTGCACCCAATAACTCGTCATTTAGCATTAGGTATATCTCCTAATGCTATCCCTCCCCCCTCCCCCCATCCCACAACAGTCCCCAGAGTGTGATGTTCCCCTTCCTGTGTCCATGTGTTCTCATTGTTCAATTCCCACCTATGAGTGAGAACAGGCGGTGTTTGGTTTTTTGTCCTTGCGATAGTTTACTGAGAATGATGATTTCCAATTTCATCCATGTCCCTACAAAGGACATGAACTTATCATTTTTTATGGCTGCATAGTATTCCATGGTGTATATATGCCACATTTTCTTAATCCAGTCTATCATTGTTGGACATTTGGCTTGGTTCCAAGTCTTTGCTATTGTGAATAGTGCCACAATAAACATATGTGTGCATGTGTCTTTATAGCAGCATGATTTATAGTCCTTTGGGTATATACCCAGTAATGGGATGGCTGGGTCAAATGTTATTTCTAGTTTTAGATCCCCGAGGAATCACCACACTGACTTCCACAGTGGTTGAACTAGTTACAGTCCCACCAACAGTGTAAAAGTGTTCCTATTTCTCCACATCCTCTCCAGCACCTGTTGTTTCCTGACTTTTTAATGATTGCCATTCTAACTGGTGTGAGATGGTATCTCATTGTGGTTTTGATTTGCATTTCTCTGATGGCCAGTGATGGTGAGTATTTTTTCCTGTGTCTTTTGGCTGCATAAATGTCTTCTTTTTGAGAAGTGTCTGTTCATATCCTTCGCCCACTTTTTGATGGGGTTGTTTGTTTTTTTCTTGTAAATTTGTTGGAGTTCATTGTAGATTCTGGATATTAGCCCTTTGTCAGATGAGTAGGTTGTGAAAATTTTCTCCCATTTTGTAGGTTGCCTGTTCACTCTGATGGTAGTTTCTTTTGCGCTCTTGAGTTTAATTAGATCCCATTTGTCTATTTTGGCTTTTGTTGCCATTGCTTTTGGTGTTTTAGACATGAAGTCCTTGCCCATGCCTATGTCCGGAACGGTAATGCCTAGGTTTTCTTCTGGGGTTTTTATGGTTTTAGGTCTAACGTTTAAGTCTTTAATCCATCTTGAATTAATTTTTGTATAAGGTGTAAGGAAGGGATCCAGTTTCAGCTTTCTACATATGGCTAGCCAGTTTTCCCAGCACCATTTATTAAATAGGGAATCCTTTCCCCATTGCTTGTTTTTGTCAGGTTTGTCAAAGATCAGATTGTTGTAGATATGCGGCATTATTTCTGAGGGCTCTGTTCTGTTCTATTGATCTACATCTCTGTTTTGGTACCAGTACCATGCTGTTTTGGTTACTGTGGCCTTGTAGTATAGTTTGAAATCAGGTAGTGTGATGCCTCCAGCTTTGTTCTTTTGGCTTAGGATTGACTTGGTGATGCGGGCTGTTTTTTAGTTCCATATGAACTTTAAAGTAGTTTTTTCCAATTACCATGTCTTTTCACTGGAAAATTTTATCTGTTTACATAAGGTAATTATTGATAGATAGGGACTTAACTATTGCCATTTGGTTATATTTTTCCTGAGGGTTTTGCATTTCCTTTTTTCCTCTCTTGCTGTCTTCTTTTGTGATTTGATTATTTTTGATAGTAGTATGCTATCATACTAATATCAAAAATCATACATATCATATTAATCATACATATTATATCATCATACTAGCATACATATCATATTATCATACTATCAAACATATCATATTAATCCTTTTTCTTTATCTTTTGTATATACTACAAGTTTTTGCTTTGTGGTTTCCATGAGTCTTATATAAAAGGTATAGTTATAACAGTCTATTTCAAGCTGCTAAAACTAAACTTCAATTACAACAAAAACTCTACACTTTAACTTTTTCCTCCCCAGATTTTATGTTACTGATGTCACAATTTACATCTTTTAATAATGTATACCCATTAATAACTTATTGTGTCTATATTTAACAGTGTTGTCTTAACTTTTATACTGGAATTAAAAGTTATTTATGGACTGCCTTTAAAATACTAGAGTATTCTGAATTTGACTATGTTATTACCTTTATAGTATGAGTAAGTTTTATACTTTCATAGATTTCATGTTGTCAGTGTTCTTTTGTTTCAACTTTGAGAACCCCTTTCAGCCTTTGTAAGGCAGGCCTAGTGATAATACATTCCTTCAGCTTTTGTTGTTGTCTTGAAAACACTTTATCTCTCCTTCATAGGTTTGTTTTTGTTTGTTTGTTTGTTTTTTTTGAAAGTGTCTTGCTCTGTCACCCATATCAGTGGCATGATCTCCGCTCACTGCAGCCTCCACCTCCTGGGTTCAAGCGATTCTCATGCCTCAGCCTCCCAAGTAGCTGGGATTATAGGTGTGCACACTATGTCCGGGTAATTTTTGTATTTTAGTAGAGACAGAGTTTCACCATGTTGGCGAGGCTGGTCTCAAACTCTTAAGCTAAGTCCATCCACAAGCCTCAGCCTCCCAAACTGCTAGGATTGAAGGTGTGAGCCACCACACCCAGCCTCTCCTTTATTCTGAATGAACAGATTTGTTAGGTATGGTATCCTGGGTTGGCAGCTTTTTATTCTTTTAGCACTTTGAATATATCATCCCTATGTCTCCTGGCCTGCAAGGTTTCTGCTGGCAAATTTATTTATGGTCTCATGGGGGGTTACCTTGTATGTGATGAAATGCTTTTCTCTTGCTGCTTTAAAAATTGTGTCTTTAACTTTTGAGACTTTAATTAAAATGTGTCTTAGGGATGATCTCTTTGCGTTTAATCTATTTGGGTTTCTATGGACATAATAAATATAGATGTTCATCTCTCTCCCAAGATTTGGTAAGTTTTTCATCATTTTTTTAAAAAAAGCCTTTCTGCTTTTTTCTCTGTTTATGCTCTTCTGAGGCTCTCGTAATGTATATATATTGGTTTACATAATGATGTCTCCTCAATCCCACAGGCTTTCTTCACTATTTTTCATTTTTTTTTTCTTATTTCTCTGACTGGGTAGTTTCAGTGACATGTCTTCAAAGTCATTGATTCTTTTGCTTAATAAAGTCTGTTGTTAAAACTTCCTATGGGATATTTCATTTTAGTCATTGCATTTTTCAACTCCAGAATTTCTGTTTCATTTTTTTATTTTGCTATCTCTGTTGAACTTCTCGTTTTGTTCACATATTGTTTTCCTGATTTTGCTTAATTGTCTATCTATCCCTGTTCTCTTGTAACTCACTGAGGTTCTGTAACATGATTATTTTGAATTATTTATCAGGCAATGTGTAGATCTCTGTTTCTTTAGGGTCAGTTACTTTTGCTTTATTTTGTTCCTTTAGTGATAACAATTTCCTTGATGATTCATGATTCTTGTGACCTAGCACTGGTGTTTGCACACTTAAAGAAATGGAAACTTCTTTTAGTCTTTTGTAACTGTTTTTGGTGGGGAAAGCACTTCAGCAGTTATCCCATCCAGAATTTCCTAGATAGGCTGACTGGTGATATTTGTGTGGGTAACCGTGGAGCCTTTGTCCACTGAGGCAATCCTGGAGTTTGGTTCCACATAGGGGCCTGGTGTCTGGGACTATAGGTGCAGGCCTAGAGCCTGAATCCATGGGGTTCAATCTGATACTGGGGCAGGCCTTAAGCCTGAGAACACAGTGGCCAGCCTGGTACTGAGGCAGGTATTGAGAATCTGCAGAGATGGGCCTGGTCCTGAATTCATGGGGCTGACCCAGCATCAGATTCCATCAGGTTGGCCCTGATGTCTAGGTCCATTGGTGCAGGCTTGGTGACTGGCCCCATGGAGCCTGGGGCTTCGGTGCATGAGGGCCAGTCTTGCACTTAGACAGGCCTTCTGCCTGAGTCCATGGGGGCTGGTTTGTCCCTAGGGGAAGTGTGGAGCATAAGTCTGCAAGGATGAACTTTGTCCTAAGTCCTTGTGAGACAGCTTGGCACCAGTGTTCACTACATTGGGCCTGGGGCCTGGATCTGGGGAGGCTAACCTAGAGTCTGGGTCTTCGGGAGCCTGAAACCTTAGGTAATGGCCTTGTTCTCAGGCAGGCGTGGAGCCTGGCAATGCAGGATCTGGCCTAGAGACTGGGTTCATAAGTGTTGGCCTGGAGCCTAGGATTATGGGGCTAGCCTGGCTCTGGGGTGGGCTTGGAGCTGAGGTCTGCAGAGGCAGGCCTGGATACTGGGACTATAGGACCTGGCCTCATAATGGGGAAGGCCCAGAGCCTAGGTCCACAGGGGCCAGCCTGGGGCCAATGGTCACTGGGGTAGGCCTGGAGCCTAGGTCTACAGGGACCAACCTTGCGCCGATGTTCACTGGGGCAGGCCTGTTGCTGGGGTCTATGGTGAAGTTGCTTGCTCACTTCCTTCACCTTCCTCATGTGAAGGAAATCTCTTTTTGTACTGCACTGCATAGATTTGGAGGAGACACGATATCAGTAATGTGACATTGTCCTTTCTACTCTCTTCAACACATTTTTTTTCTTATTTCTCTTCTTCACCCAGATGCTATAATCTCTCACCTGGATTCCATAGCTCTTGTGAACTTATTTTAATGTGTAGGTGGTTGTTCAAATAGATGTTTCTGTGAAAGTATGAACATTGGAAACTTCTGTCCTTTTGTTCATATTACTCTTAATGCATTATATCTTTGGAAAAGGCTTGGTAATCACAGTCATAGTCATGGTAGGAATGTAGCATGTAGAAAATTGGAAGATAAATGAAAAAGCATCAGTAGAAAGTTTTTCTGTCTTTCTTTTCTGTTGTGGTATGAGGATTAACTTTGTAAAACATATTACATTTGTTTCCACTCTTAGCTGCCAAGGTGAGTAAGTAAAAGTTCATAGAGCCAAATAGCATAGAACAGTTACAAGTTTTGTTTGTAAAATAATGATGTGTATTTAAAATTTTTGAACTGTCAATAGCCAAAAGAGGGGTCTAAGAGTATGCCTAAGAAACAGTTAGGGATTTAGGTACATTTTAAGAAGGGTGCGGTTAATTATGCCATGGAGAATGTCGACATTGACTTCCTCAAACCACAGCAGTCATTCTAACTCCAATATTGTGATTGTCTTAAGACTAAATGATCTTGATTATGTTCCCTAATCATTATGCTCTTTAAGTGACTCAGAGAAGTATTTTAAACAGTATGTAAGGTGACAATTTACTTTCTATTTTTAGATAAAATTAACACAGTTGAACATTTTAGTTATGATATGATGGAAACTGACTTTAAAAAGCCAAAAATCATATTTATTAGACTTAATGAAGGATAGTATAAAAATACATGAACAATAAGAACCAATAAAATTGTACTTACTGTGCAAATAGAACAATTAATGGAAATTATAATACTCCTAGTTATACATAAATATATTTTTTCTGCAGGGGTCAGTGTTACGAAGAATCTAAGCTTTCTTTTAATCAGATTTTTATTCTTTCAGAAACAAGATTTTTTTCCTGTCATTTTGGCTTTAAGGATCATCTTTCTTCCTTGAAGTGAGAATCATAAATTTTGGAATGAATTTTAAATCTCCTCAACACTGACATCTATTGAGTCTTCTTATTTGAGGAATGAGCTGGCAGCTTGGAAGTGTAATAACAACTAAAATAAATGAGTCTTGAAAACCTATAACAGATTTTTGGAAATTTGTCTCTCCTCAGTGTAGAACTGCCATTCCACTGATTAAGCACAAATAAGAAATATGAAAAAAAAAACATTGAGTCTTTTTATTACTTGAATATGAAATATTTATTTGGAAATATGGTACATTACTGACTGTACCTTTTTCTTACATTGGATTCTTGACTGTGTTTTTTATTTTTAAAATTTTATTTATTTTTTATTAAAGGAAATGTTTTAAGAAAGTGAATCTGTATTTTAATAGAGAATTGCAGTTTTTGGAGTCTTCATTCTTAATATAAATGTTTTCCTTCTATATATTACTTTTGAATAAATTACCCTTCATATCCCTGTTTGTATCTCATTGTTCTTGTTAAGGCAAAAGTATATCTAAGTGTTTTTTTCAATACAGTGTTATTCATGATCTCATTTAATACCCATTAATGACAGTAAATATTGACTCCTTTTACACAGGAAGAAGCTGCATTTCAGAGGTATTAGTAACTGTCCCAGATCACATAGCTCATAGTGGCGGAGCCAGGATTCAAACCTGCATGACCACCCAGCACGACCTCTCTGAAAAGGCCCTGAAATGTCCAGTAACGGCTGGCTCGAGGACTGCCCACTTATCATTCACCCTTTGTCAGGGGTTGGGAAGCACCCGCAGCAGACACCCTGTAAGCTGCTTTCTATTTCTTTTCCCCAGAAGCCACTCCAATGTATTTCTTTTCCTTTCAGAGTCTCATCATGAAAAGTATAGTAACAACACCAAATACACTAGTCAGTATTTAAAAAACTACAGTGTCTTTAAGAATACAATGTATTAATATAGTTATTTGTAAGTGACAGATGACAAATAATGTCAGACATTTAACATGGCAGTGGGTTTTATACTAAAGGCAACTTGTTTAAAACAGGTTTAATTCAAAGTACTAGAATAGCATGTGGCATGCCTGACTTGTAGAGCAAAGCTTAAACACAGAGGTTTCATTTTTGTTCTACAGCTATTAGTCTTGTGACTCCAGAAAATCCAACATAAAACACCACTTCTTTATAAAGATATACAAAGGATGAATCTCCTCATCCTGATAGCCTTCAACATCCACACATCCACACATTTCAATATATATGCTTCCTTGTTTGGCCCTTGATGATAGCATAAAAACTCTCCCCACCCACATACAATCTGTTTGCATCTCACAATCTTTCATATCTAATTCACACCATTAGCAATCTCTCTGCCTTTATATATTTGAAATAGCATATAGGAAACATATCATCTTGCAGTACTCCTGTAGCACACTATACTTTAGAGTAATACATTTTTATGCTATGGAAAGATTTCCTAGGCAAATTAGTATGTTTTTTTCCAGCCAATGCCAAACTCCCAAGATGTAATCAATCTTAGAAGATCTTGCTTGATTTTATCCCTTTTACATTTTTCTGAAAAAAGGAGTAGATCTGTGCAGGCTTGAGTCCACCTTCCTTCTGAAGATCTAGAAGAACAAGATATGTTTCTGTACTCCAAACTCATCTTGATTTTCTTTATAAATGTTTAAGTGATGCTTGCATTAATTATATATTTGCTCAAAATGAAGCTATGTAGAATTATAATTTTAGGGTATTGTTATATAAATAGATGTTATAATAATAATCTTATGCTTGAAATACAAACATGCCTGCTAAAAATTTTGAGATTTCGTGGTATTCTATCCTTAGGATATCTAATATTCAGTATACAGTCAAAACATTGTATTCAGAACTTGCTTGAATGTATATTTGCCTTTGTGTGGTTGTTATCAACATAGCAAAATTTATTTTGTTTCTGCTCTATTCAATTTTGGTTTTTCCAACCTTTATGTTTTATATTTGTTTAATGTGTACTTTTTTATAAATTGAAGGTTAAAATTATATAAACTGAAATAAACATTGTTCCCGTTTCTATGCCCTGCATTCAGTTTTTGCTGACTTTCTACCCTTAAGAGCTTTTATTAGTTTCTAACTACCTAGTTTATTTTTGCCAAAATTTGGACTAAATTTAATATTTTTATTTTTATTTTGCAGAAGGGTTTATCTCTTTTTAAATTGAAAAATATTGCTTTATTTAACAATATTGCAGAATAAATTCTAATAATTTAATGGATATTTTAAATTTCTTTTTATTTCTACCAAATTTTAGAGGCAAGATCTTGCTATGTTTCCCAGGCTGGACTTCAACTCCTGGGCTCAAGTGATCCTCCTGTCTCGGCCTCCCAAGTACCTGGGACTACAAATGTGCACCGCTTAGTCAATTTTTCTTTATTTTTATTAAAGTATAATTGGCTTATATTAAATTGCATATATTAACATGTGATATTTAATAAATATTGATATTTATGCACCCATTAATCTATCACACTATTAAATATATGTGCAATGTATTTTTCTTTCCTCAAATTTTTCTTGTGTTTTTTTTTTAATTCTTTCCTTCTTCACCTCCCTGTCCAACATTCTTTCTGCCTCCAGTTCTCTAATAACTATTAATCTGATTTCTGTCATTACATATCAGTTGTACTATTTAGAATTTTATATAACTGGAATTGTCAACTATGTATTCTTATTTTTGCCTGGTTTCTTTCCCCAGAATAATGAAGATTCATCTATGCTGTTACACATATCAATATTTCTCTCATCATTGCAGTGTAGTATTTCAGTATATAGATTACCATTCATATGCTGATGATATTTTAGTGGTTTGGAGGTGTTTCACATAAAGCTTCCATAAATATTTGTGTACAATTTTTTTGTGTGGACATATGCTTTCATTTCTCTTAGCAGTAACAAGGTTAGAATATATGATGGGTATATGTTTAACTTTTAAATAAACTAACAAAGTGTTTTATCGGGGAACCTGCCCCGATAGCTACGTAGGTTCTTTTCTATTTTCCGTAAGTGTCGGCCAGTTTGAGAAATAAGGGGACAGAGTACAAAAGAGAAATTTTAAAGCTGGGCGTCTGGGGGAGACATCACATGTCGGTAGGTTCTGTGATGCCCCACAAGCCGCAAAACCAGCAAGTTTTTATTAGGGACTTTCAAAAGGGGAGGGAGTGTAGGAATAGGGTGTGGGTCACAAAGATCATGTACTTCACAAGGTAATAGGATATCACAAGGCAAATGGAGGCAGGGTGAGATCACAGGACCACAGGACCTGGGCGAAATTAAAATTGCTAACGAAGTTTTGGGCACCATTGTCATTGATAACATCTTATCAGGAAACAGGGTTTTGAGAGCAACCCGTCTGACCAAAATTTTTTAGGCGGGAATTTCCTCTTCCTAATAAGCCTGGGAGCACTATGGGAGACTAGGGTTTATTTCTTCCCTACTGTCTTGACCATAGAAGATGGCCACACCCAAGGGGGCCATTTATAGACCCATCTTCAGGGGCGTATTCTCTTTCTCAGGGATGTTCCTTGCTGAGAAAAAGAATTCAGCGATGTTTCTCCCATTTGCTTTTGAAAGAAGAGAAATATGGCTCTGTTCCACCCAGCTCACTGGCGGTCAGAGTTTAAGGTTATCTCTCTTATTCCCTGAACAATTGCTGTTATCCTGTTCTTTTTTCAAGGTGCCCAGATTTCATATTGTTCAAACACACATGCTTTACAATTTGGGCAGTTAACGCAATCATCACAGGGTCCTGAGGCGACATACATCCTCCTCAGCTGACAGGATTAAGAGATTAAAATAAAGACAGGCCTAGGAAATCACAAGGGTATTGATTGGGGAAGTGATAAGTGTCCATGAAATCTTCACGATTTATGTTTAGAGATTGCAGCAAAGACAGGCATAAGAAATTTAAAAAGTATTAATTTGGGGAACTAACAAATGTCCATGAAATCTTCACAATCCACGTTCTTCTGCCATGGCTTTAGCCGGTCCCTCTGTTTGGGGTCCCTGACTTCTCGCAACAGTGTTTTACAAAATACTTGTGTCATTTTATATTCCCATCATCGGTATTTAAGAGTTACAGGTCAAATCCTGGCCAACACTTGGTATTGTCAGGCTTCTTAGCTTTTTAAAATTTATTAAGTATGTAGTATTAATTGAAAAAGGCCATTATGCTTTTAATTTTTTCCTTAATAAATTATAATGTTGATTATCCTTTCATGGTCTTATTTGCCATCCATATGTCTTATTGATAAAATGTCTCTTACATTCATTACAAATTTATACTAGGATTTCAACATTTTTAAATCATGGTAAAATACACATAAAATATATCACTTTAACTATTTTTAAGTGTACAGTATACAGTGTTAAGTATAGCCACATGGTTGGGCAATCTTTATAACTTTTTCTTTTTGCAAAACTGAAACTCTATACCCATTAAATAACCCTTATTTTTTCCTCTTGTCAGCCCTCATAATCACCATGCTACTTTCTGTCTCTTTGAATTTTACTACTCTGGATACTTCATACAAGGGAATCATGTTGTATTTGTCTTTCTGTTATTGGCTTGTTTCACTTAGTATTATGTCCTCAAGGTTCATCCATATTGTAATACATGTCAAAATTTCCTTTATTTTTAAGGCTGAATAATATTTTGCACACACACACATGCACGCACACACTGTTTTGTTTATACATTCAACCATTGATGGATATTTGGGTTTCTTCAACCTTTTGGATACTGTGAATAATCCTGTTATGAACAAAGGAGTACTATTAATATATTTTAAGTTCTTTTGGAAATATATCTAGGAGTGAAATTGCTGGATTATATGGTATTTCTGTTTTTAATTTTTGAAGAAACTGTCATACTGTTTTCCATAGTGGCTATTTGACATGCCCACCAATAGTCCACAAAGGTTCCAATTTCTCCACATCCCCATCAACACTTGCTATTTTCTCTTTTTTTGTTTTGTTTTATTTTTTATAGCAGCCATCCTAATGGGTGTGAGGTGATATTGTAGTTTTGATTTGCATTTCCCTCATAATTAGTGATATGGCACATCTATTTATGTGCTTTGTGGCCATTCATATATCTTCTTTGTAGGGATGTCTATTCCAGTCCTTTATTCATTTTTTAAAGCAAGTTATTTGTTTTTGTTGTTGTTGTTGTTGCTGTTGAGTTAAACGAGTTTTCAAAATATATTCTAAATATGAGCTCCTTATCGGGTGTCATAGTCTGTTTAGTGTTGCTTACCTGTGGCTGGGTAATTTATAAAGAAAAGACGTTTATTTGTTTCATGGTTCTTCAGGCTATCCAAGAATCATGGTGCCAGCAACTATTTGGCTTCTGATGAGGGCCGCAGACTGCTCCCACTCACGGTGGAAGGCAAAAGAGCTGGCTGATACAGAGATCCCATGGTGACAGAGGAAGCCAAACAAAGAGAAAAGAGATGTGAGACTCTCTTAAACAACCAGCTCTTGCAGAAATGAATACAGTGAGAACTCACTCATGACTTCAAGGATAGCACAAACCCATTCATGAGGGATCTGCCCCCATGACCCAAAACACCTCTCGCTAGGCCCCCACCTCCACCGTTGGGGATCAGATTTCAACATGAGATTTGGAGGGATTAAAAAAAAAAGCTATACCCTTATATAGTGATTTGCAAATATTTTCTACTTTTCCGTAAGTTATCTTTTCAGTCTGTTGATTGTTTCCTTTGATGCACAGAAGTTTTAAATTTTAATGTTATCCAATACATCTATTTTTATTTTTGTTGTTTTTTACTAGGCCTTTTAAAAATTAAGATTTAAGAAATTATTTTGTATTGTAATTAAGTCCTTTATCAGATTTATTATGGACAAATATTATCTCTTGTTCTGTGGCTTGAGTTTTCATACTCAACACTATCTTTCAAAGAATAGAGGTTTAATTTTAACAAAGTTTAATATTTTATTTTTTAATGAATTGTGCTTCAAATGTTTCATCATTGAAATCTTTGTCTAACCAAAAACACAATCATTTTTGCCTGTTGTCTTTCAGAAATTTTATAGTTTTAGGTTTTATATTTAGGCTTATAATCCATTTTGACATAATTTTGCTTTAATATATGAGGTATGTATGAATTTTATTTTTTTCTGTTTCCTATACTTATATCCAATTGTTCCTGCATGCTTATATCTAATTAGTCAAAAGGACTATCTTCCTCCACTGAATTATCTTTGCATCTATGTCAAAAATATGCTGTCTATACTTGTACAGGCCCATTTCTAGATTCTATTCTGATATATGTATCTAATATCTAACTGCCTATTATCTTTCTTTCTTTATTAAAGTAGCTTTATAGTAAACCTTGAGTTTAAGTAATATAAATCCTGTAACATTTTTCTTCTTTCTCGAATTAGGGGTACTTTATTTATTTATTCCAAAAAAATAAATGTTAGAATCCGCTTGGCAATATTTATAAATGCTTTGCTGGGATTTTGATTTGATTGTGCTGAATCTATAGGTTAATTTAGGGTAAATTGATGTATGATCAATATGGAATCTTCCAGTCTATGAACATGGCATGCCTCTCCATTTATACAACTTTTCATATTGATTTCAGTAATGTGCAGCAGTCAACAAACACATTCTCCATGTATTTTGTTAAATTTATAAATATTTTATTTTGGGTGCTGATCATATTTAATTTCAAATTTCAGCTATTTATTATTCATTGTCTTGCTTCATTTTTTGCTGCTATAACATAATGTTTGAAACTGGATAGTTTATAATCAGCAGACATTCATTGGCTCACAGTTCTGGACACTGGAGATTCCAATATCAAGGTGCTGGCATCTTGTGAGGCCCTTCTTGCTGTGTCATCATATGATGGAGGGCAAGAGTGTAAAAAAGAGGGCAATAGGGGTCTGAATTTGTCCTTTTATAAAGGCATCAAAATCACTCAATAAGGCAGAGCCCTCATGAACTATTACCTCTTAAAAATCTCACCTCTTAATACTGTTAAAACTGCAATTAAATTTCAATATGAGTTTTGGAGAAGAAAAACATTCAAGCCATAGTACTCATGTATATACAATTTTCTCTCTCTTTCTGTCTTTCTCATGGTCTGGCTAGGGCCTATCATTTATATTGATCAATTCAAAAACAAGCTTTTAGCTTGACTAGTTTTTTTTCCTTTTATTTTTCTGCTTTCAGAAGCCAGCTCACATTTATCTGTTTTGTAGGGCTCACAATCATTTTCCTGTGACCTATTCATTCTATAAGAAACATAGAGGCTCCAGATGATGATATCTTTAACTGGAAACTCTCCTCCTCTTCCTTTTTTAGGCAATAGGAATAGGGAATAGTTATTTCTGAGTAGAAATGAGGTAGACAGATCTGAGCGGCAGCTTTGGTGTACCCTCAAGCTTTTTCTCTCCAAGGCATTTTTATGAGGCTTTGATAGGATTTGACTCCTTAAACTTTAAAAACTAAGGGATATTTTGTTTTTCTGTTTTGTTTACCCTTTAGAGGATTTTAATTTAGTTTTTTAGTTTCTCATCTCATAGATTTAAATTTTGGAGAATGTGTTAATGTGAAGATCACCTGTATGTCATGGATGAGTCCTCAAATCCCCAGTGCTATTACTCAAAATCCACACACATTCTGATGTCTATGATAGTTTCTCTCTTCCCAAGTGACCTTCTGCTGAAAGTCTCTCCTGAAATATTAACTTCAGGGCACACTCAGAGTCACTAAGTTCCCCAAATGCAGCAGCTTTATTTTGTGGCAACTGCCTGTATTTGAATTGAATATGTTATCCAACCCTGTATCACTGTTCAAAGATTTCCTGCTTTTTTTCTTGGGCCTCACAGTGTTACTCTGCCTCCATTAAGTCCCTATTTTAAGATTGCATCCAAGATTAGCAATTTCCAAAGCAGAAAGCATGTGGCTGTTCATGCAAGAGTTTGGTTCTGAATGGTTCTGTCTTCTCTATTCTTTTGTCCATCTAGTTTTCATTACATCTGTAGCTCTCTGATGATATATTAAAATATTTGTGTAACTATTTTCAGCTTTATCTAGTTTCCTGTGGGGGTATTGTTTGGCTAAACCTATTATATCTCTCATGTAAGCAGAAATATTTCCATTAGATGATTTAACAGAAAAACTTTAAAGAACTGGTTAAACAAATATGGGAAAACCAAAAAAAAAAAAAAAGAAAAGAAAAGAAAAAAAAAAAGCTGAGTACTGAGGAAACACCATGATAATAGCTCCAGGAGGCAGTTGAACCTCTAATGGTAGATACATATGAGGGAAAATGTTGCTGTTTAAAGAATCTAGAACATAAAATAGGTTCCTGCAGAGTTGAGGTCCAGATCTCGATGAGAATACGGTGCTTCCTATCTGGTGCTAGATCTTCAGATGTGTATATTGAGAGTGGTTCTGTGAGTTAGGTGGTATACTAAGAGCTGGAGCTGACTTCCGCGCTTCGAAGTATTCATGTTAGGGCAATGCTACAAGAGCCGGAAGGAGTAAAGATTTCTTTCCATTATGCCTTTCAGTCTGTTGTTGGGATGGCAATTAAGATTACACGAGGCAAAGGAGAAATGTAGTTTGCTGAGTCCCAGGACCAACATCAAAGCAGGGTCCCTGTGATAGATTTGGAACTGAAGACAATGGCTTAATAGCTTTATACAATTCTTTTGAATTATTACTATCATTATTCACTGTTAAAAATAACTTAAATGCATAGCTTTTTTTTCTGATCAGACTTCAGTGAAATAGATTTTTCTGAGTCACAGTATTATTTCAGGATTTTCATTAATCTACTCTAGAGCCGCTAGTTAAATTATATCTAAGACTTTTAAACAACATTTGTTGTTTGGTTGTTTATCTTCTTTTTAGCTTAAAACAGAAGAGAAATATGGCTCCATGCTATTGAATTTGAAAGCTTATACTGTGTTTTCTGGGTGTTCTTTTTCCTTTTGGCACGCAAACACATACTTTCAAGCTTTTACCTATCTGCAAATATCAGAAAGTATAAAATCAGGGAAACATAGACTCTGCCCAGGGAGAAAAATGGAGATTGGTGTTTTCTCCTTATTAGTGTCCTTCGCATTCACTTGACCTTCGAAATTCTAGATTCACCTGCTCACACCTTGACATTTGTACTCAGCTCTCTTCACCATGCTTGAATAGTGCCTTTTAAATTTGTAGCACTCAGAGAATTTTTCTCTTCCAGGCATCTACCTTGGAGCTTCAGAATTTCCCTTTTTGTGCCTTTCAACATTCTGTGTAATTATTTTATTCCAGTTTTCTCTTGATTCTACTCATTCCTGTGTAACCCTATGGGAGGAACCTATTTGCTCCCCACTCAATCAGACAGGTGTTTAATTGCTTTCTTAGCACTTTCAAGTAGCTATTTTCATATAAGAATTTCTTTCTCATTCACTTCTACTTGTTAATATATCTCTTACTTTGTGGAAAAGCAGAAATACAATGACATTTAAATCACCTTAATGCTGCTGATGTACATAAAACAATTAATAATTATTTCCCCACTCAAAAATAAATCTCTTCCAGTTTTCATGGAGAGGAAGTCACATACACCCTATCAGATACTGAGTGTATGAGCCCTTAATTATTGAATTGAAACTAAAAACACAGCAATAAAATTTTCAATTTATGTGTGTTTTGTAATAGCTTTATAAGCAATAACTCTAAAATTTTTCTGTTTTGCTTATCTAGCTTTTGTGTTCTAACTTTCTCTTATTTCCAACAGAAGCTTGGAAAGATTTTTAAACAAAATGATTTCTCAGTGTGTGTATGTATGTGTTATTTGTATGAATTGCACTAAATAATACATATTATACAGTGAAACTGTCATATTCTCTTCATGTTCATTTTGTTTTTCTGTGCTATGTAGATAAGCTACAAGGTATTATTCATCTACAAATGCTTCCTGGAGGCATTAACTTATGCCTTCCAAACATACAGTGTTGGGCTGTTTCCACTATTTTAAAGTGCCATGAATTGCAGCAGCTATTGATCATGGATCATGGTCTAAACAGGCAGGGGGCTAACTAGTCAACAAATGTATGATCTTTGCTCTAAATATTAAGCTAGATTTCATTTCTCCTTTCTCTATTCATCCATAATACATTTAGTCACTAGTAAACCACTACCACTTTTCAAACTTAGATTGCCTTCTTTTGTTTACTAATCTTTCCCTCCATTCTTTTGTAAACTATTTGAAGACAGGGACTATATTTTATATATTTAATCTCCCACCATTTTTAATGAAATTTCATGCACATATTTAGTAGTTTTTTACTTTACTTGCAATAGAACATGAAAACATGATATGACTATTTAACATGCTTAGACATTTCTCCATTTTCGTACACGATTTATAGAGTGTTTATTCATTAGGTGGTAACTATAACCACACAATTACTTTCTTATTTAGACTAGCTTGCTAAGTTAACATAATTTAAAAACCTTCTATCAGAAGGAACATTTTTTATCTACATGGTTAATTTTATAGTTCAATATTTTAGCCTGACTGAAGTGTTCATATTAGGAAAAACATTTGTGTGTACTAACACAACTATATACATTCATAATTAGAGAGTTTATCTCAGCAATTAAGGTAATAATAGCATGCTATTAAATAGTACTTATAATGGCCAGAGATTGTTTTAAGCCCTTTACATAAAATAATTCATTTTATCCTGAGAACAATCCTGTGAGGTAGACATTAACATTGTGGTTTAAGAGTCCAACCTTTAACAACTGAACAACAGGTCTTCTCTTGACATAATAAAATTATTTTGCTTATTGCTAAAGAATGTCCAGATTGAAACAAACAGCAGCATCTTATTTATATCTTAGCATTTTAAGTAGCCTTCCATTTAGCACCATTTTTAAAGTTGCAGACATGGAGATGGAGCAGGCAGAGCTTTAGGAAGGAAAGGGAGTCAGACGACTAGAGGCTTTTGAACCCCTCTTTGCCCTGGGTGTCTTCAGTTGGCTCCTATATCTTCAGCAATATTCAGCAAATGAAAAATTAATGACTGAAATTCTGAAATGAACAGTCTCTCTGATCCCAGCAGTCTCTAGATTGGGAATTTTGTTATCCAAATATTTTGCTTTAACTCTCACCTTGCAAAAATACCAAATCTGAATATTAATAAGCCTCTGTGAAGCACATAGGTTAGAATTTGAAAAACAAAAAGAGTGAAACAAACAAAAAATAAGTAAGCATGTTTATATCCTGCAATGAATTCCTGTAGGTTTTAAATGTTTTTAAAATTTCCTTTTTTTGTAGTAATAAAAACAAATTAGGATCATGTTGTTTTTATTGACTTAGGGCTGAATGGAACTGCCATTTTTCAATAGATTTCACACAGGTGTCCAATTAACTATTCACTTAGACAGGAGGTTATTGCACAAATGTATCTAACCTGACCCAAGACCATTTGTTTAATGTTTCCTGCCATATGACAGCTCTTATGTGATTGCCAGCAGTAAAGCAAACAAGTCATGATGACCACAAAAGCCCTTTACTTGTCCCTAATAAGTACTATTGTCATGATTCTTAGTTTTAGATATAACATTTTGAAACACTTACTATATTGCACTGTGACTAGATGTACACATATACCTATACTGATATATACAGGCATAGGGAAATTACCATTTTTAAATTTTCCATAATAACAATGTATGAAAAGAAAGGTTTTATATAAAATCTCTCTTAGAAATTATTTCAGATGAAAATTGCATGCTATTAAAGACCAGGACACATAATTCAGTAATGAGGATATGACATAAATTCAACACAATATGGTAAGGCTTTGGGAAACCTGAAGATTTCCTTTCTTGTTTTCTCTTTCTTTCTTCTCCCCTACCCTCCCTTCTCTCTCTTTCTTTCTTCTTTTTTTTTCTTTAAAGTATCATCTATCAACATACAGCAATTAACTATATAGGTTATCATCCCATAAATCAACTAGAAGCTGTAAAATATTATATGTATTTCTGCCTTTCATTACAGCAAATAGAGGTAGACATTTCTTTACAACAACTAGAGCAGCTAGTTCACAGAAAATGCCTATATTCAGATGAACTACTAAAGTCATAGATGTTAAAAATTAACACTAACAATCTCTCATCTATGTGTCATTAGTATCAAGATAATAATAAATACATAAAGATTATCAGATACAGATTTCCCTATCCTTAGAATGAACTTTTATTTCTTGAAATAAAAGGAGATTCTCTACAGATATACGTATACGTGTTTGTATATAAACTGGTATGTCCATATGCATACATGTTTTGACTTCTGGGAATCACACAAGTGTGAGTTTAAGAGAGAACCTAATGTTTTCTGAAGATATAATAAAGCCTAAAGGTAAAGAGAGCTATTTTGTCTTCATTATCTAACCACAGATTTGCAGTAGCACAAAGAGGGGAAAAGGAATTTGGAGGGACTAGGTGAGCTCCTGAGGTTAGAGCCTGTGTAAAGCAGACAAAATTTGCAACAGTTCCAGAGCAAGAATGACATTTTTTAAGTTATTTCCTCAGATATTTTAGGTCCTATAAATTGTGCAAGGCATGCTTTCTATAGAGGTAACTATGAATCCTCAAATATTGTATTAGAAAAAATGATTTTTCTGATAATATTATGGGATAATTAACTGCATTAGTCAAATGAGTCCAGAAAGCAAGTCAGCTGAGCTGTAGAAATCCCATTACTTAATAAGTACAACTTGTTCATGCTTAACTCTGTCAATATCAGTGTCAAATATTTTTATTTTGGCATAAGAATAAGTCAGCAATTATAATATCTATATTTCTTTACACATAAGCTATGTTTAGAAAGTCTGCATCTGGTATTTAAGGGCTTGTTCAAACTTTAATTACTTCATTTTATCTTTTCATTTTGTTATTAATTATTTTTCACAGGAAGGATATAATTAGAGTTTTCTTAGAAATGAATGGAATTAAATAGCCTAAATATGCCCTTTCTCTGCAACTCTACATTTAAAATTAAACTTATTGAAATGTGTTATCAATTTCCTTTCTATTTGCCCCACAAAAATTTGCTGATGGTCTATAGCTATCATTCAAAACACAAAGTCAACTTTTAAAAGTTCTCTTTGTGAAAAGAATTGAAACTTAGGTTTTCCCCTGAAGAATGGTTATTTAAAATATAATAATTTCAAAACACACAATCTTAACATTTATTCTGGTTGCTAAATTGCCTATTTTCATTATGAAAAAAATTGATGTACTTAAAATATTTTTAAAAGTTTTTATTTTAAAAATATGGAACTCTTCTCTTTAAGCCTTCTAATTCAAGTTGCTACACAGATTTTTAAACAAAAATAAAATCTTCACTTCGCATGGGAGTTTGAGATGAGAACTCAACTCTAAGGAAGTTAGGTGATGAAAAAGCCCCTACAGTAAAGAGTGGTTCTAGAAAGGTACACACAGAACAAACTTGTGTATTGACAATAAAACATTATCGATAACCTTTATCCAACAATCTTTATGATAGTGAAACACTAAAAATAACATGATTCAAAGCAAATAATAGAGGTAGAAAAGGCTAAAGGGACAGTAATTGTGTGTTTTTCTCCCAAAAGCTAAGAAAGAAGAGCTCACATCAAAAACAAAAATACCGTATATAGTTGAGACGCTTCACTGAGAGTGAATATCTGGTTACAGATGTATATTTATTGACACATGAAATTGTTACTGCTGTCCTTCTTAGTCCAGGGTTGCTCATGATCATAGAGAAGTCTTAGGAGAGTAGGGTATGGGCCTTCTTGATGTTGGGAAAGTTATCTTCAAAGAATCAACAAAATACCTCAGAAAATAAAGAGCCAGGAATCCAATATATCCACCAGAATAAATCTGGGAACCAAGAAAAATATATTAAAAAAAAAAGGTCTTTCTCTTTGCCTTTCAATTCCTCCCTCCTGCCCAAACTTGAAAAGACCAGAAGAAATGAGGAGTGCAGATGTATCAATGAGAGTAAGGAACACACATTGCCATAAGCTAGAACTGCGGCAGGAGGGAAAGGGGAACATAAACAGAACTGAGAATAGGGTATTAAGGAGTAAAAAAGGAATAAATTTGTGTACAACTAGAAACTGAATTTTTAAAAGCTTGTATTTGGCTTTTATTTCTTATTTTATTTATTTCTTTCAGAGACAGGGTCTTGCTCTGTTGCCCAGCCTGGAGTGCAGTGGTGCAATCATACCTCACTGCAGCCTCAACCTCCTGGGCTCAAGTGATCCCTCCCACCTCAGCCTCTCAAAGTGCTGGGATTATAGGTGCAAACCAATGAACTAAGCCTGAATTTTGTTTTTAAATACATGGGGTATTATTCCAAAAGACAAACGTGACTGAAAAAACTTTGGAAACTGCCCCACATATCTCATGCATTTGGGGAAGGGAGATCCAACAGAATGTGTTTGAGGGCATAAGAGGAAAAAAAATCTCATTATTGTCCTGCTGAGAGCTCTTCATTAAAAAAACCTTCTATATTCTCGGGAGTCACCATGATTTGTTAATGATTATGTCATCTGACAACCGGTTCTCTCTTGTGTTTCCTAACTCATTTTTAGCTGGGTTTCTATCCAGGCAACGCAAAAGTTTTTGTGGGACTTTAGCATCATCCCTCACTGTAGAAATTGGGCATAATCCCATTTCTCAGCCACAGTGATTGGTTCAGTCATAGACTGAACCCAGGAGATACAAAGAGAATGCAATAGGGGTTTCGAGGAAAGAAGCATTCTCATCCTCTGGAGAGAACTAGCAGAAGAAGTTTCTGTCTCCGTGCAAGCATGAGAATGCATGTAGCTTCAATAATTATTGACAGTCATCTTGCAAGCAGCCTGAAAGCAAAGCTGATGCAGCAGAAGTAAGACCCAAGAAATGGTTTGGAAATGGGTCTTTATTAACACTGTTGAGCTGGTGAATCAAATAAACTGTGAATCCCATCCTAGATCAAGACATCTCGGTAGTGTAAGCTAATACATCTTATTGAATAAACCGTAACTCATTTGAAGTTAGATTTTTAGTATCTTACTTTATATTATTCAACAGGTAATCCTGCATTCTAGTCATGGAGTCAGAATCCTCTACATTTTCTCTCTCTTTGGCTACTGAGATTAGTGAAAGCAAGAGGGATAAATCTTTGCACTCCAATTTTCTATCAGACAGGACTTGGCCGAAAGAGTTGCTTCCCAGAAAAAAATTGAAGTGCATTTAGTAGACGAGTAACATATCCTCTTTAATTTCAAAGATATATTGCAGGCAAGCCTGTAATTCTTCTTGAGCACTGAGAAATTTTTGAGATAATGGAGTCGGTACTTGGAGAGAAGCAGAGAGTAAATAAAGAGAATCATGCTGGCTCTATTGTAACTGTTACTGGTGGTCATTGCATTTTGTGAGGCTTGGATTTGCAATGGTTTTTTTTTGTTTTTTCATTTCTGTAACCAAAAGAATACTTTGAATGTGTCTTTGGAGTATACAGCCATCAAAGTTACTTTTTTGTCATTTGCAATCTTAGAATCCTAGTGCTGCTCTTCCTAAGCAATGCCCTTCATATTATGTCTGTAACTATTATTTTTGCACTGAGATGTATAATGGCAAGTAACATTAAACTATATTCTAGTAACTGACATCACAACTTTAATTCTTTTTTTGTAAAAATTTGCCTCAATTTTTCATATTAGCATAGTTTATTATGATTAGTATTTAGATGCTTCCAAATATTTGATATCAGAGACAGGTTGGGTTGAATATACTTGACTATAAATACATATATTTGTCTGTAGAAGATAAATTTCCAGTACCAATATTTTGAAGTCAAAGGCCATTTAAAAAGATATTTACAAATATTGCCAGATTGCTTCAAAGATTTTCTTCCTGACTAAAAAATGATGAACAATTTATGAAATGGCCAGTTTCTGGAAACCTTTAACAAGACTAGATATTATGTATATTTTTTATGACAATCTAATATGTAAACAATTGTGTCTCCTTTAAATTTGAGGAGATCTGAAAGGTGTATTGACAATTTATGCTTCTTTTCATGGGAATGATCTTTATTGATTTAAAATAAAGTTTTTATAATTTTATATATGCCAGAAATATTTAAGATTTTCTCTTTGCATTTAATTCTTTATCTTTGTTTTAATCCCTACCCTAGATAAATTTTAAACATTCATATGAGTGTTTTGATATTCACTTATGGTTTCTGGTTTTCTCTTATTCTTGGAATGATGAAAGAGATTTCAAATTAATTCTCTTTTATTTCCTTCCAGTAGTTAAAAAAAAAGCCAGCCCTTTTAAGTTCATTTATTTTACTTCTATGTCAAAGTTTACTTTCTAAAATTTTAATATTTAAGTTAAGTATATTCAGTATTTATATGTTCTTAAGATTAAATATCAACAAGTTGTATGTAAAATCCAGCCTTTCTCTTGATTTCCCTGTCTGATTGCTACCATTTACCTAAAAGTGTAAAATACACTATATGTCTTTTAATGTGCACAGATCTCAAAGATATGGTCCAATATAGATTTACACATGAATAGTGTTTCCACAACCCAACTTGAGATATTTCTTACAATATTTTTAAGAGTTTAAGATATAATTTAATTATTGATTTAAAATGCGATATCATGATTTTATTGAAGATATTCTTAACAGTATACAGTATTCATATATGTAATGGTTTAACATATGACAAGAAATAGTTCTATGACAATTTTCTTTCCAATAGCTAAATGCCCCCAAAAATTTAAAAAACAAAGAATTTACTTTTTCACTATTGTTATAAAATGCCCTCTTGATCATTTGTTAACTAAAACATTTTTTTTTTATCTTTCTTCTTCCTTTGATTTAATGGCAAATCATTTACGTTTGAAAATCATATACATATATTATTTCTACTATTGTAGATTTATGTTAAATATTAACATTTTCTAGACAATTGCCAAATCACCATAATTTTCAAATTTATTTTGTTCACTCTTATTTATTAAATATTTACCATAAATTTTAAAATAAAGATTTAAGGTTACTTTTCAGTGAGATTTCTTTTAATATATAATATTTTTAATAATCAGAAAGTAATTAAAAAATAAACATCCACATTCACATCATTCAACTTCATCAAAATAATAGTCTTTTCATATTTTCTCTTGAATTTTGTTTAAACATTAAGAAGTTTAATATTAGTTAAATTATTTTATGCATCTCTATTTGTGAGCAGTCGTTCTGGTGTAAAGTTTATCATTTGGATACATATTTGGATAACTTTATAGATTAATATAAATATATGTATTTATAAAAATATAGTAATTTTGTAAGTTTTAAAACTATCACTCAGCAACTACAATATTTCTGACGTATCCATTTTTATATGTGTAGCTCTAGTTCATTCATTTTTATCTTATGTATAGTAATTTCTGTACTAAAATATCCTCATCTATTTCCTGTTGAATAGAATTTAGTCTGATTTTATTGTTTGCTTGATTTTTCTATTTTGAGCCATGACTACCTAACAGAATTGCAACTATTTTATTTTTTTAATTATTTCTTCAAAGTGGTCTTATACATTTATATCCCTAATGACATAACAGTTCTCTTTATCTATATAAACACTTGATATTATCAAGATTTAAAATGTCATCAATTTGATGTTTATAAAACTATCTCCATTTACTAATTTGAATCTTCTAGAGTATTAGTGATAGTAAACACATTCTCTTTTTCATTTTCTGACTGTTTATGTAAAAACTCATTTCCATATATTTTCTTTTTTCTTCAATTGAGTCATTTCTCCTTTTGATTTTTTGGTGATATTATTGAGTTGTGACAGCTTGTATTCTTTCAGCTCTGTAGGAAATTTTTATAAATGTTTCATAATTATACTTTCATAATTATACTACTTTCCACCAGTTGTAATTTTTCTTTGAATTTTACTTACAGTGTTCTTTGGTTACCAGAGTTATCTCATTGTTATTTCTGAGTAAAGTACCATTTTCATTTTTTTGAAAGAATCCACAAAATAATCCCAGACTATGAAGTATAAAGAAATAAGACAGATATGAACTTTAAGACTTTCTGTCTAACAGATAATTCATATATAATTTCAAATTATAGGAATGAATTATAGTTCCCCATGACACGTTAGTCTATAGAGTGTCAAGATTCTCAGCTTTAAATCATACCAAATTGTCTGAAAATGACAGCATATCTCACTGTATTATATTTCCTTCACATGTGTCAAATATTTTTTAGCCTCTTGAGATTTTTCTACTAAACTGCAAATTAGTGATGTGGTTTGGCTATGTCCCCACCCAAATAACATCCTGAATTGTAGCTCCCATAATACCCATGTGTTGTGGGAGGGAACAACTGGGAGGTAATTGAATCATAAGAGCGGTTTCCCCCATACTGTTCTTGTGATAGTGAATAAGTCTCACAAGATCTGATGGTTTCATAAGGGGAAACCCCTTTCCCTTGGCTCTCATTCACTCTTGTCTCCCACCGTGTAACACTTGCCTTTTGCCTTCCACCATGATTGTGAGGCCTCCTCAACCATGTGGGACTTATGGGAGCTACAGTTCAAGACGAGATTTGAATGGGGACACAGGAAAACTGTATCAGTCCTCGTCAGTGTTTTATGTTTCTGTTCCATCACTTACCTACAGATACATTTTGCTATCCGTGGGTGTTTTGCTATGTCTGTTTGTTAGTTGGTTTACATTTGTTTAGATTTAATTTTTGTTTTTTTCACTATGTTTGATAAGCTTTCACACAGTTGAATCGAAGGAGATTTTCAACATATGTCTTCTCTGTACCATTTTATTATTATTATTATTATACTTTAAGTTTTAGGGTACATGTGCACAATGTGCAGGTTTGTTACATATGTACACATGTGCCATGTGGGTGCGCTGCACCCATTAACTCCTCATGTAGCATTAGGTATATCTCCTAATGCTATCCCTCCCCCCTCCTCCCACCCCACAACAGTCCCCAGAGTGGGATGTTCCCCTTCCTGTGTTCATGTGTTCTCATTGTTCAATTCCCACCTATGAGTGAGAACATGCGGTGTTTGGTTTTTTTGTCCTTGCGATAGTTTGCTGAGAAGGATGGTTTCCAGTTTCATCCATGTCCCTACAAATGACATGAACTCTTCGTTTTTTATGGCTGCATAGTATTCCATGGTGTATATGTGTCACATTTTCTTAATCCAGTCTATCATTGTTGGACATTTGGCTTGGTTCCAAGTCTTTGCTATTGTGAATAGTGCCGCAATAAACATACGTGTGCATGTGTCTTCATAGCAGCATGATTTATAATCCTTTGGGTATATACCCAGTAATGGGATGGCTGGGTCAAATGTTATTTCTAGTTCTAGATCCCTGAGGAATCACCACACTGACTTCCACTATGGTTGAACTAGTTTACAGTCCCACCAACAGTGTAAAAGTGTTCCTATTTCTCCACATCCTCTCCAGCACCTGTTGTTTCCTGACTTTTTAATGATCGCCATTCTAACTGGTGTGAGATGGTATCTCACTGTGGTTTTGATTTGCATTTCTCTGATGGCCAGTGATGATGAGCATTTTTTTCATGTGTTCTTTGGCTGCATAAATGTCTTCTTTTGAGAAGTGTCTGTTCATATCCTTCACCCACTTTTTGATGGGGTTTTTTGTTTTTTTCTTGTAAATTTGTTGGAGTTCATTGTAGATTCTAGATGTTAGCCCTTTGTCAGATGAGTAGGTTGTGAAAATTTTCTCCCGTTTTGTAGGTTGCCTGTTGACTCTGATGGTAGTTTCTTTTGCTGTGCAGAAGCTCTTTAGTTTAATTAGATCCCATTTGTCAATTTTGGCTTTTGTTGCCATTGCTTTTGGTGTTTTAGATATGAAGTCCTTGCCCATGCCTATGTCCTGAATGGTATCGCCTAGGTTTTCTTCTAGGGTTTTTATGGTTTTAGGTCTAACATGTAAGTCTTTAATCCATCTTGAATTAATTTTTGTATAAGGTGTAAGGAAGGGATCCAGTTTCAGCTTTCTACATATGGCTAGCCAGATTTCCCAGCACCATTTATTAAATAGGGAATCCTTTCCCCATTGCTTGTTTTTGTCAGGTTTGTCAAAGATCAGATTGTTGTAGATATGCGGCATTATTTCTGAGGGCTCTGTTCTGTTCCCTTCTGTACCATTTTTTAAAGTAATTCAAGTTTCTAGTTTTAAAAAATGGCATTCTGATTATAAAGGTATTAATTCAAATCTTTATTTTTTTAAATGGTCAACCTAAATATTTCATTTAAGATCAAGATATTGTTATTAATTTTTTTTATTTCTATAAAGAACTATAGCTTCTATACATAGTTTTTAGACAGTTTAGTTACCCATTTTGGTTAAAATTAATTTCAGAGAATTATAGATTTTGTGACTATTTTGTTGCTATGTTTTATTATTATTCTTTGACCCATATTGCATATTAAAATGTGCAAAATTTTACTTTCTATTTTATTAACGAAAACTGGCAGGTATTAAAAAACCACTTTTAGTTTTATTTTAAATTTGGTTTTCATTGTTATGTTTCTTTTTATTTGTTTATTTGTTTTGTAAGCCTATTTTTCTCATATTGTTAAGTTTACTTATTCACGAAATATAATGTTAACTTATTTATATCATTGAACATTTGTTAAAGGATAATTTCCAAAAGTAAAATCAAAACTCTCATATGAACATAAGATAAACTCATGAAAAGTATTGTCTTAATCTCAT
This sequence comes from Pongo abelii, assembly GCF_028885655.2. Classification (NCBI taxonomy): domain Eukaryota; kingdom Metazoa; phylum Chordata; class Mammalia; order Primates; family Hominidae; genus Pongo; species Pongo abelii. The sequence goes on from NC_071990.2 coordinate 142,886,797, forward strand.
TAATTGATGAGGGAACCAGTAACATGTTATGACCAGTTCAAAGAATGTTTGAGAAGTCATATAAGTAAATTGCATATATAACAAAAAATTAATGTTAGGATTAGTTTGCTGGATTAGATACAAAACTGGTTAATGGTCATAAGGCTATAAATAGTAACTGTTACCAGAGGTGAATCCATATGGGTCTGCAGCAAACTGGATCCTTGTGTCGTAGGAGGAAAGAATTCAGCCAAGGGGCAGAAGTAGGTTTAAGGCAGAGGGAGAGGCCAAGGCAATTTTTAGACCAGGAGTGAGAGTTTATTATATAGTTTTAGAGCAAGAGCAAAGGAAGCAAAATACACTTTGAAGAGGGCCAAGCAGGCAACTTAAGAGATCCAGGTGTCCTGTTCAGTCCTTGACTTGGGGTTTTAGACACTGGTATGGTGCAGGGTTTTCTTTTCTCTTCTGTTGATTCTTCCCCAGGTGTGGGCTGTTGCTTGCCTTCCATAGAACACATGTGTAGTGTGTTTACTGAGGTTGCGTGCATGCTTTCTAGGATTGGTTTTCGTGTATCAGCTGAACACCCCCGGAGGAAGGTCATACATCTTTCATTTTGCCTCTTAGTGCACATGCTTGAGTCTGCTAGCCCAGCTCCAGAGATCTTATCAAGAAGCTGCTGATCACCAGCTCCAGGTGTTTTCAATCTCTTGGGAAACTAGGTTCCATTGGTGCTAGCTGTGACCAATTATCATTTTAGAGAGAGAGTTTAACAACCATCTGCTTAACTACCCGCTCTAACGTAACCACTGTGGTTATCTCTTTCACAGGACAGAAATTACTTGCTTCTCTACTGGGTAAAAATCCACAAGCTAACCTCTGTTCCTACAGATGAGTAAAATAGCCAAGACCTTCAATAAAGTTCTCGTAATTTTTTTGATATCCTTCTATGTTTTCGTTCTCACTATAGTTCATTACTGATCATTAATCTCTATGCTATATGAGAATTTTCCCTCTGTGTCCATCCTTCTTAATGCTGTAACAGGAATTGTTAGTATATTTCCCAAATGTTTTTAGGGCAGTAATGATAATATGAGCATGGTTTTCTTTCTTCCCTTTATATATTAAACTCTATTAAGGTGATAGATTTTTTACTGATGGAAGATCTTGCATTTTAAAAGGAAAAATGACAACAAAAAACCTGCCTGATGATATTGCATTATTCCTTAAAACATATCAACAGTGTATGGGGGAAGTGTTGAATGGGTCAAGCACAGGTATTTTAAGATTAGTGAAACTATTTTGTATAATAATATAATGGTGAAAACAAGTAATTAAGCATTTTTTAAGCCCACAGGACTTTATAGCAAACAGAGTAAAAACATATGCAATTTGAAAAAAATTATTAAGAGAATCAAAGAATTCCAGAATAGAATGCAGAATGTGACAAAATAATCTACATAAATTACAAATGTATGAAACAGCCTCACTAAATGGAATGGGAGATTTAGGTGCTTTCTGAAGTAACTTTGGAAATAAGTGGAGTCCATAAGACTAAAGGCAAAAATCACTGTACTTAAACACTATACTCTAGTTGGTAATGTTGCTTTCCACAAGTGTGTCAGTTTACATCTTTGAAACCAGCAGACATGTATACTGGAATTGAACAAATAAATTAAAAAATGGCTGATAGTGGGAGACAGGTTTCTCACTTTTCAAAAGACAATATACAGAGAAACAAAGGGTGCAGGTAAGAATGATTCGTATGTTAATGGATCATTAGAAAGAGGCATACAACCAGCATCATACAGTAGGAGGCATCACTTTGAACTCATGTTTAGCTTAATAAAGATTACAGATAGTTATGTATAGAAGTACTTATAACTGTACAGGTTACTGTGCAACTATAGAGACCTTAATCTTTCTTGCTTTGTCAATTTAGAGGGCCTAGAAGCAATGACATTCCAGTTGTAACAAGGATACCTAGCACTCACATGTTCGTTTCTAATACCATTGTCCAATAAAAGGAACCACAGCTACTTGGAGAAATGCCTGATGCTAGGACTCAGAAAATATACAAGATAAACCTGGAGCATACTATAGTATCAGAAAGTTGGAAAGTGCTCAACACACACACACACAAATATACACACACAAAGATAAAAATATGTCAAATAAGCCAGAGTCTGTCAGTAGAGTAGCATTAAATTATAACCCAAAGTGTAATATAAATGTCCATTAGCCTATACTCATGTAAGTAAATTATTGAATGAAGAGACAATTGGGGAATAATAGTCAAGTGTTCCATGAAGAAGAATGCCAAATAATTTACAGAGATACTCCACTATCAAAGAGGTGGAGAATAATTTCCTACTCCTTAAGTGTGGGCATTGCAGAGTGACTTCTTCCAATGAATTGAGCATGGGAGAAAAAATAAGAGTACTTTTACAGCAAAGAAACCGGACAGACACAATCTCAAACTAGAGAATCTAAGTTAATATCAACAGCAATGTCATTTGATGCTAGATAGTATGCATGCTATCAAATGACATACTATTAAATCATATATCATCTACATGATGCGGGTGGCACTTTTACCTCTCTGGTCTTCCTCCTCAAAACACTTTCTTACAGACTATTCATAATGAAAGCATTACACAATCCCCGATATGGAACACTCTACAAGATAACTGCCTAGTACTATTTACTATGTCAAGGTCATTAAAAACAAGGAAACTGAGAAACAGTCAATACCAACGAGAGACCTGACTTTTAAATATAATGTTGCACCCTGAATGGGATCCTGGAACAGAAAAGGGATATTAGGTAAAAACTAAGGAAATATGAATAAAGTAAGAATCTTGGTTAATAATTTTGTATCAATGCCAATTAATTAAATGTATTACATTTCACATCAAATGTATCATATTAATGTAAGCTGGGTAATAACAGGGGAAAGTGGGTGTGGGATATTCAGGAACTCTCTGCACTACCTTCACAATAATTCTGTAAACCTAATAGTATTTGAAAATAAAATGTTTATTGAAAAAAGTTATTAATGATATGCAATATAAATGGGTTTAAGGAAAACATTATACATTCAAATAATAGTAAATAGTACTCATTCCAAAGGGATGTTATTGCTATATAAGGAGAACTTCAAAACAAGTCCCTAAAAACTCATTTTTCACTCTGCTACTACTATTAATTTCCTTATGTACAAGTTTTAGACTTTCCAATGAATGTTAAAACTCAGATCGTTTCTTACATTATTTTCTAATGTTAACCTAAATTTCATGGCCTTTTTATTCTGTGTTTATATGGTAAATGCCAGCAATCTTTTTCCATAAAGGACCAGACAGTAAATATTTTAAGCTTTGCAGGGCACAGTGTCTGTTACAAATATTCAACACTGCCATTAGAGCTTAAAAGCAGCCACAGGCAACATATGAACAAATTAGTGTGACTGTGTTCCAATAAAGCCTATTTGCAAAAATATATGGCAGGCTGGATTTGGCCTGCATGTCATGGTTTGCAGATCCCTAATACACAGAATAAATGTTTGTATCTCTTAATTATTAGATCTTTTTAGTTCCTTGAAAATAAAGTGTCTATATCTTTTAAAAAAAATCTCCCATTGATAAGTATATTGGCTAAAAAATATTATTGAAATGTAGTCTTTAATTTTTAAATGTGCATTTTACAGTGTGATTACAGAGAAAAGTCTAAGTCCAGGGCCCAGAGATTGCAAAACTATTTCATGAGATCCTACTAAAAAACCAGTAACACTGTCTGACATTTGTAGGAAATATACTGAGAACAAATCAAAGCAGTTTTCATAACTTGTGATAATTTTATACTATTTTAATTTTTAATAAAATAATATCTGTTGTGGTAGATTAATATTTACAAGTGACTTCATTCAATATTTTCATTTTATAAAAATGTGAACTCAGCCTGGAAGGGTATTGTTAATACACTTATTCAAGGGATTTGAAAAAAATTCTATAATTTTCTAGTTTTTACATTTAGGAATATATTCCTTGGGTGTGGTCATTCCTCAAGAGATTAGAATCTAGTGACTATTTTGCTCCTTTAGGAAATGAAAAAAATTGCGTTTCATGTACACTCGTGCAGTTCTTCACAAGTTTGGCCAGTTATAATATATTCCTCTTAAGTTTTATTAACATGTATGTGAGCACTGGGCTGGTGGACCTATAGTATAAAAGCCTACATTCCCTTCTTGTATTCTTTGTCCAGGGGACATAGTGTCATAAATGTTAGCATAAAATACAGTATTTGCTTCCAAGTTTATTGAACATATGCATTAATGAATTTTCAAAATATAAATATACAATATTTTATTAAGGTAGTCAATTTTGAATAGATTTTCCTTAGGAAGTGTTATGTTTCAAAATTAAAGACATCATTTAAAAAATAGCATAGTCAATTTACAATGCTACTGTCAAGCATGTGCTGAGCAGTTTGGTTTGAGGAGATTGTGTAGCAAACGCCTTGGAGACTCTGAAGCTTTCTTTTGCTGTCTGCTCCTTCATGATTTTGTGCAAACTGAAAGTATTTTTTTCCCATGCTTATGTAACTTTGTGGTAGAAATTTGTAGCCACTTCATAAAACTTATAAAAAAATATAGGAATTTCTACTCTCTATTAGTAGCAGTACTCTTAAGATCAACAGAAAGAGAAGTGTGGGAGAGAATAGTGAACTCAGAATCACAGTTATTGTATTCTAGACCTCTTAATCATGACTGAACAAGTTGTCAAACCTCATTTATAAAATAAGTTAGTAGTCATTGGTAATAACTGATATTCACTAAATAAGATACACTATATTTTACCTTTTTAAAATAAAGCCAATAACTTTGTATATGTCACAACCCATGTATCATTGCATTTTCATAGTATTATATCTTACATATGGTTTTACCAACTTTGAAAATAAAAGTATGTTTTGAGGAGTTTCAAAAAGTCTTTGAATAAAATTCATAAATTGTTTTCAAAATAAGGTAGATAAACATGTAGAAAAAAGTATGATGGGCATAGTAAAGAGGAGATAGATACAATGCTGAGCCTAGACTTTGGACTTGTGATTCTAAAATTTGCATTTTGAATATTTCTAAAACAAAACATTATATTTAAGCTAATTTGCATCCTTTAAATAAGAACTTTTCCATCATAATTACATTCCATTTGAAAATATAATACATTTTGACTAGTGGAGTAGAAAAATCTCTCATTTTTCCTCCACATATATTCTAGTGAGTTAAACACATTGTGGTCTCTATATAGTCTAAGATGCTTTGGAAAAGTTATGGGAACTTCTTTGAGAGTTTTTCAATAAGACAGTCAAGCTGACTCTTAGGATCATAGGAGAAACAAAGAGTCTAATTGTCCTTGCAACAGAGGTACACACAGCCACAAGACTTCACTGAAAATAATATGCTGCTTTGTAGTGTGGGACCTCCCTCAAATTCTTTAAGCTCTGTCATATGATCATCAGAACCCTGAATGACTTAGACATGCCATTTGGCTCTTGATTTAGGCCAATTACTTACACTCTAAAGAGGGCACAGATAGACAGCTGAACATAAGGAGAGGGGGGTCCTAGCCACACAATAAACAAAATGTGTCCTTAGTTTGGGGAACAGAGGGGCTTATTAAAAGATGAAAACTAGTGGTGAATAGGAAGCTTAGAAAAATATGCAGCCATGATTCCTCTCTCCAGTGTTTTCTTCAGTTTCTATTGTATCCTGTTTTCTGCATAACCAAGTGACCTCTAAACCCTGTAAATAGTACATAGAACTTTTCTCCTTCTTCTCTGGGTGGATGACTATTATCCTTTCATCTTGAAAGGTCATGAAGTATCAGTTGAAGAAGTACACCACTTTGCTTTGAGTGCCCTCTCTGTTTGAAGTGATTGGTCTGTTTGCTTTATCAATGGTGGCCTGTCCCCAAACAAAGGAAAAATTAGTTAATCATCTTTCCATTTCTAAACCATAGACATTTTGAACTGAAAAGAAGATAAATATACAACAGGATTTAATGTTTAAAATTGTGTATTTTAGATATTCAGTAGTTACTAAGATTAGTAGCACATTACATTAAAAATTATGGAGTATGTTATTACACTGTATAATAATAAAGTGAACAAAAAAGTCTATCAAGTAAATAGCAGGATAAAAATTAGTATTTAGATAAAGATAATGTGTCTGATTTTGTATCTTTATCATTCTGTGAGAGCATATTTCTAAAGTAACGTCTGGTCTTTGCGAAGACGCTGAGATATAAAACCATGATTAAGGGAAGAATGGAAAACAATAGAAGAGTATCTTATATTTATATTTATTTTAAAATTTTAATTGTTTTAGTTATTATTATTAGTTTTTTAAAGAGACAAGGTGTCACTATGTTGCCCAGGCTGCTCTAGAACTCCTGAGATCAAGTGATCCTCTTGCCTCAGCCTCCCAAAGTGTTAGGATTACATGCATAAGCCATCATGTCCAGCCTTATACTTGGTTTTAATATGCAGTATATTCTCTAACTTCAATATTTTAAATATTATACTTTTCAATGTTGGGAAAGTATGAAATATATCAGTGTAGAAAAATGAAGACTGAGGAAGAATACGACAGACATTTGAACTCAAGGAAGTTATGGATACTTGAATATAGATCAGCCTGTTTAATAAGTTTGGACTCATAACCTTAAGGTATAATTATACTAGGCTAGGTAATGTTAGGAAAAATGAAATTACCAAAATATAATTTGTACTTGTTAAGCCTTATATGTAATCTTTTAGTGAATATCTTTCTTAAATATTGATAAGAAAATAAAAGTAAAGAGACTTGTGAGAAGCTCAGGTATTAATGGTTAGTTTTCAACTGATTGGCAAGGGAAACAGGGAATTCTTTATCAATATCATTAAGGCTTTTCAATAGTGGGGACAAATTCTTTTTTAAAAAACATGCTCCCAAAAGTGAACTGTTAATGGTGTAGTTTGATGCAAAAGAAAACTAAATCTTTGATCAGCAATAATTTCCTTATTCTTAACACTTAAACACAGTGCTTTTTTATCCTAACTGCCACTTACAGTCTACCGTTGTTTGTAATGAAAGGAAGCATTATAGGTTTATTAACTTTGAATTCAGTGTTGTGAATTCCACAAATGTAATTTTATTAGAAATATAAATATAATATGTAAGTTAATCTTAGAAATTGAAGGGTTTCTTTTACTAATATCTATATGTGAATAATATTACCTCTGACATAAAGAATGGAAACAATATGAACTTCCAAGAAAAGAAACAGGTAAAATGACTCCTCTACATTTCTTCAAATGGATATTCTTTGTATGGTAATTTAACATCAGCTCAAAATAAGATACAGGCACACTTTTGAGATATCATGGGTTGGTCCCAGACCACCACAATAAAGAAAATATAGCAGTAAAGTGAGTCACACAAATGCTTTGGTTTTTTGAAACATATAAAAGCTAGGTTTACATTGTACTGTAGTCTATTAAGTGTGCAATAGCATTATGTACAGAAGTATATACATCGCTTCATGAAAAATGCTTTATTGCTGAAAAACACTAATAATCCTCTGAGCTTCAGTGGATGACAATTTTTGTGCTGGTGGGGTCTTGCCTCGATGTTAATGGCTGGTGACTAATCAGGGTGGTAGTTGCGAAAGGTTGGAATGGCTGTGGTAATTTCTTAAAGTAAAAAAACAATAAAGTTTGTCTAATCCATTGACTCTTCCCTTCATGAATCATTTCTCTGTAACAGGCAATACCGCTTGATAGCATTTTACCCACAGGAGGACGTCTTTCAAAATTGAAGTCAATCCTCTCAAAACCTGCTGCTGTTACATTAACTAAGGTTATGGAATGTTCTAAATTCATTATTGTCATTTCAAAAATGTTCACAGCATCTACACTAGAAGTGGATTCTATCTCAAGAAACCAATTTCTTTGTTTATCCATAAGAAGCAACTCTTCATTTGCTCGTTTGATTATGAGTTTGCAGCAATTTGCTCATGTCTTCAGCCTCCACTTTTAATCCTACTTCTCTTGCTGTTTCCACCATAAAAATGCAGTTACTTCCTCCACTGAAGTCTTGAAACCCTCAGTCACCCATGAGAACTGGAATCACCTTCTTCCAAACTCCTGTTAATTTTGATACTTTGACCTCCTTTCATGAAACGTAAATGTTCTCAAGAACATCTAGAATGATGAATCAATCTTTTCCAGAAGGTGTTCAACTCAATTTGTTGAGATCCATCAGTGAAATCACTATTTTTAAAAGAAAAATGCTTTAGACAATTAAATTTTACAGAGTTTAATTAAACAAAGACTGAGTCACAAAAAATTTAGTGTCTGCAAAGTGCAATGAAGCAAAGGACAATAATATCAGGTATGCCTACATTTAATTTTTTATTTTTATAAATGCGACTGTTTTCTTGATCTCTTTTTGAATAGTTCATTGCTAGTGTATAGAAATGCTACTGATTTTTCTGTGTTGATTTTATATCCTGTCATTTTACTGAATGTGTTTATTTGTTCTAAAATTTTGTGGGATAGGTAGAGCAAAAGGGCCAAATAGAATACACCAGCAATGATCCTCCCCAGAGGAACACCAAATTGAACAACTGTTCACACAAGAGATCACTGCCATAAAAACAAAAAATCAGGTGAGCAATCACAGTACCCTGGTTTTAATATCATACCATGGAAAGAAGCACTGAAGAGGGTAAGAAAGAAAGTTTAGAAATGCTAAAACTATCATCCCCTGGCAACAGCCACACAGTGCAGAGAGAGAATCTGTGCCCTTGGGGGAGAGACAGCACAGTGATTGTGTGACTTTGCATTGGAACTCAGTGCTGCCTACCACAGTGAAAAGCAACATGAGTCAGAACTCAGCCAGTGCCCACGGAGAGAGCATTTAGACCAGTCCTGGCCAGAGGGAAATTGTCTATCCCAGCAGTCATAACCTGACTATAAGTGCTATGGGGTTCTAAATAAACTTGAAAGGCAGTCTAAGCCACAAGGGCTGCAATTCTTAGGCAAGTCCTGGTGCTGTGCTCAGAGCCAGCAAACTTGGGGTGCATATGACCTATGTCTCACTAGGCATAGTGAGGCAGCTGATGGACTGTCTGCATTACCCCTCCCCTAACCCCAGGCAGTGAAACTGGCAGCTCTGGGAGAGAGAAGGGGTGAAAATACATAGGACTTTGTCCTGCAACTTGGATACCAACTCAGCCACAGTAGAATAAGGGCACCAGGCAGAGTCCTAAGGCTTCCATTCCAGGCCCTGGCTCCTGGATAATGTTTCTAGACACACGCTGGGCTAGAAAGGAACCTGCTGTCTTGAAGGGACAGATCCAGTTCTGGTAGGATTCATCACCAACTGACTGAGTGCCCTTGGGCCCTAAATAAACATTAGTGGTTAAACATTCACAAACATCAGACCATCCAGGAAAACAAGACCTCACCAAATGAACTTAAAAAGGCACTAGCGATCAATCCTAAAGAAACAGAGATGTGTGATCTTTCAGACAGTAATCAAAATAGCTGTTTTGAGGAAGCTCAAAGAAATTCAAGATGACACAGAGAAAGAATTTGGAATCCTATCAGATAAATTTAACAGAGAGATCAAAATAATTTTTAAAGATGCAGAAACTGGAGCTGAAGAATTCAACTGGCATGTGGAAGAATGCATTAGAGTCTCCTAATAGCAGAATTGATCAAGTAGAAGAAAAAATGAGTGAGCTTGAAGACAGGCTACTTGAAAATATACAGTCAGAGGGGAAAAAAGAAAAATGAATAAAAAAATAAGCACATATATGAGAACTAAAAGATAGCCCCAGAAAGGCAAATCTAAGAGTTATTGGCCTTATAGAGGAGCTGTAGAGAGAGATTGAGGTAGAAAGTTGATTCAAAAGGATAATAACAGAATTTTCCAAACCTAAGGAAAGTTATCAATACTCAAGTATAAGAAGGTTATACATTACCAAATGGATTTAATCCAAAGAAGACTAGCTCAAAACACTTAACAAGCAAACTTCCAAAGATGGATAAAGAAGGAATACTAAAAGCAGCAACAGAAAAGAAACAAATAACATACAAAGAAGCTCCACTATATCTGGCAGCAGACTTGTCAGTGAAAACCTTACAGGCCAAGAGAGCATGTCATGACATATTTAAATTGCTGATGGAGTAAAACTGTTATCCTAGAATAGCATATTTCATGAAAATATACTTCAATATGAAGAAGTAAAGGCTTTCCTAGACAAATAAACTGAGAGCTAACACCAGATTTGTCCTACAATAAATGCTAAGCAGAGTTCTTCAATCTGAAATAAATGAACATTGACAAGCATTTAGAAATCATCTGAAGGTAAAAACAAAAACAAAAAACAAAAACAAAAAAAACTCACTGGTAATAATAAGCACAGAGACAAACATAGAATATTATAATGCTGTAATTACGGTGTATAAACTACTCAAATTTTGAGTAAAAAAGACTAAAAGATGAACCTATCAAAAATAATAACTACAACAACTTTTCAAGACATAGACAATTTGATAAAATATAAATACCAAAGGAAAAGGTTAAAAAGAGTGGGGGATTAAGTTAAAATGTAGACTTTTTATTAGTTTTCTCTTTGCTTTTTTCTCAGTTAGCTTGTTTTTGAAATCGGTGTTCAGTTGTCACTAGTTTAAAGTAATGGGTTATAAGATGTTATTTACAGGCCTCATAGTAACCTCAAATTAAAAAAAAAACTACAAAAACTACACAAAAAATAAACAGAAAGAAATTAAAACATACCATCAGAGAAAATAATCATCACTAAATGGACATCAAGAAGGAAGGTGAGAAGGAAGGACCAGAAAACCACAAATCAACTGGAAAACAAGTAACAAAATACCAGTAGTAAATCTTACTAATCAATAATAACACTGAATATAAACAGACTAAACTCTTCAATCAAAAGACATAGAGTGGCTGAATTAATGAAAAAGTAAGACCCAATGATCTACTGCCAACAAGAAAAACACTTCACCTACAAATACACACATAGACCAAAAATACATCTACAATGAACTCATTTTTGACAAACCTGCCAAGAACATACATAGCGGTATTGACAGTCTCTTCAATAAATAGTCCTGCAAAAACTGGATATATGTGCAGAAGAATGAAACCAGACCCTGGAATAAAGGCTTAATTCAACATATGACAATATAAATCTACTAAAAGAAAACTTTGGGGAAACTTCCCAGTGCATTGGTCTGGGCAAAGATTTCTTGAGCAATGTTCCAAAAGCACAGACAACCAAAGAAAAAATGAACAAATGGGATCACATCAAGTTAAAAAGCTTCTGCACAGCAAATAATTACAACCATCAAAGTAAAGAGACAACCCACAGAATGGGAGAAAATATTTGCAAACTATCCATCTGACCCAGGAATAATAGCTATAATATTTAAGAAGTTCAAACAACTCAATGGGAAAAATAATAATCTTTTTTTTAAAAAATACGCAAAAGATCTGAATAGACATTCCTCAAAAGAAAATACACAATGACAAACAGGTATATGATAAGGTGCTCAACATCATCAATCATCAGAGAAATACAAATTAAAGCTTCAATAAGATATAATCTAAATCCAGTTAAAATGATTTATTTTTTCTCAAAAGACAGCATAACAAATGCTAGAAATGATGTGGAAAAAAGGTAAACTTCGTAAATTGCTGGTAGGAATGTAAACTAGTAAAATCACTGTGGAGACCAGTTTTGAGTTCCTCAAAAAAACTGAAAAGAGACCTACCATATGATACAGCAATCCCACTGCTAGATATATATCACATATAGATAGATGATAGATAGATAGATAGATATCTCCTATATATATCTCTCTTATATATATATATATCATATATATATCTCCTATTTCTTTCTTAGATTTGAAGTTTCTAGTCATTATTTCTGCAAATAAGCTTTATGTCTCATTCTCTTTATCTCTCTTCTCTTTCTGAAAATTTTATAGTATATAAATTGGTCTGCTTGATAATGTCTCATAAATCACTTAGACATTCTTCACTCTTTTTCATTCTTTTCTCTTTTTTGACCAGTTTAAAAAATTCATTTATTCTTCTTCTGCTTGTTCAAGTTTGCTATTTAACAACTCTAGTATGTTTTTCAATCCAGTTATTACATTTTTCAGCACTAAAATTTCTGTTTTTAAAAAATATTTTTTCTACCTCTCCGTTGATATTCTAATTTTTTCCATGCATTTTTTTTCATGAGGTCATTGAGCATCTTGATGACAGTTATTTTGAGTGTTTTTTCAAGTGATTTATATACAGCTTTTCCTTAGGGTTGATTTCTGGAAATTTCTTTGATAGGGCGATGTTTTCCTCTTTCTTCATATGACTTGTGACTTTGTGTTGGAAGCTGTGCCTTTGAAAACAAACAAACAAATAAACCTCCCTTAATAGTTATGAACTGGCTTTATACAAGGAAAGATCTTTATTGGCTAGCCCATCTAGAGATTCTGGGTGCTTCTCAACCCTTTTCTGTGGATGCATCTTCTCTTGAACTATGCATGCACATATTCAGTCGGAGGAATTTACTGGCTTATTACTCCAATAGTATTCTGTTTGGTGCTGTCTATAGTATTTCAAGCTTTCTCAAATTGTCACAATCTGCCTACATCTCTTTTGTTCACAGCAGTCTCCAGGATTCTAGAGTATGCCTGCGATAAGTGCTCTGAGTCAGACAAAGCAGAAGCAAATACCTTGGGGAGCCCCTTGAAAAGCTGAACTGCAGCCCACACAACAAGCTGGAACATTGGACACATGCTTTAAGTCTATGCCTCCCCAAAAGAAAATTAACAGTTGGAAGTTTTCTCCTACTTTTGTACTGAACTGGTGAATGGACTATAGTGAGTGCACGCTAATCCAAAACATTGCTTTTTCTTTCATCATCCTCAACTCTGGCACTTTTTCTTATCAACACTTAGATTCAGGCAAAACATCAACGAGTCCCTTGAGTAGGTCCCTAAAATCTAAGTGTTAGCCATATCTTTCAGTCTTTTCTTTCCTTCCCCAGAGAGAAGCTGGAATCTGGAGTCTTCTCTAAATTGTGCTGCACTCAGATAGGGGAAGGGACTATGGTGAATGATTACGTGTTAGATCAAGTTGTCATCTTTATTCTCTGCAGCTTCCTACTTGACACACTTTCCTTTCAGCACTTAGAATCAGGCAACATAGAAGCCAGCTCCTCAGCCAGCACCCTACTCAGACAAAAGTCAGAACGTTGAATGTATGGTCTAGTATTCTCTTTTCCTCCCCCAGGGAAAAGACAAGAGCTCAGAGATCTCTCTCTCTCAATCACATCATGCTGTGCCTTGAGGAAGAATTATGATTAGTGCCAGGAATTTCTCTAGCAGTGTCAATGGGGCTGGTTTCACCTTCATTTGGTGGGCACTCTCAACTGGCTTTGAAATTCTCAAAGAAAGCATTAGTTCACGTGCTACTGTTGAGTTGGTGTTTACTTGGGAAGAAGGAGGGTTCGTGGTTTTTTTATTCTACCACCTTTTAAATTCATTTTAAGTGGCTAATTTTATCATTGATTTTTCAAACTAACATTTAGAGAGTATTCCACCCACTGTTTATTAAATCAAATTAGTAAAGTTTTTAGAAATGAGTCATGACTGGAAATCATTGCATTTTGCCCTATAGTTAATGGCATCCTCTAAAGTCTATCAATACTTCAAATAATTACATATGCACTGTAAAACACACTTCTAGATAATTCTCTTAAGGTTGAAAAATGCTAAAATGAGTAGTCTACCTAAAACATGCTGGTTATATTACATGATAATTTTTATATAGGTCTTTATTTGGCTCTTTATTGGTAATTCATATGAAAGGAAATTAAATATTAAGAGAAATATTATTTTTTCTGAAAATAAATTCAGGGAAAGAAATAAGGAAATAAATTCTCTAATTGTTTTTGTAGCTAGAGTCCTAAATAATACAAAAACTGGAGTAATACAATTTTTAGTGCTGTGAAAATGCATAGCTTAAGAAACAATTTTTCTGTTAAAATGCTTCCAACGCTTTTAAAACGTTTTAATTAAAAGTTAGTATTATTTTAGGCCAATCATAAAACAATTATGCCCTATATTTACAATCATGTATAATATAAAGTAGAAAGCAAAACTTGATCATTTAGGAGATCTAGCTTGGTCCTGCAATTTAAATCAGCCAAGTAAAGTCTTCTAAACATGTGTATGAGTTGTAGAAAATGACCATATGACTTCCACAAGGGTTGAACTAGTTTACAGTCCCACCACCAGCATGGCACATGTATACATATGTAACTTACCTGCACGTTGCGCACATGTACCATAGAGCCTAAAGTATAATAATAATAATAGTAATAATAATAATAAATAAAAAATAAATAAAAATAAATTAAAAAAAAATAAAAAAAAGAAACTTAAAAAAAAAAAAAAAAAAAGAAAATGACCATATGAAACTTACATGGCAAGATACTAGAAGGGTTAAGGGAAATTACGGCAATACTAAAGGAATAATATTTTAGCCAAAATAAAGGAGCAAAGTCAAAAAGTGGCTTAAAAAGTATAAATTATTCGTGATGTAGGTGGAATATAAAAGATAAATGGATATAAATAAAGACAGGACACAAATAAAATATGTAATAATAACAACTAAAATAAAACAAAAGAATGTAATGTTGGCATTTTAACTATGTTAACCTAAGACTATTCACCAATCAGAAAATAAATTTAAGTGTATTCTGATTTAATGATTCCATATGTTTATGATTTCTTAGTGGTTTCTTTTTAATATTCCCATCCAAGGGTCTGCCAGTGAACACCAAATTGTCCTGCTGACTATCAATTGACAAGGCCCTTAGCCAATGAAACATCATTAGATTGCAGTGTTATATCTACGAAATAATGTTCCTGATCCTTAGGGCACAACATTGTTTTTTGCAGTTTGCAGACTCTGCTATTTTTTTCCCAAATGGAAGCTTTCACGGGGTCATGTATATGAGAAAATTTTTTTTTTACATGTTCTTGTTTTCAGCCCGAAGGGTTTGTTCTTTGTTTAGAAGCTTTCAAAGGTTTTTACTCCTCTAGGGAGATTCTCTTTCATATTTCTATGTGAGTCTTTTAGAACTTTCAGGAATGGGCCTGGCGAGGAGACAGAAGGAAGGAGAAGAGAAAAAACTCATTTATTTAAATAAAATATTTCAAAAATGTGATTCTAAACATTCAGTTCTCAGTATATTCCACAAATTCACCTTTTTTCTTTTTTTTTTTCCATTTTGGTAAGAAAATAAACTGACAAACCCAGCTTCTTAACTGCTTAGTGGTCTACTGAGGTTTGGATAAAACAGAGAGAGAATAACATGAAGAAGTATCAGCTGCATTCAAATATATTTGTTGTCAGGGTAGTTACAAAATTTATTTTCATGGAGCTTCTGAAATATAACTCTAGTATATAAGGGTTATACTACTGTAAAATGCCAAATTTAAAATGACATTTGCAGATAATAATTAAAAAGAAAATTGATGTGTATTTCTATTTTGGATGTATTTATTAAATTTTAATGAACTGAAATCAGAAATAACCAATAACATTAAATAGTTTACAGCTCGGTAATACTGGATAAACGCAGTTTAGATCTCTGTAATCCTGGGTGGCCATGGACCACCCCACACCCACCTGGCAACTCAACCCTCAAAATAGGAGAAAATTTCCAACTATTGCACTGTGGCAAAGCATGGTATCTTATGGGAGAACAATATAAATTTTAAAATATTTTTAAAACTCTCATACCAAAACCAAACAAGAACAGAAAATGAAAAGAAATCTCATTTATAAACTCAGTGTAAATAAATCCTAGATGAAGGAAGCATAAGTCAGCCGCATATCAAAGAATAATGTGTGATATACATATGCAGTGCTTTCCTATTCATTGCTAGTGCTATTGCACATTACTTTTTAGTGGCCAAAAGTAACAGAGAGAGTGGTTCAGTTGTAGTCCTTGCCTGGTGGAATCACAACATTCTCAATTCACATGACAAGCCATCCAGGGAATGAAATCCCCTATCTTCCAATATATGTGCTAGTCTTGGCAATAAAATACACAGGTAGAGAACAAAACAAATGGGGATCTAGTGAAAGTGTTTTGTGTATTTAAAGTTTCTTTACAGAGTCATTTACTAAGAAAAATGACAGGTCAAAAGAACCACATATGCTTGTTTGAATTGACAGTTATGCAAAACCACAACTTCCATATTATTTTTTCCCTCTTTTGAAGTAAACTCAATTTCAAACCAGTACCTACTACAGGTAAACCAGTATCTACTACAGGTAAACCAGTATAACACCCAGCATGTTTCCCAAATGCTATCCACCATCATGCCCATGTCATTACAATACAGTTTCCTTTGGCATTTCAACTCAGGCTATTTACTACAAGCTTCTTTTCTTTTAACCTCTATTCATTAAGCACATCTTACTCTTGCTGAAACAGTACTTATTACCATTCACGTGAAGAACAAGGCAATGTCATCAAAACTGGCATTACTATTTAGTTTGTACTTTCAGAAATAATCAATGCTTTAAAGATAACATAAGAAGAATAAAATTTGGAAAAGAAGAGATGAACATTCATGGTAGAAATCTTGAAAAAGAAAAGTGAATCAAGTGAATGGGAAATACAAATAAGGCAAGTGTTCAGGTTACCACATACAAGATGAATAAACTAAACTTAGTTGATTTTTGTATAATATTTACTGGGAGTAGAGTTACCATAAAATGCAAAATGCTCAATTACATTTGAATTTAAGATAACCAATGAATAAATTGCTACTATAAATGTAACCTACATACTGCATGGGACATATTTTTACTAAAAAATTATCCTTTGTTGCTAAATATGGCAATCTTAATTGTGGAAAATATCATACATACTTATGAATATGTGAACATATTTTGAAATATACAGGTTTGTATAAAAATAAATACTTGTGTTCTGTGCCCCACACACAGCTTAAAAAATAGAACCTGACAAACATTTTAAATTTTCATTCTTTGCTTTTATAAATATTATAACCTCATCTCTCCACCTCTAGATGACCAATATACCGAAATAATTATTTTCATGCTTTTTAATAGCAGCTTACCAGACTCAAATGTATTTCTACATAATGTATTATTCACATTTACTTGTTTATAAAAATATTATAATAATGTTTTGTACTGGTTATATTATTGATTAATTTTTGGTGAAATCATTCATACATACTGAAGCATGCTCCTGTATTTCATTATTCCATGCAATCCAACATATATTTTGAACATACCAAAAGTTATTAATGTACTATGCTGCTTATAAGAATATACAATTTATGATTTATTTGGAATATATTATTTTACTATGTTTTATACAAGACTGTATATACTATATATTCATAATATACAATATATAAAATCCAAGGTATACATATACATATAAATTTGTATCTATATCTATAATTTTATATACAGTGTCTTCCCCCCTTATCCATGGGGAATACCTTCCAAGACTGCCAGTGGATGCCTGAACTGTAGATAGTATTAAATCCTATATGTACTCTTTTTCCTGTAGATACATATCTATGATAAAGTTTAATTTATACATTAGGCACAATAAAAGATGAACAATAATAAAAATAGAATAATTATATACATGAATAAATGTTATGGGAACGGGGTCTCTTTCTCTTTTTCAAAATATCTTGTTGTACTGCACACTTAGATGTGTAGTATAATAAGATATTTCCTTGTTATGATGTCAGATGACACAATGCCTATGTGATGTGATGAAGTGAGGTGAATGAGGTAGGCATTGTAGCATTAGGCTACCAGTCACCTTCTTACAATAGTCGCAAAGAGATCATTTGCTTTGAGTGATCCTGCATCATCGAGCTATGATGATGTTGATGATGCTGATGACTAATAGGCAAGTAATGTACGCAGCATGGATACACTAAATGAAAGAATGACTCATGTCTCGGGTGGGACAAAGCACCCACAACATGAATCATCACATGGTACAGTGTTTCTTCAGGGTATTCAGAATGGCATACAATTTAAAACTTACAAATTGTTTATTTATTGAATTTTCTATTTAAAAATTTCAAACTGCAGTTGACTGTGGTAAACTTAAACTGGAGAAAGTGAAACTGTGGGTAAGAACACGTTTTGCATCTGTGTATCCTGACAATTTCAAGAAATACACATTAAAATTAGCTTATTAAGGTATGCACATGTTTAACTTTATTGGATATTATCTTAGTATGTTCAGGCTGCTGTTAAAAGAAAAACAAAAGCTGGGTAGCTTACAAATAACATACATTTATTTTTTACAGTTCTGGATGCTGGGAAGCCTAAGATCATGGAAAAGGTAAATTTAAAGTCTGGTTAGAGTCCACTTTCAGGTTTACAGATGGTGCCTTCTAGCTGTGTCCTCACATGATGAAAGGGGTTAGTGGTCTCTTTGGGGCCTTTTCAAAAGGCACTATGGAACCACACACACACCCACATACACACACACACACACACACAAACCCTGAAATAGCCAAGGCACTTGTGAGAAAAAGAACAAAGAGTTATTACATTACTAGATTTCAGACTATACTATAAAGCCATAGTAATTAAAACAACCAACATGGTATTGGAAAAAAAAAATATTCACTGACCAGTGGAACAGAATAAAGAGCCCAGAAATGAACCCACGCATGTAGGATCAGCTGACTTTCAACAAAGGTGCCAAAAATACGCTGTTGAAAAAGGGCAGTCTCTTTGATAAATTGTCTTGAAAAAATATGATTTCCATATGCAGAAGAAAGAAATTAGACCCTTACCTCACACTATAGAAAAAATCAACTCAAGATGAATTAAAGACTTAAACATAAAACCAAAAACTCTAAAAGTACTAGAAAAAAAACATAGGGGAAAAACTACATGACATTGGTCTGAGCAATATTTTGTATTTGACTCCAAAAATGTTGGTAACAAAAGCAAAAATAGACAAATGGGATTACATCAAACTAAGCAGCTTCTGCACAGCAAAGGAAACAACTATGTTGAGGTAATTGTTAATCTAAACATTAGGAAAATGCAAATTAAAATTACAGTGAGATATAATGACACTTCTATCGGAATGACTTATCATAATGACAAAAGATAAGAAGTGTTGGTGAGGATGTGAAGAAAAGGGAACCCGTCTACACTGTTGGTGGGAATGTAAATTAGTACAGCTATTATGGAAAGCACTATGGAGTTTTCACAAAAGAATAAAAATAGAATTATTACATGATCCAGCAAACCCACTTCTGGTTTACCTAAAATATTTGAAATCAATTTGTCAAAGAGATGCCTACACTCTCAGGTTTACTGCAGCACTGCTTGCAACAGCAAAGGAAAGTAATCAACCTAAGAGTCCATTAATAGATAAATGGATAAAGGCCAGTAGCGGTGGCTCACACCTGTAATCCCAACACTTTGGGAGGCCAAGGCGGGTGGATCATGAGTTCATGAGATTGAGACCAAACTGGCCAACATGGTGAAACCCTGTCTCTACTAAAAATACAAAAATTAGCTGGGCATGGTGGTGTGTGCCTGTAGTTCCAGCTACTCGGGAGGCTGAGGCAGGAGAATCGCTTGAACTCAGGAGGCAGAGGTTGCAGTGAGCTGAGATTGCACCACTGCACTCTAGCCTGGTGACAGTGAGACTCCATCTCAAAAAAAAAATAGATAAATGAATAAAGAGCATTTGCTATAGATTCACTATGGAATATTATTCAGCCTTAAAAAAGAAGGAAGTTCTATCATTTACAATAACGTGGATAAAATTGGAGAACACTGTTCTGAGCAAAATCAGTCAGGCACATAAAGACCACTATTGCATGTTCTCACTTATATGTGGAATCCAAAACAATCAAACTCATAGAGGCAGATAATGGAATGGTGGTTATAGAGGTTGGGGTGTGGAGGTAATGGGTTTATGACTGTCAAAGGATATGAAATTTTGGTGAAGCAGGAGGAATATGTTTTCCATTTTTAGAGTTCTAGTGCACAGCACAATAAACATAGTCAATAACATTGCACGTTTCAAAATTTTTAAGAGACTAAATTTTCAATGTTCTACTCATAAAATACTTAAGTATTTGAGGTGATAGCTATGTTAACTAGCTTGATTTCATTATCCCACATTGTATCCATAAATTACAACATCACATTGTATCCCATAAATTTATACAATTATAAGTTGTCAATTTACAATAATAAAAATAAATATAAGGCATTAATATCATTCATGAGGGTTCTACCTCCATGGACCAATCACTGACCAAAATCCCAATTTTCTTTTGAAAAGACATAAAAATTGAGCCTGTAGCCCCAGAGTAAATTCTAACTCCTTCCACTACAAGAGGACACAGACACATCTAGAAGGTGAAATTATAAAGGCACTAATGTCATTAATGAATGTTCTACACTCATGACCTAATTGCTTCCCAAAGTTCCCCCAGTTTCCAAATATCATCACCCTCGGGGTAGAATTTAAACATACAAGTATTTAGTTTATTGCAAATAATTAACTTTATTTTTCAAAACTTTTTGCATCAATTCACACTACTAATATATTTGTGTTAGTGAATGTTGTGCCACATCCTCAATATCACATTTCTTCATGCAACAATATTTATTGAATGCCTTTTATATAGCAGGCATTGTTTTAATTACTACTTTTCTTTAAGCTTTTTATTTTAGGATAGTCCTAAATTTACAGAAAAGTGACAAAAATAATACAGACAACTCTAGTTTTTCCCTCTCCCTTGTTCTCCTCAGAGACACGTATTTTAAGATCTGCCAATGTGGTAAACGTAAAATGGTATTTTATTTTATTTTGATTTTCCCTAAATACTACTATGCTAAGATATCTTTTGTAAGATATCTTACACAAAAGATACCTTAGCATAGTAGCATTTAGTATTCAGTATATATATGTACACATATATATACACATATATATACACACAAAGAAAAAGATATCTTAGTATAGTAGTATTTAATATTTACGCATTTTATGACTTGAGACTTAGTTCTATTGGTTTGTCTTTTTATTCTCCATTTATGAAATTATATAAAGAATATAAATCTTTTCAGTTAACTTTTTGCAACACCTTTTCCTGGTTTATCATCTGTTTTTTTTAATTCTGCGTTTAAAAAGTTTTAAATATTTGTCTCTCCATATTATTATCATGAACACATTTTCTAATGCTGAATAAACCTTGCTTATCTGAAATAAACTAACTGATCATGATGTACCATGTTGTATATTTATGGAGATATTCAGTTTGTTAATATTTGTTAAGTATTTTCATCTATATTTATGAGTGTTCTTGTCTGATGTAGGTGCCAAGGATGTTAGCAACATGTAGGTTGGAGAGTGTTTACTTTGCTGTACGTAAGATTAAAAGTACTTGCTTCTTGAAAATTTAATAGAATTTGAATTTAAAATAATCTAGGCTTTTTTTGTGTGTGTGGGAAGATTTTAAACCCAATACTACTGTTCAGATATCCTACCTTTTTTCGTGAGCATATTTTGGTTATTTACATTTTCTCAAATCTTTTATATTTTACCCATTTTATAATATATTGAAATGTAGTTATTTATAATATTATATTGCTGTCATTTTTTATGATATTATATTTTAAACTTTAAAAAGTATTTCCAGTATTTATCTTCTGCCTTGTACTTTTTCAGTTGGTCATATAAATGATACATTGCTCAGTGTTATTATTCTTTCCAGACAATAACATTTTAATATCATTGATGTTTTTAATGATAATTGTGTTTCACTTATTTGTGCTCTAATTTCTATCCTTCTATATTATGTGAATTATCTCTTCTTTGTTTCATTTTAGTATGCCAACTCTTTAAGTTAGATACCAGCTTATTCACGTTTAACCTTTCTTTTTAATGAAGGTATTCAACAGTATGTATCTATTTATCTGTAAATATTTCTGTAGCTGCATTAACATGCATTTTGGCATATAGTATTTTCATCACTCCATTCTAAGTGTATTTTTATATTCAAACCCATTATGACTTGACTCATAAATTATTTAGATGTGTGTTTTATTAAAATGTAAAATGCATAAGCTCTCTTAATTTTTTTCTATTCATTATATTTAAAGCTGTCATGGCCAGTAAATGTGATATGTATTCTACCAAGTCCTCAAAATATGCCTGCTTTATGATTTAGAATGTGACCAGTATTCTAGAGTGCACCATGATACCAAACGAAATATGTAATGACATGTGTTTTTGTGTTTGAAAGAGAGAGAGAAGGATAGAGAAAAACTATGTCTGTCTGTTGTATATGTTGCTATTGGTCTGCTTGATATTTGACTAACCAAGAGAAATAACATAAACACTCACTATTATTATGAATTTCTCAACTTATCTTTCTACTTTGGGCTCTATTGAAGCTATTTTATTGAAGGAATGTTGGTGAATATATGTGGATTTCTTTTATTCTATTTTCACATTTTATTTCTCTCACTTGCCCTCTTCATGCTTCATGTTTCTTTCTTTCTATTGGATTCATTCCGATTTTTTTAATGGTTTCCTCTTTTATCTTTCTCCTCATTATGAGATCGATTTCTGTGAACTTAGTGATTACGTTTAAAATTACCTTATTTATATTTAAGATTCCTATAGACATTCTTCCCCTTTCCCCAGCCAAATACTTTAGAATTATTTGAATCAGAATGCCACATTTAGTGTGTTGTTCATTAAAATAACTCCACAGCACAAAAACTATTTCTTTATTATTATAAAATCAGTTTTGGTTATACATATATGCATATATATATACACATATATATGCATATATACACACACATATATGCATATATATACACACATATATGCATATATATACACATATATATGCATAGATATACACATATATATGCATAGATATACACATATATGCATATATACGCATATATATGCATATATATACACATATATATGCATATATACATCTCTCTCCACAAATTTACCATTTAAAAAATAACTATTCATTTAATATCTCAGGTTCTTTTACTATGATCGTTTTTCTTCTTTCTGATGTACATTTTAGAACTATCTTTAATGATGATAATATTTTTGTTGGAAAAATGTCTGTAATTTGTTCCACATGGTAAATGATATTTAGCTGAGATTACATCTCTTAGCTGACGGTATTTTTTTTCTCAGTATTTTCTGTATCTTGTTCCATTATCCTTTACACTTGCTGTAGACATTCTACTGTCAGTTTTTATTTCTTTGTAGAAAACATTTTTTCTTACTCTTTTTAATTTCTAAACATTTTATTTTCCACAGATATTGAGAAAATAAATTTTTATTAAAAATAATAAAATATCTTCTTTATCTGTAGTGTTTTCCAGTTTAAGTCTAATAAGTCTAAATATGTATTTCTCACTCACCCTTCTTGGGTAATATTTGTTTAATCAAAAGATAATAATTCCCAGTTGAAGGAAATTCAAAGTCTGGAAATGAAGAAGATATTAATACAATATTTATATTTCTATATTATATAATTTGTTTAATGTTATTTATCAGTATTTTTAATATTTAAATAGATTCAATTTTAAAATTTTATTTTTAAATTTTAGAATAAAATTTAAATATTATTTTGAATGTTGTGAAGGCGAATATAGCAACTTTGCTCTGTAGAACAGGGTAATAGAAGGAACCTCATATAGATAGATTCATTAGACAGGATTTTCAGCATCTCTCCCCTGGAAATTAGAAACTGGACATGAGATGCCTCAATACCGTTGACAAGATTAATACATTTCTGTATAAATCTAATTGCAGCCATGGGAATAGGTTAGAGTTCCTAAAAACTTCTGCAGAGTAAAAAGATAGGGCCTCTAGGAAAGAAGCGAGGATTCATAGGACTACAGAGTGAAAAGGGAGTTAAAAGGTCTGGCAAGAAATAAATTAAGAGAACATTATATCCATCAAAGAAAAGAGAAGAGAGATTTTTTATCAAGGCAGGGAATATTCAAAGGGAGGATAGAAAGCAAATAAAGACTGGGAGGCTCTTTTTGACCTACTTCTCAGGAAAAATTCTTTTGATTTGAGTAGAAAATTCTGGGTGGATAATAAAAACAAAAATGTGGGTTTTCTAGATAAACAGAAAGGTTGTACATCATGTACAAATCTTCAAATCTGTTCATTACTTTACAAAGATGTATCTTCCAAAGTGTGACCTGTGGGCCAGCAACTTAGAAACTTTTTGACTCTATTCTAGAACAAAAAAACGCATGAGAAAATCTAGGGTAGGGTCCATCCATTTGTATTTTAACAAGTTCTTTAGGTGATTCTGATGCCCAGTGAAGGTAGTGAGCCCCTGCTTTAATAAAAAGCAATAGCGTTTGCCTATTTTCTCAAACAAGTGTCTTGCTGTAGAATGATAAACATTACATTTTTCTCATGTTCCATGTTTAGTAAGCCATTGAAACTTTTCAAGTCTACATTTTAATATATTTTGAACTAATCTTTCACTTTCCATTTTCTATTTAATTGCCTCATTAAATTAAATAGAAATTTAATACGAATGTAGCATCTTTGGCTGCCTACAATGATTATAAATTTGTGTGTTACATCTAAATTATTGTTTTAAAAATTCTTGCATTGACATTAATGTTTTATAAGTAATTTCTTAAATGAAGGTTGTATATATATCACAGAAAAATTTAAGATGAGTATTTGTTATGCATCTTAAGAGACAGCACAGCATCAGTTCCTTTGAAATCATGCATGTGCTCATTGCTAAACATATTCTCCTGTAGCTAGAAATAATAATTATTTTAAATATTTTACTTACCTTTACCTTATTCATTTTTTATTGTACTTCTGTATGTATAGCTCTGTTACATGTAGGCATACAAATAGAAACATAAATAGAAAAATAAAATATACTGGTATGCAGAACATTCATTGTGTAGCTGATGTGGAGGAAACATTCTATAATTTATAATCTGCAGAGCAATTAGGTCAACCAGTGAGATTTAGGTTCAAAATTTGTCTTTGCTACTTGGTAACTAGTTAATCTTAGGAATATCCCACGATCTTTTGAGCCTCAATGTCCTCATCAGTAAAATGAGTATAATATTACCTGGCTAAGAGTTCTGCATGGATAACTGAGTTAACAAGCATATAACACTTGGATAATTTTCTAAGAGCATTACTGTGAATGGTATATGGTCTCAGTAACAAATCTTGATTGACAGATAGGTACCAAGAAGTGGGACTGACTGATCTCAGAGCATTCACTATTGCATCCCCTGCTCCTAGTAGAGTGCCTGAGTACTTAATAACTGTTGCTGAAAAATACATTTCACCACTCATGTCTTTTCCATTATTCTTCAATGACACATAACATTGTTTGGCATTGAATAAAATATATTTCTCCTCCTACCAGTGAGGCTGAGTACTTTTTCAATGCTTTCTTGTTGTTGGAATACATCTTTTTATCCTTCTACAGTCTTTTAAATAAAACTTTTGAAATTATTTATATTTTACAGAAATATGCACAGATCCTAAATGAGCATCTAATGAGTGAAACAGCACCTAAATGAGTGAAATCCTAAATTTCACAGAGTGTAAATTGTATAATCACCACCTAAATTAAAAAATCGAATACTGCCAGAACCCGGGATATGTTGTCTCAACTTCCAGTAATTATTTCCCTTTTCTTCAAAGATAAACATTAATAATTGTTTATGTTTTCAAATTCACATACTATGTACTTTTTGTGTCTGGCCTCTTTCATTTGTTAGTTTATTTGAGATTAATTCACATTGTGGATTACAGAAAGAGTTAGCTGTCTCTATAAAATATTATAACAATAATATTCCATAATTTATCAATTTTGAAACAGTTTACAATTAATGTTCACTACAAAACTAAACCTGTTATGAACTTTCTTACACATATCTTTTGGAATTATGTGTGTAAACACATTTTTTTGAGTATGTAAATAGGAATGGAATTGCTGCACCTTTGGATTTGCTTATGTTTTGATTTATTATATACATTACCAGTTTTCTAAAGTGATTTTGAAAAATTTTATTTGTCTATAGGTACATTTATTTTGCCTTTATCATTAAATACTAATTTAACTTTGAGTTCTTTGAATGTATTATTTCTGTGCCTTCTTTTTGCTGTGGAGAAATCTGCTGTCAATCAATCTAATTGTTTCTTTGTTGGCAATCTTTTTTTTTTCTATTTTTATAAATACATTTGACCCTGGAACAAAATGGGTTTGAACTCTGTGAGTCCACTTATGCACTTATATCTGATCTTTTATATTCCCAGGATGTGAAGCTCACAGATATAGAAGGTCAACTTTTTGTATGCACGCGTTCAGCGGTGTTGAGTACTGGACTTGCTTGTGGTGGATTTTGGTATATACAAGGGTCCTAGAACAGTCCCCGACATGTGACGACCAACGGACAACTTACCATATTTTGTCGTTTTACTACAACATATCTAATGATTTTGTAAGAATCTTAAACCTGAGGGTGAATATCTTCCAACAGTTCTAGCAAAGACCCTAAGATTTCTATAAAAATAGCATCCATCTTAAGTATCTACATTCTTTCAGTTTGTAACTCCCATTATATAAAGCATATCTTATTCTTTTCCCAATGTCTCTTACCCCTTCTCTTGTTTTACACCTATGTATATTTTGCTTGTTTATTTTTCTGTTTAAAGTATCCATTAAAGTTTCAATTTCAATGGCTTCTCCGTTTTTTCCATTTTTAATTTTTTAAGATTATTTTCACATCTTCCTGGCTATTTGTTGTTTTTTCATTCAAAAATTTTAATTCCATCTTATATTTATTTTGTCATAGTAAATGTGCTTTTACATAATATTTATCTGAGATGGTCATCTGACTTTTTGTCATGAATAATTCTGCTACAAGCACTTGCACACTCTGGTTAATGTTTAATTCATGTTGAGACTATAAATTCCTCAAAGCTTCAACTTGCAAATATAGTGAGCCCTGGCTTCCATCCCTCTAGAGATGTTTTTACATTTGTTTCCATTAGGTGTCCTGGAACATTAGTAAGAGAAACAATTTTCTTAGGGTATTTTCTCATTTTAAGGGCTCTAATATGAAGGGGAAGCTAACACAAATAAGAGTATTTGCATACGCTTGAGAAATAACTTTAAAAAAAAAACAAAATTAGCACTCAGACCAAAGCCAAGAAAGGCTTTTTTTTCCATCTCCCATTTCTAATGATACCTTTTTTTTCAGTCCGGCCCTTCTCTAAATATGACTTTATTCACATGACCTGGATTTATATAAAGATCTTAATTACAACTTCCTTCTCGAAATTGCCCAAGGCTTTCTTCTGCATTGTATAATCCCCCGTTTCCACATTCCCTAGGTACAGTAATTGGCAAATACCCCCAAGGAAGGCAAACCTTAGCATTTACTAATAAGTCTGATTGTTTGTTTTTCTCTTTCTCCAGCCTTGGAAATGTTCAGTACTTCCTTCTAAACTCAGTTATGAGGTGATTTTAAAAAGCTGCGTTTTTTTGAAGCATTTTAGTTTTTTGTAATAGAGGCTTTTCTGCCTCTGTGGTCCATAAATACTTCTAGAAATATAATACTCTTAACAGTCTTAAGAGTCTTTAGAAATCAAATGATTTCTCACTTTTCTTGCTATTCTGGAGTAAACAAAGTGTCAAGTAAATAATAGCCAATAAATATATATCAAGTCCTTATTGAGAGAAAAGATAAAATGACCTGATTTATTTAGGGAACCACTTATAGGCCAGTAGTGGTAGAGAATAACATGAAGGCTGGGATCATCAGAGGTAAATATCAAGAAATAGGTAGCAATGTGATGAAAATAAGTCTTTTATGTAATTTAAGCAACTTGATTTAAATTCAGGAGGAACATCACTGAAGTCTTTATGATTAGCTTATATTATGGCAGGGAGCCCATGGGAGAAGGATTAGAGTTCTTCAGACAGACATAACCAGATAAATAAAGAGAGAGATTATTAAGAAATTGCCTCATGCAATTGTGGGGGCTAGCAAGTTTGAAATTTGTAAGGTGGGCTCGCAGATTTGAAATTCAAGGTAAGAGGTGATGTTGCAGACTTGTGTCTGAAATCTGTAAGGCAATTTAGTCAGGGTTTCTACGTTTCTGTCATGAGGCAGATTTGCTTCTTCTCATGGGAACCTTATCTTTGCTCTTAAGGCCTTCAACTGATTTGGATAAAGCTCACCCCTATTAGGTCACTAAATCTACTTTACTCAAAATTTACTGATTAAAAATGTAAATCACACTGAAAAAAGTCTTTACAGCAATATCTAGACTGATGCTTGCACAAACACCTGTCCAATATAACTTAGCCAATTTTATGTGTAAAATTAATCGTCAGCACAGCTAAGCCTGGATGCAAAGTGAGACAAATCAAAACAAACAAAATCACAAGTTAATTTTAATAGTTCAAGCCAGACATAAACATTTTATACTTAGTTACACAGCTTATGTGATATTTTTCATTTTCTATAAATCTACTACTTTCAAGTTTGCTTACAATAAGCCATTCTAAACAGACCAAATATAGCCCAATAGGAACATTCCTTAAATAAGGACTGTTATGGACAGAATATTTTGTTCCCCCCAAATTTGTATGTTGAAATCATAATGCCAGCAAAGTTATCCTTCAAATATAAACGAGAGACAAACTCTTCCTCAGATAAGCAAAAGCTAAGAGAATTCATAACCAGATCCCTCTTATAAGATATGCTAAAGGGAGTTCTTCAGTCTGAAAGAAATAAAAGCACTAACATGAAAAAAGAACATATTTAGTCTAATACCCACTGGCAAAATAAATACATGAAGAAAGCCAGAATACTGTAATACTATAATTGTGGCGTGCAATCCACTCATACCATTAGTATAAAGCCCAAAAGATAAATCTATAAAAAGTAATAATTGTATTAGCAATCTGTTAAGAAGCATTAAATATTAAAAATATGTAAATTGAAACAACATAAAAAAATGTTGGAGGGGATAAAGTTAAGATATAGAGAGGGTTTTTTTCATTATGTATTTGTTTCTATTATTCTCTTTCTAATCAGATAAACTGTAATTGCTTAAAAATAACTTGTTATATCTATAAGATGTTTGTGTAAGCCTTATGGTAACCACAATGCAAAAGCCTCTAATAAATTCACTAAAAGTAACAAGCAACAAATTAAAACATACTACCAGAGAAAATCACTTAAAAAATGCAGACAGTAAGAAAGGAAGAGCTGAATTACAAAACAACCAGAAAACAAGCAACAAATGGCATTAATCGGTCCTTACTTATCAATAATAACTCTGAATGTAAATGGACTCAATTCCCCAATTAAAAGTTATAGAGTGGCTGAATGGATAAACCGTAAGACCCAACTATATGCTGCATACAAGGAACCCACTTCAACTATAAAAACACACATATACTGAAAATGAAAGGGTGAAAAAAGATATTTTATGCCAGTGGAAACCAAGAAAGATCAGGAATAGCTATACTTATATCAGATAAAACAGATTGCAAATCAAATAATGTAAAAAGAGAAAAAGAAGGTCACTATATAATGATAAATGGGTCAATTCAGCAAGAGCATATAACAATTTTAAATATCTATGCATCCAACACTAGTGCTCTCAAGTATAGAAAGCAAACATTAATAGATTTAAAGAACAGATATACTGCAATACAATAATAGGGGATGATTTAAATATCCCATTGTCTCCCCATTTTTTGTTTGAACAGATTATACAGGCAAAAAACCAACAAAGAAACAACAAATGAGACTAAACAGGTCTAAATGCCATTTACAGAATGTCTCACTCAGCCACTGTAGAATAGATTCATTTTGTTAGTACATGGAACATTCTACAGAATAGATCATATCTTAGGCCATAAAACAAGCTTTCATAAGTTGAAGAGTAAAAGTTATACTGAGTATCTTTTTTTGACATCAATGAAATAAGACAGGAAATCAATAACATGATGAACTTTGGAAAATATAAAAATGCATGCAAATGAAAGAAGATGCTCCTGAATGCACACAGAATAAAGAAATTAAGAAGGAAAATTAAAACTGAAATGCAACACAAGGAAAGGAAAGACATTGGTCAGTGGATACAAAGTTATAGTTAGATAGGAGAAAGAAGTTCTGGTATTCTATTGCATGGCAGGAGGACTATAGTTAATAATAATATGATAAACATTTGAGGTAATGGATATGTGAACTACCCTGATTTGATCCTTCCCTAATGTATCAAAATATCACATTATACCCTATAAATATATATAATTATTATTTGTCAAATAAAAATTTATTTAAAAGACAATTTGCAAACATTAAAAAAAAAAAAACTGAAATGCAACATACTGAAATCTATGAGATGTAGCCAAAGTGGTACCATGAGGGAAGTTTAAAGCACTTTATGACAAGAAAGTAGGAAGACTTCAGATAAACCTAGCAATGCACCTCAAGGAATTAGAAAAGCAAGAACCAACCAAGCCTAAAGTTGGTAGAAGGAAAGGAAAGATAAAGATTAGAACAGAAATAAAGGAAATTGAGACAAAAATAGAGAAGATCAATGAAATGAAAAGTTGGTTCTTTTGAAAATGTAAAGAAAAGACAAATCTCTAGTTAGATTAAGAAAAAAAGGAGATGACCCAAATAAATAAAATCAGAAATGAAAAAAGGAGACATAATAACTGGGACCACAGAAATACAAAGAATCTTCGGAGGCTATGATGAACTACTATATAGCAACAAATTGGAAAACCTAGAAGAAATGTATAAATTCCTGGACACATGCCCCCTACCAAGATTGAAACATGAAGAAACATAAAATCTGAACAAAACAATAATAAATAAAGAGATTAGAGCCTTAATAAAAATTATCTCATCAAAGGAAGCCCAGAACCTGCTGGCTTCCTGGCTGAATTCTAACAAACACTTAAAGAACTAATACCAATTCTATTCAAACTCTTTAGATAAATTGAAAAGGAGGGAGAATACTCAACTCATTCTGTAAGGCCAGCATTATCCTTATACCAAAACAAAACAAGAACATAACAGCAACAATAAAAGCCAAAGGCCAATAATTTTGATGAACAGAGACACAGATATCTTCCACAAAATACTAGCAGACAGAATTCATAACACATTAAAAAGATTATTCATCATGGCAAATTGGGATTAATTCCTAGGTTTCAAGGATGACTCAACAAATGCAAATTACTAAATATGATATATCACATTAACAGAACCAAAGACAGAAACCAAATAATCATTTCAATAAATGCTAAAATGCATTTGATAAAACTTAAAATCACTTTGCATTAAGAAACCCTCACTAATGTGGATATAGAAGAAACAGACTAAAAAGTAATAAAGGTCATATATGACAAACCCACTGCTAACATCATAATGAAAGTGGAAAAATTGAAAGTCTTTCCTCTAAGATCTAGACCAAGACAAGGATGCTCTTTCACCACTTTTATTTGACATAGTACTGGATGGTCTAGCCAGAGCAGTTAGTCAAGAGAAAAAATTAAAAGGCATCCAAATTGGGTAAGGAGAGAGTGAAGTTGTCCCTGTTTGCAGATGGCATAATCTTATGTATAGAAAAACCAGAATACTTCACCAAAAAACTCTTAGAATTGATCAAAAAAATCAATAAAGTTGGAGTATATAAAATTAATATACAATAATTAGTAACATTTTTATACAGAAACAATGAAATTGCTGAAAAAAATCAAGAAGGCAATTCCCTTTTGGTAGTGAAAATAGCTACCTAAAAAAGCCCAATAAATAAATTTAACCAAGGAGGTAAAAGACCTCTACAAGGAAAACTACAAAACATTGATGAAAGAAAAGGAAGATGATGTAAACAAATGGAAAGACATCCCATGCTCATGAATTGAAATAATTAATATTGTTAAAATGACAGTACTACCCAGTGCAATCTACAGGTTCATTAAAATTTCTATCAAAATTCCAGTGACATCCTTCATATACGTAAAATAAAAATCCTAAAATTTGCTTGAAACCACAAAAGATCCCAAATAGACAAAGCAATCTTGAGCAAAAAGAACAAAACTGGAGGAATCATACCACCACACAAGTGCAAAATTGTAGTTACCAAAACAGCATAGTATGGCCATAAAAACTGACACACAGTCCAATGGAGCAGAAGAAAGGACCTAGATTAATCCACATAATGCAGCTGAATGATTTTTGACAAATGTAACAAGAACACTCATTAACGAAAGGACAGTCTTTTTGATAAATGACTAGTTTTATTCTACTGATGTTCATATGCAGAAGAATAAAACTAGACTCCCATCTTTCACCTAATATAAACATCAAATCAAAGGGATCAGACCTAAATGTAAGACCTAAAATGATAAAACTACTAGCATAAAACATAGGAGTAATTCTTCAAGACATTGGTCTGAGCAAAGATTTTTTTGTGTAAGACCTAAGAAGTACAGGCAACCAAAGCAAAAACAGACCAATGAGATTATATCAAGCCAAAATGCCTCTGCACAGCAAAGGAAAAAATCAACAATACGCTGAGACAACCCATAGAATGGGAAAGAATGTTTGGAATGTTTGCAAACTATCCATCTGACAAGGGATTAATAACTAGAATATATAAAGAGCTCAAAGAACTCAATAGTTAACATACAAATGATTCCATTGAAAAATAGGCGAAAGATCTGAGTAGACATTTCTCAGAAGAAGTCATACAAATGACCACCTGGTAAATGAAAAAATGCTCAGCATCACTAATCATCAAAGAAATGCAAATCAAAACTACGATATCATCTCACTGCAGTCAAATGGCTTTTATCAAAAAAGACAAGGAATAATGGGTCATGACGAGGATGTGGAGAAAGGAGAACCTCCATACATTGTGAGTGGGAATATTAATTAGCACAGTCATACAAAAATATCTATAGAGGTTTCTTAAAAAACTAAAAATGGAACTACCATATGATCCAGCAATTCAACTGCTGGTGTATCTTCAAGAGAAAATAAATCAATATGTTAAAGGTATATCTGTATGCTTATGTTTTTGCAGCACTATTTATAATAGCCAAAATATGGAATCAACCTAAGTGTCCATCAATGGAGGAATGGATAACGAAAATGTGTTATATATAAAAAATGAAATATTATTCAGCCATAAGAAAAAAATAAAATCCTGTCATTTGTAGTAATATGGTTGGAACTAGAGGCTATTATGTAAATGAAATCAGCCAAGCACAGAAAGACAAATACTGTATGTTCTCACTCATGTGCTGGAGCTATAAAAGTGCATTTCATGAAGATAGAAAATTTGTTGTTATCGGAGGCCGAGAAGTGGTGGTAGGGGAACGAGGGAGAGATTAAGAGAAGTTTATTTATGGGTACAGTTTGATACAAGAAATACGACATGATGTTTAATAGATCGAGGTGACAATTGTTTATAATAATCTATTGTATATTTTTAAATAGCTAGAAGAGAATAGTTCAAGTGTTTTAGCATATTTAAAGTGATAGATCTCCTAATTGAACTGCGTTGATTTGTACAAATTATATGAGTGTATTAAATTATCACATATCTAAGTGTGCAATTAATGGATCATATGGTAAGGCTATGTTTAGTCTGTAGAAAGATGCCTTTCTAATGGGATGTACTATTTTGCATTCCTACCAGCAATGACTGAAAGATCCTGTTGCTCTCTGTCACCAGCATTTGGTATTGACAATGTTTAAAATCTTATTTTAATCATTCTAAAAAGAATGTAAAGAATAGAAGATTTTAAATGTTATAAAGTCTAACTTATCTATTTTTATCATGGATAGTGCTCACACTGTGTCTAAAAATTCATCACCAAACTAAGGTCATGTAGAATTTATCTTATGATATATTACAATAAAATTATAGTTTAGAATTTTAGATTTAGGCCACATTCATTTTGTGAATTTTCATAAAATGTGTCTAGCAAAATGTGTATAGTGAAAAATGTGGAATGTGTTTACTTTTATTTTTGCATATGAGTGTCTGAATGTTAGGCTACTATTTGCTGAAAAACCTATCCTTTCTCCATTGAGTTGCCTTTGCTTCTTTATCAAAGATCATTTGACTATAATTTAGTGGGTCTGTTTCTGACTGAGCTTTTTTTTCTATTTCTGTTTCATTTGTCTATTTTTCTATTCTTTAACTTATACTATGCTTTCTTCATTGCTAGCCTTATAAGTCATCTTAAGGCTGGCCAGTGTGCATCCTCCAACGTCTTCCTCTTTGTTATTGTATTTGTTATTCTGAGTGTTTTGCCTTTTAATATAGATTTAGAATCAGGTTGTTTATATCTACAAAATATGAGCTGGTATTTTGAATGGGATTATATTGAATACATAGATCAAGTACAGAAGAATTGACATTCTAAAAATACTGAGTCTTCCAATCCATGAGCATGGAGCATCTCTTCATTAATTTAGATTTGATGATTTCTTAAAATCCAAGGTTTGTAATTTTCCACATAAAAATTGTACATGTTTTATTAGATTTATAAATAAATACTTCAATTTTTGGTGCTATTGTAAACAGTATTTTGTCTTAATTTTAAATGCCATTTGTTTGTTGCTGGTACATTGCAAAGCATTTTAAGCATATTAAGTTTGTATCCTACAACTTTGCTATAATTCTCTATCAGTTCTAAGAGTTTGTTGTTGGTGGTTCTTTGAAATTTTCCACAAAGACAATTATTTCATGTATAAAAGACACAATTTTGTTTCTTCGTTCCCAGTATGTATACTTGTTATTTCCTTATCTTACCTCACTGGCTATAACTCCAATATAATGTCGAATACAAGTTTGATAAGTGGGAACATATTTGCCTTATACCTGGTCTTAAGGGAAAAATGTATAGTTTGTTACTATTAAGTATATTAGATCTAGGTACTTTATAGATGCTCTTTATCAAAATGAGAAACTTCCTCTCTATTCCTAACATGTCAAGAGTTTTTATTTTGAGTGTATGTTGGGTTTTATCAAATAGTTTTCCTATATGCAATCATATGATCATATAATATTTCTTCCTGTTTAATTACACTAACTAAATTTCAAATGGTGAACCAGCTTGGAATCTCACTTGCTCATGGTGAATAATTTATACGTTGTTGAATTCAATTTGCTTATTTTTGAGGAGGATTTTTGCATCACTGTTTATGTAGTTTTTATTTCACATACTATCTTTATCTGGTTTAATATTAGGGTAATTCTGGTCTCACAGAGTGAGTTAAGAAGTGTTTCCTCTGCATCTATGTTTTGGAAAATTTCGTAAGTGTAATTTCCTCCTTAAATGTTTGATATAATTTGTAATGAAATCATCTTGGCCTGGTTTTTTTTGGTAGTTTTAATAATTGATTCAAATTTTTAAATTAACAAAACATCTGTTCAAATGATTTATTTCTTCTAGTATGAGTCTTAGTAACTTTTGTCTTCCAATGATTGTGTTCCTTTCATCTACATCTCCAAATTTGTGGGCATATGATCATGCATAGTTATCCTTTATTATTTACTTAATATTCTGGGGATCATTAGTTCTAAACTCTGCCCTTTCATTTCTGATGCTACAGTTTGTGTGTTTTCTATTTTATTCTTGGATAGCTTGGCTAGAGCTTTATCAATATTATTGATCTTTTCAAAAAAGTTGCTTTTGCTTTTGGTCTCTTTCTCCAGTGTTTTCTGTTCTCAACTTCATTTCTGCTCCAAATTTCATTAACTTTGTTCTGCTTGCTTTAGTCATTAGTATCACCTCTCTCATTAATTTTAAAGAACAAAGCTCATATTACTAATCTTAAATATTTCTTTTTTTCTAAAATACGCATTTAATGGCATACATTTCCCACTTAGCACAGCTTTCACTGCATCCACAAATTCTGACAAGATGTTTTTCTTTTTACTTTATTTTTGAATGTCTTTGGAGACTTCTTTTATCTGTGTATTATTTAAAGTGTGTTGTCAAATCTCCAAATATTTGAGGACATTACATGTATCTTTCTATTAATGATTTCTGTTTTAATTTAAATATGGTATGAGTGCACATTTTAAATTATTTCTATTCTTTTTAGTTTTTAAGGTGATTTGTGTGACCCAGAACGTAATCTATCTGGGGGAATGTTCCATCTGAGTTTAAGAAAAATGTGTATTCTGATGTAGTCGAATAGAGTATTTTCTAAATGTCAGTTAGATAAAGTTAATTGACAGTGTTATTGGGACCAACTATATCTTTAACTGATTTTCTTCTGCTTGATGTATCCATTACTGAAATAGGGGTGTGGAAGTTAATAGTGGGTTTCTCTATCTTTTCTTGCAGATAGTTTAGTTTTTACTTCATGTATTTTGAGGCACTCTTGTTTGGAGAGTATCTGTTGCAGGGTATCATGTTTCCTTAGAATTGTGTGATACCCTTCTTCATCCCTGGAAATTTGCTTTGTAACAAAGTCTGCTTTGTCTGAAATTAACATAGCCATTCCATTTGTCTTTTGATTAGTGTTATCATGGTATATCTTTCTCAATCCATTTAATTCATTGTTTCTTTATATTTAAAATAGGTTTTTTGAGTCAGTATATATTTGAGTCTGTTTTCTTTAATCTTCTCTGACAATCTCTGTCTTTTAATCGATGCATTCAACCCATTCACATTTTAAAGGATTATTCTATAGTTGGGTTAATATTTATTGCTTGCTATTTGTTGTACATGTTCTTAATTCCTCCCCACCACTATCTGGCTTCCTTAATTTTAATGGAACTTTTTGTATAATTTCCTTCTTGTCTTTACTTACCATTATCATTATAATTCTTTATTTTAATTTTTATTGGTTCCTTGTATCTTATACCATACATTTACAATGAATCTGAGCCTACTTTCAAGTATCACTATACTGCTTCATGCCTAGTGCATGTATGAACAAAGAAGGCTAAATTTTTCCTTCTATCTTTTATAATATTGTCATTCATTTCAGTTATCCATATGCTAGAGTTGTCAAATACACCATCACTATTATTACTTTAATCAAGCAGTTATCAAATAGATCATTTAAATTTTCTTTTAAAATTTATTTTACCTGAACATACTCCATCTCTGATGCTCTTCCATTAT
This sequence comes from Pongo abelii, assembly GCF_028885655.2. NCBI lineage: Eukaryota > Metazoa > Chordata > Mammalia > Primates > Hominidae > Pongo > Pongo abelii. Next base: position 142,924,162 of record NC_071990.2, read on the forward strand.
TTATGTGAATCCCAGTTTTTGATCTGTATCATCTTCCTTATCTTTGAAGAACTTTTAACATGTCTTGCCTCTTACTTCTGCTGGCAATGAATTCCTTCAGTTTATTTATCTGAGAAAATATTTCTCCATAATTTTTGAAGGATAATTTTGCTGGATATGGATGTTTAGATGGTGTTTTTTTTTTTCTTCTTCTTCTTGTTTCAATCCTTGAAATACTTCATTTCACTCTGTTCTTGTTTTCATGGCTTATGATGAGAAGTCCTAGGCAATGTTTTATTCCTTTCCCTCTCTAGATATGCTGCTTCGCTTTTCTTGCTTTTTTCAAGCTTTCTCTTGATCTCTGGTTTTCTGAAATTTGAATTTAATATGCTTAGGTAAAAATTATTTGGTTTTTATTATGCATGGTGTTCTGTATACTTTCTGAATTTGTGGTTTGGTGTATACCATTAATTTTGGAAAAATTTTGGTTATTATTTCTTTAAATATTTCTTCTGCTCTGTTCTCTCCTTCTTCTCCTTTGGGTGTTCCAATTAAGCATATGGTATACCTTATACAATTTCAGTTCTAATTAAGCATATGATATACCATATGTCTTAGAGTTCTTGGATATTCTGTTCCTTTTTTTTTTTTCCTTTTTTTCCTCTTTGTATATCAGTTTGGGAAGTTTCTATCGACATTTTAAATTCACTGATTCTTTCCTTGGCCATGTCCAGTCTACTGACGAGCTTATCAAAGGCATTCTTCAATTCTGATTCAGTATTCTTTGCATTTGGCTATTTTCTTTTTATTCTTTTTGAGAGTTTCCATCTTTTTGCTTACACTACCCATCTGTTCTTGCATGTAGCCACTATTTTCACTACAGCCCCAACATATTAATCGTAGTTACTTTTCTATATAAATTTCTATTTGATAATTCCAAATTATATGTCATATCTAAGTCTAGTTCTTTTTTTAAAATATACTTTAAGTTCTAGGGTACATGTGCACATTAATGCTTGCCCTGTCTCTTCAGACAGTATTTTTCTTGTCTTTTAGCAGGCTTTGAAATTTCTGTTGAAAGCTGGACATGATATGATGTATGATGTAAAAAGTCAATATGTGCATTTTTATTTCAGTCTGGCTTGGAACTTGGCTGTGTTTAATGTTTGCTTTAGTTATTGGTTCCTCTGGAATCAATATCCACTAAGTGACCTGTTTTTGTCCTCCCTTTTGTCTATGGGGTTTCCCAAGTACTTCTTCCTAAACAGAGCCTGTATCTTGCAGCTCTTTCAGTTTCATTCGCCATTAGTATACTGCTTATTTGGTGGAAAAAATGTGTGAGCGGGGAAGTGTTATATAATCATAAGATTATATGTGTACCTGGACTGTAATTTTTACAAGTTGTTTTTTTTAGTTTTTTTTTTTTTTCTCTCTCTCTGTTATGAGACAGGAAAGCTAGAAGGGGCTGATGGTGGGTAACTGACCTTCCCTCTAGCTGAGATAAGGCTCAAGTAAAGACTTCTGCCCTGAAGAGTAATAATTTGTTATGGAGAACGTTCTAGGTATGTTTCAAAATAATTACTTTTTCACTTTCATTGCCAAAGGCATGAGGGTTTTTCCTTGGCTCTTCAACTTGAGAATCTGGTGAGATATCTTGTGAGTAAAACCCACAAAATGCTCTTAAGAATATGGCACTAAGGAGGAGTTCTCACTAGTTTCCAGCATTTCATCATACTAACTGCTTAAATCTTTCCATTAGTATTAGAGCAGTTCCAGAAACATTTATTCCAGGTCAGTTATATCCTCTGTGATTCTCTGTTTTGCCTGTCTTTTCAGACTTTAGGGTTCTGGTTTGCCTTGAGACTGCAATTTAGTGATGGGTCCAAAAAAGTCATTAATTTTTAGTTTATTTGCTGTTTTCTTCCTGTAGGAATGGGAGTGATGACTTTTAAGCTCTTTATGTGTTTAAATTGTAACTGGAAGTCTAAATCAAGAAAAGTCATAGTCAATTTCCTCAGCTTATCTGACCATGAATGTCTTCTTCTAGGAATAAACTATGAGATCTAGTGTTCAATGGAACACAACCAGTTAACAGCCACAAGCAAAATTGATTATAAGTTAGTATTATGGATGGCATCCATATTTATTAGCTAGTTCTCTAAATGGCTTTTTCAACTCACTAAAATCTTCAGGATCACCAACTGTTAACTCTGGAAGGTGTAAACGATGCCTTCTTAGATTTGTAGTTCCAAAGTTTAACCCTAATATTTGGCATATAAATGGCTTTCATAACAACTTAATGAACAAATTCTGATTATCAAAAATATAGTTGTTTTATGTGGCATTTTATAATTTTAGGTAAAAAAAAATCACCCTGGGAATGAATGGCTAATAAGTAAAGTAATGTAAATATGAATACTCAGGAGGAAGAGTAAGTCAATGAAGGCTGAGAGATATCATTGAAACAAATGTGGGTGGAAAGTGTTACCAAATGTGTCAAACTGTAGATTTCCTGCACTATATGTATGCTTTACTCTGTGAACTAGTGTCTGAGACCAAATGAGGTAACTCGACTCCTTAAGAAGAGAATGGAATAAAATGAGAGAACTCACCAGCATTAAGGATGGGTTTTCATTAGTGTTTTCTTTATAAACTCCCAGTTCTACACTGGCTTATACTAATTAAGAGGCAAAATGATTACTTATTAAGCACAAACTCTTTGTTAAGTTTCAAATTGATTCAGTTATAACCATAAATTATTTGGTCAGCCTATGAGGAATCTGCTTTAATTTTTACTTTTCTTCAAAGAGCGACTTGCCTCTTATTCAAAAGAGAAGTAATTCTGACCTTGAAGTGCTGCTTAACAGACTGGTAAATGTCTACTTCTTTGATATGTACCCTGTAGATATTGAACGTTGTCTAAACATTTGAAACTATAATTATACGTCAGATTTCATTTGTTTCACAAATACTAGTAGCATGTTATTGACAGGAGAACAATCAGATAAATTCGAATCTGATTTCAGGGTTTTTCTAATAGCCTACTAGAAACTAAATGAATGTCTCTCATGTAAGAATGAATGTCTCTCATGTAATCTCTGGGAACTTCCACTGCTACAGCATCTGAATTGCCTGATTTGTAGGAATAATAAATATGCCTTTGGGGAATGGACTGGATAAAGTCTGAGAAATACTGATAGCAGAAACTGTGATGTAGTGGAGGGAGAGCATATATTTATAGAAAGAAGAGTTTCTTTTAGAAGGTCCAGCTCCAGCACGGTGTAAAACAGGCACAATTTTCCACAGTCCACCTAGCATTTCTCCTCTTTTACCCAATTTACTTAGTGACATAGTCCCCAAGTATTAATTTACTAAAAAGTGAAATTTGACCTTCACAGGTATATGCCAGTTCAGTACATTATATTATTCTAAAAACAATTCTCATTATATTCATACTTAAGCCATAGGTTCCTCCACCTAAATAATGTCTGTTTGAAATTTTAAATCTAAAGAGGTTAAGATAGTATTATTGGTAAGTAGTATCTGGTATCATATAAAGTAAAAAATTGATTATGCCAACAATATTAATGATCAGAAAACCATATCATGTTCTGTCTTCTTATGTTTGTGAATTAATAAAATTAAGCTAATAGTTTAATTAAGCTATTTCTAAAAGTATATAAGCATTAGTTCTTACATTTCTAACATTGATAGAAAAAGTGAAGGAACAACATTTATATTCATATATTTTTAAATTCATTCCTATTTTCAGCCACTTAAAAAATAGTGAAAATAGTGATCAGTTGCTGAGTATTTGTTAGCTATTATGTGCCTGGGTCTGTTCCAAGCACCTTACCTGTATTAATTCAGTTAATCCTAATAAAAATCATGTGATATTAGACTTATTTTTATCATCTCCATATTAAATATGAATCAAAAGGCACAAAGAGGTTTTGTAGATTGTTCAAAGTGGTAGGGGTTCATTTTTGGAGTCAAGAGTCAAGAACAAACAGTGTAGACACAAGGCCTGCTCTCTTTTTACCCATGCTGCCACAAAATCTATAGCTTTGCACAGTACTTAATACGTTAATAAAAAGCTTTATAATTACAGTGAAAAAGATTTGCTCATTTTATGTCCAGAATCACAGAGAGTGAAAGCTAACTGGTGTTAGCACCATTTTCTTTGAAGCACAGATATGCACTCAAACTGTTCCCAGTTCATACTCCACCAGCCACTATCAATTGGTCACAGGCATTGTACAACATGAACACTATCAGCCAAGCTTGCTGTCTGGGGTTGACCTATCCTAAAAGGCTAGATAATATTTCAAGGCTAGACAATGAATGGCTTTCATACTTGGGGCTGAGGCTAAATATATTCAAGTGTGTGTGTGTGTGTGTGTCTGTGTGCGTGCACAAACATGCACACGTGCACGTGAATAAAGACTGCAGTTCAATGTCGGTTCTTCATATCTCCCAATGTGACTTTTTAAAATCTTTGCTGTTTTTTTTTTATCCATAATGATAAAAGAGCTTAAAATGGTATTTCTCAGTAGAGAACCATCAAGTTAGACTACCTAAAATGACATTCATGCAGTAGAAAAAGCAATACACTGCTGGCTTCAGGTCTCTGAAATTGTGTTGAGATTTAAGGATTCTATACAATACCATTGACTCTCATGTGTCATTTTCTCTGCTCAGAGACCAGAAAGAATATTCCTTGCTTCTCAGTTATCATTAATCTAGTATTCTTCTTTCATAAAGGCTTAAACCAAAATCCTCCTTGAAAAAATAATCTGTCAAGATGTTTTTCATTTTCCCTCTTAGAATACTGATAACAAAACATGACTTCTTAGATTGAATCTGAGGAGTTAACAAGCATGGGACCAATTTAAGAAAAATAAATGCTTTTTTTTTTCTTACAAAGAGTGGCTGGAATATAGAAAGAAATGCCAAATCAACACTGTATTTTGTATAAAGTTAGATGTTGATCCAAGTTGCAACTGAATACATTCTATTGGAAAGAATATAGACTGCTTTTAGCATATCTAGAAGGTGACAGGAAATAGATTCTGAATTAACTTCAAGTATTCCCGTGCAATATGATAGAAAAGAGAGTCTAAATAGCAACTTTCTTAACTTTAATTCAATAAGTATTTCTATTACATTCAATTTTTGTGTTGTTCTGAGGTAGGGGTCCTACATTCCACAATGATCTAAATTTAAAAAAAAAATTAACGATTGCTAAATGCAAAAATCTCATGTTTAATATAGGACAATTTTATATCATTTGAGAGTGAGATAACATAAAATGATGAACTTTTTTTTTTTTTTTTTTTTTTTGAGACGGAGTCTCGCTCTGTCGCCCAGGCTGGAGTGCAGTGGTGCAATCTCGGCTCACTGCAAGCTCCACCTTCCGGGTTCACACTATTCTCCTGTCTCAGCCTCCCGAATAGCTGGTACTATATGTGCCCGCCACCAGGTCCGGCTAATTTTTTGTATTTTTAGTAGAGACAGGGTTTCACCATGTTAGCCAGGATGGTCTCGATCTCCTGACCTCATGATCCACCTGCCTCTGCCTCCCAAAGTGCTGGGATTACAGGCATGAACCACCGCGCCCAGCTGCACCACTTTAAATTTCATCTGCACATCTATAAACCTAGATTGTAAACATCATTTGCTTCATTAAAGACATTGGATTTTTCTTCCAGGGGAAAAGGAAATGATCATCCTCCTCAGAAATGCTTCCCAATCCTGAGACATTTGTAGCCACTCTGAGTCTCTGGAAAGGTCTTAATAACTTTTTGACATTTGTTTCATATTAAAATATGTAATCAATTGCCACTTGAGAAGTTAATATTGAGGCTTTTTCAATTAGAGTAACTCATGCACCTACAATGTTCACCTTCTCAGAATTCTCCTACCTGCTACCACATATAACTGTCCCTTTTATCTTTGGCCAATGCCTTATCTACTGAAGCTATGGCTAAATCCATCTACACTTGAGTCTAGCAAGTGGAGATACTGGGGAAGTGTTTTGGATTGTTGTAAATTTTAACACTCTGATTTATCTCAAAGCCTCTACCTCGACAAATTTGAATGGAATGAATACTTCTTTCAGTTACTATCATATTTGAAAATCCAGAATTTCCAATACTGGGAGAGAATATATCCATTCTTCATGGGAATGCTTTCTCTTCATCTAGGCTGGTTTACCAGTGTTCTAATGAAATAACATAAATGTATTTTGTTGATACTTTCTAAGAAAGAGTGAAAGAAAAGAGAAAGAGTGAAAGCAAAAGAGTGAGGGACAGACAGGAAAAGTAAATAAGACAGAAAGAAAGGAAAGAGAGAGAGAAAGAAAAGGGAAAGAAGGTGAGAGAAACATTATATCTGGACAGCTAATCTGCAGATTCAGAATATTTTCCTTAAGAGTTTGCACATATCCTATTGGAAGTATCTTGTGCAGTAGGGAATATACTTTTCCTTTAATAAATCAAGGTGACTTCTATTTTATTTGTTTTTAGTTAATTTTCGATTTTATTTGATCTTATATTCGAAAGTGCTTTAATTAAATTATTCATGTCTGAAACTCCCATGTTTTCCACTGGGCTTTTGTTGTTGTTGTTTCTTTAAAGAATAAATCTTAAAAAGTAACATAAATTTCATTTTCACTTTACAGGTATATATTAGTTTGTTTTGTATGTTTGGGTGATGATACTCTCTGTATAGTGTTTGGATAATCAGGGTCGAGGTAAGGATGTTTTTAAATACATAGCAGATGAAATGCAGTGATAAAAATATGATGGTTTTGAATTTGCTTTCACAAAGAACATAAAGCTACAGGGAACAAAAACAATGAAGCTTACATAGTTATCTTTGTCCAGCAGAGACCAGGTGCCTCTATAAACTATCCCTGCATGAAATAATAACTATTGAAGGTTTGGGTTGTTTTGAAATTGCTGATATTTGTAGAAATTTGAGCTAGGATTCTAACAAAATGTGTACATTCCAACAGTTTTTCAACATGATCTCTCATTCATCATTTAAATAAAATCTCTAAGTGGAATAAACCTATTAATCTTTCATAGAGACAGAAGACCAAGCTTGTTTTGGTTATTGTTCTTGCATATAGTGTAATAAAGAACTTAGAGAACAGAAGAGAGAAATGAAGATCGCGTTATGGAGTAGGAAAAAAAAAGGTGTTTCCTTAAAAATGAACTGAAAGAAGGATTCAGAGAATTGTTAAGGTTCGAAACCATTTTCTCTTACAAAAAAAAAATAAAAGAAAATGGCCAGCATGGGGCTTTGGGGCATGCAGCATGTATTTTCTTCCCTCTTTGCTAGCTAGCTAACTTCACTTGGGCAGAACCTCCTGGATCTGCAACTGAATGCTTTCTTGTAGAAGTTCAAGCTCATTGTATTGTAAGATACACTCCCAGAAGAATCAGTATATCACACATGCACACATGCACAAACACACACACACACACATAGCTTGGTTGCTTGAGTTTGAGCCCCTTGCTATGAACTTTTATTGCTTTAGTAGGCACCTGAGGGGAACTCAGAAATGATATATTTTATCTTATTCTTCACATTGTTGTATATTTTCTTGTGTCATAACTTACTGTGCGTGATACTTATCTCACTTGGTGGACTGTGCTTCACTATTTTTTTTAGTATTCTTAACTTATTACTTCCTTGACTAACACCGTCTTTAATCAACTTTCTTTATAAAATTCCACTAGAATTCACTGTGACTTGAGGGCTTTCTCGAAAGTACTTTAGGATGAGGGACCCAAACCCTTGGTACCCATGGTTCCCCTCCATGGCCTGTTAGGAACAGGGCCACACAACAGAAGGTGAGGAGCAGGTGAACAAGCATGAGTGCCTGAGCTCTGCCTCCTGTCAGATCATCTGGGGCACGAGGTTCTCAGGAATGCAAACTCTATTGTGAGCTGTGCATGTAAAGGATCTAGCTTGTGTACTCCTCATGAGAATCTAATGCCTGATGATCTGTCACTGTCTCCCATCACCCACATTTGGGACCACCTAGTTGCAGGAAAAATAAAGCTCAGGGCTCCCACTGATTCTAAAATACGTTCAGTTGTATCATTATTTCATTATATATCACAATGTAATAATAATAGAAATAAAGTACACAATATATGTAATGTGCTTGGGTCATCCTGAAACCACCCCCTCCTCCAGTCCATGGAAAAACTGTCTTCCATGAAACCTGTCCCTGGTGCCAATAATGTTGGGAACTGCTGCTTTAGGACATCTATTCAATAAAAAAAGTTAAAAAGCAAACCAACTTCAGTTTCCTCCCTGAGTGCAATGTAGAAAAGGACATATAATATGTGCTTCATAAACTCTTTTTTTCTATTGAATAGATGTCCTAAAGTACTTCTGAGGAAGCCCTCAAGTCATGGTGAATTACAGTGGAATTTTATAAAGAACGCTGAGTAAATAGAGTGTCAGTCAACGAAGTAATAAGTTAAAAATATTGAAAAATATACAGAACAATGAAAACAAAATGGGCATGATTGGAGATGACCAGGCCTTTAAGAGAGTAACCACAGAGAGTAGCCTGATAGGATTTCTTAGTTCTTGCTTAAGATCCACCTAACGAAGGATGCACAGGTCATTCTTATATCATGTAGGTGTGATTGGCAGCTAAGGAGCTAGGCTTCAGAAGTCAGCACAGACCACCGCAAGAAAACCTGCGCTCAGAGCAGGATTTAGGTGGAGCTAGATGGAACCCGGTCCATCTAGCAGGTATTTGCCCAAACACTTGAATATTTTAAGGATTTTTTCAGGTGAAGATCCTAGACATTATGACAAAATGTGGGAATGTAATGGTGAATAGATATCCACTGTGAAGAGTAACCTATAAAGAGGTGATAAGAGATGAAGAGCTGCCTATTTATCATTAAAACTATCTTCAACCTAGATTAAATAATGAATCAATGGTCTAGAAAAAAAATCACCAACAAAGGCATAGTTCCCAATGAAAGGAGAAGAAAAAACTTGGATGAAAGAGATAAATTCTACTTTCCAGCATGTGGTTAAAATTAGGCTTTTGGCTTCCTGCAGGCCTTATTTCATTCATTTATACAGCTGGGCATTTTGTTTTGGAGATGTAGAGAGGCTGCTTGAAAGACCAAGAAAGTGAGTTCTTTAAAAAGCATTAAATTGGATCAGTTTAGAAAATTGTTAAATCCTAATGTAATGCCCAAATCAACTTAAATGACTCCAGGGGAGTAGTTAAAGATGTTTTATACATTTCCACTCCTTAGCATAAAATAAACCAGACACATCAAATGGAAGAATATGTGTGTTTCTCTATTCTTGGTTCTGTTCATATCCTATAATGAAAACTTGTGCATATGTCCAAAAAAATATTCTCTTTTATAAACCATCTTCAGTTCTATTATCTTTGATTGAATGAGATTTGTGCAATGAGCTATTCTATATTTAGAAGAGCAATCTTTTCTTCATCATATGTGGTTTTTAATGTGTCCTTAATGCTATTTTCTGAATGTTGATAGTTTTCTCATAACAAGAAAAATCTGTCTAGCCCACTGATCAGAAATATCAAAAATCTTTCTCAAACGGAGAACTGGCAGATAGAGCTATTTGTCAACAGCTTGTGTTCCCCTTAGGTAATTTGGATTCTTTCTTTTTCTTATTTTCAGTACCTCTTTTATCAAGCCTCTTAAATTCATGCCTAGCATGTCAAATGCACTTTAAAAACAGCTGTCTACTACTGGCTTTGGAGAACAGTAGAGGATTAGGAGAGGACAGAAAGAGTTAATTCTTTCAGTTTTCACAGTAGAATAAAGTTAATAGGCTGCCAATAACACCGGTTATAGTTGCAAAAGCTAAAGTTATAAGTAATCCTAAAGGGAAAGAGCAAAATTGTTCCTGACAAGCTGAAATTACTTTATAAAACCTCTTATGTGTTGAGAAGCCCTGAGTTGGTCAGGGCATGGAGCTCGTTTCAATGTTTAACTAAGCCTGTTTATAAAGCAAATATCTTGCCCAATATTCGTTTTCCTAAAGCATGCCATTTTTTTCTCATAAGTTACTGGGGTACAGGTGGTTACATGAATAAGTTCTTTAGTGGTGATTTGTGAGATTTTCATGCACCCATCACTTGAGCAGTATACATTGCATCATATTTGTAGTCTTTTATCTCTCACCCACCTCCCACTCTTTCCCCCAAGTCTCCAAAGTCCACTGTATCATTCTTATGCCTTTGCATCCTCATAGCTTAGCTCTCACATATCAGTGAGAACATATGATGTTTGGTTTTTCCATTCCTGAGTTACTTCACCTAGAATAGCAGTCTCCAATCTCATCCAGGTCACTGCAAATGCTGTTAATGCATTCCTTTTTGTGGCTGCGTAGTATTCCATCATATATATATATATATATATGTGTGTGTGTGTGTGTGTGTATATACACACACGTGTGTGTGTGTGGAATACATATATATATATTCCATCATATATATGTGGAATACATATATATATTCCATCATATATATGTGGAATACCTATATATATTCCATCATATATATATGTGGAATACCTATATATATTCCATCATATATATGTGGAATACCTATATATATTCCATCATATATATATGTGGAATACCTATATATATTCCACATATATATATGTGGAATACCTATATATATTCCACATATATATATGTGGAATACCTATATATATTCCACATATACATATGTGAAATACATATATATATTCCATCATATACATATGTGAAATACATATATATATTCCATCATATACATATGTGGAATATATATATATATATTCCATCATATATATGTGGAATACATATATATATATTCCATCATATATATGTGAAATACATATATATATTCCATCACATATATGTGAAATATCTATATATATTCCATCATATATATGTGAAATATATATATTCCATCATATATATGTGAAATATATATATATTCCATTATATATATACATATATATAAACATATATATACACACACATATACACACACACCCCACAGTTTCTTTATCTACTCTTTGATTGATGGGCATTTGGGTTGGTTCCACAATTTTGCAATTGTGAATTGTGCTGCCACTAACATCCGTGTGCAAGTACCTTTGTCAGGTGTATAGATCGTGAAGATTTTCTCCCACTCTGTAGGTTGTCTGTTTACTCTGCTGACTGTTCTTTTTGCTGTGCAACAGCGCTTTAGTTTAATTATGTCCCAGCTATTTATCTTTGTTTTTATTGCATTTGCTTTGGGGTTCTTGGTCATGAAATCCTTGCCTAAGCCAATGTCTAGGATTTTTCCAATGTTATCTTCTAGAATTTTTATAGTTTCAGATCTTAGGTTTAAGTCGTTAATCCATTTTGAGTTGATTTTTGTATAAGGTGAGAGATGAGGATCCAGTTTCATTCTCCTACATACGGCTAGCCAATTATCCCAGCACCATTTGTTGATAAGGGTGTCCTTTCCCCACTTTATGTTTTTGTTTGCTTTGTCGAAGATCAGTTGGTTGTAAGTATTTGGGTTTATTTCCGGGTTCTCTATTATGTTCCGTTGGTCTATGTGCCTATTTTTATATCGGTACCATGCTGTTTTGGTGACTATGGCCTTATAGTATAGTTTGAAATCAGGTAGTGTGATGCCTCCAGATTTGCTCTTTTTGATTAATCTTTCTTTGGCTATGCGGGCTGTTTTTTGGTTCCATATGAATTTTAGAATTGTTTTTTCTAATTCTGTGAAGAATGATCATGGTACTCTGATGAGAATTGCTTTGAATTTATAGAATGCTTTTGGCAGTATGGTCATTTCCACAATATTGATTCTACCCATCCATGAGCATGGGATGTGTTTCCATTTGTGTCATCTATGATTTCTTTCAGCAGTGTTTTTTTAGTTTTTTAGTTTTTTAGTTTTACTTGTAGTGGTCTTTTGACTCCTTTGTTAGGTATATTCGTAAGTTTTTTTCTTTTTTTGTAGCTATTGTAAAAGGGATTGAATTCTTGTTTTGATTCTCTGCTTGGTCGCTGTTGGTGTATAGAAGAACTACTGATTTATGTACATTAATCTTATATCTGGAGACTTCGCTGAATTCTTTTATCAGTTCTAGGAGCTTTCTAGGGGAGTCCTTAGGGTTTTCAAGGTAAACGAGCATATCATCAGCAAACAGTGACAGTTTTACTTCCTCTTTGTTGATTTGGATGCCCTTTATTTATTTCTCTTGTCTGATTGCTCTGGCTAGGACTTCCAGTACTATGCTGAAGAGGAGTGGTGAGAGTGGGCATCTTTGCCTTGTTCCAGTTCTCAGAATACTTTCAACTTTTCCCTGTTCAGTATTATGTTGGCTGTTGGTTTGTCACAAATGGATTTTATTACATTAAGGTATGTCTCTTTTATGCCTATTTTGCTGAGAGTTTTAATCATAAAGGGATGCTGGAATTTGTCAAATGCTTTTTCTGCTTCTATAGAGGTGATCAAGTGATTTTTGCTTTTAATTTTGTTTATGTGGTGTATCACATTTATTGGCTTGCGTATGTTCAACCATCCCTACATGCCTTGTATGAAACCCAGTTGATCATGGTGGATTATCTTTTTGATATGTTGTTGGAATTGGTTAGCTAGTATTTTGTTAAGGATTTTAGCATCTATGTTAATCAGAGATATAAGTCTGTAGTTTTATTTTTTGGTTGGGTCCTTTCCTGGTTTTGGTATTAGGGTGATGCTGGCTTCATAGAATGAATTAGGAAGGGTTCCTTCTTTCTCTATCTGTGGAACAGTGTCAAAAGGATGAGTACCAATTCTTCCCTGAATGTCTGGTGGATTTCTGCTGTGAATCTGCTTGGTCCTGGATTTTTTTTCGTTGGTAATTTTTAAGTACCATTTCAATCTTGCTGCTTGTTATTGGTTTGTTCAGGGTATCTAATATTTCCTGATTTAAGCTAGGAGGGTTGTATCTTTCCAGGAATTTGTCCCTGTCTTCTAGGTTTTCTAGTTTATGTGCATAAAGGTGTTCACAGTAGCCTTGAATGATCTTTCGTATTTCAGTGGTGTCTGCTGTAATATCTCCTGTTTCATTTCTTAGTGAGGCTATTTGGATTTTTCTCTCCTATTTTTCTTGGTTAATCTTGCTAATGGTCTATCAATTTTATTTATCTTTTCAAAGAACCAGCTTTTTTTCATTTATCTTTTGTATTTTTTTGTTTCAATTTCATTTAGTTCTGCTCTGATCTTTGTTATTTCCTTTTTTCTGCTGGGTTTGGGTTTGATTTGTTCTTGTTTCTCTAATTCCTTCAGGTGTGACCTTAGATTGTCTGTCTGTGCTCTTTCAGACTTTTTGTTGTAGGTGCTTAGGGCTATGAACTTTCCTGTTAGCACTGCCTTTGCTGTATCCCAGAGGTTTTGATAGGTTGTCATTTAGTTTGGAGAATTTTTAAATTTCCATCTTGATTTCATTTTTGACTCAATGCTCATTCAGGAGCAGGTGTTTTAACTTCCATGTATTTGCATGGTTTCAAAGATTCCTTTTGGAGTTATTTCCAGTTTTATTCCACTGTGGTCTGAGAGAGTGCTTGATATAATTTCAATTTTCTTAAATTTATTGAGGCTCGTTTTATGGCCTATCATATTGTCTATCTTGGAGAAAGTTCCACGTGCTGTTGAATAGAATGTGTATTTTGTTGTTGTTCAATGAAATGTTCTGTATATATCTGTTAAGTCCATTTGTTCCAAGGTATAGTTTCAATCCATTTTTTCTTTGTTGACTTTCTGTCTTGATGAGCTGTCCAGTGCTGTCAGTGGAGTATTGAAGTCCCCCACTATTATTGTGTTGCTGTCTATCTCATTTCTTAGGTCTATTAGTAATTGCTTAAAAATTTGGGAGCTCTAGTGTTAGGTGGATATATGTTTAGAATTGTGATATTTTCCTGTTGGACAAGACCTTTTAGCATTATATACTGTCCCTCTTTGTCTCTTTTAACCACTATTGTTTTAAAGTTTGTTTTGTCTGATATAAGAATAGCTACCCCTGCTCGCTTCTGGTGTCCATTTGCATGAAATGCCTTTTTCCACCCATTTACTTTAAGTTTATGTGAGTTCTTGTGTGTTAGGTGGGTCTCCTGAAGGCAGCAGATAGTTGGTTGGTGAGTTGTTACCCATTCTGCAGTTCTGTATATTTTAAGTGGAGCATTCAGGCCATTTACATTCAATGTTAGCATTGAAATGTGAGGTACCATTACTTTCATCGTGCTCTTTGTTGCTTGTGCACTTTTGTGGGGTTTTTTGTTGTTGTTGTTGTTGTTTCTTTTTTTTTTCTTTTTGCCTTGTATTTTTGTTTTATAGGTCCTGTGTGATTTATGCTTTAAAGAGGTTCTGTTTTGATGTGTTTCCAGGACTTGTTTCAAGATTCAGAGCTCCTTTTAGCAGTTATCATCGTGCCCTTTAACCCAATATTTTTGTTTCTTTTTATTGTTGGCATGGAGACTAAGAAGCACTCCACTAGACTGATAAATGCATGGTTACATCAACATAACATTTTCAGTCGAGTTCCCAGGAGCCTTCCTCCTGAATCTGTCATTTTGATTCAGATAACTAAATCAGGCTAAGCACTGCAATGATAACGGATGACTTGCCTCATTAGCGGGCTCCCACTGCTTTATGCTGCCAGGAAGCTCTACAGTGACTGCCTAGGATCTTGGGAGAGATAACTGTTTTTTGAAATTATTTTCGTTCATATTTCTTGTAATTCTCATCTTGCATTTTGACAGTAATTTTGTAGGATGATATATGTACCAAATCCATATGCCTAGATATTCGTTCTCTAACTCTGTGATGTGTGATTGGTTTTATGAAGACTGAGACAATGACCAGCTTAATCTAGGAGACTATTCAAAAATGTCCTGCAAATTTTTCTCTTTCTAATGCTGCATTTCTGGTATCATTTTAATTAATGGTGTTAGAAATACTAAGATGATCTCCCTTCCTGTATGAAAGCAGATTCTATGGTAAATGCTGTTCCAGTTCCAAAATGATACTTTACTTGGATCTCAGAACTCATTGAGCTTTAATATGTAAAATAATATTTTTTTTTAAAAAAGGAACTAATTATTTGTAGAAATTTTGACGTGGAAGAGAGACTAAGCAAGCAAAAAACAAAGGATCTCATTTAGTCATCACAATCTGAATTTGAGACTCATAAAATTAGACACAATTATGCATGTGCCTGAAAGCTGCCTGTATAAAGAAATGAATGGGAATACACAATTGGAAGCAAAAGAAGCTGCAATTAGACCATGATCAATGCTCTAGGCTGACAAAATACGAACAAATTAAAAGGGGCTGCTCCAAATCAAACATTATTTTAGCAATATTTTGACGTTTTAATATCAATCTAACTATAACTAAAAAGCTAATCTTTAAAATTAGAACGATTATAGCAACACTTACATTTCAAAGTATTTGGTGACATCTTTCTCTTGACTGACCTTCTCTACAAACATGCCCCAAATGATCTCTGATTTCGATTTTAAGCACCCCCACATCCATTAGACAGTTTTGCACATGTTTCATGAATCTACATTCTCATTTCAATGGATGAAAGTCTACAATGGGGTTATATGAATACACCTGCCCAAATAATAGATCAAATTGTATTTAGTCACTCTTCTAAATAGAACGGATGGGAAATATTTGAATAATAAGTAATTTTGTCCCTCACATCCTAAAAAGTCAATTTGGTAAGCCTATGTCCTCATGTAAGGGATAAGATTGTCTAAAAGCACTTTATTTTTAAACATTTAAAAACTCAAATTCAATAAATCTGCCATATTCTCCTAAAACATCAGTACACTCCACTGACTTTCTTGTACATGTTGTAGTCTATGGTCCAACATTATAATCTCTCCCTTACAACATCCCCACATTTTTATCTATGTTACAGGAGAAACTTATAAAAGTGGCTAGCTTCATTCTAAATAAATGGTGTCAACCTCAAACAGATGTTAAACTACAGCCCTAAAATATCTCCCTGGAAACTCACTTCCAGCCTCTCAAAAAGCAATTTTATTTATTTCTTCTCTCATCTGTGATCAACTTTTTATACATCCTTTGTCCCCACTACCAGCACAAGAGTCATTGGCGGATGACATTGTATCATATTGAAAGGAAAACAGAAAGCATTAGGTTTTCTAGAACTTCTCTCTACAACTATCTTAGATGGAAGTGTGCTCATCTTGCCTTTTACCTTTTGTTATTAGGAAGTAAATTTCTTCCTAAAAACTGTATTCTCACTTATGCTTCAGAGACTGGGCATTTACTCTTTGATTATCCTCATTCCTTTAGTCATTTTCAACTTGGGTCCATTTCTACAACGTCATTACCTTAAAATCATATGTTTTCAAAGATTTCTAATTGTCTCCTTCTCTTCTAGTCACTTCCTACTTCCCTTCACATCAAAATGGTCTGAATATGATTCTACTGCTATTTCAACTTATTTCTCTCTTATTATCTTCCCAAACTTTTGTCATCTGGTTCACATCTTCACAAGGGCACTGAGTCGAGTGGTCACTTTTTAGGTTTGATAGTATTTGAACTCTCAGCACCATGCTTCACAGTTGACATCTGTCTTCATCTCCTTCTCAAAATAATCTCTCTGACTTTAGCTCATGTCAAATCATCCTGGACTTTTTCCCCCTCACTCGCCGCTCTTTTTCCACTTTGCCAACTCTGCATCCTCTTTGCTGACTCTAATGCTTGCAGTTTCTCTGAGCTTTATCCTTGAGCTCTCTTCACCTCTTTCTTTATTTTCTGTTCCTAGGTAATCTCATCACTTCTTATAGCTTAATATATCTTTGTGCTGGCATCACCCACATTTATATATACAGTGGGAGACCTTCCTCTAGAGTTCCAGATGTATCAAACTGCACCCAGGACGTCACCACTGGGAAGCTTCTAAGGAACTTAAACTTTAGGTAGTAGAAACCTTTTAAATGATTTTCACTTAAGTGACATACTAAATTTCTTTAGTAATTATGAACATCATAAAACACACTAACAGATACTCGAAACACTTCTTCCACCCTAGTTAATTGAAAACCTGTTAATGGTTAGTATCAGTGATATCTGTTCTCAAATAAGTTTGAGATTTAAGTACACACTATAAAAACATAAGAAATAGTAATACCTAAAAGCTATCATTTAATGAAAATTAAATTTTTGGAAATTTAAACATTTGGAAAATTTGATAAATGTGAGTTGCTAAAATCAACTTATCTAATGATATGAATTATGAAGAAGAAAATGATTAAGAGAAACAAAAACTACAAATACCTAGAAGGATTTATAATTAAGTTGTGTTTTCTAGGATTTTTATTTTTATTCAGATGTATACTGCACTGTAGCCTGGGCAACAGCAAGACCCTGTTTCTAAAATACTCTCATTCTCTCTCTCTCTCTTTCTCTCTCTCCTCTCTCTCTCTCTCTCTGTGTGTGTGTATACTACATTTTTTTATTCAATTATATATATTATTTATTATATATAATAGAAAATTTGTTATGGGTGTAGTTTATGAAAGAAAGAAAATAGAAATTTTATCAGGCTCTACTTTTAACAATGGACATATTTTTTGCATATTTCTATGTTTAAGTCAAAATATATGTTTAGGTGCATATTGCAATGACATTTTTAATGGAATGAATTTAATAAGTACAGACAGAAGAAATTTTATTTTTATCTAATTAAATGTGCTTTGGGAATTTCTTTTCTCAAAATCTTGCCAATATCATGTGCAGATCTCATGGAATTTGTGTTCTAATAAGTCTAGTGTGGTCTAATTTTAAAACACCAACATTATATCCAATTTAAATAGTCTCCTTTTTTTTTTTTTTTTTTTTCCAGAAAAATCCTGAACTTTAGTTGGAAACCTCATTGGGAAAAAGGGGTATGGTCTATTCTTTCAATCTGCTTAGCCTTTTTTTTTTTTTTCCTCCTACAACTGGCTCCTCAATGATCACAATTGAGGGGAGGAACAGATAGGAGTAAAAGGAGTTTTCTTAGATTATATTTTTGTAATCTTGTTTAATGCCCTCTGTGTGGTAAGCCCTCACCTTTTAGTTCTCAGAAATCATAAGGCAGAATTACTATGGAAGATCTGTGCAAGGATGCTTCCCTCCAGCGTTATCTGCTGTTGGTGATGCAACACCTGACTAAACTAATTTATCTCATGATATATCCATTACAACTTCTTGCTGGAATCCCCTTATTTCAACAAGATGGCACTTCTCTTTGCAGATAGATAGATAGATAGATAGATAGATAGATAGATAGATAGATAGATAGATGATGGATAGGTAGATGATAGATAGATGATAGACAGAAGATAGATAGATAGATAGATAGATAGATAGATAGATAGATAGATAGATAGATAGATCAATTTAGCACAAAAATTCTGGTAAGGTATTTTATAAAATGTTCCTCAGTTTTAGTTTGTCAGATGTTTTTCTTATGATTCAACTGGAAATATGGGTTTTGGAAAGGAGACCGCAGAGGTGAAATGCAATTTATATCACATCATAACAAGGATACACGATACAACATGACTGATCATTGATGATGCTGAGGCAGTATTTGTTAAGTTTCTCCTTTGTAAAGTTACTCTTTTATTTTCCACTCTATTTCCATAATGTATTTTTTTGGAAGGAAGTCATTATGTGCAGCCTACATTTAAGGAGTAGGGATACAAATATAGAAATGTATGCAAAAATATGCAGCTCAATGATTTACTACAAAGGAAGTACTTTGTTACCACCACCCAGGTAAAAAAAAAGAAAATTGCCCGCATCCAAAAAGCCCACTTCATTTCATCCTCCAATTGCTATCTGTTCCTTTTTCACAAGATAATTATTAACCTGACTTTAAGAAAAATCACTTTCTGCTTTGCTTTATATTTTACCGTTCAAGCATGTATATCTAAACACTATAGTTTGGTTTTGACTGCTTTTTTGAATCATAAATTTTACATCTTAATAAGCTTGTATTATAAAATAATTTTAGATTCACAGAAGAGTTGCAAATATAGTATCGATAGTTTCTGTATAACCTGCACCATTTCCCATGTTGTTTAGATCGTACATTGTGTGATATATTTGTCACAACTAATGAACCAATTTTAATACATTATTATTAACTAAATTTCATACTTCAGTTGTATATCTTTGGTTTTTACCTAATGCATTCCTTTTACTTTTCTATAACAGGATCCCTCTCAGGATAGTACATTCTGTTTAATAATCCTGTCTCCTTAGGCTTCAATAGACTGTCACCCTTTCTCAGACTTTCCTTATTTTTGATGACCTTGACAGATTTCAGGAGTACTAGTCAGGAATTTTATACACCATTCCTCAGTTTTGGTTTGTCACATATTTTTCTCATGATTAACCAGGGTTTGGGAAAGGAAGCCCACAGAGGAGAAGTGCTATTCCTATAACATCATATCAAGGGTACATACTATCAGTTGAAATTTTCATTGAAGATAGGCTTGGTCACCTAGCTGAAGTAGTTTCTTCGATTTCCTGTCTGTAGAGTTACTTAGGTTTTTTTTGTTTCTGGTTTTTGTGTTTGTTTGTTTTTCTTTGAGACAGTCTCACTCTGTCGCCCAGGCTGGAGTGCAGTGGCACAATCTCAGCTCACTGCAACCTCTGCCTCCCGGGTTCAAGCGATTCTGGTGTCTCAGACTCCCCAGTAGCTGGGACTACAGGCGCACGCCACCATGCCCGGCTAATTTTTGTATTTTTAGTAGAGACGGGGTTTCACCAGGTTTTTCTTTATTTATTTATTTTTTCACTCATTCCAAAAGTGTATTTTTTGGAAGGAAGTCATTAATGTGAAGCCTACTTTTAAGGAGCAGGAATTAGGCCACATCTCCTTGATGGCTGAGTATCTATATTATCATTTGTAATTCTGCATGAGAGATTTGACTCTTATACCTTATTTATCCATTTATTCAAACATTTCTTTGTACCACTATGAGCTCATGGATATTTATCTTACACTTTGGGTTATAATGCAATACATGCTGTTTGTTTTTTCACTTAAACTTTTCCAGCTTTGGTCATTGGGTGCTCGTTCAGTTGACTTCTGTGCCGTTTTGATAAACTCTTCCATCATTGTTGTGACTTTGATGTTTTCTGGCACTGTAAAATGTTTCAGGCTCATTTTGTATATTCCCTTCTACAGACCGTTTCTCCAAGGATCCTGGTTTATTAGCATTATGAATTTATTTTATGTCTGGCTTCTTCTCTGTTCAACTTTATATTTGTGAGACTCATCGACGTTGTTGTGCTTAGCTGCAGTTTGTGTATTTTTGGCTCTGTAGTAGGGATCAGCAAGCTACTTACTTTGGGCCACTTCTGGCTCATTCCTGTTTTGTAAATAATGTCACACACATTTATTTATATTGTATATGGTTGCTTTCACACTGCAAGAAGAGATTTGAGTATCGCTATCACTCGACAATTGGGTTATATCCAGTTTGGGTTCTTATAAATTGCACTGCTTCAGATATTATTGGACATATTTTTTGGTACATGCAAATTTGCATTTTACTTAGGTAAAAGCCTGCGGATGGAGATTCCTGGGACATAAAATACTCTTTCAGCTTCAGTTGGTACTTCCAAAAAAATGACCAAATTTATTCACTTATTTATTTTTATTTTTTCTTCAACTTATATTTTAAGTTCTGGGTACACGTGCAGGATGTGCAGGTTTGTTACATAGGTAAACATGTGCCATGTTGGTTTGCTGCACAGATCAACCCATCACCTAGGTATTAAGTCCAGCATCCATTAGCTATTTTTCTCGAAGCTCTCCCTCCCCTATCCCATCCCCATGACAGGCCCCAGTGTATGTTGTTCCCCACCATGTGTCCATGTGTTCTCATCATTCAGTGCCCACATGCTGTGTTTAATTTTATGTTCCTGCATTAGTTTGCTGAAGATTACGGCTTCCAGATCCATCCATGTCCCTGCAAAGAACAGGATCTCATTCTGTTTTACGGCTGCATAGTCTTCCATGGTATATATGTACCACATTTTTGTTTTTCAGTCTATCACTGATGGGCATTTGGGTTGATTCCATGTTTTTGCTATTATGAAGAGTGTTCCAATGAACATGTACATGTGTGTATCTTTATAATAGAATAATTTATATTCTTTAGGGTATATATCAAGTAATAAGATTGCTGGATCAAATGGTATTTTTGCTTCTAGATCTTCGAGGAATCGCGACACTGTCTTCCACACTTGTTGAACTAATTTACACTCCCACCAACAGTGTAAAAGTGTTAATTTTTTCTCCACAACCTTACCAGCATCTGTTGTTTCTTGACTTTTTAATACTCACCACTCTGACTGGCATGAGATGGTGTCTCATTGTGGTTTTGATTTGAATTTATCTAATGATCAATGATGTTGAGCTTTTTTTCATGTTTCTTGGCCATGTGAATGTCTTCATTGGAGAGGTATCTCTTCATGTCCCTTGCTCACTTTTTAATGGGGTTGTTCTTTTCTTGTAATTTTTTTTCCTTTTTTTTTTGAGACAGAGTCTCTGTCACCCAGACTAGAGTGCAGTGGCATGATCTTGGCTCACTGCAACCTCCACCTCCTGGGTTCAAATGATTCTCCTGCCTCAGCCTCCCAAGTAGCTGAGATTACAGGCACCCACCACCACGCCCAGCTAATTTTGTATTTTTAGTAGAGGTGGGGTTTCACCATTTTGGCCAGGTTGCTCTCGAACTCCTGACCTCAGAGTCATCTGCCTGCCTTGGCCTCCCAAAGTGCTGGGATTACATGTAGGAGCCACAGCACCTGGTCTTCTCTTGTAAATTTGTGTAAGTTCCTTGCAGACTCTGAATATTAGACCTTTGTCAGGGACACGAATTGCAAAAATTTTCTCCTATTCTGTAGCCTGTCTGTTCATTATGATGATAGTTTCTTTTGCTGTGCAAAAGCTTTTTAGTTTAATTACATCCCATTTGTCAATTTTTTATTTTGTTGCAATCGCCTTTGGTATTTTCATCATGAAATCTTTACCCATGCCTACGTCCTGAATAGTATCGCCTAGGTTTTCTTCTAAGGTTTTTATAATTTGGGGTTTTACATTTAAGTCCTCAATCCATCAGGTGTAAGAAAGGAGTCCAGTTTTAATTTTCTGCATATGGCTAGCCAGTTCTCCCAGCACCATTTATTAAATAGCGAATTCTTTCCCTGTTGCTTGTTTTTGTCAGGTTTGTTGAAGATCAGATAGTTTAGGTGTGCAGTCTTATTTCTGAGTTCTCTTTTCAGTTCCATTGGTCTATGTGTCTATTTTTGTACCATGCTGTTTTGGTTACAGTAGCCTTGTAGTATAGTGTGAAGTTGGTGTGATGCCTCCAGCTTTGTTCTTTGTGCTTAGGATTGTCTTGGCTATGTGGCCTTTTCATTTGGTTCCAGATGAATTTTAAAATCATTTTTTCTAATTCTGTGAAAAATATAAATGTTACATTTAACAGGAATAGCACTTAATCTATATATTACTTTGGGCAGTATGGCCATTTTCACAACACTGATTCTCCCTATCCAAGAGCATAGAATATTTTTCTATTTATTTGTGTCCTCTCTGATTTCCTTGAGCAGTCATTTGTAGTTCTCCTTGAAGAGGTTCTTCACTTACCTTGTTAGTGTATTCCTAGGTATTTTATTCTCTTTGTGGCAATTGTGAATGGGAGTTAATATACCTAACTTGTTAAGACATTTTCTTAATGGATTTTAAATACCATCAAATAATTTTTCTGCAATTGAGGAGGTTGATTCCTTTCTTTATTGTGTCACTGTGACAAATCATATTTTTTAAAATATTAAATAAATCTTGCTCTCCCAGAATAAGCCCAACATTATTTTGCTATATTTATATATTTGTTAATAAAACATGTATACAGTTGTAACAAAGTGGATTAAAATGTTTTTAGAGTACAATGTTATTTCAATAAGTGAGATTGGCTGGTACTTTTTCTTTCTTTTGTAGTGTCAAGGTTATGATGGCCTTTTTATATGAATTGTTCTGTGTTTCCTCTTTTTCTATTGTATGGGAGCGTTTGAATAAGATTGGCATATGTCACCTGGAATCTGAGAAGTCCATAGTGAATGGTGTCATCTTCTTAATGGTGTCATCTTAATATTGTTTAATACATGTAGGTAGAATACGCTGATACAATTTTTGAGTTGGAGATTTATTTTTAAGAGCAGGTTTTCAATTATGAATTTATTTTAAAATTATATTTTGTTATGGTAGGAACACAATATGAAATCTATACTTCTTAAAATATTAAGTGTACATTACAACTGACTATAGTCTTTGACTTGAATTGTTCACTCTTTAACGAAGGATTCTTAAAGAAATTGTTTCTTTCTTAAAGACTTTTTTTAAAGAAATTGTTCAATCTTTAAGAAAGATAATTTTTTGAGATGCGTGTTTATATCATTGATATTCAGCTATTTCCTTTACTATCATATATTTTAAAACTATAGCTTCTCTAACCACAATTTTAAATATATGAGAATTGTAAATTCAGAATCATCATATTTTAATGATGAATTGAAAGATTTAAAATTATGAAATATCTCTCCATCTCTGCTTGACAACATGTATTATATCTGATGTTTATATAGATACAACAGTTGCATCCTTTCACCTTTAATATTACTGTGTCTTAGAGTTTTTTTCTCTTGTCAATACTATATGATTAGATATTATTCTTTCTATTGATAATACTGTTTGCACTTCACTGCTTATCTTTCCATTTTAAAAA
Organism: Pongo abelii; assembly: GCF_028885655.2. Classification (NCBI taxonomy): domain Eukaryota; kingdom Metazoa; phylum Chordata; class Mammalia; order Primates; family Hominidae; genus Pongo; species Pongo abelii. Next base: position 142,948,039 of record NC_071990.2, read on the forward strand.
TCCTCCCCAGGTGAGAAGATGACACCACTCATTATGATTTCTCAAATTTCAGGTGACACATGCCAAACCTTGTGAACAGATTTCCTACAATAGTAACAGTGTGGAGGTTTGTGATTCTACAGTTCACTAAGCAGCCATCTGGAGAGTGAAATGCTAGTCTACCATATGCCTATATAACACCATGTTCTACAGATGGCATTTATTTTGTCCCCTCTTTCTCTTTACTGGTGAGTTAGTACTGTGGAAGAAGGAACATCACAATTCACTAAAATAAGTTGAGAATCTATAGTAGAAATTAGTTATCTCTCATAATGCCTAATCTGATGAAGTGGAGGGCTAAGTCAAAGGACTACCATGGTCACCAATTGCTAATGTCTGGATGGAGTATTTGGCAACTCTTTTGTATTGTCCATAGAACCTGAGCCTTAGCATTAATTATCTTTAGTTTTAGAACTACAGCCCAAATCCCAATACAATATGAATAACCTATGTAAATAATATTTTATTATTCATTAGTTTTACTATTTTAAAAACAAGCCATGAAATTATTTTCTAGTTCATATTCGTTGCAAGGTCAATTTCTGGACTTATGTAGGTTTATTCTTTTATTTTTTCCTGCATTTTTCACTTTCTTATGTAATAGTTCTTCAATCTTTCTTAATATTGACATATAACACCAATATTCAACAATTAGCTGGGCCAGAAATCTATACTTCCTTCAGTTAGGCATCTCATTTCTCAAATCTCAAATTCAATGTATCAGTAGATTCTTTTGGATCAACCTCCCCAATATATGTTCTGCCTCTCTCCTTCTTTCTGTGTCCTCTTCTACCACCTGTATCCAAGCCTGTATCATTTCTGTTTGGGCTTACTTTAAAGACCCCCTAATTGCCTCACTAAATTTAACCTCAGCAAACTGATGATGTATTCATCACATAGGAGCAGAATACAAGAATACGTGTTATAAAACATGAATATTATCAACAACTAGTTTGCTTAATGTAATTAACCACTTTTCACTTCATTTAGGACAGAACCTAAATGTCTGGCCATAGCTTATAAAACCAGGCATTATTTAGCATTGACATAGCTTCCTAAGCTAATTTCATGCCATCTCTCTCCTCAATGTCTCTGCTGTAGTTGCAACAACTCTCTTAGATGAATACGGGCTTATTCTTTCTCTTGCTCTTTTCTCTACCTAGAGCATTATCCCTATGTCTCTTCACATAGTTGAGTCATTCTCATCTCATCAGGCACATAGTTAAAAGGCCTCTTTTAGAGAGCCTATCCCTAACTATTCTAGATCTCTCTCTCTCTCTGTCTCTCTCTGTGTCTATCTATAGATAGGTAGATTAGATAGATAGATAGATGGATACATTATATAATCTATATCTATAAATATAAATATTTCTCTATATTTATATTATATAAATGTAACCTATCTATCTCTCTATCTATAGACAGAGATCGATCTATCTATCTATCATAGATTATAACCAAACTCCTACCAACACTGGGCCAAAGCCATATTATATATATTTTATATATATATGATATATATATAGTTACATAGAATGAATAAGATCTAGTATGCGATAGCACAACAGGGTAACTACAGTCAACACTATTTTATTGTGCATTTAAAAGTAATCAAAAAGGCCTGGTGCTGTGGTTCACTCCTGTAATTCCAGCATTTTGGGAAACTGAGGCTGGCGGATCACTTGAAGTCAGGAGTTCAACACCAGACTGGCCAAAATGGTGAAACCCCGTTTCTACTAAAAATGCAAATATATATATATATATATATATATATATATATAAAAATATATATATATATAAAATAAAAAAATGTGGGTATATATATCACCATTATCAGAAATTATGGTGCCTTCTTTATTTATTTGCTACCAATTTACATAATAGACTTTCAATCTAATATGAAGCCACTGCTATAGTTTGAAT